>NC_136929.1:51291487-53783133 GCF_949752795.1 Hyperoodon ampullatus | reverse complement strand
TAGTGATTCAAGCAAGCATTCTGTCCTAAGATAACTTCTTTAAATTCAGTCATTCACACAAAAAAAAATAGAATTCTGAGACATAAAAATTTATTAAAGCAATCCAACATGATATTTGAAAATATGAATATTGGCACCTTAACGAGATACCAAATTATTACAACATCTTTTTAGGTTCAAAATTATTATAAACTAGTTTATCCTTATCTAGTCAATCTCACTGCCCTTTTTTATTACAAATAAGAAAATATTTGAAAGCCTCAATAAGAAATATTTCAAAAGCCTTTTAAAAATCTAAAGCAGAGAATGTCACAGAAAGAATCTCAGCCTTCTTGCCTCCTAAAAGTCACTCTATCCCTACAGCAACTGTGAATGCTCTAAACATTCTTATTTCTTGGGCAGAAAGGTTTAACAATAAACAAATGAGAATATGAAATCTGTACATATCAAATAAAATCAGATAAAAACAAAGCCCTTATATAGGAATCTCAACAGCATACCAATGACGAGAGTTCAAAAACATCCAAATTAAATGATTAATACCGTAGTATTTAAAACACATGCACAGACATGTGTTTATACACACACACATACACAGCCTCCTTGGGAGAAACTCTGAAGCTAAGTCTCAGCTTTTTATCAATGCTTTAATGAAATACCTTTTAGAGCTTAAATCAACCTGGGCATTAACCACTCAATAACCACATTTGACCACAGTAACTTGTCCCTTCATTCAAAATCTACTTGCACTAGATGCTATAGATACAGAGGAGAACAAGGCAAATATAGCCCATTTGGATCAGAGTCTTACAAGGAAAATGTTTTATTACAGTAAAGGGTAGGAGTGAGAACTGAATACTAAATCACTAAACACTAAAAAAATTGAATCAATAAAGATTTGAGAAATGGCTTATTAGTTTCAATCAAACTGGTCTTCTCAAGAATTACCTAGTTGAGGTTTTCAAGACATTTAGTTAATATCAATTTATACTATGAAGACATTTATAGGCAAAACCAAACTTCAACCTAGTCCCCTGCAGAACTGAAAAAAAAAAACAAAACTAAATTTTAGTGGAGTTCTAATTTTATATTCTTCCACAACAGAGATAAAACTGAAGGGTGTATGCAGGCAGGCACACACATGCACCTTCCTTTAGAGATTTCTATATTCTGATTTTTCACAAAGAATTCTATTTTTTAGGAAAAAAGTTCCTATTGTATTCTGAACAAAGAAAAATCCTAGTGGTCTCTTTAACAATAAAATTTGATTAATGACTGGAATTGAAGCAGAATTGTCAGAAAGGCAAGGGAGGTCCCCATAGCACAAGATAAAGAACCATACACCAGGATACAGAAAAGTAGCGTTTGTGTCCCTGTTGTACCTCTCATTAGCTTTCTTTCCTCTAGGTAAATTCCAATATCTCTGCATCTGTTTCCTCCATGTATATTACATGGGTGTGTATGATGTATATTACCTCGATGTATATTACCCTACTTACTGGACAAGTTTATTGTAAGAATCAAATGGAAAATGTATAGGAGGCACTTGAGAAACCATAAAACATAGGTAAAAGAAAAATTAAAATATTTACTTATGGACCAAAATGATCAAGAGGACCAAAATTCTCAAAACAAGGTGTAAATACACAGGTTTATGTAACCAAGGCAAGAAAATAATTCTTTTCTTTGTCCCAGGCCAAGTCACTCTCCTGTTTTCTCCCCATAGAGTTCTCTTCAGCTGCCAGAAACCCTCAGGGGCAAGTGAACTTGCCTCAAATTTCACATAAAACATATAAAATATAGAGGCCAACACAAGGGTGCCAGAAAAGTGAAACACTCAAATTCATCTCCTGAGTAAACCAGCACCACCTTTCTGGAGGGCAATTTTGTAACACATGTCAAAACCCTGAAAATATTCCTATGCTATGACACAACCATTCTACTTCTGGGAATTCATCAAAGGAACTGATGCTCCTGGAGCAGCGAGGGTTCTAAGGAGAGTTTATAATGCACCAATTGCTGTGCTAAGAGATTTCCTTGCACATCTCATTTAATCCTTAGGACTGGCAGAGCAGTACTCCAGTTCTACAATGAGAAAAACAGAGGCAAGAGGAAGGGGTTAACAATTCACCAGGCCCACACAGTAAGCAGTAGAGGGCTGAGATGCAAATCCAAATCTTCAAATTCTAGCACCCAGGCTCTTACCCTCTTCTCTATAGTGTATACAGGCTTGAAAAGCTGTTCATCACACTTTGTAATAGAGAGAAATAAGAAGCACTCTAGATGCCAGAAACAGGAGAGAGACTGAATTACCTAGAGTGCATTCCCACAATGACACGAAGGCAGCCATTACACACAACTTGGAAGGACAGAGGACGAGCACACAGAGCATCTTTACTTTCTCAGACCCCTAACCTTGCGGAGAGGGCGGAGTTGGGAAAAGAGATAAGAGACAGCAATGACCTTTGCAGTTGCTGACTAAAGTCAACACGAGCAAAGATTAAACTCGAACTCACTGGAGGCTTCACCAGGCAAGAAACTACCGACCTGGGCTTCCCTGGTGGCACAGTGGTTGAGAATCTGCCTGCTAATGCAGGGGACACGGGTTCGAGCCCTGGTCTCGGAGGATCCCACGTGCCGTGGAGCAACTAGGCCCGTGAGCTTCAACTACTGAGCCTGCGCGTCTGGAGCCTGTGCTCTGCAACGAGAGAGGCCGCGATAGTGAGAGGCCCGCGCACTGTGATGAAGAGTGGTCCCCGCTTGCCACAACTAGAGAAAGCCCTTGCACAGAAACGAAGGCCCAACACAGCAAAAAATTAATTAATTAATAAACTCCTACCCCCAACATCTTCTCAAAAAAAAAAAAAAGAAAAAACTACTGACCCATTACCTCAGGTGCGACAGGCCAAGCCCCTGAGGGAAGAAACAGTCACACGGAAGTAGGGGAAGATCAGGGGGCTCTGATACAACATCCCGGATCTGACACCTCAAGCTACCCCAGTTCATTACCTGCAATATTCCTGAATAGCCGACCTGAATAGAACACCCTTTTCAAAGCTGAGCACTAAAGAATCCAGTATGGACCTATGAAGAATCATTTAAAAACAAAGCAAAAAGCCACATAAGAGATAAACTAAAGAAAGAAAAACACTCCAGACAAATATACTCATGCCACCCGAAACTCACATTATCTGTTTTTAGAATAGTACCTCACAATTTGTATTAATAAAAAAGAAACTAAATTTAATTCCACGTTTACACTCTGCTTCACTCACTGAAGAAAAATACACTTACTGAATCCTACTCCAGAGCTTTGTGTTCAACTTAAAACATAAGTAAAATATTAACCTCACAAAGAAAAAAAACCTATGAGAGAATATCTACGCAACAGTCCACAAAAGTGAATCCAGCATGAGATGACATGACTCATACTTCTGATAAAGCAAAGAAACAAAAATCATCTTTGAAAAGATACAAAGGCAGATGGGGGGAGAAAGTAACACAGTAGGGTTCCCTCACCATCTTTTATAATTAGAGAGAATGTAGTTTTAGACAGATTTCACAAAAGGAGCAAAAATACAGTATTTTTCCTTGGAACACCTTTATGTTACAATAATAAACTTTTCACTTAATGCTTTTTTGTTTTGTGTCCCATTCTTGGTGAGTAAACAAGAGTCCTAAATAGGGAATAACTAAGGGTGTTTCCCTAGAGTCAAACAAATTAAAGTGAACCTGGATAATTTTTTAAAAAGCAGATCAGAGGCAAAGTACAGATGGACAATGCAGACAACTGAAAAGTAAGCTGCTGGAGCTCAGGAAAGCCAAAGGATATAAAAACAATACCATAAAATAAATGAAATCCCCTGAGCAGCAGCAAAAAAGCAGAATAGATATTACAACCAAGAAAGTTTTAAGAAATATCACAGAATGTAAAAGAAAACAAATGAAAGATAGAGAAACAATTATAAACAGTAAACAGGTATTGGACACTTTGAATAAATTACACCTACCCCTATGATCCTGCGATTTCACTTCTTAAAATTTATCCTACATGTGTACTTGCACAAAATTCACAAAGATATATGTGAAAGAATATTCACTAAAACAAAAAAGGATGAAAAGCTAAAAATAACCTAGAAGCCCATCAATTCAAATAAATTATAATACTTTCATATGACTATTACCCAGCTGTTGGAAAGAGAGCAACACATACTTATGTGACAGCATGTCCACAATATATTAAGGGAAAAAGCAAGTTACAGAACAATGTAAATAGTGTGCTCTCTACTTGTGATTTTTTAAAAAAATATATATACACACACAACTCTGCCACTCATGTGTGTGTTTGTACAGGCCTAGGAAATACTATGATAGATATAGACTAAACTCATGATAGTGGCCACTTGTGACAACTAGGATTTTTTTTTAATGTCATAAAATGTCAAATACCTATAATATGGAAAGATGATACATTATTAAATAAAATAAGGCAGGTTCCAGCATGTTCACATTATCCCATTTTGTGTAAAACCTCTATGACTACATGTGTGCATTTATATAATACATGCAATATAAAAGAGGACATACACGAGATGGGTATAAACGTTGGTTTTATCTGGGTAGATGCAATTATGTGTTTCTAGATGTGCATAAATTCTTTTATAATAAGAAAAATATTGCCAAAGTCTTTCCTCTCCTCTCCTCTGGCCTAAGAAGTATTCAGGTCAGCATCATATATTTCTTGATCTTTTTTTTACCATGAGTTAACAGAGCCAAGGACTCTCTGAAATTCCTTCCTAGCCCTCTATCAACAATACTGTCCCACTTTGACCCTCCTCCTCCTGCACTAATTCTCTGACTTCAGTACCTGTATGGATCAGCTTATATCTATTACCTCCCTCCAACAAGGTCTGAATTCAGGAAGTCTACATGGAACCCAGAAATTTGTATCTTTTACAAGTACCCTATGTGGTTTCTGATTGAGAAACAGCTGTCTATCTATCTCTTTAGCCATTAGTCTCCTTCCAAAATTATTTCATAACTTGTTACTCAATGACTAATAATTCTAACCTCCTCTTTGGTACTCATTTTATTTAGTTTTCCAAGGATATTTTATTTCTACCTGTGGTTTAACTATGCAAATAACTCCCCAACATATATCTCCAGTTCAGTTCTTGCACCTGAGTTTCAGTTCCTTATATCCAATTTTTATTAGATACTTCCAAGTAAATATCCCAGTTACTCCAAAATTAGCATGTTCAAAACCTGAATAAAACTTTCCTCTCTCAACAATCTCCTCCTATTTTCTCTATATCGGTACAGCCAGTAAACCAATCAAGCCAGGAGGTCTTTCCCTCAGTCACTACTGACTATCACATCTAGTCAATAACCAAACCCTAACCCATCATCCTCCTAAACTTCCCTCAGATGTACCCTCTCCTCCATCAGCTGAACTGCTACTTACTCTTCATACATCAGTCCAAGGACCTCCCTTCTTGAGAACGCTTGGCTCATCTCCTGTATCCCTCCTGCCGAAACAAGCAGCCACCTCCTTTATGTTCCCAAGGTGGTTTGTCCTTTATTCCTTTGATGCCATTGTTTGCATGCTTCCCTCCTTTTGTGAGTTTTGAAGACAAAAGTGTTTTTTATTGTATTTGTATTCTAGCACAGTAAGCATTCAAACGTCCGCTGAATAAATAAAAAGCAATTATTTTTAAAGAGCAAAGTTGACCTTTAAATGTTAGAATGGACACTTCTACATTTAATGAATTATTTGTGAAAATATAATTGAAAGTTTCCAATAATTTCTACTTTTGTAATATTTATAATAAATACTCCAAATACATATTTTGGCCAAATCCCAAATGTCCAAGTGTTAAAAATATTCTGTTGAATATAAGTACAACTAAACAGGGCAAAATATATGAAACACTGCTTTTCAAACATCAGACAAGACACAATGCAAGACTATGATCGCTGAGAGAAGAGAAACACTTCCAGGTCACAACACAAGGAGAGGAAAGCTAAGCAGTCTGGCAGTCTCACCGAGTTGCAGAAACAGAGGTCATAGTTTGGGAAGGCCAAGGTGGTTAGAATTTGCAGGGCAGATATACTGGAGAGAGAGCTCAGAAAGAGTGAGAGCTTTAGAGATCTGCAGGTGGGCTTCCCTAGGGTCCTTGACCGAATGCTGATCTGTGCCGAGTAGCTGAGGTTGGGGAAATAACTACTAGAGAGCAGTAGGCCAAACAATACCTGGAGCCAGACAGGGCTTGGGAATAGTCCGCATTCCCACCAACCAGAGTGGGAAAACTTTGTAATGTATCAGGTAATGGATGGACTCCTCAGAAGGGAACTGCTTTAGTTGAGGAACTAAGTCAGCACTACGCTGAAGGCTGTTCTGGACTCACCCTAACAAAGCTTGAAGGCAAGCCTCAAAACAACCCAACAGATTCCAAATAACCTACCTATTAACCCCAACTAAATCCAACACTCCTAAGGATTACAACAAAACTGAGCGAGCAACAGCATAAAATTCAATGACTGGCACACAGTCAGAAATTATCAGGTATACAACAGAGGAGAAAAATATGACCCATAAGCAGGAGGAAATAAGTCACTAGGTGCAGATCCAGAAATGACAGAGATGATGGAATGAACAGAAAAGATGTTAAAACTATACTATTGGAACAAATGTGTTCCATACACTTAAGAAGGGAGAGGAAAACATGATCATGATAAGGAAAGAAACAGAAGAGGGAAAACACTCAAAGTGAACTTCTAGAGATGAAAATAAAATACATACCAGATGCAATTAATAGCAGATTAGATTCTGCAAGAGAAAAGTTCAGTGAATTTAAAGACATAGCAATAGAAACTATCCAAAATGCTGCACAGAGAAACTTAAAAACAAAAAAGCAAAGCAGCATCGATGACCCACTGTAAAAGGTGAATAACTGGAATCCCAAAAAGTAGGCGGGGGGGGCGGCGGCAAGGGGGCAATATATGAAGACAAAATGGCTCAGAATTTCCCAAAGTTGATGAAAACCAAAAACTGATAGATGCAAGGAAGATTAACAAACCCTAAGAAAAATAAACATGAGGAGGACCACACCAATATACATCATAACCAAATTTCTGAAAACCAGTGATAAAGAGAAAAATCTTAAAAGCAACCAGACAGAAAAGTACACATTACATACAGAAGAACAAAGACAGACAACAAATTTCTTATCAGAAACTATGCCAAACCATAAAATAAGACAATGGAGCAACATCTAAAAAGAGTGTCAACCCAGATATCCATACCCAAATATCTTCCAAAAATTAAGGCAAAATAATTTGAACTAAAAGAAGCTGCGAGAATTCATCACCAGCCAACCATCACTAGAATCACTGTTTAAAACAAAAAAGAAAAAAATTCCACAGGCAAAAGAAAAACAATACCAGATGGAAATTTGGATCTAAACTAAGGGTAATACCTCAAAGGGTCAATATGAGGGTAATATAAAAAAATATCTTCTCCTTTTTTAATTCCTTAAAGAATAACTTTAAACTGAAAATGACAATGTAATATGGGGTTTAGAAGTAAAGTGTATGATAAAATAACACATAGCATGTGGTGTGCTGGAATTGAAAAAATACTGTCCTTACACTATACAAGAAGTGATATTGGTAAGTTACATTGTAAACCCCAGAGCAACCATCACAAACAAACCAGAATAATACCTAATAAGCAAACAGTGGTGTGAAGGGGATGCTATCCCTTTTTTGCAGATAAGGAAGCTGAGGCTCATCTTCATAGGATGGCTATGAGAATGCAATTAAATAATACATTTAAAAACAGTATCTCATATAGAAGGAACTGAAATGTTAGCTTCTTCCTTGGGTACAGACCTGCTGTTTAACTTATAAAATCTAAAAATACCACAGCTATCAGTTACTACTTTGTTTTGTCTTTCAAAACAATAGTCAATCATGTAAAAAAGATGTGACTGTAACCTAATTATCTATTAAGATATTTGCTTCTCTACAGTTTCCTGTATACCAACAATAAACACAACTTTAAAAAAAAAAACCTAAAATATTGAGGCTGTGCTTTCAATGTGAATATGCTTCCTAGAAGGTAGAGTAATAATGTTCTTAAGCTTATATGCATAACTCCCAACTACAAGATTATTTTTAACAAAAAATATGTTCAGAATTTTAACTCAGGAACACAGTTTTCCTTATCAGTAACATCTGTGATGCCACGACTCTAAGAGTATATTGCTGAAAAAGCATTTAAGCAGCTCTTGCAAATAGTAATAAGGCTCTATCCTAAGCTGCCAGCAGCAGGAATGAGTGAACGGATCTGCTTTGTAGATGGTCCAGTGCTCGGCACATAGGAGACATTCTAAAAGCCTGTGCAGAACTTATTAACCGACAGAATAAACGAGGCATAAAAACAGGAAGAGTGTGGAAGATAATTACTAGGTTTCATGCTTGGGGAGCTAGAAGAAATACCTGGAAGACAGCATTATTTTATGTCAAGGTACTATCCAAAGGGCACCTAAAAAATACATTCAGTTGGCATGGTGAGAGCTAGAGATGTTACTCTAGGAATCCGCTTATCCAGAGCTTGAAAGCTGATCCTAGAGACAGGGTAAAAACAGAGGATCAAGAGCGAATCTAAGAGGACAACCATGATAAAGGGTTCCCGGCAGGTAAACAAAGAACCACAAATAAGTGGCAGTCAAAGCAGGTGAGGTAGAGATTTAGGAGAATTTAGGTGTCACTGAAGTCAAGAAACAGTTTTAAGTATGGAGTGGTCAGCAGTAGATTTGTAAACGCCTGAGGGCAGGAATGATATCCTTCCTTCTCCAAACGCTGCAGGAGTCCACGCCACAGTGCCCGCCACACAGCTTGCCCTCAGCCACATCCTTACAAACTGTGCCAGGCAGGCACTGCTTAATTGCTGTTAAACAGAATTCATGTTTTTCACAACAGAAGTTGCTGTTATTGCACCCATTTTACATATAAGAAAACTAAGGCACAAAACATTTACATAATTTGCCCTCACACACCTAGGAGAATCTGTCCTGAAGGAGATCATTGCTGAGAGCAAGTTCAGCGCAGTACTAGGGAAAAACTCAAAACTGCAGGATGTTAAAAGTACACCAGAAGTACCCACCTTTTCCCCTCTTGTTCACACCCCCTGCACTAGAGAACTTGCAGTACCCAGCCTGAAAAAGTACAAACTGTGAGACACACCTACATCTCCTCCCCCACCTGTTTTCCCATTTCCATCTTCCCCCACCCTCAGCCAACTGGGCTACAAGTAGGCACCTGACCAACTTAAGTATCTCTCCAGAAATTCAGAATTAAGATATGGAGATATTTGTTGAGAACCATGCTACAAAATCAAAATATCTTGTGTTGTCACCACAGCAAACCAAAGTTTCATGCAAACCAAAGGTATGGGGAAGCAGAAACCAAGAGCTTTAAAGAGAGTCAATCTGAAAGAAACTGGAAGACATTACAGAGTCACAGAGACACAAGACCATGTCATGTGTTTCCAGAGAAAACCTGGCAGAGTAACTGCCTGAAGATGTTCTGGTTTCCAGGACGCTGAGCTGGGCTTCAGAGGCAGTCCTGCAACTGTAGGACAAACGCCCTTTTTAAGTAAGTTAATTCAAATGGTTTCTGCTCCTTGCAGCCAAATAATCTCAAGACATCAGAAGAGGTCAAAGAAAAAACAGTCACTATGTGCTTCACAGTAACTTTGAGGTTTTTAACTCTCCTATCAGGGATGAAGAAAAAGAGTTCCACTAACATCAATGAACAGATCTGCTGGACTCCCAAACACAAACTCTTTTACACGGTACCTCATTTTCATTCACGTAACATCCAATCCATTCCAAGCCTCTATGGCCATTTATCTTATTTTTTTTCCCCATGAAACATTCTCAGATTAATCCAAAAATGTTAACTTTTCTTCTGTCCAGTCTCTAACCTATACATTTCAAATGCCTTTATGCTAGTATTTTATAATAAAATAAACTTGTATATATAAAGATGAGTGGCAGATCTGTTTGGTTCGTTCTTAAATTGATAAAGTATTTTTGTTTCCTTTCCTTGCTTTACCAGTTTATACACCCTTAACTCAAACCCAGGCCAGCTTAGATCTTTTCCTGACCTGTCCCACCCCTCATTTCCTCCGAATGGCTGATTTTACTACTAAAATTCAGGCCACCTGACAGAAAAAGGATAATTCAGCTTACCTAAATATTTATCCTTCCCGAAGTGACTTCAATTACTTTTCAAAGGCACTAGGAAACAAGTATCTACATCCTAAGCTTGAAACCCTTGCCAAACGGTGATAAAGACCAGCAAAAAATTCCGGTTTTCTATCCCTGAGAATCAGTTTGCCAAGATGAAATGGCAGAGAACTTCTTAACTCTATACAGGTTTCTTTCGCCCATTCTCAAAAAGACACTGCCGAAGTTTTTCACATTTTCTCCAAGTATAGACAGCTCCACTGACTATTTATAACTAGAAATTTCCCTAAGGATAACCTAAAATGTATCATCTGATTTGGTTTGATTTACTTTCCCAGACAGTTAAGTTCCTGGAATTTTTTTTAATTAAAAAAAGAAAGACAACTTAAACATACTTTTACCAGCCTCAAAAGACAAAGGAAGACTTCTTCAGCTTCAAGACTTATCCCAGGAGTTCAGAAGCCAGAGAATTTCTCACTGTGGTTCAGGGACTTCGGCAAGTCCCATATCCTCAACAGCTGGGAAATATCATTAGCCTGGAGGTAAACCACTAGGCCCTTATTAGTAGTGCAGCTACCAGTTCAGCCTGGGAATCCATTTGTTCTGACTGCCTTACATTCTCTGATCACTTATAAACTGTTAGTCACAGCTACAACTAACAGTGAAATTCACTGTCAACCTTTGGGTCAGTTCTGCCAGAAGGACCATAAAAAAGAATGCATAACCAGCGTACTAACTGAAAAACGTGACTGTGTATATAAAAGGATTCATTAAATGCCACTATTTTAACTAACACTGATTGTGCTAGGAACTGTGCTGCCATTTATCCTAAAATCATAAATAATAATAACACATTAAAATCTTCTTTGCATTGCTGAGTACCCTAAAATTTCTGAGTACTCTATATTTTCTAATTCCAGACATATCAAAATCAGTATCAATCAATATAACATCCTTAACGAGGTGGAAATAAGGTAGGGAAAGCTTATGAGTTTTGCAAGGGGCTGAATAGTTACAAAGCTGAAAAGAGATCCAGAATTTTTAACTACAATCTGCACTAAAGCCATTAGGTATGTACCTCAGCAGTATTTCTCACCCTGAAATTTCCTTAGCATCTTAAGCTAAACCACCTCCAGTTTAATAAGGTCTCAGAGGAGGGAAAGCAGAACTGTTACCACGTCATACAACTGTGGTTTAGGTTCTACTGCCATTGTCATTTTACCAACGTTTTTAATACTTTGGTCACATACATTTTTTTTTAATAAAGCAGTTTAAGTGCCTGGAATAAAAGAGTAAGTACACCCAATCCATTCGGAATATTGATGGCCAGCATTTGAGCCATTTAACAGCGTTGAAGAAAATGTGACAGCAAATCCAAATCTCAACACTCCGAGGAGCTGCTGGACGCTCTCCGTTTCTGTCACAAGATTTGGTTTGTGCCTGGTTCCAGGGCTCAAGGGTTCTGACAGTGAAGGATGCTGTTCGAGGACAAAGTGCAATGTCCTCCTCCTCCATATGCTCCTGTGCGCGCACCACGAACACAAACTAAGCATACGCAGCAGCACGCACGGAGGGGACCCGGCTCTGAAGACCACCCTGGGGATGGAAACTAAGCTTGTCATCCAAGGGGGATGCTGCTCCGCCGCCACAATCGGACCCCTGGAAGACCCGTCTCCAGCCCGAGGACACCCCTCCCCCACAGCCCGGCGCCTCGAGCTTCCTACCTCCGCCCCGCTACTCCCGCCCTCCTCCCACCGCCGTACGAAGGCGCAGCTCGGGGCAGCTCCGAAGTCCGGGCAGGGACTGCGGGTAGACGGAGGGGCTGCGGCGCCCGAGCCAGGCCGCTATATCCACCGCGGCCCTACGCCCCGCCGCCACCCCAGCCAACGGCGCTGCTCACGCCGCGGGCGGATCCGCGCCCGGCTCACCTGGGGGCCGCAGCCTCCGCAGCTCACAGGCATGTCACCGGCACGCAACGACCAGCCGCACGAGCTGCAGAGCAGGCGGGCGCCACCTCCCGCAGCGGCCCCCCAGCCCTCCCCCCTCCCCGCCCCGCGGCCCGCCCCCGGCCTGCCCACCCCCGGCTTCCGCCGCAGCAACTCCAGCCCGCAACACCTCCTAGTCCTCACGCCTCCCACTCACTCACGCGAGAGGGTGGCACGCCTCTCGCGAGAAGAACCCCGCGACAAAGCCCGCGCAAAAGTGGGTGGGCTTTTTTAAAAAAGGAAAAAAGGAACAGGAAAAACCTCCCCACGTGCTTCAGGGCAGCTAGCAGGACCGCCCCGCGCATCATGTGACCACGCCCAGCTGCCCCTCCATTGGCCAGACTCCGCTGGGCCAGGGGAGCTTTAAACTCGAGGCTGACCTTCGAACCTGCTGCAGACGTCTTGCGCGCTTCCTGGTCCGTTACCTTGGAAACTGTTTAACCCTTTCCTCTGGCAAAATATCCAAATTTTGGCTTTCTTTCTGCAGTTTTGGTTTAAGGCCCTGCCACCTTTCCTTCGTCCCCTTGGTTTTACCGCCTGGGGTCAGCTGGGCTCCTTCTTCGCCCCAGGCTAGCTTTGCTTTCTTCTGATTCCCGGGGCCCTTCTCATAGCGGCAGCCCCACCAGATCGGACGGCCCAAGAAAGGCTCATCCTTTGAGATAGCTCCGCCCCTTCTCCCCAGCATCTCTAGGGAGGACCACTCACTGCGCACCAGGCCAACTGCCCTATCCTAACCTCAACAATTAGCATCAAGGGATCTCCGGGCCCTAGTGCTCACCCTTCCGTCGTTACACGATATCGGAATCGGGAAGTAAAAGCATTGGTCACGGAGAAACCAAGGTCTAGATGAAAAGCTAATATGTAGAAACAAGGTAGAATCAGAAGGGCGAATCCGGTGATGTTGCAGTCTCCTCGAAGACATCTATTCCTCAAGGGTGGAAATACCTGATAGATGAGAAAGACGTTTTTAAGTGTATCCTCATTATGAGTTTTGCCCTGGTTGGGAGAGAGGGGCCGGGAAGAAAGGGTATATTCGTATGTTCACTTCTTCATGTAACAAATTTTTGTTGAGCTCCTACATATGTTAGGCACTCCTCCAGGCTCTTGATCGAGCTGCCTCGAAGACAGATAAATCTAGGTTCTAGGGAGCTTATGGGCGGGGGGTGGGGGGTGGGGAGAAAAGTGTCTGTTAGTGTTAAGCTCTGTGCAGAGGAAATACAGTGAATGATGTGATGGTGATTGTGATGGGGTGACCCTTTTGAGGAGGAGACATTTAAGAAGTGGTTGGCTTAACAGGCATGCAAATATCAGAGGGAATAGCATTCCAGGCAAAGGATACAGCTAACTCAAAGGCCCTAAATAGGGTTTGAGGGGGAAGGTATGAGAAAGTAAGAGGAAATAAGCTTGGAAATGCGCTTGGAGAAGTAAACAAGCATTGGTTACATCCTGTAGGGCTTTGTAAGCCAATAAAGGAATTAGGGAGTTTATTCTGAGTGCAGTGGAAAGCACTGGAGAGTTTTAAATAGGGGAGAGACACCTATGGTTTAATTCTTTTTAAGCTCTTCGCTGTGGAGAATGGATCTTAAGGAGACCACAGAGGAAGCAGGGAGATTAGGAGATTTATAATCTATGTAAGAGAGACTCCTGAAAATTTTTAATTTCCAATGACCTTGACGTTCCTATTCTAAAATCCATTAGGTCAGAGTCTTGGTTCTGTTTGCCACCTTTTGTTCAGAACATCTAGATATCCTTCAGTTACTGCTGTTTAATTACAATTGGAGAAATAAATGGGAAATTTTGTGACTTGGGAAAATGAATGGCCCAAAAGGAAAGTCACCTTTGATTTGTTTTCCTCCATTTACAACACACAGATAACCACCGCTTCTGTCCAAAAGTCAGTTCTAAGAAAAACCAACATAAAATGATGTTCAATGCAGATATTTATTCCTAAGTATAAGATTTGAAAAGATAGAGGTTGAAGGCTAGAAAATGAAGATGTTTCACTAACAGAAGCAGAAATCAGGAGACCTGAGTTCCAACTGGAAGAACTCATTAACGGGTGACTCAACCAAATCAAAGTACCTTATCATCCTTGAGTCTCAGCTTCCTCATACATAAAACAAGGCAATGAACTAACCTACACGCAAAGTGGTTAAGCCTGAATTACACTTTGGCATGCACACATCAGCAAGACGGAAGCTGAAAAGGGAAATGAAATGAATTTTTATAAAAACCTAACAGAGTCGTCAGCACATGCCAAATGAAATTGGAAGTGCGCACACGCACACACACACACACACACACACACACACACACCAGCTGAGGAACTATGAAACTGATTAATACAGATACCAGGAATGTTTCCCTAAGAAACCTTGGCCTTCTCAGAGTGTGAAAACGGAAGCATCGCCACCTGCTCAACCTCATACTCCCTTTCTCTGTAGCTATTTTGAACCTACGTAGTATTTAGTAAATAATGATTCACCTTTTCCTAATCAAGATTTAAGAACTAGAAAAGAAATGTTTAAAAGATCTGGAGCAATATTTTAAACTTAACACCTTGGTTTTAATGAAAATAAGATTTCAAGAAACATTGTAGCGTTACTTTTTGAAAGGAAAAGTGCTGAATGAGAAAAGGTATTATTTTAACACATTAAGATCATTTTTTTAAACTGCTGAAGGAACTGAGTACTCCTTTGAGTGCTGTTTGCAGTCCTTATAATGATTCAGTTCTGCTTGTTACTGCTAATTTAGATGAACAATGGGCTCAACTCTACCATTCTAACCTAAATTAATACAGCCATAAATCCTCCCAAGTCACACTAGCAAGACAGTCACTGTGGTGTCTCTTGCCAGCTACCATTATTTTGAATCCAACGAATATAAAGTGAGAAGAAATTAGGGTTGAAATCCATTTATACAGGTGTCCCTAGTTCCTGGATTGTTTTTATTTTCTTTTTTAACAGCTTTATTGAGCTAAAATCCACATTCAATACAATTCACCCAGTTAAAATGTACAGTTCAGTGGTTTTTGGTATAGTCCCAGAGTTGTGTAATCATCACCAAAATCTTATTTTAGAACAGTTTTTTCCCCCATAAAAGAAACCCCATACCCATTAGCAGTCAATCCTCCACCTTGTCCCCAGCCCAAAGCAATGACTAATCTATTTATGCGTTTATAAATTTGCCTATTCTGGAAATTTCATATTAACAAAATTATCCAATATGTGGCCTTTTGTGTCTCACTTCATTCACATAATGTTTTCAAAGGTCAACCATGTTGTAGCATTTATCAGTACTTCATTTCTTTTTATTGCCCAATCGTGATTCCATTGTATAGATATAGCACATTTTATTTATCAACTTATCAGTTAATAGGCATTGGATTGTTTCCACTTTTTGCCTATCTGAATAATGCTGCTTTGAATATTTGTGTACAAGTTTTGTGTGGATGTTGCTTATTCTTTTTTAATACTTTAAAAAATAAAATATATCCAGTTCACAAAGTCCATATCTTTTTTTTCCTAGAACAGCTGCTTCTCTCCTAGCTTTGCCTTTTTTGCCTGCTGTTTGAAATATGTGCACTCTATCCCCAGAGGGTTGGCTTTTCTACTCGGGTAATTCACATCTGACCATGTCACTCCCCTGTTTAAAACCATTCAGTGGCTTATTATGGTTCTGCCCATGATCTTCCTAACTTTCTCCTCTGCTCTGATATCATTCTCCTTCTTAGACTAGTCTTCCTTTCGGTTGCTTGAAATAGGGCCAGACCCTCCCTGCTTCAGGGCCTTCCCACAGGCTGTTCCTTCAGTATTAATGTTCTTTCCCTCTCCATCCCCCTTAGCCTCTGAGTGCCCATGATCCTTCAGCATCCTGCTCTACTCTCATTTCCTCAAGAACTCTTGTCCTAACTCCCCAGACTAAGTAAGATCCTCCTTATCTAGGACTCTCTACTTTTTCTTCAAAGCATTCATCAACTTAAAGTGATTTCTATTGGAGTAATTATTTGGTTAATGTCTGTCTCTATCCTCTGCTAGATAGTAGGGTCCCTGAGCCAGAACCGCATCTGTTTTTAGTTATACATGCCTGGTACATAGCGGGTGTTAGTAGTTATTCAATAACTATTCAAAGGAAGGGAGGGAGAGAGGGATGAAGAAAGAGAGAGAAAGAGAGAGAGAAAAAGGAGGGGGAGAGGGGGGAGGGGAGAAGTAGGAGGAGAGAAGGAAGGAACAGGGAGGAGGAAGAGGAAAGGGAGGAAGGAAGAAAGGAAGGAAGAAAGGAAGGAAGAAAGGAAGGAAAGGAGTTCTATTTTACCTTTTTTGCTAGAATTGAACTAAATTTTAGGCTCACGATGGAGGCACTTGGGCCCATGGTGCCACCTCAGCAAACCAAACTTAGAGAACGTTCATGTCCCTGTACATTGTCCACTAGACCAGAAACAGTATATCCAGTCAGCCAATCCCCAAATGCCAAGCCAACTCTGGACTTATTTCCTTTTTCCTTCTCTCCCCAAGCAAGATCAACTCTGTGGCCCCCCAATCAGATATTTTCTATTTTTCTTTTCCGTGTTCTTTATTCTTTATCCTATAAAAGCTTCCTGGCTTCCACTCCATTTTGCAGTTCTCCGAATGGAGACCGTCTGCTTCATGAAGAGGTAGTTTATTTGTATCACCTAAATTGTTTTCTTTAATCTTTTTTTTTAACACCAGGTATCTTCAGTAAAGTCTTGATAAATGTTGTAAGCCCAATCTGTGCTGTGGCAAAGGGAATGAGTAGAAAGCCTGTCCCATGCTTGAGATGGTGTAGCAGGGGACACACAGGTCCCCTGCCCACGCTCCCTGCAGAAGGGGGTGTAGAGAGGGGAAGGCCAGTGGTGTACAGTGTAGCTGAGGCAGCAGAGTGACAAGTCAGAGAACACAGGCTGTGTCTAAGTGCACCTAACATTATGCCTAGGAAAGCCTCACATGTCCCCAGGACACATTCTAGTGGGCTCATTTCTAGCAATCAAGTTAGTAGCTGGTGGGGTCTCCTCCAAAATAATTTTGCTATTTAATGGAAATGTTACTTTCATTTGTTTACATAGCCTGATGGAGCCAAGACGTTTGGTTTATCGGCGCATGAAAGAATTATGGCCCAGCACGGATGAATGGTTTGTTCTTGATCACTGGGGGCACTAAATGTCACAGTTCTGACTAAAATTAGCTGGTTCAATCTGCTTCTACCTTTCCGCAGAACTAGGCATGCTGCACAAAGCTAGCTACTCAGTGTAATCCTCCTGATGACCTTTTGACTACAAAGGATACAGGAAAAGATAATAGAGCAGACTACCTTTTCTGGTGGTTCCTTTACAAACATTATTTAGTAACAATAAACCAGTGTAAAACATTTGGAAAGTGGGAAAATATGAGAATTATAATTTCATCAGCCATTTAAAAACAAAAATGCTTTTTCAATTTAAAAGATGAACTTTCTCATTCATGACTGTTTTACTAGCATGTATATTACACCACAGTCTGTTGTATCGTTTATAACTTATACTTACTTTACTCTTTTGTAGTGAGTCTCTTGAAGGACAAAACTCATCTTAACCTTTCTTATAACATGATACCTAGTAATTTTTTTTTATTGAAGTAGAGTTGCTTTACAATGCTGTGCCAATCCCTGCTGTACAGCAAAGTGACTCAGTTATACACGTGTAGACATTCTTTTTTAAATATTCTTTTCCATTATGGCTTATCCCAGTAATGTTTTCATATATATATATATATATATATATATATATATATATATATATAGTGAATAATACACGTGATAATTCAGAAGTGCCACTCCAAATTAGACATCTTGAATTAGCAAAATAAATTTGAGTACTATTATATATCCTACTCATATATAATAATTCTTCTGATTTAAAACATCATAGGCATAGCTAAATTACTAACTTCCAATATGTAAAATACAGATATACCATCTTTTAAGAAAACATAATGTGTAATTGTTTGAAATTCAAAAACAAATAATCATGTCTAAATGTAATTACTTCATAAGACAGTTTTTAAAATATCAGTGCCCTGCTGATTTTAAATAGTTGGTATAGAGTTAATTATAAAATAGAAGAGCAAAGGTTCATAAAACACTTATGTTACAGACCTTTCTAATTCAGAGAAGCACAAATGTAATCAAGAATTTTTAAAGCATTTAGTATAATTAAATGGAAAAATAATTTACAAAAACATTTATGTACAACTTTTCAAAAACGTCATTTGCAAAAGGTGAAATAGACTTCCTCTTCATATGAGCCAACAGCATATATGTTTACTACATAAAAACAGATATTAGATGACTTACGCTGGATTAGGTATCTAAAGGGCAAGGGAAGTCCTTTGAATATTGTCATAACCTTATGACAAGAGAAAACAGATCCTAGAACAAGTTGTTCCTGGGACTATCATTCCTTGTTGCTTGGCTGCTTTGCTTTTCAAATGAAACATTAACTTAACATGAGATAAGAGCATCCGTAATCATTAGTTAACTCACAAGAAATTCAACAGAAATATCCTTATGTGATTAAATCTTTAAAAACAGGTAATACTCATACATGCGAAATATGAATACTGCATGCCTACTTCTGGCCCCAGAAGCATTAAACACTGTAGTAAAAATCTAGGCTGAAAAATCACAGAAGTTTTAAGATACCCTGAATGTTTCCTAGGCTTTAAGAAATCCCTGTTCTTTGTGGGATTTTAAGCCATTAAATTGCGCTAGAGATGTCTAGTCTAGCCCCATACTAGTTTTTTTTTGTTTTTTTGTTTGTTTGCGGTATGCGGGCCTCTCACTGTTGTGGCCTCTCCCGTTGCAGAGCACAGGCTCCGGACGCAGAGGCTCAGCAACCATGGCTCACGGGCCCAGCTGCTCTGCAGTATGTGGGATCTTCCCGGACCGGGGCACGCACCCGTGTCCCCTGCATTGGCAGGCGGACTCTCAACCACTGCGCCACCAGGGAAGCACCCACCCCCCGCCATACTAGTTTTGATCCCTATTTGTTTTGGATCCCCTGGGGTTGTCCTAGAACGGATTTGCTCTTCTTCCCCGCAATGAAACCTGTGAAATCAGCCAAGCTTCCAGAGGAAAACTAGGAGTCGTCATAGTCAGTTCTCATGAACTTCAAAGCAACCCACCATCTCTGCTTTACTGGCCTACATCACTTCACGGTTAGCACTATCCTCTTCCTCTGAAGGATGTGGCTACCGAAATATAAAAATGCAAACTTAGGCTACATGAATGCTAGTATGATGCTCAGAACAAAAGAGGTAGTGGCCCTACTCTACTCTAAGCTAGTCAGTCCACACCTGCATTAACCAGTGAGATATGACTAGAGGTGAGGGGGTAAGAAAATATGTCATAGGTAAAATTTCACCTGTGTATTTCACTTGGAGAAGGGAAGATTCACAGGGATATAATAAACTGAAGTCGAAATACTGTCATACAAGAAATATCTTAGACTTCTGTTCTTCCAGAGGGAAGGGAGTAGATCTGAGTTCAAATATAAAGCGGAAAATAATTAGCAGTGTCTTAAAATGCAGTGGGTTATCTTTATAAATAGTGGATGTCAAATTTCTTGAGATATGTGCAATTTTTTATTTTTATATCTTGTTTTTTTTGTATTCTTTTTTTTTTCTTTTTTGGACTAAGTACTCACACTGAGCTTCACTTCATCCTGCTCATGCAATTTATTTTTAAGATACGCTTTTTAGAGCCCAAATTGGTAATGGCCTAATCTCTGACTTTATCATATTTTGCTCTTATTTCTAAATTGATTTAAAAGTTCTTCTTTTTTTTTTTTTTTTTTTTTTTGCGGTACGCAGGCCTCTCACTGTTGTGGCCTCCCCCGTTGCGGAGCACAGGCTCCGGATGTGCAGGCTCAGCGGCCATGGCTCACGGGCCCAGCCGCTCCGCGTCACGTGGGATCTTCCTGGACCGGGGCACGAACCCATGTCCCCTGCATTGGCAGGCGGACTCTCAACCACTGCGCCACCAGGGAAGCCCTAAAAGTTCTTCCTTTTTAAAGCCTGTCCTTATCTCACATTTGATTGTACAGGTTGCTATCCTTATCAGTTACTGTAATAAGATGCTTACAAAGATCTTGTTATCTCGAAACATCATGCCTAAAGGCAGGGCATAATGGGTGTAACAAGATCCCTACGGAGCTCCTGTTTTACACTTTAACCACCTGTAATTCTTGCTCTCTTTTTCAGATGGTCAGTAGCTATTCTGAAATTCTTGTATAAATTCTTGATGAAAATAAGATGTGCAATAAATAAAATATGATAGAATACCACACCACCTTTTGTGTATGGCTTGAGGAAATGTCATTCTTTTATGGGAAAGAGAAGTCAACATTTTACAAGGTACTACTTGGATTTAGTGTCAAACCCTGTGCCCTGCCAACTTCAATATTAGTTTGAATTTTTTATAACTGTTCTTAATTATCATGAACATTTCTTGCTCACTTTACTCTTTATGTGATTCTAAGAATTCAGCTAAGTTCCAAGAGGAACAAATGTCCTCAGCTGATGTCTGCTGAAATGTACATTATCCTATTCGATTCTGGATCATTATTATCTCTCCACACCAGCATCCTCTGAAGTGCCTGCATTTCTACCTGGTCTCTACCGAAAAAGTCAATGCAGCTTTCTGCTACATCATCCCTTCATTAAAACACGACCGGACAATGCCATTTTGCAAACAGATAGCTCTTTCTGCAGAAATAATTGATTCTTAGATACCATTCAGAATCTGTACACCAGTCCCTTCTGCCAGGACGCAGCAAATGCTTCCTCTCCTTGTTTTTAACAATCTGATTCACCACCTCCCCTGGGGACAGGGTTTTGTGACACCACAATGTTCCGTCCTCTGATCCAGCCTGTATTCCACCTCCTGTCCCTCCTCCTGAAATGGCAATAATATATGAAGAGACCAAGCAAATCCTCCACCTGTCCTCAGGGAGAAGTCTCTCCCAAATTACCTGCAAGCCATAGAAGATGGTCATGAATCCTGCCCTCTGTTCATTTGTTCACCTCGGCCAACTTGGGTTCTACTTTCCTTGACTCATGACTTCTGATACCTGCAGGTCAAAAAGTGAAAGTTACAGGATGTAATGATGTACAAGATATACATAAGAACAAACACCTGCTGGGAGAAGCCAAAGGCTTTCTGTGCCCCCTGCCAAGCATTCAGTTTCCCTGGGCCACCTTCATGATGGACTTCCTCATTAAACACCCTGCCTCTCAGTGATATAACACCAACTTCGTGGCTGTTCCAGCAACAAGTGCCTCACTTCCACCTATGACAGGAGCCACTGGGATACTCATATTGGTCATGTTTTACCTCTATAAAGGCATCAACAAAATTGCTCCAGTCTGAGGACCACTCCCTCCCCCCAGGCCCCACTATTTATATTCAGGGTCACTTTACATCCTGTTTTGGCCTGGTACAATCATACACAATCCTGGTATAATCACAGTTTTTGCTGTTATTAATGCCTCTTTTCTTTCTCAAAAAAATCTGTTTGTAAACTGAATTATAATGACATTCTATTTATATCTTGCTTTAGACAGACCCTTTCTTACCCGCCAGGTCAAAATGGACCTGTCCCGGATACCACCCCAGACTGCTAGCCGGACAGAAATAACCAGCCAGGTCCTAAAGCTATATCTTCAGCCCCACTCTTCCCACTACCAAGGTAACTAATTGGTCACTTCTCCTTCCCACCATCTAAATTGTTTATTTAAATGTCATCCACTCTTACCTCAGAATATCAAATATACATGAACTACATTTTCTAACCAAGGTACTTCTTGGATTTATTTCTCTTTGTCAGTGTTTGTAGCTGTAGAATATGTTGAGGAATTCTAAGCCACAAAGGGTAACTGACAAGCTTTCTCAGGGAAGCCAAAGTGACCTTCAAATGTTATGTCAGCAGTGGTACCCAGGGGCAACCCTATTGGCATGTTACTAATCTCAATAACATCCTGGTAATTTCTCTCCTTACAACCGTTCACAAAGCTACATGGCACCCTTCTCAACTTCTCAGCATTAAGCCTATCATATTGGTGACCTACAATTACAGCTCCTAAATTCTACAACTCTCAGATCTAACAGCCTCTCCTTTATCCTGCCAAATTCAAGTCCCACCCTTCACACTAATAAAAGACATTTAGGAATACATAGTTCATGTCATACCAGATTCTTGGATGCACTGGAAAAAACTCCAGTACTTCAATAAATGGTATACAAACAGAAGACCAGAGCTGAGAGCCTACCATCTCATCTTTGCTTGTCATTTGGAGTCTTTGGCCACTGCCCTACACAGAAGATGCAGAATCCCATAATGCTGAGATGTCTACTGCCATCTGGTGTCTAGAAAACTAATTAGTCCACTTGGAGGAAGCGGCATCACCTCCTATCCCCAAGGTCTGACTCCCCCTGAGAACTCCTGAAAAGGCATTTGGCAGAAAGCCTCCATGGGATAAATTTTTCTCCACACTGACTCTGCCTAGCTCCTGCTTCACCCATTATCTTTGCCTCTATGCAACCTACTTGACAGCTGTGCTACTTGAAGGCAGGCAGGGACTGTGTGTTGTTTATAATTGATTTTTCCTCTGTCACAGTATTAGGCAATAGGCATCGTTTGGGCAGCAGACTCATCTCTGCTGCTCCACTATATCTTTTAGCCCTCTCTTTTCACATGCTGGTCTTGAGGCTTGGCGTGAGGAATGGCAACAAAAAGTGGAGCTCTGGGATCAGAGTTAGTAGCCTTGAGGATAGTGGGGCTTCAGGTTGCGGGTGAACCAGTTGCTAATGAGTCTAAATCAGGCATGAGCTGTAGTAGTTTCTAAAAGTGCAATAAACAGAGAGGTCTTAGAAGAAGAAACCTAGGTAGAGCCAAAGAGGAATCTTCAGAGAGCAGAAAGACCACACTGTTCAAATGCAGGGTTATTCAGGAGATCTAAGGCAAAGGGCTGCTGACATGTTGTATTTCACAAGGCAAGTAGCTTGGAAGCATGCCATCCTGGGTGTACACTTAAAGGACTCATGATGCCCCAGTCATCTCTAAGACAGCATTATATTTCCAAGAAATATAGACATATTATAGACCTTTAGGTCTAAGGAGTGAGGGAAGGTTAAGAGAGACAGCTGTGTCCTAATAAGTGGTTTTTATTTTGAAGGCCTGGATCTCAAGAGCATTTAATTTGATCAGTCGGACACAGGTTAGGAAGGAAGTCTGAAAGCTTAGCAAGTACTGAGAGCTGTGAATTTTCATCACTCTTAGCTGGGCTATCTATTACACTCATCCACTAGATTGGGACAGGTTTCAGACAGCAGAGCTGGGTGGAAATCCAATCTGGAACTCAGAGTTCCATATCCCCAAAATAGTTCATGAATGCAGCAGGTGTCAAAGCATCTAGCAACAAGTATAAGAGGTTATCCAAAAAGCGGACAAATCCAAGCTCAGGGAACCTAGGCTCCAGAGACACTCAGAAATCCAGGCTGACAGCTGGCAGGAACTAAGAATGTGTATCAACAAATAAAATAATCTCTATCCATATGGGTGCAGAAGTAGGACATCAGTTGAGGAAGAGAAATGGCCCAAACAAGGGAAGCTTCCATTCCTTAGTAACTCCTTAGTTACCAAGGACCTCAGGTTCAATGAAAAGAGAGGAATCAATCGTATGAATCAGCAACCAAGTTATTAAATGGAGACATAAGATCAGAGTGAACAGAAGTTTTGAAGTTAGGATAAATCCTAGAATTCAGGTTGTTTTGGCAGGAGAATATGGAGGTAGATGATGGGAACTATAGTTCTAAATTATGAAACATTTAAAATAATAAAGTAAACTAAAGGTAATATAACAGATTTTTTTTTAAGAAAAATGTTCCAGGTACAGTTAAAGCTTTATTCTCACTATGCTTTCTCCTTCCTTTCCAGAGGAAACCACCATCCTGAAATTGTTGCATATTATTACCACAAATGTTTTTATACTTTTACTATATGAATTCATAAACAATATATGTTATTTGAGTGTTTAAATTTTTACATCAACGGTATCATGTGGTGTGTACATATTTGGCAATCTGCTTATTTTTTCACTCAACACTAAAAAATCCAACATACTGATTGATGCATGTTTATATGATTCATTGATTTGTATTAATAGACAAGTTTATTTATGCATTCTCTTTTTATTAAATGTCTCTATTTTTCATTAATACAATCTTGCAATACACATTCCTGTACATATCTCTTTGTGCCCATATGTACATACCTAGGAGTGGAATCGTTTGGTCATAGACCAGAGGTATCTTCAACTAATAAGGGACTATCAAATAGGTCTCCAAGTGGTTGTACTGATTTACATTTCCATTTGCAGGGTGTATGGATTTCCATTTTCTTTTATCCTTGCTAAAACCTGTGTTATCACACAGTTTTGCCAACCTGAGGGGTCTAAAATGATATCTCATTTCCCTGCATTTTTCTGACTACAGTATTATTGGGCATGTTTTTAGGTGTTTGTTGATATTGCTTATTCTGAATTCCTTTGATGGAAATTGCCTGTTCGTACAATTTGCCCATTTTTCTAATGGATTGTTTGCTTTCTGAAAATCATTTTATGTGAATTTTTACAGAAGTCAAAGAATCAAATGAAAAGATCATTAGTCATTAAATAAATGCAGAGTAAAGTCACAATGAGATAACCTCACTTACTAGAACTTACCTATTAGAACCGCCTTAAAAACTGACAATACCAAGTATGATAAGGACGGGAGCAACAGGTACAAATACTCATTCATCAGTGGTGGTATTGAAAATGGCACAGCAATTTGGAAAACAGTTTGGCAGTTTATTATAAAGTAGATATAGAGGCATATATCTACCATATGACCCAGCAATCCTATGGTGTTTACCTGAAGGAAAGGAAGATACATGTTCATATAAAACCTGTACACAATTTTTTATGGTGGTTGTATTCATAATCACCCCAACCTGGCAACATCCCAATTTCCTTAAACAGGTGAATGGATAAACAAACTGGTAAACCCATATAGTGGAATCCTACTCAGCAATAAAAAGGAAAAACTACTGATATAAGCAATGAGATGGATGATCTCAAAATATTTTTTACTCTAAATGAAGGAAGCCAGACTCTAAAAGCTATATACATATGATTCCATTTAAATGACATTTTGGAAAAGGCAAAAATATTCAGAGAGATATAGATCAGTGATTGCCACAAGCTGTGGGAGGGGGGATGGGTTGACTGGAAACAGGCCTTACAGAACTTGTTTACAGATGAAATAAATATTCTCTACTTTAATAATACAGCTGATTGCACAACTCTACGCATTTGTCAAGATTCATAGGACTGTACGGAATAGGATGAATTTTCCTGTTTGAAAATTATATCTCAATGAACCTGTTTGACGTATATACACTAATATGTTTAAAATGGATAACTAATAAGAACCCACTGTATAAAAAAATAAATAAGATTCAAAACCTCAATAAACCTGACTTAAAAATAAAATAAGTGATTTATAGGATATATGTATATATATTATATATACATGTATGATATGTGATTATATATCATATATACATATGTGTCTATATATAATAGATACTAATCCATGGTAGTTTTTATGTTGGAAAGTATTTTTTCCAGTCTGTGGTCTTTTAACTTTTGTATGTTGTTTACTATTGAACAGAAACTTAATACTTTTATTCAGTGAGATTTTGAATCCTTTTTAAAAAATGGGCTACGCTTTTTATGCCTTACCTAAAATAATCCTTCCATAGCCCAACAACACAAAATATTCTCTTATATTTTCCTTTTTTTTGGTAACATCTTTATTGGAGTATAATCACCTTACAATGTTGTGTTACTTTCTGCTTTATAACAAAGTGAATTAGTTATACATATACATATACATATATCCCCATATCTCTTCCCTCTTACGTCTCCCTCCCTCCCACCCTCCCTATCCCACCCCTCTAGGTGGTCACAAAGCACCGAGCTGATCTCCCTGTGCTATGCAGCTGCTTCCCACTAGCTATCTATTTTACGTTTGGTAGTGTATATATGTCACTGCCACTCTCTCACTTCATCCCAGCTTACTCTTACGCCTCCCCATGTCCTCAAGTCCATTCTCTAGTCTGCGTCTTTATTCCTGTCCTGCCCCTAGGTTCTTCAGAAACATTTTTTTTTTTTAGATTCCACATATATGTGTTAGCATACGGTATTTGTTTTTCTCTTTCTCACTTACTTCACCCTGTATGACAGTCTCTAGGTCCATCCTCACTACAAATAACTCAATTTCGTTTCTTTTTATGGCTGAGTAATATTCCATTGTGCATATGTGCCATATGTCTTTATCCATTCATCTGTCAATGGACACTTAGGTTGCTTCCATGTCCTGGCTATTGTAAATAGTGCTACAATGAACATTGTGGTAAATGACTCTTTTTGAATTATGGTTTTCTCAGGGTATATGCCCAGTAGTGGGATTGCTGGGTCGTATGGTAGTTCTATTTTTAGTTTTTTAAGGAACCTCTATACTGTTCTCCATAGTGGCTGTATCAATTTACATTCCCACCAACAGTGCAAGAGTGTTCCCTTTTCTCCACACCCTCTCCAGCATTTATTGTTTGTAGATTTTTTGATGATGCTCATTCTGATTGATTTGAGGTCATACCTCATTGTAGGTTTGATGTGCATTTCTCTAATGATTAATGATGTTGAGCATCCTTTCATATGTTTGTTAGCAATCTGTATATCTTTTTTGGAGAAATGTCTATTTAGGTCTTCTGCCCATTTTCGGACTGGGTTGTTCGTTTTTTTGATATTGAGCTACATGAGCTGCTTGTATATTTTGGAGATTAATCCTTTGTCAGTTGCCTCATTTGCAACTATTTTCTCCCATTCTGAGAGTTGTCTTTTCGTCTTGTTTATGGTTTCCTTTGCTGTGCAAAAGCTTTTAAGTTTCATTAAGTCCCATTTGTTTATTTTTGTTTTTATTTCCATTTCTCTAGAAGGTGGGTCAAAAAGGATCTTGCTGTGATTTATGTCATAGAGTGTTCTGTCTATGTTTTCCTCTAAGAGTTTAATAGTGTCTGGCCTTACATTTAGGTCTTTAATCCATTTTGAGTTTATTTTTGTGTAGGGTGTTAGGGAGGGTTCTAATTTCACTCTTTTACATATAACTGTCCAGTTTTCCCACAACCACTTACTGAAGAGGCTGTGTTTTCTCCATTGTATATTCTTGCCTCCTTTATCAAAGATAAGGTGAACATATGTGCGTGGGTTTATCTCTGGGCTTTCTATCCTGTTCCATTGATCTATATTTATGTTTTTTGTGCCAGTACCATACTGTCTTGATTACTGTAGCTTTGTACTATAGTCTGAAGTCTGGGCTCCTGATTCCTCCAGCTCCGTTTTTCTTTCTCAAGATTGCTTTGGCTATTCGGGGTCTTTTCTGTTTCCATACAAATTGTGAAATTTTTTGTTCTAGCTCTGTGAAAAATGCCAGTGGTAGTTTGATAGGAATTGCACTGAATCTGTAGATTGCTTTGGGTAGTATAGTCATTTTCACAATGTTGATTCTTCCAATCCAAGAACATGGTATATCTCTCCATCTATTTGTATCATCTTTAATTTCTTTCATCAGTGTCTTATAGTTTTCTGTATACAAGTCCTTTGTTGCCTTAGGTAGGTTTATTCCTAGATATTTTATTCTTTTTGTTGCAATGGTAAATGGGAGTGTTTCCTTAATTTCTCTTTCAGATTTTTCATCATTAGTCTATAGGAATACAAGAGATTTCTGTGCATTAATTTTGTATCCTGCTACTTTACCAAATTCATTGATTAGCACTAGTAGTTTTCTGGTGGCATCTTTAGGATTCTCTATGTATAGTACCATGTCATCTGCAAACAGTGAGAGTTTTACTTCTTCTTTTCTGATTTGGATTCCTATTATTTCTTTGTCTTCTCAGATTGCTGTGGCTAAAACTTCCAAAACTATGTTGAATAATAGTGGTGAGAGTGGGCAGCCTTGTCTTGTTCCTGATATTAGTGGAAATGGTTTCAGTTTTTCACCATTGAGAATGATGTTGGCTTGTGGGTTTGTCATATATGGGCTTTATTATGTTTAGGTAAGTTCCCTCTATGCCTACTTTCTGGAGGGTTTTTATCACATACGGGTATTGAATTTTGTCAAAAGCCTTTTCTGCAACTATTGAGATGATCATATGTTTTTTTCTCCTTCAGTTCGTTAATATGGTGTATCACATTGATTGATTTGAGTATAATCAAGAATCCTTGCATTCCTGGGATAAACTCCACTTGATCAAGTTGTATGATCCTTTCAATGAGCTGCTGGATTCTGTTTGCTAGTATTTTGTTAAGGATTTTTGCATCTATGTTCATCAGTGATATTGGTCTGTAGTTTTCTTTTTATGTGACATTGTTGTCTGGTTTTGGTATCAGGGTGATGGTGGCCTCGTGGAATGAGTTTGGGAGTGTTCCTCCCTCTGTTATATTTTGGAAGAGTTTGAGAAGGTTAAGTGTTAGCTCTTCTCTAAATGTTTGATAGAATTCGCCTGTGAAGCCGTCTCATCCTAGGCTTTTGTTTCTTGGAAGATTTTTAGTTACAGTTTAAATTTCAGTGCTTGTGATTTGTCTGTTTATATTTCCTATTTCTTTCTGGTTCAGTCTCGGAAGGTTGTGCTTTTCTAAGAACTTGTCCATTTCTTCCAAGTTGTCCATTTTATTGACATATAGTTGCTTGTATTAATCTCTCATGATCTTTTGTATTTCTGCAGTGTCAGTTGCTACTTCTTTTTCATTTCTAAATCTGTTGATTTGAGTCTTTTCCCTTTTCTTCTTGATGATTCTGGCTAATGGGTTATCAATTTCGTTTATCTTCTCAAAGAACCAGCTTTTAGTTTTATTGATCTTTGCTATTGTTTCCTTCATTTCTTTTTCATTTATTGCTGATCTAATCTTTATGATTTCTTTCCTCTGCTAACTTTGGGGTTTTTCTTCTTTCTCTAATTGCTTTAAGTGTAAGTTTAGGTTGTTTATTTGAGGTTTTTCTTGTTTCCTGAGGTAGGATTGTATTGCTATAAACTTCCATCTTAGAACTGCTTTTCCTGCATCCCATAGGTTTTGGGTCATCATGTTTTCATTGTCATTTGTTTCTAGGTATTTTTTAATTTCCTCTTTGATTTCTTCAGTGATCATGGTTATTTAGTAGCATATTGTTTAGCCCCCATGTGTTTGTTTTTTTTTAATGTTTTTTTTTTCCTGTAATTGATATCTAGTCTCATAGTGTTGTGGTCAGAAAAGATACGATTTCATGATACGTGATACGATTTCAATTTTCTTAAATTTACCTGGGCTTGATTTGTGACCCAAGATATGGTCTATCCTGGAGAATGTTCCATGAGCACTTGAGAAGAAAGTGTATTCTGTTGTTTTTGGATGGAATGTCCTATAAATATTAATTAAGTCCATCTTGTTTAATGTGTTATTTAAAGCATGTGTTTCCTTACTTATTTTCATTTTGGGTGATCTGTTCATTGGTAAAAGTGAGGTGTTAAAGTCCCCTACTATGATTTTCTTACTGTTGATTTCCCCTTTTATGGCTGTTAGCATTTGCCTTTTGTATTGAGGTGCTCCTATGTTGGGTGCACAAATATTTACAATTCTTATATCTTCTTCTTGGATTGATCCCTTGATCATCATGTAGTGTCCTTCTTTGTCTCTTGTAATAGTCTTTATTTTAAAGTCTGTTTTGTCTGATATGAGAATTGCTAATCCAGCTTTCTTTTTTTTTTTTTTTTTTTGTGGTACGCGGGCCTCTCACTGTTGTGGCCTCTCCCGTTGCGGAGCACAGGCTCCGGATGCGCAGGCTCAGCAGCCATGGCTCACGGGCCCAGCCGCTCCGCGGCATATGGGATCCTCCCAGACCGGGGCACGAACCCGTATCCCCTGCATCGGCAGGCGGACTCTCAACCACTGCGCCACCAGGGAGGCCCTCCAGCTTTCTTTTGATTTCCATTTGCATGGAATATCTTTTTCCATCCCTGCACTTTCAGTCTGTATGTGTCCCTAGGTCTGAAGTGGGTCTCTTGTAGACAGCATATATACGGGTCTTGTTTTTGCACCCATTCAGCCAGCCTGTGTCTTTTGGTTGGAGCATTTAATCCATTCACATTTAAGGTAGTTATCGATATGTATGTTCCTATTACCATCTTCTTAATTGTTTTAGGTTTCTTATTGTAGGTCTTTTCCTTCTCTTGTGTTTCCTGCCTAGAGAAGTTCCTTTAGGATTTGTTGTAAAGCTGGTTTGGTGGCGCTGAATTCTTTTAGCTTTTGCTTGTCTGTAAAGGTCTTAATTTCTCTGTCAAATCTGAAAGAGATTCTTGCTGAGTAGAGTAATCTTGGTTGTAGGTTTTTCCCTTTCATCACTTTAAATATGTCCTGCCACACCCTCTGGCTTGCAGAGCTCCTGCTGAAAGATCAGCTGTTAACCCTATGGGGATTTCCTTGTATGTTATTTGTTGTTTTTCCCTTGCTGCTTTTAATATTTTTTCTTTGTATTTAATTTTTGGTAGCTTGATTAACATGTGTCTTGGTGTGTTTCTCCTTGGATTTATCCTGTATGGGACTCTCTGCACTTCCTGGACTTGATTGACTATTTCCTTTCCCATATTAGGGAAGTTTTCAGCTATAATCTCTTCAACTATTTTCTCAGTCCTTTTCTTTTTCGCTTCTTCTTCTTGGACCCCTATAATTTGAATGTTGGTGCATTTAATGTTGTCCCAGAAGTCTCTGAGACTGTCCTCGATTCTTTTCATTCTTTTTTCTTTATTCTGCTTGTGGTAGTTATTTCCACTATTTTATCTTCCAGGTCACTTTTCCATTTTTCTACCTCAGTTATTCTGCTATTGATTCTTTCTAGAGAATTTTTAATTTTATTTATTGTGCTGTTCATCATTGTTTGTTTGCTCTTTAGTTCTTCTAGGTCCTTGTTAAACATTTCTTGTATTTTCTCCATTTTATTCCAAGATTTTGGATCATCTTTACTGTCATTACTCTGAATTCTTTTTCAGGTAGACTGCCTATTTCCTCTTCATTTGTTTGGTCTGGTGGGTATTTTCTGTGCTCCTTCATCTGCTGTGTATTTCTCTATCTTCTCATTTTGCTTAACTTACTGTGTTTGGGGTCTCCTTTTCATAGGCTGCAGGTTCATAGTTCCTATTGTTTTTAGTGTCTGCCCCCAGTGGGTAAGCTTGGTTCAGTGGGTTGTTTACGCTTCTTGGTAGAGGGGACTGGTGCCTGTGTTCTGATAGATGAGGCTGGATCTTGTCTTTCTGGTGGGCAGGAATGCATCTGGTGGTGTGTTTTGAGGTGTCTGTGACCTTATTATGATTTTAGGCAGCCTCTCTGCTAATGGGTGGGGTTGTGTTCCTGTCTTGCTAGTTGTTTGGCATGGGGTGTCCAGCACTGGAGCTTCATGGTCATTGAGTGGAGCTGGGTCTTAGCGTTTAGATGGAGATCTCTGGGAGAGCTCTCACTGATTGATATTACATGGGTCCATGAGGTCTCTAGTTCGTCAATGTCCTGAACTCGGCTCTCCCACCTCAGAGGCTCAGGCCTGACAGCTGGCTGGAGACCAAGTCCCTGTCAGTCACACGGATATCAGATGCCTGAGCAGTGGAAGTGCAGACCCGTCTTCAGGGCTGGTTGAGGGCTCCAGTCTTGGAAGGGAACCACTGAAAAGGCACAGAGGGCACCTGCCACCTTCAGACCAGTTGTGACCTCAGATTAGGTAGCAGTAAACCCAGGAGCTGTAGCAGGACCTTCTTGGCAGCAGCCAGCTCTTTGTTCACAACCTCCTCAGTGTCTTCACAGGAGGAGTGCCATATTTTCTTTTAAGAAGTGTGAAGTTTTGCTTTTTACATTTATGTCTTTTATTTATTAGAATTAATTTTGACTATGATGTAAGGAAGGGATCTAATTTTTTTTCTTTTTCCTTATGGATATCTAATAATTCCAACACCATTTACTGAACAGCATTTTTTTCCTCTTAATTTTAACCATCATCTTTCTTTCTTAAAATCTAAGAAACATGCCTGACACTGCTTTATTCCACATTCATATTTTGTCCTCTAAAATAACATGACCTTCCACAAACCAAAAATCTTGTCCCTTCTGAGAAATGATATTGACAGCAAATCAAGTGTTTATGATATGCTCTCTTTTAGAATAAAAATTCTAGAAAATAACTAGAACTCAAATTCTCCCCTCCATGTTAGTTTTTTAAAATTCTTATCCAAGTAAAAAAAATATATCCATTCGTGCTCATAAAATATAAACAAACTAATAAGTATTCTAACAATGTATATTCAGCATCCATAAAGTACTAAAGACTAATATAATGTTGTGATTAAAAACAGATACATTTCCTAAATAATATTGAAGACTAGATTACTTAAACCAGCACAGTCTAAAAGAAATCTAATGCAAATCATGCATAATAATTTAAAATTTTTCTAGTAGCCACATTAAAAAGGTAAGGAGAAACATGAAAAACTAATCCCATAATATATATTATTTAACTCAATATATCCCAAGTATTATCATTTCAACATTTGGGCAATATAGGAAATATTATTGAGGCATTTTACATTCTTTTTTTCATCCTATGTAGCAAATTTTGATATGTATATCTGAATTCAGATTAACCTTATTTCAAGTATTCAACAGCCACATGTAGCTAGTGGCTACTGTATTGGACAGTGCAGATTTGGACCAGTTTTGCCTTTGTAAATAACTAAAAATGCTGGATAAAATCTAAATGAAGGCAAAAATCTGGAGGGTTAAGTTTATCACTTGAATCAGATCTTATCTGAGGGCATTTGCCAAAATGGCTAAATGAACGGCTATTTTCATGGCTCTCAGGATCTCAGGAGAAAGACAGTCAAACAGGGAACCACCCTAGCTGGGGCGTCTAACAGGAAATTCCCCCTCCCCCATTAAGCTAAAACACCAAAAGGCAGTCGCTTCAGTCTCATTCAGGTGAGTTAGAAATTAATCCATCCCATGGGCTATGACTAGACCACCTCCAGGATGGAAAGCTGCCATTAACACATGTATTAGAATTTTGTGAATCAAAGAAAAAATAATCATAAAGTAAATTATTATATGTTTAAATTGGATAATAATGAAGCTGAATGTTCAAAGTTGGGGGATGCACAATACCTTCCCAGCAGTAGGCTCAGCCTTGCCAGGTCAGTCGTGAACAGGGCACAGGCCTCTGCCCATCGGGAAGCTTTTCATATGGAGTTAGTGTGAAGTTGTAGGTCTATTGTCTGGAGGACTTGCTCTCAAGTCTGAACACCCACTGAATTTTTCCACTGAACTCCAGCTCTCTCCTGCTTCCACCATGCTGGGTTGGTTGTCTGATTGGGATTCTGCCTGTTTCCTAACTGAGGTTAGAGACTTGTCCTGAATCTTAGCCCACAGACCTCTCTTAAGTGATTGAACTTGTCCTTGAAGTCCTAGACAGGTAGATACATGGTCTCTAAAAAAAGAAAAAGAAAAATCCTTGTGGGATGCAGCTAAAGTAGTACTTAAAGGAAAATTGATAATTTTTTTGCTTTTATTAATAAAGATAATATACTAAACATCCAAACCAAGAAGTAGAAAACTAAAAGAGAACCAACCCAAAGAAAATAGGAGGAAATAAAGCCATGACTAAGGAGTTTTACAGGTAACTCCACCATATGTGCAAAGAACAGGCAACTCTATACTTACCCAAATTCTTTCACAGAATAAAAAAGAAGAAATGCTCCCTCAACCCATTTTATGAGCTACTGTAACCTTGACTCCCAAACTAAACAAGAGCAGTGAAATGTCACTTATGAATATAGATGTAAGAGGTTTTTTTTTTTTTTTTGGCCACGCAGCATGTGAGATCTTAGTTCCTCGACCAGGGATCGAACCCTCACCCCCTACATTGGAAGCACGGAGTCTTAACCACTGGACCGCCAGGGAAGTCTAGATGTAAGAGTTTTAAACAAAATACTGCAAGTAAGTTATTCTCTCCACTCATTCAATAGACATTTTTTGAAGAGCTAGGAGCCAAGCTTTGTGCAATGTGATGGGGACAAGATGAGTATTATATGATCTTTGTTCTTAAGAAACAGCAAATGTAGTGGGAAGAGAGTTGCATTAATAATTGTGATCCAACACACTTGTTCTAGTCAAGATATGTAATGGGAACAAAATATAATGGGAACAGAGACCAGAATGTCTAAGTTTGCCTTGATGAATTTTAGAAGGTCTCATTGGGAGATCCCTTGAGCTGAGACTCCATGGATAAGCAGGAGCTTGACATCCAGAGAAGAGGTGGTGTAGGTAGTCGAGGTGGGGAGGAGAGTAGGGATGTAATTTAGGGTACCGTGTGTGTGTGTGTGTGTGTGTGTGTGGTATGTGTTCTACGTGGGGGCAGGGGAAATGATGCAGACAAGGATGAGAAGAAACACCAATTCAGAGGAGGGCTTGGAAGCTTTCCTTTTATTTAGAGTCAATATACAAGGGAAATAAGTGACTTTAGTTAATACCTAAAATACTCTGTAATTAAAGTTATCAGAGAATGCAGAATAAGTATGAGTACATATAAAAATGAATGTAAATTAATATTTAATTTCAGAGTTTACAATGAATTAATTCACTAAACTTAGTTTCTAACTTCCAATTTTTGCTTGTTCCTATTTTTACTCATTTTATTGTTTCAATATACTGAAGTCCCTATGTTAAGATAAGTTCTATCTTGATGAAAATAGAGACTGAATTTTACCTTTAAATTTAAAAATTACTTCTGGCCAAAAAATGTAAAACATACTTCCAGGATTCTATAATCATTTTCAGATCAGCTGAAATGCTTTAATAATTCGATTTTCAGTTGAAATTGTATAGTTCATCAAATCATAATTAAGCTAATTACAGTATTACATATTAGTGTTTATTGATGGTCAAAAAATTGTCATCATGGAGTAATGAGCTTTCAGACATTCACGCCTTTGGGCTGAACAGTTTTTTATAGTAGTCTTGAGATGTTTAGTATTCTTATTGTCAGCTTAATGGGCATTGGTTTCTGTCCTTTAACTGGTTGTCACTTTTGCTGAATTTCTGCAGGGATATGTATTGAACAAATTATAAGAGGTAAGTTTTATGCTCTGTTGCAGATTTCTTGTTATTAATTTCCAACTTAACTGCACTGTGGTTGAGTCCCTAGTTTGTATGACCTGCGTTCTTTAAATTTGTTGACAATTGCTTGAAGCCCAGAAATCAGTCTTTCAAGCTCTAGTTTATTTTCTGTAAACTAGGGGCTGAGTGGAGAGGTTAGATCAGATCAGTGATTCCTAACCTTGGTCAAAGGTAAGAATCATCCAGGGAGGGTGATCAAAATGGCACCCTGACCCCTTTCCCAGAGGTTCTACTTCCATAGGTCCTGGACACTTTTTAACATGCTTTTCAGATGATTCTTGGGAAGTCAGCTGAGCGTTGGAAACTGTTGAACCAAGGTTGCATTTTTAAAACTGTAGAACTATGGGCTGTGACCTGTTAGTGCAGTGGTTGGGCTGCTGTCTGTTTTTGTAAATAACATTCTATTAGAACACAGTCATGCCCATTATTTACATGTTGTCTGTGGCTGTTTTCCTGCTGCAGTGGCAGCATTGAGTAGAACTGGAAAAGCCCACATGGCCCACAAAGCCCCAAATATTTACTACCTGGTTTTTTACAGAAAAAGTTTGCTGAACCTTTCATTAGCAGGTTATAAAATCATTTTCATAGGTTGCAATCAGTATTAAAAAAAACAAAATAGAAAAGAAAATATTAAAGCACATTGCATGTGCATAAGTGCTGCTTTGTTAAACTTGTTAATATGTAAACATATATGTTTATACATATATATGCACACACACATATGTATATATTTGTATATACTGGGAAAAAACATATCTCTCACCGTGAGTAGCAGTCAAAAAAAAACCCTAAATGGTAAGATCTTTGGTCCCTTCCCTTTGCGGACTTTCTCTCAGTTGCTAGGGTGCTATGGCAGTGTAGATTGGGGTGGGAGGGAGGTCTAGGTGGGAGAGGAGATATGCAGAGAACGTGCTTTACTGTCACCATGCTTCTGGGGGCTGCTTCCTACTTAGTAAGTCAGTGTCTCTCGGAAAGGTAGTACTCAATGCCCATATTTATCCATAATGTCATTGCCAGAAGTAGAACCAACCTGAGTCGTGTGAGGGTGTGAGGACATTTCAAATGGAACTAATACTAAACTTACAGAGTTGTGATGAGGATTAAATGTACATATAGTGTCTCAAACTAAGAAGTGCTATACAATGCCAGGACACCACAATTTTTCATCTGTAGCCTCTCATTCTTGTGGTTGGAATCCACACCCCAGCCATAGACAAGTTCCAGGATGTTACCAACCATAGCACTGATTGTCACATTTTGTGAATGTACCAGTGGTGGCACAAGGACTGAAGGAGACAAATATCAAGGCTAGAGCTAGGGAAGGAAATATAGAGTCAGATTCTTGGACTACTTTGACAATTCTTATTTCTAAAATAATAATAATAAAAAAATAATAATGCAGAGAAATCTACTGTATTTAGATTTCCCAGTGAAAATTTAATTTCCTAGCACTATTCCATGGTCTGAATGTTTGTTGAAATCCTAACCCCCCCAAGGTGATGATATTAGGCGGTGGGGCCCTTTTGGAGGTGACTAGGTCATGAGGGCTGTGCCCTCATCAGTGGGATTAGTGCCTCCCTCATATAAAAGAGACTCCAGAGAGCTTCCTGGCCTCTTCCAACATATGAGGACAGAGGGAGAAGATGGTCCTCTGTGAAACAGAAAACGGGCTCTCACCAGACACAGAATTTCCCAGTATCTTGATCTTGGACGTCTCAACATCCAGAACTGTAAGAAATAAATTTCTGTTGTTTAAAATCCACCTAGTCTATGGTATTCTGTTACAGCAGCCTGAATGGACAAAGACAGACTATAAACTGTTAGCTGCCAAGATTAGGGAATTGACCTTCTGATTAATCAGGAATTATGGCTATATAAACAAACAACTACTGTAAAGAATTATTACAGAATAACATATAATTTGCTTTTTAAAGTATAAGTAATTTAATACGATGATTCAGAAAGTCCTTCAGAATCAGGCAGTGTCTCAGGGTCACCATGGAGATGCATAAAAGTTTTGGTTACTAGTGACTTGTTTTTAAAAGGAAGCTGTATAACAAGCTTTTTTTGGAGTTCAACCTCTGATTCATGTGTTTCCTAATTTGGTTAGGATTCTGCATATTTTTCCTTTATATATAGTCAACTGCAGAATTGAAGGGGACCCCAAGATGTTCTGGTCCTATGACCTGATGCTTGAATTACTTCTGACTTAGTCATCAAATAGATGTTGTGCACATACCATGTTCAAAACTGGTCCATAAACTGGGATACAGTGGTGAAAAAATGTTCTTCCATACACGGAGTTCACATTCTCTCAGCCTCTGTTTGAACCCTTCTCTCAAAGGGAACTCATTCAATGAGACAGCCCAGGGCATCTTTGGACATCATAGTTTTTCCTGTCAATTTCACTTGCTTGTCTCATTTAAAAGTATCCATCAATAGATGAATGGATAGAGAAGATGTATTAATAGTATGTGTGTGTGTATACACACACACACACACACACACACACACACACACAATTGAATACTACTCAGCCATAAGGGAGAATGAAATTTTGCCATTTGCAGAAACATGGATGGGACTTGGAGGTCATTATGCTAAGTGAAATAAGCCAGACAGAGAAAGACAAATACTCTTTGATATCACTTATATGTGAAATCTAAAAAATACAACAAACTAGTGAATATAACAAAAAAGAAGCAGACTCACAGATACAGAGAACAACCTAGTGGTTACCAGTGGGGAGAAGGAAGAGGCAGTATAGGGGTGGGGGGAGTGGGAGGTACAAACTACAAGGACGTATTGTAATAGGCTACAAGGATGTACTGTAAAGCATGGGGATATAGCCAATATTTTGTAATAACTGTAAACGGAGCGGAACCTTTAAACATTGTATAAAACTTTAAAAAAAATTATTTTTTAATCTCAAAAATAAGGATGAGCAATCAACATACCTACATCTTACAGAACACACTAACAACCAATATTTTGTGATAGCTGTAAATGGAGCGTAACCTTTAAAAATTGTATACAAATATAAAAAATTAAAAAAGAACTAATGCAAGTCCAACTCCCCGCAACGGTCCCTCAAATACTTAAATCAATTCTACCTCCAACCTCATCTCCTCCCACCTCTACCCCCTTTCCCCGACCCTAAAGTTTCTCTTTTTCAAGCTAAGAATCCTCCAGTCCCTCAACTAATCCTCCTGGGGCAGCGTCTTGCCCCACTTTCCACTGAATGTAATAAAGATTGCTGTTCTTAAAGAAGAGTGCCTTATTAGACTAAGTGGCCACTGAAGGAACTGTTACCTCTCAGCTCCCAGTACACACTTTGATCGTCTGCTCTGTGATGCTGGGGTTAAGGCTCTTGCAGTACAAATGGCATTGCTCCCTGCCAGCTGGTTTTCTGCCCACTCTGCCAATGGGCTACACAAGAGGGAAATTGGAAAGTGGGAGGGGAAAAGGCTTACTCTTCCTGTTTTGTTCACTGTTGCTGCCAGCGTCACCTGGGCACCAGTTCTCACCCTGGAAGGGCAGTGGGTCCGATTCTCCAGCCTAGAACCAGCTTCATCACACCCATCTCCCAGAAGCACCATCTGAAAAGCAACCCTTCCTCCAAGGTATGAGTCCTAGATCTGTGGAGCCCCTTTTCTGAGTCCCTGGGGGTCTTTCAGGACAACTTCATCTTTTTTTTTTTTTTTTTCTTGTGGCCTCTGCACAGCTTGCAGGATCTTAGCAGTTCCCCGACCAGGGATCGAACCTGTGTTCCTTGCAGTGGAAGCACCGAGTCCTAACCACTGGACCACCAGGGAATTCCCATAACTTCATCTTCTCTAATGGCTTCAAGCCACCAGATGAACCTCCCAGATCTGTATTTCTTTCCCATGCCTCTCTCCAACATTGTCATGTATCTTACGGACATCCTACACTCATCTTAAACCCATGATGCCCGAATATGAATTTGACCAAGGTACTTTCCTTTTCAGTTGGTAGAAACCTGGAATTCTTCTTTCCTTCTTGTTCATCCAATGCCAGTCTCCAAGCACAGGCCGTTTTCATCTCAGTATTTCTCAGATCTGTTCCCTCCTTTCCAGTTCCACTAAAACTGCCCTAAAGAAGTCCCTCAGGGGCTTCCCTGGTGGCGCAGTGGTTGAGAGTCCGCCTGCCGATGCAGGGGACGCGGGTTCGTGCCCCGGTCCGGGAAGATCCCACATGCCGCGGAGCGGCTGGGCCTGTGAGCCATGGCCGCTGAGCCTGCGTGTCCGGAGCCTGTGCTCCGCAACGGGAGAGGCCATAACAGTGAGAGGCCCGCGTACCGCAAAAAAAAAAAAAAAAAGAAAAAAAAAAAAAAAGAGTCCCTCATTATCTGTTTCTTAGACCTCCAGCTGATCTTCCTGTCCTTAGTCCTCTGCAGGTCAATTCCACCCACGGAGGTCAAATCTGATTGCACTGCTCTGCCCTCACCTACGCAAGTTCCATCTCCAGTCTCTTGCTGCACTCCTTTTATGCTTCAGCAACACTGAGCTGTACCCACCATGCTGTTTCGCTGTCTTCTGCTGCACTGTCACCCCTGCATCACACACACTTACTGTGCCTGGCTAACTGCCTGAAGACTCAACTCAAGGTCACCTATCCAGGAAGGTGCCCCTAAACCTCCTCTAAATCCTCCCTTCCTCTGTGCTCCCCACATACTTGGTTGCAGATTTTCATCACTGCACATAACACTCTGTGTTACAATAAGCTTTCTTTCTCACTAGACAGGACTATTCATAGATTGCTTCCACTGGAAACAACACCTGTCACATATTTGGTTCTTAACAAGTGTTTATTGGTGAACTTCAAGAACTCATGACTTTAAGGATAAATCAAATTATGTTTTTACCATGAATTCCCCCACCAGGTGGGATATGACTCAGCAATAAAAAGAAACAAACTACTGATACATGCAACAACTGGATGAATCTCAGGAAATTAGACTGAGTGAAAAAAAGAAGTCACACCCTGTATGATTCCATTAATATAACATTCTTAAAATGACAAGATTATAAAAGTGGAGATAGGTTAATGGTTTCCCAGGGTTAAGGGGGGATGGAGGTAGGAGGGAAGTAGGTGTGATTATAAAAGAGCAACACGAGGTATCTTTGTTATGGGTCCATGTGATGAGAAAATGTTTCAGCATCTTGACTGTGTCAGTGTCAATATCCTGGTTGCAATATTGTACTATATATAGGTTTGCAAGATGTCATCACCAGGGAGAAATGGGTAAAGGGTACACAGGATCTCTCTCTCTCTCTCTCTCTCTGTTATTTTTTTACAACTATATGTGAATCTACAATTATCTCAAAATAAAAGGTTTAATTAAAAAAAAAAGAGAGAGATTCCAACCAAAAAGAATGGAGACTTCACACATTGTCCAAATGCATTCTTTTTATTTGAGAAGGACGATCTCAAGGCAGTGCCCTTTGGAAAAGGCATCTCTCATCATCATGTACATCGAGATCAACCATTACTCTCGGCAAAGTACAAAAATACACGCATCAGTGACTTCCATACAATAAATACATAATCATGCATCCCACAATAAAAGGCACAGAAACCTGGTCACTTAGTAGTCATAAAAATTACTAGCTACATTAACAAAGCCACCCAAATTATCAGTATAAGGAACTGTAACAATATATTCCAAAGGTGAAAACACATAAAACATCTTTAAAATAGTATGCAATAAATATCTCAATTGTATATATTTTAAAAATTATGCCATTGTAAACAGCATGTAAACAAACAAAACTCACGTTTTCTTACCATTATTAAAAGTCATTAGAGCTAAAGTTATAACCTCTGCTCTGTCAGGTATATTTCACTGGCAAGTGTACTAAGCAGTTTAAAGTTTCACTCTTTTCTGCAGCAAACAGAGCCCACTGTGTAATAAATAGATAGGATCTCCATCTTTCAGATACAAGTTTCAAAACAGACTACCAAAATGTAGTAAATTCTTATGTATAAATAATATGGCAAAGGCTAGATCCCAACTACCTTCTGCAATGCAAGGGACAAAAGGAACAATATTGTTAGGTTTTCAACATGATGATAAATAGGAGGTAAATCATGACTGATAATCTTTTTAAAAAATATTTATTTATGTGGTTGTGACGGGTGTTAGTTGCAGCACGTGGGCTCCTTAGTTGTGGCATGTGAACTCTTAGCTGCAGCATGCGTGTGGGATCTAGTTCTCTGACCAGGGATGGAACCTGGGCCCCCTGCATTGGGAGCTCAGAGTCTTAACCACTGTGCCACCAGGGAAGTCCCATGACTAATTGATTATCTTTACTGAAAGGCAGAATGAATATGCTGAATATGACCGTCAAGTGTCCAGCCTTCTGAGCCTCTTTCTTTTGTGGTCCTTTCACAACATCAAACAAAGAGTAAAGCTCTATCAAACTAAGAATTTCCTTTTGCTAGAGAACATAGAAATGGTTGATACTTTATACTGATGGAAAACGGTGACTTCCAAATATGCCTATCAAAATGTAAGTGTACATACAAGTAAGGTTTTTTCCATACTTATTGACAATAGTTTTTTCCTTCTCATAAAGGAACCCAATTGCCTAACCATCAATAGTCAGAGAAGTTAATTTTTTATAACTCACATATTTTTGTTTTGTTTCACCTATATATCAGTGCATTGTGGCACAAAAATACCAGTAGTAGATTTACTATATGCTTAGATAAGTATGCTACCTGTTAAATATTATAACTCCCTACTCCCTGTTAAAAATAACTGAGGTGGAAACATCAACTCAACCTCGAGTGGAGCCTTTGAAGTATACCAGAAAGCACTATTTACTTTTTCCCTCTACTGTGGGTTCCCAATGTATACTTCATATATTTTGCTGTGTGTGTCATTAATGAAGATATACGCCTTCCTAAAATGGACTTAAAATTGAACTTGTGTCCTACAAACTCATTAGTCACTTGGATCACACATAGCACCTATGGCTGTGGAAATAGGGTCCTATAGGATTGATGAACGATGTACTTGACAAGTGATGGTCAAAAATTAGTTGTGGTTGACCTGAAAATACAAAAACTGTGGACATAGAAATGGCAGTACTTATTTATGACACAGAATTTAGTTTTTTGGGTGGAAGGTGACCACTTCCCTGAAAAAATCTGAGAAATAATACTTGATTTAAAAACATGTCCTCCCAATTTCTTAAACAAACTGTAGAAGAAGAATCATAAAAACGAACTTGAACTCTTTCAAACAAGAGCTATGTCTTATTTTCTTTGTATCCCCAGCATTAATCAAATGTCAAGTGTAGAGCAGGTAGAAAAATATCTATTAAGTGAGTGAAGTAAGAGGCCATTTAATTTAATTACATGCAAATTATGAATTTATTTAATTTTTAAAATTATTGACTTTAAAGGGCTGTTTTTTTTTGGGGGGGGGCATGCCAGGTGGCATGCAGGATCTTAGTTCCCTGACCAGGGATTGAACCTGTGCCCCCTGCAGTGGAAGCGCAGAGTCCTAACCACTGGACTGCCAGGGAATTCCGATAAAGGGCTTTTTATGTTAACCTTTATCATAATTTGGAGACAAGGTAGAAAGCCTTTATAGAATCACAAAAGAAAAAACAGACCCTTAGGTAATAGTTTTCAGTCTTTATGTTCTATACGGGGTGAAAACAGTGGCAAACAAGCCTTCTTATATTTGCATAATAAAAAATGAAATAATCATTAACTATAGATGACCTGATATTGCACAAATTCAGTCTCTATCTCTGGTTGAAAACTATTTTTCAGAAATTTACACCTTCATTACCTTTTTAAAAATTCTTTCTCAAGTCTCATTCTTTTGTGTAGGTAATTAGTGTATGTATTTATGTAGATTGTATACACTGAATATCTGCCAAAGAGAGAGATCATCTTTAGGGCATATTTATGGATTATGAATAAGAAGAAGTCGGTAGTTATGTGAAAATTTTCTAAGCTTCAATTTTAGAAACAAGAATTCAGATTTGGTAAATATTTCTCATGAATAGCTAACAAATGATTATCCTTCACAAAGCAACTGCTCTTCCCTACTGTTTCTCTTCTGTTGGTTCTCCCAGAGTCCATGTGTGCTTCTGAATACACATCCCCCTCATGTGGACTCTCAGGGAAGTCTAAGCGTTCATTTGTGAAAGTATAAAAACACAAAGAAGTTTGGGTGCTATATTACCTTCATTCACTCAACATTTATTAAAGTCCTGTTATGTGCTAGCTAGACACTACAAAGATAAATCCAGTTGTGGGCAAGCAGATACATATATACTGAATTACTGAAATGTGATATATCTATATATATTGAATTATTGAAATGCGATGTTATTTTAATAGAAGTTTCAAGAGACTATGGAGCATGGATGAAATACTTAACCTGCCTGGGAAGTCAGGTAGAGTGTCATAGAAGGTAAAATTTGAACTGAGTCTTGAATGAGTTGATCTACGGCATGTGATTATGCCAAAGCACTGAACTGTGAGAAGTTCCAAACTCCTGGGTTACAAAAGGTCTCTAGAGGAAATGGTGGGTGACAATGCTAAAAATGGTGGGAAGAGGCAAGGTCATGGAGACCCTTATCCATCACGCTAAGGAGTTAGGTTGCCATGCTGTAAAGGAGGGAGAGTCTAGTTAAGAATTTTTAGCAGAGGCATGACAAAACAAATCTGTGTTTTAAAAAGACCAATCTGTCAACCATGTGGAAGATGGAATAGAGGCAGGGGAGAATGAAGATAGGAAAACTGGTCGCTGAAAAACTATGGCAAAAGCATAGGAGAGGGGCTTCCCTGGTGGTGCAATGGTTAAGAATCCGCCTGCCAATGCAGGGGAAATGGGTTCGAGCCCTGGTCCCGAAAGATCCCACATGCCGTGGAGCAACTAAGCCCGTGCGCCACAACTACTGAGCCTGCGCTCTAGAGCCCGCAGGCCACAACTACTGAAGCCCGCACGCCTAGAGACCATGCTCCACAACAAGAGAAGCCACCGCAATGAGAGGCCCGCGCACTGCAACAAAGAGTAGCCCCCGCTCGCCACGACTAGAGAAAACCTGCACACAGCAAAGAAGACTCAACGCAGCCAAAAATAAATAAAATAAATAAATTAAAAAAAATTAAAAGCATAGGAGAGAAAAATGGTAAAGGTTTGTACTGATAAAAGTCTGAACCAAGGCATTAGCGCTTTGCTTTACTGCAACTAATTAGAAATACAACATAAAATGTCAATTCAATTTTTGAGATGGACAAAAAATAATATATGCAACTGTATAAATACTAAAAAAACACTTTGATATAGAAAAGGCTTTGGCTTATACAATTCCAAAGCAAGATTAAGTTAAGCCTGTGTTTTGTTCCATATTTTAGCTTATGAGTGTCTTGGCAGAAAAACATAATCACATAATGTTGCTATGAGAACTGTGTCATCTCTCAAAAGCTTTCTGAAAGCTCTTCAAGTAAAAGGAGGCAAGGAAACAAAAGAACTGCTCAAGTTTGCAATTCTTTCATGCTCATCATTATGTATATTTAAGAATTGCTGCACAATGGAAATCTGTAAACAGGGTAGGTTCTAATTAAAATGATAACTAATTTAAATTATACTAAGGTCAACTGTATATCAGGTCATTGTGGGAAGCAAATTTCCCGAAAAATAATTTTTTCCCATCACTGTACCAAATCATTCTGGAATCATCATTTAGAGATCTGTTATTATGAAAACTAAGTTGTGCCATTAAGACAGATCAAAATACATGTGAATGAGCTCTGATTCAGTCTTTTCCCTTATGTCATGCAGCTTACACCCTCTTAAAATTCCAGCATTTTTAGGGGAGGGGGGATGTAGCAGGAGCTCCAATGTCATAAATGTTAATGTCGTAAACCAGATTTAGCAAGGAAATCTTTAAGTCAAGGATCAGTGACTGAATTCAAATGTCAGGGAAAAATAAAGTCAATATTCATTTACCCTTATCTATATTTAATAATTTTAGCTAGGTTGTTCTAATTCTTTCCCCTTAATTGTACTTAGATTTCCATTATGGTAATAATTAAGACAATTTCTAGCTTAGTTTCTTTACAGGAAGTTTTGAAGGTACTTTGCATGAGAGAGTACCATTCCATGGCCAAAGAAGGTAGATAGTGATGCATGCTTCAGATCAAACAGCAAGGAAACCATTTAGAATTCACTTAGTATAGAAAGTAAGTGACGTCACAGAGTAAAACAAGGTAAGGGAGTCCGGTATTCCTTTTTTAAAAACGCTGATTTAAAGAGACATTTTCCTCTTTGGGGAGTTAATCTAAGAAAAGATGTGAAAGTCTTAGCTAAATATATATTTATAAAATTGTTGTCTGGGGTGAGTGTGAAAAAATTAAGTTACTCTAAATTTCTGAAGATTTTAGAAGCGAGTTTTTAGCCTATACTAAAATGAATAATATGAACCTGTAGTACACAAATGAACATACCCATAACCTTCTCTGGTGCTGATAGTACTAATGTAACTTCACTCATTTTTAAAATGAACAGAAAGGGATATTAATTTGGGCTTTTACTTTTCATGTGATGGGATAAAGTCTGGGAAGCTTTTCTATACATCTAAATCGACAGTGGGAAAAAAGTAGTAAATTTAAGTATGATTCACACTTACCTAGTTCCTTTTGTAAAAGAAAAATTAACAAGTACTTATGATTGATAATATTGTGTGCCATTTCTAACTAGGGAAACCAAGGCACCAAAACATCTAGCTCGTAGTAAGGACACAGTGAGCCAGTGCCAAAGTCAGTTGAGGAACCCAATAAACCTAAACCATATTCCCATCCCCAGAATCACAGAATTTAGCTATTTATAATATTGTAAATTTGAATACTTTTTTATTGTTTCAAATGAAAGGAAAATCCATCCTTGCTAACAAATTTCAAGGCTCTAAGCCTTGAAAGGTTCATGAAAATCAATCTCTTTACTCTTTATGGTCTGGTCTGACCTACATTTACCAGAGTTCTTCTTTGCGAAGTTGTTAAGCCCTTCTGACTAGTTCTCCCTACATCACTTACTAAGTTGAGAAAACACAGACATTTGCCTCATGTAATAAACACAAATATCAGGTTATCCAAACTACCTGCTTAATTGACTTCCAAATTTCAACAGTAGAATGGGCTCCCTAAACTCACTGGTTATTTTGAAAAGATACAGATACAATCCCAGACTTCACCAGTGTGACATTTTTTTGTTTTTTGTGGTTTTGTGCTCACCATACATCTCACACGTTTTGCATTTTTATAATATAAACTGAAAGATACCTATGTTCAAACTCTTGATTTCCAAAACTTTCACAAATTACCAAGCTCCTTTTTCCTTTAATTTCCATATAATGTTTCTCATATATTTTCTTTTTTCCTGCCTTCAATAATTGCTTGTGCAACAATAAAATTAATATAAAACTCTATGTCTTTTAAATTGTAGTAAATTAATTCTTAATCTTCTACTATAGTTCTTAAATAGCTTACAATTCATCTACTGCTTACACTATAAAACAATAAAACAGTTGAATTTAGGGCTTATTAAAGTGATTTCTTTGATATATGACACAGCCTCATGGTAAACCAGAACAGTTATTTTTCTTCCTTGAAAACGTGATTTTATTCTGTGTGGTATGTTGTGCTATTATTTTTAACGTTTTTAGTTTTTTAAAAGTTGAAGAGAGAATATTTTAAAACAGAAATAATTCAAAACTCAATTGACGGAAACAGACAAACTATTATTCCTCATAGGTACTTTGACTAAAGCAGCCCAGAGTCAAATGCAAACCTGTTAAAAATATACATCCTGAAACCTAGAGCTGGAGGTATGTGAAATTTGGAGGGTTCAAGATTTTTAATGTTCATTCAAATGTCATATTGGCAGTATAAGCACTCAGATCTCTTTTACAACAAAAATTGAATATTTACTACAGAAAAGCAGTCCTGACTTGAAGATAAAATATATATTGGCAAAATATAGCATGATGAATCCCTTGGTTACAGTAAATACTTAATATTGGTGATTTCATTTTTGGCTTTATGCCTTTTTCCATATTTATTTTAAACATGAAATTTTTTTTTTAACAAACTCCCTATTACTTTTCAGTTATCTATGATGGTAAAGAATCAGATATTTACATGGAAAAAAACTGGGCATCTGTTTGACAGAAATGAGTACTTCAAGTACATAAGTAAATCATTAACAGAGCTGTTACACTCTAAGCAACAGCAGTAACAAAGAAAAGATCTAGAATATGCATTTTGTATAAAGATTAAATTTCACGACATAATAAATAAATGCACTGATTTATACAACTTGTAAAAACCTTCTACTGATGATTATGAGTAATACTGTCTATTACTGACTTTGCTGATATCAGCACTGCCTCGCATAGAGATTCAAAAGGTAAAATACTTGCCCCCAAAGCCACAAAATATACAAAGCTGGTTTGTTATTAAATACTTTGTCTGCCAGAAGTCCTACAAACTAAAATATATCTTGGCAGTTTCAATCACCAGCGTGACTAGTTTTTTGGTATAAAAAGATAAGAAAAATTTTAATATGAAAATTAATAAAACCAGTAAAAGGAGAAACCTGTTGTATAAATAGACATTTTAATGTAAAACTGAGACTTTCATTTCACTTAAGAGGAAGAAAAAATTCGATACAACTTACTTGAAGATTTGAAAATAATTATATTTTCCCAGCTCTAGATAAATATATTACTCCAATTTATTAGTCATCTTCAATATACAATATATAACTCACAAAACTGGGAATGTTACAACGCCAAAACCTTTCACAGCACTAGTTACCAGTTACCAGAACTGTAAGAAATCTTTAGCTACGTATCAGCTTAATACTTAGAATATAGAAACAGATATGGCTAAGCAGTGGCAAACAATAGTGCAAACAGTAAGGACAACAAATATATTTGTTTTCCTTTTTAGCTTGTATATCTAACTGCATTATCCTACTTCAGTGGCATTATCAATTGAGTATGAAGCTTACGTTAATCCATTTAGAAAGTAACCCTATGTTCCTTTAGGTTTGATTAACTTGCTCTTGAAATGCGGTTCTATGAAATATCCAGACTATTCATAAATTCCTATACAATGAATAACTTGTAGCTAAAATGAAATATTTTATGTGGAGTTTTTATAACGTTTAAGTAGTGGCTTGGTTTCTATTTTTCCAACTAAAACTTGGAAGTGCATACAAAATTAAGAGGGAGAGGATATAAATATATGTAAATAGAATCTTAATTACATAAAGGGAATTAACCTGTTCATCTATATTAGTAATATGGGGTTTTTCTTAAACATCGTTACTGAGTTTAAGGCAGCCTCAGTTACTCTGTTAAACTTCTTTTCCTGAAAATAACAGAAAGAAGTATACAAATAGGTACAGTCCAGCTGTCTTTTATCTCTCGGTTCTCTGTCACGATAAACTTTTACAGTTTTTTATTCTAAAGGAGATGTCTCTCAACAAACTGGGAGGAAATAAAGAGGAAACAATAATAATAAAAATTAATGCTTTGTGTATTATAAAAATCAATAATCACTGTCTCTTTAAAGTTTTGCTTGTTTCTTTAGAAGGCATCCTATTGCAAAGGCAACATATTACCCAACTGACACAGAGATGGCTATACAAGAGTCACTGGGGAGATGCCATAGCAGAGAGAAACAAGCCCCAGGCCCCATGGCACTTGGCATGGGTGAGAGCAGAGGCATGGCAGTCAAGCTCTGGAAACCGCTTGGGAAGCTATTCCATTGACCAGTAATATTGAGGAATCTTCACTTCTTACTCTTTTCAGCTGATTTAAAGAACTGCCACTAACATCATCAATCTCTAAACCCATTGTTTCATCCAACCTGCATTTGAAAAATGCAAGATAAGTTCATTTTGGAAGGAGCGGGCAGGAGAGATCCTAGATGTCAAGGTTGAAAGATGTAATGTTTTTACAGCTTAATAAAAAGCGGTATCTTTAAAGAATTCACATCTATACAACAGAAAAGTCCACTATGTTGTCAACCCAGTGGGAGATAACAGGTAATTTACTTTAGAAATGATGTAGAGACGTTTCCACTCTAATTTTCTAAGTCATAGTTTTGCATGGGTATTTCCTCCCTCAATTCCTGTTACAAATAACTTCTATGGAGATTAAAGTAGTGGTCTCTTTATTCATTAAAATTAGCTAAAGAATCTCTAGGCAATAATGTTTTGGTCAATTATATCACTACGTAAAAATTAAGTAAAGGCTTACTGACCATATGTCACACTGGGACAGATCTTATTATAGAATTAAATAATTTGTATTTTGAGGGTCAAGAATATACTATTTTTCAGGCACTATTTTAAGGAATTATTAACTATCTGAAAATCAGGATAAGTTAGCATAATAAGAAAGCCAGATTTTAGTCTAGCAAAACATGCCTTCTTTTAGGGTCTTAATGACACATTCACCTTACTTGTAATCATTTTGGGTCTCTCTCTCTCTTTTTTTTTTTTTTTTGCATGCCTAATGATTCATTTAATGTGTGTATGCTGTTATGTGTCCTCAAGCATGAACTATGTCAATAGAATAATCTACTGATAAACGAAAGTGAAAAGTACAAGTTGTTGGAGATCAACCCGGTCTTTACTTATCTCAGTACATATTCTTCTGAAATGTTCCCTGTGACTTAAGTTGTGAACAAATGAGAATGTCACATAAGCAAATGCAGATTGTTAGTGACTTAGACATGGGGTGAGGGGCTGGAGAGAGGCCAGTTGTGTTGGCCAATCTCCTGTGTGCCACCTTATCTACCAAAATATAACCAAAATATATACTGGGTAGGTAGGGCTCATCTAGAACCTGGATTAGGAATAAGGATTGAGAAGAAAACTCAGCTGGGTGATGAATGAGTTTCAGCTCATTTCTGGGACTAGTTGGAGAAAGGATAGGAAACAGTGGGTTGGACAACAAGCTATTCTGAGAACCTTCGAAGACCTCAGATCCCTCCTACCTAGGAGAGATAAAAACGCATCTAGGCCAGGGCTAATCACCCAACAAATCTTATTAAAAGGAAGATTTTGACTCAACGGGGCTGGAATGGACTGAGATTCTGCATTTCTATAAGCTCCCAGGTGATATGGATGCTGCTGGTCCATGGACCACATTTTGAGTAGCAATGATGCAGAGCAGTGCTATCCAGTAGAATTTTTGCAGTGATGGAACTATTCAACATCTGTATTGTCTACTATGGTTATTGAGTGATTGAAATGTTGCTAGTGCAACTGAGAAACTAAATTTCTAATTAAATTAACTTTAAACAGCCACATGGAGCTAGTGGCTACAATGTAGGACAGCACAGATCTTAGACATTCAGGGATCACCTCTTCTCAGCCAGAGCAATATATGTGATGGTCCTCAAATGATCTAATCCATCAATTCATTAAGATTAGTAAGTTTCCTTTTATAAAATGCAAACTGTAAAATCAGTTTCTTTAAATTGTTTTCTTCCTAACACTTGGCTAGATGACCCACAGTGGGTGCTAAGGTGGGGCAAGATAAAAGGAGTCAGTTTGTAGTGGGACAGTTGGTGAGGAAAGGGTAGTACGTGGCAGTGAGAATTTGAGCAACCATCTCTATTGGGCACGTGGAAAAATGGGAAGCCAGGAAGTAAGCAAGAAACTCAGAAAGTGAGGTGGAGGGACAGATGAAGAGAAAAATTGAGTACTCTGAAATTTTATTTAGGCCTGACCCTGTCCCTTTCTTGACAAGCAAGTTGTTCCTCAGGAAAACGAGAAGTGAAGGAAAATGAAAGGAAGTGGATGTTCGCTGTGATTCCCCTCCAGCCCTCACAAATTATCTACATGCAGGAGAGTCTGGTGGGGAGGAAAGATGGCAATTACAGCTGGCAATCGGGCCCAGGCTTGAGCTTCTCACCTCAGCTTATGCATGGACCAAGGCACAGAGGCCCCACCTGCACTCCCCAGAGCTGGGATCAGGCCACGTGGAGAAGCGCTTCCTATCTTTGTTGTAACCCCATCTACCATGAGAAGCTGATTCCTCTGCGAGGCTGACAGTGACCTCTGGAGGCTCTGAGGGCACCATCCTGGCAAACAGGCGTGAGTGATGTCCTTTGGGTCCTACATAGCTATGCACAGACAATGCATACAGTGAAAAATGCTCTTATTTAACCAAAAAGATCAAAATTGTCATTTTAAAGAATTTCCCTCATCCAAAACCCATTTGCTGGAAAATTCTAGCTAAGGATTCTGTGAACTGAGGTTCAACATATATAAGGGATGTTACTCAGGAGTGAAAAAGCAACATCAAATACAAAATCTAATCATTTACATCTTACTCTTAAATTCTGAACATGTGAGAACTAGATAAGCTTTCCTATTGGCAAAGGAGAATTTGGGGAGAGTGAAAATTGGTCACGATTTTTGCATTAATTCATTCTTTTCTAGGATTTCTTGCCCCCTTGCCTCCACCATTCCTTTTTTTTTTTTTTTGTGAACAGGGATCTGCAAGCTCAGCAGAGAGTTCTGAGAACCTGGTCTGCCTATTTTGATTTCACAGGGAAGTGCTATTTTTTTTTTTTTTTTTTTTTTTTTACAGGGAAGTGCTTGAAAGAGCAGGATACTTTCAGGGTGAGGGACTCTAAAAGGGACTGGAAAGGAAGACCTTTGATTTCACAGGTGTGGATAACATTAGTGAGTAGCTCTTTGCTCTTTTAAGCTACCTGATACAATTCGCTTTGGAAAATTTCCATTTATTCACAACTTAGGTAAAATATATAGTAAGACACACTTGGTCAGGAACCCATCAAGTTTCATTTATTTTTCAGATGCCCAAATTTTGTGATTTTTACTAGTAAATACTCAAGCTATAAATAAGGATAAGCATCAAATATTTAAACCCTTTTGATATAATTAAATTATATGTCGGACAATAGCTCATTTTAAATGTTTTCCCATCGATATTTCTCTTTAAGCATCTGGCAAATAAATGTCTAGAAAATATCAATGAGAGTATATTTCAGATTACATGTACACAAGTGTGAACGTACATATAAATGTATATGTGTATATGTATATCTTTTAAGCACCTACCTAGAAGGCTACTTTATGAAAATTGTTACCACTGGGTCAGTACCCTGTTTACTTCTCTTATATAGAAGATTTTTAAACATTAGAATTAATTTTTTGGTATATAATGTCTAAAGAAAATTGATTTAAGGACATTTTTGTGACTTTTTGATATGTATGCCTTTGGCTTTCCAAGATTTTGATCATTGTAATGTTGACTCCTCATGTGCTAGACTGAAGTATAGTGGTTTACAAAAAGGAAAATAATATCTACCTGATAGGATATAAGAATTAAGTGAGATAATAATAAATAATGGAAAGCCCTTAAGAAAAAACTTAAATCTCTTTTGTTGGGAAGTTTGTGTCAGGAGTCCCTTTAGCTGGTGGGTGAGTCTGGGTGACCAATCAGTATACCAATCCTAGTTGAGACGTTGGGGAAATTCCTGGATGTCAACAAGTCTGCTATATTATAGATGCAAACAGAGTATTAAATAATTATTTAATTGAAATGAAAAATTTAAAACAGAATGTGGGAATTTTGGTATGGAGAGCTATAATAAGTTTTGTTAGGCAACAGAACATATAATTTAATGAAAATATCCAGAGAATTTTCTTAATGTGCACACCTACTGTTTATGATAGGTTGGTATAAAATTGGCTTGCATAAGATATATATCATTTGTTGATTAGGGCACAGACACATGTTCACAAATTCTTAGATATAGAATATTTATGCAAAATTCCACATCAAAGAACAGAAAAGTGCCTTTAGCCAACCAAAAGGTACTTAGGTAGTAATAAATTAAATTCCATTAAAACTGACATTAAAGCTAAGTGTTACATATTAAATGTGACATGCAAGAAACAGAAAGACAATTCAGGCAGGAACATCGTGCATTAAGGTTTGCATTCATTCATAGTATTTGAGGGGTTTTAACCATATTCTTTGACCACTGAGAGCTAGGAATCTGAGGTGATACCAATTCAAAACACCACTTAATTTACATCTTAGTCTTCTAGCCAGTGATTTTAAGTTAGAAGCCAATGCCTCCAATAATGAAACCCAAGAAATTTCAGCTACATATTGTTATGTGGTTGCATGGTAAGAACATTCCATCTGACCAGGTTAAAGGACAGTAAACACTGTGCAATTCTACCTTTTGGACAATGCAATTGTCTCAGATTCCTCCCACCTTTTTACTAATATGAGCATATTTGAATGTGTCAGGTTTGCACAATAAGAAAATGGCTTTGTGGAATGTAATTTTTTGGCACAAAATATTTTCTAATACCTCAAATCAAAATTTTCACCCATATCAAGCCATAGAGGTGCCTCAGTGGTGCTTACTTATCTAGGCAGAAAACTACAAGAACAGCCAATGGCTCCCAAGGACTTTGTATTAAGTAGCAATTACTTTCCTTCCAAGGAATAGCACCAATATGATTACACCTCAGACTGGGGGTGTGCTCCTTCCAAGCTCTTTAATTCCCTGGAGAATTCGCTTCATATGACCCACTTTCAGTATCCCCAGGTCCTAAAAATAAAAAAAAAGGAAAAAGAGGTAGAAAGAAAGAAAAAAGAAAGAGGAAGAAGTTTACTGACAAGAGAAAAACTGAGGATTAAATATTTAACTAGCTAATAACACAGTTAGCTTTCAGCTCATTCATTTTAGTTTACATTCAATGATTTAGGAAGTAAAAGTTAGAAAAGTAAGTTTATAAAACCAAAAAAACCCTGACATTAAAAAATTACCAACCAGTAAAAAATCACATCTTACACAAACTGTTAAATGTAACATTCTCATAAGTTATACACAAGGGCAATTCTTTAAGAGTCAAAATTACTTCCTCTTTTTTCCTTCTTCTTCTTTTTTTGTTTTATAAAACACAGGTCCTTTTGTGATCTCTGAAAGAAGTGACATGTGACACCAGGGTATCCACAATTAGTCTTAAAACAACTATACATTTTCTTGCTAAAATATTAAACTTACAAGTGAGGCCTGATCCTCAAGGAAGACTCCAGTGCCCATGACCTAAATGTGGAATTCAAATGCATTTGAACTTGCATTTAGAGCCTTTGATTTGAGTGAAATATTTAAATATTCCTTATACTTTGTAATGTATAAGTATAAACAATACATAAACATTGGTATGTATCTGTGGGTTGATGCTTTTCCTCAAAACACTTTTGACTCCTTCCCCTCAGAATTCTTGTTTCTTAAAGGACTATCTTCCTAAAAAAGAACCAAGAAGCCAATATTTAGTTTTCAGAAATGAATGGTGATTGCAGAGTGTGCAGCACAGAGCAGGAGCTTGGAAAACAAATACTTGTTGCAGTGATAAATGAGACCCATCCAAGATAGCCATAGTATTCGCTGTCTGAAAAACTAAGAGATGGTGAAGGCCTCCCTATAGCTTCTTTAAGCGTAATGGGCATAATCAATTTGTGTGAAGTCAAATAACTTCTTCACAAAACAAAGAGTGTGAAATATTTGAAAATTAGGAAAAAGATGACTTTCAAAGCAGCCTAGAAAATATAAGGTACCACAAGATTATTTGTCTGAGAAGATACACACACACACATGCGCGCGCTCTCTCTCTCCCATATAGTTTATGATCTCCTTGAATTCTATAGCAGCAATGCTACTGATGATTCTGAATCCTTCTGGAAAATACTCCTTCCACAGCCAGTGCTGTTTTTGAGCTTGAGATAATTTCAGGGTAACATTTTTACAATATTTAACTGACCCTGAAAAATATTTGCTCATATGATACCAGGTCATCCGCACTGAGTCTTAAGGCAACTATACATTTCCTGAGTGTGTGCTAAAACAGCAAACTTAAAAGCAAGGCCAAACCCTACAGGAAGATAGAAATGTAGAAGCATTTACAGAGGCATTTAGATTCTTTGATTTGAGTGGAATATTTTAATATTCTTTATACTTTGTGATAACATAGTTATCTGATTAAGAAATATATTTAATATTAAATATTTTATTTTAGGCCACGTGCACACTGTATTCTCAAGAATAAAAACTTCTTTGAGGGCTTCCCTGGTGGCGCAGTGGTTGAGAGTCCGCCTGCCGATGCAGGGGACATGAGTTCGTGCCCCGGTCTGGGAAGTTCCCACATGCCGCGGAGCGGCTGGGCCCGTGAGCCATGGCCACTGAGCCTGCGCGTCCAGAGCCTGTGCTCCGCAACGTGAGAGGCCACAACAGTGAGAGGCCCGTGTACCACAAACAAAACAAAACAAAACAAAACAAAAAACTTCTTTGAGAGATGCAGACTCTACCCAGAATTATTATTTTGGTGTCTCGAGATGAATGTTTTCCCTAGAGTCACACTAACTTCTTAGCTATATTTTCTTCAGTTTGAGTTCAATACGTTCACATCTTCTAGGAGTTAGGCTGTGATAAAGTTATGCCATGATGTTTGTTATATATTTATTTTTATCATATTCTTTAGTGTTGACTTTTTCTTTCTTTGGATGAATAGCTTTAACTTTGCAGAGGCATGCTTTGTAGATATTGTTATCCTTCTACGCACACATATACAACTTTCCAAATGGAGAAAACAAAAAAACAACCAAACAAAACCCCTGTGTCTTTACCATTTTCTTTGTTATCCCTCACTTTTTCCTACTGCCTTCTAGGAGGTAAAATAATGCAATCAGTTTATTTATCTGTTAAAACACATTAGCAATATTTCCCCTTTCCCACCTTTAGACTGTCACATTGCTATCTCTAGCTGTTTTGATGATAAGGAAGGAACACCTGAGCCAAGATCTGGGCAGAGTTAGCCAGGTGACGGGGAGGGGGAGAAGCATACCACAGTAGGATACACCCTTAAGGTGAGAGAGGTCAGTATTTTTAAACAAATGAAATAGGGCCAGGGTGGAAGGGTATAGCCCAGCAAGGGCCAGTATTCCATAGCAGGTTGACTATATAGGCAGACCTTGTAGGCCTCCCATAGATGCGAGTCTTTATTCTAACTGAAATGGGAAGCCACTAAAAGGTTTTAAGCAGAAAAGTGATACACCTGATGTTAAAATGTCACTGTGCAATGTGGATAATGGATGAGAGAGGGTCAGTAGGAAGAGGTCAGTAGGAAGCTACTGACCTTACACAGGCAAGAGGAAGGACTGTGGAAAGGAGAAAGAGAAATGTATGGAGATTAAAGTCAAACTATGTGATGGGTTCAATGAGTTAGGGGGGAAACGATAAGGAAGAGGAAGGTGCTAAACATGACCTTGGGTTTCTCTAGCTCACACCCCTGAGTTGCTAAGATGTAAAGCACTGGAGAAGAGGCAGAATGGGAGTAGTACAGGAGAGTAGAAGTCTCGTGTGGACACGTTAAGATTGACATCCTGTGTGATGGCCAAGTAGCAAGTAGAGTTGGTGATATAATCCTGAAGTTTACAAATGAAGTCACAACTTTGTGAACCACTGATATATTCATAGACAGTATTCAAAGCAATGGGAATGGACGAGATTACCTAGGGAGTAGGTAACCCTTCACCAACATTAAGAGACTTTTCCTCTGAAGGGTCTGCTCCCCCTTACAGCTATAACCACAGAGTACGAGGACAGCTCGTTCTCTAGCTCGGTTTTGTTCCACTGAAGGCTCTTTCTGTAAAATTACTTTCCTTTCCCATTGCCCCACACCCTGTTTTAGAACCAAAAGAGTTAAAATGGACTATGTCAATAAAACTTCTAAAAGAAAAGTTTTAAGGGAAAGAATGTAATTTGCATAAAAAATAAAAACAACAAAAAAGTCTCATGAAAAACTAAATAGAAATTTTACTAACATAACTCTTAATCAGCAGCTCCCTTTGTACTCTTATTTTTTTTCCAGCCAGGTCCTATCAGTCTAACTTTGACTTCTCTGTGTGAGCTTTGCTTTTTCATTCTGCAAATAACTGCTTCACTCACTGTGTGTGTATGTTTATATATGTTTGTATATACATATAGGTAACATATACATATCTATTTATATACACACACAGTCTTTTCCTTGAACATATGATTATTCATGGCAAATGGAATGCAAGCTTCTAAAGGGCAGATGCCACCTAGAGAAGCTGGCATAATATATTAATCAGTAGCTATTCAATAAATATTGCTGCCTGCCAAGGATATCAGAAGCTACACAAATATGCTGCATGTAATGATCCTCTACATTTATTTTTTGGCGTATTTAAGTGTTGAAGTCAATTTTTACTTTATGAACTGTAACACTATATATTTTGCTATGTTGCAGATTTGGGACTCAACTAAGATAATTGGTTAATCTATTATTTTATTATTATTATGGCTAAAAATGTTTAGGTATAAGTGGTGTCTACTTTTGATGTGCTAAATCTTTATGACTGCTTTATAAAAATCTATACTTTAGGTTACCCATCATGGGGTCAAAGGTCTCTACTAACGTGGTTGTAGATAAAGATCTCTACTAACGTGTTTGTAGATAAAGGCACAACTGTTCATGAATTTATTAGGAATTTACTGTCTCATAATTCTACGCATTTCAGAACCTGGTCTACAGGAAAGGAATCAATCCAACAGATGTTGAAGGCTTTGTCACTTGCTTATGGATCAATCTTGGAATTTTTAAATGGCAGCGTGGGGTAAGAAAATATAACATTACAAAATCCTACTTCTAACCCTGGGACAGAATATGCTTCTTTGGCCATTTCTATGGTTGAGTCTCCACCCAAAGAATAAAAGGGAATTGCTTGCAGACCATGAATTTATACTTTTCATTCCCTGTCATAAAAGGCAAATAGGCTTTGGGCTGCCTTCTAGCAAAAACAAGGCATAATTTTTACTTCATTTACTAAAGAAAATAATAAATTTATTTTTGAGAAGAATACAATTTTAATAATAAGTTGTGGAAAGGAAATTCGAATTTGTCTAGTTGTTCATGTGACAGCTGAAAGCTCAATTTTGAAACACAACCAAATCACAGGATTCTAAGTAGCCACTGCTGTAAGTCTCTCATCTAGTTCCATATATTAGAAAGGCTTTATTATTGGTATTTTGAATTAATTTTTAGTTGTTAACCTTTTATTAGATATTTTCAGCAACAAATATCACCTTTCAGGTTGATCCAAAAAAATGAGCTGATGGAAATATGATCCATTTGGAAATATTAGCACAGGAACAGCCATACCAATGGATGCAGAGAAAACCTACTAAGTTCATGCTAAGCTTTAGCTATAACAGTCAGACAATGATTTTGACAGAAAAGTATTGCTGACATTCTTGTTTCAAAAGCCTACCAGGAACTCAGACCACAGGACAATGCATATTAGATTACTGCACGTTTGCATAACATAAGCCAAGCTATAAGCACAGAACAGAACAGCACAGGAGAAAGGAGTGTTTTGCAAGAAAAATTTTAAGAGCAGAAGAGTAGCACAAAGGAAATACCTTAAGATCTCGCCTTTCCAGATGCAAGAGTTCAGCCCCTCTGATGTCATGACGGATGAAGATTTCTTTGTACTCTCCCAAATTGAGCAGATCCAGCCAAGCAGCAACTTCCTCTGTGCCCCATTTCTGAACTACCAAAGTTAAGAGCAAAACCCCCTTAATTTCTACATGCTCAATTCATTACAAAGCACAGGTTGGCCAAAGAAGATGCGAAACAGAGTACAGCGGCAGTGCTAGCAAAGGGAAAGGTTCAAGGTATTGTCTCCACAAAACTACAATTCCACTTTTTCCCATGCAAGTTTCAGACTATCAATCAACACAAGGAGCTGACTCTACAAAGACATTCACTGCTGCGCACCTGTGCCTTTCTCTTTAGCTCAATTTCCTCAAAGCCATGCAAACTGCACAGTATGTATAAAAAATGTATTTCTCATGATTAGGATCAGTAGTACAAGGTCTAAATAAGCTCTGATGATTTCCTTAAGGACCATATATGAAACTTATTATAGTTTAATTAGCTACAAATGCTAATTAAAATTTAAAATCTGACACAGGGTACAATTTTACACAGATTTCTGCTTCAGGTCTTGCTGACTTCAAGTACTGCCTTTATTGGTTTTGATGATTGCCATAATTGATAATTATAGCAATAAATGTATTGTTAAATCAATTTAATGTCATCTAAAAACTGTCAACACCACTTTCTAAGATTAGTTGGGTTGTTATTTTACAGTATGTACAATCACTCTTTTATACATTTTACCCAACATTGATTAGCTTAATAAAAGTCTCCTTGTTTGCCACATTTGGTTTTAAAATGCCCTTCAACAGCTGCTTTACGATTGTCAAAAATAAGGTTATATATCACTTTTCAAAATGAGATGGCTAACTCAGAAGAGTTATAAAATGATTTGATTATGAAAGGCACCTACCATCATATACACAGAACTTGAAGGTCTTTAGCAGTAGTACAGCATTAAATTTAATCTCTAAGGAAAGGTGGAAAGGGAACTTGAAAGAATACCCAAGAGAGAGTTTAATCTTTGCTTGAGAATACAAGTGTCACAGTGGACTGTCATTACTGAGGGGCTGAAATGGCATCGTAAGTCCTTAAAAGAGAAGGAAGAGAATATATAACTTGAGGTGGAAAATATATCTAGCAAGTTAAAGGAGTAAACGAAAGTTTCTACGTTCCATTTATCAAAATGATATAGATTTTGCACATTGAAGAAGGAAAACGAATTACAAGCCTTGAATTATTGTTGAGCAAGACGAAGACCCATCTAACAGACATGCTGACATTCACCCAGCAAAGTAGAAGCAAATCAGCAACCACCTTGTAGACCTGTTAACTGCATGACTACAGACTCCTACTCATATTTGGATTTATTTTAGGTGTGATATGATTTTTTTATTATGGTAAAGTGAACATAAAATGAAATTCACCATTTTAACCATTTTATGGTGTACAATTCAGTGGTATTTAGTAGATTCATAACATGGTGCAATAATCACCACTCTCTAGTCTCAGATCACTTTCATCCCCTCAGTGATATCACCTCAATACGTTATTTTTTTCATAATGTTATACTTTCATAATGTTATTTTTTTCATAATGTTATATAATGGATCACCTACCAGCCTGTGAACTTGTCTTCTGCTTCTGAACCTTTTCCTTTTTGAATTTGGGCACAATACGAAATACTGTGCTTCTGCTGTTTCTCTTGGTGCAATCCATGGGGGGCTCCTGTTCGAGTCGAACAAGAAGAGAATTTTCTCAGGATATTAAGAGAAGAAAAACCCACTGATAGCACAGATAACATAGATGTAAGTTATCCACACAAAATATGGTTGAAGTGATAACTTCTTCCCCCAAAGTTCATGATGTTACGTACTCCTGAAAAGGTACTGATTCCCATAAGATGCCTTTGTTCACATAAAAGCTTTTTCTCGTTTGTTCAAGAAAAGTGCATTTGAAAGTAGTCTCCCCTGACCTGTGGTTTCCCCTTCCACAGTTTCTGTTGCCTGCGGTCAACCACGGGCTGAAAATACTACATGGAAAATTCCAGAAATAAACAATTCATAAATTTTAAGTTGTGCACTGTTCTGAGTAGTATGATGAAATCATGAGCCATCCTGATCTATCCCATGTGGGATGTGAATTATCCCTTTGTCCGGCGTATCCCATCTGATGGTCACTTAGTAGCCATCTGAGTTATCAGATCAACTGTTGTGGTAGCACAGTGCTTGTGTTCCAGTCACACTTATTTTACTTAATAAGGGCCCCGAGGCACAAGAGTAGTGATGCTGGCAATTCAGATATGCCAAAGAGAAGCTGTAAAATTGCTTCCTTTAATGAAAAGCTGAAAGTTCTCGACTTAATAAGGAAAGAGAAAAATTGTATGCTGAGCTTGCTAAGACCTACAGTAAGAACGAATCTTCTGTCTGTGAAATTGTGAAGAAGGAAAAAGAAATTCATGCTAGTTTTGCTGTTGCATCTCAAACTGCAAAGGTTATAGCCACAGTTCATGAGAAGTGCTTGGCTGATATGGAAAAGGCATTACATTTGTACAATAAGATATTTTAAGAGAGAGAGAGACCACATTCACATAACTTTTATTACAGTATATTGTTATAATTGCTCTATTTTATTATTCGTTATTGTTGTTCATCTCTTACTGTGCCTAATTTATAAATTAAACTTTATCTTAGATATGTATGTATAGGGAAAAACATAGTATATATAGGGTTCAGTACTCCTCTGAGGTTTCAGGTGTCCACTGGGGGTATTGGAACGTACTTCCTGCAGATAAGGGAGGACGACTAAATTCAAAATGTATTTTCCCCTGAACATCTCTTTTTCAAAGGATGCATTCAAATTCTATTGTCACAAAGCGTACACATTTATAAAGAAACAGGAAAATTTTACATACCTCATCCTCATTTGGGTGTAAGATATAATAAAGCCAAGGGATCTCTGTTAATTTCTGTAGCTCCACCTCCACGGAATGCAAGGCATTGGATACCCGCTCTTCATGTGGAGATTCCAACTGCTATTTGACCAGCAGATTAAAAACAAAATAAAACAAGCCTCAGTGACCAACCTCAAATAGAATAAATTATTTTACTGACACTGAACATCCTCATCTCTTATCAGACGAGGCTAGATTGTTGTTGGTTTTAATAAAAAAGAATATGGAAAAAAGAACAAATTATTTTATACTGAGTTCATTTAAGCAAATCTGAATAGATTTATTCCTTACTTCCCAAAGATGATATAATTTCACAGAGAAAACTATTACTTATGGTGATGTTTTTTCTATGTAAATCCAACCCTCCTCCCTTCCTATCCATGCATCCATCCACCCATTCTGCCGGCTTGCACTAGGGAGTAATCTCATTATCCTACTTCTTTGTGGCAAAAATCATTCTGATTTACACAGGTCACTGTGTGAACAAATAATAATATTTTAAATTGGTCAAAAATATGTCATATAATAAGAACTGCCTGGCACAAAAATCCTCTGGATAATTAAAATAACAGGTTAAAGAAAGACCCATGGATTTCAGAAAAATTTGCGACAAAAAGTTGTTGTACAAATCAGGGCAAAGCAAAAAGCTAAATGGCTTGTAACCTGGAAGAGGGCTAGCAAACTTTAAAGAGAATTTAACTGGTCACCTATTATCCACCCATTTGAAGCAGTTATTAAAAGTCACTTACAAATTCAGTAAATGAATAAAGGTGAAACAAACACTGTTAGGTGCAGAATTTAAAGGGAGGTGACTGAATTCTAGTCTTGGCCTTTTTACTAACTATGCAACCAAGGGAAGATGAATTGATTTCAGGGGTCTTAGTTTCCTTCTCAAATAGTAGAAAGAGACTACACACTTTCTAAGATCTCTTCCAGCTAATCAATACTTTTATAAACTACTTTAAAATTGTAGAGTACCTACATATAGGTTCACAGAATTTTAAGCTGAAAGTTCAGAGAGACTATTACTGTTATTTATTAGGGACATTATTTTTTCCCCTCTGTTATTCAAGGGATCTAGCATTTCTAGAAGTTAATAAAATTATGGAGTTTCTCCACCAGGTCAAATAAAATTTACCACTTTCCTTTAAGTCTAAGAATATATGTCTTACAAAATTGATAAAATGGTTATTGCATATTCATTCTACAAGCAAAATGAAGAATATAACTTAGTTGTTCTCAAACATGACTGACTATTTTGATATCAATATTGCCAAATATTTAAAAAAATTCACTGGTATACATTTCAAACCAAACATCCATATTTGACAATGACAGAAGAATTAAAAGTGGAGGGGAATCCTTATATATTAACATAATATAATGGATTAATATTAACCAAATAACATTTAATGGGTACTTTCAGTGTAGAGAGCTAAAATACAGAATAAGTTTTGCTTTTAGTTCTCGTCAATCAGAAATGATCTTAAATGTATTTCAAATAACACAAAAAAATACATGTCCTTCATCCAATAATTGGGACCAAGGTCACAGCTCACCGGCTTTCCTATAGGACTAATTTTAGAAGAGCAGCAAGAAGAATTCAGGTTAATAATAGAAGTGCCAAGAATAGCCAAGAAGATTTTCCCATTGGTTTTATCAGAAGAGATATTCAATGTTTCTTCCTAAAAATTTCTCTTCATGACCATAGCAGAGGCAGCCACCTCTGGCCCCAAGGAATTATACTTGAGTTTCCCTCAGAGGTGGGTAAAACCAATGGACTTCATGCAGCCTTTAAGCTTCTCTTCTCAGAGCAAAGGATGCTCCAGGGGTGATACATTTTACTCTGGACTCCAGTCAAGCAGATATTACAACCAATCACTTACAGTTGGCTAGGTTATGGAACACACCTCCCATTCTTCCACTGTGCCAGATACTATGACTTTTATTCTCACTTTTATTTAGATGTATAAATTTTCCCAACAAAGAGATAAAATTACAGTAAAGAGAAATGTTTTAAGATCATCACCTATCAATTAATCAAAATTGTTACAAGGAAGAAAACAATAGCTAATGTTTCAGGCCTTCTACAGTTACAACAGCATGTGTGAATAACCTACAATGGAACGCTAGGTGGCGAAAAGACCCAACGTGCTAGAACATTTCAAGGGTGAGGGAAGAAAGGCTGATAAGTAAAGGACTGTGGGCAAACCAGACAGAAAATCTATGGATTCCTAGCACTTAGGCCTGAGGTCCATGGACTGTGGTCTGATTCAGACTTGGCTGCAACTTGATTTCCAACACCAATCTTGAGTTAACCTACGAATAGGTCTAGTTCCTGAAATTTAGTTTTTGAAACACGGAATCTAGAAAGCATCATCTAAGCAAATCTAGAAAATAACAATCATATTTCAAATGTTAATTCCAGGAACACAACTCATGACTTCCTCTACTTTTCTGCATTGAAGGGTTAATGAGTCCCTAGGGAATGTCTACCACTCTCTGTAAAGCTCAAGATTCTCAAAGCTGACTGGGGGAACATATGTATGCATATGGCTGATTCACTTTGGTGTACAACAGAAACTAACACAGTATTGTGAAGCAATTATACTCCAATAAGGATCTACTAAAAAAAAAAAAAAAAAAAAAACACGATGAGAGGAAATCTCTACTTCTGTTAGCCTAAAGTGTAACTCCCAGATGTAGCCATAAATTTTCTTGAAGGCAAAAGCTAGGTAAAAAGGAAGCTCTAGGGATGGAGGCCAGAGGCTGCTTGTGCATTAGAATCTGATGAATGCATGCTCCCTAATGAAGGCAAGAACCATACATTTATCATCATTCTGATGTTATCCATCATTTCTTTTCCTTACCAAAGGAACCCTGCCAACTAGTAAAGACTCTGTTTCATTATATAGGGCCTTCACATTGATGGCTATTTCAGTGGCAGTGTCTCTCGTAAGACTCTAGGAAAAAAAAAACAAAAACATCAAAGACAAGTAGTTCTGTATTAAATTGGGATTCAATCATCAGCGAGTACTTTACATTTTACTCTTCCAATTTAAATTCACATCGCAAATATTTTTAAAAGTCTACCAAAATTCTATTGTAATTGCAAAATTTCACACTCACATTTGTTAGCATGATTACCTCTTCTAATTCTGTGAGCACAGAGCCAAAAGAATGCACTGACTATAGTGAATACACTCAGGACCACATCTCCTACACACAAACATGTATATGCTGGCGACAACAGACACATATTCCCACAAGAATTAAGTCAAAGAAAATTATGTCTTAAAAGGGACATTATCTGATCATAATTAATTCTATCCATTGAGTTTCACTCTCCATAGTTCCAACCAGATTGATTTTTAGACTTTAATAATCTTGAGGACTAACACTTATTTGTATAATAACTTAGGTAAATCAACTGAATAATTGAAAGGGTAAAAATAATGTTACCAGTTTTCTCTATGCCATACGTCACATTTCATCACATTTATATATTCTATCCACTCTATTATTAACTTCTACATTAGAAAATTAACTAAATTTACTGATTTAGTAAAACAAAATGGAGAATAATTTCAGTGGACCACTTCAAAAATGAACGAACAGCTCTAGTTAAATGCATGATATCTAGGCTTGCCCTATATAAAGGTGCACTGGAGAAGGTAAAAAAGAGGAATGGTAGTACTTAAAAAGAGAAGGAGCACAAGGAAGATGGGAAGGTGACAAGTGATTGAAAGTGAAATAGAAAAAAAAGAAGCAAATTAAAGAGCAGGAATGGAAACACAGCAGAAAAGGAAAATAAAGAAAAACCTGGCCACAAGTGAATGATAAGCTTCTGGCTGAGACGCATATAGACTAGTATGATGTTCTTTCAAAGGATGTGGCACATTTTGTAGTATCAAGCTATATGTGTAACACCAAAAAAATCTGTGGAATGGGCATTTACCATTGGCTCCTCACCTCTGGGAAGCGTGGGTTGGCTTTGTTCAGTGCGTGGGAGCATGCATTCACTGCGTGCGCCAGCTCTTGCTCCAAAAGACAGTGGATGGTGGCTGCATCACAAATCCTGAAAGCAAAAACGAGGCAAATGGGTTTCGCTGGTGGCGCAGGTTGAGAGTCTGCCTGCCGATGCAGGGGACGCGGGTTCGTGTCCCGGTCCGGGAGGATCCCACATGCCGCAGAGCGGCTGGGCTCGTGAGCCATGGCCGCTGAGCCTGCGCGTCTGGAGCCTGTGCTCCGCAACGGGAGAGGCCCATGTACCGCCAAAAAAAAAAAAAAAACCGAGGCAAATGAACAGACAACTTCTCTGAGCACTGCTGAGTTTTCTGAAGTAGTAGAATAAAACAAGTTTAAAAAAAAAGGTCATGGGGCTTCCCTGGGGGCGCAGTGGTTTAGAGTCCGCCTGCCGATGCAGGCGACATGGGTTCGTGCCCCGGTCCGGGAAGATCCCACATGCCGCGGAGCGGCTGGGCCCGTGAGCCATGGCCGCTGAGCCTGCCCGTCCGGAGCCTGTGCTCCGCAACGGGAGAGGCCACAACAGTGAGAGGCCCGCGTACCGCAAAAAAAAAAAAAAAAAAAAAAAAAAGGTCATGAAAGGAAATTTATTTAGTAAGTGCTCGATTATGCATGGCATGGGGTAGATTTACAAAATTCAAACCCTATTGCAACAAAAAATACTAACCCCAAATCTTTTATATAAAAAAAGTTAGACCTAGAATCAGAGATAAGCATATTGAGGTGTTATTTGGAAGAACAGGGCATAGTAACATTTCATTTTTCTGTATCACTGTAAAGTTGAGAGGGGTCCCAAATGTAGAGCATAGACACATCTTTTATTCACTGAAACTTCAACCAGGCACAAATACAACAGATTTGGGGAAAAACATTGCCACATATATCTTCTATATGCTAAGTGCTTTATATTCATTATCTAATTTAATATTCACAACCTAAAACGTAGCTGTGGTTACCTTTCTCCACTTTGTAGATGAAGACATTGAGGCTCAGAAAGATTTAGTATGTGATACTAAATCACATACTAAATCACATACAGTGACAGAGCCAGGATTTGAATCTACGTCTATCCAACGCCAAAGCCTGTAGTGCCACTGTCCTTTGGAATATAAACCTTCAAGAACAGTCCTAGAATGACACGATTCTGGAGGCAATGAGGCCAAGAAGAAAAAGGAGGAGAGGGACTTCCAGGTGGTGCAATGGTAAAGCAACCGCCTCCCAATGCAGGGGACGCAGTTTCGATCCCTGGCTGGGGAACTAAGATCCCACATGCCACGGGGCAACTAAGCCCGCGTGCCACAACTACTGAGCTCGGGAGCCTCAACGAGAGAGCCCATGTGCTGCAAACTACAGAGCCCATGCGCCACAACTAGAGAGAGAAAAAAAAAAACCCGCATGCCACAACTAGAGAGAAGCCTAAGCACCACAATGAAGAGCCCGTGCGCTGCAACTAAGACCTGACGCAGCCAGAAAAAATAAAAAGGAGGAGAAGTTGTACTGATTGCTAGAAAATGATGTAAGCTTTGCAGGTGAAAAGAAGGTAAGACTATCCTAATCCTTTTGCTTCTAACGTCTTCAAGGAAAATGATCTTCAATCTTGAAAGGGAAGAACAAAAGAAGAGAGAGAAGCCCCACATGGCTGAATCAAGAGTTTAATTCTTCAGGCTCATACGTTGACATCCAAGGCACAAAGGAACTTGCAAATGTCACCTAAGCATCCTTACCAATAACCTTGAGAAATCACGAAGAAGAGGTTATTAATAAGAAGAACAGAGATAGATAAGTGTTATTCTAATTTTCAAGGAAAAAGAAAGTTGTAAATCAACTTCAGATTAACATTTTCAACTGCTCACTGAATCTCCTCCTAGGTATTTCTAATGTAACTGAAATTCTGTAAGTCCAATATGGAACCCATCATTTTCCCTCTCAAAATCTGTTCCTCTTCCTGAATACTATGGCTTCGTCAAAGGCACCTTAGTCTAACCAGCCATTCACTAGAAACCTTAGGATCATCCTGAACATGTCTGGGTACCAACTTTAGACCCTAACCTATCTTAAATCCTTCTCCTTCCCATCTCTACTGCCTCAGTCCATTGTTTCCTAACAGGACCGTTCTGACAGTGTTCACCCTTGCCCCAGCTTTGCTGTTCTGTGGACAGTGCTTCACATTGCTTCCAGAAACATCCTGATAAAGATCTGCCCCCCCACACTGCCTCTCACCTCTCTGTCCACATTTCCCACATTCTCAAATATACCACGTTAACATTTCAGTCACTCCAAACACCCTGAGATTTCCTAAAAGTATCATGCACTCACACTCCTCTGGGTTTTATTACCCAGGCTGGCTCCCATTCTTAGATGACTCCTTCTCTTATTCTTCTTTCAAGACTAGGCTGAGAAGTCACTTCCTCCAGGCAGGCCTCCCTCACTGCCTCTGGCCTCCTCTGTGCATCCACAGTGCCCACTGTGTGACCTGTGACAGATCTTTGGCCACACGTCTCCCTCCTACTACTCTGCCAGCAAATTACGAAGAGGGACTGCAGTCATCGTGGCATCCCAGCGCCTAATATGAGGGTTGGCACGCAGAAGAGGCTCAAAATTATTTGTTGACTATTGAATGAATACATTGTGAAAATTAATGAGTGAGCCTTATTTTCATCATTTGCAAAATTTATAAAGAGAGATGGGCAATCAAACTAGGTAGACCAAAAGCAAATCTGGTCAACCTTCACTTTTTTTCCTTTCTTAAATTTATTTATTTATTTATTTATTTATTTATGGCTGCATTGGGTCTTCATTGCTGCGTGTGGGCTTTCTCTAGTTGTGGCGAGCAGGGGCTACTCTTCATTGCGGTGCGTGGGCTTCTCATTGTGGTGGCTTCTCTTGTTGCAGAGCATGGGCTCTAGGCATGACGGCTTCAATAGGTGTGGCACGTGGGCTCAGTAGGTGTGGCACGTGGGCTCAGTAGTTGTGGCTCATGGACTTAGTTGCTCCGTGGCATGTGGGATCTTCCTGGACCAGAGCTCGAACCTGTGTCCCCTGCATCGGCAGGCGGGTTCTTAACCACTGCGCCACCAGGGAAGCCCCTTTCCTTCTTTTCTATTTCAACATTTTGATCAGTGACCAGGTGAAGGTGTGGGAAAAATATAAGAGTGAGCATGCTCAGAACACTGAATACACCACACATGCTGTGCTCATAAGCACTTCACATGGTGGGTCTCACTTAACCTTCACAGCGACCCGGTCAGGCAGCTTGTATCCCCATTTGGTTGATAAGATTTAGGTGAGGAGGAGATAAGAAACTTGCCCACCATCCCTCCTCCCCCGTAGTCTGCCCCTGATCATAGTGATTTTTATCTGTTTTGCATTCACAGAACTTATTATTTTTATCTTCTCTTTCTGTCTCCTAAAATTAATTTCTGTGGTCTCACAAACTCTGTGATACGTCTGCGGGAAACTGATTCTTGGACTCTTCCCATGTCCACCCCCTGACTTTTTTGGGGTTTTTTTGCATGGTTAATGTTTGCATTTCCTTCTACCTCCCATAAACACTTAATAATTATGAGGCACCATATAAGTGAGCAGTATAGTGTAAAGATTATGTGTAAACTGGGGAAATAATAATGGAAGGGTTATATATAATATATATAAATAACAACAGGGTTCATTAGGCGAGTTCTCCATCATGTTTCAGGTAGTCAGAGATCTGACCTGTGGAGAACACAGGTCTGTGCATGTGTGTGTTGGAGGGGAGCTGATGAAAAAAAACCAGTGACTACTAAGGCATAAATGAGGCAGCAAATGAAGAAGGAGGGTAAAGGCATCCCTTCTAGATACCCCAAACAACTGCAATGATGTATTAAAACTACAAAAACCAGGCTTTCCTGGTGGTGCAGTGGTGAAGAATCCACCTGCCAATGCAGGGGACACGGGTTTGAGCCCTGGTCCGGGAAGATCCCACATGCCTCAGAGCAACTAAGCCCGTGTGCCACAACTACTGAAGCCCGTGCACCTAGAGCCTGTGCTCCGCAACAGGAGAAGCCACCACAATGAGAAGCCCGCGCACCGCAACGAAGAGTAGCTCCTGCTCACCCTAACTAGAGAAAGCCCGTGCGTGGCAACGAAGACCCAACGCAGCCAAAAATAAATAAACAAAATAAATAAATTTATTAAAAGAAAAAATACAAAAACCAAAATTGGCCAAGACCAGCATTCTCACAGCCCCCAAGGTTCACAGGACTTCGGTACCTGGTGATGAGTTCCTCTGCGGCCTGTGAGCACAGCTGCATCTGAGACACCTCTTCTGTCGCCAGGTCAACTGCATGCTGGATGTACAAATGCGTTCGAAGGACTGGTTTACCAGAATCACACTTCTGCTTATCTTCCCAAGATTTCAGAGTGCTTTCAAAGGCCTATTTAAAATCAATATTGCAATGAATTGTTAGTTCAGAGCTCCGAGGCCCAAATAAATGTGTATTTAGATAGTACATGAATGACTTTGAAATTACTATTGTTTTCCCTAATCTAACACCTCATTAAATCTATCATAAGTACAAAAAAGATATTTTAAAGTTTTCTAGTGGATTGCAACTAATAAAAAGTAGTAATTGATGACGATGATTATATGACTGAAAAGTTTAAAAAAAGACAGCTTCAATTTATGCTTCAATATTTACTGTTATATGCGTAACAGACAGGATGGATATTGCAGCCTTATTTGTTATGGGTGTGACCTTAATTAAGAATACATATTCTGGGGACTTCCCTGGTGGTGCAGTGGTTAAGAATCCGCCTGCCAATGCAGGGGACAGGGGTTTGATCCCTGGTCCAGGAAGATCCCACATGCCATGGAGCAACTAAGCCCAGGTGCTGCAACTACTGAGCCCACCCGCTGCAACTACTGAAGCCTGTGTGCCTAGAGCACCTAGAGCCCGTGCTCTGCAACAAGAGAAGCCACCACAATGAGAAGCCTGCACACCACAACAAAGAGTAGTCCCCGCTCGCTGCAACTAGAGAAAGCCCGTGCACAGCAACAAAGACCCAACGCAGCCAAAAATAAAATATAATTAAAAAAAATACAGATTTTGGAAAGGGAAAAACTATAAAGACAGTAAAAAGATGGGGTTGCCAACGTTGGGATAAGAGAGGATGGGTAGGTGGAGGACAAGTGATTGTACATTTGTCAAAAGCTATAGAATGTAGAACACAAAGAGTAATGTAAACTACTACTTTAGTTAATAATAATATATCAGTAGTGGCTCATCAGCTGTAACAAAGGTACCACACTAAAGCAAGATGTTAAGGGGAACATACTAGGTGAATATAATAGGGGAATAGGGAGGTGAGGAGGTATTTGGGAATGGAATGAGAATTCTCTGTAGTTTCGGCTCAATTTTTCTCTAAACCTAAAAAAATAAGCTAATTATTTTAAGAACTAAATAAATATTTGTTCATATTTAAAACACGATCTAAATGTCAGACTTAAAAGACAATTTAAATCTTTTCCCTTGATTTCTATTTTTCATAACAATTTAAGATTTTTTTAAAGGAAAATTTAGAAGAATGGTGTTTTGTTACATACCCTGTCCCTTGTGAGCATCTGAGCTCTGTTTTTGTGCACAATTTTGATAATCCCTGGAGGCTGAACCCATGCTTCGCCATCCACCTGCACTGGGACTCCCTCATCACCAAATATAGTGATTTTTACTGTACGGCACTGAAATAAAACAAGTTATTTTAGAGTACAAATCATCCTGAGAAGCTGACACTCAGTCTTGTATTCACACTTGACTTTTAATCCCTTCTGTGGAATGTAATGTTATGCTTTTCCACTTAGGATAACACGGTAACAACTGACATGACAAGAAAGTCCATTATTTTACAGATGAATATACAGTGTAGGAGTCATTTGGAATAGCTTTCTCAGTGGCCCAAATAGTGAAGTCAGGTTTGAGTAGAGAAACCAACCTGGGCTATTCGATGGTGCTGCAGTTTAATGACCCTTGAAACTGCCATTTGCACGCTATCAAATATTGCAACGACTTCCAGGATCTTGTCATCAAATGATGGTGCAGCAAATATCTGAAAGAAAAACCGACATTACACTTCCATTGATAAAGTTAAGGTTTAGGTGAAGTGGCACTTCAAGCAATGTAAACTCTGCAACAGACATATTTTTAAAAACTTATAAAAACCATGAGCAGAAAGGTAAGTAAATATTATTATGAAATGATAATCCAAGGACAAAAAAAATCACTGAACATAGCTTAAAATAAACAAACACAATAAAAATGTTTTAAAACCCACACAGATAAAATACTTCATGCCCCTCTTATAAAGCACTTGTAGGACCAATGAACTAATATATTTCCAAATAATTAATCTTGATATAAGATGTATTAAATAGCTGTTCATACTAACTCAGATATCTTGATACAAAGATGCATGCAATTTTAGGAAACTTTAAAATTTCAAAAGGTGATGCAGATTTCATAAAGTTAAAGCTAATGAACATGCAAATTATGATCCAGCTCACTTGATATGTTCTAAGGGAAATCTTTCAAGGTGTTACTAGCAGTGTGCGTATGTGCTTTATATCTACAACAACTTTTCAGCGCATTTGAGTACATGAAAAGAAATCTCAAAGGATGAAAACACCTAGGCTTACTTTGCTTTGATGTTAAATGCATTTTCACAAAATCAACTTAACCTAAAAATTTTCAATTTCAGCTGTATTACTTTGTTCCTTTTACGTCTTCTTTAACTATAACATAAATAATTATGCCTCTGAAAAAATATTCAGTATAAAGTAGTATCATAATTAAAATTTTTACTGAAAATATCAGGACACAAATTTGGGAACTTTTTGTTATCAGACTGCCTGGTTTTAAACCCTGTCTCTTCTACTTATGAACCGTGTGAACTTTGTGTCAGTTTCTTCACTGATAAAATTTAGATAAAAATTGAGGGTATTAAGTTATGAATGTGAAGCTCTCAGAATCCTGTCTGCCTATCTTTATTTATCTTAATCTCACTGATTTCTTCTCCTTAAAATATTTAAGAGTGATGATAGGCTAACAAATAACTGGTTGCTAATTTAAATTTTTATACTCCAATAGGATTGGAATATATTTACATTATGAAAATTAAAAATACTTTCCAATTTATTTTATACTTTAATCCCTGCCTGCACATTTAACATTTAAGAGCCCTGAGAAATCTGTTCAGTGGGAACCACTACAACACGAGCTTCAAATCAAAGGGCTTATCATTCAGTGTATGTGACTATTCAAAGATCGTGGTAAACTTCTCATTTTTATTGTTATATATACTTTCATAATCGTGCCTTCTCTCATTATCTTTAGGACAAATGCATTCCTTTTTTTTTTTTTTTGGTGCGCAGGCTTCTCATCGTGGTGTCTTCTCTTGTTGCGAAGCACGGGCTCCAGGCGTGCAGGCTTCAGTAGTCGCAGCGTGCAGGCTCAGTAGTTGTAGCACACAGGCCCTAGAGCACGCGGGCCTCAGTAGTTGTGGCGCACGGGCTTAGTTGCTCTAAGGCATGTGGGACTGTCCCATACCAGGGCTCGAACCCGTGTCCCCTGCATTAGCAGGCGGATTCTTTTTTTTTTTTTTTTTTTATGGTATGCGGGCCTCCCACTGTCGCGGCCTCTCCCGTTGTGGAGCACAGGCTCCGGATGCGCAGGCTCAGCGGCCATGGCTCACGGGCCCAGCCGCTCCGCGGCATGTGGGATCCTCCCAGACCGGGGCACGAACCCGCGTCCCCTGCATCGGCAGGCGGACTCTCAACCATTGCGCCACCAGGGAAGCCCCAGCAGGCGGATTCTTAACCACTGCGTCACCAGGGAAGTCCCTAGAACAAATGCATTTCTTAGGTTGTGTTTTTTTCTTTTTCAATACAGGAAAGTATAACAACAAAAACAGCCCTAAACCTCAATGGCCAAATGAGTCCTTTGACATTTTAAAAAATTAAAGTAATAATAATAACATAAATCTGGAAAATTAAAGGTATAGAAAGGTATTTTGGTAGGCAGAATAATATTCTCCTCCCTGCCGTCCAAAATGTCCATGTCCTAATCCCTGGAACCTGTGAATGTTACCTTACATGGCAAAAGAGACTTTGCAGATGTGATTAAATTAGGGACCTTGAGATGGGGATATTATGCTGGATGATCTGGGTAGGCCCAGTGTAACCACAAAGATCCTTAGACGTGGAAGAGGGAGGCAGAAGAAGAGATCAGAGTAAAGCAACGTGACAAGGACTCAACCACCTTTGTTGCCTTTGAAGATGGAGGAAGGGACCATGAGCCGAGGAATGTGGGCAGCTTCTAGAAGGAGCAAGGAAATACTTACATCATCTTCTTTAGTTCCACCCCAAAAGTTAGTGCCTCCGGCGTAGCTGGGAATGTTCAACACTGCTATCCCTTGCAGACTGGGGAGAGGAATATACTGCCCATCACACTGTAAGGTCAAAAGCTTAGAGGTCAGATAAAAAGAGCAAAACCACAAGTTTGGAAGATACTAGAATACCAATGACAAAGGACAATGGAGGAAAGTGTGTGCATAATGTTTGCTTTCCTGTAAATATATTCCTACACGTTACCTTTATCTTGTTTTAATTTAAAAATTTTAAAAGGGTAAATAATTATAGCCGAAGCTGTTACAGAAAACCAAATTGAAAAAATGTTTTACAAAACAATCAAAGTGTCCACTGACAGATGAATAGATTAAAAACGTGTGATATTATAAACTTGTGATATATATATATATAAATGGACTATTATTCAACCATGAAAAACAAGGAAATCTTGCCATTTGCAACAACATGGATTGGCTTGAGGGCATTATGCTAAGTGAAATAAGTTAGATAGAAAAAGACAAATACTGTATGACCCCACTTATATGTGGAATCTAAAAACAAAGCAAACAAACAAGTAAAATTAAGCTCATAGATACAGAGAACAGCTTGATGGTTGCCAGGGGCAAGGAGGTAAGGGGTGGGCAAAATGGGTGAAGGGAATCAAAAGGTACAAACTTCTAGTTATTAGATAAATAGGTCATTGAAATGTAAAGTACAGCATGGCGACCATAGTTGATAATACTCTATTGAATATGTGAAGGTTGCTAAGAAAATGGATCTTAAAAGTTCTCATCACAAGAAAAAAAATTCTGTAACTGTGTATGGTGATATTTATTAACTAGACTTATTGTAGTGATCATCTTTAATATATATAAAATATTGAATCATTATCTTGTACAGCTGAAACTAATATAATGTTGTATGTCAATTATACATCAAAAAAAGAAAAAGAAGACAAATGTTTTACCTCTTTGTTCCTCCAAAATCAAGCAGTACTTTTCATGAGTTTCTCCCAAGTGACTTAAGATATTCTTAACTGCATCATAGTCATCTTTGTTCTTACTTGAAACTTTGAAAGCAGGCTCTTTGAGGGTAAACTCTGGCTCCTAACCATCTCACCTAGCACCTCTCACACTCTCTGGTAGTTTGCTTGTGCTCTGTAACTAACTGGTGACTGGCTAAACTCAAGACTGCGCTTTTTAAGGAAAAAACATGTATGTCAGAAAGCACTTTACACTCCATGCCTTCTAATTAATCACATAAATGAAAATGAATTACCACTTAAATTAAAAGAAACATACAATATCATATAGCTGGCAAAGTAATTACATATGATATATGAGTAAATTCTTACCGAATAGAAGGTTTAAGCCTTCGTTTTTAAGAGAGGAGTTTGCAGATGTCATACTTAAAACAGATGCTATATTTTCATTAAGTAATTCCCAAATTAAAAAATAATTAACATAATTTTAGAAAAATTGCATTTTAATGCCCAATGAAAATTATCTTCAACCTTTAGAACAAATGAGAATCCGGTCTGAACCCACTTTTCAAATATTTTAAATAACTGAGAATACTTCCTAACACTAACCCTTACAGGTGTTTTTACAACCTTTCTTTTCTTTTACATGAAAACACATTCAAAGGTCCACACTGTATCTAGGCACCTAGGGCCATTCCTGGCACATAATTGGTGATCAATGTGTATTTGTTAAATCAAAGTATATAGTTGAATAATAAACTTTTTTCTGAACCCAGAAATTGAACAAATATCTTTGTGTGCTTTACAAAAAGTCATATGGCTAACAAAGGAAATGGAAAAAATGCTCTCTCTGTAAATATAAAAGGCATATTTAAAAAAAAATTTCAGAGCAGTCCTTAAAGATTTTATAATGGATACACTATTTGCAAGCATAATATGGAAAAAGATGAAAACTGTCAGAAGTTCCATATACTTTGCTGGGTTTAATATATATGCATTAGGCAAAACACCCAGGGTTAAGAGCTTAATATCCATTTCATAGAGTCTCATAGGGAAAATATGAGCAGTACAGATTCAATAAATTAAGGTCACCTGACTCAACTGTTTCTCTCATATTTGGGAGTAACTTCAGTAGTGTTACATTCTTTTATAATCTTCTCTATCTCCCCACATTTCCACTTGTGGTTCATAATGTGGCAAAATGCTTTAAAACTGCAGCTACACTTTTTTTTTTTCTGATTAGTGTCTGCTCTTTCTGCTCCATTCACTAGGCAATGTAGTGTAGTGGGAAGGTAGTGGGCCTGTTTTGAATTCTGTCACTTATTTGGGCAGGTGCCTTAAACTTTCAGAGCCTCATTTTGCCATACCTAGTCCATATAAGGGAGAGGAAAGCATCTAAAACACATAGTAAGGAGTAAGCAAATGTCTTTCTTCAGTCATAATTACAAATTAATGTTTTATGGGGAAAAAACATTGGAGTCGAAACTTCGGCTTCTCCAGTTATAAACTGTTTGATTTTAGTTAGGCAAGTGGCTTCATGCTTCTGAAATAACTAATAATACTGCCTCATAAAGAATGAAAATAACTACCTCATAAAGTTTAAGAATTAAAGGTGATTTGTATTGATAGGAAGCATTTAGGAAACTTAATTATTATAACATGACTTAAAATATAGCTATAATAATTATTATTGAATGAACTAAACAAAGATAGAAAGTACTATTATATAACAAGCCAAATTTATCAAATTATGGAGATATCTGTTATGAGATTATGGAAATAGGTAAAATTACAAAAAACATGAAGTAAAAAACATGAATTAACTATTTGTTACCATGTATTTCATTACAGATTACAGGTGAACATTGTTTTTTCTTTCATGTATCTTAGTATTTAAAGGACTCAAAACAGTATTTGATCATTATTTCACTTAAAAAACAGAACAAGCTGCGAGATACATGTAAATTAGGTATATCTGGACAAAAAAGTCATCCTTAAGAAAAAAATTTGCATCTTAACGACAGTTTTCATTCATAGGTCAAAGGTGTTTCTACTCTAAAACTAGGAAAATTTGATGTTACAATGTTATTCTGCATTTCTGGCATTCCCATGATTGTAGAGAGGATTATAAACCTTACTCAAATGTTCTAAAACTCCAGTATGTATCAGATTCACAGTTTATGTGGCTTGAAAACAGGGTTTATATTTGCATAATTCTTTTCAGTTTAAACTGTGATTTCTTGAACACTAGCTCGATGAATTATGATTCTGCACAAAAGCATTATTTTATCCATTTTGCAGATGGAGAAACCAAGGTTAAAGTCTTTCTTCTGCACAAAGTCAAGACATGACTTTTTCCATATGACACAACAGGGAAAGGAAAACTTCTGAGCAAAAAGTTAAAGAGTTTTTTTTGCTAACAACTGGCACCTGGTGAAAGGGACCGTTCTGGGCAGAGTTTCCCAAGCCTTGGGTCTTCTTCTCTACCTCTATCCCAAGTGATCCGGCATCGGGGAAATGAAGTTTTAAACAACAGACTTTCCATAGTCCTCAGGGGTAGCAGGTGTTTTGTTTGTTTATTTTTAACTCTGGCAAAGAATTCTCTAATTTTTCTACTTCACCTTTTGTGTATATTAACATGCTTTCATTTATCTTGTTTTACTAAATTTACTTTCCTTTTAATCATTCAGTATAAACTTCTATGTTAAATGTTAAATGTTTATCTGTGGATAGATTCAGATAGATTCAGGGGTCTGTTAACTGGAATGGTAAAAACATATCTCTTATGGTCAGCAACCTCTGAAATTTAGCATTGCACTCAATTATAAATGTAGATAGCAAACCACGTATTAGCAATACCCGAGACTTCATCACAATTAGAAACAGATGTTTTCTATTATATTACAGATGTTTCAGATATCTCTTAAGATCTATGTTCATCATTACTTCAAAAGTATGGTACTTATGCTGTTAGATGTTTGTCATTTTATGTGGCAATGAAGAAACACATATAATACTCTACAACACTTTAAAAAATATTTCATTAATTTATTTCAATATTATTTTCTTTTGTATGTATATATATTTAACTAATGCTTTAAAAATAATATTCTGAGAAGGGGTCCATAGTTTCACTAGCATGCCAAAGGGGTCCACAGCTCAAAAAGTGTTAAGAACCTCTGCTAAATGGAGGTTACAAAGCAGCTGTGTAGGATATTGTTCAGAATTTGGACCACCCATAAAGAAGGACAGAAGTAGTACTTCTGAAGAGCTGAAGGCTCTTCCAGAAATAAAGGCAATGGAGTCATTCAGATTCCAGATAGTCCCCTAGATCTTAAAGATGCCCAGCTATGGGTCTTGATCACAGCACTTAACAAATTAGGGTAAAATGATCATTTGCCTATTTCCTTCTCAAGTCAGGGCCGGGAACTGTGCAAGACAACAGGGATAACAAAGATGAACACAACTTCCTACCTGTCCTTAAGGAGAGTGTGGCTGACTAGGGGACATGAATAAAGAAAATGAATGATTACACTACAATCCATAGGCAAGAACGCAAGTTGAGTAACGGATGGGGCTGCCAAGGACAGTGTTTACTAAGTGTGAGCCTTCCTCATTTTGTACCTTTTCAGCCAGTAACATCTATCTTAATTTTACAAGCAATGATAAATCAAACCAGCTGATCATGTAGTTGTGCTCTAGAGTGGAAGGTAGAACAGGCTTATCTTTACTAGGACATTTAGTTGATAATGAGTGAGCCAGGCACCTCTTGATAGTCCACGTTCCACTATCAAGATAACACCTAAAATAAAAACGTCCTGTTTAATACACTGAGTTGTCAACTTAAGATTTGCACACTTTTCTGTATGCAGTCTATACCTCAATTTAAAATATCTAGTTATAAAAAGATACAGGACAGGAAAGACATGCTTATCGGCATAAACAGTGAGCCCTGGATCAAAGGTGAAAGAAAATAACATTCTAAGAAAGTAGCAGACTTTTCAGAGTCATGCCCCCAATTTTCTTTTTCCTGTTAATCAGAGATTAAATAACTTTTGCTGTCCTTAATTTACTATTTAAATTAGTTTAAAAATACTAAAATGTTTAAATGCTTAAAATCTCTTTTCATTTAAGAAACTTGTTAGAGATAATTGAAACAAAAAATACATTTAAATTAAAAGGTTCTATTTACTATGATATTTTCAGGGATTTGTGAAACTTCAGGCATTATAGAATTGGGTCAGAATTTGGAAACTTAAAATGGAAAAATCTGTTTAAAATGCTATCCTGGGGACTTCCCTGGTGGTCCAGTGGTTAAGACTTCGCCTTCCAATGCAGGGGGTGCAGGTTTGATCCCTGGTCGGGGAGCTAAGATCCCACATGCCTCTGGGCCAAAAAACCAAAACATAAAAAACAGAAGCAATTGGGCCTCCCTGGTGGTGCAGTGGTAGAGAGTCCGCCTGCCGATGCAGGGGACACGGATTCGTGCCACGGTCCGGGAAGATCCCACATGCTGCGGAGCGGCTGGGCCCGTGAGCCATGGCCGCTGAGCCTGCGCGTCCGGAGCCTGTGCTCCGCAACGGGAGAGGCTACAACGGTGAGAGGCCCGCGTACCGCAAAAAAAAAAACCAAAAAACAAAAAACAGAAGCAATATTGTAACAAATTCAATAAAGACTTTAAAAATGGTACACATCAAAAAACGTCTTAAAAAAATGCTATCCCATATATATGTACTCCCATGGCCCTACCATTTCACAGAGCACCTCAATTCCATACGAACATCCAAATTTCAGGATCTAATGACAATGGTAATTGTGTCACGCATATCCAGTGTCTATACCTCCTTTGGTGTAAAGTTGATAACCACGTTTATTTTCTTCCCCTCGTGTTTAAACCCTATTCAAGAGAAACTGAGGCCAAATCAGCTCCAAAAATAAATTTTTTTTTTTTTTGAAAGTAAGATAATCTGAAATGTCTTTACTTCTAGATGAACTTACCTCAAGTTGAACTCTCTGTTCCAAATTCTTGTACGATCTCTGTAATAACTCCCGGGTTCCAAGGACTCCATACCACATCAAGTTTTTAGTTCGGCTCCTGAAAATAAATGTTGGCAGAGAATTTCAGTATAACTACTATTTATTTACTCTTGAAAGGCAGAGAGAGCAAAAGAGGTAATAAACGAAATTAAAGTAAAACTGCCTTTGCATAATTACATGATTGCTATTACCAAAATTACCTGCATTTTTCAGGGTGCTCCTCTCTCTTATTATTAAATTCTAATGAAATTTTTGCATCTAATCCAATCCCAAAGTAATTGTTCATGACACATTTTTCTGAATATCCATCTCTATAATAAGGAAAAGTACATAAAAGTCAATTTCAGGTTCCTAACAACAATTACAATTTGCACAGAAAATATCACTTAACACCATTCAAGCCTCCATTTCTTATAGAAGAGAGGAAAGCTTAGCAGGAATCATCTCCTATTCATGTGCCATGCGCACGACCCCAGTACATGTTTGTGATTTTCAGTACATATGATGTAAAGTGATGGTGGGCAGGGCAAAGCAGAGACACAGTCATGGTAATGCTTTTCTATTAATTGTAACAAAATCTTAGTTCTTCTACCTCCTACCTAAGCTCCTCACTACACACAAATGGGAGGGCCTTGCAGTCAGATGCCAATAGTCCTCTTTTTTTAATTAGAAAGTCTCCTCCACACTTGTACTTTTATTGAACATTTCTTGAGCAGAAAACAACTAGATCGAGTCCCTTCTTCTAGGTGCTTTGGAAAGTAAATACAAAGGAGTATAGTAACGTCCTTCAGGAGTGTCACTAGAGAAATGAGACATAACAAAAGCAAAATTAAATATGGACGTAAAAAGAAGTACATATTGAACAGCTAATTTTTTTAAGGAGTTTTGAGAAGGGAAGGGACCAATGTGGGCCAGAAGCTTTCTGAAATAAGTAAACCTAGAGGCCGAATGTGGGAAGATGGCAGAATTGGCAAGACGGAGAAAAAATGAGGTGAAAGAATAACCAAAATGTGAGTATGAAGGCAGTGATGAATAAAATATTCCAGGGAAAAGTGTGCAGAGCTGTGACTCACTTCCCCATTGGGTTGTTATCCAAGACCACAGACTGGAAGGGACCTACCTCAGATCATGAAAACCACTGTATTTCAAGTGGGTCAACGTACTCATCATTATCGACTTTTGAAATTTACTGATGATCCTTTTTGGATGTGAAACTATATTTATTGCAATGCATTTAAAATGTTACCATTCGTATAAAACAGAAACAAGGAAAGCCAAAACAAAATATTTGCAGAAGTATTTTCTTACACTGAATCTGGATCTGGGTCAATAAATGGCATTGCACCAAAAGGATCAATATTTGCTAGTAACATTTTGTTGATAATCGAACTCCCAGCAATTGAGGCAGCTAGTCCTGCTCTTAAACCTGGAAGGAAAAAAATACAGGATCACATGTTAAGAGAAAAACAGAAAGAGCCAGTCCATTGTTTTTAGACCTAATCAGAAACACCTTGCTCCCAAAGCATGGTCTTCAGTGTCTGTTCTTCTCATTAATCATAACTAAGAACTATGACGTTGGTAAATACAAGGTTTTTTTAAAACTTTTTATTTTATATTGGAGTCTAGCCGATTAACAATGTTGTGATAGTATCAGGTGCACAGCAAAACAACTCAGCCATACATGGTAAATACAAGGTTGTTGATGCTTCTTGGGATCTATATGTTGTCATAAAAAATGAAGCAGGTGAGGACCTAAATAGGAATCTCTTTGTGACAGTTTCTTATTTACCATCAATGATTCTGTAACTTCAACAAGTAAATATTACTTCCTTTTTATTAGCAAATAAGGTAGTAAGCCTGTAAGGAATTTACAATAAAGGCTGAATTATCCAGAATGTCATAGAGTTATCACTTCCATACTCTCAAAGCATAGACAATGATACTCAAGTAAAAATGTTGACATGCTAAGGTGAAAATTCAGTGTTGGTGTCAAGAATAAGTAGCAAAATATTAAACACAGGTATTTATGAATTTTAGAAGAATACAGTATTGAACATTACTAGTGTATAGAAATACAATTATTTTTTATATATTGCTCTTTTATCTTGCAACCTTGTTTTTGTTTATTAGCTCTAATTGTGCGTGTGTGTGTGTGTGTCTATTCCTTAGGATTTTCTATATACAAGGTCAAAGTGTGAAGAGATACAGTTTTGCTTTCTCCTTTCCAGTTTGAACGCCTTTAATTAATGAAGCATTTATATTACCTCTAAATATGCAAAACTTCAAATTTATTTCAACAACTAGTTAGCTTTCGACTAAATAGTTATGGTATTCAAAGCTAATGAATTTTATGATCTACAAACCCAATATTAAGGTTAGAAGCACTAAAGTCTGGTGAGAAGACAAAGGAATAGGGACCCAAGGGAACAGATAGACAAAAAGGAAAGAATAGTTCAGAAAAATATGTCATGCAATTGAGAAACACTAGGAAAAAAAGTCCTTTCGTTAGCAAACATTCCTTTCCTCAACAACGTGCTCCTCTTAGAAGACGTTCATTATTTTAGCTACAAAGTTTAACTGATTATCATATAATCAAGATGAATTTTATTCTGTCATTTAATTTCATAGTTTTGAATATGCAATGGTATATATACTCTGCTATGCCAGTTCCCTTTATGTCTAAATAAGTAAACAGATGAACAAAACAACCATGCTGGTGAGAGAAAAGAACAGTTTGAAGAGGTGAAGAGTCATATTTCAGATGCCCCAAAGAAAAGTACAGTATTTTCTAAAATGTTTTAAGGTTAGCCATATTTACAGCTTCAGCCCGGAAAGGTTCATCCCAGGGCTCCAGGTTTGAAGAGAGATATGACCTCTAGACATGGAAGCCTTTCCAGAACCAAATGTGTTCTGGATTTATCTTTTTTATTTTAATATTTTCATTAAGATATAATTTACATACCATAAAATTCACCCCTTTAAAGTATATAATTCAGTTGTTTGCAGTATATACACAAAGTTGTGCGATGATCACTATTAATTGAGAACTTTTTATTACTCGCCCAAAGAAACCCCTTACCCATTAGCAGTCATTTTCCATTCCTCCCATTGCCCCCTGTTCTCAGATCCTGGGAACCACTAAACTATCTTCTTTCTCTGTAGATTTGACTATTCTGGACATTTCATGTAAATGGAATCATATAATATGTGCCTTTTTGTGTTGAGCTTCTTTTGCTTGGCATAATGTTTTCAAGGGTAATCATGCTGTAGCATATATCAGTGCGTCATCCTTTTAATGGTTGACTAATATTCCATTGTATGGATATACCACTATTTGTTCCTCCATTCATCAACTGATGAATATTTGGGTTGTTTCCACTTTTTGGCTACTATGAACAATGTTGCTAAAAACAGTCATGTACTAGTTTTTGTGCAGACATGTATTTTCAGTTCTTGTGGGTATGTATGTAGTAGTAGAGTTTCTGGATTATATGTTAACTCTGTGTTTAACCCTTTGAGGAACTGCCAAAGTGTTTTCCAAAATGGCTGCACCGTTTTACATTCTAACCAGCAGTGTGTGAAAGTTCCAATTTCTCCATGTCCTTGCCAATATTTGTTATTATCTGTCTTTTTTTGATAGTCATCCCAATAGGGTAAAGTGGTAACTCATTGTGGATCTCAATTCATTTCCCTGATGAGTAATGATGTTGAGCATCTTTTCATGTGCTTATTGGACATTTGAATAACTTCTAGGGAAAATGTCTATTCAGATCCTTTGTCCATTTTTAAATTGGGATATGTCTTTCTATTGTTGAATTTTTAAGATTTATCTATATATCTTGGATGCTAGTCCTTTATCAGATATATTATTTGCAACTATTTTCTCCCATCCTGTGGATTGTCATCTCACTTTCTTGATAGTGCCCTTTGATTCACAAAAATCTTTAATTTTAGTGAAGTCCAATTTATCTTTTTATTCTTTTGTTGTTTGTGTTTTTGGAGTCATGGCTAAGAAACTATTGCCTAATCCAAGGTTATGAACATTTATGTCTATGTTTTCATTTTATAGTTTCATATTTTTAGCTCTTACCTTTAAGTTTTTTATCCATAATGAGTTAATATTTATATATGGTGTGAGGCAGGGGTCCATCATAATTCTTTGCATGTGAATATCTAGTTGCCCTGGTACCACTGATTGAAAAGACTATTCTTTCCTCATTAAATAATTGTCTTAGCACATTTGTTGAAAATCAATTGACCATAAATGTAGGGGTTTATTTCTGGACTTTCAGTTCTATTCTATTGATCTATATGACCATTTTCATGCCAGCACTACGCAGTTTTGATTACTGTAGCTTTGGAGGAAATATTGAAATCAGAAAGTGTGTTTCCTTCAACTTTTTTCTTCCTTTTCAAGACTTTTCAGCTATCCTGAGTTCTTCATATTTCCATTAAGAATTTTAAGTTCAGCTTATCAATTTCTTCAAAAAAGGCAATTGTGATTTTGATAAGGGTTGTGTGGAATCTTTAGCTCAATTTGAGGAGAGCTGCCATCTTAATAATATCTAGTCCTCTGATCCATGAACACAGATTTCTTTCAATTTTGTTAGGTCTTTTAAAATTTCTTTCAACAATGTTTTGTAGTTTTCAGTGTTCAAATAGTTCAGCTTCTTGGTTAAATTTACTCAGTTTTTGGGGTTATTCTGGATGCTACTGGAAATTATTTTTCAAAGATCTTCAGATTGTTCATTACTAGTGTATAGAAATACAATTATTTTTTATATATTGCTTTTATCTTGCAACCTTGTTTTTGTTTATTAGCTCTAATTGTGCATGTGTGTGTGTGTGTGTATTCCTTAGGATTTTCTATATACAAGGTCAAAGTGTGAAGAGATACAGTTTTGCTTTCTCCTTTCCAGTTTGAACGCCTTTAATTCTTTTTATTTTGCCTAATTGCCCAAGCTAGAAGCTCCAACAAGGCTGAATAGAAGTGGCTAGTTTGGACATCCTTGTCTTGTTCCTAATATTAGGGAGAAAGATTTCAGCCTTTCACCATTAAATATGAGGTTGGCTATAGGTTTTTCATAGATGCCCTTCTCAGGCTAAAGAAGTTTTTTTCTATTCTTAGTTTGTTGAGTGGTATTACCACTGGAAGGTGTCAAATTTTTAAAAAATGTCTTTTCTGTATTTATTGAGATGATTGTATAGTTTTTCCTCCTTATTCTATTAAGATGGTATATTACACTGATTAATTTTCATATGTTGAATCAATTCTGCATTAGTAGGATACTATTCACTTGATCATGGTGTATAATTCTTTTTATATGTTGTTGGATTCAGTTAGCTAGGATTTTGTTGAGGATTTTTGTGTTGCTATTCATCAAGGATATTGGCTTATGGCTTTCTCATGATGTCTTTGACTGGTTTTGGTGTCAGGGTAATACTGGCCTCATAAAATGATTTAGAAAGTGTTCTTTCAACAACAACAACAAAAAGACACAAATGATCTTATTTCCAAAGCGGAAAGAGACTAACAGACAAAGAAAACAAACTTATGGTTACCAATGGGGAAAAGGAGGTGGGGGGAGGGATAAATTAGGAGGCTGGGATTGACATATACACACTGCTATGTATAAAATAAATAACCACCAAGGATCTACTGTGTAGCACAGGGAACTCTACTCAATATTATGTAATAACCTATAAAGGAAAAGAATCTGAAAAAGAATATATATGAAACTGAATTGCTGTGCTGTACACCCGAAACTTACATGATAATGTAAATCAACTACACTTTAAGAAAAAATAAATAAAATGTAGGTTAAGAAAAGTGTTCTTTCTTTTTCTAGTTTTTGGAAGAGTTTGTAAGGGACTGGTGTATTAATTCTTCTTTAAACATTTGGTAGAATTCACCAGTGAAGCAATTTGGGCCTGGGCTTTTCGTTGGAAGAAGTTTTTTGACTACTAATTCAATCTCTTTCCTTGTCATAGATCCAGCTAGATTTTCTATTTCTTCTTGAATCAGTTTCAGTAGTTTGCCTGTTTCTAGGAGTTTGTCCATTTCATCTAAGTTATCTAATTTGTTGGCATGCAATATTTTATAGCTTGTCCTTACAATCCTTTCTTCTGTAAAGTCCATAGCAATGTCTCCTCTTTCATTCCTGATTTCAGGAACTTGAATCTTCTCTCTTATTTCCTGGGTCAGTCTAGCTAAAGGCTTATCAATTTTGTTAAACTGTTCACAGAACCAACTTCTGGTTTTATTGATTTTCTGTATTGTTTTATATTCTCCTATTTCACTTATTTCCACTCAAAACTCTATTATTTCCTTCCTACTGCTTGTTATGGGTTTGTTTACTCTTATTTTTCTAGTTTATTAAAGTGGAGAGTTAGGTTTTTGTAGCCATTCTACTTTTTAAATATAGACATTTAATACATTTCACTCTAGCACTACTTTAGCTGCATCAAATAAATTTTGGTATAGTGTATTTTTGTTTTCATTCATACCAAAGTATTTTTTAAAATTTCTCTGTGATTTTTTTTCTTTGACCCACTTATTTCCACATATTTGTGCATTTCTCAAATTTCCTTCTGTTATTGATTTTTAATTTCATTCCATTGTGGTTGGAGATCATACTTTGTATGATTTCAATCCTTCTAAATTTATTTAGAATTGTTTTATGGCCTAATATATGGCCTGTCTTGGAGAATTTTCCATATGCACTTGAGAAGAATGTGTATTTTGCTATTGTTAGGTGGCGTGTTCTGTAGACATGTTAGCTATACCTGTCTTATGTGTTTTTCAAGTTTTCTATTTCCTTCTTGCTCCGTCTAGTTGTTTTATTTATTACTGAAAGTGGGATAATAAAGTCTCCAACTATTATTATTGAATTATGATTCACCTTTAAAAATAATTTGTAGGAGAAATTGATTTTCAGGGTGTAATTTGTGTTCCAGTCTACTCTGGAACGAATCTGGAAAGTTTTCACTGAGTCAAACAAATGGTACTTAAGGAGACCTCTGAGACATCTACATTTACATCCCATCCTTTCCACACAAGTCCTTTGGTTTCTGCTAATATTATCCTAATCCCAAGCCTTTATCCAGGGAAGGCTATGGAGATACATAAAAGGTAGTAGAATATAAGATCAAATTTACCATGAGTCCTTAAATGCAGATTCCTGGGCTCCACTCTAGAAATACTCAATCAGAATTTCTCAGGGTAGGGTTCAGGAACACTTGCTTTAATACTTCCTAGGCAACTCTTGTACACACCAAAGCCTAAGGATCTGGACTCTGACTGACAAGAGTACCAAGAACATTTTCTTAAAGGAACATTTACCTTTAAGAACACATTTCTAGGGACTTCCCTGGTGGTTCAGTGGTAAAGAATCCGCCTTACAATGCAGGGGACGCAGGTTTGATCCCTGGTCAGGGAGCTAAGATCACACATGCTGCAGGGCAGCTAAGCCCACGTGCCACAAACTACAAAGCCCACGTGCCCTGGAGCCTGCGCGCCACAACTAGAGAAGAAAACCCGCACGCCACAACTAGAGAGAAGCTTGCGCACCACAATGAAGAGCCCACACGCCTCAACGACAGATCCTGCATGCCTCAATGAAGATCCCGGTGCCACAACTAAGACCCGGCACAGCCAAAAATAATAAATCTTAAAAAAAAAAAAAAAAGAACACAGTTCTATAGTTCAGGAAAATGAGTACTTATACGTTTTCATGGAAATACTTAAAAATACACCATGTTTCAGGATCTGTACTACCTGGACAGATTATTCTGGTATTGAGCACTGGGAGGTTTTCTTTACTGGCTGCCACAGCAGGACCAGAGCCAGAGTCAGTTTGGGAACGACTTGCCCGGCCATCTGGAGACCGAGGTGCAGTTTTAACTGTTGGCAAAAAGTCCAGATTAAAAGGAGATAAAGTTATAAAAATAAGCAAGTCCTTACACACTCATGACATAAAATAATTTCATACATGTTTAACCAGTAGAACCAAAAATAATTACATTGTGTTTATTCTTTTACCATTTTCTGTTCATTTTCTTGGGATTTACTATGTAGAAGGAATCTGCCACAGTTAGAAGTCTTGATCTTCCATTTTGAACAGATGGCAATTAATAAAAAATAGACGCTTACCATAATTAAAGGTCAGTGATACTCATAATTTGAATGTGAGAAACCCATTATTTAAAAAAAAGGAAATTCTGAAGCCTGACAATTTTTGAAAATGGAACATGTGTTGCAGTGTATACTACCAATGCAATCCTTTTCTCAAAAATGTTGGATAAATGATAAAATTTAAGGAATGTAATTCCCAGAGCTAACAGTGGAACATGAGTAGCATTTTCTTCTACACATGGAAGGAAAAATATTATTTTTTCAAATGAAACCAATATACTTTTCCTGTACTTCCCAATTAATTATTTACTCAAGACAATGATTTGTCCAAAACAGTTTTATCATATTTTTATAAAAGCTCAACATGTTTAAAAAATTATTCCAAAACAGAATTACTCTCAAAGTAAAGAACAAAAAGAGAGATTTAATTCTATCTAAACTGGGGCAATTTAATGGAGAGCAAATAGTATCTTTAACTAATTTAGGAGCGATTGGCAGGTGTTTCAAAAAACAGTAATCCTCCAACTCAATTTAAAAATACTCTAAAACTTAATTATCTTTACTCTCCCTAAGACTAATTACAAACTAACTATATTAATCTTACACACTCATCTCTCTGTTCAAAAACAGTCCAGGTGCACTAAAGAAAAAAAAGTAGCAGAACAGCCACTCTTTTTTTTTTTTTTTTTTTTTTTTACAGATGGGAGCCCTGGAACTAATTTCTAATAAAAACAACCTTTTGATATTCATCTCTGATAAAAAACAGAGTGTGTTCTAGTGACTAAGATTGATCTTCCATTGCAGGTAACTAAATTAATGTTTCATGGTTCTTCTTAAACATGACATCTCATTGATCATATTAATGTGTATTTTGCACATCTCAGATGTACGAATTATTATATTATTCAATAATACAATGAATGTGCTTCAAAAAATTAATGATTAATACAGAAACACTTCTACTGCTACTGATTCCCACTAAATTGGATTACTAGCCAAAAAATAATATCAAATACTGCACCATAAAGACTTGTATAATCTATGCCTATTTCAATAACAATATCTACACCACTATATCTGTATTTTTTTGGTTTCCTTTGCAGGCTATAATGGAAGTGTCAAATTCATGAGAGTATAGTAAGGTGGGATAGTAGCTGGTTAGAAAACCATTACCAATGAGTGCTGAAAAACCAATCCTCCAAAGAGAGCCATTCATTATGTCCAGAATGAGTAGCATACAGGTATCGGTGTATTCTTGCATTACAGAAATATCTGGAGAATATTGCTCAAAATGGAGCATCGTATTTTAATGGGGTATCATAGTGACCAAATGGGTGCAACCAGGAAAAAAAAGTTTAAAATCATCAAATTAGATTGGTAAAACAATTTAGGAGAGAGAATCTGGAAAACAAGATGTAATGTGTGGGAAGAGACTATGATGCCATGAAAGCTGTTTTCAGTATCATTTCAGGGCTGCCGCACAGCAGAATCATCTTCAATGTCATGAAATGATGTGTGTAAAATTGCTTTTAAACTAGCCATAAAACTCTATACAAATGTCAGTAGTTGTTACTGTTGACATTATCATACATAAAAGTTTATTAATAGTAACTGTAATCATGGGTAGAAATTTAAGGAAGAATATATAAAGCTCAATACGTTAACAAAAGAAAAATTTCCTAAGAATTAGAGCTGACCATAAGAGGGGGACGAAGTGAAAGTGAGTAGTCCAAAGGCTCAATGACCATCGGTCAAGGTTGTAAAATATGCCTGCATTGGATTATATTCTGCAATGGGGCCATTTAAGGTCTAAAAGATCTAAGGTTATAAAATTGGGTTGTGTGCTGGAATAGGTACACATAAGGTCTAAAAGGACTAAGGATGTAGAATATAAAAGCACTGGTTGTATGTCAGACATGTGAGGTCTATAATATGGTCTAATTTCAAAGTTTCTAAGAGTTTTAAATACAACTAAGAACTACTCTTTCAAAGTTAGTGTAGTTAGCAACAACAGCGGAAGTAGTAGCAATAATCATAATAGTGATAATGACAGCAAACATTCCTTTACAGCACAATGTACCAGGTGCTATTTTAGGCACTTAATGTGTGTTAACTTATTTAAAGGTCACAACAAGTAGGTACATTACTATCATTTTATCATTATTATCATTATAGCATTTCACAAATGAGGAAACCACAGAGAACTTAAGTAATCTGTCCAAGTTTATATGTGAAAGTAAAAGCAAAAATTTAATGATGGCAAACAGTTGTGATATAATATCAATTCATTTTCATTAGTACTATGTAATTATTTTCATATTATCGTCTCATCTTCATTAATATTTCTGCTTGTTTTATTCTAGTAAATTAACACTTTTTCCCTCATACAACATGAAAAATTTAAAGTATAAATTCATTTTCAATTAAAACCTAAAAGGTAGAGAAATAGTTAGTATTATTCAAGCAACTACACAATAATTTCCTGGCAAAAATAATTTCAGTAGAGATAGGGTTGTAACTAAATGTCTCATGATTTAAAAACTTAATTTAGTGATAAGGATTATCAGCCATCTAGGCTGATCAATGGAACTCAAGGGACTGATAAATTATTTAAATGTCAAGTTTTATGCATGTGAGGCCTGCAGCTTCCATATTATTCTCAAAGGAATCTGAGGGCTAAAATAGGTTAAAATCTGCTGTTTTGGTGTTTACTCTTTCTTCGGGAAAATTAAGATATTTAGCCACATTTGGTCCCCAAATCCTTAGTTTATTATGATGATTTCTAGATTAAAAAGGGATGATAAAAAAAGGGATGTGATAAAAAAAAGGGATGTGAGAGTACTTGACAATGGTCTAAATAATGTTACCTTCATTATTTTAGCATTCATGAATATCTAAGCTTTAACTTCTGAAAAACCTTGTTAAAAATAAAAATACAAATAGTTTATTTCAAACTGATAGGTCTTTCGAAAACTAAAAGCAGAATTACATTTTATTTAATTCCAAAATAATTTTATCACAGTTTTCTTACCAGTTAATGACGCTTTTGCATCATCTTCTTTTGATTCATCTTTAGACTCATCTGTTTCTGTGCTATCGTAATCAAATGATTGATTAACTGGTTCAGAGGAGTGAACTGTCTGGTCATCCATCACTTTAAGTACCCAGAAGAGAAGTATGTTTGAACAAGCAAAAATAAGATCCATAAATATTAAAATATGCTTAAAAAGGGAAAATTGAAATAGAAACCCAAAGAGATTCCACATTCACAAATAAGCACTGATTGGCAATGAATTTGGGGGTCATGTGATGTCTGTTAAGTAAAATTATATTTTTAGTAGAAGAGAAAAATAAAATATAAGAGCTTTAGAGAATGAAATACAAGTCCAATTACAAGTTACAATCTGTTTCTGAATATTAATGATTTATATTAAAGTTAACTTCTAATCTACTACTAAAATTCTAAGAGAGGTATACATATTACATTAATACAAAAAATTAAAATATAGGTGTAACTTTTATAAACTCTTAAAAAAGCAACACATTTAGGAAACACATGTTAAAATATTTTCAAAGTAGTTTATAGGTTTGATATTCTTTAAGAATTTAACAGATTCCAGTTTTAAAAATTTTAATTTTAGAAATATGAGTTAAAGGTAATTTTTAACTTTATTTTAATGTTTCCAGTGTACTTTATCTCTGAAACTTTTTAAAGTGTGTCCAGACTGACCAATAGGAAAATTCCCTTGTGCTTGCCACGGGAATGCTGCTCCCTTCTTCAGAAGTTACTTTTGTTAATGTGTACCTTTTCCGGCCTCTTCAATGACTTGCCTCACTGCTTTCTTTAAACTGTTTGCCCGCAGCATTATTTCCCTCGGTTTGACAGTTTTCTGGGAGGAAGGTTTTGTAGTGTCATCCAAGAGTTGTTCCTTGCTTTCACACAAGGATTCTTCGCTGGAAGATTCCACAGGATCTTCTTCTACAATGAGAGGGCTGATGCCCGGGAGAACCGGAGTAGCCTGGGAATCTGTGTGCAAAGCCTGGAGCAGTTGTTCAAGCTTCTCATTTAGAACTGAACACTAAGAAAACAAAAACATGGTAATGAATCTTCATTTAGTGGAGATGGAAAGTGAAAGTTTAATGATTGGGTTTTGATTTTTAGAGGAAAGATGCCTACACTGATGTTTATTATTAATTGGTTATCTATTATAAATTATACCTTAGTCAGCTATGGACTTAATAACTTATAATTTTCTAAAAAATAGCACAATTATTCTGTAAATTTACTGATTTATACTTCCAGAACTATTCAAGCACCATTGCACACGTGAAAATCTTTACAATCTTTCTAAAGCTATTTTTCTTTAAAAGAAAACAACGAAAGCTTCACGATAAAGTGACACATTACATTATCAATTTACATATTATACAAAATTTGCTGTACATTATACAAAACATGGCATAAACTTTTTTTTTAAGTAATCAACTTATGTCACTGCCAAGCCCGTCTGAGTCTTGTAAACACAAACTGCCAAGTCTGGCTGAGTCTTGTAAGCTCACCTTCAAAGCTTTGGTTTGCAAAGGAGTTACAGTATTTAAGGGATTATTGGCTCAAAGAAAGAGAAAAAGGAATATGCACAGGATAAGGAAGAACCATGCAGAAAGAAAACAAGTACTGGGCCCTTGTTTCTTTCTGCTTTTCTTGAATTCCTAAGAGTAAAGAAACATTTAGAACTGAAGCTATTGATGCTACTGCCTAATATACGTTTTACCTTCACACAATTTCCAGTCCCTTCTGCCTCCCTTTGTTTTTGATGACATGCCAAGAGAAAGTTACAGCAGAGATAGTTATGAGAAAAAAGTGTGACTACAGAGGGTTTCTGTTTTCTGAAGCTCTCCACAGAGCAGAAAAACAAGAGAAAGAGGCTGAAAACTTCAAATGTATATTTCTATTTTCTTTTCCTTCCACTCAATCAAACCACCATCTATAGCTGGGGAAGTTCATTCCTTTGCAAAGCCCAAGAGAGCCAAGCCTTTTGTGAGAATGCCCTGTCGTGCACAAATGAAAGCAAAGATGGTAGCTTTCAAGGTTCAGTAAACTATTCTTATTTTAGCCTCAGAAAGCTCACAATGGAAAAGAAATATCTATAAAGAAAAAGGCAAAGCAAGAAACAGAACCCTGAAAGAGGCCGAGGATCATAACATCTGGGAAATCCAAGCAACGATGCTGGGAGGGAACTTGAGTGGCCAAGGTTTGCCTGGAAGTGGAAAACCATTCCTCTTCCCACTGGAAAGCCAGCTTCCTAGCATTTCCCCCCATGTGACCCGACTACTGTGCATTTCTCCTTCAAAATGTCAATCAGTGGGAAAAAGGAGTTGAGTTATCAAGTTTGGCGTCTTGGTCTTCAGCAATGCAGTTTTCCTACATATTAAAGGGACTTCCTTAAAAGAGAAGGAATGTAGAATCAACAGAATAAAATATTTAATAACAGGCTCTCAAAAAAAATAATTAAAAAAAAAATAAAGGGACTAACCATAAAGCATGTTTTAAACCCTCATATCTGATTCAAAAGTAATTTTTCTCTTGGTTTAAGATATTTTGGCAGGAAAGCCACTTGATCAATTTAGCTGTAAAACACAGTTCAATATTAACACTGTCAGTAAAAAACCTTCATGTCCTGAACACTTCCCGCTTACTTTATTGGCCACGGCATCAGCTGCAACAGCTTTTTCCAACGTTTTTTCATGCGCCTTCTCTACTTTGGCAACGAAATCCTTTACAGTTTCACAAAGTACCCTTTGAAGAAAAGAAATTGTGCAATTCAGGAAACTCAGTAAGCTGATTCGCTTTGATTTACAAACATATTTAAAAATAAGCACAATTAAGTAAACTGTTAAAATATCGGGATCATTTGTTTATAAACCCATACTTGTATTTGCTGTGTAACATGTCCTATATAAGTTCAAGACGTTAGAAGTGATAAATGGATACATGAATAAACCTTGCTCTACATAATTTAAATAAGTCATTTTAAGGTTATAACAAGCCTTTCTCAAATATTTAAATTTTTTAAATTCTTGAGAAGAGTAGTTGTAGACCTTATTTAAAAAAGAAAGCATTATCTTCTGCACCTTATGTATCCTTAAAACTGGACTTTCAGTGTTGAGCAAACAAGAATAAATCTGTCACTAATGGTGTTACTGTTGCTCTCCTATTCATTATATAGGTAACTATTTTCTTCCTGAAGAGGAAAGAGGTTGTGTGTTACGCTGGAAACCAACCTGCCACTTGACTTGAGTTATATTCTCCATAAATCCATTCATTTTTTTTCCTTAAGATAACCAATGTAATACCATGCAGACTAACTGAATTTAGGTCTTGTTAGTGTCAGCAATATATATGGTTTACTTGTTTGTTTCTTTTAATTACATTTGGTTTCTTTGCAATAGAATTAGACTAAAAGGAAAAAATCTGAAACATTAAAAAATTTGTCAAAAGTCTTTAGAACTGGTGTTGGATTAAAAACTACAACCAACAGAATGGTATATGACCAGCTTTTTGTAGCAAGCACTTATAAAGTGATTTTGAAAACAAAATCAGACTATTTTAAAATAATAATATTTCTCTTTAACATTGATAAAGGTTGAGGAATTTTAGGAAAAAAACCCCAGATTACAGCAATTATTTTTTTCTATTATACTTACAATTTTCTCTGGTATGTGAGTGACATAAACTTTCCAGATACTTAAGTATTAGGAAATTGAGCCATTCAATAGATACAGTACACACACACACACACACACACTCTTCAAAACTTCACATTTATCATCTAAGAAATAAATGAATTACTCCTAACATTTTTTGTTTTGTTTGTTATTTTGACAACCAATTCTAGATTTCACTTGGACAAAAGGTAATACTTCCTAACCTTTAACCTTTTTGGTTGGGTTTTTAAACAAATTTCTACAGAGACTCTAGCTAACCATTTATTAGAGATTCATTCATGTGTTTCATGTCAGGTTTGGTCTTCTTTGTTCATGTATAATATTTTTATGGAATTTCTTGAAATATTCAGACAGGCTACTATGAAATTTCTTCTATGAACTTTACTGAAAGTTTTTCTAAGACGTCCCACGTTTAAGAAGAGGAAACAATGACATTCCCTCCTCTTTACGGAACTCCAAAATAAAAGTTTTCCTTGTTATTATTACAACACTGTGTTGATAAATTTTCCTCTTGGATTTGTGAAATTGCATAATGCCATAACATTATCATAGCTACTTTTGCTGGCATTTCACTGACTCCTAGGGACAGAGCCTGTCGGTCCATCAGCCTAGGAGTGAAAGGGGCAGCAGAGGTGCTTCCTCACCTGTGCCATGCTGCTGAGGCAGACAGAGGCTCAGGGAGAGAGGAGGCTACTGTGTTAGGGAACGCTTGCCACTTAGTTGGGGGAATCTTACGGACCACTAAGTTCCATATTCCAGAAGACAGAGGATATTTATAATCTGGAGGAATGAATTCACTTTTTGTTATACCTAAATGGTGAATGCAGAGGTTTTTTAAATAGAAATAAAACGTATACTTAAAAGCAGTGTGATTTCAAAGTCACACCAACTAGGAACTTGCAAACTTGGGGAAAAACAGTTTTAAGATGTATTTACTATAGTAACACAAAAAACATCCTCCAACTGATACAGTTTCCTGCTTTAATATATAAAGACTTCCAGAAAATATGTGCAAAAATCAAATGAATGAACCTGGAACATGGATCTTCACATAGAGCTAAAAATATTCTAAATTCCTAATTCCACATTTAATTAACATTACTTATCATTTTGATGAGGTATATCCAGGACTGTGCTTCTTTAGTTTTGTTCTCTCTCTCTTCCAATCTGAACATGGTCAAATTATTCAGTTGAAGCTAACAACAGTCCACACAGCTAGCATGCTTTATGATTTCCACCATCATCTTAATTATGTTATATATGGGATCTATACTTATCACTGGTAACAGCATCTTCATTTATCAGTTTTCCACTTATTTTTAATAGGGGTAAATGACAATAAAACATGCAAATGCTACACTAAGAAAAATACGGCAATGGTGCCCAAACAGAACCACATATTGGTAGTCAGTGCCTGAAAACTTCATTTTTAATCTGATATTTAAAAGTTCCAATCAGAAATTAAAGGTAATTTACAAACATCAATGCATAATATATTAAAACCCCTAGCTATCTATGTGCTCTGAGGAAAGATTCTAACTACATATCTTACCTCATCTATTCAGTGAGGGGGTCTGCCTAAATTATCTCTAAGATAGATCCTAAATCTAAAATTCTATGGTTCTATGACAATGGTTCCAATTTTATTATTTTTTCCTGCTAATGATCTCATTTTCTGAGAGTTTTTTTTAATGTTTATTTATTTATTTATTTATTATTTTTGGGGGTGCATCAGGTCTTAGTTGCAGTGTGCAGGCTCTCTAGTTGTGGCGCGCAGGCTCCAGAGCACTGTAGACTCTGTAGTTGTGGCGTGCAGGCTCCCAAGCACATGGGCTCTGCAGTTTGTGGCATGCGAGATCTCTAGTTGAGGCACAAGGGCTCAGTAGCTGCGGTGCATGGGCTTAGCTGCCCCGCAGCATGTGGGATCTTAGTTTCCCGACCAGGGATCAAACCCATGTCCCCTGTATTGGAAGGCGGATTCTTAACCACTGGACCACCAGGGAAATCCCTGAGAATGTTTGTCTACAGAATAAATTGCATTTACATAATAACTTGTTTTTTATTTTTATTAATAAATGACATCTATAATGACTAATTAGTCCTTCTGAATCTCAGAAGATAACTCATGTTACCATACTGAACTGACAAAATTACAAAGTCAAGAAAATGTTGACTTTATGTTGATGAACTACATTAGTTAACTTACTTATTAGCTATGCTGATGAAATACAGCTTTTCCATCAGCATTTTCAACATTTTAAAATAGTTAAAAAAAGCTTAAGCTACTGGAATTACTATTTTATGAAACAAATATAAACGTACACAAGAGGTTTAGTTAAAACGTTCTGCCTTAATGTATCATTCAACAAGTAAATGGCATTAACAAAAGAAGGGAACTCTTTATTTTATCTAGGTGGTAGTTAAAAGAATGTAGATGTCAATGTGTGTGTGTATTATCTTTTTCTAATCACTAAGCTGAACCTTTATGATTTGAGTACTTTACTGTGTACATGTCGTGCCTCAAATAACACAGTTTTTTAAAAGTAGGGAGAACTATTATAGATTTTCTGAGTCTTAGAGACATAAACCCAAATGCAATACATGCCCTGTTTGGATTTTGATTTGAACGAATCAATTGTCTAAAAAACACTTCAAGAAAATTAGGGGAAATGGAATATAGGTTGAGTAATTATTGTTAATTTTATTAGACTTTTAAAAAAGATTATTGGATATACATACTGAAAGTGGAATAAAATGATTTCTGGGATTTGCTTAGAGATACTCCAGCAAAAAAAAGTGGGGAGTAGATGACAAAATGTTGATTAATACTGAAGCTGAGTGATGGGTATGGTGGGAAATCATTATACTAGTGTCTCTACTTTTTTGCATATTTGAAAAAAATCCATAACAAAAGTCAAAGTAAAAATACACTATATCACTGGTACAAAGTTATTACATATTGTCCTCTCTTTTCTCTCTTGAACCTCTTTATGGCAAATCCCCCAGAATTTTAATCTGCTGTTGTACAGTTCAGGCATCTGGGCAGGCCTGGGAGCTCAGACAAGTGACAAGAGGGGACCAAGGTTGTAATAGAATCTGCTTAAAGGCAAATGAGCTAGTCAGGGAGGAATCCAAAGCCAAGCTAAGAGTAGAGCCTAAACAAGGAGCCAGGCCAAGGTCAAGGAAAAAATGTGAAATGCAGTTGGGTAAAACATGAGGTGATGATACCGTAATTTAACATAGCACTCTGTAGTTTATAAGCTCTAATTTTATTTCATTACTCAAGTTAATTCCCCTAACAGTTCCATGAGGGAGGAAGGACAGGCATTCTTTCCATTCTTACACTTGATAAAACAGGCATAGGTCACAAAGCCAGCAAATGGTTGAATCTCATCTAGGACCTCAGACTGACATAGTACAGCACTGTGACTTACGTCAGTGGTTTTCAAGCTATTTTTCAGAAATATTTCAAGGATTTCACGAAGGCTTGATTAAAATTTCATTTAGAAATATAGAATATAATTTTTTAAATGTTCTTAACATTTTAAAATAACTTACGTATACAAGAGAACAATACTATGTTAGCTTTTACTTTAGAATTCACTATTTTTTGTGCAAATTTCGTACTATATTTAATGCAGTTTCCAGTTATTTCTGTATTTTATGTTGGTTACATGGTCGTAAGGAAATTGTCTTCAATTAAATAAAAATGGCATCCTTACGACCATGTAACCAACATAAAACACAGAAATAACTGGAAACTGCATAGAACATAAAACTAAAACTGTCAGCTATAACCTTATTGCTTATTTTTCTGTTAAATAACTAATAATTTAATCCTATCCAGTGTATTAATGCCAACAAAATAAAATTTTAGTTTTTTAATATTGGGATTCTGCATAAAATTTTATTTGAAAAAAGACAGTTATAAGTCAGTTATCATCTTAAAGAAATAAAAATAAAAAACACATAAAATGTAAAAGAGGCAGTAATCAAACACCCGAAAGCCAATATTAAAGCTTTGCTAACATCTGAACTAAGAAAGGTGGCCAAATAAAACATTTACTTAACTGTATTAAAGAATAATTCTATAACTTGTTATACCTTAAAAAAGTTTCCATTGCAACTTTCAATCTTTTCTAGCCATGTCCTCTAAAATGTCCCATAAAGAGGCACTTGACTCATAGGGCAAGGGTGGCAAATGCAAATGTCTTCCTCATAGAAGTAACTTAAGAAATACCAGAGGAAGTAACTTTGGTATGTGAATTTGGCCCAAGAGGAGAAAGACAATAGGGAGTGCTAAGGTCTGGGACAAAGTAGAGATTTGTACACTTCACCATAAAGCAATATAACTAATTAAAAAACACCCAATCGAGGCATCAACCAAAAAACCCATCAGCAGCACTGACCATCAAATAAAGAGCATCTGGAGCCCACTAATCTGGGCAACCAGTGTGCTTCCCTTGCCTCTCGCTGTTAACTCTTTTCCTATTGCTCAGTCCTATCTCCTATTGCTGAAGGTTATGGCGCCCAAAGCAATTGTCACTACATCTGTGCTTTGGTCACAAGCAAATTTGTTTTTCATGATTTATTTTGTCTTTCCTTGACTTCTTTGCAAATTAAGTATGTAACATGTAAAGTTTGTGTATTTTTCCTTCCATCACTTCCCCACTCCCTTTCTTTTCCTTCCCTTTCTCTCCCCTCTTTCTGTATATCAGTAATATTTCCTTGCTAAGCCTGAATCCTAAAGCATGCTTTTACTTTTGCTCATCAGTTGAAAATTTCAGTGGGTTTCACTCCTTCCTGTAGTTGACTTTCCAGTTCTCATGACAGCAGTATAGGGTGCTTCAAGACTAAATCCTAAATTCCAGACAGGCAACATTCGAGATAATAAAATCAAGTAGCTTTGGCTCCATGTATGGAATCAACTTAACTAAAATCTGATAACTTTGAATTAAAATATAATTACATAATTTAAACATACTGGGAAATGTCATTTTGAAAAATCTCATTATTATTTTCCTTTTCCTGGTGTAAACAATCCCTGAATACTAGTGTTTATGGAAATAATGAATTATAGTGAAATGTGTTTTCCACATCATAATTAATCATAAATGTTTCTTTAAATCAGAACTTAGATTAATCAAATTCTAAATATTCACTGTACCTTTTTGACAAAAATGTTTCGAATTAAGCCTCAAAAAAATAGCCTCTAAATAAACTCCACTGCAAATAAGATGCTAAGGTGGTTTTTTAAAAACCAGTGCAAATTTAGTATATCTAGTTCTATAACCTACTTCACAGATATTTTGGGGGGCGGAAATCACGAAGAAATGTCATAAGTGGTAGGAAACAGCTTTCCTTTCATTTTTACCATATAACTATATCATGACTTGAACTCCACAACTCACTTGGTAGATGATATGACCACAGCATGTTCATCAGAATTGAGGATTTTTGTAAGATGAGCTGCAACTGAGTCTTCATAAATTGTCATCTGAAAAAATAAAAAACTCACACTGTATTATTGTTTCTGGCATTTATACAACTCAGTTATTACTGCTTCAAAAATGGGACCATTTTGACTCATCTGACACATGGCAATGGCTGTAATGAAATATAAATGGATTTAATGAAATAAATAATATATATGAAAGAGTCATTATACAAAATAGATAAATATTTCCTTTCTGTGAAAGGCTCTTAGTTTCTGGAATTCTTTAATTCATATTCTTAGAAAAATCCATAAAATCCATTAAAAATTTCATTAATGTCAAATAGCTGAATATATAAAAAAAAACCTCCTACAAGTCAGTACAAAAAAAGCAAGACAATCTAATAAAAATTGGCAAAAGACTAGAAAATAAAGAGGAAGATAGGGCTTCCTTGGTGGCGCAGTGGTTAAGAATCCGTCTGCCAATGCAGGGGACACAGGTTCGAGCCCTGGTCTGGGAAGATCCCACATGCTACAGAGCAACTAAGCCTGTGTGCCGCAACTACAGAGCCTGTGCTCTAGAGCCTGTGAGCCACAACTACTGAAGCCCGCATGCTTAGAGCCCATGCCCTGGAACAGGAGAAGCCAGCGCAGTGAGACACCCACGCACCACAATAAAGATCCAACACAGCCAAAAATAAATAAATAAAACTTTAAAAATGAAAAATAAATAAATAAATAAAGAGGAAGATATACAAGTGGTCCATAAGCAGATGAAAAGGTGATCAATCTCATCAGCCATCAGGGAAATAGAAACTAAAACCACAATGCAACACCCCCGTATATCTCCAGAATAAGGCTGTGCAGCATGGCTTAAAAAAAGAAAAATCGTATTGTTAAATTCTTTTAATCTAAATACCAAACTGTATTAGAACAATGGACATCTTGACATCAAAGCCCTCTGGCCTTATGTATTCCTTGGAAGCCAGATTCCTACTGCTTTCTCTTTGGATTAAAAGACTTTTGATGCAGATGTCATGTTTTTGGTCTCTTCTGTATCATTCCCCAATCATACAAGTCTAGTAAGTCTACAGATGCTTGTTATCAGTGCCAAGGTAATCAAAGAGAAGGTGTGAGCTGCTGTACCCCAGTCAACTCCCTGAAAACACAGGAGAGAATGGCCTCAAATTTCTGGAAATGAAAATCTTCTGATTAGTTTATTTCTAAATTTACTCTTATTGAGTAATAAAACTTCTTTCCCCTCAATTCTGTCTGTTTTCTAGCTGCTTGGTAATAGCATGCTATGAAGTTGTAACTTTATTTTTTCTTTCATTCATTCAACAATATTAAGTGCCTATTGGTACCTGGGACTGGAAATAAAAGACTTACCCTCTAGTTTCAGTCAGCTTAGAGCTGTTTGCCAAGCTGTGTGCCAGGCACCTCAGTGAACTCAGAGGGCTACCATGAGATTCTTTTAAATTTCAAAGAAAACATTGTAATACTCAACATCTGTTGGACATCACAGAAACTACTAGCTTGAGGTAGTACACAGTTTAAATATTAGGTTGCATTACATTCCTTTTGATGACATTATGTTTTTGTGCAGCTGGATTTTCAGTAGTTGCTGTGATATAAAGCAAACTCCACACAAAAATTAGTGTTGAATAGGAAATGAGGGTATCACGGTCCAATCTGATTCTAAGGTTTGAGATGTATACAGTGCCCACAGGCTCACAACTAGTTATTTAAGAATGAGATAAGTTATTTCTTTTCTTTTAATTTATGTGTATTATTTTTTTCAAATGGTTATTAAGTTGTCAGGACATAAATACTTATTAAGCTGTTTGGACTTAACTACTATTAAGTATTTCTTTTGGCCCAGGGGCACTGTGACGGGATGGGATCTTATTTCCGTGACCAGGGATTGAACCCAGGCCACAGCAGTGAAAGTGCCAAGTCCTAACCACTGGACCTTCAGGGAATTCCCTAACAATACTAAGTTTTAATTCACTGTCTACTTTGTGCCAGTCATCGTACCAGATGACAATATAATTAATGGTGAGTGAGTAATATACATTGCCTGATTCTTACAGTGTGATAGCAGTAAGATGATGGAAGGTGAAGGGGGCTGTGGAACTACTGAAGAAAGACACAGATGTAGGACTTGGGAGATGAGGGATGACAACTTGGAGTGAGTGGTGGACACCTGGAATGAGTGATACCTAAGCTGAGACTTGAGGTGAGAACAGAGTGAACTAGTATGAGGCCAATGGAGAGATGCATATTCATTCGCCAAGGGGTAGAGGAGAGAAGAACCTGATGGCATAGGGATTTTACATTAAATGTAAACAATACATTTTCTGACATTGAGCATTAAGCAATAGAATCATTGTTACTGAAGGAAATCATGGAATCACTATTCTTACAATGTTCAAAAAGTACAACAACAAATAGAATTACTTAATTATGGCCATAAGGAATTAATCAATAAAACTGTCATAATTCCTTAAGCTCTATAATTCTATGGTGCCAGCAGAATGCTAACAGTTAATAAGAAGATCAACCACATTTTGTGGCCTTTTAAGGAAAATCGAAAAAAACAGTAATTTCACAATCATGCATAAGGGAATCCAAAATAAATATTTTACTTAAAAAATAGAAGCTGGAACATTAGATTGAGCCTACGAAGAAGAAATATTTAGCTTACTTTTATTTCAGTTTTCAAGGCAAAGAAGTCACACAGTGATGGGTCAGAGTGACAAAGAACACTCATTTAACCTGTAATCTTAAGGCACACTATCTCTTTGTTATGAAATACTTTAATAAAAAAGCAAAATACATGAAGTTTCATTCAAAACTCCTTTACACTAAAAAAGAGCTTTCTTCCATGTAGTTACAATTGTACCTCATATTTAGTGACTACATATATGATAAAAGTAAATTGTCTGACTTTATCTTATATGCTAGGAAATAGACATCTTGAAGTAAGAAGAGGAAAATAATGCCCCTTTTATCTCTATGGAGAGAAAATTAATAACATTTAAAAAATACTATTAAGAAAAAAGATTGGTTCCTATGAAAACATTATGTTTATAGTTGAATAAAATAATAAAATAAACAAAAATGCTGCTGGAAATAAAGTAGTAAATATATTAATCTTTCATAGTAATTACCTCTGGGTGGCAGGACTGTAAATAAAATTTTTACCTTCTTTTTTATATATTTTTGTGTTTTCAAAAATTTTTGGAAGCAGTTTTTGCTACTTTTATATCAGGGAAAAAATTTAAATACAATTAGCTTTTTTAAGGAATAGCCCATGTTTCTAGTTATCATTCCTTTCCTTAGTTTTGACAAGATCCTAATTTTCTTAATGACAAAACAAAGATTTCAACTGTAAAATAAACAGATGAATTTTCCTAGAGGGAAAAATAAGCTATCATAGATCAAATGGTCTTAGTGAGTCAGAGAATAATCCTTTGAAAATTAGGTTGTTTTAAATCTCCAGTGCTTTGAGGTTTAATCAGAATGCTGAATCTTTAAGAACGTCTGAAAACTGTAGTTATTAATGGTCTGTAGCAGGGATGGAATGAAGTGCACTGTCTTCCTTTGTTTTATCTTGATCCACAGACTTAACCTAGAGGCCTGTCCTGATGCATCCTCAACACAGCAGGGAAAGCAGGAAGAGAGAAATTCTAATACAATGTTCTGGTGATGAGTAAGTACTGATGTGTGTCTGGAGCTGGGCGAACATCTAATATTCAAACAGGTGCTCGCGGGTGAAGGAGAAGATGAGTGAAAGCTAACAGGAGCCTGGCATCAGCTGGCTTCCCCAGAGCCCGGTTGGTACGAGTAAATAGGCAGGTGGAATATTCAGGGAGGACTCTATCAGGGTGGGAGCAAGGGAACCTGCACGCCTGGTGCTTTCCACACACTCGTCACCTCCTTTAATCCTCCCAACATTGTGGTCTCCTCAACAGCTGAGGTCCACGAAGATGTGACCCACAAAGGCGAGTGATGTGGCTGAATTCACACGCCCAGGGTGGTTTTCATGGAAGGACACTAACCCAGATGGTAAGGATTCTTTCCTCTGGAGGAGAGGACCAGAAGCAGTCAATGAGACCAAACCCCAAACAAGAAAAATTACAATTAAGTGAACATACTACCATATCTTATATGTTTTTCATTGTTCAAGACACTCACCCCTGTTTTCAAATGATAAATAGATAAAGAGTTAAAGTCTTACATAAAATTCTTCAGATGCTTCTGGAGGTTCTGGAAGTAGAGAAGCCTTTGCTGGCAATTTGAGTTCATAGGTCATTATACTCCACCTGAAGGGAGAAAAATCTTTGGTCTAAAATTCCTTTAAAATTTAATAAACTGACTTTGTTCTTACCTCACATACACACATATGCACATATATTCATGAACTATGGTTTACTGTGTCTAAAATAACTAAATATGGGAAGAAATGGACTTTTGGTAATCTCATAAAATGCTGAATTCATAATTTATGATTTCCATATCTTACCAATTCTCTGATTGGTGACTTCCGAACATTTGAAGGCTATGGCCCACAGTAAGAAATGTAGATATGTAGATATGTCTCCTCTTCAGTAGGTGCAAAGCATTCTGACTTTTCTATTCCTTTCTGTTTCCCTTTTAAATAATGCTCACTGCAATTTCTAACTAGATTATATAAGTTGCTAATGGGTCACAGCCCCAAATTCTAAAACATGTCCTAGATTAAACAAATGCATAGTACCTACGAAAAATAAATCATTCTGCACGTAACAATCTGTCTTGCCAAGTCAGCTTATACAGACATGAAATGAAAATTAGATAAACAGTCCTTCTTACATTAATAAAGTAAGCATGGGATTGAGAGGAAAAAATTAATAGAAATAATACTTAACTGAGGCAAATTTATTTCAATTAGCTGTAAATATTAATTTCAAACCAAACATTGAATCATTTGGTGTTAGAGAAAAGCAATCAACTCCAGATAAATCCAGTCTTCTATCTAAAATAATTTCAAAATTTGGGAAGAACAATTGGGTAGAGACATTATTGTTGTCAGTAACAGGATGTGAAATAAAGATCTTTCAAAGACACAAAGCATAATAAGAGCAGTACTGTAACACATGGATTTTAAGAAAAGCATATCACAGTGAATGCCAGTGATAGAACCTAGAGGAAAATCCCAAGATTAGCATCAGTATGTAAATAGAGCCTAGTGTATCATTCAGACCAATAAGTCTTTGCAAAAAAATTCAAATTCTGAGAGAATTCCCCAAAAGACATAGGTTATATGTTAGGATGTGTAAACGAAATAGATGTGTATAGCTACTATTCAACTCTTCACATGAATATACTGTAAATATACATTTGAGCACAAAAAGTCATCCATTCCTTCATTCATCCACGCAACAGGTATGTACTGAATGTCTCAAAGTGACAGTATTCCAGGGTCTGGAAATACAAAATTGAATAAGACTTCTCTAATAAAGCTTGTATTCTAGTGCAGAAACAGATGTAATACAAGCAACAAATAAAATAATTAAACTTTGTAAACTTTCAAATAGGGAAAATCACAACTGGAAACATGGAAGTCCAGTTCTGTATATCTGGCAATACTTCTCTGGTCAAAGGATGGTTAAAGAATTGGGAAAGAAATCCACCCAAATGTCCTTGCACCTTCCATGCTATACCTCCTCCCTTTATAGACAGTGATTGGAGCTGATGAAACAGGAGAAAGTGGCAGCACAAGTCAGGAAGGGATGCTTATTGGTACCAGCTAAGCAGAGTTGAAGGCAGCAGTTACGGACCCATTTGGTGAGTATGTGCATTAAACAGAGAGTGCAGTGTTGAAAGCCCCTGGGAAGTAGAGTCTGGATTTCATTGCAGACAGCCAGTTCAACCACTTATTAGCTATGTGACACTGCTAATATAAAAACCTCCTGAGCCTTTTTACCTGTAAGATGGAGATGATAATGATATTAGCCATTTCTAAATGTACAGTGAGGATTAAACGAGATGATACTCTATCAAGTAAAGTAACTAGAAGTGCCAGGCAGACAAAAAATACTATTCATTGTTACTCCACTGTCTCCACAAGACTCAATTTTCATCTTTGTAAAACAGTCATAACAATGCTCTTCTTAGCCAGTGTTGTTTTGAGGGTCAAATAAATTAATATATATGAAAAAGCATATATGATGTGGAATATTATTAAACATCAATTTTTTCACCTGTTCTTTACACATGGTATTCTTAAATTAGTAAGGAAAGCACTGGAACAAAATATTCTTATGTTTCTAAACAACAGTCCAAGCTTTTTTAATCCCCTTTGATTTGTTTTTTCTTGTGTTTGTTTTTTTTGCAGGTCTGTATTAAGGAATTTTACCAAGGGGGTGTTGTTTCTCTGCTAACCACCTAGAGAAATTTTTATAACTTACAAGGGAAAAGCACACACCCAGAGCAGAGGAAATGCCTCACAGCATTTCCTAGGTTGTGGGGAGAGCGGTATTTAAATTTACAACAAAAAGCCACTTAAAATACCTTGTGGGGTTTGGTTAGCACTGAACTGGGCAGTCGTCTGGGAAATCACCTCCAGGCTCTTTTAAAGACTGGAGGCTGTGTCCATTTTATGCTCCCAAACTACTGGGGGATCCCTCTCATGACTGGTTTGGGATAAACACAGACAAATGCTTGCCAGCCCAGCTTTCTTTTTAAATACTCTGTCAGCAAAAGAATCAGCCATTACAAAATTACCTTATGTCAGGCAAGGTTACAATTAATTAGGTTATAGCTTATTTTAGAGTAATTACATTTTAGATTGGTGGCTCCCTGATGAGATTTGGTTATTTTCGGGAAGAGTACCACAGATGGCTAATCCTATCAAAGTTGTTTTGATTCACGCTAGTTCAAATTTATAATGAGATTTCGACATTTGTGTCCCACTTATGATGGAGGTTACTGCTTACTGAGCCCTGGTTGCTCCCTATACCCCAATTCTAAACACCTCCTGCATAATACTCAGGGCACACACACTGTGATTTCTTTTTTACGTGTGGGGCATTTAGAGAGAAAGCAGTTAAGAGATGCAGTCGAGGATACCATAAAAACAGTGAGAGTTCCTTCATTTGAATCTGTCTTCCTAACACTTCCCTGTCCTGGGGAAAAGATTGCTTTTTAGTATTTTGTTGGTTCAATTCCTTCTCAATGTGTATAATTAAGAAGAGATATTCTAAAAAATCTAAGGTTTATATGTCTTTCTTAGTTTTAATGAAACCAGAAGATGAAGGGACCATACCTATTATACTCATCAAAAGCCCCCCCCCCGTTAACTATTTAAGCTTTCTGAGCCAAATAGCCATTAAAAGTAATTAGTATCAACATAGCCTCTACATTATCTTTAAAACAATGGATTCATTAAACTAGTTTCCTCATTTTTTTTTTTTTTTTACAATTCATTCATTCACTCAAAAAACATATTTATTGAGTGTCTATTCTGTGCCAGGCTCTGTTCTAGACCTCAGGGGTGGACCCCCGTCAGGGGTTATCGTCAGTACAATTTTAATTATCAAAAAAAGTTATCAGTATGCCACTTTCGATATAGTTTTAGAAGAGAATTTGTTATTACCTGTCCAACATTTTGGTGCTGGCTCGTTCCAGCTTCTCAAGTATCTGAGGAAGTTGGGTGTCGTCATCGTATGAGCCTCCCCAGCCAAGAACCCGGGCAAGGTCATTTCCTGTACCCAGAGGCAGTACTCCCAGCTGACACTGAAAGACAGCCCCACAGGAGACCTCAGACAAGTTGACACATAGGGACTCTGACATTTCTGTACATCACTGGTCAGCAGGTTAGGATAACTAGCAGTGAAAGGAAAGACCACTTGCCTGTTTATTCAAGTTGAGCTTATCAATTTCTGACAAAACCCAACCTACACTTCCATCTCCTCCACAAACAAGAATCCGGAAATTGTCAAACTTCTGGAATAATCTTAAACTGAAAGAAAAAAGTATTTTATTTTAGTATAAATAAATAAAAATCACGTTCCCCAATTCTTTGTCATTCTGTTAGTTATTGGTATTCGTGTTCAGATTAAATATAAGAACTCTTACATATGAATTATACTATAAAAATCAATTTGAGTGCAATGTGTAACTCAAGAAAATGTCTTAATCATAAAGCGGAAAGGAGATTGTAAGTAGAAATGGAGATAAAATTAGGAAAAAAGGGGAGTGAGAAATGAGAAAACAAAAAAGCAGAATCCAGGAAAGAGAATGAAAGTAAGTGATAGGAGATGGTATGAGTACTGACTTTTCTCTTTACTTCACAAGGATATGTTATTTCCATGAGTAGCATATTACAAACCAGGGAGGAGAATCTAGGGCACTGATGCTCCTGAGTGGCACAGGGGCAGTTCCCAAAGAGACCCACCAAACCTTGCCCAATGTACCCGCGCCATACTCCAGTAGCTGTTTTGCTTCCTCTTTTCCTATTCTCAGGTCAACCTTTCTACTTCTGTCTTCCTTCATCTCAAATTTTGACACATTTCACCCTGTGAATGTACCTTTGTACACCTCAAGTATCGTGGAAAACTGAAAAAATATGGAGACAATCTCAAGAAGTTTCACAAAGGGAGTTGCTTAGAATTTTAGAGGATGGGTAGAAAAAATAAATGTCAAAACTATAAGATATTGGAACCATCAAGGATTATAAAACAGATATGCTAGAAAGGGAGACAAAGCTAACCAGCAATGGGAGAGACAAAGGTGAGGAGAGAGGCTAGATGAGGAAGTGCCAGGACACATGCAGGAGAAAGGAAGGGAGGTACAAGCACATAAGGAAAGAGTTGGGTTCAAATGAAGAAGACCAACACTCATGGGACCAGAAGGGCTTAAGACAGCAAGAAAAAGGCAATGGAAACAAGAAGGAAGACCCTGAAAGGACACCGTGAAAAGAGAGACTGAGGAGAGAAACAGAGAAGATAGGAGAGTGCTAAATCACAAAACACAAAGGCCTTCTCAGGAACTGGTATCTAAAATCTTCACTTCTACTTCTGTGTTTATGACTTAAGGTGACGGTGGAACCCAAGAGAAAAGCCGAGTTGGCATAAGTAAATTATAAGGAGATCACAGGCTCTTGGGTCAGATGACACAATATCACCTCTTCAACAAAAATCATATATATACACTAAAAATGTATTCAAAGTGCCTCAAGGCATATTTTCCCTCTTGAAAATATACTTAAGCTTTTCCCCCCCAGATTTTAGGTTATATGACATTCCAGAAAGTTTGAAATGAACAATTAACAAAAGTACTTTTTTGTCATGTATGGGAACTGAGTCTGAAATCCTTGAGGGCCTGTCCTTGAGGCCCACAACAGTATCTGTGCTTTGGTTAAATAATTGATTATCTGTATCATATACAACTCAATACTACCCTCCCATGCAAATCATTTCCTCAAGTTATTTTTTGTATTTCTATATTTACACAAGTTGATCTACTTTGTAGAGCTAAGCAAACAGAATTGTTTGATGTAGGATATATTTTAAAACATTTTCTAAACAAATTTTAGAACTTTCAGCACCCAAGGAAGATAAATAAATATCAAAAAGTTTATGTTAAAATTTATGATCAGAACTTTAAAAAAAGGGAGATGTCAGAAGATCAACACAGAGATGTCTAGATGAATCTGCAATTTTCATCAGCTGAAAAACCAAGTATATTTCGTGCTCAGTGCTACATATCATTCAAATGAGATTTATCAATAATCAATTACCCTAAATGAGGACCGCCATTCATCAAATCAAACACCTGAGCTGGATTTAGTAACTGTTTAAATCGGCGAAGAAACTTTACTCCCTGATTATCTCCACTCTTAGAATTGACAAAAACCAATAGAGGACTAACACAGAATGAAAATGTTGCTCTACAGAAACCTGTTAAAAAAAAGAAACAAAACACAGCACAAGATCAATACGTACAGCTTTCTCTTTTTAAACTCTTAAAAAAACTTCAGAGGAAAAAAGATAAATTCATAAATAAAGAACCTTGTTTATTACTTTAACAATGTTATCATTTAGCGCCCCCAAAAGGAGATAGGTTTATTATTTACACACTAAGACTATAGAACTTATCTTTTAAAATGTGCACTATAATGAAAAATCATACCAAAGATGGTAAAAGTATTAATCATAGATAAATTGAGATCTACCACCTGCCTTAACAACACTTAATTATTAAGAGAAACCAATCATAGTCTATAAATTCACAACTGTTAAAGGATTCATGTTCATTTTCAGCATTATATTTAACTCCTCCTTGATAAGGCCTTAGAAAATATTTTTAAATTTTATAATAAATAACAGAACTTTGATATATCAGGGTTTGGTGGGGGGGCTGCTAATAACACAGGTTAACAAATCATATCTTCTGCAGCTTATAATATCTATGATATCTACTGGCATCATTTATATAAAAAGTTTGAAAAGCATAAGGCACTTTATCGAAGCAAAACATTGATAAGAGTTTATGGTAAAAGCCTTTTGTAATACGGTTTGCTTACAAGGAAGTTATTAGTATGCTATTCCAAAACCAGTGCTGTAAACAGGTTCTTCAGTACGTACAATTAAGTTGTAAAATTCCAGAAAAAGTGAATGAATTTATAGGAGTATAAATTCCTACAATGAAATGGTAAGAAAACACATTTCAATAAGAGCTATGCTAATGGGCAGCTTCAATTACGGAGGGGGAAAAATTGCTTATAAAAAATTAATCTTTTCAGATTGCATTTTGTTACAGAATAACAATCTTATTTTATTTGCTGAGATGTCTTATACACTGTAATTTCACCAGTGTTAACAGTTATGTTTTTACACCTTAATTTTAAAACGTTCTTTTATAAATTAAATGTACTGTTCTGCAACTGAAATGGAATTATTATATAAAAACTAACCAGAATAACCAATTACAGTTCTATTTATTCTAGGAAAATAGATGTACATATCAACATTTGATATACCAGGAATATACATACTTACACTACTGCTACGTACCATCAGAATCGGTGCTGTTCAGTGCAATTGGAGGTATGACAGATACTCTACATTGGCCAAGTGGACATATAGGATGATATAAATCTTTGCAGGCAGTGTGTACCTAATAACAATGAAATAAACCTTCAGGAATCATAAAAACACATCAATGTTTTATTATGGTATAAATTATATCTAAGGAACTGGTAAATGAAGATCAAGTGCATCCCAAAATGTTCAGTAATTCATAAATTACTTTAATGGCACAATATTTATTCTTCTAAGGAATGGCCTAATCATTTTAGAGATGGGAATTTGATTTGGTCTGTACAGCCTGTTTTCATGATTGTCTCAGGCAAGTAGTATGTAGTCAGTAAATGCCTGGTGAAGGGAAGGAGAGCGGAAGAGAAGAGGAAGAAGTGCAGAGGAAGACAGGAAAGGAGGGAGGGAGGAGGGAAGGAAGAAGGGAGGCGAACCAGTGAGTGTCAATATCATTGTCCATAGGAAAGGATGATGACATCTACCTTATAAAATTCTTACAGAATTTAACGAAGATAAATACAATCTGTAATGTGCCTGCTCTTTCTGCAGTGATCTATACCTTTCTATTCACACATCTTTTATAATATTGTCATGTTATTATAGTTATAAGTACATCCGTGCCTATGTTCTCAGCTAGACTTCTGGCTCTGTAAGGAAAAGGAAAAGGTCCTATTATTGCCCCCTCATCTTGGAAAATGATACACATCACAGGCACTCAGCAAGTGTGTTAACTCTGTAGAAAAAAAAGTTTCAAGGTCACTCAAGCAGGGCAAACATAGCAAGTAGGACCCAGGCAATTTAGAATAATTTATGTACTCAACTAGAGAGCCTTTAAATGTTTTATTAGTAAGAGCAGGCACTTCATAAAGCACTTATTTAATAAGGCTTTATTTCATTAGTCCTTTTAGAAAACTGGCATATCAATTAAACATGTATTTATCAAAACTTTTGAGAAAATAATTGAAATTTAATAGCGATTCTTGTTCTGCTGATGACCTAATTTTGGACCGTTTCCTGTTATGACTTATAATCATTAACAATCCAAATGGATTTTAGAAAAATGAGCAGGCACAGATAGTTTTAAAAGGAATTTAAAACGTCTGAGCATCATAGGGCATTTTGCTCTATGATTATAACAATGTTAAATGAGAAAAGCAGAGATAAAATTGTATCTTCACTATTTTTACAGAAAAGGTAAAACTATGCCCAGAGATTGGACAACAGCTGGAAAAATTAAGAGTTATTAGGATTGTGGAACTATGGTTTTGTTTTGTTTTGAACCAGGTGACTATGTTTAGACACTAGATGTTTTGCTGTTAGAAACTCACATTTTAAAGGCATCATAATATCATAATGGATAAATGATAGTGTATAGGAAGTACAAGATTAAGAGGCATGCAACAAAAGTGATGGTGGCCCAGAAACCTGCATGTCTAACTGACACATGGAATGATTTCATGCAAAGGTGATATTTAAGCTTGCTAGGAAAAAAGAGGAAAGACATTCCAGAATCATCCCTTCTACAGTCTGTAATAATACTTCTGTCCCATTTGCGAAATTTTTTAAATGTGGCAGAGAGTAGAACAAGCAAGTAAAAAGCCTAATTTAACTCCTACTGCTTTTCTAACTCCTACTGTTAAACTTAATAAAGTTTAAAAACTGCTGACTAATTTATCCCTCCCCTGCTTTCCCTTTTGGTTACCATAAGTTTGTTTGCTATGTCTGTGGGATAAATTAGGAGTGTGGGATTAACATATACACACTATGATATATCAAATAGATAACCAACAAGGACCTACTATATAGCACAGGGAACTACACTCAGTATTTTGTAATAACCTATAAAGGAAAAGAATCTGAAAAAGAATACATAAACATATATATGTAGGTATAACTGAGTCACTGTGCTGTACACCTGAAACTCACACAACATTGTAAATCAACTACAATAGAAAAAGACAACTACTGACTAAACACAAGTAGAGACCTATATATTGCAGGTAAAGACAACTTACATAAAACCTTTCTAAAATAATTCATCACACAGATGACCTGCTTTCTTTTCAAAAAGTTATAAAAGAATAGCTGAAGTTCCAGAAGTAGAGAAATAGACTTCAGTAAATGCAGACTAACAAAAATAGTGGTAGATGCATACATCAGTGGTTGTCCCCCCAAAAAAGAAATCTTAGGTGGGATGGAATCTTGATTTAAAATCCTCTTTACGTGAGCACTCCTTTAAAATAAGGAACAGCAGAAGGGGGTTTTCAGGGTTAGGGTTGCACCAAAACTCCAAAGAGAGATATCTAATATAGTCTGCGTATTATATTAAATGGGATAAAAGAAATAAAAAGTAACATCTATGTCAATAAAAGAGGCAATCGATGAAGAATAACAAAAGCATGGGGATGAAGAGAATCATGTTCGATTCAAAAATGAAAAAGAGGGGACTTCCCTGGCGGTCCAGTGGTTAAGACTCCTCGCTTCCACTGCAGGGGGCCTGGGTTCCATCCCTGGTGGAGAACTAAGATCCCGCGTGCCGGGCAGCGCGGCCAAAAAAAATTAAAAACAAAAACCAAAAAGAAACACACGATTGCCTATCAGGCCTGACTAAAAAATTATAAGACTTATTTTCCTCTGTGGCCTATGGACTCAATCTCATTGATTATGAAATCAACATATCACATGCACATCTCTTGCATTTGCTCATCTTCACCGTGCTTATTAAAAGCAATGGTTTTCTGTCTTTTTGTTGGGGGCAGAGGGGCTGACTTCCAAGACTCAAAACATGACCAAACAACTCTGCCCCAAAGCAAGGCAATCAGCATCGTCATCAGACAGCATCACCTGGAGCTCAGGTGAGTACTCACTGCCTCCTCGTCCTGCTGTCTTTTAGCCCCACATCACCCTCTGAGGGGCGTGAGGTCACCCTCTGAGTTCCTGCACCGACTGCCCTCCTGCAGGGTGGAGGCCCAGTCCTCACACAGTCTGGCAGAGATGGGACCATTGCTTGCTGTTGGCTCCACGTTACCCTGTGTCTGCTTCTCACCACTTTCTTGCACATGCAAAGAAGTTTTAAAATATTTACTTATTTATATAACATAAATGTATATAATCTAAATTATATCAGTGCACAGCCTACTGAACTCGGCTTCTTTCTCTCAGAGAACACACACGGGATTGTAGCAAACTTACACTTTGCCTGTTAATCAAAATTTGGTGGCTTTCTGTGGGCAACAGGTAGCAAAACAGGCTGAAAATAGCAAACCACTTAAGTGTGGCTAAAGCTTGATGAAAAACAGTAAAACTGTGGGAAAGAGGTCCTCACATAAAGTGACAAGAGTAGGTGTCACAAAAAGGGCATTTGCAAAAGTAACCAGAGTGGAAGGAACACATCTTGAAAAAGGATGAACCTTACAACAGGTGCGTGTGCTACCAGGCTCTGCTCTGCCATAAATTCTTAGCTTTGTCTCTAAATCACACAGATGAAAAAGGTACAGAAAGAAACATTTTAAATGGAAAATAGTTATAAAACTCTCACCATCGTTTTACACCAAAGGCATCTCCAGTCTTGAAGACGGAGAACGCTGCCACACGTTTTTTCACAGACAGCACACTTGGCGCTCACGGGCAAGTTACCCTCGAGCCACTGGTGGGGCATAGCCAGCTGTACAGCAGGAAGAAAGGGCAGTCAAATTAAAGACCGTGGAGGACATCATCCTTAGCCAAGGGAAGAGATACAATGATTTCTTACTCTGTGGAATCAGCACCATGTATCATTCGTGGCATACATTCATTTCCCCCACATTTATTGAGCATCTATTATGCCCTGAGCACTGTAGGGATATAAAGATAAGTAAGACTAAACCCCTGCCCTGCAGGATTTGCAGTCTCGCTGAGGAGAAAGGCACATAGAGAGATTATCATAAAGTGACCACGAAGTGTTATCAGTGATTCACATGCAAGGCAGTCAAGGTTTTGAAGGTGGGGGGCGCCACTGAGAGGAGGCCCCAAAGTCTCAGGAGTGAACATCTGAGTAAACAGCTGAGCTGAGCCTTAAAGAGTAACTTAGTTGGCCACATAAGGGTCTACAGCACCAGCCCAGCACAACCACCACTCCTAAGCCCTTACACAACATTCCCCTTGAAATTTAAGAGCTGAAGGAAGCTACAAAGAACTGGATTGAAAATAAAAAGTCACAATCAACCAAAACCTTCCATCTAATCATAATAATAAACACTCCCCCTGAACTCTCTGTCGTAATTGAACTAACAGACGCTCCCACTTAATTTCCACAGGAGAGGAGAATAAAAGAGCGGAGGTGCTGGGGAGAGATGGGAGACAGTACGAGCTTACCCCATCCTCGTTCTCTATGATGTCCTTCCCGATGGAGGCCAGGGTCGTCCACTTGCAGTTATTTGTTGCTCTCACTGCACACCTTTTATGAGCCTTGAACTTACATACTAAAAAAAAAAAAAAAAAAAAAAAGTGAACCATTGCTAAATGAATATGCACTTTTGGACCAACAATGAAAGGAAATCACAGCATGAAATTTTAAAGTGGTCGGGGGGCAGAAGAAAAACAGTATCTTAAAAAGCTTCTATTACTCTTCAATGATATTCTAAAAAGCAAATATGGCTATTTGTTTATGAAGCACTTTGATCAAGCTATAGATTGCTACTTAAAGAGATTCCACTTACTCTAAAAGAAGAAAAGAAAGGAAATAAATACAAAAAAAAAATTATTGAGGAGAAGGGAGACGACACACACACAAAAGAAGAAAATAAAATTCAGTAATACAGGAGGGCTGGTAACAGTCAATTTCCAAGTCTGGGTGCTGATTACATGAATGCGTTTAATTTGTGAAAATTCAACAAGCTGTGTACACTTCTGATATTTGCTTTTTTCTGTACATATAATATACTTAAATCGGAAGTTTGAAACTACCAGAGAGATAAAGACCAAGATAATTCAGGGGAATTTTAAAGTGCAAGTATGTCAAGAAAATATCCAGGCATCATGGGAAATAGGTTGATGAGGGTCACAAAGATGGCACTGTCTTTTGAAAGTATCCTGTTGGGATGACTACATGACAATGTAGAAGAAAGGAATGATGAAGTGATGTTCCTACTACAGGCATCGCTAATTCTCCCAGGCCATATTATCAAAAAGGTGCCTGCAAAGGAGAAATAAAAGGAAACAACCAAGACAGAAGCCGCACATACATGAAAAAACAAATAAACCAAAGATTATTTGAAAAATTAACCCTTGCTTATGAAAATCAGAACTTGACTCCTACTAAGATTATCCATCCCTCTAGGGACACACATTATCCAAGCGTTAATGGATACTGATGTTATAAGAGTTTCTGACTTTTCAGGTGGCTCCTTATCACATGGTTTTGGAATTTCTACCAGTAAATTGTTAGCAAATTTGAAATGACGGGTTACGCACCATTCTCTTTAAATTGTCCTAATCTGATGTAACATGAAAACGAAAGGGTCAAGTAAAATAACTAAGATGCCTATAGCCAAATGTTCAGAATGCTTCAAGTATCATGAATAGCCGATATATAAATGGCCACTTAAATTGAGCTGTTTTTTCCTTTAAAAATATTAGTCTATAGACACTGGCAGTGTTTCATTTACCTGCTCTTTTGTGTACATTGACAAGTTCTTTCCTAGAAATCATACTATTTTTGTTATAAATGACTTTGTGACTAAGCACAGACTTCGTATAGAAAACAAGTTTTCAACTGAATTTTACTGCTGATAAACAACAGCATAAAGAAACAGCACCATAGGAAATTAGCTTAGTTTGAAAAAAAAATTTAGCATGACCTGTTCCTTTCTGCTCCAAGTGACTTTTAAATTATTTAATATTTTAAACTATTTAAATGTTGTCATCTGTTACTGTATTTCTCAAAAGTATGGTTCTAGTTTTAGTTCTAGTTTTAAAATGCAGGCTGCTTTTTAAGTACAAATAAGTACTTGATATTAACAGTCAATATTTTTTCTAAGAGGCAAAGAAGGAAGTTAAGAGGGCAACAGAGTATAATTTCATGGCTTTTTTTTTTTTTTTTTTTTTTTTTTTTGCGGTACGCGGGCCTCTCACTGTTGTGGCCTCTCCCGTCGCGGAGCACAGGCTCCGGACGCGCAGGCCCAGCGGCCATGGCTCACGGGCCCAGCCGCTCCGCGGCATGTGAGATCCTCCCGGACCGGGGCACGAACCCGTGTCCTCTGCATCGGCAGGCAGACTTTCAACCACTGCGCCACCAGGGAAGCCCCAATTTCATGGCTTTTTGAAGATTTTGCCATTAAAAATCAAACAGCTCATTAAAAATAAAAATCACTTTTGTAATAATAAATTTCTTCATGCAATGAGCCTTGAGAATTACAAAGTTGCTTAATACAACATATATAACATATAATGATAAAAATAAAACAAACTGGGCTGTAACTATGGACACTAAGGAATGGACATGATTACTAGGCACCTTAATTTGTGCCTAGTACTTAGCTGACAATTAATTTTCTCCAAACAAGTTATTCTGAAATAAGGCACTTTTTCCTGACCTGTAAAGTCATTATTTTAAAACCATAAAACATAAAAAATACAGTGACATGTAAAAAATTATGATTCTTTATTGTAATATTCAATCTTTACCACTTTGCAAGTGTTCATGGGTACTTAAGATAAAAATAAGTACCCATGTGGAGATATTTATGCGTTGATTAAAAAAAAATCACCACTTAACTTTTTATTCTTAGAGTGCTGTATAAATAACTGTGAAGCACAATTATGCTCTGAAATTATAATTAACATTCTCAATTGACTTAGGGGATTATTTATGAAATGTATTTTCTGTCTTCTATTTTTCATTCATATATTTTGTATATGCAAGGCTTTAAAATCATAATTTTAGTTATTATTCAACACAAGACAAATCAGTACAGACTCTTTTTACTGTGAAAACAAGGGCAGAAAGATTAAGTAAATTTAGTGATGGCGTTACACACTGGAAGCGAGATTCCATTCTAATACAGTGTTATTCATTGTCATTGTTGAATGAATTTTTCCTGTATTTGCATCTCTGTTATAACTTTTAAAGCGTCTTGTATTTTAAGCCCTTAGTTTTATCAAGCAGAAGTTTATTCAGATTTCAAGGGGGTTTCTAAAGTTTAACTTTGCTTACAGTAAAAATATCCTAAATAACCACAGTCTCATAAAATAAAAAGGCAACTTTTTTGTATATTCATAAAACCCTTGGGATTTTTAAAACCTTCTGTTGCAGTTTTAAAAATACTCCATGGGCAAGATGCTGCAGATTTAAAATTTTTATCAGCAGAGAAAATGAATACTAACATATATTCCTCTAAAAAGATAATTAAAAAATACTATAATTGAGACTTTAAAAAAAGTCAGAACTTAATTAGTAATAGAATAATGTTAACACATTTATTTAAAGACTTTGAAGTTTTTTATTCTCACCAGTTAATATAATTTTCATTTTTCTTTTAAAATGCTTAGAAAACTATTCAGTCATCCCACTATTAACTTCAATTCCTAAACAGTTAACTATATTTAATAACACATAACTCTCAAATCAGAAGGATACCACAGATCAGATCTAAGGCTATTTTAGATCTGATTTTTTTTTTAGCATTTTGAGGATAATAGACTATAAGATAATAATACAAAGACCTTCAAAATAATCCCATATAATATTACAGCCCTAGTAGAGTTACAGGAACACTTTTAGATCACTAAAGTCATAAAGACCAATTATATCTTTGTTTGCAATCATTCTTTAAATCTAAAAAAATGTTTAATGCCTCCTCCAAATTCTCATTTTCATGAATTTTAATGCATCAAGCCATGATGCAATCTGTAATTGTTTACTTGGTGAACTTATATAACACAGTTACAAATGTCTACCATATATTTGACTAGAAAAGTAGCATTATTGTACGTACTCTCTCATTTCATTTTCATAGTACTCTGTGAGGTTTAAATGATTATTATCCCCATTGTACAGATGAGGAAGCAAAAGTCTAAAAGGGTTAAACTACTCCTGGTCACAGTTTGTGGTGGTAAAACTGGAATTGGAACCCACCGGGTTTAACTACAGAGCTCTATTCTTATCCACTAGGCTGTGTCATTGTCACATTAGATAGCTGAAATACTGACATATCTTGGATTTTGTAATTTAAAATGAATTAAAACTATGACTCCATTTCTATTTTATTATTTACTTATGATACAGTTTTATTACAAGATTACCTAAGAATTTTTTGTATTAGAGAGAAAAGCTAAATAATGGTATTATATGTAGTTCAAAAGTAGTACACAGTGATGGAACCACTGAGGTATTAAATTAATCTAAAGAAGGTATGAGTTTTCTCTTGGTGACCATTAATGTATTTCTTTTAAGTGGTCACTGTTCTTAAATTTAAAAATAACCCACAAATCCTGCTATGAGAACAACAGCATAGACCTTATTTTTAGAAAACTTTAAAGAAATTTAAAAGGATGACATCCGTTTAAATTAAATATAAATGAAATCAAACATTTAAAACAATGCAACATAAGTAACACTCTAAATCCTGCCAAAAAGTATATACTGTCCTCCCAGAAAGTTTTGTTCTCTGTAATTAAACAGAACAGAAAAAGAATACTAGAAAATTAGAATGATACATAAAGTCTAAAGAATTTTCTTTAACGGTAGCTGCTAGTTCCTCAGGAGGGAAATGATACATTTTGATTTATATGTCCCTTCAAATGATTTTGTTACCTTTTCCTGAGCCAAGTTGGTCCTATGTGTGCAGAGCTTCACTTTAAGCCACAGTAAAATTAAAACACTCAGGTCCCACTGACATGCTTCCAGTTACTGCTTCCACCCAAGGGAAATGTCTTCCTATGATGTTGTTTCTCTGTTCACAGATGTACCCGTGGCAGCGTGTTTACAGTAAGGTCAGTGTCAAGGGAGAACAAACCCTGGATGTTACTGTACCTTCGCAGGACAGGCCATGGGAGGTGACCCCAGAAAGACTCTCTCGGCAGACGTTACAGAAAGTGGGTCGGGCGTGGGAGCAGGCGTACCAGTTATGCATCCCTGAGAAATGTTCCACATTAAACTGGGCCACCTAGAAATGAGACGTTAGCACAGATTTGCCAAAAAAGAGAACAGGACTACGTTTGGAATGTATATAGTTATGATTACAATTTCAAATCCACAATTTTTTTTTTTTTTTTTGCGGTACGCAGGCCTCTCACTGTTGTGGCCTCTCCCGTTGCGGAGCACAGGCTCCGGATGCGCAGGCTCAGCAGCCATGGCTCACGGGCCCAGCCGCTCCGCGGCACGTGGGATCTTCCCGGACCGGGGCACGAACCCGCGTCCCCTGCATCGGCAGGCGGACTCTCAACCACTGCGCCACCAGGGAAACCCTCAAATCCACAAGTTTTAAAACTAAAACACTTTGTTTTAACTTAGAAAAAATCAGTATCAGGTTTAAACAAGTTGCTGAATGAATCTACACAGACTTTTTTTCGCAGAATATCGCTTATAGCGCTACGGTTCACATTTATTCTCTAAGAACACGAGATGACAGGAGAGAGGCTACTTTACCTCGTAAGTTTCTCTGGTCTGTACAGACTTCAGCGAGCTGATCCAATCCTCCATCTCTTTCCTATTCTCAGCGCAAAGCATTAGTCTTCTGAATGGAGTGATGATCTGAAAGGGATAATGCAACCTGATTGTTATTAACCAACAAAGAGAGATTATTGCAAGACCTAACATCTTACAAGGTGGTACCATTTCTAATCTCTTGAGTCCTTACTTCCTTGATGAAGAAAGTAAGATTCTCTGTAAGGTAAATGGATTTAGTTCTCAGTGTGAAACAATGTGGTCTAGGAAAGAAAAATTCTAAGGAGACTTTTCTTGTCTTTGCCCTCATTGCTATTTACTTATCAGGCTTTCTAGCCCTTTACCCAAGGCTATGAACTCATATAAGCAGAATATTCTTATTTCATGTAATATATCTTGAAAATGGATTCTAAATATAAATCAAAATCATTCATAGTAAGCTAGAATTAACACATATTTTTTTTTTTTTTTTTTTTTTTTTTTTTTTTTTTTTTTTTTTTTTTTTTTGCGGTACGCGGGCCTCTCACCGCTGTGGTCTCTCCCGTTGCGGAGCACAGGCTCCGGATGCGCAGGCTCAGCGGCCATGGCTCACGGGCCCAGCCGCTCCGCGGCATATGGGATCCTCCCAGACCGGGGCACGAACCCGTATCCCCTGCATCGGCAGGCGGACTCTCAACCACTGCGCCACCAGGGAGGCCCAACACATATTTTTCAATATGGAAATTTTGAAAAATCAAAAATCAAAGGCATGCAATATTAAATGATCTCATAATTGGTTTATAATAGTATCAAGACTATTCTGCTTTAAATAATGTTGGGTTTACAGATCCTTTCCATGGCCTATTTTAATATGATTTATGTGACGGATTTTCTTCCCATTGTGTAGAACTCCACTGTACTACTTTTTAGTGAGAACAGGGAAGAAGAATTAGCATATAAGTCCTTTAGTTGGCTTTAAGGGATGAAAATAATTGTGACTTTCATCTTTTATCATGTTACTAAAGAAGGCAAATTAATTATATCAAGAATCTTAAAGCAAGAGGAATAAAACTTCATGCTGTTATAGCACCAAAAACTTCCAAGTAAGACTCTGAAATGACTTGAAAGCAAGCCCTATTTATGTGTGAATACAATATTCTGGTTGCAACCTTGAAGTTGCTAAATCTTAAGCATTTACTTCAAAGAAGAGACCATTTATTTACTTGTGAAAGAAAAGCAATATGTTACATTCCCACCTAGAACCTATTTCCAGATAATAAATTATACATTTACTTGTAGAGAAAATTAGAAGTTTTCCTAGGTTAAAAGCCTTCTGATCAAATGATAATCTACATATTACAGTAGAGAGAGCAGATTTCCCAAGTTATGGAAAAGCAATAATTATCTCTAAAAAAAAGGAACCCTTCCCAAAAGGAGTAAACTAGCAAGCCTCAATCACTAGTGTTCATCTTAGAAAATAAGTCCATTATTCAAAGCTATAGAGCTCAGCGCAGTTGTAGCTACTCACCAGTCACTGCTTCTTCTCATCTCTCATTAGTTTAGGCTACACAATCCTTCCGTAGACTAAGGGGCCTTTAATATACTGGACAGGCACTCATGCTTAAATACAGCCGGCCAGAAGTCACATGGACGTCGAGCATTAACCATTCAGCACTGGATATTTGTTAATTGCATATGAAATTGAACAGAACCTCACTTTTGCATTTTCTTCTGTTTTCCACTACGCTCCTTGGATAAAGCTTATTAGCAATTGGTCACTCCCCTTCCTCAATAAATAGTTAATGCAAAGAGCAATGCCTCCCTCATTACTTAGGAGCCAAATGGATGCTTTATTGCTTCAAAATGTTTTTCTAGGACAGTTCATCAAATGCAGCAGAGAGGGACCATTAAATCATAATACACCCCTGGCTCTGATGACTGGCACAGCACTCCAGAAATCTCTGTGTGTCAATAGACTGACTGAATCAATCTGATATTTATCTGAATAAATATCACCTCTAGCATGTTTTATTTAATTTTTCTGCTATACTATATGATGTAACACTAAGGATTCCCTCTCTCTCATTAAGATCTTAGAGTGAGTGAGACATGTATTACTTAGGTAAATAAACCAGGCTTTCTATTTTATTCTTTAATTTTGTTTTTTTGTTGAATTCTAAGTAAAGCAGGATGTCTGATGGTTTTAACTATCTTTAATGCCTTTCTATTCTTTAAAAGCCATTATGAATTCAATAAAAAGAGGGGAAAGGATAGAGAAATAGCTTCTAATTTTTCTTGTAGCTTTTGGAACTACATAAATGCCTCAACTCTAAAGGATTTCGGCAACATAAATCATGCATGTACCTCATACACTGACGAAGTAAAATGTTCACATTTGCAATTTCTCCTTTTTTTAAAAAAAATGTGTTTTAAAATGGGCAGTAATAAGTAAAGATCATAACATATTCTTAAAATAAAAGCTAAGTTTTTAAGAGCCAAACAGAAATTATAAATAATTGTAATTTACAAGCCTTATGATTAAGAAATCTATTATAAAGTTACATTATAAGACGTTGACACAAGAAAAGAAAACCCTTCATAAATCGTGTGATGCAGAGATGTCTCACTTTGTGGCTGCAGGATGAAAAATACCTCAGGGAGCAGCCTCGGCCCAAATGAAGACAAGGCTGGTTTACCAAGCAAACCTGTAACATCTCCCAGATTGTCCCTTTCCTCTCTGGGCTAATCACTCCTCAGGCCTCCAAGGCTCTGAGTCCCCTCCCCACCTTTTACTTAAATTCTTCCTCATCACTGACCTTTGTAGAAAAGAATATGCCAACAGTCCCATCTGCTAACTGACAGGCTCTAGCTGTATCTTCACCGAACCTCATTACACTACAGTAGTTCCTCATCCAAATCTTTGTCAGGAAAATATCTGAGGAGCAGCAGACTCTGAAAATTATTTGGTTCTTATTCTGAAAGCCTTTTTATTATGACAAGGGAGTAGGGTGGGGAGATGGAAGGATAGAGGAGGGGGCTATTCCCAGGGAAGACTCTCTGAGCCTGTTGGGGGCCAAAGCCAGGATGTTTCTAGAACTAGAGGACATTTTACCTTTCTTGAAGGACCTGCAGTTTATCTATCTGAAAGTGTCCCCTAGCCCCTGGCCTCATCTTAACCCTTACTTTTACCCTCTCTTCCCACTACTGCAACATTCCCGAATGACTTTTTTCAGGCACATCTGAACTTACTTCAATAATTCGTTTCTTCAAACTATAACTACCACTCCATCTTGGGTCCTGGGAAATACACCTGTCATCCACCCCAGCATTTATTGAGTGTTCACTGCATGCCAGAGCCCGGGCATACAAACCGTATGGGCTTTGCCTTACCAATCTATAAGGGAGATGGGTAAGTAAACCAAGATTTGCCTGTCTGAAAAAGTGCTATGTGAGATGGAGTACAAAGGAAAGACATCTAAATTCGTTTTCTAAGTGCTACTTCAAATAATATACAAACTCCACAGGAATAGAGATATTGATCTACTTTGAGAGTTACTGGCCTCTAAGGGTTAATCCAACAACACTATTATGTTGTACAGCAAGAATTTCTCAGTCTGGGAAAGCATGTAAATACATAAAACAGATATAAAACAATCTGGCATTAAATATATAAAATTCCATCAAAGAGTACCATTATAGTTAAGACTTTAAATATATAAAATGCACAGGAAAAAAAAGACCAAATACCGTACTGTTTATCTTTCAGTGAAAGAATTGCAGATAATTTAAATGTGATTTTTTTGGTTGGTCTATGGTTTCTAAAGTAAATAGGTAGTGTTTCAGTAACAAAAACATTCTTTAATTTTTTTACTAATAGAAGAATGGGAATTTAGAATTTAAAACTTTGCACTGTTCCGAAGCTGGAGTTTTCCAGCTTGGCTGCACTTTAAAATCACATGGGAGACTTTTAAAAACCCCAACGTCCGGGCCACGCTCCACACCAATGAACTCAGGACCTCTGAAGGTGGGACTCAGCTACCAGTTTTTGTTTTATTTTTTTTAACTCCCAGGTGATTCTGAAGTGCAGCCAACTTTGGGAACCTGTGTTCTAAAGACATTTTATTGCAAATTCCCAACTGGAAACCACTCCTGTAACAGCAGAGTGATTCAGTGCCTAAACCCTGGAGTCAGACGGACTCACGATGAATACCAACAGCATCCCTTCTTACGTGTGTGGCTATGAACGTTTCCTTGAGCCTCAGTTTCGTATCTGCAAGAGGTCTGCTGAGTGTGGTGTAGATTAGAGAGACAACCCAAGCAAAGCCTTCAGCACAGTGTCTGTTACAAGCCAAGCCTCACTAAATATTAGCATCACAATTATTCTTAGCGCTGACAGGGATGATGTACGTATTTACAGCTTTCTTCTATAAGGTATATATTTCTTGCGTAAGTGTGGTACACAGACAAAAGCTTAGGTCAAAAACGGAGGCATTTTGTCAACAAAATAGTCACTGACTAGCAAACCACCAAAATAGAAATAAAGATAATGACGTATTCCTTAGAAGACATTAGGAAAACATCAACAAGCTAATTAAGAAGAAATGGTCTCCCCGCCCTTAATTGCACTGCATCTAACCTTACCCAAAGCAGGAATATAACGGCAAGAGGCTTACCATAGAGCATGAGATCCCAGTACAGCAGTGAAAGAGTTCAGAATGCCATCTCTAGTAGGTATCATGCCTAAACTATTCAAGATAGAGGGTTCCTCCTTTTAACTCAGATTTCTGATTCTGCAATGAAGGAAATTCTGCAACCTTCTGTGTAACTTTAAGGGTTCAACAACTTCTTCTGTTCAAAAATTCTTATTTCTAAAGTTCTTTACAACATGCTGATCACATCCGCACCCTGGCATCCTTATTGTTGTATCTTTAGGGATTAATCCTGAATAGCCCTGACTGAAATAAAGGTTCATTTGCAGTGAGAAGCCTTTCTTGGAGAGCAGGACAAACAAAAAGTTTAGTTGTGCTGTAACAATTTTTGTTGTCTATACTTACTATAACTTAGGGGATATAATTTGACTTTTGTTAAAGCCCAATCAGGTATAAACACGTGTCTTTATAACACTATGTCTGCTATACCTGAAATTGCCAAAAGCTCAGTCTTAATATTCCTCTTCCATCCTTCCTCATAAAATCTATATCCATCTCTTAGATTATATATGTTCCCTTTTTTTCCATTCTTCTTTTTTGGAATGAAGTAATTCACTTTAACAGCTTCAATGTGCCAAACTGCAACGTAGCCATACATCTTATGTATTTTGAGAGCAGAGATACTTCAAAGAGTAAATAGGGACCACTACATCCAAGGGCATAGGCCTTTAATGATGTGTTTGTACCTGAATCAAGACAAGAGTTTTTTCAAAACATAGCCAACCACGCTCCAAATTAGATTTGGTGAATCAAAATCTTATTTTGGGGGGAGACGTGGATCATTTCAGATGTATATAACTGTATATTGGCAAAGCTATACAGGTAATTCTGGTGCACACCCATTTATCAACCACGAAGGGCAACAGAAGCATCCAACTTTCTCATTAGTCAAAGCAGGATCTGGTCTAAAATAATGTAAAGAAAGTGCTCTTAATCATTATGGGCCCCTATCTCCGTTTTCTGCACCCTTCTGCTCCCAAATTTCCAGTGTCTCATCTGCCCCTAGTAATATTTCTTTGTGTGGGACCCATCTGTAATAGCCTCCCACCTACAGCACCCTACGTGATATAACAGAGTTTACAAAACGGTGATCTCCGAGGTTTTTGTGGCCATTTCTGTTGAACCATGAAGTGCTGTGTTGTAAAACAACAAGTTAATATCCATCATATTAGACAGGTTCTTTGCTCATCACAATACAAGCAGCTTAAATCTATTTTCTTCAGCTGGCCACTGCATACACTTAACGGCCCATGGAGGCATCTGAATTTGCAAATCCTATACAAACTCCCATGACTCCTTTGCCTTCTAGGGTCAGTGCTTCCCTATTTTATTACAGTCGCCTCAAGCCCCATCGGTTTTCTCAGGTGACAACGACTGACCTAAAGAGTAATTTTTTCTGAGGTGTTGATAGAGGATAAAGGTTAATTTTCTCCTGAGGGTGCCTGAATTTTAACAGGAGACTAATAAAAGTACAAAAGGTCACGACGAATGTATTTCTGGCACCAAGACCAAAGAAAGTGCCACAGGTATTTTCAACAGATAGTGTAATTTAAATCAGATAGTATAATTAAAATAACAGAATTTTAGATTAGGAAGAGATTTTCTCACACTGACGCAATACCATAAACATTATTCATTTTATAGCTGTAAACGCTGTGGAGTCTGCATTAAGTGCTCACGATGAAGAGACTAGGTTCCATGAAATCCTGGATCCACAATATCTAAAATAATGTAAAATAACTTATAAAGATGTAATGGACTAATGGTAAGACTGAGATCAACAGGTAATTCACATACATGTGAGAACCTATTAATCTACATCTGGAATTTATAAAGAAATTTTGCTATGCAGGCAGCACACTATGGAAATATCAATAGGATGCTAATTCATATTGCTTGGTAGTTGAAGTAAGGGCTTCCCTACTCTCTTTCAGAATGATCTAAAAATCTTTTCCTATGTCTGTTTAGAACCATGTTTAGATTTATAAACAAACACACACAGACCCTTGACTGAGAGTATGTAAAGAGTCAAAAAGGATATCTGAAAATCATTCTACACTTTTGTTTTTGGCTGAGTGATCATCCTCCTAGCTGATGAGTCCTTTCAGCTGAAAAACAACTTACTGATCTTAGTGGGCATTCCTGTAATGTAGAGTAGGACATATCATCCCCATAGGCTCTCATAATAAAGGGGGAGGCATTAGTCATGAACTTGAGGAAGCCTGTCTCAAAGCTGCTTATTTTCCTATCTAAGAAGAAGCTATATATCATCTGGATATGATATTAATTTCAAAAATCAAACTACAACAAAAATTACCTATACATTGATATAAATATTTGAGAATTCTGTAGCATAGATATGAAATGTTACTCCCTTGGGGCAAGATTCTACGAAAAAATGCAAGTATTGAAAAAACAAATTCTAACGGAAATTTGTTTGTAAGTACATAAAACATTTACTCTGAAAAATTTACTAATTATAGAAAGGGAAAGACTCCTGGATGAGAGCAGAACATCTTTGCTAGGAATATGTGTCTTCTTATCTACAGGAACACTTGACTACAGACTTATGGCAAAAAGGCAGTAACTCACTGATTCTTCAATCATCTCTGTAAATTAAGTATGGTGTTAATTTTATTACAACATATTGAAGAGAAGAAAAAATCTAGAAGCTCAATGAGTTGTCCACAATTACTTAATCCACTTCCTACATGAGGAGTTTAAAAAGTGTTACAGCAAATTAAAAAAAAAAAAAAGATTATTCCTTCACTGTAAAATACTGAATTGAGTAACTATGGTCAACTCAGTAAATCTCTTTCACAGCTTCTCCATACCTAGGCTTTGTTTGAGAAGAAAGATGGAAAAGAGGTAGAGTTAAAACTGGCAACCATATTCTGAGGGACGCCGACTCAAGAATGAGGGGCCAATACAATGATGTGAAAGATCTGCTTCAAAACACTTCAGATAAAATAGGGAAGAGAGAATAGATGAAGCAAGTGTGGCAACATCTAGATAACAGTAAGAGCTGGGCAGTGGGCATGTGAGGGTTCATCACAGTTATCCTGAGTCTGTGTATATTTGAAATTTTTCACAATTAAAAAAAAAATGTTTGGGAACCCCAAGCAAAACCCTTCAAGGAACTAAGAAGATGAGGGACGTGGGTGTCTTAAGTCTCAGCTTGCAGGCCATACCCACCAGGACCCAAGCCTCTGACCTCCTACCTCTTTCTCCCATAGCAAACTCAAATTACATGAGTAACGTGGTTCCCTTTCTCAAGTGACCTAAAATGTCCACAGAAGCTAGTGAAGTAAGACTTCTGATTACTGACTGAGATGGGGTGGAAATAAGCTGCAGAGAGCTGTGCAAATTTTACTTCCATATAATTCTGGAGTTTCAGTGACTCTGCTTAAGATTAGTTCTGTAGATCATAAAACTTGACTAAGGAATCATGGCTTCATAACAATGTCATTTTCTATGCTAATTTGATTTTCCTCAAATATAAATAAAACATAAATTCTGGTACCTGTTTCCATGACCACAGATGTCAATACTATCAGTACCAATATTCTCAGTATTTCCACAGGATCTCACTTTCTAAAAAGCAAAGTTATCCTTTACTTGAATTTAAAAATATAAAATACTCTAAAATCAAAATTTTATTGAAAAGCATTTAATGAAATGTTAACAGAATACAACAGAGATGTGTAAGGTGGCAGAACCCAAATATTTTTCAAATGAGCAACTGAACTCATATAGTCTTAGAATCCTTACAAAAACTATAAAAGAAAGCAGCCTATTTAACATCTTTATGGGAATATCTTGTCTTTAAGGCTTTGTTTCATAGTAATGGTCCTAACCGTCACTTCCCAGAAGCATCTGGTTCACTAGAGAGCCAAAGGTAGAAGGACATAGTGAAATCTCACAGGGTAAAGACGACAGTCCCTTTGAGGTCGTGCTCTTCTCCCTGCTCTCCCTGGAAAAAGAGACATGGCAAAGGCTTCAGGGAGTCTACCAGGAAAGGCTATAAGTGTTTACCTGCTGGAGTATGCTACTGTATCATTTACATAGATAAATTACTTGTACAATGACAAACCACTGTTTCTTTGAAGACTAATAAAGAAAGTTTGGATCCAAGTCAGTATTAAAAGTCTCTTAGAATTCAAATGAACTATAATTATTAATGTTAGTCAATCCCTATTGTATTAGTTTCCTATTGTTGCTATAACAAAGTATTCTCATACAGATGTAGTAGTCAGAAGTTTAAAATCAAAGGTGTCAAAGGGCTGCATTCCTTCTGGAGATTGTAGGGGAGAATCTATGTCCTTGTTTTTTCAGTTTCTAGAGGCTGCCTGCATTCCTTGGCTTGCAGTGCCTTCCTTGCATCATTCCAACCTTCTGCTTCCACAGTCTCATCTTCTCTGACTCTGGTTCCTCTTGTCTCCCTCTTATAAGGACCCCTGTGATTACACTGGGTCCACTCCAGTAATCCAGGATAATCTCATCTCAAGATCCGTAACTTAATCACAACCACAGAGTCCCTTTTGCCATATAAAGGGGTGATCACAGGTTACAGAAATTAGGATGTAAACACCTTTAGGGTTCATTATTCAGCTTACTACACCCACAAAGTAAATATAATACATAGTTATAACTTTTGATATTGCAATAATGAACTGGTAAATCAATGACACCTCTACTATATTTTCTTATTATAGTCACAATTTTAATTAATATCCATGGATGCAAACAAGTTTTCTTCAAAGGAATTAATAATTAAGTTCCTTAAAAATAGGAGGCTCTCATGTTAATAAATAAACAGAATTATTACTCCTGCAGCATCCTACGTTTTCAGAGTGCCTTGCTGTCAGTATGGTCACATACATTATCTCAGTTAATCATCCATATATATAGCTGGCCTATGTGATAGATAAAAAGAAATTTAACTTGTTTAAAATCACAGACTCGTTAAATAGGAGAGCCAGAGTTTACAGTCAGAACTTCCGGCTTCATATCATAACCTCTTTCCTTGTTAAACCAGACAAGTAGAGCTTGTTTCTCAGCTGCCTTTATGTGCACCATACAACCCTACTGAAAGTGAAATCGCTTGTGCTATAATTTGACCTATCCAACTCTAAGAAACCAAGTGTCATCAAAACAATTATGTCGATTGAAAACAAAAGGGTTAGGATAAAGAAAGTTTCAGATTAGCAATAACAAAATAATATTTCCTGTAAATAATTAAGCTACAACTTCATTTAACTATATAATAGTATTTATAACTAAAATATCACTAAAAATACACTTAGCTCACCAAAATTGGTTTAAAAAAAGATGTAAAAATTACTGATCAGCATTCTAAGAGGAGACCAAAATCAAGTAATATTTACACTGCCAATATAAAGCAAGCTTATTTCACAACTACCAAAGTGAATCAAAAGAATTCAGAACTGAAAGCCAGGCCACACAAATCAGCTGTGTAATTCTATGTAGTTTGCTTAGTGTTTGCAAGTTTGCAAGCTCCCCATGAGTCCAACACCCAAGTGTCTGAAAATCAGAGGTGACTAATAACCTGATAACCTTATCTAAGGTCTCCACTTTCACTCTCCACCACAAGGTGCTATTCTCCCCTTTATAGCACTTTTCTCCACTTAGATAATAACATCTGATTACTTTCTGACTCCATCCACTTGATGTCTGCTGCACAACTGTATTCTAAAAGTCAAACACACACACACACACACACACACAAAACATAAATAAATAAATAATAAATACAAGTCAAACACGAGTGTAGCACAGAGCATATTAATGTCTTAAGCAATGGGCAAAGATAATGGGTTAGATGAGCTATAACATGATGAGAAAAGTGCTGAAGGTTACCTACGGTGATAGTTTAAAAACTTACACTCTCTATTTGAATTCATCCGTCAAACTACTCATTCAGTCACTAGAAAATGCAAAGAGTGCCTATTATATGCCGAGCAATATTGCAGCCCTGGAAATACTCTGGCCTTTCACTCAAGGAGCTCGTGGTACAATGGGGAACTCAGATACGTAATTTCAATATAGTCAGCTCCTGTCATCTTACAAACCACTTGGCCTGACTTAAAGATCCTTCAAGATCTGGACCCTTATCTATGCTCTCAGCACCCAGGGTGCAACTAGAATACAGTGAAAGGGCAGCTAACCAAAACTGAAGGATCAGGGAAAGCTTTGTGGGAGATGGTACTCAAGCATTTAAGGATGAATGTCCAGTAAGACTTCGGAGGGGGTGGGGAGGAAGCCAGAAGGGGAAAGGAGGAAGGGATATTGCAGATGAAGGGACACACAAACACACAGATGAAGAAAGGTCAAGGTAAGGACTGGTGTTTTAAGTAGTGTGATATGACAATCACAGGCTGAAGAACAAAGAGAAACCAGAGAGGTAGTTATGAAAAACCTTTTAATCACACTCAGGAGTCTGGATTTGATCTTCAAAGTGACAGCACGTACGAAAGGACTGTAAGCAGGAAAGAGACACAAAATACTTTATTTTAGAAAGATAACTGTGGCAGCAATGGAGTGGGTCAGCTGGGTAGTCAAGAGACAGGGGAGAAGACTCTTAACGAAAACTGTGGGAAAGGCAAGACAGGACAACAGTTCAGGGTGGCGATGGGGCTGCTGTGGAGAGAAGCAGTCTATGAAGACTGGAGTCAACAGCAGAGATGATTAAGGGTTTAATAGCTTTTTCAGAGGCAGCATTAATGGGCCTTGGTGACTGGCTGTGAAGAGAGATAATGAGGGAGCAGTTTAGATGACTCCAGGTTTCACATTTAGAATGAAAATCAGTTTGAAGGCCAAAATACTATTTATGGAGTAATTATAACAGGCCAGGACCTGTGTGTGCTGAAATATATCATATCATATATCATTTCATATATCATAGCATACCATATCATATTGTACCATATCAAATTTCATCCACACAACTCAAAAAGTAGCATCCATTTTACATTTGAGGAACCTAAGGCTCAGAGAGGTTTGTAACTTGTTCAAGGTCACAAAGCACATGTAGAATTTGAAACTAAATTGTGTCTGCTTTGCTAGCCATCTACTAGAGCACGAAAGAATAGCAAAGAATTTACTGGCATTATCCTAAAAGGACAGACAGAACAGGCTGTACAAGCTACTCACTTTTTCTCCCCTTAAAAGATAATCAGGGATATTATAGTTATATCTCAATCCTATATATACTTGTACATTCTTTAAAGATGAACAAGAAAAGGTACTGGTAAAATAATAATAATAATAATAATAAATTTAATTTACTAATATAGACAGGTTTCTGCAAACCAGACACCTTTGGAGAATAAAATTTTGACAAGATTAGATAATCATATGTAGCACTGTATTTTAAGTATTACATTGTCCATGGGAAACTGAAAGCTTTTTCTGTTTGTTCAGTATTAATTTTAATAACAAGGAGCACAGTGATTTCAGAAATTCTTTATGGAGGCTGTAACACACACTTCCCCCCTAAACTAGCAGTGGCTGTGTGTTAATGGACACAGTAAAAGTTTTACCGCTCATCTAATATTTTTCGGCTGCACCAGCAGCTGGAATGACGCATTGGCCCCATTCCCTTGGCACCACTCCTTTGGTTTGTAACCGCACATTGCTTTGTACAGAACACATATGCAATGGGAATTGTCAAAACAAAATAATTATCTTGTTTGTACTGGGCACCAAAACACTAAAACATGTCTAAAATCTAAAATTTCCATTACACCATAATCATACTTAAGGAATAGGGAAGATGTTTGAATATGCTAGAAATGTAAAAAGAGCCAGGAAAATGATACTTTAAAAAGTACTTTAAATCATTTTAATAGTCTTTAAAGCATCTCCATCAATCACCTCCTAGACATCACCAGGATATCTTACCATCATTTTAAATTCTCAGTGTCCGATTCACAATGTCTTATTTTCACGCCCCACAGACCTGCTTGTATTCTTGTTTTCTACCCTTAATTAAAGGCATCATTTACGTACCAACCCCCCCAAATTCAACAACCCTACGTTAGTTTCCTGCTCTACCTTCTCCCTTCCCTTTGGCCATAGTTCTCCTGACTTTCCCAAAACAACTCTCATCCACCCCTTCCTTCCCTCCTATTACAGGTGGTCTGATATGTACCCTTATCATGGTTTCCTTGACACTGCAGCAGTGTCCAACTTGGGCTTCCTACTAGATCCATCACTCTTGTCAAATGCATCTGCTAGGAAGCTGTCAGAAAGGGCTCCCATGTAGCACCTAAAAATCTTTTGAATAAGTAACTTGTGATTCAAAAAATATTTCAGGGCTTCCCTGGTGGCGCAGTGGTTCAGAGTCCGCCTGCCGATGCAAGGGACACGGGTTCGTGCCCCGGTCCGGGAAGATCCCACATGCCGCCGAGCGGCTAGGCCCGTGAGCCATGGCCGCTGAGCCTGTGCGTCCGGAGCCTGTGCTCCACAACGGGAGAGGCCACAATGGTGAGAGGCCCGCGTACCGCAAAAAAAAAAAAAAAAAAAAAAAAAATCAAAATATATTTAGAAGGAAAAGTACCTCTCTGTTTTCGAGCCTGTCCCCAGCTACCAAGTTTCCTTGCTGAAGGCAAATATCTGTAAGCTTCTGTGTACCCCTCCAGAGACATTCTTTGCATTTACAACAAATATGTGGTCTTTTGAGGTTTAGATGCATGCGTCTGTGCACACACACAGAGTGACATTTTATACATGCATGCTGTTTCACATCTGGTTTTTCCCACTGAATAAAACTTGGAGTTTGGTGTGTATTGTTACATAGAGAGCTGATTCATTCTTTTTCATGGTTGCATAACATTCCACCGTGTGATATATTTCATCATTCATTTCAACCAGTCTCTAATTTGTGCATTTGGATTGTTTCCAATCTTTCCCTATTACAATGTGCAATAAATATCCTTGTACATATGTCTTTGCACACATAATTGGTACATTTCATCACCTCTGCTAATTCTGGATGATGTGGGCAGTAAAGGTATTGATGAATCTAAAAGACTTGAAAAAACTTTCTTTACAATCTACCCCATAAAGTATGTATCTTGATCGTATTGTGTTAAGGCCCAGGTTAAAACTTTTTTCAGTAGTCATTTTGAGTAGTCATGTCAGTACTTGCTGGTGGGCATGCTTCTACCCATCCTGAAAAGGCACATGCAACCTAGAACATCGTCACAGGAACAACACTTTACCTGTACGAAAACAAAACAAAACAAAACAAAACACTCTGATTTTTACAAAGGTCTCCAAAGGGAGAAGGATTTGCTGCTTTGTCCTGACAGCCTTTCTTACATTATGAGCCTAACAAATAGGGAAGTTCTAATTGAGCAACTATGAAAAATTAATTATTGTTGGCATCTTTTACTGATGGAATTCTGAAAGAGAAAATGGCCATTTGTGCAGAAACCAGAACACAGAGGCCAAACATTCAACGCTTATAAACATGAGATCCATAGAACATACATCCATAAAACGTGTAGAATACTGTGACTCTTCCCACTTGAAATATTAGCGGCAGGCCCATATGACTTCTGGTTACTACCCCAGTAACTACCCACCATCAGATATTCATACTGTATAGGGCTGTGCTAGATTATTACAAAGCATTAGTGAAGTGTGTAAAAGCATCCCATTTGCAGGGACAAGATACCCTACCAACTGATCCAGACAGACCATGTCATTAGGTGATGTCCGGTGTCTGGATCAATGGAAGACATAACTCAACCTTGCTGGAAGGGGCCCAATTAAGCACTGATGTCAAGGGCCAGGTTATCCTATGGCCACACCCTCTACTCTAAGATGCCAGCTCTGTTTAATAGCGTCTTGATAATAATCTGTTTCTCTCCAAGATTTAAAGACCATCTTCTGCCTTGAATCCCATAGTGGGGGGCAGCTTACAAGAAACTTCTGAAAGTATCCTAAGACAGCTGTCCGATCTTTCATAAACCCTGATCAGCTAACACAGCCTGAGTGTCAGGAGGGTCCAAAAGCCTTCAGATCTGCTACCAGCAAGTTTCATCCTGTGACAACGAGAAAAACTAAGTATCTCCAACCGGAGAGCAATCCACCTGCGTGTCGTCAATAGGAAGGTTTTGCTTCTGATGCCCCTTGTCGGTTGCTGACTAGATTGTAATTTGTCTTCCAGGAGTAAAAAAAACCTACCTTTGCCTGCATGCATTGAGATTTGATCTTGGCAAAGTTTAAACTGGGTCCATAGAAACGTTTAAGGCAGAAACTACGGAACTGAAAAATCTCTCCTTTCATCACTTTTTTGTTGGAAATTAAATTCTTACCAGAGACCTGTCATGATGCAGAGGGCAATCAAGACTGCTAATCCTCTCTCTTCCATTAAAGATAATTCACCTAATGACTATCCCCAAAATTGACCTCGGGTGGCAACCAAGCAAGCACTCTAGTCGTTCCTAGCTGGTACGCCGGTCTACACAGCCTTCTTCCCACTTGTAAGGTAATGAGGATTCACTAGGAATGGCCGGACTGGACTAAATCCTATTTAAAATGCTGATTACTGCTATTGCACTCATAAAATTCCAATATGCTATTCATCCTCATGGAAAAATCACAGGCTTTAAATATTAATTATCCTACTTGTTAACTACATAAATTTACAACATTATGTTCTCTGAACCTCACCTCTTCATCTATTGGAGGGAAGGCAGAATAACTGCTTCATGGGCTTCATGAGATAATGAAGTGAGATATAAACTAAAAATTACCTGCTATGTGCTCACTACTCCTTATTGCGGGTCACAGGACAGACCAGAGAGGTTTTGGAAATGAATAAGCATTTATTTTTCTTATCTACATTATAAACACCTTAAATTTTTAAAACATGTAGAATAATAGGCTTTCCTTAGTACTGTTTTAATATTTCATTAACATTCAAGGAGAACTTAAAACTGTTTTAATATTTAAAAAAAATAAGTGGTTGTTTTAAATTGTCTAATGGGGCCAAAATCTGAAAAGTGTAATGACGTGTTCTTATTTTTAGAGCATTTCATGCCAGACGCAAGGCCAGATTCTGAAGTCATCAATAAGACCAGGTGTGATGAACAAAGCACCCCTTTTTGCGTGCACATCATTTGGGTTTTGTCAGGGTGATTCAAGACTGCAGGAGGCTTGGATCACTCATAAGGCCCAGGACGGCAAACATCTCTGGAATTTTCTGGAGCATCTGAGCACCACCACGGCTCTTCACTATTCCCAGTTTCTTAACAGGGCACCAAGGATTCTGACTTCCTGGGAGATCTGGAACGTCAAACTCCTTAGAAAACAGAAGTCTACCCTGCTGGTCAGTATAGAACTTCCAAGATACTAAAACTCTTCAGGATTCTGCTGTTTCAGTCAGAGGCCACAGGATAACAGGATATCTTTAGCAGATATCCAGACACTGATGATAGTTTTGGTTATTTTTGTTTTAATTTTTTTTACTAGTAGTTTATTTTCCCATGTTAGGCCTCTATTCCAGGTACCTCTGTGAGACAGGATATGATCTCTTACAGGGTTTGAGGTTTCCTTCTGTACCACAAATGGGGACCAGAAGTCAGAACTAACCTAAATGAGTATGGAACTAAGGAGTCTTCAACTAAGAGGCTTCAGCCACGTTAAGACCACAGTGAAGTCCAAGTAAATCCCATAGCCCTTCTCCAAAAGGGGCACAGTGAAGCAGCCAGGCTGGCAGCATGAAGAGATCTCCTGTGGAAGTCTGCACAGCTTAGAAGCCTCTGTACAACTGGATGGCTGGTCAGCCTCGGGCTGCTCTTTTTTTTTTTTTGCAGTATGCGGGCCTCTCACTGTTGTGGCCTCTCCCATTGTGGAGCACAGGCTCCGGACGCGCAGGCTCAGCGGCCATGGCTCACGGGCCCAGCCACTCGGCAGCATGTGGGATCTTCCCGGACCGGGGCACGAACCCGTGTCCCCTGCATCGGCAGGCAGACTCTCAACCACTGCGCCACCAGGGAAGCCCTGGGGCTGCTCTTTTGAAACTTGAGCAATCCTTGGCCGTCATCATGCAGAATCTCTCAAAAGAGAAAATGGATCTAGAAGTTAAGGCCACGTAGCTACAGCTGCTGTCTCCAAGATCATGGTGCGAGTGACAGCATCAGCTCAGGACCATCTAATTGGAACCTGGGAAAGGCCTAGTAAGTGGAACATATCAGTGAAATGCAGATTTACCACTAGCCCAAGAACAGGAGGCTGTGCAGCATGTGGCCATTCACTGGGAGCCTCAATACGGCAGGGGCACTGTGGAGGTCAACCCTCCATGATACAGGCCTGACTTTTCATCTGGGTGGACATCTTCCACTGGCCATCCCCAAGGTGCCTGAGGCTAAGACTTCCCAGGGAACCAGCTTCATAAAACACTGGTGTTTAGGGTCAGGAATAAGCAGTTCTACATGGTCACCATATTTTGGTGGCAGAAATACTGACACCGGGTATGTGTTTGTGGAGAAAAGCAGATGAAGCAGTCCAGAGGATTTTTTCTATGGAATCCTGAATGGTCGAAGAGTTTGCGTAATCTCTTCTCTTTCCTATAACTTGGGCCCCTGTGATGACACAGTTTCTAGTCTTAGTTGGGAGGCAGTTCATTGCTTTTTATATCCCAAGAATCCTATTCTAAGGCCACATACTTTAAAGACAGGGACCTACTCCTGGAGGCTTTTAAACTTTTTCAAAATATGGTACTCAGTGGCCAATTCCTTTTAGTCACCACTGTATATCCAGGATCTAGCACGGTGTCTGATATATATAGCAAGCTTTTGATAACTATTTGCTAATGAATGAATGAATGTCTAAGGGCAGTTCTGGAAGTGGAGGACCAGGTGGGGAGTGGGCTGCTGTGCAACAGCCTAGGGGGATAGGAAAGGTATGGAGGCAGCAGGTGCAGGTTACTGACCAGGAGCGCCATTCTCTCCCTGAGTCATGGATCTTCAGCAAGGCCAGGACAGGGTAAGGGGCAGGTGGTAATGCCAGGCACGGCTACTTAACATGGTACCCTGTCTGGACCTCCAGGGACACAGTTCTCTTGACGATGAGCCCTCCTGCCCAACATTTTGATGGTGTCTATTCATACCATCATTCATCAGAGGGTCTGTCTGATGAAACTGATCTGGAGACCCATGGTCTGATTATGCAACCAAGCCCAGGTTCCCAGAGCTCCTGAGCTGCCAGAATACTCGAGGACATGCTCACTGGTTCTTGCCTTACTTTAGAAAGTCCATTTGAAAGATGTATGGAAGGTTACTAGTGATGGTTGAGACCTCAGTTAATCTATTTGAAAGGTTCATGGAAGAGTACTAACGAAGGTGAAGACAAAGGCACAGTTCTCCCACCCACACCTGATTTCCACCCCAAGATTTCAGTCTAGCTACAAAAGGACCAACATTTTCTTACCTCCTAAGACTTTGGCCTAAGGAAGCTCACGATAACGTTAAGAAGTATTTCTCTGGGTTACACTCTTGGAAAAGACCTACATCACTCAATGAAAAGATAAACATGATACTCCCACAGAAACAATGATAAGACATTTCATTTCTAAAAGCCTGGTGTCGAAGTTATAGAAAACCAAATACAAATTGCAAACTTAATGTATAAATTATCAGATTCATAGTATAAAGTCTAACCTAAACTGTATATAAGTCAACTTTAAAAGGGAAAAAAGGGGCTTCGCTGGTGGCGCAGTGGTTGAGAGTCCGCCTGCCGATGCAGGGGACACGAGTTCGTGCCTTGGTCCGGGAGGATCCCACATGCCGCGGAGCGGCCGGGCCCGTGAGCCATGGTCGCTGAGCCTGCGCGTCTGGAGCCTGTGCTCCGCAGCGGGAGAGGCCACAGCAGTGAGAGGTCTGCGTACCGCAAAAAAAAAAAAAAAAAAAAAAGGGAAAAAACAATAACCCCTCAAATTGCATTAATGTGGTATCACTTGAGAATGCGATACAATATTTTAACCAACATAGACATTTAAAAAATATGAGGTTTGCTACTATCTGGCATCTAATAATTATGTGGAAATACTGCAATGGTTAATCATAGGCAAGAATCATGTTTGTAAGACTTATTGTTGGTATAAAAATAATCTGAGTCATGATATGTAGATTTCAAACAAGGATACACATGTTTATGGGTATATTATAACACTACACCACGGGGGAAAATTAGGAAACTGTACTCTCTAGGCTAAAAGTTGAAATAACACCTTTCTCTCAAAGAAAAATTAGAGTTTACAAATATCATTCATTCCTTCAACAAGACACATTCCTTCATTCATTTAACAAATATTTACTGTCTTTCCACTCTATGCCTGGCCCTGTGTTAGCCTTGGGGAGTCAGTGGTGAAGAAGACAGTCTTTGTGCCTAAGGAAATTTCAGTCTCCACCATCTGCCCTCCCACATACACACACCATGCAACACTCTCTCCAACAGCATTCTTGAAGGAAGGTCCCTTAGCTCCTGCTGTGTCCTATGACGAGACAAAGTGTGTAAAATGTCCAGCACGGAGTCGAGCAAGTTCTACGTCCACTGCTCCTTGCCTACTCCCGACAAACGCCAAGAGCTGAGAGCCCCGAATTCTGTACTAGCTGCATACAGCTATCAGTCATCCGACCTTGAGACAGTCATTTCAGCTCCTTGAACCTGAGTCTGCTCTGAGGACTCTCTTCCTTTTTTTTTTTTTTTTTTTGCGGTATGCGGGCCTCTCACTGTCGTGGCCTCTCCCATTGCGGAGCACAGGCTCCGGACACGCAGGCTCAGCGGCCTTGGCTCACGGGCCCAGCCGCTCCGTGGCATGTGGGATCCTCCCAGACAGGGGCACAAACCCACATTCCCTGCATCGGTAGGTGGACTCTCAACCACTGCGCCACCAGAGAAGCCCAGGACTTTCTTCTTGAAGGCCACTTTCCAATCACAGGGAATGAGATGACTAGAGATTTCTAATAATGGGCAGAGCCATTACCTCACAAGAGGCCAATTCTAACACATGACACAGTTATAAAGTTCTCTTTTGTGTAGAGCTGAAACTGTCCCTCCGTGAATTCAACCACGGATCTTTGTTCTATATGCCAAACCTGTCTACTATTTCTTATCCATAAGAATCCCTCAAATATTGAAAAGATGTCACATCTTCCCAAGTCTTTAAAATAAAAAGTGCCCTTTAATGTCAATCAATCCCATTTTCCGGACCTTTTTTAAGAATATTAGTTACCTGCCTCTGTGAGGTCTTTATCAACCTTTCTATTTAACATGTAGTGCCCACAATAAAATACAGTGCTCTGAATTTGTAGTACAACCAGCAAGTGCTTGTGATACATCTAGTAACACAATATAAGATTCTATGATTGGGCTTCCCTGGTGGCACAGTGGTTAAGAATCTGCCTGCCAAAGCAGGAGACACGGGTTCGAGCCCTGGTCCAGGAAGCTCCCACATGCCGAGGATCAACTAAGCCTGTGCACCACAACTACCGAGCCTGCGCTCTAGAGCCCGTGAGCCACAACTACTGAGCCCACGTGCTACAACTACTGAAGCCCGCGCGCCTAGAGCCCGTGCTCCACAACAAGAGAAGCCACCGCAGTGAGAAGACTGTGCACCACAACGAAGAGTAGCCTCCACTCGCTGCAACTAGAGAAAGCCCACACACAGCAATGAAGACCCAATGCAGCCAAAAATAAATAAATAAAATTTAAAAAAAAGACTATGATTGACTTGGAGGAGAAAAGACAACTGAACGTGTAAAAAGCAACCACAGGAATACTATCTGAATCATACTCATTTACAACTCCACAATAAAGAGGCAGGATAGCAGAGCAGTCAAGAGTACAGATTGAGGCCATATAACCCAGATGGGTTCAGAGTCTAGCTATTTATATGTATTGGATGTTAACCTCTCTGTTTCAGATTTCTCCCCTATAAAATGGGAAGCATAATAGAACCTACCTTATAAGACTGATATAAAAAAGTGAATGAGTGATCAGATATAAAGCAGTTATAAGAGGTACAGAGTAGACTAAATATTATCAAATAAAATAGGCAACTTATTTATCTAAGTGATTATATATTAACATGTTTATCTAAATGCCTGTTTCGCAATGTGCATTCACAAATGATATAAAAAGAAAATAACTTTTCATTACTTCCATGTATCTAAAGATTGAGTTATTAATGGATAAGAGTAAACTGACACTTCCTTAGGTTCAAAGGATATATCTCTCTTAAGAGAGAAGATGAAGTGAATTATATTAACAGAGAGGAAGCTAAGAGGAAAAGAGAATAAACAGAAAGTAAACATGAAAGAAACAAGTTCTTAAGAACATTTTCCCCTTCCATGAAAACACAGTCTGCTCATTTCGACTACACTATGAATGCATAATTTTCAGCACTTTATGTGCAGTAAGAGTATTCTCTGTATTGGTTTGTTTTTTTGTTTTTTGCTTTTTGTTTTTTTTTTACATCTTTATTGGAGTATAATTGCTTAACAATGGTGTGTTAGTTTCTGCTTTATAACAAAGTGAATCAGTTATACATATACATACATCCCCATATCTCCTCCCTCTTGCGTCTCCCTCCCACCCTCCCTATCCCACCCCTCTAGGTGGACACAAAGCACCGAGCTGATCTCCCTGTGCTATGCGGCTGCTTCCCACTAGCTATCTATTTTACATTTGGTAGTGTATATATGTCCATGCCTCTCTTTCACTTTGTCACAGCTTCCCCTTCCCCTTCCCCATATCCTCAAGTCCATTCTCTAGTAGGTCTGTGTCTTTATTCCTGTCTTACCCCTAGGTTTTTCATGACATCTTTTTTCTTCTTAAATTCCATATATATGTGTTAGCATACGGTATTTGTCTTTCTCTTTCTGACTTACTTCACTCTGCATGTCTACTTTTAAAAACCTCATCAGAAGAGTCATCATCTAATGCTAATCAACTTTCAGTCATGTCTACCGTGGCCAGTGACCCCTGAACTAAAATGACTCTGTTTCAGTGCTCATTTAGTTCTAAAAATAAATGCTGCCACATGGCATCTGTTTCCATACAACTAAGCCAGCATGGATATGAAGTAACCATGGGACTTCAAACACACTTGTAGATCACTCGCTAACAATGTTAAGGGTGGTTAAATAAACAAAATAAATTACCTCTGTATTTCTTTCTAGTTCAAAAAAAAAAAAAAGCTTTCTTTACAAACCTTCCTAAGAAGTTTTACCAATGTTGATACAATTTCTTTAAAAATGATGACTCATTTATTTAAGGTTTAGCCCAAACTTCATTAAAATTTAAAGAAAAGTCATTTGAACAGTACACTTTGAAAGCCTAATGTATACCACATCATTGTGATGGCTTTCAAATCATTAAAAAGCGCTTCTTTAGCAAATAACATTTACCTAACAAGGAACAACTGTATTCCATTTGTTACAAAATGGTTGCTTTTCCCAACAATACTTATTAATATTAGATAAAAGTGGAAATAAATCTTCACTACACCTCTGAGAAATAGGCAGCATGGAATGTTTTCTCAAGATAAAGTTCATCCATATTCTCTTTCAAAATTCCCAAACTTTTAAAAGTTGGCAATACTGTCACTTGTGAAGGGAATCAAGAGATAATAAGTTTGTGATAACAGTTGCCACCAACATGTATCAAACTGTACGTGCTCATCACTGTGCTAGGTATTTTGGTGCATTATCACATTTCATTTAATCCTCATAACCTATGAGGCAGATACCATTACTACCCTCAATTAAAGTTAAGGACATTGAGATTTATAGCAGTTAACTAATTTGTCTAGGGTCACCTAACCAGACACGGCCAAGCCACAACCCAAACCCCGGCTGTTTGACTTCAGTCTTAAGCTCTGCAATTGGAAAAATAAAAAAGAGCTGGGGATAGACATGCCATGATTAGTGAGAAAGAGACAAAGAGAGCTGTGGATGTGAGAAGAAAGAGAACAGAGGCAAAGACTATCCAGAAGGAAAGAATACTGTGCAATAGGAAAGAGCCCTGAGTTAAATATCAGGAGATCTGCAATCCCTTCCCTGGGGGGCAACAGTATGACCAAAGGGAAATCAATTCTCTCTAGTTTAATATAAGAAGAGCACATTCACATACAGCACAGAGGTATGTTAAAGATAAAAAAGTTAAAGTGAAAATAAAACTCCAAAACACCATGCAAATATCAATAAAATAAAAAAGAAAACAATTAAAAATGGACAAAAAAAAGTAAGAATGTTTCACTGATTCCACAGTCACAGAAAATGTCATGGTAGAATTTAAACTACAAATAAATTAATTGCGAACATTAACCTAAACACTCATAAAATGCCAATAAGGCTGTCTGGAACTGTTCTTTCTGTTCCCCGATCACATCACTGACACCTAACATCACAGAAAATGCATTCAACGTTAGTAGGTTTTGTTGTCGTTGCCTACTGCAGAAGACACTTGTAAAACCAGAAATGCAAACTTAGGTAAAATTAACCCAATGTAGGGTAATTAAAAAGAATATATGTATGTGCACGTGTGTGCACATACATACTTTTAATTTATCATATCTATTTATTTTGACATTGTGAGACCTGGAGCAGAGGGATCCAGCTATTCTGTGAAACCAACAGAATTTATTTATTGTAAGACAATAAATAGGCATTGTTTTACGCCACTAAGTTTGTGGTAATCTACAGAAAACTAACACAATACCTGAGGCAATTCAGACAACCCAAAAAACAAGACAATTATTAACTCCAGGGATGGGAGCATAGGCCTATTTAAAAGTAATCATCGTGGGCTTCCCTGGTGGCACAGTGGTTGAGAGTCCGCCTGCCGATGCAGGGGACATGGGTTCGTGCCCTGGTCTGGGAAGATCCCACATGCCGCGGAGCGGCTGGGCCCATGAGCCATGGCCGCTGAGCCTGCGCGTCCGGAGCTCCACAATGGGAGAGGCCACAATAGCGAGAGGCACGCGTAACGCAAAAAAAAAAGAGAAAAAAATGTAATCATCGTGTAGGTAGGTCTTAACCATGTCTGCAGGTCCTTTGACACCACCCTCAAGATGTCTGTGTCCCCTCCTCTGGAAGCTCAGTCAGTCTCAGTGCTTGCTCATAACCACAGAATGACTTCCCCAGCTAAGTCAGTTTCTGCCCTGCTCTCTAGAACACTCCCTGTAGAACCCATTTTACTAGAGTTTGACACTGGGTTTTTGGGTAAAGCACAGCTTTTCCACTTTCCATTTACTAATTATAGATTTTCCATTTACTATTATCCCTTGTCAATATATCATCCTTAGGGACTTCAAGGCAAAGAGTAGTGGCTGTAATGAGGCAGAATTCAGCTGTCGCTGGATTCCCCAGCCATAAGACCACCAAACTACACCATTAACCTCTGACACGAACTGGCCAAAATAACACCACGAGTAGCAGTCACTGGAACCCAGGAAGGTGGAACATTTAAATATTTAAAGATAGGGAGGATTGTCAATTACTGGTTGAAAACATACCTCTTATTCCATTTTATACCCTGGAAAGTTCTACCAAATTGATTTGCTATAAAACTCTAAGCAATGTGCCTAACATTTCAGTCTCGCACTTCTCGTCCAACAAACTTCAGAAATGAAGTTTGGTTGAGTGAAATGTTGGAAATTTCTTGAAAATATTTCAACAAAAAAGTCTCCTCATGTCCCAAATGAACTTTCATCTTATTAATTAAAATCAACAAATACTTATGGATAAGGTACTATGAGATAAAAATGTATAACAGTGTCCCTATCCTCAAGGGGGTTATAAGAAACATAAGTACTTAGCTAAACACAAGGCGGAATATAGTAAGTTCTATGAGAAGGTACAAAAGGAGAGACTGCATGCAGTTGTGGAGGTCCAAGAAAGAGCTGTACGAAGGATTTGAATAACCTCTCCCAAATCTTAAATTTCGGAACCCTCACTCAGACTAAACTCTAGATCCTTGTCGGGAAGAACCCCTTATCCACAACCCCACCACGAGCCTCCACAGAGGGGAGAAAACTATTGCTCACTTCCCAGGGAAGACAAGTGGTTAATCTGATAGGTTAATTGCTCTACCTGACCTTCACCTGGGAGGAAGGAAGAAGAAGCAACATTTTGCCCTTCGGCCTCCAACAACTTATCACAAGTTCTGTATTTAGTGGTTATTGGATCCTGTTCAGCCATTAATAAAGGCATCCCGTATTCCTTATGCTCCATTCTCAAAAACTGAGAACTCAGGGGGGAAGATGGATCAGTTACTGATCCCTCAAACATCCAACAATCCCTTATCTTTCTGTCCAGTATGCTATGCCCTATAAATCATCAATCTTGGGCCAAGTTAGTTGTTTTTCTTTACTCCTATCTTTAAGAAAATGCTATAGGCCCAGGAATTAATAACATTACTTATCTCCAATCTCTGGTGGACACTATGTACTACCTAGTAATCTTCTACTGGTCCCTGTTCAGTTTCAATTCTTATTTTCTATAGAAGCTCCTCCAAACCCTCCTAAAGTCTTATTCATAGCATATGACCTAATCTGCAATTTCACTGAGAAAACAGTAGTGTTTGGGTTTGAAATATATGAACTTCCTGCCCACACCTACTTCCATAAACTTTCTGTCTCCTATTCAAGGCTAATCTCTTAACCTGTGCTCTGGGTCCCAACCCCTGCAGTTTACTCAGCAATCATGCTCCAGCAATTATTCCCTTTCTCTCCTGCAGCTTCAGCTTTCGATTCTAACAATTCTTTCCTCTCTTCATATAGACACACTCAAAATTCATTTTAAAAACAAAGCAAAAGGGCTTCCCTGGTGGCGCAGTGGTTGAGAGTCCGCCTGCCGATGCAGGGGACACGGGTTCGTGCCCCGGTCCGGGAAGATCCCACATGCCGCGGAGCGGCTGGGCCCGTGAGCCATGGCCACTGAGCCTGCGCGTCCGGAGACTGTGCTCCGCAACGGGAGAGGCCGCAACAGTGAGAGGCCCGCGTACCGCAAAAAAAAAAAAAAAAAAAACAAGGCAAAAGATCCTCAACAACAACAAAATCAGAACTGCCTCTTCAAACCTGAACATTCTTGTTGCTATATGTCTGCTCCTTCTTTTAACCGCCAAACTTGTAGGACAAGGAGTCCGTGCTGGGCTCTCTCTGCCTTTCCACTTAGCATTCACCATGCAACCTACTGCATGCCACCCTCCACTGCAACTACTCACATCAGTGTGACCAAATGACCTCCTGATTCACAAATTCAACAGACACTTCTCCTTTCTTCTTTGACTTGACCTCTCTACAGCATTTGATGTTTAACAACTTCCGTCTTGAAACTCCCTTCCACTGGCTTTTTATAAATCATTGCCTCCTGATGTTCCTTCTATACTTCAGAATGCTCTCTCTCAGTCTTTATTGGTCAAACCTTACATTTTAACTTTTTCCCAGGATTCTATTCTTGGCTGTCCTCTCTCTTCTCAAACTCAACTATCCCTGGGGAGGGGGCGGGGGAGGAATATTCACAGCATGAATTATCTCACATGCCCATAAATCAATAAGACTAAATCTGAACTCATTTGCTTCTTCTCCATCCCCTACCCTTACCAGTGCTTACCTCCATCATGGCACTGCTCTGTATTTGTTTATCTGTGTGTCCTCCCTGCCCTGGCATGCCTAGGGGATGAACACAAAACACTGCTGTCCACAGTGGAAGCTTCCTAGGGCAGGGGCTAGGAGTGTGGAAGGGGTCAGCGACCTAGCAAGAACAATGCACCTGAGAGGACCTAAGGAAAATGTAGCTGTAAAAGTATCCCAGGGACCTCCCTCGTGGCACAGTGGATAAGACTCCATGCTCCCAAAGCAGGGGGCCTGGGTTCGATCCCTGGTCAGGGAACTAGATCCCACATGCATGCTGCAACTAAGAGTTCGCATTGCCACAACTAAGGAGCCCGCATGCTGCAACTAAGGAGCTGGCGGGCCACAACTAAGGAGCCCGGGAGCCGCAACTAAGGAGCCCACCTGCTGCAACGAAGACCTGGTGCAACCAAATAAATAAATAAGCATTTCAATATTTTTTTAAGAAAAAGAATCCCAGATGAACTTCACTGAACCACACCATGAATATCTTGAGGGAAGTGATATATATATATTTTTTTTCTCTGAATCCCTTGTGTTTATTAGCACGAGTGCCTAGCACGTGGTGGATCCTCAATTCATATTTAATTCATATTTTTGTAATCAAAGAAGTAGAAAAAGTATGGGATATCTGAGATAAGCTTTGAAGAACTGGTAGAATTTCAACAGCTGTTGATGGAGGAGGGATCATTTAAGTCAGAGGGAATGGAAAAAGCATTAGGTTTAGACAGAACTGCTGGACTGGTGGGATGTATAAGGACAAATAATTATCAGTATGCTAGAATGCTGAGGAAGGATTTTACAGGACTTTACTGCGGAGTTACAGATGCAACCTGACAGGCGATGGCGAGCCAATGAGGTCTTTTAAGCAATGTGATTTGCAATTGGAAAAAAACTAACTGGAACAGAGGACACTTCTTTAAATAGCTGCCAAATGAATTACCTAAGTGAGAAGAAACGAAGGCCTGAACTACAGCAACTAGAGTAACTGTAGATTGAAAGGAGAAAATATTATTTTTAAGATTGATGGTAAAAAACCAAACTTCTTGAATATTTAAGAACAGCGGAATTAGTTGAACATTAAAGGGAGGTGAAAATTTTAAGGCACTAAAATTAGAAGGTCTAAAAAGAAAACTATATAAATACTTTAAAAAATACACTTAATACATTGGTTCATGGACCCAAACAATCATAACACGTTGGGTGTTAGCATCTACAATGTACTTATCAAGTTTACTGTTCTTAGTGAGAACTCCAACCCGTGTGACACACAGCTGGCAATTAAAGAGGGCGTTCAGTACAAGCTCACGAAAGATTATTCTATAACTTTTGAGGGGGGAGTTACCAGAGTATAACCATACCGTGAAGCTGTTGTTAGCATTTTTTGTGCTTGCTTCAGCTACACTGGCATCTGAGAGGTCAACTTCATCAAATATCAGAGACTGTTAATGAAAAAGAACACAAACATGTCAAGTGCAAACCTAACTGAATGCTCCTCAGTATTTTTTTTTTTTTTTACCGTCACATCATGACCATGAAGCTATGTCAGGAATTAGAAATAAAAACTGAAGAAAAACGGAAATTACTGATGCTTGGTGAGTAGAACCATAAAGTTCAACGAACACATAAATTCCAAACTGTAAAGGACTTTAAAGAACTCCCCTGGCACATTGTTTCATTGAAAAATGCTCTGTGCTCTCCAGAAGCATCGTTTATGGGAAACCTACTACTCAGTGTATGACATACACACATACTCACACACTCCCCACAATGAGAAGAACTAGTCCTGGCTCAGATCACGGACAGTTACTGAACTTTTTGAAGGTGACCTTCCTCATCTGTAAATGTGCTCAAATGAGATGGTGCATGTGCTCTGCAAATATAAAATGCCATTTCTTTTATACTCTTAAAAGAAGTTTTATTTATTTATTTATTTGTTTGTTTGTTTTTGCAGGCTCCAACATTTATTTTTTTTATGCTTAAAAGAGATTTTAATCAAAAAAGTTTCAGTGGTAAAAACTCCATAGAAATAAAATCTTTAAAATGGACACTTGAGAAATTAGGAAATTCTAGTAAATAAATGTATCCTTCCCACTTGGAGTCAGTTGGTCCTTTGTTCACGGTCATTCAATGTTCTTCCAGGGAGGTAGGTATAACACCACTCCTCTAAGACTGCTAGAAAAAGAGGCTCCCTTATCTGATAACTTTTACCACCCCCCAAGATCTCCAGGGAGTTATGCAACTCTACTTCAACCCAACCAATCTGACCGTAAGACTTGTTCCCTGACTACAAGGAATTTATAATCTAGCATGGGAGCTGAAATAGACACAACTAGTTTTAAGTAAGGGAGACTATTAAAAGTGGAAGAGCAGACACTACAAAATGCTATGGAAGGTCACAGCAGAAAACAAATGCTTTCTCTTGTGAATAATGGAATGAAGACAATTTTAGGGGGACCTTAAAGAAAACAAGGAATTTCTTTAAGTGGAGATAGAGGAAAAAACATCCTGGGGATGGAAAACATGGGGCGAGGCTGTAGACTATCGAGTGGTCAGTGTTGTCTGGAGATAAATGTGAGAGGTCAGAATGGAGCCAGATCAGGGACAACCGTGAACATAATGACTTTTAAAATAAGATTATTCTATTTTGTTATTACTTCCACAGCTGCATAAACTAAGAATTATGTTTGTTTGTTTATTTATTTTTTACCTCCTGGTGTATAACTCTACTAATTATATCACAAACACGTGTTTTTTAATATAGAAATGATCGATTATCCTACTGGCACAGTAACAATAAATCTTGCTATTTTTAAATTGAAGTATAGTTGACATACAATATTAGGTTAGTTTCAAGTGTACAACATAGTAATTTGACAATCAAATACATCATCAAATGATCACCATGATAAGTCTAGTAACCATTTGTCATCATACCAAATTATTACAATATTATTAATTATATTCCATATACTATATATTAAATCCCCATGACATTTAACCCTCCCCTCTGGCAACCACCCATTTGTTCTCTGTATCGGTAAGTCTCTTTCTGTTTTGGTTTGTTTGTTCATTTGTTTTGTTTTCTAGATTCCACATGTAAGTGAGATTGTACGGTATTTGTCTTTCTCTGTCTGACTTATTTCACTCAGCATAATACCTTCTATGTTCATCCATGTTGTTGCAAATGGCAAGATTTCATTCTTTATGGCTAATATTTCATTATATTCATTACTAATAATTGGTCTGTTCAGATTTTCTGTTTCTTCCTGATTCAGTCCTGGAAGATTGTATGTTTTGAGAAATTTATCCAGTTCTCCCAGGTTGTCCAATTTGTTGGTATATAGTTTTCATAGTAACCTCTTATGATCCTTTGTATTTCTGTGATGTCAGTTGTAACTTCTCTTTCATTTCCGATTTTATTTATTTGGCTCTCTCTCTCTTTTTTTCTTGATGACTTTGGATAAAGCTTTATCAATTTCATTTATCTTTTCAAAGAACCTGCTCTTAGGTTTTTGTGGGGTTTTTTGGTCTCTATTTCATTTAATTCCACTCGTAACTTTACTATTTCCTTCCTTCTACTAACTCTGGACTTGTTTATTCTTCTTTTTCTCGTTCCTCTAGGTGTAAGGTTAGATTGTTTATTTGAGATTTTTCTTGTTTCCTGAGGTAGGCCTGTATTACTATCAAATTCCCCCTTAGAACTGCCTTTGCTGAGTCCCAAAGATTTTGGAACACTGTGTTTCCATTTTAATTTGTTTGAAGGTATTTTTTGATATCCTCTTTGATTTCTTCAGTGACCCATTGGTTTTTACTGAGTTTGTTGTTTAGACTCCATGTGTTTGAGTTTTATTCCAGTTTTTCTGTGGTTGATTTCTAGTCTCATACTGTTGTGGTCAGAAAAGATGCTTGATGTGATTTCAGTATTTTAAAATTTATTGAGATTGGTAGCCTAATAAAAGATCTGACCTGGAGTGTTCCATGTGCACTTGAAAAGAATGTATATTCTGCTGTTATGAGGTGGAATGTCCTGTATATATTATTAAGTCCCATCGAGTCTAATGTGTCATTTAAGGCCAGTGTTTCCTTATTGATTTTCTGTCTGAATGATCTAATGATTACAATTACATTGATGTAATGGGGTGTTAAAGTCCCCTACTATTATTGTATTACTGTCAGTTTCTCCTTTATGTCTGTTAATATTTGGTTTACATATTCAGGTGCTCCTCTGCTGGGCATATATATATTTACTAGTGTTATATCTTCTTACTGGATTGATCCCTTTATCATTAGGTAATGCTCTTCTTTGTCTCTTGTTACAGTCTTTGTTTTAACGTCTATTGTTTTAACATCTATTTTGTCTGATATAAGTATTGCTATCCCATATTTCTTTTCATTTCTATTTGCATGGAATATCTTTTTCATCTCTTCACTTTCAGTCTCTGTGTGTCTTTAGATCTGAAGTGAGTCTCTTGTAGGCACCATATATATGGGTCTTGTTTTTTGTATCTATTCAGCCATGCTGTGTCTTTTGATTGGTGCATTTAGTCCATTTAAATTTAAAGGAATTATTGATAAGTAAGTACTTATTGCCATTTTTGTGAATTGTTTTCTGGTTATCTTTGTTGTTCTTCTCTGTTCCCTTCTTCTTCTCTTGCTCTCTCCCCTTGTGATTTGATGATTTTTTTAGTATTATGTTTATATTCCTTTCTCTTTATTGTTTGTATATCTGTTATCAGTTTTTGGTTTGTGGTTACCATGCGGTCCTTATACAACAACCTCTGTATATAGCAGTCTATTTTATGTTGACAGTTGCTTAAGTTTGAGCATGTTCTAAAAGCACTACATTTTTACTCCATCCACCATTTTATGTTTTTGATGTTATCTTACTTTGTGTATTCCTTAACTAATTATTGTAGATATATATGGTTTTACTAGTTTTGTTTTTTAACCTTCATACTAGCTATATAGGTGGTTGATCCACTACCTTTACTATAATTTTGCCTTTACTGACGAGATATTGTCTTTCATAATTTTCATATTTCTAGTTATAATTTTTTCTTTTCTGTTTAAATTTCTTTAACATTTCTTGTAAGACTGGTTTAGTGGTGATGAACTATAAAGTAGACAAGCTATTGCTTGTCTGGGAAACTCTATCTCTCTCTCAATTCTGAATGATGGCTTTGCTGGATAGAATATTCTTGGTTATAAGTTTTCTCCTTTCAGTACTTTGAATATATTGTGCCACTCCCTTCTGTAAAGTTTTTGCTGAAAAGTCAGCTGACAGTCTTATGGGGACTACCATGTATGTAACTAGTTGTTTTTCTCTTATTGCTTTTAAGATTTTCTCCTTAGCTTAACATTTTGGCATCTTAATTATAATGTGTCTTGGTGTGGGTCCCTTTGGGTTCACTTTGTTTGGGTCTCTCTGTACTTCCTGGGCCTGGATGTCTGTATCCCTCACCAAGTTAGGAAAGTTTTCAGCCATATTTCTTCAAATAGGTTTTCTGTCCTTTTCATTCTCTCTTCCCCTGCTGGGACCCTTATAATGTGAATGTTGGTATACTTGATGTTGCCCAAGAGGTCCCTTAAACTATCCATTTTTTGGTTCCTTTTTCTTTTTACTGTTCTAACTGGGTGATTTCCACTACCTTATCTTCTAGACCACTGGTCCTCTCTTCTGCATCATCTAATCTGCTGTTGGTTTCCTCTGGTGTATTTTTCATTTCCATTATTATTTTCTATCTCTTTGTTGAAATTCTCACTCTTCTATTCTTCTACTGAGTTCAGTGAGTATCTTTATGACCATTACTTTGAACACCTTATCTGGAAGTTTGCTTATCTCCATTTCATTCAATCTATTTCTGAGGGTTTGTTTAGTTCTTTCATTTGGAACATATTCCTTTGTTTCTTCATTTTGCCTAACTTTCTGTGTTTGTTTCTACATATTGCGTAGATCAGCTACATCCCCCGGTCTTGAGAGAGTGGCTTTGTGTAGAAGGTATCCTGTGGGGCCCAGTAGCATGGTCTCCCTTGGATACCAGGGCCAGATGCTCCAGGAATGTTCCCTTTGTGGGCTGCATGTGTCCTCCTGTTGTGGCTCGGCTGCACTTGCTGAGGGGGTGCTTGTACGCAAGGCTGGACCCCAGTGTGGCTGGCTGCAAGGCCCAGTTGCAACTGTTGTGGGTGCTCTGGTGTGTGGGGCTGACGCCTGGGGCAGGAGCCACTTTAGGGGGACACTAGTGTTGGCCAAAGGTGTCCACCAGGTCTAACAGGGCAGGGGGCTGTTTTAGTGGAGCTCCAGTGCCAGCTGAGGGTACCCACCTTAATGTTTATTTTTGAAGGAACAGTGAAATATCCATTTTAAATGGATGCTCATCATTACAATTTTTTTCTTCCAAAGCTACATCATTCTTATTTCATTCAATTATTATATAAAAATTATTTAAGCCTTGATTTTATTTCACTGTGATTTTTATTTCTAAGTGCTAGCATAATTGAGTGATTGTTTTGTGCCAGGTATTATGTAAGCACTTCATGTATGTAATTTCATTTAAGCCTCCTCTCAATAACATGCTGTCCACAGCCACTCCACTGGAATGTGCTAGAATCGGGATACGAACTCTTGTCTGAAACCAGAGTATGAACTCTTAGGAACTACAGCAATTCTCTCTCTCATTTTCAGGAAAAGATTTATGGGGTAAAAAGTAGCAAGAAAGGGGGGAACCCAAATTTAGAGTTTATTATATCTAATAAGGTTACGTTTAACTGTTCATTTTACTTGGAAGGAAAAAAGAAAGAAAGCAAACTACACTAGGACCGTCCTATAAGATTGTCCTTAGGGGAAATGGCATGAAACTGACTCAAATAGACCCCCTTGGGATTTGGTCCAAGATGAATCACATTTACATGGAATTTATATCAGAGCAGTAATGTTAGTGAGCCCCAAGACAAAAACAGTTTACAGAACCAAAATTTCAATCCCACCTACAGCCTTCGAGTGCTTGCAACTAGTATTCTCTCGAATTACCTTTGAGTCCTTTGCATAATAAAGTGTACGACCTCGAAGTTTGAAGTATCGCTTTTTCCATCTTTGGAAAGAACTGGTTTGCTTCAACAGCTGTCCCTCTTTAATACTGGTCTAGGGAGAAGCAGAAACACAACGACATGATTAAAATGAAATTCAAAACCAAATAAATTTCAAAATTAATGACACACTATCATTAACATTTTGAATATTATTTCTCATGCTTTGCAAATTACATGAGAGAATATTTTATTCTCCCCATTCAACAAGGGAACACATGTGCAAAGTCCCAAAGAGCAAAGGTGAATTCAACATGGTGACTCAAAGCAGTCATAAATACTATGGAAGACACATGCACAAAACTAATACTTTTCAATACAGTGTGATGAGTACATGTACATATATAAGTACATACATACTTGTATATAGTAAAATGGTGGACGGGTGGAGGTGCAGTATAATGTAATGGTTAAGAAGGCATGGGCTCTGGAGCCAGAAACCTTGTGATCAACTCCTGGTGCCACCACTTAGTAGCTGGATGATCTTAGGCAAGTCAATAAACTTCATGGCTTTATTTATTCATGTATAAAATGGGGGTGACAACAGGACATACCTTATAGGGTTGCTGTTGTGAGAAATAAATTTTAAAAACACGTAAAGGTATTTACTGCATGGCACGTAGTAAGTGCTCATTAAATGTCAGTTACCATCAGCTATGTGTTATTGTAACAAACACATACTCAAAGCATGGTGCATGGCGGCCCAAAGAAGGAAGCTCTGCCTCAGAGGGTGTCAGTGATGTTGTCCTCCCAGAGGACAGCCTTAGGTGGGTCTTGAAGGAGTTTATCCGAATGATGAGGAGTGGGAGAAGGGTATTTTACATGTGTGCACAAGTAGAAAGGTATAAAACAGCACAGATATTTGGGGAACCTTCACAGACTTTCTGGTTATAAACCAAGGGTAGAGCTTGCAACGGGGAGCAGCAAGAGATGTGGCTGGAAGAGGTGGGCAGGGACTCTGGGATACTGGGCTAGACCCTGTGCTAAGTGCTTTATGTATACAAGTTCATTTTATTGCCGCCAACAACATCCTTGGGACCCCTCTGACTTCATCTAGTATCTCTTCTTCACTTGGTCAACTCCATTCACAATGATGCTTTGCTTTTAAGTGGGCGTGCATGCACGTCCCTTAGGACTGGACACTACCTATTCTCTCCTCCTGGACTGCTCTTCCCTCAAATATCCATCTGATCAACTCCTTCACCTCCTTCAAGTCTCTCACCTTCTTGATGAGACCCACCTCACTGACCTCCTATTCCACATGCTCTCCATATTTTCCCCCATCCTGATCTTATGTACTTCCCCACACAAAGTACTTTCCATCTGCTAATGTATAATGTAATTTACTTATTTATTATATTTATTGTGCTACCCCTATTAGAATATAAGTTCCCTGAGTTATTATATCTAATAAAGTTAAATTTAATGTTTCATTTCAACTGAAAGGAAAAAAAAAAGGACGAAGGAAGGACACTTTATTTATAGCAAACTAAACTTACAGCCTTCTTATGAGACCGTCCTTAGGAAATATGTCATGGGATTGACTCAAATAGATCCCCTTGGGATGGGGGTCCAAGATGGATCACATCTATCCTGAATTCACAGAAGAGCAGTAATGCTACAGTGAATCTCCAGGGCAAAAACAGCTTACAGAACCAACATTCTATATCCATCCCACTGGACTGCACACTGATGTGTCTCAAATACCTAGAACATTATCTGGCACTATGATATGGAGATCCATATGAATGAATAGAAGATGCTGAGATTAAACCCATGTTTGTTTGAACGCCAGAGTTTATTTCCAACTCTTCCACTATACTGTCTTTTATTATCAACAAGACATAAAATACTGAGAAAAGTTTGTTGTCTCTAATATGGTAGTTAGGTCACACTAATGTTTACTTTCAGTTTCATTAAAAGATTTCCTCTAGAGCCTGCTCTCAGATGGTCCTCCAGGAATTGTGAGAGCATTAAAATTTAATGATAACAAAATACTTTTGAAACTCCAGTACCAAAGAGCCCGACTTAGAATCAGACAGACAGACTTCGAGCCAGGCTCCACTACCCACTAGCGGTATAAATCTGCGAAAGTTACTTCAGCTCTCTATGCCCAGTTTCCTCCCCTAAAAGATGGAAATAATAATGCCAACTTCACAAGCTTGTTGCATCTAATTTAATTATAAGACAATGCCTGGAGAGCACTTAGCACACCATCTGGGTTACAGAAAATATTTAATAAATGGCAGAAAGTGTTATTATGATATCGTTATGCTATTAAGTTCACGGAGTATTTGCCAGGCACCAAATTATAAGAGCTTCTTGGAAGAAGTGAATACGTGTTTGCAGGCCTCCGTGGGAGCAAATAACAGCTGGAGCAGAAGGAGAGTGTCAAGAGATGAGGTGAAGGGAGACAACAGCCAGGCGATGCTGGCCACAAAGGGAGCTTGCTTTTTATTCTAAGTGCAAAAAGCTAGTGAACTGTTGAAGCGGGACAGTGAGAATGGGGAAATGGGTGAGAAAGAGTGGAGGGCCAATTAGGAGGCTGCTGCAGGAGTCCCAGGGAGAGACCAGGGAGGATAGGACTAAGGTTGTAGCATCACTGAGACCGACAGAAGCAGAGGAATTTGAGACGTTATTTTGGAGGCAGAATCTACTGGCCTCGCTGATAGACATGAAGGGCAAGAGAGAGAAAAGAACCAAGGGAAAGTGTAAGCATTTGCCTTGGGCAACTAGATGCAAAAGATCGCGAAAGAAAAGGGTATTAATAAGGAAGAGTTAAGTGGTGAGCTGCCCTGCTGCAGCCTCCAAAGTTACCCAGGGTAGAAAGTCTATATTCTTAAACTTGATCACAAAGTCTTGAAATGCTATGAAAATATAACTCATCCAGAGAACACATCTTTTGGCAATTCAAATGATAAAAGTGGGTGTTTTAAGATTTTTGTAAAGTTCTGTTGAAGGCAGTGAGGAAGCAAAGTTAATGTTTAGTCTATTTATGTTCTATCAGGCTGTTTCTAAATAGCACAAATAATCTAATATTTCTTCACATGGGTACTAGAGTAATTTTCTAAAATGAAAACCTGATTACATTACGTCACTGCTTAAATCCTTCCTTAGTTTCTCTATCTTTTTTTTTTAATCGATGTATAGTTGATTTACAATGCTGTGTTAGTTTCAGGTATACAGCAAAGTGATTCAGTTATACACACACACACACACACACACACATATTCTTTTTCAGGTTCTTTTCCCTTAAAGGTTATTACAAAACATTGAGTATACTTCCCTCTGCTTGTCTGTTTTGTACGTAGAAGTATGTATATTTTAATTCCACACTCCTAATTTATCCTATCCCCCTCTTTACCCTTTGTTAACCATAAGTTTGTTTTCTAGGTCTGTGGTTCCTTTTCTGTCTTGTAACTGAATTCATTTGTATCTTTTTTTTTTTTTTTTTTTTTGCCTGCAGCATAAAGTCCAAACTTCTATATGGATCAGAGAAGACCCCTGCATGATGCTGTCCAACCTTCTCTCTTGCCCCTCCTGCCAGAGGCTCCTCCCTCTGCCCTAAATGCCCCCTCCTCAATCGCCTGTCTTGAAAGCGCCCAATCATTTCAATTCTGCTCTAGTGCCACCGCCTCTGGAAGACTTCCCCACCCCCTAGGAGGAAGTGAACACTCCCACCTTTGTCCCTCGAATGTGTCCTTCTCCTACCTGTATAACAGCACCTATGACAACTGAATGGCATGTCTGTGTTCCCACCAGGCTGTGACCTTCATGGAGCGAAGACCATGTCCTACGTATTTTAATAACATCACCAATTAACACGTTAGCTGACACTTCAAGGCCTCCATAAATGTTAAACCAAACAACTTTTAAAGTGTAAAATGGTATATAACTTTGTCTTTTAAAACGAAGATAGAATTAGGAAAGAAAACAGGAAAGAATAACTATAAATGATTTTATGGTTTCCAGCATTCAGCAGGTCTGCTTCTTTTCACTGCATATAAAAAACAGCAAATACAATGCAAAAAAGTATATATGGACCCTGAGGTGCACTCCCTCAGGGTGAGTGTTTGGGGAGAGATAGTCAGAGGAACAGGAAAACGTCTATCTATCCTGATTTTATGGCTACTGATAATTTAAAGGTGCTCCTTACATAGTCACTTTCAAGGCAAATAATTTATCTGTGTTTTACTATATAACTTTATGTTCTTTAAATCTTGCACAAGCAGGGATTTATTTGCAGCGTGTGAGGCTGAGGAGAATACATGCACTTACAAACTTCTCTATGTTATAATATACAAACAGTCAATTTTAAATTCTTGAAGAAAGAAAAGAAAGAAAAAAACATCTGAAGTTAGCTTGCTTTCCTCTAGAGATGTGATTAAAAAGACTTAACTAGGAGGCAGTTTTTCACATGAAAGTTAATCCTTAAAATAAACGTCTGTTTATATATGGCAAGTTAAACAAACACTCCTCATAAAAGAAGGAGCATAACAAAAATGATGAATTTGTAACAGCTCCTGCAAATATAATCACATAGGCAAAGCATGGTTCAGAGAAAAATGCTGTGGTTTGAAAAATCTCAAAATAATGAGTAAACTAAAGGAAGAAACAAGGAATCTTTCTTGAAAATCGAAATATTTATTATATTCCATATTAATGTTCAACTAGAATAACAAATTGAATTTAGTAACAGACAAGAATCAGCTATGATCAGTTATTATTAACAATCTATGAAAAATAAGCATTAGATTTTAATTTTATTTTGTTCACAATTTCTAGGATAAGGGATAAGCTCTCCCCTCCCTCAAAATAAGGCTTAGAAACATTTGCATTTAATGGCCATTTCATCATATAACCTGGCAGATATTAGTTTAGTACAATCTGACCTTCATGAAAAATCAGTGAAGTTGTATAGCCCCTAGCCGTAATCCAATAACTCAGTTTCCAAATCTTAAAAACAAAAAGTTAAATGAATTTGGCTTTGAAAAAAAATTGTTTCAATAAAATAAGCTTTAAAAGTTTTAAGATCTCCTTTCTATCTGGCTTTCTGAGACTGTTTGCAGTCCAATGTCTTAAAGCTGTGCAATTGCTCATTTCACGCCCCTTGCTAAAAGCAAACAAAAGTAATTTCTCTTTTAAATTATACACACATGAGCGCTCTAGGATTTCACCTAACATTTCAGAAACACCTCTGTGTCACAAGTTGAAGCTGCTTTGATGGCATACTACTTCAGTGTCCTGAGAAGAGTGCAACTTTACAAACAGCCCTTCAGTGAGCCTTTTTGTAAAGCTAAAAATTTTTGAAAACATCAGTTACTGCCTGATTTATCTGATAAACATACATTTTCATATGTTGGCTTTTGCGGGGACATCAAATAGGTGTGGTGAAGAGCCTGATGTGGAGAACTGGAAAGGTCAGTGATGACTCATCTTTTACAGATGCCTTCAAAAATTCCAGAAGAATCTCAAGCTTCTAGCCTTGCCCCAACACGACCCCTTAATTTCTCTTCTAGGGAATGGGAATGGAATTTGTTGTGATGGCAGATGTGGGTTGTTATGGACTAAATGTTTGGGGGCAATCCTAACCCCCAATTTGATGGTACTAGGCGGTAGGGCTTTTGGGAGGAGATTGTGTCAGGAGGGTGGGGCCCACATGAATGGAATTAATGCCCTTATATGTGAGACCCCAGAGCACTCTCTTGCCCCTTCCACCATGTGAGAACACAGCTAGAAGATGGCTATCTCTACCAGTACATTGATCTTATACTTCCCAGACTCCGGAACTGTGAGAAATAAATATTTATTGTTTAAGCCACCCAGTCTTTGGCATTTTTGTTACAGCGGCCTGAACAGACTAAGACATGGATCAAGAGAATTTTCACCACTCTATACTTTGTATGTAATCACTTCTTTCCTATCTCTTTTAACTCTCTATCTACTCCACCCTCCCAAACAGAGAATTAGTCTTTGTCTTATACCTTTCTTTGCCGTATCCATTTTGTTATATAAGGTCCAGGAAAGCTGTCTATGTACAGGGTACCTGTACAGAACCTATAACATCATGAGTCTAGACTTCCTTGAATGGTAAGCAACTTTAGTTTTACAGACTTTAATTTCTAAAGTGGAAATATCCTCATATGCTGTATATCTTTATGTGCTGTTGTGACATGTGAAACAATGGATATGAAAGGATACATAATTTTTTAAAAAGCTGGTATGACAAGATACCATCATCATTAACATTCGTCCCCGTGCTAAGCATTATTTATTACAGAACAGATCTTATCTTTCAATCCATCCCTTTCCACTCCTCCTGCCTTTGCCTTAGTTCAAGCTCCTCTCATTTCCTTGAACTCAGCAGTACCCTACATGTCCTCCAGGCGATCAGTTTTTCCCACCACCAGTCCATTGTTCCCACCATGGACAGAATTATCCATAAGAAATATTTTTGATCTCGCCAAACTCTGGTTTAATATGTTCAGTGCTTTCCTATCACCCACAGTGTAATCCCAGACTTGTGAGCTGGGCACACACTCTTCCTTCCATAAATGACCCACTTTCTGTAACAGCTTCATCTTCAGCATTCCTCCTAAATTCCTCTAACAGGAGAGGAAAAGAGAAGTACCTGCAAATCCCCAAATCCTCCATGCTTCCCTACGTCCAAGCTTTTACACAAGCTCTTCCTTCTACTCATAATAGTTTCCTCTGCTTCTTCTTAGAAACCTCCCACCCCATCCTATCATCCTCCAGGGCTCAGGCGGCCATCATATCCACAGCACTATGCCCACACATAACTTATAGCGTTAATCATGTAGAATAGGAATTTTTAAAAATTCATCTCTCTCTCTCTCCTGTATCTTACTTATTTTTCCATCCTACACATATAACCATGGACTTGAGACTAAGAAAATAATGACTAATAAATTTATAGATTTAAATTTATTAAATAAAATTATAAATTTATAAATAAACAAAATAAATAATGTTAATAAATTTATTCAATAATTAGGAAACAAAAAGTAAGAAATTAAGAGGATTAAAACATTTTTTCTGATAAGAACTTGAGGAATTAAGTGGAGAAAAATATTGCAATTTTTCTCTCTCCAGCAAGTCAATATACTGTCAGAAAGCACAAAGGAAATAGACCTGACTCCCCAGAAAAGCCCTGGATTGAGTTCCATTTCTGGCTCCATTTACTAGATTTGTGGGTGCAAGTGAGCAATAACATTTATGAGCCTAAGTTCCCCTACCTGTAAGGTGAAGATCACTGTCACCTGCCTTGTATTCTTCAGAGTTGTTAGGACAAAACAAAATGAAGTGTAAATATCTTTCATAAACTCCCAAATGCTGTATAAAGTGTCATTAATAAGCAAGGTACTATTTTAACAGGTCATACTTTTGGGAAAAGGTGTTTTTAGTGGGACTGACACAGTTCAGTAAAGACGTACCATTTCTGAACAAGAGCCCAATGCTTATATTTAGAGAAATTATCCCACAAAGATCAGCTTTAATTACATAAAGTATACAGTTCCAAAATGTATAGTTTTCTGAACATTTACATAAGAGAAATCAATCATGAAATTGTATTTAATAACGGAGCAGAGTTTAAAACTGCTATATAGTGTTAGTATTTTACTTTTTTAGAACATCAGTCTTATTTACCAGTAAGAATTAGAAAATGATGACAATTGCTGTCGGATAACTCCACTTGGATGCCACTGGCTCTTCAAAATTCAATTAGGCTCAAACTGATCTCCCTATTAGATTAGAGAAGGGCCAGGCCCACCTTATGCACCACTGTAGCCCCAGCACTTACCATAGTTCCTAGCACACAGCACAGCTCTTAATTGCACAAAAGAATAAATGAAGTGAAGACGGATATTCAAATAAAGCAGTTGAATGTCTTTTAGAGGAAACTTGAACTGTACACTATCTTAAGAGCTTTTAAAGGAGACCCTGGGCAGGAAATTGACAGCATTCTGAGAACTGCACCCAGAGGTGCTTATTTTGTGGCCATCTCTTTCTCATTTGAAAATGTCCCTGCAGCAAATTTAAGCAATTAGTTGCTGACTATTCTCTTGGGGTTTTCTTTTTTTCCCAAATTGAAAGCCATTCTGCTTTTATTCACTACCATTCCATCATTGCTAAGGAAGGCCATCTATCGCATCAGCATTAATATTGTATTTGGGTGGTATCCAGACTTATATCTATAAAATGTGTAAATCAATGATTATTTGTAATAAACTTTCTATCCTTCCCTATTCTATCCAACAGCTAAACTTACATTTGTTTGAAAGGTCAAATGCAAACCACACAGATCTGAATTCTACTCTACATCTCTAAACTAAAAGTCTATCTTGATCACCAGATTGCACTTTAATGTATGCATCTTCTATGACAATATCACTTTTTTCTTTTATTAGCTCCTCTATTTTTTGCCTGATTATAAAACAAGAACTATTTTTCTCCACACATATGCCAGAACTTATATTGAATGACTACTGCCCATCACCTTTTTTTAAAATTAATTTATTTTATTTATTCTTGGCTGCATTGGGTCTTCATTGCTGCGCGTGGGCTTTCTCTAGTTGCAGCGAGTGGGAGCTACTCTTCGTTGATGTGCGTGGGCTTATCATTGCGGTGGCTTCTCTTGTTGCAGAGCACAGGCTCTAGGTGCGCGGGCTTCAGTAGTTGTGGCTCGCGGACTCAGTTGCTCAGCGGCATGTGGGATCTTCCTGGACCAGGGTTCGAACCCGTGTCCCCTGCATTGGCAGACAGATTCTTAACCACTGCGCCATCAGGGAAGTCCTGCCCATCATCTTAAGACTTTGGAACGTAAACCATTTGGTGTCATTCTGATCCAGTCTGTCAATCTCTTTTACCATCCAAGTATTAAATTGCTTAAAGCCTGGTTTTTCTATCAGCCTCCAAATTTCCCTCAGTTCCTCTCGATTCCAGACCCTTTGGCTTTGTGCCTTGTGTTCTTCTTTCCCCTTCTGAATTTTGTCCCACCATGAATTTCCTACTGTCTTAAAAACAAATTTAAGCCTCTTTGTTAAAATAAGTATACATACATTACATTAAGCTCTATCAAATACACCAGTTATTCTAAAATTTGGCTGATCACCTGAATCACATGGAGAACTTTATAAACATGAACAGCCTCAGTTCATCTGGGACTTTTTAAAATTGAAGTATAGTTGATCTACAGTATTGTGTTAGTTTCAGGTGTACAGTAAAGTGATGCAGTTATATATATATTTTTCAGATTACTTTCCATTACAGGTTATTACAAGATATTGAAATAGTTCCCTGTGCTATACAGTAAATCCTTGTTGCTTATCTACTTCATGTATAGTAGTTTGTATCTGTTAATCCCATACTCCTAATTTGTCCCCCCGCCTTTCCCCTTTGGTAACCATAAGTTTGTTTCTTATGTCTGTGAGTCTGCTTCTGTTTTGTATACAGATTCACTTGTATTATGTTTTAGATTCCACATATAAATGATATTATACTGTATTTGTCTTTCTCTGTCTTTATTTCACTTAACATAATGTCCTCTGAGTACATCCATGTTGTTGCAACTGGCAACATTTCGTTCCTTTTTATGGCTGAGTAACATTCCACTGTATATATATATACCCCATCTTCTTAAGCCAATCATCTGTTGATGGACGTTTAGGTTGCTTCCATGTCTTGGCTATTGTAAATAGTGCTGCTATGAACATTGGGGTGCTTGAATCTTTCCAAATTAGAGTTTTCATTTTTTGCAGATATATACCCAGGAGTGGGATTGCTGGATCATATGGTAGTTCTATTTTTAGTTTTTTAAGGAAGCTCCGTACTGTTTTCCATAGTGGCTGCACCAATTTACATACCTGGGACGTTTTGATTCAACAGGTCTGGAGTAGGGTATATGAACCTACACATATTAAAATCTCTTTTCATGGGCTTCCCTGGTGGTGCAGTGGTTAAAAATCCGCCTGCCAATGCAGGGGCCACGGGTTCAAGCCCTGGTCTGGGAAGATCCCACATGCCGCGGAGCAACTAAGCCCGTGCGCCACAACTACTGAGCCTGCGCTCTAGAGCCTGTGAGCCACAACTACTGAAGCCCGCGTGCCACAACTACTGAAGCCACGCGCCTAGAGCCCGTGCTCCGCAACAAGAGAAGCCAGCGCAGTGAGAAGCCCGTGCACCGCAACGAAGAGTAGCCCCCGCTCGCCACAAATAGAGAAAGCCCGCGCACAGCAACGAAGATCCGATGCAGCCAAAAATAAATAAATTTTTAAAAATCTCTGTTCATCATGATGATTATCAGTCAGGTTTAATAAACTCTCATAAACATATTTAAGTATAATAATTTGTATAAAACCTTGAAAAGATATAATTTAGCACTTTAATTGATATTCAGTCTGATCATTTACTCTTATTTAGCTTTGAACATTTTACAGGTTTGGTGTTAGAATCTTTCTAAAACATGGTTTTAGGAAGTACTGTATCTCTATGTTCAAAATGTTTCTTTCCTCCGTATATGGAACCCCATTAGGGTACCACTCCTGCCCTCTTTCCACCCCACTGGCTCTGCTCCAGCCAGTGGGGGGAGCCATTTGGGTTTAAGAACTGAGCATGCTCACTCAAGCTCTTCCCTTCCTCCTCTTGAGAGCCAGCGGCCCACAAGAAACCAGGCTGTACTCAACTATCATTCAGAGAAAAAACAGATTTGATCTGCAGAAGGAGGCTAGGATAAGACCCCTCTGGATGAGGAAACGAGGAGTCGGCATCTGCACTGGACACGACCATGTGGCGGGAAATGGGGGGTGGAGGCATGTGGACAGAAAAGAGCAGCCCTAGATGCTTAATCTTCCCCCTTCCTGAATAATGTCTCCAGCCTGCACCACCACCCAAACCCATGCTGGCACCCGCCTGACCTCACTGAGAAAGTGAATACTGGCAGAGGAACTGCAGTGGCAATGACGACGGCATGTTTCAGTCAGGAGCCAGAGGATAATGCAGTGAGCCAGGAAGATCCCAGCTTACAGAAGAACGGAGATAGCACGTGTTTCCAGAACCAGTATTTAAGGATAACGCAGTAAGGTGATGCAGGCGCTTTGTTTACATCACAAAATATTTCCCTTTCTATAAACTGCCACTTGAAGCAGTTGTCCTCAAGCAGTTTTGTGTATCAGAATATATGACCATGCACTTCGGTTTTTTATCTTATTTTTTAAAATTTATTTTATTGAAGTATAGTTGATTTACAATGTTGTGTTAATTTCTGCTGTACAGCAAAGTGACTCAGTTATACATATATATTTTTTTCATATTCTTTTCCATTATGGTTTATCACAGGATATTGAATATAGTTCCCTGTGCTGTACAGTAGGACCTTGCTGTTCATCCATTCTATATGTAATAGTTTAGAATGCACTATATTTATAAATTAATGCATTCTAAAGCAAAATAATAAACATTATACCAACATATTCTAATTACCCTCTATGTCAATAAACCATCTAACGATTATGAAAGTAGTTTGTCCCCTACACCGGTTTGTAATTGTCCTGAGAAAAGCTATAGCTATAATTACCTTCCTGAGACTGTGGTTATTTTGTGAAGTTTTATTTGCTCATTCCTAAAATTAAGCTTTCTCTCCATTTTTAATACGTTCCTTCTTTAGGAGTTTCTAAATGTTATTTTTTGGATTAATATTAAAGTGATAAAAATATATGATTTTATAAAGTGCTCTTATACTTTTATTCAAAGGAGAAGGAACAAAATGTCCATGCTGTATACACATCAGATGTACTTTTTTTCATGAAACACCCTGAACTACAACACATTACCACAGGGTGGTAGTGGTGTTATGCCCGATGCCCAGCTTTTTCTTTCAGTGCCGGGAACATAGATAGACCTTTTGTCAGAGTTAGACCGATCCTTGCCTAGATCCCATGAGTGGCACATAATAACTCTGCTGTAAAGGGGTAAACAAATCTATCCTTCTAATCCTGAATTCACTTCTTCCTTTATTAAAGGAAGGATTCACTCACTTCCAAGGATAATCCCTTTGCCTACACATGACATTTTGATGTAACTACTTTCCCACTCGGCCACAATGACACAACTATTTTGATGCAGGGGCATTTTGATGTGGCTAAAATAAACCACTGAACATTACTTTTTTTTTTTTAACTAGTAAGTAATGTGCATAACAAACGACCTCACGCCATGCCTAAGTGTCGCAATATTGCTGCCCTGTGTTCCCAGTTCAGACGGCAGTGCAACCGAGGGGTCAGTGGTCAAAGGGTCCAGACAGTCAGGGATGGGACGGGAAATAGGGTGATGCTCAGGATCTGGCTACATCTAACCAGGAGTCCTATCTTTACCACACATATTTATCTCAGAAAGGGCTATTAACCAATCTGTGTAAAATATCTGTTTATTTTCTGGAATTTCAATTGTAATCTTCAATAATCTGCTCTTCAAGTTCACTGGTTCTTCCCCAGAGATTATCTGGGTCCCAACTGCATAAGAAAATCTCAGTTACATTTCTGCCAGTTCTCTGAATTCATTGATAGATGGGTAGGTAAGTAGATGGGTAGGTCAGTAGACAGGTAGGAAGGAAGGGAAAAAGGGAGGGAGGGATGGAGGAAGGAAGAAAGAAAGAAAAAAAGAAAGGAAGGAAGAAAAAAAGAAGGAAAGAAAGAAAGAGAGGGATGGAGTGAGGGAGGCAGGGAGGGATTATTTTTAAAATCATAAACTCCACTCTAATGATGGTTTCAATTGGCAGGACTGATACCCCTAAAAGGATAACTCCGTTCTAGTAGATTTTTTAAGACCATCTTAACTGTTCCCCAAAATGAATAAAATCAAATGTGACTGTCCTCTGTGATCAGAACAGGGCAGAGTAAAGGTGAGAGATGAAGTCTGGGCAAATCACTAAGTAAAACGATAACACACACACAAATACCAACACAGGTTCCATACTTCGGTCATGACAGTGTGTTCCTTTATCACGATCCATTTCCTGTCCTCCGTTTATTCCTCCTCTGAGATCTTCCCTGCCCTACTCTATCCCCTGCCAGAAAAACTTAACTCCTCCCTTCTTTGTGCTACTTTTGTGCACTGTTCTTCTCTCTGTGCCTTGTAGTGTACTCATCTGTTTGCGTGATGCACAGGTGTGTAGAGCTGTACAGTCTGGGTGCAAATCTCAGCTCCACAGCTGACCAGTTGATAAAGACCTGGAGCAAATGACTTAACCTTTCTGTGCCTGGGTTTCTTGTCCTTTGAATTGTGGATAATAACAACGACAACTAACTTGTAGGGGTGTGGTAAGGACTAAATGAGCCAATGTATTCATGTAAAGTATTTACGACACTTCCTGGCACATAGGGCTCAGCAGATATCAGTTGTTCTTATGTTATTCTCGCTCCTGTCCCTTATAAGGCAGCAACTCCCCAAAGGCAGGACCGCGTTTACTCCATCTTTGTATCCCTGGTACCCAGCCCCATGCCCATCACCTCAATGGTACTTATAATTTGTTTGTTAAATGGAACTGAACTATTTCCTCTGCCTTCCATCTCTGATTGTTCCCTCCCCACCCGTTCTTTCCCCCAGCATGTCTGCTCTTAAAAAGTATAAACTTGTTTCACCTCTTGATTATGTCCCAGATTCCAATCTATGCTTGCCTCTTCTTTAAACTTCCTTTAAAGTTCTTTTTTTCCCCAAAAGTAGAGTATTCTTATTGCCCTTTCATCTTCTTCAGGCTTAATGCCTAGCTTTCACTCCTTCTTCAAGAAAACTGCCCCTTGGCTATTTCCAAACATATCCTACCTGCCAAATCTCGCTGGGTGAACTTATCCTCCCATTATGTCCTCTAAATAGATACAGATCTCCTAAAACAAATTTCTCCATTTATTCTCAGTTTTTTTAACTCCAGCTCCATGGAGATGCTATCACCAGCTGAAACTCAACAAGTCTATTTTATTTCATGTCATATATGTTTTTGCGTAATTTTAAAAAACACATGTGCCTGGTCCAGGAAACCTAGATTCTAATTCTGAAACTTCTGGGGAAAAACTACACAACACTGGGTAAAAGTCACCCAATCTGGAATTCAACACGAACTCAGCACCTTCCCACGGCAGCTCTGCTTCCCTTCCTGTGACCCCATCTGTCAGCAGCCGCAGCGGCGTTTTCCTAAGCACATAATCCCCAAACTTCTGAACTATCTTTAATTCTCTCTTGCCCCTAAATTCCTTAGTTTGCCATCAAAATGATCTGGAAACACGGTCTTCCTGTCTGTTCCTGCTGCCTGTGCCCCAATTCTGGTAACTCCGTTACTTCTCACCTAGACACCTCCTATGGAGAAACGAAGAGCAGCACTGCAGGAAGCATCTCCTGCTGCAGACAAGAGCTGGACCAGCAGCCAGCCTGCCACCGGCACTCATCCTTCATTTGGAAGTGACTGCTTCCCCTTCAAGTCTGGCCCGAGTGTGGAAAACAGCTCCACTCTTAATAGCCCATAATAAAATGGGGGCAACACAGAACTCTCAAACAAGTCTTTACCAAAGACTGGCGATAACAAAAGGACGAAACACAGAGAAGACCTTGCCAGACAATAGGAACAAAATACCTCTTGTCCGCCAGGCTTGTGAGCCCAAAGAGAGACCCAGGACCTCTGTGTCTTGGCTCTCCCAGCAGGTGCACACCAGATGTTCCCTGGCCGCCAAGGAGCACAAGATCAAGAGGCACCACCTTCAAGATCTCCAAACAAAACCCACGATGAGGAACCTTCCTCGCAGTTGTTCTTCACTCACAGGGATGCTGGCTTACTGCGAAGGCCTCAACTGGACAGCACGATCCAACAAACGTTCCCTATTGTTCATAAAAGGAAATCTAGTCCCCACTAATTAATTCTCTATACTCCTTTCCTCCAGAATTGTTTCCTGAAGATACAGCTCTCATCCTGTCACTTCCTTGTTCAAAATCGTGGTTGGCTGTTCATAAACCACAGAGTAAAACAAAAACCCTGCATCTGAGGCCCTTGACTGTCTACATCTTTACTTGGCTTCGTAGCCCCCTCTCTATGGGCAACGTCCAGCCTCACTGGTCCTGTAGCTTATGCTCCCGGCTTACTGGTCTACCTGCCATTTGCTCAACAAAACACGGACCCTCCTATCTTGGGACCCACATTTACATGTCTTTCCAGAGGCCCAGAATGCTTTTCCCCAGGATCTTTCCTCCTCACTGACTCACCTCTAACTGTTGGGCTTAAACACCCTCCTTTCCAAATGCACCACCTAGGTAGAGCTCACTCATTTGCAATTCCATGTGCTCGGTCCTCATGGAGCCCTATTTGTAAAAGGTAATGGATTCGCAGAGGAGAGCAATGTGCTAAGATTATGTTTACTCTAAAAAGCTTATCTCTCATTTTCAATGTTATCAGTGGTACGTGAATTCTGAAAAATATATTAATTACAGTATGAGAAAAAAATAAATCATAAAACAGATCAAGTTACCCACTCGATCTGTAGACGATAGTTTAACCCTATCTCCCTAACCCCCAAAAGTCATTCTAGGATCCAAATTATTTTATTTCTTCCTCATCCTACTCAAACTCCAATTCACTTGAGAAAAGCTGTGTTGAGAAAAGCTGTGTCGAGAAAAGTGAATGTTTTCTTTTTGGCCTGGAGTGGAACATTTCCTTTCCCTCTCTTCAACTCACATATCCCTACATCCTGATGCCTATGTTAGGCCATATCACATATGTGGTACCTTTATTGTACACAATTCTCTGTGTACACATAGAATTTGTCTGCTGAGGGTAAACAGAGCCAGGGAAGATTCTAAGGCTTGCTGTACTTTTCCCCTGGAAGGTGAGGCAACCAAGGACTACTTCGCTCCAATGCTTAATACAAATTCCGTAAGTTCAGAGGTGAAAATCAGGTTCTATGATTCACACATGAAATATATCGTATTTTACGTATCTTGTCATTCTTTTAACACATATTGAATGCCTACTACATGTCAAGAACTATTCTAAGCCTTGGAGATAGAGCAGTAAACAAAACAGATAAAAATGTCTGCCTTCCTGGAGCTAATAGTATATTGGAGATCATACTTAAGGTTCTAGAAAGGGTTTTCACAACATCTAATTTCATTTTAACCAGAAATGAAAGGTGTGTATAATCTACTCACTTACTTATAAACCTCACTAAACTAGTTTGTAAGTATGAACCCAAAAGTCTGAAAATAGCATGTAAAAGAACACATATAAAAGTTTAGGACAACATCCTATGACCACTCAAAGAATAATTTCCTACATGAGAAAGCAAGTTATCACCTCAGAGTAGCAGAACCTAAGTCTAAATGGGCTACAGGAAGAAAATTTACCACTCACTTCCAAAAAGATGCCTGTTTTCTTTTATCAAATGTATAACCTGAGGTTATAAAAGTTTAAAAACTTCGCACACATACAAACACACACACAACTATACACATTGTTTTAGAAGGCCAAGGTCATGTATATTTCTTTATAAAAAGCACCGTCAGAAAAATTTTTTTCATAATGACTCTACTAATACTGCTTTACTACTAATATCAGTTTTTCCTATGGTGGAAAGACAGCAAGTAACTAAAGTCAGAAACGTTATGATGGGGAACTATAGGTCTTAGGCATTATATAAAAATTTGTTAATAAGTAAGCAGTCTCAGGATAGAAAGATTCTATGTAGATTCTAAGTATCGCCTCTTCAGGTGATACTTAGAATGCCTGCCCACCCTCCAGCCTCTGCGTCTGATGGGCACATTTAGTCCTTACCACACCCCTAGTAGTAGGTTCTCTTCAGAGAGAAACCTTTTTATGAGAGAAACCGCTAGTGGTCTACCATAGTCCATTCTTCCCTTCCCGGGTACTTGGCCTTCTAGCTACAAACTCCATTTCCTGGCCTCCCTTATGCGCAGCCATGTGACTAAGTTTAGTCCAATGGGAAGTGAGTAGAAGAGATGGGGGCAACTCAAGTGTCATCCCCTTAGAGACACTTGGCCTAGATTTGGACTATGTTTTCCCCACTTTCTGCTGGCCGACAATGGTGATGACTTGGGCAACCTTGAAATGTGCCCACTGATGCTGCATTTCCCAGGTGCTGAATGTTTGTGTCCCCCCGAAGTTCATATGTTGAAGTCAAACCCCAATGTGATGGTATTAGGAAGTGAGGCCTTTGGGATATGAATAGGTCTCTACCCTCATGAACGGGGTAAGTGCTCTTATAAGAGAGACCTCAGAGAGCTCCCTTGCCCCTTCTGTCATGTGAGGACACAGCTAGAAGATGGCCATCTATGAACTGGGAGGCAGGCTCCCACCAGACACTGCATCTGCTGGCACCTTGACCTTGGACTTCCTACCTCCAGAACTGTGAGAATAAATGTTGTTTGTTTATAAGCCACCCAGCCTACGGTATTTTGTTATAGCACCCCAAACAGAGTACAACACAAACTTTTAACAGTTGGATGAACCCTGTGGCTAAGCTCTTGCACATGGGATTTGAGCAGAGGTAATGAGTGCCCTCTGGCCTAGGCCTTGATACATGGGCCTCCCTCCTCCAAGTTTTCTTCCTCCGCTTTCTGGTTGGAACCTGGAACATAAGGGACTGCCCCCCCAGGTAAGGACAATACCTTGGGGAGATGGCAAGGAAACAACACAGAAGGAACCAGGGTCCCTGAGTGGCCTCACGTAGCAGAAATACTCACTCACCTCAGAAACTTTCCTTGGACTGTGACGTAGGAGAGAAACTTCTTTGTCTTCTCAGTTTCTGAATTTGGGGGGTTTCTCTGTTATTACAACTTGGCAACTCTAATATTCAAGCTATGTTAGAGTCATCCTACCAGCTCTGGACCACATGCCTCTGAACTGTTACTGGTGAGAGAGGAATACATTTCTATATTATTTAACCCACTATATTTGGGGGTTTTTGTGACAGCAAGTTAGTCAACATATACTATGTTCCTACCATCTAATCTGTAATAAGTCAGTATATATAATTCTAGGAATAGGTACAAGACTCTACCCAGCATCCAATATCTTTTTCTCCTTCCTCATAGAACCCTGATTAGATACCCACTCTTTCTCTGCAAGTCATATGCTTAGGGGATGCTGAATCTATTCCTAGCTCTAGCAAGTACATATTAATTAGTTTAATAAGTTGCTATGAGGATTCCTTTCCCCGTGCCATCTGTAATTAGTTCAGAAGTGGGATGAGACCCAATTCCAGCCAATGAGGTGTGAGTGGAGGTCTGGGGGTGGGGAGGGACTGCTTCTGGTATACCGGAAAAGAGAGCCTGTTTTCTGTCTGCTGTCTGGATGTGACACCTAACGGATAAAGTATAACAAGAGTCCCCACAGAACACACATAATAAATAAACCAATCCTAAGAATAAAATAGAAATAATATACTACTCCAGCCTAATCATGAGCTGAAAGAAACACATTTCATTACTAGCCCCCTAACAGCCTTCAAAGGCACTGGAACCACCACAAACAGAAAAGAACTCGGCTGTGTTAAATAGCATCTTCCATTTGCTTTACTCTTACTTCAAAATGGCAATCCACAAAACTGTGAGGCTTGAAAATTCCAAAACTAGAAACCTCAAATAAATCTATAACAGTCTCCTGCTTATCCCAGACTACAGAGTACTCACGGAAAGAGCAGCAAAAATCCCACTTGCCTGACCCATTAATTCCTGTTGTTTCTCTTCAACGGAGCACAATGCAGGTTATTATTCTTTCGCTTACTTCTGATTAATTCTCAACACAATCTCTTAAAAGCTTTTCTAAACATTCTGTACTCTCATCAAACTCCAAATCAGTATAGCCATGACCCCAAATAAATAAGGCTCCCTGGAGTGCAAGCAGCAAAAACTGTGTTCTTTATCCACTGCACCTTTAATCCAGTCAGAAGCCTATTCCTTCCCTGTCATGGATGAAATCTATTCCAAAGCTTTGCCAGTCATTCACAAAAATTCAAAGTTCTCTGGTCACCTTTAGTCACAAAAACCATTATATTTCAGTAAGTAAAATGTCCAGCCCAAACTCCAAACTTTATTCAAAGTTCAAGATTCTCCCCTCCCCAGTCCAGGCTGTTCCAGGCATGGAAAGGCTTCTTTTCTTGAATCTGTCAGCTCCTTCCTTCAATTTACTACCCACAGTGTCTGTCTCCTCAAAGGGGCCTCTTCGTGGGTTCTGCAAAGATTTTCCTTCTGGAAACATCCTTGTGCAGCTCCCCCTAGTTTGGGCTCAAGCAAAGCCTCTTCAGGTGATACTTAGAATGCCTGCCCACCCTCCAGCCTCTGCGTCTGATGGGCACACCTCTAGCTTGTACTGCAAAGGTCACACTGTCCCTGGTAGGAAAGGCTCTTCAGTAGGGCCACTCTTAATTTAAAAGATCACCCACCAGGGCCTCTCCTGGTCCGTGGAAAACAAACCCTGCTGCCTTGTTTTTTGTTTTGTTTGTTTGTTTTTTATTGAAGTATAGTTGACTTACAATGTTGTGTTAGTTTCAGGTGTACAGCAAAGTGATTCAGTTATACATACATATATACCTATTTTTTTATTCTTTTCCCTTACAGGTTATTGCATAATATTGAGTACAGCTCCCTGTGCTATACAGTAGGTCCTTGTTGCTCATCTATTATATATATATAGTAGTGTGTGTCTGTTAGTCCCAGACTCCTAATTAATCCCTCCTTGCCCTCTCCCTTACCACTTCCCCCTTTGGTAACTGTAAGTTTGTTTTCTATGTCTGTGAGTCTATTTCTGTTTTGTATGTAAGTTCATTTGCATCATTTTTTAGACTCCACATATCAGCGATATCATACGATATTTGTGTTTCTCTTTCTGACTTACTTCACTCAGTATGATAATCTCTAGGTCCATCCATGTTGCTGCAAGTGGCATCATTTCATTCTTTTTTACAATATTCCATTGTATACATATACCACATACCCTTTATCCATTCATCTGTTGATGGACATGCTGTCTTGTCATTAGCGAAAGCACAGTGGGCCCCAGAGCAGCTGAGCCTCTTTGCTCTGAAGCCAGGCAGGCAGGTAGAGCTCCAGCATTTGACCTCTAAACTTGTCTAGTCCAGAGTCAGTGTCCACACAGATCATGTCAAGAGAGCCAAATGGTCTCCTTCCAACACCCTCACGCAGGTGAAATGGAATCATCACATTTCCTCCCGCCCTCTCAGCCCCGTCTTGGTCTCTTCAAGCTTGACCACACCTTCAAGGTGGTGAACTAAGAGGTGCAAACCTTACTTAGGAATGTGGATATCACTGCCACCTATGCTTTGCAATCTTCTGGGGCGTCACCCAAAACTGAAACAGAGTGAAACCCATGCCAACGTCCTGTTTCTCTTGTTTATCCCAACATCCAATATGTCTACCTCTTCGTACTTACTCTTCCTCCAACGTCTACAACAGATCCAGTCCTTCTGTTCTCACAACTTTTTTTCCACACACCTCTTTCTACTTGGCCATTACTTGTTCCCCTATGTCTCTCCCTCTTGCCACTGTCAAATCTCTAGGACAAACTGTCTAAACTCATCTCTTCTGTTTTTTCATCAGGCATTTCCTCTGACCATCTGTAAATATATTTTTCCTCCAGAAGTCCCTGAAAGACAACTCAAAAGTCACCTGTGACCTCTTAGACCAGTGCTGTCCCATAGAACATCCTGCAACGATGGAAACGTTCTCTATCTGCACTGTCCCAGGAGCACTCGCCACACGTGGCTATTGAGCACCTGAAATGTACTAGTGAGACTGAAAAACTGAGTTTTTAATTGTTAATTTTAATTGATTTTAATTTAAATAGCCACACATGGCTAGTGGCTATTGTGCTGGACAGCACAGTCTAGACAAATCAAGTGGCTTGTTCCCAGTTTGCAATCTACCTTAATGCTACATCATTTGGTACTGCCAACATTCCTCCAAGAACTTTCCTTTACCATTAGTTCTAGGAGACTATTTAAAGAGTTTGCATAATTTAAATCAATGGCCTAAGGTAAGAGGCCAGAATGGGCTGGGGAAACAACATAAATATATGCAAAGAGTAATTAATCAGCAAGTGGTGTGTGCTTTGGGGAAGGGAGGAGACAGGAGTGAAGAGGATGAGCAGATTAGGGCACATTCTAAGGGCAGGGATTATTGGGGGCGGGGTGGGGGCACTGGGTCGGTAAGCTAGAGATGGACCGTAAGGACCACTGACACAGCTTGGGGAAAAAATCATGGAAATAAAAATTTAGAGCAGAGAAGATACCTACAGATGAGAAAACAAAGATGTGCTTAAGGTCTTGCTTTCCCCCACAATAGGGTTTGAATTTCAAGCATTTAATTATAAGCTTCAGTGCTTTAAGAAAATTAACTCGGGCTTCCCCAGTGGCGCAGTGGTTAAGAATCCGCCTGCCAATTCAGGGGACATGGGTTCGAGCCCTGGTCCGGGAAGATACCACAGGCCGCAGAGCAGCTAAGCCTGTGTGCCACAACTACTTAGCCTGGGCTCTAGAGCCTGCGAGCCACAGCTGCCGAGCCCACATGCCGCAACTACTGAAGCCCACGCGCCTAGAGCCCGTGCTCTGCAACGAGAAGCCACCGCAATGAGAAGCCCACGCACCGTAATGAAGAGCAGCCCCCTCTCGCCGCAAGTAGAAGAAAGCCTGCTCACAGCAATGAAGACCCAGTGCAGCCAAAAATTTAAAAAAATAATTTTAAAGAAATTAAAAAAAAAAAAGAAAATTAACTCTAGCAGTGGGATGCAAGAGAGATTAGAAAGGAGAAAGTCTGAAGGTGCTGAAGGCAGCTCTGATAAGCCAAGAGGAAGGCAAACTGGATTCCACAAGGTGGTTTTCAAATAATTTTAGTAGTGGATTCTCAGTGTATATGTAAGTGAGATGTTTTATTAAAGTAAATTCATCTTTTGGTTTAAGTGGTTAAAATTGTATATTATGATATGAATAAAAATTGTATATTACAACAGGAACAAAACTGTTTCAAATTCCAGGCCTTTTTCCAAACATGACTATTGCATTGGCACCAGTCAACACGTTGGTGGTATCTAATGTGTAAAACTTCATACATAATATACTGTTTGCCCATGCTGTTTCTCATTACTGTTTTTGAAATGTTTTCAAACATATTAAAAAAATGAAATCCAGAACAAATGCTTATTGATCCCGTGAAGCACCTCTGCAGCCTCCAGTATTCTGGGGAATACAGTGTGAAAATCATTCAGCCACAGGTTAGGGCCCAAGATGCCCGGCTCCATCACTCTGCTTTACAGCTTTCCATCGCAATTATCACCTTCGAACATGATGCACAATCTAGTTATTTATTATACTTATGTTTTTCATATGATGATACATGATTTATATGTATATATGATTTTTATATGTCTTGTTCACTGCTGCATCCAACCGTGAAACAGTTGCCTGGCACAGAGTTGATGCTCAATAAATATCTGTTGAATGAGTGAATTCAGTATCTTCTGAGCCTTTGCCCTTGCTTACTAGTGCTGCTTCACCTGTAGTGAAAACAGCCTCAGACCCACCACCTTCTATTCCAGCAAACACTAAACTACACCCATTACATCCTCTTCCCTTTTTTTTGGGGGGGGGGGCTATTTTTTTTTTTTTTTTTTTTTTTTTGCAGTACGCGGGTCTCTCACTGCTGTGGCCTCTCCCGTTGCGGAGCACACGCTCCGGACGCACAGGCCCAGAGGCCACAGCCCACAGGCCCAGCCGCTCCGCGGCATGTGGGATCTTCCCGGACCGGGGCACGAACCCGTGTCCCCTGCATCGGCAGGTGGACTCTCAACCACTGTGCCACCAGGGAAGCCCATCCTCTTTCCTGTTAAAGGTTGAGTCCCAAAGAGAAGCTGCTTTGTCAAAGGGTGTATGTACTCTTCAATTTAGTAGATATCAGCATAGTACTTTCCCAGAAGGTGTGGGACATTTGTTACAATCCGTGAACCGAGGTGAGAAGGCTTTGTGGAGAACGCAGCATTGAGCTGGGCCTTGGCAGACAGGGTGAGGACAGAGCATCCCAGCAGAAGAGACCGTGTGAGGAGAGCGTGGAGATGGCTCAAAAAGGATTGGAAGAAAAGAACTGTTCTGTCACCTGTGCCTGGGACCAGATGAGGTCAATGTCTTAGGGGATGGATGAGAAAGAAGATGGAAAGAACCTGTGGCCCTGAATGACCGCACGGAGCAGAGCTGCCCGCCAACCTGGACGGCTCACCTCAGTCTATGACGTCAGAGGGAAATAAACCACTCTGTCCTTTAACAGATTGAATTATTGTCGGATCTCCCCCAGTGGGTAAACATCAACCTTCCATGCTGCCGATAGGACCCTATGCAAAGCACTTTCCTAACGCATCCCACATTTTTCCTGAAATTTTCAAGGTCCATATCTCTGTACCCATGAAGGGGTACAGGCTCCTTGATGGCCTTTCTTCAGCCCCAATACTTTGCACACTCCCTGGCACATATCAGGTACTTAAACAAATATGTTGAGAGGCTAGAATTGAATGGACAAACTGGAGACATACTGCAAAGGAAGAATCAGCAAGAACTGATAACATCCGATACAGAAAGTAAAGGAGACAGGAGGACGACAAAATTGGTACTACCATTACAGAAAGCAGAGACACTAGAGGGTGGCCCAAGCACTGTGATGCAGGACAAGCTCTTAGTGGGGAGGCTGTGGGTTGGAATGAGCCAGGAAAGAGCTGGTGAACTGGGTACCTTTACAGTTACTCACAAACCTTCTACACTCTGTCGATCAGGGTGGATGAGAAGATGAAGAGCTCAATTTTAAACATGCATTTGTGACGAAAGGCTATCCGAGCCAAGATGAAGCATCCTTTCGTTATCTTGGCCCAGAAGAATTTCTCTCTACTGTGACATTCTATAGCACTAGGTCTAATATAAAATTTAGCATTTAATCATGTTCCCTGTGAATTTGTAATTGTTCCAACGAGAAAAGTTTTTGCTAAATCCTTTCACACTTCAGTGTACTCCTGGGATGTGCCCTTAAATATATAAAACTTACTTTTCTCAATTAACAGTAGCTCTGAAGCACAGCCTTTAGCTTAAGAATAGCTCACATAGCACTAGCACATATATGCACTCAAATATTTATTTAATTATTGGATTTTTAATATAACTCATTTTAGAAACACATATTACTTTTATTTATTTATGTATTTATGATGTATTTATTTTTGGCTGCGTCAGGCCTTCATTGTTGGGTCTTCGTTGCTGCGCTGGGGCTTTCTCTAGTTGCGGTGAGCAGGGGCTACTCTTCATTGCGGTGTGCAGGCTTCTCATTGCAGTGGCTTCTTTTATTTTGGAGCTCGGGCTCTAGGCGTGTGGGCTTCAGTACTTGGGGCACATGGGCTCAGTAGTTGTGGCTCGCGGGCTCTAGAGCGCAGGCTCAGTAGTGGTGGCGCACGGGCTTAGTTGCTCCACGGCACGTGGGATCTTCCCGGACCAGGGATCAAACCCACGTCCCCTGTGTTGGCAGGCGGATTCTTAACCACTGAGCCACCAGGGAAGTCCCAGAAACACATACTACTTTTAAAAAAGTTAGGAGTAAATTATTTATACTTCTGAAGTATTCATCGCATATTTAGATCACAAAGAGAGTAGCATTACACTACGAATTTAAAGAACATGAACACATGAGGAATCATATACTTAAGAATCTTCTGATCTATTTTGGGGTTGTCATCAAAAAGAGTGGCTCTTAAAATATGGTCCAATGGCCACTACACACTAGCAAACTTTTAAGTATTAATTTTTAAATTAAGACATTCATTCCTTGAGATACTGCCAGTTACAGCAACACTGGATGGACCTAGAGAAGTGAAGTAAGTCAGACAGAGAAAGACAAATATCATATGATATCACTTACATGTGGAGTCTAAAAAATGATACAAATGAACGTATTTACAGAGCAGAAACAGATTCACACACATAGGAAACAAATTTATGGTTACCAAAGGGGAAAAGGGGTGGTGGGGAGAGATAAATTAGGAGTTTGGTATTAGCAGATCAAACTACTATATGTAAAATAGATAAACAACAAGGTCCTACTGTATAGCACAGGGAACTATATTCCATATCTTGTAATAAACTATAATGGGAAAGAACCTGAAAAAGAATATATATGTATCACTTTGCTGTACACCAGAAACTAAGGCAACATTGTAAATAAACTATACTTTAATAAAAATAAATATATAAAGATATTCATTCTTTTACCACCTCTGAAGTTCTAACTTCCCAAATTCCCAATTTAAAATGGCTGATTGAACACATGCTTTCAGCTCTACTCATTCTCAATACTTCAAAATCCCAGTAAAGGGATTTCTAAACAGGCATAAAACCACAAAGATAAACAAAGTGAGAGAAGACAAGGCTTCCCTGGTGGCGCAGTGGTTGAGAGTCTGCCTGCCGATGCAGGGGACACGGGTTCGTGCCCCGGTCCCGGAAGATCCCAGATGATGCGGAGCGGCTAGGCCCGTGAGCCATGGCCGCTGAGCCTGCGCGTCTGGAGCCTGTGCTCTGCAACGGGAGAGGCCACAATAGTGACAGGCCCGCGTACCACAAAAAAAAAAAAAGAGAGAGAGAGAGAGAAGACAACAACTGCAAAATTCTGTAAATGTAAAGCAGATGGATGAGTATGGATCTACTTAGCACAATGTAAGACAGCAATGAGAAAAAGGTGAAAATCAACCCCCTTGAACAAACAATCCCCAAATGGCTTAAGAACTGACAGCACCTGGTGCCTCTGGATGCCAGATAAAGGTGAAGCTAAAAGGAAGTGGTTGAAAAGTCTATTTTAAAATCACTCAACACCCCCTTTCATCCCTGCATCCCCCAACACCTCCACCCTCAATCTCTTCAACTTCAGCCTAGCAACTGCCCTCCCCAACCCTGGAATAAGACTGGAGGTTTATTCTGGAGAGGGTCACACAGAGGATGCCTAGCATTGAAGCCCAGGCATAACTGAAGGCAGGGATATAATCTTAAAAACAGGAAAATTACACAAAAGACTCTTTCCTCAATGGATGCTGGCAGCCAGGACTACAACTTTCCAGTGGAAGAGTCTTCTTGGGGGGATCTGACAAAGTGAAGAGAAGACTTAAAGATAATGGTATCAGAGGCCACCAACAAAATGGCCAACCTGATTATACCGTGACAAGCCCCTACCCCCCTGCACACACACACACACACACACACACACACACACACAGAGCCCACTCAGCTTCAAGGTTCATGCCCTCTCTCCCTCTCTCTCTCTCAAACTCCTCCCCCAAGCCCCCACCTCCACATACAAATACACACACACATACATACATATATACGTGTATATGCGTCTAGCTAGCTAAAGACAGGAAAATGTAATAAAAGAGCTGGAAAATAAAGTTGAGAACATCTTCCAGAAAACAGAACAAAAAAAATGAAAAGATGGAAAAGGGGGGAGGGGAGGGGAATAGGAAAAGGAGATGATGAGTGGAGAAGGTCCACCAGTCACATAATAATGACTCCGAAAAGAAATAACAGAGAAAACAGAACGGAAGGGACCATTCAAGCCAGTTTCCCAGAACGGAAGACTGAAAGGGTGTACAGAAAAGCCCACATGGTGGATGAAAATAAACCCACATGAATATTGCTATGAAGTTTCAGATTCCCTTGGAAAACAGAAGATCCTTCGAGCTTCCAAAGTGAATGGGGAAAAAGCTATATACAAAGCACCAAAAGTCCAGATTGTAAAAGAATTTCTCTGTTCTGGAAACTAGAGGATAGTGGAGCAATGCCTTCAATGTTCTGAGGGAAAAAATAATTTCCAAACCAGAATTCTAACCCAGCCAAGCCATCAACCTAGTGTGACTGAAAAACAGAATCACCTTCGGACATGGAAACCCACCTGCCCGGGACCCTCTCCTTCCACGTGCTCGGATGCATCATCAGTCTCTGTATAATCTCTACACACTCTCCTTTCTCCTGTGGTTTCCCGCACTCCACCTCAAATGATACCTCCTCCTCGAAAGACTGCTCTGTCAGGTAACCAGAACATTCTCTCCCAGCGTGTTGGCAACTTTAATCATCTTGCAAACCCCAGTAAGCATAGGAGAATGTGCAATGTATTACATTATTAAATGAGAGTTACTGAAATTCACTGCTGGGATAGAATAAGCAAATCTGGAGTGATTGTGGAAAACTTACCACATAAATGGGATCTGAACTGAATTTGAAGTTTCTCAAAAATGACTTGTCATGACCTTAAACTACTGAATATGCATAAATCAAAATAAAATTATTCATAAAATAAAAAGTTTCAACTCTTAAGAAAATAACAAACAACAGGGCTTCCCTGGTGGCGCAGTGGTTGAGAGTCCGCCTGCCAATGCAGGGGACACGGGTTCGTGCCCCGGTCCGGGAAGATCCCACATGCCGTGGAGCAGCTAGGTCCGTGAACTATGGCCGCTGAGCCTGTGCATCCGGAGCCTGTGCTCTGCAACAGGAGAGGTCACAATAGTGAGAGGCCCATGTACCACAAAAAAAATAAATAAAAAATAAAGAAAACCAACAAACAACAACATATAAATCATTAAATTTCTAAATAAATCTAATTGAATCTCCTTTTTTTAGATTTATTTTTTTTTTATAAAGACACTTCTTTTTTTAACTGAAGTAGAGTTGATTTACAATGCTGTGCCAATCTCTGCTGTACAGCAAAGTGACTCAGTTATGCACATGCAGACATTCTTTTTTAAATATTCTTTTCCATTATGGTTTATCACAGGATATTGAATATAGTTCCCTGTGCTGTACAGTAGGACCTTGTTGTTTGAATCTCCTTTTTGAATAAGATTCTTAAATGGCACACTGTTGCACACTTGTCTCTTAACTCTACCCGACGGATAACAGTCATTTCATTACACAAATCTATGTCTGTGAGAAATAGGAAAAATATAAACCCTATATGAAGCATGAAAATTCAAACAAAGCATTACTACAGAGATACAAGGACAAATCTCTGTGAACTCTGTGGTGCTCTTCACAGACCCACACTAAATTCTGCTTTCTAATTCATGACTGAAAAAAATGTATCTTTAAAGATGAATATTGTATTACAAATCTGAGTCAGTTTGCTTCTTAAAGCTTCTTCTTCTTTTTTTTTTTTTTTTGCGGCACACAGGCCTCTCACTGTTGTGGCCTCTCCTGTTGCGGAGCACAGGCTCCGGACGCGCAGGCTCAGCGGCCATGGCTCACAGGCCCAGCCGCTCCGCAACATGTGGGATCTTCCTGGACCGGGGCACGAACCCGTGTCCCCTGCATCGGCAGGCGGACTCTCAACCACCGCGCCACCAGGGAAGCCCTCTTAAAGCTTCTTAAAATCTAGAAGTGTAACCAAATCCGATCAATTGCTGCTGAGCTATTTTAACAATCACCTTTATATAGTTTCTGCAAGCTTTTCTAAGTTGTCATAAAATACACATAACACAAAACTGACCATCTTAACCATCTTTAAGTGTACAGTTCAGTAATGTCTGCTACACTCACATTACTGTGCAACCAATCTCCAGAACTCTTTACATCCTGCAAAACATAAACTCTATATCCGTTAAACAACTCTCCGTTCTCCCATACCCCCAGTCCCTGGCAACCACCACTCTACTTTCTGTCTCTATGAATTTAAGAACTGTAGGTAGCTCATATAAGTGGAATCATACAGAATTTTTCCTCTTTGTGACTGGCTTAGTTCATCTGGAATAATGTCCTCAAGGTTTATCCATGTCGTAACATGTATCACGATTTCCTTCCTTATTATGGCTGAATAATTTTCCATTTTATATATATAATATGTAACACATTTTGTTTATACATTCATCCCTTAGCATTTGGAATGTTTTCATCTTTTGGCTATTGTGAATAACACTGCTGTGAACATGGGTGTACACATATCTTTTTGAGACACTGCTTTCGATTCTTTTTGGTGTTTACAGAAATGCCTGAAAGATCTCTATTCTTACTGCTCTTAGAAGAAAATTAAAGTCTAATAATAAGTGAGCTAAAAATACGGACATCACACAAACACATCACTATGTAGTAAATATCTTTGGAAAGGTACTTCTTAAGTGCTACAGAAATTCACAGAGGAAAGAGCGAATTCAGATTATGAACTTTAAATATACCTGGATCTTCCAAGAGTTGAAATAATTTTTAAAAACGCATTATTTCAATTTAAAAACTCTGCCTACACTAGCCTCAAAAAAAAAAAAAAGAAGCATAGGACTATGTTTCAGAGACTTAAATCCTAGCATTGTTTTTTTTGTTCTACTTTACGTTTTTTCCCACAACAATCCATTTCATCCACATACAAGACAAGCTCTGCTGCAAAACTACCACCTTTGATCATTTCTTTTAACATTTCAAGAAGTACGTCTGCTACATCACAGCAGCCTCATTGCTTCTATTTTGAGAACTATCAGAGCTTTCAAACCACCTACTGCCACAAACTCCAAATCACAATCACTGATTTCCCCTTAGATTGATGTATCTTAAAGTGTATTCCATGGGGCCATGACCATCCTGGGCAGTTTATGAAGGCAGGATTGCCATTATTTTGTGGGAGTTGGAGGGAGGGAGGGAAGGAGGGAGGGATGGGAGGGGAATCTTTGAAACTATTTTGTTTACAGACATTTTACAAATATGAAATGAAATATTATGATTTAGAAACAGTTATTATATTCTCAAAGGTTCCCTATGTCCTATCAAGATAGTGTTGGTCAGTGCACCAAAGCTATTATTTAGTTGATGATCCAGCATGTCTCAGCTAATATTTTTATAATTTTACATTAATATAAATTAAATTTGAATTTTTTCTTATGTTGCATCATATTCTCAATTCATAAAGTGGATCAGTAGCTCAAAATGGATGACTGCTAGTTATTTCAAAGCAGGGATAAAAATAGCAACATAAAGTACCATGATCAAGAAGAATAGTAAACAGAAATCCAGGGTGCATACACAATATCCATTTATGGGATTAAAGGTTATTTTATACTAACAGAGAATAGGCATTATGAAAATTTTCACTGGGTTAATATAGCAGGATTAATTTGACCACTACCACCTGTTTTACCAAATTTGCTACACTTCTCTGTTACATTCAGAACCTAGGCAGTTATAAAGTCCTTGTAATTTTGTCAGGACACTGACAGCCCAAATTATTTTAAGTATATTGCAGAAAACTAAAATCTAGCATGTTTAAGATACTAATCTGGAAAAACAAATCTAATCCTTAGCTACCCCTCTACAGCCTACAATGGTATTTATTGTTAACTATAAAATTGTATTCTAAGCCTGTATTGGTTGCATCAAATATAACCACAGAGGTTATTTTAATATTAGTTCAGGATGAAAAGAACATAGGCAGTGCTGTACTGAGCTAAAGCTTAAATATTACATTAAGGTAACCCACACTTTATTATGTTTATGTAAAGTTACCATTACTATCAATTTTTTGAAATAGTAAAGCTCTTTAAGATGAATGAGACTATTGTGAATAACTTCCTGAAAAAAAAATCCTGGTAGTTTTAAATATTTACACCTAAACTAAAAACACACAAGCACTCTTATATACAACACTGAATAGCAGATGGGATCATTTCCTACAATGTAGTAGCGAAGAAAAAAAGAACAGATTGTACTATTTCTGTTTGGAAAGCAATAAGATGAACAGCAAAGAACTTCCAAGAGATACCTGTGAATAAACCATTCAAAAAATTTGTCTTAAGTCACTTTATGGTGCAAATATTCATAAACACATAAAGTACACATATGTATAAATGTCTATGTTCTTTATATTAAATATTTAATATATTCACATAAGTATCAATGACTAGGAGTTCTTGTATCACTATGTAAAGATTGTTATTAAAGTCTGGTCACCAGTTTCTATTATTCTACTATTCACCTTAATCTGCTCTCATATTTGATCCTCTGCTGTGGTCACCGCTTCTACTTGGAATCCCCAGCTGCCGCTCTCCATGTGCCTCCTGCACTTAAAACTGGGTATAACACCAAGTTCACTTTTTTTTTTTTTTTTTTTTTTTTTTGTGGTACATGGGCCTCTCACTGTTGTGGCCTCTCCCGTTGCAGAGCACAGGCTCCGGACGCGCAGGCTCAGCGGCCATGGCTCACGGGCCCAGCCGCTCCGCGGCATGTGGGATCCTCCCGGACCGGGGCATGAACCCCGTTCCCTGCATCGGCAGGCGGACTCTCAACCACTGCGCCACCAGGGAAGCCCCAAGTTCACTTTTATTTCTTATTTTGTATAATTCTTGAGAAAATATGTTGGCTTCTGGGGTATTTTTTTCTTTTTCAATTTTTTATTTGTTCATTTATTTTGGGGAAGGGGGCTTGTTTCATTTTCAGTATTTCTTTTATGCTTTTAAAGACAGAGAAAGCCATCTGTCCTAGCTCGGGTGCCCGAGAAAACTGAGCCCCAGGCAGCAAGAGGAGATAAAGGATAACACGAGGAAAGCAAAAGGGGTCACCAAAGAGAAGCGGGTGGATAGGTGGGCCAGCCATGAATTCGCAACCAGTGCGTTCAGGAAGCAACAGACACCACAGAGCATCCCATAAGGGAGAGGGCTGGGCCCTATCCCTACCCCTGTTGGGTTGGGTTAACCACCTTTCCCAACCTCTGGCAAGTGTCTGGGGCGGGCACGGCGCCCCCTGCCGGGCTGGTATCTGCAGCGCCAGGTGAGGTGGCAGCTGTGAATCCCAGGAGCACCGGGTACAGTCAGCCCACTGTATCCGTGATGCCAATCCTGTGTATACCGAGAGCCAACTGTACTCTGCCAGTTTATATAAGGGACTTGAGTATCCATGAATTTTGGTATGGGGGGGACTGGAACCAATTCCCTGGATATCTAGGGATGACTGTACTCCCTGCATTCTGAATGGTAAAATAACACAACCTTGCATTCTGTAACTCTTTATGGTTTTTAACGTGTCTCCATTTGAATCTCACAGCTGAATAAAACAGAAAGAGAGGACGGCACGTCACTGTTTTACAAATGGAAAAAAGAGTTTCAGTGACCTCACAAGTGTCACATCACTACGTACTGGTTTCACTGCCCCCTTCAAGTCTCAAGTTCCTTGAAGCAAAAAGCAAATCTTTTCTTTTTCTTCCTTTTTTTTTTTTTTTTGCTTCTCAAACATGTTAAGATGCTGACAACAGGTAGCATACTTACTAAGACCTTAATTTAAATTCATTAACTTTAAAAAAATTCCCATGATCTTATCTAGTACTAGTCTAGCTAATGCAGACATTTCTAGGCTTTTTTCCTAGACCCAAAATAGGAAGAGTCTGGGCAGCCAGAGCCTCTGGCATAAATCCTCTCAACTCTCCATTATCCCAAAGATCTAGAACTGATGGCTCATTTTCACACTCTTCAATTCATTTCAAAAGACTTTCAACAAGCCCTATGCTGGGCCCCAGAGATACTTAAACCAAACAAGCAAAGGCTGGGGATTCTAGTGGGAAAACAAATATAAACTGACAATACAATTTGTAGAGTAAAGAGGAATATGGAATATTATTGATGCCTATGGGGGGGGAACACTACCTCCTCCAACAGATATCAACTTGGATATCTCTTGAAAAATTAAACAAACAGCATTCTAGAAGCCAGTAAAAATGATGATTTGAAAATACTAATGTGACTACTTGGAACAAGCCAGAATTATTTTACACACATTAATTCTACTACAGGACAAGCAATAAGATCCAACGATGCATGACATCAAACAAAAACACTACTATAAACTAAAATATTAAACTTGAGCCTTTGCCTCTGAAAGGTATTAACATTGAGGAAAAACCCTATAATAATAAAATGGAAATTGATGGGTAAACATCATTTCAGATAATAAGGCAAACAACACTGGAAAAAAATATTAAGGAATGAAAATCCTAAGAACATAAAGGTCCCTAAAAATACAGTTGGAAGGTCTAGAAAAACATTTCAAAAGACAGCTTTACTTTTTACTATTATTTCTACCAATAAAAAAATATGTTTTCCTTTCCTTCTTTACTAATTCAGTTCAAAAGCCCAGCAGGTGGGGCTGAGCAAGGCAGGCAAGTAGGAGCTATTGGAGGTCAAGCAGGGTGATGAAGGTCTGTCTCTATACAGCCCTGTGGGGAGCATCAGTGGCTTATAACCCACTGAGTAAAATAGAAAGTCGTAAGTCCATACTGATGTGTACAAAAAATAAATTTAAAAATAAATGGAGAGAAAACATTTCCTCAGTAAAATAGCAACTAATAAATATAGAAAATAATGAAATTAGAAAATCCGTTTGGCAAATACCAAATAATTGTCCCCCAAAATGCTACAGCATTTTAAAATATGTATATAAGATGGTAAATGTGGAATGAAGAATGATCCAAGTTTTTGTTTTCCCAGCACTGCGTGAGTGAAGCAGCATAAAAATTAGGAGTCCGGCTCTGTGACTTACTGCCAGGACTTAATTCTTAGTTACTTCTCTGATTCTTGGTTTTCTCACCTGTAAAGATATATGAACTAGATTCATGGTTTTAAATTGTTAAATTTGAGAAATCTTTTTTTTTCTCCCCGAAGCAAAATTTTATATGGAAGCTACAGTCTATAAAATTTAGATAAGCATCTTGGGGATAAAATTTTCTGAGGGGAATTTAAATAATAACTAACATGGGTATACTTAATGAAAAATGCTCAGAAATCTGAAGCTTTCAGATGTCAAGAAAAATATGTAGGGCAAGAAAAAAAACAGACATGAAGGATTCTGTTATAACTTAATATTGCAGACCTGACATTTACAATAGTCAAGTTCAGTGGCCTTCCTAGAATCTAAAACTCTTAGAGAAAGATTTCTAAAAGGTGAGTTGGTTCAGAAGCTAGTTTTCAAAAGATTATCAAGAACTGGAACTAGTTCATTCATTTTCATTACAACAAGCATAATTAGCAAAGGATTTCACCAGAATATTGCCTAGTTACAGGCTGATACTGGAAGTCACAAAATACTAACTGAGGAATATCAGAGCTGGAAGGGTCACTGGTCACCTAGTCCAATCTTCTATCCCAGAGGACAGAAACCCAACCCATTCAACAAGTACTCACATATCTGTATGGCAGAAAACTCAGCATCTCATAAAGTACAGACATAAGGTACAGGCTAGATCTAGAACTGGAAAGTTAAATGCCTTCCCTAATACTCTTACATTTGGTCTGAAAAACATGAGCTATTCTGTGGAATGCACCATGTCAAAAAGCATAAAGGAAAAGGACACCAATAGGTGAGGATAAAGAAATCTAAATAACAGTGTTTAAACAGAAACATAATTTTTCCATTTGGGTATAGGGAAAACTAAGACATTACATAATTTAACTTCAAGGATAAAGAAAGAATTATTCAGACATCCAGATAGAAAAAGCAATGTGAGGAAATCAGGCTGCTCTCAGATTTTTTCCACAATACAAAAGTCGAAGACAATGGAACAAAATTTGAAGGGAAGGAAAATGGGACTTATATTCTGCCAAGTGATTCATGTAAAAAGACAACAGGCAGACATTCCCAAACCTAAAAAGAAGTTAAAAAAAAAACCCGTGAGCCATTCTCGAAAGGACTTGTAGGTATAAGACAGCTGCAGCAGTGGCAGGGGTGCTTCTAGTAATAACAGCAGCCTCCGGACCCCTGATGGCACTGAAACACTTACAGTCCAGTGGTAGCCTCTATTTTTTACTCATCCAGCCTCTCAGGGATTTTGTAAGGACCCAACTCCCTGAATTAAATCCCTTTCTGTTTAAAATACCTAGAATGTTTTGTTTCCTGCACTGAAACCTCACTGGTACAGTACTTTACCGTATTTATTTTTATTCTTTACAATCACATGTATCATATTTCTTTTCGTAAAAACAATACAGTGATTTTGTTTAAGCAAATTTAAAAAGTGGAAGCAAATATGACAAGATACTCACACTGTTTAGTTTTGAACAGTGGAAATATGAAAGGCTAATTTCTTCTTTTAACTTTTTCTATACCTTTTTCCAAAAATATTTCTCTTTGAAAGAAATAAATAGATCATTTCACCTGCAGAGGAGAGGAGAAGGAAGGCTGGAATTGGGAAAACCATTGAGAATGCTGATGCAATCATCTTAAACTGCCCTTGCAGGAACACGTATAGCTAGATATTTTAATCCTAATTCTATCTGGTGGAGATAGAAGTAGGTAATGTTTAAATCTTGATGGTCAGCAGTCTCTTCTATTTTCTTTAGCCGGAAAAGCAGACGACTGCCTTAAACCAAAAGTCGAACTAGTTTGAGATGTTTCTAAATAGGCTGACCTTATTCACCCTAACATTTCCATTAAACAGATAAAAGTTCGAGGACAGGGCCAAAGATTATAAAAATTACTTTCCAATTTCTGTTCTTATTCAGATGAACAATATTCAGAAATTTGTATTTGTCATTCCTTATTAATCCTTTTAAAATTTCCTGGGTAAATGACTTTATTACTTCTTAGTATTGTAACATTAAGCCAAGTGCCATCAGTAATAACAGTAAAGTTTCATAAAAGCTTTCAAAAGCTCTAAAACAGAATTTCACTAATTATGTATTTCTATTCTGAAGTTTGCAACATCATCCTTTTAAGTATTAATAAAGTGATGATCTAAACCATATGAGAAAAAAAGTGTTAAAAATTCATAATATGGGCAGATTAATTAAGACTAGAAGCATCTTCTAGTCTTTTGATATACTATAGTTTCTGGGTATGTTAAAGATTTTATTAAATGGTCAAGTGGAGGGATTATTACAAATATAAGCAACTTAAAAGCACCAACAAGGATGTCTGAACTGCACTGGGAAAAGAGTGTGAATAAACATTACAGAGAAAGAGAAAGTGGTGCATAATTCTATATTCTATCCTTGGCGACTTTCATTTTAACAGGATACAAGTCTTAGTTACAAACCACCAAAAGAAAAACACACACATACACAATTTAAAAACACATAAAACATTCTAATAACTTCTCTCTCAATGCTATAGAAACTGGAGTTATATCAAATTATTTTAACTAGCAGGCCTTAGGTGCTTCCCTTGGATGAATTGTACTGGCACATCTGAATGGCACATTTTTTAAAACAATATTCTGTTCCTTAGGTATTCTTGGAAAAGAGCCATAAATTACTTATAAAGTAATCAAATTCACATATGTGAAAACTCCACAGTCACAAAAAATAGAAACAAAGTTAGAATAGTCAACTGTAGGGAATACATGGTTAACCTAAATGTGAACAGCAGTAAGATTTCTAGAAAATGGGCAATAAAAAAGATTATAATGTTTTCTTGCAAAACACTCTACTGATATAAATATTTTGTCTTTTGCCTTCCAGCTCTATGTTGGAAGTTGATTTTTCTCTTCTTTCTTCAGCTGGTCATTGTCCAAAAATCCAGTGCAGAAAGTTTTCCATTACAGGTAATAGAAAATAAATTACTATGTTAGCACAAATTATACATCCAAATATACCACACATTGAATTCTTTTTGTTATATAATAATTCTCTTAGTCCATATGGGCTGTTACAACAAAACGCCATAGACTAAGTGGCTTATAAACAACATAAAGTTATTTCTCACAGTTGCAGAGGCTGGGAAGTTCAAAATCAGAGAGCCAGCAGATTCAGTGTCTAGGGAGGGCCAGTTTCCTGGTTCATGGACAGCTGTCTTTTCACTGTGTCCTTACATGGCAGAGGGGGCAAGGGAGCTCTCTGGGGTCCCATCAGTAAAGGCACTAATTCCATTCATAAGGGCTCCACCCTCACAACCTAATCACCTCCCAAAGTCCCAGCTCCAAATACCATCCACTGAGGATTAGGTTTCAACATAGGAATTTTGTAGAGATACAAACATTCAGTCTATAGCAATAATACTTTTATTCTGTAGCCCAATAAAGAACTGAGCTGTTTCCTTTCCAACACAGCTGTCTGTTACACAGGCTATAAACAACATGGATAACAATTTTTACTAGCCAAGTAATTTTTTAAGCTTATTTTAAGGAGGCTAGAGTCTTGTTTTTTTCAAATCATAGACTGAATTTTGAGAAATTTATTTATAAAAGCCATTTGTACAATATTTACAAATTCCATCTGCAATTTCCAAAAAAAAGATTATAAGAGGATTATATACAGTGATCCAAAATGGAAAGTGGAATCACACTGAAAGTGGGCTCATATTAAAAGGAAAAAGCTATTATTTTTTTAATACCTCTTTATTGGCGTATAATTGCTTCACAATACTGTGTTAGTTTCTGTTGTACAACGAAGTGAGTCAGCCATTTGCATACATATATCCCTATATCCCCTCCCTCTTGTGTCTCCCTCCCACCCTCCCTATCCCACCCCTCTAGGTCATAGCAAAGCACCGAGCTGATCTCCCTGTGCTATGCTGCTGCTTCCCACTAGCTATCTGTTTTACATTTGGTAGTTTTTGAATATCACAAGATGTAAAAACAGAAATCAGTTACTTCCTTTTATGGGGTTATATTAACAATTAGTTAAAATTGAAAATGATACATGTAATAAATTATATAAGAAGTTGTTTTCATTGGTCTTGATTGACGGATGCTTACAAAAAAGCTGGTTGAATTAGAGGTAAACATTGCCCTTACACAATCATGAGGAGGAATTCTGAGTACACCTTGGTTGTTGGTGGCATTTGTTTTCTCACTGGATCCACCTCCATGCTTCCTTGCACCCCACAGACTATTTTATCAGGCTGCAGTCTGTGTGTTTTGAAAGTCATAAAACTTTGTACTTGAATCTGCTCTGAGTTTAGCCCACACTTTACTAATACTAACTCCACTTTTATTCATTTTTAGTGAACACCTTTTCACATTTTCAAGAATAACTGTTCCAAAAAATTTTTCATTACTCCACAAAATTCTCACTACAACTTTTTCTTCCTTTAATGAGGAGACTGCGAAGATTATTTGGAATCTCTGTGAACTTTGCTGTCTCACCCCATCTGTTACCTCCTAAAAAGTGCTCTGTGCATCTGCTCTCTGCCTTCCCTTTTGTGTCAGAACTTGTATCCTTTCTCTTTTCTTAAGGCCAGTTCCTCCACAGGTGCTCATCTTTCTCATGGCCTCTTCCTGTTTCATTTACCTTTCCTGAATCTTTCCTTCTCCCCATGTCTACAAACATTGAAAGTCTGTTCTTCCTTAAACTATTCTGGAAAAAGCTATTATTGAGTGAGATTTAAAGCTTAGTACATTATACATTGTTTAAAATGGTTCAGGAGATTTAGAGCCTTCAAAAATAAAAACAGGGGACTTCCCTGGTAGTGCAGTGGTTAAGAATCTGTCTGCCAACGCGTGAGACACGGGTTCAAGCCCTGGTCCGGGAAGATCCCACGTGCCACGGAACAGCAAACCCTGTGCGCCACAACTACTGAGCTTGCACTCTAGAGCCCACGAGCCACAACTACTGAGTCCACACTCTGCAACTACTGAAGCCCGCGCACCTAGAGCCCGTGCTCCACAACGAGAAGCCACCGCAATGAGAAGCCCGCGCACCACAGCAAAAAGTAGCCCCCGCTCGCTGCAACAAGAGAAAGCCCACGCACAACAATGAAGACCCAGCGAAGGCAAATAAATAAATAAATAGATAGATAGATAGATAGATAAATAAATAAATAAAAACAGGAAGGTTCAATTAGGAGCATAGAAATCAAGGATGGAAATAGTTAACAGGGATGGAACAGAAGTGCCAATGAGTTTGTAGAATGTAGATAGCAGCCTGAAAACAGGAAAGAGTAGGAAGAAGCTGCTGAAACAGGTACCAACAAGTGCTGATGTGGAAACTATGATAATGGATGAACAGCCATCGGTGCATCAGGCCGTTACTAAGAGAGTCCCCACCTTCACCCTCCTTAAATCTCAGTTGGTGGCTCCAGCAACCCATAGACATTAGTAAGTAACATTTAAGTAGTCTAAACAAATGGGCAGAAGCTATGGTGACTAGTTGACAAATCTATTGAGGGCTAAATTTCAAAGGGGCTTCTGAAAGATTTGCAAATTAAGGGAAGAGAATGACAGCATTTTACGTACAGATTAACGATGGTACAAAAATAATGATGGCAAAAGTCAAGCCAAGTACGTAATGCACTTTTACACTTAGATGTCTTATTCATTGATGTCCTTAGTCCCAGGAGACACACTTTTATGATCAAGTAAATATTTTAAAGTTCCTTCACTTTAAACAGTGAGACACAATGTAGCAGCATAACCACCATAAACCTGCCAGCCTGAAAATTAATATCCTAAATGTATTGCCAAATTGGAAGGATTATTGCACTTTCAAACAACACTAGTACATTTTTTTAAACATCTTTATTGGAGTATAACTGCTTTACAATGGTGTGTTAGTTTCTGCTTTATAACAAAGTGAATCAGCTATACATATACATATACCCCCATAACCCCTCCCTCTTGCGTCTCCCTCCCACCCTCCCTATCCCACCCCTCTAGGTGGTCACACAGCACCGAGCTGATCTCCCTGTGCCATGGGCTGCTTCCCACTAGCTATCTATTTTACATTTGGTAGTGTATATATGTCCGTGCCACTCTCTCACTTTGCCCCAGCTTACGCAACACTAGTAAATTTAAGAGTGAACTTATTTAACATATTGTGGAAATATGACCTAAAGCAGGAAACAGCACAAAAGATACAGAAAGCAAACTGAAGCTCACTTTTCCAAATCTCATCTCATTTAATCCTCATAACAACCCCAAAAGGTGAACTGAATTATCTCAATTTTAAAGTTAGGAAACTGAGGCTAAAACATGTTAACTATCTACTATCATACAACTAGGAAGTATAAGAGGCAGAAGGGCCTTTGTATGTCCTTAAAAACTCAACACTATCCATTACCATGCATTGCTTCTCGAATGCTGGGTGTGAAACAAAGCACCAGGTACTATTCATTTCAAGAATGACATATACCTTCATATATTCAATTCCATTTCTCCAAAAATTGTTTTGTTAGATCAAACTATGGATTTATTAGAAGTAAGTTCTGAGGTATTATTCAACATTTAAAAGTCACATCAGATAGCGAACAGCTAAAATGTGGGAGATGTGTTTTATTAATCTTTGTAATTCCAGAACATAATAGTTCCTATGTTCAAGTTGTTTGGGGATGAGCAGATGGATGGATATTGGACGGTAGCCTGTTTTGAAACATTATCTGAGTCAGGAGATACACAGATATGTTACAGCGCATAAGCCAAGGTAGGGTAAGGATGCCTTTTTTTCCCTTCCATAATGCAGATTGTTTCAAGTGTCTTCTTAATAGTTATCTTAACATGCCACTGATAAATAAAAAGTTTACAAATATTTCTTTTGTTTATAATTTATTCCAAGGAGAAAGGGAAGATGAAATTTAGTGCTTTTCACAACTGATTTTGAGTGAGATACCTGAACTTTCATCATCCTCAGGATATAGATTCTGGTAAATGTGGTGACCTTACAGAAGATGTGAAACTGTATGAATAATAGGGTTTAAATGGCAAAATCATGTCTTGAAGAATTACTTAATATGCTTAAGTTACTCTTTCAGAAACACACATAACTTCTGTAATAATTCTCTATGTCCAAAACACAAAAATGCAAATAAACCAGCATCCTTCAACTGTTAGGGGTTTTCTACTGTGTATCTTAAAACCATAATGACTCAATGAAAAGAAAAATCTTTAATTCAAATAGATCATAATGAGTATAAACAGAACTTAGTAAATTTTCTAATTACTCTTTCCTGTTACATACAGTCTAACAAAAGCACCATGGTTCTGTGTGAACCCTTGAAAAAGGTTCCATGAATTCAGTGGACACTAAAAAATAGCATCTTAAGGGAAGGATAACAAAGTAATTATAGCAGAGTACTAGAAGAAAAAGCCAGTATGTAGTTCAGTCTTGTCAGAATGCCATTCTTCCCTGGTGCCTGACGTCTAGTACTCACTGTTCAAGATTCACTTCAATGTGACCTCCTCTGGAAGCCTTCCACCCAAGAGTGCCCTCTACGTTTGCCTCTTATAGCATGCATCAGTCCCCATATATATATTACATTTGTACTCATGGCTGCCTCCTCTGATGAAAGAAGGGAACATGTTCTACTAATTTTATATCACCAGCACAGAATGAACCCTTAATAAATGGCAAAGAAAAAAAAGGGATTAATAGGCTTCACACCCTGCTATAAAATATTGAGAGTGTCTATCAGGCAGGATCCTGGTCTAAAATTGAGTTACTCTTACTACACAGATATCAAGGGGAGGATGAATATTACCACAACAACTAAAATATATGAAAGAATTTCTCAAAACTATACCTATTTCCTTATTCGTTCAACAAACACTTTTTAGGCAACTGCTATGTGACAGGCAGTGCTCTAGGCACAGGAGACAGAGCAGGAAACAAAACAGACAAATATCTCTGCCTCCATGGAGTTTACATTCTGGAGTTAGAAGACGAACAATAGAGAAAATAAATAAATGTACAACATAGGTATCAGACAGTAACCCACGCTAAGGGAAACAAGAGAGAAGGAAAGGAAACTGGAGCATGCCAGACTGGGTGGGGTTTGCAACTTCGCATGGCTTTGACAGAGCAGGTCTCACTGAGCAGGAGACATCTGAGGGGAGAAGAGAATCTTAGATATTTTTTCCTTTGTTTAAAAACCCATTGGTAAAAAACATTATGTCCTATAAGAGGTTGATTATAAACAAAACTACAACAGACAATGCCTTGTCTAGGCTTTCATAATGAGATTTCACAATGTAGTAAATTTAGAAACTATTTAAAACAGCACTAATGGGATGCCACTGTCTGATGACAATGGGCAGATCTATGTTTCTTTGCAAAGTAAACATTCTTTTTTCTTGATCATCACACAGTAAAGTCTGTTTTGGATGCTGATTTTATTTTAAACATCAAACTTGCTATGGTACATTATCTATGTTCCTTTAATATTAATATAATAACTGACCACTATTAGGTACCAATTATGTTCTGGCCACTGTTCTAAATACTCCTATTATCTTATTTAAATGCTCACAACAACTCCATGAGGTAGATACTATTATTTTCCCAATTTTAATGATGAGATTGCTTGAGAGAGATTAAGTCACTCTCCCAAAGTCACTCAGATAGTAAGTTGGACAACTGGGATTCAAGACCAGGCCTTTCTCAAAAAACAAAGTGTCCTTAATCACCACACTCTACTGCCTTAAAGGAGCAGTTATGTTATACAGCATTTCAGTATACCTGCTTATTAACTGTCCAAATATAAACTTAATAGGGAAAGAGACCTCATAATAAAAATTTTTCTTGTAATTCAGACATTAAGTAATATTAACTTGCAGAAGCAAAACAATAGCCCTTATTTTTAAAGACCCCTTCAGGAATCTATTACATAAACACAGTGAGTAGTGATCCCAGAAGTGTCATTATGATATGGAAAAGGAAATAAAATGTAACTGATAAAAACAAAAGTAAACTGTATCCTTCAGTCTCTAAGAATATATCTAGTCTCAGAGTGGTTCCTTTTAAATTAAACCAACATAGGAGTGAGAAATGTATAACTGATTGCTAGATCAACTGTAACAAATAATTAATAATTAAACCCAAAGATTAAGAACTAATATAAAGTGTTGAGGTCAACACACACAATGATATCTATTTGTTATTTCAAGCCTTTATGATCTTTCTGGGACAAAAGCCATTTTTCTATGACATGAACAGATTATCTCAAAGTCAAATATGTGTTTGGTGTAGAGAAAAATGGGTCCTCTTAATGAAATGAGTAATTCTGTGTTCTACCTTCAAAATTCCTCCTTTGAGTGTGTTGAAAATTAAAACACAAACTAGTTTCTCTTCTGACAGAACAGATTTTTTTAGTACACTATTCTGATTTGATGGGTTCTGAAGTGATGGGTTTCAACTCAAATACTGGCTTTGCTTTCATGGATAATAAAAAGTACTTTTAACATCTCTGATAATTCTTTTCTCCTGAAGAACAAAAATAAGGAGCTCAACAAAATTAAGTATTTTAATAGATGCTTTCTTGAAGAATCATTTTCTAAACTGGACTCCATAACACATTTCAGTTTTCCTTGAAAAACATAGACATTAGTGATATTTTTCCTTTCAAGTGGTTTAATATACAGTTGATTCCCATTATTTGCAGTAGTGCTCTATATAGTTGCCATGGAAACAACAAAAGACCCCAAATAGCCAAAGCAATCTTGAGAAAGAAGAACAAAACTGGAGGCATCATGCTCCCCGATTTCAAACTATATTACAAAGCTACAGTAATCAAAAGAGTATTTTATTGGCATAAAAACAGACACATAGATCAGAACAGAATATGTTCTGAAACAGAATAGAGAGCCCAGAAATAAACCCACGCATAAATGGTTAATTAATTTACAACAAAGTAGCCAAGAATATACAATGGGGAAAGGACAGTCTTTTCAATAAATGGTGTTGGGAAAACTGGACAGCCACATGCAAAAAAATAAAACTGGACCACTATCTTACACCATACACAAAAATCAACTCAAAATGATTTAAGACTTGAATGTAAGACCTGAAACATAAAACTCCTAGAAGGAAACATAGGTGAAAGCTCCTTGACATCTGTCTTGACAATGATCTCTTGGATCTGACACCAAAAGCAAAGACAACAGAAGCAAAAATAAACAAGTGGGACTACATCAAACTAAAAACCTTCTTTACAGTAAAAGAAACAATCAACAAAATGAAAAGACAACCTGCAGAATGAGAGAAAATATTTGCAAATCATATGTCTAATAAGGAGTTAATATTCAAAATATATAAAGAATTCACACAATTCAATAGCAAAAAAAATGATTAAAAAATGGGCAGAAGATCTGAATAGACATTTTTCCAAAGAAGACATACAGATGACCAACAGGTACATGAAAATGCACTCAACATCATTAACCATTAGGAAAATGCAAATGAAAACCACAATAAGATATCACCTCACCTGTTAGAATGGCTATTATCAAAAAGACATGAAATAACAAGTGTTGGTGAGAAAGTGGAAAAAAAAGAACCCTTGTGCAATATTGGTGGGTATGTAAATTGGTGCATCCCCTACAGCAAATAGCATGGAGTTTCCTCAAAAAATTAAAAATAGAACTACCATATGATTCAGCAACTCCACTTCTGGGTATTTATCCAAAGAAAACAAAAACACTAACTCAAAAGGATATATGCACCCCCATGTCTATTGCAGCATTGCTTACAATAGCCAAGATTTGGAAACAACTTAAATGCCCATCGATGCATGAATGGACAAAGAAGGTGTGAACACATCTTCTTTGTCCATTCATGCATCGATGGACATACTGTTTGGCCATAAAAAAGAATGAAATCTTGCCATTTGTGACAACATACATGAACCTTGAGGGTATTATGCTAAGTAAAATAAGTCACACAAAGACAAATACTGTATGATCTGACTCATATGTGGAATCTAAACAACACAACAAGAACCAAAAACAAAAAACAAAAAAAACCCTCACAGATACAGAAAACAGATTGGTGGTTGCCAAGGGCAGGGCAGGGGGCCAAATGGGTAAAGGGAGTCGAAAGGCACAAAAACTTTCGATTCTAAATAAATAAGTCATGAAGATGTGATGTTCAGCATGGTGACTATAGTTAATAATACTGTGTTTCATATTTGAAAGTTGCTAAGAGAGTCAATTTTAAAAGTCCTTATCACAATGAAAAAATATTTGTAATTCTGCATTGTGACAGATGTTAACTACACTTATAGTGGTGATCATTTTGCAATACATTTAAACAGTGAATCATGTGACACCTGAAACTAATATAATGTCAATTATAACTCAGTAAAAAATTATTTTAAAAATATAAAGCTGGGCTTCCCTGGTGGCGCAGTGGTTGAGAGCCCGCCTGCCGATACAGGGGACACGGGTTCGTGCCCGGTCCGGGAAGATCCCACATGCCGCGGAGCGGCTGGGCCTGTGAGCCATGGCCACTGAGCCTGCGCGTCCGGAGCCTGTGCTCCGCAACGGGAGAGGCCACGGCAGTGAGAGGCCCGCGTACCGCAAAAAAAAATAATAATAATAAAATAAAATAAAATAAAATAGAGCTGAATAGAACAGAAACAAAAGAAGAAAGAAAACACCTCAAAACTCAAAAAAAAAAGTTGCTGTGAACACTGACTTAGCAAATACTGAACCATAGCTCCAAGGGGAAATGCAGGATTAAGTTCCTATGAGACTTTCCATCAACTGATCAAAACATAACCTTGGGGCTTCCCTGGTGGCGCAGCGGTTGAGAGTCCGCCTGCCGATGCAGGGGACACGGGTTCGTGCCCCGGTCCGGGAGGATCCCACATGCCGCGGAGCGGCTGGGTCTGTGAGCCATGGCCGCTGAGCCTGCGTGTCCGGGCCTGTGCTCCGCAGCGGGAGAGGCCACGACAACAAGAGGCCCGCGTACCGCACCAAAAAAAAAAAAAAAAAATACATAACCTTGTTTTATGTGTTTCTTTTAAAACATATTGTTGGTCCATTAACACTGAACTTATGGCCAATAGCACTATAACTCAAACGTGAAGGAAGCTTAGCCAACTCACACATTTTTTTCCATAAAGTACACTGCAGCCTTCTTGCTTTTAGAAACTAGAGACAGCATTTCAGCACTATGCTTGGGGGCCATTTCAAACAGCGAGTTCATCAAGAGACAACACAAAAATGTGAAAAATATCTCACTAAATAGATCACACAAAGGACACATGTTTACTGTATGGGAAGGCAGGTTTTCACCTGGTTCAGTCTCAGCTGGGGCCACGCACGTGAAGCAAGTCAAATTTTCCACCACTCTATGCATGTCCGGGAATGACCACCAAAGCACCGCAAGTACCGACTTTGGAGTTATAAATTTTAGCAAGTAGGTGAATTAGCAAATACAGAACCCATGTGAATAATAAGGATCCATTATTAAAATGTTAAGTAAATGCATGTAGTGTTGTTTATTATGTGAAAAATTATACTAAATGTTGTGTTGTTACACAATGATGTCAGCAAGTTGCATTGAAGATTGCCAGATACCTGAAGGTATGACTTCTGACCTCACAGTGACGCAAAGGCAGCAATTCACTAATATTTGTCATTTGATGTATGTTATCATTGACTTGGGCCATGTATTTTGTGTTATAATGTCAAATTATTGATAAATTTTAATGGTTTCTGCATATGAAGCATTTCTAATTGACATGCTTATACTCTGTGTCAGGGGCTGAAAGAAGGGAATTTTTCACAAAAGGAGTACATTTTGTCAGACAAGTTCCTATTAGTGTTCTTTCAATACATTATAATTTGCTAAGTACTTTTTGTTCAAATAAGTTTTAGAAATGTTACCAATAGCCAAGGTTTTTTATGATCAAAAATTTGAAGAGTTATATTCAGTTTATTAAAAGAAACAAATTAAAAGCCTAGGTCAGTCTTAAGGTATGTTCAGCTTACAAGCCATATTTACAAATCTGGCAAATTTTAACCACCCTTTTTAAGGGCTATTGATTTTATTAGGTTATGCAGACTTCCAGCTTCTAACATCTCAATAACATCTTTATAGTAATCTTATTTATAAGTATGGATCACACCTGTAGGGGTTTTTTGGGGTTTTTTGTTTGACTTTGCTTTTACAGAAATGATAATTTGCTGAATTATTATTCAATTATTCCTTTATACAGAAGAAGAAAAATTGATGCATGCTGCTAGGTGAATAATACCATCTACCTTTGATTATTCCTACAGAAATGTTTAATTCACCTCTAGAAATATGAAGTATTATGCCACTTATTTATCTGACACATTTTATTAATGCACACTGAGTGGTATTTGAATTCCTTTGGTTTCTGAGAATTCAAAAATTTTTTTGCATTTTTCTGTAATAACTTATATCCAAATTTAAAAACTAAAGTTATTTCTTATTACAAATGCAAACATGTAACCTGTAAAAAGAATTTAAAAATAGAAATAAAGAGAAAAGAGTAAATATCCATAAATCTGTAATACAATGAGAAACCACTGTATCTCTGTTATCTCCTTCCACGGGGCTACACATGGTATTATAATCTCCTTTTTCTGTCCATTATATGGTGGGTATCTTCCATGTCAACATGATGTGAATTAATTTGTCTATTTGTTCATTTATGTACCTCCTGAACAACTTCTTTCTGCCAGGCACTGTGCACCTGAAGGAACAGTTGATTTTTTGATATGGATAGAGCATAATCATTTAAACAATGCTTTATTATTGGACATTTGTGTCATAAACATAGAATGAGAATCTTTTTTAAATTTTTATTGGAGTATAGTTGATTTACAATGTTGTATTAGTTCAAGTGTACAGCAAAGTGAATCAGTTATACGTATACATATATCCACTCTTTTTTAGATTCTTTTCCCATATAGGTCATTACAGAGTACTGAGTACAGTTCCCTGTGCTATACAGTAGTTCCTTATTAGTTATCTATTTTATATATAATACTGTGTATATGTCAATCCCAATCTCCCAATTTATCCTCTCCCCCTTACCCCCGGTAACCATAAGTTTGTTTTCTACATCTGTAACTCTATTTCTGTTTTGTAGATAAGTTCATTTGTACCCGTTTTTTTAGATTCCACATATAAGCGATACCATATGATATTTGTCTTTCTGTCTTAATTCACTTAGTATGATAATCTCTAGTTTGCATCCATGTTGCTGCAAATGGCATTATTTCATTCTTTTTTATGGCTGAGTAATATTCCATTGTATATATGTACCACCTCTTATTTACCCATTTCTCTGTCAATGGACATTTAGGTTGCTTCTATGTCCTGGCTATTGTAAACAGTGCTGCAGTGAACAATGGGGTGCATGCATCTTTTTGAATTATGGTTTTCTCCAGATATGTGCTCAGGAGTGGGATTGCTGGATCATATAGTAGCTCTATTTTTAGTTTTTTAAGGAACCTCCATACTGTTTTCCATAGAGGCTGTACCAATTTACATTCCTACCAACAGGGTAGGAGGGTTGCCTTTTCAGAATGAGAATTTTTCTAGCTAAACACAGGAGTAATTTGGGAAATCATCTGCCTTGCAACTTGGTTCATGGTGAGTTTCAGTATGTCAGGATTCAACAAGCTTTTACTTTGTTTTCTTCCTTAGTAACACATTTTAAAATTGTCTCCAACCCTGAGACTATGCAATTACTTACCTTTATATATTCTAGTCCTTTTATGATTTAATTATTATAAATTTGATCTTTAACCCATCTGGAAACTATGTAGTCCATAGTGTGAGGTAAGGATTGGGCTTCCAGTTTTTTTAATTGAATGGTGAGCTAGTTGCCACAAGAGAAATTAGTGAGTAATCCATCTTTTTCACCACTGATTTGAAATATTATCTGTATAGTAAAATATATTCTTATATATTTATGGGCAAGTTTCTGGACTTTTTATCCTGTTCCACTGATCTCTCACTTTATTCCCATATCAAAGCCACATTAATTTTTTTGTAGCTTTGTGCTAAGTTTAATTACATCTGATTGGTTAAGGCCCACTTCATTACTCTTCCTTTTCAATATGTAACTAGATATTATTGTATGACCTTTCAGATCATTTCAGTAAGCCAAAATCCCAATAGCAAATGTATTTGTAATTGTGTAAAATTTACAGACAAATTAGGTAAAACTTAGACCATTCATTTGAATTCTTTGTGTCCCTCAGCAAAGTTTCATAGTTTTCCTGATGTCTTCATAATTGTCTTGATGTTCTGCACATTTCTTGAGTGTTTCACTAAAAAATTCTTGTAATATTAGTATTTTAGTTTATAGTGGGCTGTTCCTATGAAGCTTGCTTTATAATTTCTTTTAATTGTGGTAAAATACACATAATGTAAAATTTACCATCTTAACCATGTTTAAGTGTACAGTTGTGTTAAGTACATGCATGTTGTTGTGCGAACATCACCATCATCCATCCACAGAACGATTTCATCTTGCAAGACTGAACCCCAGTACCCATTAAACACTAACTCCCCATTCCCCACTCCTTCCAGCCCCTGGAACCGACCATTCTATTTTTTGTTTCTCTGAGTTTGACTACTCTAGGGACTTCATGTAAGTAGAATTATACAGTATCTGTCCTTTTGTGGCTGGCTTATTTCACTTAGCATAATGTCTTCAAGGTTTATCCATGTTGTAGCAGTGTCAGAATTTCTTTCCTTTTTTAGGCTAATATCCTGTATGTATAGACCACACTTTGTTTACCCATTCATCCATCCATTTTTTTGGCTTCTATGAATAATGCTGCCATGAACATGGGTGTACACTACTTTATAATTTAAATATTTTATATATAACATGCTCATAGTATACTATAGATGGTGAATTAAAGTGTACATCAAGTCCCCAGGCTTTATCAGCCTGTAGATATACATGGAATCACAATGATGACAGTGATCCATATTTTACTGGCTATTTCTCTTACTTGCTCACATAGGACCCAGTCCTCTTCCTTTGCCCACATATTTCCCAAGGAATGTCTCACACATGCTCACACTTTGCTTTAAGAATAAAGCCAAGCACATGTGACTTCCTGTTCATTCCAGCCTCTCAATTATACCACATATAGTAAGACCCTTAAGGTACTAATGACATATAGGGAATTTCTTCCTGTCGGTTCATCATATCTACTCTCCTGCTCCATAACCAAGGAGAATGAAGAAGCTGATCCAACAAGCTAGAGTGCTTCTTCTTTAAGAGGAGGAGGGGAGGGCTTCCCTGGTGGCACAGTGGTTGAGAGTCCGCCTGCCAAAGCAGGGGACACGGGTTCGTGCCCTGGTCCGGGAAGATCCCACATGCCGCCACAACAGTGAGAGGCCTGCGTACCACAAAAAAAAAAAAAAAAAAAAAAAAAAGAGGAGGAGGGGAAAGACCATGAATACTCAAATGGGAATAATTTAGAACTGTTATGACAGGTATGGGTGACGATAAGGCAGAAGTGGTACCAGGGGAAAGTTGAATCTCCTCCTTCAACATTCCTCCCTTTGCTGTGGAATCTTAACTAGATTTATGATAAAATCTCTGTAAACTTCCCAACTTACAAAAAGGTTTACAGTCAAACAGCTCTGAGCTCTGGCATGCCAAAGGCAGAATAAGCCTGAATTTTTTTTCACTATGACTGAAGATTTCACTAGCACCTCACTCACTTATATAACTTGTAAGCACAGAGGCACCTTCTTGAAAAAGGGCCATTCACCTCAAGATGCTTGAATAACATAGCTAACATTTACTAGCATTTACTGTGTGCCAGGCATTGAGCTAAGGACTTGATCCTCACAAGAGTTTTAATATGGTTTAATACAAGGAAACCAAGGCTTAGAGAGGTCCTGTAAGTTAACCAATAAGAGCTGGAACTGGGACTCATGGGTTCCTTCATGCATGTTAGGGTTTCATTTGCATGATTTACAAAAATTCCAAACCAGATCTATTTATTTCTTTGAGGAACTGTTTGTTTCATGTTCTACATAAAATATTCTCTGTACTTTACTGATGGAGGGACACAAGCTGTGAGTACATGATCTCGAGATTTCCCCAGGAAAACCTATTAGTAATACATCTGTAAAACATATTTAAAATAATTAAAAGTGGACAGCTTCTTTTGGTAGTCTTTTATCTTCTTTCTTCTTCTTTTTTAATTTGAATGACTAAAGTTTAACTCTGCAATGATTTTCCCTTCCACCCTTCCTTAGCTGCTGGGTCCCACCCTTACTTCCTAGGACCTGCTCCAAGCACTCATTGGATACCTAACACAAACGCCAAGGCTTGTCATGATCATCTCTCCTCCAGTATCCACCCTCAATCTCCCCATCCCCTCTTGCTTTGCCATATTTACAGAGACAAACCTTAACCCTGGTTTAATCCAATTCTCCACTTATTCCGTGCTTATACCCTTGCAGCCAAACATGGTCCCATACCAGGCTGGCAGTGCTTACCTTAAACTCACGGCCCCTCACTTCAGGTGTGCCCTAAATGCCACTTGATACTCACACCATATTTCTCTACTCCATTCACTTTCCCACTCTCCCATTCAAGTATTTCATACCTTTTCCTCTCTCTTCAGGTCGCTAATATCTTCTCAGCTGAGGACCCAGCTTCTTATTCCACTAAGAAAACTGAAAGAATCAGAAAAGAACTTCCAGAAACGCTTACCACTGCATCTACCCAATACTATGGATAAACTGCCTTGCTCCCAGCAAAGGAGCTCCCAGGTACTCACAAGACCCCATCTTGCCTCACGTATTTAAGAACATTGCTCCAGGAATTTTCCTCTCTTTCCTGCATCATCTAATCTTCCCTCTCAACTGGATTATTCTCCTCAGACCACCAATATTCTCTTCTTTCTCCTAAAACAAAAGAATCATTTCACTATTTTAAAGACGCCCTCACTTGACCCCTAGGTCTCTCTCTAGCTATGGCTCCATGTCTTCCCTATTTCTATTCTAAAGAGTTTGTTTTAGAGGCTGCTTTTATTTTAAAGATCAAACTTGCAACTGTATTCCTTTAATAGTACTATGATAACTAGCACCTATTAAATGTTAATTATGTACCAACCACCAGGCTAAATATGTATAGTGTCTCATGGAAGTCATCACAACATGTCTGTCGTCCCCCTACCTCTCTTGGGGTCTTCCCTGCTACTTACTCCCCCCGCCCTCACTTCGCTCCAAGTCACCCTCAGCCTCCTAACATTTTTGGACTGTCTCAGGTATGTTTCCACCTCAGGGCCTTCGCATTTGCTTTTCCCTCTGCTTGTTCTGCTCTTCCTCCAGACATCCTCCTGGCTCTCTCTCTCAAAAAAAAAAAAAAAAAAAAAAAAAAAAAATCAGTCCAGATACATTGTGCAAACATAACAATTGTCAACGTTTCCCCAAGACCTTTCCAGAGGTCCATGAGGTCAACACTCTTTTCATAATTTTCCTAAAACATATACATGTTTTTAATATTCTGCATTGCACTCATAAAACACTGCAAATACAGTTTTTAAAAACCTAGATGTAGAACCACTTTATTAGAGATATGAAGTGGAGAACCACCGAGAAACATCAGATTTTTCTTTCTAGATCAGCTAAAAACATACCACTCAATCCCCTCTTATCAATAGCTCCTGAATAAATAAATAACAATAGCAGATAACCTGACACGCTACAATACTTGAAAGTACTTCAGCAGACGCCCAGTTTAACAGGAGTATTGTCTGAAGTACATGCCATTTATTCAATCTTCAAAAATATTTTGGATTTTACGCCTGGATTTAGCCATAACTAAAACTGCCTTACTTAAATCCCCTCCAGAACTGCTGTCATGAAGTTGCCGTTTAGATCGTGTCCGGACCTTACAAGGGGAGACATTGTAAGGACACCTCTAGCATTTGTGTTATGATGTAGGGGAGTGTCTACCTCACCCCTTAGTAACCCCCCCGTGAAGACTGGCAGAACACAACACATTCTTTGGGATCTAGGAAAACTGTTTTTCGTGCTAAAATCTAGAGGGCTTTTTCACCACTGACAATAACATTTTGTAAGTGATCTTGTTGCTCTGGCTGCCATGAAGCTTGGGGCCAAACTTACAACTTATCTTTATTATATTTATAAAATATAATTATATATATATATAAAATATATAAACATACAACATATCTTTATATATTATATAATATACATAATATATTATGTATTATAGTGTTATAAAATTATATGTTGTATTGTGCATGTTATGTATTGTGTATAATATATAAAATATTACTATATTATACATTGTATATTATTATATTATATTATATTTTATAAAGAGAAAGAGAGAGCAGAGTCTCTGCTCTATAGACTAACCCACTAAGCTTCCTTCTGGTCCTACACTCCTAGCTACATTTTACCTAAGCTTGATACACAGTATTGAATGTAAACCACTTCGAATATTTTCAGAGATGTAGGGAAATGATAGTATAAAATATATCAGGCAGAGAAACAGGAAAGAGGAGGCATTCCAGGTAGATGGAATAACTCATGCAAAGACTTGGAGGTGTGACAGCACCCACCTGACTCTGGGAACAGAGAGGGGTTTGGCGTGACTGCCCACAGGACAACAGTGGCCAGGACTGGAGACCACAGTACTGACTCTGCCTGGTACGCTCTGACACCAGATATCTGCATGGCTCATGTCACTTCATTCAGATCCCTGTTCAAATATTACCTCATCAAAGACAGTCTTTCCTGGACCAATTCACTCAAAATACTTCACACACACTCATCTGTACACACACCGCTATATCACTCCCTCTCCCTTTACCCTGTTTTACTTTCCTTAATTACGCTTATGAACATGATATATATTTCCTTATATATATATTTCCTTATATATATATATAGAAGTTTATTAACTTCTCCCTCAATAGACTACAAGCTCTAGTAAGCAGGCTTTTTTATGTGATTTTGCCATTCCAGCAACTACAACAGTACTCAATAAATAATGATTAAATGAATAGAAAGGCAGTTTAGCATTAAATTGAGAAAGACCTAGGAAGCAATGTTAAGAAATTTAGACTTTATCCCACCAGTAATGGGTAATGACTAAGAGTTGATGCCAAATGTATTGTGATCATACTTCTCTTTTATAAAGATAGCTCTGGCAGAGGAGTAGTGGAGAATGGACCAGAGAGGAAATCCATGACAAAAATCCAAATGCTAAATTATAAAGGTTAAGTGAAGGTTGGGGAAACAGCAATAGAAATGGGAAGGAAGGAATGAACTCACCACAGATACAAGCAGTAGAGAAAGGGATGGTACTATATGTCATAATAGTTAAATCAGGCATCCAGCAGGTCGCTTGATGGCTGGGTGACCTTGGGCAAGTTATTTCTCTAAACCTTGGTTTCCTTGTTTCTAAAATGGGGATAATATTTGTACCTACCTACTTAGTTTTATTATGAGGATTAAAGGAGATAATCTATGAAAATACACAATTGACCAAACTTGGTGACTGCGAACTGAGCTCCATGAGGCAAGGGACTGCATCTGCTTTATACACCACTGTTTCCCCAAGCCCCAGCACTCAGCCTAGCCATAGTAGGCATTGAACGCATATTTGCTAAAAGCAAATGAATGAATGAATATTATCAGCAAGACAAAAAATCAGAGTTAACTACAAGGCAAATCCTTCCTATAAAAATAACAGAGCAAAATGTGGCCAGGGAGGTGGGGAGCTTGTGTATTTAAATCTGTTTGTGAAAATACTGAGGCTGAGATGGTTACAGGACCCACCACAGGAAATGTCTAGTAGGCAAAGGGTCCAGATCTCAGGAGAGAGCACAGGCTGGAGAAAGATGGGGGCAGCTGGTAGTCAAAGCCTAACCTAATAGATCAGATCAGCCAAGGAAAAGCAAAGAGAGTGAGGATCCTAGGAAACACACACATTCAGCATTAGCAAAAGGAATCAAGGAGGGAGGCTGAGAGGCAGTAAAAGCTAATGAGAAAGATAAGAGGGATTAAACCTTGAAAGCAAAAGGGGAAGAAGGCGCGAGAAAAAAAAAAAAGGTCAACAGTGTCAAAACTGCAAGAAACACAGCTGAGTGAAAACTAAAAAGAGACCACTGCATGTTAGCAATTAGATCATTAGTGACCTTTGCAAAACAGGTTTTCATGAAGTGGCTGGGGCAAAAGCCAGATTGTGGGAGCTGAGGAAGAGCTGAGGAAGGGGAGAAAGGGAAGGTGTAAAGATCAGTCCAGGATAAAAGCAGACTTGGCCATGGATGCACCTAAAAGCCTACCTGGCCAATTATCTCCACTACCACCTCCAAGTGGTCGTTTGTTCTTAGTAAAGTATTTTTTCCTAAGACATTTGTAGCATATCTTACTCTAGAAACAAGGTTGGCCCTCATGAAAGTCATCGAGGGAGCCCATCTTCACTGCTCTGGCAGTATGGGTTTTTTGGGGTTTTTTTTTTGCTGTTACGCAGGCCTCTCACTGTTGTGGCCTCTCCCGTTGCGGAGCACAGGCTCCGGACGCGCAGGCTCAGTGGCCATGGCTCACGGGCCCAGCCGCTCCGCGGCATGTGGGATCTTCCCGGACTGGGGCACGAACCCGTGTCCCCTGCATCGGCAGGCGGACTCTCAACCACTGCGCCACCAGGGAAGCCCAACAGTATGGGTTTTCGTATGTCCAAAGGGCCCTGCACGGTAGCAAAGACAGTTTTCCAAATTACAAAATAACGGTCTGTGAAAATATATAGTTTTATCAAGTCCTTTAAATAGCCAACAAAGGACAGTGGTCTGTGTAGCCTACTGATTACAGTATTTAGAAGGCACATGTATCAGGAATAACTGCGTTATCAGGATTTTATACCAGTTTTGGAAAAGAATTATAATCATCAGGGATACAAAAGTATCCTGTGTATTTCCTTAACCCTCATCACTACCCTTTGAGGTCGGAATCACTATCCCTATCTTGCAAATGAGAAATCTGAGGTTCAGAGAAATGAAGTGTATTGGTTAAGAGTATGCTAACTGTTGTAGCAAACAATACCCAAATCTCTGGGGCTTAACACAGTAAAGGTCCATTTCCCTTTTGTGTCACGATCCAATTTGGCCAATGAGGCTTGGGGGCAGGATCACAGAGGCTCTGCTCTATGAGTCAAGGATCCAAGCTCCTTCCACTGGATAATTGACATCTGTCTGGCACGTGAGAGAAGGGACAAAGCATGGAGAGTCCCACAAACGGCTTCAGAGGCCAAGTGACAAACATCCTGCCCACTCATACTCCAGCGGCCCAAACTCAGTTTACACAGCCCCACCTATCTGCAGGCGGGAAATGAAGTCTAAAAGCGGGCCAGAAGGACAGGGGAAACCCAGACACTGAGAAGCACAGCCTTCTCTGCCACGTCAAATAACATGGTGAAGGTCACCTAATTGCACATGGAAGAGCTGAGAAGCAAACCCGACACTACCTAACTGCCCCGAGGGACCCTGCTGTCCAATGGAGTTCCTCCTTGCATTGCCCTGAACCCACTCCTAATTTTAGCATTTCTCCAAAGGACAACAACAACAGATGGTTATAGTTCGTGTCTGTATTTTTTTCATCTGTCTTTTATTGTCTGTCCTGCAATTCCCCTTTACAAATCAGTGGTTTTAGTCATCCGAGGGGCATACACATGGACACAAAATTTGGGGAGCCCTCTGAAGCCCATCCAGACTATGGAATGCATGAACCCCAAGCAAGGAACCCTACACTGCCTTACTGTTAACTTACTTCCAGCTTTCCACCTGCTTCCCCTCCACTCCCATCCCCCCACCCCACTTCAGCCCCACGGACCTCCTCCTCGTTGTAGCTTGTTTCTTCATCTTTGCAGCCGCTGCTCCTTCAGCCTGACTTCTTTCCCCCCAGAGGTCTGCGTAGCTCATTTCCTCAAGGTCATTGCTCGGATGTCACCTTCTCAGGAAGACCTTCCCCTTCCTACTCCACCCCCGCTCCCGTTCATGCTTTTTTTCTCTATAGCCCTTCTCACCTTCTAATATACTATGCATTTTACATATTTATAAGTTATAAATTCTCCCTGCATTAAAATGTGAGCCCCATGAGGGCGGGGGTTTTCATCTATTTTGGTTGTGTTTACTGCTCTATCCCTGGCACCTGTGACAGTACTTGGACACTGTAAATATCTTTTTGAATGAACTGAGGGGCAACAAAGGAGAAGAAAAGACAAGGGGCACACAGGTAGATGCGTGATGTTGAAAATGTTCTCATTCCAAAGCTGCTTCACAGGTGTTCATTTTACCACTATGCTTCACAAACCACGGAGATAGTATATATTCATATATACATATAATGTTATAACATAATTTTAAAGTACTATATGAGTTTGTACGAATAATCCCACTCAGAACAGTGTGCCTGCTCAGGTATACACCCTGGAACCTTTTCTTATCTAAATAAAAGAGTGAGATGGAGAAAATCGGGCCCTCAAAATGTCATTTTCGTTCCTTAGCCATTTATTTAAAAATAAATTTTACTCATATTTTGTCCTCAACTATGCCTTAATAGGCCAATGGAAAAGTACTTTATATAATTCTTTTTAGCACTATACCATGACCTTTTAAAAATAGCATCTTACCTTATAAAAGTGAAACTAACAGTTTTCTTTGAAAATTTATTTGAAGTGTTAGATACCTATAAGCATTTCTTCTAAATTAGTCCTTCTAAAGACATTTTCAAAGCGATTCCATGATTTGCCCAACAGTAATTAAAAGTAATATAAATTTCAGCTGAAATTTTTTAGTCCACAATTCACTTTTCAAACACATCCTCTTTAACGTCTCACTAAAAACAGAGGTTTCGATTGCAATAAGGCATTAGGATACCTAAAACATTGGTCACAGGTACGTTCACAGATTAAACAAACGAATAAAGGGCCGGGCAGGAAGGAGGAGGGAGGGGAAGGGGGAGGAGAGGGGAATTTAGGGGAGAGGAGAAGAGGCAGGAGAGGTAGGGAGACACCCGCATACATCCATACTTGTACACCGTAGATGTCAAGTTTCAAAACCCAAGAAGCTTACGGGACTTAAAGGAAGACATTTGGAAGCCATCCACTGTTTCGAAGTCCTGCTTTTGAGCTCCAACCCTGCCATGTACTGGGCAGATGTTCAAACTTGGTCTCAGTTTTATCAGTTGTAAAATTCAGATGGTTTGAAGCAACCGTTCAATGAGATCATGTATATAAAACTGCTCTGTAAACAATGAAATGCTAAGGAGAAAGGTATCTTCAAATTTCTGACATAAATGCCCCAAGCTTTATTTTAAAAAGCTTTATTATACTAAATTATAATCTGAGGGTTTGAGAAAGTCCTGGCATTCAAACCGCACAGTGGGAAGGTTAGAGATTCCAGCTCCGCACATGATAAAGTTAATCATATTTCCTTGGTGTAAAACAAAAGGCTTAGATAACTAATAATGACCTACTGTATAGCACAGGGAACTATACTCAGTACTCTGTAATGACCTATATGGGAAAAGAATCTAAAAAAGAGTGGATATATGTATACATATAACCGATTTACTTTGCTGTACAGCAGAAACTAACACAACACTGTAAATCAACTATACTCCAATAAAAATTGAAAATGGAAACAAGAGGCTAACAAGTCTTCCCAATACCCTTCTAGCAAAAAGCAGGGGGAGTGGGGAGGCAGGGAGGGGAATTGTTGCCATATATGTTCATTTGAAAAAAGTAAGTGACAATCTAAAGTAGAAGCAATGTACACTGAATCTTAAATTAAGGCCATCATCAACAATGGCTACTGACCATCTTAAGCCACTTAACCAAATCAAAAATACAAATGTGTTTCAAATAACTAAATATTCACAGAAAAAAATACTCCATACCCAACAAAATCGAACTCATTTGCCAAGGGAAAATGTAATGGGCATGGACATATAATGAACATGTTATGGTCTTTTTCAAAGGTCTATTTTTAGACATGAAACAAACTCTCTTTAATTAAAACCTTTGCTGTATACGTATTTCCTGAGCAAGTAAAGCCTAACAAATCCAAGATGAGTGAAACGCTGTACCCTGGAAACAGTAAGGAGCCCCGAGTCATTTACAATAGTAGTTTCATATAACCTTCCATCACTCTCACCACAATAGCAAACATGCAACCTTAAACTAACTGACAGCTTTCTAAATTGAGATACCTTCAAATAATGCATCTTAAGTTATATGCAAAGGTTTAGTAAATTAGTTATTACTTCTCTTATCTTTAATAATGGGATATCAGGTTTAACTTATAATCAAAATGGAAAGAAAGCTGTTATACCATATATTAGTGTACCAAGACTCAGAGTTTCCAGTCTATATTTAGTTCACATTAAAATGGAAGCAAAGACGCAAACCAAGCTAAAAATAAAATGTTCTACAAAGATGAGATTTTTAAATGGATTGAAATCTAGCTATTTTTGGTCCCCTAAACGCTGATTGCATTTCACAGCACCTTAACTTTGTAGTGCTTTGCAAACCATTTTCCATCACCTAGGACAGGGATCAAAAAACTACAGCCCACAAGACAAATCCATGGGCCATATACTTCTGGCACCTGATAGTATAGAGTCCACAAGTTAAGAAGGTTTTTACATGTTTCAATGGCTTTTTTAAAAACAGAATATTTTTTAACACATAAAAATATTATGAACTCAAATGTTAACATCCTTAAATAAAGTTTTATTGGAACAAATGTAGTCACATTTTACCACATATAGACATATACCACACATATACCACATTACAGCTGCATATAGATACTTAAGTATTATCTATAGCTGCTTTTATACTACAACAGTAGAGTTGAGTAATTCCAACACAGACTGCGGCCCACAAAGCTTAAAATATTTACTACCTGGCCCTTTATAGAAAAAGTTAGCTGATTTCTGCCTAGATGAATGTTAATTATTCTAATTCAAGATATCTTCCTGCTCATCACCTATCAAAATGTAAAAATTCCTACTTGCCTTTCACATCATGCTGAGTTTCTGAACAATAAACCTGTTACTATTACTTTATTTCTTAACAATCTTCTGGCCTTGTTTCTGTTTCCCATCCTATTTGGATCATTACCCAATCCAATGTTTCCATGCAGAACTGTGGCTAAAAGTCTTAAATAGTATTTTCGAATCTATTCTGTTTCTGTTTTAAACACCGGATATGAATCAGCATGACCCACTAATGGGCTGCCACCTACAACCTGAAAAACACTGAGCGAGTCTTCCCTAATCTACTCTATCAAAGGTTTATGGTGAAAAATAATGTTTTAATTGCACAAATTGTATCTCATAAAGCAGTGAAAAATACAAATCAATATTTCCATATTGATTATGCCTTACCATAAAGATATAAGAGTTTATTTATACATCCTTCGTGTTAAAGTAAAACCAAGGTACCAACTGAAGAACGTGGTGGTTATTCTTTTAATGGGCTGAGAGAGATGTCCTAATCCAGATACAATGTTGCAAAGTTCTGAATATCTTTCCAGTGTTTAGGTATGCTTTACCTAAATTTAGAGACTCATTTATGGACATTAAAATTAACTGTAAGAAGACATAAATGTCAAAAAAATAATAAATGCGAGCATAATAAACCAAATTAGGAAATATTTTTGACACGTGAAGCTTCAAGACCTTAGCCAAGATGAGTCAGTGTGAAAAAAAGTCATTGAGATGGCTCCCACTTGTTTACACTGTTTGGCTTATGACGGTTGAACAATCCTAGTCTATAAGCCTGACCAATGTTCCTCCAGCCATTCGCTGCAAAATGAAAGACTACAGTATTCATGGGCCAACAAAAAGCAAACCGACTGTCCTTCACACTCATGTTCAAAACCAAGCTGGTCTGAGGTTGTATCAGTGCTGTTTCAGAATGTCTCACTCCCAGCAAACACCTGTGAAATTCTCTACAATAGTAAATCTGAATGCAAAATCAAGCTTCTCCTTGAAACAAGACTAAGAATTTAGGGATAACAGCCAAGGGTAAAGAGAGAGGAAGAGATTTGATGAGTTACAGCTCCCTTTGGCTTCCCCACATCAGCACTATTTAAACTTTTGTATATAAGTGATTTTTTTTTCTTTGGGGAAATCGAGGCACCCATAAAATTATCTAGCGTTTAGCACCTGGGTAGCTAGATGAGACTACCTGACATTCCATTTAGCTAATACAGAGAAAGGAAAAAAGTGAAAAACAGAGAAAGAGAAAAATAGTAGAGATGCCAGCAAGGCAACGAAACAGGAGGAAAAAATGGGAAATGAAAACGGGAACAAAGAGCATACAATGTGAGGATGTGACAAGGGTACTAAAGTGTACATGAGCATTTTATTAAACCACACTAATTTAAAAGGCATGCCAGTCTTATTTATTCTTTATTTAAAAAGTACATCGTGGGCTTCCCTGGTGGCGCAGCGGTTGAGAGTCCGCCTGCTGATGAAGGGGACACGGGTTCGTGCCCCGGTCCGGGAAGATCTCACATGCCACGGAGCGGCTGGGCCCGTGAGCCATGGCCGCTGAGCCTGCACGTCCCGAGCCTGTGCTCTGTAGCGGGAGAGGCCACAACGGTGAGAGGGCTGCGTACCGGAGAAAAAAAAAAGTACATCGTATCCACTGTAAAAAAGCTGAGATTAGTGTTGTCTTAAAATAGCCCATATTTCCTTTCATAGAGAGCTGGTTAATTAAATGATGACATAACATGCAGGTTAAAGCATATGAAATTTCCCATATTGGACCATTCTTTTCCAGCTTTATGGAGGTATAACAGACAAGTAAAATTGTATATACTTAAAGTACACAATGTGATGATTTGATAGACATATATATTGTGGAATGATTACCACAATTAAGTTAATTAATATATCTATCACCTCACAGCTAAGAGAGTGTGTGTGTGTGTGTGTGTGTGTGTGTGTGTGTGTGTGTGTGTGTGTGGTGGGAATACTTTGCTATTCTCTTAGCACATTTCAAGTACACAATACAGTATTATTAACTACAGTTACTATGCTGTACATTAAATCCGCAGAACATATTCATCTTAGAATTGAACGTGTGTACTTCTCCCCATTTTCCCCACCTCCCAGCCCTACTCTCTACCATTTTGACCTACTGACAGAGCAACTTCTCTTAGCTCAACCTAATATAATGGAATACTTTGCCATCATTAGAAAGAATGAGGTAGTCGTAGTCAAGCATTACAGAAATGATCTCCATGTTTCAAACATACGAGATGTAGAATGTGTAGAGAATGTTCTCATTAGTATTTTTTAAACACTACATATTTATACACACACACACACACACACACACACACACACACATATATATATTCTTGTATGTGCATAGAAATTTTCTGGAAACACACCAAGAAAATGTCAACAATTGCCTCTCAGACAGAGACTATGTGGTCTAACGTGGGTGGGAGATTACTTTTCACTGGATACCCTACCATCACCAAATATCCTCTCACCCTGTCTGAACGTCTTACTATATGCACACGTTACTTTTTCAACTAAGAAAAGTCTGGATACTTTCCAAATGCCACAATTAACTTAAGGTTCTTCACTAACACTCAAATTATTTAAAACATTAACCAGCATTCACAACAAGGAACACTTCACTTCAAATAAGGTAATTACTTAAGTTAGTGGCTGTTTTTCACTCCAAACCTAAACTAGACACCAAACAGCTTTATGATCCTAAGGATCTTAAAGGACACTAAAATAAGTACTGAATTTTAACAATAATACCCATACATATGAATCATTATATGTATGTATGTAAAATATACACAGTCATTCATTTAAGAAATACTTACGACCTCTATGTGCAACTCACTCTGCTGTAGGCCCTTTGTATGTCTGTACATAAGTGCTTTCCAAAGAGAGAGCATATATGTGCAGACATATGTAAGCACATGGATATGTGCGTGTAAATACGTGTGCGTGTGCCACAAACACCACCCCAGGCTGCTACATAACCAGGGCAGAAGATACCATTGGTAATCACAACTTGTGAGACCTAGTGGTCCCTTGGTTTATCTTCGGGATATACAAGCTCCTGCTGTCTTAAATATGACTAAGCCTTGGGCTAGTCTCAGAGCCTCCTTCTCCTCCAGGCTCCTCCATCTCACACACCTGTGGAAGGGATCAAGAGTGTCTGTCCTTTACTAAAGATCTTTTCCCTTAACTCTCATCTGGATCATAACTGAAGACTGGAAACCAACAGTTAAATTTAGCAGTTCCCATTCTATGAATTCTGCCCACTGCCCTGCCCTCATCCCTCAGAATCAGTACCTGTGATAAAAGATGTAACTGATGAAATCTGTAGCAGAGATGAACAGTCTGGATTGGGGGGTTGGGACAGGCAGGGAGGACAAGGCCCACCAGTTTCAGCCAGTTTAGGCTCTGATTTCATGTGTCCATATATGATAATGTTGATGAACACGTATGCACTTGTATAAGCTAGTATAAAAGACAGAACTTCTGAAATTCAGTACATCTTTAGAAATTTAAGGAACATTTCATTTAATGATCACTAATTATCCCTAATCATGGCAAAACATTATGTGCTAAATATTTTTGTGAGAAAGTTAAGTGGAAAACCAAGAATGAACATGCTTTCTGAATTTACTCTGTCTTAATATAGATGCTTTACCCCAAACCACTGATAATATCAAATTTAAAGAGTATAATCGTAGCTATCATCATGAGTTCAAGAACCCTTCAAATTTTAGTGGTACTCCCAATAAATTTGTTGTTTGACTTTACTCAGTTCAAATTAGAGTTATCTCTAAATTTTCTTCCAAACAGTATAAATTTACTGGTCAATCTTGATATAAGTATACATGGAATTTTTACCATTTCAGTTGAATGTATAAAAATACCATTTTGTTAAAACCTGCCATTTTGCCCATTATTAACACAGTCTGGGGAACTTTTTTTTTTAACTAAGATTTCAAATGTTAAAGGTACTCTCTGTTAGGAAAGTCCCTATTTTGTTTAGCCTTAATCTTCTAAAAATACATTAAACTCCATATCCTTAATTTATGAAAATTATATTAAATTAAAAATGTCACTGTTAAAAGGAGGTTACAAGATGTGCACTTAAAAATGAAGCATCTCTGACTCTTCCCTAAGTGCAGCTTGTTAACAGTTGTGTGTGTGCTTACACATATTTATTTTAGAAAATACGGAGGCAGGTGCAAACATGAATCCACAGACATATAATAAAAGTTCTATTTTCATATATGGGTCCATTAACCTTAGAAAACAAATTCTCATAAAAATAGGTATAGAAGGAATTAACTTCTGCAAATGTATTCTTAAAGAGCACACAAATCCAATGATTTTATTGTTTCCCTTTTCAAATTCCTTGTTAAAGTCCCCCCGTGATAACTGACTCTCCGCGTGATGATTTCTACAGTATGATGAAAATTAGAGTGTATAAATAATCCTTCAGTCAGTCGTAAGCATTTGCTATATATACACATAAAATAAAATTAAAACTCTCAACTTTGAGCCCTCACAGGTCAACAGTACCTGCTACATAAAGAGTAGCACAGCATGCTAATCTCCATGTGACACAAAGCGGTTACTTTTCATTATTAAAAATAACCATGGGTGTGTCGATGAGATAAGAACACTGCACTTAGCGGGAACCTAGTACTCGAGGTCTGTTGTTTGTGCCACGTAGGGTGCGGTTAACCGCGAGCATCATTTACCAAAGGGCAGCAAAGGGGCAAAAGGACTGTCAGGTGTCACCTCCCCATCCACCCTCTGAGAGTGGGCCAGGGAGAGGCAGGCTGCTGCCCACGGGAAGGGAAGGTGGTGAAGTTCACTGCAGCTCTGGCTGGTCAGCCTGCACTTCGCTCCCTGCGCAACGCACACACTCTACCGAACCACTGCACGGCAGGTAGGACCAAAAATGAAACACTCCTTTTTAGACCCCTGAGTGGGAACTCTAAACAGCGCTTCCGCTTTTTCCCACGCTCCCTGGTTCCCTTCTCCTCCGCCCCTGCCCACCCATCTCCCCCGGAACCCACCCTGGAGGCCCCAGCGCGCCAGCCGGGAATCCCTTCCTGAGGCGCGCCGTCCGGCTCCCCCAGGCCCCGCCTCCGGGCCCAGGCTCCGCCCTCACCTCGGCTCCACACATTCCCGGGATCGCCCTGCGCCCTAGGCGCCCACTCTCCTCTTCCTCGCCCAGCCGCCTCCCGCCTTCCACGCTCCCCTTGGGCCCGCCTCACCTTGGTCCGGATCTGCCCCGAAGTGGACACTTTGCGGATCAGTTTCTGGGGTCCCTCTTGCTCCGCTTCGCTGTCGGACGAATCCTCTCCGGGCCCGGCCGAGGCAGTGGCGGGGGCGACCGCGGCGCCGGCCGCGGCGGCCGCTCCTCCCGCGGCGCCCGGAGGGTGGTGCTGGCCGCCGGCCCCCGCCATCCTCTCCGACTCCTGCGGGGACACAGCACCGCCCTGCGGGGGCGGCGGCGGTGGTCAGTAGGTGTGCTCTGCTCGAGCCGGGCCCGGAGCCCCGCGCCCAGGCGCCGCCGCCATCTTCCCCTCCCCCAGCCGGCCCCGCGGGGGAAGGGTCGCCGGGGACCAGACGCCTCCCGCGGCCGGGACCCTCCAGGATCCCGCGCTCCGCTCCCGCCTGAGTGGCGACCGCGGTGGGGCGCAGGGCACACGGACCCAGGCCCGCTGGGACGCCAGCGCGCCCAGCCTCGGGATGTTACAGGGTTCCTAACCCGGAATACAACCGGCGCGGGTAGAGAGGATGGGAGCGACAGAGGGATTGGGACAACCTCCCACTTCCCCTAGGGTCTGGGGTCCCCAGGACGGACGGGAGGGCGGGGGAGAAGCGAAGCCTCCGCAGCCCATCCCCGCAGGTCCGGCAGTGGCGATGCTCCCTCCCTCGGTTCCCGGGCAGCAGGGGCAAGAACGGCCCCGGGAGTAGAAAGGGAACCTAGCTTCCTCCCGGCTCCCCTGGGTGCTCCCGCCACCTCCTGGGCCCAGAATCTCTCCAGAGACACTTGGGCCTCGCCGCACAGTTCCCGCGAGTAAAAGTCCCCTCCGGCCCCGAGTTGGATGGGCGCTGCCCCCCTGTCTCTCTCCGGACCCCGGAGCCCTTCTCGGCTGACCCGTACCTCTCCCGCCTCCGCCTAGGGGTTCGGGTCCTTTCAGCTCTCCCGACCGTGGCCTTTAGTTTCTGGCCCACCCCCACTCCCATCCGGCGCACACGGAAGAGAAGAGCATTTTCCGGGAGGTTCCACTCGGCTCTGAGAACTTTTGGTTCAGAAAGAGCGATCCCTTTGGCTAACAGGAAACTGACCAGGGCGTGGAGAGCGCGCAGAGACGAGCAAGTACCCGCAGCCCGAGACGACAGAATGCAAAATAAATATCTAAGCTGAAGCGCTAACCGAGACTGCCTGGAAGAAAACAATACACTGGAGCCGTGTGAACACCAGTGCCCGAGCACGAAAACACTGGAAGTCCTGGGAGAGCCACTCCCTAACCCGGACTAGAGCCGGAGGAAATGGGATCAACAGGCGGCAGGCACCGCTCACAGCTCGTCCCCCGCGAGCGGGTTGAGCGGACACTTGGGAATAGCAGCCTCGCGGTGCGTTGTGCACGCCCCGTGCCAAAGAACCCTTGTAGGTGTGGGAGGGCTTCCGGGAGAAGAGACTAAAATGACAGATTCCTCTTGTCGTCCACAGAGAATTCCAAACTGCTGTTAGCTACATTTTTAAGTAGGGCAAAAAGTCCCTGCCAGACTATGCAGTCTCTTCACACTTCAGGAAAGCATTCAGTCTCTTTAGCGTGTTCGTGCCCTTCAGGATTCATGCGAATTTTTTCAACTGACATGACCTTTGAGGGTCCTCCAGACTAAGGGAGGGATGTTTTAGTTTGGGGTTTTTTGTTGTTGTTGTTTGTTTGTTTTTAGTTTCAGTCTTACTCTCAATAATTTGCTCTGACAGAACCAACAGTTCTAAGAGATTTTAAGAAGCAATATGCAATCCTAACACTACTGTCTATCCACACGGTAGATTAAATTGACTGAAATGTAAATGTGCTGATTAGTTTGAATGTGCCAAGACAGGAGATTGCTGCCAGGTAATACTAATTGATAAAGGCTACTTCTCCGGCCTCAGTTGTCTTCTTTAGGAAGGGAAGGAGGTGGCAAAATAAACTTTAAGAGCCCTTATGGCTCTGTAAAAATGCAATTCTATATCTACAAAGAACGTACTGCTGAAAAGGGAATTCTTTAAGAGAAAAAATAATCAAAATAATGGCCTTTATCCCAACCCAACTATTTCATCACTGATAAGTCTAATGGTCTGACAATGTAAATAAGAGCGCCTAGTAAAGGGCCTTTTGAAAGAATAAACCTAGTTCAGACCTCTCTTTTAATGTAAAGAACCTGAGGCCCAAAGCCACAAGCGGGACCAAAGTCAAAAATCATGTGTCTTATTCTAATGTTCTATTCACCTTACCACATCACACAACAAAAGTTAGTCAATTATAATAAGTTTCTGTTCACACTTTAGGCTTTAAAATTTTATATAAGTAACATTTTCCAGAAGCCAGGCAAAGAGTGATTAAAGGAACAGGCATTGTTTAATGTCCATGCCTATTCTGTGATCTTAAAAAGAAGACTGAATACACTTCTCACTCTGATTCAAACACTGATCACTTAAAAATATTAAAATAGTTTCCTGTGCAAAAGCTGGGCAATTAATGCTTCAAAGTAAAGGTATTCATTAGTTCATAAAAAAATAACCTCACAGTTATCCCTGCTCTTCAAAGACTCCTGTAACAAGTTCTAAAATTTAGTTGTGACTTTGAAAGCACAGCCAGTCTTAGCCTGCTCATGCTAAATAAATGATCCCTGCTCTACAATTTCCCTAGCACATACTCAGAGTGAGATACTATGTAAGCAAGTGAAGGAATGTTGCATCATTTCCCACAAAAGGCAGCTCGTGAAAAACTCTCTTTTCTTCAATCATCTCTTCTGAGGAACTGTTTCAAATAATCCCAGATTTAAAGTAGCCGACCCACTAGCAACTTCGCAGGTCTTATCTGTAAAATTTCTAGAATCAGTATTTAAGCTGTATACTGTATACTTGCAATGCACTTCGCGCTTCCCTTAAAAATATAATAGCAATGTCAAGAGCTCAATATTTGCAACCATTTTAATGTACCTCAAAATAGCAACTAAAACAAATTTCAAATATGTGGCATATTACATTATTTCTTTAATTTACAAGATTTCCTTGAATTTTTCCTTACTTGGTGTTTTCAGATTTTCAAATAATTTCTTAGATGTGTCTTACATATTTATTATTATTACTTTGAAATCTTTGTTTGGAACACAACATATCACACACTATTACAAACTTGGACATAAGCCACATAGACACTACATTCAAAAAGAAATGGAAATAGAAGCTACCACTAAATTAGGTTTAGGTTTCTACTTAATAGGGCTTTCTGCCCCATTAAAAAAAAAAAAGAACTATTATATTGAAGATGTATAAGTTAGAGCCAATTCTCATTCTGATACCAACTTTATGAATATTAACATATTAATATCTATAGAGATTTTTTGAATTACATTCTTATTGATTACTACTCATAACAAGAGGTTTAATATCCATTTGCAGCTTTTAAATCTCATATGTTCTATGGTTTTACACTAAATATTATATCAAACATAAAGAAGTCTACATTTATATTCTGAAGAACCCAAGTACATAGGCACTTTAAAAAGAGTTAGGTTCTAGGACTCAAGTTTCTAATCAATGGGAACCATGCAAAGAACACTGCAGGTTGAACAGGTACAGACCTGCTTTCATTCAAACTTTAAAACTACTTCCGTAATACACTATCTATTCCACGTTTAGAATTTAACATTCAAAACTTCATTAAAATTTCCTTAGCTGTTACCTCAACGAAAAAGATTTCAAAATTAATTGTGATATCAATTCCATGTACATATGCTCATCACTGTACCTAAGGCAAAAACCTTTGGCCATCTAGACTTAATACATAAATATACTTGTAAACTCTCAGTTATGTTTTGGCCCTTTTTCCTTTGAAACGCTTCCCTTCCTAATTTTTCAGTAGTTCTGAATAGTTTCATCAGAGCCAACCAGATAAAAATCATTTGGAAATAAAAATAAATTTTAACAAGTAAAAGTTACTCTAGTATCCCTGCACTGTTTAAGAACTACTTTGTAAATACTCCCACACTCTTCTAAGTTCTGGCTAGAATTCTAACTATCCATTTTCCCCCAGGATATTATCTACAAGGAAGGGCTGCTTGGCTAAATATCTTCCTACCCACCTATTTCCAAAGTATTTTTTAATTAATTAGAAATTTAGGTAATGTCTCTCTTTCCACTGACTTCATTACATTCCAGACCTAGCATGAAAGAAAATACACAGACACCTGAATGCTAACATTTATCTTCTTGTAGGCCCAGTGCCCTAGGTGGAGTAATGATAAGGCTAACAGTTTATTTAAATGCCCTCACTTAACTAAATAACTTCATTTCATCTCCATGTACAAAAAAGTCACGATGGCCAGCAGCTGCCTCTCAGCTCCAGACATGGGTGCATTTCAAGTTAGACTTGCCGTTCTCTTTATTATTACTCAGCATCGATTCCTGATACTATTTTTACTCTTCTGTCAGAATAGTTCCATGTAGAATCACATCATTTTGGGGTCCGGCAAAAAAGGATAAGGCAAGTAAATCCTTACACGTATGCTGGCATATACAGTAAGGGATAATGCCACAGGATCTGTGTGCTGTGACTACTGCCTGTTCAACACTGAATATTCCTTTTCATAAATGTAAATGAGTATACTTTTAAAGTATTAAAGTGGCCTATATTTGAATTAAAAAAACAGTTTTTAAATGACAGCAAAATGGAGTCCAGAGCAAAGCAGATGTTCTTAACCCAAGGTCTTTGAGGGTCCACAGATTTGGTTTTGGGAACTCTGCGATTCCATTTAAATGTTATTAAATTTTTATATGTATGTTGCATGCGTACATTTTGGGGAGAAAGAGAGTCCATAGCTTTGATTAGATTCTTAAAGGGATCACTGATCCAAGAAAAGTTCAAGAATCCCTGATTTTGATGAAATTTGTTTTGAAAGGAAAACTGTCCTTCAACATACTTAGATTAAGCTGGTATTTCCCCACTTAGCCACACACATCTGAAATAATTAACATTTAAATACTCTATTTCCCCTAATTTACCCCTTCTTTTTTCTTGTATACACCACTTTTCAGTAATTTGGATAACTTTTCTAAGAAATTAAATGAGAATCCCCTTTATTAGTTCTTAGACTTTGTGTCAGACATAGCTGGCCACAGGGTTTCAAATAAAATCACTTTGTCAAAAGTATCATTTTATACCACAAATGAGATCTCTGAAGATTTTTTTTTTGGACTCTCTGAATGTAAACTATTAATATGTATGATACAAGACATTCTGTCTACTCAGAATGAACACTGTGAGGATTTAAGGATTTGTGCCTGTGCTGTCAGCTCCAACAGTCCTGGAACACAGTAGGTGCTGTATAAAATACCTGTTGAGTAAATAAAAAGGCTTTCAGTGTTTAAAGAAAATAAACCTAATTTTTTTTAGAATTCTGCAGCTGGACAAAGTGTCACAATTCATTCACATATTTCTGTTCGGGCTCTAGCTTCAAAGGCTAATAAAGGAACATTTTCATTTTCGTCATTATAAGTAAAGCAAAAATGAAAGTCTTCCTGTGTTTTTCTAGGCACAAAGTAGTTGAGGCATCAGCATCCTAAAGTAAAATACATATAACTGGGTATTTTTCATTGTGATTGGTGTTGGCTTAAAGTATGCAAGTTCAAAAAAGACTGCACATAGGAGAGTTTAAAAGTAAAAAAGTTACAAAACCAGGTCACTGAATTTAGTTCTCAGTGATCTTTGATTTAAACTCCAAAACTGAATTGTGTTTTTAGTTTCAAGAATAATTTAATCCCCAGGAATAACCACAATAGAAGAAATACGAGTAGATGGGCAACCTAACAACATGTTCAGATTTACAAAAGCAAAGACAGCTGCAGATACAGATGGATCAAAGTTGAAGGAGCTGGGAGTGTACAGATTAGGGGAAAAAAAAAAAAAAAAAGGATAACCAAGCCTAGCACCTGACCTAGAAGCTCTCAACAGGCAGGGGGCCAGCCTGAGCAGATAACGCGGAGTCCCTGGGAAAAGCGCATCCGAACATGTTGAACAAAATACTGATGAGGCCAGAAATTTCGGACGAGGCTTTTCAAATAGGTTCAAGAATTTCAACCAAGGCGCAGTAGCAAACATCGAGGCAAGACGTAGAGAGCCAAAATTCGATGCCAGGGAAAAGGCAGCCCACACAGGATTACAGAGCTCTGAGCGACACGGGGGGGTTCGGGGTAGAATCACTGGAGAGATGCGAGGTGATTCTGACTGAGTTGGAAGAAAGAAGTTGGAGTTTGAGGGACCAAATCCGAAGCCCCCCGGGCTCCTGATCCTTATGCTCGCACACACAATGCACACGCACACGTTATTCTGGTCCCTAAAATTACCCGACCTCTGCGTTGTTTGGGCAGCGAAAATCCTCGTCGAAATCGAGGTCAGCTTCCCGCTTCATCCCTGGCAAACCCCCTTGACCCCGAGAAAAGCCCAGGGCTTTAGCGGCGAACACGAGGCGGAGGCGTGGTTCTGGGCTTCAAGCCGCGATCCGCCTAGCCAGCGCGTATCTCTAGGAACCTGCGCGCCCAGGTGACGGCCCAGGGCGCGGTCTCGGGAGGGAAAACCGGTTTCCTCCGAGCCATGCACGCGGACCCACAGAGTGGGTTTCTCCTTTCCCCCTCCCTACCCACCCGCCTCGCTCTAAAATCAAGTAAAAAGTTGAGAAGTCGATGAAGCACGGAAACGGTCCTCCGAGGGCCGTGGTCAGAGGATCGCCGGCGGCCCCTCGAGGAGAGTCTCGGCGCCGGACAAAGGCGCTCCGGGAGGCGCGCGAGGAGGAGCCCGGGCGGCGGAGGAAGCGCTGTCCCGGCTGGGAAGCAGCTGGGGACCTCATCCCGGGCCATTTCCTGAACGGAACCCGGCCCGGGCGGGGGGAGGAGGGGAACAGAGGAGAAGTGGGAGAGGGTGGGCGCGGGCGCTGTACCCACCGGTTCCTCCCAGGCCGGGTTGCGGGCGCCGGGCGCGGGGCGCACGTGCTGCGGCTCCATCGCGCCGGCCCGCGCCCGCCGGCCGCCCGAGCGCGCAGACCCGGGCCCCCGCCGCCGCCGCCGGGGACGCTGGATGCGCTTCCCTCGCCGCGGTCCTCACGGCCGCTGCCGCCGCCGCCCCGGCTCCCGCCCGGGGCCAGCCACCGGCCCTCCCGCCGTCTCCGGCTTCCGCCGCGCTGCGCTCTCCCGCCCCCGCGCCGGTCCCTTCCTCCACCTCCACCTCTTCCTCCTCCTCCTCGGTCCAGCTCCGAGCGGTCCGCTCCCCGCCGCCGCCGCTGCCGCCACCACCACCGCCACCGCCTCCCACGGCCGCAGAATCCGCCCCTCGCTCCTTCCTCCGCCCCCGGCTCCCTCCCCTTTTCCTCTCCGCTTCCCGCCCCTCCTCCCCGCCGCCCCCTCCTCCCAGCGGGCGGCCCGGGACGCACGTGACCCCCCTGTCAGGCCTTATAAGGCGCGGAACCGAAAGCGGCCGCCGGGTGGTCAGGGGCACCGGGCGGCAGTGGGGACAACAGCGGCCTCCCCCGGGGACCGACGCCGAGCCGCAGCCGGGCGCGCGGGGAGCGGCGGGGAAAGCCCGGGCTGGGCCGGCCGAAGCGCTGGCGACGGGAACAGCGGTGGCCGCGAGTCCCGGGAGACGCCTCCAGCGCCCCTCTCCCCGAGTCTCCCTCTCCCGGTGCCTGCAGCCAGCGACCGCCTCCCTCCAGACGCCGGCGGCCCGCGCGGCAGGCACCTCCCCTCCTCTGGGCGCTGAGGCTTGAACGAAATCACGCTGGACAGTAACCGACTTCGACAGAGCGAGGGAGATAACTGCATTCCACAGCCGCTGTTGAACCAGTTGCGCTAGGGATGGTTTATTCTTTGTGACGTTAAAAGCACTGCAGATGGGTTAGCATCTGCAAGAGGGTTAAGCTTGAGGGAGTACTTCTTTTATTCACTTTTAATGATTAACGGTTTTATGGACAAAAAACCCAGCTAAGGAGTCGATCTGTCTTCCTATTCGAGCACTACCTTCAAGTTAGAGGGCAAGGGACTGGCTCGCAGTGACTGCTCAATAAATGGCAAGTCACCTCGTCCCGCCCTTTGAAAACAACGTTTCACACAGCGTTTCCTATCATCTTTTTGGCATCGAAGACGGTTTCCGTCTATTTCCAATCCAAGAATGCCTTTTCACAGGTTATTCCATCTCCTGGACTTTCAGGCTCCTTCTGTCAGCATCTTCCCAAGGCCCTTAATCATGTCAAATATATTCACACATTTTTAAAACAAACTGAAATTTTCAAAACACTTAATTGATCCAGTCTGTCTGCAGTCCCCACCTCCTCACAGCCAAGCTCTGCGGGAGATAAACGCCTTCTCTCAATATTCTCACATCCATTTCTTCATCTACCACTCATTCTTCCCTGCAAACCCACTTCTGTGCTCACTCTCCTTCCTAGGCGACCCTGACAAAGGTTACCTATGGTTTTCAAAATTCCCTAAACCGTTGGGTTCTTCCCCCCCCACCCCGCGACCCCCAACTCCCTTCTTATTTAACATATCTGCAGCATTTGTCACTGGGGACCAGAACTTTTATCCTTGGAACTCTCTCTTCCATTGGCCACTGTGACACTTCAGTTTCCAGTTCTCTAACCATCTTGCTCAGCCCCTTTGCCATCTCTGACATGTTGGAGTGCTTAAATAGTCTGCCCTTGGTCTGTTTCTAATGCTGCCTGGTCTATCCAGACCCACCCATGACTTCAACTACCAACCATGTGCTAGTAACTCGTAAAGTGTCCATCCCTATCCCAGATCTCCAGTCTGTAAAGCCAATTTCTTACCAGAAATTTCTACCCAGACGTCCCACTGACCTTAAACTCAGCTTGACTAAAACAGGAGTTAACTTTCCTGCCAGTTGCCTGTTCTCTCTAGTCTCGTTCTAGTAAATGTCTCCACAATCCCCCTAGTCAACCAAAGGAGAAATCTGAAAATTGTCCCAGGCTCTCCTTCTCTCCCCCATTGCCCCTCCGTGGACCAGACATTCCTGCCCATCACCTTCTCTCCATTTCACTGCTCTTGCCTGGTCCTTCCTTTCAAGCCCCTGAAACATTGCATTCCTTTCCTCATTAGTTTCACAGCCCCTCAGCTGGTTACACCTCCACCTCTGCCATCTCTCACCTTGTGGCTAAAATAAGCTTTCTAAAATGCAAAATCAAGCAAGTCATTCCCTGGATAAGCACTTCAAATGGCTTCATCTTGTAGGATGAAGTCCCAATACCTTAGCCAGCATCTATTTCTCCAGTCTCATCAAGCACTCTGAGTTTCTCGAATGCAGTTCCCTATCAGGCCACTTATTTGTATACTGTACCCTCTCCCGGAATACCCTTCCTGTTACTCAGCCTGTCCAAACACCGATCATCTTTCCAGAATCAACCTAAGAGGCACCTTTTTTTATGAAATCTTTTTTGACTCTGCTGGCCACTCTCTCTAGACAAAATGCACACCCCTCCCTCCATAACGTTGTAGAATACTTTATTAAACTCATTTTTTTTAACATATAATCTCTCTGATGACAGGTAATATGACTGACTCCATCTTCCTAGTTCTCAGTACAGTTTCTGATGCATGGGAAGTGCTCAGTAAATGTCGAATGAGTGAATTATATGATCGAATTTGACTTACTATATTTCTATGGCTGTAGAAAATGTTCCCCATGCATTAACTCCCAACTCTGCAAATAATGTTTTTGTCATCTTTTATAGAGCTAGAAACTGAAACTAGAAAAGAATAAAGCAATTAGCCCAGGGTTCCACTGTATAAATTTCAAAGTCAGGACTATAACCCAGTTTGCCTAGTTAAGTTTATTAGGTGTTTATCTGTCCATTGTTTTTCCACCTTAAATTCTATTTTGTATGATACAATTATCTTTCTTTTTGTTAGTGGTTGCCTGGTATACATCTTTCCATCTCTCCATTTTCAACCATTCTGAGTCATTATTTTTAAGTGTTTTTGTAAATAACAGTTGAATTTTGGTATTATTTACTCCATCTGAGAGTCTGCCTTTTAGTAGTCTATGTTAACCAGTTTTCATTTATTATGTATATTAATTAGGGTAAAAGGCTCCTTCCTCCCTGCCATCCCTCAAACACAATATTTATATCTCTCTCATAAAACACTCTTGGGATAAGTGGTCCAGGGAGCTGGGTGGCTCCTTTGTCCCATATTGCTATTCCATCCTCTAGGGTGTTGCCTTTATCTACATGGTAGAAGCAGATTAGAGAATTACAGCTTGAGGAAGAAAAAAGCGTGGAACCCAAACCCAAAGGCCTAGACCCAGATGTGACACACTTCTCATCTGCTCATATCCCATCAGCCAGAACTTAGTTACATGGTCACACCTAGCAGCAAAGGAGCAGGAAAATGAGGCCACTAGCAGGGTAGCCATGTCCCAACCACAACTCTATAACCATGAAAGAAAGGGAACAGATTTTTGGTGAAAACGAGCACACTCTGTCACATTATGATCATCATCTTTGAATTTATTACCACCGTCCCATTTCATATTTATTTAACTTTCTTCCTCTTTGCTTCTTTTTTCTCCTTTCTCATCTCCTGTTCTAGTCATTGAATTTTCTTAATATACTCCCTTTTTCTAAACACTTCTACTGATTTGGAATTTATACCTATTCTATTTCAGTTCTTTAGTGGTTACCTTTAAAACTAACGTACAGATGTAACACCTAAGATTAGTCAATATCTTCATCCCCTTTTTTTAAAGATAATTTTAAACAAATAAACAAAAATAACTAAAACACTTTAACTCTCAAGTTCCTCTCTTATAAACTATCTATTGCTGTCTTGTATTTTTTAATTCCCCCTGATGTTTATACAGTGGTTTTCTCAGAGCAGCTTAGGAGTGTTTTCTTTTGGAAAACTGCGCAAGGAAGAAATAAAGACAAGTAGAATGAGATTTGCTCTTTGCCGTTTGAGGTATACTAACATTGAGTGGACAGTGCCTGGGATTTGCTATTAAAGAGAACTGTGCCCAAATTCCTGCTCTTCTACTTATTAACCTTGAGACCTTGGGCAAGTTGTTTCCTCATTGTAAAACGAGCCTAACAAAACCAATGTCTCAGTATTGTTTGAGGGCTAAATGAAATACTGTACTAAAAATGTCTGGCATAAAATAGGTGTTCCTTACAAAGATAAAAAAGCTCCAGCTGAAAAGGAAAAGAAGTGGAGGGAATATGACTTTTATGTCACATAAATTAGTTGGGGAACATTGCCCCTCATTCCCTCAATGAGGGAAGTCATATACTCTGCAATTAGCAGCTCCTGGAATTAGAAAACCATAGATTTTACCAAAGTTTACACATAACAGATTTTTTAAGCTCCCTTTTAAGTAAATGACACTTTGGTTTTAATCATCAGAACAACCACATGGGGTAATTCATGGCATCCTCATTTTACAGATGAGGAGACTACGTTTCTGGGATTAAGCAATTTGCCTGAGGTCACAGAACTTGTAAGAAACAGAGCCAGCATGTCGAGTTCTTAGCATGTAGGAGTCCCATCAAAGACGTAGAAGAAGAATCAGGAATAGTGGTACAAAGGCCGGAGCAGTATGGAGAGTGGACTACATACTCTTCAAGAACTTTGTTGGGGGACGGAGTTTGGTGTTGGTTTGTAGTCTAGGGAAGCAATCATGTTTCTAGGCAAGTGGGAAGGAGCTAGTGGAAAGAAAAATGACCGAATGCCAAAGAGAGAGGGACTGATGTCTGGGAGAAGGTCTGTTGCCCAGGTTGAGGAACAACGCTTATAGAACTCTATTTCTTCAGAGCTGATAATAGAAGCATCAAGGAAGAGAAACGCACCATAAATGTTAACTGTTGTTATGACCTAGACTGGAATCTAGCAGTCAAGTGTGTTTTCTTTCCCGTTGCCCCAGGATACAGCAGCTGCCCTCAGTACAAAGGTCTGATCCAGACTGGGTCCAGTCTGTCCCTCCCTTTCCCCAGCGTCCAGCACACGACACCCCTTTACTAGACACGTTCCTTGGTTGGCTTTCCTTCAACTCTGCTTCCTGCACCACCGCCTGCCCACCCACCCACCCAGGGTCCTGGCCAGTCTTCCTCAGGTGCCCTTTCCTCTCATCCCTACCCTAGCCTTTTTAGCCCGGGGAAGGACCTGAGGGACTACAAGCAGATGATGGGACAGGACCTCAGAAGCTTTGCCTGACCCAGCTGGTGGGTAGCAGCTGTCACTGAGCCCAGAACAAAGCGGCTGTCATTCTGTCTGCCCAGTCCTGCCTCTCCCACTTACGCAGCCCTGCCCCTGTGGACACCCAGTGAGGCTGGCGGCAGGCCAGGGATCACAAGGGTAGAGGCTGAAGAGGTGGGGGAAGGGTAGAAACTGGGGGGCTGGAAGAGTGGGGCTGTTTGCATTTCATCTTCATGGAGGGCGGGGGTGGGCACTGCAGCACCCAGACAAAATATCATACGGCCGCTAACTTGAACGTGAAAATCACTTAATGATACCTCTGCTTTTTGTGTCAGCCGGAAAGTGTCTCAAAACCTTACATTTTAATTTCTTTACCGATAAGAATTCATTGAACACTGACTTTGTGCAAATCATTAATGTTGGCTTGTCCGGAAATGAGGTTAAACAGTTCCCATTAGCTAAGTGTCTCTGGTCGTGAGGTGTGGAACTTTTAGAACTTTACAAATGGTTACACTGAAGTTATTTATTTAATGTATTATTTATTATTGTAATATTTTGGAATGTGTTAAAGGAAAATATTTTTTTAATTTATTACTTACCAAATCATAGGTATTCAGTTTATTCATTCAATAAATATGTACTAAGCACTTACTCTACCTGAGGCGTCGTATCAGGGAGATGGCTGTACCCTTACCACAGAGGGTGATAAGTGCCATGATACATGATAAGTTACCAGAGCACCCAGAAGGGATGCCTAAACCAATCTCGGATAGTGGAGGGAGGCTTCCTGGAGGAAGTGACATCTAAAGTGAGACCTAACTCTCATTCATTAGCTGGACCAAGTCGGGTATGGAGGGGTGGCGTGGAAGGAAAGAAGGCTGAGGGAAAGAACGGATTCTTTATAAGAGCTCAGAGACAGAGGAGAGCTCTGCTGGTTCTTTCACGTTCTGAAAAGAATTGTCATATGAGTGTTAACCACAGTATGACATGGAGAAGTAGAGCTGCGGCTGAAGAAAAGACCAGATAATGGATCATGAAGGGCTTCATACAGCAGCGAAGGCCTTCTGAGTTCACATCTTTAACATAACGATAAGAGCAAGCAGTGAGCACATCATCTGATTGATTAATTAATCCTTTGAACTCCTAGAAGGCAAGTTAGGTTTGATTATAACAACTTATTATCTTCCATCTTTAATACCCTGATTCTATGTCTTCAAAACTAGAGAGCACAGGTACCATTTTTAAAGATCTCTTTTCTAATAGTTTTTTTAAGGAGGCTAAAGGAGTAATGGAATCATAGAAGTGAAGATTGAAGCGGGGAGGGAGGTATTTTGAACAAGCTTGGAAATCCTCTGACTAACAAGTCTGGCATCTTGAAAGATCTGGAAATTAACAGTTTCCTCCAGGGTGGAGTAAGAATACAAGCTGGAGCAGGCTTTACCCTTTGGGGAGGGGGTGGGGGACAAGGTTGGAAACTTATTTCAAACACAAGTTCTTATAATGTAGTTTTTAAAGCACGGCTTTGAATAAGGAAATCAAAGCGTATAAACAATTGCAGGTTCACCTGGCATATTATTAGAATAGGATATTCTTGCCTCACAGTCTAAAAAACACCCTATGTATGACTAGACATCAGATGAGTGTACCTACAGAGTGAACTTTCCTAAAGAGAAATTTCCTGTTGGAATCAGTCAGCGACTGGGCCACAGAATTAGTCATGTCGTTTCATTTGTTGAAACATATCATTAACAAGATTAAAGGCTTTCCAAAAGCTGGGATTGAAGGTAAAGGGTCATTAGCTGTGAACAACTATATGCCACAAAATGAAGTGGTGATTTATGAAATTAATATTCTAACCGTTTCTTCTCAGTAGTAAAGATAACCGTAGGTTAGCGTTCTCAGCGAATTGAGAGAGAAGCAGATAGATTGTGACAGAAACCTAGGGCCCACCGAGGCCAGCTCTCCTCAAGCGTTCTTCAGAGATAAAGAAAATGCAGAAGGGGACAGCGTGCCTCCGAATTACTGTGAGGCTTTGTCCCAAACCGTGATGCAGTCCCTTGCTGAGCCAGGGTAGGCTGAGGCAGGCCTACAGTTGAGAACCAAAACAGGCCTCTTTTGCCCTTTCTTCCTTGAAAAAACAAACTGGCTTTTCCTTGCCTTCTTTTCTTACTACTCTAATGGTGAGGAAAGAATAGTCCAAAAATATATATATATATAGTCACCCCCTCCACTTCCCCAGTCCCCAACCTCTCCTTAACTCCTGTACGATCCAGCTCTGCCCTTCCCCACCACAGAAGCCAGTCTTGTCAAGCTCTCCAGCATCCTCCACGTTGCCAAGCCCAATGGACCCTTTTCAGTCCTCCCCTAACTTAGCCTTTCAACAATACTTGACTTTTACACAGTTGACCACTCCCTGCTTTTGGACTTATGTCCTTCTCTTGACGTCCATGTTTACAAAGAAGCAGAAAATGACACTCGTTTAGTTTTCTTCCCTCCTCACCTGCCACTTCTTCTCCATCTCCTTTGCCGGTTCCTCCTCCTCTGCTCATCCTCTGAATGCTGACGTGTCCCAGGGCTCAATTCCAGGGCCATTTCTCTTCTCTATGTACACCTTCTTCCCAGGGACTCTCATTCAGCCTCACGGCTTTACCTTCCAATTACATGCTGATGGCATCTATGTTTCTATCTCCAACCCCGACTCTTCCCCAAACTCCATTCTCATATATCCACCTACACTCTTGACATTTCCATTTAGATATCTAATAGGCATATGACACTTAACATATCCAAAACAGACTTCGCCTGTAACCTGTTTCTCTCTCCATTTCCCAACACCAATAAAAGGTACCAATATCCACACAGTAGCTCAAGTGAAAGACCTACAATAAATCCTCTTTTACCCTCAACCCCCATATCCAATCCATCACACATGCTGACAGCTTTACCCCCAGAATGAATCTATCCATGTCTAGCCCTCTCTGCTTTGATCCTAGTGCAAGCCGCCATGATTTCCTACTGGACTACTGCACCAGTGTCCTTATTGCTCTCCACTATTGCCCCTCTTACTCAGTCCATGTTCAACATGGCAGAAAGAATGACTTTTTTTTTTTTTTTTTTTCCCAGTACGTGGGCCTCTCGCTGTTGTGGCCTCGCCCGTTGCGGAGCACAGGCTCTGGACGCGCAGGCTCAGCAGCCATGGCCCACGGGCCCAGCCTCTCCGCGGCACTTGGGATCTTCCCGGACCGGGGCACGAACCCGTGTCCCCTGCATCGGCAGGCAGACTCTCAACCACTGCGCCACTAGGGAAGCCCGAATGACTCTTTTTAAAGCATAAAATCATGTCAGTTATCTGCTTAGTATTTACTAATGGCCTCAAATACCACACTGAAGATATCCAAAATTCTTGCTAACATGCTAAAATTTTCAAGGTGCTTTAAATCTGTCCCCTGCCTACTTCTCTGACCTCATGCCATGCCACTCTCCCTCTATGCGCTATACTCCAGCCACATTGTCCTTTGTGTTCCCCAAACATGTCAAGCATCTTCCTGCCTTGGAGACTCTGCACAAGCTATTCCTTTTGTCTGTGATGCTCCTTCCCTAGTCTTCACGGGGTTGCTCCTTTTCATTCAGTGTTATCTCCCCTAAGAGGTTGTCCCTGCCACTCAAACCAGAGTAGTGTCTCAGACTCTCTCGGTTACTTCACCCTCTTTTATATTCTCCACAGCACTTATCACGGCCTAATACTATCTTGTCTTTTTACTCTTTCATCTGTTTACTAACTGCCTCCCTTCTAGGATGTTTAAGCATCACGTAAGGACAGATCTGGTCTCATTCACTGCTTTATTCTCAGTGCTTATGTGCCCGACACATAGTAGATACTCAATAAATTATTGTTGGATGAATACTTTGTCTCAACGTCTAAAAGCTGACATTTGTATAACACCTGCTAGGAGTCATAACTGGCTGTTATAAAAATTTTACACATATGTCTTCATTTCAACCCCAAAGCACCACTGGAGCACCACTGGAGTACCATGATTTCTGCACTTTACAGATGAGGAGAAGGTAGAGGTGAGAGGTAGGAAGAAGGAGCTAGGATTTCACCCAAGCAGCCTAACTCCAAAGTCTATGCTCTTCAATATTGAATGACACTGCTTGGCTTAGGTCGCCCACTAAGGCCTTCCCAGGTCGGGGAGGGACCCTCCGGCCTATCAGTCCTCCTAACAGCCCTGAGAAAAAGAGGACCCTAAGAGAAAGCAGGAAAAGCTGTGTTAAGAGAGAATGTCATTCTGATCTTAGACCTTTGTGGCTAGTGTTGTCATAGTGGGATGCTCCAACCACCCCGTGTATGTGAGTGTGTGTGAGTCTATGTGTCCACTCCCACCACACCCCACCCCCACCACACCCCACCCCCAGTGCAGAGAGGGCAAGGAGAACGAGGGCCAGCATTCCCCTGATTTGGGTCAGTCAGAGGGGCGGAGATCAGTATAGCAACGAAGAGCCCTGCCTATACCTCCAAGAGTCTGCTGCCCACCTGTGCCTTTGAGTTATCCCCCTAGGACCCTGGACCCATGAGAAGGGGATTCAGCTGCTTGAGATCCACATATGAGTTTGCTATGTCTCTCTGGCCACGGCGCTCAGAGGGCACCTTTCACCCTTCCCAGGACCTGAGACCCCTCTTCAGCAGGGATTCTAGTTTCATCTCTGATCTTCCCTCTGCCTCTATAAATCACATTGAGTCCAGTCACCAGTCGTGAGCACAGAACAGTTAAATCTTGCAAAGCAGTCAGACCCAGGTCCACACTCTTTCCGCCTTTCACCACGCCAACCTGACCACTAACATCTCAAGCCACCACCTCTCTGGATCCTTTTCTCCTTCAGCTAAGTCTAGTCTAAAGCTAAGACTGTTTCCTGGGAGACAGCCCCCTGTGCATTTGTAACACCCCCTGCTGCTCTGCCAGCCCACAAAAGCCATCCCACTGTTTCTGTACCAATCGGACTCCCCTTAGCCCAGCCTATCAAATACTTTTCTTCAGTAAGGCCAATGTTTAGATTTTTGATGGTCTAATTTAGTCTTGCCTCTGTCCAAGAAGAAGTTACTTTTGCAATGTGGCAAGTCCACCCATTCCTTTGTATTTGATCACTGATGGATTTCACCACTCTGGGACCCTGAAATCCTTAGCCACAATCTAGGCTTATCTAAGATCCACAGGGACTTCCTTTGGTCCTGCTGTCAAACCACAAAGATCGCCAAGCCAGGCTTTGTTGCTCATTTCTCTGGCTATCTCCCCACATAATTACAGAGAACAGAGATCTGTGACTAGAACTAACCTGTGAACTTGCAGTAGCAAGTTCAGAGAGACTGCTGATAAGCCAGAGGCATTCCCGAGTTGAATACAACATTGCCTTCTTCCTTGATCCTGGATTGGCTCGAAGGTGCTAGCAAAGGTAGGAAAACAGTAAGAAGTTAAGGAGCATGAGCTGGGGCAACCAACCCAGAGGCACATGCAATTCACAATTAAAAAGCCACAATTCTCACACATCAAAACACTGTTTAATCTGAGGGTGACCCACAGTGACCAGGTGGAATTTCACCACTATTGCAGATAACCAGCAGTAAGTAAGTCATGTGCAAGCAAGGTGGGTAAAGCTAGATAGAGAAAGGAGAAAACTGGCTAAAGCACAGAATTTTAGTTCTGTCTATGGAAGTACACAACATTACTTCCCATCCCATCCTCAGAGGGGAAGGGTTCTATGTATAAATATGAATTCCAGTGACATTCATCTGCTCCTTCAATGACACACTATCATCTACTGAATCAAGTTCAAGCTCTTTGTTGTGTATTCAACACAACAAATTTAAAAATTTAGCTTCACCCATGCTCCCTTTTTCAGATTATCATTCATTCACTGTATTTCCCAGACTCTGGAATTTCATAAACCAGAGAAATGTTTAATTGAGAGATCGATGTGGAGGAAGTTGTAATGGAGAGCTGTCATTCAAGGCTGCTCAAAGTCTTCTGAACCCTCTCCACAGTGTGATAATCCTCTATATTGTAAACCCTCCTTCCCAAAGTCAAGTCCACAAAGCTCCACTTCTCAGCCTCTCTGGTCTCTTGGCTTCAGATCTGTGACTGAGGTTCTGCCAATAAGACACCCCCCCCAGGAGACTTTGATCTTGGCTTGTTCTGGGGGATGGGTCTAAGCCTAGACAGGGTGGTGTGTGTTAGCTGCTCTGATGGTGGCTTCTGATTGGGCAAGTTCCTGAGCCTGAGAGAAGCCGCTGTTCACTAGGGAAGCCAGTTTTGCAGCGAGGTTCTGGGACTCCTACCTGGAATTCAATTCTTTAGCCTCCAGGACTGGCTATGTTTTCAACTTAATAAATCCCTTTAGATGTAAATTAGCTAGAGTGGATTTTTGTTTATTTGTTTGCAACCAAGAACCCTATCCAAGAGAGTTGCTTATTATTTTAGTTTGACAAATAAAATTACTTTATAAACAAAAAGATTTCCTTTCCAGTCAATTGGCATCAGAGATTCATGCCTGCTTAAGACTTTTGTTGTCTATGTGTATGTGTGGGTGTGGGGGTTGGCAATTTTCATTCAGAAATACACATAAGTTAGAGGAGGCAATGAGGGAGATACGATCCCACATCAGCCCAGGGAGAGCTAATAAACATGGCATCAGAGAACATCTTAGGTTCCTCTATCCTCCAGACAGTTTCAATAAAGGCAAACAACAAAGTCAGCTCACCTCCTCTATCTTTTCCTTGCTACTGTCCTCTGAATAATACCCAGCCTGCCTTCTGCAGAAAAAAATCTCCACCGTGAAGACAATTCATCATTACCAAGTAGCCATATAATTTCTTCAATTGCTACAGTAGTTTATCGTTACAGTATTCTAAATTCATTAGCCTTGATGGTTTGGAAATTTATTTTCCATTAATGCCTTTTTCTCTAGATCATTGTCTTACATAGAACAAGAGAAAAAGAAGAAAGAGGCAGAGACATCATAAGGAGAAGACAAAACCATGGAGTTAAGGAGAGAAACACTGAGAAAGAGAAGGAAAGAATACATTTCAAAGCTAGGAAACATCCTAGACCAAATTTCCCTTTCTCTTTGCATAGGTACCTTGTATTTCCCTGATGCCATCCCACTTAATTCTAATAACCATCATTTAGGTTGGTAAACAGACTGATATAGCAGATTCTGCCTAAATGAAGCCAGTGGCTATGCCATTTCCTTGAGAACACCTTCCCTGATTCCTGGACCCCTTTTCATAAGCTCACATAGCATCTTCTATGTCTTCATTTTAGTACTGATCATTACTGTAAGTAAATAATTGTGCAGAAAGAACTACTATTACTGTCATTTCATAATAGAAGGGTCTTTTTAATATAAAAAATATTTAGGAAGAGACAACCTTATTTTAAGAAGATGCAAAATGTTTTCAAATGTAGAAAAATCACACCATAATTTAAAATACACATTTTATGTAAGTGTTTTTTATATAAGTTTGTTGACTTTGGCATCTTTATTGGACACTTCAGTAAGGAAGGAAAGCTTAAATGTCCAACTTGTTCTAGTAGTGTGGTTTTTAACAGTTCATCAAGAATGTCGAGCAACGATGCCATATTCTTACACAATCCAGCAATATTCTGGCTGAACTAAGAAAGGCTAAGGAACAACAGTTCCCACAAGTTTAGCTGCTGTTTCCATCTTATCCTCAGAGAATGAGGCCAGGTGTCTGGCTGGTCAGGGTACAAGAAGAACTCTCTGCCTGGGGCTGCCCAGCTCAGGCCTTTAATATCCCGGAACAGTCAGAGATCCATATGAGAAGGATGCTGTGGGCCAGAGGACACCGGGAAGGAACTGGCTTTAGCCTGTGGACAGGTATTTGGAGACCACCTTGCTTAGTCCTTCTAACCATTCTCCGTACATGTTCCTTTTGCTCCCTTCTCCCGAGGTGTTAGAGCTAGGAGCTTGTGCTTTATTCGTATCTAGTTTAGAAGTATTTAAACACTTTTAATAATTTTTTCCTCTTTGTCAGCCATGGTACATAACTATGGTATTTTCCAATATAATTTCAAAGTTTAACTGGGGTATTTATAATTTACTTTGGCAGACGCTCTGTAAAGATCATAAAGCTGTTTTTAGTTTCTGCATGAATATATAATGGCTTTACCATTTGTTGGAAGAAACATAAAAACAATCAGTCTTAATTCCATATTACTGTGTTTTTAAATTCTCAGTTTGACTTCTGTAAGAATCAATTGACTTCTATACATCAATTCAATAGAATTAATTCCAATAATAGGCACAGTTTACCAATCGGGTGTTATTAATACACAACCATCCCTAATCTTAAAATTAATCAAAGTGATTTTAAAGGTCTTTTTCAACAAATATGACATTTTTTTACAACTGGCAATTGCACACCAGTAATATGAAGATCCAAAGATAATGACTGAGTCTGGTATTGGATTTTCAAAATCAAATTTCTTGAGAGGAATATTTGAAAACTCATCTCAAAATAAATGCCCTCAAAAACCATTTGATAGGGATTTCCTTGGTGGTGCAGTCGTTAAGAATCTGCCTGCCAATGCAGGGGACATGGGTTCAAGCCCTGGTCCGGGAAGATCCCACATGCTGTGGAGAAACTAAGCCCGTGCGCCACAACTACTGAGCCTGCGCTCTAGAGCCGGCAAGCCACAACTACTGAGCCTGCATGCCACAACTACTGAAGCCCGCGCGCCTAGAGCCTCTGCCCCACAACAAGAGAAGCAATGAGAAGCCTGCGCACCACAATGAAGAGTAGCCCCCGCTTGCCACAACTAGAGAAAGCCCACGCACAGCAACAAAGACCCAACGCAGCCAAAAATAAATAAGTAACTAAATAAATTTATTTAAAAAAATCAATAGCAATAATCAGTTGTACTTCAAAAAATCCTATTCATCCCCTATGTTCATAGCAGCACTATTCACAATAGCCAAGACAGGGAAACTACCAAATTGTCCATCAAGAGATGAATGGATAAAGAAGACATGGTACATATTTACAATGGAATACTACTCTGCCATAAAAAAGAACTAAATAATCCCATTTGCAGCAACATGGTTGCAACTAGAGATTATCATACTAAGTGAAGTAAGTCAGAAAGAGAAAGACAAATACCATATGATATCATTTATATGTGGAATCTAAAATATAACACAAATAAACATATCTATGAAACTGAAACAGAATCAGGGACAAAGAGAATAGACTGGTGGTTGCCAAGAGGGAGGGGGGTGAAATAGGGTTGGATTGGGAGTTTGGGATTGGCAGATGCAAACTGGTATATATAGAATGGATAGACAACAAGGTCCTACCGTAGAGCACAGGGAACTATATTCAATATCCTGTGATAAACCACAGTGGAAAAGAATATGAAGAAGAATGTATAGATATAACTGAGTCACTTTGCTGTACAGCAGTAATTAACACAACACTGTAATTCAACTATACTTCAATAAAAAACAAATTTAAAGAAATCCTATTCATTATAGGAACAAAAGATATAACATATCTAGGGTAAATAGAAATGTGTAAGGTATATATGAAGAAACCTATAAAACTTAGCTAAAAGGCATTTAAGAAGATGCAGATACATCCTATTCCTGCATGAAAAGAGTTAAATATTATATAAATATAATATTTATATATACAAATATTTAATATATAATACTACATATATTATATATAATGTTAATTTTCCCCAAATTGACCTACAAAATCAATGTAAATCCTAAAACCCCAATGCTTACATCCATCTGTAGACATTAACATGCAAAGATGTCCCTAATATATTTAAAAGCAATTTATGGGACAATATGTACAGTATGATCCCATATTTAAAACAAACAACAAAAACCCTGTGTGTGTCCACATATACATGCACACAAAAATGTTTGGAAGTAAACTACTAGGAATGTTTTGTTAATTGAAAAAAATTCTAAATATCTACATCTATACAATCAATCAATATAACCAAATCTATGTACCTGTAGATTAGATAGCCAGTATATATTCATGCACAAACCAACCTATAAAATTATATATGATATACTACATATACTCAATCAATCAATATAACCAAATATCAATTTACCCAATAAATCATGTACCAAATAGTTATATTTGTCAAATATCCATTTGATAATATATAGAAAAGTTGAAGCTCCTTTGAAGAAGTTTTTGTTTTAAGATTTCTACTTTTGCCCAGCAATCCCACTATTGGGCATATAACCTGAGAAAACCATAATTCAAAAAGAGACATGTACCACAATGTTCATTGCAGCACTATTAATGATAGCCAGGACATGGAAGCAACCTAAGTGTCCATCAACAGATGAATGGATAAAGAAGATGTGGCACATATATACAATGGAATATTACTCAGCCATAAAAAGAAACGAAATTGAGCTATTTGTAGTGAGATGGATGGATCTAGAGTCTGTCATACAGAGTGAAGTAAGTCAGAAAGAGAAAAACAAATGCCGTATACTAACACATATATATGGAATCTTAAAAAAAATGGTTCTGATGAACCTAGGGGCAGGACAGGAATGAAGACACAGACGTAGAGAATGGACTTGAGGATGCGGGGAGGGGGAAGTGTAAGCTGGGACGAAGTGAGAGATTGGCATGGACATATATACACTACCAAATGTAAAATCGATAGCTAGTGGGAAGTAGCTGCATAGCACAGGGAGATCAGCTCAGTGCTTTGTGACCACCTAGAGGGGTGGGATAGGGAGGGTGGGAGGGAGATGCAAGAGGGAGGGGATATGGGGGTATCTGTATGCATATGGCTGATTCACTTTGTTATACAGCAGAAACTAACACAACATCGTAAAGCAATTATACTCCAATAAAGATGTTAAAAAAAAAGATTTCTACTTCTGCATCTTCTGAGGATTATTTAACCAACTTATTTAACATATTTTAGGTAAGCAAATAGATTTTAAGCTACTAATTGGAAGAAGGACCAATACTCTCATGAGAATAAAAAGAATCAGAGCATTTCACACTTCTTTGTCATCTCCTTCATCTTTTTCCTTTTGTTTTATTTTGACATGATAACAAAGAGGAAACTGAGACAGTATAAATGAAGTCATTTTCTCTGGTAAACTATAAATGAGCTTTTAGAATCATAGTTTATACTATATACCAAAATGAATTCTCAATGAGAATTACCAATTTTGGAATTGCTTCTGACCAAGGAACTAATTTTACAGCAAACTAGTGGTGCAATGGGCTCATGTCCATGGAATTCACTGATCTCACCAAGTCCCCATCATCTAGAGGCCCCTTAGAGAATGCTGAAATGGTACAAGGTTGGCATGCTGTCCTATAGGATGGAGTCCACGCTTTCATGCTTTGAGCCAGTGATCAATATATGGTGATGTTTCTCTCACAGCCAGAATGCCAGGTCCGGGAATCAAGGTATGGGAAAGGGAGTCACTTGGGTCACTTTCACATGTAAGAACCCACTCACAAATATTTGCTTTGTATGCCTGCAACTTTAGGCTCTGTTGGTTTAAGGTCACAGTTCTCAAGGAAGTAATGTTTCCTCCAAAGTCTACAACATTTTTTCTATTGAACTGGAGGTTGAAACTATTAACTGGTCATCTGGAGCTCCACTGAATTAACCTGTAATGAGGAAGAGAACACAAGGTGCCTCCTCCATCCTAAGCTCACTAAGAGAACAGCAGACATCTTTAAAAATTCAACAGTAATAGAAAAGCAAATCCTAAGAGAGATGTCTTAAAATTTAAAGAACTTCAAGAGAAACCTGTAGGCCCAAAGAAACAGATCTCTCCAATTGAATCCGTGAACAGTGTTGCCAGAGAAAAAGAGAAGAAAATTCTAGAATGAGTACTGAAAGAGATAATTGAAAATAACTTGTCCTCAGTTAAGAAAGAACAAGAAGTCTCTCTTGAGTATGTGGAGGACTATTCCTGGATGTGTACTTGTCAAATTCTTGAACTACAGAAGCATACGATATTTACTGGAAACAGATGAAGAGGAGAGAGAGCTATCCCTTAAAGATTCGAAGAGTAGGGGATTCCCTGGTGGCACAGTGGTTGAGAGTCCGCCTGCTGATACAGGGGACACGGGTTCATGCCCCGGTCTGGGAGGATCCCACATGCCACAGAACGGCTGGGCCCATGGGCCATGGCCGCTGAGCCTGCACGTCCGGAGCCTGTGCTCCGCAACGGGAGAGGCCACAACAGTGAGAAGCCCGCATACCACAAAAAAATAATAATAAAATTTTTTTAATTAAAAAAAAAAGATTCGAAGAGTAGCTGATTTTTTTTTTTTTTTTTTTTTTTTGGCTGCCTCAGGTCTTAGTTGCAACACGCAGGATCTTTGTTGCGGCATGTGGGATCTTTCCTTGCGGCACACGCGCAAGCTCAGTAGTTGTGGTGCGAGGGCTTATCTGCCCTGTGGCCTGTGGGATCTTAGTTCCCTGACTAGGGATCGAACTCACGTGCCCTGCATTGGAAGGTGGATCCTTAACCACTGGGCCACCAGGGAAATCCTGAGAGTAGAAGTTTTTTAAACTTATACAATAAAGAGGACATAAGCAAGCCCTAAGAATAAAATTATCATAGATCTCCTGAAAATGCTTGATTCTCACTGCAAATTCATCATAATGGCCTAATGGCCCCGGGGTTTTTTGTTTGTTTGTTTGGTTTGGTTTGGTTTGGTTATTTTGTTTTGGGCTTTTTTGGGGAGGGTGTTGTTTGTGTTTAAGGCAGAAGAAAGTCTTTTGCAAACACAGAACCTGAAGGAATATTTGAACACAATCTGCATCTACAAAATAAATTACAAAAGATCAGAGCTATAGAGAGGAACAGTAAATTTAAGTGATTTTGATGACTATCACAGCAAAGGTAGTTAAGTACCTTAAGTAAAGTGTTATTGTTATGATATCTAAAATGCAAAAAGAGAACACAAAAAGTGAGAAAAATGTTTCTGAACTAAATTTAAAGTTTGAAAATGATACTAAAGGATAAACATAATCAATCTATAATAAAACTTGGTACATAGTAGGGAACTCAATAAATGTTAATTTTCTTCCTTTCCTATACCAAAAGAATCTGTAAAGACACAAAGAAACACAGGAGAGGTGGAAAAAAAAGCTGGATTTTATAAAAAGCTAGGATATAAACATATTGGAAAATTAGAAAGCAATTTTATTGATAAACTGAAGCAAGAGTTGGTTTTTCTGTGTTGCCAAAATTGTTCAACCACAGGATTAACTGGGCCAAAAGGGAGAGAAACCAAATTTAAAACTCTAAAATAAGGAAAGATCTATAATAAAGAATATGAAAATGATTAGAGGCTGTCATATACAATTCGTATATAAGTTTTTAAACCTAAGTGTAAATTTCAAAGACGATATGAAATAGACATGATATGATATGACGTGGTATGAAATAGAAAACAAAATCTGAGAATTCTTCTGTTCTTTCAAAGCTCAGGAAATTATTCCCTCCTTAGAAATTTGAGATAAAGTCCGTTTCATTGTCTTGTCTTTGTAACCTGAATTACATTGATTCTGGCCTCCATCCAATCAGGCAGAAACTTCCACATTTTACAAAGTTCTATTCGGCTCTCCCAAAATTTGGGGGGAGGTCCCTAGAAGGTACTTCAAGGAAGCTGTGATCAGTCCAAGTTGTTGTCTTCTTTGACTGTTGCCAGGCTCTGCTGATGACACTGCCCTTGCCCTTCTAAGGTGCAGATCTTCTCAAACCTCGTGGTGTTAAGACAAATTGGCATACTCACGTGAATGGTGGCTCTCTTCCACCTGAGTGATAGCCTGTTACAGGGCTCCCACAGTAAGATTAATGGGGTACAGAGGTGTTCCAGAGTATAGTGAGGTCTGCCTTTTGGTTTACACACAGCTTCTTCCCCTCAGGGCACAAACTATCTGTCTTGGTTGAGACCGTTCATATTGTGGCCACCACTCCCTTTTGACTCTGACTCTCTTCCCATCGTGCTTGACTCCTTCTTTTACGGTGGGCTCTGCCACAGGGTTTATATTCTTCTAGTAATTTATCACCTCTCCTCATAACCCCTACCCTTATAACTCACCCACACATCAGTTCTCCTTGTGCCTACGTCTATGTCTACAGTCCAGGTAGAAGCAAGATTTTATTTCTCTTCAGGAGTCTCCTGGCTTCCATGTAAGTCAGTGATGCAAGCAGAGGTGGGCAAGGATAGCAGGTACCACATAACTGCACCTACCCAGTGAGTTCAAACTTCAGCCTTGACCTAGCTGGTATGTGCTGTGTATAAATGCGGACCCAGTCAGGTATCGCTCTAGGTACTGCAACAGATGGAACTTATACAATGAAAAAATGCATGTGAGAGTGCTTTACAACACCACATACAATGGAAACCATTTTTAATAAAGTCCCCAATGAACTCCTAAATGCCAAATCCACTGGACAGTTTACAGCATTAATATACTTGATTTCTTTGCAATATTTAAAGCTGTTGGACTCTTGCGTCCTCTCAAAACTTTCTCTTTGCTTAGCTCCTCTTATACTTCTCCGTTCCCTTATCTCCTGCCTGTCTACCACACTCTCTCAGGCTCTTCACAAGGTCTTCTACTTCCACCTACCTTAGCACTTGCTAAATATTTGCTGAATAAATTAGCACTGATAATCAATATTTATAATATGACTTAAGCAACCATTTTAAAATTAAAAAAAAATCTTTCACTAAAAAAATTTCCAGGTTATCAACGCTTAAGCACTTTGTCACAGAGAGTTAATTCAATTTTTGTTTTTCTGAAGAAAAAATTCAAGACTAGAAGTGAAGTCGTGCACTTAAAGCTCTCAAATGTGTTAAAATCAAAGATCTAGTGACATTTATACATGCCTGACTCCTGGTTTTGAGCTCTGGCCTCAGACAATACTACCTCTTCAAATAATAAGCAAATAAAAATTCCCGGGGAAGTGACAAAATTCCAACAAGCATCATTTCTTGTCATTTCCTTGTTTCAGTTTTAATTTACTTATTTGTCTGTTTGTTCTGTGAGAAAGAAGTTAAGAAAGAGCCATATACAACATGCATATTTCTATCTTGTCTATTTCCTTCTCTCCTCCACCCCTAATAATATTTTTAGAGTTTAGAAAAGTTGTTTTCACTTAAATAGATTTAACTTAGTGAGTTTATATATAATATAGCAAAATTATTCATTTGAATTATCTTTTATTGAATTATATTCACAGAAGTTCATTTGTAATACAACAAACTCACTCGTCGGAATACATTTAGCTTACTTAACTTACAACATTGGATTATTTTACTGTAGATATCCAGCCTACTCTGCATTCGAAAACATTATTTGCAAATTTGATTGACTTTCCATAAATTGCTTAAGTGAAGTATTTTAGGGCTCTATGAATTGGTTTTTAAGATTTAGTCTTTGGACTGTGGGAAAAAACAACAACGATAAAAACGAGGTGTGGTGGCTCCATAATTTGAATGTAGGCCTTCAAGACCCCACATGACGTGCTCTCGGTCCCACTCCTTAACTCTCTGGCTTTTTCTCCCTCTGTCTCCCCCTCACTCACACTGCTCTTCCTTGCTGTACTTTATTTATTTATTTCTACTAGATCACTGGTTTATTGTATCAGGATATAACCCAGGAACAGCGAGAGGGGAGATATGCATAGGGCAAGGTATATGAGAAGGGGTGTGGAGCTCCCAAGCCCTCACCAGGCACCTCCCTGAATTTCCACCTGTTTACCAACCCAGAAGCTCTTCCTTGCTGTACTTTAAATATCTAAGCACGCTCTACCTGAGGACTTTCTACTCAGGAATGTTCTTTACTCAAAACCTCTCATGACTCACAAGCTCGCGTCTTACAAACCTTTGCTCAGATGTCACCTTCTCCACAGGCCAACTCTGACCACCCTGTTGAGAATTGCAACCTGCCCCACCCTCCCAGGACACTCTGGGTCTCCCACATACCTTACTCTGCTTTTTTCCATAGCAATTCTCACCTTCAAACATTCCATATAGCATGTATGTTCAGGATAAATTTGTGGCTTTAATGCTTACTGGGACAGAACTTAAGCTGAATTTGAGGCTCCTTCCCACTCTTGAGAAAGAGACAGGCATAACCACCTGCCTACTCTGTTCACAAATTATCAGCCAAGAGGGGAGGAAGATGCCTTAGGTTCAGGGCTTCAATCTGTTAAAGGGACAGGTTTTCTGTATTTTCCAAGTAGGTGTCTTAGCTAGGACTTGCTCAGGGCTATGACACCGTGGAAGTCACACACCTTACAATAGAAGGGTCTGTTGAGTCACTGATAACACTTAGATTTCAACAAGAAGCCTCACACTGCTAACAGCAATTGTGAGGTTTAATAATCATTACCTCTCTGGGGAGCATCCGTTTGTGTTCATTCACAGGAGCATCTGTCCTTTAGGAGGAGAGAGACACAGGCAGGGTCATTTACCTTGGTCTCCTTTCCAGACCCACATAAAGGCAACCATATACCTCTGCCTACTTTCTGGAAATGATAATCAAAAACACTGGGAAAAGAGGAGGAAGAGAAGAACCTGACCTGGATAATCCAAAAATTATTGACTGAATTGTATGACTAAATTTAGTACTTTTGCCTGAAAAGTACATAATAGGAAAATATATGATATTCAGTAAATGGTATTGAAACATTTAGAAAAAGATAACATTATATCCCCATCTTACACCTGATATCTTACACCTGAGTAAATTCCAATAGATTAAAGTGTGAAAAAGAAAAACAAAAAAATATATAATGAAATATAAATTAATATGCATTTATTATTAGAGTGGAGTAAGATGTTCTTTATAGGTCACCAAAGGTAGAAAAGAACAAATTTGAGAGAGTTCATAGATTTTACTCCATTCAAACTTTTATACAGAAGAAAAGCTGTAAACAGAGTTAAAAACAAAGCATACCAAGGAAAATAGTCAAAAGCCTAATTTCCTTCATATAGAAAGGTCTTATACAAATCAATAAGAAAACAGAATGTTTAAGAGAAAGAAAATAGTCCAAGGAAATGAACAAGCAATTCATGCAAAAAGGAAGCCAAAAAGAAACCAAGAACAACCTTTACCTTGACAAATGCCTAGTGCTGGTGACTACTGTAGAACACTGATGTTCTTAAATGCTTTCTGTGGGAGTGTAAATTGGTACACATTTTTAGAGACAGGGTGGCAATAAGAACCAAGATGAAAAAATGGATATACTCTGTGATATAGCAATATACATATCTCATATATATATCTCATATACATAACCAAATATGAGCTTAGAAGGATGCTCATGGTCGCTTTTTTTGAAAAGCCAAAACCTGGAACTACCTAAATGTCTTTCAACAGTGGACATCAAATAAACAATAGTATATATCCAGACAATGACATTATGCAACTGTGAAGTGGCATGAGGTAGACGTACATGTACTGATTTGGAAATACATCCATGATATTTCATTGAATGAAAAAAGTAAACTATAGAACAATGGGAATGGAGGGGTTATACTTGTGGGCAAACAAACAAAGGATATCTATAAATGTGGTGGAATAATCCTTTGAAGTGTTTACTAATGTGTCCCCCTCCTGCTACCATCACCTCCTCTGCCACTGCCTTCCACCCCCCGACAGCCAGGGCAGCCCAGGCCTTGGGGGAGCTGGGCCACAATGGAACAGAAAACAAAAGAATCATTTCTCAGCTTTTTAGTTTCAAAATAGAATTTTGAGACCCTGGCAGAGACAATAGGTAAAACAATAGATTTGAATGAATGAATGTTGATAGAAGAGTCAGTTTTCCTGCTTTAAACTAGATAAAAATACTCCAGGAGAGAAAAGAGAAGCAGAGAGCGGAGAGCTGGTGGGAGCAATACAGTGATGAGCATCAGCACAGCGCCTACCTTGGGCTGAGCCACAGAGTCGGGGGGTCTGAGAGAATGCGGAGCTGTGCCCGGCTTCCTGTCTAGGGCCCCCAGAGAGTTCCTTTTGCTGCCTTGGCACAGAATAGAGGAGAGACACCTGTAAGGCAGCTTCTTTGGCTGGGGCCCAGGGAGCAGCCTCAGGATTTCTGTAAAGAATCAACAGCCAGTGGACACCTCTGGACCAGCATGAGGCAACACCATCAGCAGATGCAGCTTCGGCCACCTGGCCACCACCAGATGCCAATCCGGAGGGCTGATGGGTGGTAGCCCAGAGCCAGAGGTGGTGGTGAGCATCAGGGTAGATGCTTGCGTGTGCAGGTCTGTCGTGTGGCTGGCCATCTCCTCTACCAGGCCTCTGAGCCAACCCCCAGGAATGTAGAGCAACAGCAATCCAGGGCAGAGGAAGCTCCTCAATTGACTGAGAAAAGCCTGAAATGCCTGTGTTTCCTTTGAATTGACAAACATTTTCTGCCACTTGACAGAACTGGTGCTCAAAATAAAGCTTAAGATGTTATTTTTTAAAAAGATACATTTTTGCACTTCTGAATGTAGTGTCTTGAAAATAATCATGCCTGCTATGTATAGATATATGCTTGTTTATAAATAGAGATATTCAGGAAGATATTTCATAAATTTAACGAGGGACACCTCTGGGGAGTAAAAGTGAAGGGATGAGGCAGTAGGGACTTTTCACTTCCACACCATTTGAATTTTTGAGCATATATTCATCTTACAATCTTTCTTAGAGACCCTGTCCTTAAAGGGTCAGAGTATATGAAATCAAGCAGACAGATAAAGAAATATTTGCAGTAGAGTGTGATACATGCTCCATTTCAATGTTCAAAGAAGCACAAATGAGACCAGACAAATGTTCCTTAGAGGTGACTCTGCAAGGGTTTAGGTGACTCTTTGAAGACCCCGAGACCTGTTGTAGGTGCAGTGTCCACTGAAAGACCCTCCATCAGGTTTATTTCAGATGTCTCCTGAGGACCTCGTCTGTGAGGAGATGATGAGTTAAGAATTAAATTTTTGACCTAGATCCAGGAAGAAAAGAAATGAAAACTTGAGCAATCCAATTATATTAATTCATTCACTCCTTTATATGAACCCATACAAAAGCTTGCAAATAAAATTCTCTTTTAAAAGACAATTCTTAGAGTGGTTTTAGGTTCACAGCAAGCTTCAGGGGAAAGTAAGAGATTTCCCGTATAGCCTCTACCCCACACGTGCATGGCCTCCTCCATTATCAACATCCCCCAGAACGCTGGTACCTTTGTTACAATTGATGACCTATGTTTACCCAAAGTCCAAAGTTTACCTAGAGTTTACTCTTGCTGTTGGATATTCTGTGGGTTTGGACAAATGTATAATAACGTGCATCTATCACTATAATATCATACAGAGTATTTTCATCAAATGTAACATTTTAAAAAGTCTGATCGGAACAAGCTTTGCAAATAAGAGCCAAAAAAATTGATCACTATCCTTGAAATATTTTTCACCATGTGAGTTTCCAAGGGTGGTACATGTGACAAAGTAAAGAACATCTGTGTCAAATGAACTTATCTACGAAACAGAAACAGACTCACAGACATAGAGAACAGTCCTGTGGTTGCCAAGGGGGATGGGGAGGGATGGATTGGGATTGGGGATCAGCAGATGCAAACTATCATACATAGCATGGATAAACAACAAGGTCCTACTGTATAGCACAGGGACCTGTATTCAATATCCTGTGACAGGGCTTCCCTGGTGGTGCAGTGGTTAAGAATCTGCCTGCCAATGCAAGGGACATGGGTTCGAGCCCTGGTCTGGGAAGATCCCACATGCCGCTGAGCAGCTAAGCCCGTGCGCTACAACTACTGAGCCTGAGCTCTAGAGCCCGCAAGCCACAACTACTGAGCCCACGTGCCACAACTACTGAAGCCTGCGTGCCTAGAGCCCTTGCTCCACAATGAGAAGCCACAACAGTGAGAAGCCCACGCACCACAACGAAGAGTAGCCCCCACTCACCACAACTAAAGAAAGCTTGTGCACAGCAACAAAGACCCAACACAGCCAAAAATAAATAAATAAATTAATTAATTAAAAATATATATCCTGTGATAAACCACAATGGAAAAGAATATGAAAAAGAATGTATACATATGTATAACTGACTCACTTTCTTCTACAGCAGAAATTAATGCAACATTATAAATCAACTACACTTGGATAAAATAAATTAAAAAAAAAAAGAACATCTGTGTCTTTACTGCGTTTACAAGGTTTAAATCCTGCCTCTTCCCAGAGGGCTGAACGGAGGGACCACTTGTAAAACTTTAAACATGGCAGGAAAGACTATGTTTTTATTACTACTACTACTGTTATTATCATCCATATTCTTCTTATTATTGGTGGGACTTGGGAAGGATAAACAAGTGAAGTGTCTTTTGAGCCAAGGTTAAACCCATATCTGGGGGACATGAATTCCAAGCTGAGGGAATAACAAGAGCAAAAGCCACAGTGTGGGAGCCTGAGGTGTTTGAGGACAGCAGGAGGTCGCACAGGTCAGAAAGTTCACAGGGCGCCACTATGAGGACTCAAGCTTTACCCTGAGTGCGATGGGAAGCCCAGTGGAGGGAAGGTTGTGCAAATACGACTTAGAATTTAATGTCATCATTGGGTTGCTCCGACTGTCAGCGCAGGGGCAGAAACAGAGCCTCCTTAGGGGTTAGTGCAATACACACATTCTGTGCAAGACAAAGGGTTTGTCTTTCCCGGGTGGTGCTTCTGAACTGCCCCCAGGTGTCTTCTTTCTCTCCTTAAGGCAGGCCTCATTGTTCATTATGATTTAATCTCACCACGTAGTAATGGCGAGGGTGATGGGTGATTAGTCCACAGTGATTTTACCCCTCCAACGTTCATAAAATAATCTCTTTGGGGTAGTAATTACTGAAAACTGTAGGTAGGAAGCCCAGCAAGATGGTAGTTAAGGCCTAGAATGAGAGAATCAGGAAGAAAGACTATGCTTTTGTTACTATTACTACTGTTATTATCATCAGTGTTCTTCAAATATTCTTCTGATGTGGTGGAGACAAAGGAGCTCAAAGATGGAGGAGTTAAAGGAGTTCAGAGGCATGGCCTGAACATTTAAAAATTTAAGGCCATTTTTTTTTTTTTTTTTTTTTTTTTTTGCGGTACGCAGGCCTCTCACTGTTGTGGCCTCTCCCGTTGCGGAGCACAGGCTCTGGACGTGCAGGCTCAGCGTCCATGGCTCACGGGCCCAGCCACTCCGCGGTATGTGGGATCTTCCCAGACTGGGGCACAAACCCATGTCCCCTGCATCGGCAGGCGGACTCTCAACCACTGCACCACCAGGGAAGCCCCCAAGGCCTTTTTTTTTCTTTTGGCCGTGCCATGTGGCTTGTGGGATCTTAGTTTCCCAACCAGGGATTGAACCCAGTCCCCTGCAGTGAAAGCTCTGAGTCCTAACTACTGGACTACCAGGGAATTCCCAAGGCCATTTTTAATCAAATTACTGTCGTTTTACTTTGAAAACACGGGCTTCTGCGCAGATTAGGGGATGGCCCTTTGTATATCATGATGTCCTTTCAGGCAGTGGAACTACCGCAGGAGTTCATAGTTACTCAGAACAGGAGGAAGTACTTTCCCAAAGGGCTTCCCTAAATAGAACAAGTAGTGAAGAGCGACCCATTCCCTGAATCTGAACAGCCTCAAGCCAAAGCTGGAATGACCCCTTGGATTCTATGTGTGTTATTTTGCTAGGGCTGCTGTAACAGAATACCACAGACTGGGTGGCTTAAACTATAGAAGTGTGTCTTCTCACAGTTCTGGCGTCTAGAAGTTCATGATCAAGGTGTTGGCAGGTTTGGTTTCCTCTGAGGCCTCTCCACTTGGCTTGCAGATGGCTGTCTTCTTGCAGTGTCCTCACATGGCCTTTACTCTGTGTGTGTACATTCCTCACGTCTCTTTGTGTGTCCAAATTTCCTCTTCCTATAAGGACACCAGTCAGATTGGATTAGGCACATTCCAACAAACTCATTTTAACTTAATATCCTCTTTAAGGCCCTATCTCCAAATATAGTCGAGTTTTGAAGTACTGGGGATTAGGTCTTTCACATCTGAATTTGGGAGAGACAAATTCAGTTTACAGCTCAATGATTGTATATGTTTTTAAGAACCACAAACATACATAACCAAAAATGGATTCCTACCCCAGGGAATAAGTATAGAGGAAGAATAGAGATGAAATTTAAATGCACCAAAGTACACTGAAAAGAAAAAAAAATGCTTAGTACAAGTTAAAGAAAAACATTTCCCAAAAGAGTTAAATCACTGTCAAATCATTTCAAGCCAGTGGTAAGCTGGGTTAATTGTCAAATACTTCAGCAAGATCTAGTGGGGGAGTTAACAGCAGTTATTATCTTAAAAAGAACATATTTCTTTGAAATGCTATTATGTTTTAGAAGCACATAAAAGGTTTCCAAGGAGAGTCCCTCTTGTGTAATGGTGCAAATTGAACTGAGGGGTATGCATCATTTCTGGGTGACATCTGTGGGTAAAGTCAGAAAAATCCAAAGGCTGCACACTAGATAAAGGTAAATTTGCTTGAACTGGAAGATTTGAGATAGCTTCTGCAGATGGAACACACAAAGCTTTGTAAAATGGAGACAATAAAAGGGGAAATAACAAGTTTTAGAACCTTGTAGGTTTCCTGCTGTTTATAGCTCACAGATCCAAATATAGCTGTATTTTAAGTTTTTAAAACATTCATTTTGTGTGAAAATCCTTCTCTATAGGTAGTCTTTGCCTTAGTGGAACAGGCTAGGAATGGAATATCTGTTAACTTCATACGTCTCTTTAGTAGGAAATGATGAGCACCAAGGATTCCCTCGGCTATCTAGATTTTCTGAACATAAACAAAAGAACTTCTGGGGAAAGAATAGTGGAATAAATAACATTAAAATGGGAGAAAGGAAAATAAAATTAAAATTATTAAAGATTAAAATTGATTTAACTTAATTTTAAAGTAATTAAAAATATATTTAAAAGGAAAAAAATACATCCAAAGAGAGCTACAAGTGTGTGTTATGACTAATCCTACTTCTCCTAAATTATTATTTTCTCTCCCGGCACTAATCCCCTTTAGAGACCAAGAGCTTCTGGCCCACTTCTTTATGCTCTATTCCAGCTCTTCTTTTTCTGAGATTGGTATTCGGGTAGTATGAAACAACTGAACATTTGAAAGTGCCTTGGCAGTGAGTTTTGTTTTGTTTTGTTCTTTTAATGTGAATCCATTAGACATCTGCCTTTATTACATCTGTAAATGGACCCTCAGTCTAATAAAGCTCTGGATGCATCTAGGCCATGCATCAAATACCTTTGAAGTATTTAGGTGCCACTGTGATGAGAACTTCATAAATAATTATATGCTAGGGCATCACATTATTCACTAGTGAAGTTTACTCTCTTTAAAGTTGTTTTGAAGAAATCATCTGTGAAATTCCAGTAAAGGATTCATCAGTTTTTTTTAATCCCCCCCTGAGCCCAGCCTACTTTGGCTGCCATCTCCCGTATTCCGTTTTGCTTACAAACGTCCTGAGGGAGATGAAAGCAGTTCGAGGGCAGTGCCACTACTGATTCCATCTTTATCACTGTCTCACAGGTACTTTGTTCTAGTCAGGTCCCCCAAAGAACTATTGTTCTGGTTTTGTTCATGGCTAATCTGAGATGGTGTGTCACAGTTCCAAGGAGAGGCTGAGTCTCATAATCACTCTATCATCAAGAGAAAAACAAATCAAAAGCCTACTCTGTGTCTGTGTCCTACTTTTCAAATGACTTTCCAAAAATATTCTACATATACAACACGTTACTCCAATTTTTACCTTCACAAAGTGAAAGGTATTACAGTAGGAATAGACAGCACTAAGCAAGTGTTGTTGGCCAAAGATTTGTCTTCCTTCTGTATTTCTTTTATTTATCTCTTATCTCTCTCTCTCCTTCTCTCTCTCCTACCTGTTTTTACATATTTACATAACGTCTATTTTAATCCACAGTGTCAGGGCACTGGCATTTCAAAGTGGCAAAGCTGAAAAAGGTAAAGCTTCAATGATAATTCAGTGGAATAAATGCTATGACAGCAGTGTAGACTGGATACTATTAGACCATGTCTTAGTATGGGTAACTCCATCCACCTAAATCAGAGCCTAAGAAAAATATTTGGATACAGGTAGTTTATTTGGGTGGTCATGCCAGGAAGCAGAGGTGAATAAGTGGGTGAATGAGAGAAAGAAGGAGAAAAGCTAAAAAATGTCTTCAAGACCCTGTAAGTAACTGTGTGGAAAGGGCCTGAGATCACCGCACTGGATGATCTGCTGACTCTTGTCCCCTACTAATTGGGGGTTGCCTCTGGGGGTATTAGCTTCTGCCACGCTTCCATGCTGCTTCTGCAACCAGGCTGAGCAGTTTCTCCTTGATTCAGAGAAAGCTCCAAGGCAGCAAAGTACAGAGACATTTCAGAGAGGACTTGATGTGGGGAGTGGGCAAAGCACATAAAACTGTCCCCAGGTAGGGCAACAGGATGTGGCTCAGAGCATCACAAGTATTTGCTACAGAGAGTATCAAGGGGCTCTTAGTTTGATCTTGGGTTGGTGGAGGGAGAGGAGGTTTCCTAGAGGAAACCAAGTCTAAGCTTAATCTAAAAATAAACAAATCAAAGTATTGATGCAAGATCCCTTCCCTTTTCACAATGTACTAAGTCCATAAAATGTATAATAATAATAGACTACCATTTAATACACATTTCAAATGTGTAATATTAATAGACTCAGCCTAATGGGACCCCAAAAGAAAAAAGAAAGTACGTGAAGGGGACGTCATGGTTGAGATGTGGAGTATTCAGGATTTATCCTAAACAGATTCTCCAACAGCCTCAGCACCGTGTCAACTGTGAACTCAGTTAAATAACTTTTCCTTTTCCTCCATCAGTTGTTAGCAGTTTCCTAAAGTTGCTCACCTTTGGATAAATGTATCCTTCCCTTTTGGCTCTACAACAACTTTTAACCAATCCCTGTATTAAATCTCCTCTGTCTGAAATGCTTCAAGTGTTTTTTATTTTTCCTCCTGAACAGACACTCACTAATAAACATACACGGGTGTGTGTCTATGTGTGTGTGTGAGTGTGTGTGTGTGTAGGTGTGTTAGAGAAATATCCTTTTATTTGCACTGGTAATATCAGGCTGTTCATGTTGTCCCATATTTCATTTTTTTCCATTAATAATACATTTTGGAAATCTTTCCACATCAGCTCATATGAGCTACATACCTCATTGAATTGAAGAGCTGCAAAATTTTCCCTTGGTGGGACATACCACCTTTTATATAACCCCACTGGTGAACATTTGGTTGTTTCTAAGGTTTTCACTGTTACCAACAATGCTGACATTAACAACTTTTCATGTATGTATTTGCATACTTGCACAAGTATATGGGTAGAATGACGGAATTTCTGACTTGCTCCAGTTTTAAAAACTGCATTCAAGACCTAACCACTGTCTGTGGCCTACTTCTGGTAATTGGGTCACAGATTTGATTTTCCATGTGGGAGTTTTGTCTTTTTTTACCAGTACCCCAGTCCCTAAAGAGCCAAGGCTCTGCTTTGCTCTTGTCTAGACTAAAACTGTCTGCAGAATTGAGGAGGCAGGAAGAAGATAAAAAACCTCAAAGTTAAAAGTTATGAAAATCATGGACTATTTAGGTGAGACTGACCACACACACACACACACACACACACACACATACACACACCCCCCTGGAACAAAAACAGAAAGAATTTACAAGCATCTCACTGAAACTTGTAGAGGGAAGAAATTCTTAAAAGTTTCTACTTAGCAAAAAGTGATAAATACAAAAAGCAAACTGCTAATTATTGCTAATATGATGTGTAGAATATCAATGTTATTATATGTGGTACTGCTTGCATTATGTTAGGGAATATAAAAAATATCTATGGGGTTTTTAAACATTTATTCTCAAATTCAGTCCTCATAATCTTTTTTTCCATAAAATCGTTAAGTTGTTAACTGCAGTCAGTAGAGTTTTTCAGGGCTCTCTCCAATTTCTACAGTCAGAAGGGCCTAATACACAGTAAGTTTACCTGGGGAAGGTAGTGGCATTTTCTGGTGGCAGTTGTGCCTGAGATGTGTCTTGAGTGTGAAGAATAGAGTTTGTCCATCTGACCAGATAAGAGGGGATCCCCAGGCAAGGAAACATCATGGACAAAAGTATGTAAGCCTAAAAGAGCAACCTGTGTTCAGGAACTGCAAGCAGATAAGTATTGTTGGAACATAAAATAGAAGGGGCAGTGTATTAGGTATCTATTGTGTAACAAACTACCCTAAGTTTAGTGGTGTAAAGCAACACCCATTTATCAGCTCACAGTTTCTGTTTTTTAGGAGTCTGGCATGTGTCACCTGGGTCCTCCACTTGGGGTCTCCTGAGACTAAAATCAGGATGTTGGCTGGCTGTAACTTCACCTGGAGGCTTGGCTAGGGAAAGATCTGTTTCCATGTTCCCTCAAGTTGTTGGCACTTGTAGGACTTGAGGTTATAGGACAAGGTCCCTGCTTTCTTGCTGGCTCTTGGCCGGGGACCACTCTCAGCTCTTAGAGGCTACTGTCAGGTCCTTGCCATGTGGCCCTTCCATTTCAGCAGTAGAGAACCCCCCTCACAGTGGATCCCTCTCTTGCCTTGAATCTTTCTAACTACTACTTCTACAAATAGAAGGAGAAAACTCATTGCTTTTAAAGGGTTTGTGTGATTAGGTTAGGCTAACTTGGATAATGTTACTTACAACTTACTAGTGACCTTAATTCCAACTGCCATCTTAGAATTCTGCCTAGCACAGGCAGAATCTTGGGAAATGATGTTGAACAAGCCATAGTTCTGGATGCTTCATTTTGAATGAATGTTGACCACCTAATGGATGTCTACAGGAAAGCAAACTGGATGTTAAAGGACTAGAAAACCACATAAAATAAAGTCTCTTGCTTCAGCATAACTGAGGTGCTTTGCCTCAAGAGGAGGAGACGAAGTCAAATTTTGAAAGGCTGTTCAACGAGTATGGCTTGGCTTTATCTGTGCGGCAGCTGACCGTGGGTGGAAGTCACAGGTAGAACCAGTGCAGTGGAATACAAAGAAGAACTTGTATTCTCTGCGTTCTTGTATTTTTTTTTTAGGTTCTTAAAAATATTGATCCTGGAACTTCATCCAAATCTGTGGATCCAGAAAATCTGAGAGTAGAGCAGATGGTCTTTTACCCAGAGTCGAAATTGCCTCTTTTTTTCATGCCTTTTCCTGTTGATTATATACTGAGCCCACCACCACCACTAACACTGTTTTGTTCCTTTGGGTTTCTCTTAAAGGGGGACTCAAATCATACACCACGCAAACTTTCTGAAGTCCCTTTGAAGTAAAGTGATATGAAATGTTATATAGACATGAAAAGTTTAAGTGACTGTGGCTGCCTTTTTTTCAGCTACCAAATGGGAGATTGTAGGCACATGCTATAACATGGATAAACCTTGAAGACTTTATGCTAAGTGAAATAAGCTAGTCACCAAAGGACAGATACTGCATGACTTGACGTATAGGAAGTACTTCGAGTAGTCAGATTCATAGACAGAAGGGGATGGGGGCTTGTGTAATGGCTACAGAGTTTCAGCTTTGCAAGATGAAGAGTTCTGTGGATGGATGGTGGTGATGGTTGTACAACAATGTGAATGTACTTAATACCCCTGAACTGTACACTTAAACATGGCTAAGATGGAAAATTCTATGTTATGCATATTTTACCACAATGTTAAAAATTTTTTTTAAAAAACAGAGATTGTATCAGTGAAAAGGTTGGAGAGTTCCTTAGTGAGTGTCTTTCCCTGGAGATTCCTACTGTATCCTCATAGAGCTAAAGCATTTTCATGGAAAAAATTTTCCCAACTCAATTTTTTTTTTTTTTTTTTGTGGTACGTGGGCCTCTCACTGTTGTGGCCTCTCCCGTTGCGGAGCACAGGCTCCGGACGCGCAGGCTCAGTGGCCATGGCTCACGGGTCCAGCCGCTCCGCGGCACGTGGGATCATCCCGGACCGGGGCACGAACCCGTGTCCCCTGCATCGGCAGGCGGACTCTTAACCACTGCGCCACCAGGGAAGCCCCAGACTATTTTAATATATTTGATTTATTTTATTTGTCTGGTACATATTGTTAAACAACCACTTGACTAGATTGTGATATAGAGAGAAAACACAAACACCAGGACTTGTTTCCAACAGGCAAGTCTTCACAGAGTGATAATAGGTTATCTATAATAAGACCTCTTCTTCCTCTAAAATAAGTGTACAGATAAGTAAATATTAGGGTTCCAAATTCCACCTGCCTTCATATTCATGTCTAGTTGCTGAATATGCCTTGTTCTAAATATAGACTAGGAAAGAATTGAATGCGAAACATGATCAAGACCTGTCTAGAAATAAATGCTATTAGAAACCTACAATGCTAACCATTATTTTTCCACTTCTAGGAGAGCTCCTATTTTACAGTCTATTTCTAAACTATAGATTAATTGCTCTCGTTTCAAATTCCTTCTTTCTTAAATTTTCATATATAATATTAGATTTTAAAATTTCTACCCTTGAAGGAATTTTCAAATTTGGCATTAGCATAGTATTTGAGGTTTCATTCTTTCAGAAGCCATCATATATGTAATTAAACATACTGAAATTCCCCCTACCCTGCTTCCCATGCTGATCTTTACAACACTCAGAAAGGTTTTAAAGTAAAGAATCTCATCTCGTTGGGTTACATATTTTCTATACTAACCTCTGTCTTTTATGATAGTGATAAAATAACACCAGTGTTTTGTTGCAAATAATGAACAGATCTGAAAATGAAAATAAGGAATATTTTGTACTCTTCCTTGGGTACTTAGATGTAAACTCCCCATTAAAAGCCAATTAAAAGTTTATGTAAAATTATATATTATTATATATATGTATACTTATATAATTACATAAAATTATCTTATATCATGGTAATGCTCAACACTCATTTGTTTATTTCTGAAGGCAGGGATTTAGAGTCATATATTTTCTAATTACTTAGGCTAATGCCTAACTCTGTTGTAGAGGCTACTGATTCTCCACCTGTAAGTCAGAGAGACGGGCGTCTAGGAGTTAAATATGACACAGGGTTAATTGCAAAACAGCTCTACAGAAGGCTCCCCCTTTTTGTGCCCAATCTGTCGACACCCACGGGCCCATGTTGTGGGGTTTGAGGCCACGGCCTCCACTGCTTCTCCAGTGTCATCATGAGGCTAGCCATATTTGGCTCTTATCTCTATTGGGTGTTTCATCACCATGACTCTGCATGCGAATGTGTGTACATGATACAAAATTAGTCCAGGCTGGAGGCACTTGAGAATGTTCTGTTCACTGACCACAAATTTTAATGAAGCATATAATTTGAACTTGGGTTCTGTTCAATTATTTGACTCCTTGAAATTGTTTACCTTTGTGGAAAATTGTCAGCAGTTACAATCCAATAGTTTTTTCTTGTTGTTTTTCCCCCTTGGCTATAGACCTAAGCTACTGAATTTCTTTTCAGTTCACCATGGTGGCCATGATATCACAGTCTAACCTTTTTTTTGTTTTTCCTAGTTGTGGCATGCTTTTAAAAAATTCTTCTCCTTTTTAATATCTTCTATATACTACTAAATTTAACTTTTTTTCATTATATTATTTTCTTTCCTTAAATATGTACACACTTGTCTTCCTCTTTTTAAATAAACCAAACTCTTCCTTATTCAAAAGCTCTGCCATGTATTAAAACTAAAACATTGTTTTTCTTAATTAATCTATATGAATAACAAATTGCATTATGGTTTTCTTGTTAAATGGAAATGGTTTGTATAAATAAATTTCAAAGAGGAAAGGTGAAAGGAATCACTTAGAGGCTCACTAAACTGCTAACACAGCATTATACTGTTTACATTTCACACTTAACTCAGTCTGATAAGCTTGGTTAGATAACATAGCTAGAGTTTAACATAAGAAATAGAGTAGGTTAGCATTTCTCAAAGAGTGTTGCATAAACCCTGGTTCCATAACATGTTCATTGCCATTAGGCCTGAAATGGTTTTTTTATCCAAAAAATTGGGGAAGCAGTGGTTTAAATAAAGTCAAACAAACTTATTTACTGAATAACTTTTAAGCACACAGCATAACCTTTAACATACCAATGTGCATTGTATAGCTGTAAGATTTGGATACAACACGTAACATTTCCAGTATGTGTGTCCATGTTTCAGAACATCGATAAAACACACTCTGAGTAATACTGAAATACTGATGAATTCTTGGTGATTCGTGAATAGTCTGGCATGGTGTACGATTAGTTGAAGCAATGTTCTAAAATATTTTAGTCGTTTCTAAGAATCACATTGAAAAAACTGCATAAAAAGTCTTGAGGTCCTCCACTGTCATTTAAGTAGTTAGCTCCATGTTATTATTTACGCAAAGACAGGTGAGGCGTGAGGTGTGTGGCCTGTTTGGGGGCTAGGACATGAAGTGAGTAGACAGTAGTCCACTAGAGCAGCTGCTGCCAGGGGAATGTCTAACAATCCCACTCCGGAGATGTCACTGTAATGCCTGATGGAGAATCTGTTTTCAGCTTGGACCAAATGGAAAGTTAAAATTACTTCCCCCCAACCTCCGCTAACACACACACACCAGTGAACGCAGGAGACACTGGTGGGAGGGAGCTCAGTGCAAGTTTGCACGTGTGCCTTTTCTCCTTCTTCCTTTGCACACAATGCAGAACCGTGGCTGAGAAGTGCAGCAACCAGAAGGTGACTGTGGGATACCTGAGAATAGAAACTGATGGGCTAAGGAGGGCAGGGCAAAAAGGAGGAGAGAGAGCCTCCTAGAACCAGTGCACAGGCCCTGGACTGTGGCGTCTGAGTGTTTTGTCACAAGATGCAAATGAAATCCTATTTGTTTAAGCTACTGTTAGTCAGGCTTCATGTTATCTGCAGCTGGAACACCTTTGTAACCAAACCAATAGTCTTTCTTGGCTGGGAAAGGACCGCTGTGGCAATAATACATCTGTAGAACAGGTAAACGGGAAGTCAGATGAGGCTGAGCATATCTGACAAAACAGTGGGGTGAGCCTTCTGGAAGCACAGTTTCCTGAGCTCTGCAAGGCCTCTTGGGAGGAACTCATCCTGTAGAAAGCAGCTGCTAGACATTGTGAGACCGACTCGGTAAGAAAGCTTTGTTGGAGGAGGAGGGAGTATTATGGAAACAGCACTGATACTCAATTATCACTCTCAAGTATCAAATACTGATGTTTAAATGTGTTTCCTGACCCAGGACTCACTGGACTTCTGTTGGGTTATTAGGAGGAGGGTATCCATAAAAGAAAACCAAAAGGAGACCCTTACCTCCATGGAACCTCAGCACAAGCTTGGCTCCCTTCTGCTTTAAGAGCTAACACGTAAGAGACACCCTCCTCTGCTTTGGAACACAACACTGAAATGCTCTGACGCCTTAAAAGCTCTGATGCATCATCAGCTGCTTCCGGAGGTGCTGATGCTCCAGCAAGTGGGTAGATGCCAGGTGTGCTTTGGTGGTACCCAGTGAAGAGAGGAAATTTGTTTGCAGGGACATATAAGATATTGTCTGGGGACTCCCAGAAGTATCTGGAGGAGTGTTTGCAGGGGAGTTCCTCCTCCGGGTAAGCTGGATGGGGCAGAAGTCCATTTACCCAAAGGTAAGTTCTAGTAACATAATCCCGTCTACATCCATAGGCTGGTGAAACCTAAGGTGATTTATGTTACAGCAGCTGCAGAAGTGTTAAGCCACATGATTGGCTTCATCCCTTCCTTTCAGCCCCTCGGGGAAGACCTCTTCAGGGCAGAGGGCCACAACACCTAGCTGGAGGACTGACAGGATTATAAACCCATCTTTCCCTCTCCTTTCTCTATGCTCTCTCTCTCTTGCAGAAGAAGGTGTGGGCTGTATGTGTCAGCTTAGGCAACATCTTTTTTTTTTTTTTTTTTTTTTTTTTTTTTTTTTTTTTTTTTTTGCAGTACGCGGGCCTCTCACTGTTGTGGCCTCTCCCATTGCGGAGCACAGGCTCCGGACACACAGGCTCAGCATCCATGGCTCACGGGCCTAGCCGCTCCGCAGCATGTGGGATCTTCCCGGACGGGGGCATGAACCCATGTCCCCTGCATCGGCAGGCAGACTCTCAACCACTGCGCCGCCAGGGAAGCCTGCTTTGCCTATTTTTAAATTGGATTATTTGTTTGGTTTTTGTCATTAAGTTGTAAGAATTCCTCATATGTTCTGGATACAAGTCTCATATCAGATATATGATCTGCAAGTATATTCTCCTTTTCTGTGGAGTTGTCTTTTCACTTTCTGGAAAGTGTTCTTTGAAACAAGAATTGAGTATAAAAGCAAAAGAAACCATCAACAAAATGAAAAGGCAAACTAGGGAATGGGACAAAATATTTGAAAATCATCTATCTGATTAGAGGTCAATATCCAAAATACATAAAGAATTCATAAAACTCAATAGCAAAAAAAAAAAATGTTTAAAAAAAGCAGAGGGCTTCCCTGGTGGCGCAGTGGTTGAGAGTCCTCCTGTCGATGCAGGGGACACGAGTTTGTTCCCCAGTCTGGGAAGATCCCACATACCGCGGAGCAGCTGGGCCCGTGAGCCATGGCCACTGAGCCTGCGCGTCGGGAGCCTGTGCTCCGCAACGGGAGAGGTCACAACAGTGAGAAGCTCGCGTACCAGTAAAAAAAAAAAAAAGAGCAGAGACTCTGAATAGACATTTTTCCAAAGAAGACATACAGATGGCCGTCAGGTACATGAAAAGGTGCTCAATGTCACTATCATCAGGAAAATGCTAATCAAACCAATGAGATATCACTTCCTACATTTAGAATGGCTATTATCAAAAAGGCAAGAAATAACGAAGTGTTGGTAAGGATGTGGAGAAAGGGAATTCTTGTGCACTGTTGGTGGGAATGTAAATGGGTGCAGCCACTATGAAAAACACTATGGAAGCTCCCCCCAAAATTAAAAATAGAACTACCATATGATCCAGCAATTCCACTTCTGGGTATTTATCTGAAGGAAACAAAAACACTGACTTTAAAAGATATATACACAACCATACTCAATGCAGCATTATTTAAATACCTAAGACATTAAGACAACCCAAGTGTCCATTGAGATGAATAATATCTATGTATTTGTATGTATATGTATATACATATATACGCACAATGGAATATTATTCTGCCATAAAAAGGAAGGAAATCTTGCCATTTGCACAGACAACATTGATGGATCTTGAGGGCATTATGCTAAGTGAAATAAGCCAGACAGAGAAAGACAAATATGATCTCACTTATATGTGGAATCTAAAAACAAAACAAAACTGGACTCCTAGATACAGAGAACAGATTGGTGGTTACCAGAGGGAGTGAAGGTGGGCTGGGCAAAATGTGTGAAGGTGGTCAAAAGGTACCTACTTCCAGTTATAAAATAAGTATGTCCTGGGGATGTAATGCACAGCATGATGACTATAGTTAATAATACTGTATTGTAGGGCTTCCCTGGTGGCGCAGTGGTTGAGAGTCCGCCTGTCGATGCAGGGGACACGGGTTCGTGCCCCAGTCCGCGAAGATCCCACATGCCGTGGAGTGGCTGGGCCTGTGAGCCATGGCCGCTGAGCCTGCGCGTCCGGAGCCTGTGCTCCGCAATGGGAGAGGCCACAACAGTGAGAGGCCCGTGTACCGCAAAAAAAAATAAATAAATAAAATAATAATAATAATAATACTGTATTGTATATTTTAAAGTTGCTAAGAAAGAAGATCTTAAAAGTTCTGTCATAAGAAAAAACAATTTGTAACTATGTGTGGTGATGGATGCTAACTAGACAGATTTTGGTGATCAGTTTGCAACATATACATATATTGAATCATAATGTACACCTGAGGTGTGTGTACTGTGAGAGGCCTGTGTACTGCAAAAAAAAAAAAAAAAAGAGTATCATTCATGAATTAGGTGAGGTGGAGAAAGAATTGAAAACCAAGAATGGCTGAAGGAGGTGTCAGTGTTTAACCTGGATAGGAGACCTATAAGGTGATGTTTGCTTCAAATCTTTAAGTATATAAAGAGCTGCCATATAGAATGAACAGCAGACCTGATACGAGTCACTCCAAAAGGGAAAACTGGTACCAAAGATGGAAGGAATAGAGCAGATTCAGATTCAAATTAAATGACTTCTTTAATCTCAGAGTTGTTTAACTAAAATGAGCTTTCCTGGGAGCTGTCTATAATGGAGGCATTCATGCAACAATTAAATGGTCACATGTCAACAATGTGGTTGGAGAGAATTCCGCATTCTATGGGAAGTTAAGCTAGATAATCTGCTGGTTTTCCTCCAGCGTAAATTCTGTGATTCTACTAAGGCACACATTTTCAAATTATAAAAGATAATATTAGCTAACATAAAAGTTTTTCTTTTCACTTAATCAAGATCTGTGAGAATTTTGAATAGTCATGGTAAAGTTATATTAAAAAGTAGCCATTCCAAAAAAAAAAAAAAAGTAATTTGGTAAAAACCATTCTAGAAATACTGCTCAAAACTTTAAAAGTCTGGAGGTTTTAGCATCCTAGAAAAACAATGTTTTACAATTAATAGAGAATTATTTCATAGTATGATAGTTCCTGTCATGTGTTAATAAATAACCCAGACAAAAATAAACATGCTTCTTGCCCATTTAAGTTCATTTTTTTTCTCTCAGTTGTAGCGGTCAGATCCAAATATTTTCACAGAGCAATATTACCCTACTCTCCTTCTGTGGGCATGACAAGTAGAAGAAAACTGCTAAATTGTTCACAGAGCATAACAGAGAATAAGAGTTCTAGAAAACATTGGTTAAAATATTTCCTGGCCCATGGTACAGAGAATAAAAGAAAAAATTCCTTTAGACACAGAGCTTAGTATAAAGAGTTTGAAGCACAAAAAAGGTCAGTAAAATCATTGTTCATTTTCCTTGGAAAAGTTACAAAGCCCAGAAATAAAGTCCAGGAGAAAATTGAGCGTGAAAAAGAAATCCAAGGATAATTATTTTTACTGCTGTAAAGCAGGTTTAGCAATAACCACTCAGACACTTGCCCAGGGCAGCTGAGAATTTGTACCAGATGAACGATTAATAAAGAATTTTGACTAGATTACTCTTATGGGAAGGGTTGACTGGTCAAAGCAGAATCACAAATTGGTAAATGTTTTAAATTTGTTTTCATTTTTGTTTAAGAAAGATGTGGGGGGCTTCCCTGGTGGTGCAGTGGTTGAGAGTCTACCTGCCGATGCAGGGGACGCGGGTTCGTGCCCCGGTCCGGGAAGATCCCACATGCCGCGGAGCGGCTGGGCCCGTGAGCCATGGCCGCTGAGCCTGCGCATCCGGAGTCTGTGCTCCGCAATGCGAGAGGCCACAACAGTAAGAGGCCCGAGTACCACAAAAAAAAAAAAAGAAAGATGTGGGGAGAAGAAAAATAAAAGTCCCAGAAGGACTTAGGAAAGCAAAGAAAATACAACTTAAAAAAAAGAAAAAACAGGGACTTCTCTGGCGGTCTAGTGTTTAGGACTCCACGCTTCCACTGCAGGGGGCATGGGTTCAATCCCTGGTCAGAGAACTAAGAGGTCCGCATGCTGCGCATGTGCTGCCAAAAAATAAAAAATGGAAAATGGAAAACAGAGGGTGAGCTCCTAGAGTACAAACCATTTCCAGGGCTTAACCAAAGGAGATTCACCATAAATGTTAAAATACAACAACAATAACAAAAATAGGGACGGTAAAATAAGGTAACAAATTCACCAGAGGGAAAAGTATAAAGGATTACTTAGATGTAAGAAAATATTTGTTGAAAGAAATACTGATTCTGAGCGGGAAGCCCACACAGTAGGAGGACTTACATGCATCATAGAGGAGCACAAACAACTGCGATCAAAAAGTTTAGAATTAGTAGGCAAAATGATTTTAACTTTAAATTTCTTTTAAATAATTAAGATATTAGAAAATACATGCTCATGTAAGTTTTTCAACAAGTCCTATCATAAAATGGGTGAGAGTCACATATAAAAACTAGGGGAAAATGTGTAGTTGTGTTGTTGTTGTTGTTTTTCTTTTTCTTTTTGTTTTTTTTTTTACTAACCCAGACTCTCATATCCCCTGTAAAACTCACTGTGGTCTCATTTAAACAGACAAATGTGCTTCCTGGTAGCACTAGAGGCATCTAATGGTGACAAAGTACTATGGTGCTGCTCTTTGGAGGCCTGACTTCCACACCTAAAGCGTTAAATTATTTCAGGCCCATAAGATGCCTTTCTACATTAGATTCAGTTATTTAATAGGAAATGGTGACCCAATGGCTGCAGTGTATTGCAAGATGGGGGAGGGGGCACAGTTGTGGAATAGTAAAAAGAAAATCTAATTAACTTCTAGATTGGTGACTCCATTTTTCCATCTGTAAAATGGGGATAACAAAATCTATCTTTTAGGCTCTCATGGTGCAAATTCAGTAGACTACAACCCACCACTGATGGCATAAGTTGCCTCTGGACTTATTACCTAGGAGCTAGGCCTCTCAGAGCAATCCTAACTGTTTTTGAGGGGCTCCAAGGGACTCCTAGGTGAGCTCAGGAATAGCCTCACTGGTCCTCGCTCCAGCCTCTTTGTCAAGCTGTCACGCTGCTGCTACAAGGATCAAAGATCTGCTGAGAGGTCCTCCTTCTGCTCTCCCAAGCTTTCCATTTTTCCCCCCTGCAGTGTGGTGAATACCAACATGTGACTTTTAAAAGTGATTTTCTGAAATTTAAGGGATATTATAAAGGAAGTATGACCGTGAGACTAACTGTAACTTCCACGCAGGTCCAGACCCATTCTAGGACCTCTCAGTGTGACCACCTCTAAACACCTCCCCCATCCCCCCCTTCTTCGTGGCAGGGTGCGTCAGGCCCTTGGGGAAGCAGATGGGGGCATGGGGCTGGGAGTGCAAAAGGTTTACTAGGGAATAAGACCTATGGGAAGAAAAGGGAGGCTCTTGGATTGGGTACATGAGCCATCAGATGAGGTGCAGACCTGACAAAGATCCTTCGTCTCCAATGGGAGCCCAGGAGCAGAGACTGTCTTTGCAGAGCTGGACTTGAAGGAGTTAACAGCTGTAGACTGTCACTGACCATACTCCTCACAGCTAGGCAAGAGTCTTTCTTGAAAGGTTCTCTGAGCAACACACATTCTCGTGTCTGAAACAAAGCTCAACACAAACCCCACTCCAAATCATCAGAAATGCCTCAGCATCACTTTGCCCCCCATTCTAGCCGAACTGATCCCTGACCCCAAGAGGAGAGAAAGTCTGAGGCCTGATTTCCATAGCCTCATGTCCTACCCCAAGACAGATCTCTGTCCCACAGGACTGACAGTGGGAAAGTCCATTCCACTCATAGGAAACCCTACTGCCACCCACAAGATTGTGGCCTGGCCTATGGCCCTAATAAGATAAACACACCAAAGTCTAATATTAGTATATTCCCCAAATATGGATTATTCTATTTTGAAAAGTACCACATGTGCCATATCAAGAGCAAATCCAAATGACACTGTGCCAATCTCAGTAAAGATCCTTATCAGTCTCTTCTCTTCAAGGGCGCCATAATCTTGGAATCCAGTTGTATCAGGGGCACCTTATTAAAAGAACAATATTATGTAGAAGTGTTTAGAGACACATTTAATATGTAAATGCAAGGAATTATCTATATAGTATCAAATATTTATGGGTGTATGAAAACATTCTTGACTGAATTTCTCACTTTCCTTCTAAATATAACTATCATGTACTTTCAAATAGTGAGTAATCAGCAGGAGCAAGCCAAAGTTTAAGAAGAGAGCATTTAAAGCATTTTCTGATTTTCCTCTTCATAGTATATACTTAATATGGTTAGTTTTGAGCTCACGTACAGATTTTTTCCAAGACTTAATTGCAAGACATTTGTTTAGAACTCAAAACTTACTGCCCATTGAAGCAATGCATTTCCTTTCCTGGATGAACCCACAAAAGGCAAAGTATCTGGAACTGTAAGGACTTACTTTTTCTTCTATTATAAAATACACTTAGAGATCTTTTTAAGCAGACAGATAATTCACTCCCTTTACAATACAATTCAGCATGGCTACTCACCGGAAAAGAAAACCCGAAAAATAGGAACAGAAACTCACTCCAAAAGGAGGAGGGATAAGGGGCTTGCAGGGTGGATGTGAGGAGAAAGGCTGAACAAATGTTCCCCTTCCTCTTTTCTGATTTCGATTTGTCTTGGCTTTCACCATCTCTTAATTTCTCCAGTCTCTCTCCATTACCTTGAAAACACAAACCCATGCTGCTGGGAGTGATGGGAAGGACAGTAATGTAAATTTCCTGTCCTTTCTCTCTCCTGCTTTTGCCTGTTCCTCCAGTGCCGTCTCTCATCTCCATTTCTCTCTGTCCAGTCTCCTCCATCTTCTCTCTTCTCTAGAAAGCCTTATCTAGGGTCCTTCCTCCCTGAGCCACATGCCCCATCGTTCCTTATAATGTATCCTTTCCACCTTCCATTTCATCCCTTGTTTGTCTCTTTCTTGTGCCCTTGGCCCCCGCCGAGGTTGGGCTCTCACCCTCTCTCCTCTGCAACTCACGTGATTCTCCATGCCTCTACTCTTCTGCTTTCCATCCACCCTCCATCCTGTAAGTAAGACACATTTCATCATCTTGCTCTCTTACTTAAGGGGTCCTGGTACTCTCGGGATCAAATCTAAACTCCTTATATCCGGCTCCCGTCTACCTCCTGTCATGCCCTTGCCACTCCTCCACCCATTTCATCTGACTGATTCCTTCCTAGACCCTCAAGCTGGGTTGGGCAGGACTCCTTCCGGCCCCTCAGTGTATTCTGCTAACTTAGCATTTCTAGTTGCATCCTTCTGTTTATCCTACGAAACTGTGAGCACCCTGAGGGTAGACACTGAGTCTTTTATCTATAGTAGAGCGTTGCAGGATTAAGTCCACTCCACTCCCAGTTTGGGGCACAGTGATAAGTAAAGTGAGGCCCTGGAAAAAGGTGAGAAGTGATGAGGAGTGACAAGGTCTAAGGAAGAGCAGCACACGTGAGAGATGTGTCATTCTGGGCATCAGAGGGTCTTTACTAGCATAAGGGAAAGGGATCCCCAGTGAAGGAGAGAAGTTCTCAGCAGCTGATGTGAGAGAGGACGACTTTCATAGCAGCCCTCTAGAGCACAGGCAAAGAACTTGGGCTAAATGGGCACAAGTAAGCCAGGAACTTCTCCTGTTGTAATATATTATACCATAAACAAAAGCAAATACTAAAAATCAGCATCACAGCTCTAATGCTTAAGTCTTATATGCTCCATTGAAAATGAATGCTAAAAATTCTTTGAAATGCAGTAGTTCTTATGAAAAACACTTCCTATATTTTTCTAAAACAAAAAGAAACAAATACCTACCTCTATCTATTCATCTGTTTATCCATCTGCCTATCTATCTATCTATCATCTATCTATCTATTATCTATCTATCTATCTATCGAGTACATTCTGAAACAAACCCTGCTGAATGGTACTTAATAAGGACTATTAGTTAAGACTCCTTTTTGCGTTATGAAATCCTCCTTTATTTTACAAAGACTTTTCCTCTCAGGCAAATCTTGTCGGAAAAAAAGCAATCCTTTTAACAAGAGCAACAAAACTAGACCCAGATTCCTGGTAACACAAACATTTGTCTTAGAATGTAAAATTCTTAGGAGTTGGGGGTGGCCATGTATTAACCATGTCAGGCCATAAGGGAAACACCACTTCACTAATTCTGTAATGGAAATTCTTTTTCTTTTTTCTATCCAAATCTGCTGACACCCAGAAACAACAACAACAGCAATAAAAATCAATCAAGGTCTACATAAATATATAATTTAATATAGGTTTTAAAAAGAGAAGTGGAAAGTGTTCCATTTCATACTTTAGTACAATGATTATTTAATATATACAGCAAATAAAAAATACTGTTGTTCTTTCTTTGGGTAATGGGGAAGGCAGAGAATAAGGGAAAATGAGGAATGAAATAGAATTAGAAAGAGATAGAAAGATCTCTTGAGATAGAAAGATCCAGAGACAGAGACCCCAGAGAACTCAATCTACAAGTGGAAAGATAGAGAAAGACAAAAAGCAGAGCCAGAAAGGTAGAAGGATTAAGCTTTGGTGGTTGACTGAATGTGAGGCGTGAGAAGAGAAAGATGTTGCAAAGGAGAACATAGAGGTTTCAAATCTCAGGAGAAGGTGGTGCCACTAACCCAGATGAGGAACCAAAGAGGAATGGGATAGGGAAAGGAGCTATCTTGATAGACACAGTTTATTTGAAGGAGCTGTAGATGAACCAGGTGAGGTTATACTTAAAGAGTTGAAAGTATAAGACTCAGAGCTAGGGGCTTGCATTTTGAATTCATCCCTTTAGAGATGACAACTAAAGCTGTGAGAGTGAAAGTAAGTGCTAGGTAGAGAGTGAAGAAAGAAAAGTGCAAAAGTAAACGTTAAAGAACGACATCAGAGGAAGCATACAAACGGCCAACAGGTGTGTGAAAAGATGCTCAGCATCACTAATCGTCAGGGAAATGCAAGTCAAAACCACAGTGAGACATCACTTCACACCCGTTAGAATGGCTATTATCAGAAAGACAAGAAATATCAAGTGCTGGCCAGGATATGATGGAGAGAAAGGAAGCCTTGTGCACTGCTGGTAGAAATGTAAATTAGGGAAGCCACTATGGAAAACCACTATGGAGGTTCCTCAAAAAATTAAAAATAGGGGCTTCCCTGGTGGCGCAGTGGTTGAGAGTCCGCCTGCCGATGCAGGGGACACGGGTTCATGCCCTGGTCCAGGAAGATCCCACATGCCGTGGAGCGGCTGGGCCCGTGAGCCATGGACGCTGAGCCTGCGCGTCCGGAGCCTGTGCTCCACAACAGGAGGGGCCACGACAGTGAGAGGCCCGCGTACCGCAAAAAAAAAAAAAAAAAAATAGAACTGCTATATGATCCAGCAATTATACTTCCAGGTATTTATTTGAAGTAAATTAAAACACTAACTTGAAAAAATATATGCACTCCCTGTTCATTGCCGCATAATTTACAGTAGCCAAGGCATGGAAACAACCTAAGTGTCCATATATTATAGTGTGTATAAACATAATATTATTCATCCATAAAAAAGAATGAAATATTGCCATTTTCGACAGCATGGCTGGACCTTGAGGGTGTTTTCCTAAGTGAAATAAGTCAGAGAAAGACAAATATCATATGATCTCACACGTGGAATCTTAAAAAAAATAAAATGAGCTCATAGACACAGAGAACAGTTTGGTGTTTGTCGGAGCACCAGAGGCAGGGATTGGGGGTGGGCGAAATGGGTGACGGTGGTCAAAAAGTACAAACTTCCAGTTATAAAATGACTAAGTCCTGGGATGTAAAGTACAGCTTGGTGACTATAGTCAATACTATATTGTATATTGGAAAGTTTCTAAGAGAGTAGATCTTAAAAGTTTTCATCACAAGGAAAAATTTTTTGTAACTATGTGTGTTGAAGGATGTTAGCTACACTTATCGTGGTGATCATTGTGCAATATCGACAAGTATCGAATCATTATGTATACACTTGTTATATGTCAGTTGTATCTCAAAAAAAGTGAAAAAAGGAATGGCTTCATTAAAGTATTGTGATAACTTTTTAAAGTGAAAGCAATATGATTGAATATGCGGCATTATTTTGGTTTGACATTTTGTGGTATATTGATGTAAATGCCTATTTCTAATTTGATTTATGGTTATACTTTGCTTTAATGATAAAGTATCTTGCAAAGATACACAGAATCAAAGGGAAGAAGTGAATCATTGGCACCACTTACTAAAAAAAGATACTCATTCCTCTATTCTATACATTAATTATGCAAAAGTTTTTACTGAAATCCAGATGGTCAATTTCTGTCTTTCCTGGTATCAATTGGTTGTTCTCACTCATTAATTGGGAAGTGTTGTATTTTTTAATTTTTAACAAATAGGTTGAAGGCCCACTGAGGCTCTTCATTTGGTAGATCTTTAAATTGGTTAGAAAGTTATATTTCCAAGTTTTCTCTCAAGTTTTTTAGATGTGTAGATATGAAAGGTTTAGTAGGTGTCGTGTTTGCATTCATTAGGCAACAAAATCACTTCACGATGAAAACATCGCCAAACTTCAGTTTTCAAAATGCCCCTCTCTGTAGTACAGGTTTGTTTTGAAAAGTAATTAATTTCTCAATCTGTAGCTGACTTCGTTTCAGATCTGATTAGACCATTGCTGTTTCCTAATGTGGCTGACGGAAGCCACTTGCTAAAAGGTCATTTCTGCCATTTCCTGTTCCCTTACAATATCATCTTCCATCCATAGCTTCTTTGCAGGGATTATTAAAACCATTTGTTCATTTTTTGAGGATTAGTTTGTTTCAAACTGGTTATTATAATCCATAAATCCATGTAAACTGCAGTTTGTGGCAACATGCTGAAAACAAATGAATGGATGAGATCACAAAGGTCAAGCTCATCATTGCCATCCCCAGTCTTCCCTGGGACATCTTGTGCACCTGACATGATGCAGATGGAGTGGGGGCAACAATGCTATTCTGTACATAGACGTTAGTAAAGCCTTGAAAGTGGATTTCCAAACGTTAGGAAAGCATAATTTCCTACTCATCCTTAGATTAAAAATATATATAAGTAGGATTCTATTATTTTCTCCCCATACCCCAGGGGTTGGTCTTCTAAAACCCGGAGGATGTGTGTCCCCACTTTGGAGACTACTGCTTCAGAGTAGTAGTTCTCAAACTTTAGAGTATCCAAGAATTTCTTGGAGGTTATTTATTTATTTAAGTCAGATTTATTGAGGAATAACTTACATGTAGTAAAATTGACCTTTTTTAAAAATTTTTATTTATTTATTTGGCTGTGCTGGGTTTTTGTTGCTGCGTGCAGGCTTTCTCTAGTTATGGTGAGCAGGGGCTACTCTTCGTTGTGGTGCGCAGGCTTCTTATTGCGGTGGCTTCTCTTGTTGCAGAGCACGGGCTCTAGGCACACGGGTTTCAGTAGTTGTGGTTCGCAGGCTCTAGAACGCAGCCTCAGTAGCTGTGGTGCACGGGCTTAGTTGCTCCGTGGCATGTGGGATCTTCCCAGACCGGGGCTTGAACCCGTGTCTCCGGCATTGGCAGGCAGATTCTTAACCCCTGTGCCACCAGGGAAGCCCTAAAATTGACCTTTTTAGGTATATAGTTCTACAAGTTTGGGCCACTGTGTGTATAACCACCACCACAATTAAGATATGGAAAATTTCTATCATCCCCACAAATTACCTTGTGATTCTCTGCAGTCCGTCCCTTCTCCCTACCATCAGCCCCTGGCAATCACTGATGTGATTTCTGTCCTTATAGTTTTTCTTAAAAATTGAGATCAAATTCACATTAACTTACAATTAACCATTTTAACCATTTTAAAGTGCACAATTCAGTGATTTTTAGTATATTCGCAATGTTGTCCAATCATCACCTCTATCTGATTCCAGGAGATTTTCATCACCCACAAAAGAAACCCCATGCCCATTAAACAGTCTGGAAATATTTATTTTAAAAGCTAGTTAAACATGCAGATTCCCAAGTCCCAGAGATTCTGATTTAGCAAATATGAGTTGGGGCCCTAGAATCTGCATCTTTAACAAGCCTCCTGGTGTTTCTGACGCAGGTGGTCCCCAAACCACATTTTCAGTAACTCTCTTCTAAAGAGAAAGCTATTTCAATGTAGCACAATACAGCCTAATTTTAGAAGAGACATACATGTAGTAATCAGACTGTTTCCTTAGAAGTATAACCTAGATCTCCCTGGGACCTCACCATTGTCTTCCAACAAATGAGGTCTCATTAGCAAGGACAATTAAATTTTTTCTTTCATTAACCCCCTGCTCATTCAGGACCTCTAACTCCTCAGTAAAGACTCTTCAGATATTTCTGAGCATCTACAAGGGATGTTTCACATCTCTTCGTCTCTGTCCTCTAATCAAAGTCACTTAAAGATTCCCTCTAGTGTCACAATTCATGGTGGCCATGCCAAGAATATCAAAGTCCATGGCAAAGATACTGTCTTCCAAGCCTCCCTATCTTAGGCTGGGTTCCCTGACTCTGAGATGGAGAACTGTGGGCAGAAAGTTTAGGCAGGAATGCTCTCAGGAGATACACCTGCAAAGAAGTAAGGAAGGCAGATTGAGCAGAGGGAGAGGCCAAGAGCTCAGCTAGTGTTGTGGCCAAATCTGGAGAGAGGATGGCATTTCAGTATTGTCCCATATTGAGGCAAGCCACCTGAACCTTTGTATTCCTATCCTGGTCTAGCTGGCTTGCCTAGTAAAATGACTCCTACTATCATTCCTGAGGAGTCTGAGCCCTTGTTACCATGATTCTGCAGCTTTTATCTGTTAATATACTATTAAAACAAGCAAGTGAGAGCCAAGAGATGCTCCTGTGGATTTTCGCCATTGTGTAGTGGCATCTCTTATCTCCTCCTGAAGATCAGGGTCTATTACCCATCCACCAAGCTCCAGCGAGAAAGGGATTTTGACAGAAAATATCATAATACTCCTGAAGTCAGTGGAGATTTAAGAGATCGTACTGTGCCTTTAAGATGCTCTGATGTGTAACTTGTTTATTAAAAAAATATTCTAGGTGGAAAAGAAATAATTTGGTGAAATATTTCTGAGCTGCTCTGTTCTGATACCACAAGAAACCAAAACTCTTTTTTTCATCAAGAAATCAAAACTCTTCATTGATCCTGAATCCTTGTCTAGCTACTTCCCACCTCTTTCTTTTCTTTCAAGGACAAAATATTCAAAAGATAGTCTATACCAGCATTTTCCAAAGCATCTAAGAAATACGGGTTTCATAGTATTGAAAAGCAATTTTATGGTAAATGCATTTGGGAATCTTAGTTATTAGTAATAGCTAAGTTTTGCTGATGGCTTACTATAAATCAGGCATTATGCTAAGAGATTTCAAAGAATTATCTCATTTATTTTATTGAGGCAGTTACTCATTCAACAAATATTTATTGAGTTCCTACTATGTACCAGTCCCTGTAATAGATACTGGGAATATAATGTAATATAGCAACTACAAAAGACATAGTTCCTACCCTCGAGGGGCTCACACTTTAGTGGGAAGAGAAATATTAATCGAAGAATCACAAACAAATGTAAAATTGCATTGGTGCTTAATGATATAAAGGAGAGATACATGGTAGTATAGGAGAATATAGTTGAGAAATTGAATTAGAAAAGTTATGGGCAAAGAGGGAAGTGGGGAGGTGGTGGTGGGATAAATTGGGAAATTGGGATTGACATATATACACTAATATGTATCAAATAGATAACTAATAAGAACCTGCTGTATAAAAAATAAATAAATAAAATTAAATCAAAAAAAAAGAAAAGTTATGGGACTTCACTAAGAAGCTAGAAACTGGGCTGGGATTGGAATAATGAATAGGATAAGTTCATTATGACATATATAATGAATATATATATACATATATAATATATTCCAGAATGAGAGGAAAGAAAGAATGAAGAAGAAAAAGTGTTTAAAATTATTGACCAAGAACATGGAATGTCTTTCCATTTCTTTGTATCATCTTCAATTACCTTCACCAATGTCTTGTATTTTTCAGAGTATAGGTCTTTCACCTCTTTGGTTAAGTTTATTCTTAGGTATTTTATTCTTTTTGTTGTGATTTTAAAAAGGATTGCTTTCTCTTTCTGATAGTTCATTATTAGTGTATAAGAAGCAACAGATTCCTGCATATTAATCTTGTACCCTGCAACATTACTGAATTCATTTATTAGTTATAATAGTTTTTTTGGTAGAGACTTTAGGGTTTTCTACATATAGTATCATGTCATCTGCAAATAGCGACAGTTTTACCTCTTCCCTTCCAATTTGGATGCCTCTTTTTTTTTGTCTGATTGCTGTGGCTAGCACTTCCAATACTATTTTAAGTAGAAGTGGTGAGAGTGGGCATCCTTGTCTTGTTCTTTTTTTTTTTTTTTTTTTTTTTTTGCATTACGTGGGCTTCTCACTGCTGTGGCCTCTCCCGTTGCAGAGCACAGGCTCTGGACGCGCAGGCCCAGTAGCCATGGCTCACGGGCCTAGCCGCTCCGCGGCATGTGGGATCCTCCCAGACCGGGGCACGAACCCGCGTCCCCTGCATCGGCAGGCGGACTCTCAACCACTGCGCCACCAGGGAAGCCCCTTGTCTTGTTCTTGATTTTAAAGGAAAACTTTCAGCTTTTCACCATTGAGTATGGTGTTAGCTGTGAGTTTGTCATATATAGCCTTTATTATGTTGAGATATGTCTTCTCTATACCAAGATGAGAGGTTTTTTTTTATCATGAATGGATGTTGAATTTTGTCAAATGTTTTTCTGCATCTATTGAAATGATCATGTGATTTTTATCCTTCCTTTTGTTAATGTGGTATGGTATATCACATTGATTGATTTGTGGATATTGAACCATCCTTGCATACCTGGAATAAATCCCATCTGATCATGGTGTATGATTCTTTTTCTATACTGTTGAATACAGTTTGATAATATAATGTTGTAAATCAACTATACTTCAACACAAAAATTATTGACCAAAATTCTTCCATATTTGATTTTTTTAAAAAATCAACCCATAGATCCAGGAATCTTGGTAAACTCCAAGCAGGATAAATACAAAGAAAACCATACCTAGTCATACCATAGCCAAATTGCTGAAAACCAAAAAATAAAGAAAAAAATCTTAAAAGCAACCAAAAGAAAAAAGACATCCCCCCACACTCACACACACAAGAAGAATCAGGCTGCCTTTCTGGTCAGAAACAGTGGATTCTAGGAGACAATAGGCTTTAAAGGACTGAAAGAAAAAATTTCAACCAGAAATCTACATCCATTGAACATATCTTCCAGAAATGGAGAGATTTCAAAGTTTTCAGATAAAAATGGAGAGATTCATTGCCAGCAGACTTGCACTTCAAGAAATGCCAAATGAAATTCTTCACACTGAAGGGAAATATTACCAGGTGGAAGTTCAGATCTGCAAGATGAAATGGAAGACACTGGAAATGACAAACATGTGGGTAAACATATATGATCATTTTAATCTTCTCTTTAAATTTTAAAAATCAAGGGCACATGTGCTGAACTGCATATGGTCAGGTTGGCACCACCACTCCCAACTGGGCTGCACTTCCTAGAATCCCTATGCCTGTGTGGTTCTAGGTAAGAGTTGACCAAAAAAAGAACTTACCTGAGATCTGGAAAGCAGAAATAAAGCAGAGGCCATTACTCTGGAAAGGCTGTAGTGGTCAGACACACCGATAGACATGGACAGAGATAACTGGCTGATTTCAGTTTGTCCTCATTCTCCTTCTGTTCTGTGTCCAGCTAACCTTGCCAACTGCTGAACCTGCTCACCAAGAGTGACCCCAAACTCAGCACCAAGTACTTGACTGCAGGCCCACAGAGCATTAGCATTACTTTGGTAAAAGTTGCCAACAACTACCATATTTTCTTTCTGATATGTGGTACTATTTTTAGTCTTCAGCTTCACTTACTTGCCTTTATGGTATTTGATGATCTCACCTTCCTTAAAGCTATCTGCTCTACCCTTGGCTTTGTGGACACTATAATCTCCTGGTTCTACGTCACTGGTTGCTTTCCAGTCTCCTGATTTCATCTGCCGATCCTAAAACTGTGTGCCCTTCAGGGTTCTGTCCTAGGTGTTCTGTTCTTCTCATCCAGCACACTCTCTGAGAGTGATACTGTTCATTAAATCAGCAAACGGAAGTTGGAACTGTACTAGCTCCTGGGAGACCAAAGATAAAAGATACTGATCCTGCCCTCAGGGTGCCCAAAGTCTATTGGGAGAAACAGAATATTAGTAGAAGCTTGTTTATAATATAGCAGAGTGAGTGGTGGGAGAAGGTCAGACCATGAAGGGCCTTATGTAATTATAAGGAGTTTTGAATTATTCTTGAAGGTAAAGGGAAATCAGTCAAAGATATCATGCAATGAAGTGACATAATTAGATTTTCATTTTAGAAGGATCATCCTGGAAATGATATGGAGAAGAGATGAGAAGGTAACAAGATTGGAGAGAGAAAAATAGAAGGTTTCTGCAGCCAACCAATAAGTTATGATTAAGGTCAGAACCAGGACAATGGCAGGGAGATTAAGAAGAGGGGAGAGAATAGATGGCTATGAAAGAGGTAAATTTGACAGGATTTGGCTATCATTTGGATATAAAAAGTAAAGGTATGAAAGGTTTAAGGAGGACTTAAGGTTTCTAATTTGGTTAACAGATTAAAATGGGTTACTACTGAATGGGATAGGGACCGAAGAGGAGAACACGTTTTGAGGGAGAAAGGATGAGTTCAGTTTTGAGTCTAGGACACCTGCAAGTCCTTATATTAGGATTATTCAGTGTTGGCACTATTGACAATTTAGGCCGAATACTTCTGTATTTTAAGTGGTTGTCCTTTTCATTGCAGGATGTTTAGCAGCATGCCTGGCCTAACCTACTAGATGTTAGTACCGCCTTATTCCTAGTTCTGAAAATCAGAAATGTCTCCAGACATTGCCAAATGTTCCTTGGGGGACAAAATCATTCCCTGTCGAGAATCACAGATTTAGATGGAGGTTGTTCCCAGGGTTTCAACTGCCACACATAAGCCAACATACTCACATTTGCATTTCAACCCACCACTTCTTCCCAACTCTAGGCTCATATAATAAACAACTTACTAGACATTTCCAGATTGGCTGGGCAGGATGAAGGCCCAATGCAGCTCGGGATGATATTTATGTTCCATCTGCATAAATTCTGTTCAAAATCCCTTCAAGGTTGTGTCAGTTCTTTAAAATGCATAAGGGGCACAAACTGTTGTCAAATTCTTGTCTGTATAGAGTTTGTATATTTAGGAATATATTTTTGAGAAAGAAAATTTAAATGAACTAAAACAGTGTTAAGTTGCTGCTCTTCTTAAAATAAAAGTTTAGATTTTTTTTTTTTTTTTTTTTTTTGGTACAGCTCTACCTTCTAGAGGTTTCTCTGCAATAAGAAGTAATGTTTGGGGGATGGTAATCCTCAAAGGACGTCCTGCAGATGTCACAGCACAGCTGACCTTTCCTACTTAATATATTTTGTACAATAGTGAAAAAAAAAGTGCACGGGAACTGTTTGGGGGATTCTGAGGTGCACCCACGAATCTTCACGAGCTGTGAAGTGAGAAAGAAAAAAATTTATTTTTATTTTGGGGCTCTCTTTTCTCCTGGGAGTAATGGCTCCTTAGTACTTAAATAGGTAGCTCTCTTAGGACCTTAGGGAAATCTGTGAATTCAGAAACAGACTGTTCCCTTACCTGACACTGGTTGGATAATAGGATTGTCCTAAATTCATGGATTTAAATATGTCAAGGTGAACTCATTCTCTCAGTGTGGGAATACAAGTGACTTTTTGGCCTTCATTTTATTACCTTCTCCAATAATACAATGAGAATATGTTTATAGTAGAAAAGTTTTAAAACAGAAAAAGGATAAACAAACATGTTCACGAACTGGCTGCTCAGATACAACCTAGATTTTATATCCTTATTGTATGTTTTTTAAAAGTTGGAATCCTGTTGGATATATAGTTTTGTGTTCTAGCCTTTTAAACAGCGCATTGTGAAGATTTTATGACTCTACTATGATTTCGTTAGCCATTCCTAGTGAACAATTCGTTTTCAATCTTATAAATAATGCTGTACAAAACATCCTTGGACCAAATCTCTGATACCATCTCTGTGTATTTCCTCAAGCTGGAGTCCTAGAGGTCTGTAAAATGTTTCCAGTCTCCTGATGCATGCTGCATTGCATCCCAGGATAACAGTGCCACTTTACACACTCACCTAATGTGTAAGGTGAGCCCTTTACCCCATTCTTATCTTTATTATCAAGGCTTTAAAAAAAAGCTTTGCCTGTCTGATGTGCATAAGCATTTTTTTTTCACCTTAGGATGGGCCATAAGATTTGTGTTATTAGTTGTTTTCTAAGGGGTCCAGTGCCCATTGTTACAGTGGGGAAGGAAATGCCTTCGGGCTGATCTGCTGCTTGGGGAGCCTAGGCCCGGTCACCATGGGGAGGGCTGTGAGGCGGGTTTGCAGCCCCATGCCCCTTCATGCTCAGATGCCTCCTTCAAAGTCCCCTGCCTTAGCGGCATCCAGCATCTTTACGCTTCTCTCCCCTATCCAGTCTTGCTCTCTAAAGGATTTAATAGATGTTGGTAAGGCTAAATTTCTTCACCATGGATAGGCATCTAAATTTTGATTTTATTTGTTTTACTTACAAACACAATGGGAAGTTTCTTCTACCCTGCCGGGTCCTACAAGTCTTGGAGGGTTAAGAGACGACCCCTGTCCTGAAAGACCGAGCTGGTCCTGAGATCTCGTCCTGAGAAAGCGAGATCCATGCCTGTATGTGAAGTGTCTACTCTTGAAACCTGAAGGACCAAGTGGCAGAACAGAGGGAGGGCGGAAAGAAGGCTGCCTGTGGGAGCAGGCAGACCGGGGGATGAGAGAGTCCCAGTTGGCTCTGTTGGTTGGTGCGCTGGCTTTGTGGTGTGTCTGGGGTGGTATAAGGTGTTCTTTCCTCTCTTCCGCCTTCTCTCCCCCTTCCCTTCCTTCCTTCCTTTTTCACATCACAAAAACAACACATGCTCGTTTGAACCTGCATTTGTTCCAACAAGCGTGTGTTATTTTTGTAATTTAAAATAATACCAAAGGAAATAAAAGGTTTTCCCTTACCCCATCATCCACCCCTCTGAGGCAATCATGTTAACAGACCGGTATGTGACCCTCCACACCTCTCCCTGCACTTATGCACCACGTACCACCATGGGCTTGGGGGGGAACTCTTCCCTTCTTTTCCTTTTCTTATTAGGCCTATTATCAGTATTATTGCTGTTGCTATGCTTATTACTATTAATATTATGCCCATTACCCTGCAGCTTGCTTTGTTAACTTCATAATACATCATGTACATCATTTCAAGTCAATGTACATAGGCTAATTCCTCCTCCCTCCTTTTTTTTTGCTGTATGCTGGCCTCTCACTGTTGTGGCCTCTCCTGTTGCGGAGCACAGGCTCCGGACGCGCAGGCTCAGCGGCCATGGCTCACGGGCCCAGCCGCTCCGCGGCATGTGGGATCTTCCCGGACCGGGGCATGAACCCGTGTCCCCTGCATCGGCAGGAGGACTCTCAACCACTGCGCCACCAGGGAAGACCCAAACTATGTTTTAAATGTAAATATCTTTATAATCTCATTTTAATATTTATTCAAGTGTGTAAATACTAAATATAAATACAAAAAATATTTGCAATGTTTTAATATACGCTGAATTTCATTATGCAGTGATTATGGGTTATGATTTGGCATGACCCTTCTCCAACAATCCTAAACTTTTAGCTAGGGGCTACGGGACACACTGTGGTATTTCTGCTATAATCGCAGGATTTCACTGAGTTTGTAAAAGGGTCTTAATAAATAGTGTAGATTTTGAACAGGCTGAGGTGGTTGCATTTCTGTTTTGGGTCACTTATCATATTTCCCTCCTGCTCTAATTGCACACACTAAGGAGAAGGAAAGAGAATTACTGTCTGCTGAGAACCTGAAGTATGCCAAGATAATGCTGCGGAACTAACTTGGAATCCTCAGGATCGCTAGTTCTCCATTTTATTCATGAGGAAAGTTAGGCTTTCATTATGAGTAAAGTAACCTGCTTGAGTCATCCGTCTCTCCCTACTCCCCGATCCCCTCCCGCCCCCGGCCCTTTTCACTCACATTTTGAACTTCAGATGTTTTTGTTTCTCTTTTATGCAAAGTAACCACCTTTTCTCAAAGTGACATCCTTCTTCTTTGGTGGTCGTTGATATCCCCAAACTCTGGTTTCCTTTGGGTCACAACCTAAATTGGTTCTGGCTTCTTTCTCTTTTGATCTTCACGGATAATTTTTCACATGTAACTTTTCTTCTACAGTGGCTCTTGAATTTCACCTTCTCTTCATAACAGTCAAGTCCCTTGACGCTTCACATTTGTATACAGGTAGGTTATGTATCTTCTCTAAGCCTAGGTTTTCCATTTGTAAAATAGAAATAACAGTGACTGCTGCTTAATAAGCACTCCATAAAGATTACCCAGGATGCCAGTAAGGAAAACAGAATTTACAGATAGTACTGAGCCTTGGCAGGCCCTGAAGGGGTTCTATTCAGACCCCAACCGGTGTACTGCAATCCAGTTCTGGCACTGACTACCTGGAGTGAGCACAGATCCCACAAGTTAAAGGGCATAGTCTACAGCATGACTCCCCTCACTTCAGACCAACTGCCTACAAATCTGGGGGGTTCCCAAGCCCCCCTCAAGTGCAATAATTCACTAGAATGACTTATTGAAATCAGGAAAATGCTAAGCTTATGATTACAGTTTTATCATAAAGGATACAAATCAGGAGCAGCCAAATGAAGAGACATGTAGGGTGAGGTCTGGCAGAGTTCCAAACACAGATTTCACGTCCTCTCCCCATGGAATCAGGGTGCATCACCCTCTTAGCACACTAATGTGTTCACCAACCAGGAAGCTCCCCTGGGCTTTGGTGTCCAGAATTTTTATTGGAGTTTTGGCCATGTAATTAATCTCAGTCTCTAGCATCCCTCTCGTCCCCGGAGGTCAGGAGGTTGGGCTGATATCACATGATCCAAGGCTCCAACCCTCTAATCACGAGGTTGGCGCTTCCAGCATGACTAGCCCCCATCAGGCTATTTCACCATGAGTCACCTCATTAGCATAAACTCAAGTGTGGCTCAAGGGGCGCAAGAGTAACAAAGACACTCCCATCTGTGCCCAGAATCTGAGACAAAGACCAAATTCTTTATATGACAGTCTCCAAAGCACAGTGTGAAAACCATTGACCAACAGAACAAACTCTAAGCTTTTCAACATAATACAGCTGAAATAGATTATAAATTCCACGAGGGTAGGGATCTGGCTTATTCACTGCTATTCCTCCAGAGAACAGCACAGCGCTTAGCATACAATGGGTGTTCAATAATGTGTTTGGATGGGTTTCCTTAAACTCAGTCATATGTTGTCTTAGGACTTTTTTTTCCTAGTTACTTCAAGGACCAAGATGTATTTTCCCTCTGCCACATCTAGTGTGTAAGCTCCTGGAGGCTAGAGGCCATTGCACACTCTGACTAAGTGTGTGACAAATGTGATAATCCTCCATTGTGAACAATCACAGTGCTGGATGCTCAGAGAATGATTTACATCAAATGGCACTGTAGTTTAACAGGAAACAGATATCATACATGATCTGGCCAGAACACAAATAATTCACAATGGCAATTTCAGAAAATCATTTACAATTAAATTCTGGTGTCTCTTGTTTAATTGAGAAAAGACTATAAAAGTTTAGGGTGTGTGGAATCACTTTAGAAAACGGGTAAAGTGTTCTAAGAGATAGCTTTCTTTTTCCTTTTTTTTTTTTCCGCTCTGTTGAGGTATGATTGACAAAACCGTAAGATATTTAAAGTGTACATCACGATGATTTGAGATAAATATATATACACACACACATTGTGAAAGGATTCCTCGCTTCCAATTAATTAATACATTCATCACCTCATCTTTTTTTTTCTAAGAACATTTAAGTTCTACTCTCTTAACAAATTGCAATTATACAACACAGTGTTATCAATTATAGTCACCATACTATACATTAGATCCTCACACCTTATTCATCTTATAATGAAAGTTTATATCCTTTTACCAACCTCTCCCTATCCCTCCAGCCCCCACTTTTTTACTAAGAGATAGTTTTTGAAGCTGTTAGTAGATTTACATTTTATTATTAGATATACTTGTTAGCATTTCTCTCACTCCAGTGATGGGCAGTGTGCTTGGTATGAAGTCATTTTAGATGATGAGGAACTACACTCTCTTTTCCTCCTTCTTGCCTCCCACTCCAACTATAAATATAAATGACTGTTTACTATAACCATTTGGTTCTGAGAAAAAAAGATTTTTCCATAACCTACTGCCCATATCCATGCCTATTTCCTCTTTGCTAACTATTTTGGTTGTTTTGCCCAGACATAAACACTTCCTATTTCTTCTCTTGCCCCTATTTACAATTTTGTCCTTTGGAAATTACCACTAAATAGTACTGCTTGGGCTTCCCTGGTGGCGCAGTGGTTGAGAGTCCGCCTGCTGATGCAGGGAACATGGGTTCGTGCCCTGGTCCAGGAGGATCCCACATGCTGCGGAGCGGCTGGGCCCGTGAGCCATGACCGCTGAGCCTGCGCGTCTGGAGCCTGTGCTCCGCAAAAGGAGAGGCCACAACAGTAAGAAAGGCCCGCGTATCGAAAAAAAAAAACAAAAATTATACTGCTTGTCATCTACACCTGGACCTGCAGTCTTACAGGGGTATTGCCAAAGAATATAGTTAAAGTGACAAAATTGGACAGAAAGTGACTAAAATTTAAATATAAAAGAAACTAGTATCTACCTCATACCCATTAGGAAGGCTGCTGTCAGAAAACAAAATAACAAGTGTTGGTGAGGATGTGGAAAAATTAGAACTTTTGTACGCTGTTGGTAGAAATGTAAAATGGTGGAGCTGCTGTGGAAAACATCATGGTATTTTCAAAAAATTAGAAATAGAATTACCATGTGATTCAGAAATTCTACTTCTGGGTATATATATACAAAAGAATGGAAAGCAGAGACTAGAAAAGATACTTGTACCCTCATGTTCATAGCAGCATTATTCACAAGAGCCAAAAGGTGAAAGCAACCCAAGTACCCATCAGTGGGAGAATGGATAAACAAAATGTGGTGTATACATACAAAAGGATATTTTTCAGCCTTAAAAAGGAAGGAAATTCTGACATATGCTACATGAACAAAATTTGAGGACATTATGCTAAGTGAATTAAGTATTTGTCACAAAAGGACAAATACTGTATGATTTCACTTATATGATGTGTAAAGGAAAAAATATGTTGCCTGCCATTCCGGTTCTACAAGGATCAAGCCATTAGCCACTGCAGTTGCCCACCGACAGTGCGCCTGAGGGGAATTCAGGATGGTGAAAAACAGGAAGCATTCTGGGCTTTGGACACCAGTCCCTAGATAGTTAAGATACATATCTAAGGAAAAATTTCAATGACCCCAGATTCCTGCATCTTCCCATACATAGAAAAGCACTAACATCATTAACTTGATATGTCTGTTCTTTGTGATAAGCGGTAATCTTTTGATGTTTGACTACGTGTTATTTATTTATTTATTTATTTATTTATTTATTTATGGCTGCTTTGGGTCTTCATTGCTGCATGTGGGCTTTCTCTAGTTGCGGCGAACGGAGGCTGCTCTTCGTTGCAGTGCACGGGCTCTAGGCGCACGGGCTTCAGTAGTTGTGGCACACGGGCTCAGGAGTTGTGGCTTGCAGGCTCTAGAGCGCAGGCTCAGTAGTTGTGGTGCACGAGCTTAGTTGTTCCGCGGCATGTGGGATCTTCCCGGACCAGGGCTTGAATCTGCGTCCCCTGCATTGGCAGGTGGATTCTTAAGCACTGCGCCATCAGGGAGGCCCATGTTTTTTTCCCAGCGATAAAATTCATATATATCCTGGCTCCTCCTTTACTTCTTTGAAACAGTTTCTCAGAGCTATCTGAGAGGTTGTCTCCAAGGCTACAGTTCTCAGTAAGACACTGAATAAACTCAACTCACAGCTCTTATGTTGTGTGTGTGTGTGTGTGTGTGTGTTTACGTTGACAGATGTGATGATTAATTTTATGTGTCAACTTGACTGTGCCATGGGTTGTCAAGTTATTTGTTCAAACATTCTGGGTGTGTCTGTGAGGATGTTTTTGGATGAGATTAATATTTGAATTGGCAGACTGAATAAAGCAGACTGGCTTCCTTAATGTGGGTGGCCCTCCTCCAATCAGCTGAAGGTTTGAATAGAACAAAAAGGCTGACTCTCCTGTGATTAAGAAAGAATTCCTCCTGCTTGACTGCTTGAGCTGGGACTTCAGTCTTTTCCTGCCTCCAGACTCCAGCTGAAACATCAGCTTTTCTTGGGTGGCAAGGCTGCCAGATTTCAGACTGGAGCTACACCCTCAGCTCTCCTAAGTCTCCAGCTTGCCAACCGAAGAGCTTCAGACTTCTCAGCCTAGATAATTGTGTGAGCCAATTCCTTATAATAAATCTCTTTGTTTCTCTATCTTTATGTCTATATTTATATCTATACATCCTGTTAGTTCTGTTCTGCTAGAGAACACTGCCTATTACATATGAGATACCAACAGTAGTCAAATTCATAGAGAGACAAAGTAGAATAGCGGTTGGCAGGCGCTAGGAGCAGGGAGAATGGGGAGTTGTTGGTTAACGAGTACAGAGTTTCAGTTTTCAGCAAGATGAAAAGAGTTCTGTGGATGGATGGTGGTGATGGTAGCACAACAATGTGAATGTACTTGATGCCACTGAACTGTACACTTAAACATGGTTAAGGTGGTAAGTTTTATATTATATACATTTTATCACAATTAAAAAATTTTTTTGTCTAAAAAAATGACTAATAGTCTTACTTATTAAACATACCAAAGTTAGCTGTGATGACAAGAACCAAATGTGACAGTGTAACTGTCATTGTGTAATTTACCAACCTCATTATCCATGGCTTGTGTTGTGAAACCTGGTATTGGTGGGCGTCATGGCAGTCATCACCAGCCTTTGCCAATTTCTTGAGACTTGTTAGAATGTAGAATAAAAAGAACATTATCATTTACTCAAGAAATATTTAATGAGCACTTACTCTGCCAGGTCATGTGTTACACACTTGGGAGAAAATGCCCAACCAGATAGTCCTCCTGAAGCTTAGGGTCCAGTGAAGGAGACAGGCAATAAAAGGCAAATAGTACCTATAGACTGTGATAAGGGTAATGAGATAGAAATTAAAAAATAGAAAATAGGGAAATACTTTGATAAAGTGAATAGGGAAGCTTTTCTGAGAAGTAGAATATTAAGCTGAGAACTGAAACTGATAAAGAACCATTTATGGAAATATTGGGGGAAGAGCATTACAGGAAGAGGGAACAGCAAGAGTAAAATCACAATAATCCCTGAACTACTTAAGAAAGTGGTACTTACATGCCTTAAATGGTGCTGAATGCAGGGGACTTCTATAAGCTTACAGAGTAATGAAATAGGAGATGTGACATTTTGGCTATAAAATAAGAGGGTAATGAGTATTCTGTGATGACTAGATTCTTTTTAAGAAATATTTTGAGGATACATGTTTGTACAAAACTTTTAAAATCCCTAAAATAAACAGAATAGTTCTTAAAACTTTGAGCATTTGTTGATTTTTATCAATTAATTATATTCACTATGGGGAGACCATTTTTAAGAAATCTTATAGATAATCCTTTTAAATAGAGAAAATTGGTCTCTAATTTAGCTTCTTGATAACTCATATATGATGAAATGGATTTGCAATTGTGGTCCTTAGACCAAACTCAGTATTAGAACAACTGACGTAATAGGTATTAAATCAAAGAGTGGCTCTGGCAGAACAGGTTTCTAGAATACTGGAAAGTGTAGAGCAGGGATGCCTGGGCTCACCCTGCTCTCCCTTGCTGGCCTTTAGTGGTGCAGGAGTAAAATCAAGGACAAAAAGAGCCTGACATCAATACTTCCTTAGTTATATAAGTACAAAGGTTGATTAAATTTTTCCTGAATAAGTCCTGAGTGTGATGGAACTTATGGTGCCAGAAGGGTTGAGCTTTCCACACTTGACAAGACCTTACATTGAGTGGACAATTGTGCTGGAAGGATGTTCACCCATTTAGGAACTTTGAGGGCAAAGGAAAATACTCAGGTGTGGCCATCTTGCTTCCACCAAGATTTTCCTTTGCTAGTGAGTTAGGAGCTTAATAATCTACAGCCCACCATATTTCCACATATGTAAGGAGGCTCTATAAAGTGGTGAATACCAAGGACAGCCATATCTCTCAGTCAAGCATCCCTGGCAAGACTTCAGGGATAAGAGCTGGCATCAGTCAGAACTGTTGAAATTATGAGTGACAGAAAGCTAAGTCAAACTTCATTAAGTAAATATTATTTACTCACGGATATACAAAGGGACGGTTCAAATTTGGCCGGTTCAGGGTTCAAAGAATATTGCCAGGACACTGTTTCTTTTAAGTTTGTTTATTTATTTATTTATGGCTGTGTTGGGTCTTCGTTTCTGTGTGAGGGCTTTCTCTAGTTGTGGAGAGCGGGGGCCACTCTTCATCGCGGTGCGTGGGCCTCTCACTATCGTGGCCTCTCTCGTTGCGGAGCACAGGCTCCGGACGCGCAGGCTCAGCGGCCATGGCTCACGGGCCTAGTTGCTCCGCGGCATGTGGGATCTTCCCATACCAGGGCGTGAACCCGCGTCCCCTGCATTGGCAGGCAGACTCCCAACCACTGCGCCACCAGGGAAGCCCCGACACTGTTTCTTTTGTTTTAATCATTTGCTTTGCTTTTCTCTGGCTCAGGCATGCTCTCCCTGAATTACAGCAAGGATGGCTCTGAGAGTGCTTGACTTACATGGGGGCTGTGAACAACGGTAATTTTAGTAAGGAAGAGTCCTTGCACCCATAGCCAACTCTGATAAAGTTCTCTGGTGCTGAATCAAGCTCTGTGAGTCTGAGTCATATGCCCAACCCTCATGCCCAGTGAGGTGGGACTAGGTAAATGACAGCCTCACCAGCTCTGGGAGATGCAGGTACTGAATGGAAAAGAGCTTACTTCCATTAGAGGAAGTAGAGGAAGTGGTTTCTCTCTAGTATAGAGAGAAACCTAGATATTGCTGCTTTGGGGGAAAAAGATAGAAGAAAGTTGTGCTCTTTTATAAGTTTTCAAATGTAACCATAGTTACTTAGTAATTAAGACTTCTAGACTCTCCCCCAAACACTGAATTTACATTTAATACCGATTTAAAATCCTTTAAATTATCAAGTTGCCTAATTTCTGAAGATTGGTTACTCAGATTGTTAACATTTCCTGAAAACCTATAGTGTGATCTGCTAGACACTTTACATATATTATTAAGTCTCCACAACACCTTATTGAGCATTATTATTTCTATCTAAGATGAGGATATTGAGGGCCAGAAAGGTGGGTAATTTGCCCAATGACACACAACTAGGAGGGATGACGCGTGACTGGAGCCCAAATTCACCGAGTTCCAAAGCCCACAATCTTCTTACTTCCTACTTCTTCCTTGGTCCAACTTATTTGCTCACAGTATTTGAGGATTTGAGCTGGGAAAAAGCAAGGGTGTTGACAATCTACTGAAAAAGTGTTAATATTCTTAATATGGAGAGAATTGTTAAAAATCAGTTAGAATAATATTTCAAAAACTACATGGAGAATTAGACAATTAGTAACAGAAGTGCAAAAGACTTTTAAACTTATGAATAAATGTTCATCCTCACTGGTAATCAAAGGAATAAAAATTAAAATAGCAATGGATGTTAGTTTTGGGGTACTACATAGACAATGATTTCCATTCTTTTTCTTTCATCCCCCCTTCCTCCCTCCCTCCTTCCCTTCCTTCCTTCCCTCCTTTTTTTCTTCCTTCCTTCCTTTCTTTATGATATCCTGCATAGGCAAGGTATCATGGAAGCTGAGACTCTTGTACAAACTGATGGGAGTAAATATTGGTACAATCCCTTTATTTTACCCAAATTTAGTTTTTTTAAGATTGTTATGAAAAACCATCAATCCCCTGAGCCCCCCTTCCCATCTCACAACTGTTTTCGAATATTCTAGGTGATTCTTGGTATTTATCTTAATTTAGGTGATTCTTGGTATTTATCTTAATATCTCTAACATAATGCTTGTACTGCTACTTCTTGAGTTTTCAGAACTATCTTGCTAATGCAGTCACGTCATAATTTTGGCTAGCTTAATATTCAATGTTTACATCATTACGGCTATGTAAATGCCAGATACAGTTGAGCCACATACTACACGATACCTTTCCAGCACATTCTACTTTCCTTGAAATTAATAATTTTTTGTTCTTTTAGCTTTTCATGTATTCATCATTAACTCACTGCATTCAAACCCACTAGTGTTGTTTTCCATTTTCTTGACAATAACTAGTGACTCTGATCTTCTTGAAGAAGTCTCTTTGAACCCTGACCTGATCTTATGGAGACTGGTGGCCTTTTGGCCTGTTGCACAGCTACCTCCTTTGGATCTCTCTTCACTGTCATTTGGGAATTCTCTTTTCCTATCTTGTGTCACCATGTCTTTTCCCCAAGGTCTCTTCCTCCTTCTTGCCTTACTCCCTCTCTTCCTGTGAAAAGGTGAATAGGAAATAAGTTGTTTTTGAGATTTTGCATGTCTGAAAATGTCTGTCTTCACTCTTAATCGATAGTTTGGCTGGGTAGTAATTCTTGGCAAAAATTTTCTTTCAGAATTTTGAAGGCATTGTTTCATTGTCTTCTGGCTTCCGTTACTGCTATAGCAAGGGCAAGTTTCTCCCTGGGGGAAATGTACTGTATAGCAAATATACTTCTTGCTATAATGTACTCATAATTAAAAAATTTACCACAAAATAACCATTTCTGCATTCAATGTTCAATACATTTCATTTATGCATTCAATAGTCAATAAATGTAAATATTGTTTAACAGTACAAAAGTAAAATAAAAAGTTATCTCATTAGCATCTAATTATGCCCTGTTAAACAGGCACCTGGGGTTATATTGTTTCCCTCTCTTTTACTATGACTTTGGGAGTCCAATGTTATTCTGATTCTTAATTCTTTATGTAAAGCCTGACTTTCTCTCTGGAAGCTAGCAAACTCGTTTCTTTGTCCTCAGTTGACTGATATTTCACAACGAGCTTCCTTGGACTGAGCCCTTTTAATCTGGACACTTCCTTCATTTCTGGGAAATTTTCTTGAATTTTGATGATTCAGTGATTTCCTTCTTCATTAATTCTATTCTCACCTTCAGGAACTCCTGAACTCTGGACTTGTACATTGGACCTCCTGGACGGATCTTCTAAATTTGAAATATTTTCTTTGTCTTTTTGTTCTCCTTTCTGGAGGATTTAATCTAACTTTATCTTCTAAACTTTCTGCTGAGTTCATTTTATCTCTGCCATAAAAATTAGTCTTTACACATGACTAACTTTTGCCTTTGTTGATTCTTTTTCATATCTTTGTTTTTCACTTCATTAATTTTTGTTCATGTCTTTATTATTCCTTCTTTCAACTTCCTTTGGATTTAATCTATTACTTTTTTTTAAACTTCTTAAGTTGACAAATTAGCCTATTAATTTTTAGGCTCTAAGCACAATATGGCTTTAGCGCCACATCACAGGATTCAATAGGAGGCATTTTCATTAATGTTCAGTTTCAAGTGTTTTCTAATTTTTTTTCTTTGACTCATGAGTATATAGAAGTATACCTATTATTTTAATTTTCCTAAAATTAATTTCTCATTTGATTGCATTAAGATCAGAAATAATGTCCTCTATTTTTTTTATTTTTGTTGACACTTGCTTTGTAGCTTTTAATATAACCCATTTCTAATGTTTTACTTGTTCTTGCAAATAACAGGCACTCTCCAACTGATGCTTTTTGATTTTTTTGTATGTTCATCAAATAAAGCTTGTTAATTGTGCTGCTCAAATATCCTATATATCTACTGAGTTCACTTTAAATTAAAATCATTGGCTTATATTTTTCTTCATAACATGCAAATACTGTATCATGCCTTAAACCCATCTGAGTTTCAAGTAAAAGCCACAATTCTTAGAGGGAAAAAAATAGTTCTACCTAGAATCAGGAAGACAGATGTGATTTCTTGCTGTTTCCCTTTGCAAATTTTTTTGTAGTCCACCATTTAGCTAACTGTGTAGCCCTTTGTCAGTTCTGGCTTTATGCTGGGGTCTTCAGTCTACTCCCTGCCCTGTTTCTGCCCCTATAGCTCTGGGCACCAGGGACAGTAGATATCCCCAGGGCATCCAGCACCTTCAGTGAGTCCTTACCTTCCCAGACTCTTCTTCCAGCTTCATTCCTGGTTTTAGAGAATTTCCCCTACTTTCACATAAATTTACAAATTCATTTAAAATGAAAATTTAAAATAGTTTATCCAGCATTATTAGGTGTTTTGTAGTGGGAGAGTTTCTGCTAGTGTAACTTTCTTACTTTACTCATCTCTCCCTCTTGCTCTTTTCCTGCCAGTGTCCTAGTTTAAAAACATTTGATGGATGTAAAAGGGCCATCATCTGTTTTCTTTTTTCCTTTTTCCCCCAATTCCCTGCTCAGTTTTTATTTTATTTTACTCTATTGTATTTATTTCATGTTTTATTCTGGTTACTTGCAGATGAAGGGAGAGCACTTAACAAAGTGCTGACGAGGATAAAGAGGTGGGACAGCCTTCGCAGCAAAACAGTAACAGAAAGAACAGTTGTCCAGCTTTATAACTGAAATATGTGGGATGTAGGTGATCTCCTATAGTTATGGCTAAAGATGCATCTTCTTGGGCCCTTTCAGACCTACTGGATCAGAATCTCAGGGTAGGGGTGGGGAATGAAGCCTGAGACTGGACATTTTAACAAGTTGTCCAGATGATCAGGAGGCACACTAATGTCTGGGAACCACTGGTATGGACCTTTGATTTCTCAATAGGGTGGGCAGTAAGGAGGGATGAAGCAATGGGACACAGCATGGATGGATTATTAATTGCACTTTCCGTCCAGTTACAGTAATGTGGCAGGCAAGAAATATTCCTCCCAGACTCTGGAAAAAGTTAAAAAGTAAATACTAGATTTTGGCAGTGTGTTTTATCAAAAGTACTAGTTAGGGCTTCCCTGGTGGCGCAGTGGTTGAGAGTCCGCCTGCTGATGCAGGGGACGCGGGTTCATGCCCCGGTCCGGGAAGATCCCACATGCCACGGAGTGGCTGGGCCCGTGAGCCATGGCCGCTGAGCCTGCGCGTCCGGAGCCTGTGCTCCGCAACGGGAGAGGCCACAACAGTGAGAGGCCCGCGTACCGCAAAAAAAAAAAAAAAAAAAAAAAAAGTACTAGTTATTTTAGGGAGAATTTGAGAGAGAAGTTACCTAGAGTTTATGATAGACATCTCTTAAAATAAAACACCTCTTGTTCATCTATTGAACATTCCTAAGGTCTATTCTTCTACTCTTTCTCATTCAGCCTCATAGCCACCAACTGGGGTCTCTTGTTTCAAGGTTTTTTTTTTTGTTTTTTTTTTTTTACCGCCACATAGCTAGAACTTGATGCTTCCTGTCTTACTCAATTCATAGTTCGTCACAGATTAAAATATTATGATCAAATTGATCAAATATGATCAACTGTATCATCTAGTGGTGACCGAATTTGCCTATAAGATGAAGTCCAACTTCTTCATTTGAGATTACCCAGCCATTCAAGATTCTTCAGTCTCTAATCTTTTCTTCTTTCTCTGACAATACCTTCCCACTCTCCAAAGACTATGCCTCTCTCACCTGGCTGGTTTCAATGTCTCTGTAAATTAATCAGGCTTGTCAGGACTCTAAGCCTCTACTCAGGCTTTCTATCACTCTTCTTTGTTTATCCAAATCTAAACTAGCATTCAAAGTGAAGCTCAGATGCTACATTTTCTCTGGCTGCATTTTCTTCTTCACATTGCAGATCTGTCAATCCAACAACTCTTCACCATTTTTCCATTTCCCAGAGGTTAACATGCAAACTCTTTCCCCTTGCATATAACATAGCCCCACTTTCTCTTTCTGGTCCCATCTCTACAAATTTATGCACTTGACCTCCAGACACAGTGGCTCACTTTCTGATTCTCAGTCTAGCCACGCATTTGTAGTTTTCTGTACCTTTGTACCTGTTCTTTCCTTTGTCAGATATGACTTGCCCTTTTCTCAGCCTGAAAAATCCTTGCATATCCTTCAAGAACCTCTTCAAACATTACCTTCTCTGTGAAATCTCCCTGACTTCTCCCAGGTGAAGCACTCCACCCCAGAGTAGCTTGAGTCTAAATATCCTAAACATGTGTCTCATTGTGTTGTAATTCTTTATTTGTATGTCTGTGTTCTATACTTGATGTGAGCCTATCGCTACACAGTACCTGGCAGAATACTGTTTATCTAATAGTTGCTCAGTAAACGTTGCCCAGTGACTGAACACTGTAACCTGTATTGATCTCCCCGGTGCCGTAACTGCAAGGGCTCTTGTGCTTATTCCAATCATTTTGCTAAATTGCCTTAGATTATTCTTTCACTGTTTGAAGCATGTTCTAGATTCCAGTAAGATTAAATGGAGATGCCCTGGCCAAGGTACTTAACTCTCCCAGCCTCAGTTCCTTCATCTGTAAAAGGGGGGACAATAATAGCACCTCAGTCAAAGTGTTGCTGTGTAAAATGAGACAATGCATTAAAATATTCAGTACAGTGCCTGACACACTCAAAGTGGGAGAAGCATTTCATAAACTGTTACATTCTACATTTATGTCTTTATCCCTTAGTATTCTCAGAGGGTTGTTGTGAAGATTATATGAGAACATATATGTGAAAGCATGTTGTAATGCTGTATGCAAACGTAGTTACCTTTATTTTCACTGTCTCCGCAACTAGGTTAGAAGCCCGTTTCAGCCTGAACACATTAAGTCCAATCCTCAGCAAGAGGCACAAAGCCTTACCCAGCTCAGCTTCTTTCTTTTAAAGTCTCCCATTTTCTTCTCAGCACCTATCACAGGGTCATGCACATGTTAGGCACTCAAGGTAGATTTAAATATAGTAAGAGCTCTAGAATTAGCAAGGCCTTTAGCTGAAAGTGAAGCCTGCTGCCTTCTTTTTGTTTGATGTTTGTTTTGTATAACTTGATTGAAACATTTTTCCTTGGTCAAAGTACTCCTAATATTTTGGAGATGCTGTATAATTGTATTAGGCTTAGTTTGCTTTGTGGTAGGACCACTTCCCCTTTTGGCATGGATGACAGGGAGGCAGCCTTAGCCAGGGTCCTACTTTTTTCTCTTACTAAAGACATAAATTATATAACTCTTGCATTGCAGAATGACTGAAAAAGTGCTTGATTTGGGTCCTTTCTGACATTTTGGCAACTTCTGTGTATCACTCCCGTTTAGAATTTATTAAGATGTGGTAACAAAACATGTAGAAAAAATAAATTAAAAGGGTAAGGCTTTCAGGTACTGACTGGAAACACAGGTATGGGTACAAGGAATCCAGATAGGTGAAAGTTCCCACAATCTTCAGAAAACGTACTCAAGTTCTGAAAAGGGTTTGAAGCAGTGTACAGGGAAAGTACAATATATTAAGACAAAGGGCCATTAACCAAGAGAGTCAAATGCTCCTTAAAACCCTTAAGCATCTCCTCAACTCCCTAGCACAGGGGAACGACTAGAGGCCTGCCTGGGGAATCCACGGGGACCATCGCAGATGAGGGCGAGGAGGGAGAGGCGCGCCCCGGAGCCACAGGCCTGCAGGTGCTCCGCCCTGTCTGCCCCGCGGCGGGGGCCGATTCCCTTCGCCCCGCTGGGCCAGGGCGGCCCGAGACGGCTGAGCCGGCCGCGCTGGGGGAAGGAGTTTCCGGCGGACTCGGCGCGGTGCCGCTTCCTGTCCCCCTCGTCGCGCCGTCTCACACCGCCCGTCCGGGACGCGGCTCGCACCGGGCCCCCCTCCCCGTGCCCGGCGACGCCCCCGGCCCCATGCAATCCCGGCTCCTGCTCCTCGGGGCCCCGGGCGGCCGCGGAGGCCCGGCTGCGCGGCGCGTGAGGCTGCTTCTGCGGCAGGTGGTGCGGCGCCAGCCGGGCGGTGACGCGCGGCGCTCGGAGGTCAAGCTGCTGCACGCCGGGGCGGGGGCCGACACAGGTAACCCCGAGACGCCTCGCCGCCCAGCGCGCGGGCCCCTGCGCACCCCTGCCCCCCTCCCCCCACTCCCTGCTGCTTCAACTGGGGAGGAGCGCTGCGCCGGGAGCCAGGAGGTGGAGGTTCTAGTCTCCACCTCGCCGCTAACTGCTGTGTAACGCGGGGCCAGGCGCTTGCACTCTCTGAGCCTCATTAAGTAACCCGTGGGAACTGGACTTAGGTTTCTGATGACCTGGAATAGTGCTTTCTCCTTCCCGCACTGCTTCTTTCACCCCCGCCCCCCTCGCGCCGGGATTCTGACTTAGATTACAGCACACGCAGAGCTTAATGCAGCAGCCCTCAGAGGGTGTTGAAAGCTGGACTTGACCTTGCTCTCTGAGTCCCAAGGGCCTGGAAGTCAGTCTGTGCCATGTTCCAGCCAGGGTTAGTGGCGGCTTAGAAATGTACGTTCTCGCCAAAGAACCCCTCGTTATGTTTTAAATGTATCCACGAGTCTTTCCAAGTTTTACTTGGAGTTTTCATTTCTCACAGGTTCACAATTTCTTAGAACTGAAAACGACAATTTAATTTAGTTAAAACCTCTGACTCTATAATTGAGGTAATTGAGACCCAGAAAGGAAAAGTGACTTCCAGAAGATTACACAGCTAACCCTAGGCTGTGAAAGCGCAGAGTCCTAACCACTGGACCACCAGGGAATTCCCAGCTCTGATTTCTAAGCTCAGTATTTCTTGGCTCTACCTGAGATGGTTTTAGGGATCTGTGTGTGTGTGTGTGTGTGTGTGTGTGTGTGTGTGAGCGCGCTGGAGTTAGAGCATTTGTGCTGGTTAAGGGAAGGGATGTATGTTGTTGCTCCACGTGAATGGCTAAGTGATTCTAGGCAAGATTTGGTCAGTGTCATTGCTTAGAATAACGGAGGTATTCACCTGAAATTGCTAGTTTCATGGTTCTTCTTGCACCCCCATCCCAATAATTTTCCTTGTCAGAAGTGAGGGAGTTTAAGTCCCGTCCATTTCATCATTCATTCATTAAATTTTTTTTTCTTTTTCCTGTATAGGGTTGTGATTTGAGATTTTGCCCCTTTATCAATTATTATGCTTCTAGGGTGTTTGTTTGTTCGTTTGTTTTTTAGTCTTTGAGTTTTTTATTTGTTAGTTTCTCCTTTGTCCTAGAAGGCAGAGGTCAATGGTAGAAGTGTAGCATAATCTATAAGTCGTGCTTTGGAGTGAACAGTCTGAGTTGGAGGCCATTTCTGCACCGTCTAGGCATGGGGATTTGAGGGTAGGTTACTTAATTTTGTGTCCCAGTTTCCTTAACTGTAAAATGAGGATAAGGAAAGTATATTTGATAGGGTTGTTGTAAGGATTTAGTTTATACAATCCCTGGCACATATTAATGTTCAATAAAAATTAGCTTCTTTATTATTCTTAGTGTATGTTATTTTCAGCTATGTGAGATTTATTGTTTCCTTGGCTTTAGAAGGAATGAAACCAGTTCCTTTTAGGTTTGAACTGTGAGAACTGTCTAGGTAGGCTGATGGAGCACGGTTAATTCATGGGAACTTTAAAAAGAAAAATGTTCTTTATACATGAATAATACATGTTGATTATAAAAGCATTAGACACGGCCTCAAAATTTGTGGTATGTCCAGCAAATCAAAGTACAGGCTTTGCTTCAAATGTGAGAGTCATGTACACATTACAAACAACATATTAACTTCTTAGACTCAGTCACTTAGCATGACAGCACATGGAGTAAATTATGTTAACCCTACTTGCCTTGTCACTGCAAAGATTCTCAAGGTTGAAGGTATGAGGGCTGTGGATAAATGGACCTGAAAACTCACCAGAGATCTGGACTCAAGTAAGAACAGCTGTGAGCCAGGTAAACAGGAGGCAAGTTCTGGCCTTCCCTGGGACACAACATCGGCCATCAAGGTTGAAGTGTCCCATTTTGAACCAGATGTCACACACAGACAAATGTAAACCACAAATAGCATTATGCTGTAATGAATTACAGTTTAGATTGGAAAGATGCTCTCAGCTGCACTCAGACATGTGACTAGTAACTCACCTCTCTGCAAGTAATTGACCTTGCTTCCTAGTAGTTTGGAAAAAGAACAACACGGATACAAATTATATACTATTCTTATCTCTCCTGGGCTGTATATATGTCTTATTTATCTTTATATTCCTTTTTGTGCATGTCAATTCTTTGTACCTAAGAAGTATTCAGTGGCTTATTATCTTCCAGTTCATACAGAGAGGGAGCGTGAGAGCCTGGAATTGCCTTGTTTATAAAGCTCCTATCTTGTTGGCTTTATAAAGCCTTTATAAAGCTTCTATCTTGTTGGCTTTCAAGATAGGAGCTTTATAAAGCCTGAGAAGCAGAGGGAAGAGAGGGTCATTTTGTTTAAAAAGAAAAAAAAAATCCCCAAACCCACTGCTCTTTATCTTTTGCTATTAGGTAGTCTGAACATCCATAATTTGTAAATTATATCTCTTTATACTTCAATTGGTTGTATTGTCTCTTGGTTTTAGGAACAAAGGGGTTAACAAGGAGGTTAGCTACTGCAAAGAGTTGGGTTTTTTGTGTTTTGTTTTTTGGACGGCTGCGCGGCTTGTGGGATCTTAGTTCCCCGACCAGGGATTGAACCCAGGCCCTCGGCAGTGAGAGTGCAGAGTTCTAACCACTGGACCACCAGGGAATTCCCTGCAAAGAGTTTTTATAACGATTATTGTAGTGTTTTCACAGAAGGAGCCAAATTAGTTCAGTAGGATTCTGATGTCAAACAGGCTCAGATATACAATAGATTAAGACCAAATGATAAATCTGGAAACATAACTCTATAAATCCACTGTGACACATTGAGTGCCATCCTTTTTTTTTTTTCCTCCCGTACGCGGGCCTCTCACTGTTGTGGCCTCTTCCATTGCGGAGCACAGGCTCCGGACGCCCAGGCTCCGGACGCGCAGGCTCAGCGGCCATGGCTCACGGGCCCAGCCGCTCCGCGGCATGTGGGATCCTCCCGGACCGGGGCACGAACCCGTGTCCCCTGCATCGGCAGACGGACTCTCAACCACTGCGCCACCAGGGAAGCCCGAGTGCCATCCTTTTACACCCTTATTATTAAAGGGGTTCACTATTTTATCTTTCTGACTTTTGTGTATAAGTTTGTTTATAGAAATATTTAAAAATATTGGTACTTTTTGTACAAGAAATCTATGTTCATTGTAGTGAAAAATACAGACAGATCCCCTAAAATATAATCTTTCCATGCAAATTCATGATTGTCATTTTTTTTGTGTGTGTTACTATCAGTTTTTGTAAAATATATATATAATATGCATTTATATAAATACATATTTCTTTTTAAAAAATGGAATCATGTATGTTTTACAGTTTATTCTCACTTAGCCATTATTGTTAATGTACTAACATAGTGATAAATATTGCTATATATGGTCATTTTAAATAGGCATTAAGTTTATACATTTATCCATATAATTTATTTTACCAGTTTCCCATGCTTAGACGTTCAGGTTGTCTATTTTTAAATATATAAACAGTGCAATAAACATCCATCCATATGTATTTTTGTAACTTTAAGATGATATCCTTGGGTTATAATAGAGCTAATGACTTTGGGGAAGGGAAATATAGAACTCCTGCTTCAATTCAGAAATATGGTGTAAAGGGAAAAACTGTACTGTGTGTGTGCAGGTCTTAGCTCTGTATTTACTAGGTATTGAACTTTGGGGAAATTATTAACTACTTTGAACCTGCAGCAGGCTATTTTGACCCTGAGGACATTGTGACTTTTGTGTATTAAAGAATTTAGCAGTAAAATCCCAGAACAGTTGTAACCTAATAAATTGCTGGACAATTTATTGGGAACATGCAGACTAGCCTGGAAATTGCTGATATATTTGGTTTTCTCTTGGGTTTAAGTTTTGTATTAAAAAAAACAATGGTGACACTTACGGGTTCTTAACCAGGGGTAATTCCCGTTCCCCAGGGGACATTTGGCAGTGTCTGAAGGCATTTTTTGGTTGTCCTAACCAGGAGGAAGGGGGTGCTACTGGTATCTAGTGGGTGGAGGCCAGTGAATCTGCTAAACATTCTACAGTGCACAGGACAGCCCCTAACAATAAAGAATCATTTAGCCCAAAATGTCAGTCATGCTGGCTGTTGAGAAACCCTGAACTAAACCACCTTCTTTGGTTGGTTTAGTTCAATGCTACAAGTCATTGAATTGTGAGTCCATTTCAGAGTCGAATATCCTAAGGTGTGTATATTCATTAACTTAATTTGTAGTTCACAGTTCAGAAGGTATTAAGCATTAAGCATCTCCCATTTTCGGAGAAGGGCTACCACAGATGTGCCTGAAATACGTAACTAAGAAAAGCATTTTTGAGATTGGTAAAGATTTTGACAGTAGAACAGCTTTGAAATATCTGAGGAAAATACCCATATTTCTCCTGGGTTAGCCAAGAACTAAATAAAAATTATTAATCATATAAAAAATTTAAAGTCTTATTAGAAACTATCAATACAAAATAAAACTCTGACAAAGCTGTATACTAAAAAATTTATTGATTAAACATTGAAGAAAGAGCAAAATCTTTTTGGTATTCAGTCCACGCTGGTGGCCACAAAGGAAAACAGGGTTGCAGAAGATATAATTGGTGAAATTCTATATGGACAAAAAAAGTGATTGATAAATCCTCACTATAAAATAATTCTTTAAATAAAAGAAAAATAAAAATGTGCTCTATAAAAATTGATCAAGGAGGGCTTCCCTGGTGGCGCAGTGGTTGAGAGTCCGCCTGCTGATGCAGGGGACACGGGTTCGTGCCCCAGTCCGGGAAGATCCCACATGCCGCGGAGCGGCTAGGCCCGTGAGCCATGGCAGCTCCACAACGGGAGAGGCCACAACAGTGAGAGGTCCGCATACCGCAAAAAAAAAAAAAAAAAAAAAAAAATTGATCAAGGAATTCTTTTGGCTTAATTTTGCTCGTAAGTTAACTTTGATGAAAACTTATGAACGCTAGTATTATTCTGATTGAAATGTTTGTTTTCAGAATATCCTCAGGGTCAAAATGTTATATATTCCTCTCTGAGTATGTATCTTCTTTGTAAAATAGGGATAGCTACACTTGCTTTGCCTGCCTTTACCTTACAAAAATTGTTGTTAGTCAGCAGTCATTAGGTTTTAAGTGACAGAAATGTGCACAGAAAAGCATATGATTGGTTCACATAGGTTGGAGGTCCAATGGCTTCAGGCTGGACTAGATGCAGGATATTAGAACATCTGTAGGGCTTGGGCTCTCTCTGTCTTTCCCCATGGTTCCCCCACTCTCCACTCTTCCTTTATTGGATCTACTTTTTGCAGTATTGGTTTCAATGGCAGGCTTTCTTCAGCTGGTAGCAGTGACAGCCTTACTGACAGCCCCAGACTTTGACTCTCCTTACAGTTCACAATGTGAGAAGAAGAGAGAACATTTTTTCTTGTGAGCTCTGAAAAATCCTGGCGAGAAATCTTATTGGCCAAGCTTGGATCACAGGCCCATCTCTAAAACAACCACTGTGGTCAAAGAGTGGAATGTTCTGGCAGGGCTTGTGCAGGGTACTCATTTCTGGGCATTTGGATGCAGGGGTAAAGGTTGGGAGGAGTGGTATAAACTACCCAAACCAAATTGGGTGGGTTCCTCACTGGAGAGAGGGATTCTGTTGTCAAAAGAGGAAAGAATACTGGGCATGTAAAACAAAACAGCTGTTCACTAAAAATCAAGTGAGTAGTGTCTGAACAGGTTTGTACAAGAGTATTATGTAAAAGATATATTAATTATTTTCTTGAATATAGAAATTATTTTCCTGTAAACTTTTGGGAAATCCCTTTAAGTTAAGATCATTGCAAGTGATAAAATCAAGCCTTGTTACTTTAAAAATGGCCTTAAATTTGATTTCGTTTGGAAACTCATCCATTCTTCTCAGGGTTTTTAATTTTCAACTCCATATTTTCCATGCTTGAATAAAATACATAATTTATTGGTAGTAGTAGTTATGTGACAGTTTGTGTACCGTACACGGATTTAGGTTAATCCGTTATGAGTTATGTGTGCTTGCTTTTTTGCATTATTTGTAATAATAAATGTAATTAAATGTTAAGCAGCTTATTCTATAACAATTTGTACTTTTTGTTAACTCATTCTTAGTTATTCTAACAATTTCCATTATGAGTACCTTATATTATTAACTAAAATCTTTTTTAAAAATGATTGCACTTGACCAAAGTATTTATTTGGTTTATTTGAAGAGAGGTGTACGTTAGTTTCTTTTACCTAAATTGTATTACCTGTTGTATAAGTATCTTCATTCTCCTTTAGATGAATACTTACACTACTTCACTTATATGAATCCTTTACAAATAAATGACTTGATTTCTTTTCTTTTCTTTTTTTTTTTTACATTTTTGGTTCCGTGTTTTTTTTTTTAAATGACTTGATTTCTGAGCATGTTGGAAGATGGGCTGTTCTCAAAGAATACAGAAAACAAGGGGTTGAAACAATACTTAATTAAGAAAACAGTATCTAATTAAAGTGAACTAGGGCTTAAAACAATACTTAATTAAGAAAACAATATCTAATTAGAAACTGGAATCATTCATTCATATATTCACTTATTGAATACCTGCTTGGTTTGAGGTATTATTTTTGGCACTGGGAATACAAAGGTGATTAAAACATAGACTTGACCAACAAAATGCTATAGTCTTATGGACTGAACAGTTGTCTTCAAACATTTTTCTCACTTATCTCCTAAAAGGGTTTTGCAAATTTATATCCCTTTATACATTTTTAGGTTGATATCTAGGAATTTCCCTAATAAGTTTGAATAGTTGAAGAGCATGTTGTTTCTATTGTGTTGTAAATATTGACATTTGACACAAAAATTGTTACAGTACTCTTTAAAATGTATCTTTTAAATGTGTCATCTGAAGAAAATGCACAACCTGTAAGTTGAGAGTTATGTTTTATTTGGTGAACTTTCTGAGGACTTCAAGCCCAGGACACATCATCTCAGGTAACTCTGAGAGACTGCTCCAAAGAGGCAAGGGGGTGGGGGGGTGGGAGCCAGGATATGTGGGAGATTTTGCAATAAAGACCAGGTAGTTGGAACATCAAAAGATTACTGTTAATTAAAGAAAACCAGATTTATCTCAAGTTAAGGAATTTAGCGCTTTTCTATGTACGGGAAGGTGCAAAGTCTGGGTTCATTGAAATCATTCCTTTGATATGCCCCTCAGGTATTTGGGGCCAGTATCCTGTGCTTTCTAATCCCAAGTCTCCTCAGGGTGCACTGTCAGGGGTGGCATTTTGTTTCCATCCTGAGCTCCCTCAGGGCTCACCTTAGGGGCGGCTGTAATGTGGTGGCTTGATGGCTGCAACATCCTTTGTTTACTGATATGGCAGCCAGTATTTTAGTTCACAGTCTCTCTGGCCCAAATGTGACCAATGTTTGGAAGACATTTCATGACCAGTTTTTTCCCATGTTGCTAGGAATGCTCATTCCTAGGTCAGGCAAAGATTCTTGTTGATATGCAACTCCAGGTGCTACTTTCTGGATTAGGCCCTGTTGATAATTTAAAATTCTCTGGATCCTTTGTCTTACTAGTCTGTTATGATCCAGGAGATATTTTCTCTTGTTGCTTCTTCCCATACCTAGAATTACACTATTACAATTATTCTATGTAGAGTTACAAATGTGACTTAATTCCTCAAGATGTTTAGCCATTATCAATTTTGTTGGAGGCCTGGTTACACATTGGGTAGTGTAAGAGACAAGAATCTTATAAAATAGACAGGATGTAAGTAATACAGCTAGTAACATTGGCAGTCATAGTGCAGCAGGGAGACACAAAGCATAAACAGTTTAGAAACAAAGAACAAATTAAAACAATGATTAGTGTAACTAGTTGTAATCTGGTTGCAATAAACCATCAAGAATTTGGAGAGAGGAAATTAAATCTAGTCTTGCACCAGCTTACTTTTAACAACAAAATTCACTTACTTAATTAACTTTAATCTAAACCTAGCCAATCCTGACCATCCACAAACCTTCCATCACTTTCTGTATCCATATTAGTTTGTCCCTTATTTTTTCCATCCAGAAAGAACCAGCTCTAAGACAAGCTTACTTTCTTTTCCCTTAATAAAATGTAATTCCATTTCTAATATCTTCTTTACAGAAAAACACATTCTCCTTTCCTACTATATACTGAAATGTTTACGTTATTATTTCAGTTGGCTTTAATTACATGTTTAAATTTGATGGACATCTCAAAGACACAGGAAGAGAAATTCCAGTTCCCTCTACAAGGCTTTTGTTTAAGGTCAGCATTCTGAGAAGATATTTTGTCAAACTGGCTTTTTAACTTAACTGCATACACACACACGCACACACACACACAAACATACACATACACACAAATTAGCCCAACTTGGCCATTTAAGGTTGAGATCTCTTTTAGTATAATTTAGGTACTTGCAAGTGTGATCTGGCTGGCGTATTAGTTGGAGGTTGGCTTTCTGATGCCCCTTTAAAGATGTCAGGTCAGCCTCCTCTCCAACCTCTCAGCTCAGACTTCTTGGTTTCCTATACTGAGCAAATCCCAGGTTCCCCTAATGTCTTCCAATTAGGGGGGTCTCCCAGTGTTTTTCAACCAGGCTCCCCTAATGTTACTGAGTCCAAGCTCACTCTGCTCGCTGCATGACAGGCCAATAAATCAGAGACAGGTGTTGAAGCAAGGAATAACGACTTTATTCAGAAAGCCGGCAGACCGAGAAGATGGCAGACTAATGTCTTGGAAAAACCATCTTATCGGGGTTTGGATGCCAGTTTCTTTTATAGAACAGAGAGGGGGAGGAGATGAGGAGATAATGTAAAAAAGCCATAAGATTTGCCACTGTCCCCTGGAATGGCCAGCCTTGGGGAGGGGATGTGTTCATTTCTTCTTTCTTGCAGCCATCCGCAGGTGGACAGGGTCAGGATGTACAAAGGCACTTTGGTTTAACATTCCGGCAGAGGGGCAGGGTTCCCTGAGGCAGGCCATTGAGTATAGACAGCATCCTTTTAGTGAACAAATGCAGCGGAGAGCAAAGGTTAAAGTAAAAGAAATAGATTCAAGATATAGTCAGATTTGGCTCTTCCCTGTTACACTAATACCTTTAGATTAGGGGGGTCACTCCCTAATGTCTTTCAGTTGGGAAGCCAGGTACCTGTTAGACACTGCCAAATGAAACTCAGGATCATCAGCCATTAACAGGAGATCCTAGAACCAGGAGAGACCCAGATTTGTCTGGACTCTGAGGAGGCGGATAGGCACAAGAGGCCTCTTCTGGTATCAAGGTTCTGGATCCTTGTAGAGTTTAGGCAAAGGAGAGAAGTATACTCTGGGTCTCTTCATAATTGGTTGCCAAAACTGTCGACTGAAAAAAATGTACAGCCTAGAAGTTGAGTTATGTTTAATTCGGTGGACAATTTGAAGACTTCAATCCTGGAACACAGGATCTCAGATAACCCGGGACTGCTTCATCGAAGAGGCAAGGGGCGAACCAGGATATATAGGAGTTTTTTCAATAAAGACCAGGTAGTTGGAACATCAAAAGGTTACTGTTAATTAAAGAAAATCAGATATCTCAAGGAATATAGCGCTTTTCTATGTATGAGAAGATACAAAGTCTGGGCTCATTGAAATCGTTCCTTTGAAATGCACCTCAGATATTTAGGGCCAGTATCCTGTGCTTTCTTATCCCAAGTCTCCTCAGGGTGCATTGTCCGGGATGGCATTTTGTTTTTATCCTGAGCTCCCTCAGGGCTCACCTTCGGGGTGGCTGTAATGTGGTGGCTTGATGGCTGCAATGTCCTTTGTTTACTGATATGGCAGGCAGTATTTTGGTTCACAAATGGAATCAGAATATCCTAGTAATTTGTTAACTATCACCTCTTTTTGAAAATAGATAAAAAGCTCATCTTTAACTGTCAGAAAATGTATGTTATTTCTTTATTTCCTTGATTTGTATTGCAATTACACTTACTCCTCATAATTTTATCTTAACATATTCTTATTCTTGAAAGTTTTATCTTTATCATATTTTTCTGCAATAAAAAATGTCTAAATGTTAAAATGTTTCTATCATTATAATTATTAGAGCACAATTGTTCAAAAGAACATCAATATGTTTGAAATTTTCTTAAAAATTTTGTGGAAACATAGCTATTAATAACATGAGTAGCACTTTTTCCCAGTTGACTATAAATTACTGTAATTAATATTCCCTAATTTTATTGCTGGAATATAAAGAATTTTGATATAGCAATATCACTCAATTTTTTGCAGACTTTCTAAGTAAAAAATATGTTGATTTATTATCAAAAATGATATTTTTAATGATCTATAAACTGGCAACTTGATTATAGCCTTTTCATTTTGTTCATGGCAAACAATTGGAAACCACTTGACTTGCAAGTAAAGTCACTGACCCAGCCAATAGAATTATTCCGCCTCAATATCTGGGAAGTTCACTAAAAAGGCTTCACGAAAATTTATCAAATGGCTATGGTTATTTTCTCACGTAGAGGCTGCTTTTTTATTCTAATGTACTCAGAAAGAGTTGTTAAAATAAAACTTTGATTCAACATACCTTTGCCAGCACAATATTTTTTGGAGAAAATGCTTTTACTTTATCACATGTTTAAATACTTTCTGTCAAATTCTTAGTTTTCATAATTAACAGAGGTAGTCTGTGCTGTCAATCCAATCAGCCAAATTAGACTTTCTGACAGAAAAAGTATTTTTCCCTTTCAATTCAAATGAATGTGTTTATGTATATTTTAAGAAATGTTATAAAAACCACTGAAAAATAAATTATGGGACACATTTTGAAGGCTAGATTACTAAAGGCAGTAAAGCCAAGAATAAAGGAATCTCGTGGTTACATATTTAAGTTATTTATTTCATAATATATGATAATATAGTTTTGCTCTTTAATGTATAGTAAAGTAATATAGTATGGTTAAAATTATTTATGTAAAGAGGACTGTGGCAGAAGTCATGATATTATTTTATTAAATGTGTGATGGGCTTTGTTTATGGACCTTAGAGAACAATTAAATAGAAATCATGTATAACAATCAGTAATAAATTCATCCATTTCTTTAGACCTCATGATCAGTCTTTGACATTGTATTTAGTGGAACAGAATACTATTTGGTTCAGAAGCTGTTTATAACCTTTTCATTATAAGAGTTAGAAAATAGCATTTTATAAGATGAGGAATGACTATATTGGAATGAATATTTCATGATGATGGTTGTTTGAGAATAACTTTTTATCTACCTTTTTGAAAGATATCCATCTGATCTGAAACATTTAAAAGTTTTCTCTGTTCTTTTTATCCAGTGTATTGTGAAAAATTTGGTACTGCTGAAACCTATTTCAGTTACATTAAAATGAATCAGCATTAATAATGTGTACTGCTTCAGATGTTCAGAGGTGCCTTTTTTTTTTTTTCCTATGAATAACATGTTCTCAAGATAAGAATTGAGAAAAGCTGAAGAAATTGCTTACCTTTAAGGTTGTGAAAAGCCAGTTTTCGAAGCTTTTTTTCCTTTGCTCTCTGAGTTCTCCCATCTTGGATTATTTGACAATACTCACTCACACTTCCTCACTCTGCAATATACTGTATCTGACACAGGCCAACACAGGCCAACTACTCTGGTCAGTTCTAAAGCTACTCTTCACTTTTAGTAGAACTATATGAGATGGAAAAAGTATTCCTAGGCAGGTTTATGTTGATTTGAATACTTTTGAAAGCAGGCTTCTCCTCAACCATAATTCAATATGCCCCTTTGTTTGGTCCCCTGGAGCAACGCACCGTTCACTATAGTAAACTAAGTGAGAGAAGGGCTCCTGAAAAGACCCGTGGGGATGGAGAGCCTGTAGGGCCATTCTCAGGTCAATGTTAGGGAAGAACACATGGAAGTGAAGATCTGAAAACTGATCCTCTTCAGACTGCCATGCTCTGTCCCCTTGGAAAGTCCTTGTGTACCCTAATTTAAAGACTCTTAATGTAAAGGAGCCATAATCAATAATTGTACAGTGTGAGAAATGCTGTTACAGAAGGATGAGCCAGATACTATGCAGAAGGACAGGAATGGAGTCATCAATCCTTGAGTGAGGTGGAGATGGCGCAAAAGGGAAAGTTAGGGTAGATTCAGTGGGGAGATGAAGATACCTGAGGAGTACTTGTGTGAAGGAAAAGTGTGAGAGATGTGGAAGGGCTTCTAGGTCAGGGAATAAAGCATCAGTTCCTGAGATAAGAATACAAGAGGTAGAGCTGCTTGGACAACACACACACAGGATATAGAGTTCCGTGTTTCTCATGTTAAATTTGAGGTGTCTCTGGAATATCAAAGTAAAGTGTCCAACAGGCTACTGAGAGGTATTGAACTCGGGAGAGAGATCTGAGCCAAAGTAGACATACAAGACTTTAATTGTACAGAGGTCAAATGTGGGGTATGGGTATGGATTAGATGACTAGTCAAGTGTAGCATGGTAACAGCAGATGGCCAAGAACATAAGCATTTGAAGCAGGGAGGGCAAATGCCTAACCCCTATGAATGTCTTTTTCCTCTTTGCCTACAGCAGACATGGCTAATTGATCACTGCCCTGTTTCTTAATGAGTCCAATTTCCATTGTGATTTCTTCTTTGGGTTTTTTGGAAGCCTGTTTCCTGATTTCCAAATGTTTAGAGATTTGCCAGTTATCTTTTTGGTGCTAAGTTCTAGTTGAATTCCATTTTGATCAGAAAGCATACTTTGTATGATTTTAGTCCTTTGAAATTTATTAAGACTTGCATTATGGTGCAGCCGAAGATCTAGTTTGATGCATGTTTCATGTGCATTTAAAAAGAATATGCATTCTGCCATTGTTGGGTGTAGTGTTCTATAAAGGTCATTTAGGTTAAGTGGTTAATAAGGTTTTCAGATCTTTACTTCTACACTTGGTCTTAGCCCAGAGGCCAAGAACTGATTGTTTTTACTTCTATATCCTTCTTTTTTTTTTCTGCTCTTCCATCACTTACTGAGAGAGATAGTAAAATATCCAGATATGACTTTGAATTTTTCTCTTCCTCCTTTCAGTTCTGTCAGTTTGTGCTTCATGTTTATTCCCCAGCTCCCTCTTTGCCAGTCACCACCTTAGGTTTGCTGTCTTCCCCCACAAAGGGGCACAGCTCCTTTCAGGAGTTATTCTAAATGCACTCACTCTCTCTCCTTGCTCTCCCCTGGCCCCTTCAGGCCCAGAGGTGGTAATGGCTTTCTGTTATTGCTAGTCCCAGGGTACTGCACTGTCCTTGTTGGTGTTCCCAGACTCTGCCCATACCTTCATAAATGGTTCCTTTATTACTCTCTCCTCAGTTATTCATTTTGAATGGACTATCAGTTTCTTGCTGGGCCCCTGATTGATAATGGATATATTTAGGAAAAGCATTTCAGTTAGTAGGAAAATCCAGTGCAAAAGCCTGAAATGAATATATGTCTGACATGCTCAAGGAGTAGCAAAGAGACCCACGTGGCTGGAGTAGAATAAGTGAGGAGGACACTAGTAGGAGATGAGCTCAGAAGGGAGATGGGGTGCCAGACCAGAAATAGCCTTTTAGGCCACTGCAAAGATGGGGGTTGAGCAGAGGACTGGCATCCCTTGGGTCCTATTTTCTTATGATCACTGTGGCTGCTCTGTTGAGAATTAACTGTAGGATGCCAGGGTTGAGAGAGGAGATCTGTAAGGGAGTGAGAGGTAATGCTGTTTAAATGAGAAAATGAATTTAAGTAGTAAACCCCTACCTGGCTTGGGTCAGCATTGTGGTGGTAGAGGATGTAGAGAGAAGTGGGCAATACTACATATATATTAATGACAGAGTCACTACAGTTTTCTGATGGGGGGTGGGAGAGAAAAGGTAAGAATGGCTGCAAGATTTCTGGTCTGAGAAGCTGGAAGGATTAAGTTGCCATTAGTAGAATTGGGGAATACTGTGGGTGGAACACACACAGATCAGAAGTTCAGTTTTGAATATATCAACCTGAAGCTGACTATTAGGCGCCTCAGAGTCTGTTGGTATCCATGCTTCGAGTTCTGTGGTCTGGATTAGAGAGATAAATTTGGGAGCAAGCAACATATTAGTTGCACTTAAAGGCATAAGGCTAGATGAGCTCATCAAGGAGAGGTTATAGATAGAAAAGAAAAGAGGCTAGAACCGGGCCTCCGCACCCAGTGATTGGAAGTTGAGGAGGAGAGGAAGAAAAGGCAAAGAAGACTTGAGTCATAATGAGGTAGGAGGAAAAGAGAGGAGGTGAGAGGGCAAGGAGAGAGAGAGAGAGAGTGGTGGAATCCCTGTGGAGTGAGTCGTGATTGGATGCGGGGCTCTGACTCCACTCCAGAAATCACAGTGGTTAGCTCTTCCTGCTACCTGTACCCTGGCAGCCAAGCTGTGGCTAATGACATAGGCTTGGCCAGTTCAGTGTTCCTGCCCATGACTTCGAGTCATGAGGGAGTTGTGCAAAGGCTGCAGGAACAGTTTATTTATGGCAGTGTCCTTTTTATTAGAAGATATATCTGAAGACTTTAAGGATGAAGAATCATGACTTTTGCATCTTAAGGTAGTGTTTTTCCAACTTTCTTACAGGTTTGAGAAATATCAAAATAAAATGGGGGAAAAGGTTGTCCTCTGACTATGTTGTCCCACAGTATGGATCTAATGGTGCCTGGGGTGGTATCTCAGTGAGTTTATCCTGGCGTGTGACTTTGACTGTGCTTCCTGTTGCCTTCCCTAACATATTGTGGACTAGTTTCTGAGCCTAGGTCTCTTCATGATGGGTCATGCTTCCTGTGAGGTATTTCATAGAATCGCTGTAACAAAAACCCCAATGTCCTCATACTAACCTAGTTTGAGATGGAGTTTCTGTTACAGTAGGTTCTGTGAAATAGCTCACAGGAACCATGGGTTACTTAGAGTCAAGATTAAATGAAATAACGTAAATAAATATGTCTATAATAGTATTTGCCAAATAGCTGGTACTCAGTAAGTATTAGCTGATGTCTAGACTAATTCAGAGGAAAATTCCTTTGATTCACACTCTAAATGTATGTGCATTCTGTATTAGAAATTATACCTGTGTTTTACACAATGTTTCTACTTATCTCTTAATTTACCACATACCTCTAATATATTTCTTCATCTATAAAACTTTTTTTTCCATAGATTTACAAATTTCCTCATTTATAAAGTCTCTGTCTCACATCTTTGGGGAATGTGTAAAGGACTTAGAAGATAGTAATCATTCAACAAGTGTTGGCTGTTGTTAGTACCATGATTTAAGGCCTTATTCTCCAGGATACCTCACTAGCTCAAAACTGGCAGTGTTGAAAGATGTGTTTTACACAGCTACTTTTTCTAAGTGTTTTTGAGCCCTTTGCAAGTGAAGTTCCAGTTGCAGATGGGATGAATATGTCTATTTTGCTGTTGGAGAGAGCAAAGCAGAGATTGTTTGGTTCACTCCTGCACTTTAGAAGATCAACCAGAAATTAATGTTACTTTAAAAAATTAGAACCATGTAGAAGTAGAAGTGACTGAGAGCTTTTGCTCTGTTTTGCTTGTTTCATGTAGGAATTCTTGGCATATATGCCACTGGGGCTTTGCTCTTTTCATGTACCTAGAAATGTTGAATTGGGGAGTTATGTTGCTAGAGAACTTGAAGTTGTATGTAGTAAAAATAAGAACCTACAAAGATGTAAAAAGGTTGCAAATACGTGTTAAAGATACCACCTTATGGGTGCTTTGGATGATCTTAAACAAAAATGCATCCTTCTGTATTGTTGACTTTATTAGTATTGCTATTAATGAGAAAATAAAGCTGGTTAATACATTTATAGTATTTCAACTTTTTTGCTAAAATAGCATTTAAAAAGTGAATTTCACCGACACTTCTTCTTTATATACATAACTTATACTATGGATACTAGTTGTACAGCACCGTGCCTGACATAGACAGGTGTTTCTATGGATGCCCAACACAGACAGATCTGTGGTACTCACATCCCTCTCTGTAGGTCAGGAGAATCATTGTTGCAAAAGCCATAGTGTGTTGTTTTCTTGTCTCTTGTAATGGTTGTGTTTCTGTATTCTCTTTTTAGGTGATACAGTTAATATTGGAGATGTATCCTACAAGTTGAAAACACCTAAGAGCCCGGAACTTGTGCCACAGAACTACTGTAAGAACTAATCATTTATTTTATGAATTTATCACTTTGTATCACTTTATCCATGAATATTTCAGTAAAATATTTATTTTTCCACATATTGCTGTTTCTGTTTCAACTGAAATAAAATTTATACTTAATAAAATGCACAGATCTTAAGTATTCATTTTGATTGATTTTGACGATTTTATAAATGTGTATAACCACCAAGATTGCTTTCATCACCTCTGAATGTTCTCTTGTGCCCCTTCCCTGCTCTCTCCCTTGTGCCCCTTCCCTGCTCTCTTGCTCGTGCCCCTTCCCTGCTCTCTTGCTCTCCTGCTCTGGAAGCCAGCCACTGTTCTGTTTTCTACCATGGTAGATTGGTTTTGCTAATCTAATTCGTTCTTCAGCTTTCTATAAGTAGAATCATATAGTATAGTTTTTTTTGTGTGTGTATTTGGTTTCTTTCCACCGAGAATAATTTTGAGGTTCATCCATATTCCTGTACCAATCAGCTTGCTTTTAACTGCTGAGTAATATTCCATTGTATAAATAGACCATAATTTATTTGTTCTTTTGTTGATGGAGAGTTGGATGGTTTCCATTTTTGGACTTTCATGAAAAAGGTACTGTGAACATTCCTGCAGAAGTCTTGTAGTCATAAGTTTTCACTTATCTTAAATAAATAACTAGGAGTTGATGTGTCATAGGGTGGATGCCTGTTTAACTTTACTAAACACTGCCAAAAAGTTCTCCAAAGTAGTTGAACTATTTTACCCTTTGACCAACAGCAGTGTTCCACATCCTTGCCAACCTTGCCATCCTTGGTATTTCTAGTCTTTTAGATTTTACTCATTCTACAAGGTGTGAAATGGTAACTCATCATGGTTTTTGTTTTATAACAGCTCTATTGAAATACAATTCATATACCATAAAATTCACCTTTTTGAAGTGTACAACTCAGTGGTTTTTAGCATATTCACAGAGTTGTGCAACCATGCCACGATCTAACTTTAGAACATTTTTCATCAAGTCAGAAAGAAACCTCACATTCATTAACAGTCATTCCCTGTTTCCTCCTCCTCCTCTTCCCCCCTGCTGCCCCTCTAGCCTTTGGCAATCATTAATATACTTTCTGTTTCTTTGGATTTGCCTATTCTTAACATTTCATATAAATGGGATCATATAATATGTGGCCTTTGTGTTTGGCTTATTTCACTTATAATGTTTTCAAGGTTCATTCATGTTGTAGCATGTATCAGTGCTTCATTCCTTTTTATGGTTAAATAGTGTTCAGTTGTATGGATATACCACTTTTTGTTTATTCATTCATCAGTTTTGGGATATTATGAATAATACTGCTATAAATGTTCATATACAAGTTTTTATACAGACATATGTTTTCAGTTTTCTTGGATATGTGCCTAGAAGTAGAATAGCTAGGTTATATGGTAACTCTGTTTAACATTTCCAGGAATTATCAAACTGTTTTCCAAAGGGGCTGTACCATTTTACATTCCCACAAGCAATGTACGAGGGTTCCAGTTTCTCGATATCTTCAACACTTATTATTGTCTGTCCTTTTTATTGTAGCCATCTTCATGGATATGAAGTGGTATCTCATTATTGTTTTGATTTGAATTTCTCTAATGACTCACAATCACTTCTTTGCTCAAAATCATGTCAAAATCATGTCAATTCTTTTCTCAACATTCCTTAAAGCACTCTAATACCTTAGGAACAAAGGTCAATCCTTACCTTTCATGATCTAGTCTCAGCCCATCTCCTGTCACTGTACTTCCCCTGTTCTATGTTCCAGTCATTGGGCACAATATAAAATAATTTTTTGGGGCTTCCCTGGTGGCGCAGTGGTTGGGAGTCCACCTGCCGATGCAGGGGACGCGGGTTCATGCCCCGGTCCGGGAAGATACCACATGACGTGGAGCGGCTGGGCTTGTGAGCCATAGGCCGCTGAGCCTGTGTGTCCAGAGCCTGTGCTCCACAACGGGAGAAGCCACAACAGTGAGAGGTCCGCATACGGCAAAAAAAAAAAATTAATAATAATAATAATAACTTTTTGTTCACTCTTCAGATTCTTTCAGTAGACAATGTGCTCCTTGCGGGAGAATATCTCACTTTCATCCAATACAAATTTCCATTGACTCTACCTCCTAAATGGCTCTGCGATCTGTCCCCTCCACTCTGTCCCACTTTTCTTTTACTGTATTTTATTTGAGGTTTTTTCTGTTGGCTTTTTTTTTTTTTTTTTTGACCATGCCACGTGCATGCAGGATCTTAGTTCCCTGACCAGGAATCGAACCCATGCCCCCTGCAGTGGAAGTGCAGCGTCTTAACCACTGGACCACCAGGGAAGTCCCCTGAGTTATTTTCTTAGTGGTAACTCTAGGGGTTATAATTAACAGTTTAACTTAAAACAAACTTGTTCATATTAATACTAACTTAATTTCAATAGTGTATAAAAACTTTGTTCCAGTATAGCTCTGTTCCCTTCTACTTCCTTTGTACTATTATTGTCATACAAATTATATCTTTATATATTAAAAATCTAGTGACACAATTTTATAATTATCATTTTATGAAATTGTCTTTTAAATCAGATAGAAGAAAAGAGTTACAAACAAAAATATATTTATATTGTTTTTACATTTACATATATTTTTTACATTTACATATATTCCAGTTACCTTTACTGGAATGCTATTGTGTGGATTTGAGTTACTGTCTAGTGTGCTTTTATTTCGGCCTGAAAGAAGGACACTCTTTAGTATTTTTTATAGGGCAGATCTGCTAGAGATGAATTCTCAGTTTTTATTTGTCTGGAAATTTCTTAATTTCACCTTTATTGTTTGAAGAATTCTTGGTTGACAGTTTTTTCTTTTCTGCACTTTGAATATGTCGTCTTACTGCCTCTGGCCTCCATAGTTTCTGATGAGAAGTCAGTTATTAATTTTACTAAGGATCCTCTCTACATGATGAATCACCTTTCTTTCTGCTATCAAGATATTTTCTCTTTGTCTTTGTCTTTTGATAATTTGACTATGATGTGTCTGAATGTGGTCTCTATGAGGTTTCTTACCTGATGTTTGTTGAGCTGTATATACTATACTTTCATTTACATCACATACCCTTTGTACTATTGTCAACATATATTTTAATTACATATATGCTAAAAACTATGATATTTATTGTCATTTTTGCTAAAACAGTGATATTTATAGTTATTTTTGTTTTAAGCAATAATAGAATTTTAAATAAAATTAATATATAGGTATAAAATGAAGATAGTTTTACAAGCTTTTAATATTTATCCCTATTTTAATGCTTTATACTGCTTTTTATTCCTTTCTGCAGATTCAGGCATACATCATCTGAAAGCATTTCCCTTTAGCAAGAAGTGTTTCTTTTAGCATTTCTTTTAGTATGTTTGCTAGATATGCATTCTCTCATCTGTTGTCTTTCTTAAATTGTGTTTATTTTCCTTTCGTTTTCAAAGCATTATTTTTGTTATTGTTGGATATGGAATGCCATTTTTTTTCTTGTATTACTTTAAAGACATCATTTTATTGTCTTCTGGTTTCTACTGTTTCTAATAAAAAGTCAGCTATAATTTTTGTGTTTTTTTGCCTGTTTGTAACTTGTCTGTTTTCTGTATCTGCATTTAAGATTCTTTTTTTATTTTTTATTTTTCACCAGAAGTTTGGCTTGATGTACCGAGGTACGGTTTACTTTGAATTTATCTTTGTTGTATTTCTCTAAGCTTCTTGAATCTATGGGTTAATAACTGTCATCAGTTTTGGTAACTTCTTGTCCATAACTAAGTTAATTGACTCTCTCTTCTGTTTCGTATGTTCAGTGTTAGTCCCATCTGATGATTCATTCATTTCGGTTAATATATTTCATTTCTACCATGTCCATTTGGTTTTCCTTTTTTTTTTCTAATTTTTTGGCCACGCTGCCCCACATGCAGAATCTTAGTTCCTCCACTGGGGATGGAACCCACGCCCACTGCAGTGAAAGCATGGCGTCTTAACTACCGGACTGCCAGGGAAGTCCCTAGTTTTCCTTTTTATTTTTCATCTCTCATGCTTGAATACGTGGATGGGAAAGAGTTTGTGGTAGGTGCAGATTTTCTCTGTTGCGGGGACTTATCATGCCAGCCCATGTATGGCCATTATAGGTTTGTTAAAAGTTCACCTTGTTTACCCTGACACATCTATGACAGATTCTTCCTCCTCTTGCCATTCTACCAGGGATGAAAGTTAGCTGTGGGTCTCTTCTCTCCTTGAAAGGGCTCATTACTTTCTATAATCTAGTTCATTTAGATTTCTTTGTATCCTTAGCTGTATGATGGATTTTAAGAAACTGTGATTTTTGTAGATTAACTGGTTTGTCCTGGTTGTTATGTTGGAAGTGAAATTCTCTTGCAATTCTCGCCATCCTAACTAGATGTGGGAGTCAGGAATATTTATTTTTGATGTTCATTATTTAATGGTTATGCCTAATCATATTATTTTAATAGACAAGTTTTCTTTTCTAGGGGTGAGACTAATGGCTTAATTCTTTAACAAGTTGTTATACTCATCTAGAGAAAAATTAACAAAATAGATCTATAACATCTTACATGTCATAGGTACGTGATAATTGAAAAAAAAAACCCACTCATTTTTCCTGATTTCTGGGTCTTTTCTCATTATGAATGTAACTAACTTTTTATAATAAACTTCAGATGTGAAGAATAATATCTGCTCTTGATAGACAATAAGAAAAGTGCTATATAATTTGAGTTCTGTAGGGAAACAACTACTTGGTGGGGGGAAATTATGTTTAAAATTTTGACTGTACTACTTTCTAGATGTATGAATTTCTTTCCTTCCTTCCTTCCTCCCTCCCTCCCTTTCTTTCTTTCTCCCTCTCTTCCTCCCTCCCTCCTTCTTTATTCCTTCCTTCCTTCCTCCCTTCTTCCCTTCTCTCTTTCCCTCCTTCCTTCCTTCTTTCTTTCTTTTTAGATGTGTCAATTTCCATAGTCATTTAACTGTTCTGATTCTCCTTGACTATATGGGGATGATCATTTCAACCTCACTGATATATTGTAAGGATTAGATCAAATAGCATATGTGAAATATATATGATAGTGCCTGGCACATAATGCTGAATACATATGAGTTCCTGATACAACCATTTCCCCAGTCTCCTGATTCTTGTTCCTTTTCATTTTCCATTATCCCATGCCTGTGACACTATTGAGTATGGGGATTACTAAAGGCTGCTGTGATTCTGCCTAAGAGATATGCTAAAAACAGTTTCATCTTCATTGTCTTATCCCTAAAAAATGAATCTGGAATATATTTCAGCTAGATTTAATTTTGAATTTGCCCTCAGTTAGGTTGTTTGCAGGATCATGAATGTTGGTAGGCTCTTCAAATACCCTTCAGTTTAAAAAGATCAAACGTAACATATTTGCAGTGTGGAAAGAATGTTGGCCTTTTCAGTCTCACCTAGTCATTGCCTGATAGCTATCAACAAGGGAGAGCACTATCCATCCCTTCTCTTAACAACTAAGATGCCATAGTCTCTTGTCTGGGGTCTGCTGAAGTACTATGTCATAATCACAGATACTTCCTCATTTTGAGGATCTTCTTATTCAGTGAGAGAATTAACAAGACTGTCTGTACTAGCTTCAAGAATTCAAGGGATCCTAGCAATAATATCAATTTAAAAACTTACAAGCATGTGCTTTGAATGAATGTATTCTCATACTTTGCAAATGACTGAGGGACAATACAGTGGCTGGCTCAGACCAAGTCCCAAAGTGTAAAAGGTATCTGTTCGTAAATATAGCAAAACTCCCATAAATTGTCACAAAAAAACCCCAGAAAAACTAAGAAAAGCCCTCAACATTTTCTGGTTTACATACTTTCAATTTTTATTATTGTTTGCATGCATCTCTTATGTAATCAACTTTTCATTTCTTTTGTGTTTCGTTATTAGTAGCTTACCCTTTGAAATATATCAGAAGAGAGTTTATGCTGAAATCAGTTGGATGGTTTGTGCCTGTTATCCATTCATCATTGTTCCTACCATATATCAAGAGGATGATAGCATATGTTTTACACATTAGTAAATTGTTATATTGCCTCTGCTAGTCTTTCTTAGGAGCAACTGTGCCATTTGTAAGAAAAAGACTGTTGGGCATTTGTTAACTTGAAATAGGAAAGGTGGCCAAGCTAATTCAACCAAAATCTCACATATTCACATAAGTATTATATGGTGGTTGCTACACATTGATTAGACAGATATATTGTATTGCATAATATAACATGTTTTTATGCATCTATTTACTGTATTATGTTCAAATACAGTTCTTTGAATGTTTTCTCCCTCTCTCAGGGACTATTACCAGAATGGGAAAATTACAGTTCTTTGGCTTCATTCTTGCTATTACATGACTGATTAGAGATTATGGGTTTTGGCCAGGAGAGAACTTGGGTGGATTTTTTCTCCCTAAGAGTTATTTTTAAAAATATGTTAAAATATTTTGGAAATGGTGTTTTGTTGAAATTTGATATCCTATTACTTTCCTTCCTGTATTTATGCTTCATTTTAGCTTTTTACCTTTTGGATCTAATATTTTGAAATGAAACAAAATGATAGACTTTTGTTAAGGAAAGGAACTTCAGCAACTATTATCCTCTCTGGAACTCATTTTATAGCCAGGAAAGTAGGATCACAAGAAAGAGGTCAGAAGACTAATTAATTAGTAGCAAAACCCAGATTTCCTGACTTCTGTTTGATTTTTCTTTTATAGTCTGCCACAGTGTCTCTGGCGGCTTTCTTTAGAATCAGTCCTGCGATGTTAGAAAACTCTTTTGGAATTTAAAAGTGTGAAGGATTATTGAAAAATATTGAAATAGTTGAAGCATGGCAGTTTTATTTTATCTCTATCTTAATTAAAGTTATTATTTAGAGCATTGAAAATCACTATTGTATTTTAGTAATGAAGAAATAAAAGTCACAGTGTTGAACTATGATCCCTGATATTCATATTTAGCATCTATTTAATGGAATGGTAGAAATCCTGCTAACTGGCAGAAGCTATAGACTGGAGGTATTCTTAAGTGGAAGTCTAAAATTCAACTAAAAACCATACAAATGCAGTATTATCTCATCAAAGTAAAATTTCTTAATTCACTGACCATTTGATTGAGATAATGAATGCTTATAATTTGTAGTCAGTTGTCAGCTTCTCATTTGAACTGTTTCTGTCTTCATAGCATTGGGCACAGCAGGACATCTTTTTAGCTCCAGTATCTAGCCCAGTGCCTGGCATATAATAGACATAAGAGTTGGACTGTTCTTTAGTTTTTTTATTATCTAGGTCTTGTTACCTCCTGCCTTGACCATTAGAACTTCCACTTACCATCTTAGTCCCTAGTCTCTTACCTGCAAGTGTTGAAGTGGATAATTGAAGCTTTTTTGCCTTTTTGTATGAAAACCAAACCTCAAGGCTTAGTTGAAATTGGCAGCTGTTGAAAAGGGGTTCCTTCATGTTTTTGTGCTTGAAGCTAAACGATGTTGTATCAAAGCTGGTATTTCTTCCAAGGTTTGACTTATGAAGTGGTGCTCCAAGGTAACAAGTTTTAGAGAGATGACTTTAAACCTGACCTCAGAATTATATTTCTGCTTCCTTACATAATCTTCTTGTTGCAGTCAGTGAACCAATTATATGTGAGGTCATTTAAGGTTTACTGGACACACTGAACTCTTATCTAAGCAATTAGGGCCCATAAAGATGTACTGCAAGAATTACAGCATTGTGCTCTTAAAATGGTGAGTTTGGGCATAATTAACAGAATGAGAGGTTTTTTAGTGGGGAAAGAACCTTTGTCTTTAGTTTGTAAATGATTTTAAGAGGTTTGAGAAATTCATCAATGTTATAAATGACAGAATAGCATGGAAAAGCTATGTCATTTTTGTGTCAGGATACATAATGTGGAACAATCATTGCAGCTACTTGTCAGTTTTAATAAATTAGTGACAGAGGTTACACAAAAGGCCTCCAGGGAGGTGTTACCTCAGATTCCCTTACTTAATCATCAGTGCTTGAAAAACAACCTGAGAAGCAAAGCCTCCAATCCTTAAGACTTGCCTTATTTTTACTAGTGTCCTAATTGCCTCTCATTACATGAGAATTTACTTTGGAAAAGGATTTCATTTGACATTTCTTTAGATATATTTTTAAGCACAGAGTCCTCAAAAGGAAGAGTCCCACCAACTTTTAAAGCTCCTGGACATGCCCTGAAGTTTCCTCTGGGGTCTCTATAGCAATGTTTATTCAGCGCCTAGTTTTTCTTTAATTTTCTTTCTCCCAAGTACCATACTGAAGATGACTTAAAGTTTATTGAGGTGTTTTATTGCTTTTTATTTTCTATTTAATGACTGTTGTTGCTTTCTGCAACTTTCATTGCAGATGTACAGTTTTTGAGCTATGTAGTATGTTAAATAGGCTTCTTTGGATTTATCTGGCAATTTAACCACCATTAATGACATTGTTTAAATGAATTCAAGTACTAAACCCCTAACTTAAAAATCACATTTTCAATGCATATATAACATATATGATAGGCAGAGGTTTAATACCCTTTATATACAAATATGGCATATAAATTGATGAGAAACATCATATGATCCAGTAGAAAATAGGCAAAGGGTTTAAATAGGCATACCACAGGACAGGAAATCCAGATGGCCAATAGGTGCATATGTACATATGTTCTAACCCTGCTTAATAGTTAGAAAGATGCAAATTATATAATAAGCAATATTCATACATCATCTGGGCCAAAATTAAAAGGTATTATAATGTCCAGTACCTACAAGGTCGCAGGGAAATGGCATTTTATACATTGCTGTGGAAGTGTGAGTTCATTTGACTTCTTTGGAAAGTAATATGGTAATAGCTATTAAAATAAAATACCTTCTGGATGTAGCAGTTTCTTTATTAGGTTCTATCCATTAAGGGAAAAATCAGCACATAAAAAAGACCTTTGTACACAATATATATTGAAGCATTTTGTTGTTTTTGATAGTGACAAAAACTAGAAGCAATCTGAGTGTATCAGTAGAGGAATAGTTGAATAAATTATTTTACAGATATATTATGGAAACTTCTGCAGCTGTTAAAAAAGAATAAATTAGATTTATATCTGTGGACCTAGAGGGTGTCCATATGATGTTGTTAAGCAAAAATGGAAGACTGCAGAGTAGTATATAAAGTATGATACAATTTTTGCTTTTGTTTTAACAAACAAACAAACTTGGAACACCCTCTGCTGGTGTTTTATATGTCTCCCTGTACACAGAGAAAAGTGTGGAAGGCCCAACTCCAGGCTCTTTGACTTCTTTCTGGGGCATTGGGTTAGGAGTGGGGTTGGAAATGGAAGGGATCATTTAATTTTTCTTTTTACATTTTTGGATTTTTTTCTTTGTTATAGTAAGTACATATTAGACTGTAACTTTAAAAAAGCTATTAAACTCCCATGTTTAAAGTGAAACTTTATTAAATTAGAGAATACATCCATTATAACTGCTTTTTCTGTGAACTGACTCATACAAATAAAAAGTTAATGCTTTGTGTTTAAAGAATTTGACAGGACCTAAAAATTCTTGCTTCTTCTGAGATGTGTTCATAACTGAAGGTCATTCCTTGATCTCATTTTATGTTTTTGATTATTGTTGTCTTGTCATGAATATGACTAGCTACCTTAAGACCAACAAAGTTGTCTTTTGTAAATTATCTCAATTTAGCAATAGTTTATGGATAAGCATTTTAAGAGGCTGAATTGCAAATTGAATTTGGGGTATTAAATTGTGATCTATTGATTAGTCAAAATATTCTAATATATGTCACCCATCAAATTGCTACTTTCTCTGTGTATCACAATTCTTTTCTACTTCCAGTATGGCTATGATTACTTTGCAATATGGTTTTTCAAAAGAAATATAGCTGTTTGTTCCTATCACAAAAACAAAACATCAATACAAAAACTTGGGAAACACTGAACCAAAGGATAAAATGCAAATCATTTGTAAGCCTAATTATAAGCACTGTTAACATTTTAATTCTAATCTTTTAAAAAATAGTGTTACTAAGTGTAATTTACATACAACAAATTATACATATTTAATGTACGACTCCATAAATTTTGACATATGTATGTAACCATGAAACATCACTAAAATCAAGATAATAATCAAATAAACTCATCACTCTGAAAAGTTTACTTGTGCCCCTTTATAATGTCCCCTGGTTCCTCCCTTTTCTGGGAATCACTTATCTACTTTGTAGATTTATTTGGATTTTCTAGAATTTTATGTAAATGTAATAATACAACATGTGTTCTATTTTTGTCTAGCTTTTATCTGCATGACCTAATGGCCTCCCAAAGACCCCACCTGTGCATACTATCATATTGGCAGTTAGGATTTCAACATATGAATTTTGGAGGAGCACAAACATTCAGTCCATAACTGTGGTGGACTGAATGATGTCTTTGTCATATTTTGGTATTCGGGTAACACTGATCTCATAGAATGAATTGGGAAGTATTTCCTCCTCTTCCTGTGTTTCCCTATGCAAATACAAGAAAATTTGCATAAATACTCTTATTCTGACACCTATACACAAAAAATGTATAGCTTGATACTTAATGTATATGTATATGCTCTGATTTATTTAATGTATATTGAAGTATTTTTCCAATTTTAAGAAAAACTGAATACCTTTTCTATGCTCAGTACTGTACTGGCCATTGTTATACTTCTCATTTAATTTTGATTACAGCTATCTGTATTAGATCAGTCCCATCAGCCCACTTTATAGATGAGTGGCTTATATAAGCTAAGGCTTTATATGTATGCATTTTTTTTCCTTTGACACCTTCAAAGGATCTTATTGTACTTATCTTCATGTTCTTGGTGCTAAGCATATAGAAGATCCTGAATAAATGTAACTCTGTAAACGATTTAATTTCTTAGTTCAGTTAGCGCATGTGGTGAATAATGAGGACTTTGATTCTAAAAGTATTGTATTATGTCCCTTGCTCCCCTGTTTTGCCCCTTGATGTCCATTATATCTTAGCAGAGAGTGTACACAGTAGATAGGTTCTAAACATATTGTATTATGTCCCTTGCTTCCCTGTTTTTCCTTTTGATGTCCATTACATCCTAGTAGAGAGTGATACACGGTAGATAGGTCAGTTTAGTAAATGAGCGTGCACTTGCAGTGAGATTAGTTGTGATTCTTTTGAAATCTCTCTTGAGATGGTAATGCATGCAGGGAGTGTGATGAGCCTGGGTTCAGATTCTTTCTGAGCAATCTTATAGGATGACTCTGGTGAATAAAATGTAATGTCTTGGGAAAGCACCTCACACAGGCTGTACTAGCTAGGTAGGTTCCTTTCTCCCTTATTTTTTCAGGGTGGGCTCTAGGTGCAGAGGGTAATTTGAGTAAACCCAGAAGCTCATTCATGACCACTGAATCCATACCTTGCAGCCTGTTGTCCAGTGTGCACACCAGGTAGAGGACTGTGCAGGTGAGGATGGGCTTTTAATATCCTTCCACACCTAGTTCTCACTGTCTGAGGGCCTGGACAAGGTGCTTTACCTATAATCCTCACAATAACTGTACTCAGTAAGTATTATTACTGCTCTTTTGAAAATAAGAAAACTTAGGCCCGGGAGATTCAGAATACTTGTCCAAGGACACTGATAAAGGACAGGATGAGAAATCACAGCTAGGTCTGTTTGGCTTCAGAGGCTTTTTCTTTCCATTGTATTATGTTGCCCCTTGGGATACTAAGAAAACGTCACTAGTTTATATTTATTTATTTATTTATTTTAACGTCTTTATTAGAGTATAATTGCTTTACAATGTTGTGTTACTTTCTGCTATATAACAAAGTGAATCAGCTATACGCATATGTATATCCCCATATCACCCCCTCTTGGGTCTCCCTCCCACCCTCCTTATTCCACACCTCTAGGTGGTCACAAAACACTGAGCTGATCTCCCTGTGCTATGCGGCTGCTTCCCACTAGCTATCTATTTTACATTTGCTAGTGTATATATGTCCATGTTACTCTCTCACTTCATCCCAGCTTACCCTGCCCCCTCCCTGTGTCCTCAGGTCCATTCACTACCTCTGTGTCTTTATTCCTGTCCTGCCCCTAGGTTCTTCAGAACCATTTTTTTTTTTTAGATTCCATATATATGTGTTAGCATACGGTATTTGTTTTTCTCTTTCTGACTTACTTCACTCTGTATGACAGATTCTAGGTCCATCCATTCACTACAAATAACTCAATTTCGTTTCTTTTTATGGCTGAGTAATATTCTATTGTATATATGTGCCACATCTTCTTTTTCCATTCATCTGTTGATGGACACTTAGGTTGCTTCCATGTCCTCGCTATTGTAAATAGGGCTGCGATGAACATTCTGGCACATGACTCGTTTTGAGCTATGGTTTTCTCAGGTTATATGCCCAGTCGTGGGATTGCTGGGTCATATGGTAATTCTATTTTTAGTTTTTTAAGGAACATCCATACTGTCCTCCATAGTGGCTGTATCAATTTACATTCCCACCAACATTGCAAGACCGTTCCCCTTTCTCTACACCCTCTCCAGCATTTATTGTTTGTGGATTTTTTGATGATGGCCATTCTGACCAGTGTGAGATGATACTTCATTGTAGTTTTCATTTGCATTTTTCTAATGATTAGTGATGTTGAGCATCTTTTCATGTGTTTGTTGGCAGTCTGTATACCTTCTTTGGAGAGATGTCTATTTAGTCTTCTGCCCATTTTTGGATTGAGTTGTTTGTTTTCTTGATAGTGAGCTGCATGAGCTGCTTGTATATTTTGGAGATTAATCCTTTGTCAGTTGCTTCATTTGCAAATATTTTCTCCCATTCTGAGGGTTGTCTTTTGGTCTTGTTTATGGTTTCCTTTGCTGTGCAAAAGCTTTGAAGTTTCATTAGGTCCCATTTGTTTATTTTTGTTTTTATTTCCATTTCCCTAGGAGGTGGGTCAAAAAGGATCTTACTGTGATTTATGTCTTAGAGTGTTCTGCCTATGTTTTCCTCTAAGAGTTTGATAGTGTCTGGCCTTACATTTAGGTCTTTAATCCATTTTGAGGTTCTTTTTGTGTATGGTGTTAGGGAGTGTTCTAATTTCATTCTTTTACATGTAGCTGTCCAGTTTCCCAGCAGCACTTATTGAAGAGGCTGTCTTTTCTCCACTGTATGTTCTTGCCTCCTTTATCAAAGATAAGGTGACCATATGTGTGTGGGTTTATCTCTGGGCTTTCTATCCTGTTCCATTGACCTCTGTTTCTGTTTTTTGTGGCAGTACCGTACTGTCTTGATTACTCTAGCTTTGTAGTATAGTCTGAAGTCTGGGAGCCTGATTGCTCCAGCTCCGTTTTTCTTTCTCAAGATTGCTTTGGCTATTCGGGGTCTTTTGTGTTTCCATACAAATTGTGCAATTTTTTGTTCTAGTTCTGTAAAAAATGCCATTGGTAGTTTGATAGGGGTTGCATTGAATCTGTAGATTGCTTTGGGTAGTATGGTCATTTTTCACAATGTTGATTCTTCCAATCCAAGAACATGGTATATCTCTCCATCTGTTTATATCATCTTTAAATTCTTTCATCAGTGTCTTACAGTTTTCTGCATACAGGTCTTTTGTCTCCTTAGGAAGGTTTATTCCTAGGTATTTTATTCTTTTTGTTGCAATGGTAAATGGGAATGTTTCCTTAAATTCTCTTTCAGATTTTTCATCATTAGTGCATAGGAATGCAAGAGATTTCTGTGCATTAATTTTGTATCCTGCTACTTTACCAAATTCATTGATTAGCTCTAGTGGTATCTTTATATCTAGTGGTATTAGCTCTGGTAGTATCTTTATGATTCTCTGTGTATAGTGTCACATCATCTGCAAACAGTGACAGTTTTACTTCTTCTTTTCTGATTTAGATTCCTTTTATTTCTTTTTCTTCTCTGATTGCTGTGGCTAAAACTTCCAAAATTATGTTGAAAAATAGTGGTGAGAGTGGGCCATCTTGTCTTGTTCCTGATCTTAGAGGAAATGGTTTCAGTTTTTCACCATTGAGGACAATGTTGGCTGTGGGTTTGTCATATATGGCCTTTATTATGTCGAGTTAGGTTCCCTGTATGCCTACTTTCTGGAGCGTTTTTATCATAAATGGGTGTTGAATTTTGTCAAAAGGTTTTTCTGCATCTGTTGAGATTATTGTATGGTTTTTATCCTTCAATTTGTTAATATGGTGTATCACATTGATTGATTTGCGTATATTGAAGAATCCTTGCATTCCTGGAATAAACCCACTTGATCATGGTGTATGATCCTTTTAATGTGCTGTTGGATTCTGTTTGCTAGTATTTTGTTGAGGATTTTTACTTCTATGTTCATCAGAGATATTGGCTTGTAGTTTTGTTTTTTTGTGACATCTTTGTCTGGTTTTGGAATCAGCGTGATGGTAGCCTCGTAGAATGGGTTTGGGAGTGTTCCTCCCTCTGCTATATTTTGGAAGAGTTTGAGTAGGATAGGTATTAGCTCTTCTCTAAATGTTTGATAGATTCACCTGTGAAGCCATCTGGTCTTGGGCTTTTGTTTGTTGGAAGATTTTTAATCACAGTCTCAATTTCAGTGCTTGTGATTGGTCTGTTTATATTGTCTGTTTCTTCCTGGTTCAGACTTGGAAGGTTGTGCTTTTCTAAGAATTTGTCCATTTCTTCCATATTGTCCATTTTATTGGAATATAGTTGCTTATAGTAATCTCTCATGATCCTTTGTATTTCTGCTGTGTCAGTTTTTACTTCACTGTTTTTCTTTCTAATTCTGTCTTTTTGATTTTTCTCCCTTTTTTTCTTGATGAGTCTGGCTAATGGTTTATCAATTTTGTTTATCTTCTCATTGAACCAGCTTTTAGTTTTATTTATCTTTGCTATCATTTCCTTCATTTTTTTTCATTTATTTCTGATCTGATCTTTATGATTTCTTTCCTTCTGCTAACTTTGGGGTTTTTTTTGTTCTTTCTCTAATTGCTTTAGGTGTAAGGTTAGGTTGTTTATTTGAGATGTTTCTTGTTTCTTGAGGTAGGATGCTATTGCTGTAAACTTCCCTCTTAGAACTGCTTCTGCTGCATCCCATGGGTTTTGGGTAGTCATGTTTTCATTGTCATTTGTTACTAGGTATTTTTTGATTTCCTCTTTGATATCTTCAGTGATCTCTTGGTTATTTAGTAGTGTATTGTTTAGCCTCCATGTGTTTGTACTTTTTACAGTTTTATTCCTGTAATTGATATCTAGTCTCATAGCATTGTGGTCGGAAAAGATACTTGATACAATTTCAATTTTCTTAAATTTACCAGGCTTGATTTGTGACCCACAATATGGTCTATCCTGGAGAAGTTTCCATGAGTACTTGAGAAGAAAGTGTATTCTGTTGTTTTGGGATGGAATGTCCTATAATTATCAGTTAAGTCCATCTTGTTTAATGTGTCATTTAAAAGCTTGTGTTTCCTTATTTATTTTTATTGTGGATGACCTGTCCTTTGGTGAAAGTGGGATGTTAAAGTCTCCTACCGTGATTGTGTTACTGTCGATTTCCTCTTTTATGGCTGTTAATATTTGCCTTATGTATTGAGGTGCTCCTATTTTGGGTGCATAAATATTTATAATTGTTATATCTTCTTCTTGGATTGATCACTTGATCATTATGTAGTGTCCTTTCTGTCTCTTATGATAGTCTTTATTTTAAAGTCTATTTTGTCTGATATGAGAATTGCTACTCCAGCTTTCTTTTGATTTCCATTTGCATAGAATATCTTTTTTCCATCCCCTCACTTTCAGTCTGTATGTGTCCCTAGGTCGGAGGTGGGTCTCTTGTAGACAGCATATATACAGGTCTTGTTTTTGTATCAATTCAGCCATTCTGTGTCTTTTGGTTGGAGCATTTAATCAATTCACATTTAAGGTAGTTATTGATATGTATGTTCCTATTACCATTTTCTCAATTGTTTTAGATTTGTTATTTTAGGTCTTTTCTCTTGTGTTTCCTGCCTAGAGAAGTTCGTTTAGCATTTGTCGTAAAGCTGGTTTGGTGGTGCTGAATTCTCTTAGCTTTTGCTCGTCTGTAAAGGTTTTAATTTCTCCATCGAATCTGAATGAGATCCTTGCTGGGTAGAGTAATCTTGGTTGTTGGTTTTTCCCTTTCATCACTTTAAATATGTCCTGCCACTCCCTTCTGGCTTGCAGTGTTTCTGCTGAAAAATCAGCTGTTAACCTTATGGGGATTCCTGTGTATGTTATTTGGTGCTTTTCCCTTGCTGCTTTTAATGTTTCTTTTTTGTATTTAATTTTTGATAGTTTGGTTAATATGTGTCTTGGCTTGTTTTTCTTTGGGTTTATCCGTATGGTACTCTGTGGTTTCTGGACTTGATTGACTCTTTCTTTTCCCATATTAGGGAAGTTTAGGAGTATAATCTCTTCAAATATTTTCTCAGATCCTTTCTTTTTTTTGTTTGAGGTACGCGGGCCTCTCACTGTTGTGGCCTCTCCCATTGTGGAGCACAGGCTCCGGATGTGCAGGCTCAGCGGCCATGGCTCACAGGCCCAGCCGCTCCGAGGCATGTGGGATCTTCCCGGACTGGGGCAGGAACCTGTGTACCCTGCATCGTCAGGCGGACTCTCAACCACTGTGCCACCAGGGAAGCCCTCAGATCCTTTCTTTTTCTCTTCTTCTGGTACCCCTATAATCCACATGTTGTTGCATTTCATGTTGTCCCAGAGGTCTCTGAGACTGTCCTCAATTCTTCTCATTCTTTTTTCTTTATTCTGCTTCCTGGCGGTTATTTTCACCATTGTATCTTCCAGCTCACTTTTCCATTCTTCTGACTCAGTTATTCTGCCATTGATTCCTACTAGAGTAATTGCATAATTGTTCAGTGTTCAGTAATTGTGTTGTTCATCACTGTTTGTTTGCTTTTTGTTTTCCAGATCCTTTTCAAATGTTTCTTGTATTTTCTCCATTCTGTTTCGTAGATTTTGGGTCAGTTTTACTATCATTACTCTGAATTCTTTTTCAGGTAGATTGCCTATTTTGTCTTCATTTATTTGGTCTTGTAGGTGTTTAACATATTTTTTTGTCGTTTCTTTTTTTTTTTTTTTTTTTTTTTTTGGTGTGTGGTTCTGTATCCCTGTCCTACTGGTTGTTTGCCCTGAGACATCCAGCAGTGGAGTTTGCAGGCAGTTGGATAGAGCCGGGTCTTGGTGCTGAGGACCTCTGGGAGCCCTCCCTCCGATTAATATACCCTGGGGTCTGAGGTTCTCTGTTTGTCCACTGGTATGGACTCAGAGCTCCCACCACAGTAGCTTGGACCCGACCTCCCACGGGGAACCAAGATCCTTCAAACTTTGTGGCATGGTAAAAAAAAGAGAAACAAAGAAAGAAAAAAAGGAGCAGTACAATATCAAAGAATAAAAAACTAAATAAAGTTAGAAAGAGAAAAAATATATTAGGAAAAATAAAATATAATTGAAACAACTGCAAAAAGGTAAAATAAAACCAGAACATAAAAAAGAGAGAAAAAAAAGGGATGGGGGGAATAAGCAAAAGGAGAGAACAATAACAAAGTATAAAGAATAAAATAAAATTAGAAAAATAAAAGATTTATTAGGAAAAATAAAAATATAAAATAATCAACTACAATGAATCAACAAGGTAAAACAGAAACCGAATCTAAAAGAGGAAAAAAAAAAAAGTCTTGCTATGGGGGCAGAACTTAGGTAGGGGTGGAACTAAGGGAGGGATGGGGTTTAAGGTTGGGTGGGATCTAGGTGGGTTGGGGGGGTGCCTTTTGAGCATAGGGCAGGGCCTGGGCGGGGCCTAGGCGGGGGTGACGTTCTAGCATGTGGCGGGGCCTCAGCTTAGGACCTGCAGGGAAGGGGAGAGGCAGCAAGTTGAGTGGAGCACCTCTGGAGTGTGGCATTCCGGAGTTTGGAGGTAAGGCCCTGGGTGAGTGTGTGTGGGTGGGGCTTAGGCCCAGCGCCTTAGAGGGGGTCTCCAAGTGTAGAGGTGGGGCCCTGGGTGGGCGGTGTAGTCGTGGGGCTTGGGCTCTGTGCGGCAGGAGGGAGGCTCCGAGGGCAGAGGATTAGGCCTATGAGCCTAACAGGCTCCCCAGTACCTAAGTGGACAGGGAAAGCACTGGCCCCCTTCCACTCCATTCCTTCGCGTCTGTCCCCCACTTTCTCCCCCAGGGTCTCCCCTGTTGCTGCTGGACCCCTAACTGTGGGTGACTCCAGCTGGGTGTAGGAACTTCTCCCCTTCCCCAGCCACCCTTCAGGGGTGCCAGTCCCAGAGGTCTAGACTTTACTTCTCCTCCCCCTTCCCTCCCGCCCACTCCCTCAGAACCGGTGTGGCTGGAGGGGGCCTAGCTGGGCAGAGGATCAGGCCTGGGATCTCAGCAGGTTCCTGGGGATCTACGTGGGCAGAGGAAACCTGGCCACGCTCTCTTTTGATCCTCTGCCCTCCCAGTGGTTCCCCAATTTCCTCCTTAGGGCATTGGATCCCTTCCCCTCCCCCAGCTGCCCCTCAGGGACGCCAGTCCTGTCCAGCCTCCACTTCTCCCCGTTCACTCCCCTCCACGCCCCATGTCATACCCGGTTGCTGGGGGCTTCCTCCTGTCCCCTTAGGTGTCCATGGTCCCCCACCAGTGCCTGGTAGGTGCCCTAGTTGTGAGGAGACAGAAATTCCGCCTCCTCCTAGTACGCCATCTTGACTCTGCACCCCCTGTCACTCGTTTTGAAGGATTTATTAAAGCTGAATTTGAGCTCTGCATAATTTTCTGAAATTTTAATCTTTACATATATGACAAATTTGAGTCTGTGGAGGGAGAACACTATAATTTACGTTCCTTTAGTATAATTATTTTAAAGCCCTTGAATATGCCTGGCCAAAAAAATAGTACCTATTTTTTTGAAACAGGTATTGGCTAGGAATTGAATAAGGAATTTAGCCTAACTTGAACCAGATGTTTTATTTTTACAAAGAGAAGGAAATCCTAGAATATAGGATCAAGCTCTCTGGTATTACTCTGACTTCGCTTTATCATTACGTGCACGCTTGAAAGGTAGCATCAAAACCACAATGAGGTATCACCTCACACCCGTCAGAATGGCCATCATCAAAAAATCTATAAACAATTAATACCGGAGAGGGTGTGGAGAAAAGGGGACCCTCTTGCACTGTTGGTGGGAATGTAAATTGACACAGCCACTGTGGAGAACCCTGCAGTCCCACAACTGGGCATATACCCTGAGAAAACCATAATTCAAAAGGACATGTGTACCCCAATGTTCATTGCAGCACTATTTACAATAGCCAGGACATGGAAACAACCTGAGTGTCCAATGACAGATGAATGGGTAAAGATGATGTGGTACATATATACAATGGAATATTACTCAGCCATAAAAAGGAATGAAATTAGGTGTTTTGTAGAGATGTGGTTGGACCTAGAGTCTGTCATATAGAGTGAAGTGAGCCAGAAAGAGCAAAACAAATATTGTATATTAATGCATATATGTGGAATCTAGAAAAATGGTACAGATGAACCTATTTGCAAGGCAGGAATAGAGACATAGACATAGAGAATGACATGTGGACACAGCAGAGGAAGGGGAGGGTGGGACAAACTGGGAGATCAGGATTGACGTATATACACTACCATGCATAACATAGATAGCTAGTGGGAACATGGTATTATAAAGCACAGGAAGCTCAGCTCGGTGCTCTGTGACAACCTAGATGGGTGGGATGGGGGGGATGGGAGGGAGGTCCAAGAGGGAGGGGATATAGGTATACATATAGCTGATTCACTTCATTGTACAGCAGAAACTAACACAACATTTAAAGCAATTATACTCCACTTTAAAAAAAAAAAGAAAGATAGCATCTTGTGCCTGGAAACATTGAGGTCGGGAATTTCTCTCATGCACTGGGCTTTGTTTATATTAGGTTACGCACGGCAGTTTGCCAGTTTGTTTTGCAGATGTTTGTAATGTACAGTCTTACATCTTGTTTCTATTTCTGGAACACTTTTAAGTATGACTCATGTTTTCTTGAGGTCATCCTAAAAATACAGCTAGTTTCAAGCATTAATGTAAAATATACCACAGACACCACACAGTAGTACCTAATGCTTTCTCTCAGTAGTTTAATGCGACTTCCTGACAAATTAAACGTTTTCTTTGACAAAATACGCTATACTAAAATATGAATAAGTGAAAATGGGATTTTTTTTGAGAAGTGTGTTCTCTGATAACATAATGTAAACAAGAAAATGAATTTGAAATTTTAATAAAAGGAGGTATCACTGGTATCACCAAAGCCCAAGAAACAGAATTAGTGTCCATAAAAGCAAGTCCACTAAATTTGATGGAGCCCTGTGAGGTTCATACTTGTAGGGAAAGTCTTGGACCTGAAGATAGAGCCTGTTAAAAAGATTTTAGAGGAGCAGTAGGACATGGTGGCTGGAGTGCAAGCTTTGGACTCGATTTAGGTCTCAATCTTGGTTTATGAACTTATCAACTGTGGACAAATGATGCCACCATAAGAACTTTGATTTTTTTTTTCACAAAATGGGGATAATGAATATTTAACAAATGCTTATACTACTCTTGGACACTGTTCTAAGTGCCTAATTTAATCCTCATAACCACCTTATAAGTAAGCTCATTTATCATATCCATTATACAGATGGAGAAACTGAGCACAGAGAATTTAAGTAACTGATTAAGATTACACAGTAAACAGCTATGTTAAAACAGTTGGGATTTAAACAGTTTGGGTTGAGTCTGTATCCTTATATGTGGTAGTCTACTACCTTCTAGGGTTGTTGTGAGATCTAAATGAGAGTATGAAAAATCATTCGTATTTTTACCCAGCACATGACAGGAAGGCAATAAGTTATGACTATCATTATGAGTTATTAAGGGAAGACAAAAGAAGGGACAAGAAGAGGTCTTTGTGAGGGTATAGCGTAGACCACAAGGCAAGCCACAGGGTTCAGAAGCTGCTTATCCATATTAAGAAACTTATGTAGAATTGAAATGTAGAGGCAAGCATTTCCAGATGCCTCTGGCAGGCATGGAGTAGTGGCAGTACTGCCACTTGTTGAGAACCATTGTTGAGTGGTAAGAGCAAAGGAAGGGATTGCTGAGAATTGTCACACATGCCTTAGGGCCAGTGGTTCTCAGCACGTGAGGATCATGCTGAGTGGAAGACACTCCCATGAACATACTCAAAGTTCTACACAATTCCCAGGATCTGGCTTTAAATAACTCCATCTCCATGCCTTTCTCTCCCACTTAAGAAAGTACACTGGTGTACAAACTGCTCTTTTATTATAATTTTGATTCTTCTTCAGTTTGCTAAGAAAAAGATAAATTATTCCTAAATGTCAGCACTTTGCTAACACTGACAACTTGTGAGGCGAAGACCTCACATTTGATTAGGAAATCCTGCCTTCGACTTAAAAAAAAAATCTTGAAAAGAAATATGAGTTCCAAGGTCAAGGCATTCAAAATGGAATGGAACTATACTGAGACTCTGTCATTATGAATAGTTACAAATAGTTATAAATAATAAAAGGTGGAGGAAGCTGAAGAGACCAACTTGGCTTTACCTGATAGAACTTTGGAAATTTCATATTTTAAGTAGTCAAGTCCAGGTAATGAAAGGTCAGGCACATTTCCAAAGGTGAATACAAAGAAGCAACATAAAACTTTAAGAATAGTGTAGAGGAGACCTGTGGCCAAAGTAAACTGAGATTTGTGAAAATGTAAAAAAACCCAAAGTGTTTATGTTTTTTTTTTTTTGTGGTGCACAGGCCTCTCACTGCTGTGGCCTCTCCCGTTGCAGAGCACAGGCTCCGGATGTGCAGGCTCAGTAGCTATGGCTCACTGGCCCAGCCGCTCCGCGGCATGTGGGATCTTCCCGGACCAGGGCATGAACCCGTGTCCCCTGCATCGGCAGGCGGACTCTCAACCACTGTGCCACCAGGGAAGCCCGAAGTGTTTACGTTTTTAATTATATATTTGATATCAAAGTAAGAAGAGGTGGTAGATCTGCAGCATAGGGAACTTTGCATAATTTTACTGATGGAGAAATGAGAGCTTCTTAACTCTTATTTTGTTTCATCCTTAAACAGCAAGCAGATGGACTTACCTTGAAATAAGAAAGAGTAGACCACATATGACAAAGATTTAAGCCTGGAGTAGGAAAGAAAAATAGTTAAGTGGACATCTGATAGTTAAGAATGAGGTACAGGTGAATTGCTTCCTAGCGTTGTGGAGCTCCTTGAGAGATTCTCAGAGGTATAGGTCTCGGGGCAATGTTTTTTATTCTGTTTTTCATTATTGCATTCCTAAGAACATTTTCCCCCAATTGTCTCTCCCCAATTCCATGGAATTTCAATGCACAGATATATATCTGTTGATGCACAGCATCCCTTTAGTGGGCAACAGACCATTGTAATAGCTAAGAATTATTCTCAAGTCCCCCTTCAAGAACCAGTTTTTGCCCCCATGCATGGTGTAGAGGCTTCATAGAGGACAGGAGAGAAGCCAAGCACCTCCACTTGGGTGATGAGTCTCCTGATTTTCAGACACAGAAGCATTGCTTTGGGGAAATTATAAAATGGTTTAATGTGACCCCAGTGATGTGATAACACCAACCAGTCTGCCCAAAACCTTGTCCTTGATCTTCCCACCATGATTAAGAAAATCAGGAATTTATCTTTATTTTTTCCAATGATTCAATGTTAACTTTTTTCAGGGAGGGTAGGGGGAACCACCCTAGCAAGGTTGGAGGGGGCGGGGGGAAGCACAGCTTTAGTCCTAGGCAAGCGTTCTTAGTTTGATCTTTGAATTCTTTCATGACCTTCCTGGATGGTTAAACAAAGTTTAACAAGTATGGGTTATTCAACACATACAAAAGACTTTGTTTTTTATATACATTTACACACATACATAAATATACATATACATAATATCAGTATTGTATGTGTTTATGTATAAAATGCAACATAATAGTAAAAGAAACACTGTACCCACACCCAATTTAAGAAGTAGAATGTTACGAATACCGTTGAAGTTATCCATGAGAATCTCTCTGATTCCATGTCCAGGTATCCTGAATTTATCATTCTTTTGCTTTTTTGCTTTTTCAAGCACTGTTTTATCACATATGTATGTATTTGTAAAGAATTCAATTTGCTAGTTTATTGAGCTTTATTAAAATAGTGATATTAGGGCTGCCCTGGTGGTGCAATGGTTGAGAGTCCGCCTGCCGATGCAGGGGACACAGGTTCGTGCCTTGGTCTGGGAAGATCCCACACGCTGCGGAGCGGCTAGGCCCATGAGCCATGGCCGCTGAGCCTGCTCATCCGGAGCCTGTGCTCTGAAACGGGAGAGGCCACAACAATGAGAGGCCTGCATACCGCAAAAAAAAAAAAAAAATAGTGATATTAATCATTAATGCATGATTTATTTTGTGACAAAATTTTTTCTCATTTAAGAGTTAAACATATTGTTGGAAGCAACGGTAGTTCATTCTGTTTTTTTGTTGTTATTATATAATATTCCACTGTGTGCTTTTTATCCATCTCCTGTCTCCAGTTTTATTTTGAGCCACACTGCTGTGAGTATTCTATATGTCTCAATGTATAAGGGTGAGAGTTTTTCTTGTATACCTAGGAAAGCACTTGCTAGGTCACTGGGTGACTTATAAGTGAGCAAACACAAATGAATTGTATTACTACAAACATTTAAAAAAATGTTTAGGGAGAAGATGAGTGGATTGATGGGTGATTTAATAGTAGAGTTAGAGACTTCCCTGGTGGTCCAGTGGTTAAGACTCCACACTCCCAATGCAGGGGCCGTGGGTTTGATCCCTGGTCGGGGAACTAAGATCCCGCATGCCGCGTGGCAAAAAAAAAAAAAAAAAAAAAAAATTAGTAGACTTAGAAGGGCATTATACGGAGTAGTCTTCTATTCCCAAAAGAGTTGGTGTAGAACAGGCTTAAATTCTAAAGAAGTCATTTAAGTCTACATCAGACTTCCTAACTGTGAAGTTTGAGAGATCTCACAACCCAGTGCCAACTTAAGTTATAGCTTTAAAAATTTTTTCAAAACTGATAATCATTAATTGTCTGGGATGATTTGGTCATATCCCCTTTTTAGAACAAAAGAGATGGGCTTTAAAATTGTGACAAAGTAATGGTACTAACTGCTCATATCACCCTTGAAAATCACTTTCATTCCTTTGGTGACACATTGTTCAAGCATTCTTATAAGCATTTTTTTTTTTTTGGCCACACCACGTGGCTTGTGGGATCTTAGTTCCCCAACCAGGGATCAAACCTGGGTCCACAGCAGTGAAAGCCCAAGTTTTAACCACTGGACCACCAGAGAATTCCCATTTCTTAATAAGCTTTTAAGTATAGGATTATGTGACTCTTTGTGATGTAATAAACTTTGTTCTAACATTAGATAATAACGGTTTTATTGTAAAACAGTGTGAAAATTCACCAGATGTATGTATGAATGTATATATGTGTATATATATATATATGCATGTGTGTATATATGTGTATGTATATATAATATATATATATTTTTAAACTTAATGTACTGTCTGCATTGGTTGTTTGAAGACTTATATGTAGTATTCTGATTTGCATTTCATTTTACCTTTTTTCCACCTTAAAGTTTCAGACTCTCTGGCTCAATCAGTAATTCAACATCTAAGATGGATAATGCAGAAGGATCTTTTGGGGCAAGATGTCTTTCTAATAGGACCTCCTGGGCCTCTTCGCCGCTCTATTGCTATGCAGTACCTGGTAAGCAATGAATTCTTGTGGATTCCTAAGGGTCTTAACTATGATAAGCTATTTTGTAAATAAATTAAGAATTTACAAAAATATCAGGATTAGTCATTGCTTTAAAAATGTTGACATTGAAGGGTGATTTGTTTATAAAGCATTTGGAATAAGTTTCTCGAGAAGTAAATGTACATTTGCCTTTCATAGCTTTAGCAAATGTTGTTGTAAGTAGGAAACCCTCCACTTCCAGTAGGAAAGAGATCTATCTAAATTCAGGCAATGAGTAGCAGATAGAATCAGCAACACTGAGATTACAAAACAAAGTGTAATTTTATACTATTCAGGAAGCATTCTTTTATCTTCGGTCCACATTTTGAAAAGCCAAATAATTCTGACTTTTTGATGTTATGTGGTCTTTAAAGGGAGCCTAAGGATTACAGAATCTCTCTTATGTGTTAACTTGCACTCGTTTTTCTTTTTTTTCTTAAATACATGAGAAAATAAGTTCAGAGAAATTAAATAACTCACTCAAGCTTTATATGTAAATGATGGAGCTAGACTTCAGATCTCACATTGCTTCCCCTTTCTGACATCTTATCCTCTTAAATGTTTGTAGTTCTCTGAGTATGGTTGTGAAGCGAGTTGAAATATTCAAATCTCGACACAAATTTAAAAAAATTTACAGGACTTTTTTTCTACTACTTTGTCAGCATTAATAGGCATTGCTCTAATGATTCAAGGAAGAACACTATCAGATGAAGTTGGTCTGTTCCAAAGATACTTTTTAGGATGAAGAGAAAAAGCTTACTTAAAGTTTCCTTTTGTAACTTGATATTAAATAATTGACTTCTAAGCTATTGAAATATACTTCGTGTACTCTTCTATTTCGGTGGTGAATTTATCTTGGTACTTTCAAAATCATGTAGGGCAGGAATGATAAAAATAGAATGGACATATCAGAAACTAACTCCCTCTAGCTCATAAATTTCATATCTTTTATTTGTTCCTAGAACCAGTTTGTGAGGTACAACGTGCCATTGTAGTATTATCCTCACTTTATTAATATACAAGGCAAAAGTGTCTTGTCTAAGAATGCAGAGTCAGCCACCGAAAATCCCAGGTCTAGAACCTCTTTAGTTTTGAGATGTGCACTCACTGCCTGGCTTATTTCAAAGGCTACAATATCTCACTTTGATTTTGTTTCTGGCAAGACCTTGAAGCTTGTTAGAAATGTGGAATGAGCCAGGCTAGGAGATTATAGGAGTCTTGTTGGCTCAAAAATGCAACTCAAGTTTATAAGTATAAAGCTTGTATCTTAAAAAAACAACAACCACCAAACTTTAAATTGTGAATTAGAGCTGAGGTGGCTTTAGGATGTGGAAATACATGTAAGAAAACTTAATAGCCTAAGCTGCCTTCCAAACTCTGCAATGGGTACTGCTGTCATTAGATATAGGATCCTATGCATAGTAATAGCCAGAGTAGATGACATCTTTAAAGGCAGAAATCTGGGGGCAAGCCTGTTGAACCCATGAGAAATTAAATAGAAATAAGTTGATAGTTGCGTTTATTTCATATTTCACTCATATAAAATGAGTTTTGTAGATAGTTCAAAAAAACTCAACAGACCTCTGCCGCCTCTCCCATCTTCTGCTTCTGGTGCTGTTTGTGAGCTTGCTGGTACCACTTCTGTGAAGCAGCAGCTGAGGAGACCTTGGTGCTTGTCTTGGCTGGTGAAGAGTCCCAGGAAACTCAAGACTGAGGGTAACATCCTCATTGTGGCAGTTCAGGGTGCTACCATGGTACAATTTAACAGTAAGAGGCATACACCACTTTGTCAACCAATGTGAATGACAGGGTTTTTCAGTGCGGGAGATCGTATTCAGACAATCAATTAAACAAGACAGGAAGGCACTGTGATGTGTTCCAGAAGTCAGAAGGAGGTATCTGCTGAAAGAAAACCTGCTACTTAACTCCAAAATTGTGCTCTCATGGGCAATTCATTCTTATTTGGAGAAACATCATTTGGTGTCACCACATCTTCACCACTGTGGTGTAGGTTTTCTCTATTTAAAACTTTTCCCTTCTTTCCACATATACTGAAATTTATGGGTGCATGGGACCCAGCACATCTTAAAAAACTAAATGACAATAATAATATATTTTAATCAACATCACATGGAGACAAGGTGGAGAAAAAAATCCCATTGTGTGGAAATATCCCCTTTCACCATTAATGGCATGCTCATTCAACTTTTTTCTTTATACTCGTCCAGTAAATTAATTTGTTCTTCCTGTTTAGTAAAAACATATTGTATTGGAGCATGTCATTGCTTTTAATTCAACGTTGTAAAACCAAGGATAATGTTAAAAACTTTTTGTACATAGTTGCTACATATATGGCAAAATTAATTTAGGGATAGATTAATTATTCTAAAAGAAATGGATTCTGGATGGTTTCTCCTTCAAATCAAATGATTTTTTGTGTGTGAAATAATAACCCCCTTACCCCCCTCCTCCTTCTCATCTTACTTCTTCTTTTCCTTCCTGAATAGTTATGTATGTGTCTCTCCTGACTATTGATATTTACCTTATTTTCACACTTGTTAAATACCTAACATATTGTATCAATATATAGTTGGTAAACATTGGTTCGTGGAGTAAATTAATTTAAATCACCCTTTAAAAAAAAGATGAACACTACTTACAGCGATGACTATCGTTTGTCTGAAAATCAAGTAATAGCCAAATTATTACTCTGGATATTTGAAAAGAACTCTACAGGAGACATTAAGATTTATAAGATCTAATTTTGATTATTATTGATTAAGTAGTAAGTAATTAAGTCATAAATTATTGTGTACAGTAAAAGTAGAGCTCTGAGGAGAGATATATACATATTTTGGTTAATGCTGAATTTATTGCATTTTTCTTAAAGCTGAGCCTTAAAAGGCTTTAATCTAGAATTACATTTAAAATGCTCTTCTGTAGAGTGACATTGTCAGATAACTGGCTCCAAAGCATACGTTGGGAGCTTGATTTTTATTTTGGGACAATTACACTCTCTGCTCTTCAGGAGTTGACCAAACGGGAGGTTGAATACATCGCCTTATCAAGAGACACCACCGAAACTGATCTCAAACAGCGTCGAGAGATCCGCGCAGGCACGGCTTTTTACATCGATCAGGCAAGTGCTTACCACACTCCAACACGTGATTGTTTACTCCTGGTCTTTAAGAAATTGATTTTTGAAGTAGAAAAATAGTAGCTCATGTAATAGAGAAAGATGGATGTACTGTGGTCTCTCAAGACATTTAATTTAGGTTTTTGGTTTTCCTGTTCTTGGAAATGCCTTCTTAGTTTAGTACTAAATAAGAAGCCATAGTTGAAATTAGTGGTTCTAAAATGTTAGCTAAAGATCAATATGCTGATTTCTTAATTTTCAGTTGCTTCCTATTAATTGCCTATAGAAATTTGTTTTTTTTTTTAAAGAATTAAGGCGATTTTAATATAGGAAATTCTCTAGCACATTGATTAAAGTATTCTCAATATAAAGGTCAAGTTTATAAATGTTTATTAAACATACTGAAATTAGGTATATACTTCCAGGAACTGCAGCTTTTTGGAGAGTACTTAGGTGTAGGTTACCAATTAAAATAATATTTTTTGAAAATTATAATGAAGCTTGTTGTACATTTCTTTAAATATATTGCTTAAAATATTAAATATTGTTCTTTGTTAGGAATACCTAATAGAAAAAAGGACAGAGGCTTTAAACATTTCATAGAGAAAAGATTTCAAATATTCAATATATTTGTGACAAGATGCTTGATCTTCTTGTTAAAAAAATAAAAATTAAAACACTAGTGAGCTGCTGTTTTTCCTTCACCTATCAGACTGGTAAAGATTAAATAATTTGCTAATGTCCATTGTCGATGAGGAAGAAGGGATGAGGAATCAGCATTACTGTTAACGGGAGCGTAGATTGATGCAATTTTGAAAGAAAATTTGGTGATTATCTATCAAAAGAAAAGAAATTAAACATGTTTGTATCCAGCAGTAATATTTCTAACAATTTTTCTTTCCAGTGTTATTCACACAAAGTGTGTAAAGTTATATCTACAAGGATGTTTATTGTAGCATTGTTTGATATCATAAAACTGTAAGTGAAAATTATAATGATGTACATTTAGGAGACTAATTAAATAAATAATGGTAACTGGAATTCTCTGTCACCATTTTAAAAAATGAGATGAGTCTATATGAGGTGATAGGAAAGAAGTCCAGGATATATTAGCAGAAAAAAAATGAAGTTGCAAGACAGTATATATAATATGGTCCCATTTGTGATTTAGAAAAAAAGAAGAAATGTGTAAATGTTTGTGTATACATTGAAACTTTCCAGAAGGAAACACAAGAATCAGTAAACAGAGCTGACCTCTGTGGAGGTATGACTGGGCATTTGGGGTGGGGCGAGGAAAGAACATTCACAGTTCTTTAAATTTGAAGCTTTCCCAGGAGTACACACTATTATTTACAATTAAAAGAGTAAAATTGTAAGGAGCACTGAGTGAAAGAATTTTTGGAGACCAGAATATTCACATTGTCACATAGATGACTAATTAATTACAAAAGGAAAAATGTACTTAAAGTGATTTGAGAATAACTACCTTAAACAGTGCTGAGCAAACTTAGCATCATATGGTGGGAAAATCTGGGAAGTTCAGACTTCCAGCAATTAAAAAGTAATGCTTTGTGGATGAAGCACATAAGTATATTTAAAGAAATCCATTTTATTCACGTAATGCCAAATGTTCACTTTATTTCTAATTATAAATGGGAAAAAATGTACTTTTACAATGCTTGCTTCTTTTCGGGACCCAATGAGGATGAAATGAAGGAGATGGGATTTGAGTTGAGATAGTGGGCAGCTGAGGAGGGAGATCAGAACATGAGACCACAGCCTGTGTAGAGGAGGGGGGATAGGAATATATTTAAGTGACGATGAAAGAACTGGTTTTGTCTGGTCGAGCATGGATTTAAAAACATATCTTTTGAGTGGATTTTATACCTAGATGATTGTTGCAATGCAAATAGGAAGGAAGAGAAAGGGATTTTTGTACGTTGATTATTTTAAAGACAGCTGAAAACTTTGCCTATTCAGAAATCTCAGAAATGGAGTTATTTTAGGTAACTAAGTTTATTGATTAGCTAAAGATTTATTTCTGGAAGCATAATATAAATTATTTAGATGAAACTCTGATATTATATTCTCCTTGCCATTCTAAAAAGCATATTTTCAGATGATATCTATTTTACTATTTATAAAATAATTAAAGTGCTATGTAAATGTATGGTAGTATTTTATACTTTCATGTTTTCTTGGTGAATCCTACTTATTATGATAAACATCAGCTATTCAGGATGCTGTAATGCACTGACACCTTCAGAGCCTGTGATGGAGATATAGGCATATTCGTCCTTTCTCTAAGTTGCTTCAGGCTGTTTATGAGATTGTATCTGATTTTCACATTTTTTCTTCTCTCTTATTTGGCAGTTAGTATTCCTTACTGTTTGCTCATAATCGGATCCTATGAGTTCATTGTTTAAATCCATGCAATCCCATCACACCCAGAATAAAATCCAGACCCTTCAACAAGGCCACCACACTCTACAGGACCCAACCTTGTCAACCTCATCTCCTTTCTTCTTTCCCTTGCTTTCTAGACTCCAGCTACAGTGACCTTCTTGTCCTTTTAAAAATAGACCAAGTGCTTTCCAGCCTCAGAGCCTTTGTACCTGCTATTTCCTCTGCTTGGAATGACCTTCTCCCAGATCTGTATATTCCTGCCTCCTCGTCATTCAGCTTATAAATTCTCATAACATTCTATAATCACTGATCACGCCCATGCCCTTTCCACATGAACCCTGCTGTCATATAATGTAATCTTCAGAGCACCTATCACTCTCTGAATTTACCTAATTATTTCTTTGTTTTCATGTTGATTGTCTGTCTTCCCCACTAGAATGTAACTATTTTGCTTATCTCTGGCACCTAAAAACTGTTTGGAATGTAACTGACACTTACATTTTATGACAGGTTTCTCCTTTGGTTAATCAACCTTGTTAAAATTTTAAGTAAATTAAGAATAAATAGGCTCTGGATGGGACCAGGGGGCTTTCCAATGGAAAAAATATCTGTCCTTTTGACATCTATTTTGAGTCATCAGAATGAATAATTACCATCTGAATTCTAAATATTTGAAGTTACCAGTTGATTACCAGCTACTCATGTTTGTTAGAGTGAAAGATCTTTATTTTATTTAGAAATTTCTTTTATTTAATATTCTTAACCGTTGACTTTGATGTCTGGGATCGAGGGAAAGGCAGTATCCACATAACCATCAAGTGAGGTTTCCTAATGTAGGTGGGCCAACCTAGATGAGAAATACCTGTGGCCATCTAGTGGGTGCTAAGGAGAAAAAGATTGGGGTTTTCAGTGTGGTTGACATTGTATGCATATATGACTGATGTCCAAGTAATTTCTAATTGACATTTCAGCTGGAAACCTTGACGAAACTCCCAGATCCGAGTTGGGGGTCATGGCCATAGACTGCTTTTTTTCATGCAGGATTTTGGATAATTGATGATGAAATGAGAGGTTGAACTCAATTGCTACTCTTGAAGATCAGAATTAGGTTAATAATTCTGTAGTAGGGAATTTATATTTTCTTTCAAAATAATGTTTATTTCTTATTAATAAAGTCATAAATGCTCATTTTATAGATATATATGTGTGTGTATACACATATAGTATTTATTAATTAACAAATGTTTATTGAAATGACTGCTGTGTGTCTAGGTACAGTGAACAGAAGAAACAAATTCCTCCCATCATAGAGCTTATGTTTTAGTGGGGGAAACAAAATAAACATAGTAAAGAAGGATAGTATAATAGAGCAAGTGATAAAGAGCATAGGGAAGAGTATAAAAATTATTTATCTTCCCCTTCAAGACCAACAGTGTGAATATTTTCTGTATTTCTTTCTATGATGCCTATATTCATATCTATTTAATCAAGTATAGTAATTTTTACAAAAATGGTATACCATGCATATAAAGTTTTACAGTCTGCTTTTTTTAAAACCTGATATTTTTTTAGGAGCGTTTTCCTGTGATATTAGATATTCCCCCAAAATGTGACTTTTAGTGTCTGTACAGTATTTCATCAAATAGATGTGACATTATATATTTAATATTCCCATTTTATCTACCTTCCCATGTTGTTGGCCATTCAGGTTCTTTCTAAGTTTTCACTGTTATAAATAACTCTTTGGTGAATATCTCTGTACTTAGATCTTGTTATTACCTTGGATGATTTTTTTTAGACTTGAATGCTGGAAATATAATCAAAGGGTCTAGACATATTCAAGAGTCTTGATATACATATATCGCCAAATTGCTTTCTACAAAGGGTGTTCCAACTCATACTCTCATCAGTATGCAGAGTGATTGCCTCATGGATTCTTGTCAATATTGAGTGTTTCCATGTATGTACTCTGCCAAACTGATAGACTTTAATTTGCTTTAAAAAGTACTAACCAGGTTGAATCATTTTTACGTTTATTGGCTATTGCTTCTGTAAGATGTCAATGAACTGAGTGGATATAGAAAAGGAGAGAGATACTGATGAAATAAATAAGTTACCATCTGTCAAGAAAATGTTGACATATACCCCATGTTTGTCTATGTAAATATTTATTGTAACTTATCCACTTGTTAATGTGAAGGTAACTTAAATATTTTTTATGCAATTGTTTTGCTAAATAGATTATAGGAACATTTTGAAAAGAAAAATAGGTTAAAGAACAGAAATATGAAAATTTATATGACATATTATGACACTTATGGAGAAATAAGGAGATTAAGATTTTTTGCTACCATATTAACTTTCATTTGTCTTTGAAGGTAAAATAACCCAAGAAAAGCCTAAATTGTTGATATTCTAACCCTTTAAAAATCTATTACTCTAATTTTTTTCCTTACCTTACTTGTTGACATTTTTATCATTAATTCTGTTTATTGTCCTGTGAGCCAAAGAGACCTGTGTCCAAAGAGCCAGAGAGGAAGACTTAAGTCATTATACATTGCTTGCATTTCTCAAATATAAGCTGTTACAAATTAGCTAAGCTACAAATAAATTGTGATTAAGTTTTTATGTCTGGCTGACAGGAGACACTCTATATAGCGTTAATTTGGGGAGTAGAAAGCCAGGATGGGGAACTTCAAATGATTTTTTTCAACTTTTCTAAACCAGTAACTCTTTTCACACTAGAATCTTGTTAATTTGTTTGACACAATAATGTCAAGTTCCTTAATATACAATATACATATTTAATATTACATATAAAATGCACTTTAAACAATTACATAATATTTTAATGTATTCTCTGTTTCGGATAATTCTTTTTTTTTTTTTGCGGTACACGGGCTTCTCACTGTTGTGACCTCTCCCGTTGCGGAGCACAGGCTCCGGACGCGCAGGCTCAGTGGCCATGGCTCACGGGCCCAGCCGCTCTGTGGCATGTGGGATCTTCCCGGACTGGGCCACGAACCCGTGTTCCCTGCATCGGCAGGTGGACTCTGAACCACTGTGCCACCAGGGAAGCCCTCTGATAATTCTTGATTCTCTTTTATTAGTAGAAAAATAAGGATTAACTTTTTTTAGTATGCTGCTTAAATGTTACAAGTCACTAAAAGCAACTCTTAATACATTGAATAACAGTGCTATTGATCAGAAGATGAGATTTTTATCTTGTATAAGTGCCGTTTACTTATTTTAGCAAATAGGGAAAAACATTTACTTGTTTTTTGAGAATGATTGAATTCTACTACCTGCACCAAATCCTTTGCAACCGTATTGTTATAATATGTCCCAATTGTCACTAGGACAGTTGGAAAAGGTCTCTATGTTTACTCTGGCCTCTGTATTAGTCAGAACTCAGGCCGTGGCTCCTTACCATGTTGCCATCTTGCTCAGGCCAGCTCTTATCTACTCATATGTTAAACGTTTGACAGACTTATATAATTCATTTAAAAAGGATCAAGGGAGATAAAAAATAACTTTCATTGAGGGGACCTCTGTTGTGCTAGGTGCTTTATATGACTGCATTTAATCCTCAAAACATCCTTAGGATGGAGGTGACTTCCACATCTTATAGGTGAAATAAGAGTCTTTAGAGGGCTATGGTCATACAACTGATAAATAGCAGTGGTAAGATTTGAACCAGGATCTGTCCAGTTCCAAAGTGTAGCTTCTTTCTGTCATATGCTACTTCCTTGAAAGAGCAGTGATGGTGATGATGATGATGATGATGATGATGACAATGATGGCAACTACTACCTGATAATAGTATTTGTAATAATAACAGGCAAGTGGTTTTCTTTTTAAGGTTTACTGTGTGCCAGAGGTTATCTTATTTAATCTTTACCATAATCTATGAGATAAGCACCATTACTAGAAAAAAATGGAGGCTTAGAGAGGAAAGTGACTTATCTAAGTCACCCATAGCGGGTGATAGAGCAACAAAAATCAATCTCATCCTATTCTGATATTTCAAAATAAAGAACTTGAAGTATAAATTTTTTTCATTTTTCTTTGGCTTCTTCAGTGCTGTTACACTGTAACCATTTTGAGTATTTGAAGTTCTTTGGAATCTATTTTCATTAGATCATGACTGTATTAGTAATATCATATTTTAATAGGTTTTACAGCTTTAAATATTTTTCTAATACTGCATTGATTAATAAATAGTGGCATTGTACAGTACCCCTTGAGGATATTCTCATTTAGTAAATGAGGACACGGACCTCCAGATTAATTGTTTGCCTTAGGTCTTTTATCAGATCAGAAGCAAATCTAGAACAGGGCTTATACAGTTTATGATTTTAGGTCATGCAGCTGCTTTTATCTTGAACTACTTTGTATCCATGTGTTAGGTGGTTAAAGCTGCTATATGGGGTGCTTTGTCCAGAAGGATCTTTCTGCATTTTTTTCTGATTTCTATTTGAGAAATTAGGTCTCTGGAAGTTCTATAGCTTGAAGGGCAGGAAATGAGCCTTATGGTTGATCTAATTTCTACATTGAGGAATGATCACCAGTATTCATTCCGCATAAAATATATATACACTGCTCCCTTCTTTTTTTAAAAAAAATTTAACGAGAAAAGTTATACCACAATTATTTTATTTAAAAATCTGTATAGACAAGTTTTGAAATATGTAGGCTACGTCTCTCATGCTGACAGTTAAACTTGTTCAGTTCTGTTTTCATATCAAGTGTGGGCATAGATAAGTATTCTTCATAAAAAATTTCTTTCTAAACTTACATAACAGCATCTTTTAACTGAATGGTTACATTTTCATTGCATAAACACTAAAAGCCTGCTGTGAGCCAGTTTTGCACCAATATGACATAAAAAAAACAGGGTTCTCACTCCTTGAAGATCCTGCTGGGAAGATTAAACAGGTATATGAGAGAACTAGGAAAACTTCAGTGTTGTGGTTCCACACTTTAAGTGCTGAGCAGACAGAGGGCAAAGGGGGCATTAATGCAAGGAGGTTAAGATGCTTGGGCCTCCGTTGGGCCCAAAACTTGTAACACTTTTTTCTCTCCAGCATCTCCTCTTAAGTCTGAGATTTATAGTTTGGTACAATATGTTGCTGATATATTAAAGTACTTAATGGATTGGCTATTCAGTTGTTTTTAACATCCTTCTTTACAAATATGATCAGACTGCATTCATAAAGTTTGACAGTACTGATTAAAGTATTTTAATCATTTTATAGACTATTTTAAGAAAGAATCAGGAAGCAAAGAGATCCTAAAATAGTAATGTTTTCTCCTTTTAGCCAATAATTTTGCCTACATTTAAAAATTTTAATTTGCATATGCTCTGGGTATATAACTACATAACCAAAGGGCAAGTTGGGAGGAAAGTTAAATATCTTGGGTGATCTTTTGCACGTCGATTTTCTTTCATTTTTTTCTAAAAAATTATACCACTCTTTTAAGTTTATAATCCTCTTTTCATATTCTTACCTTTGAATCCAGTTGCACTATAAAGCAGCCATCCTCATCGCCAATTAAATGTTGTATAAAATAAAAAAATAATTTAACATTGAATTAATAAGAAAAAAGTTTGGAGTTTTAAAAATTAAATTTTATTTTTTTATTGAAGTAGAGTTGATTTACAGTGCTGTGCCAATCTCTGCTGTACAGGAAAGTGACTCAGTTATACACATACATTCTTTTTTTATACTCTTTTCCATTATGGTTTAATCACAGGATATTGAGTATAGTTCCCTGGGCTATACAGTAGGACTTTGTTATTTATGGGAGGATTTATTATTTTTTTTAATTAAAAAATTATTTATTTATTTAATTTTTGGCTGCGTTGGGTCTTTGTTGCTGCGCGTGGACTTTCTCTAGTTGTGGCGAGCAGGGGCTACTCTTTGTTGCAGTGCGCGGGCTTCTCATTGCGGTGGCTTCTCTTGTTGCAGGGCACGGGCTCTAGGCATGTGGGCTTCAGTAGTTGCAGCACGCATTCTCATAGTTGCAGCACACGGGCCCTAGAGTGCGCAGGCTTCAGTAGTTGTGGCTCGCGGGCTCTAGAGGGCAGGCTCAGTAGTTGTGGTGCACAGGCTTAGTTGCTCCACAGCATGTGGAATGTTCCTGGGTCAGCGATCAAACCGGTGTCCCCTGCATTGGCAGGTGGATTCTTAACCACTGCACCACCAGGGAAGTCCCAGTGGGAGGATTTTTACAATTATTCTTAATAAAGTTGCGGTAAACCACGTAATCATGTATCTTGCTGCTGAAATAGACGCTACAGATGGCGTGATTCAGTCCCTCTTTTCCAGCAGGTAAAATTTCATCGCCTTAAGGACAACTGCGGACTAGACATATTGAGATATGGTGCCTGCTCCAATTAGCTCTTTTAGTAAAGAAGCAGGAAGTAATGAAGGCTCCCATTGGAATGATGGCAGTGAGAATGAACAGAGTTCATGGATGCATGAGATATTTAGAGGTTACACTTACATTGTTTGAGGAATCAGAAGTAATGAATCCCGGATGGCAGGAGAATCAGTGAAACTTTAATTGAGATAGACATTAGGAAGAGGGCCTGGTTTAGGGAAGAAGTCATGAACTTGATTTGATTAAGCATGTTGAGTTTGAACAATCCTTATGGAGATATTTTTAAAAGGTATTTGAAAATGTGAGCATGGAGCTCAGGAGAAAGGCTAGGGTCACACAGTATATTCCTCAAGAATAATGAAGTAAAGAAAATGGAAAAGTCTTATCTATTGTTGTTGTTATACTTAGCATAGCAGATAACAGAGGACCTGCCATGTAATTAATACTCAATGAATGAATAAGAATTTGTGGGTGTAGGTTTGATCTTTGCCAGTGGAATAACCAATGAGAAAAGAGGGGGGAAAAGTTAAGAATAAAATCTTGGGAAACACTTGCCTTTTAGAGGACAGGAGGCAGAGGGAGGGCTGGGGAAAGCCAAGGGGAAACCAACCTGGTAAATGTTCGTAGAAGATAAAGCACAAGAGAGGATCAACGGAAGAGAATTGAAGGACAGGAGAGCACAACGATCAAGAGAAAGCTTGATTTTTGGCAGTTTTATTTTTGGTACTTTCAAGTGAGCAATTTCAGTAAGATAAGGGTGATGGATGCTTATTAGAGGCAGTTAGTATGTGGACTATTTTCAAGAGGCTTGAAAATAAAGGAGAGGAAAATGGGAGCATATTAAGAGGTATCAGAAGACTGTAGATTTTCTTAAAGTAGACATGTATGTAGAAGAAAAGGAATCTGAAAATGCAAATAAGATATGGTATAGTTGACGGAAGATTTTGGAGGAGGTGAGAGGGAATGCCATAAGCTCAGAGTACAGAGAGCTAGTCTTGGAAGGGTAGGAGTGATACTTTGTCAAAGACAAAGTTCCTCCTCCTCATCATTTGAATATGCTCAAGTCTTTGCATCGTTAAAAAAAATGACTGCTGCTACACTGTCCCCAGCTCCATCTCCCTTTCTAGCAACAGGCCCCTCCTTTCTTCACTTCATGGCTAGTTATTTTGTAGAATGTTGCTCGGTATGGGTTTGTCTGATGTTTCCTCATGATTTGGCTGAGATCATGCATTTTTTTTGAGCAATAATATGAAATTGATACATTTCATTACTGTATGTTAACTGATCACTCAGTTAAGGTGGTGTCTACCAGGTTCCTTCACTGCTGTGTTATTTTTTCCCTTTGTCGCTTATAAATATCTTGTTGGGGGAGATGTTCTTGAGTCTGCAAATATCCTGTTTCTCATCATACTCTTTTTTTTTTTTTTTTTTTTTTGCGATACGCGGGCCTCTCGTTGTGGCCTCTCCTGTTGCGGAGCACAGGCTCCGGACGCGCAGGCTCAGCGGCCATGGCTCACGGGCCCAGCCGCTACGCGGCATGTGGGATCTTCCTGGACCGGGGCACGAACCCATGTGCCCGGCATCGGCAGGCGGACTCTTAACCACTGCGCCACCAGGGAAGCCCTCTCATCATACTCTTACCCACTAATTTTACCATCCATTGATGATTGTTGCTTTCAACAGTTATTACTACGGTGTGTGCCAAATCGTGACTTTCTATTTCTATCCCTCTTTCAGAGTAGAGGTTCTTAACTTGAGGTCTCTATTGTAGACATATACCTGTGTGCATTTTACTCTGGAGAAGAGGTGCAGCATTTATTTTATCAGGTTTTCAACAGATCGTTTTCTATCCATCACTCCTTTTCAACTATATGATCACAGCACCTAACTCCATTAAGGTAGATGAAAGGAATCCTTTGTGTATTTGACTTCTGCTTCTGATCTCTCTCTATAGCTTATTCCAGATTCCTCTGGAAAGGTGCAGTGCATAATTGACCAAGGTCTCCTGGTGTAAATAAAAGCAGATCTGCAGCGTCTGTTGTTGTCCTATGTTGTCAAGACTTTGTCTTCCCTTGCCCACAGTTGGGAAACCACTAAATTTTGATATACATATCTCTAGTTTTATCTCAGAGAACATGTATTTTCATCTCTATGAAATGTTTAAAAGTTAAATACAATATTTAGTCTGTTCTATAACTAAGACTGATAAAAATTTTAGCTTTTTATATGTAATATTGCCACAAGTTGTGATAACTTAGTTTTTTTTCTTTTTTCGTTTTTTAAATTGAGATATAGCTGAGTTTCTTTTTATTATGAGCTGTGTTTTCTTGGAGTAAATAGATTCTTGTGAAAGAAAGCTTAATTGAGACCTTAGCTGAAACATGAATTTTTATAAGAAGTAGTTTATGTTTTATTTTTAATGTTCCGGAAGCCATTTCTATAGATTTGTCCTTTTCTCAACTAGCAAAAATGAGATTCTTATTTTTTTTGTTCTTTAGGAGATACTAAGTCACTTCTATCCATGCATTTAAAAAAAATAAAGCTGCTACCACAAGATAGTCAGTTTTGTAGGTATATTCATGAATTGATCTTATTTTTAAAATAGGATGATCATCTTGAGTCCAATTGTGGTTTTCATAAAAGTTTACGTTTTTATGATAGTACACAGACACTTGAAATGAATTCTGCAATATAGTGCAAAATTCAACAACTTATTAAAAGGAGGCTTGATTAAGCAATGCCTGTTTCTTTTGCACAGTTGGAAAGTCAATGCTTTGCTATTTGAGAAATTTCTTTGTATATTTAGTCTCTAAAAAAAAAATAGAGATAGTCTTTTTCCTCCCTTCAGATATTCAGATTGTTTGGGGGCGAATTACTATAGGGAAAATTAAATTTTAAGCAAAGGGGTCAGTATAAAACAGACAGATTTTTCTAGTAAAGCAGTATGGTATATATAAGCATGGGGGAAATCTCAACCTGTTCACTGTTATAAAAATACCACGTGTGTGGCAACTAATATCAGGAAAAGTATTGGAATGATAAATGCCATACTGTGGTAGACATATATGTTAAGGAGCTTGAACTTAGAAGGGAGGAGATCTGAGACTTAAGGAGGGCCTGAACTAGAGGAGTGGTAGAAGGAATGAGTTCCAGAAATACTAAAGAAGTCCAATCAGAAGGACATGGTGATAAATTGAATGTAGGAGATGAGATAGGAATCGAGGACCTGGCATGGGTGTATGGTGCTCCCACCTTAAATAGAAAGATAAGAGAAAGAGAAGGTTTGGGGGAAAATCTGATGTGTTCAGTGTTGTACAAGAGAGCCTGAGGTGCTTCTAGATTCTGATTGGAGACATCCATGTCACAGGACGATGTGGTGGGGCTTGGGGGGAGCCTGAGGTTGAGAGTCGTTAGCATAACAGTGGTGGTTGCAACTATGTGATTAAGTATGATTACTCAGGCCAGACCTTACAGAGTAAGAAGAGTTTGGGGTTAAAGATGTAGTTCTGGCACCACCTACATGGAATGGGCAGGCAGAAAAGAAAGTTTTTTTTAAGAGAGTACAGTGCCATAAAGACCAAAAAAGGAGACTTTTAAGGAGAGAGTGATAACATAAATTTGACAGCATTAATCCTAGTCATGTTGTCAAGTACACAGGAGAAATGTCATTGAGGTTTTCTTTTTTTTTTTTGCGGTACGTGGGCCTCTCACTGTTGTGGCCTCTCCCATTGCGGAGCACAGGCTCCGGACGCGCAGGCTCAGCGGCCATGGCTCCCGGGCCCAGCCGCTCCGCGGCATGTGGGATCTTCCCGGACCGGGGCACGAGCCCGTGTCCCCTGCATCGGCAGGCGGACTCTCAACCACTGCGCCACCAGGGAAGCCCTCATTGAGGTTTTCTTTTCTTTTTTTAAAAAAATATTTATCTATTTGGCTGTGCCAGGTCTTAGTTGCAGCACGTGGGATCTTCATTGCCACATGTGGGATCTTTTAGTTGCGGCATGCAGGATCTTTAGTTCTGGTATGCGGGATCTTTAGTTGCGGCATGCGGGATCTAGTTCCCTGACCAGGGATCGAACCCAGGGCCCCTGCATTGGGAGCGTGGAGGCTTAGCCACAGGACCACCAGGGAAGTTGCGAGATTTCCTTTTTTTTTTTTTAAAGCAGATTTTCAAGCATTTTGACCAAAAAGTAGATTTTTCTATTTTGTTCAGCATCTATCAGTTAAAGAAAGATTTTTTTTCACATCTTTAGTACTTTTAAAAAAATTATATTTTTCCTGCTTCTTACCATTTGGGGCCTACTTTATTTCCTATTTTTCTCTATTTCTAATTTTCTTAAACTTGGAAGACTTATAGGACTTTTGTTATGATCAACCTGCCGTAGGCCAATGTAAAACCTGACTCTTCTGTTTTGCTAAGTTGTTAATGTTGTCAGCATCGAACATGACACTAAATCTGAATCCGTTTTGATGGTGACTCATTTAAAACATCACAGTCGACTCTGGGAAGATGGCGGAAGAGTAAGACGCAGAGATCACCTTCCTCCCCACAGATACATCAGAAATTCATCTACACGTGGAACAACTCCAACAGAACACCTACTGAACGCTGACAGAAGACCTCAGACCCCCCAAAAGGCAAGAAACTCCCCACATACCTGGGTAGGTCAAAAGAAAAAAAGAATAAACAGAGACAATAGGATATGGACGGGACCTGCACCAGTGGGAGGGAGCCGTGAAGGAGGGAAGGTTTCTACACACTACAAGCCCCTTCGCGGGCGGAGACTGCAGGTGGCGGAGGGGGAAAGCTTCGGAGTAGCGGAGGAGAGCACAGCAACAGGGGTGCGGAGGGCAAAGCGGAGAGATTTTGGCACAGAGGATCGGTGCCCTCAGGCACACACCAGCCCGAGAGGCTTGTCTGCTCGGCCCACGGGGCGGGCGGGGCTGGGAGCTGAGGCTCGGGTATCGGCTTTCAGTCGGAGCGCAGGGAGAGGACTGGGGCTGGCGGCAGGAAGAGAGCCTGAAGGGGTTAGTGCTAGCCCGGAGGGAGTCCGGGGAAAGGGTCTGGAGCTACCGGAGAGGCAAGAGACTTTTTTCCCTTTTGTTGCCTGGTGCGCGAGGAGAGGGCATTCCCCTCCCTCCCCTCTGCCTGAGTGAGCCAGAGCCCCCGAATCAGCAGCTCCTTTAAACCCGTCCTGTCTGAGCGAAGAACGGACGCCCTCCGGCGACCTACGCGCAGAGGCGGGGCCAGGTCCAAGGCTGAGACCCGGGAGTTGTGAGAGCAGAGACAGGGAAATCTCTCTGTGTAGCCTCGGAGGCAGTGGATTAAAGCTCCACGGTCCATTTGATGTGCCCTGCGTCTGTGGAGTGTATGAATGGACAGCGAATCATCCCAAATTGAGGAAGTGGACTTTGAGGACAAGATTTAAGACTTTCCCCCCTTTTTACAACGAATTATCCCAAATTAAGGAGGTGGACTTAGCAAGATTTCAGACTTCTCGCCCTTTTCCTCTTTTTACAACGAATTATCCCAAATCGAGGAGGTGGACTTGGAGAGCAAGATTTTTTATTTTTCTCCCTGCTCTCTTTTTGTGAATGTGTATGTGTAATCTTCTGTGTAAGATTCTCTCTGTATAGCTTTGCTTCCACCATATGTCCCAGGGTTCTATCGGTCCATGTTTTTTTTTTCAATAATTACTTTTTAATTTTAATAACGCTACTATATTTCATACTTTATTCTATTTTACTTTACCTGCTCTTTCTTTTTTTCCTACCTTCCCTTCCTCCCTCCCTCCCTCCGCTCCTCTTTTCCTTCTTTCTTTTTCTTTCCTCCCTCCCTCCCTCCCACCCTTCTTTCCACTTTCTTTTTCTTCCCTTCCTCCCTCCCTCCCTCCCTTCTTCCATTCACTCTTCCTTTTGCTTTCATTCCTCCCTCCCTCCCTCCTTTCTTTCCTTCTTTCCATCCTCCCTCCCTCCCTCCTTTCTTTCTTTCTTCCTTCCTTCCTTTCCTCCCTTCTTCCTTTCTTTCCCTCTCTCTTTCTTTCTTCTACTAATTATTTCTTTCTACTTTTTCTCACTGTTATTCTGAGCCGGGTGGATGAAAGGCTCGTGGTGCTGCAGCCAGGAGTCAGTGCTGTGCCTCTGAAGTGGGGGAGCCAACCTCAGGACACGGGTCCACAAGAGACCTCCCAGCTCCACATAATATCAAGCAGCGAAAATCTCCCAGGGATCTCCATCTCAACACCAGCACCCAGCTTCAGTCAACGACCAGCAAACTACAGTGCTGGTCACCCTATGCCAAGCAACTAGCAAGGCAGGAACACAACCCCACCCATTAGCAGAGAGACTACCTAAAAACATAATAAGGCCACAGGCACCCCGAAACACACCACCAGACGTGGACCTGTCCACCAGAAAGACAAGATCGAGCCTCAACCACCAGAACACAGGCATTAGTCCCCCCCACCAGGAAGCCTACACAACCTACTGAAACAACCTTAGCCACGGGGGACAGATACCAAAAACAACGGGAACTACGAATCTGCAGCCTGCAAAAAGGAGACCCCAAACACAGTAACATAAGCAAAATGAGAAAGCAGAAAAACACACAGCAGGTGAAGGAGCAAGATAAAAACCTACCAGACCTAACAAATGAAGAGGTAATAGGCAGTCTACCTGAAAAAGAATTCAGAATAATGATAGTAAAGATGATCCAAAATCTTGGAAATAAGATAGACAAAATGCAAGAAACAGTTAACAAGGACCTAGAAGAACTAAAGATGAATCAAGCGTCGATTAAAAACACAATAAATGAAATGAAAAATACTCTAGATGGGATCAATAGCAGAATAACTGAGGCAGAAGAACGGATAAGTGAGGTGGAAGATAAAATAGTGGAAATAACTGATGCAGAGCAAAATAAAGAAAAAAGAATGAAAAGAATAGAGGACAGTCTCAGAGACCTCTGGGACAACATTAAACGCACCAACATTCGAATTATAGGGGTTCCAGAAGAAGAAGAGAAAAAGAAAGGGACTGAGAAAATATTTGAAGAGATTATAGTTGAAAACTTCCCTAATATGGGAAAGGAAATAGTTAATCAAGTCCAGGAGGCACAGAGAGTCCCATACAGAATAAATCCAAGGAGAAATACGCCAAGACACATATTAATCAAACTGTCAAAAATTAAACACAAAGAAATCATATTAAAAGCAGCAAGGGAAAAACAACAAATAACACACAAGGGAATCCCCATCAGGTTAACAGCTGATCTCTCAGCAGAAACTCTACAAGCCAGAAGGGAGTGGCAGGACATAATTAAAGTGATGAAGGAGAGAAACCTGCAACCAAGATTACTCTACCCACAATGGATCTCATTCAGATTTGATGGAGAAATTAAAACGTTTACAGACAAGCAAAAGCTGAGAGAGTTCAGCACCACCAAACCAGCTTTACAACAAATGCTAAAGGAACTTCTCTAGGCAAGAAACACAACAGAAGGAAAAGACCTACATTAACGAACCCAAAACAACTAAGAAAATGGGAATAGGAACATACATATCAATAATTACCTTAAATGTAAATGGACTAAATGCTCCCAGCAAAAGACACAGAGTGGCTGAATGGATACAAAAACAAGACCCATATATATGCTGTCTACAAGAGACCCACTTCAGACCTAGAGACACATACAGATTGAAAGTAAGGGGATGGAAAAACATATTCCATGCAAATGGAAATCAAAAGAAAGCTGGAGTAGCAATTCTTGTATCAGACAAAATAGACTTTAAAATAATGACTATTAGAAGAGACAAAGAAGGACACTACATAACGATAAAGGGATCGATCCAAGAAGAAGATATAACAATTGTAAATATTTATGCACCCAACATAGGAGCACCTCAATACATAAGGCAAATACTAACAGCCATAAAAGGGGAAATCGACAGTAACACAATCATAGTAGGGGACTTTAACACCCCACTTTCACCAATGGACAGATCATCCAAAATGAAAATAAATAAGGAAACACAAGCTTTAAATGATACATTAAACAAGATGGACTTAGTTGATATTTATAGGACATTCCATCCAAAAACAACCGAATACACATTTTTCTCAAGTGCTCATGGAACATTCTCCAGGATAGATCATATCTTGGGTCACAAATCAAGCCTTGGTAAATTTAAGAAAATTGAAATTGTATCAAGTATCTTTTCCGACCACAATGCTATGAGACTAGACATCAATTACAGGAAAAGATCTGTAAAAAATACAAACACATGGAGGCTAAACAATACACTACTCAATAACGAAGTGATCACTGAAGAAATCAAAGAGGAAATTAAAAAATACCTAGAAACAAATGACAATGGAGACACGACGACCCAAAACCTATGGGATGCAGCAAAAGCAGTTCTAAGGGGGAAGTTTATAGCAATACAATCCCACCTTAAGAAACAGGAAACATTTCGAGTAAACAACCTGACCCTGCACCTAAAGCAATTAGAGAAAGAAGAACAAAAAACCCCCAAAGTTAGCAGAAGGAAAGAAATCATAAAGATCAGATCAGAAATAAATGAAAAAGAAATGAAGGAAACAATAGCAAAGATCAACCAAACTAAAAGCTGGTTCTTTGAGAAGATAAACAAAATTGACAAACCATTAGCCAGACTCATCAAGAAAAGAAGGGAGAAGACTCAAATCAATAGAATTAGAAATGAAAAAGGAGAAGTAACAACTGACACTGCAGAAATACAAAAGATCATGAGAGATTACTATAAGCAACTCTATGCCAATAAAATGGACAACCTGGAAGAAATGGACAAATTCTTAGAAATGCACAACCTACCAAGACTGACTCAGGAAGAAATAGAAAATATGAATAGACCAATCACAAGCACTGAAATTGAAACTGTGATTAAAAATCTTCCATCAAACAAAAGCCCAGGACCAGATGGCTTCACAGGCGAATTCTATCAAACATTTAGAGAAGAGCTAACACCCATCCTTCTCAAACTCTTCCAAACAATATCAGAGGAAGGAACACTCCCAAACTCATTCTACGAGGCCACCATCACCTTGATACCAAAACCAGGCAAGGATGTAACAAAGAAAGAAAACTACAGGCCAATATCACTGATGAACATAGATGCAAAAATCCTCAACAAAATACTAGCAAACAGAATCCAACAGCACATGAAAAGGATCATACACCATGATCAAGTGGGGTTTATTCCAGGAATGCAAGGATTCTTCAATATACGCAAATCAATCAATGTGATACACCATATTAACAAGTTGAAGGAGAAAAACCATATGATCATCTCAATAGATGCAGAGAAAGCTTTCGGCAAAATTCAACACCCATTTATGATAAAAACCCTGCAGAAAGTAGGCATAGAGGGAACTTTCCTCAACATAATAAAGGCCATATATGACAAACCCACAGCCAACATTGTCCTCAATGGTGAAAAACTGAAACCATTTCCACTAAGATCAGGAACAAGACAAGGCTGCCCACTCTCACCACTCTTATTCAACCTAGTTTTGGAAGTTTTAGCCACAGCAATCAGAGAAGAAAAGGAAATAAAAGGAATCCAAATTGGAAAAGAAGAAGTAAAGCTGTCACTGTTTGCAGATGACATGATACTATACATAGAGAATCCTAAAGATGCTACCGAAAAAGTACTAGAGCTAATCAATGAATTTGGTAAAGTAGCAGGTTACAAAATTAATGCACAGAAATCTCTGGCATTCCTGTACACTAATGGTGAAAAATCTGAAAATGAAATCAAGAAAACACTCCCATTTAACATTGCAAGAAAAAGAATAAAATATCTAGGAATAAACCTACCTAAGGAGACAAAAGACCTTTATGCAGAAAATTATAAGACACTGATGAAAGAAATTAAAGAGGATACAAATAGATGGAGAGATATACCATGCTCCTGGATTGGAAGAATCAATATTGTGAAAATGACTCTACTACCCAAAGCAATCTACAGATTCAATGCAATCCCTATCAAACTACCACTGGCATTTTTCACAGAACTAGAACAAAAAATTTCAAAATTTGTTTGGAAAAACAAAAGACCCCGAATAGCCAAAGCAATCTTGAGAACGAAAAACGGAGCTGGAGGAATCAGGCTCCCTGACTTCAGACTATACTACAAAGCTACAGTAATTAAGACAGTGTGGTACTGGCATAAAAACAGAAAGATAGATCAGTGGATCAGGATAGAAAGCCCAGAGATAAACACACTCACATATGGCCAACTTATCTTTGATAAAGGAGGCAGGAATGTACAGTGGAGAAAGGACAGCCTCTTCAATAAGTGGTGCTGGGAAAACTGGATAGGGACATGTAAAAGTATGAGATTAGATCATTCCCTAACACCATACACAAAAATAAGCTCAAAATGGATTAAAGACCTAAATGTAAGGCCAGAAACTATCAAACTCTTAGAGGAAAACATAGGTAAAACACTCTATGACATAAATCACAGCAAGATCCTTTTGGACCCACCTCCTAGAGAAATGGAATTAAAAACAAAGATAAACAAATGGGACCTAATGAAACTTCAAAGCTTTTGCACAGCAAAGGAAACCATAAACAAGACCAAAAGACAACCCTCAGAATGGGAGAAAATATTTGCAAATGAAGCAACTGACAAAGGATTAATCTCCAAAATTTATAAACAGCTCATGCAGCTCAATAGCAAAAAAACAAACAACCCAATCCAAAAATGGGCAGAAGACTTAAATAGGCATTTCTCCAAAGAAGATATACAGACTGCCAACAAACACATGAAAGAATGCTCAACATCATTAATCATTAGAGAAATGCAAATCAAAACTACAATGAGATATCATCTCACACCAGTCAGAATGGCCATCATCAAGAAATCTAGAAACAATAAATGCTGGAGAGGGTGTGGAGAAAAGGGAACACTCTTGCACTGCTGGTGGGAATGTGAATTGGTACAGCCACTATGGAGAACAGTATGGAGGTTCCTTAAAAAACTAAAAATAGAACTACCATATGACCCAGCAATCCCACTACTAGGCATATACCCTGAGAAAACCATAATTCAAAAAGAGACATGTACCAAAATGTTCATTGCAGCTCTATTCACAATAGCCCGGAGCTGGAAACAACCTAAGTGTCCATCATCGGATGAATGGATAAAGAAGATGTGGCACATATATACAATGGAATATTACTCAGCCATAAAAAGGAACGAAACTGAGCTATTTGTAATGAGGTGGATAGACCTAGAGTCTGTCATACAGAGTGAAGTAAGTCAGAAAGAGAAAGACAAATACCGTATGCTAACACATATATATGGAATTAAAAAAAAAAAATGTCATGAAGAACCTAGGGGTAAAACGGGAATAAAGACACAGACCTACTTGAGAATGGACTTGAGGATATGGGGAGGGTGAAGGGTAAGCTGTGACAAAGCGAAAGAGAGGCGTGGACATATATACACTACCAAACGTAAGGCAGATAGATAGTGGGAAGCAGCCGCAGAGCACAGGGAGATCAGCTCGGTGCTTTGTGACCGCCTGGAGGGGTGGGATGGGGAGGGTGGGAGGGAGGGAGACGCAATAGGGAAGGGATGTGGGAACAGATGTGTATGTATGACTGATTCACTTTGTTATAAAGCAGAAACTAATAAAAAAAAAAAAAAAAAAAACATCACAGTCTTTTTTTCTTTTTTTAAAAATTTTTATTGGAGTATAGTTGCTTTACAATGTTGTGTTAGTTTCTACTGTACAGCAAAGTGAATCAGCTATATATATACATATATTCCCATATCCCCTCCCTCTTGCATCTCCCTTCCACCCTTCCTATCCCACCCCTCTAGGTGGTCACAAAGCACCGAGCTCATCTCCCTGTGCTATGCGGCTGCTTCCCACTAGCTATCTATTTTACATTTGGTAGTGTATATGTGTCACTGCCACTCTCTCATTTCGTCCTAGCCTACCCTTGTCCCTCCTTGTGTCCTCAAGTCCATTCTCTACGTCTGTGTCTTTATTCCTGTCCAGCCCCTAGGTTCTTCATAACCATTTTTTTTAAGATTCCGTATATATGTGTTAGTATACGGTATTTGTTTTTCTCTTTCTGACTTACTTCACTCTGTATGACAGACTCTAGGTCCATCCACCTCATCACTACAAATAACTCAATTTCGTTTCTTTTTATGGGTGAGTAATATTCCATTGTACATATGTGCCACTTCTTCTTTATCCATTCGTCTGTCAATGGACATTTAGGTTGCTTCCATGTCCTGGCTATGGTAAATGGAACTGCAATGAACACTGTGGTACATGACTCTTTTTGAATTATGGTTTTCTCAGGTTATATGTCCAGTAGTGAGATTGCTGGGTCATATGATAGTTCTATTTTTAGGTTTTTAAGGAACCTCCATACTGTTCTCCATACTGGATATATCAATTTACATTCCCACAAACAGGGCAAGAGGGTTCCTATTCGTCCACACCGTCTGCAGCATTTATTGTTTGTAGATTTTTTGATGATGGCCATTCTGACTGGTATGAGGTGATACCTCATTGTAGTTTTGATTTTCATTTCTCTAATGATTAGTGATGTTGAGCATTCTTTCATGTGTTTCTTGGCAGTCTGTATTATCTTTTCTGGAGAAATGTCTATTAAGCTCTTCTGCCCATTTTTGGATTCGGTTGTTTGTTTTTTTGATATTGAGCTGCGTTAGCTGCTTGTAAATTTTGGAGACTAATCCTTTGTCAGTTGCTTCATTTGCAAATATTTTCTCCCATTCTGTGGGTTGTCTTTTGGTCTTGTTTATGGTTTCCTTTGCTGTGCAAAAGCTTTGAAGTTTCATTAGGTCCCATTTGTTTATTTTTGTTTTTATTTCCATTTCCCTAGGAGGTGGGTCAAAAAGAATCTTGCTGTGATTTGTGTCTTAGCGTGTTCTGCCTATGTTTTCCTCGAAGAGTTTGATAGTGTCTGGCCTTACATTTAGGTCTTTAATCCATTTTGAGTTTCTTTTTGTGTATGGTGTTAGGGAGTGTTCTAATTACATTCTTTTACATGTAGCTGTCCAGTTTTCCCAGCAGCACTTTTGAATAAGCTGTCTTTTCTCCATTGTATATTCTTGCCTCCAGTATCAAAGATAAGGTGACCATATGTGTGTAGGTTCATCTCTGGGCTTTCTATCCTGTTCCATTGATCTATATTTCTGCTTTTGTGCCAGTACCATACTGCCTTGATTACTGTAGCTTTGTAGTATAGTCTGAAGTCCGGGAGCCTGATTGCTCCAGCTCTGTTTTTCTTTCTCAAGATTGCTTTGGCTAATTGGGGTCTTTTGTGTTTCCATACAAATTGTGCAATTTTTTGTTCTAGTTCTGTGAAAAATGCCATTGGTAGTTTGATAGGGATTGCATTGAATCTGTAGATTGCTTTGGGTAGTATGGTCATTTTCACAATGTTGATTCTTCCAATCCAAGAACGTGGTATATCTCTCCATCTGTTTGTATCATCTTTAATTTCTTTCATCAGTGTCTTATAGTTTTCTGCATAAAGGTCTTTTGTCTCCTTAGGTAGGTTTATTCCTAGGTATTTTATTCTTTTTATTGCAATGGTAAATGGGAGTGTTTCCTTAACTTTTCTTTCAGATTTTTCATCATTAGTGTGTAGTAATGCAAGAGATTTCTGTGCATTAATTTTTTGTCCTGCTACGTTACCAAATTCATTGATTAGCTCTAGTAGTTTTCTGTTAGAATCTTTAGGAATCTCTATGTATAGTACCATGTCATCTGAAGACAGTGACAGCTTTACTTCTTCTTTTCCCATTTGGATTCCTTTTATTTCTTTTTCTTCTCTGATTGTTATGGCTAAATCTTCCAAATCTATGTTGAATAATAGTGGTGAGGGTGGGCAGACTTGTCTTGTTTCTGATCTTAGTGGAAATGGTTTCAGTTTTTCACCATTGAGAATGAAGCTGGCTGTGGGTTTGTCATATATGGCCTTTATTATGTTGAGGTAGGTAGCCTCTGTGCCTACTTTCTGGAGGGTTTTTATCACAAATCGGTGTTGAATTTTGTCGAAAGCTTTTTCTGCATCTGTTGAGATGATCATATGGTTTTTACCCTTCAATTTGTTAATATGGTGTATCACATTGGTTGATTTGCGGATATTGAAGAATCCTTGCATTCCTGGGATTAACCCTACTTCATCATGGTGTATGCTCCTTTTCATGTGCTGTTGGATTCTGTTTTCTAGTATTTTGTTGAAGATTTTTGCATCTCTGTTCATCAGTGATATTGGCCTGTAGTTTTCTTTTTTTTGTGACATCTTTGTCTGGTTTTGGTATCAGGGTGGTGGTAGCCTTGTAGAATGTGTTTGATAGTGTTCCCCCCTCTGCTATATTTTGGAAGAGTTTCAGCAGGATAGGTGTTAAGTCTTCTCTAAATGATTGGTAGAATTCTCCTGTGAATCCATCTGGTCCTGGGCTTTTTTTGTTGGAAGATTTTAAATCACAGTTTCAGTTTCAGTGCTTGTGATTGGTCTGTTTATATTGCCTATTTCTTCCTGATTCAGTCTCGGATGGTTGTGCTTTTCTAAGAATTTGTCCATTTCTTCCAGGTTGTCCATTTTATTGGCATATTGTTGCTTGTAGTAATCTCTCATGATCCTTTGTATTTCTGCAGTGTCAGTTGTTACTTCTCCATTTTCATTTCTAATTCTGTTGATTTGAGTCTTCCTTTTTTTCTTGATGAGTCTGGCTAATGGTTTATCAATTTTGTTTATCTTCTCAATGAACCAGCTTTTAGTTTTATTGATCTTTGCTATCGTTTCCTTCATTTCTTCGTCATTTATTCCTGATGTGATCTTTATGATTTCTTTCCTTCTGTTAACTTTCTGGTTTTTGTTGTTGTTGTTGTTCTTCTTCTTTCTCTAATTGCTTTAGGTGTAAGGTGAGGTTGTTTATTTGAGATTTTTCTTGTGTCTTGAGCTAGGACTGTATTGCTATAAACTTCCCTTTTAGAACTGCTTTTGCTGCATCCCATAGCTTTTAGGTCCTCATGTTTTCATTGCCATTTATTTCTAGGTATTTTTTGATTTCCTCTTTGATTTCTTCAGTGATCTCTTGGTTATTTAGTAGTGTATTGTTTAGCCTCCATGTGTTTGTATTTTTTACAGATTTTTTCATGTAATTGATATCTAGTCTCATAGCATTGTGGTGAGAAAGATACTTGATACAATTTCAATTTTCTTAAATTTACCAGGGCTTGATTTGTGACCCAAGATATGGTGTATCTTGGAGAAGGTTCCATGAGCACTTGAGAAGAAAGTGTATTCTGTTGTTTTTGAATGGAATGTCCTATAAAAATCAATTAAGTCCATCTTGTTTAATGTGTCATTTAAACCTTGTGTTTCCTTATTTATTTTCATTTTGGATGATCTGTCCATTGGTGAAAGTGGGGTGTTAAAGTCCCCTTCTAGGATTGTGTTACTGTCGATTTCCCCTTTTATGGTTGTTAGCATTTGTCTTATGAATTGAGGTGCTCCTGTGTTGGGTGTTTAAATATTCACAATTGTTATATCTTCTTCTTGGATTGATCCCTTGATCATTATGCAGTGTCCTCTCTGTCTCTTGTACTTGTCTTTATTTTATTTTATTTTGTTTATTTATTTATTTTTTTGTGGTACGCGGGCCTCTCACTGTTGTGGCCTCTCCCGCTGCGGAGCACTGGCTCCGGACACGCAGGCTCAGTGGCCATGGCTCGTGGGCCCAGCCGCTCCATGGCATGTGGGATCTTCCCAGACTGGGGACGAACCCATGTCCCCTGCATCGGCAGGCGGACTCTCAACCACTGCGCCACTAGGGAAAGCCCTTTGTCTTTATTTTAAAGTCTATTTTGTCTGATATGAGAATTTCTACTCTGGGGTTATTTTGATTTCCATTTGCATGGAATATCTTTTTCCATCTCCTCACTTTCAGTCTGTATGTGTCCCTAGGTCTGAAGTGGGTCTGTTGTAGAGCATATACGCGGGTCTTGTTTTTGTATCCATTCAGCCAGTCTATGCCTTTTGGTTGGAGCATTTAATCTATTTACATTTAAGGTAATTATCGATATGTATGTTTCCATTACCATTTTCTTAATTGTTTTGGGTTTGTTATTGTAGGTCTTTTCCGTCTCTTGTGTTTCCTGCCTAGAGAAGTTCCTTTAGCATTTGTTGTAAAGCTGGTTTGGTGGTGCTGAAGTCTCTTAGCTTTTTCTCGTCTTTAAAGGTTTTAATTTCTCCATCTAATCTGAATGAGATTCTTGCTGGGTAGAGTAATCTTGGTTGTAGGTTTTTCCCTTTCATCACTTTAAATATGTCCTGCCTGTCCCTTCTGGTTTGCAGAGTTTCTGCTGAAAGATCAGCTGTTAACCTTATGGGGATTCCCTTGTATGTTATTTATTGCTTTTCCCTTGCTGCTTTTAATATTTTTTCTTTGTATTTAATTTTTGATAGTTTGATTAATATGTGTCTTGGCATGTTCCTCCTTGGATTTATCTTGTATGGGCCTCTCTGCGCTTCCTGGACTTGATTGACTATTTCCTTTCCCATATTAGGGAAGTTTTCAACTATAATCTCTTCAAATATTTTCTCAGTCCCTTTCTTTTTCTCTTCTTCCTCTGGGACCCCTATAATTCAAATGTTGGTGTGTTTAATGTTGTCCCAGATGTTTCTGAGACTGTCCTCAATTCTTTTTATTCTTTTTTCTTTATTCAGCTCTGCAGTAGTTATTTCCAATATTTTATTTTCCCGGTCCCTTATCTGTTCTTCTGCCTCAGTTATTCTGCTATTGATTCCTTCTAGAGAACTTTTAATTTCATTTGTTGTGTTGTTCATCATTGTTTGTTTGCTCTTTAGTTCTTCTGTGTCCTTGTTAAACATTTCTTGTATTTTCTCCATTCTATTTCCAAGATTTTGGATCATCTCTACTATCATTACTGTGAATTCTTTTTCAGGTAGACTGCCTGTTTCCTCTCCATTTGTTTGGCCTGGTGGGTTTTTACTTTGCTCCTTCATCTGCTGCATATTTCTCTGTCTTCCCATTTTGCTTAGCTTACTGTGTTTTGAGGTCTCTGTTTCACAGGCTGCAGGTTTGTAGTTCCCGTTGTTTTTGATGTCTGCCGCCAGTGAGTAAGGTTGGTTCAGTGGGTTGTGTAGGCTTCCTGGTGGAGGGGACTAGTGCCTGTGTTCTGGTGGATGAGGTTGGATCTTGTCTTTCTGCTGGGCAGGACTGTGTCTGGTGGTGTGTTTTGGTATGTGTGAACTTAGTATGATTTTAGGCAGCCTCTCTCCTAATGGATGGGGTTGTGTTCCTGTCTTGCTAGTTGTTTGGCATGTGGTGTCCAGCACTGGAACTTGCTGGTTATTGAGTGGAGCTGGGTCTTAGCATTGAGACGGAGATCTCTGGGAGAGCTCTCGCCGATTGATATTACGTGTGTCTGGGAGGTCTCTGGTTGTCCAATGTCCTGAACTTGGCTCTCCCACCTCAGAGGCTCAGGCCTGACACCAGCCCAGAGTACCAAGACCCTGTCAGCCACATGGCTCAGAAGAAAAGGGAGAAAAAACAGCAAGCAAGAAAACAATACAATAAAGTTATTAAAGTAAAAATTTTTTTTAATTATTAAAACAAAAAAAAGAAGAGATCAACCAAACCAATAAACAAATCCACCAATGATAGCAAGCACTAAAACAAGATAAACATAAAAATCCTAAACTATTCAGTTGCATACAGCAAACCCCAAGTCTACACTTGCTTCCAAAGTCCACTGCCTCAAATTTGGGATGATTCATTGTCTTTTTATGTATTCCACAGATGCAGGGTACATCAAGTTGTTTGTGAAGATTTCATTCTTTGCTCCTGGGGCTGCTGGGAGAAATTTCCCTTTCTCTTTTTGTTTGCATAGCTCCTGGGCTTCAGGTTTGGATTTGGCCCTGCTTCTGCGTGTACGTTGCCCTCTGGTGTCCCTTCGCCCAGACAGGAGGGGGTTAAAGGAGCGGCTGATTAGGGGGCTCTGCCTCACTCAAGGAGGGGTACGGAATGCAGGGCCTGCCTGCGGTGGCAGAGCCCGGTGTGACCTTGCAACAGCCTGACGCGTGCTGTGTGTTCTCTCCGGGAACTTGTCGCTGGATCACGATACCCTGGCAGTGGCAGGCTGCACAGACTTCTGGGAGGGGAGGTGTGGATAGTGACCTGTACTTGCACGCAGGATTCTTGGTGGCTGCAACAGCAGTGTTAGATTTCATGCCCGTCTCTGGTGTCCGCACTGATAGCTGTGGCTTGTGCCCTTCTCTGAAGCTCATTTAGGTGGTGTTCTGAATCCCCTCTTCTCACACACCCCGAAACAATGGTCTCTCGACTCAGGCAGCTCCAGAGTTCTTCCTGGACTCCCTCCCGGCTGGCTGTGGTGCACTAGCCCCTTTAGGCTGTGTTCACGCAGCCAACCCCAGTCCTCTCCCTGGGTTCTGACCTCCAAAGCCCGAGCCTCAGCTCCCAGCCCCCACCCTTCCCGGCGGGTGAGCAGACAAGCCTCTCGGGCTGGTGAGTGCTGGTTGGCACTGATCTTCTGTGCGGGAATCTCTCCGCTTTGCCCTCCGCACCCCTGTTGCTGCGCTCTCCTCCATGGCTCTGAAGCTTCCCCCCTGCCCACCCGCAGTCTCCGCCCGCGAAGGGGCTTCCTAGTGTGTGGAAACTTTTCCTCCTTCACTGCTCCCTCCCACTGGTGCAGGTCCCATCCCTATTCTTTTGTCTCTGTTTTTTCTTTTTTCTTTTTCCTACCCAGGTACGTGGGGAGTTTCTTGCCTTTTGGGAGGCCTGAGGTCTTCTGCCAGCGTTCATTAGGTGTTCTGTAGGAGTTGTTCCACATGTAGATGTATTTCTGATGTGTTTGTGGGGAGGAAGGTGATCTCCATATCTTACTCCTCCGCCATCCTGGAGGTCCTCTGACCCATATCTTCTTTATCCATTCCTCTGTTGATGGACATTTAGGTGGTTTCCATGTCCTGACTATTATAAATAGTGCTGCCATGAACATTGGGGTGCATGTGTCTCTTTGAATTATGGTTTTCTCAGGGTATATGCCCAGTAGTGGGATTGCTGGGTCACTTGGTAGTTCTATTTTTAATTTTTTAGGGAACCTCCATACTGTTCTCCATAGTGGCTGTACCAATTCACATTCCCACCAACCGTGCAAGAGGGTTCCCTTTTCTCCACACCGTCTCCAGCATTTATTGTTTGTAGATGTTGTGAAGATATGGCCATTCTGACTGGTGTGAGGTGATATCTCATTGTAGTTTTGATTTGCATTTTTCTATTTAAAAAAAAGAAAAACAAATACCATATGATATCACTTATATGTAAAATCTAAAACAGCCAAACTCATGAAAACAGAGACTAGAATGGTGGTTACCAGGGACTGGGGAATGGAGGATGTGGAGACATATTGGTCAAAGGGTACAAACTTCCAGTTATTTGATGAATAAATTCTTGAGATCTAATGTACAGCATGGGGTTATAGTTAATAATACTGTGTTATAATCAAATAACATAAATTTATATGTCAATTATACCTCAATAAAGCTGAAATTTAAAAAAAATTAAAAATAAATAAATAAAATAAAACCTCACAATCTGCACCTGTTCTCACCTAGTTTATCTGATCTTCACAAAAATCTTGATAGGACAGATTGTAATCTTCATTTCTCGTTTCTATCAATAGTTAAGGAATCTGCTTCCTTAATTGCATTACTGATCCAAAGATAGCTCTTAGTTTTCTGTTTCATTGGGGATATATCTAAAATGTTACAGCTGAAATAGGAAGTAGCTGCATGGCACAGGGAGATCAGCTGGGTGCTTTGTGACCACCTAGAGGGGTGGGATAGGGAGGGTGGGAGGGAGATGCAAGAGGGAGGAGATATGGGGATATATGTATACATTATAGCTGATTCACTTTGTTATACAGCAGAAACTAACACACCATTGTAAAGCAGTTGTACTCCGATACAGATGTTAAAAAATTTTTTTTAATAAAATTTACAGCTGAAAGGAGCCTTAGAGATCATCTCTTCTCATCGCTTCATTTTACAAATGGGAAAGCAGGCCTAAAGAGAGAAAACCACTTGCTTAATATCATATTGGCAGGAAAAGCAAAACCATGGTCTAGAACCCAGCTTTCCTGACTCCCGGTCCCTATAATAAGAACCACAGCTTAATTTGCATTACACGTAAAATCAGGCCATTCTCCTCTGTGTTTGATAGTCTCATATTGCTTTTGTTTCTTGGAAATAGTGTGCAGTTCGTGCAGCCACAGAAGGTAGAACTCTCGTTTTGGAAGGCTTGGAAAAGGCGGAGAGGAATGTTCTTCCTGTTTTGAACAACTTGCTGGAAAATAGGGAGATGCAGCTTGAAGATGGACGCTTCCTCATGTCTGCCGAGCGTTACGACAAACTTCTCCAAGTAAGAAAAGAAAAATGTGACTGCTTTGTCTTAGCTGTTGAGCTGTGGGTTGGCCATTTGTTGTATAAGACATGATTGTGTCAGAATGCGGACAAATGTTCAGGTGGCGCATATCTTGGGCAACTGCCTGAAGTCAGTCATGCGTTTGCAGTTTTGTATGGCTCTTCTGTTTTCCACATCACGTTAGAAGACCTCCCAGGTTTTTACTTCTGTTTGCCTATCTAATAACTATTCTTTCTTTCTCTCCTTTTAATTCTTTTTCCCTTTCTCCCTCCTTTTCCATCTTCTTTTTCCCTTCTCTTCTTTCTCTCAACAAGCCTAATAGCTTCTAGACTGGCCTGGGCACCAGGAAGACTAAGCTGAATAAAGTCCACTTGTTGGGTTCAAGAAGCTCAAAGCCCAGTAGATATTGACAGAAACGAGTAAAATATTTAAAGATACCCTGAAGGTCCCAGCTACCAGCATCGCCTGCCTGAGTTGTTTGTGAGAGCTTCGCAACTGGAACCCCTGCTTCCATCCTGGCTCCCCCAGGGCAGTTAGTGATCGCTTTAAAACACGAAGCAGAACAGGTCATTCCTCTGCTGTAAACCTCTAATGCCTTCCTGCTCTACTCAGAATATAATCTAAAATCCTCACAATGGAATACAGGGTCTTGGGTGATCTGGGCCATTACTGCCTCTTTGGCCTTATCTCCTTCTATCCTTCTCCTTTTTCATTCCACTCCAGCTGCTAGTATTCTTTTTATTGTACCATAACCTGCTGGATATGCATTATCCTATCTTATCAGTGCTTTGCACGGGCACTTTGCTCTTCTGGAATGGTTTTCTCCCAGATATCTGCCTGGCTCATTCCTCTATCCCTTTCAAGTCTTTGCTCAAATGTAATACAGGCATACCTTGTTACATTGCACTTCGCTCTAGTGTGCTTTGCAGATATGGTGTTATTTACGAATTGAAGGTTTGTGGCAACCCTGCATCAAACGAATCAGTGGGCACCATTTTTCTAACAGCATTTGCTTACTTCATGTCTCTGTGTTGCATTTTGGTAATTGTAACAATGTTTCAAACTTTTTCATTGTTATTATATTTGTTATGGTGATCTGTGACCCCTGATCTTTGACGTTACTGTTGCAGTTGTTTTGGGGCTCCTCGAAGCACACCCATGTATAAGATGGTGAACTTCATCAATAAATGTGTGTTCTGACAGCTCCACTGATCAGCTGTCCGTTCTCCACTCTGTGTCCCTCTTCTTGGGCCTCCCTATTCCCTGAGACACAACAATATTGAAATTAGGGCAATTAATAATCCTACAGTGGCCTCTAAGTGTTCAAGTGAAAGGAAAAGTCACTTGTCTCTCACTTTAAATCAAAAGCTAGAAGTGGGGCTTCCCTGGTGGCGCAGTGGTTGAGAGTCCATCTGCCGATGCAGGGTACACGGGTTCGTGCCCCGGTCCGGGAGGATCCCACATGCCGCGGAGCAGCTGGGCCCATGAGCCATGGCCACTGAGCCTGCGCGTCCGGAGCCTGTGCTCTGCAATGGGAGAGGCCACAGCTATGAGAGGCCTGCATACTGCAAACAACAACAACAACAACAACAACAACAACAACAAAAGCTAGAAGTGATTAAGCTTAATGAGGAGGCATGTTGAAAGCTGAGACAGGCCAAAAGCTAGGCCTCTTGCACCAGTTAGCCAAGTTGTGAATGCAAAGGAAAAGTTCATGCAGGAAAGTAAAAGTGTTACTCCAGTGAACACACAAATGGTAAGAAAGAGAAACAGCCTTATTGCTGAAGAAAATTTTAGTGGTCTGGATAGATGATCACACTAGCCACAACATTCCCTTAAGCCAAAGCCTAATCCAGAAGAAGGTCCAACTCTCTTCAATTCTTTGAAGGCTGAGAGAGGTGAGGAAACTGCAGAAGAAAAATTTGAAGTTAGCAGAGGTTGGTTCATGAGGTTTAAGGAAAGAAGCTGTGTCCATAACATAAAAGTGCAAAGTGAAGCAGCAAGTGCTTATGTAGAAGCTGTAGCAAGTTGTCCATAAGATTTAGCTAAGATAATTAATGAAGGTGGCTACACCAAACATCAGAGTTTCTGTGTAGATGAAACAGCCTTTTATTGGAAGAAGATGCCATCTAGGACTTTCATAGCTAGAGAGAAGTCGATGTCTGTCTTCAGAGCTTCAAAGGACAGGCTGACTCTCTTGTTAGGGGCTCATGCAGCTGGTGACTTTAAGTTGAAGCTAATGTTTATTTACCATTCTGAAAATCCTAGGGCCTTTAAGAATTATGTTACATCTACTCTGCCTGTGCTCTGTAAATGGAACAACAAAGCCTGGATGATAGCACATCTGTTTACAGCATGGTTTATTGTTAAGCTCACTGTTGAGACCTACTGCTCAGAAAAAAAATTCCTTTCAAAATATTACTGTTCATTGACAATGTGTCTGGTCACCCAAGAGCTCTGATGGAGATGTACGATGAAATTCACGTTGTTTTCATGCCTGCTAACACAACATTCATTCTGCAGTCCCTGGATCAAGGAGTAATTTTGACTTTCAAGTCTTATTATTTAAGCAATACATTTTGTAAGGGTATAGCTGCCATAGTAATTCCTCTGACATATCTGGGCAAACTAAATTGAAAACCTTCTGGAAAGGGTTTGCTATTGTAGATGCCATTAAGGACATTTATGATTCATAGGCAGAGATCAAAATATCAACGTTAACAGGAGTTTGGAAGAAGCTGACGCCAACTCTCATGGATGACTTTGAGGGGTTCAAGAGTTCAGTGGAGGAAGTAACTGCAGAGGTGACAGAAATAGCAAGAAAACTAGAATTAGAAGTGGAGCCTACAGATGTGACTGAACTGCTGCAATCTCATGATAAAACTTTAACAGATGAGGAGTTGCTTGCTATGGATGAGCAAAGGAAATGGTTTCTTGAGTTGGAATCTGCTCCTGATGAAGATACCGTGAAGGTTGTTAAAATGGCAACATATGATTTAGAATTTAGAACATAAACTTAGTTGATAAAGCAGAAGCAGGGTTCGAGAGGATTGACTCCAATTTTGAAGGAAGTTCTACTGTGGGTCAAATACTATCAAATAGCAGTGCCTGCTACAGAGAGTCAATTGATGCAGCGAGCTTCACTGTGGCCTTATTTGAGGGAACTGCCACGGCCATCCCAGCCTTCAGCAGCCACCATCCTCATCAGTCAGCAGCCACCAACACTGAGGCAAGATCCTCTACCAGCACAAAGCTGACTGTTCACTGAAGGCTCAGAAGATGGTCAGCATTTTTTGGCAATAAAATATTTTTAAATTAAGGTATGTGCATTTTTTAGACATAATGCTGTTGCATACTTCATAGACTACAGTGTAGTGTAAACGTAACTTTTATACGAACTGGAAAACCAAAAAATTTTTGTGACTTACTTTATTGCAATATGTGTTTTATTGTGGTGGTCTGAAACCAAACCTGCAGTATCTCCGAGGTCTGCCTGTATTACCAATGAAGCCTGCCCTCACCCTTTTATTAAGTACTTCAGTGTGCCCTCTGCCCCCATACTCCTTTACTCTGCTCTGTATTTTTCCACAGAGTCTTCTACTATCCCACATGATTTATTTACTTATGTTTTTAGCTCATTGTCTGCCTCCCTCTACTAGATCATACTTTCACTAGGCCAGGAATTTTGTCATTGTTGTTATCTCAAACTTTAGAACAATGCCTGGCACATGGTAGGTGCTCAATGACTATTTGTTGAATTAATGAATAAGTGCAATGAAGTCTTTAGATGCCGTGATATAAGAGGGTATAAAGAGGACAACAGCCAGGGACTGGGGGGCCCTTAAAAGGCTGATGAACAGTGAAGAGACATTGGAAGGGTCAGGCAGAGAAGGAAGGTATGACATTTAACAGGTGACTGCTGTGGACCAGTTACTTTCATTTTCACATGCATTATCACATTTAACTTTCGTAACAGCCATAGTAATATCGGTGATATTATTTCCACTTTATAGATGAGAAAATTGAGGCTCAGAGGGTGTGATAACAAGTTTTTGGTCACTTAGCTAGAATGTGCACCAAGCACTAGAGCCAGGATTTGTGACTCTGAAATCTACGCTGTTTCCGGTCTCAGCTCCACCATAGAGTAGTTGCAGTAATGTGGGCAAGTTACGTAACTCCTTTGAACGTCAGTTTATTCATCCATGAAAAGGAATTAAATGTCTATTTGGATTCTGGTGAAAATTAAATGAGAAAAATTCATGGAAAGTGCTTATCATGTATTAAGTTTTCAAAGAAGGTTCCTTATTATTATTAATATACCTTGGTAGAAATATATCCATAAACATAGTTATTTATTGAAGGTCTCTGGGCAGTCTCTGCTCTGCTGGTGGTCTACCCCTCTAGAACTACCATTTTACGACTTCTAGCTTGAACCAGTTTATTTTCCTTGCTCTTCCGACTGTTCCTTTGTGTTATTAGTATTATTTTTTTTACATCTTTATCGGAGTATAATTGCTTTACAATGGTGTGTTAATTTCTGCTTTATAACAAAGTGAATCAGTTATACATATACATATGTTCCAATATCCCTTCCCTCTTGCGTCTCCCTCCCTCCCACTCTCCCTATCCCACCCCTCCAGGCAGTCACAAAGCACCGAGCTGATCTCGCCTTTGTGTTACTGACTAGGGTTTAGAGATCTGACCCACATCGCCTTTGTTCCTGGATACTTCTCCTTTCAAACACCAGTCTTCATTTTGTGAGCCTTCCCTGGTATCCTGTTCCTGATTCCACTTTCCTCCCTTCCTTGACAGTTTGGCTTCAAGAGCATTCTCAAATACAGTTTACCCGGCAGTCAGGACATACATTCCTTAGCCTGGCTCTTGCACTTGTGATCTCTATCATTATGCTGTAATTGTTGATTTCTTACTCCTTTAGAATCATACCAAAACAGAATTGGATGCTTGGAAGATTGTCCGAGTCAGTGAAGATTTCCGAGTGATTGCCTTGGGCTTGCCGGTACCTAGGTACTCTGGGAATCCATTAGATCCCCCGCTCCGGTCTCGATTTCAAGCCAGAGATATTTATTATCTACCCTTCCAGGTATGTAGGAACAAAGATAATTTATTTTATTTTTAAATTTGTATTTATTTTTAATTGAAGTATAGTTGATTTACAATATTAGTTTCAGGTGTCCAACATAGTGATTCGATATTTTCATAGATTATACTTCATTTAAAGTTATTCTAAAATATTGGCTACATTCCCTGTGCTTGTAGCTTATTTTATACATAGTAGCTTATACCTCTTAATCCCCTCTTCCATCTTGCCCCTCTTCCCTTAAGGATAGTTTATTTTTTAAATAGTATTCCTGTTTATAATAAATTCAATTACTATAAAAATGTTACTGTGTTTGTAGATGTCCCCCTCAGTAGTTGATGGAAAGAAAAATGGATATAAAGGTAAAGAAAATCTCTGGAAACTAGAAAGAAAAGTTATTGTGGTATTATTTGTCTGAAAGATTTTTTTAAAAGACCAACTCTTCTTTTAGAAATGACATGTATCAAGAAATAATTTTTTGCTATTAATTACATAGTGTCTGCTTAATTAAAAGGTTGAATTATGTCTGTCAAACATTTGCATTTAATCTGTTACAATCCTTATTAATCAATTTGATATGTTTTATGTTATTTTAGGACCAACTTAAACTGTTGTATTCAGTTGGAGCCAATGTTTCTGCTGAGAAGTAAGTATTTCAGATATATATATGGACACTTAACATTGAATTTGTTTTGCCCATTCATTGATCAACTGATTCATTCATTCATTCAACAACTGTTTGAAGAATTTTTCAGTAGCTATGGAACCAGCTAATGATAAAGTTAATAAGACATGATCTTTGATGGCAAGAAACTCAAGATCTAGTAGAGTTTACAGATATGTATATAAATACCTTACTTTAACACAGTGTGGTAAGGGCCATAATTTCAGAGTTTTGGGGGATGTTGTGGTTGAGACTTTATAAGGGCTTCACAAAGGCATTGTCATTTGAGATGGGTCCCAAAGAATGAGTAGGCTTTTGACTGATAGAGAATGGAATTAAGGAATTCTAAGAAAAAAATTTTAAAGCATGGCACGAGAATATATGCCTTATTCTTGGGTCTATGAAAAGCTCCCGGAGGCTGGAGTTTGGATTTAGATTGAGAAAGGTGGGAGGTGACGCTGGCAGAGTAGTTTTGGGCCAGGTTATGAAAAACCTCACATATTGGGACAGATTTAAGAAATATATATGTGAACCTAATCAGCTTGAGTTTGAAATGGAATATTATAATATGGAACTATTCCCTAAGAATTAAATAGTGGATGTCAACTTTTTCGATTAATTAAATTGGCCCAACTATTTTATATGTAACAGATTTTATGTATTATAACTATTAGAATAAAATTTAATATCACTTTTTGTTTTCCCCTAGAATTTCTCAACTCTTATCCTTTGCCACCACTCTCTGTTCCCAAGAATCTTCTACTCTTGGACTTCCAGATTTTCCTTTAGATGGTTTACCAGCTGCAGTTCGAATCCTGGTATGTATAAAATAAATTAATGACTGGTATACCCAAATGTGGCAAAGAAAACTTAAAAGTTAACCCTTGGAGGTTAATCATTTCCATTTGCCTTATTATACTCTTCTATAAATATTGTAAGGCCTGAGATTAATTTGCTGTGCAGCCCAGGAAACTGTGCAGAGACCACTGATGTGTTCTGAGTCCTTAAAGAGCTTACAGCCTTGGACGGGGGAAGGTAGACCTGCAGCTCAGGTGAAAGTTCCACAGAGGGAAGGAGGACTTCTACCTGATCATGCAGAGGTCTGCGGCAGTGTAAGTCGTGCCTCAGACTCGCCCCAACCTGAGGCAGGGGAGCTGGGACTTTCACACTCAGCACCATCCGTCTCACTGGTTAGCAATCGTCCCAGGGGGCACACATTCCCAGGCACTAGCTGCTCTCCCACTCTGGGAGCCAAGCTGGCTCCAGGAGCTCAAGGGCAGTTTTCTTGGAAAGACCTGCAGCAGCTGGCTGTTGGAAGGGAAAGCTGGGAGGCACATGAAGGAGGAAAATGGGTGAGGGGATATGGTGGAAGACAGACGTTGTCCACCACAGTTTCACGAAGGTCATGACAGTAGTGTCTGGAGTGTTCCCTAGGCAGAGGGAACAGCATGGGCCAAAGGTGTTAAATCACAAAAGGGCCTGGTGTGTTTTTCGGAGAATGATGATAAATTGTATCACTGGAGCAAGCACGTGTGCCGAAGAGAAAGGTTAGGACCTTATTGTGAAGTGTTTTGCATGGTGAGTGAAGTTGTCTGTATTTTCTGGTGTGGAAGAAGTGGCCCATTAGACATTATTAAGTAGATGGGATGTGTGGCAATCAGATATATGTTGGAGGAAGACACCTCTGCTGGCAGCGAGGTGAGATGGGGGGAGCGTGGATGCTCAGGGAACAGGTAGGAGACTCTGCTAAGGAGAGCATAATCCAAGGTAGTAGTGACAACACTTAGACAAGAGACTTATTTTTAATCTCCTGTTGCTTTTTTTTTTTCTTTTTTTTTTTTGTGGTACGCGGGCCTCTCACTGTTGTGGCCTCTCCCCCTGCGGAGCACAGGCTCAGCGGCCATGGCTCATGGGCCCAGCCGCTCCACGGCATGTGGGATCTTCCCGGACCAGGGCACGAACCCGTGTCCCCTGCATCGGCAGGCGGACTCAACCACTGCGCCACCAGGGAAGCCCTCTCTTGTTGCTTTTTATTTTACGTTTCCTGAGGGTCAGTGAGTTAGGTTTCTCAGGTATTGTTTACACTGTTCTATACATCTGGAACAGCATTTTTCCTCCTATTTATCACATCTTCTACTTTTCATTCTTTTTGTTTTTTCCTTGGAACTTTCTACTTTGACAATTCTCAGATCTAAGAAAAAGTTCAAAAATAGCAAAACCTAAATCCATAATCCCTTTAACTAGAATCACCAACTTTTAACATATTGCCACTTTTGTTTGCACTTTCTCATTTTTTTCTAAACAATTCTGAAAGTAAATTGTAGTCAGTATTCTTAAGTACTTCAGTATGCAACTTCTAAGAATTAGAACATTCTTCTACATAACCAGAACACTGTTATCACACCCCTCAGCATGTTAACAGTAATTCTGTAATGACATCTAATAGACAGTCCATATTGAAATTTCCCTAGTTGTCCTTGTTAGTAGACTTTTTAAAGTAGGGTAAACCGAATTGTGAAAGCAATCTGGGGGGAAGGGTTTGAGGATAATGAACACTTTCTAACTTTGTAGTTATAACAGTGAAGCTGGGAGTATGTGGATGAGATTAACTCAGATTAGGAGTAGAGGAAAAAGAGAAGGTACTTTGGAATGAGTAGGATAGGGAAGTGTGTTCAGACCTGTAGTTTCAGACATGCTGAATGGGAGTCTATGGGACATCCATATAGTCACGTCTAATGGGCAATTGAGAGTTTAGGTCTAGAGCGCAAGAAAAAGGTCAGGACTGGAGACAGAGACATGGGAGCCATCAACACATACACGGCAGCTGAAAGATGAGAGTGGGTGAGTTTACCAAGGGAAAGGGTGTGGAACAAGAAGAGGAAACAATGAATATTTGCCTTTGTAGACTTCTGGAAAACAGGAGAAACTTACTGGGTATTGTTTATAATGCAATTTCAATGTCATATGTACATCTTTGTTAAATTTTCTGTGATTATTTTAGGTGTTCTTCATTCCTATGTATTTTTCCTCCTAAATAGGATTCCTTTCCTATGATGTCCATCGAACATGCAATCCGGTGCCTTTACCCGTACACTATTTTACTAGGACATGAAGGGAAGATGGCTGTGGAAGTTGTTTTAAAAGTAAGTATCTGATGGAGATATATGTATGTGTATAGCTGATTCCTTTGTTATAAAGCAGAAACTAACACACCATTGTAGAGCAATTATACTCCAATAACGATGTTAAAAAAAAAAAGTATGTATCTGCTTCACTTTCTTTCCTTACCTTTCCTATTTTCTCTTCTTGTCCCTTCTTTTCCCTTCTTCTCATCTCTCTCTTACCCTTCTTTCCTACTTTTCTTTCTCCATCTTTCTTTCTTTCCCTTGTCTTCTTTTCCACATGTGGAGGCATTGTCATGTCAGTAATGGGGCGTAAACATTCCTTCTGCATTTATTAGTAGGCATTCTACACTAAGGAAGAGCTTTTTCTTCTCCTCCATGTATTTATTTATTCATATATATCAATATGCACTTATGGATCCCTATTTTATTCAGTGGGTTATAATTGATTACTATCGTCATTTATTTTGATGCTAAAATTATCCCAGGTCTTGGCCAGTGAGAGCCACTTCAAGCGGACCCTTGGCGAGAGAGAGTCATTGACTCACCCCAAATAATTCCTTTTTATGAAAGACTGTTTTTGTTTTTCTTACACAGTTTGGGTCAAGGTGTATAGATTTCTAAGGAGTAGGTAGAATGTGAACACTAAGCTGTTGTGGTCTTGTGTATAGGCCCTTCATTTTCTGGAGGCCAGAATTTGACATATGGAGTGGTGTTAGTTTCTCCCTTATCCCAAAGAATACACAGGGTCTTTGGGAGTACAGAAGTACTCTGTATGCAGCTAATAATAGTGAGAAGGGCTCAGAAGAGTGGAACAATAGATTCTAGTTACTTCAGTGGGATTTTATTTCATATATCAGCCAACCCAAGAAACAGTATTTTCACTGATTGGTGATGTCAATAATAATAATAACAAAATAAAACTAACAAAAAGCCGTTCCTCATAAATGCTAAACAGTATAGTTAAGGGCAGAATCTAAAAGAAAAACATAAAGAAGCAAGGGGAAAGTAATGGCCAATAAAGAGGCAAAGGAAAGTAGAAGAGACAGCAAAGAATAGAAGCAGGGCTAGGGACAGTGAAATAGCAGCCACTGATGAAAGGGAAGAAAGGGATTTGCTGTGTGTGTGAGAAGGGGTGAGGGAGAGGGAGGGGAAAAAGGAGAAGGTGGAAGGATGTTAAGGAGATAATGAAGAACCATTTGGAAATGGGGAAATTAATGCCTATGCTCAAGGAGTTAGGAAACTACCAGTCTGACTGTATAGTTCACTCTAAGATTCATTCCAGCCTCTGAAAAACAGAACTAGAACTCATCTTTGATTTAATTAACATCTGAGCTACTTTGGCATTGGTCATTGAAATAGAGTACCTAGTGTTTGAGAAAAGAGGCTGTGATTACAGATGAACTCCCTAGATGACCATCAGCACAAAGTCCACTGCCTTGGGAACAAGGGTACGTAGGGTAGAAGAAAATGTCAGAGTTCTGATAAAATGAAGCAATGTAAAGTTTTGTGACACAACCAGGAGAAGGCATTCAGTGTCTAGATAAGTCCATTATGAACAAAGGTCTTTATTTTTACTAAGAAAACACTTTGATGCGTTTCTGGTCTCTAATTTCAAAATTAGTCATACAAATTCTATAAAGTTATAGAATACCTTTAAAGAGTTGAGTTTTCCAAAGAAAGTAGTCAGTGCTGCTTCATTTTGTTTGGCCTTTATTTTGACCTTTATAATTAAGGGGAACGTAGAGCACTGATTGAGGATCCATATTACAAACAGGAATTCTTTCAAATCTGATTGTAGAGTTTTAAAAAAAAACAGGAAAAGGGGGAATTTTGTTACTTATGTAAGAGAAGAAAAAGTGATTGTCTTTTCTTGCCTTAATTTTGTGAAGAATTATATATCTGTTTTACTCCTCAATTTCCTTTTTGATTAAGAGTCTTTAAATTTCCTATGCCAACAAATGGTAACTCACCTTGCAACTTGAGTTCTTTTCCTATTTTAGTGTATTCTAGCCTACTATTTTTATTCTACTGAAATATTTTAGTTTGAATTATTTATAAGGACATAACCAGTACAGCAAGTGTGGTTCAAGGCATTAGTGTTCATTTCTGGAATATAAATGCTCTGACATTAACCCTATATCAAGCTAAACTGACATTACTATGGCTGGAGTGAAAACATACCTTTAAGCTCATATATATATTTTCTTAGAATTTAATGGGTCTAGGTTCTAAATTCCAATGAATTTAATTACTTTGCTATGGCTTCCTTTCCAATTGAACCTCCTTAAAATACAGTGTACCCTTTTTTTTTTTGGCAGGAAATTATGGTGTCAATGATTGTTATTTGTCTACAGCATGGAAGCAATTCCTACCACATGTGTGACACCATGGGAGTTTGCATATATAAATTGTGCAAAGTATAAAACTTATGTTTTTTATGGTAGCACATATAAACAATTTTTCTTAGGCTTGGGAAGAGGAATGATTGTCTTGAGTACTTAAGACACAGCAATGAAGACATGATCTGGGCTGTTATGTTTACAGTGTTGAAGTTGAAAATAATTTTCTTCCCCAAAATATATTTTTTAGAGTTGAGTCATTCTGTTGAATAAGCAGTAATCTGTTCTTTCATTGAGTTTCAAGTCTTTCACTATAGTGATAATGTTATAAAAGTATTGTAGAATTTGGGGGGAATAATTTCTGCCTGTTTAACAGTAAAAATGAGTTAAGCTCTTCATATTGAACATGCTGCTGTTAGTAGGGCATAGGATTTAATTAATTTTCAATTAGTATCCTCATTTTTCATATACTTATTTGTGTCCTCTGTGTGCTTTTTTTTTTTTTTTTTTTTTTGCGGTACGCGGGCCTCTCACTGTTGTGGCCTCTCCCATTGCGGAGCACAGGCTCCGGATGCACAGGCTCAGTGGCCATGGCTTACGGGCCCAGCCGCTCCATGGCATGTGGGATGTTCCTGGACCGGGGCACGAAGCTGTGTCCCCTGCATTGGCAGGCGGACCCCCAACCACTGCGCCACCAGGGAAGACCCTGTGTGCATTTTTTATATAACGAGCTGGGCTTAGGGGGTGTAACCTAGTGTTAGAACATTGATCATTGGCCTACATGGAGAAAGAATCAATGGTCTGGGCCTTTTAAATCCAGTTTGACAAATATTGAGAACCTACACTGTAGAAGGCACTGTGCCAGATACTGTGGAAGATTGATTGTTATACTTTATTGTAATCAGTTAAACTAACCACACAAGCAATCAGCAGACTGGTGTCCAGGCAGCTATTAACTTCAGTTGATTTAAGAAATCAACTGATATAGGCCTTATTTTAATTTCCTTTAGCATGTTTTCAAGAGTCTCATCATCCTTTTCTAGGAAACTGGAACCTTCGATTATCAAGCATTGTAGGCTGCAAACTTCTACCAGATCAGGAACTCAACGATTCCATTTCTTGGCATTTAGTAAATTTTAGGGGCTATTTTCATATCACCTTAGTAATTAGCTTAAGGAGAATGAATGGTATCTGTAAAAATAGGGGAAAAATTCTCCTTAATTTTTTTTACCTTTATTTTTATAACATAGAGTGGGTTTCAGTTCTAATTAAGATGGAACCTTCCGGATATCCAACATTAATACTAAAATAAAAAGTAAATTACATGTCCTTCTGGTAATTTTACAGCGCTTTGAACTTCAAGATTCAAGAAGCTCTGTGCTTCCTGAAGAGGTTGTGAGAGTGGAGAAGATGACTGAAAACCATGTCTTCCAAGCTTCTGTGACCATCCGGATTGCAGAAAAAGAGGTGACCATTAAGGTAATGAATGAATCAAGGTTCGTACTTTCTAAGATGTGCCTTGTTCTGTCCATTTTTATGACCTAAATTGGGTTTATGATTCCCTTATAAGTCTTCTTTGGTTCCATAGCATCACATCTATATACGTGTATCTGTATATCTATATATCCAGAGTCATGTATGGTTGCAAACTGGAAAAGTTCAGGGGAAACATAGGGATAGCTTTTCATCAAAAACCGAAGTCAGCCTCTGAGAAAATCAAATAAAGTGTTTATTAATGAAAGCATTTTGTGTTCTGAGTCCTTGGTAAGAAATAGTCATTGTTTTCAAACATATTTTAACAACTAAGGAATGCTCTTTTCAAGTAAAATCTTTGTCAGCTACATGAAACAGTTAAAAGAGGAGCTGTTGTAGTTGAACAGTTTTTAGAGGAGGGGAACGGTATTTGCTCATAGAGCTCCAACTGCTTGCTCTGCCTCCCTTTTTCCTAACCCTTCCCTTGAGGGTCCTAAGAACCCTAAGAGGTGATAGGAAGCTAACACTAGGAAACACAGCCTGAAAAATGCTGACAATTAGATTGTAAGTGAATGTAGGAAAGAATAAATGCTTGCCTTCTTATGTTATGACAGAGCAAGCATTCATGATAGGCTTTTTTTTTTTTTTTGCGGTACGCGGGCCTCTCACCGTTGTGGCCTCTCCCGTTGCGGAGTACAGGCTCCGGACGCGCAGGCTCAGCGGCCATGGCTCACGGGCCCAGCCGCTCCGCGGCATGTGGGATCCTCCCGGACCGGGGCACGAACCCGTGTCCCCTGCATCGGCAGGCAGACTGTCAACCACTGCGCCACCAGGGAAGCCCCATGATAGGCTTTTTTGTTTGTTTGAACGTGATATTAGTAATACTTATTCAGGTCACTGTATTTACTCAATCATCAAACGAAACATTGGTTATGTCTACCATAAGCCAGGCTCTGTATTAAAATCCACTCAGTGCCTGCAGTGTACTAGTTACTGTATTTTTCTCTTCACATATATTATACCATTTAAATCCCCCAATAACCCCGGAGATAACTTTTATTATCTCCATTTTATAGATTAGAAAACAGATGTGAAGAGGATCATCAGTTCACCCATGGTCACCAGCTACCAAATGGCACAGCTGGGCCTTCTAGACAGCACACTCTACACGACACTTTTCTGTCTCCTTCAGATGAGTGACCTCACAGCTGATGGTCTAGGATAGAGGCAGATGCGTAAGAACTGCACTGGAATGGCTATGGAGATGTAGAGACGGAAGTAACACTAAGAGTCAGGAGAAGGAGTAGAGAAAGTTTCAGAGAGGAGATGGGGCTTGAGCTAAGTCTTATGACACAGGAGTTTTCCAGTGGCCCAGGAATGGAAGGGTGATAGGACATTTCAGGCGGTTTGAACAGAATGTCCAGGGACATGAGATGTGAGTGAGCTTTCATTATTTGCTTCCCTTTGGTAATGGCTTTCTAACATCATTGCCTCCCGGCCCTTCAAGTTAGCCTTCTGTGTTACCACCAGGATGATCTTTCTTAAAAACAAATCTGATCTTGTCACTTCCAAACTTGTAATTCTTTAGGGTTTGTGTTGTCTACAGTATGATCAAGTCCAGAGTCCCCAGCAGGGCATGGAAATCCAGGAGACTTTAATAAGGAGGAGATAGGAAATAAAAGGAAGCAGGTGTGAAGGATGGGAGATTTTAAGAACAGATGCTTCTGAGTGGCAAACTAAAATAAGAGTGGAAAAAGATTTGTGGACAGTTTAGAAATCAGGAGATCTTTGGTGATTTTGGAGAATCCCAGTAGATTGATTTTAAATTCTGTACTTATAACTGAAATTTGGGCAAAAACCTTCATTCTCAAGCAGTGACATTGTTATTATAAGTTATAAATAGTATGAAAATTACTTGATTCATATGAAAATGTCTGACAGCATAGGGCTTTAATTTTAGAGGGATGATTGATTTGGAAGTTTGATGAAAATGATCATCAGATGTGTGAATGAGAAAATAATTGTTGCTCTATTGAAATATCAAAAACAGTATAGAATTGAATTGAGCAGGAAATTAGTAGGGGCTTTTAAATGGCAGTTGTATGCTTTCATTTAACTATTATTTTGAGAAAAACATGTGCATATTATGTTTACCTCTCTTTAATTATAGGTGCCAGCTGGGACCAGGCCATTAAGTCAACCTTGCACATCAGACCGTTTTATACAAACTTTAAGCCATAAACAACTACTGGCTGAAATGATGCAGTCTCACATGGTTAAGGACATATGTTTAATTGGAGGAAAAGTAAGAATAGCAGCCTCGCTGCTAAGTTCTGTTTCCCGACTTTTGGTGGTTTTGACTTATCCCTTGAATGATTGTGTTTCCATTTGTAGGGTTGTGGAAAAACAGTCATCGCTAAGAACTTTGCAGATACCTTAGGATACAATATAGAACCTATCATGCTCTATCAGGTAAGAAGTTCATTTTTAGCACTTGGACTATAAACATACTTTTGGACCATCACCAGAATTTGTGGATATTCTTCCTTCAGTTGTACCTGTTAATTTTGAAGTAGATAAATAACTGAAACAGCTATCAAATTGGAGTGCAGCTATAATTATTTGGAATTTTTGAAAGTGTGTTCTAGGATATCTGATGTGCCCAGCATACCAGGGTCTGTTTTTCAAGAGAGATCCATTTTGCAAGCATGTGTACACACATACAGTACATTTAATAGTAATTTGGAAATCTAAACAAAATAGGTTTCAGCAGCAGTGGGAGATAATTAGGTATTCACCAAATAGATAATTATTTTTTTATTGTGGTAAAATGTACATAATGTGGAATTTACCATTTTAACCATTTTTTAAATTTTATTTTCTTTCACTGAATATTTATTCTTAATTGAAGTATAGTTGTTTTACAATATTGTGTTAACTTCGGAACAGCAAAGTGATTCAGTTATATGTATATATACATTCTTTTTAAAATGCTTATCCATTATGGTTTATCTCAGGATATTGAATATAGTTCCCTGTGCTATACAGTAGGACCTTGTTGTTTATCCATTCTATCATTTTAATCATTTTTTTTTAGTGTACAACTCACCGGCATTAAGTACATTCACAATGTTGTGAAACCATCACCACTAGCTATTTCTAGAACTCTTTTATATTCCCAAATAGAAACTCTATAACCATTAAATAATAAATTCTCTGCCTCCCTCTAGACCCTGGTAACCTCTATGTGACTTTCTGTCCCTATGAATTTGTCTATTCTAGGTACCTCATGTAATGGAATCATGAACTTTTTTTTTTAAACATCTTTATTGGAGTATAATTGCTTTACAATGGTGTGTTAGTTTCTGCTGTATAACAGAGTGAATCAGCTATACATATACATATATCCCCATATCTCCTCTCTCTTGCGTCTCCCTCCCACCCTCCCTCTCCCACCCCTCTAGGTGGTCACAAGGAATCATACACTTTTTGTCCTTTTGTCTCTAGATTATTTTACTTAGCATTATGTTTTCAAGGTTCATCCATGTTATAGCATATGTCACACGTTCATTCCTTTTTATCACTGAATAATATTTTTGTTTATCCATTCATATGTTGATGAACACTTGAGTTGTTTCTACCTTTCGGCTATTGTGAATAATGCTACTATGAACACTGGAGTACAAGTATCTGTTTGAGTCCCTGCTTTCATTTCTTTTAGGTATATATGTTGGAGTGGTATTGCTGAATCATATTGTAATTCTACCTTTAACTTTTTGAGGAGCTGCTAAACTGTTTTCCATAGTAGCCACACCATTTTACATTCCCACTAGCAGTGCATGAGGGTTCCAGTTCCTCCGACTCCTTGTCAACACTTGTGATTTCCTGTTTTCTTGTTTTGTTTCTGTGTTCATTTTGCTTTGCTTTTTATAATAGCCATCCTAATGGGTGTGAAGTAGTAACTCGTGGTTTTGATTTGCATTTCCCTAGTGACCAGTGATATTGAGCATCTTTTCATGTGCTTATTACCATTTATATATCTTATTTGGAGAAATACCTTTTCAAGTTCCTTGCCTATGTTTTAATTGCATTGTCTTTTTGTTGCTGAACTGTAAGAGTTCTTCATATATTCTGCATATTAAGGCATTCTCAGATATATTATTTGCGAATGTTTTCTCCCATTCTGTGGGCTGTCTTCTCACTCTCTTTTTTTTCTTTTTAATATCTTTATTGGAGTATAATTGCTTTACAGTGGTGTGTTAGTTTCTGCTTTATAACAAAGTGAATCAGTTATACATATACATATGTTCCCATATCTCTTCCCTCTTGCGTCTCCCTCCCTCCCACCCTCCCTATCCCACCCCTCTAGGTGGTCACAAACCACCGAGCTGATCTCCCTCTGCTATGCGGCTGCTTCCCACTAGCTATCTATTTTACATTTGGTAGTGTATATATGTCCATGCCACTATCTCACTTTGTCCCAGCTTACCCTTCCCCCACCCCATATCCTCAAGTCCATTCTCTAGTAGGTCTGTGTCTTTATTCCCGTCTTACCTCTAGGTTCTTCATGACCTTTTTTTTTCCTTAGATTCCATATATATGTGTTAGCATACGGTATTTGTTTTTCTCTTTCTGACTTACTTCACTCTGTATGACAGACTCTAGGTCCATCCACCTCACTACAAATAACTCAATTTCATTTCTTTTTATGGCTGAGTAATATTCCATTGTATATATGTACCACATCTTCTTTATCCATTCATCTGTCGATGGACACTTAGGTTGCTTCCATGTCCTGGCTGTTGTAAATAGAGCTTCAATAAACATATTGGTACATGACTCTTTTTGAATTATGGTTTGCTCAGGGTATGTGCCTGCAGTGGGATTGCTGGGTTGTACGGTAGTTCTATTTTTAGTTTTTTAAGGAACCTCCATACTGTTCTCCATAGTGGCTGTATCAATTTACATTCCCACCAACAGTGCAAGAGGGTTCTCTTTTCTCCACACCCTCTCCAGTATTTATTGTTTCTAGATTTTTTGATGATGGCCATTCTGAGTGGTGTGAGATGATATCTCATTGTAGTTTTGATTTGCATTTCTCTAATGATTAATGATGTTGAGCATTCTTTCACTCTCTTGATAGTATCCTTTGATCCACAAAAGTTTTTAATTTTGATGAAGTCTAATTTATCTTTTTATTGTTGTTTCCTGTGTTTTTAGTGTTACATTCAATAAATCATTGCCAAGTCCAATGTCATGAATTTTCCCCTATGTTTTCTTCTAAGAGTTTTACAATTTTAGGTCTTGCATTTAGGTCTCTAAAACATTTTGATGTAATTTTTGTATATGGTGTAAAGTAAGTATTCAACTTCAATCTTTGCATGTGGGTATCCAGTTTTCCCAGCACCATTTGTTGAAAAGACTGTCATTTCTCCATAGGATGATCTTGGCAATCTTGTAAAAAATCAACTGACCATATATGTGATCGTTTGTGTCTGGGCTTTCTGTTCTACTCCATTGGTTTATATGTCTGTCCCTATGTCAGTATCACACTGTTTTAATTACCATAGGTTTATAGTAAGTTTTGAAATCAGGAAGTATGCGACCTCCAACTTTGTTTTCTTTTCCAGGATTGTTTTGGCTATTCAGGGTCCCTTGAGATTCCAGATGAATCTTAGGATAGGTTTTGTCTATTTATTAAAAAAATAAAAGTTGAGATTTTGATAGAAATTGCAATGAATCTATAGATCATTTTGGGTAGTAATGTCATCTTAATATTAAATCATCTATTCTGTAAACGTAGATGAATTTCTGTTTGTTTATGTCTTTTTAAATTTTTTTCAGCAATGTTTTATAATTTTCAGTGTACAAGTCTCATCTCCTTGGTTAAATTTATTCTTAAGTATTTTTGAATGGATTATTCTGGTGGATGTACCTGCTGAATATAGTATTATAAAAAAGCAAACTTACAGCTGGTGTTTTTACAGAGTGAAATTTTCTGTCATGTATTTTTTTGTAATGATATCTCTAAGATATTTTTATCCTGCTAATTTACGGATTTCTACGTATTCGTGTTTGGGTGGTTATGGTATCTTTTTACTTCTAGCAGAATCTCTGCTTCTTGTTCTTGGAACAATTTTGGATAGTGGATGTGATATACTATTTACTTACATTTTAGGAAGCATTTTGTGTTTTTAGTTTATTCTTTTGTTTAACTTTTTAATTATTACTGACAATAAATATATTTATATTAAAATTGTTCTTATTTTTGAAAAATGACGTTTAAACCAGTTTCTTGCAGTGACCTTATCATAGAAAATTTTGTTAACAGCTCATATTTCAAATGATTCTGTTGAGAGTTTTTTCATGCTGCTTTAAGTTACTTTGTGCCTGTGGGTTGAATTGGCCAGAGTTAGAAGCAATTATAATCACATGGTACTGGTAACTTTTGGGCTATAAGCAGAAAAATCTATTGTAAAAGATATTTGAGAATTCTCCCTGAAATTAATTTTTTTTCTTTCTTCTGGGTAACTTAACTCATTCAAAGCACTAAGGTATCATTTAGTATTTTGAGTTACTTTGAAAATAATTTTGGAAATGAAAGAGAAAGCATCCTGCCTTGGTATAAAACTGTGGAGGATTTATACCTCCTACTATTTTGTACAGTTTTTGTTATCATATTTCTAGAAATACAGGTAAAGGTAGTTATATAAAAAAAGAGGGAAAGATAATTAACTAATTAAGGACTTAAAAGATTTAAATATTTACTAAGAAATACTCCATGATTTTAAAAGATGAAATTTATGAAGAAGCATATGATCCAAGCTTATGAAATCATGAAGAATATGAATTAAGGTGAAGAGACTTAAACCAGTACTGATATCCTGAGTCTTAGGCAATAAACATGTAGGGGAAAGAAAATAAATTTCTACATTATACAGCAGGTGACACGTCTTGGAACCCACTGAAAATAGATATATTTATATATATTTTTCAAAAATATATTTTAAAGTGAGTCTTTATGAATTGATTCTAGGTCTACTGGATTTTTTAAGGGAAATAAGGAAATTGGCAGGAGAGGGGAGTATATTTTTTGCTTAATTCATGAAAGATGCAATGAAGAATACCCTGCCCTCTTAGAAAATCACCCTCTTGGTGATGGTTAGCTCAATATACTAGTTCATCTGTCTATACCTTTCCATAGCTCAGGTTAGAAGTGATCTGAGGATGGCATTTTATCATCTCACCAACCTGTTAACTATCAACTTTCTAGTTTCCAATGAAAATACTTTTCTACCAAATAATGGAGAGGAAAAAAAATCCCAAATCATCAATATATTTTTAAAACAAGTTAAATTTTATTATAAATATATCATATTCCACTTATAAGTCTAGGATAAATACAAGCATAACTTAACCTTTCCAGCTGCCATTGCTTTGAAATCATATGGAGAAGACCTTTTGAGGATAATATTTCTTTTCTCTTTGACTTCATCCCCATTTATTACTAATAGTATTTCTAAAGTTGCACACATTATTATTTTTTACATTAAAATAAAAACTCCCGGGGCTTCCCTGGTGGCGCAGTGGTTGAGAGTCAGCCTGCCGATGCAGGGGACACGGGTTCGTGCCCTGGTCCGGGAAGATCCCACATGCCGCGGAGAGACTGGGCCCGTGAGCCATGGCCGCTGAGCCTGCGTGTCCGGAGCCTGTGCTCCGCAACGGGAGAGGCCACAACAGTGAGAGGCCCGCAGACTGCAGAAAAAAAAATAATAATTAAAAAATAAAAACTCCCATTCTATTTATTTTCTTTGTTTTTTTTCAAAACTCCCATTCTAATGAAAGCTGGAAATAATTTATGCCTCATCAATTTTTTCCAGATAGTACTCTTTCTGTATGAGATTTCTGTAGTCAGTTTATGGTGATTCTTACACTGTAGTGATAAATTATCCTACAAGCATATGCTTGAACTGTGAAGATTGCAGTCACCTCATCCTGCTATCCATTAAAAGAAGAACCAAACAAGAGAGTATGTATGTATCTATCAATTAAGGTCTCTCAGCTCCACTGAAAAACTACTGAAAGTATCCTGCCATTGAGAATGTTATCTTTATGTATGAAAGAATTAGTTTAATAGGTTGAGAACAGATTTTCTTATATATTTTTGGAGAGTGACAATAAGTTCACAAAAATATTATTTTATTTTAATGTATTTTTTAACTTTCCTGTTGTTTGTTGATGATAAATAAACAAAGGTAGGAAAATTATACTATTCAATTTGATGGCAGACCATTCTATTACCTGATACTCTTCTGAGATATGAAGTCAGTCTCTTCTAATTTCTGCCACAGGATAAGGTCATTTAGCCATATCTTATTAATCTTCTATCTGACAAACATGGGTGATGATATTCAAAAGGCACACAAGTTTTGCCATAAGAATATTTTGCCCATCCTCAGCATACACACTATCTACCTTATAGATGTCCTTCAAGGATTGGGAAAACTGGTACAGAGATAAGGAAAGTAATCACATATTCTGAAAACCCCTTTTCCAATTTTGCTTTTCTGCTCATTAATCTTTAGAGAAATGTCTGGGAGCAAAAAATAGTTTCTGAAGTATAGACTTCAGAAAGGGATAGAGAAGTGTAATAATGGAAACATGTTTTGTAGGTGAGTTTGTTTCTTTCTCTCTCCATATGGCTTATTTCCAGGAACTGGATCAAAGCATATATTAGGCACTTTATTGACATTTGCAGGTTTTGTAAGCTGTTAATTAGTTGGTTTTTATGTTAGAAACCAAGCTCCTGAGATTAATTTGACTCTTTTTGCTTATAATTTCATATTTATTAGTAGTGTTCATCTATTTCTTTGGGACAGAGGAACTAATTTAATAGGATTAAAGATTAGATTTTGGTTTTATAATAATATAGCCCATATTGAGGAAAAATTTCCAGAAGTTTGACCCAACGTAGAGAATTTAGTGGGAATAAGTAACTCAACATCTGTTTTCCTAGAAGATGTAGAGATTTCCCTGTTACTTGTACGTGTATAAAGCTACACTTAATATGTGGGTTTTGCCTTATTTTTAGACTTGACTATTTTTAGAACTGGGTTTCATTTGAAGAAAAAGAAAAACAGAGCCTTTACACAGATTTGTGGCAGTACATAAAATATGTTTTATAATAGGTTATAAAAATCTTAAATCATTTGGCTCAAGTGTTAGGTCAGATTCTTTTAACTGGTTATTCTTTTTTTAGTGTTGAAGTCAGTGATTTCATAGTATTGAAGACATACAGGTTATTATTCTTCTCTTTCTCAACCAGATAAGGGCATATTTCCAGATTTCTTTCCACACCATCGTAAACAGTACCAGATCTGAGATCTCGATTTTCTGTTAAAGTACTACTTGGATTAAAAGCCAAGTCAACTCCAATCAAAAATTTAGGTCAGGGCTTCCCTGGTGGCGCAGTGGTTGGGAGTCCGCCTGCCGATGCAGGGGACACGGGTTCGTGCCCCGGTCTGGGAGGATGCCGCATGCTGCCGAGCGGCTGGGCCCGTGAGCCATGGCCGCTGAGCCTGCGTGTCCGGAGCCTGTGCTCCGCAACGGGAGAGGCCACAACAGTGAGAGGCCCGCGTACCGCAAAAAAAAAAAAAAAAAAAATTTAGGTCAAATAAGTTTAAGAGACTTATAATGAACATAATCACTGTCTAAAACACGTTGAAGTCTTAGGATCATTTTTGACCCCTTAGCTAAGATTTTCTTCCTATAGCTAAACTCAAACCGAATCCTTTTCTTCATTTTCCATCTAATCTACAATTCCTCCTTCTTCCTGTGTATCCTAATACAGTGGAAATATCTTGACCTCTTATTCTCTCTCATTTGTTTTCACTGCCCTATGTCTTGGACTTTTTTACTTGCTTCTTGACTTTGTCTTGAATTTGCACTTTTTTCATGAAGATTTCAATAGTCTGTATTCATTTAAGTGGTTTATATTCAACCTTAGAGACTAACTTTCTGTATGATTCTGTAGATCATTTTGTTTTCTTGATTTATTTTGCTGTAATCTGTCATCCTTTCTATCTTCTTAGTATTTTTTCTTTTTCCCACAAAGAATAACCTTCATAAAGCTCTCTAGGAATTTACTTGCCTCAATTCCTTCAAATTTCTTTTATTATAAAATTTATTTTTTTAAAATGTATGTCATCATGCAAGTTCTACATCCTCTGAATTTTGAAATAGAAATTATAAACTAAGAGTAGTTGTCTTTTCATAGAGCTCTTCCTCATTCTTTTTCTTTTATAGCTGCATATTATTCCATCATGTGGTTATACCAGAGTTTATTCAACCAGTCTCCTATATATGGACAATTGGATTGTTTCCAATATTTTGTAATTACAAACTAAGTTGCAATGAATAACCTTTGCATATGTATTTTCACATTGTTAGAAGTGTATCTTCAGGATTAATTCCTAGAAGTGGAATTGTTAGGTTAATAGGTAAATATATGTGTAGTTTTGTTAGGTATTGCCAAATTTTCCTCTGTAAGGATTATACCATTTTGCATTCCCACCAACAATGCCAACAGAGAGGGCTACCAAGCTCTTTAATGTTTGCCAATTTGATAGTTAGAAATGGTATCTAAGGAGTAGTTTTTTTTGTTTGTTTGTTTTTTGTCTTTATTTATTTATTTATTTATGGCTGTGTTGGGTCTTTGTTTCTGTGCGTGGGCTTTCTCTAGCTGCGGCAAGTGGGGGCCACTCTTCATCGCGGTGCGTGGGCCTGCCACTGTCGCGGCCTCTCTTGTTGTGGAGCACAAGCTCCAGACGCGCAGGCTCAGTAGTTGTGGCTCACGGGCCTAGTTGCTCCACGGCATGTGGGATCTTCCCAGACCAGGGCTCGAACCCGTGTCCCCTGCATTGGCAGGCAGATTCTCAACCACTGTGCCACCAGGGAAGCCCCTAAGGAGTAGTTTTAATTTGCATTTCTTATATTAAGAAAGAAACTGAAAATCTTTCCTATTTTTAAGGGCCATTATTATGGTCCTTAGTAAATTATCTGTTCATTTCTTTTGCCCATTTTTCTACTAAGTTTTTGGTCTCTTTTTCCTCTCAATTTTTAAGTTTCTAATATTAGGCATATTTGCTTTTTATCTGTGATATATGCTGCATATATTTTTCTCAGTTTGTCAGTTACACTTTGATTTTATCTATGAATAAATTAGTTTTTGCCTTGTAAATTAAAAAAATTTGTAGTTAAATTTATTAATATTTTATTTTATTGCATCTAGATTTTGAGTCATGGCTAGAAAGCCTTTCCCTATTCCCAGGTTAAGGAGGAATTCACTCATGACTTTTTTAGCTTCTAGGTTGACCTCTGTACAGTTCTTGCACATAACCCCTTATATTTTAGAACCAGCAGTGGAGTACTGGGTCTTTCTCAAGCTGCCATCTATCTTTCTGACCACAGCTGAGAAACATCCTCCAACCTTAAGGACTCAAATTATAACATTGGGCCCACACGGGTAATCCAGAATAATCTCCCCATCTCCAGGTCATTAACTTAACCACGTCTGCAGAGTTCCTTTTGCCATATAAGGTAACATATTCACAGGTTCTGGGGATTAGGATATGGATATCTTTGTGGAGGGTATTATTCTGCCTACTACACTGACCATCCTGGAAGATCACACCACTGAGAACATTGCCACTGATGGTATTTGAGTTACAAATGTAGCACACCTCTTTCAGTGTATATAGTTTTCATATGCATAGTGATTCTACATGTAGCTGCAAGCATCCAACTTCATGATATTTTTTGGTGTAGCTGTGCCCATACATTTGTTGAAGTGTATATTATTTTTTAACAAGTTATTTTCCCTATAATAAAATGTAGGCATTATCCTGAATTTTTATTTGAAGTTACGTGTATAGGTATCTTATATTACCTATGGATTTTTTCAAGGCTATAAAGCAAAAATTACAAAATATTGTTTATAAAATGGGGGTGTTTATAAAATAGGGTTGGGTCTAACAGGATTGAGAATGCAGCAAGTTAGACCACAGCATAGGGCTTGGCATACAGAAGATACTCAGTTGAATATGCACCATCCTAGAGGCTTGGGAAATCTTAAACTATTTTAAGTAGAATGACTTTTGTTTTTAAGTATGTAAGGGATAGATGTGATTATTCAAACATTGTTGTCATTCTCCCCATCAAACACATTTAAGAACTTTTCCATTTATAGGGTTCTCTAATGCAGAGAAGCAATAGAATTATTTAGATCAATTTCTGATTTTTGAGAACTAATTAGTTCTTATAGGATAAGGCAGGAGGCTGTTTTGAGACAAATTCATTTCAGTTTTAGAATTACAATTTTCTGTGTATTTCCTATGTTTTTCAAACATAAAATTTTGTGACAATTTAATAATAGCTTTTTGCAGCCTCTTTGAAGTGATTCAAGTTATTTACTAAAATTTATAATTACTCTAAAATAGGCCAGTAAAGTGGTATTTCCTGGCTTTCAGAATTAAGGATGAGAAAGGTTAAGTGCCAGAGTTTATACCTCAAACAAAGCTTCTACAAGAGGTCCTAGCTTATTAATTTTCAAGTCATTTTCTTGCCTACTAGACTGTACATCTTTAAAAACAGTAAGTAACAGGCAATGAGGCTCACTCTGAGATGAGAGGAAACTGGGTTGAGGCCCTAAAAGTATCATCTGTTTTTATTTGGAATGCTTTCCTTCACATTAGCTTGATTTGCTTTAGAATGCTAGTGTTCTTGTTACATCACAGTTTGTTTTTCAGTATTGGTCTGTTTTTCTACTTGCTAGATTTTCAAAAACAACATAATAGAAAGGAGGAATGGAGGAGTTTGCAAAAATCAATGGTTGTTTCTATCCACCATTGAGACGGATAGAAGTCCATCTCAACAGTGTATTATTTTTATAATTGAAACTTTGTGAAACGTATCTTAGGCTCTTGTTTTGATGGAGAAATCATCTCAAAGGCTGAGTGTAATGACAGATGTTGTATTTTATGTTAAGCTTGCAATTAGAACTACTTGGAGTGTTTATGTAATAGGACATAGTACAAAGTTATGTATTGAAAAGGTAGGCTATTTGCTGGTTTAACTTGATAACTTACTAAACTTATATATTCTAAAAACGCAAAGTGTATCTTAAAGTTTAACTGTGCAATATATGTTATAAAGGTTCATCTTGTTGTATTTGCATAGATTTGCCATTTAAAAGGCAGTAAATTTTACATTTGCTTTTTTAAAAAAAGTATCCAAACATGATATTCAAATCTTTTATAACTTTGCAAGTATGTACTAGACTCCTTATTTAATTGAAACAGTGTACATTTTAAGTAACGGACAACATCTTTTGTGTTATGTTAACAAATTTAGTTATCATGAGGTATTTATTAGATTTATAAAAGCACACTAGGAGGCCTTTGGGCATGTGTATAAAAATAAACATTACAGTAAGACCAAATCCATTCGCTCAAGGAAGAAAACAAAAGTAACCAAGGAATCCTACCAAATAAGGAATTCCAGCCTGAAAGGTATTTCATTTACCATCCTTGGTGATCCAGAAACATAGGATCCATAAACTTGAAAAGGGAAAGAATTTCAAATTTGAGGATTCTCTTTAGAATAGCTCCAAACTTAAGGACACTGTGTGATGAAGTCACAGTACTGTTGTTGAGAACAAATTGTTATGCTTGACCATCTCCATTAGTTAGGACTTCTGTCTTAAATGTACTTTACAGTAATTTTGATTAGGGGTCTTAGGTCAATCTTTTAAGGGTCTTCAGGAATTTATAGTCACCAGAGATCACCGTAAGAGTAAGGATTTGCTAAAGGTTAGTGAGATTAATGATGAAGTTATGTATTTATATTCTTATGGGGAACATGTCAAGAAAGAAAAGAAAGAGGATATAAGTCTGATTTGATTTTTTTATTTAATTAATTAATTTATTTATTTTTGGCTGTGTTGCATCTTCATTGCTGCGCGCAGGCTTTCCCCAGTTGTGGCGAGCAGGGCCTACTCTTCCTTGCGGTGCGCAGGCTTCTCATTGCGGTGGCCTCTCTTGTTGCAGAGCATGGGCTCTAGGCACGTGGGCTTCAGTAGTCGTGGCATGTGGGCTCCGTAGTTGTGGCTCACGGTCTCTAGAGTGCAGGCTCAGTAGCTGTGGCACACAGGCTTAGCTGCTCCATGGCACGTGGGATCTTCCCGGACCAGGGTTCGAACCTGTGTCCCCTGCATTGGCAGGTGGATTCCTAACCGCTGAGCCACCAGGGAAGCCCCATAATTTTGATTTGATTTTGACTTTCACAAATTTCTGTAAGTACAGTATGTTTTATAAATATGTTTTATTCTTGGAAATAAAAAGTAAATATGTACTTCTCAGCTGTGTCATCTAGTTGCCTTTTATGATTTCTAAGTGCTTTGTTTTTCTATTCTTCCCCTATTAAAAATAACCCAATTACTCAGGATCCAGCCCATTTTCTGAGTATATTCAATTTTATTGCTGATTTACAAACCAGTTTCATAGTAGAAACAGGGCTTTCTGAGGTGTTTGAACTGAAAACCATTTGGCAGAACCAGAGAGATAGTCAAAAAGAACAGCAAAGGGAAAGGCATTAACAGGCAGTGTTCAATAGTGCCTCTGGGAACTGAGTTGAAGTAGCTTGGGGTTTAAGCTAGTAAAAGCTGTGAAAATCCTGATTTTACAGTCTATTGACTACTGTTGAGAAATTACCAACCTGAAGAGGGACCTTGGCCAGCCCAGCTCCTGGGATGCTTCCTGTTCATTTCCTGTGGTTCCCTGAGGCTCTCCCAGATTCAGGTAGCTGCTGGCTGGCAGCCTCTATGCAGATGAGGAGTGGTGACCATTATGCCCTCACATAGGTGGGAAGATGGACAGGGTGGGAGGGTTGCCCTGCTACCTTCAGCAGTCTGTTTCTTTAACCTTAGCAAACCTTTTTCAGTGCTGCTTCAAGCAGGAGACTCCACGTTTATCCTCAATGATGCTCCCTGAATCCATTAACTCTTCCTTATCTCCCACATAGTGAAAGGTGTTTGCTGCACAGTATCTCCCATGGGGGAACGATTCAGAGAGAGCAGCTTTAGTTTTGTGAGGAAGGTTCCAGTAGGGACACATTAAGCCAATAGAAAGCCTTGTCGAGTATTGCAGCCATGGCACACTTCTTAGCTTTCTCCCCATCCGCCATACCCACCCCACAGCCAATTGATAGTCTAACATCATTTGCGTTTTTGCAGGATCCGCTATAGCTATGGACATCTCCAGTAGCTCTAACCCACCATCCCTGGACCCATTTTTGAGAATTTGCTGGAAAATGCATTTGGCATATGAAATTTTACTTTATAGAGTTTTTAAGAACACATCAGTTATGTCAGTTGGACATTAATAGACGCTTATTCCTCTCTCACGCATGCAAGCTCACTCTCAGGATAACACTGAAGTTCTATTTTCTTAGCCAGTTTCAAAGATATGATACAGCTATCAACTATAGTCACCATGTTTTATATTATATACTCAGATCTTAATTCATCTTATACCTGAAACTTTGTACCCTTTTACCAACCTCTTCCTATTTCCCCCACCCCTCAGTCCCTGACAACCACTCTTCTACTGTCTATTTCTAAGAGTTTGACTTTTTTTTTTTTAAGATTCCACGTACAAGTGATTGCATACAGTATTTTGGTTTGTCTGTCTGGCTTATTTCACTTAGCACAATGCCCTCAAGGTCCAGCAAATGGCAGAACTTCCTTCTTTTTCATGGCTGAATAATATTCCTCTGTGTGTATGTGTGTGTGTGTGTGTGTGTGTGTGAATCACAATTTCTTATCAATTCATTCATTAATGGACACTCTTGGCTATTGTGAATAATGCTGTAATGAACATGGGAGTGCAGATATCTCAATATTCTGTTTTTGTTTTCTTTGGATATATACCCAGAAGTGGGATTACTGGATCATATGGTGGTTCTATTTTTAAGTTTTTGAAGTACCTCCATAATGTTTTCCATAGAGGTGGCACCAATTTACATTCTCACCAACAGTGCACAATGGTTCCCTTTTCTTCACATCCTCACCAACATTTGTCATCTCTTGTTTTTCATTTTGTTTTTGTTTTTTTTTTGGATGATAGCCATTCTAACAGGTATGAGGTGATATCTCATTGTGGTTTTAATTTGTATTTCCTTGATGATGAGTGATGTTGAGCACCTTTTCATGTATCTGTTGGCCATTTATATATCTTCTTTGGAAAAATAGGTATTCAATTCCTCGATTTTTTTTGCTATTGAGTTATATGAGTTCTTTATATATTTTAGATATTAACCTTTATCAGTTATATGATTTGAAAATAGCTTTTTCCATTCAGTAGGTTGCCTTTTCATTGTGTTGGTTTCTTTGCTGTGCAGAAACTTTTTCTTTTTAGTCTGATGTTGTCCCACTTGTTTATTTTGGCTTTTGTTGCTTTTGCTTTTGGTGTCAAATCCAAAAATTATCGCCAAGACCAAGGTCAAGGACCACACCACCTATATTTTCTGCTAGGAGTTTTATGGTTTCATGTCTTAACATTCAAGTCTTTAATCCATTTTGAAGTGATTTTTGTGTATTGTGTAACTTAGGGTCCAGTTTCATTCTTTTGCATGTGGCTATACAGTTTTCCAGATACCATTTATTGACACCATTACTGAATATATATTCTTGGCTCCTTTGTCATGAACTTGTTCACCGTATATGTGTGGGTTTATTTCTGGGCCGTCCATTCTATCTATCTGTATGTCTGTTTTTATGGAAATACCATAAAGTTTTGGTTAATATAGCTTTGTAATATAGTTTGAAATCAGGATGTGTGATGTTTCCAACTTTGTTCTTTCTCAAGATTGCTTTAGCTATACAGGGTCTTTTATGGTCCATACAAATTTTAGAATTGTTTAATTTATTTCTGTGAAAAATGCAATTGAAATTTTGATAGGGATGGCATTGAATCTGTAGATTTCTTTGGGTAGTATGGACATTTTAACTATATTAATTCTTCAGTCCTTGAGTGTAAATATCTTTTCATTTATCTGTGTCTTCTTCAATTTCTTTCATCAATGTCTTATAGTTTTCAGTTATGGTGGTTGAATATTTATAGATAGTTATTTTTAAATTTATCTCTTTTTTGGTGAGAATATTTAAGTTCTAGTCTCTTTTGTAGATATTAAATATTTGTAACTATTTAATTAGAATATGTTACATTTCATAATCCATTCTCTAAAGAATAGTGGGAGTGACCTAAATCAGATCATGCCATTTCTCTGCTTAGAATCTGTCAATGGCTTTCCATTATACTTAAAATAAGAACCCCTAGTCTTGGCTTATGAGCCCTCCATCAGTGCTTTTCTACCTTAGCTGCCTATTAGAAACACCCAAGGAGCTTTGAAAAATTTCCATTGTCCAGCCCCCACCATTAGAGAATCTGAAGTAATTGGCTTGAGGTGTGACCCGGATTTCAGGATTTTTACAAAAGCTACTCCGTGATTCTAACAGGGAGCCAGGGTTGAGAGACACTGCCCTACCTGATCTGACCCATGCCTGCCTCTCTAGCCATCTCTCTCCCTGATGGACCCTCTGCTGGTTATGTTTCAGCCTCACTGGCTACTTTCAGTCCCTTAAATCTGTCTAGCTTCTGTCTGCTTCAGGACTTTTGCACAGGATATTGCCTCAGCCTGGAATACCCTTCCCCTGATTTTCACTTGGCCTTTTATCATTTAAATCATCACAGCTTCAGTATACATAGAGAAAGCATCCTTGATCCATGGAGCCATTTGCTATCACATTACCCGACATTTTCTGTGCAGCACTGACCACTACGTGATCGTGATATACATATATATATATATATTTATACACACACACACTTTTTTTTTTTTTTTTTTTTTTGCTGCACTACATGGCTTGTGGGATCTTAGTTCCCTGACCAGGGATTGAACCCACGCTGTCAACAGTGAAAGCGTGGAGTCCTAACCACTGGACCGCCAGGGAATTCCCATGGTATATTTTTTTAATTTGCATCTCCTCCCTCCCTCCCTTCCTTCTCATCCTGTTCCCTTTCCATTGTCTGTTTTTGTTCTCTTCACCCTGGAATGTAAGATCCATGTTTATCTTTTTCAGTGCTGTATCCTCAGCACCTGGATCAGTGACTTGCATGTAGTAGACAATCAGCATATGAAGGAATGGATAAATAACTTTTGAAAAATTTACATTATTTTTAAAGGATCAGCTCTGTCAACTTTTCTTTACTAATTTTTATGTTTCAATATTACCTTTACTTTAAATTGTAAGACAAGAATTTCTTTTGTCATACAGCATTGTTATTATACTTTTATTAGTGTTCTGAACTGTTAACTTAGATTTATTGTTAGATTTAAATTTTAATGTATTAGGATTTTGTTTCTTCAATTGATTCAGATTCAGCTATGATTAAATACCCACTAGGTGCCAGACATTATCTCATTTAATTATAAAGATATTTTACTCCACTCATTTATCATATTATAAGTCACAGAATTGGAATTGAAAACCCAGCTTTCCATATACTGTACCCATTCTTTCAACTGTGCTGCTTTCCATGTTGGCTGACTAGAAAGCATTTGAGTGTTGTTGAGTGAGGCCAAATGCTATAACTGCTCCATGTGTCTTTACTGAATACTGAACAGGTTATTAGTACATACCACAACTTCGATTTTATACTTTGTTACTATTGGGTTGGCCAGGAAGTTTGTTTGGGGTGTTTCCGTAAGATGTTAACGAACAAACAAACTTTTTGGCCAACCCAATAATTATTATAAGGCAAATATTATTTAAACTAGAATTGATTGCTACTTTCCCACCTTTTCTCCTAACAGAGTCAAACATTTGTGATAAAATGTAGCAAAGTTTGCAGTACCATTTGAATAAAATGTGGTTCTTCAGTTTGTGTGTCCTGGGATTTTACTCTATAACATCTCTGCTTTTTGCCTTCCATTTTGAAACTGTTCTTACCCTCTTCTATATATGTAGTTGTCTGTGAACATTTCTAAACAAGCTTTCATAAAGTTGGTTTACTTGTAAAAAATTATTATCCTTAGGTTGTGATTTTTGTTGCGGACAATAGAATCCATTTTGGCTGTCTAAAACCGAGAGGGATTTGTTACAGAGTGTTACGTAGCTTACAGAATTTCTGGGAGAGATAGGGCACAGTGTTTAGCTTTTACCCAGTTAGGAATGACAGAGCCTGGAGAACTTCAGCCATAGCTTTCTAGAAGAGCGAGTTTCCTTGTGCTGCTGGCACTTCACTCTCACTGCCAGTTTTTTCAGTTCCCAGTTTTGTGTATGTGAGAATGCTTGGTAGAACCTGGGTGGTGTACAGAACTCTAGCTGCAAAGGCATCTAAGAAATGATGTTTTCAGTTTTCTAGCCGCTGTACTACAGCAAGGATAGTAGAAGGTATTTGATTGGGTGTCTTCTTGGGATACCTATTACATTATTTGCACTTACACTGAACTTGACTTTATATTTTATTGAATGACTGTATTAAGATGTCCTTTTGTTGGGTCAGTTGTGACATAGTGGGTTTGACTTCTAGTTAGCTTCAATCAGAAGAATTTTGTTCTATGTTCATGGAATAAATCTTTAGAGTAGATCATCTTGAAATAGATCCCACCGGTTACAGTAAAGAGAGCTATAAATGAATCAAAATCGGCTTCTTCCATTAATAGCAGAGTAACTGAAAACAGTCATGGTAGTCTTGTAATGCCATCATTATATACATAAAGGAAGCATTTATTATATGTGTGACAGGTTAAAAATAGTTGCTTAAAAAAGAACTTTAGGAAGAAGCATGGAAGAGTTTACAAATAATTTTACAGTGTATGTAAAACGAGAGGCCTTTTTGTTTGAGATCAAACATAAATGACACGGGAATGTTGGCAGCATGCCTTGCATTTTGTTCACTGAGCGTGCTTAGACTGTAAATAATGGCTTCATTTCTATTTTGGGACCTAAAACTTATTAACATTCTGTGTTTATGCAATATTTATGCAGTATTTTACACTATAGTTATGGACATAATTAATCCCTTATTGTAAAGTTGGTGGCTTGCTTCAGCTAGTCTTGGTGTATTCTTTTATTCTCTTAAATCCCAGATTTTCTTAGTATTTTATACTACTGGCAGGATATTTTCTGGTAGCTACTTTTTGCAGTTATTTATCAAACTAATTACTTATATCCAGGTTTCTCAAGGGAATCTCAGAAAAATTAATGTATACCATTCAAAGGTCCTAAAAACATTTAAGGTATATAATTGCTTTAGGGTTCAAATCTATATTCTCTGGTACATTTTGTGCAGTTATGCTTCTTCTCATTTTAATAGGACATTTTTATTTTTAGTAGGGTTTCTCTGTTGCAAATCAAAAGAGCAAAATTCAAAATGACACGGAATCTTAATATACATATATGGATGTTTTCCAGGGATCTGAATGAGGAGGTGAAATGTTTAAGTTTAGACAATGGTGGCTCTAAAGGAACTAGTTTTCATGTCCTGTTATTTTTAAATTTTTTAAGGAAACAGAAAGAGGAAATGGTTCGGCCTCTATGATATCATTAGTGCTATTTTTATTCTCTTAAGTTCAAAGGTTTCAAGGATAAGAAAAATATATGCAAAACTGAGGGCATTCATCTTTCTTGACTTTTATTAGTGTGCTTTCAAAACACTCGTATGGAATAAGCACATTTCTTCTTAAAATTTTGCCTTTCCACTTGCTTTAGGGATGTGTGTGTAGATAGGAAGAATAAGGAAATGATATATATATTTTTTTAACAATTCCATGTTACAGTATATGTTAAAATAAGTAAGGATATTAAAACAACTTCATGGTACTAAAACCCAAAAATTCTATAGACAGAAACATTTGAAAAAGCTGTTACTCCATTTTAAAGATTAGCTTAATATTGAAATCATGTTACTGACCCATTTCAGACTGTTCTGAAAAAATTCTGTTAATTAAGTTTGACTAGGTTCAGTTGTTCTGTGAAAGTTCAGTTTTACTTTGGTGTCCTTGCACTTTCACACAATGGAAAATAACCCACACAATTGAACATAATTTCTTATTATAACTAATATTATGGAAAGTGGGGGCAATTATCTTTTTAAGAAAAAGCTGGAATTTTCATCTTTTCTTCCAATACACGATCTTAATTATGAAAACCAACTGCTTTTATTAAAGAGGATACTTTTTTTCCCATAGGAGGGTTTTTATTTTAATGCACAGATATATTAGAAATGAAGAATGGCTCTTTTTCACATGATAGTATGCAGAGACGATATGATAAAACTGAACTGAGCTAGTCTTTTAATAAATGCCAGGTGTTTTCCATTTTTTACCCCTCTGAAGATTGAAAAAAAGGGAAAATATTTCTGGTCTGTAGTTGTGCTTGGCATTAATAGCTTTGCATTCTGTTGGTCTATTACTGCTTGTTGTGTAGCAGCAAATAATTATTTCAGTTTACTTCAGTCAGTAAAAGGGAGTCTCCAACTGCTAGGTTGGAAAAGGGGAGCCGTACATACTGGTTGTCTTTCTCGTCATCTTTATTAGTAAATATTTACTTATTTGAATGAGGCAAGTATTGTAGACATTGTGTGAATTAACAAGATATGAATGTACTTTGGAATCATCCATCACTACAAAATGAAGTAGTGCTTTCTTATATCTTGTACAGAATGGTGATTCAGGATGTGTTGGTACAAGAGTGAGGAATTTTCTCTGTCAAAATTAAAAAAAAAAAAATGTTACCAGTTGCTGGCCTCAGCTCCTTAGGAGTTCGGACCTCTTACGCCAGAGTAACAATCCTCATCTCCTCTTCTTGGGCCCATGCAAAAGGAGCTGAGTTGGGTTAGAAAACCATCTGTTTTCAGTCTGAAGCTGGGATTTTCAAAATTAACCCCCAGTCATTTCTTTAACAATATGGTTTCAGTGGCATACCTTCTTCGTGTTACCTCCTTTCTGAATATCAATAGAAATGCTTAAAGGAAATAAGGCCTACTCTTTCCTTTTTTCCTTCTTTTTTTCTCACCTTTTAATTTATACTACTTTGTTATACATTTTATTAATATATATCTTCCTGCAATCTCATAATTCCTATCAGAATAAGGAAGGAGTATAAATAAATGAGACAAAGCTTCACATTAAGTTAATGTCTCTTTTTTAAAGCTGTGCTTCCCACCTGGGAGTCATTTAAGATATCACCTATGTAATATTTAATAAAAAATGGGTGGTAAGCCCCACCTTGGATCTACTGAATCCAAATCTTCAGGGTGATAAGGGCTAAGCTTCTATCAGTATATTTTCCAGAATTTCCTCCAGCTGTTTCTGATACATACCTTTGACTTAGAACCACTGTGCTAAAGCATGTTTTCTGTTTGTTTTATGCTCTAGGACAATATGTAATGTAACTCTATACTGACTGTTTTTCTGGAATAATTAATACCAAGAGTTTTCTTTAAATTTACCTGTTTTTATATTAATTTTTTAAAAGTTATATATGTATATATATATTTGATTTTTTTCATAATTCAATTATGAAAATGAAACAGCAACACTTATTTTGATTTGTCCTATTTTTCTTGCAAGAGTGATCCATTTCCGGTTCTGTAGCATAGCCATGAGTGTGAATAAGCTCCTTTTCACCATGAACCATCTCAGTAAACACTGATGATGATGATAGATTTAGTCTTACATGCTCATATAAATTGCATAGAATTTAAAATTCATAGTTGAAAAATTAGATAACATTAATGAGTTAAGCCAAATTTTGATAATGTGTCAAAGTCAGATCTTTAGGGCTATGTTGCTGAGTTTTGTCAATGAAAAAAATGAATCAATAGTTAATCTAAGGAAGAAATGGAAAATTTTACTCGAGCCAACATGAGGATTATAACCCAGGAGACAGTCTCTTAGAGAGCTCTGAGAACTGTTTTGAAGAGGTAAAGGAAGAGGTCAGTGTGTGTGTGATTTTTGCCGAAGGGGATACCTGCAGTCAAGCACACATCTCAGTAGAAGGTTGCTGCTAGTCATGAGGAACAGACGTCTTAGTTAATAGTTTTAGTGTTTTTCTAAGTATGGGGAAGTGCAAGAATCCAGGTTCATAAAAATTTTCTTCTGAAAATAGCTAACCACCTGAAGGCCAGCTGTGTCAGTTTCCCCAGAGCACAAAGTGCCTTGTCCTGACCTTCACCCTGAATTCCTTTTAGGGTGTATTGTAGGTCAGCGGCTGCAGTGATTACTGACTTGATTCTTGTAGAACTGGATGGTGGGCAACATTCTTTATTTTACAGTCCCTTCCCTTTTAGTCTTAATTTTGACCAAGGTTTGGGAGGTATTATGTGACCAGTTTGTCCCATGACAATAGGAATGCTCATTCTCAGGTCAGGCACAGATGTCGTTCACAGGTCACTCAATGTGCTATAGTTGGACTAGGCCCTGTTAGCAGTTGCCAAAAGCCTCTGAACCACCTAGCTTGCTAGTCAGTTTTGGTCTAGGAAAAGGTGGTCCTTTTGTTGCTTCTTCCCATACTAGAGTTACACTATTACAATCATTGATATATAGAACTATATTGATAGAACTATATATTTGATCAATCATTTCAAGGCACCTAATCATCATTAATTTTATCTGAGGCTCAGTCACACCTTTGGTAACGCAGGAAACAGTAATCTTGTAAAATAGATAGAATATAAGAAACATAGATAGTAACATTAATAAGTAAGTATTTAATAAGTAAGTATTTAAGTATTTAAGCTCTTAAACTTCCATTAGGTGCTGCCCAGTATCTCCCCAGTCATCTGATCAGTCTGTTCTGCACCAATCACTGTCTTTAAGGAAAATGATATATTGGCTTTGTACATGAAGTTTACCAGAGATGTTTGCACATACAAGGCGAGTGGTGGGTCGTTGTGACCCCTCACAGGATTGAGAAAGGAATGCTGTCTTCTAAGGAGTTACATGGTTGGCCTCAGAAGAAGAAAAATTGATCTTTATGATTAAGTAGGCCTTTCTGCCATTGGGGAGGTCTGGTTAATGCATAAAGCAGATGCAAAATGCACACTAGAGGGGAGGGGAGGAGGCCCAAATGGGCAGAGAAAAAAATTACGTTTAAATTTTTCTTGTCTTGACTTAAAATGTGAATTTTTGTTTATTTTATTTTTTAAATTTATTGATTGATTTATATATTTATTTATTTTTGGCTGCTTTGGGTCTTTGTTGCTGTGTGTGGGCTTTCTCTAGTTGCGGCGAGCGGGGGCTACTCTTCGTTGTGGTGCGCGGGCTTCTCATTGTGGTAACTTCTCTTGTTGCAGAGCATGGGCTCTAGGTGCACAGACTTCAGTAGCTGCGGCACGCGGGCTCAGTAGTTGTGGCTCGCGGGCTCTAGAGCACAGGCTCAGTAGTTGTGGTGCATGGGCTTAGTAGCTCAGAGGCATGTGGGATCTTCCCGGGCCAAGGCTTGAACCAATGTTCCCTGCATTGGGAGTGGGATTCTTAACCACTGCACCAACAGGGAAGTCCCTGAATTTTTATTTCATCAGTTTGAATATTATTGTTTCTCAAGTGTCATTATGATTCAATATAAGCCTAAGTCAGTACATTTTTGATAGTGAGAAAATTGAAATGATCAAGACTTACATTTTAATCTTGATTTCAGTACAAATTTGTTGCCACTGTGAATATAAACAAGTTCATTCACTTTCCATCTTCTTAAGACTGGAGTTGGGTATCAAAGAATTTACAAAAGCCTTTAAATTTTTGGATAAAATTGACTAAATGTTTAACTTTTGTTTGATATAAGTGTTACAGAATTTATCTGAAGTTGATAACACAAAAGAAACTATTATCTTCAACATTAACACATGTAAGAAAAAATTATTTATATTATATAGCACCAAAATTTTTTACAGTAAGTAGATGTTTATATGCCACTACTATTAATAGCTTGCTTAAACCTGTTACACTGTTTTAGCACTAGTACATTGTGTATGTGCTTTAAAAAATTGCACAACATTGTAATTCAACTGTACTCCAATAAAAATTAATTTTAAAAAATTGCTTGTAAGTGCCGTGCTATTGTTTGTCAATTCCTGTACCTCATCTGATGGCTGTCCTCCTCAGTTTCCTCCATTTTCAAGCCTCTTTAAGTGAGTCACTGGGGTGGTTCCTAGCATGGCTTTTCGGGAGAACTCAACTGCAAGAAAATGCACATCATTGATAAGCATCTCTTCCCAGTGAGTTTGTATGGCCTCTAATTCTTAAAAAGGAATCCATATATTTTGGCCCTTTCAAGAGTAAAGCCGATTGAGTTAAATTCCATTGAAGTTGGGTGGAAATTACTGCCGTCATCTGTATAGATACCAAGTGAACATTTTAAAAGAGGGGGAAAGTGCTAAATAAAATAGAGAAGAAAAACAAAACAAAACCCATACTATATTATGTGGCTGAGTAATAGGAAAAAAATTCAAATGAAGATCTGAATATCTTTCTCTTTGGATTGTAGAAGATGACTCCCCAGTTGTTGTATGGAATGTTATATTCAGAGAGAGGTAACTCTAAAGCTAAAGAAACTATCCTTCATGTCTTAAAAATTAATTCTGCATTTTCTTTGGGGGGTGTTGGGGATTGGTTTCAGGATATGACAGCACGTGAGCTGCTACAGCAGAGATACACGCTTCCAAATGGAGACACTGCCTGGCGGTCCTCACCCCTTGTAAATGCTGCTCTGGAAGGGAAGCTGGTCCTCTTGGATGGCATTCACAGAGTCAATCCGGGTACATTCGCTGTATTACAAAGGTCTGTATGAGTCACACGCACAAAAACACACCTCGTAAGCAGCAGACGTGGAACTTTCTCAATCTTCTAATTTAAACTGGGTTACATAGTCCCTGAGGAATTTATAATTCTATATCCAAGTAGAACAGCAGATGTTTTTATTGTTTTAAGCACAGTAGAGTAAAACTTCAAATAATGAACATTTTGGGAAAAGCCACCGCTATAGCAAAATTCTGTGTGGAAGAGCTGAAAAAAGAAAACTTTTAAGTAGTAATTTTGAAACTTTATATAGGTTGATGGATTTATGCAATAAGTCATACAGCTGAAGTTTCTGCAGTTTGTCAAAGCTTCACTGTTTACAAACTCCTTTTCAATCCTAAATCTAAATTATTGGTGATACTGTCGGCATTTTTTTTTGAGAGAAAATATAGTTCCTTATATAAAATGTATAATAGCTCTTTGATTATATTTTCTATAGGCTAAAGTTCACTTTGTGTTTACAAACTTGAACATTTGTGTCACTGTTGTTTTCTTATTTCAGTTTAGGTGGGGCAAATATCCACACATTCCTAGTTAACTTCTCTTTAATGTTAAGACTTCATGTGTACCTTTCATGGAAAATATTCCCATCTTGCGTCACTTTGGGAGATTAATGATACCATTTTTGTTTGTTTGTTTGTTTGTTACATCTTGATTCTATCACTTGTAGACATTGTTTTTAACTTTTAAATCTAAATTTTAACTTACTGGGAAATTTCAAGTAAGTGAAATAATCTACTTCCCCAACTAACCATTCAACAGTTTTTTGTCCTTGACAAGATGCAAATACTGAGTGTAATTAAGGATTCTAAGAACACTGCGTTAATCCCGATTCAATTTGAGAGCACTTAAAAGTAATAATCACAGAGTTCCAGTGATTTACCATAAACATTCTATAGATTTACAGTATTTTTCTCTTCTAAACAGGCAAATGCAAACACAAACAAAATAATACCTACTGCCTCCTTTTACTGGCTATCTCTTGCCTGTTAGGCCAAGTAGTGGTAATAGCAGCAGCAGCTACCATTAATTGAGTACTTTCTCTACACCAGGCATTGTGCTAAGCCATTGTTTCTCAGATACGCAACCGTGGAATCTCCTTGTGGGAATGAGGCTTAAAAATTACTGATGCCTGGGCTCCACCTCCTCAAATTCTGATGTAATTGATCCAGGATGAGGCCTGGACATTGGCATTTTTAACTGCTTCCCAGAAGATTCTAATGTGCAGCTAAGATTGAGAACAACTATGTTAAGCATGTGCCTTATATTAGCTGTTCAATTTTCACAGCAATATTGTGAGGTTGGTATTATTGCCCTAGTTTTATAAAAGATAAAATTTAAACAGGCGGGGGCTTCCCTTGTGGCGCAGTGGTTGAGAGTCCGCCTGCTGATGCAGGGGACATGGGTTCATGCCCCAGTCCGGGAAGATCCCACATGCGGAGCAGCTGGGCCCGTGAGCCATGGCCGCTGAGCCTGCACGTTCGGAGCCTGTGCTCTGCAACGGGAGAGGCCACAACAGTGAGAGGCCCACGTACCGCAAAAATAAATAAATAAATAAATAAATAAATAAAATTTAAACAGGTGGATTAGTTCTTCCCCTTCCCAGTCCATTCAGCTAATAAGGTACAAGGCTGGGACTTGAACCCAGGTCTGAGTGACTCCACTGCCCATGCTCTTAACCTCTGCATTATGCAGTCTCTCCTCTCCTCAGTGCTCACTGAGCGGAGGTCTGTGGGGCGACTGTACTGTGGGCATCAGGAAACTTTAGTGGTTGGTATAAGACCTAGAACAGCAGGCTTCAACCCCTGCAACATCTGGAAGACAATGCTCTTTGTGCTGTGGATGGCTAGGTCCCATCATAGTTGGTATATGAAATAGGATTAGTTATTTCATTGTAAAGATTTTAGATATTTTAAATCCTGTAATTGCAAAGATAGAAATATTTTGATAATATTACACCTTAAAGAGTTATGTTAGACTCCAGTGAATATGTACCAGCTGTCTTGTTCATTAATATTTACCTCATGGTTATCCTGAGTCAATCATTCAGCTGTTTCTCTCTTTTTTTTTTAGTTGTTTTACAATGTTGTGTTAGCTTTTTAACATCTTTATTATAGTATAATTGCTTTACAATGGTGTATTACTTTCTGCTTTATAACAAAGTGAATTAGCCATACATATACATATATCCCCATATCTCCTTCCTCTTGCTTCTCCCTCCCACCCTCCCTATCCCACCCCTCTAGGTGGACACAAAGCACCGAGCTGATCTCCTTGTGATATGTGGCTGCTTCCCACTAGCTATCTATTTTACCTTTGGTAGTGTATATATGTCCATGCCACTCTCTCACTTCATCCCAGCTTACCCATCACCCTCCCCATGTCCTTGAGTCCATTCTCTATGGCTGCATCTTTATTCCTGTCTTGCCCTTAGGTTCTTCATAACCTTTTTTTTTTTTTAGATTCCATATATATGTGTTAGTATAAGGTATTTGTTTTTCTCTTTCTGACTTACTTCACTCTGTATGACAGTCTCTAGGTACATCCACCTCACTACAAATAACTCAATTTCGTTTCTTTTTATGGCTGAGTAATACTCCATTGTATATATGTGCCACATCTTCTTTATCCATTCATCTGTTGATGGACACTTAGGCTGCTTCCATGTCCTGGCTATTGTAAATAGAGCTGCAATGAACATTGTGGTACATGACTCTTTTGGGATTAAAGTTTTCTCAGGGTATATGCCCAGTAGTGGGATAGCTGGGTCGTATGGTAGTTCTATATTTAGTTTTTTAAGGAACCTCCATACTGTTCTCCATAGTGGCTGTATCAATTTACATTCCCACCAACAGTGCAAGAGGGTTCCCTTTTCTCCACACCCTCTCCAGCATTTATTGTTTGCAGATTTTTTGATGATGGCCATTCTGACTGGTGTGAGGTGATACCTCATTGTAGTTTTGATTTGCATTTCTCTAATGATTAGTGATGTTGAGCATCCTTTCATGTGTTTGTTGGCAATCTGTATATCTTCTTTGGAGAAATGTCTATGTAGATATTCTGCCCATTTTTGGATTGGGTTGTTTGTTTTTTTGATATTGAGCTGCATGAGCTGCTTGAAAATTTTGGAGATTAATCCTTTGTCCTTTTAATCCTTTGTCATTAATCCTTTGTCAGTTGCTTCATTTGCAAATATTTTCTCCCATTCTGAGGGTTGTCTTTTTGTCTTGGTTATGGTTTCCTTTACTGTACAAAAGCTTTTTAGTTTCATTAGGTCCCATTTATTTATTTTTGTTTTTAGTTTCCATTTCTCTAGGAGGTGGGTCAAAAAGGATCTTGCTCTGATTTATGTCATAGAGTGTTATGCCTATGTTTTCCTCTATGAGGTTTAATCCATTTGAGTTTCTTTTTGTGTATGGTGTTAGGGAGTGTTCTAATTTCATTCTTTTACATGTAGCTGTCCAGTTTTTCCAGCAGCACTTATTGAAGAGGCTGTCTTTTCTCCATTGTGTATTCTTTCCTCCTTTATCAAAGATAAGATGACCATATGTGCGTGGATATTTATCTCTGGGCTTTCTATCCTGTTCCATTGACCTATATTTCTGTTTTTGTGTCAGTACCATACTGTCTTGATTACTGTAGCTTTGTAGTATAGTCTGAAGTCCAGGAGCCTGATTCCTCCAGCTCCGTTTTTCTTTCTCAAGATTGCTTTGGCTATTCAGGGTCTTTTGTGTTTCCATGCAAATTGTGCAATTTTTTGTTCTAGTTCTGTGAAAAATGCCATTGGTAGTTTGATAGGGATTGCATTGAATCTGTAGATTGCTTTGGGTAGTATAGTCATTTTCAGAATGTTGATTCTTCCAATCCAAGAACATGGTATATCTCTCCATCTCTTGGTATCATCTTTAATTTCTTTCATCAGTGTCTTGTAGTTTTCTGCATAAAGGTCTTTTGTCTCCTTAGGTAGGTTTATTCCTAGGTAGTTTATTCTTTTTGTTGCAGTGGTAAATGGGACTGTTTCCTTAATTTCTCTTTCAGATTTTTCATCATTAGTGTATAGGAATGCAAGATTTCTATGCATTAATGTTGTATCCTGCTACTTTATCAATCAGCTCTTTCTTTTCATTTCCTTCCTTCTTCCCCTTTCTAGCTCCTCCTCCTCCTCCTCCCTATTCACATCTAGTAACCATGACTACTGTCCTCACAGAAACCAACAGTTTTTGCCAAGTATAACAGCACTAGCCAACTTAAAATTTCGAAAGATGCATTTAACAAAATTACTAGACTCAATTGCCAGTAATAATACATATGACCAAAATATTAACTGACTGATGCTACCTCTAATAACTTCAATGTTCAAAACTGATTAATTTGTTTCCTGACCTTCCCCTATCCCATTAGATTGATCCATGACCGAGAGCTAAGCCTCTATGATGGCTCTAGGCTGCTGAGAGAAGACCGGTATATGCGTTTAAAGGAGGAGCTACAAATGTCTGATGAGCAGCTACAGAAGAGGTAATTTGGGGTATACTACTCTTATTCTTATTGTCAAGTGTACCTTTTTAAAAATTATTCTTCTGAACCTCGGGTGAAGCCAAGGTATCTTGGAACAGCTTAATAATTTGGTATCTGAGACAAGATCATGTTTTGGCACTTTTTAATACTTGAGTTTGCTATCCAAGATGTACTCTGTACTTTCAGCCTTACTTTTACAAGAGCATTAGTTTTAAGAAGATAATCCCTCTTCTGCTGTCTGGAGCAATTCAATTTTGGCCCCAAACTTTGTATCACTTCAAAAAAAACAAAAAGGGAGCCTCACAGTTAATTGGGCCTACCCTCCTGGGAAGTGACCAGTCATTTCTGGGGTTTGTCACCTGTTACAAGATTACCCTTTGTGCCTTATTTTAACATTCCTTCCAGAGCTGTAACAACCAAATTCAATGTATGAGATTGGATTGGATCCTGGATCAGGAGATGAAATGAAAACAGCTATAAAAGACATTTTAGGACAATTGAGAAAGTGTAGATGATATTGAATTAATATTAATTTTCTTAGGTATCATAATGGTACTGTGTTTATGAGGGGGTTGACCTAAAACAAATAGACTTTGAGTTGTTTCTCCAGCAAAAATGCGTTTATTCAAGATCAACAAAGAACTGCAGTTTAGGATCGCCAACCGTGGCAAGCCACAAGCAAGTCCTTATGCAACAAGAAGAAGAGGAAGGACTCTTCTAAAAGGGAAAACGGAAGTTGGGAGAGCTATAGTGAACAAAGAATCCAATGGAGGAATTGAGAGTTCAAAGTGTAGCGGCTTTACATTGGTTGAGTCCTGCCAGTCTCTCATTGGCTGAGCTCTTGCCAGGCAAGAAAAGGAAGTTTTTCTTTGTACTGTTGGGCTCTGCTATTGTCACAAGGCATGAGAGCTCCCACTTCTGGCCTTCCGACTACTTAATTGAGGTTTCTGTCTATTGATTTTTTTGCAAGGAGAATATTTCTGTTCCTAGGAGCCGTATGCTGAAATATTTAAAGGATAAAATGAAAAGATTTCTACAACTTACTTCCAAATGTTTCAGGGAAAAAAAAGACATGATGAATGGTTACAAAATACACACACACACCACAAAGAGCAAGGGAGAGTGAGAACACAGAGTGGTAAAATCTTAACAATTGGTGAAATCTAGGTGAAGGATATATGGGTATTCATATTCTATTCTTTCAAATTTTCTATGGGTTTAGAAAATTTCAAATTAAGAAGTTAAAAGAAAGTATTTCTTTGAGCTGAACACTATATTTTCCTTTAGAGCAGGTTTGGCAATTATAAGTAATTTTCTGTCTCATTACATTTCCATGGATATTTTCATGTAATTAGAGATTGTGACTTTGGAGAATTCCTATTTACTTAATTGAATCTTATTTGATTGTAGCTCCCCCTTCCCCCAAAGGGCTTGCTGCCATATTTAAAACAATAAAATCCTACAAATGATAATTACTTCTTTTTTTTTTTTTTTTTTTTGCGGTACGCAGGCCTCTCACTGTTGTGGCCTCTCCTGTTGTGGAGCACAGGCTCCGGACACACAGGCTCAGTGGCCATGGCTCACGGGCCTAGCCGCTCCACGGCATGTGGGATCTTCCCGGACTGGGGCACGAACCCGTGTCCCCTGCATCAGCAGGCGGACTCTCAACCACTGCGCCACCAGGGAAGCCACACATATATTTCTTATTGTGATTATGTTTTAAGGAGAATTTTTAAAACTTTCTTTGGAATTTTTTTCTAGAGTGGAAATATTAAATCTTACTATCTCTATATAAGTTATTTAAAAATTCACTTGATTACACAGATATTTATGCTTCTGAGGTGCCTATCATCAGATTCCTCTACCCCAGTAGGTGGTTTGGTTGAGTGTTTAGGGAAGCAAATTATAAGGATCCCTCTCATATCATACCTTGGAATTATAACATTCAACTACTGTACATTATTTACATCACGCATCAGGGAACAGTTGTGTTTTCAAGGAGAGGAATCAAAGTAATTGGGCAGTAACTATCAGCAAGACTGCCCATTGGTTTCCCTTAGGACTTAGGGAGCATTGTCTTCTAGCCAAATGTCCAGGAAATGACAACCCTTTTCTATGAAAAGAACCCAAGTTCTCCCTAATGGTCATAAGCAGTTTTACAAATGAAAACACTTTCAGGAACAAAGTGGCCCTTAGCTTCACGTTCAGGATTTGGCTCAGACTGGTTAGTAGTCCTTCCTTCTCTAAGTGTCCTGTCTTCATCACTATTGATTTTCATCACTCCCATGAACAGAAACCCAGCTCACTTCTGTCTCAGAAGTCACTCTGAATAGGTGGAGACAGATCAGAGCACTGCTTAGTTTCCTTCGCTTATTTTTAAATTTTTATTTGAGTTTTTTGTTTTTCTTAATATTCGTTAAATATGCCTAAAATTTGATCCAGATAGTTTTTCAAGGCTTTTAATGAAAAATGCCAGTTCTCTGTTATCTGTCCTGGGACACTTTCCTGTTTCCTATTCCTCAGAGGCTACCGCTTTCAACTCTGAGCTGTTTCTTTTGATATTTACCTCCATATCACTAAACAATATACTTTATTGACATTTTTTGATTTATTTTTCAGTGTCAGGCATTGTCCATTGATTTCCTACTATGGAAAATTACAGTTTAGCTCTCTTTCACCATCCCTCTGCCCACTACACATACATACTTCCTATCTCCCATTCTTCCTAAATATTAGGTAATCATTTTGTTTAGAACTTCATTCAGTGTTTGCATTATTATCATGGCACAAGGACTGTACACAGCTGAACCACTCAGTAAACTACAGTTATTTTTCTTTTCTTATATGCGTATTGTTTTTCCTAAAGTTATTAATTGCCTGCATATGAAGAGAGGTAGATATAGAAATAAACAATTAAAATGCAACTTTTAAATGTTACAATAGAGATTTCTACATAATGCTGTGGGAACACAGATGAGGAAGTGACCCTCTTTTCTTTTTTTCTTGTTACCTCACAGAGATTTATTAGTGAAGGCAAGGTGCTTTAAAAAGTTGGCAAATATAAACAGGTAGTTTATACTTTATTTGCACCAAAAAACAAGTTTTTCAAATTGGCTTGAATTTTTTTTAAGACAACTAATAAGTATTCAGCTATCATACAGATACTTTGTGTGTGTGTGTGTTTATTGAAATATAGTTGATTAACAATTTTAGTTTCAGGTGTACAACATAGTAATTCAATATTTTTATAGATTATACTCCATTTAAAGTTATTATAAACTGTTGGCTATATTCCCTGTGCTGTACAATATTTCCTTATATCTTATTTCATACACAGTAGTTTGTACATCTTAATCTTCTATCCCTGTCTTGCTCCTCCCCACTTCCTCTCCCCACTGGTAACCAATAGTTTCATCTCTATGTCTGTGAGTCTGTTTTTGTTTATGTTTATTTGTTTGGTTTTTTGTTTTGTATTTTTTGGGTTTTTTTAGATTCCATATATAAGTGAAAACATACAGTATTTGTCTTTCTTTTCCTGACTTATTTCACTTAGCATAATATTCTCTAGGTTCTTTTACGTTGCTGCAAATGGCAGTATTTCATTCTTTGCTGTTGTTGTTATAATTATGTATTATTGTTACCTTTAGACCAACTTGTTATGCAGGCTAATTTTTTTTAACATCTTTATTGGAGTATAATTGCTTTACAATGGTGTGTTAGTTTCTGCTTTATAAAAAGTGAATCAGTTATACATATACTTATGTCCCCTTATCTCTCCCTCTTGCGTCTCCCTCCCTCCCACCCTCCCTATCCAACCCCTCTAAGTGGTCACAAAGCACCGAGCTGATCTCCCTGTGCTATGCGGCTGCTTCCCACTAGCTGTCTATTTTACATTAGGTAGTGTATATATGTCCATGCCACTCTCTCACTTTGTCCCAGCTTACCCTTCCCCCTCCCCATATCCCCAAGTCCATTCTTTAGTAGGTCTGTGTCTTTATTCCTGTCTTGCCCCTAGGTTCTTCATGACAATTTTTTTTTTTACATTCCATGTGTATGTGTTAGCATACGGTATTTGTATTTCTCTTTCTGACTTACTTCACTCTGTATGACAGACTCTAGGTCCATCTACCTCATTTCAAATAACTCAATTTCGTTTCTTTTTATGGCTGAGTAATATTCCATTGTATATATGTGCCACACCTTCTTTATACATTCATCTGTCGATGGACACTTAGGCTGCTTCCATGTCCTGGCTATTGTAAATAGAGCTGCAATGAACATATTGGTACATGACTCTTTTTGAATTATGGTTTTTTCAAGGTATATGCCCAGTAGTGGGATTGCTGGGTCATACGGTAGTTCTATTTTCAGTTTTTTAAGGAACCTCCATACTGTTATCCATAGTGGCTGTATCAATTTTCATTCGCACCAACAGTGCAAGAGTGTTCCCTTTTCTCCACACCATCTCCAGCATTTTATTGTTTATAGATTATTTTGATGATGGCCATTCTGACTGGTGTAAGATGATACCTCATTGTAGTTTTGATTTGCATTTCTCTAATGATAGTGATGTTGAGCATCCTTTCTTGTGTTTCTTGGCAATCTGTATATCTTCATTGGAGAAATGTCTGTTTAGGTCTTCTGCCCATTTTTGGATTGGGTTGTTTGTTTTTTTGATATTGAGCTGCGTGAACTGCTTGAAAATTTTGGAGATTAATCCTTTGTCCTTTTAATCCTTTGTCATTAATCCTTTGTCAGTTGCTTCATTTGCAAATATTTTCTCCCATTCTGAGGGTTGTCTTTTCGTCTTGGTTATGGCTTCCTTTACTGTGCAAAAGCTTTTAAGTTTCATTAGGTCCCATTTGTTTAGTTTTGTTTCAGTGTCCATTTCTCTAGGAGGTGGGTCAAAAAGGATCTTGCTGTGATTTATGTCATAGAGTGTTATGCCTATGTTTTCCTCTACAAGGTTAATAGTGTCTGACCTTACATTTAGGTGTTTAATCCATTTTGAGTTTATTTTAGTGTATGGTGTTAGGGAGTGTTCTAATTTCATTCTTTTACATGTAGCTGTCCAGTTTTCCCAGCACCATTTATTGAAGAGGCTGTCTTTTCTCCAGTGTATATTCTTGCCTCCTTTATCAAAGATAAGGTGACCATATGTGTGTGGGTTTATCTCTGGGCTTTCTATCCTGTTCCATTGACCTATATTTCTCTTTTTGTGCCACTACCATTCTGTCTTGATTACTGTAGCTTTGTAGTATAGTCTGAAGTCCCAGAGCCTGATTCCTCCAGCTCTGTTTTTCTTCCTCAGGATTGCTTTGGCTATTCGGGGTCTTTTGTGTTTCCATGCAAACTGTGAAATTTTTTGTTCTAGTTCTGTGAATAATGCCACTGGTAGTTTGATAGGGGTTGCATTGAATCTGTAGATTGCTTTGGGTAGTATAGTCATTTTCACAGTGTTGATTTTTCCAATCCAAGAACATGGTATATCTCTCCATCTGTTTGTGTCATCTTTGATTTGTTTCATCAGTGTCATAGTTTTCTGAGTACAGGTCTTTTGTCTCGTTAGGTAGGTTTATTCCTAGGTATTTTATTTTCTTTGTTGCAATGTTAAATGGGAGTGTTTTCTTAATTTCACTTTCAGATTATTCATCATTAGTGTATAGGAATGCAAGAGGTTTCTGTGCATTAATTTTGTATCCTGCTACTTTACCAAATTCATTGATTAGCTCTAGTAGTTTTCTGGTAGCATCTTTAGGATTCTCTATGTATGGTATCATGTCATCTGCAAACTGTGACAGCTTTAAGTCTTCTTTTCCTATTTGGATTCCTTTTATTTCTGAATCTTCCCTGATTGCTGTGGCTAAGACTTCCAAAACTATGTTGAATAATAGTGGTGAGAGTGGGCAACCTTGTCTTGTTCCTGATCTTAGAGGAAGTGGTTTCAGTTTTTCACCATTGAGGATGATGTTGGCTGTGGGTTTGTCATATATGGTGTTTACTATGTTGAGGTAAGTTCCCTCTGTGCCTACTTTCTGGAGGGTTTTCTATCATAAATGGTGTTGAATTTTGTTGAAAGCTTTCTCTGCATCTATTGAGATGATCATATCGTTTTTCTCCTTCAATTTGTTAATATGGTGTATCACATTGATTGATTTGCATATACTGAAGAATCCTTGCATTCCTGGTATAAATCCCACTTGATCATGGTGTATGATCTTTTAAACATGCTGTTGGATTCTGTTTGCTAGTATTTTGTTGAGGATTCTTGCATCTATGTTCATCAGTGATATTGACCAGTATCTTTGTGACATCTTTGTCTGTTTTTGGTATCAGGTTGATGGTGGCCTCATAGAATGAGTTTGGGAGTGTTCCTCCCTCTGCTAAATTTTGGAAGAGTTTGAGAAGGATAGGTGTTAGCTCTTCTCTAAATGTTTGATAGAATTCACCTTTGAAGCCATCTGGTCCTGGGCTTTTGTTTGTTGGAAGATTTTTAATCACAGTCTCAATTTCAGTGCTTGTGATTGGTCTGTTTATATTGTCTATTTCTTCGTGGTTCAGTCTCGGCAGGTTGTGCATTTCTAAGAATTTGTCCATTTATTCCAGGTTGTTCATTTTATTGGCATATAGTTGCTTGTAGCAATCTCTCATGATCCTTTATATTTCTGCAGTGTCAGTTGTTACTTCTTTTTCATTTCTAATTCTATTGATTTTTGCCTTCTCCCTTTTCTTCTTGATGAGTCTCGCTAATGGTTTATCAATTTTATCTTCTCAAAGAACCAGCTTTTAGTTTGCTTGATCTTTGCTATCGTTTCCTTCATTTCTTTTTTATTTATTTCTGATCTGATCTTTATGATTTCTTTCCTTCTGCTAACTTTGGGGGTTTTTTGCTCTTTCTCTAATTGCTTTAGTTGTAACGTTAGGTTGTTTATTTGAGATGTTTCTTGTTTGTTAAGGTAGGATTGTATTGCTATAAACTTCCCTCTTAGAACTGCTTTTGCTGCATCCCATAGGTGTTGGGTCATCGTGTTTTCATTGTCATTTGTTTCTAGGTATTTTTTGATTTCCTCTTTGATTTCCTCAGTGATCTCTTGGTTATTTAGTAGTGTATTGTTTAGCCTCCATGTGTTTGTAGTTTTTACATATTATGTTTGTATTTTTTACAGAATTTTTCCTGTAATGGATATCTAGTCTCATGGCGTTGTGGTCAGAAAAGATACTTGATAACGATTTCAATTTTCTTAAATTTACCAAGGCTTGACATGTGACCCAAGATATGATCTTCCTGGAGAATGTTTCATGAGCACTTGAGAAGAAACTGTATTCTGTTTTTTTGGATGCAATATCCTATAAATATCAGTTAAGTCCATCTTGTTTAATGTATCATTTAAAGCTTATGTTTCCTTATTTATTTTTATTTTGGATGATCTGTCCGCAGGTGAAAGTGGGGTGTTAAATTCCCCTACTATGATTGTGTTACTGTCGATTTCCCCTTTTATGGCTGTTAGTAGTTCCCTTATGTATTGAAGTGCTCCTATGTTGGGTGCATAAATATTTACAATTGTTATATCTTCTTCTTGGATTGATCCATTCCTTGATCATTATGTGGTGTCCTTCTTTGTCTCTTGTAATAGTCTTTGTTTTAAAGTCTATTTTGTCTGATATGAGAATTACTACTCCAGCTTTCTTTTGCTTTCCATTTGCATGGAATATCTTTTTCCATCCCCTCACTTTTAGTCTGTATGTGTCCCTAGGTCTGAAGTAGGTCTCTTGTAGGCAGCATATATACGGATCTTGTTTTTGTATCCATTCAGCCAATCTCTGTCTTTTGGTTGGAGCATTTAATCCATTTACATTTAAGGTAATTATCGATATGTATGTTCCTATTACCATTTTCTTAATTGTTTTGGGTTTGTTATTGTAGGTCTTTTCCTTCTCTTGTGTTTCCTGCCTAGAGAAGTTCCTTTAGCATTTGTTGTAAAGCTGGTTTGGTGGTGCTGAATTCTCTTAGCTTTTTCTCGTCTGTAAAGGTTTTAATTTCTCCGTCAAATCTGAATGAGATCCTTGCTGGGTAGAGTGATCTTGGTTGTAAGTTTTTCTCCTTCATCACTTTAAATATGTCCTGCCACTCCCTTCTGGCTTGCAGAGTTTCTGCTGAAAGATCAGCTGTTAACCTTATGGGGCTTCCCTTCTGTGTTATTCTTTGTTTTTCCCTTGCTGCTTTTAGTAATTTTTCTTTGTATTTAATTTTTGATAGTTTGATTAATATGTGTCTTGGCATGTTTCTCCTTGGATTTATCCTGTATGGGACTCTCTGTGCTTCCTGGACTTGATTGACTATTTCCTTTCCCATATTAGGGAAGTTTTCAACAATAATCTCTTGAAATATTTTCTCAGTCCCTTTCTTTTTCTCTTCTTCTTCTGGGACCCCTGTAATTCAAATGTTGGTGCATTTAATGTTGTCCCAGAGGTCTTTGAGACTGTCCTCAATTTTTTTCATTCTTTTTTCTTTATTCTGCTCTGCAGTAGTTATTTCCACTGTTTTATCTTCCAGGTCACTTATCCATTTTTTGCCTCAGTTATTCTGCTATTGATCCCTTCTAGAGAATTTTTAATTTCATTTATTGTGTTGTTCATGATTGTTTGTTTGCTCTTTTGTTCTTCTAGGTCCTTGTTAAACGTTTCTTGTATTTTCTCCATTCTATTTCCAAGATTTTGGATCTTTACTATCATTATTCTGAATTCTTTTTCAGGTAGACTGCCTATTTCCTCTTCATTTGTTTGGTCTGGTTGGTTTTTACCTTGCTCCTTCATCTGCTGTGTGTTTCTCTGTCTTCTCATTTTGCTTAACTTACTCTGTTTATGGTTTCCTTTTCGCAGGCTGCAGGTTTGTACTTCCCATTATTTTTGGTGTCTGTCCCCAGTGGCTAATGTTGGTTCAGTGGGTTGTGTAGGCTTCCTGATGGAGGGGACTAGTGCCTGTGTTCTGGTGGATGAGGCTGGATCTCGTCTTTCTGCTGGGCAGTTCCACGTCTGGTGGTGTGTTTTGGGGTGTCTGTGACCTTATTATGATTTTAGGCAGCCTCTCTGCTAATGAATGGTCTTGTGTTCCTGTCCTGCTAGTTGTTTGGCATAGGGTGTCTAGCACTGTAGCTTGCTGGTGGTTGAGTGGAGCTGGGTCTTGGTGTTGAGATGGAGATCTCTGGGATATTTTCTCCGTTTGATATTATGTGGAGCTGGGAGGCCTCTTGTGGACCAGTGTCCTGATTTCGCTCTCCCACCTCAGAGGCACAGCCGTGACGCCTGGCTGGAGCACCAAGAGCTTTCCATCCACACTGCTCAGAGTAAAAGGGAGGAAAAAAAGAAAGAAAGAAGAAGATCAAATCAAATCAAATCAAATAAAGTTATTAAAATAATAAATATTAAGAAAAAAATTTTAAGTAATAAAAAAATTGGACAGACAGAACCCTAGGACAAATGGTAAAAGCAAAGCTATAGAGACAAAAATCACACACAGAAGCTTACACATACACACTCACAAAAAGAAAAAGGGTAAAAAATATATATGTCGTTGCTCCCAATCTCCACCTCCTCAGTTTGGGATGATTCGTTGTCTATTCAGGTATTCCGCAGATGCAGGTACATTAAGTTGATTGTGGAGATTTAATCCGCTGCTCCTGAGGCTGCTGGGAGAGATTTCCCTTTCTCTTCTTTGTTCGGACAGCTCCTGGGGTTCAGCTTTGGATTTGGAACCGCCTCTGCGTGTAGGCCGCCTGAGGGCGTCTGTTCTTCGCTCAGACAGGACGGGGTAAAAGGAGCAGCTGATTCGGGGGCTCTGGCTCACTCAGGCCTGGGGAAGGGAGGGGCATGGAGTGCGGGGCGAGCCTGCGACGGCAGAGGCCGGCGTAGCGTTGCACCAGCCTGAGGCGCCGTGCGTTCTCCGGGGAAGCTGTCCCTGGATCACGGGACCCTGGCAGTGGTGGGCTGCACAGGCTCCCGGGAGGGGAGGTGTGGATAGTGACCTGTGCTCGCACACAGGCTTCTTGGTGGCAGCAGCAGCAGCCTTAGCGTCCCACGCCCGTCTCTGGGGTCCACGCTGTTATCCACGGCTCGCGCCCGTCTCTGAAGCTCCTTTAAGGTGCGCTCTTAATCCCCTCTCCTCGCGCACCAGGAAACAAAGAGGGAAGAAAAAGTCTCTTGCCTCTTCGGCAGGTCCAGACTTTTTCCCGGACTCCCTCCCGGCTAGCTGTGGCACACTAACCCCTTCAGGCTGTGTTCATGCCGCCAACCCCAGTCCTCTCCCTGGGATCTGACCTCAGAAGCCCGAGCCTCAGCTTCCAGCCCCTGCCCGCCCTGGCGGGTGAGCAGACAAACCTCTCAGGCTAGTGAGTGCTGGTCAGCACCGATCCTCTGTGTGAGGATCTCTCCGCTTTGCCCTCTGCACCCCTGTGGCTGCACTCTCCTCCGTGGCTCCGAAGCTCCCCCCGCCCCCGCCGTCTCTGCCAGTGAAGGGGCTTCCTAGTGTGTTGAAACTTTTCCTCCTTCACAGCTCCCTCCCAGAGGTGTAGGTCCCGTCCCTATTCTTTTGTCTCTGTTTTTCCTTTTTTCTTTTGCCCTACCCAGGTACATGAGGAGTTTCTTGCCTTTTGGGAGGTCTGAGGTCCTTGCCAGTGTTCAGCAGGTGTTGTGTAGGAGTTGTTCCACATGTAGATGTATTTCTGATGTAATTGTGGGGAGGAAGGTGATCTCCAAGTCTTACTCCTCTGCTATCTTGAAGGTCTCTGCCGCCACTCCCTTCTTGTCTGCAAAGTTTCTACAGAAAAATCACGTGATAGCTGTAGGGGGGTTCCCTTATATGTGACTCTTTTTCTCTTGCTGAGTTTAGAATTCTGTCTTTAACTTTTGGCATTTTAATTATGATATGTCTGGATGTGAGTCTTTTGGGGTTCATCTTGTTTGGGACTCTCTAGGCTTCTTATACCTGGATGTCTGTTTCCTTCTTCAGGTTCAGGAATTTTTCAGCCATAATTTTATCAAATTCATTTTTGACCCTTTTTTTTCCTCTTCTTCTTCTGGGTCACCTATAATGTGAATATTAGTATACTTGATGTTGTCCAAGAGGTCCCTTAAAACATTCTTATTAAAAATTTTTTTTTATTTTTGCTTCCCTCATTGGGTGATTTCCATTATTCTGTCTTTAAGATCACTTATGCATTCTTCTGTATCACGTAGTCTGCCATTAATTCCTTCTAGTGTATTTTTCATTTCAGTTATTGCATTCTTCAGCTCTGACTGGTTATTTTTTATATTTTCCAATTCCTTACTAAAATTATTACTGTGTTCATCTATTCTTTTGCTTAGTTCAGTTAGCATTCTTATTGCTAATGCTTTGAACTCTTTATATGGTAAATATTTAATTTCTGGTTCATTAGTTGTTTTTTCAGGTTTTTTTCCTTATTCTTTCATTTGGTACAAATTCCTCTATCTTCTCATTTTACTTAACTTTCTCTGTCACTATGAAATTAGGTAAAACAGTTACCTATCCCATTCTTGAAGGGGTGCCCTTGTGTGGGAGCATCCTATGCAGTTCCCAGTGGATTTGGTGGGAGAGGTGAATAGGAAGTGAGCGTGGGTCACATTTTTTCCTAGGGTGTGCTGGCAGCCATCACTTTTTTTTTTTTTTTTTTTTGCGGTATGTGGGCCTCTCACTGTTGTGGCCTCTCCCTCTGCGGAGCACAGTCTCAGGACACGCAGGCTCAGCGGCCATGGCTCATGGACCCAGCCGCTCCGTGACATGTGGGATCCTCCCGGACCGGGGCACGAACCCGTGTCCCCTGCATCGGCAGGCGGACGCTCAACCACTGCACCACCAGGGAAGCCCAGCCATCACCTTTTTAAGTGATGGGGCTGGAGATGGAGGGGCTAGAGCCAGAGCCAGGTGTGGCCCAGGACTTCTCCTATCCTATGTGGCTGTCAGCACCCTACTGGAGTCAGGGTTGCGTCCCAACGTGCTGGAGCAGAAGCCCTGAGGGTTTGGTCTGAGCTTGTTCCATTCCCTCTAAGTGTGCTCCCTCCCCCACTCCCAGCAACAGCATCTTTGCCCTAGAGATGAGCAGTGCTGGAGCAAGAGGGGCCAGAGCATACCCTTGGCTTGGGCTGGGATGTGGGCTGGGGAGGTCCCAGCACACCAGTCAGATCTTTAGACTGCTCCTGATGTGGCACCTTCATGAACACCAGTAATGGCCACCCTCACCCCATTCAGATGTTGTGCTGGATCTGAGCCAGCTCCATCCCCCGCAGCTAAGCACTCTGCTCTGCAAAGGCAGGCTTCTCCCTAGTGTGGAGCTAGAGCTAGAAGGGCTGGAGCAGGTGCTTAGTGCTGGCTGGAATGGGCTCTGGGCTGGTCTCTGGAAGCCAACTAGAACCCCAGGCAGTTTCAATCTGCTTCCTCCACCTTGTTTCTGGGAGTAAGCAAGTGAGTTTGCCTTCTTCACAAGCAGAGTCTAGGTTTCTTAGAGCCCTCCTGTAAGTCCCACTGGTTTGCCAGCCAGCTAGGCGGACTTGTCTTCCCGGAGTCAGACCCCAGGACTGAGGTGCCTAATATATGTTTTGAACTGCTCACTCCCCAGGGAGGATCTCTGAGCCTGTGTTATCCCCATTCTCTTCTGTGTCCCCTCTCAGGGGCATAGGTCCCAACCTGATCGCTTCTCTTCCCTTCCTACCCAACTCTGTGTGGATCTTTCCCTTGGTGGTACAAGAGTCTTTCTGCCAGTCTCCAGTTTGTTTTCAGTGAGAATTGCTCCACCTGTAGATGTATTTTTGATGTGTTTGTGGGGGAGGTGAGCTCAGCTTCCTCCTACTCTGCCACCTTGATCTCCTCTTCCCAATCTTATTTTTTGTGTATCACTTTTTCATCCCAGACATTTCCTCTGTTGTCTAAATCTCGTCTCAGCACATTCAGGCACATCAGGTATTCTATCAATTTCATCTTCTGTCCATTTCGTCTTTCTCCATGGTATGTTCTCACTAGCCCTGATCTGGATTTGTTGCTCTCCATATGTGTAGCATACATGTCATCCTAGATCTCTCTCCACTACCAGTCCCCCATTTCCTCTGGTCTTTCTTTCTGCAATTTTCATCAGTTAGATATTGAAACTTCTGGACTGACCTTCTTTTTTCTCTTACGTTCTGTCAATTTGTCAGGACTTTATTGACTTTTCAGAGGTGAGATGTCTAAAAATGGATTCTCCTCTCTGTCTGAAATATCTCTCCCAGTTGAAAGTCTAATTGCTTTCCTTATCAGCACTCCCCCTTTTTTTAACCTGAGAAACACTATTTTCTTATGATGGTAAACAGTTTTTCTCTATTTTATTGTTATACACAGTCATATTACAGAATCTGCCTCATTCCGATGATGTGGATTGTTAGTAAATTTCTTTACCTTTTCCTGGTTAACCTTGCTTTAATTTTGTTGCCCATTTTTGTCTTTCTGAGAATAAATATGTGCTCTTTTAGGGTTGAAAAGGTTAGATTTTTCCTTTAAACCACTTGACTATGTCTTTCAAGGCTGTGTTCATTGGGTAGAGAGCAGGCAGCTTGACTAAAAGGACATAGCATAGCATAAAAAGTGGGAAATTTGTACCCTGTGAGAAAATTAATTTTTTTCATGAGTTGTTCTTATATATGACCCATTACCTAGCTGAGTTGATCCTGTATTGTGTCCATATCTAGTATGTCACTCTTGGCATTCGTATTTGAAGTATAAATTAGAAACTCATAACCCAAGTCTTCTATCCTTTTATTCGGTACCTAAGCACAGAACTGAAGTTCAGCAAAGTGATTATTATTTGTCTTTGTCTTTAAGTAAACTCAGCTATTAATGCTTTGTTTCTTTGTGGGGAATTTTGAGATAGAAGAAAGGTCAAAGGTAGAATGAAAGGAAATCAGAATTAAGCTTCTTTGCCTCTAGACCCAGTTTGATAAATTTAGATACCTTTTGGCTTTCAGATAGGAACAATTTTCATATTTGTGTTTGGCAGGAATCCTGTAGCTACAAGTAAGAGCAACAAAAGAAAAACTTTAAATTCTTGCAAAAAGGAATTTTGGGATATCTCACATGTTCAAAGGAAGGGAAAGGATGCTCTTGGGCCTCAGGAAATAACTGGAACCTAGGACTTTAATGTTGGCCAGACTCTGTTTTGCTCTATACTTCACCTCTTTGTTTCCAGTGTCACAATACCTGATACATAGTAGGTCACTTAGTAAATGTTTCTGAAAAATGAATAAATCTTAACCTAGAATAAATTCTAGAAAACTCAAGGTAAAGTAATTCTGTTCATCTAGTTTTAGATAACTTTCTGAGCTAGCAATGTTTCCTTTTATGAACCTACTAATTAGGAATACTTTGGCTTTTAATGACAAATCTGATAACATGGGGTCTCATAATTAACATCTACTAGCAGTGAGCTACCAAGCCTTTCAGCTTCATAGTATGAAACCCAGTTTCTATACAATTATATTTGACTCCTTTGCTTACCTTCATTGGGGTCTAATCCTTCACGAAGATCATATACCTTGATCGTTTCCTTAGTATTCTTTGCAGGTAATGACATAGCTAATGTTCCCTTAGAAATAGCTGAAGAAATGTTAGAGACTTTCCTTCTTCTGTCGCAAGACGCCAGGAATACTGTGGACGTGGTCGTTAGAAATAACATGATGGCCACGCACACCAGACACCATGGCTGCATTTCTCACAGGAAATAAGGACCGAAATAGAACTACTTCCTTTGATGAGAAAACTTCTTCGGGGAAAGGGGGAGTACAATACTATAGGCTGCTAAATGTGTCCCTTCCTGCTGTTGGTCAGAGCCTAGAGGAGGGGGGTGAGAGTTTCTATGAATGCTAATAGTTTATTGTACCAAAAATAAGGCTTCTGGTTATCTCAGGGGAGAAATAAAGATTAAGGGCCTAGTCTCAGTTGTAATTATATATGCTCTAATGTTTTTGCATTTTTATTGAATATTTTTATTGATTGTGATTAAACATTGAAGACAGTTTATAATCTCCCAGTTTTTATTAATCAGTTGTGAACTTTAAGTGGACATTGGGCACAATCCTCAATCCGTTACATTCCCTGGACCCTTTTACTCTTACTCATGTTTGAAGATAGTTACGATTCAAGCATTCGAGGTAGGTACTCTCCTACCTCCCCCAGAAACCTCAGGATCTCTTTGCTAGAAAATTAGGCTGTATAAATTTTTAACAAAATTCAAGGTAGATCTAGGATTTTATGCCCAAGTCTTTGTGTTTGATTTCAAAACAAAGCGCTGTATGCAAATTCTGATTTTGAAAAACAATGCTAAACATTTTTACGGTCAAGGAAAAGTTCTAAGCTCTGTGCCTTTGAAGGATCTCATTACTTATTATTGTGTGTATTGCTTATGTCTTTTTTACACACAAATGTATCACATATTTGATACAAGAATGAACCTTCTGGGCTTCCCTGGTGGCGCAGTGGTTGAGAATCTGCCTGCTAATGCAGGGGACATGGGTTCGAGCTCTGGTCTGGGAAGATCCCACATGCCGCGGAGCAACTAGGCCCATGAGCCACAACTACTGAGCCTGCGCGTCTGGAGCCTGTGCTCCGCAACAAGAGAGGCCACGACAGTGAGAGGCCCGCGCACCGCGATGAAGAGTGGCCCCCACTTGCCACAAATAGAGAAAGTCCTCGCACAAAAACGAAGACCCATCATAGCCAAAAATAAAAATAAATAAATTAAAAGAAGGCTCAACATTTAAAAAAAAAAAAAAAAGAATGAACCTTCTCTCAAAAATTCATTCAAGACCTGATTTAGGGTAGCTGCTCTGCTTTTGAATGGGAAACCATTATTCTCAGTTCTCATCACTTATCTTTGTTTTGTCCTTGCCACCAAGGTCTTCAAAAATTTTCTTGCAGTGTTGGTTATTAACAACAGCAATACATTTATCTATCTATCTATCCATCCATCTATCTCTCATCTCTCTGTCATCACACTAGACACTGTGTGGTATAAAGATGTGTTAGATATGTCCATGCAGTTTGCTACATTGCAGTAAAGGAGAAAAATGGACTGTGTACAGGACTGCATAACCCACAGGTTCTGAGTTGGAACATTAGTATTATAGTGTGGAAGGCCAGTTACAAAATCCTCTTCCAGTTCATGATTAATATCTTTATAAAACCCTTCTATATTATTATTTCAAGTTCCTTAATAAACACATTTGACAAACATGTAGCATATAATTTCCTTCAAAAGATAGAAATGTATTGAATTTTTTGTTTTATTAAAGCTCTATTGAGGTATAATTGACATATTAAAAACTGCATATTTAAAGTATACGGTTTGATAATTTTTGGCTTTTTTATCCACCTATGAAACCATCACCACAATCAATGTAATGACCATCTACGATCCCCAAAGTGTCCTTGGTCCCCTTTGTAATCCCTCTCTCTCTCCCCTTCTCACCCTCCTCTTCTACCCCTAGGAATGTGCTTCCTGTTATTCTATATAACTTGTATTTTCTAGAGATTTATCTAAATGGAATCACACACTTATTACTCTTTTGGATCTGCCTTCTTTCACTCAACATAATTATTTTGAGATATTCCATGTTGTTATGTATATCAGTAATTCATTCCTTTTTTTTGCTGAGAAGCATTGGAAAGTACTTTACTCTCTAAAAACTTATGCCCCCAAACAAACATATTGACCGCAATATTTTAATTTTTTAGGTCTTTGTAAAAGATCTTTTGCTTTAAAATTTTTTAATCTTTTTGAAATAACATCTGTTTATTTGAAGTTAATCCATATCTTTAGTTTCATTTGTTATTTGTTGTTAAATTCTAGTAAAATTGAAGTTAACCTTGATTTTAAATTTTCATAGTGCATATTTCCTAATTCTCAGTTATTTACCACTGCTTCAGCCTTTGTGTTACCCACCAGTATGTCAGATCACCTGAAAGTACATGGCTGATCCTCAGGCGTACTCTGCTCTCTAACTTTCAGGCTTGGAGAACCTAGCTTCATTAGGAAATGACTTTCCATAGGACCTATTTATATGTAAGGAAGCCTTTGCGGAGATCCTAACAAGCAAAAAGATCCTTCTCATCCTGTTATTCAGTAGTTTGATGGCTGTTTTTATTGTCAGCCTATACTTCTCTGCTTGTCACAACAGCTGTCTCACAAACTGCCCCCTTTAAATTTTTTTTTTTTGCGGTACGTGGGCCTCTCACTGTTGTGGCCTCTCCCGTTGCGGAGCACAGGCTCCGGACGCGCAGGCTCAGTGGCCATGGCTCACGGGCCCAGCCGCTCTGCGGCTTCTGGGATCTTCCCGGACCGGGGCACAAACCCATGTCCCCTGCAAGGGCAGGCGGACTCTCAACCACTGCGCCACCAGGGAATCCCCTGCCCCCTTTAATTTTATCCGGCTCATTTGGGTACCCTGCTAGAGTCAGTACCAGAAAGCAAGCCACAGACAATGCATGTCATAAGGAATAACCATCCCCCTATATTCGTTAAAACCACCTAGCTTGCTTTCATGTTAATTGTTCTTCTAGGCCTGAATTTACAGCTCAGCTATGTTACCTTTTCCTGACCTATTGGTTTAAGGTGTAAATTGGACTTCCTCTTTTGGCTTGCTTATTGGATTTTGGCTTTGTTTATTCCCTAATTTAGTATCCCTCACTGTCTTGAGTAAAAAATTACATTTGCAGCTTTAATTTTGAACAAAACACAAATAAGCAGGCTCTGTCTCTGCCACCTTCTTTTGTCCCAGCTAGGAGAGAAGAGGATTAAGGATGAATCCAACATCTGTTGCTGGGCCATGAAGCAGACTTTTCTGGATTATAGCAAATCACTTAGCAGAAGTGGAAAATGGAATAACCTTTCCTTTTAGCTTTCAGATCATAGAATTTTCTCTGTCCAGGTTCTGTTAGGTGACTGTCTAATTACCAGCAATCATGAGTGATCGTGTTATCCTCAGGACTTTCAGGCATTGTCTGTATTGTTATCCTTTCCTCTTTACCTAGAACAACTCCTTTGAACAGATCATCCCCATGCCATGCTTGGAAAAAAGAAGTCTTTTTTTTTTTTTTTCCTACCTAGAGAAATGAAATGGTATTTGGTAGCTTTTAGGAATTCATCCAGACTTTTCATATGACCATTTCTAAAAATTTCTTGACTTACAAATTATACTGTCACCCCCTAAAATTACAGATCATGCAGTCAGGGACTCAGTGGACCTACCTTTTCTATTGGGAGGACTTTTTCTTATCTGAAATCTTCAGAGTATTTATTTGATTCTCTCTACACATGTCCTATCTCCTGATATTCTCACTGCCCAATCACATAACTTGAGTTCTACCACAATAGTTAATGGCAATGAAGAAATGCCATTTAGGTCCCTTTATTTTTGTTTTTCTGAAGATCTTTGCAAGTGTTTGAGTTTCATCTCTCCTTTCTCAGCAAGGATGATATAACCCTCAAAAGGTCTATGTGCACTGCAATTTTGAAAATTGATAAGAACTGAGGATAGTACTCATGATTAGATCATGATAAAGGGTTTCCAGCTCCTTCTTCAAAAACTACTCAAGTCATTTCACAAAGCATGGGAAGTCTTATTTTATTCCTCTGTGTGTCCTAGAATATTTACATCCTCAGATTCCCTAGCAGAGATTTATCAAAGAGATTCCTTTAAAAATCATATTGTTTCCTATAAAATGACAAAAGAGTGAATTATATAGAAGTTCACTTTTCTCTACCTTTTTAGGACCTAAGTATTCTTATTGCCAATCCAAAGTTTAATTTTAATCCAATCCCTTATGCTCCTTAAATTTTCTATATTATAAAAAGTCTTCTTATCCTGAATCATACTTCTTGGTATTTCTGTGGTTGATGTAGAGTGGGTTCCTTGCAAGACAGGAGATTTTGAATAAAGACAAGGGACCTATGAAATGAATATGGACTGTTTGGGGTTATGTTTCAAGGGACTATGGAGAAAATTTATCGTAGGTATAACAACATATCCAAAACGGTGGTTTGTACCAGGGATGGAGTTTCATCAGTGGATGTGGTACATCATAAATATTAATGTTTGGTGATTCTTCTTATGTTTTAATCTTAGGTTTTTAGAATCTTAGGTTTTTTCAAAGCTTGTTCTTTGGATAATAGCTTTAACTGTAGTACAGCCTTATTATTGCCTGGGCTTTAGCTACCATGACCTAATTTCTAACATAAAAGGTTATGTTTTGAAATTCTTTTTTCCTTTTAGATCGATTTTTCCTGTCCACCCCTCCTTCAGAATCATTGCCTTAGCAGAACCCCCTGTTACTGGAAGCACAGCACAGCAGTGGCTGGGACCAGAATTCTTAACCATGTTCTTTTTCCATTACATGAAACCACTTGTCAAAAGTGAAGAAATCCAAGTGATTAAGGAAATGGTAAGTGTGAGACCAGCTCTAGCCTGTTGCCTTCAGCTGTTCTCTTTTTAAGGTCTTTGTGACACCTGCTTGAGCAGAGTTGGATATTTTGGGCTTTTTCTCACTGTTAATTTCCAGATTTCCTCATAAAATGGTTCTCAGATGTCAACATTTTTCAAAATCATCTGGAGGGCTTGTTAAATGACAGATTGCCAAGTCGGTGGCTCTGGGATGGAACATGAGAATTTGCACTTCTAAAGTTCTCAGGTGATGCTGACAGGGGCTGGTCTGGGGACCACACTTTGAGAACCATGAATGTAGGCTATCTCTCCATTTTCCTCATGTGGAAGCAGTTTGGGGATTCCCTTTCCTTTTATATTCAGCCGAAGGTGACTAAATTTTAAGTTCCTACTATTAGGAGAGGCCAAATATATTTTAGTTCCTTAGATTTTGTAGAAAATACTAAGTAGTCCTTGTCCCCTCGTGATTGTAATATATCCTATACTTAACTGATTAGTTGTCTTATGGCTTGTAGTGTATGTAAACTATTATTGCAGTGTCTGCCTTAACCAAGCACTGTGTTTAGCATGTTTGGAGTTCTAGAGCTGCACTATTCAGTGTAGTAGCACTAGCCACATTAAATCAAATTCAAAAATTCAGTTTCTCAGTCTTATTTCAAGTGGCCGAGAGCATAGATAAAGAACATTGCCATCATCATAGAGAGTTCTATTGGACAGTACTATTCTAGATCACTAATAATTAACTTTTTACATAAATGTGCTCATCCCCTTTGAAATATCAGAATGAATGAATTAATTTTAGGTCTTATGAGCATGGTTGTGGATAAGGGCATAGGCTGTAAAGTCAAATAGCTTGCCTTTAAGTGTCAAATCCACTACTGATTAGCTTCTAGATCGTGGGTAAATTACTCAACTGTAGGCTCTTCATCTGAAGATGGGGATGATACTACTTTTGTTGTTGTTGTTGTTGTTGTTGTTGTTGTTTTGTGGTACACGGGCCTCTCACTGTTGTGGCCTCTCCCGTTGTGGAGCACAGGCTCCGGATGTGCAGGCTCAGCGGCCATGGCTCACGGGCCCAGCCGCTCCGCGGCATGTGGGATCCTCCCAGACCGGGGCACGAACCTGTGTCCCCTGCATCGGCAGGCGGACTCTCAACCACTGCGCCACCAGGGAAGCCCTGATACTACTTCTTACATCACAGGATTGATTTAAAGAATAAATGAATATGTACTGAATAGAGCTTCAAATTTTAAAAGTTCCAATTACTTAAATGCCCAAAGAAACCCTGAGCAGTTTATTTCTGAAATAGTCACGTGATACCAGTCATTGTTGTAACAACTCCTGCTCTTTTTAAATTAAAATTTTAAACTTGTTATTATTTATGTAAACATTTCTTATTATTCGATACAAATACATATTTAATTCGTTTTAAATTGGTGTACTTAAAAGCAATCAGTGTATGTTTTGGGGCAACTGTTCTTCAGAGTTCATTGATAAATAGATCATGCCCCTCAGGTATGTGGTTGTTTTATTTATTTATTTTAATGAAGTATAGTTGATTTACAATGTTGTGTTAATTTCTACTGTACAACAAAGTGATTCAGTAATGCATATATATATACATTCTTTTTCGTGTTCTTTTCCATTATGGTTTATCACAGGATATTGAATATAATTCCCTGTGCTATACAGTAGGACCTTGTTGTTATCCATTCTCTGTATAATAGTTTACATCTACTAATCCCAAACTCCCAATCCATCCTTTCCCCACCCCCCAGGTATGTGGTTTTAAAGTCCTTGAAAAAATGGACAGCTTGAGCATCTGCCCTTTATACAAGGATACCTTACATCTCTTAGTAGACATAGATATAAGATTACTACTAAATGCAGCAGTCTGGTTTCAGTAAGAAAAGTGTCTAAATTAGAGTTGAAGCTAAGAAAAAAGGATATAATATATGAAAAGTTTCTTACGGGTACACTCTATGCCAGTTTTTAATTGGTTAGAGGCTCCTTTCAGTTTTGTCCTGGTGATGGAATTGTAAACGAAGAGTGGCCTGGTTTTGATTACCTGATTCTTTTTCTTTTTTTAATTGAAGTATAGTTGATTTACAATATTGTGTTAATTACTGCTGTACAGCAAGGTACTCAGTTATACATATATATACATTCTTTTTCACATTCTTTTTCATTATGGTTTATCACAGGATATTGAATATAGTTCCCTGTGCTATATAGAAGGAGCTTGTTGTTTATCCATTCTATATATGCCAGTTTGCATCTGCTAATCCCAAACTCCCAATCCATCCCTTTCCCACCCTTCTCCCCTTTGGCAAGTCTGTTCTCTATGTCTGTGATTCTGTTTCTGTTTCATAGATAGGTTCATTTGTGTCATATTTTAGATTCCACATATAAGTGATCTCATACAGTGTTTGTCTTTCTCTTTCTGACTTACTTCATTTAGTATGGTAATCTCTAGTTGCATCCATGTTGCTGCAAATGGCATTATTTCATTCCTTTTTGTGGCTGAGGAGTATTCAATTGTATATATGTACCACATCTTTTTCACCTGATTCTTAAAGAGAAAGCAGAGGCAGAAGTGTTTCCTGAGAAGATGAATAAGCAAATTTATCCACAGGTTAAACATGATACCTATAATCGGAGATTTCAAAAATTATAATTCTAATATTGTTTGATAAGTAGCCATAATTTCTGGTTGATTGATCATATATCCCAATTTATTCTTTCTTTCCTTAATTCTCTTATAAAATAGGTCCCAAATATGCCTCAGGAAGCTTTGGACAAATTGTTATCATTTACACACAAACTCAGAGAGACACAGGATCCAACAGTAAGTCTGGGTTGTTTTCTATAGGATTTTCTGTTGTTGACATGCTGCTGCTTTATATTCTTAGAGTTCAGTGCTTTAAAATCTATTTTTTAAGCTGATATATTTATCCCTTATGCTATGCTTTCTCCTACGTATATATCTTACTGTTTCAATGACTTTAACATTTCTTCCAGCTCCTCATGGCTGGTGTCATAGAAAACAACTTTTAACTTTAGGGGAGTACTTGGGTATTCCAGGAGGTTTGGGTCTACTTCTCTGTCTCCTGTGCTGAGCAATCTCATGTATTCTTATGGCTTCAAGTATCACCTCTGTGTTAATGCCTACAACTTTATCTTCAGCTTCTAACTTCTTCTTCCTCATTGATTCTCTATTTCGGATTGTATTTACATTTTGGGATGTTACAGGGGCAGGAAACTTTTGCCTTCTTTTGTTCTAGGTCCTTTGGCTAGCCTAATAATTAAATTGACATGCGACAGTTTAATAAGAGAAAAACAACAAATTTAATTTTGTACATGCAGAAGCCCCATAAAAATCTGAAACTCAAAAAGTGACCAAAGCAGGTAGCTTTTATACCTTTTAGTCAAAGAAACAATAAGATTCTGAAGAACTGACAACACAAAGAAGTCTGGGCTTGGGGTAGTAATTAAGTGAAGAAGAAACAAGGTTTGTTTATATAGCCTTCTCAGTCCTAAATTTCCTATTTCTGGTGATAAGAATGCTTTCTACCCTCCTGGTACAGGGAGGGTATCTTTTTCATGGGAGATTCATTTCCTGCTTTCAGGGGGACAAAGGAGGGTCAGAGCATCCTTGCACCAGCTATTTCCCATCCTGGTGCCTGGCACATACTAGAAAATTAACAAATGTTTGCTGAGTGCATGAATAAATTAATTATTAATTTATTAATAGATTTCCCTGGAGTTTTCTCTCCCAGAGAACATTACATTTTCATAAAAGAAATAATTCTTTAAGAGGAAAAATAGAAAATTTATTTTTAATAATTTTTGAAAAGACCTTTCATATTTTTAAGCTGAATTACTATTATTAATCATGTTAATCAAAAAGAAAACCCTTGAGGTATGCTCTTAAACTGAATAACCATGGTAACTAAGGGAATGTGCTCACATCCTCACCCTTTTTTTGCAAGATAAAACTGCAGTTAGAAATTTGATATTATAAGTGTTAAGTACATTAGGGTTTTTAAATTAAAAGTACATTCTCAATTTTCAGTTGATAATAATATGAGAACAGAAATAGCAAACCCTTTATTCAACACATAAGTGGCTCAACCTAAACTTCTTTCTGATTTAGTCCTGGATGTTATTGCAAAGCATTTTGGTATTATCAACTGATGTGTTGGTTTTTTTTTGCGGTACGCGGGCCTCTCACTGTTGTGGCCTCTCCCGTTGCGGAGCACAGGCTCCGGATGCACAGGCTCAGCGGCCATGGCTCACAGGCCCAGCTGCTCCGCGGCATGTGGGATCTTCCCAGACCGGGGCACGAACCCGTGTCCCCTGCATCGGCAGGTGGACTCTCAACCACTGCGCCACCAGGGAAGCCCTGGTGTGTTATTTTTTAAACTCATGAGAAGTCCTTACTGATCACTGGAATGAAATGTGAAGCCTGAATTCAGTGTCATGTTTGGAATTAGGTTAGAATTTTGTAACCTGGAAAGTTACTGTATGGTTTAATAGGACTCTTGTCATAAAAATCTTCTGGTTGGAGTCATTTGTCATACATTTTCCATGATTAAAGTAGGAATTTTTCATGGTTTCAAATATTAAGATGAGAATTGCTTTCATATTTAACTTCTAATACTTTCGATCGTAGTGGCTGAAACAATCTTATCCTTAATTCTTCCTGCTTTCTCACATCCGTCCTGCTTTCTCATATCCATCAGTTGCCAAGTCCTTTGAAACATTTGTTTGATCCCTTCTCCCCCTTCTTATTGCCAGTAACCTTACTGTAGGACTTTCTCTCTTCATAAGTAGCTAACTGAAGTAGCTTTCTGATTCCTGTCTCAGTTTTCTCTGTCCTTAAACTACTTTGCATATTCCTGCCAGGTTAGTCTTTCTAAAATCATGTTACTAAGTCCTATTGCCTTTAGGAGAAGGGCCAAACTCCTCAACATGTGATTTACGGGTCTTTGATGTTATGGAGCAAGCTTTCCAGCAGGACCCTCTAGCAAAGCTGGGCTGGTTTCCTCACATTCTGCTTGTATTTCCGTTCCTGTTGCTTTCGTGCCTTTGTTCATAGCATTTCTGCTACCCATTTGAACATTTTAAGCCCCTATAGCAGTTTTGTCAAGTGCTCCACTTATTTTTGCATTAAATTATATGCTGTTTTGAATTGCAATTTATGCTTTCTTATATTTAAATATTGTCTCCATGTCTAGAATGCAAATTTGTTGAAGAAGTCTGAATCAAATGTTTTGCTTATGAGTTCTTTGTAACTTAGAATGTGCTTTTTAATAGAAAAAAGGATATGTCATAAATGGTGGTCATGCTGCTAATCTAGTCCCCAAAGGAGTGTTTAACTCGTGTTGTAGCTGAAATATAATGCTAATAACAGCAGTCCAACATCTCATGGAGCTGTGAAATACACGAGAAAGGAGAAACCAATTCACTTTCTGCTTCCTTGGGATGTACAGAGGTGGGCTTAAGTGAAGTGTTAAAAGGAACAAACAACTAGTGTAGTTTTGGCATCCTCCTACCATCCATTCTGAATCCTTGGTTAATTTAATAGAGTCTGCTTCTCTGTTTCCTCTGGTGCTCAGGGCCACTTTATTGCCCTTGTCAGACTGTGACATTTCACCTTGGTCTCTTCTGTGCCTTCCCCCACCACCACCACCAGTGGACCAGTTTACTTAAAAAGTTCTCCTCTTCTCTTGATTTTCAGTGAAAACCACTATCTTCTAATGCTGATGATCTTAGTTAGACATTAGGCCAATAATAATCTGATACATTAGATTCCTACTAATGTGTAGGTCCCGTTCCCTTCCTCTGTTGGATTTTTTTCATTTTGAAGTGGCTGACTTTCAATAATAATTGCTGGACTTCTCTGGTGGCGCAGTGGTTGAGAATCTGCCTGCCAATGCAGGAACCATGGGTTCAATCCCTGGTCTGGGAAGATCCCACATGCTGTGGAGCAACTAAGCCCACAAGCCACAACTACTGAGCCCACGTGTCACCACTACTGAAGCCCGTGTACCCTAGAGCCTGCGTGCCGCAACTACTGAGCCCATGTGCCACAACTACTGAAGCTCGTGTGCTCTAGGGCCCGCATGCTGCAACTACTGAGCCCATGTGCACCAACTAGAGCCTGTGCGCCTAGAGCCTGTGCTGCACAACAAGAGAAGCTGCTGCAGTGAGAAGCCCGCGCACTGCAACAAAAACCCAATGCAGCCCAAAAAAAAAAACAAAAAAAACTTGCTGCCATTTGTTGAGCACCCATATGTGTCCAACATCTGCTAAATGCTTTAGAATAATTTTCTAATTTAATCTTCATAACACCTGAAAAGTGAAGGCATTATTATTGCCATTTTAAAGATGAGGAAACTGGGGCTTCAAGAAATTAAGAAACTTGCCAGAACCACACAGCTAATAAATGGAAGACTGATTTGTCTGACTCTAAAGCTTATAAACTTTACTATTACATTATGCTGCCTGCTAAGATAATTTCAAATTCAAGTCAACAAATATTCATTGGTACTTACCATGTCCTGAGTTCTATACTAGCAGCTCTATGAATGGGATTTGGAGAAGAGTAAGAACACAATGGGAAATTATTCTGACAGTGTCAGAGAAGGATTCCAAACTGTAAGCTGCCCCCCAAGTGACAACTGGTTGACACCTCTATGATCAGAAGCCTAAATTGTCCACAACTCCTTTTTTCTATTTCAGAAGTCATAGATTTACTTAAAACTGTAAGTATTTCTGTCCATGTTAACAGTTTGGCTTTGTGTAAGCAGGAAAAAAAAATGAACAAACAGTTAATTGTACATAAGGGCTATTTGTAAGTCAGGTTCAATCTGTACAATGTAACATCTTTCCTCCATCCAGCCTCCTCTCCCGCCGAAAAAAAACATGTATACACAGTACTTTAATTGAATTTAATTAATAAATAGTTTTTATGGAATTTTTTAAAAATGTCTTTAAGGATGTTTTAAGTGTAAATTGGTTTCTGTTTATTTTATTTGTAATTCATTAACAGTACATATTTATTTTAAGTTTGGCCTTGTCCTTAGGAACAATGAATTCTGCTATGATACCCATCCAAAGGGACTTTCAGCAAGTTGAAACAAGACTCTTAACAGCCTGTCTTTGCCTTTTGGTAGGCGCAGTCATTGGCAGCATCCCTTTCTACCAGACAGCTGTTGAGGATTTCTCGTCGGCTGTCACAGTACCCTAACGAAAATCTTCACAGTGCTGTCACTAAAGCCTGTCTTTCCAGGTAACCACATTCTCCTTTCTCACTGAATTCAACTTTCTGGGTCTTTGCTAAAACAGTGACATAAGTTTCATAGTCTGTACTCACAGGTCTGGAAAAAGTTTCAGTCTGAATATGTAGCTATTTCAGCCTTGTGTTCAGTTTTTACAACATATATTACCTTACTTAGGCATAGTAATAAATTAAAGAGATTTTTATAGATGAGAAAACTAAGTCACTTACTCAAATCAGACAGTAGTAAATAAGTAAAAGTAGGTTTGGTATTTGAACGCTGGCTCATGTGTCTTCTGAGCAAGTGCTCTTAAGCACTTAGCACCTCCCAAATTTGCACTGGAACTTTCCATGCTTGGTAGTACTGTCCTGTTGCCCAAATTTGACAAAACTACCATCTTTTCAGTCTACACTAATATTTTTCATGCTTGTTTGGAAATTATTAATAAAACATCAGCTTATATAATTTCCTTACAGAATCATACTTGCATGAAACTATTTTAAAAGAATAATAAGAAAAGATTAATAGCAATGTCTGATAGACCTGGAGATTTCTTTTAGACTCTTTTCATATGATCTGGTAATTATTTTTATGGTGGTTTTAACTGTTGTCCATTCATTCCTTGGTATATTAAAGGAATTAAAAGAGAATCTATATTCAGCTTAGGAGGATCTCTAACTGCCCTCTGTAAGTTTTCAGCTTAGTGGACAATTTTTCTTGTAGTTAAAGTAAGCTTCTTATGTTGCAGCTTGAATTTGTTCTGTGGTGAAACGAGGCTAAAATGAGGTTTGTTTCCAGTGTCTTTGGGGTACTTCTTTGAATAACTAATAATTATGAGAAATAATAAAGTTGATTCTCCTTTTCTTTTAAGTAGATTAATATTAGACTTCCAAATGAAAATTAGAAAAAAACATGCTTCAATTGCCTATTTTTTAGGCTCATGAACTGAAGATATTATTGGGTTGGCCAAAAAGTTCGTTCTTTTTGGGCAACCCAGTATATACAGAAAGATAGATTCATTATCTACCCAGTGTTTCCTTAGTCAGAACTTGGTTATAGATGTGTATTAATAGAAGTAAATAGTCAATGCCAAGTAATACAAACAGTTTCAGAGCCTAAGGGAAAATAATACTTTGGAATGAATGAAATAATCATACACAAAGCATTCTAGAGACCGTTCTAAAGAGCAAACAGTGAAAATAAAACAATTCACTTTGAGTCTAGTGTAATCTTGATACCTAAACCAGACAAGATAATGTATGAAAGGAAAATTATAAATCAAATTCATAGAATGTGTACAAAAATCCTAAATGAAATCCAATCGTAGCTCAATATATATATATCATATATATTTATATGATATATATAATTTATTTATATATATAAATAAATTATGAGCAATTTGGAGTTATCTCAAGAATGTGCAGGGTTACTATTCTTTTTTAAAATTCACCATATTAACATATTACTGAGAAGAATATCATTTTAATAAATCAGTAAAAAGGACTGGATAAAACTCAACAGCCAAACTTAAAAACAAGCCAAAGCAAAAATAAGCAAAAAATATTCTTAGTTAACCATGAATGGACAGGAAATTCTTTAATCTGATAAAGGGTATCTACTAAAACTATATAGTGAACATTCTTATGGTGAAATACTTGGCTCATTCCCTTTAGAGTTAGGAACAAAACAAGAATGTCACCTTTCTATACTTTTGGATTGGCTAAAGATTATATGATTGGCTACATAAAACATTCAAAAGAAGCTACATATAAACTACATATTAGAACAAATAAAATATAATGAGATTACTTATGCACCCAACTCAGTGATATTCCTATATTCCAGCAAAAATCAATAAGGAAGTCTAATTTTTAAAAATAATACCATTCAAAATAGTAATAGGAAGCTTTGAGTATCTAAGAATAAATCTAATGAGTGACATATAATGCTTTTATGGAGAAAAACATTAATCTTTATTAAAAGCTGTAAAAGATAGCTGTGGGAAATGGGAAACTGTACTATGTTCATGAAAGGGAAGATTAAGTATTGTCAGGCTGTTTGTTTCCCCCCTAAGTTGATATGTAGATATAATTTGGTCAAATACAACCAAGGTTATATTGAATTGGACAAGCTAATCTCGAAATTAATATAAAGGGCCAATAATATCCAAAGAAATTTTGAGGAAGATTTAAGTGGTGTGCTTTCTCCCTCAGATATCAAGATCCATTATAAAGTTATATTTATTTTAAGTGTGGTATCAGTGCTAGAAAAGACAAGTAGACCATTAGAATAGACTACAGAGCCCTGAAACTGCCCCACATATTTCTGGGAACTTAGTATATGTTAGAGGTAGCATTATGAATTAGTGTGGGAATGGATGGACTTTTCGATAAATGGTTAAAAATAAAAAATATCCACTTTATTCCCATACAGAAATGTAAAATCCAGATATACGACAAAAACAGTGTAAGCCATTCTGCAAGTTATAAGCCACAAACTAAGAGATGTTTCACAAGATTTCTAATCTCAAAAGGATAGCTATTCAGGAACTATAAAGTATACAAATTAATGAGATAAAAGCATCACCCCTAAATGGCAAGAGGATTAATAGATATGCAGGAAAAGTTAATTCAGATAACAAACAAACATTTGAAAAGATGCTCAACTTACTATTGATCAGGGAAAATGACATTTAAAACAATAATCAGCTATCATTTTATACTTTTACAATCTTTACCTGTAAAAATAGCATTTTCCATGAGCAGAAGGAAATGGAATTTCATGACTGCTGTTGGGATGGAAGTCTTGTCAGTTTGGGGGTGATCTTACAGTATCTTTATGCCTTAATACATTAATAGTCTATGAATTGACAATTCTACTTCTTGTTAATCACCTTAGAGATAGATTTACATGTATGTATAAGGAAGCATGTAGAAGAATGTTCATTGCATCATTATTTGTAAGAATGAAAAATGGGAAACAACCTATCAGTCCATCAGTAGGGAATGAATATATAAACTGACATATTCATATAATGAGGTACTATACAGCAGTTAAAATGAAGTAGATCTACATGTATCAACAGGTATGGATCATGACAACTTAACATCAAGTCAAAAGTTTGAAAGAGGAGATTTCGTATATGATGCCATTTATATAAAAGTTTAAATACAATAAAAGTGCAATATATTTTTTACTCACGCATATGCAGCAAAATAAAAATATGGACAAGAAAGGTATACACCAATCTCAGAGTAAGAGTTAGCTTCAGGGATAGAGAGAGATGAATAGAATACTTAATATACTGTAATTTTCTGTATGCTTGAAGTAGTTCATGGTTAAAACTATTTAAAAACTAAAAAATACATTCCATATTCATACACATATTTCAATGAATCAAATAATGCATTTTTCCAGTGTTATCAACTGAACACAGTAAAATTCTATTTTGTTACCACCCCATGACCCTTTGCAAATAGTAAAACAGCTATCTTGTTTATATATCATATGTTGACTTTAGCAAGGCTACAGAGTCAAAAGCCTTTTTATTAACCTTCTCTTTAGGATAGCACAATGGCAGGAAGGAACAACAAAAAACATTTCATAGAAAATTTTTTTTTTTTTTTTTTTTTTTTTTTGCGGTACGCGGGCCTCTCACTGTTATGGCCTCTCCCATTGTGGAGCATAGGCTCCGGACGCGCAGGCTCAGCAGCCATGGCTCACGGGCCCAGCCGCTCTGCAGCATGTGGGATCTTCGCGGACCGGGGCACGAACCTGTGTCCCCTGCATCGCCAGGCGGACTCTTAACCACTGTGCCACCAGGGAAGCCCATAGAAAATTTTAAAACAAAAATTAATATGATTTATATTCATGAAGTCTGTTATTAAGCAGACAAAATCAAAAGAAACTCTGTAGCCTCAATCTGTTAAACATTAAATTTATTAAATATTAGCTTGGCTCTTTTATGTTTTTAATTTAATTTTAAAAATATTTTTCATTTATGTATTGTTTATGCCAGTTGAGTTCTGACTGGAACATTTCTTCATCCGAGGGAATGGCTCCCTAAGCACCTCTCATAGCCTATAATATGTGCATCAAGCCTTGGAGCTAGATGCGTAATTCATTTTAGATAGTTGAAAACCTAAGAGGCCAAAAGGAAGAAAACTTAGAAGGTTATGAAGATATCAGGTATTCTGTATTCCAAAAATTACTTTACGGTGGAAGAGTTAACTAGAAATCCCTATAAAAAGAGTTTTACTCCATTCAAGTATTTTGCATTACATTAAATTATTTACTTTTGGAAAATCTTGGGGTGATGATCCCTTAGCATAGAAATTTGGGGCAGAGTTATAAGAATTTAATCAGAAATGAAGATTAACTACCTTTGACATTGAGGTTAAGAGGAAATTTTCCATTCATCAAAACTTAGTTTCTATACAGTATTTTTCAAAATTCCCTTGTGACATAAATGAATAACAACTATATAAAATTTCCACTGTTTAAGTTATTAGCTAATTAATTTTTTTAAGTTATAAGCCTGCTAGAACTAATACACAGTGTTAAATGAGTATAATGATTATTGTGGATGTGAATTTTTTGTTTTCCTGAAGAATGATTTTGTTTGCAGGAAAGATTGTTCAGGAATTTTTGGCTTAAAAACTGCTGTTCAGCTTTTTGTGTTCTTTTTAAACATTTTTATTGGAGCATAATTGACTTACAATGGTGTGCTAGTTTCTGCTTTATAACAAAGTGAATCAGTTATACATATACATATATCCCCATATCTCTTCCTTCTTGTGTCTCCCTCCCGCTCACCCTCCCTATCCTACCCTTCTAGCTGGTCACAAAGCACTGAGCTGATCTCCCTGTGCTGTGCAACTGCTTCCCACTAGCTATCTGTTTTACATTTGGTAGTGTATATATGTACATATATACACTACCACTCTCTTATTTTGTCCCAGCTTACCCTTCCCCCTCCCTGTGTCCTCAAGCCCATTCTCTAGTATGTCTGCGTCTTTATTCCCTTCTTGCCCCTAGGTTCTTCATGACCATTTTTTTTTTTTTTTTTAGATTCCATATATATGTGTTAGTATACAGTATTTGTTTTTCTCTTTCTGACTTACTTCACTCTGTATGACAGTCTCTAGGTACATCCACCTCACTACAAATAACTCAATTTCGTTTCTTTTTATGGCTGAGTAATATTCCATTGTATATATGTGCCACATCTTCTTTATCCATTCATCTGTCGATGGACACTTAGGTTGCTTCCAAGTCCTGGCTATTGTAAACAGAGATGCAATGAATATTGTGGTACATGACTCTTTTTGAATTACGGTTTTCTCAGGGTATATGCCCAATAGTGGGATTGCTGGGTCATATGGTAGTCCTATTTTTAGTTTTTTAAGGAACCTCCATACTGTTCTCCATAGTGGCTGTATGAATTTACATTCCCACCAACAGTGTATGAGAGGTCCCTTTTCTCCACACCCTGTCCAGCATTTATTATTTGTAGATTTTCTGATGATGGCCATTCTGACCAGTGTGAGATGGTACCACATTGTAGTTTTGATTTGCATTTCTCGAATGATTAATGATGTTGTACATTCTTTCATGTGTTTGTTGGCAATCTGTATATCTTCTTTGGAGAAATGTCTGTTTAGGTCTTCTGCCTATTTTTGGATTGGGTTGTTTGTTTTTTTGATATTGAGCTGCATGAGCTACTTGTAAATTTGGAGATTAATCCTTTGTCAGTTGCTTCATTTGCAAATATTTTCTCCCATTCTGAAGGTTGTCTTTTGGTCTGTTTATGGTTTCCTTTGCTGTGCAAAAGCTTTTAAGTTTCATTAGGTCCCATTTGTTTATTTTTCTTTTTATTTCCATTCCCCTAGGAGGTGGGTCAAATAGGATCTTGCTGTGATTTATGTCATAAAGTGTTCTGCCTGTATTTTCCTCTAAGAGTTTGATAGTGTCTGGCCTTACATTTAAGTCTTTAGTCCATTTTGAGTTTCTTTTTGTGTATGGTGTTAGGGAGTGTTCTAATTTCATTCTTTTACATGTAGCTGTCCAACTTTCCCAGGAGCACTTATTGAATTGGCTGTCTTATCTCCGTTGTATATTCTTGCCTCCTTTATCAAAGATAAGGTGACCATATGTGTGTGGGTTTATCCCTGGGCTTTCTATCCTGTTCCATTGACCTATATTTCTGTTTTTGTGCCAGTAGCGTACTGTCTTGATTACTGTAGCTTTGTAATATACTCTGAAGTCCAGGAGCCTGATTCTTCCAGCTCCGTTTTTCTTTCTTAAGATTGCTTTGGCTATTCGGGGTGTTTTGTGTTTCCATACAAATTGTGAAATTTTTTGCTCTAGTTGTGTGAAAAATGCCGTTGGTAGTTTGATAACGATTGCATTGAATCTGTAGATTGCGTTGGGTAGTATAGTCATTTTCAAATGTTGATTCTTCCAATCCAAGAAAATGGTATATCTCTCCATCTATTTGTATCATCCTTAACTTCTGTCATCAGTGACTTATAATTTTCTGCATACAGGTCTTTTGTCTCGTTAGGTAGGCTTATTCCTAGGTATTTTATTCCTTTTGTTGCAATGGTAAATGGGAGTGTTTTCTTAATTTCACTTACATATTTTTCATCATTAGTGTATAGGAATGCCAGAGATTTCTGTGCATTAATTTTGTATCCTGCTACTTTACCAAATTCATTGATTAGCTGTAGTAGTTTTCTGGTAGCATCCTTAGGATTCTCTATGTATAGTATCATGTCATCTGCAAACAGTGACAGCTTTACTTCTTCTTTTCTGATTTGGATTCCTTTTATTTCTTTTTCTTCTCTGATTGCTGTGGCTAAAACTTCCAAAACTATGTTGAATAATAGTGGTGAGAGTGGGCCGCCTTGTCTTGTTCCTGGTCTTAGAGGAAATGGTTTCAGTTTTTCACCATTGAGGATGATGTTGGCTGTGGGTTTGTCATATATGGTGTTTACTTTGTTGAGGTAGGTTCCCTCTGTGCCCACTTTCTGGAGCGTTTTTATCACAAATGGGTGTTGAATTTTGTCGAAAGCTTTCTCTGCATCTGTTGAGATGATCATATCGTTTTTCTCCTTCAATTTGTTAATATGGTGTATTACATTGATTGATTTGCATATATTGAAGAATCTTTGCATTCCTGGGATAAACCCCACTTGATCATGGTGTATGATCCTTTTCATGTGCTGTTGGATTCTGTTTGCTAATATTTTGTTGAACATTTTTGCATCTATGTTCATTAGTGATATTGCCCTGTAGTTTTCTTTCTTTGTGACATCTTTGTCTGGTTTTGGTATCAGGGTGATGGTGACCTTGTAGAATGAGTTTGGGAGTGTTCCTCTGTCTGCTATATTTTGGAAGAGTTTGAGAAGGATAGGTGTTAGCTCTTCTCTAAATGTTTGATAGAATTCACCTTTGAAGCCATCTGGTCCTGGGCTTTTGTTTGTTGGAAGATTTTTTATCACAGTTTCAATTTCAGTGCTTGTGATTGGTCTGTTCATATTTTCTATTTCTTCCTGATTCAGTCTTGGCAGGTTGTGCATTTCTAAGAATTTGTCCATTTCTTCCAGGTTGTCCATTTTATTGGCATAAAGTTGCTTGTAGTAATCTCTCATGATCTTTTGTATTTCTGCAGTGTCAGTTGTTACTTCTCCTTTTTCATTTCTAATTCTATTGATTTGAGTCTACTCCCTTTTTTTCTTGATGAGTCTGGCTAATGGGTTATCAGTTTTGTTTATCTTCTCAAAAAACCAGCTTTTAGTTTTATTGATCTTTGCTATCATTTCCTTCATTTCATTTTCATTTATTTCTTATCTGATCTTTATGATTTCTTTCCTTCTGCTAACTTTGGGGGTTTTTTTGCTCTTCTTTCTCTAATTGCTTTAGGTGTAAGGTTAGGTTGTTTATTTGAGATGTTTCTTGTTTGTTAAGGTAGGATTGTATTGCTATAGACTTCCCTCTTAGAACTGCTTTTAATGCATCCCATAGGTGTTGGGTCGTCGTGTTTTCATTGTCATTTGTTTCTAGGTATTTTTTTATTTCCTCTTTGATTTATTCAGTGATCTCTTGGTTATTAAGTAGTGTATTGTTTAGCCTCCATGTGTTTGTAGTTTTTACAGATTTTTTCCTGTAATTGATATCTAGTCTCATAGCGTTGTGGTCGGAAAAGATACTTGATATGATTTCAATTTTCTTAAATTTACCAAGGCTTGATTTGTGACCCAAGATATGATCTGTCCTGGAGAATGTTCCATGAGCACTTGAGAAGAAAGTGTATTCTGCTGTTTTTGGATGGAATGTCCTATAAATATCAATTAAGTCCATCTTGTTTAATGTATCATTTAAAGCTTGTGTTTCCTTATTTATTTTCATTTTGGGTGATCTGTCCATTGGTGAAAGTGAGGTATTAAAGTCCCCTACTGTGATTGTGTTACTGTTGATTTTCCCTTTTATGGCTGTTATTATTTGCCTTATGTATTGAGGTGCTCCTATGTTGGGTGCATAAATATTTACAATTATTATATCTTCTTCTTGGATTGATCACTTGATCATTATGTAGTGTCCTTCTTTGTCTCTTGTAATAGTCTTTGTTTTAAAGTCTATATTGTCTGATATGGGAATTACTACTCCAGCTTTCTTCTGATTTCCATCACACCAACATCTCTTTTATTAAAGCTTATACTCAAGGCTATGGGAACCACCAAAGATTTAGAGCTATTGAAAACCTAAATTAGAAGTGTATGTTCTTAGTACGTTTATTTGAAACATAGGGTTAGTTTATAGTAATATAGTGCAGGCAACCGTGGATTAAAAAGCAGTTCTGTGGGCTCACTTGTGATCATAAATTCTGGATATAACTTTATTTATGTGTGAGGGTAACTCTGTTTTCATGTTCTAAGCCCATGATGTTCATACAATCAAATTGTAAATGAAGAATGCCTCTGTCACTCACAAGATAGTTGTTTTGACAACATACATATACAATAGATAAACAGGTATATTTTTTAAATGGAAGGAAAAATCAAGCTGAATAATCTTAAAGTCATCTAATAATTTGTATTAGAAAATAAAGAAAACCTCATTAATCCATCTCTACTAATCTGAATTTGTGGTTGCCGATGTGAAGTAGGTTAAATTGTGGTTGTTTTATGTATTTAAGAAAATTTGAAAAGCCAGTTAAATGTTAAATAAGATATATGAGGTATACTAAATCTATTTTAAAAAGCAAATTATTTTAATTCTCATCCTGCAAAATGTTGTATGTAAACAAATACTGCTAATTACACATTAGTTTTCTTTATTAAAGGAGACTCAACAAACATATTTCATCTTCACACATACTTGAAGTTTATATTTATTCTGAAATATTTTATTATCTAGCTTTCACAGATCAAGACTGATCATCCTTAATTGGTTATAATTCGTAAGAGAGAGAGTGAGTGTGTCTGTCTGTCTAAGTGTCAAAAGATATTTGTGAATCACAGAAAGCTTTGACTTTATCATTCCATTCTTCCCACCCCACCAGGTTTTTACCAAGCCTTGCAAGGTCAGCATTAGAAAAAAATCTGGCAGATGCTTCAATAGAAATAAGTACTGATAATAACCTGGAGCCAGAATTGGAGGATTACAAATGTAAGTATTTGATTTGTTTCTTTTTTAAGTGAAATAGTAATTATTAAGCATTTGTATTGTTTATTATTTTAATTTCAATTAAAAATGTTTTTGGTTTCCACCCATTTTTTTAATGTATTGCGTTGAAAAAATGAATCTTTTATTTAAAAAAAAAAGTTTCCAGATACCAGATATAGTTCCTCCCCCAAGAGTTGCAATTGACATGAATATATTAAAAGCTCAGAGAATTCCTACTGTAAATAAACATGTAATTTTGTTTTACCTTTTATTCCAAATGTATTTCACCACAGGTTCTAGCAATCTGTTTTCTTTGCATAACATTTACATTTTGGGGACTACCAGTGTCCTACAGGGCATGTTTTGGAAACTCTTCTAGGTTGATGTAGACTAAACTAATATTCAGAGTACCATTTCATGCCTTCTTACTCCTTTCATTTCCACCCGTATTGTCTTCTGTGGTACTTTTCTTCTTGATAGCCATAAGTGTAATTTAGAGTTTTGGGGAAGTTTAGATCTTCCTGTAAAAGTACCCTATTCTTCATTTAGAGCACAATGAAAGGTTCTCTGTTTTTTGAGGGTAATTACCTGTCTTATCAAAATATCCAATATGTGATCACTCTCTAAAGGGGGGACTTATTGTGGCTCTCTTTATAGATGTTTTTAATAGTCGGGGCTACACCGAGATAAGAATTTGATGTTAAGGAAATAGGTGACTTTTTTAGAGTAAAATTATAAATTCAACATACTGATGGATCTGGGTACAGATACGCAGAGCCAACGCAAAGAGAAGAATAACTCTGGGATTTGGAGATTCAGAACATTACTTACTTGAATGGTTTAACGTATCCAAAGAAAGAGTGCATCATTCAGACTATAGATTGTTTAGTCTTGGCAACAGGCCAGTGTTAGCAGCCCCCATCTAAACCTTGCATAGGAGATAAGGAGCCTAAGTTAAGCAACTTTTGATTCATCTGGTCCCATTCATTTTTAATATCATCTCTGTTGTAGAGAATTCATGTAATTCATTCTCCTTGTTCAGAGGATAAGTTTCACCGAAAAACCTTCTGATGAGGATTTGTCTTTCCACGCAAGGCTCCCTTCATATAAAATGCTGATATGGCAACCAGTGTATCATATAGTCTCTATGAAATTTGCAGTTTTCATTGCAATGTAATATTGCAGTTCTGGTTTTATATATCAGAATTTATGTATAGATCAAAATATATGTCTTTAATGTTCTCCTGAGAGTTAGGTTTGCCCTCAGTCATAATGATAAAATCAAGTTTTGAGCCTACCAGACTGAAGGCCTTGACAAATTTACCAAAATAATGCCATCCTATGAGATTTCTTAGAAGATAGCTAGCCAGCTTTCTCCCAGGGAAGTACTAGCATCACCATTCTCTGAGTTCATTTCCCTTTTCTAGCCTGAAATTTTAGCAATAAACATTAGTTGAGTGAATTAAATCATCCTAAAGCACTAAATAGTACTGAATAGATATCCTCCATAAACTAAACTGTAGATGGTATCAAATGCTGTTCGAACCTGAAATCATGTGTGTCATCTCAACATACAAGTATGTAGTAAATTCACTGATGCAATCCTGGTCTTTCCCTTTACAGTTTTATATTGGGTCTATTTCAGGGACCTGAAAGTAGTCAATAAATAGTAAATTATCAGCACAGCAGTTCATGTTTTTCTTCCCTATAGAACTTGTGAATAGAAGGAAAATGGCAAAGAAATATTGGAGGGAGAGGTCTACTGTGCTTTGGCAAATGTATAGCACTCAGCAGTGATTAAACAGGGTGACAGCTTAGTTATTTTTAGCTCAAAATTGTTCACGGTACTCCATAGATGCAAATGTTGCTTTCTCTCCTTGTCTTTCAAAATGTTTTAACACAAAAACAGCAATTTTCTTATTTGAAATAGGAGGAAAAAAAGATGGGCAGTTGCTTAAGGCATTGTAATTGTCTGTCTGCTTGCTCGGGTATTTCCGCAGGATGGAATATTATTTAGAGTCCACATTGCAGAAAGAGTATCGGACTATACTAAATTCTGTTTTTAGCTCTACCCATACTAGCTGGGTGATTTTAAGCAAATTATTTAATTTATGTTCTTCTTAGCTTCCTCATAATTCTTATTTCATTGTTAAGAGATTTCCATGAAATTATATGAGAAAACAATGAGCTGAAGCTGAGGTCTGGCACATGGAAGGTCCTCAGTAAATGATAGCTTCTATTATGGTCAGTACTACTACAACAACTACTACTATTATGTTATTATTATTGACCTTGGAATATGTCAGGTAGTGAGCATGTGTATCTCCTTACTGTAGGGAATACATGTGAGATATGTACCCTGACATAAATTTATTACTTAGTTCCCTGGCTTCAAGGAGCTCATATTCTATCCTAGACCAACTATTTAAAGCAAATAGGGGACAATACAATAATTATTATCACAGAATAACTGTAGCACCTGTGGTGCATATTTGGAAGTACAGGTCTCCTGGACCATTCCTAAAAATAGTAATTTGAGAGGTCTGGGGTCAGTTGGTTCATCTATATTTTTAGCTAGAGCTCTAGGGGACTCTCCTATGGGGTTTTTCAATGGGTGGGTCCTAAAAAAATTATATTCAAGGTACTTCAGAGCTTGCAAATATATGTATTTTAGAGTTTCTGACCAAAGAAGCTCATAAAGGTGGCTTGATTGAGTTCTGGGGATTTTTTCCCCTTCTCTTTTTTATCTCTATGCTGTTTGCTACATACGTTGTTTTAAATAAAAGTTATTACATTTTGGAACATCTTAAGCCTTTTTGTAGAGCTTTTAAGCTTTTTATGTAGTGCTATGATGTTTAATTACCACCTTCAAGCTTATTTCTTTTAGATGTTAGATGAAAATTCCTTAATGAGCCCACAAGGTATTAAAGATGCAGTATTGCATTCTATTTGGGCTGGACTTGGCTTCTCTGAGGACAGTGCTACCAGTAATTCTCTGTCCTGTGTGAAATGTTTAGGTGAAGTCACATCTGGATCTCTGAGGATTGGAGCTGTTAGTGCACCGATCTATAATGCCCATGAGAAAATGAAAGTGCCTGATGTTCTGTTCTATGACAACATCCAGGTAAGATCAGGACTTTGCATTCGTGGATATATCCCTCTTACATTGTGGTGATTAACCCCAGTTCAAGTGAAACTGATGTTTATGTTTGTAATTTGCTCAGTTCAACTCAGATGATGTAGAATGAGGTGACAGTTGAAACATCTTTTATTAAGTTGTTGTAAAATTATAAACTCTTGCCAGAGTTACTTGAGAATTGGAAGAGTTGCTGCAATGATTAGAGTAATAAATTTTAAATGCAGACATAACTATACTTTAATAAATAAAATAAATAATTATTAAATTAAAAACAAAAGGCACTGATATTCATCTTCCCTTTTGCGTTCCTGTTAAATCATTTCAAGTAATTCAAAAAAGGATGTGTCCTATGCATTCTTTTCCTCACGGTTCTTTCCTTTTCCCAAAAATTCCTAGTATTTTTCTAGTCTTTACTTTTTCTTATCTTGTTTTAAGAGAGGAGGATAGATAATTTTCCACTTGTAAACTAACCAATAATTATGAGCTTCCACTAAGACACAGAAATAAGTGTGTACCCAGAAAGCTTTATTATAGATGTTCACTTTAATAAGAATTTTTTCCAGAGAAAATTACCCATAATATAAAAAGATTTTTTTCTTTTCCAGATTTTCTGTGAAGTGCTTATGTATTTATTTTATAATAAAAACCATACTTAAAATTTTCTCTAATATTTGGTCACTATTCTGCATGTAAATAATAATACTACATTTACAAATTATGTTTGAAGAACTTCTACTTACCATTTTCACTATATTAAGGAATTAGAGAATTAAAGTACATTAAAGAATTTTTTTATCTGCTATTTCCCAATCCTATTTGTTGTTCAATGGGTAACATAATGTATATCCCTACATTATGTTAACAATAAAAGGTATCTCAGCAAATTCTTCCTTCTCAGTAAAAGTCTTGATTAAATATTTTTGAATTCTGTCCAGATTATAATTATCTATGACATAGCAAAAGGCATAACCTGAATTTGCTTTTTATTCTTCATTCTATGGGCCATTAACTCATATTGGTTTTATTTTTCTTCCAGAGCATTAATGCTCTTATGCAAGCAGTGGACAAATGAACAGAAAATAAGGTTACTTATAAGACACAAAGGAATAAAGAATCTTGCCTGTCAAAGACAAAAACATGATGGCAAGGAAAATGTAATATTTTCAAGCATTTATGGTATCACACTCTGTTCATGTAGTAGAAAGGCATAAAGAAAAAAGAATCAGGGAGATTTCTCTGGTGGCACAGTGGTTAAGAATCCGCCTGCCAATGCAGGGGACACGGGTACGATCTCTGGTCCGGGAAGATCCCACATGCTGGGGAGCAACTAAGCCCGTGCACCACAACTACTGAGGCTGCACTTTAGAACCCGCAAACCACAACTACTGAAGCCCGCACACCTAGAGTCCGTGCTTCACAACAAGAGAAGCCACCGCAATGAGAAGCCTGCACACCACAACTCAGAGTAGCCCCCGCACGCAGCAACGAAGACCCCACACAGCCATAAACAAACAAACAAACAAATAAATAAGAATCAGGAAACTTTGTCATAAGTGACAATTTGAAAAACTCCATGGCAACAAAGGTTGAAAAGGCTTCCCAGCATATAAAAATGTAGGAAATTCGGTAGCAGGGAGGGCCATTGTACCCTTGAACACAGTGTCTGTTGCCATGGTGTTTGTGACATAGACGTTGAGGACCGCAGGGCTGCTGTGAACTTTACACAGTGGCCCTGAGGGATTTTCTGCAGCCTATCTCCAAACGTACCTTCTCTTCATAAAGCATTATGAATTAACCATTAATGAAAAATTCTAGCTGTACCAATTCTAGGAATGGTGGCTTGATTAAATTTGCTTTTGTTGCATATATTATTATTGCTTATTATTATTGCGTTTTATGTTGCACTTCACCTTTGAAACAGTACTCTTCAGTGCCTCTTGAGTATTTAGGTGCTTCTATACCATCTTGTTCTATACCCTGTGGTCCACTTGCCACACCTTGTTGTAATTGATTTTTAAAACATGTTTTCCACACTACTAAGATAAAGCCTTGTTGCTGTTGTTTTAATTTTAATTTTGTGTCTCTAGCAAATAGCACAGTGCCTGGCACATAGTGACTGTTGAATAAATATGTGTTGAGTGAATTCATGAAAGAAGGAAAAAGATTTTGAATGTTCATAATTAGGAGTATTATTTTATTATATCTGTCATGAAGGAATTATAGATTGGTGCACTAACAGCTCCAATCCTCAGAGATCCAGATGTGACTTCACCTAAACATTTCACACAGGACAGAGAATTACTGGTAGCACTGTCCTCAGAGAAGCCAAGTCCAGCCCAAATAGAATGCAGTACTGCGTCTTTAATACCTTGTGGGCTCATTAAGGAATTTTCATCTAACATCTAAAAGAAATAAGCTTGAAGGTGGTAATAAAACATCATAGCACTACATAAAAAGCTTAAAAGCTCTACAGAAAGGCTTAAGATGTTCCAAAATGTAATAACTTTTATTTAAAACAACGTATGTAGCAAACAGCATAGAGATAAAAAAGAAAAGGGGAAAAAAAACCCAGAACTCAGTCAAGCCACCTTACACTTGCAGTAGTAAGGAGGAGAAATTGGAAGAAAGAGAGATTAATAGCCTCTTAAGCCTAATGAGCTTTAGATTTGAAAAACTTTAAAAAAAATCTACCATCTGTCAAGCCTTTCTTAATACAGTAATTAAAATACACACACACACATACACACACACACAGTCCCAGGGCTCAAGTTGCCATATTCTGTCAAGGGAAAAAAGCAAGCAAGTACACGTGGTTACTATAGAGCAATATGGAAGTATGCACAGGTTACCGTGGTAGCATTGATGAGGTGATGGTCCCAGATTGGAATGATCCTGGAAAATGAGTTCACTAGGCAACGTTGAGAGAGAGTCTCAGGCAGAGACAGTAGCATTTGCAAAGACGTGGCTATGTGAGAGTGTAGCTTATTCAGGGAGCTATGTCTAATTAATTGTCATGGCCAGAGCTGAGATTCAAATGGAAGGGTGACAAGAGATGAGGCTGATGAGTTAAAAGGTCAGATTATCTGGGCCTTGCTAATTAAGGAATTTGGAAGCTATTCAGAAGTGAGGAAGCCATTGAAAACTTTGAAGCACATTTCTACTTTTGTTAACTTTGCATTCATTCTTTTTTTTTTTTTTTTTTTTTGGTGGTATGTGGGCCTCTCCCGTTGAGGAGCACAGGCTCCGGACGTGCAGGCTCAGCGGCCATGGCTCATGGGGCCCAGCTGCTCTGCGGCATGTGGGATCTTCCCGGACCGGGGCACGAACCCATGTCCCTTGCATCGGCAGGCGAAGTCTCAACCACTGCGCCACCAGGGAAGCCCTGCATTCATTCTTTAATGTTGTCTATGAGTTGGAACAAAGGCAGAGAGGGACTAGTTAGGAGGCTGTTTCAATAGTCCAGGTGAACCTGAAGGATCTGAATGAAGGCAGTGATAGTGGGGACAGAGTGGAGGGGACACATTGCAGGGCTATGTGGGAGGTAGGTAGAGTCAATGGAACTTTGTGTTGGATGAAAGTCAAAGAGGCTTCCTCACGGAGCACATAGTCTGCTGGAAAAGTAAGCAGAAGAGTGAAGAGAAAAAGATTCTACATTGCACCTGTGATTGGAACACACAGTGGGAGAATGATGGGGGATGAGACTGAGGCTACATCAAAAAAATAAGGAGTGACCCTTGTTCCGAAGGTATTAGGAGTCATTTAAGGAATTTGGGGTGGGGGGGAAGTGACATGATTGTGAACAGAGAAGTGACTGTCAGTACTGTGGAGAGCACGTTGACTCAAGGAGAGACTGAAGTCAGAGACGCCACACTGGCTGATAAAAATCTAGGCCAGACGTGATAAAAACCTAGATGAAAGCTGTGGGGATGGAATAGAATGGATAGATACAGTGGACTTTTAGGTGGCTGAATAGCTTAGACTTGGTGTTTAATTGGCTTTTGATAAGGGCCAACTGAGATGGACAAGAAGATGATGATGATAGGGTCGGGTTGTAGAAGATGATGCTATGAATTGGGATAAGAAGTACAGGATAAAGAATGAAGCTGAGGGGCTTCCCTGGTGGCGCAGTGGTTGAGAGTCCACCTGCTGATGCAGGGGACACAGGTTCATGCCCCGGTCCGGGAGCATCCCACATGCCGTAGAGCGGCTGGGCCCGTGAGCCATGTCCGCTGAGCCTGTGCGTCCGGAGCCTGTGCTCCACAACGGGAGAGGCCACAATGGTGAGAGGCCCGCGTACCGCAAAGAAAAAAAAAAAAAGAATGAAGGTGAGGAGAAAGGAATGAGTCAAGTTTTGGATGTGATGAGTTAGAGGAGACTGGGAAATAGCTAGCACAGTTCGATAGTTGCTCAGAAATATAGGGCTAGAGTCAAGAAGAAAAGTCTTGCTGTTGAAGATCAGTGTGAAGTTGGTGGTTGGCTGGAGTCAAGAAGAAAAGTCTTGCTGTTGAAGATCAGTGTAAAGTTGGTGGTTGAAGCCATGGAATGGATGAGAGGATTTAGGGAGAGCAGGGTCAGAAGTAACTCGCTGAGTGCTGATGTGTGGGTCCCCAACTCTGCACATAGCCCTCCCTCGCCCGGTGGGTGCCCATGTACAAGGAGGCAGAAACTGCTCTGCCCTATACTGTGACCCCCCAGGAAAGCACGTAACAAGGTAGTGAAAGAGAACAAAAGAAGGAAGAAAATCAATATTTAAGGAACTGCTACCTAAAGAAGATAAAAAAGACCATAGAGAGAAATTGTTAGTGAGGTAAGAGGGAATCAGGAGAGAGAGAAGACTTTTAAGAAATTGTCTATGGTACCAAGTGGGACAAGAGGTTAAGGAAAGAATTATGTAGGCCGTGACCTTAGCCTTAGCTAATGTTTGTTGACTTGAATAACTTAGGTGCAATGAGGGCATGAAGTAGAAGGACATGAGAAAAAGTTAAGAAGATTACAAGTATAGTTTAGATTATTTTTCAGTGTTTACATTGCTTTTTTACCTGCTCTCTAGGTGCTTATTCCAACTTTCCTATCTGTTCTTCATGCATATTAGCCCAGGTATTTCTGTAAGAACTTAATGTTGTCTGGAAATTGGCACTGATTTTTCATCTTACTTAGAAGGAAGAGGTCTATAGACCACATTATCACTAGAACCCAGATTAAAAGAATGTTCTAGGGACTCCCCTGGTGGTGCAATGGTTAAGAATCTGCCTGCCAATGCAGGGGACATGGGTTAGATCCCTGATCCGGGCAGATCCCACGTGTCGTGGAGCAACTAAGCCTGTGCGTCACAGCTGCTGAGGCCTGTGCACCTGGAGCCCGTGCTCCCCATGGCAAGAGAAGCCACTGCAATGAGAAGCCCGTGCACGGCAACAAAGAGTAGGCCGCCACTCACCGCAACTGGAGAAAGCCGCACGCAGAGACGAAGACCCAATGCAGCCAAAAATAAATAAACAAACAAATAAATAAGTAAATAAATTTATATTTAAGAAAAAAAGAATGTTCCAGGGCTCCCCTTTAACTAGGATTACCATGTACCTTCCCTCATTTGCTTAAGATAGTCCCTGTTTAGGGCTTCCCTGGTGGCGCAGTGGTTGAGAGTCTGCCTGCCGATGCAGGGGACGCAGGTTCGTGCCCCGGTCCGGGAGCATCCCACATGCCGCGGAACGGCTGGGCCCGTGAGCCACGGCCGCTGAGCCTGCGCGTCCGGAGCCTGTGCTCCACAACGGGAGAGGCCACAACAGTGAGAGGCCTGCGTACCGCAAAAAAAAAAAAAAAAAGATAGTCCCTGTTTACATTTGTTGTTCCAGCCTATTAATAACACCTCTTTTTATTCTAAAAAGTATTCCAGAATGAACAAAATAGCTCACCCTACTTCAAACCTTGTTAAAACTCCAGTTCCATGGTTTATCTGCAAGCAGTTTAAAAAATTAAAATTACCAAGATAAACATTAACGAATACTTATCTGTTCTTGAAGGAGGGAAATAACTTTCTCAATTTTTCTAAAAAAGAAACTCCAAAGGGAAGCATTGTTTAATGTGGCAAGAAAAAGGAAAATATTCTAGATGTCAAAAAATTCATGAACCAAGTTTAAAAAAGAAAAGTGAGTGGCAAACTAGAAAAATATCTGCAGCATATATGAGATAGAAAAGGTCAATTTGCCTCTTTTACAAATAGAGAACTACAGTAGGTACTTACGAGACCATTATTGTTTTGATACAGAAAACCAAGAGAAAGTAATAGGGACAGTAACTGTTCTGGGATATAGTTCTCCCTTCAACTCCCGGATGAGCCTTTGTGACCTACTTATGATTGTCCTATTTTTCAAGATACAAAAAGAGCAATGTAATTTCCTCTGTGCCTATTGTGAACAGCTTTAATCTTGTTCTTTGTGCTGTGTCATGATTTGAATTTAAAAATATGAAAGTGAATAATATATTTTTAATTCTAAAGCTATATATACTTTGAAGGTAATGGTTAAGAAGAAGTCAATGTAAAATGTTCCATGGAAATCTCCAATTATTTTAGAAAGACTTTGTATATTTGCATTAGTGTTAATTTAAATATTATATTAAATTGTAAGCCAACACTGCATAGTACAATAGCTGAAAAATATTTGAGTTGAACCATAAAAACTCTTTGAAATACGTATTGGTCAGTGGTTGAGTCTTGCTAAGGGGGACCATTTCAGGTTTTCAATATCAGTGACCAAGTTGGTTATATAACTTCTTTATAACCACAGCATTACTTTTAAATTTATCTAAATAATCAAATTGAGTATTGTCCATTATAATAGATGTTTTACTTTCCATGAAGATATCTTTATAGTTAACTTTCTTATTTCACCTTGATTATGCAAAACACAATTAACCTCTAGTTGTTTTTCCTCTAGCACATGATAGTGATGGAAGATATGCTCAAAGACTTTCTTCTTGGAGAACACCTATTATTGGTTGGGAACCAGGTGAGTTTGGCTGGAACTCAGGTACTAATGAATAAATGGTAGTAGCAGTTTAAAAGCAGTAAGTTTCTTTTCCTTGTTGGAGTACGTTTTTAGAAATGATTTTTCCCCAATTAAATGACTAGTTGAATTAAACAACAAGGGTCTTCTACCTTCTAAACCTTAGAATTGCCTTATACATATCTGCTCTTCTTTCCCACGTCTGTCACCCTAGTCCAGCTCGTCATCACCTATCACCTGGATTACAGCCGTGGTTTCCTAATATAACTTCACCCCAACCTTCCTTCCACTGTGATCTACTCTCCACTCTGCAGCCAGATTGATATTTGTGAAAATAAAATCTAAGTCTCTCTTTTTTTGCTTAAATTTGCTCCCCACTGCCCTTAGGTGTAGTCTTCAGTATGGCTTACGGTGTCCTACAGGAGACAGCCCCTGCCCACCTTTCCAGTCCTAAGGCTTGGCTCCCTCCTTTCTTGCATTTGGTGTTAGCTTGAGCCACTCTGAACTTCTTTCAGTTCTTATCTCCCCTCTGGTCCTTGGTGCATGCTCTTCTCTCTGCCTGGAGCACTCCCAGTCCCCTTCCCATACCCCTTTTCTCTAACTCCAGGACATGTTCCCTCGTCCCTAGCTTTTAGGTTTCCCTGCTTCTACATAACTTCCTTCCATCTCCCCATCATCACACTCATCATATGTTACTGTATTTACATGTAGAATGACTATCTTCTCAACTTGTCTATATGCCCGTCAAGGGCAGGGACCATGATTCTCTTGCTCATCTCTGTGTTCTCAGTTCCTGGCACAGTGCTTGCTGCTACATAGTAGATATTGAATGTGTTTATGGAGGGAATGGATGGACATTTTATATCTAGAGGCTTCTGATAATTTTCCTCAATGAAATGAACAGACTCATAATGAACAGCACCTTTGGTTTTTTAAATTAGTTTGAAATTAAGGATAACAAGCTTTCAGAAGAAGTTTGGTCTTTTTGTTTTTTAACTTATAAAAATAATACATATTCTTTATTTAGTCCCTCAAACTTACAAAAAACATTTTTTTAAAATAAAAAAGGGCCAATTGAGTGGTTTACTGGTTGAGTTCACAGGCTTGGATGTTAGCTGGCTAGAGGTCCAATTGCAACTCTTTCCCAGATGGCTATGACTTTGGGCAAATTGCTAATCTTACTAAGGCTCAGTCTCCTGATATCTAACCTAGGAATGCAAATCATGTGCACGCTATTGGGCTAATGTATGGGTCACATGAAATAATGCATGGAAAGCACTTCACACAGTCCCTGGCTCATGATAGGTGCTCAGTTAGAATTAAATCTGTGGGTCACTCTGTTGTGAAAAAGGACTTTAATACTCTGTTTTATTTTTTTCTGAACAAGAATTAAAGGGTGAGCAATAAAGTATTCATGGTCTTTTTTCACTATTTAAAAAGTCCTGATGAGTCTATGTACCAGAGTGGGAGGCTGAAGATCAGTTAACAGTCCAGTATTCAGTACTTGATATTGAAGCCTAGGAGGTCAACTTCTCATCTGACTCTGAAAACTGACGACTCTCATCTCACTTTGCAAAATGATGGCTTCATAGCCCAGAGTACCTCACAGACTTTTTATAAGTCGTTCAACCCTGGTATACTCAGTCTTTTTCAGGTCTTCTGTTGTTATTTGAATTGCCTTAGACACAGTCTGCTGGCATCTCAACAGCTGCAGACCAGAGAGTAGACCAAGAGAGTAGGCAAAGAAAGTAGACCAAGAATACACAGAGCTGGGGCTTGAGGAATAATTTTTGCCAAGGAGCAGGCTTTCAAAAGGAAGGTCCCTAGGGGTCAAGTTATGATGTTCAAGCAGCTTTGAAATATCCTAGATGATACTGATGTCCTTGGGGTTTAGTGGGTAAGATACAGAAGGAGTTTCCTGGTAAAGGCAGGGTTTACATTTGAGTTAGAGTCAGGGTTTCACAAGAGTTGTCTAGGTTGAAAGGTTAAAGTTAGAGCCTAGCCAGTAACCAGAGAGACAGGGAGAACATTCTAACCCCTGGGGGCTGGGGAGAGCTATACAGGATGAGGGCTAAGGATTGCTTCTTCTTTATGATAAATTAAAAAGAGGCTATGAAAGTGCTTTGCAAGCACTCTAGAGTCCTATACAAATGTCGCTGTGAAATCCAATATGCTACCTCTAGTCTATTTCGAGTCCCAAAGAAGAGAACAAGACACTAGGGCAGAGGGCTAGGCATTGGGTGGAGCGAAGAGCACCTCCCTGTCTACACATACGTGGATGGACCCCAGCATCCGGTGATGGTGGGAGATCCCACTGGTTTTCAGGCTTGCGTAGAGTTGCCTAAGGAGCCTCTGGGTAGAGCCTGCAAAAGATGCGCAGGAGGTGCAAGGCAGGAGGCAGGGACCTCACACAAACGTCGTCTGTCAGTCAGTGCTGTCACAAACCCCGCCTGTCGTCAGCAGATCAGTGTCTTCCCTTCTTTTACCCCTAGTCTGTCACCCTTCACTTTAGAGAAACAGAAAAATTGAAAAATGGAGATTGTATTCGTTATACGTTGGCTACACTTAGCTGGCTTTTTTCATGGCAGAAAGCTTTTTTATCCTTTCATTATAAACCTCTAAGACACTGATGGTCTTAGATGTTATAAGTAAATTCTGCTACCTATGTCCATGAAATTATCTAGTGAAAAAGTCTAAGTCTTTTAGGCTATCATTTGATGTCTTCCATTGTCTCACCCCACTCCGCTTGCAGCCTTGTGTCTCATTTCTCCCCTGAAATTCATGTCCTCAGATAAACACTCTGTTTTCCAGATACCTTCTTATCAGTGTTATATTTTAGCCTTTGATTGTCACCAGCATGCTCTCTTCTTTCTCCCATCTTTGCCTGTTGAAATCCTTCCAATCTCAGAGGGCAGTGTGGTGTCATGGAAAAGCAGAAAGCTGGGAACCCATAGATCTATCTTCCTGTGCAGATTTTTCAACTCTGTATGTGATATTGGATAGATTGCTATTCCTCCTTAAAGGGCTTTGCCTTTTTTCTTTTCTTTCTGCTTCTTATCTATAAAATGATAGGATTGGAATGGGTGTTTTCTAAGGTCCCTCTGGCTGTAATATTCCATAATATGCTTCTTTAATAAAGTCATCCTGAGCACTTCAGCCTGAAGGTTTGGCCTCATTCTCTGAACTCTTACAGCACGTCATTTCTAGATTTCTTTTGAGTTCTGTCAGACTTATGCGTCCACCTGCCACCTCTCTACTGAAAAGAGAGAGCCCCTTGATAAGTTTAGTTATTTTTGCGACCTCCCTGATGCCTTGCATACAATAGACATTCAACAAATATATTTTAGAGGACTGCCTAGAATAAATTTCTAATGAGTAGCCAAAATGATTTAGAAGTAATATGAATTTAAAATTTAGGCTTACTTGGTTTATTTTCAGGAGATTCCAAGACAAATTGACTAAATTTCTTATTCAGTAAATTTGCAACTATTTGGTGAAGGAAACAGTGAATAAGACAGAATCTAGGGAGTAAGAGAAAATACTTAAGTGGCCCAAACAACTGGGTATGATTATATTACTGATGGGATCTGATCAGAGACTGGCAGCATTATCACTAGGACAGAATAATGAAACACTAATTATTTAATTTTTCTAATAATAATTAAGTGCTAATTAGTATTTAGCTAATTAAATGAGATATAACTTTGCACATACTTACATTTACCAAGTCAGCGAGTGAAAACTGGATTCAAGGTGGCTGGTTAAAATCTAAATAGAACTTTTTGAGTGCCTTAGCCAACTTCAGTTCCTTTCAAACTTGTTTTCAAAAACTAACATCTGTGTTAAGATATGAACAAGATTCTATGGTCAGACTTTTATTTTTTCCCAGCTTTATTGAGGTAGAATTGACAAAAAAAATGCATTTAAAGTGTACAACATGATGATTTGATATAACCGTACATTCTGAAAGGATTCCCCCCATCAAGTTAATTAATATATCCATCACCTCACATATTTACCTTTTTTGTGTGAGAACATTTAAGTTTTACTGTCTTAGCAAATTTCAATTATACAATGCAGTGTTATCAACTGTAGGCACCATGTTATACTAATATATAATATATATTACTAATATATATAATATTATATAACTTATATATATATAGATATTAAAAAAACTAATATATCCTCAGACCTTATTCACCTTATAAGTGAAAGTTTGTACCCTTTTACTAACCTCTCCCTATTTCCTCCACTGCTCAGACCTGGGCAATCACTTTTCTACTTTGTCTCTATGAGTTCAACCTTTTTTTTTTCTTTTTAAGATTCCACATATAAGTGATACCATGCAGTATTTGTCTTTCTCTATCTGGCTTATTTCACTTAGCATAAGGGTCATTACGGTTAGACCCTTGATTGCTTCCATTTGGTGTGTAGGAGGGGGAAGGAGCCATCTGTAGTATTTGCCAGCAAATGCAGAACAAGTACCCCATGGACATGTGTTTTTCTAAGGACTGGTATGCAGTTATGTGTTCTCTTTCCCCGTGCTTTCCTCCGAGTCCTGATCATCTAGGAGATATCTTTTTCAGGAGTGTGTACTTTTGCAGTCATAGTAACTCAGGTCCTCCGTGGATACCTTTGAAAACACCCTACTTTATTTATCAGTGGTATTTCAGTACCTTAATATCTTACACACCTTCTCATCTTCACCTTTTATCCGTCTTGTGAACCAAAACAATGAGAAAAGAAAAAGACCAGGAAGTGAAGCTACAGCTGGTAAGTTAAGGTCTACTGATGCTCAGCTGTCACGGGGTAGTGTCACTGGTGTTTTCCCTCAAATGAAAAGTGACAACCATCTGGGAAAACACCTATTTCAATTACATGATTTAGTTTGAAACTAAGTAAACCATTTTTAGCAATTGATCAGGCTCCTTTTCTCTTTCTAAAACATTACATGATGACTACTCAAAAAAAAAAACCAAAACAAAAAAACAAGTCAGTTAGAATTGAAGCTTTGGGGATTAAATATTAGCAGAGAAGCCAGTAGTAGGTTGTTATAATTATACAATAAAGTGTAATGAATGCTGTTAATACAAACTGTCTATAGATTGATACAGTTTACCCAGCCTTCTGTTTTGCAAACTAAAACCTGGCTGAAGTTCATGAAAGAAACTTTTCAATAGTCGAAGTTGTCAATTTAGAGATGTTTTGAAGGATTGCTGTTACCAGTAGCAACTTTTACAATGAGGAAATAAAAGGGAATACGTGTTGATTTTGAGGTATCTCAAGGTTTATCATCTTTATTGAGCCTAATCCCATCTTTTCTTTCCATGTAATACTATCTTTTCTAAGAATCTTTGACGTTAGACAAGGTTTCATAACAGTTGGGAAACTAAAAACAAGTCTATAAAATCACTTACCATAGCAAAATAAAGTAGGCCACATCTTCTTTTGGTGAAATAAAATTATTTTTTTTTAATCTTTTCAATTTTCTTTGTGGGATGTTATGGCACAGCACATCGACTGTCCAGTAAATGAAGCAGAATTGCTGCCTGTCAGCCAAAAGGGATAGGGTGCCCTGAAATTACACGTTTGACGCTCCCTAAGTATACAATGCTTCATATCGTAGAACCACTTTAGTATGCTGCTACATGCATTATTTTCTACTTACTGTAATTATAACATTACATGTACCTTTCATGCAATTAGGAGTTTCATGCTGGCTTTTTAAAAAAATCATAGCATGACTTTCTATTTATTTCAGCTTTACTGACAGGGAAAAAAGAGAAATGGCTATTTACTTTCAAGCCAGTAATGCTTTTTTTGTCACAACTCTACTCAAGAATAAGCTTTCTTCCTCCCCATATCTTATTTTCTTTTGATTTACAGAGCTATATTCTATTTGATATACAAAGTATTTGTTGTGAATATTTTGGGTTATAGATTCAGCTTATAGGTGCATAATGTTTTTGTTGTTTAAAAACTCCTTAACGGGGCTTCCCTGGTGGTGCAGTGGTTGAGAGTCCGCCTGCCGATGCAGGGGACACGAGTTCGTGCCCCGGTCCGGGAAGATCCCACATGCCGCGGAGCGGCTGGGCCCGTGAGCCATGGCCGCTGAGCCTGCGCGTCCGGAGCCTGTGCTCCGCAATGCGAGAGGCCACAGCAGTGGGAGGCCCGCGTGCAGCAAAAACAAAAAAACAAAAAAAACTCCTTAAGAATAAACTTATGTTTCTGAATAAGAATACTTAAGTTTTGAGAGGCAGTTGCATTTTATCAGATACTTGAAGGAAGAAATATTTTAGTAATGTGGCGTTCTAAAATGCTCAGGTACCCCCCTTATGTAAGAATTATTTTAAAAATATATAGTATTTGTTTTAAGAAATGAAAATTTAATAATCTGCATATAACGTTTCCTGATTTCTGATGTTAGACAAATTGCAAAGCAAGTCATCAAATTTAATTTATATTTAATGAGGCACAACTAATAATTCACAATTACTTCTACATGAATATGGTCCAATAATTTGCTGGATTTGTCAACCTTTTTTTTTTTTTTCCATTTTAAGCGAGTCCTTTGTATCATTTTACCAGATAATAGCACTCTGGTGAAATTTTTATACTTAAGCTGTCCTTGTATTCCACAGTCTATATTTTTTACCTTTACCAAAATTCTAATATATTTTGTCTTCCTTAAAAAATAAAGAGTCAGCTCTGCCTGATTTTCATAGGGGAGGCCTTCTCTGTCTGACTTCCATGTGCTTTATGTTTCTAGAGTGCTGATTCTTTAGGTACTCTTTCCAATTCCATGGCACTTTCTGACTTATCAGCAGTGAGATAAATCTTAGAAAGCAACTCTTAATTTTATTAATATTTTCCTGCTAAAAGTTGAAAGTGGCTCCCCCTTGCCTATCAGATAAAATCTCTTTCATAGGGAAACACTCAAAACAACCTATGACCTGGCTGCAGACTTCTTGTATAGTTCTAGTTCTTCCAGATCAGAGTTTCTTACCCTCCCTAAGTATACTATGCCCTTTTGTTCTCCCAGCCATTTTTCATATTGTTTGTTTCATATGGTGCTTCTTCCCCTCATCTTTGCCTATGAAAATCCTACAGTTTTCAAGAGCTCGGATTTTTTTCCTCTATGAAGCCTGTCTTAGACACCCCCAAATAGAAATAATCTTGTTTTCCTGTGAACGTTTATAGTATTTTATCACTATCTAATACATCTTTCTTTTAAGGTTGTTGTGATTTTTTAATTTCATCTATAATTGAATTACAAATTTCTTATGAGCAAGGATTAAAAATAGTAATAATTGTTATGTTTTACAATTTCCAATATACTTTAAAAAATCATTTCATTTAGTTCTACAGCAACGCTTTGGGATAAATATTTTTATTTTCCATACTTTACAAATAAGCAGACTGAAACTCAAGAGGTTAAAATATTTGCTCAAGATCACATAGCTAGTTAATGATTGAGTTAGGACTCAGATCTCCAAAGGTCATGCATTTTTTTCACCATACGACACTAACTCTTATACTAGTAATACAACGACAACAATAATAGTGTATAATAGCTCACTTATGTTGAGTGCTTATAATAGGCCAGGAACTATGCTTTACATACATTCAGGGCATTTTAAAATTTTCTATTATGAAACTTTTTAATATATTCTATAAAAAGTAGGGTATATGATGAACTCCTTTGTACCCATAACTTAGTTTCAACAATTATCAGCATTTTGTTCATCTTGTTTTATCTGTATTGAACATATTATCTATATGTTATCTTTTAATACATCATTCTTTTACATAATGCATTTTTCTTACAGTAGCTCAGTTTTTATCTCTAATATAATCACAATCCCATTATTACACCTAACAAGTTAATAATAACCCCTTCATATACTCTGATACCCTATTTTCAATTTTCCTCAGTTATCTCCAAAGTGTCATTTTACAGTTGGTTTGTTTCAATCAGCATCCAAACAAAGCATGATCATTGCATGTAGTTGATGTACCTCCTGAGTCCCTTTGAAAGTTGAAAGATACATTCTCCTGTTCTCTTTATCCTTAGAGATATTGACCCAGTTTCATGAATATAAACATTTTATCAGAATTATACCAATATCAATGAACTTCCAATGAGGAAGTATTTTCTAAAGTAAATTTCATTAAGCCAATTTAACTTCTGGATTAATTTACATAATGAAATTAAACCATATTCATTTCTTCCAGGCTAGAAATTTCTTTTTTTTTTAATAAATTTATTTTATTTTTGGCCGCGTTGGGTCTTCGTTGCTGCATGCGGGCTTTTCTCTAGTTGCGGTGAGCAGGGGCTACTCTTTGTTGCAGTGCGTGGGCTTCTCATTGCGGTGGCTTCTCTTGTTGCAGAGCACGGGCTCTAGGCGCATGGGCTTCATTAGTTGTGACACAAGGGCTCAGTAGTTGTGGCTCACGTGCCCTAGAGCGCAGGCTCAGTAGTTGTGGCGCACGGGCTTAGTTGCTACGCAGCATGTGGGATCTTTCTGGACCAGGGCTTGAACCCGTGTCCCCTGCATTGGCAGATGGATTCTTAACCACTGCGCCACCAGGGAAGCCCTAGAAATTTCTTTCTGAATTTCTTCCCAGGCTTTTTTCCCTGAATTTTCATAGCATTTAATTTTGAAATCTTTTATACACTATGAAAATCAGTAAACATACATTTAATACTCACTAAGGAGGACTCTATATACATTGTTATTACATAATTCTATATAATCCTTTGTATCTCATACCATCTATTAATTATAGGCTTGTAATTAATGGACAGTTTTTTCCTGGTATAGGCTTAGTAAATGTTTGTTGAATTATTTAGTATTGAGATGCTGTGAATATTTTATTGCCAAAATTAAAGAATGTGTGAATTTTGTTAATTAATCATTTGAACTGAGCCCTGGCAGATTGCTAATGTGTCACATCAGAAATATATCATGTTGCTATGCCAGAATAATTATCTAATATCTGTAGAGGGGCTGAACAGTTTGTCCAGAAATTTTCCCACCTGTGTCCCCAGCTGGTAGTGGCAGCAGGGAATTTGATAACTAAATGTGCCCTGTTTCTAGTAGCTACAGCGGCCTAGGAGTCCTAAGGCTATGGAATATTTGGTTTCATCAAATATAATGACACTCATCTTTATTTTATATTACATTATTTTGTATCCTTTCTCAAACCTCTTGCTATGAAGTTGCCTGAATTGCAATATGGAAATTCTTTGCCATGCTGCACATTCTCTCTAACATTCAGTTTATCTGTCCAGTGTTTCTTAGTGAATATTTTTCTTGCCTTTGTTCTGAATTTGTATATTACTTTTGTAGACACATTGATTTTTTTTCCCCACAGTATTTGTTACGGATGCTTTGGTCATACCTAATGACCAAACTACCAAAGAATATATCTTTGCCATTTATAGCAACACATTATTTCAAAGGGAAATTGCAGGGAGGTGGATTTTATTATTCCTGTTTGAAAAGGAGGTTTTGACTTTGCCAGGGAACTTTATAAGTAGGTTTAAAGCCATGCAAACTGGTAGTGCGATTGAAAAGCATGTCGTTTTGTCTGACTTCCGGGTACCGTTTTCTGACTCTGTTACAGGGAACCCATTTATGGAAATGTTTGGGATTGTGTACTATTCAGTGTTAATTTTTTTCTGATTACATAAGTAATGCATGTTCACTGACAGAATTTGGAAAATAAGAAACTTCCAGTGAGTCATAAAGCAGTGACCTCTCATTTTGTTATTGGATTAAAATATTAGAATAAGATAGTGTTTAGAGATCAGCTTGTCTAGGCCCTCTTTATTCAAATGAATAAAGATGGTGGTAGAAACCTGCACCTGAGACAGATTAAGGAGGGATTATTGTCTGAGTCTCCAAACTGCTAGTATAGTGAGTATATTTTCAGGCACTTTGGACAAAGAATTAGAAGTTTCAACGTTTGATGGAAATTTTATGGTTATAAAAAAGCAGCCGCAATTTATTTCTCCTGATTCTGTTGTAATGTTAGTTTTCTCGTTGTTATTTTTGACTGCACTTGGTATTTGTTGATGATATCCATACAGTAGCTTTTCTAAAAGGAAAATTAGGACCCTATGAAAAAAGTCTTTAAGTATTATACAAACTGAGCTGTGAAAGTTATTGAAGAATTAGGGGGAACTGGAAGGAAGGCTCAAACATAAGAGGCCTCAGAGAGCATGAGGGAAAGCTGAACACCGGCTGTGGCAAACACTCACTTGGTGTCCATTTAAAAAGCTACTTCAGAAGAAAAGTTCCAGCTTGACTTCCTCACCTTCTCCCTCCTGAACCTTGGATACCATACAGGGAGTTCCTGGACACATGTTTTAGACTATTTTATAACCTTGGAGTAACTGATCTTTGACTCCACGACATTAGCCTATAAACTCCCATGTAAAGCAATTCAGGGAGGCTACCTCCTGACATTCTGTTTTGCCATATAGTGAAACAGAAAACAGCCCAATCTTTTAAGTCAGAATGGATTTGCCTTCAAAATCCCATTGTGTGCAGGGTCTTAATTGCTTAGAACTTAAGTTTACTTTTCTCTAAAACAGGAGCATTACCTCCTACTGACATGGCTGGCTTGAGGATTTGAGTGGTAAAGCACTGAAAGAGCGTGTATGCATGTAGCAGCGGGCTCCATAAATGTCATTTTCCTCCTCTTTGTTGACACAAAGGGAGCAGAATGTTCCTGAAAGAGGTTTCTACCTCCTTTAGCAAGAGCACATCATACGACTGCCCTTTCCTTTTCGTCCCTTTCCTCAAATGTTAATAGTTATCACCCGCAGGTTACATGTGCGTGCCGGTGAGAGGGACACGGAAGAGGGCCGATCCCGGCCTCAAGGGGTGTGTCCTTCCGCCGAGGCACCTGACACATTACTAAGGTACAGTGTAGTGAGGCCTGCCAAGACAGTGGTTTAGGGACGCGAAGAGGAAACCATGCTGGTGCTCCGAGTTGAAGGAGAGAAAGCATTGGGAGAGTCAGGCAAAGCTTCAGAGAAGCTGGGACATTTCATCAGAACACTAAGGAGTGAGTGGAAGATGGCAGAGAGATGGGGAAAGGCAGCCTAAACGAGTCAGAGAAAACAACCTCAGCAAAGAAGCAGCCACACAAAGGTTCTGGAGACGGCTGGCTGCTGTTTGGGTGAGACTTGGCAGAGGGCCAGCATGGCACGCTTGCAAGTTCATCCGCTGTGAGGGATCCTTCAACATTTCCGTCCCAGGACAATTACTCTTAGCCCAGATCCCACCCCGAGACCCATTTTCTCTTGTCTGCTCTCCGTTCCTCTTTAGCCCTTTTCTCCTACTCTAGTCCTTGCCCCGCTTGACAAGATATGGATAGACTTTCCCAGTCCTGTATCTTCTAGTCCAGGAAGGCAAGCTCTTTTTCTTTATAGGATTTTACTTCTCTCTGAGGAAACAGGGTAACTGAAATAATGAGCCTGAGAACGTTGAAAGAGTCCCAGAATCTTTCAAAGTTCTTTTTTTTTTTTTTTTTTGCGGTACGCGGGCCTCTCACTGTTGTGGCCTCTCCCATTGCAAAGCACAGGCTCGGGACGCGCAGGCTCAGCGGCCATGGCTCACGGGCCCAGCCGCTCCGCGGCATGTGGGATCTTCCCGGACCGGGGCACGAACCCGTGTCCCCTGCATCGGCAGGCGGACTCTCAACCACTGCGCCACCAGGGAAGCCCTCAAAGTTCTTGAAGTCACGTCTCTGATCCTTTCTCTCACAGAAGCTGGAAGCAGGTTTACCTCCTGTCCTCGTGTCTGTGGGGCTTAATATAGCCCTTCTTCCTCCTAACCCTGTAAAGGGCCGTGTGACTCCTACCTCTGTGGAGGTCCTTCTTTCTAGTATGTTGTCACAAAGATCACAATGGGATGGGACGGTAATGATAACAGTAAGTGTCATCCTTATGAGACAATTTGTAGTTTTTAGAATCTCTCATTCTACAGGTTGCTTCTCCCTTTTTAAATTTTCACTCACTGAATATTTTCCTCAGTAAGAGTCAATTATGATGTAAAAACTATTTATTTTGTGCTTTTTAAAATTAAAGGAAACAAATTGTATATACAGAATAATGACTAGTAAATAAAGATAAATATGCACAGGAACAAAATGAAAGCGGTAACAGATTTATTTTGGCAGGTGCACATTGGGTAGTGTTTTGTTTTCGAAATTTACAATTAAGAAAAATGAACATGTGTAGTTTTTATAATGGAAAAATGAGATACTATTTATGTATTTATTCAATTAAAAGTAATCCCGAGGGGCTTCCCTGGTGGCGCAGTGGTTGAGGGTCCGCCTGCCGATGCAGGGGACACGGGTGCGTGCCCCGGTCCGGGAAGATCCCACATGCCGTGGAGCGGCTGGGCCCGTGAGCCACGGCCGCTGAGCCTGCGCGTCCGGAGCCTGTGCTCCGCAACGGGAGAGGCCACAGCAGTGAGAGGCCCGCGTACCGCAACAAAAAAAAGTAACCCTGAGGATTTTCTGTTCTAGGTGAAAATGATGACTGGAAAGAGCAAATTGCTGTAACTGTTTCCTTTTGCTCAGGATATTTACAGAAATTCCTTCCTAGGTCATGCTTTTAGCATTTCCTTGAAGGAATAATCAGAGCTTTTCAAATGAAGCCAGAAATGACCTGATGAGATCTCTGTTTTAGAAAAATAACTAAACAAATTGTGGACTGGCCGGTTGTAAGTCCAGAGGCAGGAGACCAAAGAGGACCCTTTCTAGGAGTCAGAGCACGATGATGATGGGCTGCCCTGGAGTAGTGACAGAGAATTAGACAGGAAGGAGCAGATATGGGAAGCAGGCACTGCAAAGTGAATGTGTTCACAGTTAAACTGCCTTTTTTTAAACTAGACTTTCCTCTCCCACCCAGCAAATGCACTTCCCCTCCCCTATTTCATGTGTCGTAAGTAGCATCACCTTCCACCCTGTGGCCCAAGACAGAAAGGTTGATTTCTCCACATCCAGTCCATCAACAAGTCCTGTGAGTTCTTTCCCTTCAATATCTCTTAAATACATTCATTTCTCTCTGCTCCTTACTTTAAGCCACCTTCATCTCCTGCCTGAGCTTTCTAAGGAGTTTCCAAACGGCTTTCCTTTGCTTTCAGTCTTGCTCTCTGCCGGATCATTTCACCAGAGTGATTTTCCAAAAATGAAAATCTGATCCTATCACTCCTCTGCTTCAGTGGCCTTTTGGTGCTTTCAGGAAACAGTCCAAACGCTTTTACGTGGCTTCCAAGACTCCCAGAGCTAGACCCTGCCTCCTGCTCTAGCCTCCTTTCTCACCCTTCCTCATTCCTGCTTCTTGACATCCCTCAGACCTGTCCAGCTGTCCAGCTCACTAGTACCCACAAGTCTTTACACATACGGTTCTCCCTTCCTGGAACACTCCTCTTTCTGCTCCTTCCCTTTACCTCTTTAATTCCTTGATATTTCAACTGAAATATCACTGTGCATAGTGGGACTTCCTGAGCCCTTAGTTAAGTCTTCAAGCCTTTTGGATGCCCCACAGCAGAACACTTTTCACATGTATATCTATTATGTTTGCTTAATTGTCTGTGTTTCCTACTAGATTGTAAGCTATGAGTGTGGCTCAGGGGCTGTAGCTATTTTATTTACCATTGTATCCTACTCAGCTAGTGCAGTACCTATAATGTTAGGTGCTAAAACAGTTGATAAATTAGACAAGGGAGATAAGGAAGGGAGGAAGGAGAGAAGAGAAAGAAAGAAAGAAACAAAGAAAGAAAAAGAAAGAAGGAAAGAAAGAAAAGGAAGGAAGGAAAGGGAGAGAGAAAGAGTGAGAAAGAGTGAGAGTGGGAGGGAGGGAGGAAGGAAAGAGAGAGGGAGGAGGAGGGAGGGAGAGAGGGAAGGAAAGAAAGAAAAGAAAAAGAAAGAAAGGGAGGGAGGAAGGAAGGAAGGAAGGAAAAAAGTTTTGCAAATAGAGACTACAAAGATTCTAGTGACAGTTTGAATGAGATCAGCGAAAAGATAGACAAAAACATTCCGAGATTCATTCATTGAGCAGCTGGGTACATGACAATGCTGTTATATTGGGGCTAAAAGAAAAGAAGAATAAGTCTGGGTGGAAGCATAATGAGTTTAGTATGAACATCTGGTGCAAAAGTTCAGTTGACAATTAGGAATAGGGAATATCATCTCAGCTAGAGCTTAGGAAAGAAGTGTGAGCCATATGTGATGACTGAAGTCAAGGGAGTGGGAGGGAGTGGGTGAGATTCCCAGAGACAGTATATGGAACTAGAAGACGTCTGAGGTTGGAGTTCTGAAGACCCTAACATTTGTTAAAAACAAGACAACTGGCCCCAGATGGAGTCACTTATGCTAAATCCTACGTCACAAAACCCAGACTTAACTAGGTAACAGTTTAAGCCTCTCCCAGAAATGGAATCTTAAGCCAATGAGGAATCACTGGTCAGCACTAGTGAGGTCATTTGCCTGATAGACCCCCTGCCTTCCCCTAAAGGAAAGTGACCTTGTCCCAAGCTAGTATAACAATTTTGCTAGTATAACTTCCTTGTCCTGCTTCCTTCTGCCTATAAAAGTCTCTCATTCTGTATAGCTCCTCAGAGCTCCTTTCTGTCTGCTAGATGGGATGCTGCCCAATACATGAATCACTGAATAAAGTCAATATGCTCTTTAGGGGCTTCGCTGGTGGTTCAGCGGTTAAGAATCCGCCTGCCAGTGCAGGGGACACGGGTTCGAGCCCTGGTCTGGGAAGATCCCACATGCCGCAGAGCAACTGAGCCCGTGCACCACAGCTACTGAGCCTGCACGCCTAGAGCCTGTGCTCCGCAGCAAGAGAAACCCCCGCTCGCCACAATTAGAGAAAGCCTGCGCGCAGCAACGGAGACCCAACGCAGCCAAAAATAAATAAATTTACTTAAAAAAATAAGATCTTTAAAATTTACTCAGTTGAATTTTTTTTTAAAACATATTTAAATAAGACATAGCAAAAGAGCTTCTTAGTGGCAGCCTGGGACTTCACATTGCATTGTCCTACATTTATGGGACTTGTAAACTCCTAAAACAGTGCTCAGGAGGAGTTTGAAAAGGCATGGCTGATTCTGTAATTTTGGAAGTGTGGAGGGAGCAGGACCTCCCCATAGTAGTTTTTCGTGACTTGTTTCTTTCAAGAAATCCTTTGTATTTCTGACATTACGGTGCATTTATGATATATGTTTTTCTCTAGGTTTCTTGAACAGAGCTGATATATCAACACACATTTTACTCACCTGAATTTATTTACTTAAAATTTTATGTTGATTGCAACACGCCATTTAAAGCCCACATGGCTATTTTACCATACATTCGAATGTAAACATTATAAGAAATCAGTAAGTGTTATTTATTGCTGGAACATATGTTACAGAACTCAGCTTTTTTAACTACTTCTACTCTTCCCCCACAACCCACTTGTTAAAAGACTTACATCCCATTAATAGAGTATTCTCTAAGTGAAGACTTTAAAATGGAGCAGTAGCATGGGAGTGGATTCCATTTTTAACAGTCTGTCTGCTACGAAAGGACAGCAACTCTCACCATCAGTAAGTGGTAAGGAAATGAGGGCATTTCTAGGAAGAGCAGATATAGTTGAGACTTATTAATAAACCCTGGTTATAATTTTAGGTTTCCAAGGTTTTAAAGGACTAAAAAGTAGGATAAAAGGAGAAGAAATTAGTGTTTGATTAAAACAGAAGTACAGTATTCTATTTATCTTTATATAACGAAAACCACACTTCTGAAGAGCTGATTAGAAAAATCATTGTTTTTACCCTTACTTGATTTCCTTTAATGCCATTCTTCACATCTGAAATAGATAATATTCTGCTCTAATGTCTGCATGTCAGTGTAAAATTATAGAACAGAAAAAACAAGTCACAGAAGGCTAAAAATAATTATGAATTTCCTTTTAAGTAAGAACTTAGGGCTAGTGTATTTAGAAGTAAAATTTTTTTTGAAAAACCTTTATGTCATAGAAGATGTGCTGTATACGTTTACTCGTTTGGTTTTCATTAACAATAAGCTAAAACAGTAAGTAGGTTTTGGTAAGAGATTCTTCTGGTTTGTTTTACCTCCAGACAAAAGTTACTTTTAATGCTTCTTTGTGTAATTACAGGGCGTAGGAAAAAACAAGATTGTTGATAGATTCCTTCACCTGCTCAACAGACCTCGAGAATATATCCAGCTGCACAGGTAAGAGGATAAAACCCACAACCTCTTAAGATCTGGTTTAGTCATTTATTTTGCTCCCAGTACAATTTAAAAAATACTTTCTTAAAGGCCCATTTTTAATATACCAGTTTCATTTCTGTTCCTCCTACTGTTATCTCTCCTCTCCTTAAGAGGTAATAAAACCATGCAAAATTTATTTTTAAAGTGGCTAATGCTTTATAAACATGAATTAATAGATATTTTGTGGACAAAGAGTGATGAACATTACATTCAGAAAGCAGTTTTCATCAACATAAAGGCTCTTAAATTAGAAGAAAAATATGTAGAGACTAAGCCCACTTTCTAACAGGAAGCTAAAATAGCTCACAAGGAGAAACATAAGCTATATGAATCTCAGGTGTGAGATAAGGAAGTCAAAACTATGAAGCAGTAAGTTATTAGTCTCCTTGCCTTCCTTGAAAACACTTTGTGGATTATTTAATTTTGCACTGTCAGAATGCTGGTCCAGGGATAGCTTTTAGTCAAATAGATTTTCTCAACATGGATTGTTTTTAGCTCTATCAATGAACCTGTTCTGAATATTTTAAAAATAAAATATAAGTAGCAGATCCACCAAAGGGGAGAGAGAAAAAAAAATCAAGGAATATACCAAGTAATAAGCAACTTAAAAGTAGACTGAATTGTTATTGTTTTAATCCCAGGAAATTAACAAAAATATTGTGTAGTGGAAATAACACTGGATTGAGTTACAAGAATTGGTTTCTGGTTTGGATCCTTTCACTAAATAATGATGTGTTCTTGAGAGAAAAATGTAGGAGAAAAGAAGGTAGAGTTAGTGGACTAAAGGAGAAAGAGAAGAGGACCAAAGTGAAGCTGAGAGATGGTCAAAAACTCCTTCTTGGCATTTACACCTTTGGCTGTGATGGAGTAACTAGTACCAGGTTAGTCCTACCACAGTAAAGAACTGTAAAACTGGACAAGGCTCACAAACACTGGGAAAGGAACAACCACTAGGGACTGGTGAGCTGAACAATTACCAGAGCTCCCACATGGTTAAGAGACTTCATTAAACTTACTCCTGGTATTCACAAGATATCCTGTAAAGTTTATGCTTTAGAAGTAGGATCGATCTGCCCCTAGAGTAAAAGCTACTTTATGTCTACCCTTACTAAGTTTAAAAATAAGACTTGAAAAAACAAGGATGTTTGCTATTTAACCCTATTTTGTAAGTTTTTCTCATACAAAATGATTTTAAAAGTTAAGGGGATGTATGTTGGGGGAAAATGTTTTGAAAACAATCAAGCTGATTCAGAAGTGAATTAACTGCTTAGCTGAACAAACTTACCGAGCAATGAAAGAAGAGTACAAAATCCAAACATTTAACAACAGAGCATTCACAATATGAAGCATTCAATAGAATATTACTAGGCATACAGATAAGCAGAAAACAGACCCCAAATGGTCAATAGAAATAGACCCTAAAATGACAGATGATAGAATTAGCAGACAAGGACTGTAAAACAGTTGCCTTAAATATGTTCAAGCATATAAAGGGCATATAAAGGGGGAATGAACATAATGAGGGAATAATTAGGAATTCCCAGTACAGAAATAGCAACCTTAAAAAAGCAGTCTCACATATGGGCAATTAGAGTTTCAAAAAAAAAAGGACAAAGAATGGGGCAGAGTAATATTTAAAGATGTAATGGTGAAAAAATTTCCAAATTTGATGAAAAGCATGAAGTCACCAATCCAGGAGGCTCAATGAACCTCTAGCAGGATAAGCAGGAAACCACAATAAAGTACATTATAATCCAATTGTTGACAATTGAAAAGGAAATCTTTAAAGCTGCCAGCGAAAAAAAGACATATTACATATAAGAGGAAAATCATAAAAATGATGACTGACTTGTCATGAGAAATAAATACCACAATTCAGTGAAATAGTTGTTTTTAAAGAGCCAAAAGAAGAAAAAAAAGTCAGTATACAATAGTATATCTGGCAAAACATTCTTTAGAAATTCAGACATTCTTGGATGAACAAAAACAGAGTATTTTTTACCAGCAAACCTGCATAATATAAGAAAATTACAGTTCAGTATTTCCCATGAGCATAGATACAAAAATCCTTAACAAGTATTAAATCAAATTCAACAATATATAAAAAGGATAATACATCATAACCAACTGGGTTTTATCCCAGGAATATAAAGTTGCTTTAACATTTGAAATCAAATAATTTAATTCACTCTATTTACAGCATAAAGGAAAAGCCATGTGATCATTTCAGTCATTGCCAAAAAATAAACAAACAAACAAAAACACTTGGTGGGATGCAGTGCTCATTCATGATAAAATGTTACAGCAAATTACAAATAGCAGGAAACTCCCTCAACCTGTTAAGAGGCATCTATGGAAAACCTATAACTAACTTATATTTAATGGTTAAAAAAAAAAACAAAAAACTAAATACTTTCCTCCTATGATTGAGGAAAAGGCAAGGATATTCACTTTTCATCATTATGCTAGAGGTCCTAGCCAGTGCAGTAAGGCAAGAAAAAGTAATAAATGGCACATATGTTTAAACAGAAGAAGTAAAATTGTCTAGAGACAACATGATTGTGTATATTAAAAACCCTAAGAAATCAAAAAAAAAAAGAAAAAACTATCAGAACTAAAAAGTAAATTGAGCTAGGTCACAGGATACAAGATCAACGTATAGAATCAGTTGTATTCCTATCTAATTGCAATGGACAATGGGAAAATTAAAATATTTAGATACCTTTTATAATAGCATAAAAACAGGAAATACTTAGGAATAAATTTAACAAAATTTGTACAAATTTTAATTTACTAATTTTAATAGGGCATGGCAAGGTCATCTCAACTCCTAAACTTCTATAGCTCACCTAATTCATAGCTTCAGAAAATTTCTAGCCTATTCCCATATCATCTCATAGTTCTTCTTTATATGAATTATGCCTTATGTAAACCTAGGAATTTCAACTTACCTTTTTTCTTTTTCTAAGAATTTACTATGTCATGATTACAGTACTAGGTGTTTTAGGAGATATGGAAAGAAATAAGAAACATAATCTCTATCTTTAAGGAGCTGCAATACTGTTCTTGTTTGTGATTATTTCAGTCTTTCATGTTCCACTTAATCTAAAAAATTTAACTCCTTTTTTCCCTCACCTTTAAGCCTTTCCACCAGTTTTTCTTCCTACATGAACAAAGTTTGGGGGAAATAATGAAAGAATCAAAATGTTTGCTAGTTTCACCTGAATAACTTATTTGTAACATATCACAGTTCCAGTTTTTGAGCCACAAGACACGCGGCAAGACCCATATTTTATGTTTTAAGGATGATACAGTGAGCATTGCAGTTATTCATTCTTATTTGTGCTATTTTATCTCTTTCAGTTTGGTTTCATTGTGTTTAGTCTGTACTGTTTAGTGGTGCTCTTAAAAATACGCAATTACTTGAAAGTTTTAATGAAGTATATACTGATGCCACTTACAAATTAGAGCCAAGACAAATGAATTTAAATTTTATATTTTAAAATAATCAAGCAGAAAACCAACTTTTCTCTTAAGGATGACTTCAGAGGTTGAAATCAGCTCTCAAATTTATGCTCAGAAATATGAAAGTCACTTTATATGAGGGTCCCTTTGTATGGTGAGGCAGGTTTTAGATTTCTGTATATTGGACATTAGAATATTTTTAAAGAAATATTGAGCTAGGCTGAGCTAGCTCAATTAATTCTGATTGCAGATTATGAAGGTTAGTTAATACAATCAGCAAGAAAGGAAGCAAAGAAATATAACATGTACTTAGTAATTATTCTTGGGTCTGTGTCACCATCACATTCATTGTAAACAGGCCTTTTGCTTATAATAGTTACAATATAGTTATAGTTGTAATAGCTTTAATAGTTACAACCCTCAGAATGGGAGAAAATATTTGCAAATAAAGCAACTGACAAAGGATTAATCTCCAAAATTTACAAGCAGCTCATGCAGCTCAATAACAAAAAAAACAAGCAACCCAATCCAAAAATGGACAGAAGACCTAAATAGACATTTCTCCAAAGAAGATACACAGATTGCCAACAAACACATGAAAGAATGCTCAACATCATTAATCATTAGAGAAATGCAAATCAAAACTACAGTGAGATATCATCTCACACTGGTCAGAATGGCCATTATCAAAAAATCTAGAAACAATAAATGCTGGAGAGGGTGTGGAGAAAAGGGAACACTCTTGCACTGTTGGTGGGAATGTAAATTGAAACAGCCACTATGGAGAACAGTATGGAGGTTCCTTAAAAAACTACAAATAGAACTACCATATGACCCAGCAATCCCACTACTGGGCATATACCCTGAGAAAACCATAATTCAAAAAGAGTCATGTACCAAAATGTTCACTGCAGCTCTATTTACAAGAGCATAGCACAGGGAGATCAGCTAGGTGGTTTGTGACCACCTAGACAGGTGGGATAGGGAGGGTGGGAGGGAGGGAGACACAAGAGGGAAGAGATATGGGAACATATGTATATGTATAACTGATTCACTTTGTTATAAAGCAGAAACTAACACACCATTGTAAAGCAATTACACTCCAATAAAGGTGTTAAAAACAAGTTTTAATCTTATTTTTCTAGGAATTATTCCTTGTCTTCTAATTATTGGCATAAAGTTGTTTATAATACCACTTTATGATATTTCAATGTCCTTAGGCCCAGAAATGATATTATCATTTTTATTCTTGGTATTGGTTATTTGCCTTCTCTCTTTTTTTCATGATCAGTTTTGCCAGGAGTTATCAGTATTATTGGTCTGTTCAAGCAACCAGCTTTGGCACTGTTGAATGTCTCTTTTGTATGTTTCTTTGCTATTTCAGTAATTTCTTATTTTATCTTTATTATACCCTTTCTTTTATTTTCTTTGGATTTAAAGTGCTATTTATTTTTAAACTTTTTTATATGAATGATTAATTGATTTTCAACCTTTATATGTGTTTGAGGCTGTCTATATTTGAATCTCTTTTTGAGTCTTGGTTTTCTCATCTCTGAGTAATAGAAGTTGACAAGGTCATTTTTAATATCTCTTAGGTCTTTATTCTAATATCTTTGAATAGGCAAGAAGAAGACAGTATTCAATGTGCTTTAGAAAGTTTAGAAGATTAGAGATACAGTCATCCCTCATTATTTGTAGGGGATTGGTTCTAGGACCCCCATGGATGCTAAAATCCACAGATGCTCAAGTCTCTTATATAAAATGGTGCAGTATTTGCATATAACCTGTGCACATCCCCCCATATACTTTAAATCATCTCTATATTACTTACAATACCTAATACAATATAAATGTTATATAAATAGTTGTAAATACAGTGTAAATGTAGTGTGAATAGTTGCCACATGACAAATTCTAGTTTTGCTTTTTGGAACTTCTGGAATTTTTTATTGTCCCAAATATTTTCAATGTGAGATTGATTGATCCATGATGCAGAAACTGTGAATACAAAGGGCCAACTGTACTATGCTTTCCTTTCTACCTAGAATGTCCCTTATATCAATCTTTTGTTGAAAAGTAACAAATAATTCATAAATAGTAGAGAAGTACCTGCTGATTATATCCCATGGTAATTCTGATATTGGCTACATAAATATATTTTCTATGAAAAAACTTTCTAAATTCAAAATGTAATAAAATTTTCAAAGTTACAAATTTTTATTATTTTTGCTTATATCACTCATTGCTATATCATTGATTGATGATAGTATTACAAATAAAATATCTACTCATTTAGATACTGGGGTACCTCTATTTGTCAGTATTTGATATTTAATTTGTTATGTAAAGCTGGAAGTAAAAAAATCTCCATTTCTGTTTAAAATATATATTATTAAAGGATTTTCATTAAATAGACTGACATTCCCACTAATTTCAATGTGGACCGTTTTTTTCTTTATTATGTACAACTTTATGACTATATTTGTCATAAAATTAAAGCTCATGAAATTGCCTTAAGAGAAACATATGTTTTAAAAGATCTAAAAATAGCAATCAAAAAAAATGTTCGGAACTTCTCTGATCTATGGGTGACCTATTTAATGTCGTTAACTCTGTCAATTTTAGATTCCTTTTAATGGATTTGCAATGTTACCATCTAAGTAATCAGTCACACTCAATTTAGTTTATGGATGCATTCCAACAAAATTAGTTATGTGCCATTCAAAACATAATCTTGATAAGTAAAACCATCACCAAACATACATGAAGAAAACATACATCCAGCGTACTTTTTGAGTATGGCCATCTTATGTTTTAATGATCAGATCTCATAAAATGAGCAAGCTAGGCAATTCATGTTTTTAGTTAAAATCAAGATGTTGTCCTAAGAGTATGATTTAGATAATTTAAAAGATTAATGAGTATAATGACTTTTATGGTATATATTTCAAGCAGAGGAGACTACATGGCTCACATTTGTGAAGTGTATTTATTTACTTCTTTTCCCACAATATTATGTTAATTTGACATTAAAGAGGACACTTGATATGTCTACTTCTGTAGCTATATTTCCTCCTTGGATAAAAGTATACTTCTGTATTAAAATCAGAATTATCTTAGTTTTGAAATTCTTATGTTACCAGATTTTTTTCATCTGCTACCCTTCATATAAGAAGACGATGGCACGGGTCCAATCATTAGCATGACCCATATGCTTGTTTATTTTTCTAATACTGGTGCCCATTGTAAATATAGAGTTTTCAGGTCCCCCAGCAAAGTCCCAGCTTTCTCTTCAGTGAGATTTTCCCAGTGTATGCTCAACTTATTCCAGACTGAACCATTCTCTGTCCTACTCACAAGTTTTGAACTTGTATGCATACCTGTCTTTATTCTTCCCTCTAAAATATACTCTGTTTCTCCCTGAATACTTCAAGATTTGGTCCACTGTTATTTTGCATGGAACTGTTCTGATTTGTTATTCTGGGTGTATTTGTTCCCTCCTCTGAAACTCCACAGGACTGAATTTGTACCACTGTGATAGAAAGAACATGGATTTTAAAAGATAAAATTATGTCTCTACCATTAACTTTTTTTATAATTATTAAAAACTTTAATAATTTTTAAAAATTTAATCATTTAGATTTTTTTAAAACATCTTTATTGGAGTGTAATTGCTTTACAATGGTGTGTTAGTTTCTGCTTTATAACAAAGTGAATCAGCTATACATATACGTATATCCCCTTATCTCCTCCCTCTTGCGTCTCCCTCCCACCCTCCCTATCCCAAGCCTCTAGGTGGTCACAAAGCACCGAGCTGATCCCCCTGTGCTATGCGGCTGCTTCCCACTAGCTATCTATTTTACATTTGGTAGGGTATATATGTCCATGCCACTCTCTCACTTCGTCCCAGCTTACCCTTCCCACTCTCCATGTCCTCAAGTCCATTCTCTACATCTGTGTCTTTATTCCTGCCCCTAGGTTCTACCATTAACTTTTATGTGGCCTTGAACTCCTTGAGTCCTAATTTCTTTACCTACCAAATTGAAATAATAATACCCTTCAAGATGGTTGTGAAAATTAGGTGAAAATGTTTGCCAAGGACCAACCACAATGTCTGGCACATTTTAGGTCCCTAAATACTCAAGCTAACTCATAAGTATTAGTTTCTTGCCAATACCCCACTTCCTCTCACTCTGATTTGCATTATAATTTCTATATATTATGTCCATCCCCCCTCCCCCAGTCATGCCTCCCCAACTAAATCAGGAATTTTTTGAAGGCAGGAGTCAGGTTTATTCATTATATATTAATTCATTTCACCTAATTTGTATTTATTAGATTCCTGTTGTTTGCGCATAGCTGTTTGGGGGCACGGATGATGTACAGTCATTTCTAGTATCTGTAGGGGATTGATTCCAAGACCCCCACGAATACCCAAATCCAAGGATGCTCAGGTCCCTTATATAAAATGGCATAGTATTTGCATATAACCTACACATGTCCTCCCATATGCTTTAAATCATCTCTAGGTTACTTATAATACCTAATACAATGTAAATGCTATATAAATAGTTATAAACGCTATATAAATAGTGGCTGGCTCACAGCAAATTCAAGTTTTGCTTTCTGGAACTTTGAGATTTTTTTTTTTCAAATGTTTGAGTACTTAGATGCAGAACCTGTGGGTGTGGAGGGCTGACTGTATAGATGATGATATTGATTTTGACTAGATGTGCTTGCTTGCTTGTCAGTGGGTGAGAATACATCAACATTTATAATACAGTGTTGTATATAAGCCAAGAAAGAAACATGTGCAGGTTCTGTGGGACCCTTGAAGAAAGGTACCCAACCCTCTGAATGTATGCATGTGATTTGGTGGAAGGGGTCTGGAGAAGGTGGCACTCAAACTGAGTCTTTAGGGATAAGTAGGAGTTTTCTAAGTGCAGAACACAGAACAAGGCATTGTAGTTATTGAAAACAAGCTGTCTAGGGCTTCCCTGGTGGCGCAGTGGTTGAGAGTCTGCCTGCTGATGCAGGGGACACGGGTTCGTGCCCCGGTCCGGGAGGATCCCACATGCCGCGGAGCGGCTGGGCCCGTGAGCCATGGCCGCTGAGCCTGTGCGCCCGGACCCTATGCTCCGCGACAGGAGAGGCCACAACAGTGAGAGGCCCGTGTACGGCAAAAAAAAAAGGAAAGAAAAGAAAACAAGTTGTCTATAAGTAGGAAGTGAAGGCAGCTTGGGTAGCGTGGAATGTATGTGGGTGGATGCAAGAGTTGATGCCAAGAGGAAGATGTGGACCTTGTGGGGACTTCATGGGCCTTGCTGAGGTTGGATTTTATCCTGAATGCAATGTGATGGCATTAAAGCAAGATCATTAGGACCATAGTCTGTGGGTAGATCAGAGTCAGATGAGACTTGAATCACAGAGAACAGTAGGAGGTGATTGCAGTAATCCAGATAAAATTGTTGGAGCCAAACAAACATAGTGGCAATGAAAACGGGAAGAAGGGAAGTGGTGAAGTGGGTTTAACTGGCTAATTTTTGGTTAATAACTGTATGGAGGCTGAGGAGAAGAAAGAAGAGTGGACAAGGGGAGGACTACTGCATGGCACTGTAGATGCTTATTGTTAAAACCCTTGTCTTTCCCCTTTCATATTTTTGTATACTTTTTCTTTATGAAATCAAATGAGATAAAAGGAAGTGTAAACTGTAGCACTGACCTTCTCCATATCAAATATCCTGCACTGAATGATGAAATGCTTTAAAAAGCACAGCATATTTCAGCATACAAGGCTTTCCTCAATCTGAAGAAAACTGAATGTGACAGTATAAATTTTGAAATTCACGAAGTCCCAAAGGGCAAATAGATGTATCAGTAAGAAATAGAAAAACTAAAAGCTTTTTTGAAGTCTCATGGAAAAAGTTATTATTGAGCCATCCAGACATTCTGATAAGAGCAACAGAGAACTGGAGATGTGTGTGATGTCATAGGCTGCCGGGATACTCCTCTGTCTCATCTTCCCCATGATGAACTTGGAAAAGCTATTTTAGAAACATTTTTTTCAGCAGTTAGACAGTAGTTTTCCCACTAAGAATGCCTTCTACTGCCTTTTCTTACAGAATGAATTATGCCACTACCTCTAACTTTTCTATATAGATCTTTAGGTTTGTAATAATTTTTGACTCCAAATCCATTTAAATTTCTGTACTATTTTTGCTTTTTCATTTAACAAACATGTAACTAGCAGCTACTCTGTGCTGGGCACTGTTCTACACTGTCTTCAAATTGTAACTCGTTTTTGCACACAACTCTGAGTTCAGTACTGTTACCATCCCAGTTTTGCAGATGAGGACAGAGGCACAGAGAGGTTAAAAAACTTGTCTGGGGCTTCCCTGGTGACGCAGTGGTTGAGAGTCCGCCTGCCGATGCAGGGGACACGGGTCTGTGCCCCGGTCCGGGAAGATCCCACGTGCTGCGGAGCGGCTGGACCCGTGAGCCATGGCCGCTGAGCCTGCGCGTCCGGAGCCTGTGCTCCGCAACGGGAGAGACCACAACAGTGAGAGGCCCGCGTACTGGAAAAAAAAAAAAAAAAAAAAAAAAAAAACTTTTCTTAGGTCACATAGCTGGCTTCATACTGTCTGGCTTCAGCCTTATGCTCTAACCACCGCCCTGTGCTGCTTTTTGACTTTGTCATGCTGATCAAATAGTATTTTAGTGATAGTAGCACTTTAGTAAGTACCTCACTAAAGTACTAGCCACGTGTTAAGATTGTTGGTCAACCAATTCTTAGATTTAATACTTCAATCTACATATAATAGCTTGATTTTTTAAATTCTTGCTTCATATTTCTAATCCTTGCCCAGCTTGATCCCAAAGCCTTTCCTTTGGCCAGTTATTCCATATTTTCCCTTTTTTTCCCAGTAATAATATCCTTATTAAATTTCATTTTCTGTTTTCTTGACTACTTCTCCAGATTATTAAACTTCTTTTGTGTCTTAATGCACCTCTCCTGAGGTGTATCATCAGTGTACTTAACAGCTCCGTTTTCTCTTCTGTCACCCAGGTAATTCATAAAATTGTAAACCAAATCAATGCCTGTGATCTTTTATATGATGTTCCTCCCAGGCGGACACTGCTTCAGTTCTCGGTGCACTCACCAAATGGTTGTTGTAGGTTATAGAGGTGGGTGAGTCAGAGCTGCAGACAGACCCTGAAACTGGAGACCCCAGCCAGCAGGCTGCTCTAGACTGTCTTGGAAGAGAAGACTGGAAACAAGCAGGATTCTATGGGATTCTTTTTAATTTTTATTTCCTAAATCACAAGCTAAATAAGCTTGAGAACCACGGATACAGTGTGTGTTTTTTCTTAGTTTTGTTATATCCTTTGCCACTAGAGAATAGCTACATTCTTTTCAAGTGTTATACACTTTTTTAGTTTGAGAAAAATTTCAAAAATCAAAAACATGTAAACAAAAACATGTAGCACATACCCAAGTTTATCACTCATATTTAACAACTATTGATATTTTTCTCAAATTTGATTCTACTCTTCTTTTTGCAGAAAGGAAACACTAATTACAGCTAAAGTCCCCTTTACCACCACCTCCAATCTCATCTCCCCTTCCTCAAGTCAATCACTATTCTCAATTTAGTTTATAACCTTCCAGTCATTTGTATGCATGTTTTTTTTAATTTGTAAAGCAAATTTTTGTTAAGAAAATAGTTATTTCACACTGACTTCCACTGTAAAATCAGTGATGCTCTGATGGCGGGGGTGGGGGGGAATTTTTAAAAACTTTTAGTCCTTAGTTGTAATAAAAAGTAAACTCAATCTTACAATTGTTTCAATATCAGATTATCTTAACATGCTTAACATCGCGCTCCAACCACTGAAACCTGCTCTTCTCTCTCTGGAGAGCTTCACCTGCAGGTTTCTTTCAGCAGCATCCTTCGTTAAGCTGATAGAGTGAAGAAGTATCTTGGGCCAGTGTCATATACTTCCCAACCATCTTTTTTTTTTTTTTTGCGGTACGCGGGCCTCTCACTGTTGTGGTCTCTCCCATTGCGGAGCACAGGCTCCGGACACGCAGGCTCAGCGGCCATGGCTCACGGGCCCAGCTGCTCCCCGGCATGTGGGATCTTCCTGGACCGGGGCACGAACCCGTGTCCCCCGCATCGGCAGGCGGACTCTCAACCACTGTGCCACCAGGGAAGTCCCCAACCATCTTTTAATTCATTAAGATCTAAAATGTTTTTTTGTTGAGCTTTATAAAGTGCCAGTTCTTATAAGTGAGACAGATATTGCTGTAGCCAGACTCTTCAGATGACAGCAACAGTGACAACATGAGCTGAAGGAGATGGGGTGAGGTGCTTAAATTAAGCAGGTAGATTTGTGTCCTAATGTGATCACTTAGTTCACAACACCATTATCTATTTCTCTTAATGGATATATATCTGTAATGTTTTGTGCAAGAATTAAGAGCACTGCTGGAAAATCTAAGAATTTCTTCTTTATTTCATTTGACTTTATTCCTTTATGCATCCAAATAGTCAACAGATATCTAGGTTGGGTACTCTAGAAGCAGAGCCAGAGATGGAAATATCTGTATAAGTGATTTTAGAGGGAGAGCTTTTAGGTGAAACTTTCTGGGAAGTGAAGGAATCAGGATAAGACTGTGGATAAGAGGTGGTTTTATTTATTTTTTAGTTTTTTAGTTTTGGCCGCCCCATGCAGCTTATGGGATCTTAGTTCCCTGACCAGGGATCGAACCCTGGCCCCCTGTCAGTGAGAGCACAGAGTCCTAACCACTGGACCACCAGGGAACCCCCAAGAAGTGGTTTTAGGTGAAGTCTGGCCTCAGCCTCCTCACAGGGAGCTCTGGAGCACAAATGGCACTACTCAGTTATCCCACCTGGAAGCAAGAGAGCCAGGCTTCTTTGCCCCCACATCAGTGAGGCATTAGTCAGGAGAGGAATCAGGGAGAACCGCTAAGTTCCCAGGCATTTCTGGACAAGGTACTCCCCAGTGATGGAGGGCAATTCTTTGGAGAGGGGTGCAGCTGTGAGCTTTTAGAAGTCAATGCTACAGTAGCTGTGGGATGGGTGCCTTTGGTAGCAAAGGAGATCTGGGTAGGACACCAACAACATATACTACCAGACACCAACACCTAGGCCTTGAGAAATGCAGTGATGAACAAGATAGACAAGGTCGTTGCTGCCATGAAGCTTTCCTTCTAGTGGTAAAAAGGAGGCATGCAATGAACAAATAATTCAGTAAACTGGAAAATATCAATGCTATAATGAAAATGATATAAAAGGTTTTATAGGGTAATGTGATAAGGAGTAAATGAATAAGTTTGGCAGCAGTTACTATCTTCATAATTGTGCTGGGATTTTACAGCAAGACATTCTAGCATTTTAGCAGCTTTGTCTGTTCTGGAGATTCAGTGGTTGAATTGACCCTATGTAAGAAGGATCCATAAAAGATTACAGATTATAGTAACTAGAGACTTGGGAGAACTTGGACTAGTGATAGTTTGAAATAGCATTCCAGCCAACAGCTGAAGTTACCAGGCCTAACTAGGGTCTGACCCAGGGGGAATAGGGTTTTCGGGACGGGTTACTAGGGATACTGGTACTAGTATCAGTAAATCCCCAAATAGGAGATTTATAACCTCTCTGAGAAAAACCAATGAGTCATGTATCTCATTCCCTGGTTAGAATAGGAAATCAGGAACTGAGCAGGGCTGAACCTGCAGCTGAGTGAAACTGAATAAAGTAGGGATAGCACTATAAGCTCAGCCATTTACTAACAAAGGTGTCTTTCATGTTATACACACCACATTCTGAATGTGATTTTTTTTTACCAACTCTTAGTGGTAGTGGTATAAGTTGTATATAATTGAATGTCATTTTCCACCAAGGACTTAAATTCTGCTGCTGCATTATTTGAACACTTTTACTAATACATAGTTACTGGTTTCTGCTGGCAGCTGATCAGATGACAGTAGAGCTACATAGTCAGTAGTGTTCATTCATTTTAAGACATGGTTTTTAGGAATGCATTGCATCAAAAATATAAACCATTTATTATAAAGCTGGGCTAAAATAAAACAAGCCTCACATTTTTAAAAGAAAAGCATGAGTTTGGGTAACCTCTTTGAGCCTGAATTTCATCATAGGATTGTTGGAGGTATTAAATGACATAGGTCACCTGTGTCTAGGACAGCGCCTGGTGTGTGGTAGGCACCCAGGTAAAATTAAATCTCTTCCCTATAAATCTGTATTGTCCATATATCTTCTGCCTCTTCCTCTCTTCTTAGCTTTGAATCCGCACTTTCCTTTTTAAAATATCCACATTGGTATCTCTGGAGCATTTCAAATCCAAAATGTCCATCTCTTCATACCAAATTTTCCTTTATAAATGTCCTCCAGCCCCTTTTCTATACCTCATTCATGGTGGGTATCAGTAAAGCAGTGTTTATGATAGGTAAAGGAAAGAATGGATGTTTCCTCTCTGAGCTGATGGAATCCTGTATCCAGTCACCTGGTCTGTAATCGGTATACCTTTTTCCTTTCCCTGTCCTTTTTCTTGACAGCCAGTTATTACAAAATCATGTCTACATTTTTCTAGGACTCCCAAATACTTTCCTCTTTTCCTTTCCTACAGTCACTAGCCATACGTAGACTATTAAAATAGTTTCTTCTCCTTCACCTAGAATTGTGATCAAGTCCTTTCAATTCCATCCTCTGGGCCATAGATCCATTCCTAATTTTCTCTTGCCTGGACTTTTACAGTAGCCTCCTAGTTAAAAACTGAACCTTTAATCTGTCTTTCCCAAGCCTCGTACTGTTCCATCAATAAAGTTGATCACTTATTCTCCTGCTCAGACCCTTCAATGACTCCCATTGCCAACAATATCAAGTCCATAGTCCTTAATCTGAGCCCCGTCTGTTTCATTAGTCTTACTTCCAACCTTTCTCTCCCACATACTTAGGCTTAATCCATATGAACAGCTTGTGGTTCCCAAGAATCAAATGCATATTCACGACTCGCTCACTTGCCACTTGCAGCTTTTATAGCCTGGAATGCCCTTCTCTATCAAGTCTGTCTGGAAAATTCTTACTTTTTCTTCAAAATGCAAATCAAAGTCTTTTCTTCTAGGAAAATTTCTTAGACCTTTCCTTCACAAGCAGATGTTTCCTCTCTTTGTGACAAATTAGTACAAAGCGCTTCTTAAAGTGGGGAGCACGTACCAAGAAGTTCAAGACCATCCACTGGAACATGGGAAGACATTAGAATTTATATTTACTTTGCTCTTAAAAATATGAAATAAGCATTACCAATATTTAGTATACTGACTGACACTGGCACCCTCATTTGTTCAGTTTGTCACATACGGGAAATGGGACATATCCAGAGAGAATTGTGGGAGTTTGTATTATGAGAAGATGACAGTGGTGCTCGCAGGTATTCATTTGATTGCACAATATGACAACACATAACAGTTTACTGTGCCCAGTTTAGCAGATTTGTGGTTTACGTTACCCAGTGTTAACTAAGCCAGCCCTCATATAATGGATAGTGGTTTAAAAGATTCTTGAAGAAACAACCCTGGGTTGAAAATATCATTAATAATGTAAACATAAACAAATGACATGGAATCGGCAGAAAATTATGTAAGTATAACTATTGATGGAGCATCTGATTTGATTGGATAGAGACAAGACTCTTAAATAAGGTCACAGAGGACATCACACATGAAATGTATTCACTCCATGATGATTCAAAACAAAACACTGCCACAAAGATTGAAAGCAGACTTGCACACGGTGCTACAGGATGTCACCAGTTAGGTATGTCACATAGAAACAAGAGCTTTAAAGCAAAGCCAGAACTATTGCAATATTTTGGAATAAGGTAGGAACTGACTGTGAAAAGCTTTCATACTACACAGTCTCACTTATAATCTCATTATAAAGTATTTAAAAGATCTGTCAAACTTACCCATTTGTCTTTTACAAAGTCAAGAGTTCACAATTTGTTGATCTGTCTCTGTGTTAATGGCTGTTAGAGAGATGCTATGTAACAGATACTTTAAAAATTAAAAAAAAAAAACAACATTTAATTTGACCCTTCAAGCTACAGGTCATGTTTTAGCCGTAAAGTAGAAAATAACTCCTTAAAAAAAACTTCTCTGGAGAGAGTGTTTTTAAATCAGATGTTTATAACTGTTTCAGTTAGTTTTTTTGTGGCTGAAAATAATGTATGTCACTCTGTGATATTGTGATATAATAATTATATGTTTGGTCTTCATTCCCTTTCCCGGCACAAGAGCTTCTAAAACGCTTGTAATTTCCTGCGTTGTAAGGGTATCTTTTGTTAAAACATTTGATCTTCGTCTCCAGTTCTAAGACCCTTGGAATCTCCAGAATGATAAGAGAGTCTCATAAGATGACTCTAGGGTCTCTAGAGAATTGTTGGGTGTGGAAAACCCACATATTTGGTGTCAGACGTAGAAATAGATCGTAGTACTCCTAAAATGTCTCATGTCTGCACACTAAAACAATTTAAAATACAATTTCCTACAAATGAAGAGTTTCAGTGAGTTTTGAACCTATTCGTTCAAAATATATATAAAATGTGACGCTGTCTGATTAGTTTGCAAAAACACTGACATCAGGAAAGATGGAAATTCCCAAGCCTAACTGTAACGAAAACCTTTGTATGTTGTGATAGATGAGATTGAAAAATCCATGTTGAGCTATAGGGACTGCAGTCAATATTGCACTTCTGTTTGGAGCTACGAGTCTTTGTGAGCTCTTTTTCAGCTATAATAAGTATTGAAATAAACTCAGTTTAGGACTGGACCTTTAAATCGCACAAGTAATAAAATGTATTAATCACATTATGCTTTCTAAAATAGCCTTCTTTAATTTTTAATGAGAACAAAAAGCGGTTTTTTTGTATTATTAACAAATAAAATTTTAAAGTGCTTTTAAGGTATTGTTTTTCATCTTTAGCTCAGTTGTTTCTATTTTGGTATACTTTAGAATGTATCTTCTTAAAACAAAAACATTTTATTAATGGTACATTTAGAGCCACTGACCTAGAGTAGGCTCTGCTATTATACACGTCATTCTTGATCGCAATCACGTGTTTCCACCTCTGTCTTCCCTGCTAGACAGTGTTCTCTCCCTAAGGGCAGGGGCATTTCTTTGAACTGCCTCCTCCAGCATGATTTCTGGAATATGGTAGACGTTTGATAAGATTTGTTAAGCAAATGAACAAATGCAATGTCTGTTCCTTCCCATCCATCTTTGAGACATCCATTTAGAGAATCCTCTCTCTGAAATGGATAGATGATTGGTCCTCCATTCCCATGAGATGAAAGTCAGACTCTTAACACATGATATTTAAGGAGAGTGTGCACGCCGACTCACCCTACCTATCCAGTTCTACTCCCCTCCACGCAGCTATGTTCTAGACCTGCTCGGTGCTTCCCCAAACTACTCTTGTATCTCCAAACTTCGACATGTTTTTCTATTCCTCTACCTGGAAGTACCTTCCACCCATCTCTGCCAGTTAAAATCAAATTTAATCATCAAGATCCTATTTTCTTCAGTCAGAATTAATTGCCTTCTCCTCTGTGTACCCATTGAACTTTGTTTTAATTTCTATTATAGCCCTTATCACATTCTGATGTAAGTTATTTTTATTTTTTATTTATTTATTTATTTTGGCCGTGCCGGGTGGCATGCAGGATCTTAGTTCCCTGACCAGGGATCGAACCCATGCCCCCTGCATCAGGAGCATGGAGTCTGATGTGAGTTATATTTATCTTATATGTCTCTTGTCATGTGAGCTTCTTGAGAGCAGGAGCTCTGCATTATTCATTTTATAACCCCTCATGCCTAATAATCTGCTTTACAAATTGGTAATACATAATATAATTTTAATACACTCACGGGTTTATTCATTCTTTATGCAAACATTTATTACATGCATAGAAGGTACAAGGCATGATGACAGGCTCTAGCTATATTAAGAATATATATATGATATCCTCTTGTCTATAGATGGTATGCCTAGTGAGGGGACAGTCATAGAAATGTTACCGAGCAAGGGCTCTCTGCCCAATGCACATAGAAGCCAATACCAGGGCTCAAGTCTGTCTCCCCAGTCTGGGGTTCCGTCAAACCTTCATGAGTTAGGTGAGGAGGGTTGGTATGCAGAAGCACTGGCAGGGCAGGTTTTGATTGGAGGGCTTTGGACAGTGGCCATTGGTGGTAAGGTATGTTAAAGGGGGCTTCAGCACTGGGTCTTCCTGGACAATGGACCCTTCGCCTCTGAAAGGGATCCCGTGTTCAGGTTCTGGTCATATCCTGGTCCTCTGGTTCCATGGCCGGGGGAGGGGGTGGGTAGAAATTTTGGTGCTAGGTGTCACTTGAGGACCAAATTGCCTCCTCTGTGCGTGCTTGGCCTGCATGACTTGCAGTTTTGTTCTGCTGTCTTTGAAAAGTAATTCAGTAACTTGTTAGAAACAGGATAAGGCCAGTTTGGGCTGGTTCTGCAGTTGCCTGAACAACTAAGTTGTTTCATGAGTGTAAAATGCTTTCTATGGGCCAGTAGTTCAACTGGGAATATAGACGTGAGAAATACTTAATGCTTCAAAGAGGAGGCAGTTTTTGAGTTGAGGCTTTAAGGAACTGGCCTTAACAGTTTGTCAGGAAAAGTGGGGAGAAGGGAAGAAAAAACTTCCCAGGAAAAGTGCACACAATTGGGCACAGTGCTTAAGGAATTACCGGCAACTCAGGGCAGCCTAGGGTACGTGACTGGAGTAGCTGACTGGAGTGCACCCATTTCAACAAACATTGTTGAACACCTAGTAGATGCTGCTCACTTTTCTAGCATGAGTGACTGCATCAGGAACAAAAGAGCTAAAAACCCCAGGCTTCATATTTATATTCTAGTTGCTAGTGAGAGAGAACAAGATCATTAAAATATGTAGTCTGGGGCTTCCCTGGTGGCGCAGTGGTTGAGAGTCCGCCTGCCGATGCAGGGGACACGGGTTCGTGCCCCAGTCCAGGAAGATCCCACATGCCGCGGAGCGGCTGGGCCCATGAGCCATGACCGCTGAGCCTGCGCGTCCGGAGCCCATGCTCCGCAACGGGAGAGGCCACAGCAGTGAGAGGCCCAAGTACAGCAAAAAAAAAAAAAAAAATGTAGTCTGTCAGATGGTAAGTGCCATGGGGAAAATAAAGCAGGGAAGGGAGGCAGAGTGAGCTGTATAATTTTCATAGGTTGACCAGGGAAGGCCTCCCTGAGAAGTTGACTTTTGAGTAGCCCTGATGGATAGTAGCCTATTTCCAGCCTCTTGCTCCTATAAACATGCCTTTTATATTTTAAGTTTTATCTGTATATTAAGTACTCTTTTTCAGGTTTTTGAGATCCTCTGACTAACCTTGAATAAACAGCAATAATACCTAAACTCAAGTGAGAGAACAGGACAAATAGACCACACCTTCATATTCATCCTGAAAGAGTAGAAGAGATTTGCCCAGGAGACGGGAGAACTTTTCAAGTCCCAAGGTGACCTAAGCTGCTGATATCTTGGAAAGGTGCAGTAGTTGAAATGCCCGCCAACACCAGTCAGAAAATGCTGCATGTAATGCCTCTTCAGCCTCATGTGGGAGGCTCTCCACGGTGATTATCCTGACACAGTTCATAACGCAGTGAAAAAAACAATTGCCATTTTATACCCACTCATTTATTTAATTTGGAGTTTAAGAAGTGTGCTAGATACCGGAAGAGAAAAAGTGGCCAGAGGCTGAACTGGCTGTGCAGTCAGCTGTCTTCCACTCACCCCGGTGTCCTGGACAGCAGCTCTTTGTTGCTGTCTTCCTAATGATGTCTTACACGCATTTGTATTGGAACAGCTAGGTATATTATGGAATGGCATTCAAAATCTCCATCAAATTTTAAGGAAAAAACTTGAGATGGCGAAGAAACGTGCTAGAGGACTGCTCTGTCTTCTGCCTTCTGATTCCTCAGAGATATTTGTTCCTTCTCCTCTGCCATTAAAATGACACTGGAAAATAGGCTGGGGTTGAAATGAACTCTTTAACTTTCATTGCTGAAAGCAATACATATTATTTTTCTTATGATTCAGTAGTGTCTTCCTTTAAGAACACCTATCATAAAAACTTAGTAAAATAGGTATATTACAGAAAACTTAAACATAGTTTTTCTTTAAGTTAAGAGTTCTCCAAATAGAATGCTTATTTACATACTGTTTTCTATTTGACTCAAGTGGTTCAAGTGTGATAAGTAAACCAGAGCATTGGGAATTGTTTCAAGATGATGAACAACCAGAAATTAGGATAAAATAATTCATGGATTATAGTATACTAAATACTATTATGGTAATACAAAATGCAACTTACATAGTAAATTTTAAGCTGTAAGTATCACATGAGAGGTGTATTTTGGGTTATTAACCAAAAGAGGCATGCCTGACCAGTTTCGTGGAGAGCTGGTGGACTTAAGTCTTCTCTGACTTAGATAGTCAAAGGCTGTTTATCATTTGTCTTAGTGATCAAAAATATTTATTTTAACTTTATTTTGAATTGCCTGTGGTAAAATATCTTTTGATATTTAAGTTCATGCAAGATTCAGTTTCTGCTGTGTCAAAGGTGGCACATTATTAGTATGGTAAGATAAGTTTACTTAAATATATCATAAATTTAAGCTCAGCAAAGGAAGGAATGTTTACTTTCACAGATACTTATCCATCTTATCTAAAGCAGTGCCCATTAATAGATGTTCAATAAATATTTATTGAATGAATAATTATGGTATATCCTGATATGAAAATATATTCACTTAATTTTTGACTCTATCAAACTTTTATGTTGTTACCCAATTAACGAGGCATTTAAAAATATAAATTACTAGATACTATATTTTCTGATAAAGATTTATCCAGTGGATACAATATTTACCCGCCTCACACTCTGGTTTCATCTGTGTGTGCATCTTTGTACACTCATTTAGTTTTGTACTTTAATCTTCATTTCATTTTATTCCTTTTCAAAAACTGATTAGAAAATGCCTTGTTTAATGTCAGAGGAAAAGTTAAATAAGAGGCCTGCATATTGTTTTTCTTTTTTTGTCTGGTAAAGGGGAAATGAAGTTCCTACAAAGAAATTAGGTCATTTTGAGTCCCTAAAATTTACCAAGCCAGAAAGCTAGTTTTCAGAGTAAAGACAAAAGATCCTGTGTTTAATATTCTATCTTAGTATATTTACTTTTAAAGACTAGACAACTTATAAAATGTTCAGATTTTGTTAAAGTATTTGATTATCAGCATGGCTTTGAATATTGGAGGAATTTCTTTTTAAATAAGTGTTACTGTATTGCTAGGAGACGTGGTAAGGAGGGTAAGTAGATTTTGAAAACTATTTTGAAAATTTTAGCTTCCATCAGATGACTGTTTTGCTGCGGCTATTTTCTACCTGCTGTTCCCAGAAGAGCCTACCTCTGGAGAGCTGCACCACAGTAGAATTCCTTCCATAAATACTATCCCCCTAATGTCTTCCTTCCTTTTATGGTTGTTAGCATTTTATGCATCTGGACATAGTGATGAGTGATTGACAACTAAATAAACTATTTGTCCTCCAAAACAAATATTTTAAGAGCTGGAGTCTTTTTAGTCACTTTGGCAGAAAAAATATTTTGCTTATCTTACTAAAAGGACTTTTCCCTCACAGCATTCAAAGCACATATAATAATAATGTCTCTCTCACTTTTATCTTTCTTACTTTTTACTCTACTGTATTTCCTCATATGTTCTATTTTGATTCCCTCTGTAGAGATGCGTAATCTTGGGTTTCAAGAGTTTAAGTGATTGGGACTTCCCTGGCAGTCCAGTGGTTGAGACTTCACCTTCCAATGCAGGGGGTGCGGGTTCGATCCTTGCTCAGAGAGCTAAGATCCCACATGCCTCACGGCCAAAAAAACAAAACATAAAACAGAAGCAATATTGTAACAAATTCAATAAAGACTTTAAAAATGGTCCACATCAAAAAAAAAAAAAAAGAAAATCTTAAAAAAAAAAAGAGCTTGGGCTTCCCTGGTGGCGCAGTGGTTGGGAGTCCGCCTGCCAATGCAGGGGACACGGGTTCGTGCCCCAGTCCGGGAGGATCCCACGTGCCGCGGAGCGGCTAGGCCCGTGGGCCATGGCTGCTGGGCCTGCGCGTCCGGAGCCTGTGCTCCGCAACAGGAGAGGCCACAACAGTGAGAGGCCCGCATACAGCAAAAAAAAAAAAAAAAAAAAAAAAAAAAAGAGCTTAAGTGATTGACCAAACTAGGAGGACTCAGATTTAGGCCAGTGCTGGTTTTCAACTAACACTGCAATAATCATAGTTAATTTTTGTCTTCCTTTTTTTGTAGTGTATGGCAACACTGCTTATATTAATGACTGTTTCTGTTTGAGGGCTCAGGGAAGTTTCTTCCCCAACATGGCAAAATAAATTTGTCTTTCAAGGCAAGGTAGGAAGGGAGTGTTCAGAGAGCCCAGAATATTTGTAGACATTAATTTATTCTCAAATTTAATTAATTCTCAAATTTTTTGCATCCCCTGTGTCTAAGTACCACTCTCTCTTTTATTAGTGATAATCATTATTAGTACTTATCTTTATTTCATTACTTGCTTTAAAATAAACCTTGTGGAAGTGATATCCTTGTTTATTCCATGACTTCTTCACTTGAAAATATCCTTCAACAGCACTTACTTCTTAAGTAATGTTATGCTTGTATCTTATTTGTGAAAATTACCATTTAATTCTATTTTTATAATCATCCCACTTTTTAAAATATTGAGCAAATATTTGTTAAGTGCCTCCTAAGTGCCATATTCTATCTTTCCTTTCTCATGCTTGGCTTATAATAATGAGTGGACTGTTACTGTAGCCATCTCTATTTTAATGAACTACAAATTTAGAGAAGATTTCTATTAGCTATTTAAAACTCTTGTGTGTCTTTTTTCTTCCGTCACCCTTGTGTTTAACTATTATTGTTTTTCTAAAAGACAACTAACCATAAACCAATTTAAATACTTACTAAAATAACTTACTAAAATATTATCCTCAAAGTAAACATTGCTATTTTGAGATCTTTTGCTCCTCAATAAATTCGAAGATATTAGCTTAATGTACCTTTATAAGCAACATCGCAAGAACGGATTGTGCTTGCTCTCCAGAGGCCAATTTTCTTTCATTTTAATAAAAACCTGGTCTTTATTCAATCTAATTACTTTTTATTGAATCTGGAATCATTTTAAATTACGATTGAAACATTAATAACTCCAACTTAAAAAAAAACTTTAAAATCACAGAGTTAAAAGAAGACTAGAGTTTAGCACCATATTTCTTTGAGTAGCCCCTTTATCGACACAGGCTTTAATTGATGGACTGCTTTAATTTGTAAGAGAGTAAGAAGTGCGAACAATTGGTGCTAACATAAATGTCAGCAATTAGCTGAACATTCTAATTAATTCCTCAAGCATTGCTGATAACTGTTATGTACTGGAAAGACATCCCTTTATTAAACTGTAGGCTAAGGAAATGTTACTAAGATGTGTTTTCTTCTCAGTATTGTTGAAATTGTTGAGTCTGTTTCAACTTTTATGAGCTTATGTTTCAAAGCTGTTATTGAGAGGAACAAATCATAATAGAATTGAAATTGTAACTAATAAAATATTCTCTTAGGGTCGTTGCTTATTTGTGTGGAGAATAAATATCTTTTGATCCAAGATGCTCCTAAATACAAAGCAATGATTTTAATCAAATATTTTCTGAAAAAGAATCATTATATTGTCTTTGAGTCAGTTCACATGCTACTTGTGACAATAGTCATCTGATCATTTACTGAGTTGAAGTTTATAATATTGTAAGATACCTTGAAAAACAAGCTTTTTTCTTGTTGTATGAAGTACTAATCAGAAGACAGTAGGTTCTTTTCTTTTTTTTTCTTTTTTCTTTTTTGCGGTACGCAGGCCTCTCACTGTTGTGGCCTCTCCCGTTGCGGAGCACAGGCTCCGGACGCGCAGGCTCAGCGGCCATGGCTCACGGGCCCAGCCACGCCGCGGCATGTGGGATCTTCCCGGACCGGGGCACAAACCCATGTCCCCCGCATCGGCAGGCGGACTCTCAACCACTGCGCCACCAGAGAAGCCCAGTGGGTTATTTTCTACTCTTATATAATAAGGGACTTACATATAAGCCAACCCATTTTTTAAAAGTTGAATGTAATTTTACATATTTTACTATCCTTTGCAATCCTTTGATGTATAAGACAAAGGACCAATAATAAAAATAGAACGAAGCCACTTTTTTCCTTTACGCTCCTCTGTCTCATAGCCTACTCCACTGAAACCCATGATTCCCATTGGAATTTATCCTCATTTGTTGTCCCTTTTGGGAATCATCTGATTGATGCTTGTTCTCTCAAACCTATGGTTTTTATTTCTAGCACAAAAGTCTTTTGAGAAATCTAATTTGGCAAATTGTATGCTATCAGAATTCAAGTGTTATAGAACAATATCATTTGCCTTTTTAAAATTGGAATTCAGCTTGAATTTCCTGTTCTTAATCTGCTGTGAATCACTCTAATTATTAGGGTAATGGCTGAATTTCCTTTCTGCTGACAATGATACAAGAATTCCTTTTTCCATTTCGGTGCTGGGAGGTGTCATGTTGTTGCCCATTAAATATGTGACAGCTGAGGTGTGAAATTCACTATGTTGCTGTAAAAAATCTGTGTGAACACGTCTCTCTCTCTTCCTCACTTACCCCCTTCTGTATTGCCAGGATATTAACAGTGAATTTAAGTGATATTCATTAAACTCTGTTCTTATTTGTTTAAAACCCTAAAAAAATTTTAGCAGACAAGAGCATAAAGTATATCCTACAGTAAACTTATGAGACCCAGGAATACAAAAAATGGATGTGTGACTATATATCATTATATTGCATAAGAAACATTTTATTCCTACTAAAGTTGATAATCACCAATACATGTCACAATATATTTTCACTTTCCTTTAACATCTCTCAAGGCTTTATTTTAGATACATTTCAATTTGAAGGTTAGTGAAGATAAAAGAATAATATTGAATTCTTTATAAAGTGTAGTGCTAAGGCTATAGAAAACAGTAGATCACCAGACAGGCACCAGGCCCATGAGAGCCGGTATCATGAGGCTAGGAGCTTGGAACAGAGGTCAGGAATGGCAATAGGCCAGACCTCCAGGGAGTAAATTAAAGAAACCAATCACTGTTTAGTCAAGTTAGAGGGAGAAGCCTTTCAACCTAGGTGCAAAAAAGTCAGGTAGTCTAGAAATTGTAAATGTCAATAATCGTACTGCCAACATACTTGCTGAAGCCCTGGTAAATGAGAACTCTGATGCAGAACTTTCCTGCTACAGTAATAAGTGTAAATCCAACTCAATTTGAAATCCATGGTGGATGTAGACCATCTCCCCCTCCGTCCCCTGACTAGTCAATCCTAAGTGTACGTCTCAACATGACTGTACCTTCTGATATACACTCATAAGTGAATAAGGAAGATTCCTTACCTTAGAGTCAGCCTTAGTCTAACCCAACGTTTATTAAAGTGGGTTCTGTAGTTCCAGATTCTCTGTTAAAAAAAAAAGAGTTCCATGATCCAATATATTTTGAAGTCCATATACTGTATGTTGCACTTTTAACTTTTAACATTTTTGTTCATTTCATTCATGGATTCATTTATTCAACAAAGATTTATTAAACTCATTCTGTGAGTCAGACATCCACTAGATGCTGGGGACAGGATGAGGAACAAGGTAGATATGGTCTACACTCTGAAATCTTAACAGTCTGCGTAGAACGACAGATAGTAAAAATAAGCAACTATGATATAGTGTGGTAAGGACTGAAATAGGGGTGACCCAGGACTCATAGGGGACATACAGCAAAGCCACCTAATTGGTCTGAAAAGGGTCCACAGGGGTTTTCTAAGAAGTACCTTCTGTGCTAAAAACCTGAAGATCAAGTAGAAGTTACAAAGGAAAGGAACTTTTAGTCACAGCTGCAGAAGTAATGATCACAACAAATAGTTAAAGCTGGCATGTAATTTTACTCTTTCTATCTGCCATATATTGTGCTAGATACTTTCCCAAGGGTTCTATCAGTGATCTTTCTGGGTAGGTTTTATTATTTACTCAAAATCATATAGAGTAAGTGGCAAGAACTAGAATTTGAATCCTGTATGGTCTGACTCCAAAGGGTTTTTTCCGCTACTCCACAAACTGCCTTTCAATGCAATTAACTGATTTTGATTAAATTTGTTTTGCTACGGCAAAAAATGACTTGAGTGATGTCTTAAGTTTGCTTTGGCAGTGATTGTCATGTAGTATTTATTAGGGTTTTTTTTTAATAGAATCACATTTTATATTTTAATAATTGTGATAAAATTTAGCATTTGGGTAGAAGTCTCAGAAGTATATTATGGCACTGAGGTCCGAAGTTCACATTCCAAATAGTATCTTACACAGAGAAGGTACTCAAAACAACACAGTTGTAACTTCACATTTTACTTTGAATAAGTGGTAGGGTAGTTTGAAAAGATAAGTTTGAACTCTTGTAAAGAAAGATGCTACTCACATTTTGGAAGTAATTTAATTCTCTGTACGACATGATCAGGATGGCCGTAGGATTTTTTATTTTTTAGATAGAGTATATGTAGAAGGTGAAGATATGAAATTGATCTCCTTAAAAAATGTCTGGACCTACCTATAACCAACAGCCTATATACACACATTTTTGGCAAGAATATTCATAGGTGATGTGAACTTCATATCTCATCATGTGTGGAGGTGCATAACATCAAGATAACTCACTATTAGTACTTTTGAGAATCCTGATCTAAAGGAGAGTCAGATAAATAGTAGTAGGTAGACTTAAGAAAGTAAAATGGATTGCCCTAATCCTAGCAGAAATGTTCAAAATCCCATGGTTCCTGGAGTGAGGTGAGACAGTCTTGCTTTTGCACCTAGTGATGGCAGATTGGGCCAGAAAGTGTAACTCACAGACCTGCTGTAATTGGCCACGTCAGCATGCCAGTCATCACCAAACTCACCATCAAAATTATTTTTAACTAATCTAAATATTGTATATAAAATACAAATATATATTTTTAATTTCTCCTTTTCACCTTCAGGGAGTTATTTTGAGGAGTGAAATGGTCACAAGGGAAATTACTGGAAGAAAAAAGAGAAGTAAAGAACCTGGATAATCTGTAAACATGGATTAATTCCCAAACCGTTGTAATTTATATTGACATCAACAAAATACTATTGCTGACTGGAATTTCATTTGCTTTTTTAGTCATTTTAGAGAAAGCTGGATGGGGGTGAAAAAAGAAATGCTCTTGTGTTTTATTTTATTCGTGATCAAATGTCAGTTTATTTCCTTACTTACTATAAAATGTGTTGGTTTAACTTTAGGGACACCACGGTCCAAACCCTTACTCTTCAGCCCTCTGTTAAAGATGGACTTATTGTGTATGAAGACTCACCTTTGGTTAGTAATACAATTATATGAATATTCTCAAATGTATTTTTTTGAATGATAATTATATTTCAGCCTTTGAGGGTGAGAAATCTCCCATTGATTCCAATACGTTTCAGTCTTAACTGGAAAACACTCATTCATATGTCATTAGGAGAGTGGATATTTGAATGCAAATTACTGGGAAAATAACATGTTTTCTTATTCTGTTCTCTCTCCAGAGTGAGAGATTTTGATATCCTCTAATGATTACTTTTCTATTCCAGAATTTTGAAAAAAGAAAGAGGTTTGCTGTTTTCAGATGTACAGACTTCGAAATTAGATGCTTCTAGAATGTTTTTAAAAATGATTTTAATTAATAAAATATTCACCCAATGTTTTAGGCAGCTGAGAAGATCATTCCTCAGCTTTTCACATAAGACCCAAGGAAATCTGGCCTGCCAGGCACACCTCTCTGTGTAGATAACTCCTCGGCAGCAATGGCACAAATAAGCCACCATGAGAACCTCTGTGGTCCAGACCCCAGCGATGGGAGTCTTCAGGACCTCCTGCCTGAATTCAGCTAGATTGGACCCGACTTTTCTGCGAACAAAGATGTGAAGGCTGGAGTTAGGAGTAGAAGCTACACGTTTTCTCTCTCTCTTTTTTAAATTTCAGCTTATTTTTACGCTAAAATTAAAAAGAAAAATCCTTATTCATTTTTTAGAATATGTAATAAAATATTTGTGGTAGAGAGAATCATCTGTGTCTTGATCTATATTTCCTTAAAATTATTTGCCAAAATTATGTAATGATAAAAGTTTATGATATGGTCCATTTTATATTTCTTACTATGTAAAAAAATAATCTTTGGGTTTACATTGAAATTCATTGACTATCTCCTCCTATGCACTCTTTACTTTTTTTTTTTTTTTAATTTTTGGCCATGCCGCTCAGCTTGCAGGATCTCAGTTCCCTGAACAGGGATTTAACCCGGGCCATGGCAATGAAAGCACCAAGTCCTAATCACGAGGCTACTAGGAAACTCCCTCCTATCCACTCTTTAAAAATGTTTTTAAGGATTTTTCCGAATTTTTACCTTTCTTCTAATAATGTCACCACTTAGTCATCTAAGACCTAGAACTCTTTCTTATTTTTCCTTTCACTTCTTCCCATCTAATCAGTTACCAAGGCTATAGATTATACCTCTGGAAAACTCTTCAGATCAATATAATGCTTTTTATTTCCATTTTTTTCCCCATACCCCCTTCCCTAAAATCAGGTCCTCACACCACTTTTTTACCAAATTGTTATGGTACTCCCCTTTTAGTCTATTCCGCATATATCTACAGGATTAAATGTACTAACGTGTAGCTCCAAACTCCATTGTTATCATGTCTGAACTCATAAATCTTTAATTACATCCTATTATTTAGTGAGATAAAGCACATATTTTTTGGTCTGGCAGGCAGGTTTTTAGTAGTAGAGACCCAATCTACCCTTTCAGATCCTATTCTCTCTTTTCTTACATTTAACGTCTGCTTCAGCCAAGATAGATATTCATATTCACTCTTCGCTCCGTGGGCTGCAGGATTTCTTGAGTTTGACCATTGATTTTCTTTGTCTTGACTACCCATCTCCTCACCATACATACTGATCTCTTAAAATCATACACTCTTTTAGAGCCATCACAAGTGCAATGTTCTGATATCCAGTATTGATTGTGATGTCTCACTCCTCTTAACCCCCATGGCACTTTAATTTCTCTATTCGTTATACTTGTTTTAATACTCCCCTACCCTGGGGTGTGAAATGTTGTGAAGTCTGCCACATAGGGATAATTATGAAGCTGAAGGAAAATAAAGTGATTACTGCAGAGTTAGCAGTTTAGTAACTATGAGAAGCTTTTGGTAGAGATCCATAAATTTTGTTTCCGGCTCTGCTACAGACATTTTTGTGATAGTGTATTTATAACTTACATAAAACCATCTATTATAAATCCAAATCAATGAGTGATGAAATGTTTAAAACGTTTGCTTTCATTTTTTTGTTTATGGTAAATGTTCTGTCTTCAAAGGTTAAAGCAGTAAAATTGGGTCATGTTCTGGTAGTAGATGAAGCAGACAAAGCCCCAACAAATGTCACCTGTATTTTAAAAACTCTAGTAGAAAATGGAGAAATGATTCTAGCAGATGGAAGGCGCATTGTTTCAAGTGAGTATAAAAAAGCAACTTTTCTTTCAGTGTATGCAATTTTTACATCTCCGGTATCAAATCACACACTTAGCTGGCTATTTATCTGCAAACAACAAGCATAAGTTCAATATAAGTCAAGTTGTCTGTATTGACAATTATTTGTAAAAATCAATATGTCTGAACCTAGCTTTGTCAGTTTTACTTTCTTATCACCAGAGAGCATCTTTGAGCATTTCAATAGTAGTTTTAGGACAAATCGGCTTCATAGTTTTTCTACTCTGAGAATACAAACATATAATCCTTTGTATACTCATCTCAATTATTTGTGTGCAATTTATTTTCTTTCATTGTTATCTGGAATTTTTAAAGCTCTACCACATTTCTGTTACTCATAATATTAAAATTAATGTTATTATTAGCTCAGTATAATTAGAAAAAAATTGCTGGGCATTTTATATCTGTCATATATATGTATGAATATATCAGTGTGTATACAGATATTACACATACCAGCTTCAGGAAAAAGTTAGTTATTCTCTGTTTTGGAGTATCTTCCTCCTTTTATTTTATTTTTGTTGTTGTTGTTAAGGGAAATGTCCATAGATAAATCTCATAAGTCTGTTTAAGCTACAAGGAAAAATTGTCTAATGCAATGTAAGAACATTTTCTAGTTTCTAATATAAAATTTTTGTGTCATGAAAAGACTTGAAGATCTATAACTAGCCATTAAAAATATACAGTCAATAGTAAGGTAACCAAACAAGTTGAGACTAATAACTGAAATCTTCAATATTCAAAGAGAGTATAAACAGAAGAGTCCATAAAAATGTGCAAGTGCATCACCACAGAGACTTCTTTTTGGACACTGTCATTGCAAGACTGCTGTTTCTAAGCCTAGGAAACTCAGCACTAATAAAAGTAGTCTAACATTTCAGTTTCACAATGAATTTATGGGAAAAAATGAGAATTCGACTTAAACAGCCTGATTACTATCTTTTAGAAAGATCATTCAGACTCTTAAGATTAGAATGCTTCCTGCCCTTTTTAGAGGCATTATGAGGACAGTGAAATGGAAAGCAAGAAAGAATTGCTGAAACAAACTTATAGTTAAACAGTGACTCTCTCCTGGTAACTCTTTACATTTTTTTAATATTTTTTTGAAGGATAGTCTAGAAGCAAAGGAGTCATCATAATTCTTAAATTCAAGTTTGATTGTAGATGACATTTTAAACACAAGAGCAACTGAAGCTCTTTTGAACATGGTTTCATAAAACATCACTTCTACAGCTATGTTTCTCATTTTCTTTGCCTTTTAAATTTTTCATGTTTTATTGCTATTTTTATTTTAGTTAACTAATTAAGTAAATTTTGTGTGTGACCACATACCCTTGTATTTACCACTACTGAAATTAGTGGAGATCAAACGTTAAAACTAATGGTGGTATTAGTACATGAATATATGGCACATTGAAAGGTTACTTTCTGGTATCATAAAAAAATACAAGTATAGGTTCTTACAGACTCATCTCAGATAAAACTCCAGGTGTTTCACAAGTATCATTTCTTAAAGATGGACAGCTAAGATTTAAATAAACCCAGATGACAGGTGTTTCTTCTTAAAATAACCATAATAAAGTTTTTACTATCTTAAATTATTGTTTGGATTAGCAGTTCTATCTGAAATGTACATCAGCAAGTAGTATATAATATTCACTTCCTTTAATACCTTAAACATTTGCACGAAGAAAATTCCAGTCAACTTGAAATTATGTATTTTAAGAACTATGGTGGTAGAATCCCTTGAATGGAAATTAATCACCTTTGCTCTAATGAATTGACTAGGTGGTCAAGACCTTTATTCTATGTGGTTAAGTTTCAGGGTGCATAATCTAAACAGGAATTACTCCTTAGCTACAGAATGAAGGCTTTATGCAAAGTGATGCAGCTGCTGATTGGATAAAAACTAAAGGATGTTTGGATTATCCTTTGCATATTCTTTGGATTATCTATTGTTATAGATTCTTTTTTTAAAAGGAATAATAGCATCTCAAGCCAAGTTTAAGTACCATAAAACAACATTTAGACAAGTTTGCTTTTTAGACGTGCATTTAATTTACATAAAAATGCAAGTTCCCGTATAGTTTAGTATATGCTTTATCAGTATTCTGTTCCTAAGCAAACTTTCTCAAAAATGTTTTGTTTTCTGCAGCCAAATTGTTACAACCAGATTTCTTAGAGTTGTTTTACCACTGAACAGTATGACTACTTATGTGATTTTAAAGGCTGTAACTTGATACTCTTAAGAATTATTAAATATCTATAAAGAATAAATAGAAATTATGTTTTTCAGATTCTGCATTAGTCAATGGAAGAGAAAATGTTGTAGTGATTCATCCTGACTTTAGGATGATTGTTCTGGCCAACAGACCTGGATTTCCGTTCCTAGGCAATGATTTCTTCGGTACCTTAGGTAAAAACAATATTGATAATAATAATAAAAACAATAGCAATAACAGTAAAATATTGTCTTAGTAACAATACTGTAATGGCTATCACTGAATGCTATCATGTGCTGTCATCATCACAGCTACCTTGTGAGAGTATTTGTTATCCCCATTTTAGAGAAGGAGCGTATATTCAGAGAGATTCTTTTTTTAGGGTCACTCAGATAAGTATTAGAATGGCTTCATATCTATGTGTTTTCTTACACAACTAAACTATACTTTGTTATTTAGGGCCTCTTAGAGTAAAACACAAAATAAGGAATGGTTTTTAGTGTTTGGTTTTCATCACATCCCCCTATGAAAAGATTTGAGGCCAGCTCTGGGGAGACTGATTCTCATTGATTGGAGAGGCCCTGGGATAAACTGAAGCATCAGGTATGGAGAAAAGGGAACACTCTTGCACTGCTGGTGGGAATGTGAATTGATACAGCCACTATGGAGAACAGTATGGAGGTTCCTTAAACAACTACAAATAGAACTACCATATGACCCAGCAATCCCACTACTGGGCATATACCCTGAGAAAACCATAATTCAAAACGAGTCATATACCAAAATGTTCATTGCAGCTCTATTTACAATAGCCAGGAGATGGAAACAACCTAAGTGTCCATCATCGGATGAATGGATAAAGAAGATGTGGCACATATATACAATGGAATATTACTCAGCCATAAAAAGAAGCGAAATTGAGCTATTTGTAATGAGGTGGATGGACCTCGATTCTGTCATACAGAGTGAAGTAAGTCAGAAAGAGAAAGACAAATACCATATGCTAACACATATATATGGAATTTAAGAAAAAAGATGTCATGAAGAACCTAGGGGTAAGACAGGAATAAAGACACAGACCTACTAGAGAATGGACTTGAGGATATGGGGAGGGGGAAGGGTAAGCTGTGACAAAGTGAGAGAGTGGCATGGACATATATACACTACCAGATGTAAAATACATAGCTAGTGGGAAGCAGCCGCATAGCACAGGAAGATCAGCTCGGTGCTTTGTGACCACCTAGAGGGGTGGGATAGGGAGGGTGGGAGGGAGGGAGACGCAAGAGGGAAGAGATATGGGAACATATGTATATGTATAACTGATTCACTTTGTTATAAACCAGAAACTAACACACCATTGTAAAGCAGTTATACTCCAATAAAGATGTTAAAAAAAAAAATAAAGAAAGAATAGCTTCGTTTCTCTGTGGCAAGTAGGTAATTCTGGATACTGGGCATTCCATACTCAATGTGAAGTGAGCTCAGTCTCCTAGTAGGATTTTTCTTTGATTTTTTTTTTTAACATCTTTGCTGGAGTATAATTGCTTTACAATGGTGTGTTAGTTTCTGCTGTATAACAAAGTGAATCAGCTATACATATACGTATATCCCCATATCTCCTCCCTCTTGCATCTCCCTCCCACCCTCCCTATCCCACCCCTCTAGGTGGTCACAAAGCACCGTGCTGATCTCCCTGTGCTATGCAGCTGCTTCCCACTAGCTAGCTATTTTACATTTGGTAGTGTATGTATGTCCATGGCACTTTTTGATCTAGCAATTCCACATAAGGAATTTAACTAGGGATATTCCCCGTGCAACGATTTAAGTACAAGGATAGGCAATATAGCATTGTTTATAGTAGCATAAAAAAGAAAAAAGAAGAAAACAAACCAAATGTCTATCCAAATGGGACTGAATGAAGAAATTCTGTTATATCCACACAGTATATTACTGTGCAGCTGTTACAAACAAACGGGATAAGTTTACTCATGCTGATAGCAGAAAAAATCCTGGAAATATATTAAGTGAAACAATAAGAACAGTGTGTGTAGTAGTCTACCATTTGAATTAATAGAGACTAAAAGGCAAGGGGGATATGTTACATGAATATGCTCGACATGCGGAGAACTCCTCCAGAAGCACACTCGTCTCTTACCTCCTCTTACCTCGCTGACCCTGCTTCCTGCTCTGCTCTGTGCTGCTCTCAGCACTCACGCTCTTCCAGCCGCTCCACTCTCCTGCCTCTTGAACACGCCAGCTGTGCTCGCCTTAGGGTCTTTGCGTTAGCTTTACCTGCCATGCTCTTCCCTCACATATCTGCATTTGCCCAATTGTCACCTTCTCAGTGAGGCCTACCTGACTGACTTCCCCCACCATCACCATTTCTGATGTCCTGTAGTGTGCTTTTTCTTTTTTCCTTGAAACATACAGTTTCTAACATTTGTAATTATTGTTTATTGTCTCCCCATGCCAGAATATAGACTGCATGAGGACAGGGGTTTTTGTGTTTTTGATCTCTGAGTTATATAAAGTACGTAGAGTACTACTTGGCACATAGAAGGCATTTAATACTTATTTGATGAATGAATGAATAAGGGTTCAAATATAGTTTTGTATTAGTGTTACATTTGATTTTCAGTAAAAAAGACAAAGGTGTTCTTCACATTTGTATTTGAATGGGTTTAGCTTATGAGAGACAAGCATGAAGTTGTCATGGTTGCATTTTATTCAGTTGCTTTCATGAATATATGATAACAATAAAATAATGATTTGAGTGGTTTCTAAGTCAAAGTAAGTTCTAAATATCCTTTCTTTCTAAAATGAACATACCGAATAATGCAAATCTATTTACTTTAGCTTCCTTTGTTCCCTTGTCCTTTGGAGTATGAATCAGAATTATGTGAACTTTTATATGAGAAATTCATTTCTCTCGAGCATAGATTATATTTTCTAGTATGTTCTCAGTTTTCTAAATTACGGATGAAATATTTTGTGTTTCTACATTCCTTTTTCTTGATTTTAATTTAGACATTGTCTCTGCAGGTTTACTTTTCCAAAACCTACTTCTAAAGTATATTCTAGCAATCTGCACAAGATATAAATTGTTTAGAGAGTGATGATACTAATTTCCCCTTTTTTAGTATACATGAAGAGGCATGCATATATGTATATAATTTCTGAAGGTATTCATCATGTGTTAAAGTTAAAAATGCAGTCTCAGAACCATATGAGGAGTATTTTCCAATTAATGGAAAAAGAATATATTATCAAAACTATATACGTTTGTATGTATGCATTTTAAAAAATACTAATATGTATGGAAAAATGAAGACACTGAACTATTAACACTGGGTGCCTACGGGGGAAGGAGTGGGATTAGCAGAGACACGAGAGGACTTCTCTTTTTTGCTCTTTGTATTTGAATATCTCCCAGTGAAATTGTATTCAAGTATTATACAATTTTTAACAAAAATAAATCTATATAGAATAAACCACACATCAGTCAGTTTCATTTTCTTTTGTTTTAGTTATTTGCCTTTTTCTCTATACCTATTTTTGGACAGACTTTCTGTGCAGTTTTACACATTTAAAAATAGAAGTGCTTTGGTGAGCAACCCATGGCTCTTTTAACGACCATTCTATATTTCCTATGGCATTATAATGGATTAGTTGCATGTTGAATGTGAATCTTTTTTCTCTTGTAGGTGATATTTTTAGCTGCCATGCAGTTGATAATCCCAAACCCCACTCGGAGCTCAAGATGCTCAGGCAGTATGGCCCCACTGTGCCCGAGCCCATCCTTCAGAAGCTCGTGGCTGCCTTTGGAGAGCTGAGGAGTTTAGCTGACCAGGGCATTATTAACTATCCTTATTCTACCAGAGAAGTTGTCAACATCGTCAAGCATTTACAGGTATGGCACATGCCTATGCTAGAAGTTTAAAAGAAGCTGTCAATCTTGTTTTTTAGACTGCCTAATTTATACAAAGTCTTTCCTTTTCTCTATAATTCTGATTCAAGTGATATAATATGAAATGTCCATAATCTAAATGAACATTTTCTGTTTAACTTTGAATTGACTTTGGCATGGTTCTGTGCCATGGCCATTACCAAAGAGCTAGGAAATTTGGTGGAGGTTTTTTGCACGGGGGGCGTGGGAAGACAGGAGAGTGAGACAGCAGGGAAACTTTACTACTGTTTGACTTTAGACAACAAGCATATGGTATCTGAGTGAAAAATATTTTCATTTTGAAAAAAAAGACTTGGAGATAAAAAACAGACTGGGAACTAACAGTATTGATTACATACCTGTAAATACTGTGAGAAAATTTTATAAGATGGAGTAAGTGGGCAGGAGAATGGAATTCCTTGTAGCCATTTGTGATGCATAGTCCACCTTGGTAAAAAAGACAAAAAGTCCATGTAGATTCTACTTTTATAGCAAATAATGGTTTCCAAGCTAACAGTCACAACCTAATGACTCTTGACCTCTGCTCCATCCCCATCCTCCAAGGAAAACCTAGAAAGGAAAATAGAAAGCTTTGTTCTGCCTGTAAAACCATGCTAAGTCCAGCTCAGATCCCAGCGCCTAAAGAAAATCAAGACAGAGGCAATAAAGGACCCAGACGACCCCACCAGTGTGAAGTTAGCTGTTAGTAGTACTTGTTTTCTTCCCTCTGCTCTTCCCTATTTCTCTATTCTCTGTACTTTTTACATTCTTCTTCCCTTCTTTTCTTGTTCCTTTATCTTTTTTTTTCATTTAGTCATAGACTTGTGGCTTCTCTAAATACTTCTGTATAGATATTCAACACTCTGTTTTATTTAAATAGCGTTTTTAAGTTTGGTCAATCCAGTACTCATTTTAAAAGCAGGAGATTTCAGAAAGTGGTGGAAGTCACCAAACACCAGGATCTGAGTTCCAATTTAACATTTGAGAGAAAGAACTGTTCCCCCTCAAATTCTGATATTTATTTAAAAAGAAAAATATTAAGGGCTACCCTGGTGGCGCAGTGGTTGGGAGTCTGCCTGCTAGTGCAGGGGACGTGGGTTCGGGCCCTGGTCTGGGAGGATCCCACATGCCGCGGAGCGACTGGGCCCGTGAGCCACGGCTGCTGAGCCTGTGCGTCTGGAGCCTGTGCTCCGCAACGGGAGGGTCCGCGATGGTGGGAGGCCTGCGCACCGCGATGAGGAGTGGCCCCCGCTTGCCACGACTGGAGAAAGCCCTCGCACGGAAATGAAGACCCAACACAGCAAAAATAAATAAATTAATTAATAAACTCCTACCCCCAAAATCTTCTTTAAAAAAAAAAAAAGGAAAAAAGAAAATATTAAGTCATCAGAGCAAACCTTCAAAGAGAAAAATATTCCTCCTATCAGTATTTATTAGTTGTCTGACAAGGCTAGTGAAGAAAGGTCTGGTAAAGTTCATTTGATCCTTATTGTTCTGTCAGTTTGGGAAATCTTTATAATACCGTGTATTTTATCACATGGTAATAAGGGAATTTTTATTTTTTATTTTTTTTGAATACAGAAATTTCCCGCTGAAGGTCTCTCCAGTGTGGTTAGGAATGTGTTTGACTTTGATTCCTACAACAACGACATGCGGGAGATTTTGATTAACACTTTACACAAATACGGGATACCTATTGGAGCAAAACCTACCAGTGTGCAGCTGGCAAAGGAGTAAGGCAAACTCACTACTGATAAAGTACCCTTGAGTGTTACTGTTCTGGTTCTCAAATGCTGATTATTCTGAATCTACTGTCATAATCTACTAAACAGAGTTGGTGTGGAAATTACTTTCCATGAGTAAGCACTTCAGATATATGTTGCTATTTGCTGGCTGGATTTCAGTTAAATAGCATTATTTATAGGTCTGTAAATTGAGAACTTCAGTTATTTCGAATGTCCCATGAATAGATGTAATGTAATCAAATAAAGGGAAATATTTGTTTCTTTACAGCCTCTGTCCTTTTGTTGAATTCCTATGACTCTCATTTTTTCCTAATCTAGTGCAAAATCATTGTACAAACATGAAAGCTACATGAAGAGATAATATGTATTTAGTTAAGATGTTCTATTTATGTCACCGTATATTTTTCTGTTATGACAGTTTTCTGAATTTATAATCATATTAACTTGAAATTTTGGGGTTACTTATTTCAGCTTGACAGATGAAAGAGGCAGGGAAAACAAGTGAATTTTGTTTCATGTGGGCTAGTTGCCTGCCTTTTATTTTGTAATAACAGGCTACGTGCTTAACAAAGAATCTTGCAAATATGATGTTGTTGACCAGAAAGATAATTGACAGTATTTATTAGTAGGGTAATTAAGTCAGTGCAAATTCACTAGAAAACAGTTTTAAATATGCATAACTTATTGATAATGCATCTAATGCTATTTTTGTCTATAAGAAAGTCAATTATCATAAATTCCCAAGGGACAGAAATTACCTCTAAATTATTATATAACTGTCATCTCATATAGGAGGAACTCTCTACCTTTCTTAAAATTTGTTAAATATAAATTAATGATTAATCCAGCTATATATGTATGTGTGTGTATATATATACACACACATACATATATATTCTAAGTGTTTACATCATCATTATTTATTTATTCTTTTAAGTTATTATAAAACTTTTTAGAATATATGCCAATAAAAATAGTTAAAGCTTTAACAATTTCTTCAAGGATTTCTTAAAGAGAAACAAATATTTCCCTTTAGTGGTAAAAGAGCAAGATGGAGTTATGTTAGAAATTATCAATGAATTGGTTTATATTATTAATAATTAGTAAATTTTCTTTTTGAGAAGAGTGATTTGGTGTCAGTTGCTAATATATACACTTTTCTGTAAAATATTATTTTACTGATTGATTACCAGTATTTATGGGCATTTTGAAACTAGTTTGGTAATTTAGTGGGTATGGCTTATCTTCTATATTAGAGAGTTCAAGAAATGTCTTTGATATGCAAACTTCTATTAGTACTCATGTTTTTTACTTCCTTTTTATAAATTATATCTTTAGTTTCAATTGGAAATAAGATGATTTTTATTACCATTAACAAATTTATATAGAGTTCTAACTTCATGGAAACCAGGCTTGTGATTTTAAAATAATTTTTTTGTACTCTTGTACAACTTGAAATAAAAATTCAAATACATATTAGTTGGTAAGATCAATCAAAAGAAAATTGTTGGCAATTTAAGTTTTAAGGAAGACAGATAAAATGATTTAACTTATTCATTAATGTCTCCAGTTCTAAACTGAAAAATTCTTGCCATGGCTTGTTCATTGTTGCCATGGCAAGTTAATTCCAGCTCTAGTACTTATTTATGAGTGGAAGCAAAAGGACATTGAGCCTGGAAACAAGATGGTCATGCCTAAGACCAGGATGGAAAGAACTAGTTGTCCACCCACTGTGTATAGCTAAAAATAGACTTGTAGCCCATGTGGGGGATGTGTGAGTTTTCCTTCAGGGTGGAGATCATAGTAGACTACGATTTGCACATTCAAAGCATTTTTTCCTCACCTGTAAATTGCAATGACTTGAGCAGCTCAAAAGTAGTGATGTTTTATTACCCTTTAGTGAAATCCACAGGTTCCATATGTTTTATTTGTATCGAATTATCAGCCTTGTACTTTGAGAGGGTAACATGGTAAAGTGAACAAAGCAATGTCCTGGGAATTCAGCAGTTAGTCACATGTTCAACCTGTATGTCTGGGTCAGACTTGAAGAAACAGATTTTACCCTGTTTGTAAAATTGAGAGCATTTTATTCTAGATAGCATAACCATATACCTTTTCACCTAATTAATACATTTTTTAGAATGAAAGGGCACTATTAATAATAACTCTGTAAAAAGAGATGTAAGATAAGACTGTCCTAGTGAGGCCAGAATATATTTTCATCTTTATAAGGTTAGTAAGGTTCATTCCTATTCTGACATCCTTTGCATTTTAGCATAATCTTAATTTTCTCTCATCTGCAAAAACAAAAACAAATTAAAAAGAAGTGATACTAACACTTTCTATTTCCCCCCTAGAAGCACAGTTAATAGTCATCACGTAGACCTCTGAAGATTTAAAGTTGGCCTCATGCAGTCTTATGATTTGCTTTGACTTTTCCATACCTTTTGCTAAACGTTTTACTTCACTAGACCTTTTGCTAAATCAGTTCTTTGAGGGTGCTCCTGCCCATCCCTGGAGACACTGTGTTACTAAAGAAGATCCACATTGGATTTCTGTCCCTAAGGAAGAAGGACCAAATGTTTTAATTACTATTAATATCCTTTTGCCCTGAATGAAAAAGTGTTGCTGTTAATTTTCTTGTTCTCTGATCCAATTTTTATTCGATAGGAGCAAAATTACATTGAACCCAGAATAAGATGTTCACATTCACACACAAGATAGGGATGGAGAAGTAATTGACCATCCACTGCATAAGTAAAAAGAGATGTAAGACAGATGTTGTAGAAGAGGGAAGTTTTCATGTGTCTTCTACAGCACCTTCCTCCTCAGCTGAAATCAGAATATACTTTGGCTGTTTGGTGATGTCCCGTTAGTGCTCTTTAGTGAAATTCCTAAGAGAGATCCTGTCACTTTCCCTTTTATTCTCCTAAATAGTGCAGTGATGCTACCTATCCCATAGGTCTCTGTACATTTTTTTAAAGGCCTATTGTGATATTATGAGAGGAATAGGATTTATCTTATTTACTAAACCTTTGCTAAACCTGGTACTTGTAGGCTGCATCCTACTGGGCTGTTATCTTACCTTGCTCGATTGAGACATAAGGCAGCTCTTCTTCCTGATCTGTTGAATGAATATATTCCACATCTTAGTATTGGGATCAGAATTGGCTCCCTAGACACCCGCATTGCATTTGCCCTTTTCCACTAGTACTTCCTGAGGTTTTTCTGTTGTTTCCTTTTAAGTTTCTAATACACAGGAAAGGTTATGCCAGAGAGATGGCAAACATAATGAAAATAAGGAGGTGCACTGGGAGAAATTTAGGCAGAAATAGGAGGATTTGGCTTAAACTCTGAGCTCTTAAAAAAATAATCTGAGCTTTTGAGTTTCAAATGTCATTATTGGGGGAAAAAAATACACACACACATACACATACATACATATATATGTATAATTAAGTGCAAACATCCAACCAAAGGTATATAGATTATCTGCTATAGTAGATACAGATCTACATTTCAAAGCAACGTTTGCTTGTTTTACCCTCAAATGAGCTTTTATTTTTTTAAAGTTTCTTTTATTTGGGAATAAACATACTGCTAGCACATTAGCACTTCCAAATTTAAAAGTGTGTTTCAGAGTAATTTATGAACTCTAACATGCTACAGAAACATTTGTTTTAAAGGAAGAAAAAGTCCTTTTTTTTGGTACATCCATTTTTAAGAGACTTACACAATATTTTATCTTAATATATGTAATATTATTATTGCATTTTATAGATAAGGAATTTGAGGAACAGAGAGGTTACATCACTTGCCTAAGGTTAGAAAGCTGATCAGGGGCAGAGCTATAATATACATAATTTTAATTCCAGTTCTAAAGACAAATATAAGCAGATCCGTATGCAGATTGTAGGCAGTTTCTAAATCAGAGTTATTCTTTGGATACTGAAAATTACAAATAGTTTTGGTTTAAAAGGACCTTAGGATTTTAGATAATCAACTTGGAAATCATCATTGACCAAGATGTCATACATGTAATATACATATTCTTATCCTTCAGAGAGTTGTGATAGATTCAGATTTGGGGGGTTTAGCCATATTTCACAATGACAAGTAAGTCGAAAAGCAGGTTAATATAGACTTTTGGCATAACAAAAATCATTTCTAAAGACCTCTTCATCCCCAATTAAGCTTTCCTTTTTTTTTTTTTTTAATAATGGAGGATCATGAAGTAAAACACAAGGTAATTCATTTAGAAAAATAAAACCTCTAGAAAGCTTTATTTGGCTACCACACATAAGAAGCATCCTAGCCATCAGTCCTCCCTGATCTGGAACACAGAAGGAATTTATTGAACCTTCTCAAACGTTGTAGTCATATTTACATAAATCAAACATACAGAGAAATGATCTCTACCCTCGGAATTGTAGCTTCATGTATTTTTCTCTCCCTGTCTTCCCTAGGAGACACACATAATCTATAAAATATTTAAATGATCATCCTTCTTGATCCACATTCTTTGTCCTCAACCCTATTGATTTCTTTTTTTAATGCTGCTTAGTTGATTCTTTTTTTCTTTAACAAATGTATTTATTTATTTATTTTTGGTTGCGTTGGGTCTTTGTTGCTGCACACAGGCTTTCTCTAGTTGCAGAGAGTGGGGGCTGCTCTTCACTGCAGTGCGCGGGCTTGTCATTGCGGTGGCTTCTCTTGTTGCGGAGCACGGGCTCTAGGTGCGCGGGCTTCAGTAGTTGTGGTGCGCGGGCTCAGTAGTTGTGGCTCGCGGGCTCTAGAGTGCAGGCAGTAGTTGTGGCGCAAGGGCTTAGTTGCTCCAAGGCATATGGGATCTTCCCGGACCAGGGCTCGAACCCATGTCCCCTGCGTTGGCAGGCGGATTCTTAACCACTGCGCTACCGGGGAAGCCCTGCTTAGTTTATTCTTAAGCCAGTTTCTTTTTTTTTTTTCCCCAAAGCATTTATTGCCTGTTTGTCACTGGCAAAGTATCGACAGTGTACCGAACACTTATTTGTGTAAGTCAAGTAGAATAAAAAATTTGAGGAAATTTAAAGGCTTTTATATGTAGGATTTCTCTATGATGCATATTTACTAAATGAAAGGTGATATCCCATTTTTTTAAAATAAATTAGCAAAAAGAAAATTAAAACACTAATAATTCCACCATCCAGAGACAACCATTGTTTAATCCTTCTAGATCTTTTCCTAGGATTCTATGTGTTATTTCAACTGAGAAATATTTCTTCCTAGTTTTTCTTTTCTGAGTTTTTCTTCTTAATAGGAGAGACATGTCCCTGAAAGGAGATCCTTTTTTAAACACTTCATTCTCACTCTTCTTTGTTGAAAAGAAATATATCTATAATGGTTTAGATTCGAGTATGTATGACATTCCTCCCATTACCCCACTTGTTTCTCCTTCCCTCTTGTTAGTTGAGTTTTTAGACTTAAGATATTTATTCTAATGTAATGAACAGATCATAAAGCATCTAAGGTGCTTTATGCCAGGCATTTCTCTGGCATTTCAACACCAAGTAAGGAATAAACACATTAATATCAACACTTTGTGTCTTTATGCATATGTTTCAATGTCATTATCCTTTACAGACTCATAGAAATGCCATTGCTAGACAGACTGTACATCTAAAAATGACTGTTATATGTGACTGCACTTTTAAAGTGTCCCATAGCTGGTGAAGAAGCCCTATGGAGTCTTGTAATTACTCCTCCAATGTCCTCTTGATGTCTGTATTCTCTCTCTGCTTTCAAATGCTGTATTAAAATTTTTTTAACTTCATTTTTCAAGGGAAATAAGGTAACTTTATGTGGTCTAAGACCATATTAGCCAATATTTTTATTAAATTTCTCTAATAGGTTCGCACTTTAAATAATTTAAAAACACAGTGGTGGCTGTTGATAGTAGTTGCCTTCGGGAGAGGCTCCGGAAAGGGGAAAGGGGCCTCACTTTCTATTCTAACATGTGTATTATTTTCTATATTTTATTTTTTAAATGTCCGTAGACCATCTGGGCCCTGGAATTTTTCATTCTGTTTTCTTATTTAAATAAAATTAAAATGTTAAAGTAAAGGTCTATTCTGAAATTGCTATTTCGTGGGACCTTTGCCTCCAGGACAGCAAAGCTTACACCGCTCTGCAATGCCCACTCTAAGGGTGTAACATTGGCACCCTTACCAGTGACAAATGAGAAATCAAGTTAACCGGACATTGCTATGGCAGTTCAACACAATATAAGTAAGTTTTATGCATTGGTAGACTTCAGCATAAACGTATCAAGGGAGAGAAGACAACACATTTTTAAGGCAGCAAAAATTAAAATATTGATATTTATCAAATGCTTACTAAGGGCTCTAAGCACTTCACAAATACTAACTCAATCTATACGACAATTCTGTTTTTTCTATTGGGCAAGTAATTCCTTCCTATTTTATTGTCTAGTAGGTGTAAGAGTGTGTGTGTGTATGTGTTACAGATGAAGAAACTGAGGCTCAAGAGACTCTAAGTAACTTAACAAATTATACAACTAATAAATGGCAGGATGGGAGATTCAAACACAGATCTGTCTGTTCCAGAGCCTTTTTATTCACTCACCATGCAGTCTCCACATTCTTGCATGAGAAAAGCAATGTAATCAACACTGGATTGCAAGATTTTAAAGATAATGTTTCTAAAGAAACTTCAGAGTTGTTTTCCAAATTTCATTTCCTACCCTTTTGGGACATATATCATGCAAAATATACATTTAACTTTTATGTGGTGACTGGGCCCATCGTTTTAATCACAGTGTCCTTTAAATTAATGCCATTTGTCATGGATTACAGAAGTAAATAAAAACATCTTTTTTATACGATGCAAGCAAATTTGCTTATATCTTTTCTCCTACAATAAGGATTTGATTTTTGAAAAATCAAAATAGTTGACATTCACAAATTCTTCAAAATGAGTAGAACGATTCTTTTCTTTTTTCAGTTTATTCTATAAAGAATCCTTTACTTAGAACTACCATCCTCAAAATCATATACTTAGCTTTGGCAGAATAATTATAAATCACTATGCATTTCCTGTGCATCTGTGAGTTGCTTCTAAGTCATTACAAATTAGAGTTGGCCTCCATTGCAGGGCCAATAACTCCTGTGTTCAAAGGTGGAATGGATTCCCCAGGGGAAAGGTAGGGTATACCTTCTTGTAGTCCAGGTTCAAACAGATCAGGATGAATCTTGTTGGGGAGGTACTCAAGTGATTCAAACTTAGAATACCGGATTAAAGAGCTTTTAATGTCCTTCAAACTCATAGGTTCTGTGGTTCACTGCCCCTAGATGAATTGGATAGCTGAACAAGTTGTTGCTCTTCTCCCTTCTATCAGCAACCATTCATTACTTTATCAGCCAGTCTCACAGCATATTTTAACTGAACTCCCGAGGAAGGTAGCTAAGGCCATGCTTTCCTGTTGTAAAAGGTGTTGATATTTCATTGCAGTGTGTGTTACATGATCATGTTTAATATTGATCTTTCTCTTTAGAGTAGTGCCAGGTGTGCACATTTGCAGACAGAATAGCTTCATCTATATTGAATGTGTCTTTAAAGGGTATCTGTCTAGAATCAGTCTTCTACATTAAGACTTATCCTGTGTAATTGGAACATCAACAGCAGCTGCTTCTTCTCTGACCAAGACCAACTACAGGGTCTTCCAAGTACCACAGACATCAAAAACATCCCCAACCAGGGCCTCCCTTAGAAGTAATTTCATAAGGTTTATCTTTCAATATAAGAATGATTATCAGTTTACTATTTATCCCATTAAATTAAAAGACTCACGTCTTAAAGTTTTGTGCATCTCCTTCCATTTTCCAAACTATTACATGGTATAATTTTCTTTTTGAAGTCTAGTTTTTACAGATGAGTTCATTGTATTGATCATGAAGTTCTAAGGTATGCAATTCCACTCTGCATCATGATTTACTTGCACTTCGTAAAAGAGCTCTCAGTTTTCAAAAACAGTAAGATTTACATAATGACACTGTTATAAGCAGAAGGGTGGTATTGGGCTTTACAGTTTCATAGTCCTTGCCCTTTATTCTCTTGGTGTATTATGAAGTAGCTTCACAGCCATTTTATTTGCTTTCAGCTCCTTTATGGGGGTGCAGAGAAAAATTTAAAAGTATAACCAATCTACATAGAAATTGTCAAGATCTATGAATCTTCTTCCATACTCATCTTCAGCAGTCTCACAGAATTATCCTTGATCCTTTAGGCATTTGTAAGTGATATCTGTCACCTGGCTGAATAGAAATCCCCAATCCCGACCAATAGGTAACTCTTCCAAATACACTTGCAAAGTAGATTGCATTGTTTGTTGAGAGTCGTGTAGTCAGGATGCAGTGAGGAAGATCTGCCATGGTGGTGTGCAACTTGCCATCAAGATGAGAAACAAGTAGGTGAAGATGTTCTCAGTTGTAATGTAACCAAATATTCATTCATTTAACAAACACTATTGAACATTTATGTGGTAAACACTAAGTAGGGAGTCAGAAATATAAAGGTGAAGAAGGCTCAGTACATGCCTTCAAGGAGGTCATTATAATTGGGGAAGCACTGAAGTCAAGAGTGAGAGCCACACAAGGGCGAGCGAAGAGGTGGGGTTGCTGCCTTCTGCCCTGGGGGAGATTCAGGGACAGTAACCAAGCTGAATCTTTATAGGATGACTAGGTGTTCTCCAGGCAAATAAAGGAGAAGAAAGCACTTCAAGCAGAGACAGTTTTAAGAGGTCATGGTGCCTTTTGGAAAATGCAAGTATTTTGGTGACTAGAACTAAAGATTAAATGAGGGCATGCTATGTGGTGAGACTAAAAGGGAGAGAAGAGTCGGGGGAACCATAGAAGAATTTGAAGCCAGAAAGTAGCATGGTCTGATTCATAATTTAGGAAGACCCCTTTAAGTTTTCTAAAGATAAGAAACTGAAAGGCAGTGAAACTGAAGGCAGGAAGACCTACCTGTTGGGAAGCAACTGCAGTCATCCCGGTGATGAACAGTGAGAGCTTCCACTGTGGCAGTGGGAATGAAAAAGAGGGACACCGGTGAGAGAGGTTTCCATAGCAGAATCGATGGATTCTGAGTGTCAGAGATACAAGTGAGTAAGATGTAATACCTTCAATGAATTAACAATCTTGGGAAAACATGTAAACTCACAACCTTATTACGCAATGTTATGTTCAAAGTGCTACATTCACAGTAGGGTTTCTCATCCTATGAGTCCTTTTTGTGGGAAATAACAGGACTCAAACAACTTTTTTTTTTTTTTGCGGTACGCGGGCCTCTCACTGTTGTGGCCTCTCCCTTTGCGGAGCACAGGCTCCGGACGCGCAGGCTCAGCGGCCATGGCTCACGGGACCAGCCGCTCCGCGGCATACCTTCCCGGATCGGGGCACGAACCCGCGTCCCCTGCATCGGCAGGCGGACTCTCAACCACTGCGCCACCAGGGAAGCCCCAAACAACTTGTTTGTTTGTTTGTTTTCTGGGAAATTTTCCAACTGGGAAAGTTTCAGTCCCAGTCATTATTGATGTGAATAATTAGAAAAGGAAAGAATTTAAGATTGGAAAATACTAAGATGTAGTTGGTAAAGCAGATGGCAGAAAAAGAGAAGTTTTTGCAGTGAAATTTGAAGAGAGATGAGGGAAAGGAAACCCAAGCCCCAGAACTGTAGTTTCACATCTTCTATGAAGAAGAAGAAAGCCACAGATGTGTGGAGCAAGGTGACAACATCTGTTTTAGCACGGAGTGACCCTGGGCAGCAGCACTGACCCTGCACAGTGTCAAGCTGGATATTGGGGAACAATTTGAGAAGAGTTAGCCAAGAATAACAAGTCTCCCTAAATCTTTTTCCATCCTATATCCAAATGAATCTTTATTTCTGTGACCACAGCAGGACCTTGGTGGCAGAGGTGCACAAGTCTAAGTTATAAAGTGAAACCCATAATGTCTAAATGCAGAGCCAGCCAGTGAAAGGGAAAGCACATGTACATACTCGTGTACATATCATTTGCAGCAAAGCAAAATTTATTTACCAGCAACATGTGTGACTGTAGGGAAGGGAAATTCAGAAGTTTCTAGCAAACAAGGGAGGGTAATTGGGGATAGTAATACCCATTATTACTAATTTAAAGCGTTTCGAGTGGCATTTCTGTTTTCTCTATGTAGTGTGTTGAATTTTTATTTTAGTAAGTATAAATATTTACAAGGGATTTCATAGATTCACTTCTGACCATGCTCTCTAAAACTGTTATTCTCTATCAGGTCTTAAATTTGAAAATTGCAAATTCTACAGAACTCTATCTTAAGAGTTTCTAAGAGTTCCATATGTACAAATTTCCATGGAAACCCAGAAGAGCAAGAGATTAATTCTTCCCAGAAAGAAATATGGGAGAGGGGTGCAAGGGGAAGTAACATTTGAATTAGGCCTTAAAAATGAGAAGGATTGGGCTTCCCTGGTGGCGCAGTGGTTGAGAGTCTGCCTGCCGATGCAGGGGACGAGGGTTCGTGCCCCGGTCCGGGAGGATCCCACATGCCGCGGAGCGGCTGGGCCCGTGAGCCATGGCCGCTGAGCCTGCGCATCCGGAGCCTGTGCTCTGCAACGGGAGAGGCCACAACAGTGAGAGGCCCGCGTACCGCAAAAGAAATAAAAATTAAAAAATAATGAGAAGGATTTCATCAAAGAGGCAATAGCAGAAAGGAATTCTGGGCTGAAGTAATAACCTCATGGAAGCATGAAAATGCATAGCATGTTCAGGAACAGCAAGTAGCAATTTGAGGTAACTAAGGCATACATTAGCTGGAGAGTAAGAGGAAGGGGTAAGAACCAAAGGTGGAAATATTTGTCAGTGTTAGTCTATTAAAGATTCCAGTAAACTCAGTTGGATAGTCCAACTTAATTATTACCAGAGGTTAGATTTAAAACATTAGGAATGAGTGAGGCCTGCTAAAGTTGGAGTTGTTCTTTTTCTTCCCAAAGATGGTAGTAGTTGGTGAATTTTTGAGTGTCGGTGGAACTACCCAGAAGGGTTCCATTATTCCCATGAAAATTAGTAGTTCTTGTGGTAAGGAAATGTTTTAGGAATTGTTGGTAATAGGTATATCAACAACTTTTGCATAATGCCCCTAGAAAGATCCAAATCTTTTTCATGTGTTTCTTTCATACTCCAGAAATAGTATTGGCAAATGTTCAGAGAAGGCAGAAGTTTGCCAGAACATACTCTTTAAAACCCCAGCTCACCTCTATGGAACAATCTTAGACAAATCTCTTGTACGTCATTCAGACTCTATAACTCAACTTTGGTGTCCATGTGCACCGTGTTATGAAATGTATGCATGCTTAAAAAAAAACTTCTTTTTCCTTTCTGTAACTTGGCTAAGTGCTATAATTTGACCTGAGTCATAATTTTGAAAGTCACCTTTTTTTTTAGTTAAAAGTTTTTCTTCCAGATCTTTATTAATTCTTCCACAAGGGATTAAGAAACATCACAACATATGAATTGAAATACTTCATTGTTTTAAAAAACATAAATTCATGAATGACATGATAAAAAGTAGTACTATTTATAAGTCTTAAGTTCATCCTCTTCCCCTTTAAAATCAAATCCAGACATCATTCCAGCTAGGACTTTAACAAACTTAAATAATACAAGTGACAGGATCTTAAAACTATGGAAAATGCCATTGTTGTTTCAATCAAGTCAGGTATAACAACTTAAGTCTGGTTGGAGTTGAATGACAGATTTCAGTAATGGAATATAGGGCCTTTTGCTAACTGGTTAGTAGTTAGAATTACCCCCAAATTAATGTTGAATATGTTTCGAATTCCAAAGCTTATTCATACATTCAGTTATAATTCCCCTTCCCCCTAACTACTAACTTCTTGAAGGGGAGAGAGTTAATAACCGTCAAATTGTTCCACAACTTATTGGGAGGACTTAGTAGTGGAAAATAAATGAGGGGCTTTGGTTTACCTCAGTTGGCCAGCCTGGAGCCCACAGGAAGTCTAGAAACAACTCCCCATGTTACCAAGGATCTGACAGAGTCAGTTTGGTTGTGCAACAGCAGAACACCCTGCGTATGTGACTTTCATTTGCAATTGTTAATGCTAATAGCATCTTGTTACGTGGTTCTGGAATAGATTCTATATGGGGCACCTGAAGGTCTTTCCAATACTCTGCCAACCAAACTGCTAGTACTATTTTTAAATGGAACCAGGCAACCTGTAATTTCCATGACTGTTACTTAGACTGAGTTGGCAAGTTCAAAGCAGCTTTCATGAATATCCCTGGGGGTTGTCAGTAAAAATTGCAAGTCGAGTAAAGTTACTTTTTCCCAAATGGATAAAGGTTTTTGGTTTTGTTTTGTTTTTAACATCTGTATGATACTTTGTGGGATTATTAAAGGATATATTAGACGTGTTTTTTAGACTAGATTTCAACCTATCAACCGAGCATCATTTTTATTAAGCAATTCTCCACTTCTGATTAGATTTCCAGATGTGCAACTGTTTCTCTTGTCTTCAAAGAGCCAATTTAGGATGTATGTAGAGCTCCTTTAAAAAAAAAAAAAAAGCGATTTTGTCCATCAGGCACCTATTCTATTGTAGGTATAGATAATTTCATTCTGATTATTTATTTTAACTCCAGAGCACTAAGGTAATGTAAGATCTACCACTGGTACTTAGTTCCACTCACTTCAGTGATCCTCAGAGGCCTCCCCCAGCTGTAAGAAACCGGAACCTTACAGATTATCCCTTTCATCTCACAAAGGAAAAAATTAACACTCAGAGAAATTGTCTAACTTTTCCCTTCACAAGTTTGCTAGTTAATAACAGAACTAGCACTAGAACCTACTAAGTCTTCTACACTAGAGGGAAATTAGGTGTGTCTCCTTCCTTTGTTTTCTCCTCTATATTTAGAGACTTAATTCTCCTTAGGTGAACTGATGAAAGCAATGAAGAATCCTGTTCATCCCCTAAACAAGGAGAGAAGATTCCAGTCTATGAGATGTTTTCAAGATCTGCCCTTTTGACACAGAAATGTGTTTTTATTACATTTAAGAGAGAACACAGTAATAGTAAATCCCCTGACTCACTGCCTCTTCCACCTCATTACCAGTACAAACATGGAAATAAGTGGTTGACCAATCAGGATAATTGTCCACGTACTTAAAATGTATTTTAAATGACAGATACAAAAACACATACATACTTTTGAATGATTTATGACTTAGAAAAATTTCAATGTAAATTTCTTTTAAATTTCTTTCCTTCTGTGTTAAACATTAACATTTCAAAGGACAAAAATCATATTCCATCGGAAAGTGTAGTTTCGTATTCTTTTTTTTTTGTACAATTTAGCAAACCTTTTTTAATTTGATTTTATTTTTTATACAGCACATTCTTATTAGCTATCCATTTTATACGTATTAGTGTATACCTGTCAATCCCAATCTCCCAATTCATCACACCACCACCACCACCACCCGCCGCTTTCCCCCCTTGGTGTCCATATGTTGGTTCTCTACATCTGTGTCTCCATTTCTGCCCTGCAAACCGGTTCATCTGTACCATTTTTCTAGGTTCCACATATATGCGTTAATATGCAATGTTTCTTTTTCTCATTCTGACATACTTCACTCTGTATGACAGTCTCTAGATTCATCCACATCTCTACAAATGACCCAATTTTGTTCCTTTTTATGGCTGAGTAATATTCCATTGTATATATGTACCACATCTTCTTTATCCATTCCTCTGTCAATGGGCATTTAGGTTGCTTCCATGACCTGGCTATTGTGCATAGTGCTGCAATGAATATTGAGGTGCATGTGTCTTTTTGAATTATGGTTTTCTCTAGGTATATGCCCAGTAGTGGGATTGCTGGGTCATATGGTATTTCTCTTTGTAGTTTTTTAAGGAACCTCCATACTGTTCTCCATAGTGGCTGTATCAATTGACATTCCCACCAACAGTGCAAGAGGGTTCCCTTTTCTCCACACCCTCTCCAGCATTTGTTGTTTGTAGATTTTCTGATGATGCCCATCCTAACTGGTGTGAGATGATACCTCATTGTAGTTTGGATTTGCATTTCTCTAATAATTAGTGATGTTGAGCAGCTTTTCATGTGCCTCTTGGCCATCCGTATGACCTCTCTGGAGAAATGTCTATTTAGGTCTTCTGCCCATTTTTTGATTGGATTGTTTGCTTTTTAAATATTGAGCTGCATGAGCTGTTTATATATTTTGGAGAGTAATCCTTTGTCCATTGATTTGTTTGCAAATATTTTCTCCCATTCTGAGGGCTGTCTTTTGGTCTTGTGTGTAGTTTCCTTTGCTTTGCAAAAGCTTTTAAGTTTCATGAGGTCCCATTTGTTTATTTTTGTTTTTATTTCCATGACTCTAGGAGGTGGATCAAAAAAGATCTTGCTGTGATTTATATCAAAGAGTGTTCTTCCTATGTTTTCCCCTAGGAGTTTTATAGTGTCCGGTCTTACGTTTAGGTCTCTAATCAATTTTGAGTTTATTTTTGTGTATGGTGTTAGGGACTGTTCTAATTTCATTCTTTTACATGGAGCAGTCCAGTTTTCCCAGCACCACTTATTGAAGAGACTGTCTTTTCTCCATTGTATATCCTTGCCTCTTTTGTCATAGATTAGTTGACCATAGGTGTGTGCGTTTATCTCTGGGCTTTCTATCCTGTTCCATTGATCTATATTTCTGTTTTTGTGCCAGTACCATATTGTCTTGATTATTGTAGCTTTGTAGTATAGTCTGAAGTCAGGGAGTCTGATTCCTACAGCTCCGTTTTTTTCCCTCAAGACTGCTTTGGCTATTCCGGGTCTTTTGTGTCTCCATACAAACTTTAAGACTTTTTTTTCTAGTTCTGTAAAAAACGCCATTGGTAATTTGATGGGGATTGCATTGAATCTGTAGATTGCTTCGGGTAGTATTGTCATTTTCACAGTGTTGATTCTTCCAATCCAAGAACATGGTATATCTCTCCATCTGTTTGTATCATCTTTAATTTCTTTCAACAGTGTCTTATAGTTTTCTGCCTACAGGTCTTTTGTCTCCCTAGGTAGGTTTATTCCTAGGTAATTTATTATCTTTGTTGTGATGGTAAATGGGAGTGTTTCCTTAATTTCTCTTTCAGATTTTTCATCATTAGTGTATAGGAATGCAAGAGATTTCTGTGCATTAATTTTGTATCCTGCAACTTTGCCAGATTCATTGATTAGCTCTAGTAGCTTTCTGGTGGCATCTTTAGGATTCTCTATATATAGTATCATGTCATCTGAAAACAGTGTCAATTTTACTTCTTCTTTTCCAATTTGTATTCCTTTTATTTCTTTTTCTTTTCTGATTGCCGTGGCTAGGACTTCCAAAACTATGTTGAATAATAGTGGCGAGAGTGGACATCCTTGTCTTGTTCCTGGTCTTAGAGGAAATGTTTTCAGTTTTTCACCATTGAGAATGATGTTTGCTGTGGGTTTGTCATATATGGCCTTTGTTATGTTGAGGTAGGTTCCCTCTATGCCCACTTTCTAGAGAGTTTTTATCATAAATAGGTGTTGAATTTTGTCAAAAGCTTTTTCTGCATCTATTGAGATGATCATATGGTTTTTATTCTTTAGTTTGTTTATATGGTATATCACATTGATGGATTTGCCTATATTGAAGGAACCTTGCATCCCTGGGATAAATCCCACTTGATCATGGTGTATGATCCTTTTAATGTGTTGTTGGTTTCTGCTTGCTAGTATTTTGTTGGGGATTTTTGCATCTATATTCATCAGTGATATTGGTCTGTAATTTTCTTTTTTTGTAGTATCTTTGTCTGGTTTTGGTATCAGGGTGATGATGGCCTCATAGAGTGAGTTTGGGAGTGTTTGTTCCTCTGCAATTTTTTGGAAGAGTTTGAGAAGGACAGGTGTTAGCTCTTCTCTAAATGTTTGATAGAATTCACCTTTGAAGCCATCTGGTCCTGGACTTTTGTTTGTTGGAAGATTTTTAATCACAGTTTCAATTTCATTACTTGTGATTGGTCTGTTCATATTTTCTGTTTCTTCCTGGTTCAGTCTTGGAAGGTTATACCTTTCTAAGAATTTGTCCATTTCTTCCAGTTTTTCCATTTTATTATCATAGAGTTGCTTGTTGTAGTCTCTTTGGATGTTTTGTAGTTCTGCAGTGTCTGTTGTAACTTCTCCTTTTTCGTTTCTAATTTTATTGATTTGAGTCCTCTCCCTCTTTTTCTTGATGAGTCTGGCTAATGGTTTATCAATTTTGTTTATCTTCTCAAAGAACCAGCTGTTAGTTTTATTGATCTTTGCTATTGTTTTCTTTGTTTCTATTTCATTTATTTCTGCTCTGATATTTATTATTTCTTTCCTTCTGCTAACTTTGGGTTTTGTTTGTTCTTCTTTCTCTAGTTCCTTTAGGGGTATGGTTAGATTGTTTATTTGAGATTTTTCTTGTTTCTTGAGGTAGGCTTGTATAGCTACAAACTTCCCTCTTAGAACTGCTTTTGCTGCATCCCATAGGTTTTGGATCATCATGTTTTCATTATCATTTGTCTCTAGGTATTTTTTGATTTCCTCTTTGATTTCTTCAGTGATCTCTTGGTTATTTAGTAATGTCTTGTTTGGCCTCCATGTGTTTGAGTTTTTTACATTTTATTCCTGTAATTGATTTCTAATCTTATAGCGTTGTGGTCAGAAAAGATGCTTGATATGATTTCAGTTTTCTTAAATTTACTGAGGCTTGATTTGTGACCCAAGATGTGATCTAACCTGGAGAATGTTCCATGCACACTTGAGAAGAAAGTGTAATCTGCTGTTTTTGGATGGAATATCCTATAAATATCAATTAAATCTATCTGGTCTCTTGTGTCATTTAAAGCTTGTGTTTCCGTATTAATTTTCTGTTTGGATGATCTGTCCATTGGTGTAAGTGAGGTGTTAAAGTCCCCTACTATTTTTGTGTTACTGTCGACTTCCTCTTTTATAGCTGTTAGCAGTTGCCTTATGTATTGAGGTGCTCCTATGTTGGGTGCATATATATTTATAATTGTTATATCTTCTTCTTGGATTGATCCCTTGATCATTATGTAGTGTCCTTCCTTGTCTCTTGTAACATTCTTTAGTTTAAAGTCTATTTTATCTGATATGAGTATTGCTTTCTTTTGATTTCCATTTGCATGGAATATCTTTTTCCATCCCCTCATTTTCAGTCTGAATGTGTCCCTAGGTCTGAAGTGGGTCTCTTGTAGACAGCATATAGATGGGTCTTGTTTTTGTATCCATTCAGTAAGTCTGTGTCTTTTGGTTGGGGCATTTAATCCATTCATGTTTAAGGTAATTATTGATATGTGTGTTCCTATTACCATTTTCTTAATTGTTTTGGGTTTGGCTTTGTAGGTCCTTTTCTTCTCTTGTGTTTCCCACTTAGAGAAGTTCCTTTAGCATTTGTTGTAAAGCTGGTTTGGTGGTGCTGAATTCTCTTAGCTTTTGCTTGTCTGTAAAGCTTTTGATTTCTCCATCGAATCTGAATGAGATCCTTGCAGGATAGAGTAATCTTGGTTGTACGTTCTTCCCTTTCATCACTTTAAGTATATCATGCCACTCCCTTCTGGCTTGTAGAGTTTCGGCTGAGAAATCAGCTGTTAACCTTATGGGAGTTCCCTTGTATGTTATTTGTCGTTTTTCCCTTGCTGCTTTCAATAATTTTTCTTTGTCTTTAATTTTTTCTGATTTGATTACTATGTGTCTCGGTGTGTTTCTCCTTTGGTTTATCCTGTATGGGACTCCCTGCAGTTCCTGGACTTGGGTGGCTATTTCCTTTCCCATGTTAGGGCAGTTTTCGACTATAATCTCTTCAAATATTTTCTCGGGTACTTTCTCTCTCTCTTCTCCTTCTGGGACCCCTATAATGCGAATGTTGTTGCATTTAATGTTGTCCCAGAGGTCTCTTAGGCTGTTTTCATTTCTTTTCATTCTTTTTTCTTTATTCTGTTCCACAGCCGTGAATTCCACCATTCTATCTTCCAGGTCACTTATCCATTCTTCTGCCTCAGTTATTCTGCTATTGATTCCTTCTAGTGTATTTTTTATTTCGGTTTTTGTATTGTTCAACTCTGTTTGTTTGTTTGTTCTTTAATTCTTCTTGATCTTTCTTAAACATTCCCAGCTCCTCATGGTGAGACACAGCCACTCCCTGCCTCTGCAGGGGACCCTCCAACACTAGCAGGTAGGTCTGGTTCAGTCTCCTGTGGGGTCACTGCTCCTTCCCCTGGGTTCCGATGCACACACTACTTTCTGTGTGCCCTCCCAGAGTGGAGTCTCTGTTTCCCCCAGTCCTGTCGAAGTCCTGCAATCAAATCTGGCTAGCCTTCAAAGTCTGATTCTCTAGGAATTCCTCCACGCATTGCTGGAACCCCAGATTGGGAAGCCTGACGTGGGGCTCAGACCCTTCACTCCAGTGGGTGGACTTCTGTGGTATAAGTGTTCTCCAGTTTGTGTCACCCACCCAGTAGCTATAGGATTTGATTTTATTGTGATTGCGCCCCTCGTACTGTCTCATTGTGACTTCTCCTTTGTCTTTGGATGTGGAGTATCTTTTTTGGTGAGTTCCAGTGTCTTCCTGTCGATGATTGTTCAGCAGTTAGTTGTGATTCTGGTGTTCTTGCAAGAGGGAGTGAGAGCACGTCCTTCTACTCCGCCATCTTGAACCAATCTTCTCTCGTTTCGTATTCTATGCAAAAAATATCTAAGCCTTGTGTGGTCTTATTAAGTATATGGAGATATTTTGTCAGATTACTCTTTCACTGAAAATAAAATGATTTTCTAAATATCAATATATACTCTTTTAATGATCATCAAGCTCCTTTCAAGCATACATTTCAATTTATAGCCACATGTACATGCCTTATTTTTAAAGAATTTTAACTCTGAATCATTTTTGACCTTCACTTATCATGGAATAAGAAATTTATAATGAATTAAGTGACAAATTAATTGTTCCTTTTTTAAAGATTCAAAGAAAATGTAGTATGATTAAAAAGTAAAAACTTATTCTAAAGAATTTGTCTGTGGTTTTGTATTTTAGCATTGCTGTATTTGTTTTCGCAAGTTATTTTATTTAAATGTAACTTTAAATAAAATGGAATCTAAACACAGAATAATTCCATTAGAAGTCAGAATAGTAGCTCCCTTGGTAGGGGTAATGACTGAAGTGGTCCATGGGAGTTTCTGAGTGTTGGTGATGCTTGGGTGCTGGACGCACACGTATGCTCAGGACTAAGTGGCACATTTATATGAATGTTTCTGTAGGTATATTATATGTCAAGTCAAAGTAAAAAAAAAAAAATTAAAGTACTAAGATAGACCCTATGAAACTTGCCCTGTACAACTTACAAGCATGTGACTGGTAGTACTGTGTACTATTTATTATTTGATTTCAAATTTAGGAGAATAGAATGAAAAAATTGGTGGATTGCTCCATTGTTTTTCCTAAATCCTTCCTATACTGTAATAGGAATTTGATATTAAATTGCTAAGTATTTACCAATTCAGGGAAAAAATACATAAACCCTAATTATATTTGTCATTAAGGTAAAAACAGACTAGGACCTTACCTTTTGAGTTTCTGAAATGTGAAATCTTTTTCTTTTCAAAGTATATTTTAAATATCATATTAAAGACTATCTTTTAATAAAATTAAATATAACTCACTTCTAAGTAAAGCATTCTTCAAATTTGCTTGTGTGGTCGGTAATATATGGCTCATTATTTTTTCCTATGACTTGGAAACAAGAACCAATGTTTATTCTTCAAATTAATCCTTGACAGGTTGCCTCTGCCAGAGCAGACCTTCATGGGCTATTGGACAATTGGTCAGTCAAGAAATGGAATGCAAAAACTATTGTGTCCAGCAGAAACTCATCATATAGATGTAAAGGTTGATATCATTATTTCTTCATTAGAATATTGAATGTTATCCATTTTTCTATATCTTCCCTGGAGAAAATCCATTCAATCTCAGAAATGACTTGTTCTGATGTTATTTTAGAATAGATTAACTTCTGCTCTAATTCTTAAGCCAGTCTGGCCTCTGAGGGACTCAATGTAGGTAGTGGCTAATGGCCAGTAGAATTCCTAAGAGCTATCCTGTATTTCAGGAATGTCAGATAGGACGGTTACTCCATTATGTTTGTTTTCATGAAAAAGGGCAAAGGAATATCATTCACTAGTTGCAATAGGAATATGAGGAATGTAGTTTTTAGTCTTCCAGCTCCTAAGATACAGACTAGATAGAAGGGGTGTGAGCACCCATGGATGGCAAAATAGTAAATATCTAACCCAAACATTTTTTATTAATTAAGGACTGTAAGGGCATGCAAATCAATGTTCAAGAGTCAACTGTATTTAAAAATTATTCTCCTGGTTTGGACAGCTCTGGGTCCCAATACTTGAAGTTCAAAACTTGCTCTTGGCTTAGGAAAGAATGAAGGAATGAGAACTCCTATGGGATTTTACATCTGCTATATTTTGTGAGTAAAAAGAAAAGAAAGTGAGAAATTAAATAAGATAGCCCATGTGAAAGCATTTATAAATGCAAGTATATGGTATTATGATTGTTATAAGTGTCATGCTAGTCAGTAAAATGAGAAGAGGCATATCAAGATGTGGAATATTTGAATTGAAAATCTGTATTTTGGAAGAACTTTAGCTTTTCTACTTTTTGCTAACTACACAAATGTCTTAACTCAGATAACTATTTTTTGTAGGGTCCAGCACTTATAAACGTACAGGAGTATCCGATAGAAAGACATGAAGGAAGATCCCAAACCTTTACTGAAGAATGTGCCTCCTGGAAGTTACCATTGGATGAAATTAACTTAATCTGCGACATCGCTACATCACATGGTATGTCAGTTTATTCTTTTGATTTTTCCTTCCTGCACTGATTTTTTTAAAAGCAGGATCAAAATAATCTCTAGACATCAAGAAGTCTATGATAGACTCAGTAACTGTGTCATTCTTGGATTGGATGGCAATTATATGTAATTTAGAACTAATTTCCTATAACAACCTAACAAAATACTATTGTGAAATCCACATAAGCACTGCTGAGTTTATATGCATAGGTCTGTTTCTCATTACAATTGTAGCACAAAGTAAAACACACCCAGGCGTGTGCTAAAAATAGAAGAGGGAAAGAAAAAGGAAAAACATTGGATTTTTTTGGCTCGGATTCCAGTTTGGTGATTGCATGAACCTTGAAAGCAGGACTGGAGGATTTGCAGTCATTAAACCTCTCGTTGTAAAGTATGGCAAATAAAGGATGTGAATTTTTGGCATCTACGTCTCTGGACTGTTGCCATTACCTACTGATTCATGCAGTGTGCCCTGGGTACTTTTTGGCAGAAGTTTTCAATTGATGGCAGTTACTAAGGTGATATAAACAGAAGTGATGGCAGGGGAAAGGGAGAAATTCTCTAACTTGTCTACAATGGAGGTTATTCAGGCAAAAATTCAGAAGCAAGTTTTTGTTCATGTAAGTTCTGTGGATGTTTTCTCCAACATCAGCTATGTTGAGTAAAAATATGTGCTTTTAAAATGTACAGGGTTTTTGTTGGTAACAGATTGGTGTTCCTATTAAGATATTTTACATTCACTAGTAGAGAATAAGTATGAATCTTACGGATAAAATTTGAACTTTGCCCTTGTCTCATATTTAGAGATTATAAGTAAGTATGCTGTGATCCTCTGCCCCATGCCAGTGACAGGTGTCATTAAACCATGTCACAGCCTCACAATTCTCAACACAGCATTCCAGGCAGCCAGCCACCATGAGCCAGTCAGAACTGGTCCTTAAAAATGAACTCATTTGCTGTCCCTCACATAATTTAACCCTCTATTTTAGTGTTGTCCACATTTGCAAACTAGGTTTTTGTGTTGTTTTTTATTTCTTTGTTTTTTTACCTATTCTGTATTGGTGAGAGAAAAGAACATTTTCTTGGGTTAGCATCAGGGTTAAATATACATATATATGTGTGTGTGTGTGTGTGTGTGTGTGTGTGTGTGTATATATATATATATATATATATATATATACATTTGAGCCAAAGACCAAACAGCACTTAATGCCTGCAATTAAAGAGAACAATTGTAAGTTCGTGAAGTACATTTCTATTTACTTTTTTCTTTTTACATTTCTATTAATACTGTTATAATATTCCCTGGTCCCTATACTGTGTACAAAGGTGCTCAATAAATGTTGAATTGAACTTATTTGTGCTGATAGTAGAAGCATTAAAAAGATTCTTAAATTATAAGTTGTGTGATTCTATCTGATATTTAGAACTGTAGCGCGCACACACACACACACACACACACACAGTTCACATTGTCTCCTAAATAATATGTCTTCTTCTGCCCTTCCATTGATTTGTGTTTCTTATCAATGTTAGCTTATTTAAATTTACCATATCTTTATATATATTTAAGTTTTCTATATCTTTATATATATTTGGTCTTTATGTGTAGACATGACATATACATGCACACACACATACACTATATCTTTTTTCCAGATTTTCGTATCTTGTGTCTTAGTTTTGGATTCAGAAAATATGACCACTGTAAATAGATACCTGGATGATGAGTGATGTTAATAGCGTTTATTATACAGAAGCAGCTTAATCCCTTGCTTCAGTGTTCCCAGAAATAGAGATTATGGGAAACATAGTCCAAAGCCTGGCTTCTCTAAGGGAAGCCCTGAAACCAACAGCAGTGACATCTTCTGGGCGCTTGTTGGAAAAGCAGAGTCTGAAACCCCACCTCAGACCCACTGAATCAGAATCTGCATTTTCATTAGATCCCCAGGTGATGCGTATGCACTTGAAACTTGAAGAAGCACTGAAATAGAATTCAAAAAATGGACCTAGACAAGTACCAGTTTGAAAAGACAGAGATTTTTTAATAATGAATACACAAATATGAAAAAAGATAATTTGGAAAATAAGATCCATAGAGCTAAGAACAAAAAATGGGATTACTTATTTACTAGAAAAACCTAAAGATCTAGTAACTAGCTGGAACATGCCAGATTAGCAGATAGAAGATGTTGACCAGCTGTTGTCTATCTGAGCCAATAATAAAACAAGAGGGAACAGACTTTTATTGAGGCATAAAATACTTTCATACAAGGAAGAATTTCCTGACATTGAGGAGTGTTAAATATTTAATGGTGTTAGCATGAGATGTTATAGAATTCTTAGGGGACCAGATACTTACTTCCAGGAATAGGTAGGTGTGGCCCAATGTACATTAACAGCAGGTGCGAAATTGCTTCTCAAAGTGCTCTTCAACCTAATCAATCCATTTGCAAATCATCTGCTGAGTTCTGATTGTGTGCTGTCTCACGATTCAGTTTTCACTGGACCTTTTGACCAGTCAGAAAATCTATTGCAGACCGTGGAATTAACACTTTTTTGTCATTTCAGAAAATGAGGAAAATACTCTCTATGTAGTTGCATGCAATCCCGTTTCCTTATACTTTATGAATATGACTGGGAAAAGCGGCTACTTTGTGGACCTTTTTGACATCTTCCCAAGAGCAGCCAGTGGAGTCTGGCACCCATTTGTGACAGTGGCACCGCTGGGAAATCCCCTCAAGGGTCAAGTGATTCTCCATGAGCAGCAGGTAATGACATGGTCTAATTATGCCCAGGGTAACTGATGCAAAGGAGAAGGCAAGAGTGTTTTTCAACCTATAACTAAAAATAGGTGCTTTCATAAAGATTGAGGACAGGCGCTGAAGGACGGGATCAGGAGTTGTATTTTATCAGTACCACAAGGCAGGCTAATATCTTCCTCTCTGTAGAGACTTCTCAACCTCAGCACTAATGACATTTGAGGCTAGATAATTCTTTGTTGTGAAGCTTACATTCTCTTTGGGGAGATAGACAACAAACAAGTAAGCCAACAGATAAATACCAATTTCAAGTAGTGATAGGTGCTGTATAAAAATAAGGTAAGGTCCTAAGGAATGATGGGGGTAGGATAGGAGAAGATGAAAGGGTAAACAGTACTCAAAAGGGTGCTGAGATATCTCCCCTTAGGAGATGACATTTTACCTGAAACCTGAATGGCATTCTTTATGTGGAGATAGCCATGTAAATATACTGAATGGAATTGTCTTAGTCTGTTTGGGCTGCTGTAACACAAGTACCGTAGACTAGGTAGCTTATGAACAGAAGAAATTTATTTCTCACAGTTCTGCAGCCTGGGAAGTCCAAGATCAAGGCGCTTGCATATTCAGTGTCTGGTGAGAACCCACTTCCTAGACAGCTGTCTTTTCATGGTAGCCTCACATGGCAGTAGGAGCAGGGATCTCTTTCGTGTCTCTTTTATAAGGGCACTAATCCCATTCGTGAAGACTCCACCTCCATGACCTAATCATCTCCATAGTCCCCACTTCCTAATACATTGGGGCTTAGGACTTCAGCTTACAAATTTGGGGAGGGCATCAGGCCATTGCAGGAATACACTGAAATTCTTTAGTATCTAATGATGCTCAAGTTCCAACCATCACTACTATTGTAAGACAACACTAATGAAAAGTACAGATGCCCAGAGTCAGGCTAAAAGTAATTCCAAACAGAAGATATAGATCAAAAGACAGTCTGTGTTTCAATTAATGAGAATTCTCCAGGTCTAAGTTAATCTGTACTATCCAATAGAAAGGAGTACAATGTTTTTGCAGACCTATTACCCACCTAGTATGTACCAAATAGTACACTAAGCATATTATTCATTCATCAGATGTGTATCATGTGCCTACTATTAGGGATACTGCCATGAACAAAACAACAAAAATCCTTGTTCTCAAAAGCTTTCGTTCTGGTGCAAAAGGTAGACAATAAGCAAAGTAAATAATTACATCTTAAGTCAGAAGATGAGAAGCAAGGGAGGGTAAAATAGAAGGCTGGGAGGAAGGTTGCCTTTAAAACAGGGTGGGCGGGCAGGGATTGCCTAACTGAGAAAGTGATATTTAAGCAAAGCTCTGATAGAGGTGAGGGAGAGAAGAGATATCAGGAATAAGAGAGTTCTAGGCAAAGGAATTATAAGTTCAAAGGCCCAGAGGCTGGAACATGGCTCTCCATCTTTAAAGAAGCGTGGTGGGGAAGACTGAATGAGGGGGAGGGTATAAGGAGGTGAGGTCAAAGAGTTCACTCAGTGGGTTGGGTCAGGGACGTGGTGGAAGGGTGGGCAAGCAGATGTGTAGAGCCTTGTAAATCATTCTAACGTTCTGCAGCCTGACTGTGAGGAAAGGGGAAGGTCTTAGAGGGTTTCAAGCAGAGGAGAAGCAAGATCTGACATATTTTTAAAGGATTTCTCCAGCTCCTCTTTGGTGAATAGTCTTTAGGTACTAAGGCAGAATGAAGGAGATTAATGAAGTGATTTTTACAACGATCCAAGCAAGAGATCATTGCAGTTTGGAGGAGGATGGTGGTCGTAAGTAATGATGGATTCTGGATATATTTTGAAGGTGGGACCAACAGGATTTCTGAACAGATCAGATATATGAGGTGAAAGAGAGTAAACTAAGATCAACTTTAAGATGTAGGGCCTGAGCAACTGAAAGGATAGACCTGCCATGAACTGAGATGAGGAAGGAATTGATTTGGAGGGGGAGATTAGATGTGTGATTAAATTCGAGATGCCTATAACATATCCAAGTAGATGATTCTGGTGTTTAACAGAGAAGTCAGAACAGGAAACATACATTGGGCATCATTGGCATATAAATGTTATTTAAAGTCATGAAACTGAAAGAGATCACTAAGGGAATGAATGTGGGTGGAAAAGAGAAGTCTGAGGACTAAGCCCTGGGGCAATGAAATATTAAGAAATGAGAGAGGGTGAGGAGGAATCAACCAAGGGGAACTGAAAATGAGTGCCCAGTGAAGTAGATGGTTACACCAGGGTGTGGTATCCCAGAAGGCAAGTGATGAATATCTCAAGGAGGAGGATCAATTATTAAATGTTGACAAATGTGCCAAGGAAAAGATTACATACATTATTCCGTGTTATTCTTCCACAGGCCCAGTGAGGTAGCTTTAGCAATATTTACATGTGAGAAAACTGAGTCTCAGTAAGTTTAAATAATTTGCCCAGTAAATACATGGTAGAACTGAGGTTCAAACCAAATTGGATTGACGTCACCAGAATTAAACTTCATCCATACTGTTGCTCACTGCAGAAACGTGGGGAAAAGAATAGTCTGAAAATTTTTTTAAGTATTCATAATAGGAAAATATGGAAAAAATGTAATGTTGGTACTTGTTAAGTATTTAAACACACTGTGAGAGTAAAGCGTTACCTACAAACAGTACTTTTAGACTGTTTCTAATCAAGAATAAAAAATTGCATAAGTGATACAGCAGTATTTCGTTGAGTAAATAAGTCAACTTTAACTTCAGGCTTTGCCTAAATAATGATCATAAATTCTGAGTTAATAAAACTTTTTCTGGTTTTCACAATTTTTTTCAATATGGCTTTCTCCTAGAAGCAGAATTTATCAATATCCAGCTATTGCTTATAAAGGTTTGTGTCCATCACATTGGAATAAGGGTTTTACTTTATAGATTTCCAACAAAATACCAATGCCATTGAATTGAATTCTACAGCCAGAAGAATCTGTCATAAAAAGCACATATCTTGGTGATTTTTGATTCAGGAAACCAATCAAATTTAAATAGGAGTCTACATTTGAAGTATTTATTCAAACAATCTTGCCAGATTTTCGGCTATCAGATAAACTGTCAAATTTACATATACCAATTCTTTAAAAGTACAAGATTTTCAGGTTCTCAGGAAGTATTTTATTTTCTCAAAAGATCCAGTTATCTGGCAACATTGCTGACCAATACGCTGCTCACTTATAAGGACTTTCATCAAAGAAAATCTGTTTTTCAATGTAAAGATGTGCTTGACTTGCACAGCCCGCACTTTCCCTCCTGGCATTCTTGCATGCTACCTGGCTTATCCCTTGGACCAGTTTCAACAGTTTTCCAGAAGGGTACCTCAATGCCCTGAGCAGGCACGCACAGCTTATCAGGATACTTTCGCTACCTGTACTCTGAACTGCCTCTTCTTTTCCCAGAGAGGATGCATCAGCTGTCGGTTTTATATTATGTCCCTGCTAGGATATAAGACCTCCTTAATTCCAAATGAACAGCATGTAACTGTAAAATTTAGCAAATGATAAATAATTGTAATCGAATAAAAAATGTGTGCACTGCCATCAGTTCCTTCTCCCCCATTCTGCCCTGACAATGGAGCTAAAATATTGTAGAGAAGTACTTCCATTAATTCATCTCTCCCTTGTCTTTATAAAGCTTGGCAACGGATACATTTCCCTGGTTAGTTTAAGAAGTTGTTCAAAAATTCCAGGCTAAAATAAAATCTTAAGTGAGGAAAGGGAAATTTTGCCATGCCTAAAAATAAAGCCTCCTCCCCCCACCCACCCCATGAGATTACTTATTACATCTGTACAAAGTTTAGAACTTCAGACTTTAGGACATTGAGGTCATCCAGAGGTTACTTTTCTCCCAGTCAAATACAAACATAATAAAATTGCTCACTCGCTTCTCCTCCCTGCCCCCCTTAAAGGAGAACCAAAACCACAGTTACATGTACTCATGTGTGATGCAGAATTCTATTTTTGGACTCAGACAGAATATATCATTAGTCATTTACAGAAGGAAACCATTAACATCTAAAAGGATGGAGCAACAGAACTCCTTCATGTTGCCAATTGCTTCTAGAACTAATTCTAAATACAGCAGTGGCTGGAAATATATATATGTGTGTGTATATAAACATATATATATATATGTTTTCTGTTACTTAGAAAGATACAGTTTTTCAGTTCACTTATGCAAAGTTATGAGTATGTAAGTATTAGACCCTAAAAGGGAATAAAAATGCAAAACCATACTCATTTTTCTGTGTAATCATATCTGTTTAATCATCTGCTTATTCTTCTACTTAATCATATTTTGGGATCAAACATTATTTTTAGGACTTTCTGTTGCTTAGAAAAGTTAATATTACCCCAAATTGCTTAAGTGCTAACAATTCACGTTAATGTTGTACATATTTATCATAAGAGAGAGTTTCTCCTTTAAAAAATGCTTACTCAAAAAAGATTTAATCTAGAATAGAGACTGTAAATTTTTAACTTATTAATACATTTTCTTAAGGAAAACTTTAAGGGTTTTCCTTAAGGTTTTCATCATTTTCAAACTTTCAAATGCCAGAGATGGTGCTTCTTATATGACATGTTGATTTTAAAAAGAATATTACTAACACACATTCTTAATGGAGAGTTGCATATTATACAGAATGATGCATTCTAAGAGTGTTTATGGAAAAATTTAAGCATTGTCAATATGCTTGGTAGAATTTTTTAATACAGCCAAGATTCAAAGTATATGGAATAAAGGAGACTTTGGAACAAATACTACTTTAATTCTTGAGCACTTCAGTAAAATTGACTAGTAAAATAAATTGAAACCACACTATGAGGTCTCAGATTTGCAGATGAATCATTACTCTACCTACATTTCTTTTTATTTCTCTCTAACTGGATTAAGTAATAAAGGGCAAGGGTCATGGTTAATTCATCATTGTATTCTCCTTTGTGCTTTAAATATAAGCTGTTCAATAAATGTTATGGAACAAATGAACAGACTTTTCATGTTTTGTATATATTTTGCAAAATATGTATTAATTCTTCAGGTGCTTTGTGATTTTATTTTCCCCAAAGAAAGTTCTTGAAATGAAAAGTTCATAAGGGTTAGGATAACTGAAGGGGCCCCAAATTTAAAACAAAACAAAATAAATAAGACAAAATAAACAAAAACAAGAAAGAAAGAAAAGACAATTGCATAACAAGGCCTGACAAACAACTTTCTGGTGCCTTTTTGTGAACCTGTTAGTCTAATCTTCAAATGTCTTTAAATTTTAATGAAAAAAGCCCACTTCTTTGCATCTCTTTAAAATATTTAATCTTTTTTGGCTTTCTCAATTTTAAATTCTTATTTCATGTGTTTCTGTTCACTTATTTTAATGCCTAAGGTTAATTTTTTTTTAATTTTTTTTCTTGAAAAAGTCCTCCTAATTACTGAGAGATTAGTACTTCATTTGCATAACTGTGATTAATGCTGCTGGAGCAATCTCTTGTCTGTAGTTATTACAGCACCAGCTATGAAAGTTCTCAAGCTTAGTGAATGTCAAGATGAAACACTCATTACTAGCTAGGTTCTTGGGGTTCTTGATATTTTCTTGCTAACCCATCTTTATAACATGTACATATTTTCTGAGTTGAACCTGGATTTGTGAAAAGAATAAATGAGATTCAGTTATGCACAGTGTAAGAGAGTTTTTAACAGAACATTCTTTAAGTGTAATTTTGATAAAAGTAAATAGGCTTTTAAAATTATCAATTCTCTTAATTTCCTCATTTGTATGTAATAAAACAGAAATCATGGTTAAGCTAGCCTATATTTACAAGGTGATGGTTTTAAGATAAAGTCTTCAAAGAGAAGATTCTGCATTACATAATTAGAAATATCTTCATTAAACCATCTAATACTTCAAATTCTGTGTTAGGGAAAAACATTTAGTGTCTTCATGGTGTCTCTTAAATATTTCAATATTGTCATCTTCCCTTTGGTTTATTTATCGCTATTCCCTTTATTCCCAGGCTGCCAAGAGGCTGCTGCTAAATAAATAAATAAATAAACAAGGAAACAAACAAACTGTTCTCTTTATTTCCAGAGCAATGTCATCCTGTTGTTGGATACCACTAGCCAAGCCCTTCATCGTCTCATCTTACCTTCAGAAGAGTTTACGCTTAAGAAAACTTCCTGGTGGAGCAAGGAGGAAGCTGTAAGAAATACCCAACTTGTCCAGCAAATTGCCAAGGATTTTCCATAGCTTTCTAACTGTAAAAATGCATGCCTGCCCATCCCTTGTAGTGCCTTTTGTTTGCTATAATGCACAAGAGAATTCTCTTATTATGCACTTGTAAATTTTAATACGATACAAATAGGTAGACATAGATACATATATAATTCAATATCAATGGCTTCTTTTTGTATCCATCATAGTCACATGAAGACTTGTCAGGACGCAACTCACAATAATAGGACATCATGAGCCATTTGAGTGTGGTATTCATGACAAATCCCTAACATGCACTTTAATAGTCACTTTAATAGTTTTCCAGTCATGAGTTTATGTTTGGATTTATGTAATGAACCTATGAGTGCAACAGCTGATTGTATTTACTAGATAAATAAACGTTTTAGCTTATTAACTAAATTAAACTAGTAAACATTTTGGCTAACCAACAAGAATTTTTTCTGCCATTTAGAAAAAGGTAATGGATATAAAATAAGGCTTACCCTCTGCCCTGCACGACAGCGTACTTAGGTCTTAAAAGACCACGAAGAAAAGAGATAGATATAAATATTTATCATAAATATATCCAAATCTAAGAAACAAAATATTTCCTACGTATTTATGCTATGGTACAAATTCCACAGTTAATCACCAGATAGCATGTTTATTTCTAACCAGTATTTGGCATTTTTTTTAATATGCTTTTTTAAAAATATTTATTTATTTATTTGGTTGGTTGTGCTGGGTGTTAGTTGTGGCAGGCGGGCTCTTAGTTGCGGTATGTGGGATCTAGTTCCCTGACCAGGGATCAAACCTGGGCCCCCTGCATTGGGAGCGTGGAGTCTTAACCACTGGACCACCAGGGAAGTCCCCTAAAACATTATTCTAAAGATGTTTTAGTACGCAGTTCACAATTAATTTTGAAATATATTTTAATCTATGTTACCGTAAGAGTCTTGGAGTGGATAAAGAGGTAGCTTCTCAGAGAGTTACATGTTTTACACTTTGAAGAAATTTATTCAAGGAAAAGCAGCTGAATAGACATGAATGCATCTGACACATTTAAAGTGAATATTTTGTTTTGTTTTGTCTTTAGGAAACTTACAAAATGTGTAAAGAATTTGCGCACAAAAACTGGCTAGTATTCTACAAAGAAAAAGGGTGAGCTCTTTGTTGTAGATTTAATCTGGGATCCTTATTGTGTCCATTCTATTTCCTCCTTTAATTATGCTTGTCTATTGTAAAGCTAATGTAATAAAATTAGAAATATTTTATTCTAAAAGAATCTTATCCCACATTGCAGAACACTGAAAAACAGACATAAGAAAAGACACTGCCCATAATTCCGTATACAACCACTACTAGCATGGCCGCTCTCACTTCTCATTTTTAATTCTTATGCATACCTTTATATAGCTTAGAGTTTTATATATCTATTTTCTCAATTAACATTTTTCTATGTTATTATCTAGTCTTAAAAACATTGTTTTTAGGGTTGTATAATATATCATGAAATGACTGTGCCATGGTTACTCAACCAATATCTTCACCATTTCCTTTCAGAGAGTTTTCTTTTTTTTTTTTTTCAGGAACACCCTGGCTGTGCTGGATGTTCTAGAAGGGCGAACTCACACCATCTCACTTCCCATCAGCCTCCAGACGGTTTTTCTCGTAGCAGAAGACAAATGGCTTCTGGTGGAGAGCAAAACACATCAGTGGGTAGATCTACATAGCACCTCATGGAGTGTGCTCAGTTAGCCAGCATCCTTACAGCTCTGTCTTCCTGTGTCTGTCTTTTAACAATTTCTGTATTTGGCAGCATCTCTATAGGTGAAACTTCGAAGAAGAGGGGACAGGAAAATTTAAATAAATTAAATGTAACTTCGCAGAGTAATTATAAAAGTGTTTCAGAAGATGACCTTGAAATTAACAGTGAAAACATAATGACTTTTACAACTGATCCGTATTTCTTTAGGATTTTTCCTGTTAGCACACTGAGAATTCACTGTATTCTTGCCAAACTAGAGATACTTCAAAATAGATTTTTAGTTTATCCTCTCTTCAAAGGGCCACAGTCTCCATCCAAATGCTGTTGCTTTTTTGTAACTTCACAGAATCCACCCCTTAGAAGTTTCTTATTCGTTTTATCTCATGTGCTCTTATTTGGTTATGTTTATGTTTGTGTTGCCTCTTCCATTGGACCGTATACTTCTTGATGAAAAGGACATTATGTACACTCGGCATAAGTGGGGTGCATAGTAATTTTTTTTTTTTTCGGTATGCGGGCCTCTCACTGTTGTGGCCTCTCCCGTTGCGGAGCACAGGCTCCGGACGCGCAGGCCCAGCGGCCATGGCTCACGGGCCCAGCCGCTCCGCGGCATGTGGGATCTTCCTGGACCGGGGCACAAACCCGTGTCCCCTGCATCGGCAGGCAGACTCTCAACCACTGCGCCACCAGGGGAGCCCTGCACAGTAAATTTTGAGTCACCCTCCCTCATGCATTACATCTACTGGATTCATGCAGATTCTCTGCCCCTCTGCTGACAAGAAGAAGTGACCTGCTGCAAAAGATTCCTGGCTATTTATATATTCCTATATTAGAAATCTTACAGACAAGTAGATCAAGGGGATTACAGCAGGGAGGGCTTCTGTCCCTTAGCTGGTCACAAATCAGAGGTTGGCCTCCCTCTTACTTGCTGATCAGTCATATTAACAGCAGGCTCCATGATAGTACGGCTGTGTCTCTTTAGAGTTGCTTTTCTTTTTTTTTTTATGGCCCTTCCTCTTACAGGAAATATTGGATTTTCAGTTCACATTTATTACTGCATTGTTATTATGCACTGCTCTTATACAGTGTTAAGAAGTTATTTTTTAAATTCATGATGAAACTCTGAAACTGCAAATTATACTCAGAATATATAAAGGGGGCTTTGGGGCTTCCCTGGTGGCGCAGTGGTTGAGGGTCCGCCTGCCGATGCAGGGGACACGGGTTCGTGCCCCGGTCCGGGAAGATCCCGTATGCCACGGAGCGGCTGGGCCCATGAGCCATGGCCAATGAGCCTGCGCGTCCGGAGCCTGTGCTCCGCAACGGGAGAGGCCACAGCAGTGAGAGGCCCGCGTACTGCAAAAAAGGAGGCTTTGGCAGGGGGCGGGCAGGGTATGGCAACTCTGATTTTTCCTAGTCTGGCCTCATAGTTATTAGAAAAAGAAAGACTTTTCACTTAGATGATTTGTTTGTTTACAGGAAATATCTTTTAACTAAGTCTGCGCACATCGAATCTGAGGACAGTAGGGTTTGCCAGTTGTATGTGCTGAAAGAGGAGCTGCCTAGCACAGGGTTTGGAGTCACACAAGGTAAATACTATGTTCTGTGTGGTTGTGGCTGTATAGGTACATGCCTGCATACACACTGTCCTCCAGAATCATTTAAGGACAATAATATCAACATGTTAACTTTATACCAAAAAAGAAATCTTAGTCACTACACTAGAAACAGTAAGGATCTATCGTCTTTTAAATTCTGTCTTTGAATTTTTTAAACTAACAAGTCAGAATGTTTACATATATGTAGGTTCCAAGTCTATTTTAGGATTGCATCATTTCTTTTTTACACAGACCATCAGTATTTCTACTTTATTCATCACAGTTTTGGGGGGGGTGAAAAGTAATTACGAAAAAAATTCTAAAATATACCATTGCTAAGACTGGTTTGGGCCAGTTTCACCTCTTTCTGCAGAGTGCTATTATATTAATCTTGATTGCTAATAAAAATTTGAATTCTTGAATAAATACTTTAAATCACTTTGAGAAGATGCCATGATTGTGAAAACTGAGTTTTCTCAGACAAAAAGCCATGAATGTAAGTGAAAGAGTTTTCTCTTTTTTGATTTGTGCTTTTCTGTTTGAGTTGGTGAGAATGAAATCTTGCAAAAATTAATTCCTGGAGCATTTTAGGGGCATATGGTGTTTAACGTTTCTCTGACACTTTTTAGAAACAGACTTCAGCATACCTCATAAAATTTCAAGTCATCAACTATCATCTGAAAATCTGAGTTCAGCTGTGGGACAAAAGATTGCCTCTCCTAACCGAATTCTCTCAGACGAGAATAGTTATGCTACAGTTGTTGTTGGTTTCCCAGATCTCATGGTAAGCATACATTTCTTAAATGATTGAATAACTATTTCTTCCCCCCATTTTGGCCTATACTCTGTAAGCCTATTTGAGGGGTAATTAAAAACGTAATGATTTTCTGGTAAACATTTCAGGTCAACCTTCTGTTTTCCAGACCAGTCATTAAAAAATTCATTCTATATGGTTTCATTGCTTGTTAAAAATTAACATATACATTGTAGTGCAATTATATAATTTCGTAAAGGAAAACCAGTATTCTCCATACATGGGAGTTCATGTGACAGGTAAATACTTAACCTACTGACAGTGATTTTATATCATGCTGTCTTAATGTGTGCTCATGTCATCTGTCAAGAGGGACAATTTGAGACTAACAAAATAATATTTCTTCTAGAATTTTTTAAAGTGAAATATGTTGGAGTCTCATTACTGTAGGTTAAATTTTTCAATGCTCATGAACACCAATTCACTTTCCACTGAGTTTTGCTCTGATTTATATCTTTGCTGCATCCAGATTATACTATAAATGCTGGTGGTCTCAATTTAATTTGCTTTTAAATGGATCCTTCTGCTGTTATTTACTATTATCTATAAAGAAGAGGCTATTCATTATTGACTTTAGGTGAAATTAGGTACCATCTTCCCCTGATGGAAATGCGGGAACATGAAATATAAAGGTTATTTTAGCCCAAATTGCCATCTAATAACCTTAGATGTAACTCCATGTGTTTTGATTAAACATTTAATTTTCATAATTTCCTTTGTAGCTTTTAGGTGGGATGATAGAATCACTTAAAGATAAAAATATTGGCTCTGCTTAATAGTACACCAGTCTCACATGCCTCAAAATTTTAATGTAATTAATGAATGATGAGTACTTCAGGGTATAAGACTTTTGAAATCCAAAACCCGATGGATAATGTGTGGCTTAGGACTTTGCCATATGTCTTCTTAATTATCAAGTAAAAAACATTTGCTGTGGATTATATATCTGAAAATGAAACATGTTGTTGGAATACAGCATCTATGGCAGCTTTGATTAAATGAAAGAGTTATGTTTAATATGCTTTCTACAATGCTTGCTGCTATCAGTAGAGAAAATACTGGAGCTACTTTTCTGAAGGTGGAACTGTTTTAAAAATTGATCTTTTGATTGAAGAAATTAGTATAGAAATATAATGTCACTATAAAAAGGTAAGAAAGCTGAGTATAAGGTTATGTTTATATTGACCCTCTAGAAATCCTTTGTAGACTGTAGAACTAGTGACTTGTTAAATTAAAAGCTGCATCCCCATATTTATTACCCACCGTATCGGAGATGTTCATGAATTTTTGTTTAATGATAGATTAGATCATTCAGTTAGACAGCCTTTCAGCATTTTATGAGAGCAGTCATATTTTTTAGACCCCAACACAAGTCAGGCACTGTACTATTCTAAACCATTTCATACATGATAATTAATTTTTACAACAATTGCACAAGGTTTTATAGATAAAGAAACAAAAACAGAGAGGATGTATCCGCCAGGCCCCAAAGATACTGAATAAGGGATCTGGGATTTGAGCTCAAGGGTGACTGACCCTCAAACGCATATCCTTTCTACTATATACTACAGTGCCTTTCTGACTTCATGTGAATTTCTTTTGATTCTTCACAAGACTATTAACAAAAGGGCATGTCATCTCTTATTAACTTTTTATAGCATTATCAAAGGCACCTAAATTATTATGAACTTATTATAACTTTCTTAACCTACTACCAGATGGCTACAAAAACCGACAGCAAGTATCATAGTGAATCCTCAATAGTGAAACGTTAAAAGCATTCGTTTCGATATCAAGAGTAAGACAAGGATACCCACTACCACCACTTCTACTAAACATTGTTCTGAGCATCTTAGACATGATCCATTAGAAATTTTTTTGATACCTTGACTTTCCTCAAAATTAAAAACCTCCACTCTGTAAAAAAGACACTGTTAAGAGAATGAAAGGACAGTCTACAGGCTGGGAGAAAATACTGGCAAATCACATTTCCAACAAAGGACTTGTATCCAAAATATATAAAGATTTCTTAAAACTCAAGAGTAAGAAAATAATCCAGAATAAAAAATGGGCAGAGCGGCCCATTATGAGGTGTCAGAGGTCAGAGGCTGAGCAGATGAGCAAGATATCTGTGGTGTGGGAAGGAGTAACCACTGGCGACGGGAATCAAGTCCAGCCAGGATGAAGATGGCACCCCATGAAGGGGCAGCCTGGTGTGGGAAGTAGGAGCCCAAGTAAGGTGAAGAGTTTGTTGATACATGCGCGTAGCTCAGTGTGGGCTATCAGGCCAAGCAGAGTGAGGAGGGCATTGGCCTGGAAGGGAAAGTTAGTGGTGGAGATGGGAGATGAGTCATATACAGTGGAACTGAGCCAAAAAGTAAGTATATGAAGGGTAATGATGTCTAGGTTTCTCACTGTTAAAGAAGGGAGTTACAGATACAGAAGGAAAGAAAACTAGAATGAGTCCTGTAGTGGTTGGATTGGAATTGTGTGTATCTGGGTGAACTCATGGTTTTCAATGTATTTAAGTAGGTATAGAAATAAAATCGGAGGTAAAATGTATTTTAAAAAATGGGCAAAAGACTTGAACAGACTGTTTACCAAAGAGGATATATGGATGGTAATTAAGTACATGAAAAGATGTTCAACATCATTAGCCATTAGGGAAATGCAAATTGAAACCATGATGAGATACTACTATTGCCTATTAGAATGGCTAAAAAAAAAAAAAAAAAATTAAATACTGTCAATACCAAGTACTGACAAGGATGCAGTGCAAATGCAACTCTCACACATGTTTATGGACGAGCAAGGGCAAACAATAACCAAGACATTTCTGAAGAAGAACCAAGAATAAAAAGCAGAGGTACTTGCCCTACTAAATTTCAAGGCTTATTATAAAGCTTTAGTAACTAAGACCACATGGTATTGGCCTAGGGGTAGAAAAATCTACAGTAGAACAGAATGGAATGCCCAGAAACAGCTGCCTGCATACATGAAACTTTTCTGATAACAGTGCTGATCAGTGGGCAAAGGTTAATGATATTTGAACAATTAGCTATCCATGTGAAAAAAAGATAAGCATGGAGCCCTGCCTCATACCACTCACAGAAAGAAACTCCTGAGGGGTTAAGGAACTAAATGTGAAAGGCAAAACTTCAAAATGTTTAACAAATACATAGGAGAATATCTGTGATCTTGGAGTAGAGAAGGATAAATATATACGTGGTAAAAATTTAAAGTAAAACAAGAGAAAAAAATAACACAGGGTCTTCCCTGGTGGTGCAGTAGTTGAGAGTCCGCCTGCCAATGCAGGGGACACGGGTTCGTGCCCCGGTCCAGGAAGATCCCACATGCTGCGGAGCGGCTGGGCCCGTGAGCCATGGCCGCTGAGCCTGCGCGTCCGGAGCCTGTGCTCCGCAACGGGAGAGGCCACAACAGTGAGAGGCCCGCGTACTGCAAAAAAAAAAAAAAAAAATTCAGACGAATTAAAGTCTAGGGAATATGAAAGAGATGTGATTGAAAAGGGGCCCTCCAGGGGCTTGAAAAATACTGGTAATACTATTCCTTATGCCAGATAGTGGATGCTATAGTATAGTTATTTATTTATAGTTACTTAAATTACCTGTATTGTTATATTCCCTCTTTTTAGCTCTAATTCATTTCAAGATAAAAAATGTGTTGCATATTTCACACTTGTCTGAAAATTATGATTATTGATGAAGCAGCTATCTTCTGTACCAAGTTCAAAAAGATTAAGGAATAATTTGATTTTCGTATATTTGTGAAATACAAGTTTACCACTGGTATCTGCTTTAAGGACTGCATTGTAAAAGTTGTGAATGTAGTTTATAATACTTCAGTGCTTGAATTTCTCTCCTTTTTTTTTTTAGTCACCTAGTGAAGTTTATTCTTGGAGAAGGCCAACATCTTTGCATAAATCAAGGGTCACTGATACTTTCTATGGAGGGAAGAAGAAAATTGGAACTCCAAAGCAGAGCAATTGTGTGACGCTTTTGGATACTAATCAGATAGTCAGGATTTTGCCCCCAGGAGAAATCCCTCTAAAAGATATCTACCCAAAAGGTAAGAAACTTACCAATTCCTATTTTATCAAGCTAGTCAAAGGTAGTTGGTTTTGGTAGGGATATTTAACTTATCATTATCATTTTATATTTATGAATATGAATAATTTTAACAGGGTTTAGTAGCTAAAAAGACCTATATGTGCTCAGAAGGGTTTCACTAAACTTCTCTTAGGAGTTTAAGACTTTTGCCTTAAACTCCTGTGTCGCAAGGCCAGGGACTTATTCACTTACCAGTGCTCTCAAAGTCAACTTATGTTTATTACTGCATAACTTACGCCAGGTCCTGTGCTGATCACTTTTCCTTGTATAAATTCATTTAATCGTCAAATTCCCATTCTATCATTAATGTACTCTCAAGTTTATATGCAGGGAAACTGACGGAGAGGTAAAGTAACTTGCTGGGGTTCTTCCCAGCAGTGGTCAGCAGAGCCCAGATTTGCACCAAAGTCTTCCAACCCAAGGCCACAGCTACCCTTACTGAACCACACTGGCTTTCATCATAAAGGATAATTATGAAAATTTTTGATCATCGAGCCACTGACTATTATTTGCATCATAGTGGTAGTAATATTGTCCTGTGTTTACATTCATTATATTAGTGTGGACTTCATAAATATAACAGTAAACACATTATAATAATCTGTTATTGGGTTTGAAAAGTCCTGGTTATATGATAATGTTAGAATTAGTTCGTTCCAAATAAATCACCATTTCCTTAGAATGTTTTTTATGGTAGAAGAGGCAGGTGAATCCACTGACAATTGCAGTGCAGTGCAATAGGCATATTCACAAGGTGATATCTAAACACAAAGGAGAAGCTTACAACCCAGGCTTGTGATTCCGAGCTGACTCCTGAAAGATGAATGGGAGGGAATCAAATGAAGGAATTGTTCCAGGAAGAGAAAACCCCACGAGAAAGGTACAGAGGCATTACAGACACTCCAGGAGTTACAAGAAATTCTATACCAGAATTCAGTGCACCTTCATCCACCCAGAAACCAGTGGGTCAGCCCTGATACTCCTCCCTCATCCTCCACATCATCATCAACCGCCATGTCCTTTTGATACAACCTTAATATACCTTATATCCACCCACTTGTCTACAGTTGAGTTGCCAACATCCAAACCACCACCATCTTGAACTGGAACTCTGCAGTAGCCCTCTGACAGAGTTCCCTCTTCCATTCTTCCCCCACCCCCCATTCTCCACACATCAGACAGAGTGTTGTTATTTAAGTATTTTATTGTTCTCATTTGTTCTTATTAGGGACCAGTTAAGAGTAAAATTCATCCTTTTTAGTGTATAGTGCTGTGAGTTTGACAAATACATACAGTTGTGTAACCATCACCATAACTGACAGAGAACAGTTCCATCTCCCCAAAAACCTCCCCTATGCCACTCTGCCATCAAGCCTTCTGCCTTCCCCTATACCCCCACTGATCTGATTTCTTTCCTTATTGATTTGCCTTTTCCAGAATATCATATAAATGGAATCACACAGTATGTGGTCTTTTGAGTCTGGCGTCTTTCACTTAATATTAAATATTTGAGAATCATATATGTTGTGTTTGTTTGTTTGTTCCTTTTTTTGGCTGAGTAGTAGTCCATTGTGTGGATATACCACAGTTTGCTTATCCATTCACAAGTTGATAGATACTTGTATAGTTTCCAGTTTTGGGCAATAATTAATAAGGCTGCTATGAACATGTTTGCACAGATTTTTAAGTGAACATAAGTTTTTGCTTCACTTGGGTAAATATGTAGGAATGGCATTTTTATGTCATACGATAAAACTGCCCAACTGGTTTCCAGAATAGCAATACCATTTTGCATTCCTGTCAGCAATGGTGAAAGTTCCAGTTGCTCTGCCATCTTTTCAGTGCTTGGTATTGTCAGTTTTTCACCATTCTAGCAGGTGTGTAGTGATAACCTCATTATGATTTTAATTTGCATTTTCCCTAGTGCCAAATGATGTTGAGCATCTTTTCATATCTATCTTCTTTAGTGAAACGTCTCTTCAAATCTTTTCCCACTTTCTGAATTGGATTACTTGCTTTCTTTTTAATGATTTTTGAGTGTTCTTTATATATTCTACATTTAAGTCCAGTATCAGATACATGCTTTCCAAACATTTTCTCCCATTTTGGTGAAGGGCCAAATCTCTTATGTTTTCTTCTAGAAATATCATATTTCTAGATTTTATACTTAGATTTGTACTCCACTTTGAGTTAATTTTCTTATATGGCACAAGGTGTGGATTGAGACTCATTGTTTTGCATGGGGATAGTCAATTGTTCCAGTACCATTTGCTGAAAAGATTGTCCTTTTTCTACTCAGTTGTCTTTGGACCTCTTCAGAAAATCAACTGACCACATATGTGAGTCTGTTTATGGATTTTCGTTGGTGTTCCATTAATCTATATTGGGTTGGCCAAAAAGTTCGTTCGGGATTTTCCATAACATCTTCCATAAGATGGTACGGAAAAACCCAAATGAACTTTTTGGCCAACACAATATGTGTCTGTCCTTTCACTAATACCAGACTCTCTTGATAAAGGAGAGAATCTTTGTCATCATCCACACTTCATTCATTTTCACTGCTGTACATACAGCACAGCCAATTTATTCATCTGTTCTCTATTGGTACACATTTACGTTCTTCACAATTTTTTGCTATTACAAGTATTCTTGTACCAGTCTCCCTGTGTATATGTGTGGGGAGTCTGTAGGGTATATATCTAAGAGTGAAATTACCAAATTGTTACCCAAAGTTATTGTTCCAGCAGCATAAAAGATGAGGCTACTCTCCATCCCCATCTTCTCTTGCAAAGGTCAGACCTTTTATTGTGCACGTCCCTGATTTCTAGTAAGTTTGAGTATCTTTTTATATATTGTGATTTACTCTTCTGAAAATTGCCTGTTTATATATTTTTGCCATTTTTCTCTTGGTTGCTAAGAGTTTTATTTACCCTCATTTTTTAAGGTAATGTTCCTTAAATATTCCAAATGTATAGAAAGTGCTTAGGTTAATGCCTGACACAAAGGAATAATTTTTTAATACATTTATTTATTTATTTTTGGCTGCATTGGGTCTTCGTTGCTGCGCACAGGCTTTCTCTAGTTGCGGCGAGCAGGGGCTACTCTTCATTGCAGTGTGTGGGCTCGTTATTGCGGTGGCTTCTCTTGTTGCAGAGCACGGGCTCTAGGTGTACGGGCTTAGTTGCTCCGCGGCATGGGGGATCTTCCTGGACCAGGGCTCGAACCTGCGTCCCCTGCATTGGCAGGCAGATTCTTAACCACTGCACCACCATGGAAGCCCAGGAAGAATTTTTTAAATGTGGGCTGTAAAAAAAAAACAAAAAAAATCCTAAGAGAATGGTAAAGGGAGATCTCAGGATGCCAGCTGCGCACAGGCCTAGGGATCAACCAGTTAGGATTAGAAAAGTTTAGAAGATTTCAGGAGAGATGCCTCCAAGAAAGTGAAGTTGATAAACCCAACTATTTGAACACATTAAGAAATTTTGACATAGGGAAAACTTTGAGGATGAATTTGTGCTAGGTACATGACAAAGTAAACCAACAGCAAAGCATGATTATTAACTCTATGAAAAGAAAAAGCAATAATACTATGATAAGACATAGCTCGGCTGTAAAGAGCATTTATATAATCATAACAACATAAGTGCTGGATGTTAATCTAATGAAAAATTATCATATAAATGTACGGGGGGATGGGAAAAATGAGATGGTAGGCAGGGGGAGGGGTATGTGAAAACAGTTAAACTCTCATCTTACATGGTGAGAAGTCAATAAATAATGCCTAAAACTAAAACATAAAGACAGCACCATAAGGATGAAGGTGAATACCAAAGAAACAGCCTTAAAAAGTTGAAAGCATCTCTGGGAGCAGAAAATGAGGGGTGAGAGGAGTAAAGTCAAGGCTGATGATTTTTTCCTTCAGTCTGTTTGACTCTTTAATCTATGTGCCTATAGATCTCTAATGATAATTCAAACTAAATTAATCTTTTTAAAGTAATTAGAATCCCACCACCTGATTAGTCAGGAACTAATGCACATCAGCCTTTTATTAAAGAAATCAATAGCAATTGTAAAGGCTACTCTCCCGGTGGCTTTTACAGAGATGGTATAAATTGTGGTCAATGCAGATGGGGAGAGATTTACTGCTTTCTTTCAATCATTTTCCTTCTAGTTAAATGTTACCTTTTTTTTTTTACTTTAAATCACAGGCCTCAGCTCTTTAAGTACAAAATAATGACTCTTGATTGAAAGCAGTGTACTGTTTTCTGAACTTTGAGTAAATTCAAAGATTTGGTATCCGCACAATCTCAGGGCACACATCCCTCTTCTAATCTGTGAACACAGAAGTGCATTTAACCTAGTAGTTAACAGAAGTACATCAAATTACATTGCTTGAAGGAGTGAATTTTTTATGTAATTTCATCTTCCTTCTGAAAATGCTCTTGGTTACTTTGTCTGACGGTTTTTATACCCCCTCCTAACCTTGGCACTGTGCATCTAAGCTGTCCCCACTCTATATGGGAACTGCACACTAAATGCTGCAGCAGTGACTTACCTTTAATCATTAGTGAACTAATCCTGAAATATAATTTATACCTCTCTTCGAAATCCACCTAGATTATAAATGTAATGGAAATTTACTGAGCCTCCATCCTCTCTACAGTTTTGAAACATTTAAAATGGATAGACAAGGATTTGGCTAAGTTTGGAGGGAAATCTGGCCATGGTTTTCACTTCCTTAATTCAATCACGTATTCTAAGCTGATTTATTTTCAAATCCGGAAACATTAATTCTGATTATTTTTCAAGCCTTACCATTACCACCATCACTACCACCACCCTTAAAGTGCTTTATAGCCACAAATTGCCTTTTCTGATACGTGAAAATATGTTTTAGCACAAGGAATAAAATTCTTGCTTTCTCCTTCCTGAAATAGGCACAGCCATTATTGCATTTTCTCATCCTCTTTATGACATGGAATTAACTTGCACATTGAAAAGAAAGAAAGAAAGCTGTAGAAAGAAAGATATTTAAAATATGTTGGCTTACTTTGCTTTCTCAGGCAGTCTAAAAGCACTGGTGGCGGTAGCTCAGCCTAATACTACTACTTGTGAAAAGGAGAGTGCATGTAAGTGGCAGGCCAGATGCAACTGGCTAGCTAGGCAGCGCTAGTCATCCCAACCGCTTCAATAACTGGTCATTTTTGGCAAAGAACCAGGGTCTATAAGTAATTCAACCCATTTCAGTTAGGTGCTAGCCGCCAGGAACTGTCAAAAATGATATATGGTGCAAAACTTTGTCCAAGACTGACCTTATATCCCAGGCAACGTTTCCAATGCAGGTGGTGCATGACTTACGATAAGCATGTTGGCTTTATACAAATGGCTATCTGAGGATGGCCAATTCAGCTGGGTGGTCGGGTTACCATAGTAACTCTCTTTCCTTATTCTCTGCTGTCCGTGGACATCACTTTCCCTTCCTCCTGCCTCCTTTTGCCCTCTGGGACCACTCCGTGCCTAGCTCTGCAGCTCATACCTGGCCCCAGGGCTGTGATTCCCACCCTAGAATCCTTTCAAAGTCCCTCCTGTGTATCCCCAATGCTTCGTATAGTGTCTGGTGCAAAGTAAGCTCAATCACGTTTGTTGAATAAGTAAGAGATATATTGAGGTTTTCAGATGGCCTACTCAAAAACCTTCAGCAGCAAACATGAAATTAAAATGCCAAGTTTCTTATTTTTTGTAAACTACATTGGATAAATTCAATGTGGACATTCCGGATATCTCATTCTAATCAGAAATTATAATAAGAGGTAGACAACAGACAAAAATCTTTAAGAGTATGGGTTCTTTGTAGGGGGATTTTTTTTTAAAGGAGACATTGGTGGCCAAGATTTTGTAAAATAAAGCATTTTTAAATTGTTGCCCTACGGTCAGCTCAGGTAGGACCTTTGTGGAGTGGTGGGCAGAGCAGAGATTTTAAAGCCAGAAGAAAGGCCTGGTTTTGAAAGCCTTCTTTATCACTCTCCAGGCAAGTCCCGTTATTATACCACCTCTGTTAAGTCTCTACTTCCTCATCTCTCAAACAGGAATCCAAGGTCTTTGTTGTTGTCAGCGTTAAAAACACAATCTATAACAACTAAGCAGTGGGCTTCCCTGGTAGCACAGTGGTTGAGAGTCCGCCTGCCGATGCAGGGGACGCGGGTTCGTGCCCCGGTCCGGGAAGATCCCACATGCCACGGAGCGGCTGGGCCCGTGAGCCATGGCCGCTGAGCCTGCGCGTCCGGATCCTGTGCTCCGCAACAGGAGAGGCCACAACAGTGAGGGGCCCGCGTACCGCAAAAAAAAAAAAAAGAATAAGCAGTGTTCCTGATGCAGTATTCCTGACACAGTGGTGGCGGCTGGTGATGATGAGCATGATGGTGGTACTCAGGGCTTTGGGGAAAAAGTCAGTAAACACCTGGAATTTGCTGGGAAACAACTCTAGAATTGGAGTTGAGGACTCTGTTCCCCCATATCTCATCACCCTCTCCTTCCCCGCCTTTTCATATTCTTCATGACCCAGAGTCCTCGCCCCACTGCCCAGTCCTCACCTCACCTTTTCTTGTCTTGAAGGGTCCTAATAATAACAGCCACTGTGGGTGGAGCAGCTACTAACTGGGTGCAAATTATGTTTATGATGCTCAGATGCTGTCGTCATCCTCATTTTAGAAATGATGAAGGCAGGTCTCAGAGAACTAACTTGGCCAGTGTAAAACATAGTTAGGAAATATCAGAGCCAGGATTTTCTACCAGGCCAGTCCAATTTCAAAGTAGGTGCTGATTCCACTGTGTTATACCGTTGTTGTGATTTCCTGGAAAGGAAAAAGAGAATTCAAATGATGAAATATTTTCAGATAAACTGTAAGTGCTAAAATAAAACATTGACCCATCTGGGGAAGCTATCAAAGAAAATGAAAGGAATTTAGGTAATGCTCTTGACAGTAAAGAATCACTAACATGCATCTATTTCACAGTCTCTGTATTTCCCTGACTAAAACATAATTCTGAGAGTCTAGCCTCAAGGCTGGAATTGGCCAGCCCAGGACCTTGTCAAGTGGGTCCCAGAGTTCTTCTCTACGCTAGTGATAACTTCATTCCACTTTTAGCAGCATCCATGCTTTCTTTAGGTCCTTTTTTTGTATCATACAGTAATTTAACACTCGGCTCGTGTCTTGACTTGTTTGCAGATGTTATCCCTCCACAAACAGCTGGTTATATAGAAGTCACTGATCTCCAATCAAAGAGACTCCGATACATCCCTATTCCTGGGTAATCTGTTTTCACCTTTGGTCTTAGCTTGTGTGTCAGATTAAAAAAATGAGTGAATTCTTATCATGTACTCTGAATAAATGTGTGCTTTTTGCTTCCTTAAATAGCAAGCTCTTTTTTGTTTTTTTCAATTACAGTTGGTTTATATCTTGCTGTCCTGCATTCCTTTTTTTTTTTTTTTTTTTTTGGCCATGCCGCACAGCATACGGGATCTTAGTTCCCTGACCAGGGATCAAACCCATGCCCCCTGCAGTGGAAGCACGGTGTCTTAACCACTGGATTGCCAGGGAAGTCCCTGTTCTGCATTCTTTACTGCCATTTTTATTTTCATTTTGGGAAAATGTTCATATGTTACCTAGTCTAACAGCCTTCAAGCCTTCGTTTTTCCTTTCTGGTCTGTCCTAATGATAAATTTTTTTGAAACAGCATTTTTTAGTACAGCAAAAATTTTCATATTTATTAGCTCCGTATATTAGTTTTCTGAGGTAAATGTATTCAAGATGTCAAAGGAATTTAAATAGCATTGGTTTAATACTGTTTTTAAATATGTAACTGAGCATCTACCATTGTGAAGGCTATACAGTAGCCAAAGGATTCCAGAGATTTGGAATGGAACTCATTACCACTGGCTGCTTTTATTACTGTTCAGCAGTGGAAGCAAAGCATTCAAACTAACTAGACTAAGGGTCTAAAAGGAGAAACAATGATGCTCCATCTCTTCCTTGACAGACACATGTGTCCTCACCTGTAGCCCATCCCTTTCTGGATGCATCCATGCCTGATCTCCCTTTCTCAGCCTAAGTGTGTGCCTGCTTTGGTATAGATTGATGTACATCCCCTCCTAACATGTACTCCCTCACAGGCAACTGAGGCCTCACAACACAGTGGTTAAAGGCTCACCCAAAATCCTGGGGAAAGGAGCCTGGAGAGGCTTCCAGTGTCATAGGAAGGCCAGCTACACCTGTCAGTCACCCAAACGTCACCAGACCTCCTGTTGACCCACGCCTCCAACTCCCAGAAGAAAATTGCTCAGCATGACAGTACAAAATAACTCAGAAACACAGTTTCATTTCTTAGGACCTTTTAGTCAGGTTCGAGAAATATGAAGAATAAAAGTATTATCCAAAGAAATAGATTTACTTGTTCCAACATATATAAGAATACCTTCTTGGAACATCTTAATGTGTCAGTTTAATGAAAAATAGCTTTTCGTCATTTGGGGGAATTTCTTATTCCATTGTATGCTCATTAAAACATACTGTTAGTTCAAGTAGCAAAAGGAAAGAACAACTTTTTTTTTTACATTTCTAAAGCATGATGTTTTTTTCAATATTTCTCTTAATTTCTCCCTAATTGGCCCTAGCTTTTTATTTCAGTGCTTTTCTCTGTTAACTTTCTGTATGAACCATATGTTATACCTGCCATAGAAGTAACATCTGGAAGGACAGCTATATATATTTAGCCAGTGCCAGCTGATCACCGTACTTCATTCATTTAGTGCTGTGCTGTCCAATAGAAATAGAATGTCAGCCATATATGTAATTTTTTTTTTTTTTTTTTTTTTTTTTTTGTGGTACACGGGCCTCTCACTGTTGTGGCCTCTCCTGTTGCGGAGCACAGGCTCCGGACACGCAGGCTCAGCGGCCATGGCTCATGGTCCCAGCCGCTCCATGGCATGTGGGATCTTCCCAGACCAGGGCATGAACCCATGTCCCCTGCATCGGCAGGCAGACTCTCAACCACTGCGCCACTAGGGAAGCCCCATATATGTAATTTTATGTTCTTAGTAGTCACATTAGAAAAGTAAAAAAAGAAACAGGTGAAATTACCTTTAATAGTGTTTTATTTAACCCATTATATTTAAAGTATTACTATTTTGAAATGTATTTAATATAAACATTTTAATAATACTTGGCATTCCTTTTTTCTTCTGCGTCTTTGAAACCCAGTATGTATTTTACATTTACAGAACATCTCAATTTGGACTTGCCATATTTCAAATGCCACGTGGTTTAGAGTCTGTTCATTATCAGTATATCCTGAGTTTCTCTTGAGATTAACTGTTGCCATTTTTGGCATATATGTAATCCAAGGGAACAACCCATCTGGATTTCAGTTTTGTTGCTGGTTGCTTAAATTTAGTATTTTGCTAGATAGCAGGAATTTTCCATTTGATGACTAACTTCAAATAATAGAAAACACAGTAAAACTATATGTGACTGCAGGGCCAAAATGAATACATCACTTTCACTCTCAGTAAAATGTATTATTCCTCAAATTTTTGTATTATTTGCATTTGTAAAATGATACTACTTAGCTCTGATATATGGGAGTATATAAATCTGGGCTTCAGTCTACTATAATTCTATGTATTCCTTAAAGACTTTGTTATTATATATAAGGGGAATGTGCATTTTTTTTAAAAAGGTAAAGAAGAGATTCTAGACCTGGTGTGCAAATTGTAGTAAATATGTGATATCTTCAAGCACATTTTTGACATACTGAAGAAATTGCCCCTGTAAATTCAAAGTTTCATGGTGGAGAATTAAATAAGCAACCAGTACGTACTGTGCTCAATAGAATCATACATATTGAGCACTTGTGGCAGAATTTCAAACATCATAGGTGGAGAAATTTCATTACTCTTGAGTAGCCTTTTACTTCACCATCTGTACCTACTAATTCTTTTCCTAAGGCAAATATTTTTTGAGAGAGCACCATGAGATGAATCTTGTATTATATCAAATGTTATCTTCATTGAGTCCTTCTAGTACTGTAAAGTAGTTCTGAAACACTTCTTCCATCCTACTGTTTTTGTTCTCTTCATATAAACATTTTCTAAGATTTCCATGTTCCACAATGGCTGGCTTTGTCACTCTGTGTTTAGTATCTACTAAGGCAGACTGATAAAAAGGCTAAAGTCGCCTTGATTTATTCTTTAGTATATTATAAGAATTTACCCACTATATAGTAGTTTTGTGGTTTTAACAAATCTACATTGATAGTGTATTATGTTTTTATTATCTATTAGATCATCCCTTTAGACCATTTATTTCATACAGAAAATATCAGATGTATTTAGAGAGCCAACACTGGTAATTAGAATTTATAATCTGTGTTTCTTTTGTATAGTGAAAGCTATACTGAGGTAAAGGAAGTGTGCAGTTGACTCTTATAGGCAAAAGTTGCACTCCTAGAAATGACTATTTCTGATATATAATATCAGAAATAGGTATATGTATGAAATATATAATACGAGAAATATATAAATTCTTTATTATAAATCCATATAACTTTCTAAGTTAGAAAAGGCAAAATATTAAATATAAATGCAATTAAAGCACATAAACAAGACATCAGTTTCAGCACTGACCTTAGACCCCTAAGGAGTGTGTCCAGCGCTGAGGGTATGTGAGGTGTCAGTTGGTATAGAGTTTCTTTCTTCCTGACAGTGAATGCTAATGTCATCCAGGATCTACAAATACAGGAAGATGTAAATGACCAGTAAATAACTATGTATTTTTTCCTTACATGTGAATCTGTTGGTATCTTATCTTTTAATTGTGCTTACTATTAGAATGTTTTTTAAAGCATTACTTTTCTTACTGAAGTATAGTTAATTTACAATGTTGCATTAGTTTCAAGTGTAAGCAAAGTGGTTCACATATACATATATATATATTCTTTTTCAGATTATTTTCCATTATAGGTTATTACAAGATATTGAGTATAGTTCCCTGTGCTGTACAGTAGGTCCTTGTTGTTTAACTATGAGAATTCTTTGTAAGAAGTTTAATGATCCTAAATCAGGTTAAACTAACTTCATTACCTGGACTTCACTGGTTGAACACTGATTTCTTTTGCAGATCAGACTTTCTCTCACCATATACCACCTGGCTATCTACTATCTCGGACACAGATGCACTGCTGGCTGAGTGGGGCAAAGGTGGCATTGTCACTGTTGACATGGGAGGTCGCATCCGGCTTTGGGAAACTGGACTGGAACATCTGCAGCGGTCACTCATGGAATGGAGAAACATGATTGGACAAGAAGGTGACAGACTTATGCAGGTACCACTTGAATTGACCTTACCTCTTAAGGGTACATGTTCAGTTATAAATTCATTCATTTAGTTGCAAATGCCACAGTCATGGAAATTCCTGGCCCAGTGATTCAAATGTAGTTTACTTAAATAGCTAAAATAATTTTGGGACTCATAATAGAAAAAGACAGATCTATCCTTCTAGATAGTGAAAAAGTAAAAATGTGCCTTTTTTGTCTGTCAGTGCTTAAATATATAGGTTCCTCACCTCACAACATGCAAATACAGTCATCAACTTTTATTTTTTAACCTTAAGCATTAATCAGTTTCCAGCACCACCTTTGCATCTGTTCTCACTTCTGCCATTGTCGTCAGCATCGCCCCATGCTACCAAGGAAACAGAAATACTGAGCATCTAAAACGCAGCACGTTAGTATAAGGCCAAAACGTTTAGACTAGAGAAGATAAGAAGAATTATGCATCCAGTAGAGATGTGCTTTTACCAGCCTCCTTATTTCCAGAGAATGGAAGTTTAGCAGTCATAATAAGAAGACCCAACCCTGAACTAGCAAGAAATATGGGAACAGGTCACCACAGAGGGAGGAAGCTCCACAGCTCCAGAAATGACTCAGTCACCAACTAATCTAGCTGCTGTCTGGAACTAATATGAGCAGTGAGGAAGGCTGTGTACTCATAGATACTAAACCGTATTATAAAAGGATTTATTGTATTTGTAATTTATTTATTTTAACCTTCAGAGGAAAACTTCTTTGTTTACATTTCATTTTTATCCAGCAAAAAGAAAGGTAGGTTCCTGCCAACTCTGTTGCTCTGTAAAGAGCCAGTTAACAAGATAAGAAATTTCTACAAATTACTCCATTGATATCTGATTAACAATGACTATTTTCTGTGGTTATTTTTGTGATATTCCTTAGAGGAGAAATATATATGTGTGTGTGTGTGTGTGTGTGTGTGTGTGTGTGTGTGTGTGTGTGTGTGTGTGTGTGTGTGTGTGTGTATTTGTAAATGAATAATACATATTCCTAGATTATAGGAACATTTTGAAAATCACAAACCAATATAGGCCAGCAGCCCCAAATCCTTTTGAAAGGGTATGAGTATATTAATTTAATTAAGCTAAAACAAATGTATTGCTCTAAAATAAACATGTCATTAAGTGCAGTGGATCTATCACAGTAACAGGCTGAATGTTGGTCACTATCCATAAGAGTAATTAGAAAATTAATTAATTATGGTTCTGCTTCTTTCATTATTCTGAAGATTAGTTTCTTCTCCCTTTGAATTAAGCTCCTCTTTTCATTACAGTAATTGATGCCTAATAGTAAGTACTATTGTGTTCGAATTTCTTATATTTTATTTCAGTTTCTCATGTGTTATAACAAGGTTATAACAATTAAGTTTATCTTTGACAACAGAACTTTTAAAAGGAGTGTCACTCGTGATTTTGATAATGGGTCTTCACTGGTACAAAAATTAACCCCTTTTTGTGTTTTAACCATGTAACTCTCCTCTTCCCAGTGACTTTCCTGCCTCTGTTGTACATCTTTGTATCTCCAGCTCTTAGCATGATGATTGGTACACAGTAGACAAATATGCTTGTTTATACTCATATATACGAAATTGAAGCTTTTTGACAACAAATGGAATTCTTTTAACTGTCTCAGTTTATCAGTTGTAACTAAATAAGTATTGAATGAATATATATAGTTCCTAAGTTAGAAATGAACAGAAATATAGTATCTAACATCTCAAAAATAATCAAAATACTCCGCTATATTATACAAGGCAGTATCTGGTTCTTCTACAAACCAAACATTTTCTAAGAAATGTATAACTTTATGTCTCCAGTTCAAAGTGCAGCTATAATAGAAATAAGACTTATTCAGTAATAAAGTTACATAATTCAGAATTGAATGATAGTTCCTTTTGTAAAATTAGAATGTTATCTAACATTCTCCTTCCATCTCTGATGTTCCTTGATCCATTTTGTTGATATTGAAAATATACACTTACATACATACTCAAACTGAGAAGCAAATTATGAGCATATATCTTTATGTCTAAACAGACAGAATTCATTGTCCAAATAATCTGCCGTTGTTGTAACTTTTGGTCACATCTCTTCCTTCTCACTGCTTGGTAAATAATGAGACAGCATACTTAATTGCTTTTATTTAGACCAGCTTATGTTACTATTTACAAGTAGTTTGTACAACCAAATCTAAATATGAATCATTCCAGGAGCAATGGTAATAACAAGCAAAAATGTGTCTTTTACAGCTACCTTCCTAATCAATCCCTCAACCTACTCCTCAGTTATGGACCCTTTATTCAACATTGGTCTACTCCTGATCTGGGCTCTTGGAAAATACCTTCCATAGAAGTACTGAGAAAAGAGAATAGGTTCTCAGTACCATACCTATCACTTGCTGACTGCCAGCAGCTTCCCTGTCAATGGCAGAGTAACCTGATCTCCATCTAGTGGCCAAATGGACTTACTTTACATCATAGAAATTAAAAGGCCTGGTTTACGCTCCAGTAGTTTGCGGCAGCCTCAGACCTGCTGTTAGGGGAGATTTATACAAGTCTCTTCAGCGGTTCCTACTGGTCATGAGATGCTCCTTTAGGTCAACAGTGAAGGCCAGGCAGAAAATCTGCCACTTATTGACCCCCATCTTTCCCTGATTCCTTTGCCTGGTGTCAAAAGAACTGTTTTATCTTTAGATAAACTGTCAGTTACATGTTTTATCCCTATTCTTTATGACTTTGCTACATTTCAGCCTTCTTGAGGTATTAGCTTTGAAGCCATTGTTGCTTTGAATTTTTGTTTTTGTTTAATGTATTCATTGATAGTTTTCTTCAATGAGTACAGCTTGCAAGAGAGTTTTGTTTGTTTGTTTGTTTGTTTATGCGGTACGCGGGCCTCTCACTGTTGCGGCCTCTCCCGTTGCGGAGCACAGGCTCTGGACGCGCAGGCTCAGCGGCCATGGCTCACGGGCCCAGCCGCTCCGCGGCACGTGGGATCTTCCCGGACCGGGGCACGAACACGTGTCCCCTGCATCGGCAGGCGTACTCTCAACCACTGCGCCACCAGGGAAGCCCCCTTATGATTTTTTAAGAATGTTAAGGCCCACTTCCAGTTTTGGAAACCACAAGATTATTTAATTGGTACTCTATTAGTAAATTTAGTTTTTGACTCTACAAGCTACATTATCTCCAGATCTTCTGTGAAAGTTTGCAATTCTTTGTTCTTCTTATGGAGCATAGTCCACTCTTGTACTTCACTCTTAGCTTTGGTCAGCAGTTCTGAAAACACTTAACAGTCTGATTAAGTGGCTCATTGTTATAGAGTGATACACATTTTATAGGACTGTTATATGTACATATATCGTTCGGAATCTTCCTTGGCCCAGAAAGGCAATACTTCTTAAAATTTTTGTTTATAATTTCCCACCATATCTCCTAGTGATATATCAGTAGAAGTGGTTTTCATCAAGGTGGTCTAGCTATTTGCCTATGTGGTAACACTTGGGCAATGCCTCTAATGATTTTTCCTTTGTTTATTGCTGTTAGAGAAATCCCAACCATAGAAATTCATTTTGAATCTAGACTTCGAATAAGGTTTTCAGGCTTACCTAATGAAAATGCAAGATCCCCTGGAGAGTGCACTACCCAGTAGTGTGCTGACAGTCCAGCTCTCTGGCAGGTGGAGGGCAGTTTACAATGTTTGCCAGTTTTCAAGATGTAAATACTCCCTCCATGGCTGATTTGAAGCTACCAGAGGTTAACAGTCTACTCACAAAGTCTCTGAATATTTAGTAAGCATCTCTCGCAAACTAGTACAATCCGCTTCCAGCATGCCCCTGGCTTGATTAAGCCTTTAACTAACTCCCCAAGGAGAATTATGACAGTTACCTGACTGCAGGGTCCTTCAGAAATAAGACAATGGAAATGTGGTTAAGAAGAGAGAAAGGCAAAAGAAAAGGGAAAGAGGTACTGAGAACACAGATAAGATGGTGTCATGATATCTCTGGGAGATGTGGAAGCCTACGGTTGTCCCAGTTACAGATTAGCAATACTCTTCTTGAACAAAGAATTCAGTTTGAGCAAAGAATTGGAGAGAAGTCTATACTCAAGTGGGATAACACTCATGGGTTCGTGCATAAGGGCCTCCTTTCTTATAAACTCTTTCAGAAGGAAATTGCCAGTTGATTTTTACATTCCTCCAGAAGTAATGCTTCCATTGGATCACAAATTTGTCAGTAATTGCTAAATGTAACTAAAATTAAATCAGCAACCACCTTCCCAAGACAAGCAAATCAACAAGTTTATGAGTTTAAAGAGGCCATGAGTTTTCATTAAACTTCTGTGCGTATCCAACAAAAAAGATAACCATAAAAATTATGAAAATCATGGGTATTAGAGTTTTAAAGTAATGTTAAAAATAGAAATATCATTTAGCTTTTACATTTTAGAAAAGGCCTAAACTCAGGTAATTGCTTTTCAAATCATCAGCAGCAGAAATATTTCAACTCCTTTCTCTCATGACAGACCTTAAGATCATTATTTTATATACTATATCCCCATTGCATACTGTTTGACAATATAATCAGCAAGTAAAGAAGTAATCTTAGTAGTATTTATTTAAAGTATAAGGAAAACAAATTCTGTAATATATCAGTTATAAATTGAGATCTCAAATGCAATGAATATGTTGACAATCAGTGGCTCTAGAATTTTTGTGGTTCTAAGCTCATTATGTATATAGTTATGTATAATCAACACATCGCAATGGCTATAGAAATAAAACCTTGCTGTTATATTTATAGAGAAAATTGTAATTTTATTTATAAGTGGTATAGCCTATTGTTTAAGAGCATGAAATTTTAAGTGGTCAAACCTAGGTTCAAATCCACGTACCACTTTTTAAGTGATCTTCGGCAAATTACTCATTCTTTCTAATTTTCACTTTCCAGTCATAACATAAAGACAATACCGTTGTACTTTACAAGCTGTTGTAAGAATGAAATGCATTCATACTTGGCACAAAGTATTTAGTAAGCAAATAAAAATTAGAAACTCAGAAGTTAGGTAATATTGGGCTACAGAATTCTTTAACACTTACATGGAAACAAAGCCAAATTATAAGGAAGCAGTGTTACCCAAATACCTAATATTACATCATGACCCAGTGAGTTACATAATTCATCATCTGTCTTAATGTTGAAAGTGAGCTTTGCTTATAATTCTGTTTAGGAAAAGTTTTATCAGGCCCAAAAAAGGAATTGAGAAAATGGTCTGGGTCTAAACTTGTCAGCTTGAAGAAAAGCAGGAAATCAGTGATAGGACAATTGTCAGCAGAGGATTATAGTGTTTAGCCTTATTCAAAAGACAAATTAGAACAGGACCAAAAAACACACAGTGAAATATACATCATCTTTAGCCTGAGTCCTGAGGACAGTAAAGAGCAAGCCCAATTTGGAGCTGTCTTTCCTAGTTTTTCTATATACAGTGTTCTTTTGTCTCTTTAATATTCTAAAAATGTCTCTCTTTTTATTTTCTGTTTCCTTACAAGGTCAGGCCACAAGTGCCATCTCTAACCTCTCCCTTTTAATAGCTCCACCCATTCTTACATTTATTTATTTAATTAACATTCGTTGATCACCTAGACTCACTAGGATAAAGAAATAAATAAGACAGTTACAGACCCAGGGAACTTACAGTCAAGTAGCACTATAACCAAATAAACTATGGTGCAGTGTGGTGAAGAAAGTGATGGAAGCATGATTAAGGGACCGGAGGACAGCAAAGAATACTTAACTCTATCTTTGGAAGTGGTTTTAAAATAAAATAATACCTGAATCTGGTTTTTACGGAAGGGGAAAGGGACTCCTGACAAATCGAATACAGGTTTAGTTTTGCCTCTTACCAAAATCCCAGTAAGAAAACAATAAAGGATCAAAAAAGGTACAAAACCACAAGGACAAAGAGAATTAGAGATGCAACAACACTTTGGAGGATTGAAAAATACATGTGTAGGTGACGACCGAGTTAGTGACTGGAGAGAACTAAAACCCTAAAATTCCTCCAGGGGGGAGATGCAAGCTTTACTCTGTGGAAGCCCGTAAAGCATCAGGACTTGAAGACACCATGTTCCAAAGAAGGTTAGAGTACAGGGCAGCACTGAAAATTGGCAGATTAGTTGAAAGCCCATATAGAGGCCATTTAGAAATACAGATTTTCTCCTCCATCTTATGCACCTGGGCAGCCGGCTCTCCTCTACCCTTGCAAGAGACGGGAGCCACAGTGGAGATCTGCACAGTTTAAGACAGGAGTGAGACCATGTAGCCAACAAGAAGATAAAGTGAAAGTCTGCTTTCCTTATTTAGATCTCATGAAGCTGGCATCCATATTTATATCCCTTAAGCAGGAGACTGGGAAAATCCTTTCTGGAAACTGACATGCCCAAGAGAAAAGTCTTTCTTTTTTTCACTTTTTTTTTTAAGGAAAACATTTTTTTATTTGTTTTCTTATCATTTTGAGTCAATATACACAAATAATACAGTCTATAGGATGAAACAATCATTTTTGAGATACATTCAGTTTATAAGGAGATAAGTAAAAATGTACTAACATACAAAATTACATTAAAATTAGTACATTGCTTATCCATAGGAAAGCTTGTATCCTATCAAGTGATTTTTTTAAAATTTTTATTTGAGTATAGTTGATTTACAATGTTGTGTTAGTTTCAGGTGTACAGCAAAGTGAATCACTTATAAATACACATATATCCACTCTTTTTTAGATTCTTTTCCATATAAGCCATTACACAGTATTGAGTAGAGTTCCCTGTGCTATACAGTAGGTCCTTTTTAGTTATCTATATAGTATTATGTATATGTCAATCCCAATCTCCCAATTTATTCCTACCTCCCCCTATCCCCAGTAACCATAAGTTTGTTTTCTACATCTGTGACTCTAGAGAAAAGCCTTTCTGATGCTGACATTTGGAAATTTCTCCCTACTAGCCTTAGAAGAAGACCCACTTGTTGGCAAGCCCTACTTTATGCAAAAACAAAAAACAAAAAACAGAAAACAAAAATTTCAATCTACTTTTTAATGCCTTATTCTTAAATATTAATGGATAGCCTCTTATATAAAAGATGGAAATCAAAACAAATGAACAGAGAAATAGAGATGATACAGAAAGCAGAAAAGCATTTCATAAAGTGATAATTGATATTCTCAGAGAGGTAAGAGAAAATATTATAAAATAGAAACATAGTGCTATTTTAACATATTAACCTTCAAAGAATAAGAAAGATCTCTTGGAAATTAAAAAGTAGTAGCAGAAATAAATTAATAAAAGGGATTGGACATTAGGGAACTCTTCCAAAAGACAAAGAAATTGAAAATAGAAGAGAGAAGTCTTATCTGACTAATAAGAATTCCAGAAACAGAAAATGAAAGGGCAGGAAATGACTCAAAAAGTAATTTAAGAAAATTTCACTAAACTACAGGACAGATGTTCTATTTAATAACTGGAAAACACACACCCTCACGCAAACACCCCAAAGTATATTCACTTGAAATTTTAGAACCCTGTGGGTAAAGAGACAAAACTGAAAACTTCTAAGTTGAGGGAAGTGGGAAACAGGTTATATAAAATGTACTGTAAATCCTAATAGCATTAGGCTTCTCCATAGCAGCATTGGAAGCTAAAGGGAAAATTATTTCCAACCGAGAATTTTATACCCAGCCAAGCTATTAATCAAGTGTGACGGTAGACTAAAAACATTATTAAACATGCAAATCTCAAAAAACTTTCATTCTTTATACAAAAGGAGGGAATAAATCAAGAAAGAAGAAGAAAGGGTGGAAAGAGTGGTCTTAGCCAGGGAAGAGGCAAAAGTAATTCCCAGCATGATCATGAAAGGATGTTCTAGAATAACAGCTGTGCCTGAAAACAACTACTCCAAAGCAAAGTGGGAAAACGGTTCCAGAAAGAATAGATGTCTTGAGGGGAAAAAAAGGAGCTGGCAATGTGATAGAATAACTATATTGAGAGAATTTTACAGCTCTGCTGGAGAATTTAGGGAACAATTAGTGAGAGATAAATAAAGTAAAGCTAAGAATTAGTAAAGAGTACATATTAGTGGGAAAAATGAAAAATTATATATAATAATAGTATGTAATAGTATAATAACTATATAGTAATATGTATTATTATAATTAGAAATATATAGTAATATATAGTAACATATATTATTGCATATAGTAATATAGTACCATATAACAGTAATAATAAAGTAAACAATTAATATTGATTTAACTCAAGTTTATGATGGCACTCTATTAGGATGATAAGGGGAGGGAACATGAGTAATGTATGTTCTAGGTAAGATAGGTGAAATAATCCTTACCCTTCATAGTAGGAAGTCAATAGATAATGTCTGAAACTTAAAAATAAAGAGAATGTAAGAATATTATTTAGAAATATGAAGGTAAATAGCAGGAGACATAGTAAGCAGGGTTGAAGTGGCTGGCTACCTTTGGGGAGTGGGAATTGGGGGGTGAAGATGGTGGAGCTCAAGGTTGCTGTTTTTGTTATACATCTTGTAGTACTATTTGGCTTATTAAACTATTTACATTGATTACTTTGATAAAAATTAAAACTTGGTTTAGAATAATAACAAGTGGAAATTCACCAGGTAGATAAGAGGAATAAGAGTAGCCATGAAACAAAGATTTCATTTAACTCATCTTTGGATCCTAGACACTTTAAAAAATACATATTTTTTAATAGAACTGAAGAAACTGGTTAATTTTCCTTATTTCACTTTGAAATGACTCGAGTACTAGTTATGAATAAGATGGAGTAAGCACACACTTACCCTGTCTTTTCCACTGAATTCAGCAATAAAATCCGGACAGGATACATTGAGCAACTATTTGAGGTCTCTGAAAAAGAAGTGATAGCACATGGATTGAGGAAGACCAGAATTTGAACTACCATTGAACTAGATGTGTTTCTCCTTTTCCTCCAGAGTCTCCTGGTCTTGACTCAAGGTCATCTGAAAAGGAAGTGGGTACTCTCAGCAAACTAGAAATAGAAGAGAACTTCTTCAGCCTAACAAAATGCATCTGCAAAAGCCCTACAGCTAGCAACATATTTAATGGTGAAAGACTGAGTGCTTTCCCCCTAAGATTGGGAATAAGGCAGGAACAACCACACCCATACACCCATCACTCCTGTTCAACATCAGACTGAAAGTCCTAGCCAGTGCAACAACAAGAAAAATAAGTAAAAGTATACAGATTGGAAAGGAAGAAATAAAACTGTCACTATTTGTAGACAACATAATTGCCTACCTAGAAAATCCCACAGAATGTACCAAGAAAAAGCAAATAACGCCCAAAATAAACCACGTCTTTCAACTAATAAGTGAGTTTAGCAAGGTCCAAAATTAATCATATTTCTATATCCTAGCAATTAAAAACCAAAATTTTAAAATATATATACCATTTACAAACAGTTCCACCCAAAAATGAAATACGTAGGTATAAATTTAACAAGGCATGTATAGGATATGTATGCTGAATACTACAAAACACTAGTGAAAGAAACCAAAGATTTAAGTAAAAGGAGAGTTCACAGATTAGAATTCTCAACATAATAAAGATGTCGATTCTCTCCAAATTGATTTGGAGAGTTCCAACCAGAATCCCAGTAGGATTTTTTTTATAGTGATAACAAGCTGACTTTAAAATGTATATGGAACAAAAATACTCAAAACAATTTTTTAAAAGAATAAAGTTAGAGGAATCATACTACACAATTTTAAGATTTAACATAAAACTACAGTAATCAGGATGGTATGATGTTAGCAAAAGGACAAACACATAAATCAATGGAATGGACTAGAGTATTCAGAAAGTGACCCAGAGACATATGGCCGATTGACTTTCAACAGAGGTGCCAGAGCAGTTTAATGAAAGGATAACCTTTTCAACAAATGGTGCTGGAACAATTGGACATCCATAGCCAACATGAAAAAAACCTATTAATTTTAAAAATAAAAATAAAAAAATAAAATGACTCAGTGGCTGCCAAACCAGGAATAATAGTAGTTGACTACAGTAAATGGCACCTGCCATGTCATCTTTCATCGTTGCATTAAGTGGAGAATGTAAAGCTAATTCCAAATCTTAAAAACTCCAAGGTAGAGAAAGCTAATTTGTTTAGAGAGTTAAAAAAAAAAAAGTCTTAACCTTTGGTATATTTTGAGGGTAAGAGAATGCTCCAGGGATGTAATTCACAGATGGAGAAACTCAAGCTCAAAGAAAGCAAGTTGACCAAGGTCACAGGGCTCGTAAGTGGCAGAGTCAGTGGTTCTGTAATGTGTGCTCTTTAACCACCATGCACTCCGGCCCTGGCAGCTTTATCAACTTTCACCCTTTAGTCAAGTATCCAGGGTGCCCTCCCCCTGCCAAAACCTGAAAATGCCAGCGGCGTTAAAACTAGGCATTTGTCTCTGTATAATCCCATCAGATCATGTTGGTTCCCATGGAAGTCAGGAGTCAAGGAATATTATACAGCTCTGTGGCAAACAGTAATAAGAATCTTTCTTGGGTGCTGTTTAATGTTAATAATAGAAAACAGAACTCTGAGTGATTCTTACACCATTTCTTAAATCCCTGACACTCTTTCTTTTGATAAATAAATAAAATAGGTTAAAATGTTGCAAAATTTCCATGTTGTTCGAGTGAACAAGGCAGCAGGATCTGAACTTGGTTTCTAGAAGAGCAAGCTGGAGAGGGGTAATGACAGTCACAGGTGTGGGGTAGGAGGGTATGAGTCAGTGAGGAGAAGAGTGGATTGACTGGGTATCCATCATCACCACGAAACAACCTTACCATTGTGTAGCAATGATCTCATCAACCTTTCCTTTCCCAGCGCTAATGATTAACTCTGGGGAATCTTTCATCTCTGTTTTAAAAATGGGACGTCGAAAGACAGGACCCACACATAAATACAGCTTATCCTCAAGGATGTAGGTGAATCACTGTGGAATGTTTAGAGGAAAACTGATGTCTCTCAAATTTAACAAGGGTGATCGTCAGTTCCAGTTACCGGTGAAGACAGTAGTGCTGTGATCGTGAGAAGGCAAGATTCCCAAGTGTTTACCTGTCTCAATATCATTTTTAAAAAGTGTTTGTGATAAGATATAGAGAACAAACTAGTGGCTACCAGTGGTGCGGAAGGGCAAGAGAGGGCTGGAGGAGTGAGAGGTACAAACTGTTGGGTTTAAGATAGGCTCAAGGATGTATTGTACAACACAGGAACATAGCCAATATTTTGTAATAACTGTAAATGGAAAGTAATCTTTAAAAATTATATAAAATTTAAAGTTAATAAAAATTTAAAGTATTTGTGATAAAGCAAAAGAACATCAAAGAAAGCAGAGGTCAGGTGGCACAGAGAAAAATAAAGAAACTCCATCATTCCTTTTGTGACAGATAGGTTATGTTAAATCTGTGATCATTTCACTTGCTAGTACTTTGCTTAACCACGTTAGCTTTTAGAACAGCACTGGTTCAGTGTGTTGTCTCATTTAAAAGTTTAAGCACGTTGAAAAGCACAAGACCTGACAGGGGTTAAAATGATTTTCTAGAACTAGTTTCATTTGAACCTCTTAGGATATGCTGTGGGAAGACAGAGATGTGAGAATAGGTCTTCTATATAATTACTGCTCACTTTCCAGGCAGAGCACAGCCCTTATATTTCCTCCATGATTGCCTAATAACTAAACCATCAATGTTCTCTGCTTCCATTAAAAAAACACTGAAAGCACTGGTCCCAGAGAGAAGAGTGTACTATTTCTAGGGTGGGAGTGCGAAGCCCACAAGCTGCAGGGCAGAGCAGAAGCGTGGCTGGGACACAAAAGCTAGAGGAAATAGACTAGCTGGTCTGTCCCAGACAAAGCTGGCACTTTATTCACTTAGAAGTTGCTTTTTTTTTTTTTACAAAACGCTGCGTTCCCATGATTTTATTTAACCTGTCGAGTATCAATCCTATTTCAGCCATGTTTGTATACCCACAAAATAACTGTCACTGCATTTTTTAATGAATTGATTTACCAGTAATTGTCTGCCTGTGAATAAAGTGAAAACCTTTAAGTATAATCTCAATCTGTACTAATGAAGAGCCTTCCAGCATTCCCAGGTTTCAAGCAGCAGTTGATACCTATAGATCCAAATATAATTACGTATTTGTCATCATAAATACCTTTTTCATTGGGGAAGTTTTCCTGTCGTGTCATTATGTCTACAATCTAATGGCTCTATTAGTTGAATCTCAGTTCCTTAAAAACTCTGTCTTCCTGCCCCCATATTTCTAGTTGATGCTCACATAACAGCAGTGTTTATACTCTAGATCTGGCTTTAGGAAAGTCAACAAACCATAATTTCCTAAAGAGATGATGGTGATCCAAGCTGGAGAGTTTCTTTGTGGCATTGGCAGGTTGTCATCTATTGAATTAAGGAAGTTATGGACCAGCAATAGATATTTGAGTCACTTGACAATCAGCCAGCCAGAGTGTTCCCATGGAGCATTACTCTGTAGCCACCAGCATAGGCCCTGTGGAGGGTCAGAGAATACTGAAATATGAAGCATGGTTTTTACCTTCAGGAAGTTTATACTATATAATTGGGTAGGTGAGACTGATAGTCATGAAACAGCAGCCAGTGGTACAAAAGAATGTATAGTTCAATGTTAACTTGTGGAGTTTGAGCCCTGTGCTGTAGTAGTTCAGAGGAGAGGCACCAATGCAGATGAAATTCATAAGCAAAGGAGACGGGGCTTTGGTTGAACTTTTATTCTCTTTATGTATTTGGATAGTTGAAAAGGAGAGGAAAGGGCATTCCAGACAATCCAAAAAAAAAAATGACCACAGGCATAATAGATACGAATGAGCACTGTGTGTTTCCTTAATAAGAGGACGAATTGTGCCATAGGCTTGGATCACCGCAAATCCCAGAGGAGCGGTGAGCAAACATCACGGCCGAATTGATGCAAGCACAAAGCCCAGAGAGCAAATCCAGGTTCAACACCAACTATCCCAAGAAAACAGGGGACTGTACACCAGACCAGAGGCAGGAGTATGAGCTGGGTCTGGGACCACCAGAAACATACAGGCTGGGAGATTTTCAGAAGACAGTGTGTGATTTACTTTCAGCACAGTCTTGCTGGCGTGGGACTTTTTAAAAGCAGTTGAAAGAAAGCTCACCTTCTTGGCAACCCTTGGTCTGTCTGAAGCGTATCTGTAGCATATTGTAAGACAAGCTTAAGGGAAGCAAATGGTGTTTGGGGGGCAGTAATGCAATAAGGAGTCACCTGAATAGGAGGAAGCAGGCCGTGTGAAGACCCAGTGAGATTTTTAGGTTCCCTGTGCCCAGGAGCTGCTGAAGGTCATTGAATAAGGAAAGTGTATGGAGTAGTGAAGGATGTATTAGGAGCATGGTCTTGGTAGTGATGTGAGGTCTGGAAAAGAGCCCTGAGTGGATCAGGGCAACCGGGAGGCTGAGGTATGGCCAGGTGTGAGCCTCTGACCCTCCACAGGGCCTATGCTGGATGCAGCCGTTCTGCATGTCTCTAGTGTGGGTGTCTGGCAGACCATTGAAGGAGCCAGGAGAGCAGAGAGGAGATAGGGTTAGGGCATTTTAACTGTGCTGAGTTTGAAGTAATGGTGAGATATTCCATTGACATTGCACAGTCAGTAATTGGAAAATAACAATTGGACTTGAACTTCAAGCTAGCAAGAGTTCCAGTGATCTTTAGCATGGACGTTTTCACTGAAACCATGAAAATGGTTAGCTGCTAAGGAGAGGAGAGAGATCAAGCAAAATGATCAGGACAAATCAGCTATTTAGAAATACGTAGAGTCAGATGTTCCTGAAAGCATATTCTCAGAACCCTTTTTAGTCAGGAAGCCGTGTCCACACTGTTGGAAAATACTGTATAACCTAGAAGACGCTTAGAGATGAAGTTACAATAAGTAAATATCTGGCTTTGAGAAGTCCCAGTAAAGAAACGTCTTAAATGTGTTTAACCCAGTAGTCCCTAAATGTTTTCAAAATCTTTTTAATACGTTAGCAAGTTGCTGGTCTCTATATTCCTGGTTTTCTTTGCTCCAGTTCACCATGGACCCTCTATAGTAGGTCTCTTAGGACAAGAGCCTTATGCTAATTCTAATCCTGACTCATGATACAGCCTCGTTGCATGGCATTTATGACTAAAGAGAATATATTTGGAAGGCTAGGGTTAAGTTGACAGTTAAAAGAATAGTTTCCCTCCATACCTTTGAAGAGAGGACCTATTACTTCATGTGATTCCATATTCATTATGGAAAAAGAAAAGGTACTGAAAGTGACAAAAATTCAGCTCACACTAACTTAAACTACAAAAGGGGGTTTATTGTCTCATATAACCAGGAAGTCCCCAGGCCTTAGGCACAGCTCAAACCAAAGGCTCAACATGTGTCACGGGACACAGACTCTGTCCTCTTCTTTGTGCTTTTTCTGAGGTGGCTTTATTCTTACAGTCTTTCTCCATCTGGTGGCAAAGATGGCCCTGGTAGCATTAGGTTCTGCATGGTTCTCATAGCTGGTAATCCCAACCAAAAGGGAGTGAGTGTCTTTGCCAGTAATTTCATCAGAAGTCCTCAGAAGTGCTCCAACTGGTCTTTGAGATCTCATGCCCATCTCTGAACCGATCACTGTGACCAAAATGATGGGATACTCCTAAGTGGTCAGACCTAGGTCATTTCTCCACTTCCAGAGTTTGGGTTGAGAGAGAACTGTATCAGTCCCATCTGAACCACATGTTAGGAATAAAGGAAATACCCCAGGAGAAATACTGACTAAGCAAAAAACATGACCGTGTGATTTTTTTTTTTTTTTTTTTTGTAATTTTGACGGCTACCTTCCAAGTGACAGCTGATGACCTTCCAGTTTAGGTTTTCCTGGAGGCCAAGACTATTGTCAGGTTTATTTTGTTTTGCACTCAGGATGACATTCATGAAACATGACCCTTACCAAATGCAAAATGATGATAATTAGGCCAGTGATGATTATATAGCATCCATTAAATGTATCTTCTATTTAATTCCTAGACTGAATGCCTCAAAAATATGTGCTTGGTTTTCTAAGTACATGTAGGGCAGAAATAAATATTCTAGTTACAGTTTTCTCATGAGATTTTCCAGTTGCCCGGGTTGTGAATGAAATTGTCAAGTCTTTCTTGACAGTGCTCTGATGATATCACAGTGGGTTTCCCCCCCAATGAAAAGAATTCACTAATATTGAATAATTTTCATTATTTTTTCCTTTTATATACTTCTGTTGTAAATGCTATTAAAGTCCTATATTTCACATTGCTGGTATGGGTTGAATAATCCTTTCCGTAAAGAACAACGATATCTATAGAGCTCTAGTAGGGAAATCTAAAATTTAAATATGTTTTGTGCTAGCTGAAGGGGAAAATGCTGCCTTTGACTGTGAGTCATCATGACCTCAACCACTCTGCCATCATATTTACATAAGAGTCATTGCCCAGAAGGAGAAGACCCTGACATAATGTCAGAAACAAATTCATGTGTTCTAAGTCTGGTTTGAGTTAACCCATAGAATCCCCAACAAATACATAAGGCTATTTCACAGCAATAAATAATAGCTATTATTGTTACTCTGGCTCTCTTAATACTAAAATATGATTTTTTTCCTATCCTATAGCCCATAATTACTTAGAAGTATAAAAATAAGCTGCAGGTCTCTCTAGTAAGGATAAGCTGCTGACTTCTCTCAGGAGTAAATAGCAACAGACATGATGATTCTGAATATAACTCTTCCTCTCACCGAAACTCAGGTTGAGAAATATTTAGATAGATTTATAGACAGACATATATTTATGTTTACTTATTTCTATTTTTATATTATTTTATTTTATTTTATATTTACTATTTATATATTATATGAATCTGTTATATATTATATTAATTATAAATTATATTTATAAATAAAACCACCTCTGAGTTTTTCACTATATCTTCTAATCTTTGGTGAGTTTGACAGGAGCATATGTTCACCCAAGGCAGCTGATAATAAAAACAACAGAAAGAAAAAGCATTCCCCCTCAGAGCCTTAAATCCAAGCTCTATTTATAATTTCTCTTCTCAGGTATAGACAAATAATTTACCCTTTTGCTTTTCTTCACCAAATCTAATTACATCTTTTAAAACTGCTTATTTTACCTCTCTCTCTACATTGTTTTCCATGAACCACTTTAAAGTAAGTTGTAGACACGATTCGCTGTTACCTCCAAACACTTCAATGAGTATTTCCTCAAAACAAAAGCACTCTCCTACATAACCACAATACAGACCTTAAAATCAGGAAGTTAACATTGATACTACATTAATGTCTAAAACTTATACAAATTTCAAATAAAGATGTTTTTTAAAAAAGCTCTTTTAGAATATGAAGGAAGGGAAAATCCCTCCTAATTTGCTTTATTGAGGTCAGAAAAAGCTAGTTTCCAAAATCTGACAAAGGCACTACAAGAACAGAAATAACAAAGTACTGTTCTTCATGAATACAGACCAAAAATAAAACTTACACAAATTTCAGATGTCCCAATAACATCCTTTTTAGCAAAAGGAAACAATCCAGATCATGTGTTACAATTCAGTTAACACATCTCTGTTATCTTTCAGTCCAAAACAGGTCCTCATCTTTCTTTGACTTTCATGACCTTGACATTTTTGAAACGTATAGGCCAGTTATTTTGTAGAACATCCCTCAGTTTGGGCTTATCTGATTCAGTTTATGCATCTTTGGTTGGAATATCCCAGAAATGATGCTGTGTTTTTCTCAATGTGTCCTATTAGGTGACACACAGGATGTCGATTTGTCCCATTACTGGTGATGTTAACTTTAAACATTTGGTCAAGGTATTATCTCCGCAGTATTTCTCCACTGTGAAGTTACTGTTTTTCCCCTTTATAATTAATGCATGTGTCTCATGAGCAAACATTTCAAGACTAGACAAATATTTTGTTTCTCATCAAACTTTCATCCATTAACTTTATCATCCATTGGTGATTCTTGCTCGAATCCATTATTACTACTATGGTTGCCAAGTGGTGATTTCGTCTGATTCTGTCATTCCTTCTGCATTTATTGCTGGCATTCTGAGCTAAGGAAGTGCTCTCCCTTCCCTTGTTCGTTTGTTTTTTATTAGTATGGCTTCATGGATTTCTGTCTTACTTAATAGCTTATAGTCTGTTGCCATTCTTATTTATTTTAGCGCTCAAATTGTTCTAGACTTATCCAGTGGGAACCCCTTCGAGCCAGTTTCCTTGTCCTTTTGATATGCCTCAATCATTGTTTTGAGTATGTCCTTATTTTGTGGCACAAAAAGTAAATCCAATTGCTTTTGTCACTGATTTTCTGTACTGGGACAAATACTGTTTCTTTGAGCAGTTTTGGGGGGCGCTGCCTGTTCATTTAGGTCAACCTGTTAATACAAAAGAAGCATTCCAACCTACTTCTGTTTAACCAACTCACCAGCGAACCTACCGTCTTGAGTGGATGACGAGAGCACCCAGAACATTTGCAGCTCATCAGCTTCTCTCCAATACACCCTCATCCTTCTGCTCCCACCCACTGAGTTTGATAGAAGATATTTCAGTAGAGCCCTCAGGTTTAACTACCCTACACATAGCAACCCCCTATACCAGGGGTCCCCAACCCCGGGCCACGGACCGGTATCGGTCCACGGCCTGTGGACGTCACCGGCGGGTGAGCGAGCGAAGCTTCCTCTGCCGCTCCCCATCGCTCCCCATCTCTCGCATTACCGCCTGGACCATCCCCCCACCCCCGTGGAAAAATTGTCTTCCCCGAAACAAGTCCCCGGTGCCCAAAAGGTTGGGGACCGTTGCCCTACACGTAGCAATTGCACTCAGAGTCCCAGAATGCTCTGTCATTCAGAATCACTGATAGTGGAGGAAAATCTACAAAGGTCTGAGATAATATAGTCACCACATATGTTGAATATTTTTCTTCATTATAACAGAGTCGTATTGTGATCAAGCCCTAAGTAATCATCCATTATAATCTTTGTCTCCTTAAAGATTTGGTCTGAGATAGATAACTTTTCCCCAGGCCATTGGCCAGGGCCTAAAAGAATATAATTATAGTGACTTCTTATTATTATGTTATTTGACACTTATCTACCAATCCTGCCATACTTCATCATTAACTTTAAATAGCTCCAGATTTTTTTTGATCCTTTAGCTGGAATTGTTATTTCTAGTGACCACACGAGGGTGTCTGTGAGCTTGGAACAGGAGTATTTCAGCTAACTTCAACAACTAATAGCACTTCAACAACTAATAACTGTCGTCATTTCACTATATTTGGAAGTTATAATTTAAAAGTGTAGTCAGATTAGCCAAAAGACTTGAGTCAATGTTCCTTCCGTTAGAAGATCTCTAGACTCTGAAATGAAAGGCTTTTATAAAAAGAATTCAGAACTTTTAGTTCTGTCATGGGGTACAGAGAAATTTCCTGAGGTCAAGAACTAAAACATCCATATCCTCTTCCTGGTTCCATCACTGATGAGTGGCTTTGGGCAGTCATATGTCTCTGGGCCTTAATTTCTTTATCTAATATAAAATGAGATAGATTGTAAACTGATCCTTTAGGCCCTTCCACAAAAGGCAACAATGAAGACAGTGTCTAAAATTAAGATATACATCAAAGAACTTCTCCATCCTAGTGATTCGTTTTTTATTGACTGCTTAGAATGTGCTAGCTGCTTTCAATACATTCTCTGATATATCATTACAACCACCATTTCAGGTTATATATTATTGTTCTCATTCTGAGACTGGGGTAAGTAATTTGCCCCAGGTCACCCTTCTAACAGTGAACAAAGCTGAGATTTCAGCCTAGGTGTCTCTAACTCAGATGCACACATTTTTATTCCTGTTCACCACATAGCTTCCCTAGAGCCAAAAGACTAGTTTCAGTGGAGATCATTCTCTGCACAGTGGAGTTTAGACCAAATGCTCACAGGTACTGGATGGGGGTGGACACAGGCCAGGAGGGTCTGAGGTGAACAGGAAGTCATGCCCCAATTAGGAAGGCAGTCTCTACTTAGCTGTTGCCATGTGAAAATTCAGGCTTGTTTTTTAGAGAAGACCAAAATTCATATTTTCAAATGAAATCTCATTAATTTGGAATTTTGGCAACAAAATTAGATTTTGGGGGGTTAGGAGGATGGCAGAACACTTTGGGACCCACAGATCTCTCTCCCATCTCACCAGGGTGGAGGTGGCCTCAAGAAGGGAAGCCTCATTCTCTTCCAGGCTTTTCCAAGTAATTAGCCTATGTTGGTAAATTTCCTTACTTGCTCCACAAAACTCTTAAATTCTCCTAATGGCATTAAGCGTTTAAAACAGGGATTGGCAAATTATACCAACTGTTTTTGTATGGCTCACAAGCTAAGAATGGTTTTTACATTTTTTTTTTAATTTTTTATTTTTTGCTTTATAACAAATTTAATCAGTTATACATATACATCTGTTCCCATATCCCCTCCCTTTTGCGTCTCCCTCCCACCCCAACAGGCGGTCACAAAGCACCGAGCTGATCTCCCTGTGCTATGCGGCTGCTTCCCACTAGCTATCTACCTTAGGTTTGGTAGTGTATATATGTCCATGCCGCTCTTTCACTTTGTCACAGCTTACCCTTCCCCCTCCCCATATCCTCAAGTCCATTCTCTAGTAGGTCTGTGTCTTTATTCCTGTCTTACCCCTATGTTCTTCATGATATTTTTTTTTTCTTAAATTCCATATATATGTGTCAGCATACAGTATTTGTCTTTCTCTTTCTGACTTACTTCACTCTGTATGACAGACTCTAGGTCCATCCACCTCATTACAAATAGTTCAACTTCATTTCTTTTTATGGCTGAGTAATATTCCATTGTATATATGTGCCACATCTTCTTTACCCATTCATCCGATGATGGACACTTAGGTTGTTTCCATCTCCGGGCTATTGTAAATAGGGCTGCTATAAACATTTTGGTACATGTCTCTTTTTGAATTATGGTTTTCTCAGGGTATATGCCCAGTAGTGGGATTGCTGGGTCATATGGTAGTTCTATTTGTAGTTTTTTAAGGAACCTCCATACCGTTCTCCATAGTGGCTGTACCAATTCACATTCCCACCAGCAGTGCAAGAGTGTTCCCTTTTTTCCACACCCTCTCCAGCATTTATTGTTTCTAGATTTTTTGATGATGGCCATTCTGACTGGTGTGAGATGATATCTCATTGTAGTTTTGATTTGCATTTCTCTAATGAGTAAAGATGTTGAGCATCCTTTCATGTGTTTGTTGGCAGTCTGTATATCTTCTGTGGAGAAATGTCTATTTAGGTCTTCTGCCCATTTTTGGATTGGGTTGTTTGTTTTTTTGTTATTGAGCTGCATGAGCTGCTTATAAATTTTGGAGATTAATCCTTTGTCAGTTGCTTCATTTGCAAATATTTTCTCCCATTCTGAGGGTTGTCTTTTAGTCTTGTTTATGGTTTCCTTTGCTGTGCAAAAGCTTTTAAGTTTCATTAGGTCCCATGTGTTTATTTTTGTCTTTATTTCCATTTCTCTAGGAGGTGGGTCAAAAAGGATCTTGCTGTGATTTATGTCATAGAGTGTTCTGCCTATGTTTTCCTCTAAGAGTTTGATAGTGTCTGGCCTTACATTTAGGTCTTTAATCCATTTTGAGCTTATTTTTGTGTATGGTGTTAGGGAGTGATCGAATCTCATACTTTTACATGTCCCTGTCCAGTTTTCCCAACACCACTTATTGAAGAGACTGTCCTTTCTCCACTGTACATTCCTGCCTCCTTTATCAAATATAAGGTGACCATATGTGCGTGGGTTTATCTCTGGGCTTTCTATCCTGTTCCATTGATCTATCTTTCTGTTTTTGTGCCAGTACCATACTGTCTTGATTACTGTAGCTTTGTAGTATAGTCTGAAGTCAGGGAGCCTGATTCCTCCAGCTCCATTTTTCGTTCTCAAGATTGCTTTGGCTATTCGGGGTCTTTTGTGTTTCCATACAAATTGTGAAATTTTTTGTTCTAGTTCTGTGAAAAATGCCAGTGGTAGTTTGATAGGGATTGCATTGAATCTGTAGATTGCTTTGGGTAGTAGAGTCATTTTCACAATGTTGATTCTTCCAATCCAAGAACATGGTACATCTCTCCATCTATTTGTATCATCTTTCATTTCTTTCATCAGTGTCTTATAATTTTCTGCATACAGGTCTTTTGTCTCCTTAGGTAGGTTTATTCCTAGATATTTTATTCTTTTTGTTGCAATGGTAAATGGGAGTGTTTTCTTGATTTCACTTTCAGATTTTTCATCATTAGTATATAGGAATGCCAGAGATTTCTGTGCATTAATTTTGTATCCTGCAACTTTACCAAATTCATTGATTAGCTCTAGTAGTTTTCTGGTAGCATCTTTAGGGTTCTCTATGTATGGTATCATGTCATCTGCAAACAGTGACAGCTTTACTTCTTCTTTTCCAATTTGGATTCCTTTTATTTCCTTTTCTTGTCTGATTGCTGTGGCTAAAACTTCCATAACTATGTTGAATAAGAGTGGTGAGAGTGGGCAACCTTGTCTTGTTCCTGATCTTAGTGGAAATGGTTTCAGTTTTTCACCATTGAGGACGATGCTGGCTGTGGGTTTGTCATATATGGCCTTTATTATGTTGAGGAAAGTTCCCTCTATGCCTACTTTCTGCAGGGTTTTTATCATAAATGGGTGTTGAATTTTGTCGAAAGCTTTCTCTGCATCTATTGAGATTATCATATGGTTTTTCTCCTTCAATTTGTTAATATGGTGTATCACGTTGATTGATTTGCGTATATTGAAGAATCCTTGCATTCCTGGAATAAACCCCACTTCATCATGGTGTATGATCCTTTTAATGTGCTGTTGGATTCTGTTTGCTAGTATTTTGTTGAGGATTTTTGCATCTATGTTCATCAGTGCTATTGGCCTGTAGTTTTCTTTCTTTGTGACATCCTTGTCTGGTTTTGGTATCAAGGTGATGGTGGCCTCGTAGAATGAGTTTGGGAGTGTTCCTCCCTCTGCTATATTTTGGAAGAGTTTGAGAAGGATAGGTGTTAGCTCTTCTCTAAATGCTTGATAGAATTCGCCTGTGAAGCCATCTGGTCCTGGGCTTTTGTTTGTTGGAAGATTTTTAATCACAGTTTCAATTTCAGTGCTTGTGATTGGTCTGTTCATGTGTTCTATTTCTTCCTGATTCAGTCTTGGTAGGTTGTGCATTTCTAAGAATTTGTCCATTTCTTCCAGGTTGTCCATTTTATTGGCATAGAGTTGCTTGTAGTAATCTCTCATGATCTTTTGTATTTCTGCAGTGTCAGTTGTTACTTCTCCTTTTTCATTTCTAATTCTATTGATTTGAGTCTTCTCCCTTTTTTTCTTGATGAGTCTGGCTAATGGTTTATCAATTTTGTTTATCTTCTCAAAGAACCAGCTTTTAGTTTTATTGATCTTTGCTATTGTTTCCTTCATTTCTTTTTCATTTATTTCTGATCTGATTTTTATGATTTCTTTCCTTCTGCTAACTTTGGGATGTTTTTGTTCTTCTTTCTCTAATTGCTTTAGGTGCAAGGTTAGGTTGTTTAGTCGAGATGTTTCCTGTTTCTTAAGGTGGGATTGTATTGCTATAAACTTCCCTCTTAGAACTGCTTTTGCTGCATCCCATAGGTTTTGGGTCGTCGTGTCTCCATTGTCATTTGTTTCTAGGTATTTTTTAATTTCCTCTTTGATTTCTTCAGTGATCACTTCGTTATTAAGTAGTGTATTGTTTAGCCTCCATGTGTTTGTATTTTTTACAGATCTTTTCCTGTAATTGATATCTAGTCTCATAGCATTGTGGTCGGAAAAGATACTTGATACAATTTCAATTTTCTTAAATTTACCAAGGCTTGATTTGTGACCCAAGATATGATCTATCCTGGAGAATGTTCCATGAGCACTTGAGAAAAATGTGTATTCAGTTGTTTTTGGATGGAATGTCCTATAAATATCTATTAAGTCCATCTTGTTTAATGTGTCATTTAAAGCTTGTGTTTCCTTATTTATTTTCATTTTGGATGATCTGTCCATTGGTGAAAGTGGGGTGTTAAAGTCTCCTACTATGATTGTGTTACTGTCGATTTCTCCTTTTATGGCTGTTAGTATTTGCCTTATGTATTGAGGTGCTCCTATGTTGGGTGCATAAATATTTACAATTGTTATATCTTCTTCTTGGATCGATCCCTTGATCATTATGTAGTGTCCTTCTTTGTCTCTTCTAGTAGTCTTTATTTTAAAGTCTATTTTGTCTGATATGAGAATTGCTACTCCAGCTTTCTTTTGGTTTCCATTTGCATGGAATATCTTTTTCCATCCCCTTACTTTCAGTCTGTATGTGTCTCTAGGTCTGAAGTGGGTCTCTTGTAGACAGCATATATATGGGTCTTGTTTTTGTATCCATTCAGCCAATCTGTGTCTTTTGGTGGGAGCATTTAGTCCATTTACATTTAAGGTAATTATTGATATGTATGTTCCTATTCCCATTTTCTTAGTTGTTTTGGGTTCGTTAATGTAGGTCTTTTCCTTCTGTTGTGTTTCTTGCCTAGAGAAGTTCCTTTAGCATTTGTTGTAAAGCTGGTTTGGTGGTGCTGAACTCTCTCAGCTTTTGCTTGTCTGTAAACATTTTAATTTCTCCATCAAATCTGAATGAGATCCTTGCTGGGTAGAGTAATCTTGGTTGCAGGTTTTTCTCCTTCATCACTTTAATTATGTCCTGCCACTCCCTTCTGGCTTGTAGAGTTTCTGCTGAGAGATCAGCTGTTATCCTGATGGGGATTCCCTTGTGTGTTATTTGTTGTTTTTGCCTTGCTGCTTTTAATATGATTTCTTTGTGTTTAATTTTTGACAGTTTGATTAATATGTGTCTTGGCATATTTCTCCTTGGATTTATTCTGTATGGGACTCTCTGTGCCTCCTGGACTTGATTAACTATTTCCTTTCCCATATTAGGGAAGTTTTCAACTATAATCTCTTCAAATATTTTCTCAGTCCCTTTCTTTTTCTCTTCTTCTTCTGGAACCCCTATAATTCGAATGTTGGTGCGTTTAATGTTGTCCCAGAGGTCTCTGAGACTGTCCTCTGTTCTTTTCATTCTTTTTTCTTTATTTTGCTCTGCAGCAGTTATTTCCACTATTTTATCTTCCACCTCACTTATCCGTTCTTCTGCCTCAGTTATTCTGCTATTGATCCCATCTAGAGTATTTTTCATTTCATTTATTGTGTTTTTAATCGATGCTTGATTCATCTTTAGTTCTTCTAGGTCCTTGTTAACTGTTTCTTGCATTTTGTCTATTCTATTTCCAAGATTTTGGATCTGGGAAATAGAATCTTGGATCATCTTTACCATCATTATTCTGAATTCTTTTTCAGGTAGACTGCCTATTACCTCTTCATTTGTTAGGTCTGGTGGGTTTTTATCTTGCTCCTTCTCCTGCTGTGTGTTTTTCTGTCTTCTCATTTTGCTTGTTACTGTGTTTGGGGTCTCCTTTTTGCAGGCTGCAGGTTCGTAGTTCCTGTTGTTTTTGGTGTCTGTCCCCAGTGGCTAAGGTTGGTTTAGTGGCTTGTGTAGGCTTCCTGGTGGAGGGGACTAGTGCCTGTGTTCTGGTGGATGAGGCTGGATCTTGTCTTTCTCGTGGGCAGGTCCACGTCTGGTGGTGTGTTTTGGGGTGTCTGTGGAATTTTTATGATTTTAGGCCACCTCTCTGCTAATGGGTGGCGTTGTGTTCCTGTCTTGCTAGTTGTTTGGCATAGGGTGTCCAGCACTGTAGCTTGCTGGTCGTTGAGTGAAGCTGGGTGCTGGTGTTGAGATGGAGATCTCTGGAAGATTTTCGCCGTTTGATATTATGTGGAGCTGGGAGGTCTCTTGTGGACCAGTGTCCTGAAGTTGGCTCTCCCACCTCAGAGGCACAGCACTGACTCCTGGCTCCTCAATTTGGGATTATTTGTTGTCTATTCATGTATTCCACAGATGCAGGGTACATCAAGTTGATTGTGGAGCTTTAATCCGCTGCTTCTGAGGCTGCTGGGAGAGGTTTCCCTTTCTCTTCTTTGTTCTCACAGCTCCCGGGTCTCAGCTTTGGATTTGGCCCCGCCTCTGCGTGTAGGTCGCCGGAGGGCGTCTGTTCTTCTCTCAGACAGGAAAGGGTTAAAGGAGCAGCCTCTTCGGGAACTCTGGCTCTCTCAGGCCGGGCGGGAGGGAGGGGCACGGAGTGCGGGGCGAGCCTGCAGCGGCAGAGGTCGGCGTGACGTTGCACCAGCCCGAGGTGCGCCGTGCGTTCTCCCAGGGAAGCCGCCCCTGGATGCCGGGGCCCCGGCAGTGGCGGGCTGCACAGGCTCCCGGAAGGGTGGTGTGGACAGTGACCTGCGCTCGCACACAGGCTTCTTGGCGGCAGCAGCAGCCCCAGCGTCCCACGCCCGTCACTGAGCTCCGCGCTTTCAGTCGCGACTCGCGCCCGTCTGTGGAGCCCCTTTAAGCAGCGCTCTTAATCCCCTCTCCTCGCGCACCAGGAAACCAAGAGGGCAGAAAAAGTCTCTTGCCTCTTCGGCAGCTCCAGAGTTTTCCCTTACTCCCTCCCGGCTAGCTGTGGCACATTAGCCCCCTTCAGGCTGAGTTCTCGCCGCCCGCCCCAGTCCTCTCCCTGCGCTCTGACCGAAGCCCGAGCCTCAGCTTCCAGCGCCGCCCGCCCCGGCGGGCGAGCAGACAAGCCTCTCGGGCTGGTGAGTGCCGCTCGGCACCGATCCTCTGTGCGGGAATCTCTCCGCTTTGCCCTACCCAGGTATGTGGGGAGTTTCTTGCCTTTTGGGAGGTCTGGGGTCTTCTGCCAGCGTTCAGTAGGTGTTCTGTAGGAGTTGTTCCACGTGTAGCTGTATTTCTGGTGTATCCGTGGGGAGGAAGGTGATCTCCGCGTCTTACTCTTCCGCCATCTTACCCGGAACTTTTCGGTTTTTACATTTTTAATGGTTGAAAAAAATCAAACGAGTAACAATATCATGTGACGTGAAAATTATATGAAATTCAAATTTCAGTGTCCATAAATAAAGTTTTATTGGAACACAGCCCCATTCATTTATCTATGTATTATCTGTGACTCCTTTTGCACTCCAAGGGCAGAATTGGGTAGTTGCAGCATAGATCATATAGCCCACAAAGCCTAAAATATTTACTATTTGGCTCTTTACAGAAAATATTTGCCAATCCCTGGTTTCAAATGCAAGAGCCAAAAAGATACAGTCTACCTCTGCTTTCTTCCCTGTTACATACCTACCCTGAGATAATTTTTTTAAATGGAATCTGCTTAAATCAGAGGGAAGGAAGAAAAATAAACATCTCAAAATATTATCTAGGTATAAATAAATAAAAATTACATTTCTTCTCCCAAAGTTATATACACGTCCTCTAACAAATCTCAAAGTGTATCAAATATGTATTTAGTTTTGCATGAGGTTTAAGTCACAATAATAAACAACATAACAGTATTAATTGTCAGGGGAAAACATCTAATCTGATGAATGGATAAAGAAGATGTGGCACATATATACAATGGAATATTACTCAGCCATAAAAAGAAATGAAATTGAGTTATTTGTAGTGAGGTGGATGGACCTAGAGTCTGTCATACAGAGTGAAGTAAGTCAGAAAGAAAAAAACAAATACCGTATGCTAACACATATATATGGAATCTAAAAAAAAACAAAGGGGGGGGGCTGGTTTGAAGAACCTAGAGGCAGGACAGGAATAAAGACGCAGACGTAGAGAATGGACTTGAAGACACGGGGAGGGGGAAGGGTAAGCTGGGACGAAGTGAGAGAGTGGCATGGACATATATACACTACCAAATGTAAAATAGATAGCTAGTGGGAAGCAGCCACACAGCACAGGGAGATCAGCTCGGGGCTTTGTGTCCACCTAGAGGGGTGGGATAGGGAGGGCGGGAGGGAGACGCAAGAGGGAGGGGATATGGGGATATATATATGCATATAGCTGATTCACTTTGTTATAAAGCAGAAACTAACACACCATTGTAAAGCAATTATACTCCAAAAAAAATGTTAAAAAAAAAAAAGTCTAATCTGGCCCGGAGTGTTCTTATTGTTTATGCATCTTACAAGTGACAAGGCAAATTCTCCAGTCATAGAAGAATGAGAAGAATGAAGCTAGAACACTCTCCACCCAGCTCTTAAACATGCATTTCCATGCCCTGTGCCTTCCCTCACCTTGTCCTCTCTGGTTGCACTGCCCACCACCCACTTCTGTGTGTCATCCTGCAAGGCTGAGCAGTTGACTCCAGCCTGCCCACCCCCAGCAAATTCACCCCTCCCTCCGTGGCGTCCGCATGCCCTGGCCACACTGCAATCTCTTGCTTTGATGTGTGTCAGGAAGGCAAGCTTCCCAAGAGCAGAATTCATGTCCCATTTCGGCATCTGCTTGAGAGCCTGACACCTGGTCAGAGCTCAGTAAATTCTTGATGAATCAGTGAATCTGTACATGAATGTATAATTAATTTGGTTATTTAAAGCTTTTATGAGGTCCCTCAGAGGGATGGTAAAAGCTGCAAACTCCTGTGGTGATGTCTAGAAGGCTGAGTCTTTTGTTTCTGTGAGTTCACTGTTCACTAGCTGACTGTTGCCTAGGTTGGCAAAGAACCAAATGGTGATAAATCTCCCACCCCCTAGTTTTTCCTACACTGGTTAGTTTGTGGCTCCAGAATGAACACCTGTGAGCCAGGTAGCTAGAACTGAGTTTGATTTCCAGTTGTAGCCAGTGACCGTAGGCATGTCACTTAACCCCTCTGAAGCTGCATCTCCCCATCTGTGAAATGAAGCTAACCATAGCAGCTACGTCACAGAATTGTAAAAACCAATGGAGATAACATATGTTCAAGTGCTCTGCAAGCTGCCAAGTAGTATATGAATGGGAGATGCTATTACTTACTATCATAGATGTGTATCATAAATGGAGGAATGATGATAGAGCATGGGGAACTGATTTTAAAATTCATAAGGAGCTATTGAATTAAATTTGAAAATTTTAGGAATCATGTTGAGTATGTGCAGTAACCTATTTTATTGGAGGAGGGGTTAACACTTTGATCGTAACTTACATAGATTAGGATGAACAGTCCAAGGAATTGGATTCTTTCCTGTCCCAGCCAGTTTTGTGGAGGCATGATGTTTGTTGCAGGATGATTCTAATATTATTTCTTTTTTTTTTTTTTTTTTTTGCGGTACGTGGGCCTCTCACTGTTGTGGCCTCTCCCGTTGTGGAGCACAAGCTCCGGACGTGCAGGCTCAGCGGCCATGGCTCACGGGCCCAGCCGCTCTGCGGCATGTGGGATCTTCCCGGACCGGGGCACGAACCCGTGTCCCCTGCATCGGCAGGCGGATTCTCAACCACTGCGCCACCAGGGAAGCCCTCTAATATTATTTCTAACTTGTGCAAGCAACCACTCGTGGTAGAATGTCTTCCTTCTGAGATGGGGGCTTAGTACATGCAAAAAGCATTCTGGTGTACTGTATTTCCTTCAGCTCTAAAATTCTGTGGTTTGATAGAAGCCTGGTTACTGGAAATGAATTCTGTTTTGCCACTAATAGACATTATAAAGCTGGAAGTGCATTTCAACAGAAAAAAAAAAAAAGCACCCCCCCCCTTAACAAACCTTTGGAAGTTATAGGACAAAAGAAAAAACAATAACCTTGTGATTAAATACTAACAGTACTTTAAAAATTAGCAGTGCTCAAAATAGCAATCAAAAACATTTGCTCTACTCAAAATTACTCACAAAGAAACACATACAAAGTAAAAGTATTCCACCAGAAATACAGATAATATGATTATCTGCCTGACTATAACTCATAGACTGTTCATCTAATTCAATTATTCCTCCTGATTCCCTAGTATTTCCTTATAGTATTCTTGAGTAATTGAAGATAAAAGTAAGTTACCCTAAACATTACAATATCTAATCTTCTCCTAAAAATGGAAGTTTGCTTGAGGTCCAGAGTCTTCCTACTCTGATCCCTTCTACATAGACTGCTGAGTTAAATTTTCTTAAATAACAGCTCTGAACAGGTCACTCTAGACCAGAAATCTTCAGAAATTGTGCCATTGTCAATCTGAAATACAACCCACTCTTCCTGGCACCCAGGGCCTCCACAGCATGCCCCAGCCTGCAAGCACCCAGTTTACACTCTAGCCAAGCTAAACTACTCCCAGGACACAGCCCATTCTTGCTCTCCCCTGCACTTTTGTTAGTGGTTGCTTGCCATCTGCAACCCATTCCCTTCTTTCCTGTTTCTGTAGGTCACAGCCATCCAATCTCAAAAGTCCATTCTAAACGCCTCCTCCTCCAGTCTACCCCACCCCCAAGGTGGATGTGACCTATTCCTCCTCTGACTCCACCCGCTAGGCTTATACCTTTTGTGTGGTACTTACACAACCTGCCTTGAATTACTTGTGAAATTGTCTTACCCTCCTTTAGAAGGTTTTTAAGCGGTTAGAGCCAGGGACTGTGTTTTCCTCATCCTTATTTTTCCTAGGTCCTGGTATGTATTATACTTAACAAATTATCAATAATTTTTCAAAATTAAAGCATTTAATCCAGCAATGATTGGTGTTAGGGGTTCAAGCTGGTGAAGGCCCTCTTCCTGGTTCATAGCCAGTGACTGTACGCTCATATAGTGGAAGGGTCATGCTCTCTGGGGCAAGCTCTCTGGGGCCTCTTTTATAAATGCACTAATTCCATTCATGAGGGCTCCACTCTCATGACCTAAGCACCTCCCAAAGGCCCTACCTCCTAATACCATCATATCAGGCATTAGGATTTCAACATATGAACTGGGGGAGACAGAAGCATTCAGAACATAGAACAAATCAAACAGTAAGTCTTCTGATCCATAAGCATGGATGTCCTATTTGTTTAGGTCTTCTTTAATTTTTTTCAAGAATATTTTATAGCTTTTAGGGTGTACGTTTTGCACTATTTTATTCTTTTTGATGCTATTGTAATTGGAATTGTTTTCTTAATTTCATTTTCAGATTGTTCATTGCTAATGTATAGAAATGCAATTGACTTTTATTATGCATCCTGTATCCCGCAACCTTGATGAACTTACTAGTTCTTATAGTTTTTAGTGGATTCCTTAGAATTTTCTATATATGTAAGATTATGTTCTCTGCAAATAATGGTAGTTTTACTTTTTTCTTTCCAATCTGGATGCCTTTTGTTTCAGTTTCTTACCTAGTTAGTCTCATTGGCTAGACTCTCCAGTACAATATTAAATTGGTGTGGCATGGACATCCTTGTCTTGTTACTCATCAAGGAAGAAAGCACTCCGTCTTTCACCATTAAGTGTGATGTTAGCTGTGGTTGTGGGTTTTTTGTAGATACCCTTTATCAGTTTGAGGAAGTTCCCTCACATTCTTAGGTTATTGAGTGTTCTTATCAAGAAAGAGTGTTGAATTTTGTCAAATGCTTTTTATGCAGCTATTAAGATGATCACGTGGTTTTTTTCCCTTCATTCTATTAATGTGGTGTATTATATTAATTGAATTTCATGTGAAACGTGCATGATAATATGCAAACTTGCATTCCTGGGATGAAGCCCACTTGGTCATAGTGTGTAATCTTTTTTTAATATATTGCTGGATTTAGGTTCACTATCATTTTGTTGAGGATTTTTGCATCTATTTTCATAAAAGATATTGATCTGTAGTGTTCTTTTCTTGTGATGTCTTTTTCTGGTTTTGGTATCAGTATAATACTGGCCTCAGAATCAGTTGAAAACTGTTCCTTGTGAACAATTCTAACAATTCTTGCAAAGAGCTGCTATTAATTCTTCTATAAATGTCCAGTAGGATTCAGTGGTGAAGCCATCTGGGCCCGGACTTTCCTTTGTGGGTAGTTTTTAAGTCACTAACTCAGTCTCTGTACTTGTTATAGGCAACCTGAGATCTTAAGGGTATTAGGTTATATGAGGCTAGGACTTAGGAATGTCTTACCTATTGCTTACACCTTCCCTCCACAGGATTCTGCCCAGACAGCTCCTGCCAACAGCTTTGCCTGGGAGAACTTGGTCTTGGTTTCTGTGGGTTTCACAGCCACTTTCTTCTCCACTTCCTTCTTGTTTTCTTGAGAAATTCCAACCTTGTTGAGATTACTTCTGTATTCCTTCAGTTCTTTCAGTTCTTCTCTTTGCTGCTTTTCTATTAGTTCCTGCTGCCGAGAAACCTCATCAAGGAAGTTGGTCCTTGGGGGACCAACCAAGTTGGGGGCTACTCTTCATTGTGGTGTGTGGGCTTCTCATTGCAGTGGCTTCTCTGGTTGCGGAGCACCGGGCTCTAGACACGAGGGCTTTGGTAGTTGTGGCTCGTGGGCTCAGTAGTTGTGGCGCATGGGCTTAGTTGCTCCTCAGCATGTGGAATCTTCCCAGACCAGGGCTCGAACCCGGTCCGCAGCTCCTCGGCGACCGTCAGGATCCAGAGTCCTTGCACCACCGCCGCCCCCTGGCCCCTCGGCCCCCGCCTCTGCCCCGCCTCTGCCCCTCTGCCAGGCCGGCCCCGCAGCGTTGCACTCCGGCCACTCCCCCACGGAGCTATAACCGAGGGAGCTATAAACACAAGAGAACTAGCCAAAAGGGACACAAAGTACCAATATAAATACATCCTAATTTATGAGTAAATGGACCAGTACCCAGCTACCCTTGGTGCAGGAGTAGCAAAAATGAAGAAAGCAAGACCTGGGCCCGGCAGCTGAAGCGGGTCTTCTTGCTTCCTTCCCTTAGACTCTAAGCCATATTTGCAGAAGCCCTAGCCTTAACTCCCCTCTCAGGTGCAGGCACAGGAGAGGTAGAACAGAAAGACACAGACCAGCTGGATTTCCCTAAAGGACATAAGTCATAAACTGGTCAGCCCACGTCACCAAGGTGGGAACTACCCGGGAGCCCATTACACATTTAATGCACAATGATGGCACACTTGGAAAATGTAGCCCAGTGGGTGACCTTTGCCAAGTCAGATTGGCAATTCCTCCCTGCCAGATGCTAGGAAGGGAGCTATAACAGACAAAGGCTGAAGGAAGGAGCCAAACTTCCTCTCCTACAAGGAGCAAAGCTGTGGATTATGTCCAGTTCATTCTTCCGGTCCCAAACTAATGGTTCCTCTTTTTTTTAACAAATGACTCACACCTGTTTATTACGGTGAAAATCACAGAATGGAGGAAATCTGGCATAACTCATAAAAGAACCAACTCTAAAACTGGACAGACTAGCCTTTGTATCCTGGCTCCACTCCGTACTAGCTTTGTGACTATGAACAACTCACTGTCCCTCTCCAAGCCTCTGTCGCTTCACATTAAATGGAAATGATAATACTTGAAAGGGGAGCTGTAAAGATAAATGAGATAACCCATGCGTATGGCAAGTATTAATATACGATTCCATGCATATTTCAGCATATGGCAAATATTAGCGCTCGGTAAATGTTTGGTATCGTTAATACACTTAGGTACCTCAGAGATCGCAAGGCAATTCCGATGAGTAAACTGAGTCCCAGAAAGATTAAGTGACTTAGCTGAGATTATACGTTTACTTCATGGCAGAAGTTGAAAAGGCAGCTCTATAATTTTAGGACTCTTCCTTTTCTTAGGAAAGGAGAACTGAGGAAGAGGGAATTGGGGGAATCATTCTTTCTTACTGTTTTTACAGCATGAACCTTATGATTCCTCTGCCCACCTCAGTCCCCCCGGGAACGTGAAATCTCATGCTCCTTCCCAAGGAGAAGCGCTGGACCCATTCCAGCCAGGGGTGGCCTCTAGGAGATGCCATCACCCTCTCTCAGTGTTATACCCCCTTTCCTCCACATGGGATAAATCCTTCAGGAGCTGCTCGGTGCCCTCCACTCTTGCAGAAACTCTGAGGAAGCAAGAAGCTCCTTTTTCAATTTGACCAAATGACACATTCCTTCCATGATACTGGAAAGAACCAACATTGCCCAGATCCGTGGAAGTGGAGGTACAGGGGAATGTCACACAGATGCTGATCTCTGAGGCACACTAGCCCTGCCACTGCCTCCACTCTCTCCCCACACCCCACGGGGTCCTGGAGAGTATCTCATTCTCATTTTATATTCATCATTTGAAAACAGAAAACCCAAAAGGAAATCTCAACATCCTCTGACCCTGAGCTGTACTCCTTATAGATCATATCCTAGAAATTGTGTGACCCTTCCATAGTGATGGGAGAAAGAATCCTAGCAGCTGGCTGCAGTGGGATTTGGGCTGATGATGGTAATCATAGGATGTCTGCAAAATCTGCAGCTGGGTAAGGAAAGATCTCTGGCATTTCCATAATAATTATATAATTTGGTTATAGCATATAACTCTATTAAATATTATAAACATAATTACCAGCATCAATTTTAAATTTATTATAGCTAGGTTTATAAAGAATAAGACTTTAAAGTAGGAAAAATATAATGTTTTAGCTAACTGACATCTCATAATTCCTGTCAGTCTGAAATATTAATAATCTTCTATGACCATAACAAAATCTGTTTTTACTACTGTATAGCAGAGGGAACTATACTCAATATTTTGTAATAACCTATAAGGGAAAATAATGTGAAAAAGAATAGATATATGTGTGTGTGTGTGTGTAACTGAATCACTGTGCTGTACACCTGAAACTAACACAGCATTGTAAATCAACTCTACTTCAATTTTTTAAAAATCTGTTTTTAAACTCCAGTGCCCTGTAACTTTTCAACTCTTATGCTAAATGGAAAGCATCAGCCTAACATTTTATACTTTCTCATAAAGCATTTCTTTATTCCTGAAGACTCTAGGCATAAATGATGTCACTCGTAATTTATGACATGACTTGCTTTTAGCAGTACTCTGATCTGTGTGTTATTATTGCTATTATGAAAGTAATTGTAATTGTATCACTCCTGAGACGATAAAATAAAGTTTTTGTAGGTCTGTATGCAAAGTATTTGAAGAAAAAGATGATTTTACTGCCTACCAAATGTAGCTTCAAGCAAGAACTATTGTGCAGGACCTTTTATAGACATAGATGAAATTCCTTTTGCCATTTGAACAGTGTTTACATTCAGGAAAGTTCACAGTTAAGTCTTTGACATACTGTGAAAGGATCTTTTGTTCTCTAGAAAAACATACTTCCTCATCCTTTGAGTCACCTTGTTTTTATTCCCTTGTTTACTTTTCAGGGGAAATAATGCCCACCCACCCCCCAACCTCCCCCCACCAAGTAATGTCAAGGGAAGAACTGTTTCAGAAATCAAGATTGTTCTCCAAGAGGGAAAAGGGCTTGGTTATTGGCAGAAAAAAATCAGAAGTATTTTTAAAACCTGAACGAGATAAATAATGTAATCTCAAGCTTCAGAAAAATTACTTGGGTAGGATTTTTTCCAAGGCTAAAAAAAAGGGAATCTTTTTTTATCATCATAATTAACAGTAATCAGGCTCAGGAAATCTGAGACACTCTACGTGGGGCTACAGACAGAGTCCAGAGGCACACTTTTCTATTGTGTCAGTAAAGAGCTCCTCTGCTAACCTGTGTTAGATTCTCTAAGACATGCATCACTTAATGTTTCCTCCTGGTTGGTGGGATCCAGAACTAGTTTTATGATAAACTCAGACTAAGGCCACTCCTGTCTAGAGTTTCTTAGTGATATTTATTTATCAACAGAAAATGTGACTAATTCCATGTGTGACTTCAAAACTGATTTTGAAAGGAGGAAACATTGCTCTTTTGTTCATCACCATACGCCCAGTGCTGGCACAGTGCTCTGAACTTACTGGACACCCAGTAAACATTTGTTAATTGAATGAATGAAATAAATACATGCACTTTCAGGAGGACAATTTCAAATAACAGTCTTTTTTTTTTTTTTTTTTTTTGGTATGCGGGCCTCTCACTGTTGTGGCCTCTCCCGTTGCGGAGCACAGGCTCCGGACGCGCAGGCTCAGCGGCCATGGCTCACGGGCCCAGCCACTCAGCGGCATGTGGGATCTTCCCGGACCAGGGCATGAACCCGTGTCCCCTGCATCGGCAGGCGGACTCTCAACCACTGCGCCACCAGGGAAGCCCCAAATAACAGTCTTTTGAATGAACACATGTGCTTGCTTCTTTTTCAGTCTTATTAGTCTGTAGATATACTCTATGTGTTAGTGTGGTTATATATCCTTACCTAATTTGCATAAGTGAAAGATTACTTGAGGTTTAGAGATTATCTATTCAAACCCTTCTTCAGTCACCCTATACCTGAGTCATCCAGAAAAATGAGAAAAATGTATCCTAAAAGCTTCTATTCCTCATTTACATCCTAGCTTGCACCACTAGCAGGGTATCAAAGGCAGTAATCTGCATGCTCTAGGACATTTCCATCAGAGGTATTTTGGGTCTGTAAATGCTAAACAGAGATATGCTTTACTACTGTTAGAAAAGCTGGTGTGTCGTATGTGGGACAAAGGGAAGGGACTGAAGCGTGCCCGTCACTGTTAAGCCTCTGTACTGCCCTCCATTGACTCTTTGTAGCTCTGCATGTGACAGGCGATGATATCCCCATTTGACAGATGAAGAAACAGGATCTCATTGTGTAATATGGCGATACCTAATGTCCTATGGCCAGTAAGTGACACTATCAGCTTTGTATCACAGAGCAGGCCTTGAGTCTGCAGGTCTTGTTCAAGATTAGCTGATATAAAACTGATTCAGACCATATACAAATACTATATTTTACTAACCTTATGGAAGAGATGTTAGCGCTTTGAACCAATGTCCAAATAACTGGTATTCATTACTTTCTATAAATCTGACATATATTAAAAAGGAAAAAGTGATTGTTTTTCAGAAATATTCCTCACTTTCTTAAACCATGATACGCTTTATAAAACATTGAATTCTGTAACTCTCAAGAACACACTTATTATTTAAAGACCATGTGATGATAGAATAAAAAAGAATCTAATAGACCTGGCTTTTGGAATGAGATGGACTGGGTTTGAATCCTAGCACCACCAGTTAATAGCTGTGTGGCAATAAGTTGCTTAACTTCTCTAGGCCTTGGATTCCTGGCCTGTGAAGTAGACATAACCATGACTAATATGGAGAATCATGAGTATTAGAAACAATATATATGAAGTACCTGGATTGTAGGGCCGGGGTCATGAATGTATTGTTCACAGTCTCTCCCCAGTGCCTGGAACAGGCACATGGGAGACACTCATCATCAGTATACATTGAGTGAATGAATGAATGAATTCTTCTCAGCAGCAAGATTAGGTTCCATTGTTCAGCTCTGCACATATAAATCAGGAACATTCTTTCAGACCCTTTAAAGAAAGAAAAAAATAGTACACATTTTCTTCTTTGCATTCTTGGAAATGCCTTTCTTCTTCCAGATGAAATATCACTTTAACAAGTGAACAGTAAAAGTAATTGAAGAGCAAAGCCTAAGTTGGAATTTTTAGGCCATGAACTGCCTTTTCCTTGGCTCTTTGGCATATTTTATTCTCATTTTTTAAGGTACCCATCCCTCTCAGATCACTTGGAGCTGCCATACGGGTAGAAATGTTTTGAGTCTCCTTCATGCCACATCTTTTGCAACTCAGAGCAAACGTGTTTTCAAGAGCTCAGAAGTCATCAAGTTCTCATTCCAGCTGCCAGAGCCATAAAGGGGCTGCAGCATTCTGGACAGAGAGAGCATAGTGTTAGGAAACATCAGTTTGGGATTTGTAATACTTGCAGTACCACTGAACTTCCTGTGTGAGGTCATGAATGAACAGCAAATCATGAGTGTTAGTATAAGAATGGGACATAAGTGTTATTATAAGAGTTATTATAAGAAAATGGAAAATTCTACATAAGTGTAGAATTCTCATTCAACCTAAATTTCAGAAAATATCCTTGATTAAAATCCTGAGTTACTTTTTCCCAATGCTGATATTAATCTGCTATATATCTGGCACATCTCTACTGAAAAATGAATGTTTTGTACTAACCAGTACCTTTTTCACACTCAGAAAATAAAACTATAGTAATAATAGCTAACACATACAGCACTTAGTGCGGCCAGGCACAGTTCTCGGTGGGGATGTGTCTTAACTCTTTTTAACCCACAGCATCCCTATGAGGTAGGTACCATTATTATTCTCATTTAATAGATGGGGTACCTTACACAGCTAATAAGTGTCAAGAGCCAGGATTTGAATCCAAGCAAACTGGTTCCAGTGTCTGTGCACTTAGCCACTACGTTAGAGGACATTTTTGAGTAGCAGGAATACAGGTCTCTGTTAAGACTGAACAAAATATATATTCTATCATCCAAGAGAAGTGCCTATAGGCAAGGCAGACCACCCCTCTACACTCCCTGACCAGGGATCGAACCCATGCCCCTTGAGTCTTAACCATTGGACCACCAGAGAAGTCCCGACACTCTGTTTTTCTTCACGTGCAGCATACCTAAGTATCACTTGTAGATTGAAGGCTGATATGAGGAAATCCTCTGAAAGAGCCTTCCAAGGATTCTCCCAAAACTAAGAACATTCACCTCACTTCCCTGGGGGGAAAAATGCTGTAATATAATAGCACAATACAAAACATCCGAGTTAGTCAGCTCCCATACTAAAGTTCTTACCTTCAGATTCTGATGAAGTCTGTCTTTATGAACTTCCAAGCAGAATTATTCGGTTTTACGTATAATAGGAAACAAGAAAGGAGATAGCAGATTCACTCCGTCACAGGGGCTTGTTCCTTAAGAGCTGCACTTACCCAAACTCACTAAAACATTTCCTTGTGGGAGTGATCATCCCGCTAGGGCCTCTTCCAGCACATGGGCCACCATGCAGGCCTAGAGAAAGGCTCTCCTGGCGGGAGGACGGATTGCCAAAGGGCCCTCTCTGGATAAGCCAGTTAGGAAAAAATAGCCACTTCCTCCAGGCTGCTCACCTCAGAGCCTAGCGCCGGTGATGGGAGCACAGTGGGAATTTCAGCCCCAGTCACATGGCCTCAACGTAGGCTCACCCTGTACAGCCCCAGGCAGCTGCCCCATTGGGGACACACCAACTACCCAGGCCCCTGGATTCTTTAAACTCTGTGCCTGTGTTAACTCATCCCAAAGCCATATACATGAACCTTAACTCCCTGAACGCTGTTAACAATGGAAAGAGCCAGGTGGAAGTGGCGCTTGGAAGGAAACCCAGCTCCAGGCAATGAGAAGGAAGCTTCGTGTTCATTCATCACTTAACTGCCTGTTGAGAATCTCCTGTGCGCCAGGCATTTTACTGGATGCCAGCTGTTCAAAGACAAGAAGTCCTGAATGTCTGTCCTTACTGTCAGGAACACAAGCAAAATAGAGAATCGGGAGTGTGATGGCTGATGGTGGCTGGGAGTCCAGGTAGAAGAGGTACCGGATCAGGCAAAGGGATCCTTGAAGCTCCAGAGAAAGGACAAGGCAGGGAACCAGAGCAGAGATGCATGTGATAGGGAACCAAATTGGGGCCTGGTTGCCAGAAGAGGGATCTAAGGTAGGGGCTTGTCCCCAAGGGAAAAGGCAAGGGATCAGATAAGACAAAGTGCAGAGAGAGTGGGACCAGCAGCAGGACTGGCTTGAGACTGGGTGGGATTTGGGGCTAAGGCCATAGCTGGCAGGACCACCTTAGCCTAAGACCTATAGAAGTACCTGAAAAAGCTGAAATGTGTCTATTATGCTGTAAGTTTTCATAAAGAGTTGTAAGAAACAGATACCAGAAAATTTATTGGTGAATTATGCAGACAATATTCAAGTTTCCAATTTTTTTATTTCAAAATTTTAAAAATTCTGCTTTCAAAAAATTGTTAGTATGGGCTTGGAACAAACAGATCTTTATAGACAAATATAAACAAACATGTATGGAACCTTCTATCAGATGGTGAGAAGTGTATAACCCAGTATTGCCTGAGGCAATTGCTGCCCAGAAACAGAGTTTAACTTAATATGCAAATGGCGTAATAAACTCCTCCAAAGGGTTGGGTTCTATCTACATGCTTGGTTAATATAGGATGATCATATAATTCCACGTATAAGAATGAAAGGGGTGCTATTAATAATTACATTGGGACAACAGGCATTAACAGGGACTGTCCCAGCCCAGCAGGACATATGATAAACTGGTTATTAGTCATTTCATTTCTATTTGTCTTATTTTATGTAGAATGCAGTTTTGTAGGATCCCTCTGATATTTTGGAAATATAAATTCAGAATATATGATCATATAAAACATTTGCATACCAGGAAAAGGTTTTCCCACTCCTCCCACTTACTGTTTTTTTTGTTTTGTTTTGTTTTGTTTGCGGTACGCGGGCCTCTCACTGTTGTGGCCTCTCCCGTTGCGGAGCACAGGCCCCGGACGTGCAGGTCCAGCGGCCATGGCTCACGGGCCCAGCCGCTCCACGGCATGTGGGATCCTCCCGGACCGGGGCATGAACCCGCGTCCCCTGCATCGGCAGGCGGACTCTCAACCACTGAGCCACCAGGGAAGCCCCCCACTTACTGTTTTTTAATAAAAGTCTTCTTTGCATTATAAACCCATAATGCATTCTAGAACACCACACAGTATGAATTCCAGTTAGCATGGCTAGCTCGCTACCTGAGATCTTTGGGTTGCCATGAGAGACGTTATTCTCATGGTCAGAATCTCCCAAGATTGATGGAAATTGCTTTCTTTTAATAAATAGGAAGAACATAGCAGCCATCTTAAAACTAATCATCGACACCACAGCAGTAACGGCTCCTCACCAGTAAATAGATGTTATAACCCTTTACAGAAAAGCTGAGCCAGGACACCTAAGAAGATTTAGAATTCCAAACGAACTTGACCTGCTGTACATGACCCTAACTGAGCAGGTCCCCCGAACATCAAATTTCTAAAGAGATTGCAAAGTGAAATAATCTATCTGACTTTGACTAGCACCATAATTTTTCTCAAAACCAGTGATCTCTAAATGCTTTGAAAACTAATTATTCTTTATAGAGTTAATCTTCTAGTTGTAATTTGTTTTGTTTTATTAATACTTAAGGTTACCTTTTCTCTGAAAGAACTGTTACTCTTACTCGAAGTGCTTATTCTAGTACACTCCTTCCCCCAGAAAATGCCTCCAACCCTTTTATCCAGTTCCTGCCCACAAACAATGTAACTCCCTTGCTCTTCTTCTTTGTCGTTTGTCTTCATTCAAGTAGGTACTTGAAGATTTTTTTACAATATACATATATATCTTGGAAGAAGAAAACAAGGATTCTTTGGAACAGAAAGTGTGCTGTTCTGTGTAAGTGTGTTGTTGATAAACCCACTGGTTATCAGAGATCAGGACTGGATAGGAGAACTTCTCAGACTGATTCCCTGTTTCCCTCTAACCTGTTTTCGTTTATCTCGTCCTCTGTTTTTGTGGGTTTGTTTTTTTTTTTAAGCAGAATGAAGCAATTGTTTGGATACTTTACTTCAATAAACTGGAAATATCACTTTCCAAGAGTAATCTAACGTTTCATCATCACCAGAATAAGCCACTGGCTTGACTTATTATCTGGTAGTAATTGCCACCAAACAAAAGATAAATCCGTAAGAAGCCTCCAACTTTGAAATTTATTCTCCCTGCTGTTTTAAATATAAACAAATCAGATATTGGACAGAAGCTCCAGTTTTAGCATTAAGTAGCCCGGTGACTAGATAAAACTCATCTAGTGTGTTTAAAAATAGGCCAAAAAGCTAGAAATGGAGATTTTTAACTAGCAAGCGTATGATTTTTAAATCACTAAATTGGTTCTCCTATATGTTTCAGTTAATCTACCGACACTTTGAATGATTACTATTTTTGCCAGATTGATTTATTTTCCCTCTTAGTCTAGCGATCTTTCAGGTTTAGAACTTTCAGGTTTATTGAGCAAAGGGAGTATCCTAAAAAAATTCATTGCATCTTGGTTTGTGTAAGTGTACCAGCAGGAGAATTTTATCAGTCCCTCGGGGTGACTCAGAGCCCTTCAGGTCTGGCTGCCTGTTAAACTATTTCTTTTTATTTATGGTCTGTGTAATGTGAGGGAGAGCGAAAGTTGGCCCTCGTGAGCGTTCCCTAAGCCTGCACATTGCTTTGCTTTTGCTCCAAACACTGACGTGAGTAGACTACCACAGACCAAAAGGTCACTTTGCCATTTTGTTCAGATTGAGAAATACTTTAGATAATTATCTGTCTTTTGTATCTAAGAAGAATAGGAGCAGGGGGAGGGAGTTGTTTCATTTCCTTGAATTTCCTTTGCTAGGCTGCATGGGGCTCTCTTGAAATTGTGAAACAGAGTGGAGATGCCGCCCACCTCAAGAGCACGTTGCTCCCAAGCATGGCCCACCCATTTGCTGATAGGTTGCTGTTTCTGGAAATCCTTTGTTCTTACAAAGATAGCTCATTTTATGCCCTGAGAGTCTACCTCAACGTGTATGAGGCCGATCTGTATAAATTAGATAATATTTCCTCCTCAACTATTTCAAAGGTTGCAAACATTTATTGAAAGGCACACCATGTGGTTCAGCTATGGGCTATGGGCTGGTGCCTTTAAGGTGCCCAGAGAATGGAAGAGGGAAAGCCACACATGGGTGAATAAGACTGTTGTGTCACAAAGGACAGTAAAGAGAAGGTTAGAGTGCAGTGAGAGCCCAGGGAAACGAAAGCAGCTTTTGTTTGGGAAATTTAGGAACGACTTCTAGAAGGTGTCATTTTCAGGATTACACTCCTCATGCCCAGATACCTGCAATTTGTCCAAATTATAGCTTTGGATTTCATTAATCTACCTTCCTTATCATTTTTTTCACAACCAGCCTATCTCTCTCATACTTAATCATCTCCAGACAGATGGCTATATTCCACAAAACTTCTATTTAAAGGAACGTGTTTGGAAATTTTTGAATTCTGTTGACTTTTTTAAAAAGTCTTTTAAGCCTGATCTCCATAATGACTCTCATACAGTCCCTACTTTCTTCAAACTTCAAGCTACACTCCCTCATATTCTCAGACAATATTTCAGTCTTGTGCTTCTGAAAGAAAATAGAAGTGACCAGAATGCAACTCCTCCAACTTCCCAGGCTCAGATGTACAAGCCCGCCTGCCTGCCCGCAGCTGTGCCAGGACCCCTGCCCGCTCCATCAAAGGCCAGTCTCTCCTCCCACCTTCACAGGCATTTTGCTCCATCCTTTGTCTCCTTCGTTCTCTCTCCTTTCTGGATCCTTCCCGTCAGTATTTAAACACGCTCTAGTGTTGTTCTAGATGCCACAGATCTCATTTGCTATCACGTTAATTTATGTGACTCTAATCTCTTTCACAGCAAAGCCTCTTAAGAGAACTTTCTACACACACAGACCTCCAGTCACTCACCTCTCCATCTAATGACTCCTGTCCCCTTCCCCCACCTTCTACAGAATTGCCCTTGCTGGAGTACCAGCTAACCTCCACATTGTTGAATTCCATGGGTACCTTTCCAGTCACCATCTCTTTGGCCCTCACGAGCATTGAACTCTGCACACACTCTCTGTGTTGAAGCCCAGTCTTGTGTTGGCTCCCATGTTAACCACAGCCTCTTCCTGACTCCCCTTTGCCTCTCTTGCCTGCCCTTCTCAGTCTCTTTTGCTGATTTATTTCTCTCCTGGGCCACTACCCTTTTCATTCTGAATGCTTTTTTCAGGAAACTTCATTCACTTCCATGACTTCAGGTGGTTGGTGCTTGTAAAATATGCTAACAAATAAAATAGAGAAATGGTGGGAATTTATAAAACTGTAAAAAAAAAATAGAGTTCTCCCTTTTCTTCTGTTTCTTAATAATTAATAATATGTCTCTACTGCATCATATATTTGAACAATACTTTATGTGTTTTGAAAGCATCTTTACATAGATATAAACATGTTTCAAACTGGAAACGACACATGGGGGCCTCGCTGAGTACAGCCCCCTTCGTTCTGTAGATGCAGAAACTGAAATACAGAGAGATTAAGTACTTTTTCTAGAGTCACACAGCTGCTTTGTGTCTTATATGAACCTCACAACAACTCCATGAGGGCATGTGCACTTCTTAACTACTTAAGAGATGAGAAAGCTGAGGTTCTCAGAGTTTGAATTTTGCCCATTTGCATAGCTAGAACTGGAACTCGGGTAACCTAGTTTCCAGGCTGCTGGCATGCTCCGTACTGCTTCTCTGTGTTCCTAGGATTGGTACAATTAAATTATATCCAAAATTAATTAAATTATATTTAAAAACTGAGATTGTCTTTAAAAAGAGAGAGGCAGGGGCTTCCCTGGTGGCGCAGTGGTTGAGAGTCCGCCTGCCGAGGCAGGGGACGCGGGTTCGTGCCCCGGTCCGGGAAGATCCCACGTGCCTCAGAGCGGCTGGGCCTGTGAGCCATGGCCGCTGAGCCTGTGCGTCCGGAGCCTGTGCTCCGCAACGGGACAGGCCACGGCGGTGAGAGGCCTGTGTACTACAAAAAAAAAAAAAGAGAGAGAGAGAGGCAAACACACAACAACTGCAGCGTGGACCATTACAGCACGGCCTGATTATGAGGAAGAGTAAGAAGTTAGGAGGAATTTCACATGATAAAAATTCTAAGTGTTTATCTAAAGACTGAGGTAGATAGGTAGGGAGGTAGGCAGGTAGGTTGGTTTTTTAAATGTACCTGCTGATTACTGGTGAACTGATACCACAGTGATCAATGCATTTCTCCCTGATGTTCTCCAGTAAGGGAGAATAAGTTTAGGAGTGATGACCCCTAACTACTTCTTTGATTATTGGGGTTTCCACATAAACCTCGGTGTGCTCTGATTAGCTGATTCTACTTTGACTTGGCAGAATGGGTGGGTTAAGGGATGAGGCATTTCATAAACCTCAGTGAATATGCCTTCATGCAGGGAGATTGTACGGGGTGCTGTAGCAAGAGCTGTTTGAGCACAGACGAAGGTCCCTCCGTGTCAGCTATCACCTAATCCCCTTGTGTCCAGCTCAACACCCCTCCTGCTGTTCCTTCTGCCTGAAATCCCCAGCCTCCTGGACTGCCCACCTCTTTCTCTTCCTTCAAGATTCTTCTTGGGCATTGCCTCTTCCAGGAAGCTTTCCCTGATACGTGTCCCCCAGAAACTAACACAACATTGTAAATCAACTATACTTCTATATATATATATATAAAGATTATATAAAAAGATTTAGCTCACTTTCACTTTCCCATCCCTACTGTATGATACACAGTTAACATCTCCCTACCCCTGCTATATGATTTACACATCCTCTCAATAAATTTGTACTGGAATTTTGGTTAAACCAGTGTTTAGCGTTCATACTGTAAGGAGTATCAACCAGAAGAATCATGTAGTGTACTTAAATTACATTTCTGCCAGTCATGCCCCTTGATTTTCGGGTAAAGAAAGCTAAGAGGAGATAAGTAACTTGGGCCAAAACCATTTCACCAGTTAGTACCAGAACCAAGATCAAAAGCCAGTCTTCGGGCTTCCCTGGTGGCGCAGTGGTTGAGAGTCCGCCTGCCGATGCAGGGGACACGGGTTTGTGCCCCGGTCCGGGAAGATCCCACATGCCGTGGAGCGGCTGGGCCCGTGAGCCATGGCCGCTGAGCCTGCGCGTCCGGAGCCTGTGCTCCTCAACGGGAGAGGCCACAGCAGTGAGAGGCCCACGTACAAAAAAATTTTTAAAAAGCCAGTCTTCTAATTTCCAGTAAAATGCTTTTTTTCCATGACATTGAGCTGCCTCCTAAAAAAAATGTTTAAGTTTAGTCTTAGTGAATCAATTTGAAGAAAAACCAAACTTTTACATGATTATACCAAAATATTCTTTACACTTAACTTTTATTTTACTCAAATTGATTTCCATGACAACTCATATTTCCTATAAACTAGGATCAAAATAAATGTAGATAAGGATCCCTGTGTAAAGAATTTAGAACTAGAAAGAATTTAGTCTGGTTTGTCACTTTGAAAATGAGTAAAACTAAGGCCCAGAAAGGTTGAATGATTTGCTCAGCATCACACAGCAAGTGAGGCTTCAGCTGTCAGGCCAGTCCTCTGCTGTGTACCACCCTCCTCTGAAACACTACTTAATTCCTCTCAGGCACTTTCTTTCATTTAAAATCTGTCTCTTACACATGCCTGACCTCATTCTCTATCTACATTAAACTTACACAGCCCTAAAAATGACACTAAGACGTCAAAATATGTCGGAAGTGGGGTATAAAGCGTGTTTCTTAAAACCAGGGTTCTGATAAGCTACTGTGCCCGGCTGCACAACTAGAACACTACACTGTGTTAGCAACTGGGGTACATGATGTCAGTGGAAGGGGACAGGATGAAAACATTCCTAAGTGTCATACAGCATTAGTCACACCATAGAAGTCAGCACAGACACTGGGAGGACGCAGGGGAAGTCTGGCTGCCACTCGCTCACCCCAGTTCAGCCCCAGGGCCCCAGGTTAATTTAGGGTCTCTGTACTTTGTCTTACGTTCTCTCCTCTTCCCTCCGATGACCCGTTTCATTGCCAGGTGGCCAGGTCACGGCCACACATGCACAGCTTCACATCTGGAGTCCTCAGATGGGGGCACAGAGCGAGATGAGTGGGGTGGGGGCCCAGGGAGAGGAGGGGAACCACGCGAGACAAAAATGCAGAGGGAACTCGCTTGGGGGGCATCCGGGGCTGTGTCCTGTAAGGAGTGTGAGTTCCAGGGTGTAAACAGGAAACAGACAGAGTCACACCGTTGAAGAAACTGGAGAACTCACACAGAAGAGAAAAATGACAAACTCACTTGTGTTTTATTACATAAACCCCTCACCAATTACAATCATTCTAGGAATCGTTTGTGTCTAATTACCATGTAGCTCAATATCAATGATACATAACATAATTTGTGTCTTATAACTATGGCCTAAATTTCATTTAAAAGCTTTACCCTCTGGTATTTAGTGTTCTAAGTTTGTTGCTCACAAAGAGCCTTCACAATCTAAAGTTCAAAGAATATCTTGCAAAGCAAAACCCAATGGTATTCTTTTCTCCTCTCCCAAATTTCCTGCTTTCCGATTTGCCTCCTTTGGTTCCAGGACAGCAGTTATCAGGCTTCCATATATTCTTGGTGGCATACACCCTGCTGGAGCCATTCCGCAGCTTTGGAATGGCCACAGAGGCGGTGCCTGTCATGCAGCCATTCACTTATTCACCACACATTTACTGAGCTTCTGCGATACGCAAAGACCAGGCGCTAAAGCTGATACGAAGAATAAGACCCAGTCCTGCCCTCTGGATGTTCACATTATAGAACTGATGCCACGTTATATATGTGGCCACGTTTTCCAGTGCACAGCCCATAGCACTGATTTTTATCACTTAAAGAAATATTTTCTTTAAAAATGTATGTGCATGTAGGCATACAATAAATGCATACATTCTAGTTATTCAATGTATGTATTTTGCCCACACTCTAAGTGGTGTTTTACACTCTCAGTCCATTTGAGCTAGTTCAGCAGCCTGGAAGGGTCCCTCACCCAGTGAGCTTAGAACACAGAACCATAATTGCTCTCAGCCGGTGAGTGACATACCACATTCTCCTGAGCTCTGTGTATGTGCAGTGCATATAGCTTATTTCTCTATGGCCTCTCTTTATGCCAGTGCTTTGTATTCTGGGTAATAGTTTTGACTCATCATGGTTGTCGAAAAGTGTGGGGGACCAGGGGATAATGGGGGGAGGGATAAATTGGGAGATTGGGGTTGACATATACACACGACTATATATAAAATAGATAACTAATAAGAACCTGCTGTATAGCGCAGGGAACTCTACTTAATACTCTATAATGGCTTATATGGGAAAAGAATCAAAAACAAAAAAAGGAATGGATATATATTTATGTATAACTGATTCACTTTGCTGTACACCTGAAACTAACACAACATTGTAAATCCACTATACTCCAATGAAAACTGGGGAAAAAACGTGTGGGAGAATGCTGGGCCTCCTGGAAGCAAAGGAAGACTGCCTTGCTCGATGTGAAAACACAGGTTTTACAAGAACTCCATGTGCCTTGAGGAAATGGTTGAGGAAACTCAGGGTAAACATCAGTAGACAATGACTTCATAAACATTTAGAGTCTGAGATGATGAACCAACAATGGTATGAAGAATAGCTGGAAGAAATGATGGCTGGTGACATAACCTGACTTTAGCATAAACAAAATGGAAAGCCATTTGCCAATGTTTGATGATGGAAATACCTCTCCATGGGGAGGATGCTATGATAACTTGTCCAGCACTGATTCAGTTAGCATTCCTATCTTCAGAAGAGAATTCCCCCACGCTAAATGTGTTTGCATGGAGATGTGCTCAGTGCTTTCAAGAATTTTTAGAACCTGGGTCTTATTAAAACCCCCTTTTGCTTTTCCCCACCCTAGTGGTAGGATGGCTTTTCTACCCACCCTTCCGTTTCCTAGCTACACTTAGCACCTCAGAGAATTCTGTTGACAGGGAAAACACAATAGTTTTAAAAACTGCCAAGTAGGTTTTGTGTTCTGGGAGGAGCACAAGGGTTGGGTATGAGACTGAAATCATCTGGCCAGGAAATGCCAGGAGAGATCATTTAGCTTCAATAACAAAGAACGTGGCAGTAGATGTCTCTTGCCAGAGCCACCTTGTATATAACAAAACCAAAACATTTGCATACTCTGCCGTAGTAGAAGTGGCCTTGCATCGCCAACCTTTTCTTTGGCTTTGGAGGTGTCATGGCCAGTCTTGAAGTTACTCTAGCATTGAATGTTAACCTTTTGAAGTCTCTGGAAAACAAAAGAGGCAAAATAGAAAAGGTAGAATATATGAAGACCTGACAGTTTGCCCTGCATCCAACGTCTCGGAATTTAATTAGCAGTTGTTTTGTGAGAATGCTTAGAATACTCAACGTGTCCAGTGGCAGCAGGAGGGGTGCTTGTCCGTGCCAGTAAACATGCCAATATTGGTGGGGTTTTTTTTTTTTTTGCTATACGCGGGCCTCTCACTGTTGTGGCCTCTCCCGTTGCGGAGCACAGGCTCCGGACACGCAGGCTCAGCGGTCGTGGCTCAGGGGCCCAGCTGCTCCATGGCACGTGGGATCCTCCCGGACCGGGGCACGAACCCGTGTCCCCTGCATCGGCAGGCGGACTCCCAACCACTGCGCCACCAGGGAAGCCGCATCCCCTGCTTTTTAAGAACTAGGAGGGATTAAAGAGGGCAGGAAGTCATTGAATATTAGAAAGCAAATGTTGCCACCAGCCAGGGAAAAACGAGATAAATTACATACTTGGTGGCTTTGCCAGAGATTGAAATTGGGACACATAGAAACTGCCTATGGACAATGGTATTTTTGTCATGCGTTATCATTGTAGAAGCTGCATGTTGTTTATGAAAACTGGGTAAGGTTTTTTGTTTGTTTGTTTGTTTTAACAAGCTGTCTTCATATGAAAGACCATCATTCCTAGGGACATGTTATGTGACTTTCATTGTATCTGTGATAGAAATTTCTAACTTTCTATCATAGAATAAGAATAACCTCAGACAATAATCTTTTAGGCAGATGTATTCAGTCCCTTATTATGGTCTGTATTACCCTGTGCTGTGACTTTGTTCCACTTTATAAAACATCCTCCTGGAAGCAAAGATCCTGTTTCATGTTATCTCCATTATCTCAGTGAGTAGTAAAGGTGCCATAAACATACACAGAAATGTTTGAATAAGAAAATGAATGAGTGAATGCATTGAATTGCCTGCTAATCATCAAATTGTAGGCAACTGTACTGATATTATTATGGCGGTTTTCGATGTCAGAAAATTTAAAGCACATCTTCTGGAAGTAGGACATCCTCCAAAGATCAAGACCGTGGCTTCTGCCCTGCTGCCTCTCATTCATCCTGTAATGAATGAATCAATTGGTTTGCATGCAGTAGACTCCAAGTAGCAGAAAACCCAACTCACAGTACCTTAAACTAAGGACATTTCTTATTTGCTGATGTAGAAGACCAGAAGCAAGTGACTCCATGGCTGGTTCAGCAGCTCAGAGGTGTCATCAGGGACACAGCCTCCTCCATCCTCCCCTCTGCTGCCTTCTTCTCACTGCCACATGGTCACCAGATGGAGGCCACAGCCCTAAGCATCACATTCTCACTCCGTGTGCCAAGGCAGCAAGTGCATGTATGTTGCAGGGGAGGGGAGGGCAGTCCATCCAGGGCAGTGAAAGAGCTCTTGACCCGAGAGGAAAATCTTTCCTGGAAACCTCCTGATTTTCTTACATCTTGGGTCGCCTATCTTCCCCTAGACCAATCACTGGCAGAGGGGAATGGGGTGGCCGGGCTTCATCCCAGCTAACCGTGGTGCATCTGACTTCTGTTTAAAAAGGAGAAAGAGGGAGTGGACGTTGGGGAGGCAGCTAGAAGCATCTGCTGTGCCACACCTCGTCTCCAGTTGGAAAATAAGAATAAGCTGTGTTGTCCAGTCAGTCCTCCGAGAACTAACTTTCCCTCCAAGACTGTATTCTGGCTATTTATGTCATTTTACTGATGGTTTTTAAAAATCATGAGTTTGAGGAGGAGCCTGAAATATATGGGCCTTGCCTAGAAGGGCTTTCATGAGTCATGTCCCTTCCCTGCTCTGGCTTTGGGTTGCTTTACTCTGGGACACTTTTATGAGTTGTAATTTACAAGCTCCATGTTTTTTCCATTTTGATTCATCTGAAAGAGGATAACAGTTCTTATGATTATAGCACGCTTATCTAAAAGGAAGTAGATTGTGTCAGCTGTGAGAGACACGTCAAAGGCCTTAGCCTGTGCATCCATTTGCATCAACAGTTGGTAAGAGTCCACAATGCTTTGTGGTTTGGGAAAATTTTTGATCCATTTAAGTGAATACAGTAGGGTCTATTTCAGTAACTGGGTTGACTCACTTGAGCTCTTTCTAGATGAAACCAACCCTCGAAGGAAATGCATTCCACGTCCTTCGCAACACATCCTTCAAAGAATTCAGCAGTTTATCAACTTTCTGAATGGCCAGAGGCTCTATAGCATCCTCTGTCCCTAGGAAACAAGCTTCCTCAAATAATAGGCCTTCCCTAGTATCTGTTCCAGTTTCTGTCCTGCGTTGGACTGTCCTAGACTTCCTGCCTTTTAACTTTTATGAATCATTGTCAATTCACCTAAGAGACGCCCTAAAATGCTTTGGAAACTGCTTGTCAGGTGAGCTCCTCCCATCCACCTAGAGAAATAGACTCGTGTGAGTATAATGGCATTCATAAAATGGCACAGAATTAGATAAACTCCCCAAATGTCTCGCTTTTAAGTAAGTATCCTTGGAATTTTATGGTATGTGTTTCTCTGGAATAAATCAGGTTTGGGCTGATGATTGTTTCTGTCAAGCATTTGTCAATTTTGAAACATCTCTAGACTCCCATTCGGGGTTGGTGTGGGGCTGACTTGTTATGAGCCATGCCATTCCCCAGCAGATGGCCTGGAAGACACACAGGTGGCAAAGAGCACACCAGTTCCTTTCTGCCCAGAAAGTTCATAGCAAATTTTCTGTCTCCCTGAAGGCCCATTAGAGATGTCTTTGCAATTTTAAGAGTGTGAGTTTGGAGGTAGCTGAGGGGGGCTATTTGACAGGCTTTTTCTTTTGCCTTGTGCCGTCATTTTTAGTACTTCTTTCTTACAGCAGAATAACTGAATTGTCGTGAAATGTCTGAAGGAGATTGATTTTGATGAAAGTAAAGTTACTAGACACATAGGACTTTGCTTTCTATACCTCTTCTGAGTTTTTTTAAATTTATTTATTCATTTATTTGTTTATTCATTTATTTATTTGTTTTTATTGAAATATATTTGATTTACAGTGTGTTAATTTTTGCTGTATAGCAAAGTGTCTCATTTATACATATATATACATTCTTTTTTATATTCTTTTCCATTATGGTTTATCTCAGGATATTGAATATAGTTCTTTGTGCTATACAGTAGGACATTGTTGTTTATCCATTCTTTTATTTATTTTTAATAAATAGTATACACACACACATACCCTAAAGTGAGGAAAGGTGTTCAGAACAGTTATTCCAATAATGCTGTCATTGCCCAGACTATTTTTGGAACTTCATCTTTAAGAATTGGCCTGTAGAAGTATCACAACTCTTATAAAGCAAACTAGTCTCATTATTATATAATTGTGCCTGGTTTTGACTAACATCCCTTATTTACCACATTTTGAATCGTTGAATCAGCTAGAGCATGTCAATGTTAGGTGGAATGGAAGAAATTTTTTAGTTGAACCCACTTAGTTTCTGATGAGAAGGTTGAGGCTCAGAGAAGTTAATTGACTTTCCCAGTGGTACAAAGCAAATTAGCAAATAGTTCATACCAGAAATCGGCTCCAAGTATCCTTTAGCTATTTATTAAAAATCAAATCTATTTTTAAAGAATACAAAGTGGCCACCATTAAAGATATTCAAATAGAATCTGCTGTGGATTCTGCAGATCCTTCCAGAAACAAGCCAGAAGTGTTTTGAGCAGCATTATTGTAATAAATGTGTCTTTATGTAAGAAAAATAAGCTTACCATCTTATTATAATAAACGTATTCCATATGTAAGTTCCATTATATTTGTTTAAAAAAATCAGTTAGTATGCAGTCATAACTTTTCTGTAGATTTCTTAAAATGACAACAGAATAAAACTCTATCGCAATTTTGAAATGTTTCTTGTTTTTCTCATTTCTCACGGAAAACATCTATAAGATACTGCTAAGGTAACCAAATATTATCTCCCGGGCTGAGGCAAGCTTGTCCTTGTGCTGTGCTGTCTGGTGAGATACCCACTGGCTACATGTAATTTAAACTTAAATTTTAGTTAATTAAATAAAACTTAAAAATCACATCCTCGAGTACTCAATAGCCACACTGGGCTAAAAGCTACCATGTTAGACATCTCAGGTATATATATTTCTATCGACACAGAAAATTTTCTTGGTTAGTGCTGGTCTAGAATTCTCATAGTCAGTATACATATTTTAATTTACTGATTATCTCTTACACTGCCTCTAGAAAAGCTGGAAAGTGGTGGCAAGTTTGGGGGACAGTATTTTAAATGCTTATTTGTTCTCTGAATGTTGCTAGCTATTCAGCATAGTTTAATTTTTAAAAAGAAGAAAAAAATTATTTTCACCCATTTTTTTTGAGCATGATTATATGTGTGGAATTCATATCAATTGTCATGTCCTGGATGCGAAATTTTGAAGTATGCTGAAGTTATGGCAAAATCTCTGTTAATGATGCCAAAGCTAAGGGTAGAAAGATCTGGTTAATTAAAATCTCTTTATGATGTCATAACATTTGAAATGAACTAGTCCGGACATAAGACAATGGAAGTTAGGTTGAATTCATTCTTAATAGCCATCTTATTTGCAAAGGCCTTAAATTATCTACCTATCTTCGTTAATCCTAACATCCAGAATGAAAAGTCCACTTACTAACAAGGATTGGGTCAGCTCTCAAGACTGACCTGGCATCATGCTACAGGCCTATTTGCAGGCTCTCCTGTTCCACTGTAAGCAACTTGAGGGCAGTGACCAATCCTCCATGGCTTTTGTTGGCCCCATGGTAGTTCAAATGAAGTCTTGCCAATACATTTCCCGTTAAGTGTTATTTGAACAAATAAATAAATGTTTGATCTGGTCTGCCTTGAAAATCATTATATTTGGGAGCAGGCTCATAGGGTACATGGATGTGGCTGCTTCAAGTTCTTTTCATTGTGGAGTAATATCTACTGAGCTGACTGCTAGGATGGAATTCCTGCATGGTTATCAGTCCTTTTGGTGAATCTGTGCCGAATTAAATTAGGGACCAATGAATGAGCCACAGGCTCTCTAAGAGGAAAGCTAGTGCTGCTTATTCTGTTTGATTTGCAGGAATAGTAAATCCAGTTTCAAAATCGAGATGAACTAGGAGAGCTATAAATACCAAAATAAAATTAGAGTGGGTCCCAGAAATAAATAAGCAGTTTTCAGTGTCTGTGTGTATAATATATATCACTGAAGCACACAAAGATACCTTTTCTGTTTTTCTTTTCCACATATTTTATATAAAGTGGCATTTCTCTGAGGAATGGGATTTCTTGGAAAATTAAATAGGCCAATGTATATCTGCTGTGACTCGGCTGGACCAGCTGGGCAGTGATCCTTTTAAACCATTGAGAGCTCTCTCAGTCAGTCTCTGGTGAGATCCATTTCCCCTGCTTCCGGTGGGTCTTGTTCTTTATGTAAATGCTCAAGGCATACTCTGCGCTAGAAGAATTCTGAAGCTGTAACCCAGTCCAGCACCTTTTCTTTAAAGAATATTTTTTAAAATTAAATTTGTCTCCTTCCCAACTAAATGGATGGAAAATCCGGTGAAACTTTTGCCAGACACTAACAGCATCTGTTGTGTCCTGTGGCCTGAGGTTATGCCCTACCTTAAGGACTTAGGGGGAAACAATTCTTTCTGTCCTGCAGCTCCTGGTGTTGGTCACGGAGAATGATAATGTCTTATTTCTTCATTTTTAGATAACAATCAACAGAGAGAGCGGTGAAGACGTGAGTTCCCCCAAACACGGCAAGGAAGACCCAGACAACATGCCGCATGTGGGCGGCAACACCTGGGCTGGTGGCACAGGTTCGTAGCATGGCATTCTCCTGGGTCAGGCTTCCAGAGACTTCACAAGCCCATGTGGACATCACAGCAGCCCCAAGAAGGCTCAGGAATCAGCCTGCCTTCTCTGTCTCCCCCCGTTAGTCGGCTGGAGTGTGCCTTTGCCCTCTGTCCCAGCATGACATCAAGACACGGAAAAACCCTGGCATTTGGAGTCCCGCAGACTCTGCTACCCTCTGACCTAAGACCGATCTGGTCCTCCTAGGGTTGCTTCATCCCTAAAAGGGGCATAATATTAACTGCCTCACAAGCTTGTGATGAGGATTCAATGAGATTATGATTGTAAAGCGCTGAGCTCAAGGCCTGGCATGAAGAATGTATTCATTAAAAGTGTTAATCCCCTCTTTTAAATTCCATGCCCTTGGGAATCATGCCAGAAATCGACAGTACATTCTTTCTTGACCAGCTGACTTTGAAAAGAAATGGTCCTGGTCCTCCGCATCTCAGAAGTGAGCATGTTGAGGATGCAGGGTTTTGAGATAAGAGGGGTGGTTGTGGTCTGAACTGATGACGGGGGTCCACTCCTTCCTCTTGGCTGCCCGAAGAGAGCATTGTTCCCACAGCTGCTGCCTTCCTCTTTCCTCTGCGGCAGCTGGAGCAGACACATCTGCAGAGCCGCAGGAATAGGGCCAGACTGTGTACGCACTGTCTGATCTTATCACGGCCATGAGCGGTGCTGGCATGAGCTCTGTTCTTCGCCTTCCCTGAGGTTGGTCTGTGCCTCTTGGCCTTGACAGCCTCGGGAGGAAATGGGTTTCTGTGTTCGGACAATGTGCTATCAAATCGGCCTGGGGACTCCTTGCCTGCTCTGTTTATTCATCAAGCATCAGCTTGAAAGAAAGGATATTTTGAGAAATGTCCTTTGATCTGGAAGTTAGTGTCAAGCCAGCAAGATTTAATCCATGTGGAATGCATTGTGGGACGAGCTGACCAGATGCAGGTTTCCCAGCAGCAGTCTCCTCTGGAGCGGACGTTCTCACTTGTTATTCAGCTTGTGTCTACTAGCTCACGTATCTGTCCAGGCTGAAGACCCTGCTATTGCTTCCCCCAGCCTTTATTTTTCAATTTATCAAGGCTCTTTTGCTGCAATTTTTTTTTCTCCTTGTCGCTCTCTTCCCTCAGAATTCTCTATATTGAACTGAGCTCTGACCCAACAACTCATTTGATTCCTTCTTCGTCATCAGAACCCGTCCATTGCCTCTCTCCCCCTTATCTTGACAGATTTAGGATGTTCAAGGTTAGCTTCAAGATTATACCTTGAAGTCTGGACACTCTGGCAAGCATTTTCATTTGAGAAGTTCAAATTAAAGGCTCTTGGAAGTGGAGGATGTGAAGAACTGTGTCCTCACGCCCTCTCCAACCCCGTATGACTTTGCCAAGGGACCGTGCTTTCCCATGCTGTCCGTCACTCACACCAGCCTCTAAACGGTTGTGGGTCCTTTCCTCGTTTCACCAAAAACGATGTCATCTCAGCGCCCTCGAACTTTTAAGCTCTAATTCATTACCCACCCATACCTCCAGGAGGAACGGAGTCAGGTCCCAGAAACCTGACTCTGTATCTCCTCATCACTGTCCAATTACCAGTCCCCTCCGCCTATAGGCCATCCACAAGTGACAGCCAGGAATCACACACATCCAAGACGGAATTTTCCACCAGCAATTTCTAAATAAAAATGAAATAAGATGTGCTGGAATCAAAGGATAAATATAATTAATAGGCTGTTCTCATGGTATTTCCCAAAAGGAAATGACCTACCTGGACTTTGATAAGGGAAGCAGAGTATGCTGAGTTCTTGCTTTTAACTTATTACACCACTTAAGGCTTCAAGGGAGAAAAGAAAAATGTAGCATAATTTAACCAAAGCCTAAAAGCTTTCAAAATTTCCACTTTATGAAACTTAGAAATGACCTCATTCTATGTGACTGGTAGTTGTGTAAATAATAGTAAGAGCAATCACTTATAGAGCTCTTATTTTGTGCCATATACTATTCTGAGCATTTTAGCCTCATGACAATCCCATGAAGTAAATAATATTAGTATCCCCATTTTATAGGTGATGAGACTGAGCTACAGAGAAGTTAAGGAACTTCTGTCAAGGACACATGACTAGTGCATTGGAACCAGGATTCAAACTCAGACAGTCTGACTTAACTATAGGATACTGTACTGTATAATACTAGTATACTATACTAATCTATACTATACTATACTGTAACATGATATAATATTCAATATTATGCTGCCCCTCCAATATTGGATTCTCTTCTAAGTTCCCAAGTTATTTGTGAATGAACAAAAGAAACTGATTACTAGTATTTTAATCATTATAAAGCAGGGGTAATACACTGGTAGCCCAGGGGCCAAATATGTAGCCAGTCTAGCCAATATATGTATTTTGGGGGTCAGTGCAGTGTTTTAAAATAATATGAATTTGAATGTATTTAGACAAGGCAAGTCTTCTCTAGTTAACCAAGTTCTCACCGCTTCTTATAATATTACCTACCTAATCTTCTAGGCATTTAATTGTACATTAAAAGTTATACAATATTACATAATGCTCATTTTCAAGCATGTAAACTTGGGTTTGTATTTAAAAACTGTCCTGAAGCTGGCAGTGTTTATCTGTTGTATATTATTCTAAGCTAAAAGTTGAAGTTAGTATAATAATTGGCTTCTAATCTTGGCTCATCCACTGATACGAGGTCATGCGTAGGTGACTTAACCTCTCTGTGCATTATTTTTAGCATTTGCAAAACAGAGGAAACAGGATCGATAGCCTGGTCATCTTTCTTTTATTTTAAGGAAAAATGAGGTTACATGTGAGGGAAGAGGAGTGTCGTTCACTGAATTAACAAATATATACTAAGTATTTATGATGTTAAAGCCTCTTACAGGTACAGAGCTACAAAGATATGTAAAATATAATCCCATTCACACTATAGGTGACAAGAAAAGAAAAATAAACTTTAAAGAATAATAAATAGCGCATAGGAGTATTGATCCCTGTGACGTAGAGTCATCAGGTGAGGGGTCACGGAATTTGGACTGAGCCTTGAAATCTGTGTGGGATTGGCTGGATGGAGAAGAAGAAAGCGTCCTTGATAGGGGGATGCCCTGTGTTTCCAGAAGAAAGTCATTTGAATATTTAATTACTAGTTAAGTACAATTGATAAACGGCACAGGACTGCCTTAAAGCCATGATCTGACTTCTGTTTTGTGATCTGGATCAGACTAATCACCTGGACTTTCTGGTTTCCTCCCAGGGGGAAGAGACACTGCAGGTCTGGGCGGCAAAGGAGGTCCTTACCGGCTGGATGCAGGCCACACAGTGTACCAGGTCTCTAAGGCTGAGAAAGATGCAGTTCCTGAGGAGGTGAAGAGAGCTGCGAGAGAGATGGGCCAGAGAGCCTTTCAGCAGAGGTGAGTGGGCCCCACTGCATCCGGAGCAGTGTCGGCCACCGTGGTGAAATGTCCGTGGACCCTGAAGTAGACCCAAATGTGTGTGATTCTATTCCTCACGCAGCAACTTGGACCCACAAACTGAAATCCGTAGCCAGCCCCTCCCAGTGGAGACAGCCTAGTGAACATAAACTCCCACCCTTTCTACTCAGGCCCTTTTAAATGTATTAATTATGTAGGGTCTTTTGGGAGGAAAGACTTGAGCACATTAGAAAGTAAAACCAAAGATACTTCTCTTCAGAGAAACTAAAGGTCAAATCATTCCACCCACATCTGTTCCCAGGCCACATAGGGAATTCAGATAATGCTACATGATGGTCCCTTCCTGCCCTCAGCAATCTTGTAGATTTCCGTGGAGACAGGACTAGTGTACACACACACGCTCACACTCACACACCCCCTGGTTAAGGGCTGAAGTCCCGTGGTATGGCAGTGCAGAGAAGGGTAAGGTCTGTGGGCTGATGTGAGGTGAGGCCTGAGCTCAGCCAGTATTTGGACATTCCAGGAAGGGAAAACTAAGGGACCAGACGCGCCAGGGTAAGATGAGCAGAGTGACTATGGCAGAGAAAGCCAGCTCGCCTATGCAGAATAAAGGGTACCAGCTGGGGACGGTGGGGAGTGAGGTTGACTGTGGAGGCCCTGTCCGTGGGTGGAGGCCTTGAAATCCAAGCCAACCAGCCTGTAGCTTTCAGATGTTCTGGAACCATCCGGAGCCACTTTGATTGGAACCATCTAAAAAATGAGAAAAATCCACATGATGCTTTCACTAGACATCCACATGTGTTCATCAGCTAAAAGTAAAAAATACCCAAGGAGCAGCAAGATCTCCTTCAGGAGTGAGGGCATAGACAGTGGTCTGGGAGGCAGATTTATACTGCTGTGCTCAGTGAAAGGAGCCGGGTGCAGTTCAGGAAAAGCACACTCCAGGGTATGTGAGTTCCGAAATTCCTCCCACGCAGGACATCTGGTTTTACATTACGTGCTGTGCTTACACATCCTGCAAGTAAACAGTCCAGAACAATGGGGACACAAAAATGCAGGTCCCTCCTGCCACACCCTCAGGAAAGCCTGCAAGGCTTAGGACCCTCATGTACTCAGCAGGTAGATAAGACAAGAGTGTCACTCCCAGCCCTTCTGCTGGCTTCCCTGGAGACCTCAAACAGTTTATCGTCACTGGGCGTCAATTTGTTCTTCTGATGGTGACTCCCGTCTCCCTTCCTCTCAGAGAGGTTATGAAGACAAATCACTATGTTAGGAATGAAAGCAGTTTAAACTTCCCAAAAAAGGATGGGAGGAATCCTATAATACAAGGTCTTGTTAGAATCAAAATATGGCTCTACGTTTCATATAAACAATAAATATCTATTTAGGAAAAGAACCAAATAATTAGATACACATCATCGTCTCCTCCCCAAATGATGAGTTCCTATTGTTTCCACGCTGAAAACCTCACAAGTCCTGTCTCAGTTTTTGTGTAAGCAGACAAATGGATAGAGGAATTCACAGGGAGAAAGAAGGACCTGTCAGTAGTGCTTGGCTAGAAGAACACAAGCCCTTCTCTGATTTCCGTGATAAGGGTGAGGAATCTGGTTCTATTAAGGACCATCGCGCCACAAGAAAGGAAGGAGCATCTGTAATAATAAGGCAACTAAATTTAGTGGCTATAAGGGAGGAAGGAGAAAACGCGGAGAAGGAAATGAGAAAACCAGACACCTCTACTAAGCGCTGCAGAGAAGAATCTAAGTCCACGTGAAAGAACACTGGAAGGTGGTTGAAATACAGAGGAGATGGACAAGGGGATGAGAAAGGAGAAGATGAAATAAAAGCACGTGGAGACCCTGAGAAAGACAGAAGACACACAGAAAAATGTTGCTTTCTACTTTCGTGTAGTAATAGTCCTATTTGATGGGTATTCAATTTAGTACTGCTAAAGATTTTTCTTAAACTTTTTATTAGGAAACTTTTTTAACATAAACAAAAGTAGAGAGTAACGTATAGTGAACCCTGGGGATCTGTTCCCTCAACCTCAGGAAGAAAAATCTGATTCCATTCCGAGTCCCCATCCCTGGGTTATTTTGAAGCTAATTCAAGATTTTCTATCTTTTCATCGTAAATATCTCAGAGTGTGTCTCTGAAATATTTTACTTAAAAACAATAAAAATACAAAACTATTATCAGGTCTTTAAAAAGTAATCATTCTTCACTGTCATCCAATAGTTTTGGATGCTTTAGTTTTAAAGCTATTTTGCAATTTTAGGTATATGCACAATGAGGTCAAGTCCCTGCATTTGTGCTTTTATAGCACCCTGTACCTTTTCTCCATAGCTCTTGTCACTCTTTCCCATAGTGTTATTATTTGTGTGAATAGCTTATTTCTTCTCCACTGACTTCAAGTTCGTTGAGGGCAGGATATTTTGCCCTCTAGTATATCCCCAGTACCTATGCCCAGAACCTGGTACCTGGCAAGCACATACATATTTGTGGAATGAATAATACACATGTGCATACAAGTAATGGTATCACCCTTTCATACTTAATTCAAAGACTGGCTAAAACCAGACTGACAGCCAGACCTATCCATCAGCCTAGAGGTCTACCATATTGCCTTGAAGAGCCTAATTCTACCGATGGGTTCTTGATATTATCAACATAATATTTACTTAGCGCTCATTTGTATCTGGATTTCAGCTAGATACTGGTTCCTACATATCAAGAATTGCTTAACTCAGGAAGAGTAACAGGTAGACAAGTGTTAAGACATGTATAAAGCAGAACAGAAATAGTAAACCAATAAAACAAGAATGAAATAGATGGCGAGGTACTTTTACATGCTTGGAAAAGCGTTTAAGGTGGACACCAGCTGTGGAAATTGTACCCACTACCATTTGCAAAACTAATCAGCCCTACACACTAGATTTCAGCTTGTGTTTGTTTTCCCCATAATTGATCCAAAAATGACCTATACGAAAAAGTAAAATGAGAACTAAAATTCCCAGACCCTTACGTAACAATAAATATACCCTTTAAGAATATACTGTGCCAACAAAGTGCAGTCAGTCCACATAGATTACTGGGATGTGAAGCAGCTGTGCCCTGAAGTTTTGATCAGGGTTAAAGCAGCAGAAAGACCTATTTTCAGCTAGCTTTGTGGGTTTGAGGGTATTAGCACTGGGCGTCTTGTCTCAAACAGAGGCTAAAATGTCCTATTTTCTTTCACTGCTCCCTGCTTCGGTCTTCATCTTTCAGAATGTTATCAGCTTTGAACACCTTGTAGGTGATTTTTGTGAAAGCTGACACAGCTTGGAATATGATTTCCAGATCTCTTCATAATTAGAGCAGCATGTGGTGTGTTTTGGGTGCAACACAATCGTGCCAGAGGTATCCCTATAACTGGAGTTAATTCTGATCTCTCTACAATGACCAGTCTGCCTGAGGTGACTTACTAACTGCCTGGCTCCTTCCTTGTGTGTGTGTCTGTGTCTGTGTCTGTGTGTGTGCGTGCGCATGTGTGTGAGAGTGCGTGCGTGTGTGTGTGTGTGTGTGTGTGTGTGTGTGTGTGTGTTTCGCCTGCTAAGGACAAGCTATGCCTACAATTTTTTTCTAATCTCCCTTCTTTGGAAAAGTACTCATCTCCCTTCTTTGGGAGAGAGCACCTTAGCCTCCCAGGTATGAAGGGGTTGGTAGCATGTCCTTCATCCTTTGGCACATGTCATTGTGCCCAGCTTCTGTCAGGCTTGATACTTGACACATACCTTAATCTAATGAAAATTTATAGAGAGGTTTAAGAGATTGCCAAAACTAAACATAAGAGGCATTGTTAGGAGGTCAAGTCCTATACACATATTCGTTTTCGTCCTTCAGAGCAGAGAGTAAATTAGATTTAGAAGGGCACCTTGGCATGTCACCTCAGGAAACGACCATTCAGATATTATTTACCTTTCAGGTATTTACCTTTGATAGCCAGTGTTTTCAAAAGTGCTATCCAACAGCATTTGTTGAATGCTACTGGGTGCCAGGGTTTGTGCTGGTACTGGGGATTCTAAGAAAAAATAAGACATGTTCCTTACCCCAGAGGATTAGAAGAAAAAAAATGGGAGTACATCACATGTAGTAAAGGTATTTTTCCTTAAATTTTTGGCTCAGGTACACACATGTGTGTGTGTACATGCATTTTTGTTTACTGGATCTCAATATAAAGCTTATTTCCTACTGTGGAAAATAAAGTTTGAAAAACACTATGATAGGGCAAAATCGACATATGTATTAAAAGCAATGAAGTGTGTAGGTTCCATAGCAGATAACTGTGGAAGATACGTGAAAGAGAATGATCATGAAGGGATTGAGCCAGACTTCACAGGACGTGAACGTTGAGCCGGGTCTTGACGCCTGAGGTGGCATTAGCTAACCCAGCCAGGTGGTAGGGCAGGACTTGCATATCTGCCCTCATGGTGGTCTAAGCCTAACATTATGTGATTCTAATAAGCCTTTAGTGCTCTGCCCTGTGATGGATGGATTCTTCCCAGCGCTTGGCCAGACAGGGAGGAATAGAGACCATTGATCCTCATTGAGCATTTGGGGGTTCTGTTCCAGCCCAAGGCAATAAAACTATACTCCTGATAAGAGTTTCAGCTCTACACCTAGGATCCATACCTCCAACATTGTGTACATGCACACACACACACACACACACACACACACACAGCAGCTTAGAACACCGTGTTGTGGTTAGGCTTTTGAGATATGCATTCATCATTCCCTGTCCTAGTATTAGTACCCTTTACATTTATAGAAATTTGTAGAAATGTGTATTATGGATAAAACACTGTAAAACCTTCTACTTATAACTAGTTTAAGATGCTGCATTTTAAATAATTGAGTCTTATTTGTATTTCAGTCACTCATATCAATTTATTTTGAGCATCTATTATGCTAGGGATCATGGTAGGCACCGTGCAGATAAAGATGAGAAAGACTAAAGGAACAAAGAGTCCAGTTGGGGAGACAGGAAGCAGACAACTATAGCATAGGTAGCAATGCTCTGACAGAGGAAAGCGTGAAGTGATTCGAGAGCACAGAAGACAAATCTGAAGATCAGAGCAGGCTTCCTGGAGGAGGTGACCATTGATATGAGCCTTGAAGAGTTCGTGGAAGTTAGTAGGCAAAGAAGCAGGGAAAGGCACTCTGGGTGGGAGAGAAGCCCATGCAGGGGCTCAGGGACAAGGACACACAGTGGGTTGAGGAAACTGCAAGTGGGCTGGCAGGGCTGCAGCAGAAGCAAAGAATGAAACATGGTAAAAAGGAGCACTGTCCTGGGAGGTCAGAATTTCAATGCCACAATAATATTAAAACACAATTATCCTATTAAACATACACAGTCAATTTCAGAAAACTCCTATCTTTTACATAGCAACACATTTATTTACATTCTCTGGGCCTGAACTTTTATCATGATCAACCAAATATATGTCCTTGGTCTTAAAAAGCAACCCATGGGATCTCTCTAGGAATCTGCCACACGAACTGACCATCTGCCAGCATCATGACACGTGTCTGAGATACAGCAGCAGTGTGCTACAGAGCTGAGTCATACTGGCTCACGTGAGCCAACTGCACATTTCTTTCTAACTCAGTGCTCAGGGGCGTCACTATTGATAGCTTAACATCGACCACCACAGAAATCAACAAACACTACAAATCAGGGCTGCTTTTTCTTCTGCAGGACGACTTAACCATTTCCTAGGGCATCACTGCACACACATTCCTCTCTTTTGAAACATCAGCTGGAGACATCACTTCTTGCTTTTTTTCCTCAAAGGCCTTCTGAGTTACCGAGGAGTTTGCTACAGTTCTTAGCAGTAGATGAATCAAAGTAAAAGATGCACAGGTACAGGCTTTCAGCTGTTGTCTTTTTTGCCCTCTGATTTTAGGCTAAAGGAGATCCAAATGAGTGAATATGATGCTGCAACCTATGAAAGGTTTTCAGGGGCTGTTCGACGGCAGGTGCACTCCCTCCGAATTATCCTGGATAATTTACAGGTAATCAACATGTATGGACCAAGAAAATAATCTGGGCCCCAAACTAGACCCACCCCAAAGCTACTGGAGAAAGTTATCTGAACCCTAATCAGCCAGTCCAAAAATATTAGTCAATGCCAAAATGTTTGCATAAAACTGTGGGTCACTCCATGGCTTTCTTAGTTCAGTTTGTCAGGTAAAAATATTTGACCTCACCTTTCCTCCTGTCCAGGAAGCAGTAATTTAACCAGTGACTCTAAAAGGCGTCAGACTTCCTGATTCTCCTCATCTAGATCTATGAGTGTCCCATCTCTACTAGAAATCCACAGATAGAATTCTCTGCCTACAAATCATTTTGTTGTGAATGACACTCCCAGGCAATGACAAGAACATTTTGGATCATCCAAGCTGTGCATCCCCTGGTCCCCACATTGCCGGCCTCTTTGCAGTTTCATAGGCTAGTCGTCCCAGAACGAGTTCATGTTGCTATTGCCCCTAAAAATATTAAGATGCTTCAATATTTCTTTTTTTTAATATTAAGTTGTTTTTGCATTTGATTTATAAGATAAACACCTCATGCCAGAGTCTGTAAAAAGCATGTCTGTATTATCTGTGATAACAGAGACTAGTAAGACATTTAGCATTATTAATAAGATTCCAGAGGATAAATTTTAAATGAACAAACTGCTTTCGAATCCATTAGAAGCATAAGATGCTTCAATATTTCTTAAGCAAAGATTTGTTATTTGGAGATTTTACACTTAAGATTGGGTTCTGACCAATTTGCACAGATAATTAAGGAAGGGCTAAGTATTCTGAAAAATCACAAATTATGTAAGATTGTTTTGCCTGAAGAGAGATAGAAGCCACGTTTCAGGGGAGAAGGGGCAGGGTTAGGAGCCAGGCTGTGGTGTGCTTCTCCGTTCCACTCTGGAATCTTCTATCCTTTCCTCTGAAGTCCATGGCCTTCAGTTATGCCCTTTCCCTCTTTGGTTCTTTTGGGGGGAAGTTTTATTATTATTTGCTAGTTATTGGAGGTGAGAAGTTTTCCTTATGCACTTCTAATCTACCATTTCAACCTCAAACTCTGAGAAAGCCTCATTTCTAAATAGATCTAAATGACATCAGGAGATTAGGAAAAGTTACATCACTTCCAAAGGGTAAGGAAGGAGAAAGGTCTTTATAATGATTAACTAGAAGCCTAATTTCAAAATCTAGGGAGTGTAAGACTTAAGTCGTTTGCTTTAAAAAAAATCCATATACAGTTATTTAAGATAAAACAGCATAAGATTTTATATAAATTATGTGAACAACATAACATTGAATGATTGGATTTTCTTCCATAGTCACTCACTGTAAAAGTACTCATTTCCAGGCTTCCCTGATGGCGCAGTTGTTGAGAGTCCGCCTGCCGATGCAGGGGACATGGGTTCGTGCCCCGGTCCGGGAAGATCCCACATGCCGCGGAGCGGCTGGGCCCGTGAGCCATGGCCGCTGAGCCTGCGCATCTGGAGCCTGTGCCCCGCAATGGGAGAGGCCACAGCAGTGCGAGGCCCACGTACCGCAAAAAAAAAAAAAAACTCATTTCCCTGAACACTGAGAGCAACTTCTGGGTGAGCTCTGAGCTCCAGGGCAAGACAGTAGGCAAATAAGACCCAAAATGAGTGGTTCACAGGAGATGAGGGTTATGGGAGGTATGGTGCTGCTACTAAAACTGAAGAGTGAGTATAGTCCCGTCATTCGTTCATTTCTTAAGTTCTTGATGGGATAGAAAAATAAAATGCAGGGCTTCCCTGGTGGCGCAGTGGTTAAGAATCTGCCTGCCAATGCAGGGGACACGGGTTCGAGCCCTGGTCCGGGAAGATTCCCACATGCCGCGGAGCAACTAAGCCCGTGCACCACAACTACTGAAGCCCAGGCGCCTAGAGCCTGTGCTCCGCAACAAGAGAAGCCACCGCAATGAGAAGCCCGCGCACCGCAACGAAGAGTAGCCCCCGCTCGCCGCAACCAGAGAGAGCCTGCACACAGCAACAAAGACCCAACGCAGCCATAAATAAATTAATTAATTAATTTGTTAAAAAAAGAAAAGGAAAAGAAAATGCAGTCCCTGCCCTCAAAGAAGGAACTTAAAGAAGACAAGCAAACAGTTTCCTAAGTTCTGTAGAGAAGTATGTGCACGATTCTATGGGATGAATGAGAAAAGGCTTCACCGAGGATGCAATGCTTGAGTTCACTCTTAAAAGAAGCTGAGGAATTTTCCAGGTGCTTGAGGAGTGAGGGCATTCCAGACACAGGACACAGCACATACAAGTGCACAGAGGCATGAGAGAGCACAGTGAGTTCAGAGAATAGCACGTTATGCAGTGTGACTGAGAAGACCGTGTACGTGGTGGGGCACAAATGGCAGGGGAGAAGGCTGGCACAGTTGTAAGGACCAGACCGTGATCTGGCCCTGGATGCCTTGCGAACTTGCACACAACATTGGGTTTGACCCGGTGGACAAACAGGCCATTGGAGGATTCACAGTACTAGGAAGAGATACAAGAATACATTTATTTATTTATTTATTTATTTATTTATTTATTTATTTATTTATTTATTTATTTTTATTTTTTATTTTTTATTTTTTTTATTTTTGCAGTACGTGGGCCTCTCACTGTTGTGGCCTCTCCCGTTGCGGAGCACAGGCTCCGGATGCGCAGGCTCAGCGGCCATGGCTCACGGGCCCAGCCGCTCCACGGCATGTGGGATCCTCCCGGACCGGGGCACGAACCCATGTCTGCTGCATCGGCAGGCAGACTCTCAACCACTGTGCCACCAGGGAAGCCCTAGAATACATTTTTAATTGAAGGAATCAAAATCCTCATCTGGTATTAGTTAATATCTTGATTGATATTCATTGGGCACCATACTATAGTTACTTTTACAAACATCAATGCATTTAATCCTCACATCAACCCTTTAAGATAAATGATATTATGTTTGCAAGATCAGCCAAAGGAAGAAAAGTCAGGCCCAGTGCTGTGACTTCTTAAAGTAGGACACCAATTAAGCCTGGGTTAGGATTAGGGTTAACATTAAGGAATGACTCTTCTGTGAAACACCACAGCAATGAGACCAGTATCAGAAAACCATGTTTAGTTTTGCTTCCAGCTTGCAAAAAGAGAAATGCAAGAAAATTGTGAAGGACTCAAAGAAAGGCAGCAGATAAGACTAAATAGATGGAAAAGATTTTCTTTTTTTTTTTGGAGCCAAAAAAAAAATTCTGTAAAGGTATTAGGGTTAATAACTTTCTAAATACCCTCAAATAGAGTAAATAATTATCTCAGGGAAGTTTTCATTCTCTTCTCCCCTGGGAATCTGAAAAAGAGAAAACAGGCTTAAATAATGGCAAGGAAGAGCTTTAAGATATAAGAAAAGGAATAGAAGTAATTTAATCCTTAAATGAGTACCTAAAATAGATATAGAATTTCCATCTCTAGAAATCTTTACAAATAACACCAGCATTTTAATAACAGCAAGCATTTATTGAGCAATTACCATGTGCCGGTTATTCTACTAGGTGCCTTATGTTATCAGCAGCATCACCAAGATCTCTTCCATCATCATCAACACCAAAAAGATCATCATCATCATCATCCTTAGTGGCTAATAATGCCAGCTCTGGAGCCAGACAGCCTGAGTTCTGTAAAATGGGATAAACAGATAAAAGGCAGTTATTAAGATTAACTAAGATGATTTGTCTTGTAGGAGCAGATATCAATGGTGCCATAACAGGCTCAAGGGCAGTCAGAGCAGAGACAGCATTGTGGGACCCCCGCCATGCCCTCCAGTTTCCTTCTTTTATTTTTTCTTTTTCCTTAAAAGAAAAATTAAATTTACTTGTGATTTTAAAAAAAAGATTAAGATGATACACATAAACCCCTTAAAACAGTGCCTAGCATATTGCATTCTCTACAGAAGAATTAGCTTCATCATTTCCTTCATTGCACTTGCTAATATTCATCAACCTGGACTGCGGGCCAGGCACCCAGTCAAGTACTTTACATTCATTGTGCTATTTAGTCCTTACAATAACCAGTCAGTATTATTTTCTACATTCGATAGATAAAGAGACTGAGCCACATAAATTATCTCAATTCTCACAATCTTATGAAATACAGATATTTTGTTCCCACTTTATAGTGAGGGAACTGAAGATTAGGAAGATGTCATAGCTTGTCCTGGGTCCCTGTGGCTAGCGAAGCAGGTGTCTGAGCCCAGAGCCCAGGTCCCTATGATCTCTTAAGCCTGTTATCGTCTTCCAACTCTACAACTCTGTGAAAAGTATAACTTTCACATATACTCTTAAAACATTTTGCGTCATTATCCAAATGCCAACACAGGATCCTCATCTGGTATTAATGTCTTGATTGGTATTCATTGGGCACCAAGCTCTAGTTACTTTTACAAACATCATTGCATTTAATCTTCACATCAACCCTTTAATATAAATGATGTTTTATTTACAAGATCAGCCAAAGGAAGAAAAGTCAGACCCCCTGCTGTGACTTCTTAAGTATTTTCAAGTGTTTCCCTTATCGAATCTTCTTCTTTTTTTTTTTTTTTTAATCCAAGGTGTTTTTCTCAAGTGGGGCTTCTGAAGTCCTCAATTTGGAAAGATAGTGCCAGTTGCAAACAGCTGCTGGCCAAGGATAGACAGGACCTCATGTGGAATATGAATCTTTAGATTGCAACGAAAACAGGAAGACCTGGATTTGGTCACCTTTTGGCCATCTCCTGCCAGTCCTGTGTGGTTTTGATTGACAATAACATCCAGCTGTCTTGAGGTTATTGTGTAATCCCGGTAACAATGGGTGTTTCCTCAGTGATCAGCACAGAGTCGGGCCAGGAACTAGCAAATCATCATTCGGGGTGACTTTGAAAGCACAGCTTCAAGCCCATGCATTGAGAGGCTGGGCTGAGATCTGAGGAAAGGGAACATCTTGCCGCGCGTGTCGACGCTGCGTCCGCATGTGCCTCTGTTGCATCACGGGTCACTCTTCTCAATTAAGACAGCTGTCATCAGTGACCTTCCTTTGCTTCTTGACTGGATTCTTCATGGGATATCATAGAGTCCCAGTGATTGGACCTTTTATGAATCAGTAGCAAGAGTTTTCTCATTAGAATAGTAGGGTCTATAATAACTTCAATTATACTCGGTTCAGAATCTGAATCTCTGATTCCAGCTTTCCCTAACAATAGAAAATATCCATTTCTACAAAAAGCCACTGATTTTTTTAAGGTTTTTAAATTTTTTTTTATTTATTATTTATTATTTTTTTATATTTTTGCAGTACATGGGCCTCTCACTGTTGTGGCCTCTCCTGTTGCGGAGCACAGGCTCCGGACGCGCAGGCTCAGCAGCCATGGCTCACGGGCCCAGCTGCTCCGCAGCATGTGGGATCTTCCCAGACGGAGGCACAAACCCATGTCCCCTGCATCGGCAGGCAGACTCTCAACCACTGAGCCACCAGGGAAGCCCAAAGCCACTGATTTTAATCATATCTTCTCTCCAGTGTTTTTTCTAATCTACAATCAGTAATTTCATTCTCAGGCTAAACTAAACTAGCCTTTCTCTGATTGCTTTGCCTAGCATGATATCTCCATGAACCAACAATTACGTTCCATTTTTTTCTTTAGTGGTTCAAAATGAACTTGTGTTCAGATAAATGGTGTTTGTGAACACTGATGTGTGACGTGCACTGTGCCTGGCACTGAGGGCACAAAGATTAATAAGATATTGTCTCTGTACTCACAAAGGTATTAACTTCAAGAGGCAGGGAAGACAGGCACCTGCACAGATCATTTCTGTTTAATATGTAAGCGTCTAGGTAGAAGAATGAACAGTATGCAGTGGATGCCCAGAGGAAGGGGATTCTAGGATAGACTTTGAAGGAAAGAATCCATGACCTGAGTCTTGAAGGACACACGAATATTAACCAGACAAAGAAGGGTGAAAACAATGCCCAGCAGAGGGCACAGCACAGACAAAGGCCTGACACTGTGGTCTCAGGTGTGAGCTGAGGTCCAGCCAAGGGCAGGATACCACTCAGTGTGAGATGCAAAAGGCTTTGAGGCTGAGTGGCAGGTTGGTGCCAGGTAAAGAACTTTATTCTGAGCCCCTACTTTGCTGTATGTAAAGAATGGAAAGCATTTCCCCATTCGCTTTGTTTAATCTATAGTAACTGTGTTTCACCCAGTGGACATTTACTGAATATCTATTTTGCCTAAGAGTTCTTGCCTTCAACAGCTAACCTTCTAGTGAAGAAGACACGTTTAGTTGTAAGAGAAGACACAATATGGTAGATGCCACAGAATGATTTTTAACAAAGTGCTATGGTTATGTGGACAGATGTGCGAGCAACTTCTAGGTTGGGCAGTTAGGGAAAGACTCACAGAGGAAATGTCGTTTGAGCTGGACCAAGAAGGATGAGTATGGTTTCAATTGACAACTCTTCTAAGGATGCGGATGGAAAGATAGTCTTGAGCAGAGCTTCTCAAACCTTCTGTGGAGAGGGGCCAGGTTTTTTTTCAAGTGATCACAGATGAATTTCTCTTTTTTTACCCTTTTTTTTTTTAAGATCAGTCCTTCAAACACATTGTTAATTGGGAAAATAATGCCTTCATGTTTGTGTTTCTCTAACATTCAAGTAACAAATGTAGTGGCTCCTAAGGAAGCTTATTTCTATAGTAGCTCAGTAGACTGTTCCCAGTAACTCCTTACAAAGACTACCTTGTTCTTCAACTCTCTTTTCCTTTTCACGGACTAATACTTTTATAAAATAAAATAGAAATGAATTACTGAAAAAATGATATAAAAAATAACATACGAAATACAAGCCCATATTATTTAATATTAGATTCAACAAACATAAAATTACTTTGTCAAATTGCCATCTAAGTTTCTAAATGATTACTGTCAACTTCTGTGACCTGTTTCATCACAGACCAGTAACAAGTGTTCACACACCAAAGGCAATCTGGGTAGCTCTAGTCAAGACAGAAGAAACCTATGAGCCAGGGACAAAGACTACAAAGAATACAAGGCTGTTTAGAGAATGGCAAACAGTCCAACGTGACTAGAGTTCAGAGTTTTGGGATGGGCTTGTGGGCAGGGAGTAATAGGAGAGAAAACTAGAGAGAAGGTGAATCCATGCTGATTGTCTTTTGTAACCAGTGAGGAGCATGGATGTGACTGAGAAAGGCAGTGGTGTGGTTTTATCTTCTTTAAGAAGTTTCATAATCGTGCAGTTACTAAGTCTTAGAGGAGAGAGAGGTGGAAGAAGCCAGGAAGTCATATCATAACATTACTTCAGTTATTCAGGTAAGAAGTGATGGGAACCCAAACCAGGGTAATTGAAGTGAAAATGCAAAGGATGGGACAGTTGGGAGGTATGACCAGAAGACAGTGACTGATGGAACTTGGGGTGAAGGGGATGGTGAGGTTTTCAAGCCCTAGGGGACAGAACTAAGGAACACAGGAAGAAGAGAGGCTTGTGGAGAAAGCAGATGTTTGGTTTGGCTGTTATTATGTTTTCTCACTACTGGGACACCTATGGAAAAATGTCAAGCAAGCATGGTATTTGAAGATTTTAAGATATGACTTGAGTTCAAGAGCAAGGTTAGGACCAGATAGGCTTACATATCTGTATAGATATGTCTGTATTTTTCTGGTCATCTGTGTAGAGAAATGGCCCAAACCAAGAGGGAAGATGTGTTGATGATGGTGAGGGTATAGAGCAAAGAGGGGGAAAGGTAAAGACGGGCCTGTCAAGGAACATCTGCATTTCTGGGGAGAGGAATAAAATGCTAGTTACTCTTTCTTAGCACACGAATGGCTCTTCACTTAGCACGTGGCATCAGTGGCCATGAGAGGACAGCGTCAGCCGAGCGCAGCCTAGAAGTACAGTCCTGACTTCCAGGCTGCGTGAGCAAAGGCATCGAACGCAATCTTTGCCGGGTGACCATTAAAAGGATTAAAATACTAAAAAGCTGTAAACAGTACAAAACCCATATGACAGAAATTGGAGAAGAATGCTAGTGACATACAAGAAGCTTTGAAGAGTTTTTGCGAAATTTAATGCAGTGTGACCCCTATGAGTAATAGTACCAAAGACAATTCAAACTTCCTAAGAAATAGCATTCCTAGCAAGTAAGTACAGGAGACCACAAATCACATTAACATCTCTTGCTTGGAGAGGCAGGGAGTAGAAGAGAGAACCCTAGAGCTGGTGAGAAGCAGGTCACTTGACCTCCATGTTGTCACTGCCAAGCAGCAACATTTGAAAGCAACAGCTCTGAGGAGCAGTGGAGGGGTGGAGAGGTCTAGACTTTATGCAGTGGCATAAAGCGACAAGCTGGAAAGGCAGTAACTCTGGGAAAGGGGCCAGACCAGCCTCAACTTATACTTGGCTTAAAGACCAGATCAAACAAATGCCAAATGGCCCCATTGCAATGGCTTTTCCAAACAAAATAAGAAATGATGTGGAGATGAAGTTCTCATGCTGTGACTGTCCGTAGTTCCAACTCCTTCCCTGCAGAGTTCTTGAGCTAGTACTATAGCTTTCCTTCAACTACTAACACCAGTCTAAAATCTTCAAGGAGAATTCTAATAATAACAAAGTGGAGAATCCATCCAATCTGTGGCTGCACAGTTTTGAGCAGCCATCCTATCATCCAAGAATGAGGACACAAAAAAATTACATAAGATGAGCTCTATGAAATAATTCTGCAGGGAGGCAGAATAATAGAAATTCAAGATGTAGAAGAAGAAGATGCTGATAGGCTAGAATATTTTCTTCAGAAAACATCACATTTTTAGAAAACATCTGCTTTGTGTTCTCAAAATTCAAAGAAACCTGAAGTATGTGAAATAAGGAAAGACTAGAAGAAAACTACAAGTGCAGTGCCAAAGCTGAAATCTACATTAAAAGTAGAAAGAACAGACTCAATCCAGTCTTAAGTACTAATGTGAAAGGAAAACTTGAATTGTTATTCCATACTGAAGAGGTAAATCTATGAGAAAGCTGGTCAACAAAAACAGAGCAGAGAGCTAACACATAGAGCCATGAGCCATACCAACAAGTAGAACAGTACTTGGCCCATGGTAAGTGCTCAGTAAGTATATGCTGTACCAACGATATTCCCGAAGAGGCCACCAAAAAGCACGCATAAACAATAATTCAAGTAATAGTAAAAGAAAACTGTGCTGAGCCAAAGACAGGCTTAAGTCAATGGATCAAAAGACCTTTACTGAGTACCAGGCAAAGTTAATGAGAAGAGATAAGCACCTCGCCACAGCCTCATGGAATTTTAACATTTTGAAAACAAAGAAAATAAGAATGTAAAAAAAAAGAAAAAGAGGGCTTCCCTGGTGGCGCAGTGGTTGAGAGTCCGCCTGCCGATGCAGGGGACATGGGTTCGTGCCCCGGTCCGGAAAGATCCCACATGCCGCAGAGCAGCTGGGCCCGTGAGCCATGGCCGCTGAGCCTGCGCGTCCGGAGCCTGTGCTCCGCAACGGGAGAGGCCACAGCAGTGAGAGGCCCGCGTACCGCAAAAAAAAAAAAAAAAAAAAAAAAAAAAAAGAAAAAGAAAATATCCTAAAAGCATACAGGCAGACAAAAACTAAGCTATTGTCCAAGAAAGAAAAATTCATCTTACATTAATTGTCCCTGAAACATTGAACACCAGAGATCGTGAAACAACGTCTGCAGGATCTGGGGGGAGAAAAGTTGTGACCCAAGAATTCTCTACTCAGCCGAAGTACAAAGGTGACACAAAGACATTTTCAGATATTCAGAGACTTAAAATATATGTCACTTAAGTATCCTTTTGAAAATAATTTTGAAGTAAATATGTATACATACATGTGCACACACACATCTGTACATACATATGTGTAAATATTCCAGCCAGTTAAGAGAGGAATCAAATTCCTTAAGAATGGGAAACCTGTGGTATAAAAGGACCAGCAATGAGAATTGGAAGCAGTTAAACACAGATTCAGATCTAAATAATTGTGGTAAATATGTTTAAAAGAAAACTCAAATATCAAGAATAATGTTTTTAAAGATACACAATATAAAATAGTACATTTAAAAATAATAAATAAGGCCTAAATTCCCATATTGTCTCAAAAATTAAACAAAAATCAGAGGTTGATATCAAGAAACAGAAGGTTTGTAGTGAGGTGGATGGGCCTAGAGTCTGTCCTACAGAGTGAAGTAAGTCAGAAAGAGAAAAACAAATACCGTATGCTAACACATATATATGGAATCTAAGAAAAAAAAAAGGTCATGAAGAACCTAGGGGCAAGACGGGAATAAAGACACAGACCTACTAGAGAATGGACTTGAGGATATGGGGAGGGGGAAGGGTAAGCTGTGACAAAGTGAGAGAGTGGCATGGACATATATACACTACCAAACGTAAAATAGATAGCTAGTGGGAAGTAGCTGCATAGCACAGGGAGATCAGGCGGTGCTTTGTGATCACCTAGAGGGGTGGGATAGGGAGAGTGGGAGGGAGGGAGACGTAAGAGGGAAGAGATATGGAACATATGTATATGTATAACTGATTCACTTTGTTATAAAGCAGAAACTAACACACCATTGTAAAGCAATTATACTCCGATAAAGATGTTAAAAAAAAAACACAAAAAACTGAACAGCAGTTGACAATTGACCTAGGGATGACGTGGACACAGTAACATATGGTCAGAAACCACTGGAAGTTGAGAGGCTTTGCCAGTGGTCCAGGTGCGAGATGTGAGGGAAAGAGCAGTCAAAGATGATCCCCGGGTATGTGGCCTGAACAGCTGAAAGAATGGGGTTGCCCTGTTGCCTTTTGTTGAGAGAACTTGGGGAGAGTGGGCGATGGGCTCTAGGGCTCAGTTTTGAACTGTTAAGTTTAAAATGCCTGTTATACATGCTCACTGATATGTGTAGTTCCCAGCTCCTTTGAAGTACAAAATATCTAATTCTTGAAGGAAAGATGTGAAATTGCTCACAAAAACTCCTTGTAAAATGACAGTAAGTTGTCACCCAAAGTAATAGTTTAGTTCCACATCACCATCCAAGAGTACAAACTCTTCTAACAAGAATCGTCTTTGTTAAGTACATGAACCACCATTTTTTTTTCTGGCAATGAGATGTCACTTCAAGAAACAGAGAATTCCCTAAAATAACAAGGTCTGTATCTGCTCTTTTTTTTTTTGACATTTCACCGTTTAGAGCAGCTGGCAACCTAACAGGTATTTAGTAGAATATTTTTTTACTATGTCAAAATATCGAGAATCAGGGACTTCCCTGGTGGTCCAGTGGTTAAGACTCCACGCTCCCAATGCAGGGGGCCCGGGTTCGATCCCTGGTCAGGGAACTGAATTCCACATGCCACAGATAAGAGCCCGCATGCGGTAACTAAAAGACCCTGCACGCCACATCGAAGGTCTTGCACGCGGCAGTGAGGATCCTGCGTGCCGCAACTAAGACCTGGCACAGCCAAATAAATAAAATAAATAAACAAGTATTTAAAAAATATATTGAGAATCACAAAGAAAATTTTTTTATTGTTTCCACTGATTTATAATTTGTTATTTTACAAATACTGTACAAAAGTTTACCTTAATTCTTTTTCGTTTGACGCAAATTAATAGCAAAAAGTATTTTGTTGGTCGAACATGGAGAAATGTTAAAATAATGGGAGCTAATGTTTAATGAAAGAATCACTGCTCCCAGGTATCCTCCATATCCATTTACATGTATTTGTTCACCCAACAAGTATTTAGTGATGGTCATCTATATGTTTTACTCTGTAGAATGGATGTGCTTTCTACAAAAATTGCTACTTAAACCTTTCTAATCTTTTCATGAAATAATTCTAAAGGAATAATAGAAGATTGGCTTGCTGGTAGAGTTTACAGATAAAAGAAGTCTTGCTTAACCATAACCCAAATAAGTGAAGACTTAAGACTTAAGACTTAGAATACTTTCAGGGCTGAAATCACAAGACAAAGTTCACAAACCGCAAGATAATTGGTTTTTGTCAAGTTTATTCCTCCTAAATGTCCTCACTGCTATAGATGTGTGTGTGTGTGTGTGTGTGTGTGTGTGTGTGTGTGTGTGCACGTGTGCTCACACTTTCTGGTAACCAAATTATTTCTCAGAAAATGAATTAACCAGAATATATCATCCTCTGAGCATTTCAGTTAATCTAAGTGTTCTTTACATGAAAGTAATAAAACTGTATTTCTTTTTTAAGAAAGTCTGTAACATAGACTTTTTACTAGTGAAACCTGTCTTTATATATAATGAATTCTCATTAGTATGAATTTATTCCATAATACAAAACAGATGGACATATTTATAAGAATACTTTTCTTCATGCAATAGGAATATACAATAAAGAACATGTCTGGCCCTTTGTTATAAATAAATGAATTTCTTTAAATACAGTAGGAACTTACTATTTAAAGAAGTATTTCAACGAGTCCCATAAAATACACAGACCAAAATAATCAATATTTCTATTCCAGCCCTCAGTAAATTTTTAAAGAGCCCCCCTTCCAGTGCATTGCCTTTAAGAGCACCCATCCTGACGGGCCTCTTCCTGTTTTGAGTTTCCAAGTATTGGTGGGCTGGCTAGATGATAGATAATAAATTATCTGTCCATATTTATCTGCAAGTTATATACTTGAAAATGAATGAATAGTGCTACTATATAAAAATGTCTTTGTGCCCATAGTTCTGGATCAAAAGGCTGGTACATACTTTCACTTCTCAAAAACAAAAACTACTAGTTCATTGAAAAAAAGGTCAATAACAAGCAGAATCAAAAGTAATTCATGGGCTTCCCTGGTGGCGCAGTGGTTGAGAGTCTGCCTGCCAATTCAGGGGACACGGGTTCGTGCCGCGGTCTGGGAAGATCCCACATGCCGCGGAGCGGCTGGGCCCGTGAGCCATGGCCGCTGGGCCTGCGCGTCCGGAGACTGCGCGTCCGGAGCCTGTGCTCCGCAACGGGAGAGGCCACAACGGTGAGAGGCCCGCGTACCGCAAAAAACAAACAAACAAACAAAAAAAAGTAATTCATTTCAGGACTTCCCTTGTGGTCCAGTGGTTGAGACTCCACGCTCCCGGTGCAGGGGCCCTGGGTTCAATCCCTGGTTGGGGAAATAAGATCCTGCATGCTGCACGGCATGACCTAAAAAAAAAAAAAAAGTAATTCATTTAGCCACAAATAAAAATTTAAAAGAAAAGAATTTTAGCCACAAGAATGGCTAAAATTAAAAGAAAAAAAGAAGCTGTCAATGTCAAGCGTTGGTGAGGATGCAAGCAAAGGAAACCCTCATACACTGCTCCTGGGAATGTAAATTGGAAAAACTACTTTGGAAACCTGTTTCACAGTACCTCCTAACAGCTGAGCATATCTAGGATTTCCACCCAACAGAAATACACACATACCTGCTGCAAAAGACATGTTCAGGGATGCTCATGGCGGCATTACTCGTAATACCCCCAAACTGGAAACAACACAGTTGTAGATGAGATATAAATTGTGATGCATGATCAAAATCACATGATTGGACATTGTTACAGCAGAGACAGAGAATGCTGCTGGGCACAACAGCATCGGTGCCTGTCCTGGGAATGATGTTGAACCAAAGTAGCCAGACACAGAAGAGTACATACTGTATGATTCCACTTTATGAAGTTCAAAAACAGGCAAACCTAACCTGTGATGATAGAAGTCAGGTGGGGGGTTTCCTTTGGCAGGTGCCAGGTCAAGTCCAGAAGAAGAGGCCCCGAGAGGCTAGGAAGGTGCAGGTGTTACAAGGGCATGTTCACTTTTAAAGTTCATTGACTCTGCACTTAAGATTTATGCACTTTGTTACGAGTAGGTTACACTTAAATTTTAAAAGCTGACCCGAAAAAGGGGGTAGCAGATTTATTGGAAAAAGCATATCCCTTCTTTACTCTCACCCCAAATTTTATTGAGTTTTTTTCTTTTATTGGTATACAAAACGGAAACAAAGTCTTCAAGCTAGAGAGGACCTTAAAAGATGATAATCATATATAGGAAAAGAAGCAAACCAGCACAAGAAAATTAAGACCTAAAGTCCCTAGGTTCTTACATAATGGTGAATCCAGAGACGGCAGACAAACATAATATTCTAAGGGAAAAATAAGTATTTTGTACCTCGATAACCCCCTTACCAAGGGCAATAATGGGTCCCCTAGAAAGGACCCCCCTTTTATTATCATTTTTACTAATTATTAGCATGTACACCAAAAGAGGAATTCTGCAGTGCTGTTGCACTGGTTGTTTGACATACATTCACTGGGTCGTGGCCCTATTGCTCTTAAGTCGGACCTTTTCCCCAAATTCACACCACCTGTAATTCCCTTCTTGTGCCTTTAGTCTGTGACAGCAGCCTCTATGCTCTAACTCTGATCTGGAATTGATATCAGTAACGCAGGATTTTGCAAACCTCTCATAAGGAGTTAACATTTGTTCACTTATAGTCTTGAAGAGCTGACTCATAATAAATTAGCTTTGGTAGTTAGCTTAGCTGGCTGGTGAGATTTCTACCTCACAAGCGTGCTAAAGAAAATTGAAGACAAAGTTCTTCTGGTAAATGATAAATGTACTAGTATACTTCAGTCAAATATAGGAATATCTAAAATAGCAAACCATTATTATTCCACATAGCTTCATTACAGTGAGGATCTTTATAAATATATGTAGAGGATAACCCACTAAATAATTATATTTAGATAATAATACTCCTATCTGATTGTCATAAAGCATGCAGTTGTCTGTGGTATTCTTTGGCAATCTTTTTTTTTTTTTTAAACAAGATGTTGGGGGTAGGAGTTTATTAATTAATTTATTTATTTTTGCTGTGTTGGGCCTTCGTTTCTGCGCGAGGGCTTTCTCTAGTTGTGGCAAGCGGCGGCCACTCTTCATCGCGGTGCGCGGGCCTCTCACTATCGCAGCCTCTCGTTGCGGAGAACAGGCTCCAGACGCGCAGGCTCAGTAGTTGTGGCTCACAGGCCTAGTTGCTCCGCGGCATGTGGGATCCTCCCAGACCAGGGCTCGAACCCGTGTCCCCTGCATTAGCAGGCAGATTCTCAACCACTGCGCCACCAGGGAAGCCCCAGCAATCTTAAATTTAAATCTCAGGAGTATAAACTAGCATAATGGAATGCTTTCCTGGGTGTGACATTCAGTAAATCTTATCACTTTTGTTATGGTGATATGGTCATTTGTTTGTTTATGTGGTTTTACTTAATTATGTCTGTATGCTTATTAGTATAGTTTTTAGATATTATTCAAAAATATATATCCAGGGACTTCCCTGGTGGCACAGTGGTTAAGAATCCGCCTGCCCACACAGGGGACATGGGTTCGAGCTCTGGTCCGGGAAGATCCCACATGCCGCAGAGCAGCTAAGCCCATGCGCCACAACTACGGAGCCTGCGCTCTAGAGCCTGTGAGCCCCAACTACTGAGGCCGCATGCCACAACTACTGAAGCCCTTGCACCTAGAACCTGCGCTCTGCAACAAGAAAAGCCACCGCAATGAGAAGCCCGCACACCGCAACAAAGAGTAGCCCCTGCTCGCTGCAACTAGAGAAAGCCCGCATGCAGCAACGAAGACCCAATGCAGCCAAAAATAAATAAAATAAAAACAAAAATTTATTTAAAAATATATATATATACCATAGCATAGGCATTCATGTGTTGATATAAATAATGAACCTTATTAACAGTTCTGATGTCCTGTTTCTAGTATAATTGTTCTTAATATTTCTTAGATCTGACTCTGTCCCAACTTAGAGAACGAGCAATTGCTGAGAGTCTTAGACAGTTATTTAGGAGATTTTTAGTATCCCTAAAACTCCAGATAATGAAATGAAAGATTTTCATCAAGTTGTAAATCTGCTAGGTTTTAGCCGTTTTGTGCATTCTTTTGAGTGCTGATGTTGGGGCAGAAAGATGAAGTTTGGAAAACAAAGTATGTTTCCTATAATTAATTATCCACCCAAGTCTCAAAATGCTTAATTATCAATAGCAAACTAGCTTAAAATAAACTACATTGAAGCTAATGTCAAAATAGACATGGAATGAACTAATTTCCTAAGCAGTTATTTTCTCCATAATTCGTTGCACTTAGCAGGCAATTCAGCTACTTCTATTATTAAAGAATAGATTTACTAGTGAAAAAAACACATTCCTTCAAAGTCACTTTTCAGACTTTGATTAACACTTAGAAGCTTACAAATTAGGGACAATTCCCAGTTATTTGAGAAAATATTACTGTCGGACTTCCCTGGTGGCACAGAGGTTAAGAATCCGCCTGCCAGTGCAGGGGACACGGGTTTGAGCCCTGGTCCAGGAAGATCCCACATGCCGTGGAGCAACTAAGCCCGTGCACCACAACTACTGAGCCTGCGCTCTAGAGCCCGCGAGTTACAACTGCTGAGCCCGCGTGCCACAACTACTGAAGGCTGCGCACCTAGAGCCTGTGCTCCACAGCAAGAGAAGCCACCACAATGAGAAGCACGCACACCACACCGAAGAGTAGTCCCTGCTCGCTGCAACTAGAGAAAGCCCTCGCACAGCAATGAAGACCCGACACAGCCAAAAATAAACTAAATAAAATAAATTTATAAAAAAGAAAAAAGAAATGCAGAGTATCAGGCCTCAGCCTGGACCTACTGAATCAGAAATTGCTTTTTAACAAGATCCTTAAGTTATTTATATGCCCATTAATGTTGGAGAAGCCCTGTTCTCTGTAACCTGCAAGCTGGTCCCAAAAGTATATCTCATAAAATTATAAAAGGATATTTTTAAATCCTTTTGAGGAAGAAAAAAGAGCATTTATTTTTTAATTATAAAAGTCACACGCTCATTATATGAAGATTGGAAAATACAGGAATTTAAAGAAAATAGTATCACCCGTAATTCCACAACACAAAAATAACCATGACTATTAATATTTTTGTTTTTTCCTACATACTTTTCTTTGCATATATATATATATAAAATATACATGCATATACATTGAGAGAATACTATATATGCATGCTTTTACATCATACTTTTATCACTTAACGCTTTATAGTAAGCAATCAACTTTTGTTCAATACATTTTTATTGAACACCAGCTAGGTATCAGGCACTGTTCTAGAAGCTGAAGTTACATAAGGGCTCTTATCCCCATGAACCTTACTTTCTAGCAGAGCAAGCAGATAAGACAAAGAGATAAACAGTACTTTTGTAAATAGTGATAAGTACGAAGGAAGTAAAACAGAGTAATAAGCTACAGAGAGACACAATGCTTTTTTTCTTTTTTAATAACCCATGCTCATGATCTGGCCCTCTTCAGTTCCTTTAAGATTCACAGTATAATTTCTAGTCTTACAAAAAACTGTGATATTCTCTACACTTACTATTTGGATAAACTGAGAGTTACATGTTTTACTTAATTGAATTACATAACACTGGAAATTTAACAGCTTCCCTTGAACTTTTATTTATTTATTTATTCGTTTATTTATTTATTTATTTATTTATGGCTACGTTGGGTCTTCTTTGCTGCGCGCAAGCTTTCTCTAGTGGTGGCGAGCTGGGGCTGCTCTTCTTTGTGATGCATGGGCTTCTCACTGCGGTGTCTTCTCTTGTTGCTGGGCACAGGCTCTAGGCACGTGGGCTTCAGTAGTTGTGGCACGTAGGCTCAGTAGTTGTGACTCGCGGGCTCTAGAACGCAGGCTCAGTAGTTGTGGCGCACGGGCTTAGCTGCTCCACGGCATGTGGGATCTTCCCGAACCAGGGCTCGAATCTGTGTCCCCTGCATTGGCAGGTGGATTCTTAACCACTGTGCCACCAGGGAAGCCCCTCCCTTGAACTTTTAGATGGGTGTGCAGTGTGTGAGAGATAGTTCTTCATGGTCTGTGAATCAGTCACTCCAACTTCTGCTAGCTCTAAGCGTGCTGTGATCTATTTTACAAAGCCTAGGGGTTTCTCCTCTCTTTAATTGCAAGGTCTGTCCTATGAAATGTAGCCCTCTATGCGTATGTTCTTGTAACAAATTTAAACCCAGATTCCTCCTCTCAGGGAGTCTTACCTTCATAGGTCTTGTTGGAAGTGTTTTCATTTCTGCAGCAAAGGATCTTGCTTCACTTATAGTATATTTGCATCGTACGGCTCTTATCTATTTGCTCATTATTCTTATGCTCTACTGTAGTGTAATGTTTTTTAATCCATTTAAATAATAATTGGGAATTTTAGGTCAAATTAAAAGTCAGTTGCCTATGCTGCCAATGGAAATAATTCAGTAGAATGATACCTGCTATGCTCAGCCAAGATCATATGTTTGTCCTCCAGATATGACAACCAGGTCACAATTAACCCCTCTGCCTTTTACCTTGGCAAGTTTCTTTTGCCATCAACTATAAGATATATTCTGTTTTCAGGCACACCAAAATCTGGGGAGGGGAGTAGACTTATTAGTTAGAATTTTAGCATTTTATATTTCCTCTACAATGAGATGGCGGGGGCTTAAATTTATTTTTACTACAGTTGGAATCTGGAATCTGCATTAAAAATCACAATAAATCACTTAATCTGTGGCTATTGCGATGGTTCTTTACAGGGTAAAAGCATCACTGGTTAATAAGACCATGTAGCAACTAGTGGAATTGGGTAGGGAGTCCTCAGGTCAAGGTCATTGACCTGACAAGGTCATTGCCTTGCCAGTGTATTGATGAAACTTTGAAAATCAGTGCTTACTGGTAACAGTGACACTGCTGTTACATAACATATCATGAAATTGTGTTCCAGTTCTAATCCCGTATTCCTCTTAAACCCAGCTTGAGAATCCAACTTCCAAGCCACTACTGCTGACTACTGCTCTCACATTCTCTTGAACTTTCTGCAGTTCTTATTTTCCAGTCTAGACTAGTCAGTGAGATTCTGTTCTCGTCTATGAAAGGCATTAGAAGCACTGCTCTGCAGCCTGGTACCTCCAAGAGTTATAGATTCTCCAGATTGAAAGGTACCTAAATGGTCATCCGCCGCTGTGGTTCCCAGCAGAGAGTATCCTGGAGGCCTGAGGAATTATCCACTCCAGACGTCAGGAATGTCAGGGAAGAGGAGATGGGAGCCAGGTCCCAATCGTGTTGCAGGGGAGGGAGCCTGAGAAGAAAAGCACTGCATGATGGGGCTTGTCTGTGTTATCCGTAGCTCAGTGGGAAAGGATTCTAGGAGGCTCTGCCCACCCCTTCCACCTGTCGCCTCTGGCTGTCTATCTTATAAAGCTACATGAGCTCATTGAGCTATGCTCCAATGAGTCCCATTGTCCTATAAGATCATGAGGCTCTTACCAAGGTCACACATCAGGAAAGAACATATTTCCAAGGGGCACGTACCTGGTAGTTCCTGAAATTAACTACTCGCCAAATTTAATATCTTTATGCCGGTACCTTTGGAGTTTCTCTCTCTTTATTTCATGTACACGTGAATATATATCTGTATTCAAATGTGGTATTTTGCATCTGTTTGCAGCAAGGGTATCAGGAACAGGAAAACAATACATAGAGTACTACCCCAGAGTTATACCGTGTGGAGCTTCTTTGTGTAGTGGTTGATCTGCCCCTAAAATAGAGACTGGCTGCCTAAAGCTTGACTTTTTCGATGACAGTGCTGTCATACAGCCACCTCCAATGAAACCGTGATGAAAGTGTGCTTACAGTAATGTGGACTTAATTGTCCATAATGTGTCTCATCATCATCACCATACCAGCTAACACAGATTGCCAGGCTCTTTCTCAGCTAATTCCATGTAGTATCTCATTTAATCTTTACAGTAACTCACTAAAGTAGAAACTAGTGTTGTCTTCACTTTTAAGAGGAGGATGCTGCAATGCAGACAGGTTCAAGAACTTGCTTGAGGTCAGATACCTGATCGTGGTGAAGGAAGGACTGGAGCCAGGCTGTCCGACTCCAGAGCCCATGATCTTAACTACAGCTCTAGTTTGTATGCATAAAAGTATTTTAGCTTTTCTTCCCACTTCTTACTGTAAATATCAGCTGTGATAAACCTATACCTGGATTGGGATATTGTAACTCTTTATCATTTAACTATCATCTTAGTCCACTTGGCATAGTTTTAAGCATTATGTGCAAATACCTTTAGAAAAGTAATTCAGGAGGTTTCTGAATATAGATGATCAGAGCGACAGTAGGGTACCGAATGTTCACGTACTATTGTTCTCAACTGTTCCCATTTGCACTGTAAGTCACAGAGAACCGGCGTAACAACTTCTCCAAAAGGAAGAGCCTGAAGATCACATTTTCTCTGTGCTTGCAGACAGCGTTAATAAGTTCAAGCTGATTATTGTGTTACCTAATAAATTCTCTAGGAGTACCGTGACGGATAATCTATAAGAAATGCATCACCATTACATTTCCAGATATTGCATGTTTCTCCAGAGGTTCATTTGCATACCATTTTCCTGTTCGTGTGTGTTGTGAGTTCATTTTGTCATTCCATATGTTAAAACACTTATAATGAGCAAAATCTACACAAAGGGCATTTCTTTGTCAGCAGAGCAGAAACCAGTCCATTTATGAAACTGTGTCCATGCAGGACCATCACATTTTGAAAAGATCCCTGGTGTGTTTCCTGTTACTCTTGCATAAAATGTGTCAGGGACCCTGCAGAACTCATTAAAGTAAGGATTTGTGTGTATGTCATTGTAGGCTAAAGGTAAAGAAAGACAGTGGCTAAGACACCAAGCTACTGGGGAACTAGATGATGCCAAGATCATTGATGGGCTGACTGGAGAAAAAGCCATCTACAAACGCCGGGGTGAGCTGGAGCCACAAGTAAGTACCGGTGCGCTAGGCGCCTCAGATCTGCAGTTTGGTCTTCTTTACAGGCAGATGCTTCCTTGAGTTGCTGTCTTTGTCAGAACACCATAAACCCTGAATATGGCAATCAAGGAAAGCATTACACTTTTTAAAATTAGAAAATAACAAATATTATACTGTTTATTATATGAGTCAAGATCCCAGCATGAGTCAAGAAACACCAGGCACACTCAAACTGAGCAATTGAAGGAACAGTTAATATTTACAAAAGTAAGGGTGGCGTTTACGAAATCCAAAAAGAGACGGTGTGGTCTCCCGACAGCAAGGAGCTGACCCATCCCTCGGTCTAAAGGGGCAGAGGAGAGAGCACTTACTGGAACTTAGAAAAGGTGATTTATGGAGAGGGCTGCCCACCAGGGGCTGCGGCCTTCAGCAGAAGGAGAGCCCACCCACGGGCCACAGCAGAGAAGGAGCTGAGGGAGTCAATATTTCCCCCTCACCTGCTGATCTCCTGCCAGCGCCTTCCATCAGCAGAACCCACCGGAAGCCAGCAGCCAGGAGAGAGGCCAGTGCCATCTGGAAAACAGATCAGCTCCCAGGACACAGGGCAGGGTGCCCTGGAGGGGGAACTGAAGACACTTGGTGCCACTGAATCCCAGAGGGTGATGCAAATGAAAGCACAAGAGCAATCTTGGTGGTTTTCCGCTGTCCTGTTCCTTTAAGGATCTGTGTCATTCTTATATCCGAAGAAATTTTCAGAAAATAAGGAATTCTCCCTTAAATAACTCTAATTATAGTGTGTAAAGTTTTCGACAGCCATAATATTAAAATATTTGCAATAATACAATGGCCAAAAAACGGCAATAAGGTGAGTCTCTTAGAGGCTTCTGTGACTTCCAGTATCTCCAAGTAACCAGAATTGCTGAGTAGCCACTGGGAGCTGGGGGTGCGGTGACAGGTGGGGGGAAGGGAGCCACTTACTCCATCTAAATGTTGATTCAGAGAGGTTCCTGAAGTCACTGCGATGAGAGTTCTTCCTTCTGTGTCCTTGGTATGCGTCAACAGCTGCTTTCTCTACTAACTCACTGTGGTCCACAAATGTGTTTAGATTCATCTGAAATTGTGAGTCGCCGTGGAAGTGGATGAGGCACTGTTCTTAATTCTGGCAGACTCAACAAGCTTTCAAGAAATATATTGAATTTGTCTCCAGTCATTACACTCCAATACCCACAGTATTTTCTTGAAATGACTACCTCTGCTCATTAGTTTGCATACATGTCAGCGAGTGTATAGTAACAGAATAATCTGGAATGTTTCTTCTTTTTTCCTGTAAGTGAAAACTGACAAGCATACTTCTGTTTTTCATTCTGCAAATTGGCAGGCCTGGGTTCAAAATCAAACTGAAACTCATAAGAGTTTCACATTTTAATTGACAGTTGTTGCTAAACTGCGGCTCGATGCCGCTTTCATGCCGTTAACTGCCAGGAAAAGTAAAGAGTAGTAGTAATTCAGTAACTGGAAGGAGGAGAAAACTGAAAGCTTCCTAAAGACAAAAGACACGGAAGAGATATTTTCCTTTACTTCTTTGCTGGAACCCCCTACCCCTCACATCGCCTGGTTTTAGGAATCTGACATTTCTTGCAGGCTGTGTGGAAGTGATTTTTAGGTCACTACACAACAGGTACTGGTAAAATTGCTGTGGGCTTCCAAAGGAGCTCCATCTTGCTAGAGAAACGGATGTGAAAATGAAATGCTGGGCTTTATATTCTTCCCGATAATAGTTTTGAAGACGACATCAGCCTCACTAAGGGAGTCTTACTAGACTAGGTTTGTCCTTGAAAGGACTATATTCCAAAGGAAAATCTTTCCCATGTGGCCCCAACTACCAGCACAAGTCTGAAGCTCCATTTACTGAAATGTAATCCATAGGTGCCTCCCCACCTGCCAGGACAGCCTTGTGCCGGGCCCAGCCTACAGCTGATCTGCCAGCCTGGCGGCTGGCACTCTGGGACATGCGTGAGAGCCCCAGAACAGCAGCCAGTGACAGTTTTCTGGTTCACAAGGCTTTTCTGTTGTCTCTCCCTCAGCTGGGCAGCCCCCAACAGAAACCCAAGCGCCTGCGTCTGGTGGTGGACGTGTCCGGCAGCATGTACCGCTTTAATGGGGTGGATGGCCGGCTTGAGCGCTCGATGGAAGCCGTGTGTATGGTCATGGAGGCCTTTGAGAGCTATGAGGAGAAGTTCAAGGTAATGGAGTGAACTGAGGAGGATGAGAGGCATCCCCAGACGACCCCCCCCACCGTCTCTGCTCAGGAGTCAGCCCCGACTTAAGGCATGAGGCTGGCTAGGGGATGTGCACCCAGAGTGGACAAGAATCTGCATCTTCTCGTCAACTCATCTGTCAGTGTAGAGAAAGTGAACCTTTTGTTTCATCTGCTCTAATAATCAAAAAACGATAAGACCGTAATTTAAAGACCAGTTGCTACAGAAGAAAGCACACTGCACTTTACAAGTTGTGTGATATTATCCATGAGGGCAGGGCGAGGTGGGGAGCGGAAACAGACAAATAGAATTACCACAAGTCTCTCCCCAGATTTCTCAAGGCCACCATCCCCATCCCAATACCCCCCACCCCCACCCACCCATTCTTGCTCCTTCACCAGCCAGGCAGCCTCTCAATGTTCTCAGCTTTGCCTTGCCTTCGTGCATGAGCGAGCACTACACAGTAACAGGCGTGCCCCCAGATGACAATGAAGGTTCTTACCCTGGGAGAAATGCAGCTTCTCATTTAAACAGTTGCCATTTTGTTATTGCCAAGTTTGCTCTGGAGTCAAGCAAAGGAGTCATATACCTCCTCCGTCGGAGACCTGAGCATTGAGGAGGGATCTCCTGCCGCCATGTTACTGCCCAAGGCGAGCCCATCAGTCTGCTCTTAATCAGCCACAGGGGCACCCGCACTCCTGGCTTTGACCAGAACAAATAACCTGAACACTGTGCTGGGTAATTATTATCAGAAGTTCAGTTGAGAGGAGCGGTATATGTGCAGACATAGGCAACGGGTACTCAGTCTCTCCATAGATATTCTCAGCTGTGTCAGGGATCAAACAGGTCCTTCAGAAATAGTCCATCTTAGATGATGATTTAGCTTGACATCCCGCCCACACCTCGGGATTGCCGTACTGAGCCGTGTCCGTGTGCCGTGATGGATACAGAAAGAAACAGACTGAAGCCCATCCCTTCATTGACTTTAGGCCCACTTTTGTGGCTCCGAGGCTCCCAGAGCCCCTTGTGTGAAGCTCTACGTGAGAGATGCCTTTTAGAATGAAGGGGTAGGGAAAAGGCAGCTTGAGTCAATGAGCACTGTGGTTGCCAGGCTCTGCCTAAGTACAGGATACAAAGACGAGTGGGACGTGGACTTTCCCCGTGGGAAGCAGCTCTGTTTCCCTGAAGAGCTGGAATGTGCTTCCCCTTGTGATCAGTGAAAACCATGGAGCTGTTCCAGACTCCCTCTTGGTTTTAGCAGCCAGGAAGCTCCGAGCTAAAATCCAAGACCGGCCAAGCCAAATCTGTTATGTCTTATGGCTCTCAGACTAGTTAGTGTTCAGCGTTTTCCTTCCCTTGACCTTCCCGGCCTTCAGATAAGTTTTTCTTGATTTTTTTTTTTTGTTTTTTTTAATGTTTTTTTTTTAATTTTATTGAAGTATAGTTGATTTACAATATCATGTTAGTTTCAGGTATACAGCAAAGTGATTCTGTTGTGTGTGTATATATATATATATATATATATATATATATATATATACACACACACACATATATGTATTCTTTTTCATATTCTTTTCCATTCTAGGTTATTAAGTGATATTGAGTATAGTTCCCTGTGCTACACAGTAGGTCCTTGTTGGTTATCTATCTTGTACATAGTGGTGTGTATATGTTACCCATCCTTCTAATTCATCCCTCTCCCCAGCCCCCTGTCCCCTTTGGTAACCATAAGTTTGTTTTCTATGTGTGTGAGTCTCTTTCTGTTTTGGAAATAAGTTCATTTGTTTTTTTTGGGTTTTTTTTTAGATTCCACATATAAGTGATAGCATATAATATTTGTCTTTCTCTGTCTGACTTACTTCACTTAGTATGATAATCTCTAGGTCCATCCATGTTGCTGCAGATGGCATTAATTCATTCTTTTTATAACTGAGTAATATTCCATTGTATATGTACTTTTTATTTTTTATGGGCTTAATATTTTTTAATGTTTTACATCCTTTCTAGTATAAGGTGGAGTATAATTCTTAGATCACTTGGACCACGGATCACCAGTGAATGGTTAGACATCCATTGCATCAGCATAAATCCCACCTATGTTTTAAAACCTTGGGTTCTGCCAATAGTTGGATCAGCCCGTTCACCTCTCTTGTGGATCCTGAAGGCCAGAGTACCTCAGCTCCCTTTGAGTTAGTTACATGAAGAGTTTAACCCCTTATAGACCACAGCAAACATACCACTATTAAAATTGGCATATTCATAGTTAGCTAGAAAAAAATTTACAGTCAGAAAGGATTTCTATATCTCTGAAAGCAGAATTGCTCCGTTATGTGAAGCTACTTCTTCCAGGTTTTTAGAAAGATTCATTAGAAGTTCACCAACAAATTGCTGGACAGAGCTCCCCATGACTGGGTCAAGGATGAGACGGAAGGCCGGAAGTGGCAAAGCTAACAGGGAGTATGTTGCATGTTCCACTGCATCTCACACTCAGCGTGTATGGAGAGATTCGTATTTGTCTACTTCTAACCATTAAAAGTCTGTAATCTGGGCTTGCCTGGTGGCGCAGTGGTTGAGAGTCCGCCTGCCGATGCAGGGGACATGGGTTCGTGCCCCGGTCCGGGAAGATCCCACATGCTGCGGAGCGGCTGGGCCCGTGAGCCGTGGCCGCTGAGCCTGTGCGTCCGGAGCCTGTGCTCCACAATGGGAGAGGCCACAACAGTGAGAGGCCTGTGTACTGCAAAAAAAAAAAAAGTCTGTAGTCTGGAAGAATGATTAGTAAAACCGGACACGTTGCATAAAAAAGAAATAATGTCAAGGAAATAGCATTTCACAAATTGTTATTTTGTATTGTTTTGTTTCTAATTGACAATTAGAAATGAAACTGTTGCCATATGACCTACTGAATTTCAACTAAATTCAACAAAATTACAAGCATAGGGCACTTGCTAAGAGCAGAGTACTCTGCTAGGTACAGAGTTCCCTGCCATCCTTGAGCTTGTAGCCTTGTGAGGGAGACCTATAAAAACTAATTCTGGAGACTTTCCTGGTGGTCCAGTGGTTAAGACTTCGCCTTCCAATGCAGGGGGTGCGGTTGGATCCCTGGGCGCGAGCTAAGATCCCACGTGCCTCGTGCCTCGCTGCCAAAAAACCAAAACAGAAACAATGTTGTGCCAAAAGAACCAAAACATAAAACAGAAACAATGTTGTAACAAATTCAGTAAAGGCTTAAAAAAACACAAAAAACGAATTCTGATAGGACACTCAGTGAGAGACACTCAGTACAAAAGGCACAGGGAAGCATGCCTCTCCAGACACCCCCCTTCGGGGCACCACCCCCAAAGCAGTATTTTGCTGACAGTCTCTCCGATTGCCACAACGCTGTAAAGAATTTCCTCGGTTTTCATCTGTAAAACCACAGAAATATTGAGAAGATACCATACTAATATATGACTTTTTTAAAAAAATGTTATTGAAGTATAGTTGATTTACTGACAAATCCAGGGGAAATTATAGTAAGACCACGATAAAATGAACTTTTTTCAAGGCTTGAAGAAGCTTCATCATGTTTTATGCTATTTGATTTTTAACAGGAGGTACTTTAACGGTTTTGGTTTTGTGCATTTTCGTATACTTATAAACATACCCCCTCACATTTACTACATAAGTCCCTTCAGAACTTTTTTTAAGAGCATAGAAAATCTGATGAAACTAGAGCATTAAAATCTTTCCAACAAAAGGAGAAAGCTCTGAAGATTTCACAAAACAGGCTCTTTGAGGAAAAGTGGTGCTTAGATGGGTATCTGGAGGGATGGGAAAGGGAAGACAGGACGGGAGAGGACTGCAAGTCTTGTGCCTGCAAATTCCTCATTATGACCATGGCCTTTAGAGCTGAGGTCACCTCGCAGGTCATTCCCTCCAGTTTCCTCATTCCTCAGACAGGAAACTGAGACCCAGAAACCTTAAGGGGTTTGCCCAAAGTCAGAAGGCTAGTTGGAGACAGAATAGGATAGAGCCCAGGTCTCTTCTCCTTGTTTTCCCTTTTTTGTTTTGTTTTTAAACATTCCCCTTTATTTCTAATTTTTTTTATTTTGAAAAAATTTTAATCTACAAAAAAGTTGAAAAACTGTAAAATGAACACCCATATGCCTTTACTTAGATTCACCAAGTGATCATTTTCTCCCCTCATTTGCTTTATGTTTCTCTCTAAATACAGTCTTTTTCTTCTCTCTGATCCATTTGAAAGTAAGTTATAACTATCATAATACTTTACCTCTAAATACTTCATTATGCCTCTGCCAAGAGTAAGGACATACCCTAAATGATCTCAATACCATTATCACGTCTAAGAAAATCATCAATAATTTTATAATATCTTATAATATCTAATCCATGTTCACTTTTCCCGACTATTCCAATGGCTGCCATCCTGGGCTATAGAATATAAGCCATCCCAATAGTGTCTAGTTATTTTTCCCCCTACAATCTGGGATCCAGTCAAAGTCCTCACCTTATTTTTGGTTATAATGTCTTGTTAGCCTCTTTTTTTGCGGCGGGGGGGGCGGTGTACGTGGGCCTCTCACTGTTGTGGCCTCTCCCGTTGCGGAGCACAGGCTCCGGACACGCAGGCTTAGCGACCATGGCTCACGGGCCCAGCCGCTCCGCGGCATGTGGGATTTTCCTGGACCGGGGCACGAACCGGCGTCCCCTGCATTGGCAGGCGGACTCTCAACCAGTGCGCCACCAGGGAAGCCTGGGCAGCACTTTTTACCCCTTCCCCCTACATCCCCAATTCAACCAAAATAATTCCACTTATATTGATATTGCATGACATTTCACAATCTGGACTTTTGTGCAATACTTCATTTAGAGAAAGAGTTCCACTGCTTAAAAAAATTTTAGAGTTAGAAAACTGCTATTCTAGGACCAATACTGGATTGTTATTTCTTACAGACTCTGGGGGCTTTCTTTTTGGAAAAGCCTTCATCAATCCTCACTTAGATTTGGATGATTCACTCCCTTGACAGAAGAAAACAAGGCACAGGTGTTCCTACAATTAAGTGAAGCAGACTTTTTCGTTCCATTTCTTGCATGTGCCTGTTGAATTTTCATAGAGCCTTGGGAGCAGAAATGATCTTGGAAATTATTTTCACCAACCTGTTTGTTTTAAGATGAGAAAATCAAGATGCAGATCCCAAGGTCACACAGCTAAACTGTAAACAGCCAGGATGTCTGACTCCCACTTCAGGGCCTTTCCTTTGTTCACGTTTTATCCCTTGTTCTTGCAGCCATCTTATTTCTGCCCAATCAGTATATTTACAAAGCTGTAATTTAGGAGTAAATAGACCATTTACATAAAGTATTCTGTCTTCTCCTCCCCTTAGCACTCCATCATCCAAAAGAGGTATACTAGACATACTTTTCTCAAAGATATCTTGGTCGGAAAGATGTGGAAAGATGTGACTCACAAACCAGCACTGCTGGGAAAAATTCCTTCTATCAAAAATGTAGTTCAGCATCTGTAATTCACCTTTCCCCAATGTCGTCTCAGGCATGTTTCAAATGTTTAGAAATGGAAATCAATCATCTTATCAGGCTCAGGCTTTGAATAAATTTTTTAATTTATTTTTTTTGGCCGTGCCACACGGCTTGTGAGATCTTAGTTCCCCGACCAGGGATTGAACCCAGGTCCATGGCCGTGAGAGCTCTGAGTCCCAACCACTGGACCACCAGGGAATTCCCTGAATAAATTCTTATCGCTGCTTGAAGGTAGGACCAAAGAAGGGTGTACAGACTTCTCTGAATCCGTTCAAAGTTAAACACGAGTTCAGAATTGACTCAGTTGTAGATGTGGAAGTATTGGCCAATCCAACTATTCAAAAAGCCTAAGCAGAGATTGGGAGAGGGCGGAGGGGCAGGGGAGTGGTTAGGGATGGTTATTTCTCTATAGTAAAAGCATTGGACTTAGAGCACCTGGGTTTGAATTCCACCTCTGCCAGCACTAGATCTCTGACCTTAATAAAGTCTGTTAATCTCCGAGCATCGATTTTTTAATTTGGGAAATGATGTTAATAACACCCACCCCAAAGGTGTGGAGAGAATCAGAACGAAATGAGATATACAGAAGCACTTTGTAAACCATAAAGGATGGTACGAATGTTGACATTATACTCATTAAATGTATAGTCCTATCCTTTCAATGACCCTGTGAGGTTACATGAAACAGAGATTATCCCTACTTGTCACAGAGGTTAAGTGATTTACGAGCATACAATATTAGAGGTCATCTAAACCAGCATTATTTATAAGGTAGAAACAAGATTTGGAGCGGTTAGGTGACTTGCCTGAGGTCAAAACCTTGTGAAAGTCAGAGCTAAGTCTAGAATCTTTGACCTTCAGAACATTGTTCTCTTTACATTTACTTCCATAAGAAGAAAGGTTAGTTAACTAGTACTGTAGATTATTGACTGTACCCTAGAGTTCTGTTAGTACATCCCTTGACCTTTTAAATTATATTTATCTTCTAATCCTTTGCTGCCGGCTGTCAGCAGTGCCACCTGAGTATGGTGTGTTTGTATGTCTAGAAGGAGATTCGAATTTCACACATCATCAGGCTTCCGAAATAGCCTCAAATGATTCTCTTACCTACTTAAAATATAGATAAGTAATAAAACATAACTTCTCCTAAAGTTAGCAAATGATTATCCTTCCCAGTAAAAATTTAAACCCAAATCTTATTCATAAAAATGCTAGTAGCTCTTTGTTTGAAGCAAAGCTTTCTTTGCCATCTAAGTATTATAAATCATCCTAATCTGATGATAAATCTTTGTGTCTTGCACTGAAACTCAGCACTTGTTTTCATTTTTCATACCTTTCTCTAAACAAATGAGATTTTCAAAAGAAAATATAGCAAAAGGGCATTTAAACAAGTTTCTAAATCAAAAAAAGTATGAAAATTGGTCCTCTCTAGTTGAGGCTTTTCTTTACTGCTGTGGTTTAATGTTTATGTTGGATGTTAAATACAAGACTCCACGGAGATTTAAGGGATGCTCTGAAAAGTGCAGAAATCATGATCGTAAAAATTTTGAGCTACCCAGAAAAAGTTATGATCTAAATGTTAGGTGGTTGATAGCAACAGTAATGTTCTTGTTTAGTGACTCCTATGATTCCTGCCTGGAAGCAAGCTTGAGACCCTATCAGGTCTGATTTGACAGTGGTCACGGCAGAAGCAGACGGGGTGAATGGCAGAAGCAGGCGTTAGAAATACTAACTACTAATAAGTATGGTTCATATACTTTTTCCTTTAACCCAGGCAATTTTGAGGATTAGCTCTCTGTAACCGTGTTTGGATCCTTGGAGAGCAGATACTAGATAATTATGACATAGAAGGATTGTTTTTCATGGAAGCTTAAAATGATCTACAGTAACACCAGGGAATGCTCCACATTTGGATGTACTTTGAATTCCTCTCAAGCAGTTTATTTACTTTGGGCACAGAAGAATCCCCAAGCCCATCTGGAAGATGAGAACCAGAGCCTGCAAACCATTTTATAAGCCCCATCCTGTCCTTTAGGTGTGTCTTCTCAGCCTTTGCAATACTAACGAGGCCCAGACAAAGGCAGATCCTTCTGCAAATTGCACTTTCCTTACTGCAAATAAAGGAAGGAAAAAAAGGAGGAAGAAAAAGGAAGGAGGGAGGAAGAAAGGAAGGTCTGCAGCTCACCTATCTCATTTGCCTGAAAAAGTATAGGATGCTTTTTTTCTCCTGGGCAGATAATTAAATGGTAGATGATAGATAGATCAATCAAATGGTAGATGGGTTCTGGAGTGTTCAATCAGTCTGTTTTTGGTAAAGAGGATCCAACAATTCATTTGACTGCTATTTGTTTAATAATTAACTAGCAACATTTTTCCTTGCAGTAACCAGTTATGTCAACCCTGTAAGCAGACCACATGGTCAAATCTTTATTTATACAGTGTCACCCATGGTCATCTGGTTAGTAAGAACTTTAACCATCAGTTAAAGGGAAAGAAAAAGTCTAATATATATACATTTCAAGGAACTGATCTTACCCCCTTACGCGTAAGATTCCCGTTTAACAGATTACTTCACCAGCCCCCTAATGAAAGCAGCCTGCCTGGCACCTTCTCAGGAGAGCTTTATTCTTGGCTTAAAACGTTCCTGCCGTGACTATTGTCAAATCAGTCTGGACAGGGCCTGGCACATGTTTCCATGGAGGAATCATGCAGGTTTTCTCCACATCCGTGCCAATCCTCGCACTGAGCCTGTGGTGACCTTGATCAGGCATATACTGAAGCCAGCACTCCCCTATAGTAATCCATCGTCCAGAGCTGTGCCACCTTTAGGTTTCAAGTTTTGCTACCTTTTCACTACGTTGACAGCGAACTATACATAGAGTTTCTTTTCATATGTGGAATTTGTTACATCCCTGGAAAGCATTTACTGCCGAGCTTTTTTAATGTATTGGTAAATTTCCCTCACAATTCTTTTGTATCATCCTTTGTATTTAAAAAAAAAACACCCTAAAACCAGGCATAGAGTAATGTCCCTGGCCCCTGCCCAAGGCCCCACTCTGGCTCTTCTCTGGCCATGCCCCTACCATCAGGGGAGGAATCTATGGGGCCAAGGGGACAAGCCCACTTAGAGCTTTTTCTCTAGATCATGCCCCCAGTTCCTGGGATCCCCAACTATCCTGCTCAGGTGACCCCAAGTCTGCTCATTGGGCCTCTTTGTTAGGTCCATCTTTCTGGGGCAGACTGGCCAATTGTGTGAGCACCCAGAGCTGAGGATGACTGAAGGTTGTGATGGCATGTGGACGTGAGGACTGGGTGTCCGCACACGTGCAAGTGAGGCACCTCGTGGTGGGGGACAGAGCCAGCTACAGAAAGAGAAGGGTGTGGGCTGCAAGCCAGGGGCCAGGACTACCCACACAGCCGTGTTCTAGCACAGAGCTTCGAGAATCCAAGTATTCAAAATTTGACCCTGGCTCTCCAAGTCATTATAATGTATGTTTATCAAAGTTGGAGGACAGAACATAGTTTATTTAACGATTTGTAGCCTGATTTATAGCTTTCAAGTATTTAGACATCCTATATGGGCCTTCATTTGTCCACTTACTTCTTCAGTTATACACCTGTCTCTGTCCACTCTCATTCTCTCTGCCTTCCTTTTAGTCTCAGAAAAAGGAGGGTCCTCCCTCCCTCTCCAAACTTGACCCTCTGACTGTGACCCTGATCTCTTTCCCCACTGCCTCCGCTCTGCTGCCTATAAAACGCAGACACCTCTCCCCCAATCCCCATCTAGCTGCTGTTCTATTTCTCTTTCTTATACCACAAACCTTTCGCTGAAATTATCCCCACAAAGGTCACCATTGATTCTGATGCCCAGAAGTCATTAGTCACCATTCTCCTTGATGGTTATGGTTAGTGTAAGTCAGCACAATTGCACAGCTGCTTCCGAAATCCTACACACTGATTTCCAGGGCCATACCGGTTACCTGCATCTGCCATTGCGCTTCTTCACTCTGCGCTGTGTCTTTCTTCCACCCCAACAAGGATACTCCCCAAGGCTCGGTTGAGGGGGTGCTTTGCTCTTCTCTCTCTATGCATTTGCCCTTAACAGCTGTACCTCTCCCTCCTAGGGATGACAGCCAAGTTTCAGACGACAAGAAATAAGTTTCTTCTCTGATATCTCCCTGAACGCACGATTCCAGCATGTCTAGAATGAAACTCATCTTCCCCAAGTAACCTAACTGCCTTCTGACTTCTTATTTTTACATAAAAATTATTTCAGCAGAAATTTTTCTACTTTTCATTTTTCATACAACGGTTTCAGTTATGTTATGGGTTGGTTTTCTTTTCAGCTAGCTTGAGCTAACCACCATTTATCACATGAGTGCTGGGAGAAAAAAAAAATGCATTCCAGCTTCCAAAGAGCTTATTTGTAAAAGAATGTAGTCCACATGGGAAAGGAAAGCTTCTTAATGCCCCAACTTGATTGCAAACTCTCTCAAAATATTTCAGCAATTAACAGACCAGGCCCACTCATAGATACTAAAATGTGTTAAGATGAATAAGATACAACCTTGCCTTCAAAAACCTCACCAGTTAAAAAAGAATAGACATGAAAAGGAATCATTGCATTGCCCTCAACACCTTAAGTAGTGCTTTGCACATGGTAGGTGTTCAAAAGACAGCTGTTTATTGATGGTCAGATGGTGAAGAGACAGTAGTAATTCTTAAGCATTTTGACCCATAACACTCCAAGTAATCCCTAAAATATTTTGCCCCAGACCCATACCCAGAATTTTCTTTGCAGATCCCCCAGTTGCTCAGATACCCTATGGTCTATTTCAGTCTTTATATCAACATCACAAAAATTCTTAGAGGGAGGGCTTTCCTGGTGGCGCAGTGGTTGAGAGTCCGCCTGCCGATGCAGGGGACATGGGTTTGTGCCCTGGTCCGGGAGGATCTCACATGCCGCAGAGCGGCTGGGCCCGTGAGCCATGGCTGCTGAGCCTGCGCGTCTGGAGCCTGTGCTCCGCAACGGGAGAGGCCACAACAGTGAGAGGCCCGCGTACCGCAAAAAAAAAAAAAAAAAAAAAATTCTTAGAGGGAGATGGGAGGAGAAGAGGGAATTTGGGGGCAAACCCCTTGATTGGAGAGAATCACCTTGCCCCAATTATAGTTGCCTCAGATCCCAAACTTCTTTCCAGATTCTGTAAAAATGTTGCACCTTTCTCTCAGCTCCAGCCTTTTCTCAACAGACAGGAATTTCTCTTGTGTATTGTGAGAGAGGGAATTTAAAAGGTATTTCCTAAACTGAAAAATCTATGTCATGCACTATTAAATAGAAAAGCAAATTATAAAATCACATGGTCAACATTATCCATTAGTTAAAAATAATGTTGATGCAGACAAGCATGTGTGTGAATGTGCAACCCCTTACACATATATTGAAAGGAAATTCAAGCTTAAGAACTTATACAAGGAAACATTAACAGAGGTTATCTTTGAGTAATGGGATCATGGATAATTTTTACTTTCTTTTGTTGTGTTTTTCTATAATTTCTGCAGTGAATGTCTCACTTTTGTGTTCCGGAAAAAAGTATGTGTATTAGTTTTCTATTGCTGTGTAACAAATTACCATAAACATAGCTTCTTAAAGCAATACCTGCTTATTAAGGCATAGTTCTGTAGTTCAGAAGTCCGGCCAGGCTCAGCTGAGTTCTCTGCTTAGGGTCTCATAAGGCTGAAATCAGGATGTCAGCCAGGCTGGGCTCTCACCTGAAGGCTCTGGGGAGGAATCTGCTTCCAAGCCCATTCAGATTGTTGGCAGAACTTGGTTCTTTGCAGTTGCAGAACTGAGGTCCCTGTTTCTGTACTGGCCCTCAGGCAGGGTTGTTCCTAGATGTGATGCTTGGGGTCTTGCTCTGTGGTCCCCACCATCTCAGCCACAGATAACTCCCACATGTCAAATCCCCCCCACACTTCAAATCTCCTTGTCTTTCCCTTCTACTAATAGCCAGAAAAAACCCTTACTTTTTAAGGGCTCATGCGATTAAATTAGGCATACCCAGATAATCTGTTTTGATCAACTCAGAGCCAACTGATTAGCAACCTTAATTACATCTGCAGAATGTTACATAACATAATCATGAGTGATATCATATTCACAGATCCTGCCCACACTTAAGAGGAGAGGATTGTATAGGCTGTGTATACCAGGGGGCAGGAATCTTGGAGACCACCTTAGAATTCTGCCTACTACTCTGTGTGTGTGTGTGTGTAATTTTTTTAACTCTCCCCTAAAAGTGAAGAATGGAATTCTTGGTAGCCCCTGAAGCCCTCATCATGCTTTCTACCTCCTGCTGGAAAGCAGAGATCACACAAGGACAGACCAGAAGTGAAGGAGCCTGGAATTGTTTTGCCTTGTTGATAAACACACATCCATCTCTCTGCTTTTCTCCATGGCCATATGTTGAGCAATTCTGGGCAATAACAAACGAAAGAGTTGGAGGCTTATAGGTCTAATGACAGTTCTTTAGTGGACAGAGGCTTCTAACTCTCTGATTCTCTTGCCTATAGTATGACATCGCTGGACACTCTGGAGATGGCTACAACATTGCTCTAGTTCCAATTAACAAAATCCCCAAGGACAATAAGCAAAGACTAGAAATTCTCAGGGTAAGTACATTCAGTTACCTCTATATCATGAAAACTTCCACCAGATTCAGTAAAGTATCTTCTGGTCACTGAAAAGATTCACTGAAGAAGCAGCAGTTACAGGAAAGAAGAAGACTTTCTGTTTCACAAACATTTAAGCATTAAACTGAGAAAGCACTTATCATGCCTAAATTCCTTTTATACACCATACAAAATTTAAACTTTGTTCCCTACATATTTTTAGGGTACTCAGGATTGTATTGGGATTCTATTCAGGCCCCTATATTTCAGAAGGAAAAGAATGACTCCTTCTAGAGTACTCTCTAACCCAAATTTTATGTATTTCTTAGTATTTTCTAACAATAAATTCAGTTTCACATACTTAGATATACAATAGAAACACACTCACCGTGATTCTAAAGTAAATTTCCTCCCTTGCTATATTGATGTAAGTACAATGTTTAGTGTTGTAACTTTGTTTATTGGAAACTCAACCCATTCCTTATTTTTCTTCTGTGTCATCTCCATTCTCCATGTGATACCAAGTTTCATATTTTCTTACATTTTTCTCACTTTAAATGGCAGCTTGAGCCTTAAAAATCAGTGCCAAATGGGATAGTTTTGGAACATTTCCTGTTTTTAATGAAAGTCTTAACCACATTCAAATATCACTGTGTATTGTTGTCACACTAAGGTGCAAATTAAATAGAACTCGCTCAGAGTATCTGTGCTTTCTCATTGTCAATAGAAAAATCATCACGTTTGTTAAAAAAAAAGGAGCTTCTCATTCATGGCCTTTGTACATGTCTCTTCCCCCCCAGACGATGCACGCCCACGCTCAGTTCTGCATGAGTGGGGACCACACATTAGAGGGGACAGAACACGCCATCAAGGAAATCGTCAAAGAAGAAGCTGACGAGTACTTTGTCATTGTCTTAAGTGATGCCAACCTGTCACGCTATGGAATACATCCTGCCAAGTTTGCCCAGATCCTGACAAGCAACCCTCAAGTAAATGCTTTTGCCATTTTTATTGGATCTTTAGGTGATCAAGCAGCCAGGTAAGTGTCACCCCAGGATGCAGCAGGGGGCAGGGATGGAGATACTTGAGTACCTGACACATGCCATTTCATGGGCTTCCCATCGTGAGGGGCAGTGGCGGGGGAGGATGGGAATGGAGGAGAAACAGAAACCAGAGTTGCTGCCCTCAAGCAGCTGAGAGTCTAGATGAGGGGATGGGATGTTCTAGCTTATATTTGGATGAGCAATAATACTTTAAGTTATTTATTTTTCAGTTTATATTTAAACTAACCAACAATAAAATAAATAGCAAATTGATTTGTCCACCAATAAATTAAACGGTACTTTAAACAGTTTGCCTTTTACATCAAGGTGCTAAGCTCAGTTCTATTCAGTTCGTGCTCAAATCATATTCAAAGTAGCAAACATCTACTATTTTCCTAGCATCAGAGATTGGGTGTCTGTGTCTCTACATTGTATGTAGACAGACACACACATATATGTAAATAATACATAATATGTGTGTCTACATATTTATAGACATAGATAGATCATCTTCTTTCTTATATTTCTCCTTCATGCATGTCTGTAATTATAGTAAGATGCTGCACTGAATATGCTGAATATTCAGTAGAGAAATTTATGGTCAGATAATAAATACCATTGTGGATAGTCTGAAAGGAGAGATCTGGAGACACTTTTATTTCTTAAACACACTAACATTTATCTTTTTGAATTATAAACAGGAAGACTCATGGTTTTTCTCTGCTTAAAGTACTTGTAAGAAGCAGAAAACGCAATTGAAAGTATATCTCCTCAAAAAAAAAAAAAATTCTGCCTCCACACAAAAGGCCACATACCCTTTTGTTACTCCACCTCTTTTACCTGTCACACCCTGTGGTACAGAGTCCTACAGACTAGGAGATGTTTTAGTGTCCAAAGTGCTGATATATTTTTCTCTTCCCTTCGCCTTGCTGCAGGATTGCAGAGTACGGCTAAAAACAGACTTAATATCACATAATTACAGTCACTTTATTACAACTGAATTTGCAATTTTCTCAGTTGTATGTGTTAGCCTCTTCAAGGACTTCCGTGTCCTCAAACGTAAACCATGCCTTTCCACTCAGGTTGTCTTCAGGACCAGCCCAGGATGAATCAAACGGCAAGCTCAACAAATATTGGTTGAGCTGAAAGAGCTATTTTGTCTTTCTAGTGAACAGATCCTGTTTGAATACTTAAGAAAACACAATAATACCCTTGTGGTTTCCTAGGGAAATGATCCAACATCCACTGGCAAAAGATATGTTGCAGAATTAGCTGGTCTACTGGGCATGCCAAATGTATGATACTACACAGGATGGTGGACTTTTATTAAATGTCATTCCAAAACCAAACTTTGTTGGCACAGTGAAAGGAGGCGTTCTTTTGGGTAGAGCTGTGTCTTGTACTTATATTGCCTCCAAAAGTGGCCCTTTGTTCCAAATGATAAATTGGCATTTTAAAAAATTATCATAAGCCTGTATAACCTCAGTGTCACCAAAACAGCAATTGCATAAGTCAGATTACATTTCACATTGTATGATGTGGGGCAAAAAAGAGAGAGAGAGAGAACGTGTGAGAGAGAGGAAGAGAGAAAGAACTACTTGGGGTTTGGCTGGGCAACATTTTTCAAGACCTGTTTTCTAAGGCAGGAAAAGCAGTTAGAAGTACAGGGTGAGGCCAACACGTTCTATGGATCCAGGTGAGCTAGTCCCAGATTGGTCCCTAGGGCTCCGTTCTGTCCAGGGAACATAAAAATACCAGGAAACTACAGTAATAAAAGGGAGAGAATTTTTTCTTTGCAAATTCGCTGATTTTGTCACTGAAAAGACCTTTCTTTCGGTTCAGTGCTTTCAGTGTGCCTCTCCCTGTAGCTGTTGTTGCCTAGTGACAGCGGGTTCCACTGCAGGCAGGGGCAAGGTATTAAAAAGTGAAAACTTCCCTTCCTAAGAAACCCTTCGGATGCTGAGGTTCGCAGGGGCAGGAGGTGGAAGGGGAATCCTGATTTGCAATGGTAATTTCCTTTCCCCATCCATCCTGACAGGCTTCAGAGAACTCTACCAGCTGGCCGGTCTTTCGTTGCCATGGATACCAAGGACATCCCTCAGATTTTACAACAGATTTTCACCTCCACCATGCTGTCCAGTGTTTAAGAAGTGCCCTTTATCATCCCGATGACCCTGGGATTTGAAATAAGCTAGAAAGAAAGAGCATTCTGAAGAAAAGAAGAGGTCTATAAAGTGCCCCTAAGTGATGACTGGATAATTCTGGCATTCCCGGGCCTTCCTGCGCTTGCTAAGTAATCAGAGTTCAGAGAAGCCGCCAGAGCGAGGCCTGTGCGTGGAAATCTACAACCATTGATGGGTTTACAAATCATTAGAGGAAGCGAGTTGGCCTGCATCACACAAAAGGTCAGGGTTAAGGGCAGGTGGTTTGAGAGCTATGACGCATGGTCTGTTTCCAACAACCTGACGGAAGGAGTACCTTGCTTTTGCCTTAACGCAGCCCCTGGTCACCTAGGATAACAAAAGTGACCCCAGCAAACTAAGCCTTTGATGCCACATTCTGACACTGGAATACAAGTCTGTGCAAACTCACCCAACCAGCTCCTCTTCAATCATTATTTTTATTTTCTCCTCCACTCTGTACCGCCCAACAAACAATGACTTTACAGTATTTAACCCACTGAAAAGTCCTTTCAACGGCAATATTCTATAAAAGGTTGAGTTTTCTCAATAATTTCATTTTCTTAGCCAAAACCAAAAGGAATCAAAAGATCCTTGGATTGCTTCCTTTCCCACATGACTTTTAAAAGGCTTTTTAAATAATAAGGAGCAAATGTCCTATTCTCAGTGCTGCTGGGATTGGAGGGATGTCTTGCCTTGAGTTTCCTGTTTCTTCTCCTTCTTTAGTGCTCCTCAGAAGTTTCACACTCCTCCGTTTTGGTGTCCAAAATGTAATGCCCAAAATAACAAATGCTTATGTTTTTATATAAAGCAAAGTGAAAACAAGGCAGTGTGTTTGAACTGAATGGTAATGAGATTTCTTTAGCTATAAATATAATTTAAGCCTCATTCTTTTTTTTTATTCCCCGTCTCTCTTGGGCTGACCTTTACTTATCAATAGACTCGATGTCAGTTTTTTTTTTAATCAAATGCTCCAGCAGAAGTCAGTGTCTTTCCAACCATATAATAAAAGTTTCTCTTCACCTTTGATGGTAAAGTCCGAACTGCTGGGGGCACCACTGTGTCTGTGCTTTCATAAGACAAGTTAGAAAAATTAGTCTTGTTAATAATGGTAAGTTATTCACCCATACATAGTGAGAATTGTACGATTCATTTTACTTTAACTATAGGAAAGAAAAATAGATGACACCCATTTGTTTCACCAATCCATCTCCCTATCAAAGACATAAAAGCAATCAGATTTCCAGTGCAGTATTGCCCAGCAAGTTTGCGTGGCTTGTCTTGTTTCTCTAGACAGACGCTTGCTTTGTGTACTGAATCATCCAATGATGCAAACAATTTCAATCCAAGAAGTATCTTTAAAAGTGGAATTGCAGGGTTTCCCTGGTGGCGCAGTGGTGAAGAATCCGCCTGCCAATGCAGGGGACACGGGTTCGAGCCCTGGTCCGGGAAGATCCCACATTCCGCGGAGCAACTAAGCCCCTGCGCCACAGCTACTGAGCCTGCTCTCTAGAGCCTGCGAGCCACAACTACTGAAGCCCACGCGCCTAGAGCCCGTGCTCTGCAACAAGAGAAGCCACCGCAATGAGAAGCCCCTGCACCACAGCGAAGAGTAGCGCCCACTCGCTGCAACTAGAGAAAGCCCATGCGCAGCAACAAAGACCCAGCTCAGCCAAAAATAAATAAAATAAAAATAAATTTTTTAAAAATGCAATTGCGTTAATAACAACAATAATGATAATGATAAGAACGGCAACTAGCATTTACTGATTACTACGTACCAGGTATGCTCAGTGATTTCATACATTATTCCATTCACTCCTCACAGCAGTGCATGTAAAATAGGTATTTTTTAACCTCATTTACAGATAAGGAAAGTGAGGCTCAGAGAACTTAAATCACTTTCCCAGGATTCCCATTTCTAGAGTATTGACTAACTACTCATTGTACTATGAACATCCTCATTTTACAAAGAAGGAAGCTGAGGCTTAGGGAAATTCAAGAAAATAGAGGAAGGAACAGGGCTGTGACCCTGGACTGTCCCCTCTCATGCTTTATTCTTGCAAACCTGGATGTCGAGCTTTTGGTGCCTTTTTCTCCTTCCTCCCAGTGCAGTTTCTCTTCTTGCAAAATGACCACATTTCCTAGAGCTCCCTCTCCGCGGTACTCAGAAACTATCTGCACAATTTGAGCACTTAGAGGAGGGAGTGGGGACCAAGGACATGGGACGCTGCTGGAGGGACGCTTCCAACTGCTCCTTCTTGGGCCCACAGCGAATTGAAGATGTGTCCATCCAAGGGGCAGCTTAACCCCTAGGGGTGCCCCTTTGCTAGAGGGTCACAGCCCCTGAAAGGCTTTGGAAGTTGAATCCAAGAGTGATTGACGGAACAGCCTTTTACTGAATCCTCCCTATGGGTAACTACCTGAGTAAGCAGAAGCCTTTTTTTTTTTTTTTTTTTTTATAACATGGAAAGAATGTTCTCAAGTAATTTAATTTCCCTTTCCCCACTGGCCAGACATCCTTTGCAAAAGTTATTTTTTAAAAATATGTAACTCCTGGCTTTTCTGATTTGTAAGAGGGAAAGATGATGGGGGTGGGGAGTAGAGAGTGAGAAACTGAAGGGCTTCTTTTCACTTCTTGCAATACCTCAGAAGTTGTGCCTTTATTATTAAATGCACTTAATTATAGGCCACTCCAAGCTATTCCCAGGCCCTTCTTAGGGCCAGGACGTTATAATAAACGCATTGTGTGCCTCAGGGGGGGTTCCAGAGAAAGGCAGCTAAATCCGTCCTCAGGGAGCCCGTGTAATGCTGAGAGGGTTCATTGTGATCCCCAGCAGCCAGGAGGAATGAATGCCATGAATCGACTCAGTAGAGGATGCGTTTTCCCCCTGGAGTTCTTTGTGTGCTCCAGCAAAATGACCTCATCACATACAGGCAGCTCAAGCGCAGCCACAAGAAGAGGGTGAGAGCAGGAGTACCAGAGCCCAGCACATGTTTGGAATGAATCATTTAATTCTTTACATGACACCCTTTCCTGTGAGCTATCAGGAGGAGAAATCCATCAATGCCAGAAAGATTTACTCTAAACAAACTTCCAGGCTTTGAGAGCCATGTAGAAGTGGTTTTCCGTGGGGAGCATTGTCAGCGTCCCTGAAGGCAGCTCCGGAGGCTCCAAACCCTCCCTCCACCTGGTGCCTTCTCGTGCCTGTCAGATCAGCCAAAATGAAATTCCTCAGGGAACAGAGCAACGCGATACGGGACCAGGGAGCAAGAGGCATCCTCGCTTGTTTGTTGCGTTTCTATTTGTTTCCTCCCATCACGATTATAAGAGATATTTCACAAGTCTAAGCTGATACCTCATGTGCCTAGACAGACTTTTTTTTCTGGAATTGCATCTAAGGAATAGTCAAACAACCATTCGTATTTAGTAAACTGTACATCACTTCTTCATCTTATTAAGAAATAAAATGTCCCCTTTTTAAAAATCATTCCAACCACTAACATAGATGGCTTTTTAAAATACTTAATTGAAGGGTCTAATTCACTACCAATTTCTGGTCAGGGTTATATCATAAAGTTCTTACGTGTTGCCTTTCCTTTACCTTTTTTCTAAGACTTGCTGTGGCAAAAGTACTACAGGTAATGGAAAGGAATTCCAAAGTTCCATCTTGTAGTGGGAGGATTTCCAAACTCTGGGTAGAATTAGTCAGTAGGAAGGAAGTTCTCAGTGCTGCTCGGCTGTTAACTACCTGTGCAGACTTGGGCTAGTCACTCGTGAGCCTCAATTGCTTCATCTCTGAATTAAAAGGGTTGGACAGGGCTTCCCTGGTGGCGCAGTGGTTGAGAGTCCGCCTGCCGATGCAGGGGACGCGGGTTCATGCCCCGGTCCGGGAGGATCCCACATGCCGCGGAGTGGCTGGGCCCGTGAGCCATGGCCGCTGAGCCTGCGCATCCAGAGCCTGTGCTCCGAAACGGGAGAGGCCACAGCAGTGAGAGGCCCGCGTACCGCAAAAAAAAAAGGGTTGGACAAAATGATCTCTAACACTGAAGTCCCACGTTCCTTTAACTCCTACAGAACTGACTGTCCCTTGTATGTCTTAGAGAGCCACAGCATTTCAGTGTATTTTTGTCTCAACCTCACACACATTTTAGCCCCTACTGTACAGAGGATTTGGGCACGTATATCAATCGCCCTAACAAAAATGTGTTATTGAATGAATATGCATTCTAAAAGCTACATAAGCTTCATTAGAATTGGACAAGAGGGCTTTTTCCCCCCAGCAGCTGGACAGATATTTCTGTTTGGATCATGATTCACAAGATTTCTCCCCATTGTCTCTTGCTCTGCATTCTGCAGCCATAAAATAAAATTCCATATCTGCTGATCTGCACAGTGGGATCAAAAAGGATCAGGAATTGGAAAACTACTGTGTGCTGAGAGCTGACCTTTGTGCCACAGCTGAACAATGTGCAATTGTGTATGTGGTTGTTTTTTTTTAATTGTTAGATCCTGTAAACAAAAATCTCCTCCAGAGGAGAAAAAAAAATGCTTGCCAAGCAAACTCTCAAAATGAGAGCGATTTGACACTTTTTTTTTTTTGAGACTGAGCGCTATCTGGGGCTTTCACCTTCAAACAGAGACAGCGTCTCTTCTGGCCCAGCCGTGCACATTTGCTTTAGAATGCCAGGGTTACATAATTTTTAAATTGAGTGGCACTTGTGGTATTTGGCCACTGAGAGCGAAGTATACCACTCTTTTAAGGTGGCTTGGGTCCTTAAAAGGTGGCGAGAACGTCGTGTTCTGCTCTAAGAAATCTCATCAAGGGACCTGTCAGCTCTAAAGAGCATGGACCACCACGCACGGTCCCCCCATCCTGCCCTCAGCAGGCACCAAAGGCACCCTGACCCTTTGTTCTTCTCACGGGCTTCAGTGAAAGGGTTTGGAGCTGCCAGCTCTTCCCCTATAGGAAAAACTGAAGGATTTGTCAATAAACCCTGACTCCAAAGATGGTAGGTATGACCCCAGAGGAGTTCCAGAATATAAGGATTTATTGAAATTACATGCAACTCTGAAGCATTAGTAACAGTAACTGGAGCTTGACCTGGAAATGGAAGGAAACTGTCTGTCTGAATTTCCCAAAGCGAGCGTCTGTCATGCCGGCCGGAATGTGGAGAGAAAGTAATGAGCCTGTCAAGAGTCCTTTGTGTAATTGGTCTCATGATGCCATACTTGAAGGCTTATTCGTTGAAACTGGAAGAAAAATAAAGTGTATTTACTCAGGACATTCAAGTTGGACTTTCAAATGTAACATATTTATATTAATAAATACCAATGCTAATTTACTGAGACTGACCATTTCTTCATTTCGGAACTAATAAGAAATCCTCCATCATCAGGTTCCAGGAATAGAGTGAGTCTCAACAAAGCTAGGTGGTCCGTTTCCTTTTACAAAAGATTTTCTGGCCCATATGAAATTCAGCGCTGAAAACGCTGGCCCAGAAAGGAGCACTTAGGGACCAGTGGAAATAAGTGGCAACACTGGGGAAGCAGCCTGTTGACCACCGTTGGCCTTGCCTCCCAGCACGTGGAATGGGGATGGGGGTGTCCCCATAGATCCCAGAGCTGGTAAGGAATCCAAGGGTCTCTGTAGCAGGCCAGGATGCCCAGATTCCAGGGTGTATGCACACACAATTAAAAGGACAGATGATGGACTACCTGGGAAGGCCTAAGGCTTAGTTAATGGACACAGGCACTGGGGAAATACAGCTGTTTGTTTTGCAGTGAACAAAGAAATGGTCTGTTATCTGAAAAGTATCCCTTAGGACCCAGATGCTTTTGAACAACTATTTTCCAGGCGGATAGAATATGCATGTCCATACATGGCAGGCTTGAGTACAAAGATGTGATATTCAATGTGTGGTGCCTGAACTAAAGCATCTCTTTTTCTCTCTCTGACCTTTCCAATAAACTGGAGGGAACGGGAGCACTCTCTGCAGAGGTGGAAGATTGTCATAGCTCCACAAAACCTCCTGAAAGCAGACATTCAGTCACTTGGCAGGAATACAGCCCTGCACAGCTGGCCTGGCGCCTTGCCCCCTCACATCTGAAGTCCATCTTGAGAGAGGGGTTTCTCAACGAGAGGGGCTCCCCTCTTTTAAAATACAAACAGCTCTGGGAGGCCATCCATCACACACACCTTGGTTTGAATCCCTCATTCACAGGCTTTCCTCCTAGCCCAGCTGACATGAAGGTCCTCAGACAGGACTGCGACTGGTGGGGGGAGGAGAAGAAGCGGGTGGGGGGAGGAGAAGAAGCGGGTGAGGGGTGTTTGCCACTTGGAGTCACTCAAGCAGAGGAATGGGCCTGGGACACAGCAGGAGGGCATGAGACATGGGCACATGGCGGGCTGTGTATTTGGTCCTCCTGAGAGCACTCACTGAAGGCTTCCATGGGTGTGCATTGGTGGTGGCTTGGTTCTCTTCCATCTTGTTTTTAATTTTTTAATTTTTTTAAGGAGTTTAAGTCCTTTTTTTAAATCAATTTTTATTAGAGTATAGTTGATTTACAATGTTGTGTTACTTTCTGCTGTACAGCAAAGTGAATCAGTTACACATATATGTATCTCCACTCTTTTTTTGGATTCTTTCCCATATAGGTCATCACAGAGTACTGAGTAGAGTCCCCTGTGCTATACAGTAGGTCCTTATTAGTTATCTATTTTATATATAGTAGTGTGTATATGTCAATCCAAATCTCCCAGTTAATCCCCAGCCCTTGCCCCCTTGGTAACCGTAAGTTTGTATTCTACATCTGTGACTTTATTTCTGTTATATGTGGAATCTAAAAAATAGGTACAAATTGAACTCATCTTGCTTTTTTAGAGACATCAGATTTCCACCCATATTTCACCCTCCATCTTATGGAAGCTCTATCTTTCTGACATCTGGGTTACAGAAGCAGGCGCAGCAGACATGTCTGGGAGGGAATACCCTAGCCATGATTAAGGGCCTTCAGCCCAAGGGCAAGGCCGTTCAACTTTGGAAACCTACTCCACAGCTCCTGAACCATGTCTCTGGTGAAGTGAACAAATCAGATTCTTTTTTATGCCCTGTTCAGTCTGTTAAGAGAAGAACTCTTGCCCTGAGCTGGGGACCTTTCAAAAGAGACCTTGCACCTCTGAAAGGCTGCGGCATTTATTGGAAGCCACTTTCCTCCTTGCAGAGGCAGGGCTGGTCTGCGCCCCACAGGACAGCCCAGTAAGCCATGGGGAAGTTCTAGCGCTAAGAGCTGTGGAATTCCCAAGCTCCATCCTGGTGAGGCCTGAAATGAGATCCGAGTGAGCCTCTTCAACTCAGAACATTCCTTTTGTGGAATGAGTTCTGAGCACACTTCTACTAGAAAGTTTTCTGAAGTGTCTGTAATTCAGCCTTTAGGAAGAAGATGTTATGTAACAGTTTCTAAAAGCCCTTAAGGATGTCCTGACTGCTGTCTGCTGCACACGGTGGGGTGTTACTCCAGGACCTTGCTTCAGACAGGTCTGGACTCAAAAAGGGCTAAAAATCCTCAACAGAAACTCTCCGGTAATTAAGCAGCACCCAGCAACAAATGAGCACAGCCATGTGGCTGACAGGGTCTTTGTGCTTTGGCTGGGAATCAGGCCTGTGCCTCTAAGTTGAGAGAGCCAAGTTCAGGACATTGGTCCACCAGAGACCTCCCGGCTCCATGTAATATTAAATGGCAAAAGCTCTCCCAGAGATCTCCATCTCAATGCTAAAACCCAGCTCCACTCAATGACCAGCAAGCTACAGTGCTGGATACCCTAAGCCAAACAACTAGCAAGACAGGAACACAACCCCATCCATCAGCAGAGAGGCTGCCTAAAATCATAATAAGGTCACAGACACACCAAAACACACCACTGGATGTGGTGCTGTCCACCAGAAACACAAGATCCAGCCTTATCCACCAGAACACAGACACCAGTTCCCTCCACCAGGAAGCCTACACAAACCACTGAACCAACTTTAGCCACTGGGATCAGACACCAAAAACAACAAGAACTAAGAACCTGTAGCCTGTGAAAAGGAGACCACAAACACAGTAACTTAAGCAAAATGAGAAGACAGAGAAACACACAGCAGAAGAAGGAGCAAGGTAAAAACCCACCAGACCAAACAAATGAAGAGGAAATAGGCAGTCTACCTGACAAAGAATTCAGAGTAATGATAGTAAAGATGATCCAAAATCTTAGAAATACAATGGAGAAAATGCAAGAAATGTTTAACAAGAACCTAGAAGAACTAAAGAAAACAAACAATAATGAACAACACAATAAATGAAATTAAAAATTCTCTAGAAGGAACCAATAGCAGAATAACTGAGGCAGAAGAACAGATAAGGGACCTGGAAGATAAAATAGTGGAAATAACTACCACAGAGCAGAATAAAGAAAAAAGAATGAAAAGAATTGAGGATAGTCTCAGAGACCTCTGGGACAACATTAAACACACGGGTCCCAGAAGAAGAAGAGATAAAGAAAAGAACTGAGAAAATATATGAAGAGATTATAGGTGAAAACTTCCCTAATATGGGAAAGGAAAGAGTCAAGTCCAGGAAGCACAGAGAGTCCCATAAAGGATAAATCCAAGGAGAAACATGCCAAGACACATATTAATCAAACTATCAAAAATTAAATACAAAGAAAAAAATATTAAAGACAGCAAGGGAAAAACAACAAATAACATATAAGGGAATCCCCATAAGATTAACAGCTGATCTTTCAACAGAAATTCTGCAAGCCAGAAGGGAGTGGCAGGACATATTTAAAGTGATGAAAGGGAAAAACCTACAACCAAAGTTACTCTACCCAGCAAGGATCTCATTCAGATTTGATGGAGAAATTAAAACCTTTACAGACAAGCAAAAACTAAGAGAATTCAGCACCACCAAACAACTTTACAACAAATGCTAAAGGAACTTCTCTAGGCAGGAAACACAAGAGAAGGAAAAGACCTACAATAACAAACCCCAAACAATTAAGAACATGGTAATAGGAACAAACATGGATAATTACCTTAAAGGTAAATGGATTAAATGCTCCAACCAAAAGACATAGACTGGCTGAATGTATACAAAAACAAGACCTGTATATATGCTGTCTACAAGAGACCTACTTCAGACCTAGGGACACATATAGACTGAAAGTGAGGGGATGGAAAAAGATATTCCATGCAAATGGAAATCAAAAGAAAGCTGGAGTAGCAGCTCTTGTATCAGACAAAATAGACTTTAAAATAAAGACTATTACAAGAGCCAAAGAAAGACACTACATAATGATCAAGGGATCAATCCAAGAAGAAGATATAACAATTGTAAATATTTATGCACCCAACATAGGAGCACCTCAATACATAAGACAAATGCTAACAGCCACAAAAGGGGAAATCAACAGTAACACAATAGTAGGGGACTTTAACACCCCACTTTCACCAATGGACAGATCATCCAAAATGAAAATAAATAAGGAAACACAAGCTTTAAATGATACATTAAACAAGATGGACATAATTGATATTTATAAGACATTCCATACAAAAACAACAGAATACACTTTATTCTCAAGTGCTCATGGAACATTCTCCAGGATAGATCATATCTTGGGTCACAAATCAAGCCTTGGAAAATTTAAGAAAATTGAAATTGTATCAAGCATCTCTTCTGACCACAATGCTATGAGAATAGATATTAATTACAGAAAAAAATCTGTAAAAAATACAAATACATGGAAGTTAAACAATACACTACTAAATAACCAAGAGATCACTGAAGAAATCAAAGAGGAAATCAAAAAATACCTAGAAACAAATGACAATGAAAACACGATGACCCAAAACCTATGGGATGCAGCAAAAGCAATTCTAAGAGGGAAGTTTATAGCAATACAATCCTACCTCAAGAAACAAGAAACATCTCAAATAAACAACCTAACCTTGCACCTAAAGCAATTAGAGAAAGAAGAACAAAAAAAAAAAAAACCCAAAGTTAGTAGAAGGAAAGAAATCATAAAGATCAGATCAGAAATAAATGACAAAGAAATGAAGGAAACAATAGCAAAGATCAATAAAACTAAAAACTGGTTTGTTGAGAAGATAAGCAAGATTGATAAACCATTAGCCAGACTCATCAAGAAAAGAGGCAGAAGACTCAAATCAATAGAATTAGAAATGAAAAAGAAGTGACAGCTGACACTGCAGAAATAAAAAGGATCATGAGAGATTACTACAAGCAACTCTATGCCAATAAAATGGACAACCTGGAAGAAATGGACAAATTCTTGGAAAAATACAACCTTCTGAGACTGAACTAGGAAGAAATAGAAAATATAAACAGACCAATCACAAGCACTGAAATTGAGACTGTGATTAAAAATCTTCCAACAAAAGCCCAGGACCAGATGGCTTCACAGGGGAATTCTATCAAACATTTAGAGAAGAGCTAACACCTATCCTTCTCAAACTCTTCCAAAATACAGCAGAGGGAGGGACACTCCCAAACCCATTCTACGAGGCCACCATGACCCTGGTACCAAAACCAGACAAAGATGTCACAAAGAAAGAATATCATTGATGAACATAGATGCAAAAATCCTCAACAAAATACTAGCAAACAGAATCCAACAGCACATTAAAAGGATCATACGCCATGATCAAGTGGGGTTTATCCCAGGAACACAAGGATTCTTCAATATACGCAAATCAATCAATGTGATAAACCATATTAACAAATTGAAGGAGAAAAACCATACAATCATCTCAATAGATGCAGAAAAAGCTTTCGACAAAATTCAACACCCATTTATGATAAACACCCTCCATAAAGTAGGCATGGAGGGAACTTACCTCAACATAGTAAACACCATATATGAGAAACCCACAGCCAACATCGCCCTCAATGGTGAAAAACTGAAAGCATTTCCTCTAAGATCAGGAGCAAGACAAGGTTGTCCACTCTCACCACTATTATTCAACATAGTTTTGGAAGTTTTAGCCACAGTAATCAGAGAAGAAAAAGAAATAAAAGGAATCCAAATTGGAAAAGAAGAAGTAAAGCTGTCACTGCTTGCAGGTGACATGATACTATACATAGAGAATCCTAAAGATGCTACCAGAAAACTACTAGAGCTAATTAATGAATTTGGTAAAGTAACAGGATACAAAATTAATGCACAGAAATCTCTTGTATTCCTATACACTAATGAAGAAAAATCTGAAAGAGAAATTAAGGAAACAATCCCATGTACCACTGCAACAAAAAGAATAAAATATCTAGGAATAAACCTACCTAAGGAGACAAAAGACCTGTGTGCAGAAAACTATAAGACACTGATTAAAGAAATTAAAAATGATACAAACAGATGGAGAGATATACCATGTTCTTGCCAATGACATTTTTCACAGAACTAGAACAAAAAAATTCACAATTTGTATGGAAACACAAAAGACCCCGAATAGCCAAAGCAATCTTGAGAAAGAAAAATGGAGCTGGAGGAATCAGGGTTCCGGACTTTAGACTATACTACAAAGCTACAGTAGCAGGGCTTCCCTGGTGGCGCAGTGGTTGAGAGCCCGCCTGCCAATGCAGGGGACACGGGTTCGAGCCCTGGTCTGGGAAGATCCCACATGCCACGGAGCAACTAAGCCCGTGTGCCACAACTACTGAGCCTGCGCATCTGGAGCCTGTGCTTAGCAACGGGAGAGGCCGTGACAGTGAGAGGCCTGCGCACCGCGATGAAGAGTGGCCCCCGCTTGCCACAACTAGAGAAAGCCCGCGCACAGAAACGAAGACCCAACACGGCCAAAAATAAATAAATTAATTAATTAATTAAAGCTACAGTAGCAAGACAGTTTTGTACTGGCACAAAAACAGAAATATAGATCAATGGAACAGGATAGAAAGCCCAGAGATAAACCCACATACATATGGTCACCTTATTTTTGATAAAGGAGGCAAGAATATACAATGGAGAAAAGACAGCCTCTTCAATAAGTAGTGCTGGGAAAACTGGACAGCTACATGTAAAAGAATGAAATTAGAACAATCCCTAACACCATACACAAAAATAAGCTCAAAATGGATTAAAGACCTAAATGTAAGGCCAGAAACTATCAAACTCTTAGAGGAAAACATAGGCAGAACATTCTATGACATAAATCACAGCAAGATCCTTTTTGACCCACCTCCTAGAGAAATGGAAATAAACACAAAATAAACAAATGGGACCTAATGCAACTTAAAAGCTTTTGCACAGCAAAGGAAACCATAAACAAGATGAAAAGACAACCCTCAGAATGGGAGAAGATATTTGCAAATGAAGCAGCTGACAAAGGATTAATCTCCAAAATTAACAAGCACCTCATGCAGCTCAATATCAAGAAAACAAACAACCCAATCCAAAAATGGGCAGAAGACCTAAACAGACATTTCTCCAAAGAAGATATACAGATTGCCAACAAACACATGAAAGGATGCTCAACATCAGTAATCATTAGAGAAATGCAAATCAAAACTACAATGAGATATCATCTCACACCAGTCAGAATGGCCATCATCAAAAAATCTACAAACAATAAATGCTGGAAAGGGTGTGGAGAAAAAGGGACTGTTGGTGGGAATATAAATTGATACAGCTACTATGGAGAACAGTATGGAAGTTCCTTAAAAAACTAAAAATAGAGGGCTTCCCTGGTGGCGCAGTGGTTGAGAGTCCGCTGCTGATGCAGGGGACACGGGTTCGTGCCCTGGTCTAGGAAGATCCCACATGCCGCGGAGCAGCTGGGCCCGTGAGCCATGACTGCTGAGCCTGCACGTCTGGAGCCTGTGCTTCACAACGGGAGAGGCCACAGCAGTGAGAGGCCCGCATACCGCAAAAAAAAAAAAAAAAAAAAAAGAACTAAAAATAGAACTACTATATGACTCAGCAATCCCACTCTTGGGCATATACCCTGAGAAACCATAATTCAAAAATAGTCACGTGCTACAATGTTCATTGCAGCTCTATTTACAATAGCCTGGATATGGAAACAGCCTAAGCGTCCATCAACAGATGAATGGATAAAGAAGATGTGGCACACATATACAATGGAATATGACTCAGCCATCAAAAGGAATGAAATTGAGTTATTTATAGCGAGGTGGATGGACTTAGAGTCTGTCATACAGAGCGAAGTAAGTCAGAAAGAGAAAAACAAATACTGTATGCTAACACATATATATGGAATCTAAAAAAAAAGAAATGGTTTTGAAGAACCTAGGGGCAGGACAGGAATAAACACGCAGACGTAGAGAATGGACTTGAGGACACGGGGAGGGGGAAGGGTAAGCTGAGACGAAGTGAGAGAGTGGCATGGACATATCTACACTACCAAACGTAAAATAGATAGCTAGTGGGAAGCAACTGCATAGCACAGGGAGATTAGCTCGGTGCTTTGTAACCACCTAGAGGGGTGAGATAGGGAGGGTGGCAGGGAGACGCAAGAGGGAGGAGATATGGGGATATATGTATATGTATAGCTGATGCGCTTTGTTATGCAGCAGAAACTAACACACCATTGTAAAGCAATTATAGTCCAATAAAGATGTTAAATTAATTAATTAGTTAATTAAAATAAAAGTCCTTAAGTATTATTGCCTCAGCACAAAAAACTCTAGTGCCTCTGAAAAAGGAATGTGACCCCTTAAAGAAAAATAGCTCTTTTTTCCTCTTCTAAGGAAGATCAGGAGGTCTTTCTTTGTTTGTTTTTTTAGGTATAATTGACATATATCATCATAAATCAACATGGCATTATATTAGTTTCAGGTGCACCACATAATGATTCAATATATGTATATATTGCAGAATGATCACCATGATAAGTCTAGTTAACATCCAGCACCCCACGTATAAGGAGGACCTGTTGTGCATTTCCTGATCCTTGCTCTGCCAACGACCTCCCTCCCCTTCGTCACTGCTGTCTCCAAAGAGCTTACACATAAAGACCATGACATCAATTTCCCTCTTAAAACAACTTCAGCTCCGTCCTATGATGATCTCATTTGTCCCGTTGTTGAGACATCACTAAATCAGCCTGTCCCACCCAGGTCTCCTGGGAAGAGGCCACATGGCTGGCACCCTGAAAATATTATATGAGTCAGGATAGCGACAAGCACAGAAGGCAGGGAGAGGTTGACGTTTGTTATGAGAAGAGTCACCCTGCTGTCTGTAGTCAGACCCATCCCCGCCACGCCGTAGCACCCGAGAAACCCACACTCAGCTCTGTGTGGTGCAGGCTCAGCATCCGTGAGGTCACGATGGATTTCTGGACCCACCCCTATCAGCTCTGTGACTTTAGGCAACTTTCCTGGTCTCTCTGAGCATCACTTTTCTGCCTTCTGACATGAGGACAATAATTCCATATCTCAGGGTTCATGTGAAGATGGAAGTAAAGTAATGAAAGCACCTCATAAACAGAAAGTGAGTCCAGATCAACAGGCATTTGGTTTTAGGCCCATAGAGGGACATGGCCCCTTGGAAGGTGAGGGTCTCTTTGACTAATTTTGTTTGGGGACCTTAGGCCTGGTCAGACACCTCAGAATGGATGCAGGGCCCAGAGTGGCCCGTCCCTCAGGAGGAATGAATTGGGGACCAAATAAAGGAAAATGGACGGCAGAGCAGCTGGGGGTACAGGGCAGATGATAGGCAGCCCCTCAGCCCTAGGACTCTGATTCCTCCCATGCTCTCTGCCTTACTTACAAGTACTTACACTTACAGATGTGGTTGTGATCATGACGTGTTTCCTGGTCAGAACTTTGTTTCTGTCTCTGGCTGAGGGGAGGTGAAATGGCCTTTCTCAGGAGGGCCCCCCAGTAAGGGGGGGCAGCCACAGGCTCCCCTTTGGGAGCTGTTAGCACTGGAGCTGTTTTTAAAATCAAGACGATAATAGAGTCCATCTGGGATGTCTTTCTGGCCTGTTCCCCTTCCTCAAACCCATGGGAGAAGACCTGACTCAGCCAGGTGTTCAGATATTCCTTGAAAGAATTGGTCCCTTTAGTGAGTCCCTTGAGGGGGAGGCAACTGAGGAGTCTTAGAAGGTTAATTCTGGGCTGCCGTGTTCTATATGCTGGGAGAATAATAAAAATTATTATTAAACAAAATAATAATAGCTGGCTTTTATCTAGAACGTCCCATGTGCCAGGCACTTCCTAAGCACTTTACATAGATAAACTCATTAAATCCTTACAACAATTTCATGAGACAGCTAACTGTTCTTACTCCCATTTTATTTAAAAAGCAAAGACAACCATCTAAAAGATACAACAAACGAGTGAATAAAACAAAAAAGACGCAGACTCACAGATACAGAGAACAAAGTAGCGGTTACCAGTGGGGAAAGGGATGGTGGAAGGAGCAACATAGGGGTAGGTGGGGCAGAGGGTTATTACGGGATTATATGAAGTCATGTGTGTGCAACTTTTGAAAATTATAAAGCACTGTAAGATTGAAAGAATCACTCAATTAAAAAAATTTTTTTCATTAAAAAAAAAAAAAAGAGCAAAGACAACCAGTCTACTCTAAAAGAGAAAAGAAGAAGCCGACTTGCAGACTGAGGAAGAGAGAGGCACACGCGGCAGGCACCCTGATCACAGTGAGAACAGTCTCAGGAAGTGAGTGCGTCATGTCGTCCCTGTTCCCAGGTCTGACTTCCCTGTCGAGGGGAAGAACAGGGATCAAGACTCGTTTGCCTTCAGCCTGGCCTCGAAAAAGCAGTCCGGAAACTTGAAGAAGGAGCTGTGGGCTGCAGGGGCACCGTGGTCCTGGGAAGCGGGATGTGGGCTGCCTCTCAAGGGTGAGCAGTCAGGGAGGCCTGGGGGGAGGCGGGGGCCAGAGTGGTCCAAGCCAAAGCCTGAAGCTGGGATGTCCGAGGGGCAGTGGAGGTGACAGGCCTCACAGGACTGCTCTCCGTGCTTAGCTGCCACTGTCTGGCCCTGAGAAGCAGCCTCCTCCTCAGAGCCTCCAGGGTGGCCTTCTGGGCTGCCCAGCTGCCAATTCCAGCCTCGACTGGCCAGGGGGTCGGGGGGAGGCCAGTGGGCAGCCCAGGCCCTCCTGGAGCCCAGAGTCATGACAGCACAACGGAGCACATCTCCTTACGGTGGCTGCTCTGTTTTGCTTCGCATGTTTGTTTCTCCTTGAAAATGAGCTGAGAACCTTTTACCCAAGATTACAAGTTGGGCGGGTGATGAAAGGTTTGTGCCATGCCCAAGGAGCCCTCGGGGATGAGCGTTCACATTTGCAAGCCCTTTTGTTGAAAATAGCTTGCTCTGTGTCAAAAAAACAAAAAAAAAAAAAAAAAGGAAATTAGCTGGGAGGGTCAGAATCATCTTGGCCTTTTGAGGCTGCCTGACATCCCTGGCTAAGCATCATGGCTGCCAAACATTTCAATCCTACACACAACCCAGTAAGACCTCTAGATTCATAAATCTCTAGAAGGCTTAGGAAAAACTCAGTCGGCCCATGTTCCCAAACCCAGGCAAAACCATGCCTCAGCAAGTCGTTTTGCAAAGGGCCTGACAAAATATGGATTAGTCAATGGGATGGATGGATGGATGGATGGATGAATTAGTGCGGTAACTCAGTGGGTAGATGAGGTGGTGGATGGATTGAAGGGGAGAAAGTTTACCCTATTTCAAATACCTCAGAGAGGGGCTTCCCTGGTGGCGCAGTGGCTGGGGGTCCGCCTGCCGATGCAGGGGACATGGGTTCGTGCCCCGGTCCGGGAAGATCCCACATGCCGCGGAGTGGCTGAGCCCGTGAGCCATGGCCGCTGGGCCTGCGCGTCCGGAGCCTGTGTTCCGCAACGGCCACAACAGTGAGAGGCCCGCGTACCGGAAAAAAAAAGCCTTAAAGGGCATTAAAAAAAAAAAAAAAACCCTCAGAGAAAGGAGATTCCCAGGTCTCTTGTTAGTACCCACAATAGTAAGTGTAGCAGAGGGAGAGATTCAGCTTTAGCCTAAGCAGGAATTCTGTCACATCTGCCCGCATGGCAACATAGGACCACTTCTAATCCCCTTATATGAAAGATGAGGGACCTCGTGAAAAGGATTTCATCCCAAGAAAATAGCAAATCAGACACATAAGCTTGACCCTATAACAAAATCTTAGTAGTGGGAAGGACAAGGATGCAGGGGGGTATTGAGCATGAATTTCTGTCCAGGTCAGCCCCTGGTGACAAGCAGACATCCAGGTAGCTGTGTGCAGAAGACACGGTGACATCCAGCAGAGACCATTCTTTACGGGCACCTAAGAAAACTCCAAGGGACCACATGCTGCTTAGCAAGGCACAGAGGACTTGACAAAAAAAAAAATGTCCTCAAGCTCATGGGCATCAGATTTGAATCATGACTTCTGTACTAACCAGTTTTCTGTCCTAGGGAACTTTTTTAAAGTATATTTCTGGGACTTCCCTGGTGGCGCAGTGGTTAAGAATCTGCCTGCCAATGCAGGGGACACGGGTTCGAGCCCTGGTCCGAGAAGATCCCACATGCCGCGGAGCAACTAAGCCTGTGCACCACAACTACTGAGCCCGTGTGCCACAACTACTGAAACCCGTGAGCCTAGAGCCCATGCTCCTCAACAGGAGAAGCCACCGCAATAAGAAGCCTGTGCACGGCAACAAAGGGTAGTCCCTGCTTGCCACAACTAGAGAAAGCCCACGTGCAGCAACAAAGACGCAATGCAGCCAAAAATAAATAAAATAAAATAAAATAAATTTATAAAAATATATTTCTATTAAGATATAATTCACATACCATAAAATTCACCTTTTTTTTTTTTTGCAGTACGCGGGCCTCTCACTGTTGTGGCCTCTCTTGTTGCGGAGCATAGGCTCCGGATACGCAGGCTCAGCGGCCATGGCTCACGGGCCCAGCCGCTCCGCGGCATGTGAGATCTTCCCGGACCGGGGCACGAACCCGTGTCCCCTGCATCGGCAGGCGGACTCTCAACCACTGCGCCACCAGGGAAGCCCAAAATTCACCCTTTTAAGGCATGCACTTCTGTGGTTTGGAGTATATTCAGACAGCTGGGCAAACATCATCACTACCTAATTCCAGAATATTCTCATCACCCCAGAAGGAAATCCCATGCTCATTAGTAGTCATTCCCCAGTGTTCTCCTCCCTAGTCCCTGGCACCACTAATCTCTACTTTCTGTCTCAATGGAGTCTCCTACTGGACATTTCCTACGAACGGATTCATACAATATGGCACCTTTTTTTGCTTCTTTCACTTACCACAATGTTTTTAAGACTTACCAACGTTGCATCATGGATCACTACTTCACTCCCATTTTATGCCCAAATAATATTCAACTGTACAAATATACCATATTTTGTCTATCCATTCACCAGTTGATGGACATTTTGGCTGTTCCACTTTTGGGCCAATATGAATAATACTGCTGTGAACATTCCTGTACAACTTTTTGTGTGGACATATGTTTTCAGTTCTCTTAGATATGTAACTAAGAGTGGAATTGCTAGGTCATACAGTAACTCTATGTTTAACTTTTGAGAAGTTGTCCAACTATTTTCCAGAGCAGCTGTACCTACCATTTTATATTCTCACCAGCAAGATGAGGGCTCCAATTTCTCCACATCCTTTCCAACAGCTGCTATTTTCTGTCTTTTTAACTATTGCCATCCTAGTGGATGTGAAGTGGTATCTCATTGTGGTTTTGATTTGCATTTTTCTAGTGACTAATGATATTGAGGACATTTTCATGTGCTTATTGGCCATTTGTGTATCTTCTTTGGAGAAATATCTATTCAAATCCTTTTCCTATTTTTTAACTGGCTATTTGTCTATTGTTGAGTTGTAAGAATTCTTTAAATATTCTGGATACTGGACCATTATCAGAGGAATATGATTTGCAATTATTTCCCTCATTCTGTGGGTCATCTGCACTCTCTTAATAGTGTTGTTCGGAGCAAAAAAAGTTTTTTAATTTTGATGAAGTCCAATTTATCTAATTTTTTCTTTAGTTATTTGTGCTTTGGGTGTCATATCTAAGAAACCATTGCTTTATCCAAGGTTATGAAGATTTATGCTTATGTTGTCTTCTAAGAGTTTTACAGCTTTAGCTCTTACATTTAGATCTTTGATCCATTTTGAGTTAAATTTTGAGTATGATGTGAGGTGGACATACAACTTCACTCTTTTACACGTGGATATCCAGTTTTCCCGGCACTGCTTGTTGAAAAGAGAATTCTTTCCCAATTGAATTGTCTTGGCATCCTTGTCAAAAAGTAATTGACCATAAATGTATGGGTTTATTTCTGGACTATCAATCCTATTCCAATGATCCATACATGACTATCCTTGTGCTACTACCACATAGTTTTGATTACTATAGCTTTGTAGTAAGTCTTGAAAATGAAAAATATGAGTGCTCCAACTTTGTTCTTCTTTTTTAGATTATTTTTGCTGTTCTATGTCTCTTACATTTCCATCTGAATTTTAGGATCTGCTTGTTGTCATTTCTAGAAAAAAGAAAAGAAAAGGCCATCTGGGATTTTGGTAGGGATTGCATTAAATCTGTAGATCACTTTGGGGAGTACTGCCATCTAATAAAATTAGGTCTTCATGAACAAAAGATGCATTTCTATCCTTTCAGGACTTCTTTCATTTCTTTCAGCCATGTTTTGTAGTCTTCAGTGTGTAAGACTTGTGTTTCTTCTTTTATTCCTAAGTATTTTATTGTTTTGATGCTATTGTATGTGAAATTATTTTCTTAATTTTATTTTCAGATTGTTCATCACTCATGTACAGAAATACAATTGAGTTTTGTATATTGATCTTGTATATGCTAACCTTGCTGAACTTGTTTACTAGTTCTGATGCAAGTGAAAACACCACAAAGCTCACTGTTCTTACTAAGCTTTAGCTATTTTTCTTAATTAAATGCTCCCAATTCTTGCAGGCTTTTGGTTAATTTCCAGAGTTCTGAAAAGTTGATTCTGACCATTTTTCCAGTGTTCTCGTCACTTTTATGGAGGAGAGGATTTTTCCGAGGTCCTTACCCACCAGTTTTACTGATATCACCCCACTTAAGGAAGCATTTTATACCTCCATTTCCTCACCTGTAAAATGTTTTGTTATTGTTTCACAGTTTGGGGGAAATGATCACTAAGATAACGTGGTCACAACATTCTAAATCAAATATACTTCAATTTTAAAAAAAAATAAGATAATGTGGTAAAGCACATACCACCTGGCACTAGCAAGTACTCAGGAAGGCTCCTGTCACTGGAGAAAGAGGAAGGAAGTGGCTGTGAAGATGCAGCGGCCACCTAGCCTTGCTCACCATCGCACAGCGGTGCAATCCTCAAACCACCACGCTTATACCCAAATAACCCTCCCCCTAACCCCAGCCTGGGCTTATACTCAACTCCTCATTTAGCAAACCCTCCCTTTCATTCCTGTCTCCCTGTCAAAGCCTACCTTTCTCAAGCTGTGCGTTGTCAGTGTCTGATCTCTGCCAGGTGGTGACGTGCCAATGACTCATAAGCCAGCCAGCCAGGTAACTGAGGGTCTGAACCTAGCTGTGCTCACAGGTCTGAGTGAAGTTCACCAAGCCTGACAGCAGCCACGGTCAGCTTGGGAGAGGCAGAAAGAGGCAGATTTCAAACCACACCAGCTCCATCCACCTTGACCTCAGGCCCAACCTGGCGAGGAGGACTTGCATGGTTTATGAGTGATACTAAGAAGCCTAAACCTGGAGGTTTTCAACCAGAGAGAGCAGCTGAGTGCTCTCGATAAACCTCGAAGCCCTGCAGGCCTTCCTTGCATCTCAGCCCCCTCAGCCTCACGACAGCCCTGAGGATTAGTCAGCTAGTTGGGCGCCCAGCCCCCGGAGGATGTGGTGCTCCCCCAGCCCCGTCTCCAGGCCATCACAGCCTCTGACTGACCTCACATCTGCTGCCCCTTTGCTGGACCTGCCCTCCCACCGCCCCCCCATCTACTTGCCCCTAGTCCTTCAAGGCCTAACTCACGTAACCTTGTGAGAGAAGAATTTCCAGAGAATCTTCTCGCTACTGCTCTGCCTCATAAATTTATCCAGCACATATTTACTGAGCAGCTGCTATGTTTCAGGCACTCTCCTGGGTTGGGGATATAACAGTGAACTTGCTCTTGTGGAACATATGTTCTAATGGCAAAAGCCAAAAAATAAACAAGAAATATGTAGGCAGTGATAAGCTCTGAGAATAAAAGTAAGAGGGTAAGGGTTGTATGGGGGGCCCTATTTTAAATAAGGTGCACAGGGAAGCCTCTCTGACAAGATAATAATTGAGCAGAAACCTGAAGGAAGTAAGGTAGTGGGCTGCTCAAATATCAAAGAGAAAACATTTTAGCCAGAGGGAACAGCAAGTACAAAGGCCCTGAGGTGGAAGTGTGTCTTACAAGCTTGAAGAACAGCAGGGAGGCCAGTGTGGCTGGACTGGAGTTAACAAGGGGGAGAGTGTCAGACAATGAGGTCAGAGAGATAACCACCCCTAAACTATGCGGGACCCTACAGTTCACCGTAAAAAGTTTGGATTTTACATGATGTAAGTCTGGTAGTCAATGAGGGTTCTGAGCAGAAGAGTGACATACTCTGAATTGCATTTTGAAAGAATCACTTTGGCTGCCATATTGAGAATAGATGGTGGAGGGTCAAGGGTGGAATCAGAGAGACTGGTTAGGAGGTCATGGCAATGATTCACACATGGCACGATGGTGGCAAGGCCCCAGGGGAACAACGGAGGTGGTGAGAGGTGATCAAAATCTGGATATATTCTGATGGTGGAGCCAGCAGGATTTGCTGATGGATTAGATGTGGAATGCGAGAGAGAGAGAGAGAGAGAGAGAGAGAGAGAGAGAGAGAGAGGAATCTAAGATGATGTTAAGGCTTTGGGTCTGCAGAACTGAAAGCAGAAAGTTGCCACTTACTGAGATAAGGAAGCCAAGCAGATAAAGTAGAAGGAGTGAAACTGGAGTCCCCACCTCCTGCCTCCAAGGCGGGACTCCTCCCTCAGAGCACAAAGACCCAGCTGTGGCGAGACATCCCTTCTGCGGGGGGTTCCTGAGCCATCTACGACATCTGCAAGTTTTATCTTTCCACTCTCCGTGGCTGTGGACTGGAGGCACTTAGGACATCTCCAACTAAGAATCTCTTTCCTCGAGTCACATCATCTGAATACGCTGGGAACCAACAGAGTTTGTCCAGGTCCCAGTGGCTGACAAGAGGCAACGCCCCGGACTCACACATGGGCAGACCCTGAGCTGAGACTCCACAAGGCTGGCAGGGGAGGAAGACAGGACATCAGAACAGCAGTTCTCTGCCTTGTCTGCATACTGGTGTCACACTGGGCAGGCCACACTCCAGGCCGGTTCATCACAAAGTCTGCCGGGCCAGGGGGTGGCGGGCATGAGGTGGAGCCTGGCATCTATGAGTCTCAGTTTCCCAGATGATCCCAATATCCAGCCAAGGTTGAGCACCACCACCTTGGATCAACAAGTACTTCTCCAGGACCTCCTGGTGTTTCCTGATACAGCTGTGCTGAGCCAGGGGCGAGCTCTGTGGGGGGGATGGAAGCACCCCTGTCCTTACAAAGTCAGGGGAACCAGGCAGGGGCTGCTGAACACCCTTTTGCTCAGAACTGAAACCAAATCCATCTCTACAGGAGAACACTGAGGCTCACCCAACCCCACTCCACATCTCCATCTCCAGCCCTGTTGTGAAAGTGAGCCTATTTCTTTTCTTGTCTTTTTTTTTTAAGGCAATCTGGCCAAGCTCTGCCCGGGAATGTCTCCCAGCCAAGCCCACCTGTATGTGGAATGTGGCTGAGAGGTGAGAGAGCTCAAGGCTGAGCCGGGCGTTGGGTGTTCATTCCCACCTGGGCGCTGGGACAGAAGAGGTGATGGCAGGGAATTGATGGAAACAGGTCCGATTTCAATTGCAGACCCAGGAGCCCGGAGACCTGCTCCCCTGCAAAGCCCAGGGTCAGCCGTTCCACAGCCAGCAGACAGAAGAGCCATTCATCCCACAGAAGCTCCCCCCAGGCCTGCGGGCAACTGGGACCCCCTCCCCGGTCATCTGGCTCCCCAGACACTTTTGTGGACAGAACTCAAATAACTTGATTAAGGTAAGATGAAACGAGAAACGTTTGCTCCTTGAAAATTGCTAACATCTGGCCTGGCCAGCACACCAGAGCAAAGGCTCTTTGTAACTAAGGGAAGGGGTCCCCAAGGAGCTTGGGAGGGGGATCGCGGCTGCTCCCTCCACACCCACCTCCCAGCCCGCCCACGGGAGCCGCGAACTGTGATGCAGGGCCGGTGGGGAGAGAAGAGGGTCCTCATCAGCCCAGCTGGGCTTGAACCTCGACGCCGCCATGACTGTGCATGCGCTCTTGAGATGCCGTTTCCTCCCAGTCTTGTCCAGAGCGTCCAGCGGATTCTGTGAGCAGAGCTGACACGGGAACACCTTCCGTTCCCTTAAGTCTCCCTCCAGGCTCCTCTCACCTGCCCGTGGACCCTTTTTTTTTTTTTTGCGGTACGCGGGCCTCTCACTGCTGTGGCCTCTCCCGTTGCGGAGCACAGGCTCCGGAAGCGCAGGCTCAGCGGCCATGGCTCACGGGCCCAGCCGCTCCGCGGCAATGTGGGATCTTCCCGGACCGGGGCACGCACCCGTGTCCCCTGCATCGGCAGGCGGACCCTCAACCACTGCGCCACCAGGAAAACCCCCATTTTTTGATAGACTCACTTATAGCTGAGTCAGGCTGTCATTCCCACACCCCAAAGACCTCCTTTCTGTGGGTCCAGAAGGAGGAGAGTGAAAGGACATGGTTGTAATCGGAATGTTTGAGTCCCCCCAAAATTCATATATTGAAATTCTATCCCCAGTGTGATGGTATTTGGTGGTGGGGACTTTAGGAAGTGATCAGGTGATCAGTATCTTTATAAAAGACCCCAGAACACTCTCTCTACCCCTCCACCAGGTGAGGACACAAGGAGAAGACGGACGACAGTGAACCAGGAAGAGGGCTCTCACCAGACATCGAATCTGCTGGCACCTTGACCTTGGACTCCCAGGCTCCAGAACTGAGGGAAATAAATGTTTTTTTGTCTAAGCACCCAGTCTATGGTATCTTCGTTATAGGAGCCCCAAAGGACAAAGATAGGCCAGGATGGGGCCAAAGCCTGACCTCATAGAGGACACGTGGGGACAGGTGTGGCTTCAACATCAGGTCAGGTGCATGACTAAAGAATGGCACAGGGTTTCCCTGGTGGTGCAGTGGTTGAGAGGCCGCCTGCCGATGCAGGCGACACGGGTTCGTGCTCCGGTTCGGGAAGATCCCACATGCCCCAGAGCGGCTGGGCCCGTGAGCCATGGCCGCGGAGCCTGCACGTCCGGAGCCTGTGCTCCGCAACGGGAGAGGCCACAACAGTGAGAGGCCCGCGTACCGCAAAAAAAAAAAAAAAAAAAAAGAATGGCACACAGTGAGGTGATTGACTACTGGTCCCAGAAAGATCCCTGTGTTGCCATTCACAGGCAATGACAGGAGGTCTGGAGAAGCATCTGAGGATGTTACCATCACTCTTTGCCTGTCCAAGGCAGTGACAAGACAGGGAAGGAGCAAGGGATGGCAGTTCCGGATCTCCCACGTCTACGAGATGGCATCACTTAATATGACTGCAGCTCCCTCCTCCTTCCAAGCTGACGCCAGATAGGGGCCCTGTAGTGGATTAAACGGCCCCAATTCTTTGCTGTTCTCTAATCGGGAGATGGAGTTTATCTCACTCCCCCTTGAGCCTGAGCTGGCTGGTGACCGCCTAACCGTCGGAAGTTGGTAGAAGTGATGCTGGGCCAGCCGCCTGCTTAAGCCCTGGAAAGACTCCTGCTGCGGCGCTTTGGGGAGCCCTGAGCCTTCATGTAGAAAGCCCGGCTCCTCGGCCAGGAAATCGCATGGAGACAGCGTGCAGGGAAGGCCACGTGGGAAGCGGGGCCTTGAGACAACCTGGAGAAGCCACCTGTCCTCAGGCCCCAGGAGACCCCAGCTGACTCCAGCCCCAGGCGGCATCTCATCGCAACTGCATGGGAAACCCCAGGTGAGACCAGCACAAGAACTGCCCAGCTGAGCCTAGGTAACCCACAGACCCGCGGGAGGCAACAAAACGGTTGCTGTTTAAAGCCATCAAGTCCGAGGGTGGTTTGCTCTGCAGCAACAGATGACTCTGCAAAAGTCCCCCTGCCGCCCCACGTAAGAGCCAGATCCTACAGTCAGAACCACCCCCCTTCCCCCATCCACAGAGCCCCTCTGGGGTGGACATGCTCCTTTAGTTCACCTCAGCCTTGCTCTGTGCCACACAGTGTGTAAGTGCAGGGGCCTCCAGGATGGGACACACACAGAGCCGCAGACAGGTTTAAACCACTAGCAAACATGCTACTCCTCCACCCACCTGAGTCGTCCCCCAGTTCAGAGCCTCACAATCAGCATCCATCCTTCCCACTCACTGCCCTCCACCTGGACTGCACTCCCCGTCCCCTCAGGACCCACCTCCAGGCCGGGCAGGGTTCTCCCAGCCCTGAGCCCAGGCTCTGCCTCGTCGGTTCCCTCCACAGCCTCCCGCTTCAGCTCTAAGGGGTGGACTCAGCCTCCTCCTCCCCAGAGCATTCCAGACCCTCCTCCCCGTCCCCTCCCACCGGCTCTCCCCACGCACCCACCTGACAGGAGCCCCCATCTTCCAGATAAACAGGAGGATATTAAAAACCCTCATTCCGCACCTGGGTCTGCACTCAGAAATGAAATCAAAGAACGCTCCCCAGTAGGAAACTAGAAGGCCCCTTCCCTCGACTTCGTACCTGCCCCGTGCCCTACTGTGCTTTGAGGGCCAAGTGTGACTTATGGATATTTGATGGAAGATTCCAAACGTAAACATAAGCAGAAAAAGAGTAAAGCCTAAATGTTCTCAACACACACACACACAAGGTAACCATGTAAGGTGATGAATACGTGAATCAACTTGATCGTGGTAAGAATTTTACGACGTATATCAAAGGCCATGCTGTACACCTTAAATATATACTATTTTTATTTGTCAGTTACACCTCAATAAACCTGGGGAAAAACAACATAAGCAGCGAGAGAACCACAATAAACACCCACGGACCATCCCCGGGGCTCACAGCAGATCTTGTTTTCTATCACCTCACCCGCTCTTCCCCAATACCCACCCTCCAGGTTATTCTGAAGCCAATCCCAGACATCACATGTTTTCATCTCTAAAAATTTCAGCATGTATCTCTAGAAGCAAGGACTATCCTTTGCAACCACAATACCATAGTTCATAGGTTTTGAGAAATCTCATCTGGGCCAGGCCCTGCCCGGACTGCCAGGTAAGGCCCACGTGTGGAATGTGGCCGAGCAATGAGAGCACCAGGCGGGCTCCAGGTGTTAAGTTCCTACCAGTTCTGGGCTCTGGATGGGACACGGTGGGCCGGGGAGCCAGAGCACAGTGAAAACCACAGACAGACAGGAAGGAGACTCCCAGAGCTGACTGGACTTGCAGCCATTCCCCCTCTTGTCGCCGTCCTCCACCAGAGCCACCTGTGAGGCTCAGGCAACCTCGGGTGGTCTCAGAACTGTGGACGAGCTGGAGGTAAAAGTGGGTCTAGTGGTCCACCATCACCCTGAGAATAGCGCAGAGTCCAGTGATTAGCCACCCATTGCAAGGGCCACAGCCCATGGCCTCAGACCCCCACACCCTCACCCCCATTCTGCCCTCTCCAGCCCGTCCCAGAATGCCTAGCCCAGGAGCATGGCGGGACGCCTATCTTTTCCATAACTCTGAAGCCTGGGCCGGAACAGGGAAAAGAGGTGTGGAAGATTCAGTGCTGTTTCCGTTAGGTAGCGTTTGGAACATTTGAATCTTGCAAATTCCTAAAAAACTGTAACTGTGCCTTATGCCTCTTTGTATGTCACTTATTGTTTCCATACCAGGGTTTCCCAGCCTCAGCACTATTGAATTTTAAACCAGATCATTTTGGGGAATGGAGGAGGGGGGCTAGTCTGAGCATCAAAGGACACTGAACAGCACCCCTAGCCTCTACCCACCCCGGGTGCCGGTAGCAGCCTTTCTCCTCCAAGTTGTGACAACCAGAACCGTCTGCAGATGTTGCCAAGTGTCCCCTGAGAAGCAAAACTACACTCAGGTTGCGAGCCACTGATCTATACTCAACTATTCGTATCTTTATTTATTTATTCTTCTAATTTGTCTTAAAGTCCTTCTGAAAGACATGGTGATTTACTGCGTTAGATAAATTAGAAACAAAGGACTGATTGGGGAAATTCTCTTCAAAAGCCTCAAGTTTGTCTGTCTTAAGGGTTTTGATCAAATTTTCCAGCAGTTTTGCAATCATAATTGCTATTAAGTGTTCAAATACGTAGATTAAATTTAAACCAGAAGCAGCTCAAGTAAATAAAAACTAAGCCATCAAAGCAAATAATTGTGGTGTGTTGAGTGACTGGATTCTGTGTAAATTTTTTTTTCTGTTTTTCAAATTTTTATTTTTGCAGTTAAAAAACAAGAGACTGTCCTGAGTTGGGGATAGGAATAAGCCTACATGTCGTGACATTTTTTCCGTGGAGTCTCTGAGAACTGAGGTCTGTTTTGCAGGCCTTGACTAGAGATTCCAATCACCTTCTTATTCCATTATTTTTTCTTTTTTTGCATTCCTAAAAGATGCAAAACACCCTTCAGGATGTCCGCATTGCAGCAAAAACTATAACAGCTGATGATTTACAACCAGGCCGTTGAGCCTTTCCTGGAGCTACCAGTCTTGCTCATGTCTCACTTCTGCTGCTGATTCCAGTTGATCACGATTTCACTCCAATCTACCATCAGAAATGTAAAATGTCTTATTTAAACCCACAGACACTGGCGCCGGAGAAGGTCCCCAGGTTAACGGTGGTCGGCCAAAAGCCTGCTGGCCTGGGTCGCTATAGAAACGCCCTGCCGAAGGTTCCATCCCACTCACTTTCCCCAGCCCCTGAAGGCCTCTTGCCCTGAGGGGCAGCTCAGCCACTGTAGGGCTGGCACCCACTTGCAAGTAGCTATTCCAGAACCCCAGGCTCATGTCAAAACGGGTGTCACAGAGGCACTGTGAGAAGCCTCTTAATCCGAAAAATTAAAGGAAGGAAAATCTGATCTGAGGACCCTGCTTGGAGGAAGGTCCTTGTTTCCCAAGGAATCCAGAGTGAGCGAGAAGCACAGGGCCGGAGGGTTCTGGGACTCTGGGGGTGGCCCCCTCAATGCCTGGGAGGCCGCAGAGCCTTGTAGGGTAAAGGTCTTGGACCCCAACACGTCCCCAGCTCCAGGGCAAGGGTTCCTTCATAAATGAGCTGTCACTTTAGAAAGCAGAGAGCAGGGCCATCAGGTAATTGATTGAGAACAGGCCGGGCTGATGAAGAAACAGAATGAGGGACCGTGAATGTCTGCGGCCCCTGCAGGGAGGCAGGGAGGCCAGGACAGGGCTGCCCATCAGCTCGGAGGCTAAGCTGCCTCCGAGTCTGTGCCTGAGACCAAGCCTCTCTCGGCCCCCGGGCCCAGGGCTGCCCGTTCCCATGGCCACATGGGGTGGAGGTGGCAGAATGGCCTTCTCCAGGGGCACAGCCAAACTGCCCGCATACTGTCAGCCTCTCTGCTCAGAGGCTCCAGCCCAAACCCCGCCCAGGAAGGGGGAAAAAAAAGACTCTTGTCAGAGACTGAGTCACAGCAGGAATCTCCTTAAGACGGAAGATGGAAATTTCAACCTTTTCTACTTCCTGAGCAGGGCGGTGAAAAGGGAGACTGTTCAAAGGATGGGGACTCCGGGCACACACTGGGCTTCAGGACTCGAGTGCCCTTGGCCAGGGCTCACAGGGAAGGGGGTGGGAAGCACCGACCCTCTGGCACAGAAGATGCATTCAGGCCCCTGGGGTCCCAAGCACCTCAATGGGCGCCCCAGCCTGGCCGGGGGCTGCCTCTCTCCCACAGTGGGAAACAAGGCCAGCCTTGGGGGGCTGCCCAGACTGTCCAGTAAACCCGCTTGCTGAGCCCAGCTCATTCCATTGCCACCGCGGGGGCCCTGGGGACTTGTACAGAAGCCCATGCTGCCAACAGAGGGGGCTTTGTTTCCTGGACTGGGCTGGGCTTTTTGCTCTTCGCCCTTCATGGGGGGACAGGGCTACTGAAGGGAGTTTATATTATTGTTATTTTCAGCTTGGCAAAACTGTAAACGTGAGCATTCACGCTGACAGAAAATAGATGGTGTTTTCTCTGCGGGCCATCACACGCTGCTCAGACCAGGAGGGCATCTCCCCACAGAGGGTCCAAGGTGCCAGGAAGAAGGCATGGTGGACCCTGCTCTTCTAGGAGGAAGAGACCTGGGAGACCCACGCAGAGCAGCGACAGAAACTGCACCCTGAGGTCAGGAGTGAGCTGCGCCCTGGTTCTGGAAGCAACAGGAGACTTTGCCGCAGCATCACCTGGGCTCTCCCTCCCGCTGGGCCCCGATGCTCAGACCAGGGCCTCAGCCCACCCAGGGCCTCCCCCAGCCCGAGCTGCTGACGGCCATCCCTTCCCTCCCCACAGGAGGAGTCTCTGTTCCTGGAGCTTTTACGGTATCTCAGTTAATCTCCATGACAACAAGTTCATTCATTCATTCACTCATTGAGTCATGCATTCATTCATTCATCCAACAATACTTATCAATGGCCAGGCTCTGGGGTCAGAGAAGAAAACAGGACAGATGTGGAGTAAGGAGCTGCTGGGGAAGGCAGAAAGTAAACAAATAATGACAAAAGGGATAGGTAAGTGGTAGCAACCACAATAATAACCACTAATTATTAAGAACCCATGGTGTGCTGGGCATATATAAGCTCACTTAATCCTCCCGATTCCGAATTTTTTTTTTTTTTTTTTTTTTTTTGCGGTACGCGGGCCTCTCACTGTTGTGGCCTCTCCCGTTGCGGAGCACAGGCTCCGGACGTGCAGGCTCCGCGGCCATGGCTCACGGGCCCAGCCGCTCCGTGGCACGTGGGATCTTCCCAGACCAGGGCACGAACCCGTGTCCCCTGCATCAGCAGGCGGACTCTCAACCACTGCGCCACCAGGGAAGCCCCCGATTCCTAATTTTACAGAGAGGACTAAGGAACTTGGCCAAGGCCACTCAGATGGTAAGTGGTAGAGCTGAGGTGACAGCATCAGAGATGCCCAAAGCCTGCTCCCCCCAGAGGGAGCCCTCAGCTTGCAGAGGCCCCGGGTGGCCGATCAGGAGCCTGTGGTGGAGACCCAGGGGCCCCTCTGGGGATCGGGCTGTTTTCAGAGCCCCGGCCTGATCTGCACGATCAGAGGCTGATCCTTTCAGGAGTTTAAGCCATGCCTTCGGGAGAGGCAAACACTGCCAACTCGGTTTCCGCCCTCCCGCTGCCCCAGACACGCTGGGGCTGTCTAAGCCCATCCTGCTGGGCTGGGTCCTGAGGATCCAGAAAGTCACGTTGCCAGAAAGACCAGTCCTGACCAGATGCTTCCAGAAGCGACTTAGGCAGGGCTGTAACATGTGTATAGCCCGTGCCCCAGGCCCTGAGCTTAGAGGAAAGGGGGAAAGAGCTTGGACAGGGAGTCGAACAGCCCGACCCTAGATCCCTCTCACCAGCTGCGTGAAGTTGATTAAGACACTTGCTGTCCCTGGTCAAATGTTAGGGTTTGGGGGGAACCAAGGTCAGCTCCAAGGTTTCCAGCCTGCAGCACGTGCACTGTGAGCGGGACCAGGATCCCGGGGCAGGAGACTGAGTCAGAGGAAGTGCTGGTTGGATGCAGGTGGAGCTCTTCCAGCGACAGTGTCTCCCCAGCCTGTGAGATGAGTGTGACTTGGGTGTACACGGGTGGAGTGAATGTTGAACAGAAGCTCCATTTGAACCCAAAAGGAGAAGGTCCTCATTTGGTTTTGCTTATTAGACCAGTGAGATTAGGAGACAGTGACCCAACATCTCAAAAGGGCAACGATCCAGGGGTGAAACCAGAAAACAAAGTGCAACATATTAACCCAGGTCAACAGCTGTCATGGGTCAGGAAACGGGCAGGGGCGCTACCACCGTCAACAATCCCCGGACCCCACGCCCCTCCCCGGGCAGAGCCAGGTGGCACCCGAGAACCTGTGGCTTGTGGTGCCGCCCTTCCTCCACTTCAAGATGGGGCTCAGAGGGGGGCGTTGGTTCTTCGGAGACACTGGTGAGAACTTTTTTCTATTTCTCATCCTCTCCCGCTTTGCTTGACAGAAAAAAGCAAACCATAAACCATGACTTTCTCGCTCGTGAAGCCCCACGTGAGTCATCCCCGCAAACCACCTGAAAACCCAGGTGCTGGGAGAATGGTCCCGTAGGCAGGAAGAGCTTCTCAATAATGAGAAAATCCAGTAGAAAAATATCCCCAGCATCTGGGCTCCATTGAGCAACCAGCCACTCTGGAGGCCAGCTGAGCACGATGCTCCCGGACCTGGGCTGGAGACAAGTGTCCAGGTCCCCCTCCACCACCCGCAGGGCCTGGAGCTCCAGCCGCTAGCGCTCTTCAGCCGACTGCCCAGTTTTGTCCTCCCACTGCTCCCTTTGTTCCCCAGAGCAGCCACCCTCGGTCACCCCCCAGATCCTGGGGACGCACCATAATGAGGATCCCTCCCAGGAGACTGACCCAGGAAAACCAGAGCCCAGGAAGGAGGCCAAGGCACGTCCTGGAAGCAGGCTCAGGCCATCTGGGCAGGGTATCTCAGGGGCCCAGTCCCCGGAATGCAACCTAGGAGGGCAGGCACACTTTCCAAGGAGCAAGGCTCCTTAGCCCTCCAGTTTTTCCTCCTGTGGGTCAGGGTCAGCTGGAGGAGTCAGAACAGCTTTCTCTAAAGCAAAACCCATGCAGGGTGGCCCAACTCTAATGGAAATGCCATATGTGTGGAAAGTGTGTGTGTGTGTGTGTGTGTGTGTGTGTGTTTGTGTCCACTTCTTTCCCTCCCTCTCCCTCTCTCCCTCCCTCTCTCTCTCTCTCTCTCTCTCACACACACACACACACACACAAACACACACACACACCACACACAAACAGAGAGAAAAACCAGTTAAGAGCCAAGAGACAAATAAGTCCTCATTCAACAGGCCTTTACTTAGGCAAAAACTATGTTGCATCAGGATGGGTTTTCTGTCCTTTCAAGTTTTTCTTCTGAAGACTCACCTCTGGTGGGCAAGGGGACATTTTAAAATTATGTTGCATCAAAGTTGGGCCAAGAATGAGTCACATTCGCGAGAGAGAATGTGTTGGCCTGCCCAATCTCCACTATGATAATGTAACCACCATCACCTTCCAGGCTGGGGTGGGAACAGGTGGTCCAGGCTAGGACACTAGGCAGGAGTGGGTCACCCAGCACCTTGGGGGGTGGAGAGAGAGACGGAAAGGGACACCTCAGGAGAACAGGTATGGACCCAAGGCCAACAATGAAGAAATGTTCTTCAGCCTCTTTGTTCTGTGTTATTTGGGTCATGGTTAGTCGGGTTCAGTCACAAGAGGAGACATGGGGAGGCCCAGTGGTTAAGACTCCACGCTTCCAATGCAGGGGACACCGGATCGATCCCTGGTTGGGGTACTAAGATCCCACATGCCACACAGCGTGGCAAAAAAAACAATAAAAACAACAGGAGACACGGAAGAGACTCGAGAAAACGATGTGCCCCAGAGACGGGGTCACAGGGAAGCCGCAGTACCAGGCAGGGGGCAGCCAGGAGACAACAGGGCGAAGGGAGAGCTTGTGGCCTTTACTGGGGTTTCTACAGGAAAGGCAAAGCAGGGCAGAATGAGCAGCTGAGGACTGGCTGGTTGGAATCATGTCAGCAGGCTTGCATATAAACAGTACAATCCCCTTGACTCTGAGTGTCTTTGTGATTCGCTCCAATAAAGAGTGGGCTCTTTCTGGAAGTGGGTGGCCCCCGAGGGATAATGACCTTGGGCTGACCCACCTGAAATCACTGGTGGAACTCAAAACTGAACCAACGCTAAACCAAGGCACCTGACCCAGAGTCCTCCCTCCAACCTGTGCCACGTGTCTGGTGTTGGAGTCTTTATGAGCCTGACTCAGTTACTCCAGACCGCGTCAAATTGTTATTTCAGGATCGTTGCTCCCCTCAGAGAGTGGGGCCAAGACATCGGTAGCACCCCGCCCAAGGCTGGCCACATCTCACATTTCTGCGAGATTAGGAGAAGCTGGAGGAAGCCCTGACAACGTGGAGAGGCCACCAATGCATCTGGTCTCCAGACCGTGGGAGGGGACCCAGCCCAACAGCAGCAATAAGGCAACAAGCCTGGAACTAAAAGCAAACAGCAAATGGGGGCCAGCAGGGCAGCATCCAGAGTGAACTCATTAATTCAATGTGTTATCACCACAACCAGATAGGCACGGTCAAAGCTAGTCTGAGCCATCGCCCAGGATGACCTTCAGGGGAGCTGAGCTGCATTGGATGGAAGCTGCCTGATGACAAACCAGCCTCTCTTGCTGGTTGTCTCTGGGCCATCTTCACAACCACCTGCCCACTCACCTTAAGAGTGAGGAGGCCCCAAGGTGAAAGCTGAGGAATGTGCCCGCAGTGACAAACCTGCTCTACTGGACTCCGGAGCAGATCGTTTATAACATCCCTCCATATGATGAAATTATTTTCGTTAGAATAATGAAATGAATAAAAATGGCCAGAAAAAAACAGCAGGCAGTATTGAACTTTGCATATGTCATTTTGCCATTCTTAAATGAAAAGCAACTCACTGAATAGGAGAAAATATTTGCAAATCATATATCTGATAAGGAGATAATATCCGAAATATGTAAAGAACTCATACAACTCAATAGCAAAAACAAACAAAAAAAACAATTCCATTTGGGGCAGAGGATCCGAATAGACATTTTTTCCAGAGAAGACATACAGATGGCCAACAGGTAATGAAGAAATGGTCAACATCACTAATTATCAGGGAAATGCAAATCAAAACCACAATGAGATATCACCTCACGCCTGTTAGAATGGCAGTCGTCAAAAGGACAAGAGATAAGTGTTGGTGAAAATGTAGAGAAAAGGGATCTCTTGTGCACTGTTGGTGGGAATGTAAATTGGTACAGGCACTATGGAAAACAGTATGGAGTTTCCTCAAAAAAATTAAAAATAGAGCTACCATATGATCCAGCAATTCCAATTCTGGATATTTATCCAAAGGAAACAAAAACACTAACTCAAAAAGCTATATGCACCCCTATGTTCATTGCAGCATAATTTACAATAGCTAAGACATGGAAACAACCTCAGTGTCCACCAACAGATGAATGGATAAAGAAAATGTGGTGTATATATATATATATATATATATATATATATATATATATATATATGTATATATATACAGTGGAATATTGTTCATCCATTAAAAAGAATGAAATCTTTCCGTTTGTGACAACACGGTTGGATCTCGAGGACATTATGCTAAGTGAAATAAGTCAGACAGAGAAAGACAAATACCATATGATCTCACTTTTATGTGGAATCTAAAAACAAAAACAAAAAAAGATTCAAAGAACAGATTGGTGGTTACCAGAGGTGGAGCCTGGGGTATGACCAAAATGAGTGAAGGTGGTCAAAAAGTACAAATTTCTGGTTAGAAAATAAGTCATGGGGATGTATGGTTGACTATGGTTATAATACTGTATTGCATATTTGAAAGTTGCTAAGGGTAAATCTTAAAGGTTCTCATCACAAGAGAAAAAAAATGTTTTAACCATATGTGGTGACGGATGGTTTTTTGGGGTTTTTTTTTTTTTGCGGTACGCGGGCCTCTCACTGTTGTGGCCTCTCCCATTATGGAGCACAGGATCCAGACGCGCATGCTCAGCGGCCATGGCTCACAGGCCCAGCTGCTCCGCGGCATGTGGGATCCTCGCAGACCGGGGCACGAACTCATGTCCCCTGCATCGGCAGGAGGACTCTCAACCACTGAGCCACCAGGGAAGCCTGTGGTGACAGATGTTAACTAAACTTATTGTGGTGATCGTTTCCCAATATATACAAATATCGAATCATTACATTGTAGACCTGAAACATATAATGTTATACGTCAATTATACAATAACAATAAATTAATAAGTAAATTTTTAAACAATTTTTAATAAAAAGTAAAGTAAGTATTATAGTACAAAAATTTAAAGTCCTGGATTAACACTTTTAATTACACTAATGTATTTTTTAAAGTAGGGGCATGCATGAAGAAACACTCCTAAAAGAGTTCAGAAAAAAAAAAAGAGTTCAGAAAATGACTCAAATCTGGAGAGACAGAATTGAAGCAAATCAAGCTCACGTGCTATTGTTGCTTATTTCCAACCTCCTGTTTCAGTGCAAGAAGATGTAGTACCACGGGTGTTGAAATGGAATGCACCGAAAGCAAGCTCTAACAATTCTGAATTGTCACGCTTACAAACTGACTTGAAACCAATCATGTGACTGACTCTGCAGGTATCCATGGTGCCTGTGTCACTGGAGGGTTTCCAAATTAACTTCCATGTAGAATGCAATGTCTATTAAATTTAAGAAATAAAAATGTGCACTCTTGAAGCACATTCAAAGGTACCACTAACAGCCACAGTCGTTTAGAACTTAGACCAATAAACAATTTGTAGGAGAAAGAGTGCTTTATCATGGACATTGTTTAGAATTCTGATGTATAATGATTAAAAAAAGAGGTTAACCCAGTAGACAAATAGATCAATGGAACAGAATAGAAAACCCAGAAATAGACCCATGAATATAGTCAATGGATCTTTGACAAAGGAGCAAAGGAAATTCAATGGAGCAAAGGTAGTCTTTTCAACAAATGGTGCTGGAACAACTGGAACTCCACATGTTAAAAAAAAAAAAAAGAATCTAGATGCAAACATTATACTCTTTACAAAAATTAAATCAAAATGGATCATAGACCTAAATGTAAAATGCAAAACTATAAAACTCTTAGAAGATAACATACAAGAATACCTAGATGACCTTAGGTGTGGCAATGACCTTTTAGATATATTACCAAAGCACAATCCATGAAAGAAAGAATTGATAAGCTAGGCTTCTTTAAAATGAAAAACTTCTGCTCTTTGAAAGACAATGTCAGAGAATAAGAAGACAAGCCACAGGCTGGGAGAAAATATTGCATAAGACACATATGATAAATGACTGTTATTCCAAATATACAAAGAACACTTAAAACTCAACAATAAGAAAACAAACAACCTAATTAAAAAACAGGCCAAAGACCTTAACAGAAACCTCATTAACTATTACAAATGGCAAATATGCATGTGAAAAGATGCTCTGCATCATATGTCATCAGGGAAATTCAAATTAAAACTACACGTCAATTAGAATGGCCAAAACCCAGAATACTGACAATGTCAAATGCTGGTGAGGATGTGGAACAAACAAGAACTCTTATTCATTGTTAGTGGGAGTTTAAAATGGTACAGTCATTTTGGAAGACAGTTTTGCTATTTCTTACAAAACTAAACACTCTTACTATACAATTCAGCAATTGTGGTCCCTGGTATTTCAAAGGAGTTGAAAACTGTGTCCACAAAAATGCCTGCACACAGGTGTTTATAGCAGCATTATTCGTAATTGCCAAGATTTGGAAGCAACCAAGATGTCCTTCAGTAGGTAAATGAATAAACTGTAGTACAACCAGATATCTAGACAATGGAATATTATTCAGCACTAAAAAGAAAGAAAGAAAGAAAGAGCTATTAAGACAAAAAAGACATGGAGTAAACTTAAAAGCATATTACTAAGTGAAAAACGCCCATCTGAAAAGGCAACATAGTGTATGATTCCAACTATAACTATATGACATTCTGGAAAAGGCAAAACTATGGAGACAGTAAAAAATCAGTGGTTGCCAAGGGCTGGGGGATAAATACGTGGAACACAGAGGATTTTCAGGGCAGTGAAAATACTCTGTATGATAACATGATGGTGGATACAAGTCATTATACATTTGTCCAAATCCACAGAATATACAACAGCAAGAGTGAACACTAACACAAACTATGGACTTTGGATGATTATGATGTGTCAATGTAGATTCATCAGTCATGACGAATATACCACTCTGGTGGGAGGTGGTGATGATGTGGGAGGCTGTGTAGGTTGGGGATGTGGGGTAAATGGAAAATCCATACCTTCCTCTCAATGTGGCTGTGAACTTAAAACTATTCTAAAACTAAGAAAGTCAAGGAAGAAGGGAGGGAGGGAGAGAGGGAGGGAGGAAAAGGGAAGGGAAGGGGTGGGAAGGGATAGGAGAGGAGGGCTCTTACTTATAGCAGAGTGTCAAGAGTTGGCCAGTCAACATGTAGGGGGCACTGGAGTTGGAAAAGCATCATTTTCCAACCACCCTATAAACGTTGGATGAGGCAAGAGTCGTCAATGTATACTAAAGTAAACTTTGATGAGGAACAGGATATTTGCGTGGTCTTAGTGCGTCTCCCCACAAACCCTGTGTTAGTTACAAGGAAAAGAAAAAAGAGGAAACAGTAATTCTACAGTGGAGAAATCAGACAGCACCTTAACAAAGGGATCAAAATTAACATCACCAGTGAGGGACACTGTGTGTTTCCAGATGTGATACTCTGAGGATGGTACCTAACTGAGGTCGTAGTCCAGCAGAGTATAAATAACCTGGATCTAATCATGAGAAAACATCAAACAAACCCCAAATGAGAAATGTTCTATTTTTTTAAAAAAGGAGGAGGGGACTGTATTCTTCAAAAATATCAATGTCATAAAACACAAAGGAAGGCTATAGAAATGTTTTAGATTAAAGGAGGCCAAAGAGACCTGACAATCAAATGTAATGCGACCCTAGACTAGATCTTGCACTGAAGGTAAAAAAAAAAAATGCCATAAAGAACATTTTTCATTGACAAAACTGAAATGTGAATGGTGGTATTGTAGCAATGTTAAACTTACTGAGATTGATAACTGTGCTGTGGTTTTGTAAGAGAATACACTTCACCCCTTAAAAACATTGAAGGGGCCATGATGTACATAACTTTCCATCAAATGATTCAGAAAAAAAATGTGTGTGTTTATGTGACACACACACACACGCAGGTACATACATACAAATGATGTAAAATGTTCACATTAGTGAATCTGGGTAAAGGGAATACAAGTGTTTTGTTGCTATTTTTATTTTTGCAACCTTCCTATAAATTTGAAATTATCTCCAAATTAAAAGGTTTTTTTTTTTTTTTTAATTGCACTTGAGTTTACAAGTCTGGAGTTCCAAGGAGAGAATGGGACTAGAGACAAATACAGGAGCCATCAGAACATAGGTGGTGTTTAAAGGCATGAAAACAGATGAGAGCTACTGGAGGAGAACGTCAAAGAGGAAGAGAAGGGCCAGGACCATGACCAGAAAACACTGGTGTTCAAGAATCAGACAGAGAAAGCAGCAGAGGAAGAAGTGGGTGAAAGGAAACCAGAGGGGTGAGGTGTCATGGAAACCAAGAAAAGATAGTATTTCAAGAAGAAAGAGTGACTAACTGTGACAATTGTTGCTAAGAGGTTGTCTAAGATGTAAACAGAGATATGACCACTGGATTCAGCAAGATGGAGATCACGGGAGACATTAATAAGAACAGTTTCAATGAAATCACGGTGAATGAGGCCAGATTATAATGTTTCCAGGGTCAGTGCAAGGTAAAGAAATAGAAGCGTCAGAAGCTGTTGTAGTCAGTTCCTATCACTTCATGCCTTATAGGGGACACTTGTCATCTGTCTGGTCACTAAGGATCTGTATCTTCTATGCTTGTGCCCTGCGCCCACCTTGTGAGGCAGAATCCACCTCTCACTATAGAAACCCGAGGTGCCAGATGCTGGCTACTCCAGCTCCCTGGCAGGTAGACCAGGTAAGTGACCTGGGCTCTGTCACTTACAAGAAGAAGCTTGGAGAGCTCAGAATGTATCCTGGCAAAGGGCAATGGTGATCAATCTGGTAAGACCTCCCGTTCCTACAGGCAACAGGGGCTCTGTTTCCAGTCAGCACCCAGAGGCCAGTGTTGAGGTGGCAGTGAGCCCTACAGCAGAGCAAATGTGTCTTCACCATTCGGGTCCTATGGAAGAGTTGGGGTGTTCTACCTGGCCGTGAAGCTTCCAAACCAGGTGCCCCAATGCTGTTGGAATGCTACAAGCCGCCCAACGTCTTAATAAACTCTCTCTCTCTCTGCGTAATCAGTCAGGGCCAGTTTCTTTGGCTTGCCACTATGAACCACTGAAAGAGGATCTTGCATTTTCTTGGCTAAGGAGGGGATTCCGTTATGCTGTCTTGCCCAAATTCTGCCTCTCGAGGGTATCTCAAGTATCCAGTGTCCTTGGCCAACACTCACTGTGGACAGGATGGCCTCCCACTGGTCCCCCTCTGAGGATATTCCTCAGCCCTGATACCTAAGACCTCCAGTGTCTCAAGACCTCATTACCACTGGAGTGAAATGCCCCAGTGTGCATGTGTGTGCCTGCTTCCCACTTTATCTTGGCTTTCTGAACACTCAGCTCTCGCCACCACCATCCCTTCTCCAGGGACTCCTCGGAGCCTGTGGTTTTCTAGCTACTTCCCTGTTGAGTGTGGGAAAGGAGATAAGGGAAGAACACAAGGCTGAAATGCTTCCAGAGGCATCTCATGGGTTTGTCTCTTATTAAGACTGGTTGGCTGTTCTCTGCCTGAAATCAGACCATGCCTGTCATCACCCTGGGCTGATGCAGGATGAATCAGACCCTGTAGATGTAGGGAATCCTCAGTGGTCTCCCCAGCCACACGTGGCACAGACCCCAAAGCAACTGAACAGAGCAGCCAGGATGGATTTCTAACCACGACACTGACAAATGCTAAAACCATGCACTGGCGCCACCTCCTCGGTCCACTGATTCTCCATATGGTGGGTCTCTTCCTTCCCATATGACTGTGCCTGAGAAGCCCGACACCTTCCCAGAAGGCTCCCCATACTAATTGCACGTGTGGTCTCTGAGGGAGCCTCATGCTGCCTTTGGAGCTTGGGGGCAGTCAGCACCAGATGGCAGGAGACTCTGTGCTCTGTACCCTGCTCCTGTGGGCGCAACATTCTCATCTTTTCCAAAGAACTCTTTTGTCATGTGCCTTATCCTATTGATATACTGCAACTTCCCTTGAGGTGGAGAGGGTATCGATTTTGTCATCCAGCTGGGAAAGGTGAGGCATAGAGAGAGCGGGAGGAATTTTCAGTGTGGCAGAACCATGCCCGATGCCAGTTCTGGTCTGTCCACATCCGCTCTTGATGGCAACATCCACTGTGCCTACACTTTGGTGGATAAAGCCTCCCATTTCCTCCCTTTCTTCTTCCTCTTTCAGCCATTAAATGAAGCATTCTTTGGAAGCACATCATTCCCTAGGGATTCACCAAAGCTAAGTTATGATTCCTAAAATCTAGACCAACAAAAAGATGGTGTAGCTTTGCCCCCAAGGAAAAGTGGCTTATTTCTTTTTTTCAACCCCAAACTCCATCCCTCCCCCACACACCCTCCCCCTTGACAACCACTAGTCTGTTCTCTATGTCTGTGAGTCTGTTTCTGTTTCGTAGATAAGTTATCACATATAAGTGATATCGTAAGGTATTTGTCGTCCTCTTTCTGACTTACTTCACTTAGTATGATCATCTCTAGTTGCATCCAAATGTGCAACTTATTCTTCAAACAAGATTTGTGTTGCTCGGTTCATCATCTCTTGGGCCACTGATCTGCTTCCCCTGGTGGGACTGGTCTACTCCAAAGCCGGGACATCTTCCCACCCATGGGGCTGCCCTAAAGGAGGCTAGACAGAGGGTAGGGCTTGGGGAGTAGGGGTACGCTGGAGTCACCCATGAGGACAGAAAAACACTACCCAGGAGGAGCTGTGGGAGATGGTCACCCCAGACTCCCTCCACCTCCTCTCTTGGGGTTGGAGGTAAGGATGGGAGGTTCTGGAATGCTCTGACCTCATTGTTTCTGACTCCACAAACGTCTCTTCCATGTCCCTTTCCCAATCACAAGCCACGGCATGTCAAAGCTGTAGGGCTCTGAGACTGTCCCCAACCCCTCATTTGGCAGTCAAGGTGACCTTGCTTCAGACATGTTGCAAAGACAGAGGCAGAAGGTCAAGCAGAGGCGTGTTCTGGGGTGTGACATGGAGAACACGCTTCGGATTCATACATGAGGCTCTTTGGCCCAGCCTGAAGCCCAGTATGTAGCATAAAGGAGAAAAATGGTTGGAAAACTCCTGAAAGCTGACTCTGCAATTCTTCTGAATTCTCCCCACCACAAATGTAGCTGAGTGTCCGGAATGGATGAGAAACAGAGCAGCGGCCTCTTGGTTTTGGAGTCCAGCTCTGATGTTCATACTCCCTGGGAGACACCCCAGCACCCCAATCTCCTCAGACTTTCTTGGGCTCTGACGTTGATGAGGCTTCTTAAAAGCAGTGAATTCCTAATGAAAATCTGAACCTCATTTCAGCCATCTGGTGGTCTCAGACAACATCTTTTCTAGCTTCCCTGCTACTGAGGAAACACAAGGCTGCTCTTTGTCTCCACTTTGAAGTGGCTCAAGTTCATTCTGCACCCCACAGTCCCTGTCTCTCTCTGACCCCAGGCACTCCTCTTCCACAAGGAGCCAACAACAGTCCCGAGTAGAATCTCCATAGTCGGTTGGTGGGAAATGACAAGTGAGCCATGTCATCTGGGGTCCATGCAAGTCATGCCCTGGAGGGGACACCACAGGAACCACCAGCCTCCGTGGAGCCAGGAGGGGGACACAAGGATCATCTTTGAAGAGGGAAGCTGTTGGCCTGAATAATCCCTAGAACCTGTGTTTCCTTACATGGCAAAAAGGACTTTGCAGACATGATTAAGGATCTTGAGGTGGAGGGATTATCCTGGGTTATCTGGATGAGCCCAGTGCAATCACAAGGGTCCATATTGGAGGGAAGCAGGAGGGTCAGAGTGAGCGGCAGCAGATGTGACAAGGGAGGCAGAGGTGGGAGTGATGGGAGTAAGGGGCCGCAAGTGAAGGGATGCAGGGGGAATCTAGCAGCTTAAAAGAGCAAGGAACCAGATTCTCTAGAAGCCTGAAGAAGAAATGCAACCCTATCAACACCTTGATTTTAAACTTCTGACTTCCAGATGGTAGGATAATACGTTTGCTTTGGCTTAAGCCACCACTGTTTTTGGAAAATCATTACAGCGTTAATAGGAAATGAATACAGAGATCTAGGGTAAAGGCTCATAGGACCAGGAGGGCAAACTTGGATGGCCCATCAGGTGTGGTCCCCCAAACCGAGGTCACAGATTTTCTAGCACTGGGTGATTCAATGACAGCAAGTAACAGAAAGATCCAATTCACCTGCCTTACACACAAGAAACCCAAAGCCAGGAAGGTCCAACCAAGCTGGGCTGGTTTGGCAACTCATTGATGTTACCAAGGACCTTGGTTCTTCCCATCAGTCCATCCTTCTAGGCTCACTGCCCTCTCAGTCACCAGATGGCTGCCAAAGTTCCAGCAGTCGCATCCAGGCACATTGGCAAGTTTCAGGAGAGGAAGCCATTTCACCCTTGAGTCTCTTTTTAAGAGTGAGGAAAGCTTTCTCAACACCCACACTCCACACCCTCTATGCCAGAGGGCCTCCCCTCATATCGACCTCATTGGCCTGAATTGGTTCATGTATAAACCAATCCCTGGAAAGCAGTATGGGAGCACTTTGATGAGGTTTAGACCAGTGGAGACCTACTCCCAAAGTCAGTCTCCCTAAAGCATTTGACTATTGGACTGAGGGTCAAAATCAGGGTTGTGTTAGCAAGAAAGAAGGGGGTAAATCCATGCTGGGGAGGCATTCAGAAGTGTCTGCTCCACTGGTGCTTGGGGTGGGCTTCACAGGGACCCAAAAGTGTCTCTCCCTGTGACTCCACACAGCTCAGAGCTCACACAGCCTGCTCTCTCTAGCTTTTCTCCTTCACCTAAGGAGGCACAGCGTTGGTTGGCTTGTTTCAGTCACCTTGAAGCACTCCCTCTGAACAGCCACCTGGCCCCTGAGCTCTCCCTCACCCGCCCAATCGCCTTGACCTGCAGTGTGGAGCCTGATCAACCATCTGGGCCTCAGGTAACAGGGCCGGGTTCTGCTACCTCACCAGCATCCTCCACCTGCAGCCACAGCGGAGTGAGGACATTTGTGGTTACTTTCCTCAGAAAGCAGCTCTCAAGCTCCATGGATTTCTCTGCTGGGTCCTACTACCCCCTGAGGCAGGCAGTTGCCCCGTCAGCCTGCTGGGCTTCAGCCTCCTCCAGTTGTTCATGATGGGCAATCGCGTCCTCAGGTCCCTCTCCGTCCGGCCATAACTGTGGGCTCCTCTTCTCTGCAGCCACTGCTCACCTCTTGGAAGGCATCACAGTGTTGTGTCCCCAGTACAGAGGACTCATGCACTGGCCTCACTGTCCCCCCTCACCTACCTTACCTTCCTGTCCCACCCACGAGATGGGATGGGAAGATGTGCAGGAAAAACAAACAAACAAACAAATAGACTGGGGGTGAGAGGGATAAGGAAAGAAACAAGAAAAGGAACTAAGTGTAATGTGGCACCCTGGGGTAGATACTGGAACAGAAAGAAGACCAGGTGGAAAAACTGGTGTCATCAGATTAAAGTCTGCAGAGAGTTCTGTGCCTTGTCCTGGTGTTAATTTCTTACCTCTGACAAGTGCACAATTGCTGTGTAAGATGCTAACATTGGGGGAAGCGGGGTGAAGGGTATGTGGGAACTCCCTGCACTACCTTTGCAACTTTCCTGTAAATCTACAATTATTCCTAAATAAAAAGTGTATTTTTTCCAAAAAAAAAGAAAAACAATAGTTTCTGGCCCTGCCGGGTCCCCACTCCTTGCTTCCTTGGTGATCCCCCTCACTGGGGAAAATCGTCTGTCCAGGCCCTAACCCTGAGACCATTGCTCACCAGAGGAAGAAGGAATTTAAGTTTTAAAACCGAAGTGTTTCTGGCATATCTCGTTCCTAGGGATGTTAGTAAAGTACTTGGGAAACTGGGGAAGGAGGTGTGAGAATCAGTGGGTAAAAGAGGTTTCTTAACTGCAGGACCACTCAAAACCATTGATACGATCCATGCTTTATAACTCTCTGAGGAGGAGCTTTATCATGAGATGTTTCCCCAAAATTACTTAACAAGGTACCTTTCTTCCTTAAGCCACTAGTGGAATAAGTCCCACTGTCTCTGTGGGAAGACTGGCTCCAGCTCTCAGGTCCTCTGTGGCAAGTCGCTCTGCTGCCTTTCCAGCCCCACCCTGAGGCCCAGTCCTGACAGTAGCCACGCTCCCTAGACCCAAGCCACCCAGGCAGCTCAGTCTAAGAAATGGTCTGTGTCTCGCTGCATGAGCAGCCTGCTGAGAACCCAGGTCCTCGGTGATGCAATCACCTTGTTTAAATCAGAGCCCAATCATGTGAGGAAAGGCAGAGCCGTGCTTTTGCAGATGAGGAAACTGAGGCCCAGAGAGATGAAATCGTTTGCTCAGGCTCACCTGCAGCTACTGATGAGCTTGTGCCTTACTCGCCTGTCTGATTGCCTCCAATACCAACCAGCTCCCGGAGGAAGCTCGTGCTGGGGCCTTTGTACCTTCATCGCCTGGTTCACCATCCCCATCCTGCAGTCCCCTGCTCTGTCCAGGGCCAGTACTCGCTGTAACTTCGTGGCTTTGCTGACGGCCAACTGCCCCCTACCTTGTCCTTCCTGTTCCCACAGCCGTGGCTGGATTTGCTGCCCACCGTCGGGCCCCCCTGGCTGCAGTTCCCCTGCCTTCTCCCAAACCCCAGCCCAGACGAGAAGGAGGGGAAGGCGGGAGGGGTGGGATGAGGCGGGAGGAGAAGAAGAAAGGGCTGCTTCTGTGCCAGACGTCTGTGATGGGTCTAGCAGAGAGTGAAAGGACGTTGAGAACCCAGTGCGGGGCCTGGCGTCCCCAGCCCCAGTGACCTGCCTACCCTTGTCACTGGCAACTGTCACAGGCATGGGGTGTTCACTATACCTGGCCACTGAACCTTCCTTACTTGCAGCTCACCTTCAAGTGACCCAGCTGCTAACTAGGGGTCCTGGCAGAACCCTGTCCTGCAGATTTCAAAGCTCAGGGGGCTCGTGAGCACAGACCCAGGGTGACACTCTACAATCTGTGAGCCAGTGGCATTGGTCTCAAAGAAATGAGACCAATTGGTCTCTGAAATGCTTTTATGCTCCACGGGTTTACTTTGCAAAGGAAGGTCCCAGGCAAAGACACTGACCTTTCTCTGCCACTTCCTTTGAATTGCATTAAAATTGGGATATTTTCCCATTTTATTCACAGCCCATCTCAGAACGATAAACACCTCAAGAAAAACCAGTAGCTTTGGGAGCTACACAGCAGGAACATTATAATTCAAAACTTATGATTCTTTGTTCCCAAGGGAATCTGTTTTCAAGGGTAAGTAGTAACTGATTTAATGTTAAAATAAACGCAAAATGAGGAACCACACTGAAAGTCTGACATCACTGAACAAATGGGGAAAATATTTTGTAAAATGTATTTATTTATTAAACATTAAACTCTAAGACTGCTACAGCTTTGGGGTGACAGCCCAGGTGTCTAAGGAATAAAAACTTGGATGAAATGACTCCCAAGGTAATTCACCTCACAGCATCTAGTGAGTCAAGGCAGAGCCCTCAGGCTGCAGACTTGCTGAATGACAGGTGCTGAGTGCTTGTCTTAATTGGTTACCGACCTCCACTCCCCGAGCTCATTCATCCGCCATCCATTCAGAGATCGTTTACTGAACTCTCCTCTGTCACATTCCCCTGTTTTAATTTTTTTTCATAGCACTTGTCACTCTTTGAAACTATTTTTTATCTATTGGTTCTTTTTTTTTTTTTTGGTCTGTCTCCCCTCTGGAATGTGGGCCCCACGAGAGCAGGGACTTTGTGGGCTCTTGTTTGCTGCAGACCCTCCAGAACCTGGAACAACACCCGGCGTGAGTGGGAACAAAATACGTGTTGTAGGTTAATGCCATCGTCATTAGCTTCCATCCTCACTGAAAGGCAGGTTGTGCTGGAGAGCTTGAGTTCAAACTCCAGCTCTGCTGCTAACTAGCTGCCTGGTAGGCAAGTGATTTAACCCTCCTGTGCCTCAGTTTCCCTATGTAAACACCGGAGTCTGTTAATGGACCCTCTCTCTTCCCATCCATTGAGTTTACATATGTGAAGTACTCAGGATAGATTCTAGCATATAAATACTCAAGAAGCAGTAGTTATAATTATTGAGTCAGGGCCAAGCCCAGGCAAAACTGTTTGTCTCCAAACCCCATCCTCACCCTCACTGTTGCTGGTCTGTTCTCTTCTCATTTTCAGCCCCATCTGATGGAGGTGTCTGGCGTTCTTAAATCCCCCCAGCTTCTGAGAGCCTCCCACTGCACACGAGCCCGGAGCACCTTCCAGGGCCATGCACCATGCTCCAGAATGATCCTCCAGCTCCAACACTTCATTTCTCCACCTAACACTCTCCATCCCGTTGCCTGGGAACCAAAAGATCTGGGTAACCAAGCTGCATCAAAGTGTGCAAACAAACATGCTATCTCCCCTGACAAAGAGTTCCTGGACAGATGGTAACTAGAATGACCGTGATGATCAATTTGTAAGATATAAAAATATTGAATCATTGGACTTCCCTGGTGGCACAGTGGTTAAGAATCCGCCTGTCTATGCAGAGGACACAGGTTCAAGCCCTGGTCTGGGAAGATCCCGCATGCCGCAGAGCAACTAAGCCTGTACACCACAACTACTGAGCCCACGTGCTGCAACTACTGAAGCCCGCACACCTAGAGCCTGTGCTCCACAAGAGAAGCCACCGCAATGAGAAGCCCGCGCACCACAACAAAGAGTAGCCCCAGCTAGGCGCAACTAGAGAAAGCCCGTGCTCAGCAATGGAGACCCAACGCAGCCAAAAATAAATTAAAAAAAAAATTGAATCACTATGTTGTACACCTGAAACCAATATAATACTGTAAGTTAATTATACTTCAATTAAAAACAAAAAAAAAACAAGTTCACAGAGTGGTGGCCAGAGGCAGGGGGTGGGCAGTGGGAGAAATGGGTGAACGGGGTCAAATGTACCAACTTCCAGTTATAAAATACATAAGTCCTGGGGATGTAATGTACAGCATGATGACATATAGTTAATAATATTGTATTGCATATTTGAAAGTTGCTAAAAGAGTAGATCTTAAAAGTTTTCATCTCACGAAATTTTCTGGTAACTGTGTGTAGTGACGGATGTTAACTAAACTTATTGTGATGATCATTTCAAAATGTGTACAAACATCAAATCATTATGTTGTACACCTGAAACGAATATAACATTATATGTCAATTATACCTTAATTAAAATAGATAGAAAGATAGATAATTTTTAAGAAAAAAATAGTCCCTGGACCCTCCCAAGTGGGCAGTGGAGTGAAAAGCTCAGCATAAGTGGGGTCCGCTGAAGGCCCAGCCCCGTGTCCTCAAGAGCTCCTTCCCCTGGGGACTTCTCCATAATGACCTCTGTCATCACACATGGCCTCAGAGGGACCGGCCCAAGTGCAGACACAGGGCTGTCCCTGTTTCCCTACAAGACAGTGGAGGAAGGTTAGAACATCTATTGATTTTCTTAAGGCTCCAGGATGATTAGAGGACTTCCCTGGCCGTCCAGTGGTTAAGACTCTGCGCTTCCAGTGCTGTGGGCTCAGGTTTGATCCCTGGTCGGGGAACTAAGATCCCACATATCACAGGCTGCATAACGCAGCCAAAAAAAAAGAAAAAGCTGCCTCATATGGTGGTTGTGAGGGTTAATTAAAAAAAATTAAAAAAAATTTTTAAAAAGGACCATTAGTGTCTCCTTTCCTTGGTGCCACTTTCATGCTGCATCCTCAGCTGGGTAGGGGGATAAAGAACTTCCCTCCACCCTCTTACGTTCTGTACCTGGGCCTGAGAATTAAACTGACATAAGACAGATTGACAGGAGAAAACATACACATTTGATTTAATATTTTCACATGTACCTGGGAGTCTTCGAAAGGAAAATAAAGACCTGAAGAAGATGTTCGTCCCCAAAGCTTATATACCTTTTTACACAAAGAATGATAAATTGTGGGGTTGTGACGACATAGGAGCTTGGGTTTGAGGCAGTAAATTGTGGGGCAGTGACTAGGAAATATAAGGGGGAAAACTAATGAAAGATGAGTTGTTTTAGTGGGCTGGTTTGTACAGATCCATTTAGGCATCACCTCCTGGTCTCCAGTGGTAAGAATGTTCTCTGGTAAGGGGAGGGCACCTTTCTCAGGGGAAATTTTATGACCTGCTTTTAGGTGAAAGAGGGCCATCAGGGAACCCTTCCTGCATCTGCTATTTCTCAAGTGTCCTCAGCTCAAAATAATCAAGATGCCAAAGCAGTATATTTGTGGTGACATGTTCTGATTCCCTTCAGCTGGAACTCTCCTTCTCCTGCCTACATTCACTCACAGTCTGTGTCTTTAAATCTGTAGAGATCCACTTCCTCCAGGAAGCCCTCCCTGATGGGACAAGTCTGGGCAGGATCCCCTTCTTAAACCTCCTGCCCAGGCTCCTGCTCACGCAGCATCCTAGTCACCTGGTTCCCTGTCTGAACCCCCGAGAGCGGGGCCACGGCATCTTACCCATGTAAGATGCTCTCTCCATCACCAAGCACAGGGCCCAGCAGGGATTGAGCTTTTGGTTACTAACTGTTGAGCTGTTAACCTAAAATTTATTTAAATACTCAGATGCTGTGTTTCTTTGCTTCTGGTTGGAAATTTAGCCACTGAATATTGCTTAAAAAATTGATTTCCGTGAAACATGAGAAAGTGAAGAGCTTAAGGGGAAAACAGGAGGAATTTCCCCTCTGTCGTGCTACCTGCAGCTCCCAGGCTCTGCCCACAGACCCTCCTCCACAGCCAACTGCTGCCTGAGAGACTTCTAGGCGGTGGAAATAATCCACAGTGGGTTGGGCTGAACTCTTCCGGCTGGGGCAGGTGGCCACCTCGTCCTCACACACTTGTCAGGCTGCGGTTTGGTGGGATGGTTCCCGGCCTTAAATTAAATATCTTCTTGTACGATGGGGGGATGAAGGATGGGTCCTCTTAGAGGAATTCCCCGCATCTCACTTGGCCACACGTGGCGTACCAGGATGCCAACCATTGGTGAACAGCTCGAGAAGGCCTTGCACTGTGTGGATACATGACAAATCCTGCCTCGTGCAGGGGTTGTCCTCACTTACTCTACTGGGGAGAAGCCAGCAACGTTCCCTGAAGAGACAAGGAGAGAGAGAAGAGCTCCTTGAACTGTAGCCATGAGAACCCAGCATGTCTGAGTTAAACGTAGTCTGTCTGAGACCAGACAGAAAAAAAGTTAGATATCTTTTTAATATATATTTTTAAAGGTGATCTATGCACATTGTGAAAAAAAAATCAAGTAGTACAAAATCTAGTGAGAAGAAATCTCTTCCCACCTGGGATCCTCCAAGACTCTAGCCCCTTCTCGTTCCAGGCTCTTTCAAATATGTCATCTAGTTTCATCTTCATTTTATATATTTTTGAAATTTTAAATGGATTAAAAAAATTCTTTTCCTTTCAGTATTATTGAGATACAATTGACATACAGCACTGTATAGGTTTAAGGTGTACAGCATCATGACTTGACTTACATACATTGTGAAATGATTATCACAATAAGTTTAATGAACATCCATCACCTCATATAGATACAAAATTAAAGACCTAGAAAAAAACCTTTTTTTTTCTTGGGATGAGAACTCTTAGGATTTACTCTTAATTTTCATGTATAATATACAGCAGTGTTAATTACGTTTATCATATTGTACCTTACATCCCTCATACTTATTTATCTTATAACTGGAAGTTTGTACCTTTTGACTGTCTTCATCCAATTCCCCTTCTCCTCGCCCCTAACCTCTGGTAACCACAAATCTGATCTATTTTTGTATGGGCTTGTTTGTTTTTGAAGTATTATTGACCTACGACACCATGTAAGTTCCTGTTACACAACTTAGTTTCAAATGAAATAGTTTCATCATTTCAAAAAATAGTTTCATTATTTCAAAATGATCACCACGAGTCTAGTTACAAAATGTCACCATACAAAGATATTACATAGTTATTGACTGGACTATTTTTACTAAATGCTAATTTTATTTTATTTTATTTACATATTTAAAAATGAGTTAATTAATTAAACAAATGTTAAATAATAAAAATGTTCATTCTTCTTGAAAAATATTAAAGCATGATAAAAGTTTTAAAAATAAGACTGACAAAAGATTAAAATAAAATAGAAAACTAGCAAAATGCTAACAGTCGATGGGGCTCTAGGTGATTTTTTTTTAATTTCATACCTTTCTATTTTTTCTAAAAATTCTACCATAAATAATATTTTTATATCATTTAAAAAATCACTTAAAAAAAGACGGGGTATTTTTGACATACAACAAACTGCCCACATTTATGTGTACAATTTGATACATTTTGGCATGTATATACACCTGTGAAACCATCACCATAATCAAGATAAACAATATATCTTCTCTACCTCACACCATACACAAAAAATTACTCAAAATGGATCAAAGGCCTAAATGTAAAGCTAAAATTATAAAAACACTTAGAAGAAAGAATAGATGTAAATCTTCATGACCTTGGATTAGGCAATTGTTTCCTAGATATGACACCAAAAACACAAGCAACAAAAGAAATAAATAAATAAGGGATTGGAGCGCAGGGGGCCTCCTAGACAAGGACCCTGACGGTACTCTTGGTGGGGTGAATGGGAAGTCATGAGTGTTGATGGGAGGAGTGACATGATCTGCCTCTGGCTTTGAAAGGATCACTCAGCCCCTGTGTGGAGGATAGTTTTGGGAGAAAGGGAAAGTGGGAAAGACTGAACGTTTGGAGATTAACTGGGAGGATTTGCAATAATCCAAGTGAGAAAAGATGATGGCCTGGACCAGAGTGGAAGTGCTGGAGGTAGTGAGAGGTGAATGGGGTATATTTTGAAGATTCAGTCAATATCATCCATGAAGGATTGGATCAGGAATGTGAAAGAAAGAATAGAATCAAAGCTGACTCCAAAGTTTGGGGCGTTAACAAGTGCAAGGAGGGGTTTGCCTGAGGAAGATGGCATATTTGAGATAAAGATGAAATCAGGAGTTTGTTTGGACAGATTAATTTGGAGATAATGTTAGATAGCCAGTTGGCAAAGTCAAGCAGGCAGCTAGAGGCATGAGTCTGGGATCCGCCTAGAGATATAAATCTTAGAATCATCAGCATATTAGATGTCATTTAAAGTCATGCAACTGAGTTGAACAAATGGGAATGAAAGTGAATAAAGAGGATAAGTCCAAGGGCTAAGCCGCAGGGCCTCCAACCTTCAGATACCGAGACACAGAGAAATAGCAAAGAGATTGAGAACGGCCATTAGGAGGAGAACCAGCAGTGACCCAGAAGCCAGGATGAAGTAAGCCTTCAGGAACAGCAAATTGTTTCAAATGCTACCGAGATCAACAAGTTGCGTTGACCACTGGCAACAGGGGGCTCATTTGTGACCTTGGCAATGACAATTTTGGCAAAACAGTGAAGACTGATTCAAGTGTGGCCAAGAGAGAATGGGAGGAGAGGAAGCAGAGACAGTGAGCGAGACCAATCTTTTGAGGACCTTTGCTCTAAAAGAGAAAAGAGAGGTGGTAGCTGGAGGAAAACGTGGAGTGAATGGAGGTTTGGAGGTTGGTTGTGTTTGTTTTTCAGGTAGGAGACATTAGAGCGTGTTTGTGCATTCTAATCGGAATAATGCAGGACAGAGTGGAGAGAATTGCCAGCGTGAAGTGCTTAGGTGGTCAAGAAAGGAGTAGATCTAGTGAACATGAAAGGGGCTGGTCCCATGGTGGTCAAATTACAGGAAGGAGGGCAGAGTAAGCGGGCACCTATACAAGCAGGATGGTGGAGGGAGCATGTGGAAGTTCTATTCATTTTCCCAGTGAAATACAGAGTGAGGTCACCAGCAGAGAGGGAGGAGGCAGGGAGGAGAGAGGAAGAAAGAAGAGAAGGTGTGAAATAGCAGTTTAGGAGAAAGGAAAATAGAGTCAGATTGCGGGGCAAACCAAGGGCCCACTTGAGTTATGGCGTTAAGTGAAACCAGGCAGCAAGGGTGTGCGCGTTTCTCCAGTCTCTTCGGCGACCCCAGGGCAGACATGGAGTAGAGACATTGACTTCAAAGAAATGTAAATTAAGATAAAATGCCATTTTTTCCCTTTTTTTTGGCCATGCTGCACGAGGCGTGGCATGTGCGATCTTAGTTCCCCCACCAGGGATCCAACCCACGCCCACTATATTCGAAGCACAGAGTCCTAACCACTGGACTGCCAGGGAAATCCCAAGACAAAATACCATTAAAAAAAAATTCACTTTAACAGCAAAGATGTTTAAAGTATCCTCAAAGTATACTAGGGAAGAGTGAAATAAAAACTCTCACACATATCTGGTAAGAGTATAAATTGGTACAATTACCTTCAGAAATTATTCCCTGACTCTTAAAAATACTCATTTTGCACTTCTAGGAATCTATTTTAAGAAGAAAATAAAAACTAAGAAAAAATGCACACAAGGATATTTATGTAAGTATTATTTATACTTGGGAAAAATTGGAAATAATTAAATTACTAACATTAGGGGAGAAGTAACAAAAATAACAGGATAACCATCTATGAAATAGCAACACTCATTGAAATTGATGTTTACCAAGGGTCTTTAACAACATGAAAAAATCCTTAAGATATAAAGTTATGGCACTAAAAGTAGTCAAGATAAAATGCATTTTTAAAAGCCACTGGGAAAATATCAAAATGTTCATTGTAATCATCTTTGAGTAGTAGGATTATAGCTGACTTTCATTTTCTTCATTATTGCTTTCTGCATTTTCCAAACTGGGTATTTCTGTCATAATCAGAACAAAAATGCTATGTTTAAAAATATGGTCCATCCTTAAAGGATTGGATGGATTTGAAGGCATTGGGGTTCTTTCTAGTCACATGGTGTCCTCACAGTCTCACATTTCAAACTGTGCAAATTCCAGGTACATCCAAAAATTCCCTCCCAAGCAGTCTCAGTTTACCTCATCAGAGTTGAACATTCTAAAGCTTTAACCTGAAGATAAAATGTAATAATTCATTTACAATGAACTATTGATTCAAGGTATAATACCAGATTCTTGTTCTAGAATGATTAGTGTCTCCTAACTCTTTTTTTTCTAGACTTGCCCCAGCCCTTCTCAGAATTTGGAGATGGGCTTCAGGACTCAGGAACTTTAGACTCCAGCAGATATCCTAACTAAGGTTTGTAAAATTCTTTTTTTTTTAATTGAAATTTAGTTGATTTACAATATTGCTTTAGTTTCAGGTGTACAGCAAAGTGATTCAGTTATATATTTTTTCATCTTATTTTCTATTATAGGTTATTTAAATATATTGAATATAGTTCCCCGTGCCATACAGTAAATCCTTTTTGCTTATCTATTTTATATATATAGTAATTAGAACACTCCCTCACACAAGATAGAAAAATAAACTCAAAATGGTTTAAAGGGGACTTCCCTGGTGATGTAGTGGTTAAGAATCCTCCTGCCAATGCAGGGGACACAGGTTCGATCCCTGGTCCAGGAAGTTCCCACATGCCACGGAGCAACTAAACCTGTGCGCCACAACTACTGAGCCTGCACTTTAGAGCCCACAAGCCACAACTACTGAGCCCTCATGCCACAACTACTGAAGCCCGCACGTCTAGAGCCCGTGCTCTGCAACAGGAGAAGCCACCGCAATGAGAAGCCCATGCACTGCAACGAAGAGTAGCCCCCAGTCAACGCAACTAGAGAAAGCCTGCACACAACAACAAAGACCCAGCACAGCCAAAAAAAAAAAAAGATATATAAAAAAAAATTGGTTTAAAGACCTAAATATAAGACATGACACCATAAAACTCCTACAAGAGAACATAGACAAAGTATTTTCTGACATAAATCCTAGCAATATTTTCTTAGGTCAATCTCCCAAGGCAAAAGAAATAAAGTTCTTTTGCTTATAAATTCAACAAAGAAGTGCCTCAAAAGGAACTTCTACTCATGTATCAGTCAGCTATCACTGCATAACAAACAACCACAGAATTTCAATGGCATACAATAATAAGCATGCATCTCACTCATGCACTTGTGTGTATTGGCTGAAGCCAATATGATACCGGCTGAGCTTACTGGGCAGCTCTAAACCACAAGTTGAGACCAAATCTGCTCCATGTGTCTCTTATCCTCCTAGGACTAGTGGGCTAGCTTGGCATGTTCCCATGACAATGGCAAATGCATGAAAAAATAAGCCCAACCATGCAAGTACATGTCAAGTCCTTGCTTGTATGTCTGTTAACAATCCATTGGCTAAAACAAGTCACCTGGCAAGCACAAAGTCAAGAACAAATCAACTCTGCCTCCTTCCTCTGTGGAAGGAACCACAGAATCACACAGAAAAGGGTGTGAAATCAGGGAGAAGTGAGGAATGAGCCAATAAATCAATCTACTATAACCAGGAAAGAAAGAAAAACAGAGAAAATGCAAACATGAAAGGTGGAAACTAATTTAAAAAGAGTTAATTCTTCAGTCAAAATCTAATCATGGACAGTTCCTATTCCTAATTACTTTTTCAACACCTCTGTTGAAACCCAACCCCCAAAGCCCCAATATTCAGTCCTTGAGCATTTCTCATCCCCATCTCCTCCAGAGGAGAGATGGGAGCCAGAGATACAGCCTCAGTGGGTCAGCAGGTTAATGGACACCATCCTAGAGAAGAAATGCAAACCTTGGCTTTTCTCTATCCCAGGAATATCAGACATTAAAGCCTCTTCCAGCCCTGTAAGCCAGCCTCAAGGCCATCCAGTCTGCCCTGCACCCAAAAGCCCCATCACAGTGATGAGGAAACAGGTCTAGAGGATCATTTCTTCAATCTTTCCTGGAGGCTTAAGGCTGAAGCCCGAGCTACGTGCTATTAGACTCTTTTAAAATGGGAGCTTTGGGGATCCTCTCATTACAAGGGGACCACCATTTATCTGAAACAGAAAAAGGAGCATGTCTTAATGCCATTAGAATATGCTTAATGAAAATTTCTCCTTCTCCCTCTCCCCCTCTCTCTCCCCCTCCCTCCTCCTCTCTTTCTCTTTCTTCCTTTCAAGCCCACTTCCAAAGCTGACCTGAATCTCCAGCAAAGGCTCTGAACCAATCCAACCACACAGCTTGGGGCCCAGAGAGGCACCACAGTAATGATTTGCATTCCCACATTATACTCGCATCGCTCACAACAGTCAGCAGTTCTACATGCTGCTCTGAAACATGGTTGTTAAGAGGATTTGACTCCAGGTTCAGACAAACCTGCACGGACACCTGTCTCCTCTTCTCACCTACCATGTGACCTTAGGCAAATTGCTTAACCCCACAGGTTCCTCATGGGTAGAATGGGGCCAATAACAGTGGCAAACTCATAGGACTATCATGGATATGTTGAGATAAAATATGAAAGTGCTTAGAACAGTGCCTGCCACATGGTCCACGCTCAGTCAAGTGCAGCTGTAATAACTTGATGTGGAAACCATAAACCTCCAGTGGGAAGACACTCAACCCTGGTGAACTCTGAGGAACAGGAACCCCAAATCGTGAATCTTGTGTCTACAGTATTTGGAATACTTAAAATACTGGTTCCCATTGCGGAGGTAAAAGGACAGCGTTTGGGCCAATTTGGAGTTAACTACTCCTGGGTACTCAAATGTTACAATGGGGATTTTTGTGGTCTGAGGAATACATGCAAAAACGCAGGTGTCTGTGGCCAGTGAACTTAAACATGAAGCAACAGTCACCCAGCAACAAGCCATGAACACCTGTTGGTGTCTGTTAGATGCCACCCCAGGGCACAAACCAGCTCTTTCCTCCTGCATCACTGGGTGGATCAACAAACTTTTTCATGTGACTGATTAAGATACTAGTTGTCATCACAACTTCACTTTTTTTTGTTGTTTGTTTTTGTGGGTTCTTTTTTTTTTTTTTTGGTTTGGTTGGTTTTTTGAAATTGAAGTATAGTTGATTTACAATGTTGTGTTAGTTTCTGGTGTACAGCAAAGTGATTCAGTTTTATACACACACACACACACATATATATACACACATATATATATATATCTTTTTTCAGAATCTTTGCCCTTATAGGTTATTATAAAATATTTTTTTTTTATTTATTAGTTTCTGCTTTATAACAAAGTGAATCAGTCATACATATACATCTGTTCCCACATCCCTTCCCTCATGCATCTCCCTCCCTCCCACCCTCCCCATCCCACCCCTCCAGGCGGTCACAAAGCACCGAGCTGATCTCCCTGTGCTCTGCGGCTGCTTCCCACTATCTATCTACCTTACGTTTGGTAGTGTATATATGTCCATGCCTCTCTTTCCCTTTGTCACAGCTTACCCTTCCCCTTCCCCATATCCTCAAGTCCATTCTCAAGTAGGTCTGTGTCTTTATTCCCGTTTTACCCCTAGGTTCTTCATGACATTTTTTTTTTTTTAAATTCCATATATATGTGTTAGCATACGGTATTTGCCTTTCTCTTTCTGACTTACTTCACTCTGTATGACAGACTCTAGGTCTATCCACCTCATTACAAATAGCTCAGTTTCGTTTCTTTTTATGGCTGAGTAATATTCCATTGTATATATGTGCCACATCTTCTTTATCCATTCATCCGATGATGGACACTTAGGTTGTTTCCAGCTCCGGGCTATTGTAAATAGAGCTGCAATGAACATTTTGGTACATGTCTCTTTTTGAATTATGGTTTTCTCAGGGTATATGCCTAGTAGTGGGATTGCTGGGTCATATGGTAGTTCTATTTTTAGTTTTTTAAGGAACCTCCATACTGTTCTCCATAGTGGCTGTACCAATTCACATTCCCACCAGCAGTGCAAGAGTGTTCCCTTTTCTCCACACCCTCTCCAGCATTTATTGTTTCTAGATTTCTTGATGATGGCCATTCTGACTGGTGTGAGATGATATCTCATTGTAGTTTTGATTTGCATTTCTCTAATGATTAATGATGTTGAGCATTCTTTCATGTGTTTGTTGGCAGTCTGTATATCTTCTTTGGAGAAATGCCTATTTAAGTCTTCTGCCCATTTTTGGATTGGGTTGTTTGTTTTTTTGCTATTGAGCTGCATGAGCTGTTTATAAATTTTGGAGATTAATCCTTTGTCAGTTGCTTCATTTGCAAATATTTTCTCCCATTCTGAGGGTTGTCTTTTGGTCTTGTTTATGGTTTCCTTTGCTGTGCAAAAGCTTTGAAGTTTCATTAGGTCCCATTTGTTTATCTTTGTTTTTAGTTCCATTTCTCTAGGAGGTGGGTCCAAAAGGATCTTGCTGTGATTTATGTCATAGAGTGTTCTACCTATGTTTTCCTCTAGGAGTTTGATAGTTTCTGGCCTTACATTTAGGTCTTTAATCCATTTTGAGCTTATTTTTGTGTATGGTGTTAGGGAATGATCTAATCTCATACTTTTACATGTCCCTGTCCAGTTTTCCCAGCACCACTTATTGAAGAGGCTGTCCTTTCTCCACTGTACATTCCTGCCTCCTTTATCAAAGATAAGTTGGCCATATGTGCGTGGGTTTATCTCTGGGCTTTCTATCCTGATCCACTGATCTATCTTTCTGTTTTTATGCCAGTACCACACTGTCTTAATTACTGTAGCTTTGTAGCATAGTCTGAAGTCAGGCAGCCTGATTCCTCCAGCTCCGTTTTTCGTTCTCAAGATTGCTTTGGCTATTCGGGGTCTTTTGTTTTTCCAAACAAATTTTGAAATTTTTTGTTCTACTTCTGTGAAAAATGCCAGTGGTAGTTTGATAGGGATTGCATTGAATCTGTAGATTGCTTTGGGTAGTAGAGTCATTTTCACAATATTGATTCTTCCAATCCAGGAGCATGGTATATCTCTCCATCTATTTATATCATCTTTAATTTCTTTCATCAGTGTCTTATAATTTTCTGCATACAGGTCTTTTGTCTCCTTAGGTAGGTTTATTCCTAGATATTTTATTCTTTTTGTTGCAATGGTAAATGGGAGTGTTTTCTTGATTTCATTTTCAGATTTTTCATCATTAGTGTACAGGAATGCCAGAGATTTCTGTGCATTAATTTTGTATCCTGCTACTTTACCAAATTCATTGATTAGCTCTAGTAGTTTTTCGGTAGCATCTTTAGGATTCTCTATGTATAGTATCATGTCATCTGCAAACAGTGACAGCTTTACTTCTTCTTTTCCAATTTGGATTCCTTTTATTTCCTTTTCTTCTCTGATTGCTGTGGCTAAAACTTCCAAAACTATGTTGAATAAGAGTGGTGAGAGTGGGCAGCCTTGTCTTGTTCCTGATCTTAGTGGAAATGGTTTCAGTTTTTCACCATTAAGGACAATGTTGGCTGTGGGTTTGTCATATATGGCCTTTATTATGTTGAGGAAAGTTCCCTCTATGCCTACTTTCTGCAGGGTTTTTATCATAAATGGGTGTTGAATTTTGTCGAAAGCTTTCTCTGCATCTATTGAGATGATCATATGGTTTTTCTCCTTCAACTTGTTAATATGGTGTATCACATTGATTGATTTGCGTATATTGAAGAATCCTTGCATTCCTGGAATAAACCCCACTTGATCATGGTGTATGATCCTTTTAATGTGCTGTTGCATTCTGTTTGCTAGTATTTTGTTGAGGATTTTTGCATCTATGTTCATCAGTGATATTGGCCTGTAGTTTTCTTTCTTTGTGACATCCTTGCCTGGTTTTGGTATCAAGGTGATGGTGGCCTCGTAGAATGAGTTTGGGAGTGTTCCTTCCTCTGATATTGTTTGGAAGAGTTTGAGAAGGATGGGTGTTAGCTCTTCTCTAAATGTTTGATAGAATTCGCCTGTGAAGCCATCTGGTCCTGGGCTTTTGTTTGATGGAAGATTTTTAATCACAGTTTCAATTTCAGTGCTTGTGATTGGTCTATTCATATTTTCTATTTCTTCCTGAGTCAGTCTTGGTAGGTTGTGCATTTCTAAGAATTTGTCCATTTCTTCCAGGTTGTCCATTTTATTGGCATAGAGTTGCTTATAGTAATCTCTCATGATCTTTTGTATTTCTGCAGTGTCAGTTGTTACTTCTCCTTTTTCATTTCTAATTCTATTGATTTGAGTCTTCTCCCTTCTTTTCTTGATGAGTCTGGCTAATGGTTTGTCAATTTTGTTTATCTTCTCAAAGAACCAGCTTTTAGTTTGGTTGATCTTTGCTATCGTTTCCTTCATTTCTTTTTCATTTATTTCTGATCTGATCTTTATGATTTCTTTCCTTCTGCTAACTTTGGGGGGTTTTTGTTCTTCTTTCTCTAATTGCTTTAGGTGCAGGGTCAGGTTGTTTACTCGAAATGTTTCCTGTTTCTTAAGGTGGGATTGTATTGCTATAAACTTCCCCCTTAGAACTGCTTTTGCTGCGTCCCATAGGTTTTGGGTCGTCGTGTCTCCATTGTCATTTGTTTCTAGGTATTTCTTAATTTCCTCTTTGATTTCTTCAGTGATCACTTCGTTATTGAGTAGTGTATTGTTTAGCCTCCATGTGTTTGTATTTTTTACAGATCTTTTCCTGTAATTGATGTCTAGTCTCATAGCGTTGTGGTCGGAAAAGATACTTGATACAATTTCAATTTTCTTAAATTTACCAAGGCTTGATTTGTGACCCAAGATATGATCTATCCTGGAGAATGTTCCATGAGCACTTGAGAAAAATGTGTATTCTGTTGTTTTGGGGTGGAATGTCCTATAAATATCAATTAAGTCCATCTTGTTTAATGTATCATTTAAAGCTTGTGTTTCCTTATTTATTTTCATTTTGGATGATCTGTCCATTGGTGAAAGTGGGGTGTTAAAGTCCCCTACTATGATTGTGTTACTGTCGATTTCCCCTTTTATGGCTGTTAGTATTTGCCTTATGTATTGAGGTGCTCCTATGTTGGGTGCATAAATATTTACAATTGTTATATCTTCTTCTTGGATCGATCCCTTTATCGTTATGTAGTGTCCTTCTTTGTCTCTTCTAATAGTCTTTATTTTAAAGTCTATTTTGTCTGATATAAGAATTGCTACTCCAGCTTTCTTTTGATTTCCATTTGCATGGAATATCTTTTTCCATCCCCTTACTTTCAATCTGTATGTGTCTCTAGGTCTGAAGTGGGTCTCTTGTAGACAGCATATATATGGGTCTTGTTTTTGTATCCATTCAGCCACTCTGTGTCTTTTGGTGGGAGCATTTAGTCCATTTACATTTAAGGTAATTATTGATATGTATGTTCCTATTCCCATTTCCTTAATGGCTTTGGGTTATTATAAAATATTGAGTATAGTTTGCTGTGCTATACAGTAGGACCTTGTTGTTTGTCTGTTTTATATATAGTAGTGTGTATATGTTAATCCCAAACTCCTAATGTATTCCTCCACAACTTTACTTTCTAAATAAACTGTGCCTCCTTTTGGTAAATTCAATGTATTTCGTAGCACCCTTGATTCAACTTGATAAAGATGTGTGGAGTGTTTGCACTGTGGCAGATGCTGTGGGTATTTGAAATGGAGAAAGAATGAAAGTAGGCTTTTTTCGAGTTCTTGCTATGATTAAACAACCTTGTGGGTGTTTATGAATCCCCTGCTCTACTTTGTCTAAGGAGGGTAGATTCAGAGAAAGATCATTTGTGTGACTAGGAGTAAGAAGGTAAAATGGGAAATACTTATGCTTCATGTAAGAAAAATGAAGCCATTTCCATGACCTAAAACAACACAGGTGGATTCCTCACTCCCAGTGCGATGTTCCTGGTCAGGCTATGGCTTCCTTCCACGCAGTGATTCAGGCACCCAGGCTCCTTCCTTCTCGTGGACCTGTCATTCCTTAAGGCCTCAAAGTCCCCTGCACCCTAACTGCAGAGGGAAAAGATCATGGAGAAAACCCATCCACTTCTTAGATGCTCCCTCCCAGAAGCGACAGATTCATCCTATTCACGTTCCACTGGCAAGAATTAATCACGTGGCCACTCCTGGGTACAGGAAGGCATGAACACAGAATCCTCTTTCCTGTTGGGACAGCAATAATTCCCCAAAGCATAAACTTTTGGTAAGTAGCTAGCTATCTATGTGTATGCAGGTTCATACATTGCTATATTATTTTGCCTATTTCCCCCACTCTGACATGAGCTCCATAAGAACAGGGATTTGTCTTTGTTCATTGTAGAATCCCCAGCTGGTGGTGATGCCGGAACTGAAACTTGGAGGAGTTGTCCAGGTGGAGAGGTCAGAGAAAGGCCATCCAAGGAGTGGATGGCACGTGAAAAGGCAGGAAGTATGAGGGCGTGGTGTGTTAGGAGAGCTGAATCTGCCTACTCTGGCCAGAGAGAAGAGTGAGCTCTGGGCCAGGGCACAGCAGGAGCCTGAGTGCAGGACCCAGAATGGGCAGGGCCATGGCCTCAGGTTAAGGAGTTGAAATATATCCTTAAGTACCACACAACTCAGAAATTTCACTCCTAGGTATATACTCCCCCAAAAAAGGAAAGAAAAAAGAAAATTATGTCCACAAAAAATGTTCGTAATAGCCAAAAAGTAGAGACGACCAAAATGTCCCCCAATAAATGAATGGATAAACAAGATGTGGTAAATCAATACAATGAAATAGTACTCAGCCATAAAAAGGAATGAAGGACTGATTCGTGCTGCAACTTGGATGAACCTTGAAAACATTACCTAAGCGAAAGAAGCCAGGCACAAAAGACACATATTGTATGAGTCCATTTATATGAAATATGCAGAAAAGACAAATCCAAAGAGACAGAAATAGACTAGTGGTTGCCAGGGATTTAAAGGAAAGGGGAATGGGGCTTCCCTGGTGGCGCAGTGGTTGAGAGTCCGCCTGCCGATGCAGGGGACACGGGTTCGTGCCCTGGTTCGGGAAGATCCCACATGCCGTGGAGCGGCTGGGCCCGTGAGCCATGGCCGCTGAGCCTGCGCATCTGGAGCCTGTGCTCCGCAACGGGAGAGGCCACAACAGTGAGAGGCCCACGTACCGCAAAAAAAAAAAAAAGGAAAGGGGAATGGGGCGTGAGGACTAATGGGTACAGGATTTCTTTGCGGGGAGATGACAATGTCCTGGAATTAGATAGTGGTAATGGTTGCCCAACTCTGTGAATATACTAAAGACAACAGAATCGTACTCTTTAATAGGGTGGCCTCTGTAGTACGTGAATTATATCTTAATAAAGCTGTTATTTTAAAAATCTATCCTTAGGACAATAAGGAGCCATGAAAGTTTCAAGCAGGTGATGATCACGTGGTCAAGATATGACACTGGTGGTTATGTCGACAATGGATTGAAGAGGGTGGAGAACAGTGCATGGAGCCTGGTCCTCCCAGTGAAGTGTAACAAGCAACTGGACTAAGGCCCCAGAATTAACACCCACCAGGTGAGTTCACACTGGGTCAGAGGACAGAAAAAATGGAGAAAGCACAGAACCAGCTTTGCGGCTCTCCCTGTAAAACCACATCTTCTAAGTTGTGTCAGCAAAACGTGCACAGAGGGACTTCCCTAGCAGTCCAGTGGTTAGGACTCGGCGCTTTCACTGCCGTGAGCCTGGGTTTGATCCCTGGTCAAGGAACTAAGATGCCCCAAGCTGCACACTGAGCCGCCAAAACAAAAAACGCTCAGAGCCCAAGAAGTACCAGGCATGTTTCTAGTCCTACTCCTTACATTTGAGGAGCTACTGGGTCGCTATGCCACTCATGTTGCTGGCACAGGAATTCACCCCCCAGGCTGTTTGTCTTTTCAGCACCAAAACATGGAGCAGGTTTCCAAGGTTCTCACCACTGACAATCTGTGTTGTGCAACTCTGGCTGCTGGCTCTGTGGTTGACATTTGGTCATTTTTCTTTTAAAGTATTAATAAGTAAATGCACATACCGGAAAGCCATTTGCATATCCTTGGAATAGCAGGGAGTCATGTTTTGTGAACTGGTAGGTAAGTGATCCAGGCAACAAATTCAGTACCTGCCACATTTGATGCCCTGCCCTACACCAAACTCTACAACTCAGTTGGGTTTCACAAACACCTACTGTGTGCCAGGGACCAAGTGATACGGAGTGGATAGGAAAATGATCTGTGTTCTTAGGAAGCTCATAGGCTGGTGAGGGCGAATGACTCTGAGGCAGATGGGGGTGAGTTTATGGAAGTGCGCTGATGGAGGGATGTGCGGGCATCTAGCCCGCGGGGTGGGGAGAAGTCATGGGAGGCTTCCTAGAGGAACACTTCCAGTCTGGAAGGACTCCACAATCTGTGGGCCCTGAGGCTGGCCTTGCATCCATCAACTCATGGGGTAACTTCCTGGGTGGGAAAACTCAGTGGGCACACAGAATAAAGGTGGGGGGGGCGGGTGTTTCTGGGATTGTAAAGACGGACCAAACATGAAGACTTTTCAGGTAATATTCCAAGACTAGAGAACAGGAAAATCCAATCTATAGTTGCCTTTGGGAGTTTGTTGACTATGAAGGGTCCCAAGAGAGTCTCTTAGGCTGCTGAAAATGTTCTATATTTTGATTTGGATGATGACTGGAGGAGAGAGAGAGAGAGTCTTTAAGACTACACTGAAGAACAAAACGAAACCTTTGGCCTACTACAATAACTAGACTTATTCATTATATTTTTTTAATAGCACAAAAGTTATTTACCAGGTAGTTACTATTTACAAGTGTTTTCTTTTTTTTTAATTGAAATATAGTTGATTTACAATGTTGTGTTAGTTTCAGGTATATAGCAATATAGCAAAGTGATTCAGTTATATATATATATATGTATAAAATATATATTCTTTTTCAGATTCTTTTCCATTATGGTTTATCATAGGATATTGAATATCATTCCCTGTGCTACACAGTAGGACCTTGTTGTTTATCTATTTTATATATAATAGTGTGTATCTCTTAATCCCAAACTCCTAATTTATACATCCACCAACCTCCATGTATTTTCATCTGTGTGATCTCATTTATTTCTCTGAATAAGCCTCAGCTTATTCAGGACACATATTTTATGCCAGAAACTCAAACTCCAATGCATTAAATAACTTGCTCAAAATCATCCAACTAGGAAGTAACAGAGCCAGGATTTGAATTAATTCTCCTAGCTCATAATTCAGCTATATTCCTGTTTCCCAAGCTAGTTTAAAAATTGGGAGCTCTTAATGTCATGTTCTAACCACAGGTCATGCCAAGAAGGCCCAAGAAACATCTCTTAGCTGCTTCTGACACGAACTCCTTTCAACTCAGTTCAGCCAAGCCTTGGTCCAGCCTGTGCCAGGCACAAACCAGCACCTGGGGGACCTGGCGTGGGGGGACATCACCCACACCTTCCAACAGCTCATGGGCTAGTGGAGAAGACAGGTCGTGCACACCTGGTTATGGCCGAAGCAGAGTATGAAACAGGCGCTACGCTAGACACACAAAGGACCATGGGATGGCAAATGAGGCCACCATGGTTTTCAGTTGGCATTAATTTCATACCCAATATATGTGACTGTCTTGGGAACCAAGCTGGGCAGCTGCCAAGCTGGCTCCCAGAGAAGCTGGTTCTATGTACTTCTCCTGGTAATTCCTTCACCTCTTTTCCACATATTCCCTGGGCCTGGCCTGGGAAGCAAGGGGAGCCTGGAACTTCACTCATCAGCTCCTTCTCTGGAAGTCACATGTTACCATAGCAACACTGACCTCGGTTCTGACATTGTCAGGCACCAGCTGGAAAGTTGGTGCAAACACTGGGTTTCACTGACAAGGGGCAAAGTCTCTGAAATCACTGCCTGATCAAAGTCCCAAGAAGGCCAACCTCTGACCCTTGAGGGGCAGGAGGCCAACTAACCCAGATTTTTCCCGAGGGCCAGCTGGTGTGATAGGAAGAACATGAGCTTAACCCAGGTGAACCTAGAAGTGGTCCAACTCTGCTGCTCTGTGCTGCCAGGACCTAAGCCTCAGTCCCTCGGCTGCAGACTGGGGATGATGACGCCTGCCTCATGCAGCTGCCCTGAGAATGTGATGAGAGCACCTTTGTCAAATGCCTCACACGTGGTGCTCTTATAACTGGCACTGAATTCGAGCCATGAAGAGAACTTTCAGAGCGTCTCTTTAAAAGTTCTGGCCAGGATTCACTCAATATCTCATTCACATAGACATCCCTCTTTGAAGATTACTTCACACTCCTTAAATGCTAGACTTAATCTATTTAAATCCCAGAACAGGATGTCTTCAACTTCGGAAACGCCAGGGTGACCTCGGAGGCCCTTGTGCATCCTTGGAAAGGGTGCAGTTCACATGACAGTCACCTCACTCCGTGGCACAGATGAGATGTAGCTGAAATGGTGACTTTAGGTGGGGCCTGCCCTGCAGGCTCTGTGGACGGCCCAGCCACACAAGTGGAATTCAGTTCCCTAAAGTAGAACAGCTCAGGAGGCCCACAGGGAGGACCAGAGACCTGGGAGGGACAGCCATGGGACAGGACAGAAAAGCCTTAAGAGGTCAAGGACCCACCTTCATCCTTCACAAAGGGTCTTCCCTACACCCTTCAGACAAATGATACTCTATCCTTTAAAAATGAAGAAGTGTCAACCCCCCTGCCCACTCACTATCAGATTAGTGTGTCCAACGTAGCCAGGATCCCTGTCCATTCTGGTGATATGGAAAGAGGTGACAGCTTCAATTGTCATTCAGTCTTTTAGGGAAGCAGGACAACGGAAATGAGGGCTTGTGTTTCCCGACTCCTCCACCTCCCCTCAGACCATCCCCAGGTTCCCTGTGTCTCTCCTGGATCGTGGAGCCAACGAGAGATTCAGAAAACAACCATCTCGACTCTGAGCAAAGAAACCTGGACCAGGTGCCCACCATCTTAAGAGAGATAAAGTCGTGATTGTCCAGTGCAGCGTCTTAATGATCAGGAGAAAAAGCTAATCCAACCTTTGGGATATGTTAGTGCATCTGTCTCTTTCTCTTCCTTGGGGGGAGGGCGAGGCGGGACAGTTTTGCCTTTAAAAATGGGACTTAATACAACATGAAAAGAATTCTGGACATCAGGATGTGGCAGGATTGAAAGGCAGAATTCGCCCAGAGGAAGAGTGACTACTGTGGTCTCTCAGATCACAAATTACAAACAGTTGTGTGCAGTCTAAAAACACCATTCAGCAGCTGGTCAAGGAGAAGCAATCTCTTCCCTTTCTCAAACGAGATTAAAAATTAGAGGAATCTGGGCTTCCCTGGTGGCGCAGTGGTTGAGAGTCTGCCTGCCGATGCAGGGGACACAGGTTCGTGCCCCGGTCCGGGAAGATCCCACGTGCCGCGGAGCGGCTGGGCCCGTGAGCCAGGGCCGCTGAGCCTGCGCATACGGAGCCTGTGCTCCACAACGGGAGAGGCCACAACAGTGAGAGGCCCGCGTACCGCAAAAAAAAAAAAAAAAAAAAAAAAAAAACAACAACAAAAAAATTAGAGGAATCTAAAATATGGCACAGATGAACTTTTATGAAACAGAAACAGACTCACAGACATAGAGAATAGACTTGTGGTTGCCAAAGGGGAGAAGGGATGGGAAAGGGATGGATTGGGAATTGGGGGTTAGCAGATGCAAACTATTATATACAGAATGGATAAACAACAAGGTCCTACTGTAGAGCACACAGAACTATATTCAACACTCTATGAGAAACCATGATGGAAAAGAATTTATATATATATATATATATATATATATATATATCTGTCTAACTGAATCACTTTGCTGTATAGCAGAAGTTAACACAACATTGTAAATCAACTTTATTTCAATTTAAAAAAATACAGGGACTTCCCTGGTGGCTCAGCGGTTAAGAATCCGCCTGGGGCTTCCCTGGTGGTGCAGTGGTTGGGAGTCCGCCTGCCGATGCAAGGGACATGGGTTCATGCCCTGGTCCGGGAAGACCCCACATGCCGCGGAGTGGCTGGGCCCATGAGCCATGGCCGCTGAGCCTGTGCATCCGGAGCCTGTGCTCCGCAACTGGAGAGGCCACAACAGTGAGAGGCCAACGTACAGCAAAGAAAAAAAAGAATCCACCTGCCAATGCAGGGGACATGGGTTCGATCTCTGGTCCAGGAAGATCCCTCATGCCATGGAGCAGCTAAGCCCGTGTGCCACAACTACTGAGCCTGCGCTCTAGAGCCTGTGAGCCACAACTACTGAAGCCGGCACCCCCTAGAGCCCGTGCTCCGCAATGAGAGAAGCCACCGCAACAAGAGAAGCCACCGCAATGAGAAGCCTGCGCACTGCAAGGAAGAGTAGCCCCCACTTGTCGCAACTAGAGAAAACCCGCGCACAGCAACGAAGACCCAACGCAGCCTAAATAAATAAATGAAATATAAATAAATTTTAAAAAATACAAAAGGATCCAGATGTCATTTTGCCATGTGCCCTAGGACCCATGGGGCCGTGGCCCTAACCTGTTTCATAACTTCTCTGAGGACCAGCTCCAAGCACAATGGGCTTCCTCAGATCAAGGTGACCTCTCTCCCAAATGTTTTCCTCGGCTGCTGCTTGCTGGCTCCCTTGCCTGCTAGCGTTACGCAACTTCTCTTATCTGCACGCGAGCAATTGATAAGTGAATGTCCTTCTGGACACAGCTTATCTCCCCATCAGCCCTCAATCACTTGAGATTATAATGGTTAATTATACTTCGGGTTTGGGGCGCTCATTTTCCCCCTGGTACATTCATGTCTCTGATTTCACCTTCCTGAAACTTTTTTGTCCGAGACAATGTTTGGTCACTTAAAGCTTCAGCCGCAGCATTAGTTTTCTTGTGTCTAAAATGAGGTAGCTAGGGACTTCTCTGGCGGTCCAGTGGTTAAGACTTCTCCTTCCAGTGAGGGGGTGTGGGTTCCATTCGTGGTCAGGGAGCTAAGATCCCTCTATGCCTCGCGGCCAGAATACGGAAACATAAAAACAGAAGCAATATTGTAACAAATTCAATAAAGACTTTAAAAATGGCCCACATCAAAAAAATCTTTAAAAAAATAAAAAATAAAATGAGGCAGCTTGACTGGATGAGCTTTTTGTGTTTCAGCCCAAGGAAGTGCCGCCCATCAGGGCAGAGCTGGGACAGGGCATCAGATGCCGGCCCTTCTTCTGTTTGGGAGACGTGCAGCCAACCCTCCTTCCAGAATGATCCTGAACTCTGCGTCCTTTTAAGTTTCCTTTCCTTTGAGTCTACACACCTACCAAAAACCTCACTGCGTAATTTATCCTGTTTCCCAAGCTCCTCTCTGTCTACCCGAGTTCTCCCAGGGACGTACTCCATACTCCTGTTTCCCTAGACGGATAGCCCCTCACTCAGAATCCTTCCATAGCCCGGTGACTCTGCTGCTCTCTTCACCACACCTTGCCCTCCAGATACCCTTGACAAGCGAGAGGTCACACTCTGTTCCTGCGCCTCCCAGACCTGTTCTTGGCTGGGCAGGGGCTTCCTTTGGCTTAGATTCCACAACCAAGCCATGACTCTTTTGATTCTAAAACAGGCTCTGGCCCTGAGCCCAGGACAGTAGGTCACACGCCTCCTGGGAGCACGTGGAAGTGGTCCCTTCCCATGCGATGCATGAAAACTCAATTACAATCCTGTTTTGAAATGTTGACAAGCAAGGACAAGCCCAGAGGAAGAAGGGCCACTCCAGCCCAATAGACAGACCAGGCTGTTACCAGCTCTACACCAGACCCTCTGAGGACTTTGCACCCTCCTCCAGGTCTCCAAAACCAGGGCCCACGTCTTTGTCTCCTTCCGTCTGATTCATAACAACACATATGCATACACAGGCACACATATACATACAAGTGCACACACACAAGCACACATGCATACATCTACTCAAACACACCCATGGTGTGCTGACACCATGTTCTGTCCACAGGGGGCTCAGAAGAAGACTTCTCTGACTTTGGAACCCTGGAGTTCTAGGAAAAGGTAAATATTATGTCAGGATCAGCCTAGCATCAGACATCTCTCTGGAGTGACAAGGAAGTCCACCTCTTCCCCTTACTGCCAGTCATGGCAACTGAAGTTCCACCATTAGAGATTCATTTCTTTTGGCCTCAAAGGTCTCTCAGTCTTCAGAGCTCTCTCCTCCCCCAGTAAACTATAAGTAGCTGGGGAAAGGATTATTACGGGCCCCCAGCACCAGTCTTGGCCCTGGATTCATTTTTCAGATGCTTTGGCAGGATGGGAGCAAGGCTCTAGAGGAGGGAAAACAAAAAGACCTGCGAGAGGATGGTAGCCCAGCAAGGTAGCAGAGGGGACAAGGTGAACGAGCACCCCAGACACAGTGCCATGCCCAGCCTGCCTGGGTTGTGGAGTAAGTGAGCCGTTTCACTCATTCCGTCAACAAATATGAACTGAGAGCTTACTATGTGCCGGCACTGGGGATACATGGCAAGCCAAACTAGAGATGGTCCTTGAATTCAAGGAGCTTATGGTCCACTTGCAAGAGAGTGGGGAGAAATTAACCCCAAAAAATCACCCAAATGAACATGTCATTGCAAACCAAGATGAGTGCACTTAAAGAAGGTGCTACAAGGGGCTTCCCTGGTGGCGCAGTGGTTGAGAGTCCGCCTGCCAATGCAGAGGACACAGGTTCATGCCCCGGTCCAGGAAGATCCCACATGCTGCGGAGCAGCTGGGCCCGTGAGCCATGGCTGCTGAGCCTGCACATCCGGAGCCTGTGCTCCGCAACGGGAGAGACCACAACAGTGAGAGGCCCGCGTACCGAAAAAAAAAAAGAAGGTGTTACAAGAATAGCAACAAGGACCAACCTAGACTGGGGGCCAGGAAGGCTTTCTGAGGAAGTAATGCTTGAGCTGATCCTAAAGAAGCAGAATTAACCAGAAAAACAGAGAAGAGCAGGCAGTCCAGGGAGAGGGAATTGTGTGTGCAAAGGCCCTGTGGTGGAAAGGAACCACCCAATCCTGCCATTGTGCATAATCCTTAGCCTTCAGTAAACTTGGAACTTGAAGGAAAATATTCCTTTCTAAAAATGGGTTTCCCTTTCCCTTTCCCCTTCCACTTACCCCTGCCCTTCAATCAATACAGAGTGACACAGAGAAAGGTGAGCTGGGCAGGAGAAAGCCTTAAAAAAACAAAAGCTCCAGACAGCAGCTATGACAGCTATTTCCCGTTTGGTGTCTCTCACCACAAACCTCCTTAGCCAAATAAATTAGCACAGGAAAACATTTTGGAGAAGGGTGTGGAAGAAACACATACTGAAAAGCCAAACATATTCCATCTGCTTTTCTGAGAAGAGCTGCAAGTCTGAGGTAGATGCCAGAGCCCACTCAACTGTAGGGGCCAAAGAGACCCGTGGACATTTAGTCCTAGGTCTGTGTTTAACCTGGAGGAAGCTGAGGCCCAGAGAGGGGCCGGGATTCACTCACCGGCAGGGCTGAAGCTTGAAGTCCATCTCCTGGCCCTTTGTCCTGTGTTCCCTCCCTGCCTTACTCCCTCTGGGCCCATCAGACCAAACCTGCTGGTTTTCTTCACTCAGACAAGGAATAGTGGGGTTGGAACTGCCCTCTGTGACCACCGTAGGTGATGCTTAATTTTGCCTTGGGTACAGGAGCCCAATGTCCTTGTGTTATGAGGTGGAGGAGGAAGAGGGCTAGATGCTTTACATCTATATTCGGTTTTCACAATGACCCTGGGAGATTAGGACTCAACTCCCCATTTTATAAATGAGGAAACAGAATGTCTATGCCCAAGGTCAGCCAGATACAGGGCGGCAAGGTGGGGTTTTAACCTGGTCTGGTTTGAAAGCCCATACTTTCTCCCCTTTTCCCCATCCCATCCCAGAGGGGTATTTCTGTGGAGAATCCTCCTCAGGGTCCCCAGGCTCAGCTGGTTGTCAGTAAAGCCCCCATCACCACCTACTGCCCCCAGCTCAGATGTGCCTTCTCACACTTGGGGCCGAGGTGCCGATACAGCCCGCCTCGGTCATAATTCCTCAGGAAGACATGCCATTGGTTCCTCTGTCCCAGCCCAGAGGCTGGCTGGGGTGTGGATGTGTGGGCTGGCACTTGATCCTCTCATTTTGGGTGTGTGTCATATTTTTTGTTTTGTTTTGCTTTAGCTCTCCCTCCCAGGAGTTTGAACAGAAAATTCCCAACTCAACAACATACTATTCACATCCTACCAGCCCTGCATGCTCAGAATCTGGCCTTGTTCTGTTCCAGAAAAGCCCACTGGCTGACACTCTCCAAGGAACAATCAAGCAATTTGCAAAGGCCATGCTGTGGGCACTCAGGTCTTGAAGGAGGTGGAGTTCAATAGACCTCACTGGGGTGAGATTACCTACAATGGCATTTCCCAAGGTGCGTTCCAAGGAAGACTAATACGCTGTGGATTATCGGTATCTTTTCCAAAAAAAAGAAAAAAAAAAGGCAGGTTTTTTGGCTACAGGATTTCTCAAAGCCTTCAACATTCTGTGGCAGAGATGACTAGTTGTCCTCCAATACCCATTCTCTTTGTCTTTCTTTAATAATAGAAACCTCAAATTTTATTTTTATTATTATTTTTTAAACTTTATTTTTAATCTATTTATTTTTTTGGCTGTGCTACGCAGCTTGTGGAATCTTAGTTCCCTGACCAGGGGTTGAACCCAGGCCCTCGGCAGTGAGAGCATGGAGTCCTAACCATTGGACTGCCAGGGAATTCCCAGAACCATCAAATTTTGGTTGAGCGCTTATCTGCCCAGCAAGAGACTTTTTCTCCCAGCCTCTCTTGCAGCTGGGAATGACCATCTGACTAAGATCTGGACAACGGAATGTGAGCAGAAGTAATTTGTGTCCCCTCTAGTCATGTCATTGAAAGAAATAAGCCTGTGCTTGACTTGCTTTTTCTCCTTCGTGTTGGCTGGGATGAAATGTGATGACAGGAGCAGGAGCAGCCACTTTGCACCAGAGAGTCACTCAGCCATCCTTGTACTGCTCACCTCTGGGCTGTTAGTGTGAAAGAAATTCCCATCTTGTTTAAGCCACTATATTTGGGGTTCTCTGATCCATCATCTTAGACTGAACCCTACATAATTTATGTACTAATGTGCACAATAAATCTCTAAGTGAAGTATATGCAGCACTTTTCAAGTACCTATGACCTTAATACCTAGGCTTCAAAACAGCTTAGGAATGTGCTCTTGAAATGCATCTTGAGAAACATGGAAAACACTCTTTTCAACATTCCCAGAACCCCAAGCTCTGACTCAGCCCACAGCCTGCTTGTCCCCAGTTACTCATCCAACAGAGGTTAGAGCACAAACTACCCTCCTCCCAACACCCTTCTAAAGGAATCCACTTCTTTTCTCCAAACCACTGACCTTCTCCTCACAACAGGTCACAAAGCTCCATACCCTGCACATCTAACTTTGGGAGTCCAGGTTCCAGGAGACCATAAAGAAAGAGCTGGCAAATGAGGTAGATCCTCAAATCCTAAAGAGGCTACTAATAAAAAGGTATAGTGTCCCAGTGGAAAAAAAGGTTTATCCAAAGCAGATAAATGTTCCCAAGCATGAACAAAAATCAGTTCCAGGTAATGGGAAAATTATGTTTAGAAAACAAGTCAAGGGCTCATTTGATGAAAAAAGATAATATTCCCACATCGTACTTAGTGGTGAAAGACTGATAGTCTTCCTCTAAGATCAGAAATAAGAGTAGGATGTGCCCTCTCACCACTTCTTTTCAGTATTGTACTGGAAGTTCTAGCCAGGGCAATGACGCAACAGAAAGAATTTAAAAGGCATTCAGATTGGAAAGGAAGAAGTAAAACTATTTCCATTTGCAAACGGTATGATTTTGTATATAGAATCGGCCCCCACCACACACACACATGCAAAACCCTATTAGAACTAATAAATAAGTATAGGAAGGTTGCAGGATACAAAATCAATATACAAAAATCAAGTGTACTTCTGTACACTAGCAAGGAACAATCTGAAAATAAAATTAAGAAAACAATTCCTTTTACAATAGTATCAAAAAGAATGCTTAGAAATAAATTTGACAAGGAAGTGCAAGATTTATACACTGAAAACTACAAAACATAGTTGAAAGAAATTAAGAAGATATAAATAAACTGAAGGACATTTCATGTTCATGAATTGGAAAGAAGACATAATGTTGCTAAGATGGCAATACTTCCCAAACTGATACACAGATTTGACACAATTTCTATGAAAATCCCACTGCCTGTATTGCAGATATTGGCAAACTCATCCTAAAATTTACCTGAAAATGCATGGAATTCAGAACAGCCAATATAATTGTGCAGAGAACAAAGGTGAAAGACTCACACTTTCTGATTTCAAAACTTACTGCAAAGCTATAGTTATCAAGACTGTGTGGTACAGGAATAAGGATAGACATATAAATCCCTGCAACAGAATTAAGAGTCCAGAAATAAACCCATACACATAGGGTCAATTGATTTTCAACAAGGGTGCCAATACAATTCAATGGGGGAAAAATAGTCTTTTCAACAAATACTGACATGACAACTGGATATTAACATGCAAAAGAATGGAGTTGGACCCCTACCTCACATCATATACAAAAATTAATTCAAAGTTGACCAAATACCTAAATGTAAGATTTGTATAATCTTATAGAACTCTTAAAAGAAAATATACAAGTAACTCTTCGTGACCTTTAATTAGGCAATGGTTAGATATGACACCAAAAGCACAGGTGGCAAAAGAGAAATAGATAAATTGGACTTCATCAAAAGTTAGTGCTTCAAAGGATGCTAACAAAAAAGTGAAAAGACAACCGACAAAATAGAAGAAAAATTTTCAAATCAGATGTCCGGTAAAGAACTTGTATACAGAATACATAGAAAACTCCTACACCTCAACAATAATAAAGACAACTTATTTAAAAATGGGCAAAGGCTGTGAATAGACATTTCTCCAAAGAAGATACACAAATGGCCAGTAAACACATAAATAGATGTTCAGCATCATTAGTCATCAGGAAAATGCAAATCAAAACTGCAATAAGATACCACTTTACACCCACTAGGATGGGTATATTCAAAAAGATGAACAACAGCAGGTGTTGCCAAGGGTGTGGAGAAATTGGAGCCCTCATACATTGCTGGTGGGAATGTAAATTAGCGCAGCTGCTATGGAAAAGTTTGACAATTCCTCAAAAAAGTTAAACAGAGGGTTATCAAATGGCCTAGAAATTCCACTCCTAGTTATATACCAAGAGAAATTAAAACATATATCAGGCTTCCCTGGTGGCGCAGTGGTTGAGAGTCCGCCTGCCAATGCAGGGGACACATCGTGCCCCGGTCCGGGAAGGTCCCACATGCTACGGAGCGGCTGGGCCCGTGAGCCATGGCCGCTGAGCCTGTGCGTCCAGAGCCTGTGCTCCGCAACGGGAGAGGCCAAAACAGTGAGTGGCCCGCGTACCGGAAAAAAAAAAATATATATATATATATATACATATATATATATGTATATATATGTATATCCACACAAAAATTTATACATGAATATTCATAAGAGCAATATTTGTTAGCCAAAAAGTAGAAACAACCCAAATGTCCCCCAACCAAGGAAAGGATAAACAAAATATGGTATAGCATACAGTGATTATTCAGTCATAAAAAGGAATGAAGTAACGATTCACATACAACATGGATGAACCTTGAAAACAGTATGCAAAGGGAAAGAATCCAGACACAAAAGACCACATGTTGTATGATTCCATAGGTACTCAAAACTACTGAATTGGGAATTCCCTGGCAGTCCAGTGGTTAGGACTCCACACTTTCACTGCCAAGGGTGCGGGTTCAATCCCTGGTTCAGGGAACTAAGATCCTGCAAGCCACATGGTGTGGCCAAAACAATTTTTTAAATTTATTTTAATTAAAACTGCTGAAATGTACACTTCAAAATGATGAATGAATGGGTATGTGAATTACACCTCAATAAAGAAATAAAGAAAATATTTGGGTTCAACCCAAAAGCTTTCCCAGAAAGTTGGGGAAAAGAAAAAGGTTAAAGAAAAGGCACTTTATTGAATAGTTTCACAATGCCCTGAAAAACAGATCAAATTAGTAGTTAGCTTTTGAAAATATAAATAAAATTATAAGTACTTATGCTTTGGATTTGTGTTCTACAGGAACATAAGGATTAGAGTTTTTTTTAATAATTTGATTCTGATTATCAAAGTAATGCCTGGTTATTTTAGATGTTTTAAGGATAGAAAAGCATAGCTAAGAAAAGTATGGACTCTCCTGTTTTTTATGCCTCTCCCCGTCCTCCACAGAAGGCAGGTGGGGGTGTGTGGGTGGGTCACTGCCCTCTACAAGCGAAGCCCACTTTATGGGAGACCTTGCATCTGGACCCTCCGGCTCCACTGAAGCCACCTGGACGTTAGCATCCAGGCCAGCATATCAAATCTTCCTCAGCACACAGATTTTATAAGAGCACCATCATTTATAAGTCCTCCAGTTGCCCCAACTTGCCCTGGATTTTGAGTACACCTGGTATTTCCCCTAATTGAAGGAATGAACCCGTGGCATCTTAAAAGGTGCTAAGAAATGAGGAGAATGGAGATAGAAGAGAAACCCAGCTTTCATTAAAACTGCAACCCTCAAATTAAAATTTCCCATCAATCATATGCCAGCATTTCCCTTTAGAGCCCCGAATGAACTGCAAAGTAACACTTTCTCTCGTTTACCATCCTAATGCCTAGTGCAATGCGGCAGCGCCCAGCGTCCATGTTAGAAGTCAAGCGGCGTGTTATTTCCACTTGAATACTAGTTGGATGGACATATATTGAAAGAAATCAAGAGAAAAAAAAAAGGAAAGCTTACAAAAGACAGACTTCCAGTTCAAAGTTTATTTGCATACAAAAATATATTATAATGGGAAAAGCATAGTACTGTCTCCAACTATATATAATTAATTACAAATATTCTCATAAAAGCACTTTAAATTACAGAAAAGCTATGTTTTAAGAGGAAATACAACATTAGCATGAGTCATCTGTTCTAACACGCTGCAAGCAGGTAAACAAAGTCAATTTCTAACTTGCCCAGAGATGAGCCCAAAGGCATTTTTAGGATGAGAATGAGAATGGCCTGGTGGTAGTTGAACAGCATCTCTGGCCCCTCCAGCAGCAAATTCTGTAGCTGATTTTATCAGGTCCTCAGAGCTCTCTGAAGCTTCTCCCTTATGATGAAAGGACCCAGAGCTTCTTGCTTCACATACCTGTCAACAGGAGACAGAGAAGGTGATCCACTCACGAAAGCCAACAATTCCTATGCTTAGCCAGACACACCTCTCAGACAGGCATCAAAGCACCAAACTTACTGGCAGGCTTCCCACGTAGTACATGTCTGATTAACTGGTATGACTGGCAGCCTGCTGCAATTTCCATGAAGTCAACAGGCATGTCACATGGGTCTAATACAAACTGTGCTGCAATTACAATCATCTCTGTCTTCTGATGGAGGATGGTACAGCACATAAGAAAATGGGCAACAAAATCTTCCAGTAAACAGAAACTGCACGAGAACTTTCCACCTAATACTTAGGTCTGTCTGAAACCATGTTTAAGAACAGAGTTCTTTTTAAATAACCAGCTTTGGATCTATTTTTTCAGATTCTACCCAGCTATTTAGCAGAGTATAGCATAAAATATTTCTTAAGGAAAATCAACTCTTTCACTGTAAAATGAAAGGGGCTAGGATGTAATTCTCCAGGCCTGTTGTGTGACCGAATAAGGCCCCCCAAGGGTAGAGCTGCTGAAACTGTCATCCAGGAAAGTCTAGCTGATCCTTCTGGCTCTTGCAGTCCTGTTCTTTGGAAATAGACTGGGTGGATTGATTCTCAGGGTCCCTTCTTCTAGGCATCCCCATAGCAGTTATGATCTAACATCCTCAGGTCTCAAAATTTTTGGTCACAGAAAATGGGGTGCCATTAGTGTAACTGCCAGTGGGAAACAAGGTACTGCGTACCTAATCCAGGTCTTTTAGTAATTGGCGTGGGTCTTTGGTTACAGGATCTCCCGAAGCCAATTCTCTCTTTGGGGACCCAACCCTCTAGAAGTCAGACCTCACCAAACCCCTGATCTAACTTGTGAAATTTCCTCTGGCCCCTGAGATGGAACCCCCTGGCTTGTCAGTATAATGCTTGATGGTCAATAGGCTGATTTCTTTTCTGAAAAGCCTGGCAGGCCACCATGCTGGTAAGCCTCCAATCTTGCTCTAACTACTACTTAATTCTCCATTTCTCAAACAAAATGCCATTGTTTGCTGGTGGTCAGTTCTCACTGTTTGGAAAGGCACACGGTCTACTTCAATGTAAGCTTACCCTCAGAATTTCTTTCTGAGCCACTAGGGTCCTGTTTCTGAACCTAAAAAAGCCTTATGATGTAACTTCCTGCCCCAGGCAAGCTGGTAAACATTACAGCACTTTATCAGAGGTGCTGGTTGGGTTTTCTGTTTGATTTTTTTTTTTTAACTACCGGGCATGTACTCACTTGCTAAGGTTCTGTCGAGATCAGCAATAAAGTCTTCTAGCTCTTTCGTGTCTCCTAGTTTGGCTGAAAAACAAGAGTTGAGGTTCAGTTTCCGTATCCAAGACAGCTGATGACTCCGACTTTTCCAGAATTATGCGACCCCATCTCTTTGTCTTCAGAGACTTTATTAAAGAGTGTCCTGTACCAACCCTAAGTGGCTGCTCCAGTGTTTACTTATAGTCAACTCGGAAACTTATTCTGAAGATTAGCCTAAATGTTTCTTTCTGGTTTTTGTAGTTCATCACCCCCCATACCCCACTCCTATCCCAGCAACCTGGAAGAAGTATCTCCCTTCACTACCTTAAAAGTTGGGAGATGCGGGGAGACAGGGACAGGGAAGGAAGATTAAAAGTTTGAACTTTTTTGGGCTTCCCTGGTGGCGCAGTGGTTGAGAGTCCGCCTGCCGATGCAGGGGACACGGGTTCGTGCCCCGGTCTGGGAAGATCCCACATGCCACGGAGCGGTTGGGCCCGTGAGCCATGGCCGTTGAGCCTGCGCGTCCGGAGCCTGTGCTCCGCAACGGGAGAGGCCACAACAGTGAGAGGCCCACATACGGAAAAAAAAAAAAAAAGTTTGAACTTTTTGATTGCGTAAGATTTGAGTTAGTCAAAATATTCGGGAAGCACGGCACTGTATGGAATGGACACCCAGATTCCCTAATTCCTGCTAAACTTCTCCCCTGACGCAATTTTGTTCATGCTGTCACTTCAGGGCAATGCTTCAGCCCTCATGGTCCCTCCAGGATGAAATGAACTAAGCACTACAGTTCCGTGTCAAAATGGTACAGAGGGCTTCCCTGGTGGCACAGTGGTTGAGAGTCCGCCTGCCGATGTAGGGGACACGGGTTCGTGCCCCAGTCCGGGAGGATCCCACATGCCGCAGAGTGGCTGGGCCCGTGAGCCATGGCCACTGAGCCTGCATGTCCAGAGCCTGTGCTTCGCAACGGGAGAGGCCACAACAGTGATAGGTCTGTGTACCGCAAAAAAAAAAAAAAAAAAAAGTGGTACAGAGAAGGTGACAGGAAGCTGCTGGGTCTAGAGAGCCTCATCCCACCCAGGTGCCAGCACAGAGTAACAAGTCCTCATTATGATTTTGTTCCCTCTATATCCTGAGACAGGTATTTCTTTCTGTGTATCTTACTTTTTTCTCTAGAGTTCATCATTCATGCCCTCTCTGAATGCACTACTGGATATTTTTATTAATTAGCCCCCGCTGGCCACAAATAGCTCATTGTTCTTAGCTTTTAAAGTCAATTTGCCACTAGGGCTTTCTTCTCCTCTTTAATTCCTACCTCTTGAGGATCAGGTAACAAATCTGGGTACATTTTAAGCCACTTTCTAGACTGTTCTGTCTCTCTCAATTCAATAGATCCATTACAGATGAGGGGCTGGACAACGGCAGAGTCCCCAGTGGCTGCTAACATTGTTATGTTGAGAAGAGAATTTTTAAATGTCCTTTTGAAAAAGGGGGAAATGCTGCCTTCATGCCAGAGTGAGAAAATGATGGAATCTTCATATTTCTTTTTAACTATGTTCCACTTTTATTGCATTCTGCAACGATTTTCAGCAAGTATAATGTTTCTTAAGGGAAAAAAACTGCTTTTGTTTTCAAAAGGGCACTTGCCCAATATAAAAGAACATTCAGCTCTCTGGCTGGAGACACTTTACTAGTTCCAAAATACAAGAAGCTGCTCATGCATCTTTAAAAACCTTTTCGGCCTATTCATATCACAGTAGAGGTAGGATGGAGCTGCCATTTTGAATTATGTTAAATCATTACTTGTTTCATAATGATGACCCCATTTAATTGCTAAATTGGTCATCTGAAAGCATTAGTTAAAGAGTTAATGCAAGAAAAAGAACCCAACTTTCTGCAAAGCCTAACTGCTGAGTTTTACATTCTAGAACCAACCAGTCTTGGGAGGCCACTGTCATTTGACACTGTCTTGATGACACCACAAGAGAGAAAGCAAAGTCTAGAGTCTACATGTCTTTTCTCCCTGTGAATTTGGTTTCCTGCCCCCTAGTTATCTGATTTCACTTTCACGCTGATCAAAATCCTGAGAACTGACAAAATCCATTCCATGCTCTACTATACTAAGATACTAGTCTTCTCTATTTGTTTTGCACATTTGAGAAAGATTGGTTAGGGGGAAGGGGGAAGAAAGAAGAGGCTGAGAAGCAGGAGGAGGGAGGAAGGAAGCAAAAACACTCACAATCCAACTAATGAACTTACCTTTCCTAGGAGGGACAGCGGGAGACAGCAGAGCTGGAGTGCTGTCTGTTGGAGAATTCAGTTTTTCATCGCTGAAGCTGAAGCTGTTCCTATAAAGTGAATCTGCACCTTTCAGGAAAGAAAACAGAACTCATTAGAAACGATTTTCAGTCTTATGGTCTATTGCCAACCAACAGTTTATCTCCCAAAGGAGCAAAGTTATAAAAAAAAAATAGGTTGGTCTCCAGATTTTATATTTATGCCCCCAAATGATTTGAGGCAGGAGAGTGTGCCTGTATATGTGTGAGTATGTGTCTCCAATCAGGCACACCAAAGGCCCTTGCTTCCCTAAAAAAAAAGAAGGGGGTGACAGGATCATCATGACCAAACCAGCCCCCTTTGTGACAAACCGGAGCCCACTGCCCAGTGGGTGTCTAACTGACAGCTAAGCCAATGCTTGGCCGATGAGGGTGAGGAGCTTCCCTTGGGATTTGAGACATAAGGAACCATCTTTCCTGGAAAATGTCCCTTCTGCCCTCTGAACCCCCTAAAATAGAAAGACAAGGTTGGATCCCATGACTTAATAATCCTCCCTGCCTGCTCATGAGAGAGTCTTTGTCGTGGTTTACCTAAGCTCCTACATTCTGGGGATAAGCTAGAGGGTCAAAGATAAAGATTTCTTCTCCCACAGGTTGTCTATTACAGTTTGGGTGATTTGCTGCCTCCATTATCATACCCTCAAAGACCAAAGCAAGAGCAAGGCAAGGTCCCAGAAGCAGGGCTGAGCTGAGTCAAGGAAACCAGCCCAGCTACTAAGTATTCAGATGCCCTTGAGCAAGATAATGTCTCTGGGCCTCAGTTTACCCATCCATAAAATGGGAAGCTGGACTAAATAATCCTTAAAGTCCCTTCCAGCTCTGAAGTTCTGAGATTCTATTTCTCTAAGTCCTGCCAAGGGGTAGGAAACCAACCCACGGCCAGCCAGCCGTGTGGCTGTGACACAGAAAGGAACTGCTGGCTGAGCTGCACTAACTCAAAGGCTCAAAGGGAGACCTGGTGGTGGAAGCAGGATGTGGCCTCTGAGGTCACAAAGGAACAGCCTTCCCAGCTAAAACAAAACACAAAGCCAGGCACGGCTGTAGCAGAGATGAGCTCTGGGAAGGCTGTTCGGGTGAGAGAGGGTGGCTGAGCCATGAGGACCTGGTCAGGCTCCCTGTCCTCCTTGGGATTCGCTCAGTTTTATCCAATCACCTCCAGCTCAGGAAGAGACTAAACCACCTTTCTTTGGTCCCCTTAACTCAAAATGAATAGGACTAAGTTACAAAAGACATGCCCAGAATAAAAAAGGGTTTTCAGAAGCAGAGGTTTCTGGTCCTAGGAGAATTCCTCTTCATCCCTAAAGACTGCTCCAAGTTCCTGGAGCAGTTCCTGAGGCCTCCTTACTGGTCCTCCCAGCCTCCCCTGACCAGGCGGCCCCAGAGCCATTTTGTCTTCCTGGCCTACACACCCATCGCATTCAGTTTTCCAAACATGCCCAACCCTCACAGTTGATTCTTCCTTCTTAGGTCCAGCCCGGGTCACCTAAAAGGACGACAACCATTTTTCAAGGCTTTGATGATGAACACCTACTGAGATCTGAAACACCAAACCTTACCCTTACATTTCCCCAGAAATTATTTCCCAGAATAGTGGTCCTTTGAGAAGAGCTGTGTGATCAACGAACTCTAAGAAACACCAAGCACCCCTGGAGAGTCCTCTGATGTAACCCCACTTTAACGTGCCTGAGACATCTTGTGATAAAGAAACAGACTCAGGGACTTCCCTGGTGGTCCAGTGGTTAAGAATCCGCCTTCCAATGCAGGGGACGCAGATTCGATCCCTGGTCGGGGAACTAAGATCCCACATGCCACAGGGCAACTAAACCTGTGCGCTCTAGAGCCCGCGAGCCACAACGAAGAGACCAGGCGCCGCAACGAAAGATCCAGCATGCCGCAGCTAAGACCCAACTCAGCCAAACAAATAAATAAATAAATATTAAAAAAAAAAAAAAAAGAAAAGAAACCAGCTCAGCCCTATTTCCCCTGGTTTACTTGCCCTTGGGACAAGCGTCTCAAGACGCTTGTACTCAGTGGAACTCAACGTGGGAAGCCCTTCTGCTCGCTTGTCAGCTGGGCCGCCCTCTGCAGCATTCTGGGTTTTCTCAAGGGGAGGGCTTTTCCCTATGCACTGGAAAGTGGTCACGCCCATCGCAGACTTACCGCGACTCGTTACTGCTTGTCGCCACGTCAGAGGCAGGAGAATCGCCCCAAATAGAACCCGAGAGACTTGTGGGGAAAAGATGAGGTAAGACTGAGGGGGTTAGGAAAACCACAGAGGGCGCTGGGGAAGCAGGCCTCGTGCCCGGACTCGTGAGCCAGGAGAAAGGAGTATGATGTCTCTGGAACATTATCCTTGGCTCCAAAGGACACCTGAGAGCATCACCCCCATCCCTGGCCCAGAGTGCTGAACCCAGGACTCGCTGGCAGCACCCCTGGTCTCAGTCTCACCACCACACCCTGCACTGCAGGCCCTTCTCCTGACTTGGGACTTCACCTCTGTTCTGCCCCGACTCTCCATCAATTTTACGTCCATGTATACTCATCCCTTGGGAGGGGGCAAACACACACACACACACACACACACACACACAATTTGTTTGCCGCACACACAGGCTGACCAAATGCTGTTGAGTCTGGGGGGAAGGAATGACCTAGACATGGAAAAGGTCATTGCAAAACGGTAGGAAAAAGGAATCCAGTGAGGATTCATGGAAAATTCAGGTAACTCACTTGGTTTTGAGACTCTGTAGCGTCATAGTATACTAAGACATCACCACGGCTTACGTCTTACCCTTTAGAGCCTGGTGTTTATATGCCTTTTTGATCTAAGTATTTTCCTCAAACTCAGAAAATATATAGACAAACTGCCTGTTATTTGACTGACAAATTCAGCTGCCAACTATTAAATACACTGTTCAAATAATCAGAAGTTGCCTCTTACTGATAATGAACTTGTGCTACTCCCACAATGAAGGAGGGGAAAAAAAAATTCTAGTTACAACACACACACACACACACACACACACACACAATCTCACGCACCAGCTCACTGCTACACCTTGATGCCTCTCTATTTCCATGAGTTCCAGTGCACAATACGGGCCCAGCCTGACTCCAAGCTCCAGAGTGTTCAACCATCAAAAGGAAATGAACCCCCAGCACCCCTGAGCCAAACTTCCCCACAGTTGAGTTCCACCCTGTGTTCATAACTGCTCTACACCTTATTCCCCAAAACAATGACCAGGACAACCGCAGGAGCCCCAGAAGCTGCCACCCTAGAGATGTGTGGCACCGAGGCCGTGTGAAAGCAGTGTGACCCTGTGCAAGTCACTTCATCTCTGAGCCTTAGCTTCTTCTCTTGCGAAAGGGGAATCAGTAAGCCAGGCGCTCCTGTGATACCTATGGTTTTCATTGCTTTTATTCTGTTTTCCCAACAAAATGGAGGAAGACACACTCAGGAGAAGAAAGGTCACCAAAGAGAGTAAGAAGACTCAAGATTCTGGGCCCAGGCTTCTTCCACTTCTTCAGATAAATTCCTAAGAGAAAATTTATCTTCAGAGGTGCCCTAGAACAAACCTCCCAAGAACAAACCCACAGACACGGAAGTACCCCAAGCTCTAGACCTCTCTTTACCCTTTATCCAATAAAATTTCATTCCACGGACTTACAGTGAACAAGATGTCATGCTAGGTGTATATTAAAAGGGAAGCAAAGCCTGACTTCCTGTTCTTTTCATTCCCCTAGAACTCTATTTCTTGAGTTCTAGAAATAACAGCTCATTAGTCTGATAAAGGACAGGAATGTGTCACAGGCTGATAGCATAGTAATGTATTGTTGCCCCACCCAATATTAGGTGTTGCCATTAACAGGGCTTCAAGGGACACATAACAGTGATGATTTGGGGAACCGCGGCAGGTGGCAAGACTAGATATTTTAGATGTTGTAAACATCTACTGCTATCGGCTGTAAAGCCCCATCAGAAATGTCCTTGGCCAGTCAACTTGGTGCGCTGAAGCCAGGAACCTCGAATTCAGGGACCAAGTTTTCTAAGACATCATCAAAAGTATTGTGAGCATATTAAATATGCAAACATCTAACTGCAAGAGCGCCAACAGAGCTTGGGAAGCTCAGCTACAAAAACAGAGGCTTGTTTAAAAGGTAGACGTGCTTATTTCATTTGGGGGTGGGGAGAAAGGTAATTTGGGGTTGGCACCAGCGTGTGCTACTCCAGAGGAAAGGGAAACCACAGACAGTAACCCTGGCCCAGAGCTCCTGTAAATATAGAACAATCCCACACATTTCAGGCAAGCAAACCATAGTAATTAACTGAGAAAAAGAAAGCCTTGGACCTGTTTCCCTTTTGCCACAGGGAATGGTATGCGGGTGTTGGGGGAGGTGGGTTGAATCTCCTCCTCAAAATCTAAATTCCAACAGCCTCCCTGAAAGTGGGATATAATAAGAAAACGTTCCTCAGTTTCAGCACTATCGCCCCCGCTTCCCTTCTGAGACTGCTCAGTCCCTCTAGATACCCCTCCAGGTGTCAGCCAGTGACACCTGTCATCTGCCTGGAATTCCTAACACACACCAGGACACCCTGAGGGCTCCTAACTTCTCAGTCTCTCCCACCTTGAACAAGTTCAAGTTCTGGTCTCAGTGCCTCTTAGGCCAAATCAGCCAATAGGCTACCTGTCATGCATGCCCCACCACCACGGGCCATACAGTGCCCTCTCCCAGGGCCAAGCTAGAAGAGTCGAGGCAAAGAAATACAGACGTTCTAGGTCCTGCACATGCTAAAGAAGCCAATTCCTCATTCCCTACAATGGCCCTGCAAAATCATAATAGCTCCAGCATACGGAGTAGACGTCAGACGTTTTCTGTTAAGTAGCAAAACACTTCCCCCCTCAAAGGAAAAAGGAAACTCCAATCCGTCAAAGATATAAGTTTGCATCACCTTTTAAAGTTCCAGTTAATATTAGAAACTTCTTACAAAATCCATTGGTGGAATCATAAATTAACACATTGGTTAAAATTTAGTATCTGATGAGTTAAAATGTCATTAAACACATTTCAGAAGTCATGCTGTGCGCTTACAGTTTTGAAAAGACTAAAAATACAACAGATTTTTCAAAATAAGTTCAAACCAAAGATGTGCACAATGCCCGAAGCACCTCCGAGGATCGCGTTTGAACCTCGCTGCCCTCCTAACTGTGCTGCCCTTTTACTGCCGAAGTTGAAACCGCTCGCATGAAAGTGTCTGGTGTTACCTGTTGGAACCGAAATCTAGAAGAAAGAAACAAAAGGAACTATTTTCATCAGCCCCCATTTGAATGCCACCCCTAATGTGAAGTTATCTTGCCACTGTTATTTTGGTCCTCTTCATGTCTTAGAAGGATTCCCTGTAAGTGGAAACAGGAAAGAGTATTTCCTTATTAAATATCCGTTCTTCTCTCCTATCTAAGTAACTTGCTTCTCTGGGTGGAAGAAGGAGTGTCTACTTTTTCTCCTCTGGATGCAAGCAAGCGAAATATTTTTTAATTGAAGTATAGTTGATTTACAATATTGTATTGTTTCAGGTACACAGCAAAGTGATTCAGATATATATATATATATATATATATATATATGCATACATATATTCTTTTTTTATTCTTTTCCATTATAGATTATTACAAGATACTGAATATAGCTCCCTGTGCTATATAATAAATCCTTGTTGTTTATCTATTTTATATATAGTAGTATGTATCTGTTAATCCCATACTCCTAATTTATCCCTCTCCCCACTTCCCCTTTGGTAACCATAAGTTTGTTTCCTATGTCTGTGAGTCTGTTTCTGTTTTGTAAATAAGTTCATTTGTACTAGTTTTAGATTCCACATATAAGTGATATCATATAATATTTGTCTTTCTCATCTTTTTTTTTTTGAGAGAAAAGAAAGGGTTCTTCAAGAAACAGGAATGCAGTAGGTACATCTTCAGAGTGACAGAGCTGTAAAGGTAGAGTGAAAACCAAGGTCCCAAGGGTTTAGAGCTTCATGCATAACATTTTCACACAAGACACTGGCTCAAATGTCTCTGACTTATGTGACAGAGCGTGGCATGTGCATTTTATTATTTTCTTAAAAGCATCAAACAGAACAAATATTTTCTTCCTCATCATGAGCTTATGGATGTTTCTAACATCGTCATTAAATAGCATCCTTTCCATTTCACAGCTAGAGAAAATGAGGCCCACTCCTCGTGCAGGGCCCTAACAGAGCTCAGCCTGGGCTCCACAGACCCGGCCAGGTGACCACTGCCTTGAAGAGACACCTTCAGACACAACCACCATTGATAAACAGGCACATGATCCCGGTCCAGTGAGACTTCAAGTCTATCCCGGAGGACCTGGTTCACATACCAGCCAACCATCCATGGTGACAGAGCAAGACCTTAGAGAGAGAGACAGCCCAACTGGTTCCACTATTTTATCAGAAAAAAGGAGACAACAGTGCCTACACTCCAGGACTGTAGCAGAGATCATATGAGATAACACATTTAAAGCAAAGCAAAGACATCATTAATAGTTAGAGCTAATAAATAATAATAGTAATCATAGAAAGAGCCTGGCAAAAGAGAGCTGCTCTTCCACACACCACAACTACTGAAACCCGCGCGCTCTAGGGCCCGCGTGCCGCACCTACTAAGCCTGTGCACCTAGAGCTCGTGCTCCGTAATAAGAGAAGCCACCGCAATGAGAAGCCCGCGCACCGCAAGGAAGAGTAGACACCGCTCGCCGCAACTAGAGAAAGCCTGCGTGCAGCAACGAAGACCCAATGCAGCCAAAAAATAAATTTAAAAAAAAGAGAGAGAGCTGCTCTTATTATGATCATCCTGGTGCGTCTCCCCTTTGGTGGGCTAAATTTCAGTAGGATCCACGTCTCTCAAATATTCTCTTCCACAGAAAAGCATTAAACAGACAAATGAGTATAACACATGTCTGTGATCCATTCTTAGCGGCAATTAAGACACATATTATGCGTCCTTAAGGAATTACTATTTAGATACACACTGCTTCTGCCAGGACTATTTCTAACCTGCCTCGTGGAGGCCAAACTACACATTTATAGAAAAGACTAATGTCATCTGAGCCTTCTTTATACCCTCCCGCTTACCTCTCTAACCACCAAACTAAGGGTTAGTTTAACAGTTAACAACAAAAGCAGAAAACAAAGTACACACACATACCCTAAGAAAAACTACAGACTATTCCAAATATCTCCCCCCAAACTGTTAAGAATGTGTTTCGAGTGCCTTTTCTTTGAGGCCTCTGAAAACAGATCCCAGATCTGAAACCCTACCCAGAGGGAGTTGCAATCACCCATGAATGGGTGAGCTCAGACCGTATTCTGGCCAAATGCAGCTGTGGTTTAGAAAGGAGCTGTTCTTTGCAAGACAGCGGCACTGGACAGACCGTGCCAGCTTTCTTTCCCACGGGGGAGAGAATTTGTGCTTGATGAATAACTTGCTCCATGCCCCAGTAGAAGGAGACATATTTAAGTTTGGCTACAGACATGGAGACAAATTTCAAAATTTTTTAGACTTCTCTTTGAAATTGAAAATAAGCGGTCTGGTCATTAGCAACAAAGTCCAAACATACTGAACGGAAAATTAACAGCATACGATTCCATTCCCTTTCACCTCAAAAGCTGCAATTATTTCTAACGCTTGGGCAGGGCTGCCAAGAAAAGTCAAGCTGGAACTCAAGTTTCTGACTCAAAGCCTGAACTGGGTGGCGAGTGTCCTTTATTCCTTTTCAGAAGGACAGCTCGTGTGTAAGCCTAGGACTGTATCTTTGCCCTGTAACAAGGGGGAGCTTCAGATTTCAAAAGAAGGGAATCACAAGGAAAGGTCATTGTTTTTATTTCCAGAGTCAAGGACAACAAAGGGAGTGACACTCACGCTTGTATCCCATCTAGGGAATGAAGCCTCAAGAATTACCCAGAAATGTTTAAAATTCACTTTGAAAAATAGTAAGTAATCCAGGTTGGGTAAAACAGCAGTCACATAATACTGAAAAGTCACCCGATTTGCTGTTTGACGCCTGAAAAGGTATCCAAAATCCTTACAGGACACTCAAGTTCCTGGAAAAAATGGTCTCTCTTTGTAACAAGGTTGCTTAGGACAGAGAGACATGGGGGGTAGTTTCCACGATGAGCAAAGTCACCAGAAAGCAGCTCTGGGCTCATGTGCTCTCTGCCCACCCCCAACTGGGTGGGGAGTCAGAGCCAGCCGTCCACGTGATGGACCTGCCTGAAGGATGAGGGACACTTTCTAAATACTTGAGCTCAGCGGTGCCAGGGATTCTTCCAAAACTTCAGGCAGTGTAGCAACAAGTCTGGGAGCTCAGGGCCAGAACAAAGTGCAAGAAGTGTTTCAAAAATCTAAGAAGGGGAGCTTAGGAAACCTTTCCTGGTTTCACAAATACGTGCATATTATGCCCTCCCATGCGCCCCGACCCCATGCCTGTGGCACTTGCTCCACATCCTCTGAAGATACTGCTGAGAGAGGAAAGACTGGGGAAGGAGAGGAGGGGAGGGAGCCGCGGGAAGGCCTGGCTGGGGTCCCAGGAGTCCTGCCGCTTCGACCCTCCTGCCTCCTGACACCTGCCGGCGGCAGGTAGACCAGCCTGCCCTCCAAGAGCCTTCCCGAGACCATGCTCAGGGGTCTTGTCCCCGCCGGGCCTGCAGCCCCGGAGACGCCTAGAGTCCTAGAGACCGCGCTGAGCTTTGGGGCTGTAACTCCGCCCGGCCCCGATAAGCAAGCTGAGCCCCGAGCCCAGAGCGCTCCTCCGCGGGCCGGGTACGGGGAGTCCCCAGGGCTCCGGCACCTTCCCCGGCGGGGCCACACTTACTCTCCGAGTCGCTGAAGCCGCTGCTATCGCTGACGCTGGCGCTGCTCCGCCGCTTCATGCGCTCCAGGTGCTCTTCGTAGTGGAAGTGGCGCTCGTGGAAGGGCGACGCGAAGTCGGCCAGCACCGCATCAAACTCGCACAGCGCGTCGCTCAGGTCCCCCGCGTCGGCCGAGTCCAAGGCCGGGGCTGGGGAGGGACGGCGGGCTCAGGTGAGGGTGGGGCGGGGCGGCCGTCCCAACCCCGGCCCGGCAGGGGCCGTACCGTTCCCGAGGATCGCTAACTAACGCTGACCGCGCGCTAGCCCGGGGACAGCCCGGCTGTCGCTGCCCGCTGCTCGCTGTTATCTTTTAATGCTCTCCACCACCCCCGTGAAGTGCGCCTTGGTGTCGCGCCCGTTTTCGAGATAAAGAAACTGAGCCTCGACCGGGGGAGGTTGCAGGCCAAAGGTCACGCAGCTAAGCGGACACAGCCGAACGCTTTCCCACGCGCTGTCGGGGACTCTTCCCCGCGTTCGCTCCCCGGGGGCGAGTGTGAACCGGGCGGCGGTGGGAGGACTGAGTCAGGATGCGCCCGTGACGTGTCGGGCTCGGACCCCCAGCCCCGCGTGGGGAGGAGGCTGAACCCGCCCGCCGGAGAGTCTGGGGGAGGGATGCAACGAGACGACGCGGGATCCCGCTTCTTTCGCGCAAGGCCCCGGCTTTAAGGAGACCCCCACTCACCTGCGGCCGCGGCGGCCGCGGGGCTGCCCTGCGCGGCGGGCGGCTTCATGGGCGGGCTAGGCCCGGCGCGCGTCGGGGGGTCCTGCGAGGTCTGGGCGCGGGATCGTGCAGACGCTCCCGCTGAGGCCGCCCGTCCCCTCTCCTGGGCACGTCCCGCTCTGCCTGTCCCCTCGCCCGGCTGCGCTCCCGCCTCGCAGCTGCCTGCGCCGTCCGCCCGCCAGATCTTTCCCGGCCGCAGCCACCGGCAGTCCCGAGGTCTTATAGCCGCGGGCGGGGGCGGGCCGGGGCGGGGCCACGGGAGCCTGGCCGCCGGGTCTGTCCCTGCCGCCGCGCCAGGGACGCCCCTGTCCCCCAGGCACCGCCCTCGCCACGCGCCCGCTGGGGAACCGCAGTGACGCGGAGTCGCCGGAGCCCAGGTTACAGCCCCAAATATTTACCCGCCGCCTTCCCCGCGCGCCCTGACAACACGCCCCACGAAAGTAACTTTGGCGACACCAGGGCCCCAAAGAGTTTAGGGCTGGTGCTCGGCTGATTCCCGCCCTGTGCCCAGAAGCTCCACGAGCCTCAGTTTCCTCATCTGTGAAATGGAAATGCTGAGCCTCCTGGGTTTGTTGCGAAGAATAAAGTAGGCGAAAGCCGTGGAAGACTCAGACCCATATGGGAGCCGCAGAGGGAGTCTCCCGCGCGTCCCCTCCCCATTGCCCCCAAGGGACTTGAGGGTTGGGGGTGGACGGAGTAGAGAGGGTAGGGGGCCAGAGGGACAGACGTCGGTGGAGTCCAGGAGTTGACGAACCTTCGTTGTTCCCATCCACGAGCCCCAGAGCCTGACTACGGTCCTGGGTGTTCACGGCAGCCCCGAATTTGTTCGGGAGGAGTTTGTTAAGAGAACAAATTACTGCGTAGATGGAGAGCCGCCTGGCAAGGGACGAGTCCTGACCGTGAAAGCCCTGCACATTGCGCTGCCCGATGCGGTAGCCACTTGCCACGGGTGGCTTCTTAAATGCAAAGCAACTAAAATAGAATAAAATGAAATTTTCAGTCCCTCAGTTGCACTAGACACGTATCGAGTGCTCAACAGCCATCCTCGCTCAAAGTGCTATTGGAGGGCGCTCCCAGTGTCTCTGACCCACAAACCGGTCTCAGAGGGAAAGGAGGCATCTTACTGCGGTTATCAAGGGCCTCCTAGGGCAGGTCTTGGCATGCACCATTTCCAGGCCCACAGCAACCCTGAGAGGTAGAACTACTGCTTCTGTTCTACACAGAAGGAAACTGAAGCACAGAGAGGTTAGGTGATAAGCTAGTCACATAGTGATGGAAAGGCAGGTCTGACGGAAGCAACCTCAGTGTCCATCGACAGATGAATGGCTAAAGAAGATGTGGCACATATATACAAAGTAAGTGAGAAAGAGAAAAACAAATACCGTACGCTAACACATATATATGGAATCTAAAAAAAAAAAAAAGGTTCTGAAGAACCTAGGGGCAGGACACGAATAAAGACACAGACGTAGAGAATGGACTTGAGGACACGGGGAGGGGGAAGGGTATGCTGGGACGAAGTGAGAGAGTGGCATGGACATATACACACTACCAAACGTAAAATAGATAACTAGTGGGAAGCAGCCGCATAGCACGGGGAGATCAGCTCCGTGCTTTGTGTCCACCTAGAGGGGTGGGATAGGGAGCGTGGGAGGGAAGGAGATGCAAGAGGGAGGAGATATGGGGATATATGTATACATATAGCTGATTCACTTTGTTATGCAGCAGAAACTAACACACCATTGTAAAGCAATTATACTCCAATAAAAATGTTAAAAAAAAAAAGTCAAGTCTGTATGGTTTCAGAGCCACTTTGTGCTTCACCACACCCTCCCTTTCTCCACAGTGTAAGGTGGAGAACTGAGCAGACAGGAGGAAGAGGCTCCAAGTAAGAGTGCAGATAATCCAGGTCCTTGAAGCAACAGTCAAGGCATGTGCATCTTTTTTCTTCCTTTTCCCACCTCCCTTATTAAATTCTTTTTTCTCTCCTCATGCTCTTTGACTTGCTGTGGTACCCACTGGGGATGCCCTGGGATAACGGAGCAGCAGCTGGTCTGGGAGCTGAGGCCAGGGAGCTACCTTCCAAATGAAGCTCTCCCTCTTTGGTCAGGCTGGGATGTAGGGTGGTGGGATGTAGCCCAGCTCTTGCATGATGGCTCAGGGGCCCTCTCAGCTGAAGAATCAGTTAAGCTGATCTTCAAAAGAGCCTACAGAACAGCCCCACTTTTTAACAGCCATGACAATTTACTAAGAGAGTGACAGTGAAGATCACCTGTTTCTACCAGGAGAGGTTGGTTGGTTGGTGTCTTCTGCACCCCATTGTAAGGGAACTCCCTTGCCCAAGCGCTGGGGAGATGAATGGGCAGGGGCCTCAACTCAAAGTGTCACCCCCTCTAGGACGGTGTCACTTCCATTATGGAGAACTACTGCTCCCTCTCTTTCCTAATTATAAATATAATATGAATGTACAGGAAAATATAGAGAATTCAGTAATAGCACTCTGTGTACCCACCAATGAGAACTAACACGTGAATATTTTGTCATTTTTGCTTCAGATTTTTTTGAGATGTAACTTATATATGATATAGTATGCAAATCTTGAGTGCACAGTTTGGTAAATTCCTACCTACATATACACCTGTGTAATTACTATCCAGATCAAGATGTAGTATTTTGTCATCACCCCAGAAGGGTTCTCTATGCCATTTTGCAGTCAATAGCACCCCATAAGTAACCCCTATGGTAACCCCTGTTCTGAATTCTGTCACCAGGAATTACTTTTGCCGACTAAAACTCCTTAAAATCATACTGTATGTATTCTTTTCTATCTGGCTGCTTTTGTTTAACATAATGTCCAGGAGGTTCATCCATGTTGTTGCGGTATGAATCCATCCTCCTGTTGGTGGAGATTTGAGTTGTGTTGCTGCCGTTGCTACTGTAATGTAGTGCAGCAAGGGGTATTCTTGCACATGTCTGCCAGCGTACAAGAGTAAGAGTCTCTAGGGTATATATCTAGAAGTAGAATAACCAAATGGTATGAGTATCTCTAGTCATTGGCTAATATAAATAAAGCTGCCGTGTACAGCATGGGCATTTCTTTTGGTGCACATAAATATTCACTTCTCCTGGGTTTATATCTAGAAGTGAATTTCCGAATCACAGGATAGGCATCTGTTTAGCTTTTGAAGATACTGCCAAAGAGTTTTCTGAAGTGGTTGAATGAATCTACATTCCCGCCAGCAATGTAGAAGAATCCCAGTTGTTCCATATTTGTGTCAACACATGATACTGTTAGACTCATTCATTTTAGCCATACTGGTAACTGTGTACTAGTATCTTACTGTGGGTTCTTTTTTCTTCTTCCTGTAGCTTTAATTCACATTTCCCTAATAAGTAATTAAATTGACCACCTTTTCATATGCTTCAAACATTTCTTAACAAGAGAAATAGAACAATGCAGAAAAAGTTGAAATCCCCTTTTTCATCCTTCCAAGTCCTATCCGCTCCCTCCCCAGAGAGGAGCATTACCATGAATTTGGTAAGTACCCTCCCAGTCCACATTTTTGTACCTAAACTATATTTATATGCTTACACTAAAAAATATAGTATTGCTTTGTATGGTTTTTAAATTTACATAACTAATGTGAACATGCTTTGTTTTCATTCAACTTTGTTTTTACATATGTCGGTACACACAGATCTAGTTTATTCAACTAGATCTAGTTTGTTTATTTTTATCTGCCAAATAGAATTGTACTGAATGACTACAGAATAATTTATTTTTCCACTCTCAGGTTGATGGACACTTGGGTTGTTTCCAATCTTTCTCTCTCACAAACAATACTTAGCTAACATACTCTTACCTATCTCTTAGTGTACACATGCGAGTCCACTTCTCTGTTCACCTTGAATCCTTTCCTAGAACCAGACGAAAGGCAAAAGTCAAACCCTCTGTCCCTAGAGCCTTCTGGCTGGGTTCCATTTTCTATTCCAGGGCTTCCTGTGGTCCCGTCACCTGATCATAGTGATGACGATGGTAAGTAACCTCACCGTTCAGATGTGACCTTTTCCCTCACTGAGGAGGGCTGGGGAGCCTTGTCTTTCATGAACCCTGAACCTAAATTAACCATAAAATCTTTACACTACAGTTTATACATATTTCAAGTTACTGAGGTCATTCGTTCACACAGGTCTCCTTTGAGAAAAAAACTTGAGGTAGCTTACAATTTTGAAACAGGAAATCAGAACTTCTTACATTTTAAAGACCAGTTCTTTATCTTAATTGGCATCTCTTCCCCTTGTACACTGTTACCCACTGTCTCCTTAAAGCTTTTCTTGAATATCCATCTAATCACCTCACCATTTCTTCTCAGGGCCCTGTTGAATCTTCCTCTTCATAATTAAAGTCTGAGTCCCCTACAGGTCTCTCCTTGACCTTTTCTTCTCATCTATACCTTTGCCAGGCTATCTCATCCCCTCTCGAGATTGTAACTAACATTTATAAGTTTTCAAATTTTTATTTCCAGATGAGATTTTTTTTCTCCTTAAGTCTCCTATAGACAATCAAAAACTCCTAGCATTCCTTTACAGACACTGTGTGGAAGAAACTTCTGTTTCCTAATATCAGCTCTCCCCTTCAGACCCATGGATTCCTGAAATAAAGACTGTATTTCCCAACCTCCCTTGCAATTGGGAGTAGTCATGTGACTTGATTCTGAACCACAGGCTTTGAGCAGAGATATTCTATGCAAACCTCTAGAATGTAATCTCAAGGGAAGGGGGCAGGCACCCTCGTCCTTGCTTCTTCCTGATGGATAGAAGACAGACTTGCAGCTGGATTTCACACCATGAGGTGGAAGCCATATATTGAGGATGGTGGCAAAAGGATAGAAGAATCCCAGATCCTGATGTCTTGGTACCTCCATACCAACCGAACCCTGGTGAGAGACCTACATGATAGAAAAATAAAAGACAATGTCTGGGATAGGGAGGGTGGGAGGGAGACACAAGAGGGAGGAGATATGGGGATATATATATATATGTATAGCTGATTCACTTTGATATACAATGGAAACTAACACACCATTGTAAAGCAATTATACTCCAATAAAGATGTTAAAAAAAAAAAAAAGACAATGTCCATCTTGTGTAAGCCACTACTGTGGGGATTTCTGACCCTTATAATTGAACCTCATCCTAACACCTAATACTTTACATGAATCTCACCAGGAATCCCTCAACTCTGGAGGTGTAAGAGATAGTCATTTCCTTATTGCTTAAGCAAGTTTGAGTTGTGTTTCATTAACTGTATTAGTTTTCTAGGTCAGCCATAACAAAGTACCACAGACTGGGTGGTCAAAACAAAAGAAATTTATTCTCTCACAGTTCTGGAGGCTAGAAGTCCACAATCAAGGTGTCAGCAGGGTTGGTTCCTTCTGAAGGCTGTGAGGGAGAATCTGTTCCATGACTCTTCCCTAGCTTCTGGTGGTTTGCTGGCAATATTTGGCTTTCTTTGGCTTGTAGGTACATCACCCTGATCTCTGCCTCCATCTTCACGTGGCCTTTCCCCTGTATGTTTTTGTCTGTGTCTTTTCTCGTCTTCTTAGGACACCAGTCATATTAGATTAGGGTCCACCCTAATTCAGTATGACCTCATCTTAACTTGATTACATCTGTAAAGACCCTTTTTCCAAATAAGGTCACATTCACAGGTACAAGGGGTGAAGACTTCAACATATCGTTGGGGGAAGGGGGGTGACCATTCAACTCACAACAGTGATATAAGCCAAAAATTGACCTATAGTAGTGAAAATCATCTTAAAGAAGAGAGTAGTGTTACACTACCTGATTTCAAGACTTTCTGTAACGTTACATTTATTAAAACGGTGGTATTGGCCAAGGATTGGCAAATAGACCAATGGGACAGAAAAGAGTTCAGAAATACATACACACATATTTGGTTAATTGATTTATGAGAAAGGTGTCAATGCAATTCAATGAGGAAATAAAAATCTTTTCAACAAGTGGTGCTGGAAGAACTAGATATCTGTACAGAAAAAAAAATTTACAATAACACCTACTATACACCCTACACAAAAACTAACTTGCAATGGATCATAGACCTAAACATAAAAGCTAAATCTGCGAAGTTTCTAGAAGAAAACATAAGAGAATATCCTCAAGACTTGGATGTAGGGAAAGATTTTTGGATGGTATATAAAAAGCACTAATCATGTTTTTAACTGAGAAATCAGACTTCATCAAAATTTAAAACTTTTGTTCATCAGATGTTATTACAAAAAGAAAAATGCAAGCCCCAGACTGAAAGAAAATGTGGAAATCCATATAACAGACACAGGATTTGTTTTTAGGACATAAAAAGATTATCTACAAACTAATAATAAAAAAAAACCAACCTAGGAAAAACAAAACATGGGCAAAACACTTGAACACACACCTCACAAAAGAAGATATAGGAATGACTAATAAACACATGAAAAGTCAAACATGCAATTACCCTGTGATCTAGCAATTCTTCTACATTTTTATCCAAGAAAAGTATAAAACAATATAAGAATGAATTTTTATTCATAATAGCCAAACACTGGTAACAACCCAGATGTCTATAAACAGAAGAATAGATACACAACTGTGGTACAGTCATATACCAGAATACTGCTCAGCAAAGAAGCAACAAACTACAGATACAAGACAACATGGATGAATCTTAGGAATAAGATGCTCACCAAAGGATGCTGCAGCGGGTTGAATAACAGCCTCTCAAAGACATTCAACTCTAATCCCCGCAGCAACATTGCAGAAGGGAATGTTGATAATGGGGGAGGCTGTGTTTGTGTGAGGGCAGGAGGTATATGGAAAGTCTCTGTACTTTCCACACAATTTTGCTGTGAACCTAAAACTGCTCTTCAAAGTAAAGTCTATTAAAAAAAAAACAAAAAATCAGTAAGTGAAGTCATGGCATAGAAAACAAGTGACCTTTCAAAGAAAGAAAAATACCTCCACGTGATTTTTTTTAGAGTTATCTCAATATAATCAACATACAATAAACTGCACAACTTTTGAATATACAATTTGAAAAGTTTTGACATCTGTTCATAAGATAGTGAACGTAGCCACCACCCACAAAGGTTTCCTCCTGCCCCATTGTCATCTCCTCCAGCCCCATTCTCAGGCAGCAACTAATCTGCTGTCTGTCACTATAGATTAGTTTGCATTTACTAGAATTTTAAATAAATGGAATCATACAGTATATACTCTCTTTCTGTAATTATTTTGAGATTCATCCATGTTGTTGTGGGTGTCAATAGCTCACTCACTTTTACTGCTAAATAATATTCCATTGTATGGATATACCACAATTAGTTTATCTATTCACCAGTTGATGGACATTTGGGTTGGTTCTAGTTTTGACTATTACAAATAAAGCTGGTACACAAGTATGGGCAGATGGTTTTGTTTCTCTTGGATAAATACCTAAGAGTAGAAGGACTGGATCATACAGTAGGTGTGCTTTTAACTTTTAACTCCTAAAGAAAGAAAACACTTTAATGTGATTTTAAACCAAAACAACCCACTGTGAGTCTCAAGCAGAATCAAGACAGGAGTTTCCCTAGTGCCATGTTCTAAGACTTTCTGCTGCCACCATCTGGGGAGCAAAAAGAGGAGAGAGCTGTCCCCAGAAGGCCACTCCCAGCACCAGGATCTTGTCCTGTTTTCTCTTCTCTGTCCTGCAATGTCGCCTCCACCCCATCATACCCACAGCCAGCAGCCATTCAAAAGCCATTTGCCTACCTTGATTACGAGTGAAGACTTGGAGTGGTTCAAGCCACAAACATAACTCAGTGGAAAAGAAGAACATGGGCTTAAAGCTACTCTCCAGCCCTTTGTAGCATCTTAATGTCTCAGACGAAAAAAGAACTTCTAATTCTGGAAATGAGCTAGCACTCTTTTTGCACCCCAAACCACCTTGGCAAGTTGCAGACGTGCTTTTTATTCCAGCACCAGGCACAAGGTAAGTACTTAATTTTCATTTGAATGAATGAATGTCTACCACACACATTCCTCTAATTAGTCACAAAAGATACAGTTGGAGAGAAAAACAAATATCGTATATTAACGCATGTATGTGGAACCTAGAAAAATGGTACAGATGAACAGGTTTGCAGGGCAGAAGTTGAGACACAGATGTAGAGAACAAGCATATGGACACCAAGGGGGGAAAGCTGCGGCAGGGTGGGGATGGTGGTGTGCTGAATTAGGCGATTGGGATTGACATGTATACACTGATGTGTATAAAATGGATGACTAAAAAGAACCTGCAGTATAAAAAAACAAACAAACAACTAATACTAAACTTTCTTTGGGTTATTTGTATGGAAATATGTTAATATAAATGTTTCAGACATTACATGATATTTCTAAAAATCTTATATGTTCTGGTATAATGTTATAAGTCATAATTCTAGTTATTACTTTAAAATGTATATCTAAGAAATAACTAAATTTCCTTGTCAATTGCATTATTATGAACTTTCATCAAATCTTTAACTGTGTCATTTTTAAGTCTTTTGTCATTTACAGACAGTTCTGGGTGTACTCTGATACTTTCACAAAAATGTTCCTATAAAAGGGTTTCATCTTCAAGGAATTCATGGAAAAGACTCTGACAAATACAGGTTTCTGGTAACTGACTATACGGCTGAACTGAATGAATAAGCATTTTCAGAACTCTAATGGAAAACTGATGAATTCATAAAAGTGCTAACAAAAGATCAAGATAAAAAAAATTAATTACATGGGACTGAGTGAACTGATGAGGATGATTATAATTTTTGTGACTTTCTGTTTGAATAATAAAAAAAAAAAGATACAGTTGGTTTCAGGCAAGAGCATGTAGTGAACTAGGGGTCAGAAAGCCTGGACTCCGGTGCTTGCCTTGCCATTAATCTACCTGTGTACTAGGGGGAGGACATGGAACTTTTCTGAGCTTCGATTTCCTTAAATGTAAGATAAGAAAACAACCTGACTTTTTTTAGCTTTGGGGGCATTTAAATAAGATGACACATGAAAAAATCCTTTATAAAATGTCTACATTTACAAATTTATCTACAAATGTATTAGCAAATAAAAACAGTTATACAATATGACTTTTTTTTACATTGTCTTCCAAAATCTCAAACCTGGCTCATACATTTAACTCTACTTTGTTAGGAAGTTAAAGAAGAACAAATTTTTGCCAAGCCTAGTAAACCAAGCAGTTGAGTCACAAAGAGTTGAATTGACTTTCCAAAGATCACCCAGGGAGTCATTTTTCCGGCAAACTTGAATCTGGCACTCCTTTCTGAGGACAAGTTCATCTCCTATTTATCTCCGGGTTTCCATCAGCACTTCTCTGTACTGCTCTAAACCTCTGACACTACTAAATGTGGAGCTGGCTTAGTCAGCCTACCTGAAAGCAAATGCTAATTTCTCCGTTGCACTATAGAGAATAATTAACTTGATTATTTTATAAGTGGTGTTAGTTAATCTCAGATGAAGGCCACCTAGCTCAGGACTTCCCTGGTTGCGCAGTGGTTAAGAATCCACCTGCCAATTCAGGGGACACTGGTTTGACCCCTGGTCCAGGAAGCTCCCACATGCCATGGAGCAACTAAGTCCACGAGCCACAACTACTGAACCCATGTGCCACAACTACTGAAGCCCACTTGCCTAGAGCCCATGCTCTGCAACAAAAGAAGCCACCACAATGAGAAGCCCGTGCACCGCAACAAAGCGTAGCCCCCGCTCGCCACAACTAGAGAAAGCCCACCACAGCAGTGAAGACCCATGCAGCCAAAAATAAATTAAAAAAAAAAAGACCACCTAGCTCAAATATATAGTCCAATATTTTAAAACTACAGTAAAACTAACAGTCTATTAATGCAAGAGATTATTTCTACCGTTGTTAGGGGGAAAAAAAAGACATACAGAGATCTAAAATTCAGAATGGGCCAAATCTTCATTTGACCTTTATTTGCCTCCAGCTTTACATTGCCCATCCCCACTACCCAGGGTTTATTTTAGATGAACATCTGATTTGGGTTGGAGTTAGGGGACATGACTGTAGATGTGAAGTGGTAAATCATGGCCGTCTGAGGTCCTGACAGTGGATTCTCCATCTTCTATGTTCCATGACACTGTTTTGTGCATTCCAGTTAGATCACTTGACTCTGTCCTATGTTCTAACACAGATGCCCACATGAGTAGAAATGAATAAATGAAGAAACACACAAACTTAGCAGACACACCACCAGCATTGTACGTATGGAAAGAAGTAGAAGAATGCAAAATTCCCTTCTGAATAACACCTTTTACCAGACTCTCCTGGTAGAGAAAACTTTGAGATGACCATACTAATTGCAATGAAATATAGATAGGGCAATGATAGGTTTTCAATAATAAAAAACAGACCAGCTACAGGGTTCCCCAGGGTGGTGAAAGTAACATACCTCGTGACCCCACCCTGTGGAGAGGAACTTACTCTAAAGCTATCCTCTCTTCTCTCCCTGGATGATACTTTCATCCTCTTGAAATATTCTTCAAAAGGATGACCTTTTGAGAAGGAAATGAAGTCTAACTTTTTAAAAATTAAGAGTTTGGGTAACTTTGCATGAAAAAGAAACAAAGAAAGTAGGTTGTATGTTGTCAATTTTAGTGTTGTTGAAAATTTTAGTGTTCAATAAAACCTCATACTGTAAGTAAAGTAGTATCCAGTAACTTAATATGTTCAATGGGAGAAAAACATCAATGCGAGTACAGAATTTTTAAGCTCTCTCATTGAATGTGTCCCAACATCAGCAGCTGTTCTTTGGTTCATTCCCGAAACGTGAACATCACTAACAGTAGGAATTTGTTCTCTAAATTCACTAAATGGAAAAAGGACTCCTTGGAGAGAAGCTTATTGAATATCTTAGGGAAGGGGGAAAAAAATCAGTTTGAATCTGGATTATCTTGTTTACAGAGAGCAAATATGCTTTTCAAAAACAGCTGCAGCCGAGTAACTCAGAGTGGGCTCCCACTTGGCATGTAATGACAATTTAAGTTTCATCATCTTCATATACAGTGTAAATTAGTGGTTCTCAAACTTGAGAGAGCATCCGAACCATCTGGCGGTGTTAAAACCCACATTGCTGGGCCCACCCCCAGATGTCTGTAACAGGGCCCAAGAATCTGCATTTCTAACAGATTTCCAGGTGAAAGTGCTGCTGGTGGTCCAGAGACCACACTTTGAGAACCACTGGTATAAATTATCTTAGTTGAACTGGGCGATTCTGTGAGCATCTATGAGTTCATTATGATCCTCAAAAGAAAAAGTTAATATAAAATGTACAGAAAGGCAGTTGTAAAATAAATTAAATTTCTCAGTATACATGGATATTTGTATCTTCCTTTTAAGTACATGTTGGTTTATAAACCATAGTTCTTTTTAAATCTGTGAAGCAATGAATAGATATCCACAGGTACCAAAAGCAGGAAAAACTAAACAACGTGATAGAAAGGAATCCAGTCCTCAGTCAGCACCACTAGAACACAATAACTAATCAAAATTCTTGTGTTCAAAGATGACAAACTAGGCAAATGGCCCAAAGAAGAGAATTAACTTGGTCCCTCATCGTCTAGGGGGAAAAAACCTCTAAATGCTCATTGTAATGAGACGTTCACACACTCATAGCTCAGTGGTATATTTTCAATTAATATATCAAATGAGGTTAATATATAATAATGGCAAGACAATGAGATTGGCAATGTCAGCCATGTGAAACCCAAACTGACAACCTTTCCGATGAAGATGTAAGTTTCATAAACTAAAATCTATGAGAAAGTAATAGACTTAAAATTCCCACTGATAAAACCAGGTGCAACTGAAGTATAAAAGGTATTTAACTACAGACTCAGGTTTATATTACCGTGGACTATAAAACCAAATTGAGGTATCCACCAAGGACCAATCAGTGGACAATACACAAGGTCTAATATTGTCTTGCTTTGTTTTTATCTTTAGAATCTGGTAAGATTACTACAACCACAGGAAAATGCAGAAATAGAATCAGGTCAAATTACTGTTAACTCCAAGGGGATGTCCCTGAGGAGATATAAGAATAAAAGTAAGAATAAGAACAAAATAAGGATAAAAGCCTATAAACTGCACAAAGGCTGACATGTGAAGGCTAATAGCAGTTTTATTCATAATAGCCAAAATTTGGAAACTACCCAAATCTCCATTAATAAGTGAATGAATAAGCAAATTGCAGCACACCCATACTATGAAATACTACTCAGCAAAAAAAAAGGAACAAAGTATTGATACACGCTACAACACAAATGAATCTCAAAAATATCATAAGCCAAAGAAGTTAGACAAGAGTACCCATAGTATGATCTTTCTATTTTTTTTTTTAATGACACGATCTTTGTTTTAGTGTGTGTGGAATAATTCTTTAGGCGTTTAAAACATTTATAAGGAGTTAGTTTATTGGACTGGTGACTTCATCAAATATTTAGAAAATTTTGATAAGACAGTTTTCAGTCAATGTTGAAATGCATGGGGGAATTTAATTTGTCAAAATTCAATGTTTTAATTTATTGGTTGTGGAAGTCATGTAAATATTCAAAAGGATATAAATTTCAATGATTAAAGGAATGTTAATTGTTCAAAATATGCATAAGAGGAATACATTGTGACATTAAATAAGACATAATAGAAGGAAGTGGTCCTCGCTTGCACAAAAGCCTCTTACACACTCAATAATGCATCAGCATGCATCGTACAAACACCTCCAGTCTTGGTCAGCATGAGCACATGCATTTGGCAGAGTTCTCATCAGTGTGTGTAGATGATCCTGGGTTCTGTTTTTTCCACTTAATGACATTTCATATGAACGATATTAGCTATAGAAATAGCCCACAGGACTTCCCTGGTGGTGCAGTGGTTAAAAATCTGCCTGCCAATGCAGGGGACACGGGTTCGAGCCCTGGTCCAGGAAGATCCCACATGCCGTGGAGCAACTAAGCCAGTGCACCACAACTACTGAGCTTGCACTGTAGGGTCCGCGTGCCAAAATTACCGAGCCCTCGTGCTGCAACAACTGAAGCCCGCGCGCCTAGAGCCCGTGCTCCACAACAAGAGAAGCCACTGCAATGAGAAGCCCGCGCATCGCAACGAAGAGTAGCCCCCGGTCGCCGCAACTAGAGGAAGCCCGCTCACAGCAATGAAGGCCCAATGCAGCCAAAAAAAAAAGAAAAAGAAAAGAAATAGCCCACAACGCTGTTGTTTTTGAGATTCTGATAAGGTATCTGTGATATACCATAGTTTGCTGATCTTTTCCTCCATTGTTGGGGCTTAAGTTTAAAATCATTAAAAATTATAGTTACCAACCATTTCTTTCTCACCATGGTACACTAGCAATACCCAGACCTGGCTCAGAATCCCAGCTCCACCTTGTCATAGCCATGTGACCTTGAGCAGACCACCTGACGTTTCTGATCCTTACTTATTCCAGGGTTTCCAAAAAGGATAAAACAAGGCACACCTGCAGCTCCTGGCACATAGTAGGTGATCAGAAATATTGAACCCTGCACGAGGTGAGGGTTCTATCCCTGGTAGGGAAACTGAGATCAAAAAAAAAGAAAGAAAGAAAAGGAAAAGAAATGTTGAGCCTTAGATCTAACACATATTTTCCTGATGTACATACTCTTCAGAGCATCCAAGCCTTTCAATTTTAGTGTAACAATTATACCACTTTGGACTTGATATTCTTCATATTCTAGCCATAATCTTTACTGCTTTTCTTTTTTGAGAGTTGATTTACACTTCCATTTTTCATTCCTTCAATCCATTATATTCCTAAGTTTTTTATGTTATGTTTGTGTTTTTGCTCCTATTTTTTCCATCTGCTACTCTATCTGTAATCCATGGCCTTCAAATCATTTGTGCTGCATTTTCTCTTCTCCTGTTTGGTGTCTATCTTTTCAGTCTGTTTTCCTTAGACATACATTGGTGTATATATCTTAAATAAGATCATACGTTATATTCTGTTTGTAACCAGTAATCGTATGATCAGTTTCCATGTCAAATATGTTTTCTCATTATTTTAATAGATGTGTTGGTAAATTGCAATTTAATCGATTCCTCACTTTTAACATTTATATTGTTTTTACTTTTTCACTTTTATAGGTGATGCTTTGATGAATATTCTAGTAGCTATATCTTTAGGCTCATCCGTGATTGCTTCCTTAGAATTAATTCATACATATTAAATTGCTGGGTCAAAAAAAACATAGAATTCTAGGTCTTTTAGTATGTATTTTCACATTATCTAGATAAAGATTTTACACAATAAGGTTATAGCTTCCTGCAGAAAATCCAAGGCAATATTATCACATCGATTCCCTTTAGATACTCCCCTACAGATCAATCTTCAGAAATATTAATGTTTTGAGACGTTTTCCTGAATAAAAAATTATAAATAAACTATTATGAGCTCACATTTTTACAATCTGATACAAAAGAAGTAACTACTCTCTGGAATGTCACCTTTATTAAACCAGTGCTCTCTGAAAGCACCTTACAATGTAGTGCCTGTTTTATAAAAGCACATTCATTTGATTTTGAGATCAGTATGTGAGGGGGCCTGGGGGCATTCCCATCCTCTTTTGCACTCTCATTCGCCCTAGCAATGCCGACTAAACACTTTGTTTTCAACCACAGGGTCTGGGCGCTCCATAGCTATACCATGCCTTTTAGATTAAATCTGATTTCTTCCTTCAAGTGGATGCTTTATTCTCATAGCCAACAGGTCACAGAGTTCAGAGAAAGAAGATCATGTTCTATAACGTTTATTAATGTCTTAAAACTATGTGCCCATCTATTCTGAGTCTGAAAGAAATCAAAGTCTTACAGAAAATCAGGTGCAGTGAATCAATCAATTAATTAATCATTGCTGAGTGCCAACAATGTGTAAGGCAGCAGAAGTCCTCCAAATCAGAGAATAAGCTTAAAATACATTAGTAAATATTCTCCTTTCATTTTGGTTGCTTTTCCTGGAATGTTTGATGAATGTTTAAGTTTGCATTTTGTTTTTCTATATGTTATTTTTTCTAGCCTGGAGAAAGACCATAGTAGCTAAGTTTTTAAAGTATCCTGTTTTTCCTCAAAAGATGCTTTTTAAATTAAGGAAGTTGAGTGTCTTGCAATATGAATATTGGCTTTATGTGTTTCCTCTTCTGTGAAATGTCCGTTTACGTCTTTTGCCTATTTTTCTATTGGGTTATTGTCCTTTGCTTATTGATTTGTAGAAGTTCTTAAAATATTCTTTTTTTTTTTTTTTTTTTTTTTTTTGCGGTACGCAGGCATCTCACTCTTGCGGCCTCTCCCGTTGCGGAGTACAGGCTCCGGACGCGCAGGCTCAGCGGCCATGGCTCACGGGCCCAGCCGCTCCACGGCATGTGGGATCTTCCCGGACCGGGGCACGAACCTGTGTCCCCTGCATCGGCAGGTGGACTCTCAACCACTGCGCCACCAAGGAAGCCCCTTAAAATATTCTTGATAGAGATTCTTTGTTATATATGATACATCTTCTCTATTTGTAGTTTACCTTTTCACCTTCTTTAACATGTCTTTTGATTAATACTAGTTTTTAATTTCAATATAGTCAAAGTCATCACACTTAGTTGATAATGGGCTTTTTCGGGTCCAGTGTTTAAGAAATCCTTCCCTACCCTCCAGATCTAAAGATATTCACCCATATTTTTTTTTCTGAAAGTTTTAAAGTTTTGCTTTTGATATTTGAATCCTTAATCCATCTGGAGTTGATTTGCATGTCTGATGTGAGATAGGAATCTGATTTATTTCTCATATGGATAATAATTTTTTTCCTGTTCCATTTATTGAATTCCTCATAAATAATCCAGGAAATGCAAATCAAGACCATAAAGAGAGATACCAATTTACATCCATTGAGCTGGCAAAAATTGAGAAGTCTGACAGCACCAAGTGCTGAAGAGGATAGATCAATAGGATGGTGAGAGTATAAACTGTTACAACTGCTTTGGAAAACAGTCTGGCTTTATATTGCAAAGTTGAACATTCATACATCCTACAATGGACCCACATTCCATTCATAGGTATAAACCGAGGGCAACTCCAGCAGGTATGCACTGGGAGAGAAAACCACTTATGAGAATGCTCATTAGAGCAAGAAATGTGAAAGCCTAAACTCCAGTATCCAGGAGGCCAGATAAATAAATGCTGGTATAGTCAAACAATGAAATACTATACCTCAGTGAAGATGAATGAATCACTGCAAACCACAACTCTTAGTAATAGAAGTAAATGACTCTTAGTAATAGAAAACTAAATGGGAAAAAAGTCCCAGAAGACTATATACAGCATAATATCCTTTTTATAAAAGTCAAGAAGAGTTGAAACCAATCATTAATTTCTTTGCATGCATATATGTGAGATAAAAAATAAGTTAAATCGAGAATGAATAAAAATACAAGATTCAGAATTGTGGCTATACACGTGGAAGAGGCAGGCAGATGGGCCAGGGCAGGGCACGTAGAAGGTGGAAGTTTTTGTCAGTGTGTTGGTTCGCTGACTGGAGAGTGAGATCGTGGGTGGTCGTTATATTATTTTATTTTTTTAAAGGTCCCTTTCTAAAATTATTTATTTATTTATTTATGGCTGTGTTGGGTCTTTGTTGCTGCACGCGGGCTTTCTCTAGTTGCAGCGAGCGGGGGCTACTCTTCGTGGCAGAGCCCGGGTGGGCTCTAGGCTCATAGGCTCAGTAGTTGTGGCGCATGGGCTTAGTTGCTCCACGGCATATGGGATCTTCCCAGACCAGGGATCGACCCCATGTCCCCTGCATTGGCAGACGGATTCTTAACCACTGTGCCACCAGGGAAGTCCTGGTCGTTATATTATTAACAAATAAACACACAAGTAGATAAAATAAAAGAGGGCCAAGCATGAACCAGTGATGAGAGTGGGAGAGAAAAACCAGCACAGAGCCTTTGAGGAATGAGCTGGCCTAAGGTGTGAAGTGGTGACACTCAAAACGAAGGTCAAAAAGCTGTTTGAGGGAATTCTCTGCTGGTCCAGTGGTTAGGACTCTGCCTTTCACTGCCAAGGGCCTGGGTTCAATCCCTGTTCGGGGAACTAGGATCCCATAAGCCGTGCCGTGCAGCCAGAAAAAAAAAAGGTATTTGATGTAAGTAACAGTTAAGCATTACTAAATCAAAACTCCTCACCTTAGTAATTTTTTCACTAGATCCTGATTAGGTATTAGTTAGTTTATATATGCAGGCTGCCTAAATTCCATGTCATTTCAGATCTGTTTGGATCATAGTGAAAAAAATAAATTCTCTAGGGAGAGACTAGATAGAAAGAGAAGCAAGCTGACTAAGAAAAACTTCAGCTCTTCCAAGCACTTTCATATCACAAGAATAAGTTAAAGACTATGGCATTTCCAAACTTCTAATAATAAAAGCACCTTACATTTTTCTGGGATTTTATATTTGCTTAGTGTTCTCACATACATGCTTCATTTAATAATGGGTCAAAGAGCCTGGGAACTTACAAAATCAAGGCTGTCAGATGTTGGTGACAAGAAATAATAACAATACAAATAAAACAGAGCGCTGGGGTTATTTCAAAGCTGACTCTCTGTAGATAAGAGCTTACTAAAGACAAATCAGAAAATGGGACATCAATTTATCAGCATGATCTTTTTGTGCTTCAATTTCTTTAAATCTTAGTCTAAACGGGAGGTTACCCTACTGTTGTTCTAAAACTCCAACTCAACAAATATTCGTCGAGTTCCTAAAATATGTAGGCACTGTGCTTGGATCTAGGAATAAAACAACGAATAAAGAAGACAATAGCCATGGAGCTATTGATAAACAATGTTTAGCAAAATAAATATATTTCTGTTTTTATTTTAAAAACTGGATCATACATGATATCTTTCATGAAGCTTTACTTGTCTTTATCCAAAACATATCCAGTAGAATTGATGACCCCTCCTCTGTCCCCACTAGACCTCACAGTGCTTCCTTTATAGTATTCGTCATGCGGACTTACAATCATTTGCATACATGTCTGCAGTAGATGTCTGTTACTTTTATTCTGTTCAGGACCTTTTCTTCTCAGGAACTCTTTCCTCCACTTTCTAAGGCTGTCAGTTACATGCCCCCGCCTCCCCAATCCATGGGGAAGCACAAGATGCAGGCTGGCCACAGAGAGAAGGTGGGTTTGTGACCCAAGTAGAACCTTTTTTGGAGGCTTGGTTTGGATCCTGGAAGAGAAGAATCTGTTTCTCCTCCTAAAATCACTAGTACTAATATGGATGCCTAGAGCTTTGCCTCCATGGGAAAATCTAAGAACGCAGAGGAGAACAGAATTGTGAGATGGAGAAAGAGACTGAATCCTGATGATACTTTTTAAAAGATATTTATTTATTTATTTTGTTGTGCCGGGTCTTAGTTGCAGCAGCCGGGCTCCTTAGTTGCAGCTCACGGGCTCCTTAGTTGTGGCTTGGGGACTCCTTAGTTGCGGCATGCATGTGGGATCTAGTTCCCTGGCCAGGGATTGAACCCAGGCCCCCTGCATTGGGAGCATGGAGTCTTAACCACTGGACCACCAGGGAAGTCCCCTGATGATATTCTTTTTTTTTTTTTTTTTTTAGTGATGATATTCTTTAAGCCTGAACTAGCAGTACCAGCAACCCATTATCCCAGTTAAAAGAACCAATATATTGACTTTCAACTTAAGCTTGTTAGGTTAGTTTTTTGTCACTTAAAACTAGGAAATCCCAATAATGTGTATGTCTCCTCCCAGACTGTCAGCTTCTAGGAGTATCTATGAGCAAGGGCCTAACTGGCACCTAAACTGACCTGGTGGCAATGGCTGACAGTCTGACATGGCAGGCAAATGCCTAGATAAAATTGTTCAGCGTCTAGAGCAGGTGTGTGTAACCCTAGGCCCATGAACTCCTAATTGGATCCATGAGTGGATGTGGATATGTGGATTTTTCAGGTAAGAAAGTTAATACTGGTCATCAGATGCTCAAAAGAATCCCAAACCAAGAAAGTTCAGGAACTCTCACTGGTTTAAAGGCTGTGCCTCGCAAACTCAGCCTGGTTTCAGTGACAGCAGTCATCACATCTGGATACATGGAGCCAAGGGGAGAAAGAGCTTTGGTCGAACTTTCCTTCAAGTCCAGAGAACGCAAAAGCTTGCTGTATTCTAAGTGCAGTCACGCCATGTTTGTGTGGTTTGTTGCTTTTTCTGTGTGAGGATGCTTTCTGGTCTGCTCTTCCAGATCCACTGAGGGATATAGCTGGGAAATGTAAGGTAAGAAGAGAAATCCAACCCCCTTTGACCACAGCCCTCACTTCATATCACATAACTGACAGAACCCCTCCTGCACTCCCTCCCAATCCCTGGGATCCCTTGAGCACTGACCACACCTAATCCTGTTATTAATCTCTAGATCCATTCTTTTTTTTTTATTGTGGGAAAATACACATAACATACAATTTACCATCCATCCCCAGAACTTTTTCATCATCCCAAATTGAAACTCTGCGCCCATTAAACACTAACTCCCCGTTCACCTCTCCCTCCAGCCCTAGGAAGCTCTATTCCACTTTCTGTCTCTATGAACTTGACTAATTTAGGTACCTCATATAAGTAAAATCATACAATATTTGTCCTTTTATGTCTGGCTTTTTTCACTTTGCAGAATGTTCTCAAGGTTCAGCCATGTGGTAGCATCTAGCTTACATTCTGAGTCACCTGTGGACCACAGTGACTTAGCTTCCCAAACCTGCCTCTTCACGGCTGACACATAGGCTGGCTCTCAGAGAGCTGGACCGAATGCTGAGCCAGATGCTGTGAATCTTCACTTCCCCGGCACAAACGAGCCTCTCTCAGGGGCTTCCTGGGGAAAACAGATGGGAGAGATTATTATCCCAGTCCCATGAGATCTCCAAGTATTGCCATATTCATTCATATGGATTTTCTTGATGTTTTTCTTTTTTTATTGAGGTATAATTGGTCTATAACATTATATTAGTTTCAATTGTACAACATAACGATTCAACATGTATATATATTGCAAAATGATCACCACAATAAGTCTAGTTAACATCTGCTACCATACGATGTTACAAATTTTTTTTTCTTGTGATGAAAACTTTTAAGATCTACTCTCGTAACAATTTTCATTGATGTTTTTCAAAGATAAAAGACTGTCTTTGTGGGGAATTCCCTGGTGGTCCAGGGGTTAGGACTCCAAGCTTCCAATACAGGGGGCACAGGTTCAGGGAATTAAGATCCCGCGGGCGCAGCCTTAAAAAAAAAGACTATCTTTGTGCACAAAATATGCACATGAATAGAAAAGGCTATCAGATCTTTCACTAGGTGAGGTTGGAGCAAGTTCTGGAGAATCTCTAGTGAGGAAGAGAGGGGATGCTAAGGAAGAATCACCCAGGACCAGTAGATAGTCCCAAAGCATCAGCTTTCTTCATGAGAAAGCTGGGCTGGAGAACACAGTGGGACCTCCTACTCGAACCCCGCTTGACTGAGAGCAATCAGGCCTGTGGCTGTAGTGAGGATGTGACTCTCCTCCGGGAGGCCCTACAACATGAAGGTTGGAAGCACAAGACCTGCTCCACCTGAATACAGGCAGGGAGGTCCAAGAGGGGACAGTCAACTGCTCATGCTGCACAGGGGTACACATGACTTTGACTAGTCAACCCACCCTATTGAGGATCCTGATCGAATTTAGCCATCAATAGATCACTCTTCTATTAAGAAGCAGCCAGAAAAGGGATGAAGAGGGAGGCAGGAAGTGAAAGTATTGGGGATGGTCATTCCTCTCTGGGCGGAGGCAGGGATGAGGGGATAAGAGGAAAATAAATCCACCTTGCAAATTCCAAAAAAGCCAGCCTCACTGTGCCCGACAGCAACGGCCTTCAAACTGGACGTAGCAAAGAGAGTTGCTAGTTTATGAGCTCTCAGCAACTTTTAGGGAATTAATATTCAGATCCTCAACTTGAGTTTGTCTTCTTTCTTAAAATTGTTCTGCCGGAGAAGCAGTGTGGTCAAACTATTATACTGGTGCTCTATTTCTACCTCCCTGTTCTCCATAGTGCTTCTCCCACTTAGGAAAAGTGTTAGGGTTAGGGTTAGGGTTGGGAACTCAGTCTCTCTCTCATCTGAATCTTCCAATGGTGCATTGCCACTCGGTATAAAAATCTCCAGGCACCATGGGCTTCCCTGGTGGCGCAGAGGTTGGGAGTCCGCCTGCTGATGCAGGGAATGCGGGTTCATGACCCTGTCCGGGAGGATCCCACGTGCCGCGGAGCGGCTGGGCCCGTGAGCCATGGCCGCTGAGCCTGCACATCCGGAGCCTGTGCTCTGCAGCGGGAGAGGCCACAACTGTGAGAGGCCCGCGTACCAAAAAAAAAAAGAAAATCTCCAGGCACCAAACAAAGGGCAATTTAAAATAGTGGTGTTGATGAGAAAATGAATAACTCTAAAGGGATGTCTTAGGTTGGTGTATTAGTTTCCCATGGCTGCCATAACAAGCATTTCCACAAACTTGATGGCTTGCAAAAATAGAAATTTATTTGCTTATAGTTCTGGAGGCCAGATGTCCAAATTCAAGATGTCAGCCAGGACCAGCTCCCTCCTAAGGAAAAATAATCCTTCCTTGCCTCTTCCAGCTTTTGGTGGCTCCAGGCATTCCTTGGCTTGTGTCTGCATCACTCAATCTCTGCCTCTGTCTTCATGTGGCCTTCTCTGTCTTTGTGTCTCCTCATCTTTCTCTTATAAGGACACTTGTCTTTGGATTTAAGGCCCCTCTTCTGGTGTAGTCCAGCATGATCTCATTTACAATTCTTAATTATATTTGCAAAGACTCTTTTTCCAAATAAGGCCATATTCGCAGGTTACAGGAGTTAGGATATGGATGTATATTTTCGGGGGCCACAATTCAACCCACTGCAGCTGGGTTACCCCAGAAGCATTGCCAAGATCAAGACCTGAGTGCAAATTCTTTTTTAGGGAGGTGAACCCAGGAAGCATTAGCAGGAGAGTGGGAAATGATTGACGGGGAAGAGAAGGAAGACAATACAGAGTACCTTAATGAGTTACCATTGTGAGAAACAGGGGTTCACTTCCATAGAGAGCCCTGGGGAGGTGGTGTAGAACACACCTCAGGGTTCTGAGTCAGGGAAGCTGTAGTATTCATGCTCAGTCATTGACTGAAGGCTGTCCCCAAGGGTATTAACTCCCTGATGCTTATCTCCTTGAACATTCAGGCAAAGTGAAAGCTTTCAAAGGATCATTCATATATGTATTTGAATTCTTAGTGCACGTACTGAAATGCTAAGTGCCTCGGGGATGTGGGTGGGGTATTGATAGCATCTGCTACTGGGCAAGTCAGGTAGATTTTATTTCATTGCTTCCATCAAAATTGAAGAAGGAGCTACTAGAGTTGTCCACTGACAGGTCACTTAAAATAATATTTAATGGAAGATCACTGAGTGATTTTTGGCATAAAACTGAGAAGAATTTCAAAAAATTGAGTGACATTAGTATACAAATTACTTCCAGACTCCTCTGCACATTTATGTGAACAAAGTAAGTTACTATATATGGGGATTAAGTAGGAATATGTGATATTCATCAATATATAATATTTATCACTGGACACATGAATTAAAAGTTTAAAAGGCCAATAAAATTTTACTTTATGTTGTATACTTATGAAATTACATAGCATATTTAACTTGTTTTCAATACACTTAAAACCTTATGGTCACTGCAAATTTTAACATTTCTAATTTCAATTTACATAGGTATTTTTGTTCTGGAGAATTAAGATGCTGTGATCAATAAAAAATGGACAATTTGGAATGGAAACATAGGTTTAGAGGGAAAAAAGCATAATGGAAAATGTCCTGCTGTTAATATAGTGCTTGTTCTTTTTTTTTTAATGGATGATGGATGGATACATTTAAGGGATGAATTTAGATACTGCTGGATATGGGTAAAAGAGTGACATGATTATTTTATTCTAAAATGTAAGTATTGGGTTTCCCTGGTGGCTCAGTGGTTAAGAACCCGCCTGCCAATTCAGGGGACATGGGTTCGAGCCCTGGTCTGGGAAGATCCCACATGCCGCCCTGAGCAACTAAGCCCATGCGCCACAACTACTAAGCCTGCACTCTAAAGCCCGCGAGGCACAACTACTGAACCCGTGCACCACAACTACTGAAGCCCGCATGCCTAGAGCCTCTGCTTGGCAACAAGAGAAGCCACCGCAATGAGAAGCCCACGCACCACAACGAAGAACAGCCCCCGCTCACCGCAACTAGAGAAAGCCCACACGCAGCAAGGAAGACCCAACTCAGCCAAAAATAAATAAATAAAATAAATAATAAAAATAAAATAAAATGTAAGTATTTATGGAACCCAGGAAATAATATCCTTTGCAATTCCATATGCTTACAATGAAAAATTTTAGAAGTCACTCTAAACTTCCTTTAGGAAACATTAACTAACCTCTAAATCTGAATCACAGATTCCTTGAAAAGAGGGTCTGATTGGCCCAATGTGGATCAGATAACTACCCCTGGTAGGATCAGTTGTGGTCAGTGAGGTGGGGTCACACAGACTTTCTGTCCACTCGGTAGGGGCTGTGAGGGGTGGGGTAGCATGTGCTAGATGATTCTCGAAGAGGGTGGCACCCAAGAAAGCTTGACTACTTAATAAAGGTTTTTACTTAATATGCAAGTGAACCCCAGTAAACTGATTTTTACGCTGAATCCATTTTTTAAAATATATCTTTTGAGGGAATAGACGGTGGTCACTCAGAAATACATTGGCTCCAACTCTCCAGAAAATCTCTAGGCACTGATTTTCAGAGACAGTTGAGGGTGCTGTCCATGCAGCCAGGCCCTACCAGCTCTGTTTGTCTCCACTGTAGGATGAGAAGCAGATCAGGCTCTTTGTTCATGGATGGAAACACTCAGAACATGAAATATCACATAAACCTCCCTCGTAACATAAGTTTCCTTCCTTCTTCCAGGCAATGGTCCAACATGTATTTTAGGTTCCTTCTGTAGCATCTGTCAGTGTCTCTACCTCTTATTTCATAAGCCAACCTATATTTTGCTCTTATATTTTTAATCAGGTTGAGCAATGCAGCTACTAGTTTAGACCAAAATTGGATTGATTTGCTTGTGACTATGAATAACACAACAGGGAATAAAAAGGAAACATGTACAGACAGTGTGTCTCTGGAGAGGTACACGAGTTTCTCTGAGGAACCGGAGGCTCCAGTTCAGTGTTTCCCAGCACTTTGGACATTTCTGTACTCTCTTCATGAACTTCACTATATCGCTTACTTGTACTTTTCAAAAAAATAGCTGTATTGAATTGTACACTCACCATTTAGAGTATACAATTCAGTGTTTTTTAGTGTATTCACAGAGTTGTGCAACCATCACCATCAACTAATTTTAGAACATTTTCATCCTCCACAGAAGAAAGTCCAGACCCACTAGCATTATCTCCCCATTCCTCCCCCTCTACCCGCCCCTACCTGCAAACACACTTTCCAGCCCTAAGAAACCATTAATTGATCTACTATATGTCTCTATGGACTTGCCTATTCTGGACATTTCATGTATACAGAATCATATAATTTGTGGCTGGCTTTTTTCACTCATACAATGTTTTCAAAATTCATCCATGTTTTAGTATGAATTAGTACTTCAATCCTTTTTATTGTCAAATAATATCCATTATATAGATATATCTCTGTATTAGTCAGGGTTCTCCAGAAAAACAGAATCAACAGGATGTGTGTATATGTATATAGAGAGATATTTTTAAACTTTTATTTTATATTGGACTATAATTGATTTACAATGGTGTGTTAGTTTCAGTATGTATACATATATCTATTCTTTTTCAAGTTCTTTTCCCATTTAGGTTATTACAGAATTTTGAGCAGAGTTCCCTGTGCTATAGAGTAGGTCCCTGTTCGTTATCTATTTTGTATACAGTAGTGTGTATTTGTCAATCCCAAACTCCCAATTTATCCCCACCCCCCCACCTTTCCCCTTTGGTAAACATAAGTTTTTTTCTAAGCCTGTGAGTCTGTTTCTGTTTTGTAAATAAGTTCATTTGTATCATTTTTTTTAGATTCCACATATAAGCGATATCATATTTGTCTTTCTCTGTCTGACTTACTTCACTTAGTATGGCAATGTCCACGTCCATCCATGTTGCTGCAAATGGCATTATTTCATTCTTTTAATGGCTAAGTAATATTCCATTGTATATATGTACCATATCCTCTTTATCCATTCATCTGTCAATGGACATTGAGGTTGCTTCCATGTCTTGGGTATTGTAAAGAGTGCTGCAATGATCATTGGGGTGCATGTACCCTTTTGAACCGTGGTTTTCTCCAAATACATGCCCAGGAGTGGGATTGCTGGATCATATGGTAGCTCTATATTTAGTTTTTTAAGGAACGTCCATACTGGTCTCCATAGTGGCTGTACCAATTTATATTCCCACCAACAGTGAAGGAGGGTTCTCTTTTCTCCACACCTGAGGGAGATTTATTTTTAAGCAGTTGGCTCATATGATTCTGGAAGCTTGGCAAGTCCAAAATCTCATGGAGTAGGATAACAAGCTGGAGCCCCAGGAAAGAGCTGCAGTTCAAGTCCAAAGGCAGTCTGTGGGCAGAATTCCTTCTTGCTCGGGGGAGGTCAGTCTTTTATCCTCTTTGGGCTTTCAATGGATTGGATGAGGCCCACCCTCATTATGGAGCATAATCTGCTTTAACCAAAGTCTATAAATTTAATGTTAATCTCATCCCAAAAATACCTACACAGAAACATCCAGAATAATCTTTGATCAAATATCTGGGCAAAATGGCCCAGCCATGTAACCATATCAAATCAACCACAACAACTACGTTTTATTTATACATGCACTGGGAGATGGAAATTTGTGCTGATTCCATTTTTTAGTTATTCATGTACAAATTTTTGTGTGGACACATGTTTTCATTTATATAGGAGTGAAATTACTGAACTAAATGACAACTCTATGTTTTACATTTTGAGGAACTGCCAAAATGTTTTCCAAAGCAGCTATATCATTTTATAGTCTAACCAGCAATGTATGAGGGTTCCAGTTTCTCCATAACTTTGCTAATACTTGTCATTATCTGTCTTTTTCAATATAGCCTTTCTAGTAGTTGTGAAGTAGTATCTCATTTCCATTTTCCTGATGACTGATGATATCAAACCTCTTTTGATATGCTTGTTGATTGGCCTTTTGTATATATTCCTTGGAGAAATATTTATTCAGATCCTTTGCCCATTTGTTAACTGGATTATTTCTCTTTTTATTATTAAGTTATGAGTTCTCTATATATTTGGAATACAGTCTGTTTTGTAAATAAGTTCACTTGTATTATTTTTTAGATTCCATAAATAAGTGATATCATATGATATTTGTCTTTGTCTGACTTACTTTGCTTAGTATGGTAATCTCTAGGTCCATCCTTGTTGCTGCAAATGGCATTATCTCATTCTTTCCTGTGTTGTAGAAACTTTAATCTCAAAACATTTCATGTGAGGTGGTAATGGTATGGTGGTTATAGAGGAGAGAAAAACCAGAGAAAGGACAGCATTACTAGAATCATACTGTTCCATAAATGGGTTGGGGGAGATAAAGGAACAGATGAAATCATATTGGCAGCCGCTGGGGCCAAGTCAAGTGGACATGGACCCCTTTTCTCAACCCTTCCCCAATTCATTTCACTCAGTTGAACCTGGGTGATGGGTACATGGGTTTTTTTTATCCTATTCTCTCTACTTTTTTGTATATATGAAAATTTCCATAATAAAGAATTTTTAAATTGCCTAATTGATTAGCATGTAGCCAGATGTACCAAATTGTATTTAAAATGTATTTAAGACGTATTTGTTGCTCCCAAAGTATTTCAAGTTTAAATTACTTTGTTCAACTGAAGACCCTAATTGGATGGATGATGAATAGATAGATTAATAAACAGATGGAGGGATGCATGGTCAAATTGCTGCTAAAATAAAGACTTGGTCTCTGGAGCCCTGGCCACAGCTCCAGAGTGCACTTACCCGCCCAGTTCTAACGTACTAACCCTTGTTGACTCCATCTTTGATTTTCCTTCTAAAGCCAGATCTCTGTATCAAGACAGATAGACAAGATCCTTTTCTCTCCCCCTTCAATTTCACTCAGGCTCCTTTTGGGTCACTGACAGCCCTGAAAGATGTGGTGACCTCAAGATGAATGGCTCCAGGGCCTGTTACCAAATCCCCCAACAACCTATTTTCAAACAAGAGGCTTAAATTATATCCTAAATGTGGGTGTTTGCTGTTACTTTTTAAAGTTTATTTATTTTATTTATTTTTGGCTGCGTTGGGTCTTCGTTGCTGCGCGCAGCCTTTCTCTAATTGTGGTGAGAGGGGGCTACTCTTTGTTGCCATGCGCGGGCTTCTCACTGTGGTGGCTTCTCTTGTTGCAGAGCACGGGCTCTAGACATGCGGGCTTCAGTAGTTGTGGCATGTGGGCTCTAGTTGTGGCTCGCGGGCTCTAGAGCACAGGCTCAGTAGTTGTGGTGCACAGGCTTATTTGCTCCGCGGGATGTGGGATCTTCCCAGACCAGGGATCAAACCTGTGTTCCCTGCATTGGCAGGCGGACTCTTAACCACTGCGCAGACAGGGAAGTTCCGTTGCTTTTGCCATTATTAAGATTTCCTGCTGTTCTTCCCCATCCTGACTGCTTTTCCTTTGGGAAATTAATAGAGGTCTTGCATTCATTTTGTCACTGGTTGACCATTTGCTGAACTCCTATTGTGTGCTACTAAAAATTAGCAACACGGAACCTGCCATGGATTTTTTTACGGTTCTATGAGGATTTACTGTTAACACAATTGCTTATATGAGGATAGTGGGGTTTTCAAACTCTTTGGGGTACACTTTCCAGTGGTGTGCTGGAGCTGGCTCATCCAGGCTCCAAAGAGCCTACTGTGGCTTCTCTTCCCAACTTCCCAATTCTGTATTCAGGGACGCTAAACTGGCAGCTTGAAACCAGCCATAAGGAGTATTTGCACCACAACACCAGCACATTCTCCAAATCAGGGCTTTCTCCCCTCTCCCCCCTCAACCTCAGAGCCATTTATTAAACACTTACCAGGACAAAACAGACTTTTTGCATGTATTACCCCATTTTCTCTCTACACTAGTCCTTAATGTAAACAATTTACTCACGAGAAAAGCCAAACAAAACCACTAACTGCAGGACAAGATGGAGTGAAAGCTGCAGCCCAGTTCTTATGGCTCCAAAGCAGGGGCTCTTCCCCCGACACCCCACACTCCCCCCTGCCACCTCCTCCCCAGCCACCCTCCCAACTGTAATTGGCTCTCCTTCTCTACTTCTCATCTTTTCCCTTCACTTTTGCCAACCAGATTTTAAGGACAAGAAATAACAAGACAGAAGATGAAGTGGAAACAAGGCAGGCTATGGCTTTTTAAAAATATAATTTTTTTAAGTAAATAACAAAAGTAGCATATAACTTAGAGAGTAGCACTTGTTATGGGCTCCATTATTCATAAGGACCCTCACAGGCTAGCCTGGGGGATTTCATAATATGTATTGAAAAGGGTGGATATGGGCAGTGATAACAGTTACTCTAAAGACCAGTAGGGGTCTTCTCTGGTGGCACAGTGGTTAAGAATCCGCCTGCCAATGCAGGGGACATGGGTTTGAGCCCTGGTCCAGGAAGATCCTACATCCCACGGAGCAACTAAGCCCACGAGCCACAACTACTGAGCCCGTGCACCACAACTACTGAGACTGCACGCCACAACTACTGAAGCCCACGCACCTAGAGCCTGTGCTGCGCAACGAGAGAAGCCACAGCAATGAGAAGCCCGCGCACTGCAACAGAGTAGTCCCTGCTCACCGCAACTAGAGAAAGCCCGCGCACAGCAACAAAGACCCAACACAGCCAAAAAAATTTAAAAATAAATAAATAGGACCAGTAGGATATTAGAAATGAAAAAAAGAATTATTAGCAATAGATTATTTATATTCCAAACAATAGAGACTATAGATAAAGGAGACTGGAAACTCAGAGGCTTGGGATTTTTAATCTCTCTCCATATATCTCTGAATTTGGTTTCCTTCTCTTTTATCATTGTCTGAGTACCCAGGTGCTGTGAAAAATATGAAGATGACCTGTTAGAACCCGCAACTTGAATTTTCCAGGCTGGTTCCAATTTTAAATAATTACATATTGTATCAAAACCCTAAATTTGTTACCTAAAGTCATTGAATATTTATCTTTTCATAATCCTTTTCCTATAACCATTCACAATTTTTAGTATGATTTATGAGGTTTAGCCTGGGTCTTTGGTTCAGGAAACACAGCCACTGTATTGGGGACCTGATCCACGGCACTTGTGGACTGTTGGAAGAGCTGGCTGTAGTTTCCGATTCAAGTTGGGTGAGCTTTGAAGAAGCAATTGCCTCTTTGGGCTCAGAAGGCTCCAACCAACTACCTTCCAGAGAAATAAAAAAGAGATTCAAACATTTACTAAACTAAAGCAAACAGCTCCCATTTACAGACTGTTGCACAGCAGGGGTAGGCTATTACCAACAAGGTACGGTGGGGAAATGACTTGCCCAAAGTCATCCAGCTTGTAGAGCATCACCAACCAACTTGAAAGGCAATGCCCGTCTTCCTCCCAAACCTGTGTTCTTTCCTCAATGCCCTGGTCTCAGATCATGTGCTGGGAAGAGATTTGTGAAGAACTAGGAAGATGTTCCTAAATAAAGCAATGAATGGTCTCCCTGATCCTCCTACTTCCCTCCAGCATAGCCACCCCACGGTCTGCAAACCCCTCACCTCCTATCTTATCAGCTCCCAGGACAGAGGGTCTCAACATCAACATTAGTTCCTTAAAGGGAGCTTTAAAAAGATGTCTAAGGACGGGCTTCCCTGGTGGCGCAGTGGTTGAGAATCTGCCTGCCAATGCAGGGGACACAGGTTCGAGCCCTGGTCTGGGAAGATCCCACATGCCGCGGAGCAACTAGGCCCGTGAGCCACAACTACTGATCCTGCGCATCTGGAGCTTGTGCTCCGCAACAAGAGAGGCCACGATAGTGAGAGGCCCGCGCACCACGATGAAGAGTGGCCCCTGCTTGCCGCAACTAGAGAAAGCCCTCGCACGGAAACGAAGACCCAACACAGCCAAAAATAATTAATTAATTAATTAATTAATTAATTAATAAAATAAAGGAATTCCTTTAAAAAATATTTTGATAGTGTGAAACAATAACACAAACACAAATAAGCAACTGTGTACAAAATAATTTATTATAGCATTACATAGGTTGGCATTATTTTACAGTAAGGTTTTTTCTCTCAACAATTATGAATCTAAATATTAGCTTAGAGTGAAGGAAAACCATTTTAATTAGAATTGTTTCTCTAAATAAAATCTCCCCTTTTGAATTTATATTTGCCTTTAAAAGGAAGTATTAATGTTACAGACATTTATACAGTTCTGAAAGAAACATATTCAATGATTCCATTACTGTTTTCTGTACAAGATAGAACAAAAGCTACTACCCCCCAAAGAATATTGCTCAACAATACTATGTTTTAATAGCTAAACTAGCTGATAGTTTAAATTCTCATTTTGCTGATATAAAAATGTATTTAATAGTCAATGCATGGCTATAAGAGCAAGAATATCTCATCGTAATTTGTATTCTACCCTATTATGCTCCCTTGAAGCACTCATATACAAACTACTTGGTAACGCAAAGCAATGTAGCCAAGAAAGCATAACTCTTGCCTGTGGGTCTTTAAGACTGATCTAGATACGCAACAAATTTACCAGTGAACTTCCATGATTAAGAGGCAAACAGATCGCCATATTCTGAATCATCAATATAAAACTGGAGTACCCCTGTTCAACAGAAAATAGCATTTTCACGGCTATTAAAAAGGAAAACGGTAAATCACACAAAAAGTAAGGTGGACAAAAGGTCAAACTGAAGTAAATTTTAAATAAATATCTGTCAAAAGGAGTTCCATATCACTTCTGACATATAGTTAACACTTTAATATTGATGTGCTTTAATAAAAAGCAAACAAACAATAACAAAACACACCAATAAGGGACCAAAACATAAGATTCTGAAACGAAACCCAGATCTAAAGAAAATAACACAGCAGAACTGTATGCAACTTAGGTTAATTAAGAAATTATAGTTATGATACGAAGTGACAGCACCAATCACAATGCTGATAATTCAAAAGTTTAAGAAAGCTGTACAAGTATATAACAGGTAATTTTAAGAGCTTTTTATGTAAATTGGCATAGTCGGATAAAGAATAAAATAAGCTTACAGCATACTCCATTTAAAAATTCTATCCAATACAGTTGACCTTTGAACAAAAGCAAGAGTTAGGTGCACTGACCCTCCCTCCAAGCAGTCAAAAATCCACATTTAATGTACAGGTGGCCCTCTGTATAAGCAGTCCTTCCCTATCTGAGGTTCTGCATCCCTGGATTCAGCCAAATGAAGATCGCATAGTACTGTAGTATCTCCTATTGAAAAAATCCACATATAAGTGGACCCTCGAAATTCAAACCCATGTTGTTCAAGGGTCAACTGTACTTCATTTCATATCTATATTAACGTACAAGCTGGAAAAGAAACCCTGATCTGAATTCAACTTTGAGTTTTACAAGAAGTCAACTTTCTATGGGATTTCAAATTTCACTTGCCAAGACATCACAGTTAGCTGTGTGGTTTAGAGCTGCGCTATGACCGCCGACTTCGCTCCCAGCAGGCAGGAAAGCAGAAGTAAAAGGAAGCAGGTTATGACAGGCCATCCTGTATTCTTCATACTGAGAATTACAGCTCCCAAAGCTGCCATCAAGCAGTGCCTCAGAAACCTTTATTAAAGTCTATTTAAACAAGGGAAAAATAAAAATTATTTTTTTAAAAAACTCTGGTTAATAACTATTTTAATCAAAAGATGCAATTTGTTAATTAAGCAAGAGAAAACCAACAATGCCACACTCTAAAATAACTTCTTGCTATCTGAAATAAGTAATCACTACAAAAAAAAGAACATTTAAAAAATCAATTCTACAAAACCTTAAAAAAGCAATAGGGAACTTGCCTGCTGGTGCAGTGGTTAAGAATCCACCTGCCAATGCAGGGGACACAGGTTTGATCCCTGGTCCGGGAAAATCCCACATGCTGCAGAGCAACTAAGCCCATGCACCACAACTACTGAGCCCGTGCACCACAACTACAGAAGCCTGCGTGCTCTAGGGCCCGTGCTCCGCAACAAGAGAAGCCACTGCAATGAGAAGCCTGCACACCACAATGAAGAGCAGCCTGCGCCCAGCAATGAAGACCCAACAGCCAAAAAAAAAAAAGGCGATAGAATTCTAATACTTAAAAAAAGTGAGTCTCTGAAACTGTGACCACTGAAGTGTCCTTTATTAATAACAATAGTTCCCATTTACTGAGTGCTTACTATATGCCAAGCACTTCACAGTTTACTATTTCAGTTAACACCAACTCTGAGATAGACAGTATTTTCATCCTCACTTTATAAATGAGGAAAAGGAAGCTAAGAAAGGTATCTTGCCTAACATGACACAGCTCATAATTGGTAGAAGAGGTGAGATCCAAATCCATACATAACTCTGAAGGGCCAATCAAGAATTATGTTGTAAAGATATGTTTTGTTAGATCACTCAGTATCCACAATCTCTGGGAATCAGTGTGTGAAAACCCTTACCTTTACATTTTTATCTTTTATGGTTTCATCCAGTCTAGTGGCAATAGCAATTGCTTTCTCTTGCCTTGACTTGTCCAGAAAATACATCATTTTAGCACCTGAAATACCAAGACATTACAAAATGAGTGCATTCCTATGTCTTATATTTGATTTGATTTATACTCATCAGTGACTTAAAACATGGTTCCAGAGACTTCCCTGGTGGCACAGTGGTTAAGAATCCACCTGCCAATGCAGGGGAGACAGGTTCGATCTCTGGTCCGGGAAGATCCCACATGCTGTGGAGCAACTAAGCCCGTGCGTCACAACTACCAAGCCTGCGCTCTAGAGCCCACGAGCCACAACTATTGAGCCCACGTGCCACAACTACTGAAGCCCGCACACCTAGAGCCCGTGCTTCACAACGAGAAGCCACTGCAATGAGAAGCCTGTGCACTGCAACGAAGAGTAGCCCCTGCTCGCCGCAACTAGAGAAAGCCCACGCGCAGCAGCAAAGATCCAACACAAAATAAATAAATAAATAAATAAATGTATTAAAAAAAAAAAAAGAGAGCAGTGTGACAGACGGACAACAGGAAAATATTTGCATATTCACGAAGAAAATAATTTTTAAAGCTGTTTTAAAGTAAAATCCAGTTTATATTCCCCCTATAAATTACATGGTCCATGTTCTATGCTCATTTTTCTATTGGGCTTTTATTAGTTTATATTTCTATTGTTAATTTATAAGAGTAGTATGTATATTATTAGCTTTTAATTAGTTACATATCTAATGTATTTTTCCCACTTGGCCTTCTGACTTTATGGGTTTTTTTTAATGTGGCAAAAACTATCTTTTCCTTAGAATTTCATGATGTTTAGAAAGGCATTTCCCATTATCATAATAAAGAAATGTCTCCCTCCATTATTCTGTGTTCTTGAAGATAAATTCTTATTTGCCCTTACTACTAAGAAGTGCTGTGATTTTTCACAGGAATTAACTTTTTTTCCATAGATATCACAACCAAGCAGTATCCCCTTACAACAAGAAAGGTCAGGTTAAAATATTTAAAGTAGGGGCTTCCCTGGTGGCGCAGTGGTTGAGAGTCCGCCTGCCGATGCAGGGGACACGGGTTCGTGACCCGGTCCGGGAGGATCCCACATGCCGCGGAGCTGCTGGGCCCGTGAGCCATGGCCGCTGGGCCTGCGCGTCCAGAGCCTGTGCTCCGCAACGGGGGAGGCCACAACAGTGAGAGGCCCGCGTACCCAAAAAAAAAATATATATATATATATATTTAAAGTAGGAGCATAGTTAATTATATCATGTACTCCATTTTGTCCCCAACTGCTTTTCCACAATCTTTTTCCAGTTTTCATTTTGCCATCTTGTCATGTTATGAATTTGTATATGCTGCCTGAAATCCTTCCTGTAACAAGACAGGATACAGTAAATCCTCAAAACACAAAATACGGGGACTTCCCTGGCGGTCCAGCGGTTAAGACTCCACGCTTCCACTGCAGGGGGCGCGGGGAACTAAGATCCCACATGCATACCATGAGGTGCGGCCAAAAAGTGAAAAAGAAAAGAAACAAACCCACAAACACAAAATACATACAGTAATAAAAAAATACAAGAAAAAATAAGTGTTGCATAACCTCAACATCCAAAGTCAACCACTAAAGCTTTGATGCTTCTTTTCAGCTTTTATGCCATGTGTATTTTTTACACAGCTGAGATTATATGTTAATTCTGCATATATATTACAAAAGTACCCGTTATTACAAATCTTTTGAATAAATATTACTTTATATGACTACCTGTCATTTTATATGAACCTACTACCATTTCCCCTATTACTGGACATCATTAAATTTGTTTCCATTCTTTTCCCCATCCTTACACACAGCATTCCAGTTAATATCTTTGCCCTTAAAGCTCTTTCTTTGCTTTGGATTAATTCTTTAAAATTATTTACACAAATATGTGTGACTACAGCAAAAGACACAGTTGTAATGAAGCTCTTGGTAAGAATGACAAATTGTTTCCCTACATGGCCAGGGCGATTCACACCTGCAGCACTAAAATACAAGAGTGCTTATATACCACATCTTTCCCATACTTTAGTCTCCTTTTTCCATAAAAAAATAATCTTTCCTTTTATGTGGTAGGTTAGGTTGTTTGTTTGAGATTTTTCTTGTTTTTTTTTTGAGGAAGGCCTGTATCACTATGAACTTCCCTCTAAGAACTAAGCTTTTGCTGCATCCCACAGATTTTGTATGGTTGTGTTTAAAAATAATCTTTCCTAATTTGAAAGATCAAAATGGTATTGTGTTCATTTCTTTTTCTCTGATAGCTAGTGAGGTTGATAATCTTTCCAAACTTTTCTTTTTTCATCACATTCTAACTTTTTTCCATAAACATTTTAACCCTGGGAACTAAATACCAACCTGAAAGTACATGCTGAAGAGAGGTAGCATTATGTTTGAGAAAATCCTCATTAAAACTTTCCAAATCCTTGTTAACAAATATTTTCTGCATTTCTTGAGACAGAACTTTGCTCACAACGTCTGGAAGATTACTATGATTAGACACTATAAAAAGAGAACATGTGAAGTTTATAAAATTTTTGGTCTGTACTTTGAAACAAAATCAATTGAAATACATTTATGTTTATTATGAAACTTGATATATTTTACATAATAAAAATAGTATTATTCTTTTGGAATATAAATACATTCTAGCTTAAAATGCACTAATTTCTAACATATCTTTGCTAGCATGTTCATTTTATAGATAAATCTCCATTTAAATACTATAAACATTATACTTTTTTTGCTTTACATTGTTACAAATCTCTTTAATGTCCAGCTTAATGGAAGACAGCTGAACTGTCATATTTACTTTTATATAAATATTACCTTTTTTATACTTACCAGATTTAGAAAATTTAATTAAACATTCATGTAACCATGGGTTATTCCTGTTGATGGCAAAAGCTCGTTTGACAGACTGCAGCATTAACAGAAACTTTCCTATGTCAGAAAAAATTATAAAAGTAACAGCATCAATATTTATGTATGTTTTTTCTTCACTTTATTTTAGCCTCACTTAAAATCCAGTAACAAAGTGTTACCTTTCCTATAACATTCAAAAGCAAAATTCAAAGCTGCCTTTGGTTATCAAAGATAATATTATTTTCTAAAGAAATGCTTGAAAAATCATGAAGAATTGATTCAGGTAAACAACTTGTATGACTATTCAAATTATTCATTTGATCATAATATTCTAATTTATTACTCAGTAAAGTTTTGAGTAGCAAAGGAAAAAGGAATTAAGAGCCTTTGTGGAAGGTTGAAATGAAACTCTAAGAAACAAAAATAGATCTAATTCACAAAGATTCTACTGAATATGGCCACCAATAAAATCAAGGATTAAAATCTGGATTCAAACTATTACCTTTTCTAAAATATATTTCAAATGCTAACAGATGAGTGTCAATGTTATCAGCAACAAGGTTCTTAAGAGGTATAAGAAACTTGATAGCTTCTTCTAATGGATTTTCTATCTATTTTGAAACAGAAAGAAAAATTATTGTATTTAAAAAGCAGTTACACAAGTCAAATTTCCCCCCAAATTTTATATTAATACATAGCTGAAGTAATTTAGACAGTTCTCTTCATATAACCAAGTAAGCAAGAAAAAATTTTAAAACTATAAACAAACAGTCAATACTTTTCAAAAATGGAAATAGCTCTATTGCTTTTCTGATTATAAAATCAAGATAATTTTATAAAAATCAAAAAAAATACAGGAAATTATTCCACAAACTTGATGAAATGATACTACAAGTACCATTATACTACAAGTACCATTATGCTACCAAGTCCCTTAAACTACAAACTTTTAAAGGAGACAAATATAATTGCACTACATAGTTGAAAAAAAGGACAAGTTTAAGATACTTATACTAGATTCATAGTGAATAAACCAGAAAGCTATTTCCCTAAATATTTAGCTATTCCCCTAAATAGGAAATATTTCCCTAAATCTGGTTCCTAAGTAACTATTAACACTTTGAGAAAATCCCAGAGATAAGATGCTATTCTCTTTGTAGCTAAAACATTATCTAGCAAGGTATATGAAATGCTTCCATATTTAACTGTATTGCTGCTCTAACAAATTACCAAAAATTTACTGTATTAACACAATTTATTATCCTGTAGTTCTGTAGGTTAACATGGGTCTCACTGGGCTTAAAATCAAAGTGTCAACAGGACTGCATTTCCTTTTGGAGGCTTTAAGGGAGAATATGTTTCAGTGTCTTTTTCCAGCTTCTCAAGGATGTCCACACCCTCTGGCTTGTGGCTCCCATCCCACCCCCTTCAAAGCAACAACAGAGGATTGAGTCCTTTTCCCACCACTCAGCTCTCCTCTCCTGCTTCCCTCCTCCATGCTTAAGGCCCCTGGTGATTAATTACATTGGGCTTACCTGGATAATCCAGGCTACTCTCCCTATTTAAAGGCCAGCTAAGTACAACCTTAAATGCCATCTGCCACCTTAATTCCCTTTGCCATGAAATGTAACATGTTCACAGTTTCCAGGGATTAGAACACAGACACCTTTGGAGGGCCATTATTCTGCCTACCACAACTACAATTCTATCTATAATTTGCATTAGCCAAAATTTGCATATTATCACTCAAAAACAATTGATGACTATCATAATGATCTTGGCTAATACTACAAATAGCTTCTGATTTACAGATTTAAATAAATTATGTTTACGGTCAGAACAGAACGAAATAACATAAATTTTACCAAGTAAAGACAGTAAGTTCATCTCACCCTTTCTAATTTTTCAGGTATAAGTTCTTCTTTGAGACCACTGGTTTCTTCTTCTTCTTCATCCCGTTTTTTCTTTTGATTTTTTTGTTGACGTTCCCTTTCCACATGCTTTTTCTCTTCTTCTAATTTAGCCTTTTTTTGAGCTCTTCTCTGCTTGCTAAGCATTTTCTTCAATTCTTTGGCTGACAGGTTTTCTATAAATATCCAAATAAATGAAAATTCTGAGTCAATGTTTCCAATTTCCTCATATTCTTATTCAATACATACTATTAGTATAGTTTTTTGGGGGGCAACTATATAGAAGTTTTTAGAAAGTGTACTCCTAATGACTAGTTCAAACCTGGCACACAAAATGCAATAGCAAATGCTGCATCAACTAAAATTAACCAATTCTAGCCTGGTTCTGCTTCCTACACAATACATGGGTTTAGGCAAATCATCTTCTCTCAGTCTCAAGTCCCAAACTGTATAAAGTGGAGCTGATGACTATCCTCTTGGAATATGAATATATCAAGGATAAGTGCAATGCACATAAACGCCCGTGATCTGATCAGAAATTTGCCTCCATGCTATATCTCAAATATTCTTAGATATTAACATTTTAGTGAATAAAAGGCTCTATACAGATATTCTCATTGGCATTATTATTTTCAATCAAGTAGGTATTCGAAGTTGTACAAATATAATTTTTTCCCCTAAAAAGCTCAAATCTATCTTCAATTCCTATTTAAGAAAAAAAAAACAAAAAAACCCCAGCCCATAAACATTTCTATGTTTCCCGAATGGGCCCTACCAACGATAAAAATTAGAATGACTGCAGGTCATTCCATTAGGGTAATTTAGAAGCATCAGCTACAGGACATCATCCTGTCAACTTTTTCTAAGTCTTCCCCCCACTTTTTATGGTATATCAGTTATCTAATGTTGTCTTCACATCCATCTGATAATATACTTTTTCATCGTTATGTTAACGATGTTCTGAAATTTTGTGTTCTTTTCAAATCTCTTTAAGCAAGTCCCTTTTCAGTTACCTGAATTTATTTCTTGTTGTTTGCTTTCATTGGTCAAGGGATTATCATACAATTTCAAATATATTTCAATAGCTGATCTAGCGGCCTTGAAATAGAAGGCATGTCTCCTGAGTATATCTTCTAACCTCAAAAGGTCAACGTAGGCACGAAGGGTCATCTTTCTCATGCAATAAGTATGGAAGTCAAATTGATCGTCGGTTATCTCAAAAAAATGCTTCAAAACAAAACCACAAAATTATCCCTTACGTTTATGTCAATAATGTCTATTTTTGAAAAGAAAATCATAAAAAGCCCGAAAGATAATGTAAGAAGTCACAATTTCACTTAGTTGCCCTCTCCAGTGTTTAACATATGAAGGACCTCAAGGTGTTCTTTGCATTAAACTTAAGTTTCTCTTCCTACGATCCATGCCCATTCCCTATACATCATGTTTTATTATGATACTCAATTTCTGTGAAATAAGTCAGATGAAGGGAATTCCCTGTTGGTCCAGTGGTTAGAACTCAGCGCTTTCACTGCCAGGCCCTAATGCAACCCTGGTCAGGGAACTAAAGTCAGATGATCAGGTTGTTTTTTAAACCTGGAAATTACAACATACTGATATTTTAGTTTTAATGAAATACTTCTCCTCAGTATTCCCCCCAAAATCAGCAACGCAGAGTTAAACAGAGGTGAACGGAGACTAAATATATGTAGGTTCACACTGAATGTCTACAAATTAGATGGTTCTACTCAACCAAGAGCTCTTCAAGGACAAGCCTATCATATCCATCCCCACTACCTGGCACAGGGCCTAGCACAGCAGACATTCAATAAGCACAACATTTGCCAACTCAGGAGAGAAGCTGCTTATCAGTCATGTGACCTGTTAATTTCCTAGAGCCTCAATTATTTAACCTAAGTTAGGAATAAAGAAATATCAATATATACAGCTAATTTCATAAGGTTGCTAAGGGATCAAATAATTATTTTAAAGTTCATTCTGAACAGTAAACTACTTTACAAATGCAGAGCATTATGGTTTTCTCTCACTCATTAAACTCCCATTTATCTACTTACATTCCATTTTAGCAAAAGTTCTTAATCTGGAGTCTACGTATAAACAAGCATAATAACATCTTCCTAAGGAGAGAGCTTGAGGCTTTCATCCAATTCTCAAAGGGTCCATGGCCCAAAAAGGGTTAAGAACTAATCCCCTACATGGAAAAAAGACAACTAACCCTCTGACAAAACAATTTATACTTTTATTTTCTTCCCTACATGCATCTCTACCTCCATCTTCTTTCTTTTCCCCTATTTTAGCTTCGCCAAAATTATATAGGAAAATGAATGATTCATTACACAAACACAGATCAAACACTGCTACTACTTCATTTTCCCTCTGTCCTGGAGGCCTAGTAACTCACTGTGCAGAGAACACATTAGTAATTTTCCATATCATTTGATAATTTTAGTTATCTTGGTAATTAGAAATACACTATACACAGAATTACAGTAAGTACCTGAGACTTTAAGGGAAGAATACTAAGATAAAAAGAATAAAAGTATACATTGTGAAGGAAAGAAATGGGGAAGAAAAAAATGAACATTTTAAATTAGTTTATATTTCCTAGTTCAAGAATCATGCTTTAATGTTATATTTGAAAGTTGCATTCCTCCCATTAATAAGACAAATAATAACAAACTTTTTTTAAATCAAGGAATTACATAGTTGTTCACGGCTAATATAAATCAAGTTATATCTAGCACTATAATATCTTAAAATTCAATACAACTGACTGAGGAAAAATGGCAGTGCCCAAAATCATGGCACACATAATGAGATGAAAACATCTGAGAGATTACAGGACTTTTTTTAAGGGTGAGAAACATTTATGTGTAAAAAGGCAGACAAGTTTCAAGAGATATTCCTATAGCATTAGTAGACATAGATTTAAGTCAAGTCTTAGAGGGAGCCATACGGAACCACAAACATTTAAGCCGCCTCTTTATCAGTAACAGCCCATAGGCTGCCTCTCTCCAGTTAATGTCTTCCATAAATAGGGTAACCAACTTATCCCAGTTTGTCTGAGGCTTTCTCAGTTTTTCCACTGAAAGCCCTGTGTCTCAGGAACCTGCTCAGGAATGGCATATTCCTACTTAAAAACAATTAAATAATCTTAGGTTGATTTTTTTAAACTTTTAATTTTGGAATAACTATAGGTAAGGGAAGTTGCAAAGATAGTATAGAGATGTCCCATATACTCTTCCCTCAGTTTCCCCACAAGGTTACATCCTATAGTAACTATCAGAACAAAAACCTGACATTGGCTTAATGTGTGTGTATAGTTCCATGTGATTTTATCATGTGTAGATTTGTGTAACCACCACCACAATCAAGATAAAGAACTATTCCATTACCACAAAGATCTCCCCAGAACTACCTTGGGGTGATGTTTAAGTCTCCAAATTTATAAAACATAAAAATATACTCGATAACACAAACAGGCAGATAGGTAAAGTTACCTTCCCTGCTCTTCAGCCAAACATGAACATGATATGGTCACTTAGGTCACTGCAGAAATTAGGCACCCTAATTTTAACATACAGCCTATGCCCTTAACTCACTTTGCCCCTCATCATGAACACTAGTTCTCTCTTTTGGGGGTGAGGGAAAATGCGGGGGGAATGCTGGCAGGAATTGCTTAAGTTGTCAAAATTAGGCTTGTATCAAAGTAAGACAAGTCATCAAAAAATTAAAAAATGCTATTCACAGCTTAAAAGTATGGTTTTCTTTAGGAATTTCCTATTAGGCCTTCGCTTCTGACCCAGATTCTCCCACCCAGTACTTCTCAGAGTTGCTGCAGGAGACTAATAGGAGCTCATACATAGAAAGGCTACAAAAATCTCTGGACTTAAGAAATAATAATAACTAGGCCAACTAGGGCAATAAGCAACTCTGTTTTCTTTATAGAAAATCGGTTGTTATAAAAGCATGTGTCAGGACTTCCCTGGTGGCACAGTGGTTAGGAATCCGCCGGCCAATGCAAGGAACATGACTGACTTCGATCCCTGGTCTGGGAAGATCCCACATGCCACGGAGCAACTAAGCCTGTGCGCCACAACTACTGAGCCTGTGCTCTACAGCCTGCAAGCCACAGCTACTGAGCCCATGCACCACAACTACTGAAGCCTGCGCGCCTAAAGCCTGTGCTCTGCCACAAGAGAAAACACCGCAATGAGAAGCCCACGCATGGCAACCAAGAGTAGCCCCCATTTGCCACAATTAGAGAAGGCCCGCGTGGAGCAACGAAGACCCAATGCAGCCAAAAATAAATTAATTAAAATAAATAAATTTTTAAAAATAAATAAAAGCACATGTCAATTTGATAAAGATTAAGATGCACTAGAAGATAAATTTATGAATTTCCTATGGTTTTGATCTATCAGAAATCTTAGATCTTATCAAAAAGTTTTAGAAATATACATTGTTCCTGTTTCAAATATAAATCAATACACTAAAATAATGAGAAACTAATCACCTGAAAAAAAAGGAAAAGAAAGCTCAATTCTTGAAAGATAAAATAGTTAAAAATATTATTCTGAATACAAGTTTACAGCCAATACTTTGAAGGTGGTCATTTTGTCTTATCTTGTTAATAAAACAAGTTCTAAACATTGGATTGGGTTGGACTACATAATCTTTATATATAATCCTAAAATCCTATAAGGGGGGCAAGATTAAGGCAGAAAAAGTACTACAGTGGGCCATTCTAGAAATCTAATGTTTCAAATCCAATTAGTAAGAGCATACAGCAGTATGACCTAAGCTGAAACTGCCTTCAATGAAAGAACTCTTGAATGAATTCTTGAAGGGAGAAGGACTTAGCCCTTCTTGGAACTTATTTCTCTATTCAATGACCTTCTATTTAGAAGGTCAACTGCAAAATTTTATATCTGAAAGGTGCTCATTTCTTTACTAAAATATTTAAAACCTAGGCACAAAACTCAAACAGATACCTATTATATCTTTGATTTCTGTAATTACTCGTAAATCCTTACAATTATATCATCAAGAATTTTCTTTTAGATATTAATTTCATTAGAAATTAATTTCAGAAGCATTAATCAGCAAACATTTAATCACCCTATTTGTACTATACACTAATATTTTTACACATAACCACTAGAAGAGCTAAGTCTTATAATATTTACTTTTTAGTAGAAATTATTCACTATTAAGACTAGCTTACAAGTGGAATATGAAGGACCTTTTATTTTATTTATTTATTTATTTATTTATTTTTGGCTGTGTTGGGTCTTCATTGCTGTGCACGGGCTTTCTCTAGTTGTGGCGAGTGGGGGCCACTCTTAGTTGCAGTGCGCAGACTTCTCATTGTGGTGGCTTTTCTTGTGGCGGAGCATGGGCTCTAGGCATGGGGGCTTCAGTAGTTGTGGCGAGCGGGCTCTAGAGCGCAGGGTCAGTAGTTGTGGCGCATGGGCTTTGTGGCTCCATGGCATGTGGGAACTTCCCAGGCCAGGGCTTGAACCCGTGTCCCCTGCATTGGCAGGCGGATTCTTAACCACTGTGCCACCAGGGAAGCCCCGAAGGACCTTTTCTTACTTATCTGCTTCTGGTTATATTTTCAAGCACCAACAGCAAACCCTAAAGACACTTTGTAAAGTTTCTAGCATTAACAGTTATATAACATGACCAGAGGGTGACGATTTCTGCCACGTTTTAATCTCTGATAACCAATGATTTCCTCTAATTTTTTTTCCTTCAAAAATGCTTTCTACCAGTCAAAACATATTTCCTGAACTGGAAGTACAGCTGACCCTTGAACACCACCACGTGGGCCCACCAATATGTGAATTTTTTTCAACAGTAAATACTACAGTACTACACAATCCACGGTTGGCTGCATCCATGGATACAGAACCACGGATATGTAGGCACCGCACATACAAAGAGCCAACGAGAAGGCACAGAGGGATTCTCAACCTCATACAGCGCTGGCACCCCAATGCCCACTCTGGTCAAGGGTTCAACTGCAGTAGTTCAAAATCACTGAAAACTCAGGGGAAAGCAAAATCTAAATGAAACTTAGTAATGGAATAGCTAGTAATCATAGTCTAACAATCTTCAAAAAATATTAAAAAGAATAAAGTAGTACAGTTACTAATGTTAGGAGGAATGGGACTAGAGCTGGAAAAGTTCATAATGATCCCCAGGTGTTCAAATTTGACTTTCACAGAAAATCTGATAAATTTCTAATTATGGTCTTGCTGGAATTACTGGTCCATACGTGCCGAGCAGGCTGTTCATTCAGGAAACAATCTACCACTCCCTGAGAACATCCTGGTTAATAAAAATGTCTTTCCTTAGTAACAAGCAGAATGCTTTTAGAGTGACCATCATCTAGGAGTATCGAAACAAGCTAGTGATCTAGGTTTTGTCACAGAAATAAGAGCCTGATTTAAACTTAGAATGCTTGGATACTGCCTGAATATATCATCCAAAGGCTTTATATTTTCCAAGAAGATGAGAAGGATTTTCCCCAGCAATCCAGCCATCAAGCCCAGGCTTAAAAAGGAAAAAAACAAAACAAAACAAAGCAAAGCAAAAACTAAGCTATTTCTAAAAGGGCTCAGGTAGAATCCTAGTTCCAGTTCCCAACCAAAGCCACCCCCTAAGATTTAGCCTTCCTTTTGGGCAACCTCAGAAGTTTCATGTGGGAAAAAGGCCAAAGTGACTGCCAGAGTGCAGACATCAGGCTCACCTGACTACGACGCCTGTGGCTCTATACTGCGTCAGCTTGGGACAGTGCTGCCGAGTGACCCCCAGCTGAGGGCTGCTGAGGGCTGCCTCAGGGGTGCATTTGTGGCTCTTTTCCTCCTGTGGTCCATTTGGAAGGAGAGTGCTTCAGAGATGACAAAGAACAGGAAAACAAAAATTCACACACAAGGAAAAGAAAAGTCCCCTTACTAAAGGCACATCACACACATAATCCTAGCAAGTAATAAAATAAGCTTGCAAACCAGCCACACATTGTGTACAAAGTGCTGAATGTGAGAACAAATATCCTGGGAAGACAAACTGGAGAGAGGCTGACTATAGAGCAGATCCTGACATAAAGAGGAGAGAGGTGGCCATCAGCTTGTGCATCTTTCTAGGCTAGAGATGAAAATCAATAATGGCCCGATTAGGGAATAGAAATTTTGAGTATATGTTAATAATAGCAACAATAACTTACTAATCTTTTCCTTCTTCCTTCAGGCAAAAGTATGCAGACATGTCGAAATCATAACCATTTGAGGATCAAAAGAAAGCAATCATTTATTCACAACTTCTGAATGTTTGAAAGGCTAAAGATCAAGAATTTTTTCACAATGAAGTTTCCAAAGTAGTTATAAGAGGTAGATGATCCCATGTAGAAATCTACCTGCTTTTTTTGTCACCTTGCAGGAGAAAAATAAAGCCAAAACTCTATTAACTTACCCTTTCTACTTCATGGCATTTTTTCAAGGCATCCCCATATCTTCCCAAACGCTGATACGCTGAAATGCATTCTGTTTGAAACCACATACATTGCATTTCATTTAGATTTTCCATGGCAGATGTTCCTTCCTGAAACGGAAGCAATCATAAATAAAGGGAGCAAACAAATAAAAGAGATCCTTAAAATCTCATTTTTCTCTTTTACAACTATGTCTACAAGGATTATTATGACACTAAATAGCATTAACAAATTATATAACAAATATATCAATGTGCTTCCAAAAGGCTCCTATCAACTTAAAATTACATGTCTTATTTTCCAGCTCTGTTGAGATATTCAACAACCTACATAGAAAAGACTGCAGATTATTGAAGCTAAGTTTTAAACACCAAAGCTTTTACTCAATCTATTTAAGACAGTAATCCTACGAAGCACTGCCTATCTTTTGTCTATTAAGCAAAAGTTACTTACTTCATCTTTCCTTGCCAATTTAGGATCACTGTTATTTACAACATCATTTTCAAATCGCTTACTAGTAGTTCCAAGCCTGCTTTTCAGTTTCCCAAGTCTCCTCCCTCCACGTCAGGCTATCAGTTGTCACTTCCTTTGTACCCATGTGTCTGCTTCTAACAGCATGTCCTGTTCCATGCCAACTATTTGCAGTGGGCTGACAAAACCAAATAATGGAATTTATTAAGAATATTTGTTAACTCAGGCTCAGTGTGTATTCTAGAAGAGTGTAAGACATAGAGTACCTAGTTTCAGCGCAGGGGCACTGGAGTTTTGTCACAATTTAGAACAGTTATTTAAAATATACTTTATGTGACCCCAGAAAAGATGGTAAAAATATGGGTACATTTATATAAGTTTAATATTCACTTCTCTTTCACACCCATTGTGAGTTATGAGTTCAATTTTCAGAATTCAAGTATAAAAAACAGTTACCTCTGGGTAAAGGAAATTATGGTGGTATTTTATGTCATCTTTAGGGCTGCATATATATTCCATTTTTTGATGACTACATGTTTATAAGAAATCTACATTATTTTTCATTTCAAAACTTAGTACTAACTAGAACTTTCCAACTTGCATCAGCAACTCTACAAATATTCTAAACTGTGAAGAATCTCCAAGAAGGAAATATGAGCACTTCACTCACTTATTACCAAGCAGATATAATCGAATATCAGAGTCATTAGCAATTCTCCTCCCCCAGTTCATTGCTATCCACCACACATTAGGGACATGCCTGGCCAGTGAAGCAGTATGGATACACTAACAGGCCCTCCATACGGCACAGCAACTTGTCAAGAGTGGATGATCGGAGATGATTACGATGAGCAAGCTGAGCCTCAGACTCTGAGGACTACCCTCCTCAAACAGCCAACCTTTCCCCTTCTTTCTTCCCCTTCATTCTTCTGGGCCTTTTCAGACATATCCTAGTCGGCTGTGATTTGCTGTGTGGGTGTTTTTTGTTTTTTATTTTTTTTAAACCACTGAATTTATTTACCTTAAGAAGTTTTATATACTCATTTCTAATTGTACTTTATTTCTAATCTAGCTTGGCCTTCCAGGTGGTACTTTTCTCTACAAGCATCACTGCTTTTACATCTACTCTTGGACTTCTTCTAATTTCTAATCTTCAAAATTGTGACACAGTGGAAAGGGCATTGAAGAGTTTGAGCCCCAGTACTACTGACTATGTGACCAAAGATGATTCAGGTAACCTCTTCAGAGCCTTAATTACCTTGCTGTAAAATGTCATGTGACTTTACATGTGATTAGGTGCTATATGAACATAAACAGTACCATTTTCCTAATTTTATTTTTCTCTAATACCCATCATCCTTTTTTTATTGATATAGCTGATGTACAATAATTTGTTATAGGTGTATAACAGTAATTCACAATTTTTAAAGGTTATACTCCATTTACACAGTTATTATAAAATATTGGCTACATTCCCTGTGTTGTACAATATATTCTTGTAGCTTATTTATTCTATACATAATAGTTTGTACCTCTTAATCCCTTACCCCCATCTTGCCCGTCCCCTTCTTTCCCGGCCCACTGGGAACCACTAATTTGTTCTCTATATCTGAGAGTCTGTTTCCTTTCTGTTATATTCACTAGCTCTATTTTTTAGATTCCATATATAAGTGGTATCATATAGTATTTGTGTTTCTCTGACTTACTTCACTTAACATAATACCCTCCAAGTCCATCCATGTTGTTGCAAATGGCAAAATTTCATTCTCTTTTATGGCTGAGTAGTATTCCATTGTATATACATATATACCGCATCTGCTTTGTCCATTCTTCTGTTGATGGACACTGGTTGCTTCCATATATTGGCAACTGTAAAGCTATGAACATTAGGATGCATATATCTTTTTGAATCAGTGTTTTCATTTGTTTCTGGATCTATACCCAGGAGTGGAACTGCTGGGTCATGTGGTATTTCTATTTTTTCTGAGAAACCTCAATCCTGTTTTCCACACTGGCTGCACCAGTTTAGATTCTCACCAACAGTGTTCCCTTTTCTCCACATCCTCGCCAACATTTGTTATTTGTGGTCTTTTTGAGGGCAGCCATTATGACAGGTGTGAGGTGACACCTGACTGTGGTTTTAATTTGTGTTTCTCTGATGATTAACGACATTGAGCATCTCTTCATACGCCTGCTGGCCATCTGTATGTCTTCTTTGGAAAATGTCTATTCAAGTCTTCTGCCCATTTTTTCATCACGTTGTTTGTTTTTCTGACATTGAGTTGTATGAGCTGTTTATTTTGGATATTAACCCCTTATGGGTCACATCTTTAGCAAATCTTTTTTCCCATTCAGTAGGTTGTTTTTTCATTTTGTCGATGGTCTCCTTTGCTGTGACAAAGCTTTTAAGCCTAATTAGGTACCATTTGTTTATTTTTGCTTTTATTTCCTTTGCTTTAGGAAACGGATTCAAAAAAATTGCTATGATTTATGTCAGAGAGTGTTCTGTCTATGTTTTCTTCTAGGAGTTCTATGGTTTCCAGTCTTACATTTAGATCTTCAATCCATCTTGAGTTTATTTTTGTATACGGTGTTAGAGAATGTTCCAATTTCATTCTTTTACATGTAGTTGTCCAGTTTTCCCAGCACCACTTACTGAAGAGACTGTCTTTTCTCCACTGTATATTATTGCCTCCTTTGTTGTAGATTAATTGACCATAAGTGTGTGGGATTTATTTCTGGGCTTTATTCTGTTCCACTGATCTATGTGTCTGTTTTTGTGCCAATACCATTCTGTTTTGATGACTGTAGCTTTGTAGTACAGTCTGAAGTCAGGGAGCTTGTTTGGGCTATTCAGGGTCTTTTGAGTTTCCATAAAAATTTTAAATTATTTGTTCTAGTTCTGTGAAAAAACACCCTTGGTATTTTGATAGGAACTGCACTGAATCTATAGATTGCCTTCAGTAGTATGGTCATTTTAACAATATTAATTCTTCCAATCCATGAACACAATATATCTTTCCATCTGTTTATGACCTCTTCAATTTCTTTCATCGTGTCTTACAGTTTTCTGAGTACAAGTCTTTTACTTCCTTGGATAGGTTTATTCCTAAGTATTTTATTCTTTTTGATGTTATGGTAAATGGGATTGTTTCCTTAATTTCTCTTTCTGATAGTTTGTTGTTAGTGTATAGAAATGCAACAGATTTCTGTATATTAATTTTGTATCCCACAACTGAATTCATTAATAAGCTTCAGCAGTTTTCTGGTGGTACATTTAGGATTTTCTATATACAGTATCATGTCATCTGCAAACAGTTACAGTTTACTTTCTTTCTAAATTGGATTCCTTTTATTTCTTTTTCTTGTCTGATTGTTGTGGCTAGAACTTCCAATACTATGCTGAATAAAGGTGGCAACAGTGGGCATCCTTCTCTTGTTCCTGATCTCAGAGGAAATGCTTTCAGCTTTAGAAAGCATTTAGAAATGATTTAGAACGTTACTGATGTTCTGTCTGGATGATCTGTCCATTGATGTAAGTGGGGTATTAAAGTTCCCTACTATTACTGTGTTACTGTCATTTCTCCCTTTATGTCTATTAATATATGCTTTATGTTTTTAGGTGCTCCTATGTTGGGTACATATATGTTTATGACTGTTATATCTTCTTCTTGGGTTGACCCCTTGATCATTACCATCATTCTTGCTAATACTCTGCACCACCACTACATCTGCCATTTTGCAATTACTGTTGATCCTATGCCGTATGAGTTTTAGAAACACTAGTTTGTATCTTACTACACAATTCTAAAACATGGGTTTTAAAGAGTCTACCTAGGGCTTCCCTGGTGGCACAGTGGTTAAGAATCCGCCTGCCAATTCAGGGGATACGGGTTCAAGCCCTGGTCTGGGAAGACCCCCCATGCCACGGAGCAAATAAGCCCATGCACCACAGCTACTGAGCCTGCACTCTAGAGCCCGCAAGCCACAACTACTGACCCCAGGTGCCACAACTACTGAAGCCCACGCAACTAGAGCCCGTGCTCCACAACAGGAAAAGCCACTGCGACGAGAGGCCCACACGCTGCAACAAAGAGTAGCCCCCGCTTGCCGTAAATAGAGAAAGCCCGTGCGCAGCAACAAAGACCCAACGCAGCCAAAAAAAAAAATAATAATAAGCTAAAAAAAAAAAAAAAAGAGTCTACCTAAGCTAGAATCCTGTCTCCAAACGAATGACTAGCTGGATGATCTCCAGCTGGCAGAGTAATTGACCTCTCTAAACATTCTCTTAACTGCAATATGAAGGTAATGATATAGGATTGTATATACAAACAATATCATGTATATAAAGTACTTGGTTCAGTGATTAGTAATTGTTAAAGCCATTTTTCTCTTTTCCCTTACAAATGGTATACAAATTATTAGCATCACTCTAAATACCAGAAAGTAGAAGTCAAGCAGGTTCAGATGAAAAAGCTCTTTTATGGACTTCCCTGGTGGCTCAGTGGTTAAGAATCCACCTGCCAATGCAGGGGACATGGGTTTGATCCCTGGTTCAGGAAGATCCTACACGTCACTGAGCAACTAAGCCCGTGCGCCACAACTACTGAGCCTGCGCTCTAGAGTCCGTACGCCACAGCTACTGAAGCCCACACGCCTAGAACCCGTGCTCCACAACAAGAGAATCCACTGCAATGAGAAGCCTGCGCACTGTGACAAAGAGTAGCCCCTGCTTACCACAACTAGAGAAAGCCCACATGCAGCAATGAAGACCCAACACAGCCAAAAATAAATTAAAAATTAAAAAAAAAAAGAAAAAGCTCTTTTATGATGAGAAACAACTAATGGTCTATAAGTAGTAGCCTTTAATGAAAAATTAAACCTATATGTGTATATGTACATCACATGCATAGACCATACATTGTTTCTTTCTCATCATAAATATATACACAACACAGATATATGGTATACGTACGTTAGACGTGTGTGCATGTGTGTGTTTGTGTGTGTATGAATGACATATCATACGTCAATACCAAGTAATGTCAGTCTTAAATTTCTGGGTAATTTCATGGGTAAAAAATGATATATTGTTTTTTTCCCTGATTACTAATGAAGATATCTTTTGGCCATTCCATATTCTACTTCTGTGAACTAATTATTCATCTCCTTTGCCCATATTTGTATTGTCTCATCTTTTTCTTATTGAGTATTGTGTGTGTATGTGTATTTAATGTTTCTATGACATCATTCTTGCAAGTAGTTAAATTTTCACAATAAAAGTTCAAGCTATTCTGTGGCTTCTAAATTATAAGGGGTTTCCCTTAACACCCAGACACGACTAGAATCTAGTTAACATTTAAACAAGGTGGTACACTGGTGCTATATTAGTGATACATTAGCATCACAGAGCACAGTGGTAACTTATTCTCATCCTAAACAACTTACTTACAAACACCAGCACTAAAGCCCTCCACTTTGTATGTAATGCACTTGGAGATATAAATTATTTATTTTGAAGTATCTTAATTAAAACTTGGAAATCAAACTTGAAACATGGTATTCTCATAATGCCTCTATGTTACATTCAATGTGTAACTATTTCAGTGAATTCTTTGGCTTTCTTTATAAATTCTTTTCTTTTTATATGAGTTGGAAATATCTTCTCCAATTCTATGGTTTACCTTGTCACTTTGCTTCTAATTATTTTTTGTTATACATTATACATTATCTTTAATTTTGATATAATCAAGTGTATCAATTTTACTCTTGTACCTTTATGTGTTTGGTGTCTTAAGAAATGTTTCCTACCTTGAGCCCTAAAGATAAACTTCTATACTTTCTTCTAAAAGTGTGAAAGGTTTGCTTTTAGATCTTTAATCCACCTGTAACTCATCTGTGTGCAGTGTAACAAGGATGTCATTTTATTTTTTTCAACACAAATAATTATCCAAACAACATCTTTTCATCTCTGATTTTTAAAGCATACATACATACCAAGTTTCCAAATATGTGTGAATAGTTTTCTATTCTGTTCCATTAGCCTCCTTATATTTTTAACCATAAACATGTACTGTTTTTACAATATAACAGAAAGTCTGTGTAGAAAAGGATATGAAAGGATGGTGAAAGATGAAACAAAAGGAATAAATGTTTAGCCTAACAATTTGAAAGAACTTAAATTCTTAATGTCACAGAGACCAGTAGTCCTCAGAAGTTAGTTCTACAGAGAAAGAACTCTATGAGCTATTATGAAGTTAAGACACTGTAACTGAGAAATTAAACAGCAGTCACAAATTACTAGTGAAACAAAAGAGCAATAAATCAAATCTTGCATATAAGCACTGAAGTATGGCATAATGCTTATTTCTGTATAAAGGTATTTTTGCTCCTGTTACTGCTTTTTAATTATCTACCACCAGAAGCACATGCACATACATCAACCACAGTAAGAAACCATACTTAGGATATGAGCTAAACAAGATTAAAAAATAATAATAACAGAAGTGAATTCTTAGGAACTTCAGCAGCAAACTTCACACATCACCACAGAACTTAACTTTAATTTTACTAACTCAGACAATTACACGCTATTTCCTACCCTTGTGAACTTGGAGCACATTTCCTCTGCTTCTTTTATCATATTTGCTCGAAGCATATATTTTGCACATTTGGAGTTGATGAATCTATCGGCTGTGTCTAAAGACTGAGCTTCATCCATCCACTTGGCAGCTTCTCTGAGATTACCTATATGCTTTAAGAAATGAAAGTATTAAAGAAATCACTGTTTATGATTAAGAGAATATGGGTACAATATAATGGAAAAAGTTCTTAAAGACAAATTAGACATCTGTTACATTTTGGTCAAATTTATCTAGAAATCTTTAGATACATTACAATTCATATTTACTAAGAGCTGAATGAAACTATTAATACTGACTATACAACTATATAACATAAAACTTCTTAGGATTACTAGAATATTAGAAATAGATTATCAGGGTGTCCTAAAAGTTATCTCTACACAGAAAGAACTCCAAGCGTTCTTAAAATGGCCAAATTCCTCAACTACTCAAAAAACATGACAAAGATTTTACCTTGTAAATTTTTGCTTTCATATAGAATAATTCTATTAGAGTTGGAGTACTAGCAATTGCAGCATTAATATAATCCAAAGCCAAAGAATACTGCCCAAGTTTATCAAAGTGCTGTGCCAGGAAATACTGAACCCAGAGTAGTGTCGTTGGGGGTTCTGTCTCCCCATTCTCTGCAATCAAACAAACATAAAATCATTACAGGGAATGAGGCAAAGTAGAGCAACTCACATACTTTCTTTCTCCCAATGCATACTGAAATTAACTATTACGATAAGCAGTAAAAATCCAGCAAGAAAGACCAAGTTCAACAGAAAGAGATATGACTTCATGTCATAAAGTTCAAAAAGTAGCAGCCAAACAGAGAAATAAGATGCTGGTTTCATAGGCTTCTACCCATACCTCACTCCAAAGAAATAGTTTGGGGAAAAGAGGTAAATCAATCTAACTCTACGAATTCTCAGGCTGAGAGCATAAGGTAGGAGGTCCAGGAAAAGTCAAGGAAAATAGCTTGAAGAAAAGATGTCCCTAACTACCACTGCAAAATTTCCACAAAGGCAAGAATGGCCAGGGCTTACTTAGCATTGTAAGTAGGCCTCGACACTACATCAGGGAAACCCAAAATTGAAGGGTATTAGGAGGACACATTCCTGACAAGATGGTCACACTGAATCAGCAGAGCTCTACCTGGTTCCCCATTCTGTACACTCAAGCTACAGAAGAACAGATAAAGAAGTACCAAGCACTCAAAATGGATTTCAGAAGGGAAGACACACAGGTATAAAATGAGGGAGAAAGAGCAGAAAGGAGAATTTACTCATGCCACCTCAGAAAACACAGAAGGTCTCCTAGACTAGATGACCAAATGAAATGACGACAACGAAAACACACAGATTAGCATAAAATTAAAACACAAATAATAAACACAGGCAAAGAGCCAAGCATTTATATTGCTCCTCTCATATAAACTATATTTCAGGGGAACCAAATATTTGATGAAGCAAAGTTCTTTACTTGGGATTGAGAATATATACACTAATATGTATAAAATAGATAACTAATAAAAATAAAACTTCTCTATAAGAATTCCAGCTAATAAATGCAGAAGGAATGATGATTAGAATGAAATAAGGGACGAAGGCAACGATTCTCAGTGGCGGCAAAAATCATTAGGCCAATGAAGAACATTTAATGGGCAGATTAGGCTGACAAACATCAAAACCCTGATCAATCTTAATATCACAAAAAGAGAGACAACCAGAATGTTTTCTGCCTTCAGATGTGATATAACAGGAAGTACAAAGTGTCACATATGAAGTATTCACATGGAACCTGAATCTAATCAAGCCTGTAAATCTAGGGGAATTGCCTGGCAGTCCAGTGGTTAGGACTCCACGTTTCCACTGCAGGGGGCATGGGTTCAATCCCTGGTTGGGGAACTAAGATCTCACTTGCCACACGGCAAGGCCAAAAAAAAAAAAAAGTCGGTAAATCTAACTCGAACTTTGTAAGAAATATGGATGACAGCAAAATGTATTAAATGATACCATGAGAAAACAATCAGCCAAATTCAAAACATGGTATGTTCCACAAGACAAATGACCTTTTGACAAACAGCTTTAAAAAAAAAAAAAATAGGGAAAGGAGTGGACAGTACTGCTCAAGATTAAAAGAATATCAGAGACATAACAATCAAATGTAAAGTGTGGACCTTAGTTGGATCCATATTCAAATAAACCAGTTATACAATTTTTTAAATAATTGGGGAAATTTGCATGCGGACTGGGTGTTAGATACTGTGGTATGAGAGTTAATTTTGTGTAAGACAGCACTGTGGCTACGTCTTGTGTTTAAGTGTTTTAAACAGTTAGAGATGCATACTAAGGTACTGACAGGGGAAACAGTATGTCTGCTTTAAAAATACTCCAGGAAAAAAAAGTCAACAGAAAATACTTCAAATAATACTGGTGAAACACTGATAAAAGAAGGTAGGTGATGGGGACACGAGGGTTCATTATTTACTTCTGTGTCTGTTATTTTATTGTGAAATTTGTTTCAAACTAACAAGAACAAAAGGGCGATAATAAAAGATGCAAGAAGAAACCAAAGTTACCATTTGCATGACTGAAAGCATTCTAGAGTGTTTTCTAAATAAAGCTGCCTTGATTTACATATGCCCCTACAAACAGAAAAACAAAGAACCAAATTACACAGGATTTATAGTAGTATAAGAGTAGAAAGAACAAAGAAGTAGGAATTCAGGAAAAATACATTTCAACGTAAACTAACTACTTGATCTTGGTCAAGCTGCTCAACCTCTCAATTCTGTTTCTTCATATTAAAATGGAGTTAACTCCCCCCTGAGAAGATCACAACATTTTTAATTACTTAAGATTGCAAGTGCCCTTCTCATTTCATTCACTAATTCAAAAACTATTTAGGGAACAGCTACCATGTGGCACATACGTAATAAACATAAGACAGTGTTAGTGTAAGTGACTAAAAATGGATCGAAATGAGTAATCAAATTTCAACTCAATCTAATTCAAACTTACCGTAAGGGCTAAAAGAGTCACACGTTTTCAGAGAGGCTTCATAATTAGTAACAAGCTCCTGGATTATAGAAATCTGTTAAAGAAACATAGTTTTAAAATTTAAAAATATTTTATGAAGGTATTTTTATTTACTATGGATTAAATTAGATTTGGAAGCAATATACATCTTATTTCAGTACAATAAATTAACTATAAATTGGGGTGTCTGCTTTTCCCCACTCCCTGTGTTGGGGGGAAATGAGAAAAACAGAAAACATACTGCTCTCTTTATTAATAGTAAAACAGAATCTCATTAATTTCTCATCTCAATAAATATCAATAGTTTCAGGTTTTGATGGACAAATCATCACTAGTTACCACACACTCCTTTTTTTCTTTTTGGCCAAAGAACACACCTGTATAATTTATTATTATTAACAATTTATTTGCCTTTTGCTTCCCATTGTTACAGGGTGAAGTTGTAAGCCATTATATATTCAGATTTTCTAAAATGTCACTCATTACAAAAAAGTCAAGTGAAATAATCTAAATTATACAGTGAGTTGATGAAGTTAAATAAACTAACTAGATGTTTAAACTACCTTTGTTTTTAGTGATCATTTTGATAGATTTTCATTCCAATGCTGCACTTAGGTAGGACTGAAATATTATACACTACACTGTAAACATGCTATGCCCTGAAAGTGCAAAAGAAAAGTGACATGAGTTAGAAGTGGCAGGGGAAAAAAGTAGCTTCTATGCATGGTTTGTTTTAAATGTCTGTTGATGTTACCTGTTCAAAATGAGTTAGAAAATATAACCACCTTATTTGTGAACTTCAGAAAAACAAAGGTCAAAAGTGAAGAAAAACCATTAAAACTTATAATATATGTGACCAATACAGTATTATTTTAAAACCATCCCACGGACAGCAGTCAAAAAAAAACAAAAAAGATCAAATTAAAACACTTCTCAGTCTTACATGATATCTTTCTGACAAGAATGTTGCGTTGTAGGGCAAAATTCCCTTAGATTGAAGGGGAATAAGGAATAGGTGGGACAGTACACATTAAAAGTGGGGGAAAATATGTAAGTAACATATAAAAAACAGAACATGAAAAGAATTTACACACATTATGACTTCACTACAACATATATGTATAGATACATACTCATTGGAAATATGACCAAATGGATTAGGGCAGTAGAATATGAGGACACTCTTTTAAAACACAATAATGCTGTATTATTTTAGTAAGATTTTTAAAGCAAAGACTGCTTAAAAAGAATGGTTATTAAAATGTGAATAGACCTATAACTAGTAAGGAGATTGAACCAGAAATCAAAAACCTACCAGAGAACAAACATATGGCTACCAAGGGGGTAAGGGGAAGTGGGATGAAGTGGGAAACTGGGATTGACATATACACACTGCTATGTATAAAACAGATTAACTGGGGCTTCCCTGGTGGTGCAGTGGTTGAGAGTCGGCCTGCCGATGCAGGGGATGCAGGTTCGTGCCCCGGTCCGGGAAGATCCCACATGCCGCAGAGCGGCTGGGCCCGTGAGCCATGGCCGCTGAGCCTGCGCATCTGGAGCCTGTGCTCCACAATGGGAGAGGCCACAACAGTGAGAGGCCCACGTACCGCAAAGAAACAAACAACAAACAAAAAACAGATTAACTAATGAGAACCTACTGTATAGCACAGGGAACTCTACTCAATGCTCTGTGGTGACCTAAATGGGAAGGAAATCCAAAAAAGAGGGGATAACGTATACATATAGCTGATTCACTTCGCTGTACAGCAGAAACTAACACAACTTTGTAAAGCAACTATACTCCAATAAAAATTAATTTAAAAAACAAACAAACAAAAAACCTACCAACAAAGAACAGCCCTAGAACCAATGGCTTCAATGGTGAATTCTACCCAACATTTTAAAAACTAATACCAAACTCTGCCAAAAAATCAAAAAGAAGGGAACACTTCCAAACTCATTCTGAGGCCAGCATTACTCTCATACCAAAGCCAGACAAAAACACCACAAGAAAACTATTGACCAACGCCCCTGATGAATATGGATGCAAAATCCTCAACAAAATACTAGCAAACATGCCTCAGCAGCATATTAAAAGGATTATACACCATGACCAAGAGGAATTTATTCCTGGAATGCAAGGATGGTTTAGCATAAAAATTGATCAATATAACTTGCCACATCAACAAAATAAAGGAAAAATATCCACATGATTATCTCAATTGCTGCAGAAAAAGTATGTGACAAAATTCACCACCCTTTCTTTATAAAAACATTCACCAAACTATGAATAGAAGGAAACTATCTCAATATAATGAATGCCAAATATGTAAAACCCACAATGAACATCATACTTAATGGTGAGAGACTGAAAACATTTCCACGATGATCAAGAACAAGGCAAGGATGCCTGCTTTCATCACATCTACTCATCACAGTACTGGAAGTTCTACTGCTGGAAGGCAAGAAAAAGAAATAAAAGGTATTCAAATAGTAAAGAAAGAAAGAAAATTATCTCTGCAGATGATATGATCTTACTAGTAGAAAACCCTAATGATTTCACAAAAAAACCTGTTAGAATAAATGAACTCAGCAAAGCAGCAAGATACAAAAAGTCAATACACAGAAATCAGCTGCACTTTTACACACACGGACAATCTGAAGAGGAAATTACTAAAGGGATTTCATTCACAACAGCATCAAAAAGAACAAAATACTTAGAAATTAACTTAACCAAGGAAGCAAAAAACTTGTACAATGAAAACTATAAAACACTGCTGAAAAACATTCAAGATGACACAAATAAATGGAAACACATCCCATATTCATGAACTGGAAAAATTAATATTATTAAAATATCAATACTACCCAAAGAGATCTATAAATTCAATATTATCTCCATCAAAATCCAAATGCCTTTTTTTTTTTTGCAGAAAAAGAAAAGCCCATCCTAAAATTAACATGGAATCCCAAAGAACCCCAAAGAGCCAAAACAATCTTAAAAAAGAACAAAACCAAGAGGACTCACTCCTGACTTCAAAACTTATTACAAAGTTACTGTAATCAAAACAGTGTGGTACTGGCTTAAAGAAAGACGTAGAGACTAATGGAATAGAACAGAAAGTCCAGAAATAAACCCTCGCATATATGGTCAAATGATTTTTGACAAGGGTGTCAAGACCAATCATTGGAGAAACAGAAGTCTTTTCAACAAATGGTACTGGGAAAACTGGATATCCACATGCAAAAGAATGCAGGTGAACCCTTACCTAATACCATGTACAAAAATTAACTCAAAATGAATCAAGGACCTAAATGTAAGACCTAAAACAATAAAACTCTTAAAACATAGGACAAAAACTTCACAATATTAGATTTGGCAATGACTTCTTGGATATGACACCAAAGGCACAGGTAACAAAAGAAAAAACTGACAAATTGGACTTCATGAAAATTTAAAAATTTGTACACCAAGATGCCATCCATAGAGTAAAAAGGCCACCCACGGAATAGGAGAAAATATTTGCAAATCATGTATGTGATAAGAGGTTAATAGTCAAAATATATGGAGAACTAAAATTCAACAACAAAAATCCAATTCAAAAATGTTTGATAAAATACTTGAATAAACATTTCTCCAAAGATATACAAATAGCCAGTAAGCACATGAAAAGATGTGCAACATCACTAGTCATTAAGGAAATGCAAATCAAAACTACAATGAGATACCACCTCACACCCAGGAGGATGGCTACCTTAAAACAAAACGAAACAGAAAACAACTATAGACAAGGATGTGAAAAAAATTGCAAACTTTGTGCACTGCTGGTGGAAAATGGTACAGCTGCTGTGGAAAACAATGCAGCAGTTCCTCAAAAAATACAACTACCAAATGATCCAGCAATTCCACTTCTGGCTATATATCCAAAAGAACTGAAAGCAGATCTCTAAGAAATATTTGTACATCCATGTTCATATCATTGTTCATAACAGTCAAAATGTGGAAGCAACCCAAGTGTCCACGGACAGAAGAATGGATGAGCAAATGTGGTATAGACATACAATGGGATATTATTAAGCTTTGAAAAGGAAATTCTGAAATGTGCTACAACATGGACGAACCTTGAGGACATTACGCTAAGGGAAATAAACCTAGTCACAGAAAGACAATTACTGTATGATTCCACTTATATGAGCTACTTAGAGTTGTCAAAATCATAAAGACATAAAGTATAATGGTTGTTGCCAGAGGCTAGAGGGAGGGAAAAACAAAAAGTTATTGTTTAACAGGTACAGAGTTTCAGTTATACAAGATGAAAAGAGTTATGGGGATGGATGGTGGTGATGGGTGCACAAAAATGTGAATGTAGTTAATACCACTAAACCGTACACTTAAAAATGGTCAACATGGTAAACCTTATGTTAAGTGTATTTTGCCGCAATAAAACAACAACAAAAAGGTGGTTCTAAAAGTGCAATCCTCACCATTAATATCATAAATGTCAGCATTAGCATCATTAGTAGTTTGTTAGAGATGCAAAATTTTGACCAAACCCCAAATTTATAGAATCAGAAACTCTGAGTCTAGCAATGCTTTTAGCAAGCCGCCAGATAATTCTGATATACCCTAGAGTTTGAGAACTGATTTTTAAAATTGCTGCAATAAGACTATTACTACAAAGCAAAATAAAAACTAATAGGCATTTTTAGGGACTTGCCTGGTGGTGCAGTGGTTAAGAATCCGCCTCCCAATGCAGGGGACACAGGTTCGATCCCTGGTCCAGGAAGATCCCACATGCTGCAGAGCAACTAAGGCCCTGTGCCACAACTACTGAGTCTGTGCTCTAGAGCCCGCGAGCCACAACTATTGAGCCCGCGTGCCACAACTACTGAAGCCCACACGCCTAGACCCCGTGCTCCGCAACAAGAGAAGCCACCGCAATGAGAAGCCCGTGCAGCGCAACGAAGAGTAGCCCCCGCTCGCCGCAACTAGAGAAAGCCCGTGCGCAACAACGAAGACCCAACACAACCAAAAATAAATAAATAAATAAATAAATAAATAAATTTTTAAAAAGTAATAGGCATTTTTAACCCACCAGGATCAATCTCACTGAGAGTATGTGTAACTTAAAAAACGTTCAGGCTTAGAAATTCAGTACTCAATTTATGGAAGCAAATAGTTTTCCATGAACTTACACTGCCATCTACTGGCAGTTACTAAAACCACAGCTAGAGCTTTAAATAAGGGTGTACCTTTCCATCTCTAGGGTGAAATAAATTTTTTAAATCAGTTTTAATCATTTTAAAAAGTACAACAAAATATATACTGAAGTTACACATAATTCTTCATAAAGGAGTGTAAAACACTACTGAATAAAATAGAATCTCCAGCTTCAGAACTTCAAAACAAGATTTGAGGAAATAAATCAAGGTAATGGAAAGTTCACATGAAATGTCCTAAATAAAAAAACTGCAGAGAACACTGTCCTTCCGGGTTTATTAGGCATATTTATTGAATCTAAAAAATGTATATTATAGTCATTCACTCAGTAATTAAGTGAACAATTCAATTTTCCAAACTTGTCTATGAAAGTTAGTCTAAGGAGTTTTACTAAGGTATAAAGGACCCATTTTACTTCAAGTTTACTTACCATTTATATTTCAATAATACTGTATAACTGTATATTCAATTATATAATTGTATACTGTATAACTATATTCAATTATACAATATAACTGTATATTCAACTCCTTTCTTGCAAAACAACATGTAATGGCTATTCTTGAAAATAGCTATCTGCCGCTGCCAATTAAAATCAAGAAAGCCAATCCACTTGTTAGGTATCTAAGATCACAATAAAACTTTAAGCCTCAAAATAGCTTAAATTATACAGTCAAAATTTTTTATGAACTGAAAAAATTTCCAAGTTCAACCACCTTCTCCTGATTTAAATATTTTCTTCTAACAGTTATAATTTGACCAGGATTGAAAAAGCTTTGTTTCTGCTAACAAAATCTAACCTGGGCAAATGTGACTATTGTAGATAATTTCCTAAATTACTGCCCTTATCCAGCTTTTCTTATGTATGAGTTAAGAGAATTCTTTACTAACCTTAAAGACAAAGCCCTACAAACCACATCTGATACACAATTTTTCACAATATAAATACAGATCCCATTTTAAATGTTACTGTAACATGAAAGGCACTGAAACTGTCTTTTCAGATTTTTTTTTAACCCAAATTAGAAAACTAAGCACAATAGTTTATCAACAAGGACCAAAATTGTTGGATTAATTTCTAATAAATGTACAATTAACAGTGATGATTTTGGTTCCAAAGAAGCTAGCTAGAGGTAAGCTGTCCAAGAACTATGACACTAAAATGAAACTAGGTAACTTCTTGCAGAGATGAGGTGTGATGGGTGGGGATGGTGAGAGAACGACCAGTTCTTGAAAACCCTCTCTGAACCAAGCACTTTACAAACTTTATCATTTAATTAAAGAACACAGCAACTCCTTAAGTATTATCTTCCCCAACTTTATGATCCAGAAACAGATTCAGGTAGTTGCTCAAGCAAATGTGTGATGGAGTCAGGATTCCAAACCAGGCCGGATTCCAAACCAGGCCTGATTCCAAAGCAATGCTCCTTTCCCTATACCAGTATTTCCCAAAGAGTGGTACCCACGCCGTAACAAGAGATGATTACAGCTAATTCACCAACTGAAACTTTTTAAGTTAGATTTTAATTTTATGTGTTTTATAAAAACGATACTAGCACAAATCTGTGGTTTTTACGAAAAACAAAAAAAAGTAGTCAAATTTACTGAAAAATATTTTTAAAATAACACTATAGGTGTTATGTAGATTTGGCAAAAATTGTGAAGGGGATTAATAAATGTCAGCAGACATTATACTATACTGTGATACCCTTCCTAGGTATTGGAATACCTAGGAAAAGTATTGGGTTGGCCAAAAAGTTTGTTCGGGTTTTTCTGTAAGATGTTCTGGAAAAACCCGGAAGAACTTTCTGGCCAACCCAATACTTGCTTTTATTTTCTTCTCCCAAAATTTAACTGTTTTTAAACAAACAAAAAATGAATTCATGAACATCATTACAATTAACATTAACTGTTGATCAGCATGTCTGAAAAATACTAACTCTGATACTGTTACCACTGCAAATAATGCCTTCTGGAATTTTTAAAGACAGAACTGTTATTGACTCATTTTTTTCCTTTTTGTGAGAAATCCAGGATTCTCACAAAGAAACATTCTTAATGTAGTCCTTCTATTACTTAGAGCATCTAAGAAAAAAATTCCTTATATTGCCCTGAAATACAAATCAAACTCTTGCTTTCCTTGCCAATTATTCCCCTGTATCACCTTCTGAAACACCTAGTTTTCCAAAAGTATATATGAAATGAAGCAATTTTAGAATCATTTTGCTTGACTATTAACTGTGAAGCCATTTTTACAATGATAACAGAATTCTAATATTTTTATAATGCTGTTTAGCTTCATTTTTTTCCTAACTTACCTTCACAATTACAGTTAGGTAGTAAGATAAAAAACTCAAATTTTATACCTGCCTGAGTTAATTAAAAATAAAGAAAGAACCAAAGATACCTTACAGATAATATATTCCAGGATTAAAATCTAGTTTACCCACCACCTCCACCAACAAATTATAGTTGTTTCCCACTAACAACAGTCAAACAATTTAGTACTTCCTGTAGAAATATTCCAATGAAGTTCATGATGATTCTCTTTCTTCACTGAACAGGCCAAGTTTTTTGTAACTCTTTGGGTCTACAGTCACCAGTTTCTAAAGGGCACACCATACCTCCACACGTTCTTTAACTGAATGAGGATCTTGGACTATTTTCATAGTATGGGCAGATTTAACACAAAAAAATGTCCTCTGAGAAACAGCCTACCTCCCCTTCCTGTGTATGGACAGCCATACACTTTTTGTTGAGACATCTATGCTTCATCCAGTCAGTCTCATCAAGTACTCAATTTCCATGTTCTTACTCATATTCACTGCACCTGTGCACTGATGTCCAGCTTCAATGGAATCAAATGCACCTGTAACAACCCATGCAAACCTTGATGATTCACTGCCTTCACTCAATAGTCTGACATAGTGAATAGCTACAGAACAAAACTGCTAAGTACTTTCCATTATAGGTGAAAATGGAAGCCCAGAATTAATTTCTACCTCTTATTTAGGGTCATTCTGGTTTCTTTTAAAACACTAAAACAATTTTTTAAATGTATATACTGTAGCCTTGACAGTTGAACTAAAATTAAATAAAAACTGATTTTACTCAGTATCTTTCTGTGCAAATATAGATCTTTATCCTTAGAAAAAACATTTTTCTCATCGATTAAATCTGCAAAGTAAAAAACAAAAATACAGAACACTAAGCACATGTTAGGGGAAAAAAAACTGGAAAAAGATGAGAAAATTAAACCTAAAACCAGCATAAGTAAGGGTATAATAAAGATTAGATTGGGGAACTAATAAAATAGAAAAGGGGGGTGGGAAATCAACAAATCGAAAACTTGGCCTTCGGAAAAGATGGACAAAAGTGCCAAACCTTTAGCTAGACTGACCAAGAAAAAAAGAAGACTCAAGTTATTAAAATTAAAAATTAAAGAAGAGACATTACTTACTACTGACTGGAAAGAAAATGATTATAAAGGAATATGATGAACATATATGCCAACACTGGATAACTTAAATGGACAAATTTCTAGAAACACAAATTTCAGAAACCAAATAAGAAGAAATAGAAGATATAAATAAACCAATAACAAGTAAAGAGTTTCAACAGGTAATCAAAAACTACCCACAAAGAATCCTACCAAATATTTAATACCAATCTTCATAAACTTTTCAAAAAAAAAAACAGGAGAGAACACTTCCCAACTCATTATAAGGCCATTATTACCCTGATAACAAAACCAGACAAAGACATCATAAGAAAACTACAGTCCAGTATCTGTTAGAAATACAGATGCAGGGCTTCCCTGGTGGCGCAGTGGTTGAGAGTCCGCCTGCCGATGCAGGGGACACGGGTTCGTGCCCCAGTTCGGGAAGATCCCACATGCCGCGGAGTGGCTGGGCCCTTGAGCCATGGCCGCTGAGCTTGAGCGTCCGGAGCCTGTGCTCCGCAACGGGAGAGGCCACAACAGTGAGAGGCCCGCGTACCGCAAAAAAAAAAAAAAAAAAAAAAAAAAGAAATACAGATGCAAAAGTCCTTAATAAAATACCAGCAAATTGAACCTAGCAACATATATAAAGAATTATATAGCACAACCAAGTGGGTTTTATCCCACTAATGCAAGGTTGTTTAACATCTGAAAATCATTTAATGTAATACACAATATCAACAGAATAAAAACAATAAACACATGATCATCTAAATAGACAAAGAAAAACCATTTGACTCAATCCAACACCCTTTCACAATAAAAATGCTCAACAAACTAGGAGTAGCAGGGAACTTGCTCAACATTACAAAGGGCATATACAAAAAAACCCATAGTTAACACAGTATTTAATGGAGAAAGACTAGATGTTTTCCCACGGAGATCAAGAACAAAACAAAAATGTCAATTCTCATCATTTCTATTCAACACTGACGGGAGGTTCTAGACAGGGCAATTAGTCAAGAAAATGAATAAAAAGGATACAAACTGGAAAGGAAGAAATAAAATCTATTTGCAGATGACAGAAATTCATTACACCAACTATAACAACTAATAAACAAGTTGATCAAGGTTACAGAATATAAGAACAATATACAAAAATCTACCGTATTTTATATACTAGCAATAAAAAAACCTGAAAACTAAATTTAAGAAAATAATTCCAATCCGAAGAACACAAAAACACTAATCCAAAAAAGATAGATGCACCCCTATGTTCACTGCAGGATTATTTACAATAGCCAAAATATGGAAACAACTTAGATGTCCATCAATGGATGAATGGATAAAGATGTGGTGTATATATACAATGCACTATTTACTCAGCCATAATGAAGTCTTACCATTTGCAACAACACGGATGGACCTCGACGGTATTATGCTAAGTGAAATAAATCAGAGACAAATGTCACATGATTGCACTCATATGTGGAATCTTAAAAAAATTTTTAAAAACAACAAAAACAAAACAAAACAAAAACAAACTCAGACACAGAAAACAGATTAGTGGTTACCAGAAGGGAAGGTGGTTAGGGGGTGGGTGTGAAACGGGTGAAGGTGGGGTGGGGGCGTCAACTGTATGGTGATGGATGGTAACTAGGCCTGTAGTGGTGAACAATTTATAGTGTACACAGATATCAAATTATAATTGGCCCTATATAAGTTTCAGGATGTACACCTAAAACTATATAATAAAAAAAAGAAAGAAAATACTTCCATCTAGCATAGCATAAAAAAATAAAATACTTAGGAATAAATCTAACAAAAGATGTATAAGACTCATAAACTGAAAACTACAAAAAAAAATTGTTGAAAGAAATTAAAGACAATCTAAATAAATGGAAAATTTCCAATGTTCATAGACTGAAAGTCTTAATAGTGTTAAGATGGAAATACTTCCCAAAGTGATCTACAGATTCAATGCAATCCCTATAAAATCCCAGCTGGCTTCTTTGTAGAAGCTGAAAAACTGATCCTAAAATTCATATGGAAATAAAATAAATCTTTAATGGCCAAAAGAATATTAAAAAAAAAAAAACTAGAAAGATTCACACTTCCTAATTTCAAAATTTACCCCAAAGCTACAGTAATCAAGACAGTGTGATACTAGCCTAAGGACAGACATACAGATCAGTGGAACAGAAATGAGAGTCCAGAAATGAACCCTCACATTTATGATCAATTTACTTTCAACAAGGCTATCAAGACTTTCAATGGAAAAAAAAAAAACAAATGGTGCTGGGAAACTGGACAAACACATGCAAAGGAATGAAGCTGGGCTCCCACCTCACACCATATACAAAAATGAACACAAAATGAATCAAAGACTTTAATGTAAGAACCAAAAGTATAAAACTCTTAGAAGTAAATATGTGTAAATCTTCATGACCCCGAATTTGGAAATAGGTTTCTTATATACAACACAGAAGCATAAGCAACACAAGAGAAAAAAGATAAAATGGGCTTCATCAAGACACTTTTAAGAAAGTGAAAAGACAATCCACAGAACGGTAGAAAATATTCTCAAATCATATATCTGATAAGAAACTTGTACCTAGAATATATTTAAAAATATTGCAACTAATAATGAAGAGACAAATAACCCAATTAAAAACTGGGAGAAGAACCTGAACTGACGTTTCTCCAGGGAAGATATACAAATGGCCAACAAGCACTTGAAATAATGCTCAAAATAATCAGTCATCAAGGAAATGCAAACGAAAACCACAAGGAGATACCACTTCACACCCACTAGGATGGCCATAATCAAATATCATATAATAACAAGTGGATTGTTGGTGAGGATGTATAGAAATCAGAATCCTTATACACTGCTTGTGGGAATGTAAAATGATGAAGGTACTTCGGAAAAGAGTCTGACAGTTTTTGAAAAGTTTAAACATGGAGTTACCATTTGACCTAGCAATTCCACTCCCAGGTATACACACCCAAGAGAAATGAAAACATGTACATGCAAAAACTAGTACACAAATGTTCACAGCATTATTCGTACCAAAAGGTACAAACAACCAAAATGTCCCTCAACTGATAGATAAAATGTAGTATAGCCATATAACTGGACATTATTTGGACATAAAAGGGGATGAAGTACTCATGCTACCACATAGGTGAAAATATTTATGCTAAGTATAAGAAGCTAGAGAAAAAAAGGCCACATATTGTTTGATTCTGTTTGTATGAAATACCCAGAATAGGCAAATCCATAAACAGAAAGTAGACTAGTGGCTGCCTGATTGGGGGAGTGCGGCAGGCAGATATGAATGGGGTTTCTTTTTCGGGTGATGAAAATTTTCTAAAATTACTGTGGTGATGGTTGCAAAACTCTGAATATACTAAAAATCAGTGAATTTGTAAACTTCAAATAGGTCAATTTTATTGTATGTGAACTGCATCTCAATAAAGCTATTAAGAGAACAACAAAGATACTGGGGGTAAGCTGCTGACGCTAAGTGGTAGAGGCCAAGGACACTGCCAAATATCCTGTGACGCACAGGACAGCCCCTAGAATTACGCAGCCCAACATGTTGGTGACGCAGTTCTTTGCTGTGGGGGGCTGTCCTGTGCACTGAAGAGTGTTCAGCAGCGTCCCGGGCTCCACCCACATTAGGTATCAGTAGCACACCCACCAGGCTGACAACCAAAACATCTCCAGCCATTGCAGAATGTCCCCTGGGGGACAAAATTCCCTCCCCGCCCCACCTTGAGAAGCACTGCTCAAGAGGAAGAGGACTTTCCAAACTGTTTCTAAAACAATAGGTGAACTCCCACAATAGAAATAAAGATCAGCAAATCTGGTTACATTAAATTTTAGCTTATGTTTTAAAAAAAAATCTCATTAGAAAAGCAAACATAAGAAAAGAAAATATTTAACACTGCTTAATGCTGGTGAGGGCACAGTGAACCTTTCACACACTTTGGTAGTGGCAATACAAATTGATGTTTACAAGAATAACAAAATGTTCACACCTTTTACCCATTAATTTATTCTGAGAATTTATGAGACAAAAATCCTAAGTAAAGCTATGTGTACAAAGAAATACTTTTTTAACTGCAAAAACTTTGAAAATCAAAGTTCAGCTGGAGGTATGATTTTGATAAAAGACTATGCTGTCACTAAAAAGAAGATATTGAAGACTACACAATAACACATTAAGTGCTTGTGAAATTGCTGGGGGGAAAAAACCAAAATATTTATGGTCAAAATTCACAATTTAAAATGCTGGAGACATTTTTTAAATATACTTTTTGACACTTGTACTATATCCTAAGCTAACTTCAAAAGATAATTTTATTTTCATGGTACCTGACATGGATTATTCTTTAAGACTTGGAAGTTTACAAAAATATAATTGTTTAGCAGCCTTAACCTCTTTGAAATCCTTCGAGAGTTAAAATGCAGCCCTTAGCTAAAAACAGGACTCACTGCTGATTAGAAATATGCAAATTTTAAAACGCCCTCTTGAGTAATCACAAATATGTGACCAGAATGATTTGAGAAGGATTTCCCATACTTGTACATTTTTTCTCACTATACTAAGTTCTGACAACTTAAACTCAATTTTCTGTAGCTTAATTCAATTCTCAAAAACACATGGTAAACATTCCTGCTGCGTGCTCAAAGATGAACACTAAAGAGATGTCAAAGGTTCGCATATAGATGAATGCATTCTCACTGCCTTCTTTAAAAATGCCATTTCCAAGCTTTATAAAATAAAATACCAACAAATGCTTAACACCTTTAAGATGGTAATTTTGGATCAATATTGGAGGGATTTTTTTTTTTAAGTCTATGCCTCTTATGAAAACTGAGAAAGCCAGTGAAAGCCCAGTGATAGCTTAAGAGGAACAAATTCTGTAAGGAATTCTGTAAGGAACAAATTCTGTCTTCAGTACTTGCTATAAGACAGTGTTACAAAAGCACTACTCTATTCTCATTCACATACATGTTCTTTATTATTTCTGACATTTTATCTCATCTTTCTTCTCTGTCACCCTTGCCTAAATGAGTAAGAGAAGAATTTTGGCAAATGCTCATTTAAATAACCTACAAAAATTACTGGTAGGCACTGCTACATGTTTTCATATGAATCAATCACTATAAAAAAATCAATAGAAAAAATCAATTGCAGAAAAAAAATCGATAGCAGTACCATTGCAATCAAATAAAGCATACTACAGACATTAAATAATTGTTAAGTTTTGTTTGTTTGTTTGTTTGTTTTAATGTAAATGACACTTTTTACTAGTCGGGTACTATAGGTCTCTTTCCCGAAGTGGGGATCTGCCCAACTGGCAAGGAAACTGGGTGCACCGATGGTAGGAACAGAGTACAGAAGTTCTGTTAGCCATCCTCAGCCACTCCCCTCTAGATATTATCAGTTGTCCCTTTTAGTTTATGAAACCTGCTGCCAAAGGAAGAAAGTGTCAATCAGTTATACCTAACACTGACTTTTTTCAATATTTTATTATTCACAATTATTACTAATTTACAAATAATTATGGGTCAAAACTAAATAAACATAAAGTGATATAGGTTTAACTAAAAATATTTTAGCATTTCTAATAAAATCTTGTCCTTATCCACTAGTAACTTTCAAAAACTGATTACAGAAAAGAACATAGATTTCAGACCTTAAGAAATAAGAAGCAATGCTTGGAAACAGAAGTATAACTATTTTCTATTAACTTTTAATTTTCTAATTATCTAATATAAAACCAAGTCTATTTCCTAATTTTAAAAAGCAGAAAGTGATTCTCTTCATTCGAAAACTAGCTAAAACTACATTAAAATGTAGCCTATTAGTTAAAACTAACAGCGCCAAATGACATTTTACTGTTGCAGTAACAATTTTCCATGCTCTAACTTTATTTTATTTTTATTATTTTTTTTGTGTGTGTGGTACACGGGCCTCTCACTGTTGTGGCCTCTCCCGTTGCGGAGCACAGGCTCCGGACGCGCAGGCTCAGCGGCCATGGCTCACGGGCCCAGCCACTCCGCGGCATGTGGGATCTTCCCAGACTGGGGCACAAACCCGTATCCCCTGCATCAGCAAGCGGACTCTCAACCACTACACCAACAGGGAAGCCCCATGCTCTAACTTTAAAAGCAAGCATAACGAATTTAAAAATCCAGTCATACCATAAAATAATAGATAATTAATCATGAAATAGTTAAATACAGACCTCTGGTGACAATAGGTCAAACTTAAAATCCCACTATAAAAGTATACCCATTAAAAACAACAATCTTTATTTTAGTGCTTTGATAAACCCTTTACTCGGTAAATTTCAGATTGACATTTCCTTTGATACTACTTATAGTACATGCATACAATTTCAGTTCATCTATTATTAGACTAAGGTGCACACTATAACTAGAATAGAGAAAATGAATCATAGCATATTATTTACATGGAAATCTTTCTGTAATAATTAAGTTAGTAAAAAGACTACAGCAAATTGAATAAAGACCAAATTTTACCTTTTCTGTATTGTAATATAAAGATTTCAAAGTAGTAAACAAGGGTGGGCAGCCTTTACTGAAGTGAACCCTCAGGAACTTATCCATTAGTTCTCTAAATTTTTCACCTAGAAACAGAAGTGTACTTTGTTATACTTCAACTGATGCAAACAGTTCGCAAAATTATTTCATAAATAAAAATAAAACTCTTTCAGAAACAATGATTCCCCTATCCAATGTTTAAACCCAAAAAGTCAGTCAGCATTATTTGTTACCGCCAAAAAGCATAACACCAAATATCTCGGTTCGGTTGGCAAGTGTGTTTTCCCTAGATGCAGATTCAAAATATCTTCAAGGAACACTTCAAAAGATAGGTAAACAAAATGACTGTGCAGCTTTGAGGAAAAGTAACCTACTATCTATTCTGAATACAGTCCCCATAGGAAGTATCTTTCCTAATCTCACTGACCAGCAGAGGCTCAATCCTACTATCTCAATCCTACATCTCAGAAGGCACTCTGCAAACTATATAAGGATTCTACTGTAACCAGCACTATATTTAAGTAGCAGTCAAAATATCTTTTTAAACACTAACACGGTATTTACAAATGTTTTCCGAATCAACTAGTGATTTATTTCAACAGTCATTCATTCCACAATCATCTATCAAGCACCTACTATGTGCCAGGCATTGTTCTAGGTATCCAGGATATAGCCGTGATTAAAACAAACAAATTTTTTAAAATTCTGCCCTCATGGAAATTATTAACATTCTAGTGGGTGAGATAGACAATAAGTAAAATAACATCCATAAGACATCAGACAGAGCCCTGAGGCATGCTAACATTAGAATTAAATAAATACCCTATTTGTACATCAAGTAAATAAATCTCCTATTATTGCTAAACCCTTACCAAAAAGTTTCAGTGTCACTTTTTAAAGGCAGAAAAAATTGAAAAAAATTAATTTTAAATACAAAAGCTCTAACTTTTTGACAATACAGGTTAATATGTAAGGACATGGATTTGCCCACTCAAAAGAAAAAAAAAAGGTACATATATGTCATGAATGTTTTAAGCTAAAGTAAGACTACTGAAATAACCTTTCTTAAGGTTTCTTTATGAATCACATTTTACCAAAATACTCAACAACCCAAGTGATTATTTTTATTTGTTGTGACTGACACTACTGAACAAAACATGCATACACAACATATTACAGATGTCATAAATATTAAGAGGAGAAATTTAAATTTTATTGAGTGAAAATTTTATCTAATATAAAAACAGGATCAACATTTGTTACCTCAACTTACTATGAAGACTGTTTCCAGATGATCTCTAATCTTTATAACAGGAAGTGCTGGAAAGATTTGATCTCTAAAACTACTTTTGAATTTTAAGGAAGTAATCATGTATATTCAACCCAGAGTGGTATTTTGTGTTCCTTCAGTATACTTTGTATATAATCTTTTGAAAATCACAGATTATCAAGACTGCACAAAATTTCACTCTGGTTTAAATATACATCATTACTTCCTTAAAAATCAAAAAGTTTCAGAGATCAGATCTTTCCAGCACTTTCTCTGATATAAAGCAAAGATTAACAGTATTGTGGCAGGCAGTCAGGGATGTTGTTGCTTACTTCGTGTGACACTGTCCACTAAAAACCTCAATTTCTCCACTGTAAGATGACGGTAACACCACCAGCCTCAACAGTACTCTTTCTCACACAAGATGAAAAGTATACAGCATAAGCACACAGCAACCACTCAATAAATGTTGTCTATCATGTACACCTTGACATCTGATAGCTATTGTATTTCTATAGTTAAGAATGTTTTCCACATTTGCTATCATCATCTACTGAGAAAACATGCATTTTTATCTTCATGTCAGAGGCTACTCTGAACTCCTCTTCAACTTTCTCAATCTATTTAGATCATACTGGCAATTTTACTTAAAAGACAATGTACTCAGCTCTCAAGTATCCACTATATTGGAAGCCTCTTCTCCCATTAAACTTTTATTTCAACTGTGCAGCTAGCTATGATAAAGAATGAGGAAGGTCTTATATACTGATATAGGACTGAATTCCAGATACAGAGTTAAGTGAAAAGGAAAACAAGATGCAGAACAATCGATGTCACTTTTGTACAAAACGGGGAGGAGAAAGGAAAACTATACATAAACCCTCAAACACAGACTTTCGCTTGTATATGCAAAATGTATTTCTGGAAGAGTTAAACCATCTACGAGTAACAATGGCTGTCTCTGGGGAAGTAAACTTGGTGGCCACAGGACAGAGACACAGAAAAGACTTTTCAGTTAAAACCTGTTTTGCACCCTTTTATTCAGAACTGTATGAATGCACTGTCTAAACCAGAAGCCTGCACAGCTACTCAACTGCTCAGTCACACACTATATCCCAAAATTACTTACTATTTACCCATCTCATAATTTTTTTCTTTATATATAAGAAAAACTGTTTCACAAAAATAAATAACCTCCCTTCTTCCTAACTATTTTAAAATAATTCCTTAGTACCCCCACAGTCTTTCCTTTAGGGGGAAAAAAAAGCCATCTATCAATCATTATGTGCCATAATGACTCGGCCATAAAAAAGGAACAAAACTGGGTCATTTGTAGAGACATGGATGGATCTAGAGACTGTCATACAGAGTGAAGTAAGTCAGAAAGAGAAAAACAAATATCGTATATTAATGCATATATGTGGAACCTAGAAAAATGGTACAGATGAACCGGCTTGTAGGACAGAAATAGAGACCCAGATGTAAAGAACAAACATATGGGCAACAAGGGGGGAAAGTGGGGAAGGGCTGGTGGTGGTGAGATGAACTGGGAGATTGGGATTGACATATATACACTAATATGTATAAAATGCATAACTGATAAGAACCTGCTGTATAAAAAAATAAAATTCTAAAATTAAAAAAAATCATCATGTGTCTGTTTAGCACTGCAGCTTGTAAAACAAGTTATCTGACTACAGAGATGCTATGCTAATTCTTCACTAGATGTAGTACAGATTCACAAAAAAACTGATATCCCAAAAACCACCGCTAAAATAATGAACATAAACAGCAAGATCAGACTGTATCTGATAACCTGGGAATTTACTCTAAATAATGGTGCATGTTTTCACTACAAAAAAGAAATGATAATCATGTGACCTACTGGAGGTGTTAGTTAACACTACAGTGATAATAATGTTGGAATATATAAATGTATCAATCAATACATCATACACCTTAAACTTACACATTGTATGTCAACTATATCTCAATAAAAAATAAAAACAATCCAATGAAACAAAAATAAAATAGGAGCAAAATGTGATTAGCATTCTCGTTTAATACTCTGGATTATCTCCTTCCCTCTTTCTCCCTCCTTGGCCAGTGAAGACTAATAGATCACGATGAATTAAACTAGTTATTTTGAAAAGCACTGCTTTCACAGCACTTAATATTTCAGGCTGTTGGAGAATCTCCCCAGGACTTTGGCTGTTCACTAATCTGTAGGTAATAAACATTTTTATCTAAAAACCAGTAAGCCTTTTTCAAAACTTGCATTCTCAAGTTCCATCATGTTTCTTGAAAAAGATCTTATTGCCTAAGATACCTTTCTTATTACACATAAAAATATTTCTAAACATGCAAAAAAACTTCATGAAGTATTCAGCTGTTGCACAGGTACAATTAAGTAGTTGCACAATTTTATATATGGTCCCCAGAGCTTTGTAAATACATGTATGTTAGAACCTCAAATGATGCTGACCTTGAAGCCCAAGCGGTCAAGACCCCTCAGCTGAGGCCTAGCTTGTAAAAAGATCCTTTTAGCATTTCAAAGACAATGTCCTAGAGCGTCCAGAATGATTCCACTTTAACCCAAATCACACTGTACATTCAACAACTGGCTCCAGGTTATCTTTCAGTAAAAATATACTTCCTACCTTATACACAAAAGGCCACCTATGGTATGATTCCAATTATACAAAATGTCCAAAACCAGCAAGTCCACAGGTACAGAAAGTTAGGTTAGTGGTTGCCTGGTGCAGGGGTTGGGGGCTGGGAGTGACTGCTAATGGACATGAGTTTTCTTCTTGGAGTGACGAAAATTTCCTGAAACCAGGGAGTGATGATGGTTGTGCAACTCTCTGAGCACTTTAAAACACTGAGTTGCACACTTTAAAAAGTGCATTTTATGGTATGTGAGTTATATTTCAACAGGCTGTTATTTTTTTTTAAAAGGAGATACAGAAATGTGAGCTCGAGCATCTTCCAGGAAACACTTTTACTAGGGAAATGCTCCTCTCTGCACAGTACATCCCACCTTGGAAATTCACAGCTCATATACTGAAAGTTCTAGGAAGTCCTGCAGAAACCTGATTGTTGGGTTTAACCAAAAGTTTCCCAAACTCATTTGACTGAAGAACATCTCAGTACACAGGCATCCTCCCCACCAAGCCGATTAACATCCACTGGGACGTAATGTTCCCTGGAAAACATTAGGAAATCTGCCTACTTCACAAAGCCGAAACAAAACAGGGAGGATCAGAATACTATTCATCGTTTACATAAATGAAAGGCACTATTTATTTTTAAATAAATTTGTATCTACTGTCTAACCCAGTACACTTCTAAGAGGTATTTCATGTATTTTAAAAGTCAAATAAAAAGCTTTTAATTCCCATTAATCTTTTGATAAAAAGAAAATAACACAATTATTTAAACAAATATTTCCATTGTAAATGAGAATTCATAGAAAATACACTCCCCCCTTCGCCCCATGCCTAGAATAGAGATTTTTAAGTTATATTAGCATTCTAGGGTCTGACTTGTATCAAAAGACATGCCAGAAGTCCCAATAAATAATTCATAATATAGAGCACTTACAACTAAAAATAAAAGATGACTTTAAGAAAAAGGCACAATTTTGCATAAAATCATCAACAAAGTCATTAACTGAAGAGCTAATATACTCTTTACCTCCTATAAGCTCAATAGCAAATGAGTTCAGCTACATGCTACAACTCAGATCAAGGTCATGAATATACTATTGTTCAATAGAAGCAAATCATAGAATACATACCACAGTGCTCCAATTTACATAAAGGACAAAAGCAGGCTTTTGTTTTTATTTCTAGAGATACAAAATACATGGAGCTCTACAAAAACAATAGCATGATAAAAGGCAAATTTCAAGAATGCAATCAACTCTGAGGAAAGAGGGCCTTGCACAGCATTGGTGATATTCTTTAACACTGTGGTGGGCACAAAGAGCTCACAACTTTTTCTTTGAATTTATGTCCTAAAAAGAAGATCCAGAATGTCAAAACTTCTACCACTTAAATCACAATACCTCACATATAATTTGTAATCAATTCTAAGGAATTTAATTTACCTTCTAAATATGCTGTTTACTTTTTAAAGTCACATAAGAAAAACAATTTTATATAAATAACTTCTGACACTTAAAACCAACATAAAGCTAACAATGTAAATACTCTTAACAACATATGCGTAACAAATAAATAACTGATCACTCCCACCCCCAAGACTGGTGTAGATGTAAACTCTATTCCAGAAACAAGCTTTTAAAATATGAATGGTGTTGAGTAATTTCAACAAGTAATTATTAGTGTTACAAAAGATATCCTAATATTACCTGGGACAAGATTCAAAGGTATTCTTCTAGGTGAAATTGCTCTGGGGTGCTGCTTACTAATTTCTTCATAAATTTGAAGCCTCTCTTCTAAAGTGCCTATTATCAGTAAATATGCGTCAGATTCAAAGCATCAAAACTTTTATCTATGATAAAATGCTAATAAACTTTAAAAATTATGTTATAAATTAAAAATCACATTATCAATATTAAAGCTGCTCTCAATTTTTGTAAGAATGACATTAAAAACTCTGTGGCAATGAAATAATCATTAAATCACCATTTTAAACCCAAAGTCCAGAGAAAACCAAAATTTCACCACAACAGATTCTACATCCAACTCAAATCATATACACACAAGACAGACTGAAGATACACTGCACTTCTCTGATATTCCTGCATGCACAACCCACGAAAAAGAAAATGTTCCTTTATAACATACCTTACATAAATCCTCTAACCCAATATAACCCACATAAACCCAACAAAAGTCTATAACGCCTATTGATAGGCTTAAAGAAGCAATAGTTTTAGGGTCATGAATGCAATATTTTAAAAGATGAACTAAGTTTCTAAGGAAGTTTGACACTTAAAATCTTCAGTGAAACTCTATTACAAAGAACTCCATTAGTTCATATCCCTGTCCAAGTACCAAAAAAAAGAACCCCATCAGAACAGACTTTTAAAGTGGCAATTACTTCTCCCAAATATTATGATATAAAATATACTTCTAACAGAAAGTTATATCTTCCCTGTCAAGACCAACCTAATTTTATAGTACTAAATACAGGATCTATATGTAAACTACATTAACAATATGCAGAATCGGATCTGGGTCTAGTTTATTATTCTAAAATAATATCCAGCATAATTTACAAAGAGAGATTACATGTATTATTTTATATAAGCAATAAGATAACTTACAGCAGAATTTTTAAGAAAAGGCAAACCCATTTCTAAACTATAAGGTTCTAGGTGGATTTTAATTCAGACCACAGAAATATAATTATTATAAAAATAACCCTTGGTGCTAGCAATCAAGCCACCATAAATGTAGTGTTCAGTATCAAGATTATAAACACAGCACTTTAAAAAGTAAAGTCCGATTTTGTTTAGACTCCTTCCTTCCCCCAGTAATACAGTTTGGAGCTCCAATGTGGTTGAATTTTAAAAACTGGGATATGTGAAAAATTATTTTCACATTCTGTTAATGATTTGGAGACTTCATGAAATATTAAGGACGCTTATACTAAAATTTACAAGAAGCCTATTGCATATTTTTAAAAAGCAGTTCTCATATTTATACCTAATCTTAGAGAATGAGACGAACTATGAGTATAAAAAACATTTTCCCACTAACCCAGATAAAGCTAGTCTTATAAATGTAGTTACATTAAGACAAAAGCCAAACCATTTCAATGACCTGTTTGAAGTCACAAGTTGGAGCTCCAGAACCTACCATGGGGGAGGAAAAGGTCCTAAGGAACCTAAAAACATAGTTTTATAATCAATATATTTTACAGTAAGCATGGATCCTGATATATGGAACATATTATTCATTTTACTAAAGCAGTTAAGTGATTAACATGCCAGTAACTGGTAGTTTAAAGAAAAATCAGTTATCTCACATTTCCAACCTTCAGACATATGACTTTTGTCCTGTTTTTTTTTTTAAAGACAGACTATTGATCTAATCAATATTTTAATTTTCATTATTTTCTTTAAAACAATTATTTAAGGAACTTTTAAAAATAATTTGTGATATAAAATTTTAAATACACACAGAAAACCTGGATTCATGTATACATGTGATTAAGATACAACAAATAAATTTTTCTCATAGCTCTTCCTACTATAAATGAATATGGGTAGCTACCTACTTACCATAATTTTTAAATTTAAAAATTCTGCTGTTTCAACACCCTCGGGTTTCATAATTATTTCAGCCATATACTTACTTACCCGTGACTAAATATGATTTTAGCAATATTAAAGACATTTAATTATGAGAAATTAGGGAAAATTTAGAATACTATTCTAGATTTCTGAAAAGGGTCAAGGTTATCAAATTTCAAAAGAAGATGTATACAATTTATTCTACACAAATTAGCCTAGTTTGAAAGTAAAAGAATAGTTTTTATGTTGATGCTATATACAACGTACTCTGAGCAACATTTCTTTGGCCCAATTCTTATTCTTAGAGATTGACAGTAACAGTCCTCTAATTCTTTAAAAATACTAAATAATTATGACATTTCCCAGAAAGGGAATGCCAATTTTCTTCCCCACCACTCTAGTTAGTGTAAATTGGTAACATTTTAATGGATCAAGAAACCTAAAATAATCTGTAAGCATTTATCACTTAAATATAAATATCTGAATTCATTTTCACTCCCATGTTTAACCTGTAACTTCCTAAATGGAAACATGAATGCTAAAACTAAAAATATGCATCCTCAAATATTCTTACAACTTTATATTTTACTATACTTCAAACACCAGCTAAAGGCTTCCCTGGTGGCACAGTGGTTGAGAATCCACCTGCCAATGAAGCGGAGACAGGTTTGATCTCTGGTCCGGGAAGATCCCACATGCCGCGGAGCAACTAAACTAAGCCCGTGCGTCACAACTACTGAGTCTGCACTCCAGAGCCCGCGAGCCACAACTACTGAAGCCCGCACCCCTAGAGTCCGTGCTCCGCAACAAGAGAAGCCCCTGCTCACCGCAACTAGAGAAAAAGCCCACGCGCAGCAACGAAGCCCCAACGCAGTCAAAAATAAATAATTATAAAAAAAAAAAAACTACCTAAGAGAAGGTAGGAGAAAAATCATTACATACTAAGTTGTAGAGCTTTTTCCAAGCCTTCATAGTAACACCAATTTTCTGCATTCCGATCAATCAAGTTTTTGAATACTTCGCTCGCTTCTTTTAATCGTCCCAATTTCAACAGCATTTCCCCTAAAATTAAGTTTAAATGTCACATTCATTTTGCTTAAACATTAAATACCTTTCTAATCCCAGAGATTTCACTAAGCATTATTAGTATAATAGATGTTTATGAAAGACAACTGTATGGTGCTTCCCTTTAGGGCTTGTTGCAGTTTAAATAACTAAACATAGATTAATTCACAGCTTGTCTTCAGAAATGAACCTTCATTTACACATTCTATTATACTAACATTCATTTTTGGCTCCCTCCCACACCATATATATGATATTAACTTGTTAGTAAAATATCTTTGCATTATGCACATTTTTGTACACCCTTTAAAGTAACTAAAGTTACCTTATATATAGATTGGTAAATAATTCTAATGAAATATCGCTGCCTTCCTACTGCAAGATTTTTAATGTACTTTTCCTAATCAATTCTTATGTTAAACAATTCTCCATTCAATTCTCTTACTGTCCTTTCCAGGTCACTAAAACTGGAGAAGTTTAACTCACAAAACAATGACACTAAATACCACTTCGCAGCAAGAAACTACACAAACCATGTTCACATGTGGGTCACCTCTAAGACTCAATTTCTTTTACTAAGCCGTACAAATTGAAAGTGGGTATGGGAAATGGGAATCTAAATTTCTCAGATAGGGATTTCCTTGGCGGTCCAGTGGTTAAGACTCCACACTTCCACTGCAGGGGGCACGGGTTCAATCCGTTGTGGGGGAACTAAGATCCTGCAAGCCACACGGCGCAGCCAAAATAAATAAATAACGAACTTTTCAGATAAAATGGAAAGCATACCTAATCAAGATAAAAGGGAGAATCTCAAAAAATATATCTCAACTTTCTATCCCTAAGCTTTCCCACTCCCTACAGAATCTGTTTCAAACAACCCTTTGAAATGTCTTCAGTCATACATACTATTTCAGCTTTCATCATCATCATATTACAGTGATTATTATATATATCATTTTACTATTTATTTTACTATATTGTAATTACTTAAGCTCTACAGTAAGACTAACTAGGTGTAACTACCAGTTTTACCACTTTCTAGCTCTGTGACTTTGAATAACTTACAAAACTTCCAATTTCCATTTCCTTACCTGCAAAATATCAACTACATCAGTCTGTTTTTATGATAATCAACTGAAATAATGTACTTAAAATGGTCAGCACACTACTTGGTACAAAGTGAACACACATAAACATTTACTAGTTAAAACCATAAACAGTACATTAAACTTAAACTATACTTGAATTCAAAAAATAATAAAAGGAGAAAAAAAGAACTATGATCGTGCCCCATTCCTCCACAACAGTAGAGGATAGCAGTTAAAAGGACTCATGAAAAGACATGAAAGAAACTTAAATGCATGTTGCTAAGTGAAAGAAGCCAATCTGAAAAGGCTACATACTGTATGCTTCCACCTCTAATACATTCTGTAAAAGGCACAACTATGGAGACAGTAAAAGGATTACTGGTTGCCGAGGGTTGGGGGCAAGGAGAAACAGGCCGAGCAGAGGATTTTTAGGGCAGTGAAACTACTCTGTATGATACTATAAGGGCAGTATGTAAAATGTCATCATACATTTTTTAAAACCTAGAGGGTATACAACACCAAGAATGAACCCAAATGTAAACGACAGGCTTGGGGGGATGGGGGGTGCGGGTAGGAGGAACTGTGCACGTGCAGGGACAGAGGGTATAGAGGAAATCTTTGTACCTTCCACTCAGTTTTTTTTTTTTTTTTTTTTTTTTTTGCGGTACGCGGGCCTCTCACTGTTGTGGCCTCTCCCGTTGCGGAGCACAGGCTCTGGATGCGCAGGCTCAGCGGCCATGGCTCACGGGCCCAGCCGCTCCGCGGCATATGGGATCCTCCCAGACCGGGGCACGAACCCGTATCCCCTGCATCAGCAGGCGGACTCTCAACCACTGCGCCACCAGGGAGGCCCTCTTCCACTCAGTTTTGCTGTGAACCTAGAACTGCTCTAAAAAATAAAGTCTATTTAAATTAAAAAAAAAAAAAGTAAAGGCTCTGAAGTCAGAAAGATATTTTTAGAAATTAACTCTACCTGCTGAAAGGCTGGGCAACTTGGGCAAGTCCTTAACCTCTCTTAGTTTCTTCAAATATAAAAAGGGACAATAAGTAATACCCATGTTAGAGGTGCTAAAAAATTAAGTGAAATTAAGCAGTTTAAGCAATTACCATACTGTGAAGCACAGAAGAGTAAATAAACCTTAGCTAGTATTTTTAAGCTTTAGAAGTCCTGCAACTACATGAGATTTTAGTTTTAAACTAATTATTTATTTAGATGGACATTCTATTTAATACGGTGTTGCTCAGGAAATGGGTAATTGATGAGCAAAGCTATGTATAAAAAAGAAAATTTGTTTGACTTTGTTGAAAAACATTCTTAACAAACTATTTCTCAGAATCCTGTCTTCTTAATTAGCCCATAATGAAAATAAATGAATCTTGCTTTCATGAGGATCCCAGGTGTCATTTACTCTTCTCATTTTACTATATATGGAGATAAATACTGGGGGAGGGGGTTGAATATGAAGGCAGTATAACATACTGCTTAAGAAAATGGAATCTGGAGTCAAAATCCCTGCACTCAAATCCAGCACTACCCAGATTACTTAGCTGTGTGACTCTGGGCAAGTCACTTACCTCTCTCTGTTCCTCAGTTCCTGATCTCTAAAATGGATGTAACAACTACATCATAGGATTGTTATGAAGATTACATTAATTTTATTATTAAGCCATTACATTAATTAATAATGGCTTAATAATAAAGTGTTCAGAACATTGCCTGATATATAGTAAGTCTCATTTAAGTGTTCGGACATAATAAAGTATATAGGTTTTATTCTTTTCTTTAATTGAGGCCAATAAAAAAGAAAAAGCAGTTCAACTTACCTTTAATTTCTTCCACCAAAAGTTTATCACATATCTGTTTCTCATATGTTTCTATATGTTTCAAAGATTCCTGAAATAGATCTGCCTCCCTCATCACTTGATTCTGGTACAGTAACAGTTCACTATATTCATAGTCTATTTTGTTGGGAGGAACCTGAAAAAAATAACCAAATTATCTTACTTATATAATAATATAAAGCAGTTACAGATCTTTAATTGCTTTCTCAGGACAGTCATTCACACAGACTTTAAAAAGCAACCCACAAGCAGTTACAAATAGAAGAGTGATTAACAGCAAAGAAGATTAATATATTCTTTAAAACAAATAAAGGAGTGGGGACTTCTGCCTACAGCAAAGTGAAGAGGTTAGCAAATCCTATTACCAAAGGAAAGTATAAAAATGATTAAAATCCTAAAGAATCTTCCAAAAAAAACTACTAGAACCCATAAAGGAGTTTAGCAAGGTGACAGAATACAAGGTCAATATATGAAAATCAATTATACTTCTATATACTAGGAACGAATAACCCGAAAATGAAAGTAAAATAATTTTCACAATAGCATCAAAACGAACAAAACATTCAGGAATAAATTTAAGAAACAAGACCCATATACCAAAGAATACTCAATCTTTCTTGACTCTATATTTATTCTCCCCAAATTGATCTAAAAATTCAATGCAATCCCTATCAAATTCTCAGCAAGCTTTTAGAAACTGATAAGCTGATGCTAAAATTCAAATGGAAATAAAAGGAACCCTGTATGGACAAAAGAATATTAAAAAGAAAAAGTAGGAAGATATGTACTTCAAATTTCAAACATCCTTAAAAATTACAGTAATCAAGACAGTGTGGTTGTTATTGGCATAAGGATACACATATAGATCAATGGAACAGAATATAAGGTTCAGAAATTAGCCCTTATAATCTGGTCAACTGATTTTCAACAGATATGCCAAGACAATTCAACAAGGACAGGTTAGTCTTTACAACAAATGATGGTGGGACAATTTAATATCCATATGCAAAAACCTTAGACACATACTTCATACCATTTACAAAAATTAACTCAAAATAGATCACAGACCTAAATGTGAGCACTAAAACAATAAAAGAAACCTTAGAAGAATAGGAGAAAATCTTTGTGACCCTTTGCATAAAAGAAAAAACAGGCAAATTGGACTTCAACAAAATTATAAACTTTCCTCTTCAAAAGACATCATTAATAACATAAAAATACAAGTTACAGACTAGGAGAAAATATTTGCAAATGATCTATCTGATAAGGAACTTGTATTGAGAATATTCAAGAAACTCTTACAACTCAGCTGTAAGACAAATAACCCAACTAAAAAATGGGCAAAAGAGTTGAATAGACATTTCATCAAAGAAGAAATATAAATGGCTAATACGAACATGATAAAATGCTCAATAGCATTAGTTGTTAGAAAAATGCAGAGACACAACTAAAACAGATACTACTACATAACCACTAAGATGGCTATCATCAAAAAATTGGACAGTAACAGGTGTGGGGATGGGTAGAAACTGGAATTCTCACACATTGCTAGTAGGAACGTAAAATGGTTCAGCCACGTAGGATAACAACTGGGCAGTTTATTAAAAAGTTAAATATATACTTACCATATAACCAAGTAATTTCATTCCTAGGTATCTACCCAAAAGAAATAAAAACATATGTCCACACAAAAACTTATGCACAAATGTTCATAGCAGCATTATTCATAACAACTAAAACTAAAAACAATATATATGTCCATCAATTAATGAATGGATAAACAAAGTGTTATCCATAGACTACAGTGTATCCATATAATGAAACAGTATTCAGCATTAAAAAGGAATGAACCACTAATACATGCTCTAACACAGGGGAATCTCAAAAGCATTATGAATAAAAGAATTTAGAGAGAAAACGCTGCATTTGATTGCCTTTATTCGAAGTTTCCAAAAAGGGCAAATCTATAGAGACAAAAAGCAGATCAGTGGTTGGCTGGGGATGAGTGGAAACTGACAAATGGGCACAAAAGAACTTTTTGGGGGTGACGAAACATTCTAAAACTGGACTGTGGTAATGACTACATGACTATAAATTTACCAAAAAAAAATCTTTGAGGTGTACAACTAAAATGGGTGAATTTTATGGCATGTATTATACCTCAAAAAAGCCTCTTATACCTCTTATAATAATTATACTTATTATTACAAAAAATAAGAAAATTCCACACACCTAATTTTAACCATCAAATTGCAATAACATTGTATTTAAAATGAAAGAGTGTTTATCAAACCCCAGTGAATATGGTACAGTACACCTTCATATAGTAAGGACTTGATTCCTGGATAAAGACAAAGAACTAGTCTCAATAGAGAATTCTCTAGTTCACAGTAAAAAGCTAAGAATCTAAGTAAACATGATGAACTTACCACACTCCCTTATGAGAATAAAAATAATAGAGGATTTAAAAATATATTAACCTATGAAAATAGAACATACGAGATTTCAACAAACTTCTGGGAAATGGAAAGCAAATGAAGAATAAGGGATGAAGTAAAACAGAAGCTAAAGCCTAGAGTAGCTATACAGAGGAAATCTTTAGGGAGGGTGGCTATCTGCCCTGGAAAACACCAAACAGGGTCAGCATTCTGAAATGACAAGTAAACAGAGAGTGCAGGAATGAGAAATGGGGCTCAAGATTAAGGGATTAACTGAAAGGCTGACCCTGACCCCATTTCCATCAACTCAGCAGCCAAATCCATGTTTAAAATATTACCCTGTAACCAGGCATCCATCCCACTCAAAGAGTCAAGAGCTCTTCTTCAAAGAAAGCAGATAGCCCCAGAGAACTGGATGCTAAGGCGGGGGTGGGGTGGTGTAGATATTCACTGCAGCATTATTCACAGTAGTCAAGATATGGAAACAACCTAAGTGTCCATCAACAAATGAATGGATAAAGATGTGATATATATATATACAACAGAATAATATTCAGCCATGAGAAACAAGGAACTCCTGCCATTTGCTGGCTTAAGACACAAAAGTGTAAGTATATTCCCTAATGTTATAAAGGTAACACTTAAAGAACCAGAAATATTCATATAACTATTATCAGGAGAATGGGGAAGAGATGGTGAGGTGACATAAAAGAACTATATACTACCCTATTGTAGCAAAAACCATAGAGAATGCCTAAAATACATATAAAAAAGTTGAACGTGCATTATTTAGACATATGGCGGGCTGTGTTCTTCCATGTCTTCTCTGAACTAGACTCTGGATAGCAAGGCAGGGACAGAAAGGTAGAATAGGGGACTGTTATCATGTGTACTCTGTAACGAGAATTACTGGATGAATGAAAAGAGAAAAAAAGTCTACCACTCTAGCAGGTAAAATTAGTTTGGCTATCATTCCAAAAAACAATACCTTGCTTTTAGGGTAATGTGTCAAAAGAAAAAGTTTTCATCAAGAAAATACAAAGAGGATGATGTCAGGAAAACCGGCAGAGTAAAGAAAGAACTCCAAAACTTCACCTCTCTAAAAGAGCGAGGAAAGAACTGGCAAAAACTGTCAGAATTGGGCTTCCCTGGCAGTGCAGTGGTTGAGAGTCCACCTGCCGATGCAGGGGACGCGGGTTCGTGCCCCGGTCCGGGAGGATCCCACGTGCCGCGGAGCGGCTGGGCCTGTGAGCCATGGCCGATGGGCCTGCGCGTCCGGAGCCTGTGCTCCGCAACAGGAGAGACCACAACAGTGAGGGGCCCACGTACAGCAAAAAAACAAAAAAAACCAAAAAAACCCAAAAAAACTGTCAGAATCACCTTTTTCAGAACTCTGGAAATTAACCAGAGGCTTACAGCACAGCTGGGGAGCATTTATTGAAGAAAACAGCTAGATCTTGGTAAGACCAGTGAGTTTTGTGTCATTTTAACTTGCCCTAATCCTGTCCAGTGCTCTCCAGCTACACAGTAGCCTTGAAAAATAAGCTTGTATTCCCAGAGCAGCTTGACAGCCACCAGTGAGAACAATGAAGCTGGAGCTCTTTCAAAGCCTCATTCCCAAAGAACTGTAATTAACTGACCTATCTGTTGGTTCACTGCAAGCCTCCAAGTACAAACCTAACTCAGAGCTTGCCCAGAGCAAAAAAGCCTTGGGGGGAAGGGAAGGGCCAAAAGTGCTTATTAAAAGTGATTACAGGCATGTGTTTTACCTTTATAGTGCCTGAAAGATGGCTAACAGTCAGGACAAACAACAGACTAAACAAAAACCTTAAAGTAAAAGCTGGGAAATGTGATGTCCACAGGGGCTTTGAAAAGTCACACACATGTACAGAGTTACACACATATTCAAGAAAGACCTGAGAAAGCCCTAAGCTCTCACCTGTCGCTGACCTTGAGACTCTGACCTTTCACCTTAAGAGGCGAAAGCTAAGGTAGAGTTGTAAATTGCCTGGCTGAGTGCTAAAGCATACATACACCAACACACCCACAGAGAAATTTAACAAAACTACAAGTTGGTTCTTTGACAAGATCTACAAAATTGACAAACCTTTAGCTGGAATGACCAAGAAAGAAAGAGAGAAGACTACTAAAATTGAGAATAAAAGGAGGGACATTACCACAAACCCTACAAAAATAAAAAGGATTATAAGGGACTATTATGAAAAGTTGTATGCCAACAAATTAGATTACCTAGATGAAATGGACCAATATTTACATAAGAACTAACACCATCTATCACAAACTCTTTCAAAAGGGGAACACTTCCCAACTCATGCCATGAAGCCAGACACAGACATCAAAAGAAAAGTACAGATAATATCTCTTATTCCAATATCCCTCACTAATAATCAAAGAAACACAAATTAAAAGAATAATGAGGGAATTCCCTGGTGGTCCAGTGGTTAGGACTTGGAACTTTCACTGCTGAGGGCCCAGGTTCAATTGCTGGTCAGGGAACTAAGATCCTGTGAGCCGTGCAGCGCAGCCAAAAAACAATAAATAAATAAAAGCTAAAAAAAAAATAAATAATGAGATAAACTTCTTCACATCCAGAAGAATGGAAAAAATAATAAAGCTGACATCAAGCGTCAGTAAGGATATAGGCAAACAATAAGCATAAAACCTTGCTAGCGGGCATGTAAATTAGTACAGGTGCTTCAAATTAGTAAAACTAAACACACAGAGCCACAACTCTGCAATTCCAGTTTTAGGTATAAACTGAAAAGGAACTCACAAATGTGGCTTATGAAACAGCAGACAAGAATATTCACTGCAGCACTAATTTTTAATACAGACAAAGTAGAGTAGATTAACTTTAGCTTATTTATATAACAGAACACCAAACAGCAGTTTAAAATGAATAATCAACATGTATGAACACAGATATATCTCAAGAAATGTTGAATTTTAAAAACTACATGTCATTCATGTAAAATTTTAAATATACAAAATAATAGTTTGTAACTTTCATGGACTTAAACATAATGTAAACATGACTAGAAATGATCTATACCAATTTCAGAATAGTGGCTACCTCTAGGGAAGGATGTGGGAGGACTTCAGCTGTTTCTGTAACATTTCTTTAAAAAATAATTAAATCTGGAGCAATTATGGCAAAATGTTAACATCTGTTTAATTTCTCTTGTGATACACAGTATACTTTTTGTATTTTTCTATTTTATATACATATTAAAATGTATGTATTAATGTATTTATATAAAATATAAAGCAATGTATATTAGAGAAACAATTCCCAGTCACAAAACTATTTTCATGTATTCTTTTCTTTATTCATTTGAATATTGCTGAAATTATAGTATGCAAAAATCTTTATATTATTTATTTTGTATTAAGAATTCTTTGTTTTAACTTCTTCCAATTATTTCAAAAATTTTTCAAGTTCTTCCGTAGGTCTGAAAGACTAATCCATGCTTGGGGGTGGAGGCAATATAGAAGTTAACTATTTTAGTTTGTGAAGGTAGAAGAAAATGTTAAAATGCAGTTCTTACTTGCTGAGTTTGTCTAAATTCTTCCAATAGTTTTAGTGCCATATCATAATCTTTCAGTAAGTGGTATGCAATAGCATATCCAATCCAGGATGCACGTTGTGTTGGGCGCAACTGAAGAAGCTGATATCTCGTCTCCTTTAAAAAAAAAATTTTTCTTTATAATATTTTTCACTTTCTTAGGTTTCTCTAAAATATAATTCATCACAGAGTTTTAAGAAAAAATACCTTTAATTCCTTTCTAATGAATTCAATGAACAAACATCTCTGAATTCCAGAATAAAACAGAAATACTTTTTATGTTCCTGATCTAAACTTAAGTTCTAGAATACCCTGTAATGTAATGTCCTTGGGGTCAATGCTTTTAGGTTGCCTTATAAAATTAACTTTATATAATGAGAATTTCTTCTGGTAACTAAACATCTCAGAAGAGAGACTAAGATAGCTTTTTATGAAACTAGAGTTTACTGTTTATAATATTGTTATATGAAATCACAACATATTTTACATTATTATAATAGGCCCCAGAGATAGGATGGACACAGCCAGGGAAAACACTCAAACATCTGACTGGACTTTTCTAGCAGAAACACCACTGCTGCTACTCTAAGACAGTTCAATACCTACAACATTAGGGAGAAAACACCAGAAATTCCACCATGGCTGCTCCAGAAGAAGCAAGATACCTTCAGACCAGCAGAAAATCTAACCTCCCTACACAGCTCCCACTTCTTCATAGCTCATATCTGCCTCCAACTTTTAGGCAAGTACAACTTTGCTTGGCCGAACAGGGTCTCATGAAGAACACTAGCTGCAATGAGTTTTGAAAATGTAATGTTTAGCTTCTGTGACTCTGTTGTTGGAATGGGTGCCATCCATCCACGCTACATGCCACAAGGAGAACCATGATCAGATCTTTTTAAAAAAAGATATCTTCAACAAAACAACTTAGACAATATCACTCCTCTACATTCATGGGTAAATGTCTGCTCCTTTTAGGCATATGGCATTAAGCTCTACCACTGTATCACCCTTAATTTCACTGTTGCTTCTCTGTCACTCCCCCACTTCATTAAAGTCTGACTCAGTTTTCTCTCTCTACCAAATTCTGCCATTATTCTGGGCAAATGCAACACTGTGGATCACGTATCCAATAACCTATCTTCTTAGATCCACGATTTCCTCATCTACAATGATCTCCACCCCACTTCAGGGACCCACTTCCACCACCACACCCTAGACCTTACTGCCACCCAGAAATCATAAATTCAGATACTCACTCTCGCTACAGCTCCTATGCTGCCAACACTGTCACTCAGTGACCTTCCTGCCCTTGTTCTTGGACACCACCAGTACCTCTAGTTCCTTGAGTCTTTCACTTCTAACCACCAGCTCTTTTATCTTCATTTATTTCACTACCCCTCCTAGCAAGCAGTCTCTCGCCATTACTAATTTCTTTATTTCTAAAGATAACTGATTTTAACTCTCACCAAACTTAGGCTGCTAAGTCCTAGTGAAGAAAAATCACACAATCGTAATGAATGGTACCATTATTAAGCTCAGCAGAACCCTTGAAACTTCTGCAAAAATCTGTGCAAAGACTTACATGGCAGTAGAAGGACAACAGTAAAAAAGTAAATGAAAAAAGATTTATCTAAACAGAACTATTAAAGAGTTGGTAGCCTCCTTCACATGAGAAAGTGAGATAATTCCATTTTGGACATACTGAATTTAGGAAACTAAGTGGAGTAAGCACATGGAGATGCCCAGCAGAGTTGAAGATAACAGTGTGAAAAGGCCTGGGACTACATTTATGGCAATCCTCCCAATATTTTGTATTTTCTAACCCATAATGAAGAAAGCTAATTAATCTCCACATTTAGATTTTAATTATAAAAGCTCTGTTTACCAAATCTGTAAATATCAAGCCCACAACGAATATAGTACAGCATTAGCACATAGGCGATATTCTAGCTTTTCAAAAAGCATTAAATAAGGGACTTCCCTGTTAAGAATCCACCTGCCAATGCAGAGGACATGGGTTCAAGCCCTGGTCCGGGAAGATCCCACATGCCACGGATCAACTAAGCCCACAAGCCACCCACAACTACTGAGCCTGTGCGCCACAACTACTGAAGCTCGCGTGCTCTAGGGACCGCATGCCGCAACTACTGAGCCCGCGTGCTACAACTACTGAAGCCCGCATGCCTAGAGCCCATGCTCCCCAACAAGAGAAGCCACCACAATGAGAAGCCCACGCACCGCAACAAAGAGTAGCCCCCGCTTGCCACAACTAGAGAAAGCCCACACACAGCAACGAAGACCCAACGCAGCCAAAAAATTTTTTTAAATTAAATAAAATAAGTAAAAAACCATAAAATGAATAAACTAGTTATCCTTTTTTGATGATCAAGTATGCACTTCCAGGGACTTCCCTGGTGGCACAGTGGTTAAGAATCCGCCTGCCAATTCAGGGGACACAGGTTCAATCCTTGGTCCAGGAAGATCCCACATGCCGCAGAGCAACCAAGCCAGTGCGCTACAACTACTGAGCCTGCGCTCTAGAGCTCGCGAGCCACAACTACCGAGCCCACGCACCACGACTACTGAAGCCCACGTGCTTAGAACCCATGTTCCACAACAAGAGAAGCCACCGCAATGAGAAGCCTGCAAACCGCCAATGAAGAAAAGCCCCTGCTCGCCGCAACTAGAGAAAGCCCGCACACAGCAATGAAGACCCAATGCAGTCAAGAATAAATTAATTAAATTTTTTAAAAAGTATGCAGTTCTACTACTATTATTGGAGGGAAGATCCAAAGTGACTTTTCCCTTCTACTACAGACTGTAATGAACAATCAAGTCTACGTGATCTCGTCTTAAGTTCAACTCATTCTGAATTCACATGCTTTTAAATTATATCTATTGTAAAAACATGTACATTTAAGACTAAAGTACTTACTCGATAACCTTCAAGGTCTCTCATTTGGATCTGTAACAGAGAGAGATCCCTCAAAATTTGCAGATTATCTTTATCTAATTTGAGGGCATTTCGGTAACACTTAATAGCTTCATCATACTTCTTATCAGAACGCTGCAAGAGTCCATATACATGCCAACCTATTAAGTTAAGGAAACAGACATTCACAGATACTAGAATATACTATGCTACATGTCTAATAGAAAGCTTACCTTAACAAAATGGTATTTTGTTTGGGATTTACTTCAGAATGATCTGGCATCAGACGGAGGGGGATAGTAAGCAGGTGATAAAATATGAAACCAGATCAGCCTTGATTGAAAACCGTTAAATTATTGAAGCTAGGTGACAGGCAGATAGGGGTGCATTATTCTATTCTACTTTTGTACATGTCTGAAATTTTCCATAATATATTTTTAAGTAACCTTAGAAAATTATTGGTAAAAATTCTTCACGTTGCCTACCTCCATCCCCTCACTTTCCTATGTCAGCACCTCAACACTCACTTATTCTCAAACACTATGCATAGAAACAGAACATGTATTATACAAAAATTGCAATTATCTTTTAAAACAAGTATATATTCAATCAATTATAAAACAACGTGTAACCATCAATTAATTCACTAGTGATATTAAAGACCACAAAAATTAAGTTTTTATTTAATGTAGTCAAGTCTTAGGATATCTTGGAGCCAAAAAACTATCATACTTACATGCCCTCTCTCTTCGCTCTGGGGTAAGCACTGGGATAAAGAAATAAGTATTTAGTATTTTGAGAGAACCCTAAGCTAAATATGTAAAAACACCACTAAAACTACTGACGTTCAATACTGGCCAATAGCTAGATGATTTAAATGTTAAAAATTAAGATACAAGGGTAATATGTGAAAAGGTTGTAAGTATATAAATAGGTAACACAGAGATTAAAACAATTTCAATGATCCATCCCTAAAGAATATTTTTGTTTTTTTAACAAACTGGGATACTAGTCAATGAAAAATATGATTGTAAGTACCCAGTGAAGTAACAGCTAAGTCCCTGTGCAACAGAAACCAAGCTGAAAATCAACATAATATTTAATACTAAACAAAATCTATTTTACATCAAGTTGCTCCTGAATTTTTCTCCTAAAATTTCTAAAGGAAAGTTTAAGGAACTTTTAAGGAACACAAGTTTTACTATACAGGTAAGTATTATACAGGTAAGTCATTATTTGGAATGAGGAAAGTATCACTCAGTTTATGGATATAAAGGGAAAAAAATGGGTTTTAAATCACATATAATTATTAGTTACTATTCTCTCACACTAAGCACAACTGCAGTAAATATACAGTGCATAGTAATTCTCTTAAAAATACTCCAATAAACAAAAAAAAATAAGAAGTAGGGAACAGATGAAACTAATGTTAAAAATGCTGACAATTATTGAAACTTGATAATGGGTACATAAAGTTCATTATATTCACTCTTCCATATAGTTTAAAATTTTTTCATAGTGAAGTTTTTTTTTAATTTGAGTTAGAAAAAACTCATAAATGGAAAATACATAAATGAAATTAAACTATTCAACTACTGCAAAAGGATACAGACATGACTCTTGACATCATTACGAAGTCCTTTACGAACAAATGCATATGCCTCTTCTTTTTTTCCTAAACAGTTCAATGTTAATCCTTTCATAGCCAAAGTCTCTGAAAAATATTTTTAACCTCTATTTACACATGAAAAATTCAAATTATTCTCTTAGCACTACTTTAATATCTGAGCTCTACCAATACTTACATTGTTCATCCTTTTAATCCTACAGTTAGAAGAATTTCTCTCCAGATAAAAAAAGTAAAAGTATATTTATGTATCTGCTTAAAGCTTAGCCCAAGTCCTTTTCTGAAATTCCTCAGGCTGGGACTGAGTTGGTAAAACGCTTTCTGTCTTTCTGAAGACTCTATAAAGGAGGTTAAGATTATTCTGCTGAAAAAAGGTAACACAGCAGGGTCCTGAGTCCTGTTGAGTTACATCTACTGCAACAGACCTCAGCTTTCACATGAGATCAAGCCTACTAAGAATCAAATCATCTGATTCATACCCCACAAAATCATTCAATCTACCTTAAAGAGATGTACAGAATTTAAAAATCACCTTACTCATTATTGGAACAGACTTCACTTTTGGCTGCAAGTTTATTCCAATGAATCCCACTTAGGCTAATTAACATCAGTTTGCATTTGAAAAGCACGAGTGGCAACCCAAGAATATGTTGAAGGTAGTTAATCAAAGATTGTTTAGAATGAAATAATTCTCTGAATAATCCACTAGAGGGGAATTAGACTAGAATAATGGTTTTCAAACTGATCTCTATGGACTATGGTTTTCAGAACGGGTGATCCAGCACCAAACATCTTATTTTATCTGTTTTTACATAATGAATTTCCCCACGAGCTCCCCTTTGGATAAGGGTTCCACTGCTAAACAGCTTGAAAACAAGCTTTAATTTCTAAAATTCTATGAAATTACTTCTTTCCATTTCCTTCAAAGAATGTTTTAAGTGTTACTAGAAAGCTGAGTAGGGTCAGCCTATTTTCCCAAAAAGATGGTCTCAATAATTACTCAAGTCTAATATTCAGAAACCCCAATCAGCTTTGCTCTGCTACAGGACCATAATTTACACGTCTAACCTGATCCATCCTTTTACCAAACACTGGTCACCAGTGAAAAAGGATGAGACAAGCAAATACAGACTTACTAACATCAGTGCTAGAAAAACAACCCAAGATAATACGATGGTAAATCAGTAGTATCTTATTTACATATGAAGGTTAGCAGATAGATAAAAAAATACATCTACTAAAAAATAAAATGCATTTGATTGTATCTTCATACTACTTTGGTATTGAAAATATTGTTCTAATTTTACACATGAGAAATCAAGGGATAAACTTAAATTCTGTTCAAAGTAACAAATGAAATCAGGTCTATAAAAATACAGGTATATATGCCAATTACTCACCAATATATCAACCAATCTTTTCTCAACTAAAAGTAAAGACTGTATATACACCTAAGCATAATAGAAGTAATCTAGAATAAGAATGATATGAGGCATATCTGTAAACATTAAACATTTATGCACTCTAATAAGAGAACTACAAGGCCATGGAATCTGGGAAGTATTCTTCTTTCACAGTTGGGAATCCTATCCATCTGGTTTTAGAATTAGATTTCCCCAAAGTAATCTCTCATAGGTGAGATAATACCTCCATGTTCAGCAAATTTGGGGTTTGAAAGAATCATCTTGCAAAACTTGAGGCCATTTTTGTACTGCTTCTGTTCATAACATTTCTGTAAAGAAATATGAACAAAAATTATTATATAAAATGAATATACATGTAGCAACTTTTCATTCCATTATATAAATTCTAAATTCAAGATCCAAAATTAGATCTAAAACATATGTGATGGAAAGGTTTTGTATCAATTTGTATCAGTTATAACATGAAGTTTACCTCTGTTACCTACTCCTTGCCAAACTATTCTGGTATCTGCGTATTTTCACTTTTATAGAAGATAAAGAAAAAAACACCTTAATTGTCAACCAACACACTGCTACAGCTTTCTTTTATTCAAAATCCAAAAGCAAAAACATATGTGATAACACAGAAAACTACTAGAAACTGCATTAAAAGTCTTTGCTACTTCAAGAATGGAACCAAGGCATACACACAAAAAAATACTGCTATTTACTGAGCAACTATCATGTGTCTGTACAAAACTTGCTATAACTCACAACAACTCTTTAAGGTAGGTGTCATGACCTCCACCTTACAGATGTAGAAACTGAAACTTAAAAGTCCATTAAATTAATTTATAAGTGGCTCAGCTTAGTTGCAAACTCTCCTCTGACTCCAAGACTATGGTCTTTCCATCACTTGTAGTCTAATACAAGTGTAAGCAAATCTCTTACACTTATATTAGACTAGATTTATTTAAGAATAAACCCTCTTTATTCCTCAATGCCACCAGCCAGGCTAAGTAATCACGCCTGCCCTCCACAGCCATTAACCACCAGAACACCACATCTTTAACTCAATCTCTCACTTACGTGGTTACGGGTTTTCTTTTTAGTACTCAACGTGCCAAGCTCATCCCCACCTCAGGGCCTCTGCACTTGTGTTCCTTCCACCGCCTGAAATGTTGTTCTTCCCCACATCTCCCCATGGCTGATTCCTTACGATCAAGTTTTACTTATCATCTACCTGACAACTCTATCTAATACTACCAGCCTCTTACAGCACCCCCCAAAACACTCTATCGTATTACTCTATTTTCTACACAGCGCTATCATTTCCTGACATTCCTACTCATTTTTGTACTTATTTTGTGTCTATCTTCCCCACCATACTGTAAGCTCCTGAGAACAGGGACCTTGCCTATTTTAAACACTGCTGCATCCTCAGGTTCTAGACAAATAAGAATTGCTCAATACATAGTCAATATATACATTCAAGTTCAAAGCAAAACAGTACCAGCAAAGGAGGAGGAAGAGATGAATTCTTGCCAACAGGGGTGGGATATGGAGAGGAGAATTAGGAAAGTATTCATAGAAAAAAATCTTTAAATTAAGGCTTCTTGATTGCCTATGGGGAAGAGAACTTAGTGGTTGGGAAAGAGGATAGGAAAACCTGAATTTTGAACCATGCGAATATATTATGTATTCCAAAAATATTAAAACAAAAAAACAAGCAGAAGGAGCTACTGGGGAAGAGGAAAAGGAGAAATATTATATTTTTTTCTGCCTTACCAAGTGATCTGGAAGTAATAATATCATACTACCAATAACAGTCATAGTAATAGTTAACACTTATTGGGAGCACTTACTATGTGTCAGGCACTGTTCTCATTTATTCCTTACTTAAATACCAGGAAAGCCTATGAGATACACGTTATCTACATTTTAGATGGAGAGACTGAGAAACAGTTACTGAGTTTACACAGCTAGTAAGTGTCAGAGCCACAATTCAAGCCCAGGTAGTCATCTCCAGTATCCGAGTACTCAGGTTAAAGAAAAGTCTTAAGTTCAGTAAGGAATATCTACTTAGTAGAAAAGATAGACTCTAGTTTCAACTTTGCTACTAACCAGACTGAGAACTTTAGACACTTAGTCATTTACCATCCCTGGGTTTGACTGTCTCATTTGTAAAAGAGGGCCTGCAATAGCTCCAAAATTCAACAAAACATAATGCTAACAGCCAGTCTGGGGGATAAGATAGGCAGGTACAAGCCATGTCTGCATGTGATAAGCAACCTGGTGAATTTGTATGGGTGTCTTTCAGTAAAATGATAATTTTTTAAAAACTACTGTTGGTGGCAAAGCATTTTGGTCCACCAACCAAACTTTGAAGAATTTTATTATAGACTTCTGTTTGCTATGGAATTTGTCATAGTAAAACTTTATCCATACTTATTGCAATTTGAGACAATCAAATCATTCACTTTTGCAGTATCCTCCTAAATTCATGTAACGTTATAATAAACATTACATACCCAGATAAAAAATGTTTAGCATTTCCCAATTTATTTGGGGATAAAATTAACTCTGCAGTGGTCTTTACATTTTTTTATAACTAGAGTAATAATAAATCATATAATTGTTTTTCATTATGCTACTGATAACATGATTTGAACTAGAAAATATCCATATATAGAGAAAATAAGTGTCTGTCATCTTTTAGGTATAATACCAAATGTCCTGAAATCCAACAATTTATAGATAATTTTTAATTAACATGTTTCAGTTTCCTTAGACCAAAAAAAAACAACAAAACACCCCACCCAAAAGGGGCAAAAAAGTTCACTTCTCCAATTCCACACTGCGAAAAATACAAGGGTATGAGAAAAATGAAAGTAAAATAAAGAAAAAATATATGCAAAGTCGAATGAAGCAATCTGCCAAAATGCTTTAATTAGATTTATGTTTTTACACTCGTTTCTCATCATTTGCGCAACACTAAGCGCCATATAAAATTAAGACAAAATTTTCATCCCATTTACTATGTAGCTTTTGAAGACTAAGTGTGACGTTTCTATCTGGCTTGAAACAGAACGGCTACTATGATTATTTTTTTATCTGCAGTTGCTTATACTTCATTTTATATATAATAAAGGTAAGCAACAGCTAATGATCATATAACCAACACAAGCTCTGATTAATAAATTCACCCTTAAAATCTAAACGCTGGTTTTCAGATGAAAGACAATCAGTCTCCAGTGTCTACTGAGAAAAGCAAAGGCATGTTGCCCCTCCTCCCTGGAAAACCATTAAGGTACCAGGACGGTGACACATAACCCACAGAAAACTCCCCTCTCCACCCGGCAGCCGTCATCATTACGGGGCCATTATTCAGGTTTCTGATCGGAATCAAAGTAAATGCACCCCTCAAGTGCAATACCAGCCAGTCCGCGCGGCTTTAACCACTTACAGGGCCTGTACGAGTTAAAAACAATCAGAGCTGTGTTCGGCTTTAGAACTTAGAAATGCAGTTCGAGTCACGTACTTCCCAAAGAGGAAATAGGCAAACTCTCTACCAAAGGGAGGATGAGTCTCCGAGGTTTTAGTTTCCCGTAACCTGTATAAATCGGATCCCACACCATTACAAGACCGCTCCCGCTTTCAAAGGTGTCAAGGTGCTCTGTGCAATAGATTCCACATAAAGCAATGAACGAACACCTGGACGCAGGGATGCTGGCAAAAGTAACTGGGATGGACCGGGGGGGGGGGAGGTCGCGAGGCCGGCTGCCAGGCGCCGCAGGAGGGCACGGGCCACTCCCGGCCGCGCCCAGGCCCAGGGTGACTGCGGCGGGAAGATTCTGGAAGGAGCGGCCGCGGAGGGAGGGAGGAGAGCGGGGTGGCGGGCCCTGCGAGGCGGGGGTAGGGCCGTGCGGGTTCGCGCACAAACAAAGAACCCAGGGGGGCCGGGCCCAGCCGCGCAGGCGCCATCGCCGCCAGACAGTTAGCCGCGCCGGGCCCGGGGCTGTCGGGGGTGGGCGGCGCAGCCACTGGCCACTCACCAAGATGCGTTTGAAGAGGTTGCTCTCCTTTGGCGGCAGCTGCACGTTCGGCATCGCGGCTGGAGAGGAGGCTGGGTGCCCGCGCGCTCCGTTTCGCGGGACGGGCACCGGGACGAGCCGCGGCTAAGAGTCGGGCTGCGGGCGACGGGTCAGTTCATTGGCCTAGACTTGGGGCTGAGCAGCCTGGGCAGAGCTGTCGGGCAGGGTTGGCAATGGAAAAGGAAGCCGGTCTGGGTAGGACACCCTTCAGCCCCAGCCTGGCTTTGGGGCAAGTGGCGGCGGCGGCTCCCGTACGGGGCAAGATGGCAGCTAGGGCCCGCCCCCCTCGAGCGAGGCGGCGTGCGCATGCGCAGGGCGCCCCGCGGCGAGGAACTGGGACCCTGTGTTAGGCGGTCGCTTCTGTCACCTGCACCCAGGCCCCGGGTAGGGCGCTTGCACCGTAGCCGTTCGTAAGTCGCTGCCTTGTATTGTGCTTTGGTTGTTAAGCTTCTGGCCCAAGATAATGTTAGTTATATCAGAATGTGACTTTTTTGATTTCTCTCCAGTCAGGAATTTAAACAGTGCTGGACTCAAAGTAAATTTCTTGATGTAGGACAAACTTGTTTTCCTTATTTTCTCCCTCGACTTAGACTTTAAGAAGCCTTTTCTCTCCAGGGCAGAGCAAAGAACTATTCACAACGTATGTGAGGTCACTGGGCAGGACTTGAAAAGAGCTAATGTGAAAGCACGTTTGAAATGTCAGAGAAAAATATTCTCAGCAGTTTAGAACACCTAACATTGTCAGTGAGAATTACGGTGGTTTTATGGGGCGCCTGATTCCCCAGGTCTACCTACGCTTTCTCCTCAGGTGGTTCTCCTTTATACAAGCCCTATAATAATGAAAGTAAAAAGGTTCAAACCCAGGATCTTCCAACTCTGGGGCACTTTCTACCATAGATAAAAGGCAGCATAGTGACAGAAATGTGTGAGTCTAGAAAGATCTGGACATACATTGTTGACAAGAATAGCCGTACATACGGTGTAGGTTTAATATTAAGGTATATGTAAATATTAGGTACATAAACTTGTACATGTTCTGGATCTTCATTTGTGCATGTTTGTGAGACTACAGGGTAATTGATGCATAGTTGCATTTAATGGGCTGTAATCAGAACTGGGTTGGGCTTACTTGATTTTTTTTCCCTGTAGCCTGAGTTGGTTGGAGATGGGAGAAAGTATCACCTGAGTCTTTTTTTTTTTTTTTTTGGCCGCTCTGCAGGGTTTGCCCGATATTAGTTCCCCAGCCATGGATCAGACGTGCACCCTCAGCAGTGAAAGTGCAGAGTCCTAACCACTGGACTGCCAGGGAATTCCCTCACTTTTAAAATAAGGAAGGGACTGTTATTAAAACGGGGGAAGTCCAGAAGGGCCTATGTGTTCTAGACAGAAACTAGGCTCCCCAAGCTATTAGAGAGGAAGTAGGCAAAGAGGGCTTCATGGGAAACTTGGCTGAGTGGCACCTGAGCTGATGGTGGTCTCCTAGGCCAGGGGTCCCCAACCCCCGGGCCACAGACTGGTAACAATCCGTGGCCTATTAGGAACCCGGCTGCACAGCAGGAGGTGAGCGGCAGGTGAGTGAAGCTTCATCTGTGTTTACAGCCGGGCCGTATTGCTCCCATTACTGCCTGAGCTCCGCCGCCTGTCAGATCAGCGGCCGCATTAGATTCTTATAGGAGGGCAAACCCTACTGTGAACTGCGCATGCGAGGGATCTAGGCTGCACGCTCCTTATGAGAATCTGATGCCTGATGATCTGAGGTGGAGCTGAGGCAGTGATACCAGCGCTGGGGAGCGGCTGCAAATACAGATTATCATTAGCAGAGAGGTTTGACTGCACAGAGACCATAATAAATCAGTTGCTTGCAGACTCATATCAAAACCCTGTCACTGAGTGGCAAGTGACAATTAAGCTGCATCTTACAGAGTAGACTGGACATAAGCAACACACTTCGGGTGTCACTGTCTCCCATCACCCCCAGATGGGACCATCTAGTTGCAGGAAAACAAGCTCAGGGCTCCCACTGATTCTGCATTATGGAGAGTGGTATAACTATTTCATTATATATTACAATGTAATAATAATAGAAGTAAAGTGCACAATAGATGTAATGTGCTTGAATCATCCCAAAACCATCCCCCCACCCCCTCAGCCCCCGGTCCATGGAAAAATTGTCCTCCACCAAACTGGTCCCTGGTACCAAAAAGGCTGGGGACCTCTGTCCTAGACGAGCAGCAGGGACAGGGGAGTGCCTGCTCACAGCACCCTCCGACTCCACCACTCCTATAGTCTCTACTCACTCTTTGCTCACCATGACATTACTGATTCCTGAAAATTTTTTGGCTCCCAGTTTATCTACATCCTCAGATGTAAAGGGTTAATTGTGGGAAGAGCAGAAGCTCCAGTGCTCCAGTCAGATTATCCCTTGATCCTCATAGGACATGGACTTTTCTGGAATGTACCTCAGCCAGCTCCAGCCACTCTGCCTCACCTCAATGCCGACTTCAAAATGACAAGTTGAAAAAAGAGTGCACGCATACCTCATTTGTCTACGGTGGGATGGGGAGTGAAGGGAGAGGTGGGGAATTGAAAAGAATGTCAATATCATAGCTGGTAGTTGTCAGCCTGAACCTTAGAGTGTCTAAAAGACGTGATGCACACACAGTGAGAAAGCCTGGATTAGCCCATGGCTGTAATTTTATCACTGACTTCCTCTTTAGTCTGGAGCAAATCTTATTTCCACCTTTCAACAGAAAATGGGGTTATAATAACATTATGGTAATCTTGCACACCAGGGTTACGTGAATGTAATGCTTAGTCATTCCTAAGCCCTTAGGAAAAAAACAACTGCACGGTAAATCTGAACTCATTGTCTCTCAGGAAGAATGCTGAAGCCCCACTGAGGGCCTCTACCCAGATGTTCTCTCCTTGTGCTTCAGGCAGGGTGGACGTCCTTTAAAATCATGCACATGGTAAAATAACAGTAGCAATACCTGTGAAGACCTGAACAGTTCCTGGAGCACTTTTTACATACGGGATATGGGCCAGTGATTCTCCTGCAAAGTCTCGTCGAGCCAAGGAGAAAAGAATCTAGAAAAGGATGGTCTCCACCCCATATACATAGCATATCTTACAAAGCCAGCTGACAGGGTAAAATCAAATCATTTGCTGCTATTCCCACCACCAAAGGGATGAAAAAGAACTCATCAGATTGCGTAATGTTTCTGTTCACTTCTCCCTTCCGTGCTCTTGTTTCAGAAAAGAGGGTACGTCATTCCTCCCTGGGAGCTCTTGATCCCATCTCCTTTTGCTTTTCCTGAACTTTCATTCATCAGTTATTCCCCCCACTATTTGCATTTTCTCCCTCCTTATGTAGTTTATATTCTGTGGGAGGAGGCGGAGAATAAACACATAAAGAAACAAGATTATTCCAGACTGTGGGAGGTCCTGGGAAGGAAATAAAACAAGGTCATGTGAGGGCAATGGGGGTTGAGGAGAGAACAACTGTGTTTAAATACTCGAAATACTTCAGGTACTCAGGAATGATCTAGAACAGCTTCTGGAGCGGTGATAACATGAACAGAGACCTAAAGGATGAGAAGAGAATTAACAAGATGAGAAATTGGAACATCGCTTTCCAGTGAAAGGGAACCACGTGCACATGCCCTAATATAGGAACATGATTAAAAGAGTCAGGTTAAGAACTACAGGTTCAAGGAGGTGGCTTGGGGGGTCATGTGGGGAGGAAGATGGTACGGTTCAGTTGAAACTGTAGCCCAGGTTGTCTTCGGTTTGTCATCTTAGGCAATGTAGTTTGGTTTGGTTTCATCCTAAACTCAGTGAGGGAGCCATTGAAGCATTTGAAGCAGGAAAGTTACATGATCTGATTTATTTTTTTAAAAGGTCACTCTGAAAGAGATAATGGGGTTTCTTCTAGGAAAGTGCCAATTCTAATCTAATCCTCCTTAAGATTTGGCTTCTGCCTCTTTTGAAAATGTTCTCTGAAATCTCACCAATTCATTTGTTCAGTACTTAGTTATGGAGCACAATGTGACAGACAGTCTTCTGACAAACAAAACTAGCTGCCCTCATGAAGCTCACATGTTAAGGATTGCCTAGTGGCCAAATCCAAAGATTTTTTTCAGTTCACAGTTTCCTTAACTCCTCTGTAGCATTTCACACAGTGGATCACCCTGTCCTTGACTTTTTCTGCCTTCAGTCACCAAGCCCCAGCAGAATCCTGGGTTTCCGCCTGTCTCTCCTCCTAGTCATTCTCTGGGTCCTCCATCATCTCCTCCTCTTTCTTTTTTTAAAAAATTAATTTATTTTATTTATTTAGTTTTGGCTGCATTGGGTCCTCGTTGCTGCACAGAGGCTTTCTCTAGTTGTGGCGAGTGGGAGCTACTCTTCGTTGTGGTGCACGGACTTCTCATTGTGGTGGCTTGTCTTGTTGCGGAGCACGGGCTCTAGGTGCGTGGGCTTCAGTAGTTGTGGCACGGGGGCTCAGTAGTTGTGGTGCATAGGCTTAGTTGCTCCGCTGCATGTGGGATCTTCCCGGACCAGGGCTTGAACCCGTGTCCCCTGCATTGGCAGGCGGATTCTTAACCACTGTGCCAGCAGGGAAGCCCCCCATCCTCTTTCTAAATGTTGCTTGTCTAGACAACTTAGCTTTCTCTTTCAACAGCAGCAATAAAACCTGTTCATCAAGCAGCTGCTGCTCATCAGCGAGGTGAAATTAATAATTCTCCTGCTCCCATAGCCTCCATTATTAACACCAAGCAGATTACAAATCTGTCTCCCATTTCAAACCCTCTTGATCTCTTAGCCTTCATGCCCACTTGTTTGTTAAATATCTCCACCTGGATGTCTTATAAACATTTTCTACTTGAACAGTAAAAGTAAAACTTACCGGGGCTTATATACAAACTCCCGTAGGAGTTCGTGAGGGAACAATCAGCACCTTTTCCCCCATCCCACTGCCTCCCCCCCAGATCATAATACTTCACCTTCATTTAAGGACAGGATACTTGAGTCTATACTCACCAGGTTTGTTGTTTTTTTCTCCTTTTCCTCTTGGTCACTATCCTTCATTTGTTCATTTGCCAAGTGACAATAGTTGTCATTTCAACGTCACTCCTAGCATCCATCTACTATGATTCCAGTAACTATATTTATGATTTAAAACCCTAGCCTTGGATGAATAAACTGTGGTACATTTAGACAATGGAATATTATTTAGTACTAAAAAGAAATGAGCTATCAAGCCATGAAAAGACATCAAAGAATCTTAAATGTATATTATTAAGTGAAAGAAGCCAATCTGAAAAGGCTGCATACTGTATGATTCCAACTATATGACTGTCTAGAAAAGACAAAACTATGGAGACAGTAAAAAGATCAGTGATTGCCAAGGGTTAGGGGGAGGGAGGGGTGACTAGGTGAAGCACAGAGGGTTTTTAGGGCAGTGAAAGTATTCTGTATGATTCTATAGTGGTGGCTACACATCATTATACACTTGTCAAAACCTATAGGGTGTACAGCACCAAGAGTGAACCCTAATGTAAACTATGGACTGTGGGTGATAATGAGGTGTCAATGTAGGTTCATCAGTTGTAGCAAATGTATTGCTCTGGTGGGAGATATTGACAATGGAAGAGGCTATGCATATGTGGGGACAGGGGGTTTCCATAAGGGAAATCTCTGTACCTTCAGCTTCATTATTCTGTGAACCTAAAACTGCTCTAAAAAATATAATCCAGGGGCTTCCCTGGTGGCACAGTGGTTGAGAATCTGCCTGCCAACGCAGGGGACACGGGTTTGAGCCCTGGTCTAGGAAGATCCCACATGCCGCGGAGCAACTGGGCCCATGAGCCACAACTACTGAGCCTGCGCATCTGGAGCCTGTGCTCCGCAACAGGAGAGGCTGCGACAGTGAGAGGCCCACGCACTGCAATGAAGAGTGGCCCCTGCTCGCCGCAACCAGAGGAAGCCCTCGCACAGAAACAAAGACCCAATGCAGCCAAATAAATAAATAAATAAATAAAATGAATTTATTTTTAAAAAAAGATTTTAAAAAAATACAATCCATTTTTAAAAAAATCCCTAGCCTTACAGTTCCTTGGTTTCATCTACAAAGACCTTCACCTTCTACCCTATTTTAGCTACCCACTCCCATGGCCAAATTTAGAATCAGCAAGACCTGCGCCTCCTCTTAAATCATAAATTCTAGCAATCTACTACCTTATATTTTATTTTATTTCACTTCATTTCGTTTTACCACGCCGCACAGCATGCGGCATCTCAGTTCCCTGACCAGGGATCGAACCTGTGCCCCCTGCAGTGGAAGTGCGGAGTCTTAAGCACTGGACCACCAGGGAAGTCCCTTAAATTATTTTTAAATGAGAAGAGATTTGCCAATATCCTTTTAACTCCGAGGAAACTTGTTTCAACAGGCATAACTACCTGTTATTGAAGATGAGATGCCAGCTTCTGGGATTAGTAGCCTGTCAGGGTGACACTGAGAGAAGCCTTTTTGCCATTGCACTGAGGTTCCAGCATCCTGCCTCCAGCATGAGCCCAAGGGCTGTTGCTCTCATAGGGTTGTTCTGTGTACATCTATCATTTCTAATGCTAGTGACTTCAATCAGATTCTTTAAGGGACAATTCATGTTCTAATGACAATCTCCTATCTTTTCTTCCACAAACATTTGCTGATTCCTTAATAAGAGCCTTTCACTCTTCAAGATGCAGGGGATCACACTATTTTCTCTTATCTATTCACTCATTCAACCCCCATTTGTGGAATGCCCCTCAGCACCCATCACTTTTCTTCTTTCTTCCCCTCTCAGCAAAAACAGTGCCTTCTGGACTTCCCTGGTGGTCCAGTGGTTAAGAATCCACCTTCCAGTGCAGGGGACACGGTTTCAATCCCTGGTCGGGGAACTAAGATCCCACAGGCAGTGGGGCAAGTAAGCCTGCGGGCTGCAACTACTGATCCCACGCGCCACAATTAGAGAGCCTGCACACTGCAACTACTGAGCCTGTGTGCTCTGGAGCCTGCGTGCCACAACTAGAGAGAAGCCCTTGTGCCACAACTAGAGAGAAGCCCGCTCACCGCAACGAAAGATCCCGCGTACTGCAACTAAGACCCAACGCAGCCAAAAATAAATAAATATTAAAAACAAAAAAACAGTGCCTTCTGGCCTATGCAGAATTAATTCCTCCAACAGTGCTTAGGAGGGAATCCATTTCTACCTTCTTTGGAGACTTTACTTCTCTCTCCTTATTCTCCCTTCTCTTCTCAATTACTGTAATCATTTAATAATAACTGTTATTGAGCACATACCCTGTACCAGACACTATGTATAATTTGCTATTTCTTATTTAATCCTCATGAAAGCACCATGAGAAAAATACTATTATCTCCCTTTTACAAATGAGAACTGAAGCTTAAAAAAAGTAGATTTATACCCAATTATGAAACTAAGTAAGGGCCATCTCACCAAAGTTCATGCCTGTAGCTACTATGCTAAACTGCTTTTCATAGTGTACTAATGAGTTTCCATAGATCCTTAGCCAGCCTCCTTCAGTTTATTTTTTGCATTAATTTCCAAGGGAAGAATCTGTATGAATGGGAATCTGCATTCATTTTCTATCACTGCTGTAACAGATTGCCACAAATTATGTCTTAAAGCAACACAAATTTATTATCTCACAGTTTTGGACATCAGAAGTCAGAAATGTGTCTGCAGGACCATGTTCCTTTTGGAGGCTCTAGGAGAGAATTTATTTCCTTGCCTTTACCAGCTTCTCCAGGCCACCTGCATTTCTGGGCTCCTGGCCCTTTCTTCCATCTTCAAAGCCAACAGCAAAGCATCTCCTCTACTTTCTGACCTCTGCTTCCTCTTCACATCTTCTCTCTGACTCTAACTCTACTGCCTCTCTCTTATAAGGACCCTTGTGATCACACTGGGCCCACGAAGATAATGCAGGATCATCTCCCCATCTTAATATATTTAATCACATCTGCAAAATCTCTTTTTGCCATATAAGGTAACACAGTCACAGATCCCGGTGATTATAGAGTGTTACACACATTCAGCCTACTACATGATCTTTGTAAAATACAAATCTAATGATGCCTTTTTTAAAGTATTAATTTATTTTGGCTGCTCCGGGTCTTAGTTGCGGCACTTGGGGTCTTTGTTGTGGCCTGTTTAGTTGCAGCATGCGGACTTCTTATTTGTGGCAAGTGCAATCTTAGTTGTGGCATGCACGTGGGAGCTCGTTCCCAGACCAGGGATAGAACCCAGGCCCCCTGCATTGGGAGTGCAGAGTCTTACCCACTGGCCCACCAGGGAAGTCCCTAATGATGCTTATTGCTTAAAATTCTTCCATGGCTTCCAGGAGAAAGCTGAGCCTCTTTACCTGAGAATGTGAAGCCCTTTATGATTTGGTTCCTGCCTATCTCTTGAAATTTCCCAGGTTCTCAGTGTGTATCTTCCTATCTGTGGAAGGTGCCCTTCCTATCTGTGCCTAGCTCACTTCTACTTGTCCTTCGGAATTCAGATTAAGGATCAGTTTCTCCCAGAAGCCATCCCTGTCCCTGACCCTGATATGGCTGCCTCTCCTCTACACTCTCGAAACACTCACTACTCACCTCTAAGCTCATCGTAATGTGTTGAAGTCACTAACTTACTCGTCTATTTCCTCCATTAGACTGAAGTCCCTCTGGATCAGACACCATGTCTTATTTAACTGTGCATTCCCTGTGTTTTACAGTTGTTGCTCAAAATATCTTTGCTGAATTAATCATCTTCCTGTAGCACATAGCATAGTATCCTATGTATAGTACAGAGTCAAAAACATATTTGTTAAATTGAGCTATAGTTGTTTTCACCTCCTCAGGAATAGGAAAGTAATTTATCATCTTCTGCCAAGGAGACTCGGAATTTGGGACTTGTATCTTGCTCCCCAGAACTGTAAAATGAAGTGTGAATAATAAATTGCTAAGTATAATACAAGGAAAGATTCAGCAATATTACAAGAATTGTAATTGAGATTATATGAGAGCTTAAATGAAGGACTATGATAGGTGGATGAGCTGATCTATCAAAGACACTGACAGCTGGAATGGAGTCTGTTTTCCTCACCACTGAACCCCTAGCACTTAGCAGAGTACTTGGCACATAGTAGATATTCAGTAAATACTGGTTTGATGAAGATAATTTCAATGAATTGCACTCCAGGCAGAGGAATTAGTATTGTTAAGAAAAATTGGGAGACACTGAAATAGGCAAAGAGATTATAAGACCTCCTGTTGAATTAACTGTTTTTCATTGTCTTTGAGCTATTTTACAACTCTTTTATGTTGTAGAAAGCTGCTAACAATGCACATGATTCTTTTACTGAGATTGCCCTTTTTAAAAAAATTACTTAATTAATTAATTTATTTTTGGCTGCATTGGGTCTTCATGGCTGCGGATCAGGCTTTCTTTAGTTGCGGCGAGTGGGGGCTACTTTTGGTTGCGGTGCACGGGCTTCTCATTGCGGTGGCTTCTCTTGTTGCCTAGCACAGGCTATAGGCGCGTGGGCTTCAGTAGATGTGGCTCGCAGGCTTTAGAGCGCAGGCTAAGTAGTTGTGGCACTTGGCTTTAGTTGCTCCTCGGCATGTGGGATCTTCCCAGAACTGGGCTCAAACCCTTGTCCCCTGCGTTGGCAGGTGGATTCTTAACCACTACGCCACCAGGGAAGCCCTGCACATGATTCTTTTCCCTAGAAATGCAAATTTGTATAACTGAGATGCAAGTGGTTATGTCTTGCGTGTACTGACCAGTTTTTCATCTTTTAAACAAATTCATTTCAGCATTCCTTATGGTGTATTTATGTTTTCTCTTTAGATTTTAACAAATTATAACATCCCTCATTAATAATTAATTAAGTTTAAAAATTGACAGTTGTACATTTCATATTTATACAGAAGTCATCATCTTACCTTTAAAAAATATCTTTTAGGGCTTCTCTGGTGGCGCAGTGGTTGAGAGTCTGCCTGCTGATGCAGGGGACACAGGTTCAAGCCCCGGTCCGGGAAGATCCCACATGCCGCGGAGCGGCTGGGCCCGTGAGCCGTGGCCGCTGAGCCTGCGCGTCCAGAGCCTGTGCTCCTCAACGGGAGAGGCCACAACAGTGAGAGGCCGCGTACCAAAAATATATATATATATATATATGTATCTTTTAGCAGTATGAACAAAAAAGACAAGTTTGAGGATGTGTTTTGGGAGAAATAAGGAGTTATCTGGTTGAGCTGAAACATGAGGTCCTTGGAGGATATCATGAGAGAAGAGAAGAGGCTAGCTACATTGGAGTCAGATCCTGGAGAGCTGGGAGAACGATGTGCAAGTTAGTGAGAGAATACGGGCAGCAGAATCAAGGTCACAGTGCAGCCCAGCCTTTTTGGTTCAAATCCCTTTGGCCACTCTTCATCTGTCTGTTGGGCACAGTCTTGAGCAAGTCACCTAGCCATGCTGTGCCTCAGCACTTCGTAGGGTTGTTGGGAAAATTGAGTGAGTTAGTTAAATGTTAAACATTTAGAACACTACCTGGTAAAGAATAAGTACTCAGTGAATGTTAACTACTATATTATTGTTACAGTTCACAGTTCTTTACCTGAAATACTTGGACCAGATGTTTTCAAACTTCAGGATACTTTGGATTTAGAAAGGAAATGCATATACCGTACATTATAACACTTTCAGCAGGATCTGGAGCAGCAGCCTGTAATCGAACAAACAAATATTTCTTTTCTTAATTAAATCAAATTAAATTTTATTTTTTATTGAAGTATAGTTGATTTACAATGTTGTGTTAGTTTCAGGTGTACAGCAAAGTGATTCAGACACATATATTCTTTTTCAGGTTCTTTTCCCTTGTAGGTTATTAGAAAATACTGAATATAGTTTCCTGTGCTGTACAGTAGGTCCTTGTTGGTTATCTATTTTATATGCAGTAGTGTGTACATGTTAATCCTAAATTCCTAGTTTATCCCTCCCCCCCATGAATAAATATTTCTTCAGTAAAAAATATGAATATTTATTCCAAGTGGGATAAATACGATATAAATAGCCTCACTTCAGTCTCAGTTGGTAGGCCTGCCAAACTGGGTTTGGGTTAGGGAAGATTTGGCCATCAAATAAGTTACCAAAAACCCTTCAGTTTTCAGAGATTTTTTGATATTTGCATTGAAAACAAGGTTTTTCAGAGCTTTTGGGATTTGAGAATTGCAGAGAATTGCCGTACTACTAAAGTAAAGAAAAAGATAAGATTGAAATAGAATTTGGAAATCCTGGAAATTGTTCAGAAAGCTAAATTTTGAATTTGATCACCTCTCCATTTTGGCAAAGTTTTAATTTTTTCTTTTAAAAATTTCAAAGCAAGGGCAACAAATAGTTGATGAGGAAAAGTTTCTCTTTATAGAGATTCCAAATACTAAATGAAGTCAGGGGACTTCCCTTGTGGCGCAGTGGTTAAGACTCCACGCTCCCAATGCAGGGAGCCCAGGTTTGATCCTTGGTCAGGGAACCAGATCCCACATGCATGCCGCAACTAAGAGTTCGCATGCTGCAACTAAGGAGCCTGCGAGCCGCGACTAAGTCCCGGCACAACCAAATAAATAAATAAATAAGTGAAGTCAGAATGATAAAATATCACCATTTTGCAACTTCTAATGGAATAATGGATCTAGGCAATCAAGAGCTTCTAGTATTTAAAAAAGACACAACTAAATATTTTGCATCTTCCTTTGTAAGTATCTAACCCACCTATGAATTAGTTTTGAAAAAAAAAAAAAAGTAAATATGACTCTGTTCAAGCTTCCAGACCAGTTTATAGGAAATACAGGAAACAAAGGAACATGATAAACACCACAACACAAGTCTAGAAAAATCTAGACTGTGTAAAACTCCTCAAGGCAAAGGATCTGGTCTCTTCAACAAATACATTGTAAATAAAAAAATTAAAAAGAGGGGGGAACGTGTAGATTAAAACAAACCAAGTATTATATATAGAAAAAATTGCAGTGTATGGACCTTATTTGAATCTTGATATGAACAAGCAAACTGCCTCCCCCTGCCAAAAAAGAAAAAGACAAAAAATCTGGCACAATCAGGGAAATTTAGATACTGACTAGATATTTGATAATATTAAGAGGCTATTTTTAATTTTTAGGTATGATCATATATTTTAAAAGTCTTTATCTTCTGGAGATGTATACAAAAATATTTACAGACGAAGAGTTACGATGTCTTGTATTTGCTTCAAATTAATCCAGTGAGGATGAGGAGAGAGAGGAAGGAGGGAAGGTGAAACACTAAGTTGATAATGTTGAGAATTCATGATGAGTGCACAGGGGTCATTTTATTGTTCTATTTTTGAACATGTTTGAAATTTTTCATAATAAAAAGGGAAAAATAAAAGATATGTATCTACACACACACAGAGTATAGATTACATTGTATTCCTCAAGGGAAGATTTGGATCTAAGTTGGAAAGTACTTTAATGCTTATAAAGGGTATTTGAAGACTACTGTTAGTAGAAAAAGATGGAAAAACTAAACTCATTGAAATGAAAATTTGAAAATGTATAATTCAAAACTGAAGGAAATAATTTAAGAAAAATATTTAGCCTGAAATCTAGGATGAAAAATGGAAGAGATGAAATTACCAAGAAGTTGTAGGAGACAACACTAAATGAGCTTGTTAACAAAGCTGACCTCAACCTAGGCTAATACCAGTTTATGGGGTAAAAGATGAGTTTCCAGGATCTACCCTTTTATTATTATTATTAGAGTAAAAGAAATACATCGTAAGTTGACATTTCAAGACCCCTTGAACACCTCTTGACTCTGAAAATAACTTGCGATCTAGTTTCAATAACGCCAGCAGGTGGCGTTTGTTAGCTTTATTTTTTTCAAGCTCCGAAAAATTTGAGAACCAGTATGAACATGTGAAAATAAGAAATGCTCTTTTTTCATTCTTTGTATTTCGCTTCTCTCGGGAAAAAATAGTTTATAAGAATACAAATAGAATAAACTCTGTTTTTTTTACTTTTCCACCATATTGAGAGCTTGAATTTTGTATTAAATTGCTACCTGCTTTCGCTTTTTCTATAGTAAAATATATCTGATTAAAATCCCAAGCCATTGCCAGTCTTCCCATTGTGAAATGTCTCAAGATGTGGTCAAGAGCCAAACTCCCGGGAATCAGAAAGCCAGGTGTATCTTCACAGTGTGCTAAAAAACAATGTGCTGGGCTTCCCTGGCGGCGCAGCGGTTGAGAGTCCGCCTGCCGATGCAGGGGACACGGGTTCGTGCCCCGGTCCGGGAGGATCCCACGTGCCGCGGAGCGGCTGGGCCCGTGAGCCATGGCCGCTGAGCCTGCGCGTCCGGAGCCTGTGCTCCGCAACGGGAGAGGCCACAAGAGTGAGAGGCCCGCGTACCGCAAAAAAAAAAAAAAAACAACCCAATGTGTTATGGCTTGTGTGCTGAGATTTTATGTTGCTTTCAGTGCCACTGAAAATTTCCAGATAGGACCAAAGTTTCAACTTAGCCTGGACCAATCTCTACGCTCACCCTCGTCTAGCTCCCCAAAGAATGTCCAGGGCTGAGGAAAGTCTGATGCTCTGCTTCTCTCGGGGTAAGCCCTAAGCAGACAGTTGACTGATGTGAAATCTCTGCTGAAGGACACAAATCGACCTCTTGTAAGTACTCGAGACGCGAGTGTCCTCAGAATCTTTAAAAGAATCCGGAAGTCTCTGAGAGGAAGTGAAGTGAAAATCCCCATTCCCTACCCCTTTGGGTTTGGGACTGATTTCCTCTAAATGGAGATGAAAAATGACCCCACGTATTTTGTTGTGTTAGCATGCTCCAAGGTGGAGGAGGGGGACACAGGTCATTTAGTTTCTGACGAAGAGATACCAAATTGTCAGTGCCCATTACAAATTCATTCAACAAAGAAAGTATTCATAGTTGACTTTATTGTGAGAAATATTTCAGACATGGTAGTGCTTGTTTCTAATTTAATCAGAATGCTAATTCTTTTTCCCCCACTGAATCAACCTCTTTTATTACTATTTCTGGGAACTTTTATCCTGTAATATATCAGATTTCTTGCAAAATAGAAGTTGTTTAACTTCATAGAACAATTTGAGAATAATAACTTCCATAAGGCTTTTCAATCAAACATGAAAGAATGTCTTTTTTCTTTTATAGCTTTCTTATTTACAATACCCATCACAAAATTTCAAGAAATTCATAGTACTATGAAATGGAAAATAGAGATTACCTATAATTCCACCAGATTTTTCTTTTTCTTTTTCTTTTTGGCTGCACTGCACGGCTTGTAGAATCTTAGTTCCCTGACCAGGGATTGAACCCAGGCCACAGCAGTGAAAGCACCAAGTCCTAACCACTGGACCACTAGGGAATTCCCTCTTCCAGACTTTTAAATATGCATTACATACTTTTTTTTTAAATCAATTAATTAATTATTTATTTTTGGCTGCATTGGGTCTTCGTCGTTGCACGCGGGCTTTCTCTAGTTGTAGGGTGTAGGGTGCAGGGGCTACTCTTCCTTGCCATGCATGGGCTTCTCATTGCAGTGGCTTCTCTTGTTGCAGAGCACGGGCTCTAAGCACGCGGGCTTCAGTAGTTGTGGCACGAGGGCTCAGTAGATGTGGCTTGTGAGCTTAGCTGCTCTGTGCAGTCTTCCCGGACCAGGGCTCCAACCCATGTCCCCTGCATTGGCAGGCGGATTCTTAACCACTGCACCACCAGGGAAGTCCCACATACGTTTTTTAAGTGAAATAGTTTGATGAGTTTTTTAAACATTCTCTTTCACTTAATAATATATTGTGGACATCTTTGCATATTAATAAATATAATTATAACCACATTACTTTCTTTAAAAAAACATGGAGGAGGAAACAATATTTATAGTCTTTAGGGATTTTCTTTAAATTTATAAATAACATTCATAAAGTGTATAACGTTTCATGTATATCTCAATAAATGTTTACATACGTAAATGTCTTTGCTTGGGCTGCCATAACAAAGTACCATGCTGAGTGGCTTAAACAACAGAAATTTATTTCTCACAGTTTTGGAGGTTGGAAAGTTCAAGATCAAGGCGCTGGCAAGGTAGGTTTCATTCTGAGGCCTCTTCTCTTGGCTTGTAGGTGGCTGCTATCTTGCTGTGTGCTCACCCCCTGACCTCTTTTCGCTTGTTGAGGGGAAGAGGGGGGCAGAAAGAAACTACACAAGCTCTCTGGTCTCTTCCTGTAAGGGCACTAGTCCTATCAGATTAGGGTTCCCTCTATATGACCTCATTTAACCGTAATCACCTTAAAGGCCCTATTTCCAGCGGGGTCATACTGGGGGTTAGCTTCAACGTACTGAATTTGGGAGGGATTAGTCCATGGCACTAAAGCTTATTTTTTAAGAAGGAAGTTTTATATATACTACTTAAGTTATATATCTGCATACATACATCAAAATAAAGAATTTTGTTGGATAATTTAGGAGAATGATTTATGGGGTACTTTGGTATTCGTGAGAGCAAAGATTTTTGTCTTTTCTGTTCATTGCTGAAGTCTCATGTCTATAATAGTGATTAACACATAACATAACTGGTGCTCAGTGTTTACTGCATGAAAGACTGAATGTTTTCTTTCCTTTTTTCTGAAGGAGGGAAGCAGTATCAGAGCTTAGGAGCCATAGATCATTAAGACAGCTTGTCTTCGTTGAATCTCAGCTCTATCACTTACTAGTTCTTTTACCTTGGACAAGTGACTTAAACTCTCTGTGCCTTAGTTTTCTCTTCTGCAAAATGGGTATTTTAGGGTTGTTGTAAAGATTAAATTAATTAATAAATAGGCTTAAGCCATTTAGAGTAGTATCTAATATGTAGTTGGTAGAAGTAGATACCTTGAAATAGGCAATACATGTTAGATATTTATATTTATGCCTAATTCTCCTTTTTATATATGTGGTCATAAACTAAGAAAATATCTTGTGAAGTTGCTAATGTGGAATTCTTGTTGCCTCTGCTTTTCAGGAAGAAATACTAGGGCACAGAGGTCAAATGACTTGTAAATGTGATCACCAATGTAAATGTGTATCCTACTTGAATATTCAAAGTAAGGCAATATATTTGCATTTTCCTGGAATTGTTTATTATTTAGGATTTTTAATGTTTTACTTAATTGATGGTTTACAAGCTACAAACTTAAATTGAGCCCCAAAATTGTGTTTATGTATACAACAGCTATAAATTCACTAAGTTGTGGCTATATATAGTCTCTCATATTTTGGATCCTCCTTATGATTAAAAAAAATACAACTTTATAGTCTCAATTAGTCATTAGGTATCTTCTCAGGCAATGGAAGCTGAAAGTACAAGTATTAACATGCAGAATCCTGCAAATTTTTGAATGATGAAAAGGGATCCTCATTTTAAAAAATCAGGAATCTCTGCTCTAGTGGCTCTTGTATATCTTGATCTCTTAATCAGAACTGTAGAGAACCTCCCTTCTGGGCTTGCCTGAAACTGTGAAAACCAAAGCTCCACCTTTGGCCTAGGGGGTTGGAGGCTGGGCGTTCGTCCGAGATAAACTACAACTCCCAAGATTCCCGGGTGGGAGCTCTTGGGAGTTGTGGTTCATTGAACACTGCGGCACCAATGCCCCGGCACCTGCCCTTCCCCTTCCATCGCAACCTACACCCTGGGCTCAGAATCCGGATGAGTAAGTCGCCTGGTCATCTCTCTCGTGGGAATTTTTCTCGCTTTTCCATTTTCTCTTTTGTTTCCTCTGTTAGCTTATTGTTAGGCACACGCCAGGACTACTCTTCTGGAGAAGAGTCGAGACGGAAGAGGCGGGATCAAGCTCTAAGCCGGAAGGGGTGAACCCGGCAGTGAAAGTGATCCGGTGCCTGTCGGGCTGAAACGTAGTGGAACACAGAAGGTTCTGACCTCCGTAAGGAAACCTAACGTCCTTTCTGTCTTTTTTTTTTTTTTTTTTTTTTTTTTTAACGTGCTCACAGTTCACTTCTCTTTTCTGGTCTTAAAAGTCTATTTTCCTTCTGCAGCTTTTTTTTTTTTTTCCCCATGGTGTCTCCCTATGGGAGACCGAGTTAGTGTGGCTTACACGTGATGCTCTTGTGCCGGCTTAGTGTCACTTCTGACTTGCCAAGGCTGAGAGTTGTTCCTAGAGTATCATTTTATTTTTAATTTTTATTTATTTTATTTATTTATTTTTGGCTGCGTTGGGTCTTCGTTGCTTCGCGCGGGCTTTCTCTAGTTGCAGCGAGCGGGGGCTACTCTTCGTTGCGGTGCGCTGGCTTCTCATTGCGGTGGCTTCTCTCCTTGCAGATCACGGGCTCCAGGCGCGCAGGCTTCAGTAGTTGTGGCATGAGGGCTCAGTAGTTGTGGCTCACGGGCCCTAGAGCGCAGGCTCAGCGGTTGTGGCGCACGGGCTTAGTTGCTCCGCGGCATATGGGATCTTCCCGGACCAGGGCTTGAACCCATGTTCCCTGCCTTGGCAGGTGGACTCTTAAACGACTGCGTCACCAGGAAAGCTCCTAGAGTATCATTTTAATCCTGTTACTGTGGGGGTGGTGGTGGTGATGGAGAAGGCTTGCTATTCTCAGGTATAGATAAACCTAGAAGGTAAACATCTTGGGATTTACTTAACATTGAGGTTCATGACCTTAAGAGTTACTTTTTCTACTATTTCTAAAATGGAAATTTAGCTAGAGGTGTTTTGACAAAAATCTTTTTGCCATTTTTTTATGTCCTTTTTCAAATGAACACACTTTCTGTGACTAGATGTTGTTATAGACCAGGGTTCCTGGTCTATAGATATTGATCAATATCTTAATTAATCAATAGATATTGATCAGAGGCCAGACAAGAAATTCAGGCAAGGCTATATTGTGGCCCCTGCTGCAGCAGAGGGGAGTGAGCAGGTTCCTTACATGGGGTGAGGGTAGGGGTTTGTCCAGGGATCTAGCAGAGGGGTGGCTTAAGTGGTCTGCCCATCCCCTTGGCTGTGTTGTGTGCATGGGGCATGTGCAGTACCCTGCTTTTGCTCCCCACCCCCTGCTTTTGCTGCCAGCCCTTCAGAGGTGCCAGTTGGGCTTTTTGGTCTCCTTTTATCTAGTTGTCCAGAATTTGCCCCAACTGCGCATGCACACAGTTACTTTTAGCCCCTATTCGTTTCTTTGTATTTTGTTGCTTAAGGAAACATTTGTCCAGGTGCAAGCATTGCAGCACTGCAGCAAATGGTCCCAGGTCCAAGCTTGTCTCAATGTGAAGACATGCAGAAACTCCTGCTGGAGGACTGTAACATTTGTGGCTACTGTGCCTTGGTGCATGCTTCCCGCAGTCCTTTTCTCAATGTGATTCAGTATGTTAAATTTCCTTAGTACAACCCTGCAAACTGAATATTTTAGAGACTATTCTGAATATTTTATTTCCTAGGAGATAACAGTATTCAAGTTAGCTGACTTACAATGATCAAATGAGCTAATATATGAATACACCTAACGTAGTAGGAACACTGGAGACAATAAAGGTTGATTCTGATCAATTTTGAACCTTATTTCAATTTTGAACCTCAGGATTTTAGGGGCAAAGTATTTTTCTTAGAACACTTTATCCTCTCTTTCTTACTCAGTAAAACCATTGTGTACATTTGTTAGCTCTTTTGATTATCTCTGTTAGAAGGAAGAACAGATAATTATTGTACATAACTAATTTCACCTAACATGTAATTTTTTAAAGTAATTTTTCTTCCTGATTGTAAAAGTAGTATGTGCTAAATGTATAGGAAACTTGGAAAACACGAAGAAGTAGAAAAAAAAAAGGAAGCAAAAGGAATCCATAATCCCACAACTCGAGATCATCTTACTAACATTTTGGTATGTTTTTAGTTTTCTTTTTTCAAAATAAAGCTCTTCCTCAACTTATGATGTGGTTATGTCCCCATAAACCCATGTATTTCATATACTGTAGACAAATTTGAAAACCTAATTGAGATTATATTGTTTAGATTCTGCTTTTTTCATTTAATATAATTATCATCATTGTCTTTTTTTTTTTACCAAACTTTCTTAGTCTGTTAATATGTAAATTTTCCGTCCTTTAGGATCTCAGCTAAAAGGGAAGCAACTTCGAAGAGTGATTGCACAGTTGGGAATGAAAAGCATTGAAGTCTGAACAGGCAAGCTGCATTCACCTCAGCTCTGCCTCTGTCTGGCAGAATGAGTAGTTACTTGACTTCCTTGGGCATCTGGATACCTAAGAATTAGACAAGGAAGTAGTGTTTCCTTCAAACTTTAAAAATCTATTAATATGTGAACCACCTAAAGTTTGCATGATTATTTCATACTTGTCAAGAGCTTATTCACACACTCAATTTTAGCTTCTGGGTACTTTCTAGAAAATAGCTGATTTAACCATTCTATTGATATATTTATTAGTTACACTCCTACTCATTTGCCTTAGTTAATTATATATGTTGAATGGGTAGAAAACAGCACTACCTTCATTTATGTTGTTATATTCACAGATTTGAAGATTTGTTTTCTTTTTGTGGATTATTGAATTTAGGGACTGTGTTGGAGCTGGCTGAGGCAGTGAACTGAGCAAGATTTCTTGAGGCTCCTTCTAGCTTTTATATCTGTGGAGTTGATATTTCTCAGATTGTGTTTATTTTGTTTCAGATGCTGAAATGAATCGTCACCTGTTTGTTTGGCTTTTTAGACATCCGTGTCTTAATGGTCACCACCAGTGCCATGTCCATCTCCATTCTCATCAACTTACACAGATACCTCTTGACACAAGGCTGTGGGTTTTTAGACGGAACAGGAATCCCATTCTCCATTGTCTGTTAAGTGAGAATTGGTCCAGGAGATATTGTCATCAAGACACCAGGATGCTCTGGAAGCATAAAGCACTACAGAAATATATGGAGGACCTGAGTAAGGAGTACCAAACACTTGATCATTGTTTGCAGCATATCTCTGTGAGTGAAGGGGACCGGAGGTCCTTGAATCAACGACATGCTGAGCTGGCACCGCTTGCAGTCATTTACAAAGAAATTCGGGAGGCTGAACAAGCCATTGAAGAATTAGAATCAATGTGTAAAAGTAGGTAAAAGATGTGTGTGTACAAGTACAGGATTGATTTTCTAAGTTAAAGATATATTGAACACAGTCTTTTAAAAAGCCTGCACATAGTAAGCCCTGCACTTGGAAAGGACAGGACTCTATACTCTGGGTGTTTGAAGTATTTCAGCTACTAAAGAGCAACTGCTAAGAGACCGAGGTCCTTGTGGTACTTGCCAAGAAGCGCTTAGGGTCTGGGAGACTAAATATTGACCTTTTCAGAAGCTTTAATTTATTAATAGATCTTTATTGGGCACTGTCCTATGTGCTACATACCAGGGACACAAAAATACAATTCCTACCCCGTCAGAGGGCTTATATGGTATGGGTATTATTTCATCACCCCAAAAAGAAACTCTGCACCCTTTAGCCATCTCACGCCAACCCCTCCCATACCTGCCAGCCCTAGACAACCACTAATCTACTTTCTGTCTCTTTACAGTTACTTATTTCAGGCATTTTATATAAATGGAATCATACAATATGTTACCCTACATGACTGGCTTCTTTCGCTTAGCATATGTTTAAGGTTCATTTATGTTGTAGCATGTTTCTGTACTTCATTTCTTTTTATTGCTGAATTATGTCCCATTGTATAGATATACTACATTTTATTTATCCATTCATCAGTTGTTGGTTATTGAGTTTTTCCACTTTTTTGGTTATTATGAACAATGCTGTTATGAACATTTGTGTACAAGTTTTTGTGTGGACATATAGTGCTAAGTTGTGTGGCACCTCCATGTTTAACCTTTTGAGGAACTGCCAGACTGGTTTTCCAAGTGGCTGAACCATTTTACGTTCCATCCTCGGTGTATGAGCGTTCTGGTGTTTCTACATCCTCTCCAACCCTTGTGATCCGCCCTTTTGATTCTAGCCTTCCTGGTGTGTGTGAAGTGGTATCTTACTGTGGTTTTGACTTGCATTTCCCTGATTAACGGTGCTGAGTGTCTTTTTATGTGCCTATTGGCTGTTGTATATCACCTTTGGTTAAATGACTATTTAGATCCTTTGCCCATTTTTTAATTGAGTTGTCTTTTTATTATTGAGTTGTAAGAGTTCTTTATATTACAGATACAAGTTCCTTATCCGATATATTATTTGCAAAAATTTTCTCCCATTCTGTGGGCTGTCCCTTGAAGCACCACAGTTTTTCATTTTGATGATGTTCAGTTTATCTTTTTTTTCTCTTGTTTGTGTTTTGGTGACATATCTAAGAAATTATTGCATAATCCAAGGTCACAAAGGTTCACATCTGTGTTTTCTTCCAAGGGTTTTATATTTTTAGTCCTTATATTTAGGTCATTGATCTATTTGAGTTAATTTTATATATAATGTGAGAGGTGTTAATTTTTAATTTTAGTATCTCTTAATATTTTATTGCCTTAACATTTTTTCTTTTATGAAAAATTTCCAAAATATACAGAAGTTGAGAGAAAAGCATAATGAACTAACCTGGGATTCAACATTTATCCAAATTTTTTTTTTTAAAGGACATGAGCCCTCTTTTTTTTTCTTTTTTTAATATTTATTTATTTATTTGGTTGCACTGGGTCTTAGTTGTAGCATGCAAACTCTTAGTTGTGGCATGCATGTGGGATCTAGTTCCCTGACCAGATATCGAACCCGGGCCCCCTGCATTGAGAGCATGGAGTCCTATCCACTGCGCCACCAGGGAAGTCCCAATCCAAATTTTGCTATTGGCTTTTATTGTATTTTATTTTTAATATTTATTTATTTGGCTGCACCGGGTCTTAGTTGCAGCACACCGCATCTTCAGTCGCAGCATGCAGGATCTAGTTTCGTGTGATGGAACCCAGGCCCCCTGCATTGGGAGCACAGAGTCTTAACCACTGGACCACCAGGAAAGTCCCTTGCTATTGGCTTTTAGTTTAATTTATAAACTTTCTTTTGTGCTCCATCCTGTTTCATTAAGCCTTAGAGATGTTAAGCAGCATTGAGGCCAGTCACAGGTATACCTGTAAAGTCCTGGATGTCCAAAGCCTTACCTTTTTCTGCCTTCTCTTAGTGGTCTGTGAGTCTCTCACTTTTTTTTTTTTGGCCATGAGGCATGCGGGATCTTAGTTCCCTGACCAGAGATTGAACATGTGCCCCCTGCAGTGGAAGTGCAGAGTCCTAACCACTGGACCGCCAGGGAATTCCCTCTCACCTCTTTTAATGAGGATTATTTTTTACTCTTTCACATAATGCCACTCAAATTTGTAATTAATTAGTTTGGGAAAGTTGCTTGCACATAATAGGAGCTTACTAAATGCTTTCCAAATTAAATTGACGTAACCTCTTTCAGCCACGTTTGTATCGTGTACTATTAGTAGCTTGGATTAAAGTATTAGTAGATTGCTTCTAAAGTTTCTTCTACAATTCTGCTATTTTATAATAATCGTGATCATAGCTACATTTACGAAGTCTTAGTATGTGCCAGGCACTAAGGTAAGTATTTTACAAATATTATCTCATTTGAAATGTTCACAGTGACTTTATGAGGTAGGAATTATTATTAATATTCTCACTTTATAGATGAAGAAACTGAGAGGTTAAAATGCCAAAGGTCACTTAGCCAGTCAGGAGAGGAGCCGGAATTTGAACCCAATCAAGGAGACTCCACAGCCTCTGCTCTTATCCACTGCACAATGATTCAAAGTCCAGCAGGGTCTACCTCTGTAATATATCTTGCATGAGTCCTCTTCTGTTCTTTCCACTAGTTTATATTTTCATTATATCTCAGTCCTAGATGATTACAATAAATTCCTAACTTGTAGTTTCACCTCCAAGCTTTCCCAGCCTAAGTACAACCTTAATCATATTTCTCTCCTGCTCTGAATTTCCAGGAACTCCCATTGCCTATAAATATAGATTGCTTGGCTTGGCATTTAATAGTCTCTGCCGAGTGACCCCCACCTCTCTGTGTAGTATATTAATTCCCTTTGCATATTCTCCCTTCCAACCAAAACAGACAATTTGCCGTTCCCTGAATATACTCACACCATCCCATGTCTATGTCTTTGCTCATGTTGTTAACCCACCAATTTCACCTTAAAGTTCAGTCAGCTTACAAAGTATGGCTTGAATATCATCCTCTGGCTTCACTCCCCTCTGTAAAACGAGTATGATTGCCTTTCTCTGTTTTATGTTCTGATCCATTATGTAATTGTCTTAACTTCAGTCCCTTTCCCTTCCTCAAGTACAGGGCCTGTGTCTTATTCATCTTTATTTCCTGCAGCACCAAACATAAGGTATAATAGACTCTTGAATCTGTTGATACAGTGAAATTGAACTAGATTGGATCTTACAGTTCAGTAAATAATAAAAAGCCACAAAAATAATTTTATATGATTGCAAATCAGCAGGTTTTTCTGGTACCTCTGACCCGAGACTTATGTGCACAAGGGTGAGGCCAGTAGCGATATTACAATTCTGCAACAGGTGATCCATAATTAGAATTGAATTCAGATGGCACCTTATCTAGGAACCTTCCTTAAGGGTTGAAGTCTGGGTTAGACCACCCTTTAGGCCTCGATGGCACTGCCCATACCACAAATTGTAATCAGGTGAATGTGTCCACCTTTCCCACCAGACTGAGCCACTTTTGCCCTGAACCATGTTTTATTCATCCTTGTGTCCCCAGCAACTGGCAGAGTGTTTAGCATAGAGTAAGTGTGAAATGTTGAAAGCAGGAATGAGGCATAGAATCCCGCCAGACCCCCATGACTTCCATGACTAGAAAAGAATTTTAAAGAGCCTTCTCTCCTTTATGAGTCTTCATTTCTCTTTTCTTCTTTATTTTTAAGAATCAAAAATTTCTACCTCATCTAGCACGCATCACCAGTGACAAATGGAGTCTCTGGGCATCTAAAGCAATGGAGTCAAAGGTTATGGGATCCACCCTACTTGGCCACTATCTCATTGATAGCTTGTGTTGTTAGAGCTCCATGATTTAACTTTCTGCTTTGAAATGATGTGAAAATGACTGTTCTTTCCATAAAGCAGAGGTTTGCAAAGATGTGTGGTTTTTTTTGACCCATATGGTGTATTTTAAAAATGTTTACTAAGTATGAACATTTCAAGAGGTTTCAGAATTTTAAGAGGTCTTATTTCTGACTTCTCTTGAAAAAAAAAAAAAAAAGGAGATTCTAGCCATGCTACATTACTCACAGTGTGCTGGGTAATGGCTGCCAGCTTTAGACAAGAAATGGTCACCCCAGTTTACCCTGAAACTTAGCTTATTTGGGTTTACATTTAATTAGCCAGTCCCTTTTAAAACCTGTTTGATTAATCACTGATTTCTATAATTACTTATAGACATTCAAATTACCAGCTCCTTGAGGCAAGATTGTACTTGTTTTCACACTGAGTTTTTTGGACACACTTAGCAAATACTTACTTTACATTCTCTAACTATTCTGTTATTTTGTATAATCCCTTGCCTTCACAACTGAAATAAAACCTAGTAGGTAGAGATTAGGTAGCTATTTAAGAATTTCTTTGTAAGTATTTAAACATTTTTACCATTATTTCTGTCGATGGTTTGTAGGTCTAAATAAACAAGATGAAAAGCAGTTACAAGAACTTGCTTTGGAAGAGAGGCAAACCATTCTTCAGAAAATCAACATGTTATACAGTGAGGTATGTTTTAAGAGGTAAACTAATCTCAGTAATATTAATGTAAAGGAATACTATTCTTGCTAGACTGTTTTGCTGCTCAAAGTATTTTCCAAACACCAGTTGATTAAGTCTTCTCTTATGATGATTGATAATATTGGGTTTAGTGCTGTCATTTACTACAGAATGAGATTGAAGAGATTGTGTTGGCAAGGAATGAAACCACCCCCCCCCCCAGACAAAAGTATTCCAAAGCTGAATCTATTAAGTTACCAGACAAGGGAACACATGCTACTGAAGAAATTTACTGCAACATGGAGAAGAGTCAGGGGGTTTTAAGTCTTAGAAAGAGGGAGCGGTACATGGTAACTGGGTTAATTAAGGATTGAAAATTTGCATTCAGGATAGAGTGGAATGAATCCAAGGGCGTAGAGACAGTGGATTAATACCAGTCTTTAGTCCCTTCTAGCTCAATGGATGGTTTGTCTAAAAGAAAATGAAAATACAGTGCTATGTACTACGTTCCCCTTTGTCGTATTTGCCATCCTCCTACCTTCAGTCTTCCCTACCCTGGGAATCCAGTAGAGAGACTTTTTTTTCCTTGAAGTATAGTTGATTTACAATGTCGTGTTAGTTTCAGGTGTACAGCACAGTGATTCAGATGTACATATATCTTCTTTCTCAGATTCTTTTCCCTTATAGTTTGTTACAAAATAGTCAGTATAATTCCCTGTGCTATACAGTAGGTCCTTGTTGGTTATATATTTTATATATGGTAGTGGATGTATGTTAATCCCAAACCCCTTTTCCCTTTGGTAACCATATGTTTGTTTTCTATGTCTGTGAGTCTATTTCTGTTTTGTAAATAAGTTCATTTGTATCTTTTTTTTTAAGATTCCACATATAAGCAATATCATATGATATTTGTCTTTCTCTGTCTGGTTTGCTTCACTTAGTATGATAATCTCTAGAGGGACTTTTTGAGGGGTTGAGGAGGATGAGGTGGAGGTATCAGTTATTTTGTTTACTGATTTAAACAGCTAGTCAAAAGCAGATGTAGGACGTCTGACTCTTAGTCTACTATTCTCTCCTGCAGGCTATATCATTTCTAGCAGAGATGGACTATTTCAAAAATTGTCAGTAGGGAAAATCATGACACATAAGTACTTTCAGTTTGATTTGAAAGACCTTTTAGTAATAATAAAAATAAAGTTGCTTCCCTTTTCTTCCTAAGAGGTAAGTTGGTTGCTTTCTTTATTAGAACGCCCCTTTTTTTCTGGTCGCACTGAGAAACTATTTGAGCCTTACCTTGGGAATCCTCAATCTACTCTTTAAACAGCAACTCTGCTGAGAAGACAGGGCACGGCCTGGTGTCCGTCCGCTGTCATTTATTGTGGGAGAGAATATATAATCATATGTTAAAAGTCCTCATTTTCTCCAAATGAAGACTTTCAGAGCTTACTTCTTTCATTAGATGAAAGAAGCTACTGTTTAAGACTAATCAGAAGCAAAATTTGAAGAAAATTGAATGGAACACTGGACTTTGATCTAAACTTTTGCATTTTAGAAAATTAGGATAATTTGATAGCATTGTAGAAAATACGCCAACAAGTAACTTCATTGTTAACATGAATCATCATTTATTTTAGGCCTAATTAGGTCTACTTATTAAAGCATTTTAGGACCAGACCTCTTTGAGATGCTCTATGATTTTGTTAATTACTGATTTTTTAGTATTTGGGGGTCTTTTATCTAAGTTCAGGGAATAGCAGTATACCATGGAAAATATACACACTAATACTGATTTTTTTTTCTTTTTCAGCTTCTCCAGAGTCTAGTGCCAAAGGAGAAATATGACAAAAATGATGTTATTTTAGAGGTGACATCTGGAAGAACTACTGGAGGTCAATAAAATAATTTTATTGTAAATGATCTTTAAAAATACTTAAAGGTTACCTTGATATGACACACTATAACTTTAAAAGTCTGTTAAATGTGTTTCACTTCGGAAGTACTCATTTCTCAACTCCTAAGGGGTTTTTACTTAAGGAGGACTCTCTAAGAAATTTGTGCTGATTCTTTTTAAATTTTTTATTGAAGTATAATTGATTTACAGTGCTGTGTTAGTTTCTGGTGTACAGCAGAGTGATTCAGTTATAAATGTATATTTTTTCATATTCTTTTTATTTTGGTTTATTAAGCATATTGAATATTTTCTATCCTACTGTGCTATACAGTAGCACCTTGTTGTTTATCTATTTTATACGTAGTAGTTTGTATCTGCTAATCCCAAACTCTTAATTTATCCCTCCCCACCCCCTATCCCCTTTGGTAACCATAAGTTTGATTTCTATGTCTGTGAGTCTGTTTCTGTTTTGTAAATAAGTTCATTTGTGTCATATTTTAGATTCCACATGCAAGTGATATCATATGGTGCTTGTCTTTCTCTTTCTGACTTACTTCACTTAGTATGATAATCTCTAGGTCCATCCATGTTGCTGCAAATGCCATTATTTCATTCTTTTTTATGACTGAGTGGTATTCCATTGTATATATGTACCACATCTTTATCCATTCCTCTGTTGATGGACATTTAGGTTGCTTCCATGTTTTGGCTATTGTAACTAGTGCTGCTGTGAACACTGGAGTGCATGTATCTTTTCTTATTAGAGTTTGCTCCAGATATATTCCCAAGAATGGGATTGCTGGGTCATATGGCAACTCTATTTTTAGTTTTCGAAGGAACCTCCGTACTGTTTTCCAGAGTGGCTGCACCAATTTACATTCCCACCAATAGTGCAGGAGGGTTCCCTTTTCTCCACAGCCTCTCCAGCATTTATTGTTTGTAGACTTTTTGATGATGGCCATTCTGAGCAGTGTGAGGTGATACCTCATTGTAGTTTTGATTTGCATTTCTCTAATAATTAGCAACGTTGGGCATCTTTTCATGTGCCTACTGGCCATCTATATGTGTTCTTTGGAGAAATGTGTGCTGACTGAATATTTTTATATTTTCTCTTAGGTGATATCTGCCAACAATTTACCCGGGAAATATTTGATATGTATCAGAATTATTCAAGCTACAAACACTGGAAATTTGAACTTCTGAATTATACACCAGCTGATTATGGTAGGTGTGTTTGAGGATTTGTCCATAGATGACGCTGGAAGTTGTTTTTCTTCTGATATTGATTAGAACCATGTTGTCCCATTTTTTAAAACATTTGACCTATATCTACTAAATACTGTGACATGGGCTCATCAATCACAGTGGCTTACTATAGTAGAATTCTTACTATGGGAGAAGAGAGTGGGAGGGAAGGAAGTATTCTCCTAGGAAGGAATATCTGAATTAGAGAAACTTTCCCTATGGAGGGTTGATATATGCCTTGCCTGAAAAATCATTGCTCTGTTGTTCAAAGCCAAGATGTATTAAGGTTTTTACTCTAAAGTACTAATGATGTGTTGGAGGTTTATGGGAATGTAGAAAAAGTTAGTCATTTGTCTTTATTTTCAAGAAGCTCCCACCCTAACTGGGCTGATAAAAACTTAGACAACATAAACACTAAGAACCAATGTGAGTCTTTAAACTTTTAAATCTTCAAGTATGTTAAATCAGAACATCTGATAGTAATTCTTTTTTTGTTCGATTCTCTTAATCCATCTGGAAGTTTTTGTCTGCTTGGTTACACAAAGATACACTGTAGTAGACAGAGGGCCCATGAATAATAACCCACAAATTATCAAAGTGGGGAAAGAGGATTCATGTAAGTTAAACAATCGAGGGAAATGAAAACAAGTATAGAGCATAAGTAAGGTTGTGCATCATATGGATTTGAAATACAGCCAGTGGTTAGGAAAGGTGAAACAGGAGGGAAGGGGGCAGGGCGCAACCTTTGAAAGAATGACATAGCCCAAGAACATGACATAAACTGATTAGAACCAAATGAGTCCAAGATGGTGGACAAGTTGACTTCCACTAGACCTTGAGCCTCAGTATATGCTCATTGTAATACATCAGCAAGCTAAATGACACACCGACCTGTGCCATGACAGTGCCAAGGCCAACCATAAGGATGAGAAATTGGGTGGTGGCCCAATTCCTGGAAATCCCTGCCCCGTTCCCAAAATAGCTGGAATACTCCTCCCACTCATTAGCCTATGAAGTTACCCACCCCTTAAAAACTGACAACCCCATACCCCCATGCTGCTCTCACCTCCTGAGATGGCCCACACTATATCTGTGGAGTGTATTTCTCTCTAAATAAATCCACTTCTTACTATCACTTTGTCTCTCACTGAATTCTTTCTGTGATGAGACATCAAGAACCTGAGCTTCATTAAGTCCTAAAACCAGGTATGTGATCTCAGTTGGAAGACTGTGGGTTTTGGCTGGGTTTGAGTCCTAGCCATGTGGGTTCAAGTCCCAATCAGGGTTTAGGCTGGGTTCAAGTCCCAGCACATGGGTTCAAGTCCCAATCTGAGGTGCATGGTTTCAAAGGGAAGACCAACGAGAGCAGAGGGAAGGACCAATTTGAGCAACAGCATGGTGGTGGGAAAGATCTTGCTGTGTGTGTAGAAGCGAGGAAGCCAATTAAGCCAGAGGATATTTGTGATGAGAAGTGAGAGGAAATAGGTTCAAAAGAGTAGATTTTGAGCAGACATTAAAGCTGAACAGGCCTTGATTGTTAGGGAGCTGTTGAAGATTTTGCTAATAAGAATATGATTTGATCAATATATATTTTAAGAAGATTCTTTTTTTTTATTGAAGTATAGATGATTTACAATATGGTGTTAGTTTCAGGTGTACAGCACAGTGATTCAGTTATGTGTGTGTGTGTGTGTGTGTGTGTGTGTGTGTGTGTGTGTATATATATATATATACATATATATATATATATATATATATATATATATATTCCTTTTCAGATTCTTTTCCCTTACAGGTTATTACAGAATATTGAGCATAGTTCCCTAAGCTATACAGTAGGTTCTTGTTGGTTATCTATTTTCTATATAGTAGTGTGTATATGTTAATCCCAACCTCCTAATTTATCCCTCCCCCCACTCTCCTTTCCCCTTTGGCAACCATAAGTTTGTTTTTAGAAGATTATTTTGACAGCAGTGTGAAAGATGGACTGAAGAGGCTAGATTTAAGGCAGATGGCAGAGAGCTTATTAGAGTAATCCAGGTATGACTAAGAGTTAGAACTGGGAGTAGGGACACATATGAGAGAACTTCAGATGAAGAATGAGCAAAATTTGTAACTGACAAGAGGATTTATTGCTTGCCCACTATGTCCTGTGTGCAGTAGGTGTCGTTTGCTCTTCACAACCCTGGGTATTGTTAATCCCATTTTACAGATGAAGATCTAGGCTCAGAGAGTAAGTAACTAATCCAAGATCACACAATAAGTAATGGCAGTCCTGGGATTAGATTTAAGTCTGTCTGATCCAGAACCACACTACATCCCATTAGTTTATTCTGATACAAAGGAGATGAGCCACAGGGATCTAATCTTTCTAGCTGGGAAGACTGTGATATTCATTCATGCCATTGAATGGAATAGAAATTGGAAGGCAGTCTCCATTTGGGCAGAACAGTGAAAGTTGTTTTTGAATTATTATGTGTGTTGTTATAGTGAGCATCCCTTCAGAAATATCCAGTAAATGCTGAAGTCGTGTAACCAGAGCTTTGGTGAGAGAATAGAATCGAGGAGAGAGATTTGATAGCTGTTAGCACAGAAATAATGTCTGATACTGAGAGAGAGTAAGTGAGGGAGAGTTTATAGAGAGGGAACATTCAGGGTACCAAACGTTGGAGAATGGCCATATTTAGAAAGATAAACTAGTTGGAAAAAGAAAAAGAAGGGTCAGAGAAGCAGGAAAAAGGATGAGAACAGTATAATATTTTGGAAGCAGGAGAGGAGAGAGTTTCAAGAATGTAATGAGAAACAGCAGCATATGAAAGAGAGAATGTAATCTCTGAGACGTATATTTTGAATTCAACTTTCAACAATGAAAGGGAGATGAACTTAATAACAGGAATAGAGATTCTGTTCCAGGTGCACAGAGCAGTCCAAACAATGGTTGGGAAATCTTTCTTTTAGATACATTAACTCAGTAGCAAAATAAAATAAAGACATTTTAGAAAGTAAAAGGGCCTTTTATTTTATTTTATTTTTTATTTTTATTGGAGTATAGTGGATTTACAATGTTGTGTTAGTTTCAGGTGTACAGCAAAGTGAATCAGTTATACATACACATATATCCACTCCTTTTCAGATTCTTTTCCCATATAGGCCATTACAGAATATTCAGTGGAGCTCCCTGTGCTATACAGTAGGTCCTTATTAGTTAAAAAGTATGGAACGCTTCACAAATTTGTGGTTCATCCTTGCGCAGGGGCCATGCTAATCTTCTCTGTAGCGTTCCAATTTTAGTATATGTGCTGCCGAAGTGAGCACAAAAAAAGGTCTTTTATTAAAAAAGAAAAAATTTTCAGGAATTCCCTGGTGGTCCAGTGGTTAGGACTTGGCGCTTTCACTGCCAGGGCCTGGGTTTGATCCCTGGTCAGCAAAGTAAGATCCTGCATGCTGCATGGCGCAGCCAAAAAAATAAAAAATAAATAAATAAGATAGAGAAAGAGGAAAAAATACCTGCCCTATAAAGTATGTATATTAAGTTATAGGTATGGGCTTCCCTGGTGGCACAGTGGTTAAGAATCTGCCTGCCAATGCAGGGGACACAGGTTCAAGCCCTGGTCTGGGAAGATCCCACATGCCATGGAGCAACTAAGCCCGTGTGCCACAACTACTGAGCCTGCGCTCTAGAGCCCGCAAGCCACAACTACTGTGCCCGCGTACCACAACTACTGAAGCCCACGTGCCTAGAACCTATGCTCCACAACAAGAAAGCCACCGCAATGAGAAGCCCGCACACTGCGAGAAGAGTAACCCCCACTTGCCACAACTAGAGAAAGCCCACAGGCAGCAACAAAGACCCAACACTGCCAAAACTAAAATAAATAAATTTATAAAAAATATATGTATATATATTTAATGTTTAATTGAAACAGAATCAGAGGTAAAGCACTAAAAGCTAAGATTGGAAAATACATTTTCATGCAAAAATTCATATATCAAATGACTTAAAGTCTTGTAGTTTTGTGACCTTGGGACAGATAGGGGAAATACTCAACCACTACATAAATAATCGAAACTAAATAATTACAAGATAGTCATTGTGGAAGCAATGGAGGGTGATGGCTCTTGATATGTAGTGTAGGTCTGACACTATTATTCTGTATTACTGGTACCTAAGGAATTGAAATATTTTGCAAGTTAAAGGGAGTCTATGAAATGTATTACATCATCTCTTCCAACAGATTAATGTTTATAAATATGTTTTGTTATTCTCTGCTCAACAGTTGAATTCAGGGAGAGGTCACTTAAAGTAATGTGGTGGTTAATTTTGTGCGTACAGAAGACATACATTTCACCACAACTCTGAGAAATAAATTTGTGAAGGGAGCCCTGGCATTCTTGAAGAGCTCTGTGATTGCTTTTCTGTGTAGCCCAGACCTTACAGTGGGAACTCTCTTGTTGTCTGTCCAAGGAGCTCAAGCTGATGATCCAGTTTCTGGATCCAGCTGCCCAATTGCAGCCAGTACAGAGGGGAGAAAAACAGGTTGAATCACTCCAAAAGTATGCAGTCAGCAAAACCAGACCATGGGGGACTTCCCTGGTGATTCAGTGGATAAGACTCCGTGCTCCTAATGCAGGGGGCCTGGGTTCAATCCCTGGTCAGGGAACTAGATCCCACATGCACGCCACAACGAAGATCCCGCATGCTGCAACTAAGACCCAGCACGGCCAAACTAGGTAAATAATAAATAAATTTTTTTTTTAAAAAAGAATTGTTTAAAAAATTAAAACTCTCCAGAAAGTGGGCATAGAGGGAACCTACCTCAACATAATAAAGGCCATATACGACAAACCCACAGCAAACATCATTCTCAATGCTGAAAAACTGAAAGCATTTCCTCTAAGATCAGGAACGAGACAAAGATGTCCACTCTCACCACTATTCTTCAACATAGTTTTGGAATTCCTAGCCATGGCAATCAGAGAAGAAAAAGAAATAAAAGGAATACAAATTGGAAAAGAAAAAGTAAAACTCACTGTTTGCAGATGACATGATACTATACATAGAGAATCCTAAAAATGCCTCTAGAAAATTACTAAAGCTAATCAATGAATTTGGTAAAGTTGCAGGATACAAAATTAATGCACAGAAATGTCTTGCATTCCTATACACTAATGATGAAAAATCTGAAAGAGAAATTATGGAAACACTCCCATTTACCATTGCAACAAAGAGAATAAAATACCTAGGAATAAACCTACCTAGGGAGACAAAAGACCTGTATGCAGAAAACTATAAGACACTGATGAAAGAAATTAAAGATGATACCAACAGATGGAGAGATACACCATGTTCTTGGATTGGAAGAATCAAAATTGTGAAAATGACTATACTACTCAAAGCAATCTACAGATTCAGTGCAATCCATATCAAATTACCAATGGCATTTTTTACGGAACTAAAACAAATCATCTTAAAATTTGTATGGAGACACAAAAGACCCCGAATAGCCGAAGCAGTCTTGAGTGAAAAAAACAGAGCTGGAGGAATCAGACTCCCTGACTTCAGACTATACTACAAAGCTACAATAATCAAGACAATATGGTACTGGCACAAAAACAGAAACATAGATCAATGGAACAAGATAGAAAGCCCAGAGATAAACCAACGCACGTATGATCAACTAATCTATGACAAAGGAGGCAAGGGTATATAATGGAGAAAAGACAGTCCCTTCAATAAATGGTGCTGGGAAAACTGGACACCTACATGTAAAAGAATGAAATTAGAACACTCCCTAACACCATACACAAAAATAAACTCAAAATGGATTCAAGACCTAAGTGTAAGACCGGACACTATAAAACTCTTAGAGGAAAACATAGGAAGAACACTCTTTGACATAAATCACAGCAAGATCTTTTTTGATCCACCTCCTAGAGTAATGGAAATAAAAACAAAAATAAACAAATGGGACCTAATGAAACTTAAAAGCTTTTGCACAGCAAAGGAAACCATAAACAAGACAAAAAGACAACCCTCAGAATGGGAGAAAATATTTGCAAATGAATCAACGGACAAAGGATTAATCTCCAAAATATATAAATAGCCCATGCAACTCAATATTAAAGAAACAAACAACCCAATTCAAAAATGAGCAGAAGACCTAAATAGACATTTCTCCAAAGAAGCCGTACAGATGGCCAAGAAGCACATGAAAAGCTGCTCAACATCACTAATTATTAGAGAAATGCAAATCAAAACTACAGTGAGGTATCACCTCACACCAGTTAGAATGGGCTTATCAAAATCTACAAACAACAAATGTGGGAGAAGGTATGCAGAAAAGGGAACCCTCTTGCACTATTGGTGGGAATGTAAATGGATACAGCCACTATGGAGAACAATATGGAGCTTCCTTAAAAAACTAAAAATAGAATTACCATATGATCCAGCAATCCCACTACTGGGCATATACCCAGAGAAAACCATAATTCAAAAAGACACATGCACCGCAATGTTCATTGCTGCACTATTTACAATAGCCAGGTCATGGAAGCAACCTAAATGTCCATCAACAGATGAATGGATAAAGAAGATATGGTACATACAATGGAATATTACTCAGCCATAAAAAGGAACGAAATTGAGTCATTTGTTGAGACGTGGATGGATCTAGAGACTGTCATACAGAGTGAAGTAAGTCAGAAAGAGAAAAACAAATATTTTATATTAACGCATGTATGTGGAACCTAGAAAAATGGTACAGATGAACTGGTTTGCAGGGCAGAAGTTGAGACACAGATGTAGAGAACAAACATGGGCACCAAGAGGGGAAAACCGCGGTGGGGTCGGGATGGTGGTGTGTTGAACTGGGCGACTGGGATTGACATGTATACACTGATGTGTATAAAATTGATGACTAATAAGAACCTGCAGTATAAAAAAACAAACAAAAAAAACCAACTAATACTAAACTTTCTTTGGGTTATTTGTATGGAAATATGTTAACATAAATGTTTCAGACATTACATGAAATTTCTAAAAATCTTATATGTTCTGGTGTAATGTTACAAGTCATAATTCTAGTTATTACTTTAAAATGTATATCTCAGAAATAACTAAATTTCCTTGTCAATTGCATTATTATGAACTTTCATCAAATCTTTAACTGTGGTCATTTTTAAGTCTTTTGTCATTTACAGACAGTTCTGGGTGTACTCTGATGCTTTTGCCAAAATGTTCCTATAAAAGGGTTTCATCTTCAAGGAATTCATGGAAAAGACTCTGACAAGTACAGGTTTCTGGTAACTGACTATACTGCTGAACTGAATGAATAAGCATTTTCAGAACTCTAATGGAAAACTGATGAATTCATAAAAGTGCTAACAAAAGATCAAGATAAAAAAATTAATTACAGGGGACTGAGTGAACTGATGAGGATCATTATAATTTTTGTGACTTTCTGTTTGAATAAAAAAAATATCCCACAAGGACTCAGAGGCAAAAAATATACAAATCAATTTTCACTGCAAAGTAAAGGAGCTGTTACAGTGGAGGATTACTGGACTGAATGTCAATATTATGACATAGTATGAGTGTGTTTCGTGTTTGGTAATTGCAATCATTGTTGCTTTTGTTGTGCTCATCCATTTACAATGCTTGGTGTCAGTTTATCTCTTGTAAGAATAAAATACAGTGTGTGTGTGTGTGAAAAAAGAAAAAGGTAAGCACTTATTTAAAAAAAAGCACAGTCACTTTGCTATTATCAGACCAAAAAAAAATTCCTTAGTATAATCAAATATCCAGTCAGTGTTCACATTTCCCTGTCTTATAAATTCTTTTGTATAGTTTTTGTTCAAACTGAAACCTAAATAACTTCCTTACTTTGCAGTTGGTTGATGTGTCTCTTAAATCTCTTGTAATCCACAGGTACCTCCTCAATTTTAAGTTTTTTCCTTGCGATTCAGTTGTTAAGGGAACTAGATTATTTGTCCTATATATCATCTGGATTTTGCTGATTGCATCCCTGTGGTGATATTTCATATGTTTTTATTGCCCTTCTATTTTCTGTAATTGCCCTTCTATTTTGGTAATTATAGTCAGAGACCGGAAAAAAATTTTTTTAATTAAAAAAAAAAGAACAGAACGTGGGAAATTTCTGTAGATCAATAGCCCTAGTTCCTCTGAGGTAAACAAAAGAGATGGATGACGAACTTACAGACTGAGAGATTTGAAAGACATATCAAATTTTTTAAATGGACAAGACTAAACTCTAGTGGCTAGGGCAGCACATTAGGTAATAAAATTATAATAAAGAAGGGAATAAAAGGATAATGTTACTCATGAGAAGGAGAGGGGATTGTAACTAGGAAGGGGCATGTGAGAGGGCTTTGGGGGTGCCTGACAAAGTTCTTTTAATTTCTTTTTTTGTGTGTGTGACCGCACTGCGCGGCATGTGGGATCTTAGTTCCCTGATCAGGGATCGAACCTGTGCCCCCTGCAGTGGAAGTGCAGAGTCTTAACCTCTGGACCGCCAGAGAAGTCCAACAAAGTTCTTTTTCTTGATCTTGAACTGTACATTTCATTCATGTGGTTTTCCATGTATATTATTTTGTAATAAAAACATTTTTAAAAAACATAGTCAATAAGAAACTAGCCTAGGCATTACGATTGTTTTGTGCTTATCTTCCCACTCCACAGATAAGCAAGAGCTAAATTTCAACAGATTCTTGAGAACTTGAGAGAACCTATAGAATTATTCATTATCAAATTACTATGTTACTGAACAGTCTTTTATATATGGCACCAAATTAGCCTAAGATTGCATGGTATAGTTCAATGTAGAAAACACCCCAGTATTCTTTTTTTCTAATACTAGTTTCGTAAAAGTGAAATTTGTTCATTATATAAAACTTAGCAACAAAAAAAGTATAAAAAGTAAAATAAAAAACATGCTGTTATTCTATTCTCCAGAGGTAACCATAAATAATATTTTGGTGTTTCCTTTTGTATATTAATTCACTTACATTGGGAAAATATAGTTTTGTACCTACCTTATGTTCTCATCTCAGGCTCTATGCTCACATCCAGGCCTTACATTAAGGGCATCTAAGATCCTGATCCCTTTCAAAGTAGAATTCATTAATATTGCTGGAATATTTTTTCATAGGTGGGCTACATCATGCAGCCGCCCGAATTTCCGGTGACAATGTCTATAAGCATTTGAAGTATGAAGGTGGGATTCACCGAGTTCAGCGAATTCCTGAGGTGGGCCTGTCGTCAAGGATGCAGCGTATTCACACGGGAACGATGTCGGTTATTGTCCTCCCTCAACCAGATGAGGTAACCTCCTACCTAAACTCTGTACCATTGTCTATGAAGATCAACCAGAATTTTGTTGTCTAGGAAAAACTCCTGTGTGTTCTGTACACTCACAGAGTACTTCTGCACTCCAAATGTGTGGAGTTCATTACCCCCTGACGAAGTAGTTCTTCAGTTCTCTGTGGACAGCATGTGGTCGTCCTACAATTCACCTCAGTTCTGACCCCATCTACCTGGAGATGGCGTCAGATCCTACAGGCTAGACTCAGTCCCACAAGAGAGCCCCCCCTTCTGCTTCAGAGGCCAATCACAAGGCCTGGTTGTCTTCTGTGTTTCTGATCAAGTGGTTATCCATCTGGAGGTTCCCATGACCCCCTCCTTAGGTTAAATAATACTAAAGTGGCTTACAGAACTCAGGAAAACAGTTTACTTACTAGACTACTGGCTTATTACAAAAGATACAACTCAGGAATAGACAGGTGGAAGAAGTGCATAGGACAAAGTATGTGGGAAGAGGTGCAGAGCTTCTGTACCCTCTCCAGGCTCACTACCCTTCCAGCAGCTTCATGTGTTCATCAGACTGGCAGCTCTCTGAACCCTGTGCTTTGGGGATTTTTATGGAGGCTTCCATACATAGACATGATTGGTTAAATCATTGGGCTTTGGGGATTCCACTCCCTGGAGGCTGGGAGTGCAGTGGAGATGAAAGTTCCAACCCTCAAATCATGTGGTTGGTTCCCCTGGGATCAGCCCCTGTCCTGTGGTTATCTAGAGGCTTTCCAAATATCACCTCATTAACATAAACTCAAGTGTGCTTGAAAGGGGCTTAGGGTGAGAACTGGACAAAGACCAATATATATTATTATAAATTCACAATATCACAATTTATTTTACAGCAATTTTTTAAACCAGGATCCCGTCAAATTTCACTCATTGCGGTTGGTTGTTATATCTCTTTAAGTCTGGAACCAGTCTCCCAACTTTTCTTTTTTTTTTTTTCTTTTAATGACATTGACTTTTTGAAGAGTCTAAACCATTTGCCTTATAGAATGTTCCACATCTGCATTCATCTGATTGTTTCCTCATAGTATTCTTTAAATTGTTCCTTTATGTCCTATGTTGTATTGAAATTTATATGTAAATGTTCCATTCTCTTCAGGTTATACATTTTGAGCAAGAATAGTTTTCAGGTGTAGTTATGTTCATGCTGCATCTTATCAGAAGGCATAGACTATCATACTGTCCCACTCTTAGTGAGGATTGGTTTGAGGATTGGTTTGAGCATTTAGTTAAGATGGTGACCACAAAAATATCTCCATTATGAAAGTGTATTTTTCCCTTTGTAATTACTAAGTAATCTCTAGGGTAATATGTCCTATTCCCAACAGCTTTTCCTACATGGTCTTAACATCCATTAGTGATCTTTGCCTGAATTAGTTATTTAGTTTGGGATTGCAAAATGGTGATTTTCTAATTCTATCACTCCTTCTACATGTATTACCTGACATTCTTTTTTGTAAGGAACTTTCCTCCCCACTACCTTCTCTCCTCCTTTCTTCTTGCTTTCTTTCTTTTTTTTTTCTTTTTTTAACAGCTTTATTAGAGTATAATTGCTTTACAATGGTGTGTCAGTTTCTGCTTTATAACAAAGTGAATCAGTTATACATATACATATGTCCCCATATCTCTTCCCTCTTGCATCTCCCTCCCTCCCACCCTCCCTATCCCACCCCTCTAGGTGGTCAGAAAGCAGCGAGCTGATCTCCCTGTGTTATGCGGCTGCTTCCCACTAGCTATCTATTTTACGTTTGGTAGTGTATATATGTCCATGCCACTCTCTCACTTTGTCCCAGCTTACCCTTCCCCCTCCCTGTATCCTCAAGTCCATTCTCTAGTAGGTCTGCATCTTTATTCCCGTCTTGCCCCTAGGTTCTTCTGACCATTTTCTATTTTTTCTTTTTTTTAGATTCCATATATATGTGTTAGCATATAGTATTTGTTTTTCTCTTTCTGACTTACTGCACTCTGTATGACAGTCTCTAGAATAACAGTCTCTAGATCCATCCACGTCTCAACAAATGACTCAATTTCATTCCTTTTTATGTCTGAGTAATATTCCATTGTATATATGTACCACAACTTCTTTATCCATTCGTCTATTGATGGGCATTTAGGTTGCTTCCATGACCTGGCTATTGTAAATAGTGCAGCAATGAACATTGCAGTGTATGTGTCTTTTTGAATTATGGTTTTCTCTGGGTATATGCCCAGTAGTGGGATTGCTGGATCATATGGTAATTCTAGTTTTAGTTTTTTAAGGAACCTCCATACTATTCTCCATAGTGGCTGTATCCATTTACATTCCCACCAACAGTGAAAGAGGGTTCCCTTTTCTCCACACCCTCTCCAGCATTTGTTGTTTGAAGATTTTCTGATGATGCCCATTCTAAATGGTGTGAGGTGATACCTCATTGTAGTTTTGATTTGCATTTCTCTAATAATTAGTGATGTTTTTCATGTGCCTCTTAGCCATCTGTATGTCTTCTTTGGAGAAATGTCTATTTAGGTCTTCTGCCTGTTTTTGGATTGGGTTGTTTGTTTCTTTAATATTGAGCTGCATGAGCTGTTTATATATTTTGGAGATTAATCCTTTGTCTGTTGATTTGTTTGCAAATATTTTCTCCCATTCTGAGGGTTGTCTTTTCATCTTGTTTATGGTTTCCTTTTCTGTGCAAAAGCTTTGAAGTCTCATTAGGTCCCATTTGTTTATTTTGTTTTTATTTCCATTACTCTAGGAGGTGGATCAAAAAAGATCTTGCTGTGATTTATGTCAAAGAGTGTTCTTCCTATGCTTTCCTCTAAGAGGTTTATAGTGTCCGGTCTTACATTTATGTCTCTAATCCATTTTGAGTTTATTTTTGTGTATGGTGTTAGGGAGTGTTCTAATTTCATTCTTTTACATGTAGGTGTCCACTTTTCCCAGCACCACTTATTGAAGGGACTGTCTTTTGTCCATTGTATATCTTTGCCTCCTTTGTCATAGATTAGTTGACCATAGGTGCATGGGTTTATCTCTGGGCTTTCTATCTTGTTCCATTGATCTGTTTCTGTTTTTGTGCCAGTACCATATTGTCTTTTTTTTTTTTTTTTTTTTTTTTTTTTTTTTTAGTTTCTGCTTTATAACAAAGTGAATCAGTCATACATATACATCTGTTCCCACATCCCTTCCCTCTTGCATCTCCCTCCCTCCCACCCTCCCTATCCCACCCCTCCAGGCGGTCACAAAGCACCGAGCTGATCTCCCTGTGCTATGCGGCTGCTTCCCACTATCTATCTACCTTACGTTTGGTACTGTATATATGTCCATGCCTCTCTTTCGCTTTGTCACAGCTTACCCTTCCCCCTCGCCATATCCTCAAGTCCATTCTCAAGTAGGTCTGTGTCTTTATTCCTGTCTTACCCCGAGGTTCTTCATGACATTTTTTTTCTTAAATTCCATATATATGTGTTAGCATACGGTATTTGTCTTTCTCTTTCTGACTTACTTCACTCTGTATGACAGACTCTAGGTCTATCCACCTCATTACAAATAGCTCAGTTTCGTTTCTTTTTATGGCTGAGTAACATTCCATTGTATATATGTGCCACATCTTCTTTATCCATTCATCCGATGATGGACACTTAGGTTGTTTCCATCTCCGGGCTATTGTGAATAGAGCGGCAATGAACATTTTGGTACATGTCTCTTTTTGAATTATGGTTTTCTCAGGGTATATGCCTAGTAGTGGGATTGCTGGGTCATATGGTAGTTCTATTTTTAGTTTTTTAAGGAACCTCCATACTGTTCTCCATAGTGGCTGTACCAATTCACATTCCCACCAGCAGTGCAAGAGTGTTCCCTTTTCTCCACACCCTCTCCAGCATTTATTGTTTCTAGATTTCTTGATGATGGCCATTCTGACTGGTGTGAGATGATATCTCATTGTAGTTTTGATTTGCATTTCTCTAATGAATAATGATGTTGAGCATTCTTACATGTGTTTCTTGGCAGTCTCTATATCTTCTTTGGAGAAATGCGTATTTAAGTCTTCTGCCCATTTTTGGATTGGGTTGTTTGTTTTTTTTGCTATTGAGCTGTATGAGCTGCTTATAAATTTTGGAGATTAATCCTTTGTCAGTTGCTTCATTTGCAAATATTTTCTCCCATTCTGAGGGTTGTCTTTTGGTCTTGTTTATAGTTTCCTTTGCTGTGCAAAAGCTTTGAAGTTTCATTAGGTCCCATTTGTTTATCTTTGTTTTTATTTCCATTTCTCTAGGAGGTGGGTCCAAAAGGATCTTGCTGTGATTTATGTCATAGAGTGTTCTGCCTATATTTTCCTCTAAGAGTTTGATAGTTTCTGGCCTTACATTTAGGTCTTTAATCCATTTTGAGCTTATTTTTGTGTATGATGTTAGGGAATGATCTAATCTCATACTTTTACATGTCCCTGTCCAGTTTTCCCAGCACCACTTATTGAAGAGGCTGTCCTTTCCCCACTGTATATTCCTGCCTCCTTTATCAAAGATAAGTTGACCATATGTGCATGGGTTTATCTCTGGGCTTTCTATCCTGTTCCATTGATCTATCTTTCTGTTTTTGTGCCAGTACCACACTGTCTTGATTACTGTAGCTTTGTAGTATAGTCTGAAGTCAGGGAGCCTGATTCCTCCAGCTCTGTTTTTCGTTCTCAAGATTGCTTTGGCTATTCGGGGTCTTTTGTTTTTCCAAACAAATTTTGAAATTTTTTGTTCTAGTTCTGTGAAAAATGCCAGTGGTAGTTTGATAGGGATTGCATTGAATCTGTACATTGCTTTGGGTAGTAGAGTCATTTTCACAATATTGAATCTTCCAATCCAGGAGCATGGTACATCTCTCCATCTATTTGTATCATCTTTAATTTCTTTCATCAGTGTCTTATAATTTTCTGCATACAGGGCTTTTGTCTCCTTAGGTAGGTTTATTCCTAGATATTTTATTCTTTTTGTTGCAGTGGTAAATGGGAGTGTTTTCTTGATTTCACTTTCAGATTTTTCATCATTAGTGTACAGGAATACCAGAGATTTCTGTACATTAATTTTGTATCCTGCAACTTTACCAAATTCATTGATTAGCTCTAGTAGTTTTCTGGTAGCATCTTTAGGATTCTCTATGTAGAGTATCATGTCATCTGCAAACAGTGACAGCTTTACTTCTTCTTTTCCAATTTGGATTCCTTTTATTTCCTTTTCTTCTCTGATTGCTGTGGCTAAAACTTCCAAAACTAAGTTGAATAAGAGTGGTGAGAGTGGGCAACCTTGTCTTGTTCCTGATCTTAGTGGAAATGGTTTCAGTTTTTCACCATTGAGGACGATGTTGGCTGTGGTTTTCTCATATATGGTGTTTACTATGTTGCGGTAAGTTCCCTCCATGCCTACTTTATGGAGGGTGTTTATCATAAATGGGTGTTGAATTTTGTCGAAAGCTTTCTCTGCATCTATTGAGATGATCATATGGTTTTTCTTCTTCAATTTGGTAATATGGTGTATCACATTGATTGATTTGTGTATATTGAAGAATCCTTGCATTCCTGGAATAAACCCCACTTGATCATGGTGTATGATCCTTTTAATGTGCTGTTGGATTCTGTTTGCTAGTATTTTGTTGAGGATTTTTGCATCTATGTTCATCAGTGATATTGGCCTGTAGTTTTCTTTCTTTGTGACATCCTTGCCTGGTTTTGGTATCAAGGTGATGGTGGCCTCGTAGAATGAGTTTGGGAGTGCTCCTCCCTCTGCTATATTTTGGAAGAGTTTGAGAAGAATAGATGTTAGCTCTTCTCTAAATGTTTGATAGAATTCGCCTGTGAAGCCATCTGGTCCTGGGCTTTTGTTTGTTGGAAGATTTTTAATCACAGTTTCAATTTCAGTGCTTGTGATTGGTCTATTCATATTTTCTATTTCTTCCTGATTCAGTCGTGGCAGGTTGTGCATTTCTAAGAATTTGTCCATTTCTTCCAGGTTGTCCATTTTATTGGCATAGAGTTGCTTGTAGTAATCTCTCATGATCTTTTGTATTTCTGCAGTGTCAGTTGTTACTTCTCCTTTTTCATTTCTAATTCTATTGATTTGAGTCTTCTCCCTTTTTTTCTTGATGAGTCTGGCTAATGGTTTATCAATTTTGTTTATCTTCTCAAAGAACCAGCTTTTAGTTTTATTGATCTTTGCTATCATTTCCTTCATTTCTTTTTCATTTATTTCTGATCTGATCTTTATGATTTCTTTCCTTCTGCTAACTTTGGGTGCTTTTTGTTCTTCTTTCTCTAATTGCTTTAGGTGCAGGGTCAGGTTGTTTATTCGAGATGTTTCCTGTTTCTTAAGGTGGGATTGTATTGCTATAAACTTCCCCCTTAGAACTGCTTTTGCTGTGTCCCATAGGTTTTGGGTCGTCGTGTCTCCATTGTCATTTGTTTCTAGGTATTTTTTTATTTCCTCTTTGATTTCTTCGGTGACCACTTCATTACTGAGTAGTGTATTGTTTAGCCTCCATGTGTTTGTATTTTTTACAGATCTTTTCCTGTAATTGATATCTAGTCTCATAGCATTGTGGTCGGAAAAGATACTTGATACAATTTCAATTTTCTTAAATTTACCAAGGCTTGATTTGTGACCCAAGATATGATCTATCCTGGAGAATGTTCCATGAGCACTTGAGAAAAATGTGTATTCTGTTGTTTTTGGATGGAATGTCCTATAAATATCAATTAAGTCCATCTTGTTTAATGTATCATTTAAAGCTTGTGTTTCCTTATTTATTTTCATGTTGGATGATCTGTCCATTGGTGAAAGTGGGGTGTTAAAGTCCCCTACTATGAGTGTGTTACTGTTGATTTCCCCTTTTATGGCTGTTAGTATTTGCCTTAGGTATTGAGATGCTCCTATGTTGGGTGCATAAATATTTACAATTGTTATATCTTCTTCTTGGATCGATCCCTTTATCATTATGTAGTGTCCTTCTTTGTCTCTTCTAATAGTCTTTATTTTAAAGTCTATTTTGTCTGATATAAGAATTGCTACTCCAGCTTTCTTTTGATTTCCATTTGCATGGAATATCTTTTTCCATCCCCTTACTTTCAATCTGTATGTGTCTCTAGGTCTGAAGTGGGTCTCTTGTAGACAGCATATATATGGGTCTTGTTTTTGTATCCATTCAGCCAATCTGTGTCTTTTGGTGGGAGCATTTAGTCCATTTACATTTAAGGTAATTATTGATATGTATGTTCCTATTCCCATTTCCTTAATTGTTTTGGGTTCTTTATTGTAGGTATTTTCCTTCTGTTGTGTTTCTTGCCTAGAGAAGTTCCTTTAGCATTTGTTGTAAAGCTGGTTTGGTGGTGATGAACTCTCTCAGCTTTTGCTTGTCTGTAAAGGTTTTAATTTCTCCATCAAATCTGAATGAGATCCATTGTGGGTAGAGTAATCTTGGTTGCAGGTTTTTCTCCTTCATCACTTTAATTATGTCCTGCCACTCCCTTCTGGCTTGCAGAGTTTCTGCTGAGAGATCAGCTGTTAACCTGATGGGGATTCCCTTGTGTGTTATTTGTTGTTTTTCCCTTGCTGCTTTTAATATGATTTCTTTGTGTTTAATTTTTGACAGTTTGATTAATATGTGTCTTGGCATATTTCTCCTTGGATTTATTCTGTATGGGACTCTCTGTGCCTCCTGGACTTGATTAACTATTTCCTTTCCCATATTAGGGAAGTTTTCAACTATAATCTCTTCAAATATTTTCTCAGTCCCTTTCTTTTTCTCTTCTTCTTCTGGAACCCCTATAATTCGAATGTTGGTGCATTTAATGTTGTCCCAGAGGTCTCTGAGACTGTCCTCTGTTCTTTTCATTCTTTTTTCTTTATTTTGCTCTGCATCAGTTATTTCCACTATTTTATCTTCCACCTCACTTATCCGTTCTTCTGCCTCAGTTATTCTGCTATTGATCCCATCTAGAGTATCTTTCATTTCATTTATTGTGTTTTTAATCGATGCTTGATTCATCTTTAGTTCTTCTAGGTCCTTGTTAACTGTTTCTTGCATTTTGTCTATTCTATTTCCAAGATTTTGGATCTTGGAAATAGAATCTTGGATCATCTTTACTATCATTATTCTGAATTCTTTTTCAGGTAGACTGCCTATTACCTCTTCATTTGTTAGGTCTGGTAGGTTTTTATCTTGCTCCTTCACCTGCTGTGTGTTTTTCTGTCTTCTCATTTTGCTTATCTTAGTGTGTTTGGGGTCTCCTTTTTGCAGGCTGCCGATTCGTAGTTCCCGTTGTTTTTGGTGTCTGTCCCCAGTGGCTAAGGTTGTTTCAGTAGGTTGTGTAGGCTTCCTGGTGGGGGGGACTAGTGCCTGTGTTCTGGTGGTTGAGGCTCGATCTTGTCTTTCTGGTGGACAGGTCCACGTCTGGTGGCGTGTTTTGGGGTGCCTGTGGCCTTATTATGTTTTTAGGCAGCCTCTCTGCTAATGGGTGGGGTTGTGTTCCTGTCTTGCTAGTTGCTTGGCATAGGGTGACCAGCACTGTAACTTGCTGGTCGTTGACTGAAGCTGGGTGCTGGTGTTGAGATGGAGATCTCTGGGAGATTTTCGCCGCTTGATATTATGTGGAGCTGGGAGGTCTCTTGTGGACCCGTGTCCTGAAGTTGGCTCTCCCACTTCAGAGGCACAGCACTGACTCCTGGCTGCAGCACCAAGAGCCTTTCATCTACCCGGCTCAGAATAAAAGGGAGAAAAAGTAGAAAGAAAGAATTAGTAGAAGAAAGGAAGAGAGAGAGAAAGGAAGAAGGAAAGGAAGGAAGGAAGAAAGGGAGGGAGGAAGGACAGAAAGAAAGAAAGGAGGGAGGGAGGGAGGAAGGAAAGAAAAAGAATGAAAGGAAGAAGGGAGGGAGGGAGGGAGGAAGGAAAGAAAAAGAGTGAAAGGAAGAAGGGAGGGAGGGAGGGAGGAAGGAAAGAAAGAGAAAGAAAGGAGGGGCGGAGGGAGGGAGGGAGGAAGGGAAGGTAGGAAAAAAGAAAGATAGAAGATAAAGTAAAATAGAATAAAGTATAAAATATAGTAGCGTTATTAAAATAAAAAAGTAATTATTGAAAAAAAAAACGGACAGATAGAGCCCTGGGACATATGGTGGAACCAAAGCTATACAGAGAACATCTCACACAGAAGCATACACATAGACATTCACAGAAAGAGAACAGGGGGGAAAACATCGAAAATCTTGCTCTCAAAGTCCACCTCCTCAATTTGGGATAATTCGTTGTAAAAAAGAGGAAAAGGGGAAAAAGTCTGAAATCTTGCTCTCAAAGTCCACCTCCTTAATTTGGGATAACTCGTTGTAAAAAGAGGAAAAGGGGGAAAAAATCTTCAATCTTGTCCTCAAAGTCCACCTTCTCAATTTGCGATGATTCGCTGTCCATTCATGCACTCCACAGACGCAGGGCACATCAAGCGGACCGTGGAGCTTTAATCCGCTGCCTCCGGGGCTGCACAGAGAGATTTCCCTGTCTCTTCTCTGCTCTCACAGCTCCCGGGTCTCAGCCTTGGACCTGGCCCCACCTCTGCGCGTAGGTCGCCGGAGGGTGTCCGTTCTTCGTTCAGACAGGACGGGTTTAAAGAAGCCGCTAATTCGGGGGCTCTGGCTCACTCAGGCCGAGGGGAGGGAGAGGCACACAGTGCGGGGCGGGCCTGCGGCGGCAGAGGCCAGCGTGACGTTGCACCAGCCCGAGGCGCTCCGTGCGCCTTCCCGTGGAAGCCGTCCCTGGGTCCCGGGACCCCAGCAGTGGCGGGCTGCACAGGCTCCCCGGAAGGGGGGTGGACAGTGACCTGCGCTCGCACACAGGCCTTGTGTCGGCGGCGGCAGCAGCAGCCCCAGCGTCCCACGCCCGTCTCCGGGGTCCACGCCTTTAGCCGCGGCTCGCGCCCGTCTCTGGAGCTTCTTTAAGCAGCGCTCTTAATGCCCTCTCCTCGCGCACCAGGAAACAAAAGGGAAGAAAAAGTCTCTTGCCTCTTCGGCAGCCCCAGACTTTTTCACCGGACTCCCTCCGGGCTAGCCGTGGTGCACTAACCCCTTCAGGCTCTCTTCCTGCCGCCAGCCCCAGTCCTCTCCCTGCGCTCCGACTGAAAACCGATACCCGAGCCTCAGCTCCCAGCCCCGCCCGCCCCGGCGGCCGAGCAGACAAGCCTCTCGGGCTGGTGTGTGCCTGAGGGCACCGATCCTCTGTGCCGGAATCTCTCCGCTTTGCCCTCCACACCCCTGTTGCTGTGCTCTCCTCCGCTACTCCGAAGCTTCCCCCTCGGCCACCCGCAGTCTCCGCCCGCGAAGGGGCTTCTAGTGTGTGGAAACCTTTCCTCCTTCACGGCTCCCTCCCACTGGTGCAGGTCCCGTCCCTATCCTTTTGTCTCTGTTTATTCTTTTTTCTTTTGCCCTACCCAGGTATGTGGGGAGTTTCTTGCCTTTTGGGGGGTCTGAGGTCTTCTGTCAGCGTTCAGCAGGTGTTCTGTAGGAGTTGTTCCACGTGTAGATGAATTTCTGATGTATCTGTGGGGAGGAAGGTGATCTCCGTGTCTTACTCTTCCGCCATCTTCCTCCGTCCTCTCTAAAGCTGCATCTCAATGCCGTGCATGTGACTCTTAATTACCAAGAGAAAAGGTATTATTTCATGAAAAGTCAAAGATGACAGAATATGTGTTCAGAACATATAAAGGTGACCTGTTGACCACAGCAACTGAAGAGTGTTTTCCTTGCTTTCTAGAGTCCTATATTGCCTGGTAACCAGGAGGCACCATATTGTCTTGATTACTGTAGCTTTGTAGTATAGTCTGAAGTCAGGGAGTCTGATTCCTCCAGCTCTGTTTTTTTCACTCAAGACTGCTTTGCCTTTTCGGGGTCCTTCGTGTCTCCATACAAATTTTGAGATAATTTGTTCTAGTTCTGTAAAAAAATGCCATTGGTAATTTGATAGCGATTGCACTGAATCTGTAGATTACTTTGGGTAGTAGAGTCATTTTCACAATATTGATTCTTCCAATCGAAGAACATGGTATATCTCTCCATCTCTTGGTATCAACTTTAATTTGTTTCATCAGTGTCTTATAGTTTTCTGCATATAGGTCTTTTGTTTCCCTAGGTAGGTTTATTCCTAGGTATTTTATTCTTTTGTTGCATTGGTAAATGGGAGTGTTTCCATAATTTCTCTTTCAGATTTGTTATCATTAGTGTATAGGAATGCAAGAGATTTCTGTGCATTAATTTTGTATCCTGCAACTTTCCCAAATTCATTGATTAGCTCTAGTAGTTTTCTAGTGGCATTTTTAGGATTTTCTATGTATAGTATCATGTCATCTGTAAACAGTGACAGTTTTACTTCTTCTTTTCCAATTTGTATTCCTTTTATTTCTTTTTCTTCTCTGATTGCCATGGCTAGGACGTCCAACACTTTGTTGAATAATAGTGAGAGTGGACATCCTTGTCTCGTTCCTGATCTTAGAGGAAATGCTTTCAGTTTTTCACCATTGAGAATGATGTTTGCTGTGGGTTTGCCGTATATGGCCTTTATTATGTTGAGGTAGGTTCCCTCTATGCCCACTTTCTGGAGAGTTTTTGTCATAAATGGGTGTTGAATTTTGTCAGAAGCTTTTTCTGCATCTATTGAGTTGATCATATGGGGTGGTTTTGTGTTTTTTTTTTGTTGTTTTTTGATCATATGGTTTTTATTCTTCAATTTGTTAATATGGTGTATCACATTGATTGATTTGCATATATTGAAGAATCCTTGCATCCCTGGCATAAATCCCACTTGATCATGGTGTATGATCCTATGAGGGTGATGGTGCCCTCATAGAATGAGTTTGGGAGTGTTCCTTCCTCTGCAATTTTTTGGAAGAGCTTGAGAATGATGTATGTTAACTCTTCTCTAAATGTTTGATAGAATTCACCTGTGAAGGCATCTGGTCCTGGACTTTTGTTTTTTGGAAGATCTTTAATCACAGTTTCAATTTCATTACTTGTGGTGGTCTGTTCATATTTTCTGTTTCTTCCTGGTTCAGTCTTGGAAGGTTATACCTTTCTAAGAATTTGTCCATTTCTTCCAGGTTGTCCCTTTTATTGGCATAGAGTTGCTTGTAGTAGTCTCTTAGGATGTTTTGTATTTCTGCGGTGTCTGTTTTAACTTCTCCTTTTTCATTTCTAATTATATTGATTTGAGTCCGCTCCCTCTTTTTCTTGATGAGTCTAGCTAACGGTTTCTCAATTTTGTTTATCTTCTCAGAGAACCAGCTTTTAGTTTTATTGATCTTTCTTATTGTTTTCTTTGTTTCTATTTCATTTATTTCTGCTCTGATCTTTATGATTTCTTTCCTTCTGCTAATTTTGGGTTTTGTTCTTTTTTCTCTAGTTCCTTTAGGTGTAAGTTTAGATTGTTTACTTGAGATTTTTCTTGTTTCTTGAGGTAGGCATGTATAGCTGTAAACTTCCCTCTTAGAACTGCTTTTCCTGCATCCCATAGGTTTTGGATCGTCGTGTCTCCATTGTCATTTGTCTCTAGGTATTTTTTGATTTCCTCTTTGATTTCTTCAGTGATCTCTTGGGTATTTAGTAACATATTGTTTAGCCTCCACGTGTCTGTGTTTTTTACAGTTTTTTGCCTGTAATTCATTTCTAATCTCATAGCGTTGTGGTCAGAAAAAATGCTTGATAGGATTTCAATTTTCTTAATTTTACTGAGGCTTGATTTGTGACCCAAGATGTGATCTATCCTGGAGAATGTTCTGTGCGCACTTGAGAAGAAAGTGTAATCTGCTGGTTTTGGATGGAATGTCCTATAAATATCAATTAAATCTATCTGGTCTATTGTGTCATTTAAAGCTTGTGTTTCCTTATTTATTTTCATTTTGGATGATCCGTCCATTGGTGTAAGTGAGGTGTTAAAGTACCCCACTATTATTGTGTTACTGTCGATTTCCTCTTTTATAGCTGTTAGCAGTTGTCTTTTTTTTTTTTTTTTTTTTGCGGTACGTGGGCCTCTCACTGTTGTGGCCTCTCCCGTTGCGGAGCACAGGCTCCGGACGTGCAGGCTCAGCGGCCATGGCTCACAGGCCCAGCCGCTCTGCGGCATATGGGATCTTCCCGGCCCGGGGCACGAACCCGTGTCCCCTGCATCGGCAGGCGGACTCTCTACCACTGCGCCACCAGGGAAGCCCAGCAGTTGTCTTATATATTGAGGCGCTCCTATGTTGGGTGCATATATATGTATAATTGTTATATCTTCTTGGATTGATCCCTTGATTATTAGGTAGTGCCCTTCCTTGTCTCTTGTAACATTCTTTATTTTATAGTCTATTTTATCTGATATGAGTATAGCTACTCCAGCTTACTTTTGATTTCCATTTGCATGGAATATCTTTTTCCATCTCCTCACTTTCAGTCTGTATGTGTCCCCAGGTCTGATGTGGGTCTCTTGTAGATGGCATATATACAGATCTTGTTTTTGTATCCATTCAGCATGCCTGTGTCTTTTGGTTGGAGCATTTAATCCATTCATGTTTAAGGTAATTAACGATAAGTATGTTCGTATAATCATTTTCATAATTGTTTGGGGGTTTTTTTTGGTAGGTCCTTTTCTTCTCTTGTGTTTCCCACTTAGAGAAGTTCCTTTAGCATTTGTTGTAGAGCTGGTTTGGTGGTGCTTAATTCTCTTAGCCTTTGCTTGTCTGTAAAGCTTTTGATTTCTCCATCGAATCTGAATGAGATCCTTGCTGGGTAGAGTAATCTTGGTTGTAGATTCTTCCCTTTCATCACTTTAAGTATATCATGTCACTCCCTTCTGGCTTGTATAGTTTCTGCTGAGATATCAGATGTTAACCTTATGGGAGTTCCCTTGTATGTTATTTTTCATTTTTCCCTTGCTGATTTCGATAATTTTTCTTTGTCTTTAATTTTTGCCAATTTGATTACTATGTGTCTTGGTGTGTTTCTCCTTGGTTTTGTCCTGCATGGGACTTGCTGCACTTCCTGGACTTGGGTGGCTATTTCCTTTCCCATGTTAGGGAAGTTTTCAACTATAATCTCTTCAAATATTTTCTCTGGTCCTCTCTTTCTCTCTTCTCTTTCTGGAACCCCTATAATGCAAACGTTGTTGCATTTAATATTGTCCCAGAGGTCTCTTAGGCTGTCTTCATTTCTTTTCATTCTGTTTTCTTTATTCTGTACCGCAGCAGTGAATTCCACCGTTCTGTCTTCCAGGTCACTTATCCGTTCTTCTGCCTCAGTTATTCTGCTATTGATTCCTTGTAGTGTAGTTTTCATTCCAGTTATTGTATTGTTCATCTCTGTTTGTTCTTTAATTCTTCTAGGTCTTTGTTAAACATTTCTTGCATCTTCTCGATCTTTCCCTCCATTCTTGTTCCGTGGTCCTGGATCATCTTCACTATCATTATTCTGAACTCTTTTTCTGGAAGGTTGCCTATCTCCACTTCATTTAGTTGTTTTTCTGGGGTTTTATCTTGTTCCTTCATCTGGTACATAGCCCTCTGCCTTTTCATCTTGTGTATCTTTCTGTGAATGCAGTTTTTGTTCCACAGGCTGTAAGATTGTAGTTCTTCTTGCTTCTGCTCTCTGCCCTCTGGTAGATGAGGCTATATAAGAGGCTTGATGGGCGGGACTGTTTTTTGTTTCTTAAGGTAAGCTTGTATAGCTATAAACTTCCCTCTTAGAACTGCTTTTGCTGCATCGCATAGGTTTTGGGTCGTTGTGTTTTCATTGTCATTTGTTTCGAGGTATTTTTAAATTCCCTCTTTGATTTCTTCAGTGATCTCTTGGTTATTAAGTAGTGTGTTGTTTACCCTCCATGTGTTTGTATTTCTTACAGATTTTTTCCAGTAATTGATATCCAGTCTCATAGCGTTGTGGTCAGAAAAAATATTTGATATGATTTCAATTTTCTTAAATTTACCAAGGCTTGATTTGTGACCCAGGATATGATCTATCCTAGAGAATGTTCCATGAGCACTTGAGAAGAATGTGTATTCTGTTGTTTTTGGATGGAATGTCCTATAAATATCAATTAAGTCCATCTTGTTTAATGTATCATTTAAAGCTTGTGTTTCCTTATTTATTTTCATGTTGGATGATCTGTCCATTGGTGAAAGTGGGGTGTTAAAGTCCCCTACTATGATTGTGTTACTGTTGATTTCCCCTTTTATGGCTGTTAGTATTTGCCTTATGTATTGAGGTGCTCCTATGTTGGGTGCATAAATATTTGCAGTTATTATATCTTCTTCTTGGATTGATCCCTTGATCATTATGTAGTGTCCTTCTTTGTCTCTTCTAATAGTCTGTGTTTTAAAGTCTGTTTTGTCTGATATGAGAATTGGTACTCCAGCTTTCTTTTGGTTTCCATTTGCATGGAATATCTTTTTCCATCCCCTCACTTTCAGTCTGTATGTGTTCCTAGGTCTGAAGTGGGTCTCTTGTAGACAGCATATATATGGGTCTTGTTTTTGTATCCATTCAGCCAGTCTATATTTTTTGGTTGGAGCATTTAATCCATTTACATTTAAGGTAATTATCGATATGTATGTTCCTATTCCCATTTTCGTAATTGTTTTGGGTTTATTATTGTAGGTGTTTTGCTTCTCTTGTGTTTCCTGCCTAGAGAAGTTCCTTTAGCATTTGTTGTAATGCTGGTTTGGTGGTGCTGAATTCTCTTAGCTTTTGCTTGTCTGTAAAGCTTTTAATTTCTCTGTCAAATCTGAATGAGATCCTTGCTGGGTAGAGTAATCTTGGTTTCAGGTTCTTCTCTTTAATCACTTTAAATATGTCCTGCCACTCCCTTCTGGCTTGCAGAGTTTCTGCTGAAAGATCAGCTGTTAGTCTTATGGGGATTCCCTTATGTGTTACTTGTTGTTTTTCCCTTGCTGCTTTTAATATTTGTTCTTTGTATTTAATTTTTGATAGTTTGATTAATATGTGTCTAGGCATGTTTCTCCTTTGATTTACCCTGTACGGGACTCTCTGTGCTTCCTGGACATACCTATTTCCTTTCCCATATTAGGGAAGTTTTCAACTGTAATCTCTTCAAATATTTTCTCAGTCCCTTTCTTTTTCTCTTCTTCTTCTGAGACCCCTATAATTGGAATGTTGTTGTGTTTAATGTTGTCCCAGAGGTCTCTGAGACCATCCTCAATTCTTTTCATTCTTATTTCTTTATTCTGCTCTGCAGTAGTTATTTCCACTATTTTATCTTCCAGGTTACTTATCTGTTCTTCTGCCTCTGTTATTCTGCTATTGATCCCTTCTAGAGAATTTTAAATTTCTTTTATTGTGTTGTTCGTCTCTGTTTGCTCTTTAGTTCTTATAGGTCGTTGTTAAACGTTTCTTGTATTTTCTCCATTCTATTTCCAAGATTTTGGACCATCTGTACTATCATTATTCTGAATTCTTTTTCAGGTAGACTGCCTATTTCCTCTTCATTTGTTAGGTCTGGTGGGTTTTTGCCTTGCTCCTTCATCTGCTGTGTGTTTCTCTGTCTTCTCATGTTGTTAAACTTACTGTGTTTGGGATCTCCTTTTTGCAGGCTGCAGGTTTGTAGTTCCCGTTGTTTTTGGTGTCCTTCCCCAGTGGCTCAGGTTGGTTCAGTGGGTTGTGTAGGCTTCCTGGTGGAGAGGACTAGTGCCTGTGTTCTGGTGGATGAGGCTGGATCTTGTCTTTCTGGTGGGCAGGTCCACGTCTGGTGGTGTGTTTTGGGGTGTCTGTGGCTTTATTATGATTTTAGGCAGTCTGTGTGCTAATGGATGGGGTTGTGTTCCTGTCTTGCTAGTTGTTTGTCAGGGTATCTTGCACTGTAACTTGCTGGTCGTTGAGTGGAGCTGGGTCTTGGCGTTGAGATGGAGATCTCTGGGAGATTTTCACCGTTTCATATTATGTGGAGCTGGGAGGTCTCTTGTGGACCAGTGTCCTGAAGTTGGCTCTCCCACCTCAGTGGCACAGCCCTGACGCCTGGCTGGGGCACCAAGAGCCTGTCCTCCACATGGCTCAGAATAAAAGGGAGAAAAAAAAGAAAGAAAAAAGAAGATACAATACAATAAAATAAAATAAAGTAAAATAAAATAAAGTTATTAAAATAAAAAATAATTATTAAGAAAAAAATTAGGTAATAAAAACATAAAAATGGACTGACAGAACCCTAGGACAAACGGTAAAAGCAAAGCTATACAGACAAAATCACACACAGAAGCATACACATACACACGCACAAAAAGAGTAAAAGGGGAAAATATATATATATTGTTGCTCCCAAAGTCCATCTCCTCAATTTGGGATTATTCGTTGGCTATTCAGGTATTCCACAGATGCAAAGTTCATGAAGTTGATTGTGGAGATTTAATCTGCTGCTCCTGAGGCTGCTGGGAGAGACTTCCCTTTCTCTTCTTTGTTCGCACAGCTCCCGGGATTCAGCTTTGGATTTGGACCCACCTCTGCGTGTAGGTCGCCTGAGGGCGTCTGTTCCCAGCCCAGACAGGATGGGGTTAAAGGAGCAGCCGCTTCGGGGACTCTGGCTCACTCAGGCAGGGGGGAGGGGGTACAGATGTGGGGCGAGTCTGCGGCGGCAGAGGCCAGCATGACGTTGCACCAGCCTGAGGCGCGCCGTGTGTTCTCCCAGGGAAGGTGTCCCTGGATCACAGGACCCTGGCAGTGGCGGGCTGCACAGGCTCCCGGGAGGGGAGGTGTGGGCAGTGACCTGTGCTCGCACACAGGCTTCTTGGTGGCTGCAGCAGCAGCCTTAGCGTCCCATGCCCGTCTCTGGGGTCCGTGCTGATAGCCGCTGCTCGCTCCCGTCTCTGGAGCTCCTTTAAGCGGCGCTCTTAATCCCCTCTCCTCACGCACCAGGAAACAAAGAGGCAAGAAAAAGTCTTTTGCCTCTTTGGCAGCTCCGGACCTTTTCTTGGACTCCCTCCCGGCTAGTTGTTGTGCACTAGCCCCCTTCAGGCTCTGTTCACGCTGCCAACCCCAGTCCTCTCTGGGGGATCTGACCTCTGAAGCCCGTGCCTCAGCTCCCAGCCCCGACCCATCCCAGCGGGTGAGCAGACAAGCCTCTTCGGCTGGTGAGTGCTGGTCGGCACCGATCCTCTGTGCGGGAATGTCACCGCTTTGCCCTCCGCACCCCTGTTGCTGCGCTCTCCTCCATGGCTCTGAAGCTTCCCCCCTCTGTCACCTGCAGTCTCTGCCCGCGAAGCGGCTTCCTCATGTGTGGAAACCTTTCCTCCTTCACAGCTCCCTCGCACTGGTGCAGTTCCCATCCCTATTCTTTGTCTGTTTTTTCTTTTTTCTTTTATGCTACCCAGGTACGTGGGGAGTTTCTTGCCTTTTGGGAGATCTGAGGTCTTCTGCCAGCGTTCAGTAGGTGTTCTGTAGGAGTTGTTCCACGTGTAGATGTATTTCTGATATATTTATGGGGAGGAAGGAGATCTCCGTGTCTTACTCTTCCACCATCTTGAAGCTCCTCCTCTCTTATTTTACCTCATTATAAACTCGTATATTGAATTTCATATATTGACCTCATTATAGACCTATGGATTTTTTAAATTCAATGAGTTATAATCACTATTGTTTTTCTTTCTTATTAAATTGAGGTATAGTTGATTTACAGTACTATATTAGTTTCAGGTGTACAACATAGTGATTCACAATTTTTTTAAGTTTTATAGTTTTTATAAAATATTGGCTCTATTCCCTTGTGCTGTACAATATATCCTTGGGGCTTATTTACTTTATACATAATAGTCTGTACGTCTTACTCCCCTACCTCTATTCTTCCCCTCTCCCCTTCCCTCTCCCCACTGGTAACCACTGGTTTGTTCTGTATCTCTATGAGTCTGTTTCTTTTTTGCTATATTTAGTAGTTTGTTTTATTTTTTAGATTCCACCTATAAGTGATATCATACAGTATTTGTCTTTGTCTGACTTATTTCACTAAGCACAGTACCCTCCACATACATCCACGTTATTGCAAATGGCAAAATTTCATTATTTTTTATGGCTGAGGAATATGCCATTGCATATATATACCACATCTTCTTTATCCATTCTTCTGTTGATGGGCACTTAGGTTGCTTCCATACCTTGGCAATTGTAAATAATGCTGCTATGAACACCGTGGTGCATATATCTTTTCAAATTAATGTTTTCATTTTTTTTCGGATTTACAACCCAGGAGTGGAGTTGCTGGATTGTATGGTAGTTCTGTTTTTAGTTTTTTGAGGAGCCTCCATACTGTTTTCCACAGTGGCTGCACCAGTTTACATTCCCAGAGTGTACAAGGGTTCCCATTTCTTCACATCCCCACTGATACTTGTTGTTTGTGGTCTTTCTGATGATACCCATTCTGACAGGTGTGAGGTGATATCTCACTGTGGTTTTGACATGCATTTCTCTGATGATTAGTGATGTTGAGCTTCTTGTCCTGTGCTTGTTGGCCATCTGAATGTCTTCTTTGGAAAAATGTCTGTTCATGTCTTCTGGCTATTTTTTGACTGGGTTGTTTGTTTTTTTTTATGTTGAGTTATATCAGCTGTTTATATATTTTAGATATTAACCCCTTATCATCATACCATTAGCAAGTATTTTCTCCCATTCAGTAGGTTGCCTTTTTGTTTACCTATTTTTTCCTATGTTGTGCAAAAGCATTTAAGTTTGATTAGGTCCCATTTGTTTATTTTTGTTTTTGTTTCCTTTAGGAGACATATCCAAAAACTATTGCTACAATTTATGTCAAAGAGTGTTCTGCCTATATTTTCTTCTAGGAGTTTTATGGTCTTACATTTAGGTCTTAAATTCATTTTGAGTTTATTTTTGTATATGGAATGAGAAAATGTTCTAATTTCACTCCTTTACGTGTAGCTGTCCAGTTTTCCCAGGACCACTTATTGAAAAGGGTGTCTTTTCCCCATTGTATATTCTTGCCTCCTTTGTTGCACATTAATTGACCATAAGTGTTTGGGTTCACTTCTGGACTTATTATTCTGTTTCATTGATCTATGTATCTGTTTTTGTGCCAGTACCATACTGTTTTGATTACTGTAGCTTTGTGGTGCAATCTGAAGTTAGGGAGTGTGATAGCTCCAGCTCTGTTCTTCTTTCTCAAGATTGTTTTGGCTATTTGGGGTTTCTTGAGTTTCCATATAAATTTTAAAATTATTTGTTCTAGTTCTGTGAAAAATGCCATTGGTATTTTGATAGGGATTTCATTGAGTCTGTAGGTTGCCTTGGGTAGTATGGTCATTTTAACATAAAATTCTTCCAATCTATGAACACAGTATGTTTTTCCATCTGTATCATCTTCAGGTTCTTTCATCAGTGTCTTGTTGTTTTCTGAGTACAGGTCTTTTACCTCCTTAGGTAGGTTTATTCCTAGATATTCTATTCTTTTTGATGCTATTGTACATGGGGTTGTTGTTTTAATTTCTCTTTCTGATAGTTTGTTGTTAGTGTATAGAAATGCAACATATTTATGTATATTAGTTTTGTACCCTACAACTTTACCAGATTCATTGATGAGCCCTAGAAGTTTTTTGGTGGTGTCTTTAGGATTTTCTATGTATATTATCATGTCATCTGCAAACAGTAACAGTTTTACTTCTTCCTTTTCAATTAGATTCCTTTTATTACTTTTTCTTGTGTGATTGCTGAGGCTGGGCAGTCACTATTGTTTTTAAAGTTCAAATTGTCCCATTTGGCCTGTAGTAGCCTTTCTATGGTAGCCCCTTTTGAAATGACCCAATCAGTCTTTGAGTGCATACTTGCTTTCTGTTATAATAGACATCCCAGGCTACCTTGTACTCTGCTGCCTCAGACTTGGAGTCACACCTGGTTCTTTTTAGTGGGGAATGTATCCAGAAATCAACGTATGGGGACTAGGTCTGCTCATTATTACTAAAGTGTACTTATTACATCAAGACTCTTCAGTGGATAGAATTAGGAAATACATATGATTTTAAATCAAAGGTTCCTATTATTATTACTTCCAATTCAAATTTACAGGGAGTATCTTTCCTGTACCTTTTTGCACTTTGTTTTATATCTTTCCTCTTATAGTTAAAATCTTCTTTCTTAATCACTTTTAATATGTTTACCTTTTGCTTTATTATACTATATATAAAATAGTTTCAAATTTTTTCAGTAAACTACTTAGTAATGTTTAATATTTCTGTTGTTAGAATGTAACCCACCAAGAAAGCAGTCAGAGTAATATGTTCAAAGACCATCTGAAATAATGTTTTTCTGTGTGGTTATGTCATTATTATGGTAAATATTTTGATCCATTTGTTTCTGGTTATATTTAATTTTTAAGATTTAATTTTTCTTTCCTCTTTTCTCTTTTATTTTTGGTGTAATCAGCATTTATGTGGTTCAGAAATCAAAACCATAGAGTTGTCTTGTTTCCATTCTTATTCCTTCCACCCCATTCTCACCTATCCCCTTGTTGTCTTCATATTCTTGAAAATTAAACTCATTTAGTGAAGCTTCATTCTCCTAAACAGGGCTTTATTCTCTTAATTGACATTTTAAATTCTTTGTATATTAATAAGTCACTGTTTCTATGTTCAGAATTCCCCAGAAGTTATTAGGTAGTTTCTATAACATTTGGGAGAACATGACATATAACATCGACATATTTGCTGTATAACTACTTAATATACTGTAACCACAGGAAATGGGAAATTACTTTTCATCTCTTTACTGTTTATTGAAATTTTAAGCTAGCCAACACTGGCATATTTTAACAAAGCCTGTATAATCTTTGCACTGTGTAATCTTTTTCTTCACCATATAGTACTCATCTTAGAGGAAACAAAAGAACAACCAACTAAGTTATATATTAGATTGTAACCTCAACCCTGTTATTAGTGTACTTTTCAAAGAGAATGGTCATACTTGCTATCTGTCATTCATTGAAATAAATGATAAATGTGGAACAAAATGTTAGGTCTCCCCTCAAAAACAGCATATTTTGTATATATTTGTATATATATCTGTATATTCATATATAGATACATATTTCTGTGCATTCGTGTGTGTGTGTATAAATGTCAGAAAATTTCCTAAGGCTGTCATAACAAATTACCACAAGCTTAGTAACTTAAAACCACAGAAATGTATTCTCCCACAGTTCTACAGGTCAGAAGTCCAAAATCAAGGTATTGGCAGGGCCATACTCCCTCCAGAGGTTCTGGGGGAGAATCCTCCCTTGCCTTTTCCAGCTTCTGGTATCTCCATGTGTTCCTTGGCTCGTAGCTGTACCACTCCAATCTTTGACTCCAAATTCACATGGTCTCCTCCTCTCTCTTCTCTAGGTGTCTTTTATAAGGACACTTGTCATTGGATTTAGGGCTTATCCGAATAATCCAGTATGATCTCATCTTAATTCAATTATGTCTGCAAAGACCCTTTTCCCAAATAAGGTTCCGGTGGTTAGAATAGAACATATCTTTTGGGGTGCCTCCGTTCAGTCCATTAACAAGCACACACATACACACACAGTGGATTCTCATTCACGGTTGTTATGTTCTACAAAGTCACAGTGAATACTGATTTAGTGAATACTGAACTATTTTTTCTAGGGAAAATATATATACATATCTCACATAGATTATAATCCTAAATCCTAGAAACAACCTATCCTGGTAGATTCTATTTTCTTTATTTTACAAGAGAGAAAATGATGTTCAGAAGTGGTAAGTGACTTGTCTTGAGGCACGTCATTCACAGGTGCCAGAGTTGAAATTCAAACCCTGTCCAACTGGCCCCAGAGCCAGAGCTTCTTGCACTGCCCTGCCCTGCCCTGCCTGTCCTGTCCTCATCCTCTGTCATCTCTGTAGGAGCTGAAACAAGAAAGCAGAGAGTCACCTTGTTGGACCTCAGCTGAGAACGTGCACATGTAGAGCAATTTGAATTTTTTGCTGCTCTGCATATGTCTGCAAATGACTGTGAAAGTGCTGCAATAATTGACTTGCGGGAACAAATAAATTCTAGCGAGTAGGTATATTCGCAAATACAGAATCAGGGAATAATGAGGATCAACTTTATATGTATGTATATATATTTTTAAAATATATGTTGTATCTAATGTAGCTTTGTGGGATGATAGATGATGAAACTTCTGAAAGATGACATAACTCAGTGATCTCATAGCATCATAAGTCAGTATTAAAAATAGCATCCGTTGGGGACTTCCCTGGTGGTCCAGTGGTTCAAAATCTGCCTTCCAATGCAGGGGACACAGGTTCAATCCCTGGTCGGGGAGCTAAGATCCCACATGCTGTGGGGCAACTAAGCCCACGCACCGCAACTACTGAGCCTGCGCGCTCTGGAGCCCACGTGCCACAACTAGAGAGCCTGCAAGCCTCAACCAAGACCTGATGCAGCCGAAAAAAAATAAATATTTTTTTAAAAAATAGCATCTGTTGGAATAGGGAGTTTATGGTTCTTTCTTTGGTTTAAGTTATTTCACCTCTTAGTCAAATGGCTATGACTTAGCACAAAATAGTACAGTTTATTTGAAAGATTTGGGATCAATTTAGTATTAAAGTATTTGTTGAGTGTGGAATTTACTCATGCTCTACGTTTTGTTCTAGGTAGATGTGAAAGTGGACCCCAAGGATTTACGAATAGATACATTTCGAGCCAAAGGAGCAGGAGGCCAGCACGTTAATACAACTGATAGTGCTGTCAGACTCGTCCATGTCCCCACAGGTAAGCTAGTCCTTCTGCTTTTGTACTTTTAACTGTTTTTCACATCTTATAAAACTATTTGGCATTTAGAAAGAGTCTTATGTTGGTGTCTGGTTCCTTGCACAAACCCTTTAAAGGTGACACTGGGGTCATGGGTCCGAGGTCCCCAAGGTGTTCATATTCCCTTCTGTTTGGAAAAGGAACCTCCTTGGCTGTGTGTATTTAAGAGTGAGGTTCTAAAAGCTGAGTGCATGGGTGCCACTTATCCACTAGTAAGTTTCAACTGAAATGCAGTCAGGTGATTAATCAGTTTTTTAATTAGAGCTCTTCAAGTGTCAGCATTTGTAGATCTTTTCTCTCGGGTAGTTTTTCTCCTGAGAAGGATCCTCCTCCAGGACACCCGAGAGTAAGGTCAAGGTCTCACCATTCAGTAAGCACACTTTTACTTAATCCTTTTTTATTCAGTTGTATGCCTCACACTTGCCTTCCTTTGCACCTATTTAGACTCAAGTCTGGAACTTTCCTTATTTAATTCTCTAAAGACTGTACTTCCTGCTTCCTGCAGATTGAGGGAGGGGACTTGAAGATCTTGTTGTTATATAGTCTTTCTGTATCTAGTCCCCAAACTGTCAACCCTGAGTTCTGGGGTGCCTCATTAGTGCCTCAATGCCAGAGCCTGTCTGGCCCTCAGCGGGCAGATGGACTTGGTTCTGGTCAGCATCTCCCTCGACAGGGGGTTCGACCTCACCTTCCTCCTCTCTGCTGAGTCATTTGCCATTCTTTCAGCCTCTTTTTCTTTTTCTTTCTTTAATTAATTAATTAAATAAATAATTTTAAATTGAAGTATAGTTGATTAACAATGTTTTAGGTGTACAGCAATCCATCCACTTTGTCTTTATATATTGTGTTTGGAGACTACACTCATCATCTCATTTTATTTCAGATGGAGTTTGTGTTCCTGTTCTTGTTGTATCAGTGCAATTTATAAAAAAATGTTATTGAAGTATAGTTGATTTACAATGTGTTAATTTCTGCTGTACAGCAAAGTGACTCATTTATAGATATATGTGTTCTTTTTTCGTATTCTTTTCCATTATGGCTTATCATAGGATACTGAATGTAGTTCCCTGTACTATATAGTAGGACCTTGTTGTTTACCCATCCTGTATATACTAGTTTGCATCTGCTAATCCCACACTCACCATCCTTCCCTCCCCCTACGCCACCGCCCACTTGGCAACCACAGGTCTGTTCTCTGTGTCTGTCAGTCTGTTTCTATTTTGTAGATATGTTCATTTGTGTCATTTTTTTTTTTTTTTGTAAATCACCTGGGCTTTCTTTTTTTAAATATAAATCTATTTATCTTATTTATTTATTTTTGGCTGCGTTTGGTCTTGGTTGCTGTGTGCAGGCTTTCTCTAGTTGCGGCGAGCGGGGGCTACTCTTCATTGCAGTGAGTGGGCTTCTCATTGCGGTGGCTTCTGTTGTTGCGGGCACAGGCTCTAGGCGTGCGGGCTTCAGTAGTTGTGGCACACAGGCTCTAGAGTGCAGGCTCAGTAGTTGTGGCTCACGGGCTTAGTTGCTCCATAGCATGTGGGATCTTCCCGGACCAGGGCTTGAACCTGTGTCCCCTGCATTGGCAGGCGGATTCTTAACCACTGCGCCACCAGGGAAGCCGTGTGTCGTATTTTAGATTCCCCATATAAGTGATATCATATGGTATTTGTCTTTCTCTTTCTGACTTCGCTTAGTATGATAATTTCTAGGTCCATCCATGTTGCTGCAAATGGCATTATTCATTCTTTTTTATGGCTGAGTAATATTGAATTGTATACATGCACCACATCTTCTTCATCCATTTATCTGTTGATGGACATTTAGGTAGTTTCCATGTCTTGGCTATTGTAAATAGTGCAAATAGACATAGGGTTGCATGGATCTTTTCGAATTATAGTTTGGTCTGGGTATATGCCCAGGAATGGGATTGCTGGGTCATATGACAACTCTATTTTTACTTTTCTGAGGAACCTCCATACTTTTTTCCATAATGGCTACACCAACTTACATTCCCACCAACAGTGTAGGAGGATTCCCTTTTTTCCACACATTCACTGACATTTATTATTTGTAGACACTTTTTTTTTTTTTAATGCCATCCATTACCTGGCCCTTGATTACTTCTCCATCCTTAATGCTTGGCAGGTACCCTCCACAGCCCATAGCAAACCTATTTCTTTCTTTTTTTTTTTTTTTTTTTTTTTAATAAAGGTGTCACATTTTATTTATTTATTTATTATCTTTGGCTGTGTTGGGTCTTCGTTTCTGTGTGAGGGCTTTCTCTAGTTGTGGCGAGTAGGGTCCACTCTTCATCGCAGTGCGCAGGCCTCTCACTGTTGTGGTCTCTCCTGTTGCGGAGCACAGGTTCCAGACGCGCAGGCTCAGTAGTTGTGGCTCACGGGTCCAGTTGCTCCGTGGCATGTGGGATCTTCCCAGACCAGGGCTCGAACCCGCGTCCCCTGCATTAGCAGGCAGACTCTCAACCACTGCGCCACCAAGGAAGTCCCTGTAGACACTTTTTAATGATGGCCATTCTGATCAGTGTGAGGTAGTTTTTGTAGTTTTGATTTTCATTTCTCTAATAGTTAGCAATGATGGGCATCTTTTCATTTGCCTGTTGGCCATCTGTATGTCTTCTTTAGAGAAATGTCTGTTTAGATCTTCTGCCCATTTTTCGACTGGGTTGTTTGTTTTTTTGTTACTGAGTTGCATGAACTGTTTGTATATTTTGGAAATTAAGCCCTTGTCTGTTTCATCATTTACAAATATTTTCTCCCATTCTGAGGGTTGTCTTTTTGTCTTGTTTATGGTTTTCTTTGCTGTATAGATGCTTGTAAGTTTGATTAGGTCCCATTTGTTTATTTTTGCTTTTATTTCTATTGCCTTGGGTGACTGACCTAAGAAAACATTGGTAGGATTTATGTCAGAATGTTTTGCCTATGATCTCTTCTAGGAGTTTTATGCTGTCATGTCTTACATTTAAGTCTTTAAGCCATTTTGAGTTTATTTTTGTGTACGGTGAGAGGGTGTGTTCTAAAGTTGTTTTTTTTTTTATAGATTCATTTATTTTTGGCTGTGTTGGGTCTTCGTTGCTGCGCACAGGCTTTCTTTAGTTGTGGCGAGCTGGGGCTACTCTTGGTTGTGGTGCGTGGGCTTCTCATTGCAGTGGCTTCTCTTGTTGCAGAGCATGGGCTCTAGGCATGCGGGCTTCAGTAGTTGTGTCTCACAGGCTCTAGAGAGCAGGCTCAGTAGTTGTGGCACACAGGCTTAGTTGCTGCATGGCATGTGGGATCTTCCCGGACCAGGACTTGAACCCATGTCCCCTGCATTGGCAGGTGGATTCTCAACCACTGTGCCACCAGGGAAGCCCCTAAAGTTCTTTACTGACTTTCATTCCATAAGAAACTGTAAAAACCTAGAATTATATACATGAGCAAAATAACAGAAAACGTCTAAAACAATTCCCAACAGCCATTGTTGGTATATATCTTTGGTGTATATCCTTTCAGATTCTTTTCTATGCATATATAAATATATCCTTTCTCACCAAAAGTGAAGTTATAATGTTTGTAGCTTACCATAATTTACTTAAGAAATCCACAAGTTGTTGAATACTTAGTATGTTTTACCTAAACCCTGTGTTCTGTATTATAAACAGTAATAATTAGCTTAAGATGAATTAAAAATTAAAAACAAAGTAAAAGGTGACCAAATTTCTGAAAAAAATGAACTAAAATACTTTAAAACACTAGAGGATTATAAAACCACCCTGGGGACATCCCTGGTGGTCCAGTGGTTAAGAATCGCCTTCCAATGCAAGGGACTCGGGTTCGATCCCTGGTTGGGGAACTAAGATCCCACAGGCTGTGGGGCAACTAAGCCCATGCACCACAACTAGAGAGCCCACGTGCCGCAACTAGAGAGCCCGCGTGCCACAACTAAGACCCGATGCAGCCAAAAATAAAAATAAACAAATAAATAAAATAAGTGAATTTAAAAAGTAAAATAAAATAAAGGCTCCTTGAGAGCATAGATGGTGTCTTATTCAAAAAGAAAAAAACTACACCCTGGTTAGCCATAAATTACTAACTTTGCAAAAGTGACTGATGCTTGTATTGCCAGACTACCTTGGGCCAATTTTTTACCCACTTAGATGTGGTTCTTGGACCTAAAGAGGACTTAAGTCTTACCCACAGACCTTTTTTTCAAAGCCCTTTTATAATTTTTTTTTAACAACTCCAGCACCTTGTTTCAACATAGTCTACCCCTCCCCCCAGTCCTCTATTCCTGAGGGAGTATTTAACGATTAAATACTCCTCTACAGAAAATGTATTAAAATAGATAATGAAGTGATTCCCTCAGGAATTACTGAGCTGGTGAGTAAGAAAAGGTCTGGCTTGAGCCACTGGATGAGAACAGTGCAGGTATATAGACAAAGTCAGTATGGGTCAGCTAATAAGAGGAATTTGAAACAAATCTCATGACTGTCTGGTTATCTTGAAATGGAAACTTTCATATTCCTTTGGGTGCTGAAAAAAGGATTCCTGATTTAAGAGAGCTCTTGGCAAGTGCTTGGAAGACGTGAGCAAGTTGGTGCCCCAGCCCAAATGCATGGCTGCAATAAAGCAGTCAAGAAATAACATTAAACCAATAAGGGGGAAGCCTGCTTAAAGTTATTAGCAGGTGTCATTGTAGCTTATTTAGACAGGGTGAAAACGTAGTTTGAAGAGTAGAATTTTATAGAAATTTTAAAAATCTCCAGCAAAATAGTTACTGCCTTATCAGTGCAACTGGCCTAAGCTAAGAGGGTTTTGGTTTTTGTGATGCAGAAAGGAAAGTACCTTTCACCTCTAGTGTACCTGGGAGCAGGATTGGATATAGACCTTCAGAGTGGTAGCTGCAAAGTTAAGAATACAGCCTGAAGTCTCAAGAGTCACCATTTCGGGGCTAGATTTGGGCTGGTAACTGGGCTACACAGTGAGTCAAACCCACCCAAATCCAGAGGTCGACTAACTAAAACATGTGCAGTTAGATATGTTGATTAGCTGGATTTAGAACCAAGACAACTGAGAAACTTTCACTATAAACTCTTCCTTTTAAAGAGTTTGGGTAGTTTTTCTTTATTGGTTTCTATATATAGTCTTTTTCTCTTTTTCCTGTTTCCTGTTATTTTTTTACTTGAAGTATAGTTGGTTTTTACAATATTATATTAGTTTCAGGTATACAACATAGTGATTCAATACCTTTACAGATTATATTCCCTTTAAAGTTATTACAAAATAATGGCTGTATTTCCCTGTACTGTACAATATACCCTTCTCATCTGAAATACCTCATTTAGACATCAGAATCTAAAGAGCTATCTAAGCAGTTACCATCATGACCCAGGAATAGTTTCTGGAGTGTGCTAAATCTAAAATGTTTCTCATCCTTTTCCTGATTAACCTTTCCCCCTTTAAAATGTTCCTCAGTTCTATCTTTTTTATCAGTTTTATTGTGATATAATCGACACCTCATCTCTATTCTAATTTGATTTGTGGAGGCTCCAGTTTAGCTCTGATCCCTGTTATTTTTCAGGACTTGTAGTAGAATGCCAACAAGAACGATCACAGATAAAAAATAAAGAAATAGCTTTACGTGTGTTGAGAGCTAGACTCTACCAGCAGATTATTGAGAAAGACAAGTGTCAACAACAGAGTGTGAGAAAACTGCAGGTAAGATTTATTGAGTGAAATAACTTAATGCCTCTGTACAGAAAGCCGTCATTTTATGCAGAAAATGTAGTAAATATTCTTAATAGAACGGAAATATCTTGGAGCATAGGAAAACATGCTCATTTGTAAATAGCAATAATTTAAGACTGACTGGTTATGGCTAAAGTTGGACATGCCAGTTTGGAAATAAGTAGAGGAGATATGTGTAAACTAAAAATTGTTTCCCAGTTGTTTCCCTCCAGTTTTAGATCATAATTGTCTTTAAAGGAAATTAGTGTAAAAGACAATTCTCTGGAAGTTAAGAGATTTTTCAGATTTTTAATTTAAAAACCTATGCTTTTATTATTGTATAACTTTATTTTTTTTCCTACATTAAAAAAAAATTTATTTATTTGGTTGCACCAGGTCTTAGTTGCGGCACATGGGCTCCTTAGTTGCGGCAGGCAGGCTCCTTAGTTGTGGCATGTATGTGGGATCTAGTTCCCTGACCAGGGATCAAACCCAGGCCTCTTGCATTGGGAGCGTGGAGTCTTATCCACTGCGCCACCAGGGAAGTCCCTATTATTGTATAACTTTATGTGGGATCAAAAATATATGGTACTGCAAAAAAGTGGTCATACTGACTGCTTCTGATGCAGTCTTGGAACCAGGAGTAGAAGAGAGATTAATTTTTTGCTATATACCCTTTTGTACTTTTTGAATTTTGTACTATATACATTTATATTATTATTTATACAAATATATAAATAGATAAGTTTTAAGCAAATGAATAAATGTCATTGTCTTAAGTAAACAAAGGGTTGTATGATTTTAAACTCTAAAAAGGTAAACTTTTTCTTTGAGAGAAATTGGAAGAGACAGTGGAACCCAGAAATAACTGTGCTTTTGTGTTATTTGCAGGTAGTTATACTACAGTAAATTTGGAAGGTTTTTGCGGCCTGTTGGGAAAATTAATTGTACAAAACTAAACATTAATTATTCTTTTCACCTGGGTGTCTTAGTCCTTCACACTTCTGCCCTTCTTGTTTCCCTTACCCACATTCTAACTTGCAAGTAGTAAAAGTGACAGGATAAATAATTGATTAAGCCTCTATCTGTGGTAATCCCAGTCTGTGGCACAGCGTCAGTATACACATTTGCAGATAGGAATGCTCATTTACAAAGCATTATTTCTTGGCAGCTAAGTGATAACATAAACACTGTCAGCTCTGCCACATTTGATTTAATAAAAGACATTGGGTTTTACTTGCCATTTGACATTTTGGCACCAGATGTTTCACCCAATAATTTTCAAAGTAAGTATTCAAGATCGGCCTTTCACAGGTTGTGGGCATGTGTGTCGTCTTCAGTGGTCTGGTTTGAAAGGCCAGAAATGACCTCCGTGTCTCCCAATTAACTTGTCCATCTGTGTGAAATTTTTTAGTAGATATTTCTGACACTTAGGAGTTTTTCTTCAGCTAATATATACAGTAGCTTTTATATGAAAGGCATTATGCCAGGTTCTCAACCCTGGTTCCACTTACCACCTAGAGAGCTTTATAGATGTCTAGGCCTCATCCCCAGAAATTCTGATATAATTGATCTGGGTGGGATCCTAGGCATAACTGTGGTGCCTTGGGATAGTAGTTTCCAAACCTGGCTGGTTGCAGAATGGTTGGCCTAGGGGCTGTTTTAAAAATACATAATCCATGATTCAGTATATCTTAGGTTAGGTTTTGGAATCTTTCATTTAAAAACATTCCCCTGGTGATCAGCCATACTTAGGACTTTAGTTTCATTAGTTTCATTAGTTTAGTTTCATTAGTTTCATATTGTTTGCTTTAGAAAGTAAGTTATAGCAATCTTTTTCTTTTATCTTAAAAAGTGAAAGTGAGATACCTGTAACTTATATAATATTGTAGCAACTATGCTTCAATGAAAATAAATAATAAAATAAATTTTAAAATAAAAAGTGAAATAGATAACTAATAAGAACCTGCTGTATAAAAATAAATAAAATGCTCAATTTCATTTCTTTTTATGGCTGAGTAATATTCCATTGTATATATGTGCCACATCTTCTTTACCCATTCATCCGATGATGGACACTTAGGTTGTTTCCATCTATGGGCTATTGTAAATAGGGCTGCTATGAACATTTTGGTACATGTCTCTTTTTGAATTATGGTTTTCTCAGGGTATATGCCCAGTAGTGGGATTGCAATTCAAAAATTCAAAAAAAGGTAAAAACATAAAAATAAAAAATAAAATAAAAAGTGAAAGTGAGTGAGAGAGGGTGTTGTGTGCATTGTATGTGGGGGGAGGGAAGGCAGATGAGCAGACTAAGAATACAAATAACCATAGCAAAAGGCAAACTGGTGTGCGGTGAAGAAGATTCCAAGTGCATGGGGTTTTGAAGGAGGAAGATAACATATTTCACACTGGGACCAGGAAAGACAGAGATGGTAGGAGAGTGTTAAGGAAGGGCACCCCTTGAGATGAGGTTTTAGCAGAGTTAACAGACTTGCACATAATTATGATATGGTATAATAAGTGGCATTATAGAGGTTCATATAATTTTCAGAAATAATGTTGAGAAAGTTGGCCACATTATGAAGTACCTTGAATACTGAGTTGAGTTGTGTCTGCTTAGTAGACAAGAAGGAGCCAGAGAAGGAAATTTATCAGAAAGCTGAGCTTTAGGAAAACTAAGCAGGGCAACACAATGTAAGCAGAGAAATGGAAGATTAATCAGGAGATTTTTACAGGAGTGTAATGAAAGTAATGAGCCCTTGAATGATAGCTAGTAGAAATGGAAAGGGCAGGATAGAATAAAAGACCCTTGAAACCACTGGAATTGGGTAGTTAGAGAACGGGATGAGCTGAAGTTCCTTTCACAGTCTATATCACAGCCTGGCAGATAGTAAGCTACCATGAAATGTTTGTTAAAGTGTAGGATGTCAGGTTTCCTACTTAGATCAGAGGGAACATTGTAGGGTCATTTATAGAAACCAGCAGGAAGAACTGACTGAGATAGAAAGATAATTTGGTTTTAAATATTTGGATTTGAGGTACCAAAGAGACGTTAATTCTTATAACTAAGCTTTACAGACCTGTAGTCTTAATAAGTTCTGCCCATTCTTATTCCTTGTCACTTTGTATATATGAATTTAGAAAAGATTTAAACTGTTAAAATAGAAAAGTCATTTACAAGCACTTTTTCTGTTGTAATAAAAGTAATTATAAAGTTAAAATATGAATTGCTTTTTGTTATGGCACAGGTGGGAACAAGAGCCCAGTCAGAGAGAATTCGGACATATAATTTCACCCAGGATAGAGTCACTGACCACAGGATAGCATATGAAGTTCGTAATATTAAGGTAATATGAATGAGTATGCTTTATGTGCCTTTGATTTTCAAAGAAAGTATAGTCAAATTCTAGAGAGTAATCTCTGAAATATTACCACGTAATTTAAAAACATTGAGATAGTTTATATTAGTACCCCAAATTTGCAAACATTTTTATTAGTTTGCTAGTAAGAAATATGGTCTTTATGCCAGTATGAAACAGCTATCTTTTAAATTCCAAATTCTTTGTTATGTAATCACAATGTATTAATGTATTTTCAGTACATGTCTATCAGTTTTCTATTACTGATTACCAAATTACTGAAAATTTAGTGGCTTAAAGTAATGCCTATTTATCATCTCACAGTTACTGTAGGTCAGAAAGCCAGGCACGACAGAGCTGAGTTCTCTGCTCTGGGTCTCACAAAGCTGAAAGGTGCTGGCCAGGCTGCATGCCTTCCTAGAGCTTGGAGTCCTCTTCCAAGCTCAGGTGGTTGTCGGCAGTATTCCATTTCCTTGAGTTGTAGGAGTGAAGCCTCCATTTTCTTGCTGGTCATCAGCTGGGTGCTGCTCTCAGCTCCCAAAGACTGACCACAGTTGCTTGCTGTCTAGTCCCCTTCGTGTGCCCTCTCCCATTGAATCTCTTGCAGGAATGGCCTTTTTAAGGACTCACCTGTTTAGGTCAGGCCCACCTGGATACTATTCCTTTTGATTAACTCAGAGTCAACTAATTAGCCATCTAATCACTGGAGTGATAGTCCATCATATTCACAGCTCTGCCTGCACTTAAGGGAGGGAATTTTGCAAGGTGTGTACACCAGGGAGCATCTTAGAATTCTGCCTACCACAACGTGTATCATTATATTCAGGTGTTACAATGATTCTGTTGGGGGGAAAAGACCCTGTCAGTTCGGTTTGAACATTCACCTAACTAAATCCCATGTCGTTGGGATCACTGACAGTAAGACATTAATGATGAAGCACAGAAAAAAATTTTTTTCCTTCCATTGAAGGGGAAAGTGAACTGGTTCTCATAAAGGACTATGTTGACAAGGCAGAAGGTAGAAGGTTTTGATCCTTGTCCTTGGTTCTGTGTGATGCCTCGGGCTTCTTTCACTTGATTCTGTCTCATTCTGTACATGAAATTAAAATCCTAGTTTTACAGAGGAAATGTCTGTGTTTTTAACATATTTAGAAATTTCTGTGTGTCTTATGCCACTTCCTCTGTCTTTGCAGCAATTTAAAGCTGTCTTGCATAAGAACATCATAGCCTTGTTGAAAAAGAAAACATTTACCAGCTTCCCTTTCCTCAGGAAATACACAGTAATAACCAAACATGTTTGGCCATACTGTTCTAATTACACCATAGTCTTTCAGTTGTTTTTCTCGTAGTGGTGATGGTTTTCCATGAGACAGCCACATTCTCATGACCAGTAATACTTTTCAGAAGAGCACATAGGTACTCAGCATAGTATTCAGTCATGAAACAGAGGCAGATTAACTGGCTTTTATAGTTAAAAAATATCTGACTTTGGCCTAAATACTAACATGTTATTACCAACTAAGCTAGCATGCCAGACTCAGAAAGAGTAAAGACAGTCATATTGGTATGCTCTACAAATCACTAAGCAACTTATTGGAAAGGAAGAAAATGCTCCATATTAGTGAAGGGAAAAAGTTTGAAAATGGTATAAAAAAATGGTGCAGTGAAACATTAAAATCTGTATACAGGACAGGAAAGAGACTAGTCGGACTGAATAATTTAGGAACTGAAGAGTTGCAGATGAGGCAGGAAAAGTGATGAAGGCCTTAACTCCAGGGCAGCCGCCACAGGACAGAATGGAAGGAGTGGAGAGGAAAGAAAGTGGGTGCCTGTGGGACTCTGCTCAGCTCTCCTCCCTTATTCTAGAACCTGGCCTTCTCCCTGCTCTGTCACTTTGGTTTGAACATTCACCTAACTAAATCCCATGTCGTTGGGATCACTGACAGTAATACGTTAATGACGTATTACATATTAATAACGTAATACCTGACCTTCTCCCTACTCCATCCACATAGTTCCTGATGGAGCTGCTATGTTCCTACATGATCATGATTTTGACCCAAGACAATTGATTTTTTGCGGCGGGGGTGGGGGAATCCAAACAAGCCCCCGTCAATGAGTTTCTTCCCAGGATTTTTAAACTAGAGACAAAGATGCTCATTCTCTTGGTGGATGAAGCTGAAATACGTAAAGCTTACAAGAGGTTAGAAGCCCCATTTCCAGGCATGGGGAGAAAGCAGTCTTCAGTGAGAGAAGAATGAAGCTGATATGTTGAAAGGAGCAAAAATGGGAGAACTGGATGCAAAGAATCCTGATGATGTGAATCCCCACATTCATTTATTCCTGAGGCCCAGCTTCATTCCCAGGGTGGTAGCAGCAGCCCTGTACATTCCTGCCCTTGGGTTCTCTGAGGTCACTCAGTATGCTTATTATGAATTCCCTTGTAGCTAATTTTATTGGTATTTGTATTTATCTAGATAATAAGCACAGACTACCATGTAATATATTATTTTGTATTTTTATTCTGTTTCCCAAATTCTTGTGCAGATTCCTTAGCATCAGCCTATCTCCTGCCCTGTATTCCAAGTACACTGGAAATTTACCCTTGTCCTGGGCTTTCAATGTATTTTGTTTTCATACCTTTCTTTATATTCATTCTTTTGACTGAAATGCTCTGTTTGTCTCTATTTGGAGAAATACTATTCTCTTTTTAAGACCTAATTCAAATTTTTCTTCCTTTATTTTTTAATTTCTTGCACTGTATTATGCTTATGTATTACCTAGGTCTCCCAGTAGATTGTGAGCTTCTGAGAGCTGGGAGCTACAGCTCCTTCATACACTTTTTTTTTTTTTTTTTTAATTTTTGGCTGCATTGGGTCTTCATTGCTGTGTGCGGGCTTTCTCTAGTTGTGGCGAGCAGGGGATACTCTTCCTTGTGGTGCGCGGGCTTCTCATTGCGGTGGCTTCTCTTGTTGCCGAGCACGGGCCCTAGGCACACGGACTTCAGTAGTTGTAGCATGCAGGCTCAGTAGTTGTGGCTCGCAGGCTCTAGAGCACCGGCTCAGTAGTTGTGGTGCACGGGCTTAGTTGCTCCGTGGCATGTGGGATCTTCCCGGACCAGGGATAGAACCCGTGTCCCCTGCAGCGGCAGGTGGATTCTTAACCACTGTGCCACCAGGGAAGCCCCAGCTCCTTCATCTTTGATCTTTGTATCACTAGCGCTCTGGTTAATCCAATTGAACTCTAAATGTGATGTGATTATCAATAAGAGTAATAATCCTTTTAACATAACTTCCAGATGATGAAATCACATTGGCAATATCATAATAATTTGAGCTTACAGGCACACTAATTTTATAAGCAATTTTCATATTATGTTCAAAATGGTATAAATCTTAATTTTAAAATTTCATCATAGTGCTCTTGCTCTCTGTTTAATTTTAAAGTTTAATCGACATCTTACTATATGCTGGTGTTTTGTGGAATACAAAGATAGTAAGGCATATCTTTTCCCCTACAGTTTAATTTGAAAGAGAAATGTGTACACTTAACCTGAAAATTAATTTCAAGACTATTCAAGAAAGACTAAATATAAGATTAGTTCATGCCTACATCTAAACTTCAAATGTTCTATGTTCCAGATGCCAACATTAAAATATTTCTATTAAGCCAATGTCTGGATTTTTAGCATTTCCAAAATAGGAGGCTGTGCTAATTCACTAATCCCAACAACTCTATTACACAGAACCTTTATAACACAAGAAAGGTACTTGAAGTCGTTATTTTACTCGTTTCTCAGAGAGAAGCTTCAGGGAAGACTGCAGGGAAGTCTTAACTGAAACAGTTTCCGCCCAATGGAATTATTTAGAGGTTAACATGAGAGAGGTTTTTCCCTCAATTTTTTATTTTGAAATGTTAAGCACACATGTTTAAAGACTAGTCCATATATATATATATACCCTATACCTAGATGCAACAGTTGTGAACATTTTGTTATGTTTGCCTTCTCTTTCTCCTCCACTCCCCCTTTCTCTCTATAGATACACCTGTGTTGCTACTGAACCATTGGAAAGCAAGTTGCAGACCTCAAGACTTGTCCCCGAAATATTTCAGTATAAATATTTTTCAATTACACAGGACTTCTAGATTTTAAAACCACTGTATTTCTAATTTAAGAAAGAACAGAACTATTATAAACCACTTACGGATTAAATAATTTGAATTTGGATGGTTGGCTAATTTAAAAATGCTAATTTAAACAATTTAAGAAAGAGTTTAATTCCATTTACTCTTTTGGATTCACGTTTTACATAAAAAGGCAAAATTAACTAGGAATCCTCCCAAGTTAGCAATTGTGTTCATTATATTATAGATTAGTAATCCTTTGTTGCTATTAAATAATGACTTTAAAGAAATGAAATAAATATATGCTTAATTCTTTGTTTTATTTCTCCTTTATTTCTAGTCATCAGGTTTTCATAGTAACTCTCTTTCACCAGGAATTTTTATGTGGGGAGAAGTGCCTGGATCAGCTAATTCAGAGATTGCTTCAATCAGCGGATGAAGAAACCATTAATGAATTTTTGGATGAAAACCTTAAATCAACAAAATAAATACTGATTTATAATTTATTATTATATAAATGAAATGGACCTATGTCAAGGAGCAGGCCGAGGTAGGGAAATCTTTATGAAAGTTGATAAAGAGCAGCTAAAAATACATGGTACTCACAAAAATATTTTTTAATGAATCCAGTCACATTTCTTGACCTAAGTTTATTTTAGGTTTCCTGTAAAGTACAATCCAGCTCTTCAAGTAGAAACAAAGCATGCATTGTTGAAAAGAGAAATAAAGTATTGAGAATTGACTATGTGATGTAGGACAGATCACTTGTTCTCTTTATGTGCCTTTTTTTAAACCATCTATAAATTAATTTAAACACATTTCACATCTGTTACTTCAGGACTTTGCCCGTGGTAAAATTTAGTGATATAAATTTATAAACTTGTTTGTAAACTCCTATTTAAAGACAAAGTACTATTAATCATGTTAAAGTTAGGACTTAAACTGCTACTTTTAAATAAAAAAGTAAATAAAAGTTATGAAGAATATGGGTTGAGGGCTTCCCTGGTGGCGCAGTAGTTGAGAGTCCGCCTGCCGATGCAGGGGACATGGGTTCGTGCCCCGGTCCGGGAAGATCCCACACGCCGCGGAGTGGCTGGGCCCATGAGCCATGGCCGCTGAGCCTGCGCGTCCGGAGCCGGTGCTCCGCAGCGGGAGAGGCCGCAACAGTGAGAGGCCCACGTACCGCAAAAAAAAAGAATATGAGTTGATAACAGTGAGCATCTCTAGGATATAGATGGTAGAGCTCTTGGAGAGCTGAATGAACTCTGTAGTGTACAAACTACAAGTCAATATTTAAAGCAGAGTCTCTGCTTGGCTTCTATTTCTTATTGTTCTTTGACTTAATAAGCATCAACAGATGTGGTGTAATATGAGTAATTCGCTGAGGTCGGTTTTGTGCCGTGATATATAAAACCTAGTCCTTACCTTACAGAACTTCCAGCTGAGCAGGGAGCCAAAATATAAGTCACCAACTCTAATTCAAAGTGGCATGTTGTATTTAGTAATTTTTCTCGGGAAGTTTCTTGAGTGAAAAAAGAGCAGTTGTTATTTTAGACAGTTCTTCAGAGAGGAACTGTATGCCAGGAAAGGCTAATTAAAATAGAGTTTTGAGACCAATTGAATTATTTGGAGGTGAAGATGAGAGAAATTTTTTCCCAAATTTTTATTTTGAAAATTTTCAAGCACACAGAAAAGTTTTTAAAATAATTTTTAAGAAACAGTTCAATGAATATTTTATCATCTGGATTCAACCATTGTTAATATTTTGCCACATTTGCTTTTTTTCTTTCTCTGTACAAATACACACACACACACACACACACACACACAGTGGTTGCTGGACTATTTAAAAGTTAGTTGCAGATCTTATAACACTACTCCTAAATGTTTCATCACATCCTAGGAAAAAGGACATTCTCATACAAAATTATAACTCCATTATCACACCGATTGTATATCAATAATAATAATAATATAATAATTATATAATATGATCTAATAGCTATTACCTATCAAAATTTTTTCAGTTATCCCCAAAATGTCTTTTTTTAGCTGTTTTTGTTTGTTTTGTCCAATCCAGGATCCAACCAAGACTCACACATTACATTTGCCAGTATCTCTTTAGTTTTTGGATTAATCCCCCAAGTTTTTTTCCATATGACACTGACCTTTTGAAGAGTCCCACAAGGTTGTTTTGTAGAATAGTCTACATTCTAAATTTGCCTGGCTGCTTTCTCATGCTGTTGGTAACTTTCATCCATCCCCTTAATGTACTATAAAGTAAAATTATGTCTAAAGATTAATTAAATTCAGATTAAACACATTTGGTAAGACTACCTCACAGGTGATGATGTGATACTGTATCATATCAGGAAGTTCCACTATTAGTGATGCTAAGTTTGAAAACTGTCAAATCTCTCCATTGTAATGGTACATGCTCTCCTTAATAATCAGTATGTAATCTGTGGGGTAGTACTTTAGCATCATATAAACATTTGATTTCTCATTGTGCAAGATAGCTTCTGAAATGACCCCAGTGACCCTGTTCCTGGCATTTCATGCACTTGTATGATCTCCCCTTGAATGTGGACCAGATTTATTGACTCTTTTCTAACAAGTAGAATACAATAGAAGTGGTGGGATTGTCATTTTTGATATTAGGTTGTAAAAAGACTTGCTTCTGGCTCTGGCTCTGTCTTTTTTTAAAATATGAATTTATTTATTTATTTATTTATTTATTTATTTTTGGCTGCGTTGGGTCTTTGTTGCTGCATGTGGGCTTTCTCTAGTTGTGGCTAGCAGGGGCTACTCTTCTTTGCAGTGTGTGGGCTTCTCATTGCGGTGGCTTCTCTTGTTGCCGAGGCTTCAGTAGTTGTGGCACGTGGGCTCAGTAGTTGTGGCTCGTGGGCTCTAGAACGCAGGCTCAGTAGTTGTGGCACATGGGCTTAGTTGCTCTGCGGCATGTGGGATCTTCCCAGGCCAGGGCTCGAACCCATGTCCCCTGCATTGGCAGGCAGATTCTCAACCACTGCGTCACCAGGGAAGTCCCTTAGCTGGAATTCTTTTTTTTTTTTTTTTTCAATTTTTATTGCAGTACAGTTGATTTACACTGTTGTGTTAGTTTCAGGTGTATAGCAAAGTGAATCACTTATACATATCCATATATCCACTATTTTTTTTTTAGATTCTTTTCCCATATAGGCCATTACAGAGTATTGAGTAGAGTTCAGCTGGCATTCTTTAAAGAAAGCTTTCCTTTGTCTTTCCTATCACTTTCTCTGAGTTGAGAGATAATTTAATCCTATTCGAATAAATATTATGATTCATGATTTCCCTAGGGGTAGGCATTCGACCACCACCACCACCCCCCGCCCCCCCCCCCCAATAATTGATGTCTCTGGAGAATCTGCTTTAATTTGAAAGAATGTTGAATAGGGAGTTTCAGGGTAAAAGTTAGAAACACAGAAAATGATTTTTGTTTTCAGGCATTTTATGTAACAGAGAAACGTTTATCCAAGGAAATGTAAATATTAAAACATTGTGTGAAACAAGGCAAAATGAAGATAGCCTAACTTAACGTATTTCCCAAACCTCTGTATTTACACAGATCATTTGGGAAACTTGCCATAATACAGATTCTGATTTAGTAGGTCTGGAGCCTGTGATTCTGTATTTCCAGCAAGCTCCCAGGTGATGATGGATGATGTTGATGAGCCACAAACACCACTTGGAGTAGCAAGGATCTAGGACATCTGTTATTTAATTAATGAGTACTTTCAGTTGTTATACACTTTGTTTTTGTACAGTGATATTCAGTTTAACTCATAACCTTGCTTTATTCAGATAGACCTTTAGTGTCCTAAACTACAAAGATAAACTTGACATTTTTAACTTTAGTAGAAAAATATTAGGAATGAATATATAAGCCAAAGATAAATCAGGGTTCTTGTAAAAAATCTGGAAAGCCAAAGTTTATTGCCTCATATGCACAACACCTTTAGAATATTAAGCAGTAACAAACTTTATTTAAAAAATAAATCTTAGAGATATTTTAAAATTGAATTTGAAATTGAGTCAAGGGACCTAGGATCACAAACTCCTGCAGTCAACTAAAAATTAAAAGAAATTATTTTTAAAATCATAGACTCTAGTGTTGGGGGCAACAGTGATTAGGAAGACATGTGTTGGCAGGGGTGGAGCTTTTGGGATGCTGGTAATATTCTATATCTGGACCTGAGTGGAAGTTACAAGGGTGTATTCATTTTGTGATAATTGCATTTACAATTGAGTTAACTGAGTTTGACAATTGCATACACCCTTGTAACTGCCAGCCCATTCAAGGAGAACATTTCCACTGCCACTGAAAGTTTCCTTGTGTTCCTTTCCAGTCAATCCAGTAATCTGCCACCTCCCCCTCCCCCAACAGTGGCAACCTGTATTATGATTTTTATTCACCATGGCTTATTTTACTGTTCTGGAACTTCACATCAGTGGTCATACAGTATGTACTCCTGTATGTCTGGCTTCTTTGTTCAAAAGTTTTGATACTCATTTACAATATTGCAGGTATCAAGGGTTGTTTCTCTTTTATTTCCAAGTAGTATCACACTATATGAATATACCACAATTCATTTTATTCATTCTTCTATTGATGCACATTTGGATTATTCCCAGTTTCGGCTATTATGGATAAAGCTACTATGAACATCCGTGCACAGGTCTTTTTGTAGACATGTTTTAATTTCCCTTGGGCAAATGCCTAGGAGTGAAATTGTTGGGCATTTAACATTCAAAGAAACTACCAAACAGTTTTTAAAAGTGGATATATCCATTTATAGTCATAATATTAATATATGAGGTTTCCAATGGCTCCCTATCATCACCAACATTTAGTATTGTTGATCTTTTTAAGTTTTGCCATTTTAGTGGGTATGCAGTGTTTTCTCATTGTGACTGAAATTTGCATTCATCTGATGATGAATGACATGGAGCAGCTTTTCATATGTTTATGGGTTGTATGTATTACGAATATTCTTTCCTAGTCTCTGGCTTGCCTTTTTTTTTTTGTGGTACGCGGGCCTCTCACTGTTGTGGCCTCTCCCGTTGCAGAGCACAGGCTCCGGACGCGCAGGCTCAGAGGCCTGGCTCACGGGCCCAGCCCCTCCGCGGCATGTGGGATCTTCCTGGACCATGGCACGAACCCGTGTCCCCTGCATTGGCAGGCGGACTCTCAACCACTGCGCCACCAGGGAAGCCTTGGCTTGCCTTTTTATTTTGTTTTCACTGTTTTTTTGATGGGCAAAAGCTTGTAATCTTGAAGTTCATTTTATCAATTTTTTTAAAAAGATTACTGTTTTTTTTGTGGCCTAAGAAATCTGCCTACCTCAAAGTTACAGAGATAGGTTTATGTTTTCTTTTAGCAGGTTTATCGTTTTCCCTTTTCTATTTAAGTTTTCAATTTAATATTAAGACCCATCTCAATTTAATTTTAGTTTATGGTATAAGGCAGGGGTCAAGATTTTTTTTTTTTTCACATTGTGATCCAGTTGTTCCAACACCATTTGTTGAGAAGACTTTCCTTTCCCCACTGAATTTCACTGATAACAATGCAGTGTTTCTAAATTTAAAAATTCAGTTCCTTGGACCACTGGCCACATTTCAAGTACTCAAGAGCTCTTGGCAGCTCTGGATACTGGATGAGTCAGGGCAGACATAAAATAGTTACAACATTGCACAAAGATTTGTGATAGCACTATTCTAGAGCTTAGAGCACAGTACCACTAAATATTTTGGGTTCTGTGAATGGTAATCTAAACCAAATAACAAAGTATGGACAGATATAAGGAAGATAAAAATTAATCACTGAGGGCTTCCCTGGTGGTGCAGTGGTTGAGAGTATGCCTGCCGATGCAGGGGACACGGGTTCGTGCCCCGGTCCGGGAAGATCCCACATGCCGTGGAGTGGCTGGGCCTGCGTGTCTGGAGCCTGTGCTCCACAATGGGAGAGGCCACAACAGTGAGAGGCCCGCGTACCGGAAAAAAAAAAAATTAATCACTGAACTTATATTAAGTACCTAGAGTAGTCAAATTCAAAGAGACAGGAAGTAGAATGGTAGTTATCAGGGATTTGGGGGAGGAAGAAAGAGTTATTATGAATGGGTACAAAGTTTCAGTTTTGCAAGATATAAAGAGTTCTAGAGATGGGCGGTAGAGTGATGATGGTGGCAAAACAGTGTGAATATACTTAATGCCAAAGCAATGAACAATTTAAAAATTGTTAAAATGGTAACCTTTATGTTAAGTATATTTTATCAACTTAAAAAAATTGTTTTAATTGCTTTTCCCCCAGCTGGTGTTAGTGCAGGAGAGAAAGCAATCGGTGTTACTAATGACATAATTGTCTCTGGCGTACCTGAAGGATACCCAGTGAAGGTACAGAAGAGATTTAGGAGCCCAGAGCCCCACTTAGCTTAATGTCTCTATCTTGGAGTATTTCCATTAGACCCTCATCAGCTAATCAGAAAAGAGAGAAAAACAATTTGAGAGTTATTCTGCTATATGTTATCCACCTACTCATGTAATAATACTAAAGATTTCATTCATTAGGTTATGGTAACACATGGCAAACTAGCAGCAGGAGCAGTCTGGGGTTTTTTTGTTTTTGTTTTTTTGGCTGCATTGGGTCTTCGTTGCTGTGCGCAGGCTTTCTCTAGTTGCAGCGAGCGGGGACTACTCTTCACTGTAGTGTGCAGGCTTCTCATTGCGGTGGCTTCTCTTGTTGAGGAGCACAGGCTCTAGGTGCACGGGCTTCAGTAGTTGTGGCTCACGGGCTCTAGAGCACAGGCTCAGGAGTTGTGGCACACAGGCCTAGTTGCTCCGTGGCACTTGTTTTGTCACCAGGGAAGTCCCAGGAGCAGTCTGATTTTTAAATAAAAGATCTCTAACTTTAAAAAATCTCTAAGCCCTTGATTTTGAATATTTAAATGTTGATCAGTACATATATATATATATAAATAACTTTTCTAAAGCATAAACTACTATATTATTTCAAGGAACGTTAGAGCATGTATGAATACCAAGTTTTGAGGATCTTGGGCTTTTGTACCATACAAGGTACATTTGTTTAAATATTTTAATTTTGGGACTTCCCTGGTGGTCCAGTGGTTAAGAATCTGCCTTCCAATGCAGGGGACATGGGTTCGATCCCTGGTTGGGGAACTTAGATCCCACATGCTGCAGGGCAACTAAGCCCGCACACTGCAACTACTGAGCCCATGCACTCTGGAGCCTGAGCGCCACAACTAGAGAGAAAAGCCTGTGCGCTGCAACAAAAGATCCCACGTGCTACATCTCAGACCTGATGCAGCCAAAAATAAAAATAAATAAATATTTGAAACAAAGAAACAATAAATATTTTAATTTAAAACTCTCATTAAAACGCCTTAATAAAGACAATTCCAGAATCTTCAACTGATTTGTGGATATAAATGAAAGGAGTAGTGTGAGTAATATTCCTATTAAGAAGTTATGAAAATAAGCTTGCTCCCCAGAAGATGAAGTGTTGATTTGGTGAGATGCCACCCTGTCTATGAATATGCCTGATTTGCATATTTAAGGCCATCTATAAATGCTGTTCTCTAAGACCTCCTCTTTGTCTAAGACATCCTAATGAACCTACATATTGTTTAGTAATGAAAATACTGTAATACACTTCAGGACTTCCCTGGTGGGGCAGTGGTTAAGAATCCTCCTGCGAATGCAGGGGACACGGGTTTGAGCCCTCATCCGGGAAGATTCCACATGCCGTGGAGCAGCTAAGACCGTGTGCCACAACTACTGAAGCCCACGTGCAGCAACAAAGACCCAACACAGCCAATAAATAAATAAATAAATTTATTTTAAAAAAGAATCAGCCTGCCAATTCAGGGGACACCGGTTTGAGCCCTAGTCCAGGAAGATCCTACATGCCACAGGAGCAACTAAGCCTGTGCGCCACAACTACTGACCCTGCGCTCTACAGCCTGTGAGCCACAACTATTGAGCCTGCGTGCCTAGAGCCCGTGCTCTGCAACAGAAGCCACCACAATGAGAAGCCCACGCACTATACCAAAGAGTAGCCCCTGCTCGTGGCAACGAGAGAAAGCTCAGGTGCAGCAATGAAGACCCAATGCAGCCAAAAATAAATAATTTTGTAATACACTTCAGAACCTTTGAAAAGAAGCAACATTAAACACGAAGTTTTCTTTGCAGAAATTGTTCATGGTTTCAACTAAGTGCGTGCCTCATTTTTCATAAATTCTAAAAGCCAACACCTATTGAATCTTTACATTTTAGGCACAGTGTAAGCACTTAATTATTCTAATCAACAAATATTTATTGAAGCGTTCTAGGTCCTTTGCAGTTTATCTCATTTCATCCTCACACAATCCTATGAAATACTATTATCCCCATTTTGCAAAGAGGGAAAAGTTCTCAGAGAAAAGTTACACAACTAATGAATACTAAAACGGGGCTTCTACTGTGGAGTTCAAACCCACAGCTCTAAACCGTCAAATCCAGGAGAATAAATGCTTCCTAATTCTGTTAGTCAAAGCAGTCATTCCCCCAGAAGCCTCGCGATATTACTCGAACTACTACTCCCAACATGCAAAGCGGTTTCCGTGAAGCCGCCTAAGCGGCAGAGGCCGGAGGGCCCCGGCGTTCCTCGAGGCGCCGAAGGCAACCTGGGAGCCGTAGTTCTTCTGGACGCCTACCGGTTTTGCCAGCGCGGCGGTGGCAAATCGCTCGGTTCCAGCCAGTAGGTACTGTGAGGGCGAGCTGAGGCGGAGAAAGGGCGCGGAACTGGAAACGGGTGAGTCAGGCACTGTCTACGCGTTAAAGAGAGGCGGCACCGCGGCGTAGGGTTGAGTTAAGTTAGCGCGGCCCCCGCGCAGTCTCTTTAGGGACACCGCGGTCTTAGCGTCAGCGAGCAGAGGGTGAGGAGGCGCCAGAGCCCGGTCCTTGCACCCGTACTCGTCCTTAGCTCCCCGCCAGCATCTCCACCATGCAGTCCCGGGAAGAAGCTCCGCGCTCTCGCCGCCTCGCTAGTCCCCGCGGCGGAAGGCGGCCCAAGAGGCTTTCCAAGCCCTCGGTTTCGGCTTTTTTCACGGGCCCGGAGGAGCTGAAGGACACGGCCCATTCCGCAGCCCTGCTGGCCCAGCTCAAGTCCTTCTATGACGCGCGGCTGCTCTGTGATGTGACTATCGAGGTGGTCACCCCTGGCAGCGGGCCTGGCACGGGCCGCCTTTTTTCCTGCAACCGTAACGTGCTGGCTGCCGCGTGTCCCTACTTCAAGAGCATGTTCACCGGCGGCATGTACGAGAGTCACCAGACGAACGTGACCATGCACGATGTGGATGCCGAGTCCTTCGAGGTGCTGGTCGATTACTGCTACACGGGTCGTGTGTCATTAAGTGAGGCCAACGTGCAGCGCCTGTATGCCGCCTCCGACATGCTGCAGCTGGAGTATGTGCGTGAAGCCTGTGCCTCCTTCCTAGCCCGCCGCCTTGATCTGGCCAACTGCACGGCCATCCTCAAGTTCGCTGACGCCTTCGACCATCACAAGCTGCGATCACAGGCCCAGTCGTTTATAGCCCACAACTTCAAGCAGCTCAGCCGCATGGGTTCGATTCGGGAGGAGTCTCTGGCAGATCTGACCCTGGCCCAGCTGCTGGCCGTTCTGCGCCTGGACAGTCTAGACGTCGAGAGTGAGCGGACAGTGTGCCACGTGGCGGTGCAGTGGTTGGAGGCGGCTCCCAAGGAGCGGGGTCCCAGCGCTGCAGAAGTCTTCAAGTGTGTCCGCTGGACACACTTCACCGATGAAGATCAGGATTACCTGGAAGGACTGCTGACCAAGCCCATTGTGAGGAAATACTGTCTGGACCTTATCGAAGGAGCCCTGCAGATGCGGTATGGTGACATGTTGTACAAGTGTCTGGTGCCCAAGCCAGAGAGCAGCAGTGGCTGCAGCTCTGTTGTGTCCATGGCAGAAAATCCACCTCAGAGGCTGGGTATGTGTGCCAAGGAGATGGTGATCTTCTTTGGACATCCCAGAGATCCCTTTCTGTGCTATGACCCATACTCAGGGGACATTTACACAATGCCATCACCTTTGACCAGCTTGGCTCACACTAAGACTGTCACCTCCTCAGCTGTCTGTGTCTCTCCAGACCATGACATCTATCTGGCCGCCCAGCCCAGGAAAGACCTCTGGGTGTATAAACCAGCCCAGAATAGTTGGCAGCAACTTGCTGACCGCCTGCTCTGCCGTGAGGGCATGGATGTGGCATACCTCAATGGCTACATTTACATTTTGGGTGGGCGAGACCCTATTACTGGAGTTAAATTAAAGGAAGTGGAATGCTACAGTGTCCAGAGGAACCAGTGGGCCTTAGTGGCTCCTGTACCGCATTCCTTCTATTCCTTTGAACTAATAGTGGTTCAGAACTATCTTTATGCTGTGAACAGTAAGCGCATGCTCTGCTATGATCCTAGCCATAATATGTGGCTGAACTGTGCTTCTCTTAAACGCAGTGACTTTCAGGAAGCCTGTGTCTTCAATGATGAGATCTATTGTATCTGTGACATCCCAGTCATGAAGGTGTATAACCCGGCCAGGGGAGAATGGAGGCGGATTAGTAATATTCCCCTGGACTCTGAGACCCACAACTATCAGATTGTCAATCATGGCCAAAAGTTGCTCCTCATCACTTCTACAACCCCACAATGGAAAAAAAACCGGGTGACTGTGTATGAATATGATACTAGGGAAGACCAGTGGATTAATATAGGTACCATGCTAGGTCTTTTGCAGTTTGACTCTGGGTTTATTTGCCTCTGTGCTCGTGTTTATCCCTCCTGCCTTGAACCTGGTCAGAGTTTCATCACTGAGGAAGATGATGCACGGAGTGAGTCTAGTACTGAATGGGACTTAGATGGATTCAGTGAACTGGACTCTGAGTCAGGAAGTTCAAGTTCTTTTTCTGATGATGAAGTCTGGGTACAGGTAGCGCCACAACGAAATGCACAGGATCAGCAGGGTTCTTTGTAAATATTTTGAAATACTAAGATGTTTCTACTGCAATGGAATATATCTTAAAAAGATGTCCATTTCTTTTCCTGAAAAAAAATAAAATTGATTAGGCCTGCAGATTTGGTTTAGAAAGGGTAATGTCTGAATTGCTACTGTAATGTTACAAAGTTTAAACAGTCCATGAAATCAACTATATAATAATTTACTGTGCAGAAAGTCGAGATTAAAGTATGCAAAACAATGAACCATATAATTGATTAGAATGCTTGGTGGTTTTCTTCTTTGTTCAAGTATTTGTTGCACCAGTGAATCGTTTTGATTAGTTACACTGTTTATATTTTGATTATCTAATTTAGTCTTGTTAGTTTTTAAATTCTATTTAGTGTTGTGAGGAAGTTAGCTTTTTAATTTTTATATAGAAAATTGGACTAGAAATTGTTGGTAGTGTTTTGAAGGTTTATATCTTCCTTCAGAATAATGAAAGTAGTAGATTTCCCAAATTTTCAAATAGTCAGTTTTTAGCATTCTAAGTTAATACAGTTTGTTAAAATTTGGTTTGGTGTTCTTCTGCAAAGAAAAAAAATTGGATATATATATTAAGGTTATTAAAGAGTGATTTCATTTTGATAATGTGCAGAATGGTCTTAAGCACTCACAGAAAGTAAAAAAAAAATCAGGGGCTTCCCTGGTGGTGCAGTGGTTGAGAGTCCACCTGCCGATGCAGGGGACACGGGTTCGTGCCCCGGTCCGGGAGGATCCCACATGCCGCGGAGCGGCTAGGCCCATGAGCCATTGCCACTGAGCCTGCGCGTCCGGCGCAACGGAAGAGGCCACAACAGTGAGAGGCCCGCGTACCGCAAAAAAAAAAAAAAAAAAAAAATCAGGATTCCACTGTTTTAAAAGAAATTTCATTTTTATTTTTGGGATATAAAATGTGTATTTGCTAAATATGACCATTTTTCTGTCTTAAAAAAGATCCATTCTGGTAGTATCACCAACTATTTAGACCCTTCTAAACCAAAAACAATAGGTAAGTTGCCATATTTTTTCATCTATATCTGATACATACTTCGTTGAATCAGAGGAGCAATCGTTTTTTTCACTGGACATGTGATTGGGTAATGTAAATCTTTATCCGTTGGTCATGCCTTGTCTTAAAAAGTTTATATGCTTTCCTACAATATGTTGGCTGTATAGTTTTGCTGTTTGTCTTAGAGGATTCTTTAGCAGGAAGTGACTTTTGTGAGGTGATACTGGTTTTGAAAATATGTATAAGCTAAAACAGTGTTTTATTGAGATCAGTAGTAGATATTGTGTCTATCAACTCTAAACTCAAGTGCCAGAAGAGAACTTTAAAACTTTAAGCTGTGTATAGAATTGTTTTATGTAGCGTTGAAATTTTCTGTCAGTTTTGTAAGTCACTGTGATTATCAGCTTGAAGGTATTTTTGTATTAAAAGTTGACAGTTAAAGAACATAAGTGGATGATAGCGTTTGGGGCCAACAGTGAAAGTATGTTTCCTCTAAAATACTTCCCTAAGCAGTGGTGTACATGGTTATTTTATTAGGTTATTTGTATCTGTCCTATATTTCTCTGTGAACCATGCTCCAGTCTGTTTTTTGTTTGTTTTGTATCACCATAATAAGAGAAGGTCTAGAAGTAGAGACTAAATTGCACAAAATTGACATTGTTAAATACGAGAACATATAGGTGCTTACTTTTGAGGGCCTGTTAATACATATGGTTGTCACAATACATATACATGATAAATGGTGTATATATACAGATGCTTATGTTCTATAAATTTTTCTATACCCACTTAGTTTATCTTCTTGAATCTTTGTTCAGTAACATGCTAATTCCTCTTCTTTGTTTATTCTCTAGTGACCAAATGCTAACATTTTTTTCACACTGGCAGAGTACTGAGGTGTGTGTTCTGGGATGGAGAACAGAATTTTGAATAAGAAAAGGGAGGGAGAGAGAAAAGGGTTTAAAAAATCCAAACACACAAATAATGTTTTCTTAGCCATTTTGATTGGCCACCTGAAGAGTCCACAGGACATTTCTGTTCAACATTATTTAGTGAAATAAGATTCTTACCCTAGCAGCATGTGTTCCTTAAAAACAGCAAACATGCTTTAGTTTTGTTTGTTCCATATCAGGGGTGTCAACAAGCGCTGCTCTTAACATGGAAAGCTGTATCTTAACAGTATTTTTTGACCAACTTTTCTTCACCAATAACTTCTCGTTGATAGCTTTTTGTTTTGTAAGGTTGAAATAGGACAGTGCTGATCCCAACCACATTATCCATCTACAGAATTAGGGTATGCAACTAGTCAATAAGAGACAGATTCTCTAATGTGTCATTCTCAACCTTTGAGTTAGGTATAAGCTAATTAGTAGGAAAATATTGGTTTACAAAGAGCTTTTCTTAGAAAGGATTTTGGTTCCATGATATATTTGTGAATTAGGGAATAGATGTTAACCTTTATTTTATAGATAAGTGATTTGTACATGGTTAGTTACAAATAAAACTGGCACTAGAACCCCAGGCCTTCTGACCTCTTAATTTAGTTTCTGCTAAATGTACAAAACCCTTGCTTACATAGTGAGTGACACAAGTAGCAGTGTTGAAATCCCTTCATCACAGGAAAGCACCTTTGTCTCAGTTTTACAGTGAATTGACACAAATTTTAGCAAATGCTCAATGTAATGTCATTTGCAGGATTACTATTTGTAAGACTTAGAATGATCTTATTTTTTGTCTCTGTCTGCCTGAAGTCTGAAAAGCTCAGAGAACCCAAATTATTTCAAATAATTTAAATATTCAAACGATTAGCATTGGTATTTTCAAAAGTATAAAATATAAGACTAACTTAGAAAATAACTTAATTTGGGTTTAGGATTAAATTTAATGTCCTTCTATCTCCTCTAGTTGAGCAGTGTTTTTTTGTTTTTTTTTTCTATTTTGTACCTGGATCTTATTGAGAATCTAATGAAAGCTTTTGACCCATTCCCCAGAAAAATATACATGTTTATGTTTTCATAATTTCAAAGGTGTTATGACACTTCTGCAGCTCATCCACACACCCAGGGTAAGAACACTGTGACAGTTCCAAGAACACTTCAACAAAAAGGAATTAGCATTTTGCACAAGATATATTGCTCAAATGTTTGTAAGGGGGGAAGGGCATTATTAAAATAGAGCTAAAGCAATCATATACATTTACCATCTGAAAGGGATGGGTACCTCAGAACAAAGGCAAAGTTCACACTTGTGAATTTCAAATTTCCTCATGATGATTAACATAAGGACAGTTAAGTAAATGTAAGCGATTTAAAGTAATGGGCCAGGGCTTTCCTGGTGGCGCAGTGGTTAAGAATCCGCCTGCCAGGGCTTCCCTGGTGGCGCAGTGGTTGAGAGTCCGCCTGCCGATGCAGGGGACATGGGTTCGTACCCCAGTCCAGGAGGATCCCACATGCCGTGGAGCGGCTGGGCCCGTAAGCCATGGCCGCTGAGCCTGCGCGTCCGGAGCCTGTGCTCCCCAACGGGAGAGGCCACAACAGTGAGAGGCCCGCGTACTGCAAAAAAAAAAAAAAAAAAAGAATCCGCCTGCCAATGAGACATGGATTCAATCCCTGGTCCTGGAAGGTCCCACATGCCGCGGGGCAACTAAGCCCGTGCACCACAACTACTGAGCCTGCGCTCTAGAGCCCGCGAGCCACAACTACTGAGCCCACGTGCCACAACTACCAAAGCCCGCGTGCCTAGAGCCCGTGCTGCGCAACAAGAGAAGCCACTGCAATGAGAAGCTCGTGCACCGCAAGGAAGAGTAGCCCCCGCTCACCACAACTAGAGAAAGCCTGCGAGCAGCAACAAAGACCCAAAGCAGCCAAAAATAAATAAATTTAAGTCAATAAATTTTTTAAGTGTATAAAATATGTTACTTTAAAAAAAATAAAGTAATGGGTCAGGTGAGCTAGTGTATATGGAAGCTTTGAAACTTGAGGTGTTATACATACATGTGATATGAATATTGTCTAGGAAGGCTGTGTATATATTAGGATTTAAAGTAAATTATAGGTTACAGGTGTTTCAAACTGGACATCACAGCTGTTCATTAGATATCTAAATTGCAAGATATCTAAATTGCAAGAGTTCTTTATCTCATAATGAGCAGGTGAACAGGTGCTTGGAAAAGGGCATCTACCCATAAGGAATCTATTTATAATATAATTTAAAAATATAAATTTGCTACTCACTGCTCATTAAACTAGAAACCAGCCTGATGTCATTTTCACCAATTTGTGCTGAAATGAGGAAAAAATATGAAACATAATGAATGAGTTGTAAACTAAAATTATTTAATTGAAATTGTTTTAATATTCATGAATTGGAAATATAAAAAGTTTGCAGTTCTGTGTCAGTCCCCTAAACTTGAAAGTTTACTTGCCTTTTTTTTTTTTTAATTCATTTATTTTTGGCTGCGTTGGGTCTTCGTTGCTGTGAGCAGGGGCTACTCTCTGTTGCGGTGCATGGGCTTCTCACTGCGGTGGCTTCTCTTGTTGTGGACCACGGGCTCTAGGCACGTGGGCTTCAGTAGTTGTGGCACGAGGGCTCAGTAGTTGTGGCTCACGGGCTCTAGAGCTCAGCCTCAGTAGTTGTGGCTCACGGACTTAGTTGCCCTGCGGCATGTGGGACCTTCCTGGACCAGGGCTCGAACCCATGTCCCCTGCATTGGGAGGCGGATTCTTAACCACTGCGCCACCAGGGAAGCCCTTGAAAGTTTACTTGTCTTTGAAATCCTAAAACCTGTTGCTTGCTTCTTAGCTGTTTTACTTTTCTCTGTCCTCTCCTCTGATCTCTCCCTTACCTGCTTAAAAATTTCAACATCTTTTCATCATAACTTTAAAAGAATATTTATTATAGCAAATATGATAGAGCAAGAAAGTATAGGAAGCAAAATTGTTTATAGAAAATGTGGCTAACTAGCAATCCTAAGAGAATTAATTGATAGGGTATTTTTAGAACCATAGAGATTGTTAAATATATACAAACCAATTTTTTTTAACAAAACAAAGCAAAACAAGATAGTGCTCATAGAAGCTGCCAAGTCTTCAAGTACGAGATAGGCAATACCTTTTATTCCCTCTTGTTGACTCTGGGCCATTTTGTCACCCAGATCCGTTCCATCAGCTGCTGTTCTTCACTTATTTAAGCCTGTGGACTCAGCACCATCCAAGACACAGGGTGTAGGGAACAGTATTGTTGCATACCATTCCCCTCCATATCTGAGGCATATTTTCTCAGAAACCGTGCTACTCTGTGGGCAGTCACCTCTCTATGACAGAGTCAACCTTTTACATTCTCCTCCAAAGCAACTTTAGCTGCTTGTAACTACCATGTCTTAATCAGGAATATAGCAGGGGCACGGGGGCAAACTATCCCTTAATTCTGGGGAAACTAGCAAATAGCAATGGCTGTCACTTTAAGGCACAGCCTGAGCCAGTCTTAATATCCTTATGGCTTTCTTTGTACAGAGAAGATATCACGGAGCAATGTTTTCCTCTCACTTCATACATTAGTTAGGATCTAGGTGTGGTGGTACGTACAGAGAGACCCTATAGTTGTTTTAATAAGATAGAAGTTTCTCATAAATGTCTAATCTGTTATGTAGGCCCTGATCTAGGAAGTCACCTGAGACCCACGCTTTTCTGTTTTCCCGTTCTGCTACCCTTAGGGTATTGTCCTGGTCCACGTGGTCCAAGCTGGTTCACCCTCATGTATGTATTCCAGCCATGAGGAATGGAGAAAGGGAAGGGGGGCGGGGGCATGACCCCTGTGAGCGAAGTTGTTCACATCACTTCTGGTCACATGACATTGGCCAGATCTTGACCTTATGTCCACACCTATATGTGTGCTTGAGAAAGGTAGTCTTTATTCTGGGTCAACATGTGTCTTATTAAAATTCAAGGGTTCCTTCATGTAGAATGCTAAGGAAGGGTATTGTGGTATGAATAGCAATCTCTGCTGTACCATCTGTCAGGCTAGATTTTATCATATGGCAGCCAAAATGATTGCCAGGACTCCCCAGACCCCCATCCTACCAGCTTAGAAACCCCAGTGGAAAAAGGCAATATTTTCTGATATCTCTTGTAGATAATTCCTGGGGGACCTAGGACTCTGAATAACCAAATTGAGTCACTTGTAATAGATGAAGTTGGGAACGTGGAAATGTTGAGGAAGATAGACAAGTAAGGAAATTACCTCAATGAGGATTATAATTCCTACTGTGGCAGACTCTTCAAAGACAGTACAGTTCCAAAGGTGGGAATGTTCAGGTTACAGAGTGTATTTTGTTTTGACCTGATCCTAGGATGTGAGGGGAAACTTGGGATGAGAACAAGCTGGCCAAGCTCTTAAGCATCAGATCTTGAAGTCACTGTATGCCACGCCCAACGAGTTGACTTTTTTTGCATACAGTGTAAATTCGTTGAGAATTTTTAAGTAGGGACTTGACGTGATTGAATGTTTTGTTGAGACTCCTCTCCGTGCAAAACGGAGGGGGCAAGACCAGTTAAAGGAAGGCAGATGTAGTCCAGATGACTGCAGCCCTCAATGGGGGGCAGTTGTTGTGGGCTTGATGAAGAAGGGACAGGTATAAGAGGGGTTAAAGAGATTGAGCTGGACCTATTACTGTGTGTTTAGAGATGAGGGAGCTGGGAAAGGAAGTATGAAAGGAGTATGAGAAAGGAAGAACGACAGGCTGTTTCCTAAGTTTTCTGCTTCCATATCGTGTGAGAGTACAAGCCGAACTTCTATACCAAAGAGACCCTAAAATATAAGACAGAAACTGGCTTCTCTCCATTCAGTCCAGAAGTGAGCTGTTAAGTGTTGGCAGGGCGATTCTGGCTCAGTGTGGTTCTTCATGAGCCCAGGTTCCCTCACTGTTTTCCACCAGCTGCTAATGAGTTGTCTTCATCCTCATGGACAAAGCACACTCACCAGGATTATATCTATGTTGCAGCCCGCAGGGTTGGGGAAAGAGAGGAAACGGAGAGCAAAAAATTCCTTTTTTAAGGACTTTTACACTACTTTTGCCATTTTTCCGCTGGGGAGAATTTAATCATATCACCTCATCCAGCTGCATGTTTGGGAAATATTGTCATTAGATGGGTAGTATGTGTCCAGCTAAAACTCAGGGTTTCTCTTACTAAACAGATTAATAAATGAATAGATTTTAATATAGATGTGCCTAGGCTTCCTGTATTCAAATGTAGACAATTCACAACAACATGCGAACTTTATCGCTCTGATGGTCATTTCAGATCTCCCTAACCCTCCTTCTATAATAAATTCACAGCCAAAAGTTAAATTGCATATAATGCTGAATAATGATTTTTCACAAACAAATGCATTCCTGAGTGCCTTTAACACACACACACACACACACACACACAAACACTTGTCATATCCTTGCCATTAAGTTCTGTCTCAGTCCAAGTATTCCTAGAAATGACAGAAATTAAGCCTCCAGAGTCAGGGTCCTCTCCCTAAGTGCCCAAGCTCTTTTCCAATCATCTCTCCTCTGGGAACTCGCCAGTGTAGCCCTCTTACTCATTTCCTACTCCAACGACTCTCCCACTATTATTAAAAAAGAGGAAAAAGAATGAGTTTGAGAATACAGGAGTCAGATCAGATTTGGAGACACCAGTGGATGCATGTGGTATCCCATGGCCAACCTCTGACCCCAGCTGCATCTAGGATGGACACTCTCAGGCCATGGTAATAGGCTACTTTGCTTCATTTTTCTGCCTCAAGGCTTCCTCTGAAGGATCCTGCAACCACAGGACAGGAGTTTGAGGGGACGTTAATGACCCCAGGGTAGTACTCATGTGTCAGAGGCTGGGAATTGGTAGATACATGCCTCAGAATCCCGACTTTAAGAAAGGGCCAATTTTGAAATGCATTCTGTATAGATCATCAGAAGGTCCCCTGCTGAACTGAACCCCAGTCTCCCACAGCAGTGATCAACTCAGTAACACATCTTCCCTGTGTCACTTTCAGGGTATGGTCAACCATGTCACACCACAGAAATTTGATTTGGCAGTTAGAAGGTCGTTGGTGGTATTTTGCAAAGAAGTTTCTATCTGAATCTTTGCCATTGGTGGTATTTTGCAAAGAAGTTTCAATCTGAATCTTTGCTTGGAAGCAGAAGCCTGCCAAGAATGGATTAGAATGAGTGAGATGAAATTTAGCCACGTGCCAAATACGGGTTTACCCTGCCTGTAGAGTGCACAGGCAGATTCAAGCCTCACAGCCTTTCTTGTAACATGACAACAAAAAAATTCATGTTTTTATAAAAACTATGTTGCCAAAATGTTGCATCTGAATCTAATTAAGCCTTTAGAACAAAATTCCAGTTTACAGGAAAGACAACAGCCAGAAGGATGAGTTAATATCACCATGAAGATGCAATCAGCCAAATCCAGTCTGTGGGACATCCAACAGGACAGCTGACACAATGGCAACAGCAGTTTATCTTCCCTCACATGGTGAGATGTAAGAAAGTGGAAACAGCAAGCATGGGCTTTTCTTTGGAAGGGAATGAGTAGTACCTAGTCAGGAAGAGAATACCTAGGTTGTGTTTTAGTTGCTATAAGTCTTAAACACTTTACTAGGCTCAGGCAAAAAGCCATTATAAAGAATAACGAAGGGCCTGGGCTTAGAAGCTCAGAGGAAGGGAGGAGTTGGACCAAAGCACAGGTGGCAGGATTATACTGGAACAGGTGCCAGGAACCTTCTTCCAAACTGGAGGAGGAAAGGGAGGCTTGTTATAAATGGAGATGAGTTTCTAAGAATGGCTTTAGACGTCAGGTATCTTATACCTCTAAGCTTAATTCTATCTTTAAATTAGGATGCAAGGTTTTCTGCTGAAAGAAAGGGAGCAGCATGGGAAGAGGCTTGAGGAAAGCGTGAACTAACTGAGTGGTAAGCTTCAAGAGAGTGGGAGGGATGGGGCTTTTTTTTCTCCCATAACACCAATCAAAGTGTCCTGAACAGAGCTGAAAAAAAAATTTATAGTACTCAATATATAGATACATTACTAAAATTTAAAAAATCATCCTTACATGGCTTGAATTTCTGTATATTGTTCTTGATCAGTAGCTGATTCTTGGTCAACTGGAATCATAGAATATGAGCCCATTTTTCTTATTTAAACCCAAAGAACTTTAAACATACCAAGGGTCATACTGCTAGTTGTTAGTAAAGCCAGAGTTAGAACTGGGTTTCCTGTCTCTTAAATCAGGGTACTTTCTAGTACACGCTCTTGCCTCCCAAGTAGCATTAGTGATGAAGTTTATACCATTTTTTCAACGTGTACAACATTCAAACAGAGGACTTTGAAAGTAAAATCACTGTTGTTCTGCTTGAGATTTCTTTTGGTCCTTTAGTCTTGTTCTGATGCACCTTAGGGCACTGAGTCTGGAATTTCTGCACACTTTACCAAGAACTCTGAATAAAGAAAGGCCCAGACCTAAAGCAAAGTCATCTTAGCACAATTGAGAAAGGAAATGAAAATTGGTTTTAATTCAAAATGAAACCCCAGAAAACCTCCAGTGATCAAATTAAAAGTTTTTAGATATTAAAAATATGGTATTATTTTTAGTATTATGCTTGTATTTTAAATAGTATATTTAGTATTTATACTATTTATATTTTTACTTAGTGTTATATTTTGAACATTTCAGTTCAGATACAGTAATCTCAATCAGAGCATTGAGTTAATTTAATAACTATCAAATTCTTCTTATATTTAAATTCACAGTTATGATATTAAATATATCAAGGTAATAATAAGGTATACTTTCTCAAATACTACCTCTGTTCTGTGTACTCACGGAATACCAGTTGAATGAATGCTTGAGGAACGATAAAATAGCCTCCAAGTTTGAATCATTTTGAATGGTACTGTACTACTAATTTAAAGACAGGCTCTGTCATATTTTACTTCAAAATGCAATCTAAATTTATCAAAGGTACACATTTATTATCGTGAAGTTTTGTATTATAGCTGAAGTCAACCTCAAAGTTATATGCTATAATGATTGAGATCTCTGAAATGTCAAGGATTCTTAATGTGGTCAGTTCCTGACTTACGAGGAACTCAGGTTCTTAATTTTTCCCATGTATATTTTATATATAGTAGTGTGTATATGTCGATCCCAATCTCCCATTTATCCCTCCCCCACTTCCCCCTTGGTAACCATAAGACTGTTCTCTACATCTTTAACTCTACTTCTGTTTTGTAAATAAGTTCATTTGTACCATTTTTTTTAGATTCTACATATAAGTGATATCATGCGATGTTTGTCCTTCTCTGCCTGACTTACTTCACTCAGTATGACAATCTCTAGGTACATCCATGTTGCTACAAATGGTATTATTTAGTTCTTTTTTATGGATGAGTAATATTCCATTGTATATATGTACCACATCTTCTTTATCCATTCCTCTGTCGATTGACATTTTTTTTTTATTAATTACAAAAAATTTTTTAAATTTATTTCTGGCTGCATTGGGTCTTTGCTGCTGCACTTGGGCTTTCTCTAGTTGCGGCGAGTGGGGGCCACTCCTCGTTGCGGTGCGTGGGCTTCTCATTGCAGTAGCTTCTCTTGTTGCGGAGCATGGGCTCTTGGTGCACGGGCTTCAGTAGCTGTAGCACACGAGCTCAGTAGTTGTGGCTCACAGGCTGTAGAGCGCAGGATCAGCAGTTGTGGCACACAGGCTTAGTTGCTCCGCAGCATGTGGGATCTTCCCGGACCAGGGCTCAAACCCATGTCCCCTGCATTGGCAGGCGGATTCTTAACCACTGGGCCACCAGAGAAGCCTTCGATTGATATTTAGATTGCTTCCATGTCCTAGTTATTGTAAATAGTGCTGCAATGAACAATGGGGTGCATGTATCCTTTCAAATTATGTTTTTCTCTTGGTGTATGCCCAGGAGTGGGATTGCTGGATCGTATGGTAGCTGTATTTTTAGTTTTTTAAGGAACCTCCATACTGTTCTCCATAGTGGCTGTACCAATTTACATTCCCACCAACAGTGTAGGAGGGTTGCCTTTCCTCCACACCCTCTCCAGCATTTATAGATTTTTTGATGATGACCATTCTGATTGGTGTGAGGTGATACCTCATTGTAGTTTTGATTTTCATTTCTTGAATAATTAGTGATGTTGAGCATCTTTTCATGTGCTTCTTGGCCATCTGTATGTCTTCTCTGTAGAAATGTTTATTTAGATCTTCCGCCCATTTTTTGAGTGGGTTGTTTGTTTTTTTGATATTGAGCTGCATGAGCTGTTTGTATATTTTGGAGATTAATCCCTTGTCGGTTGCTTCATTTGCAAATATTTTCTCCCATTCTGAGGGTTGTCTTTTCATCTTGTCTGTGGTTCCCTTTGCTGCACCAAAGCTTTTAAGTTTCATTAGGTCCCATTTCTTTATTTTTGTTTTTATTTTCATTACTCTAGAAGGTGGGTCGAAAAAGATCTTGCTATTATTTATGTCAAAGAGTGTTCTGCCTATGTTTTCCTCTAAGAGTTTTATAGTGTCTGTTCTTAAATTTAGGACTTTAATCCATTTTGAGTTTATCTTTGTGTATGGTGTTAGGGAGTGTTCTAATTTCATTCTTTTACATGTAGCTGTCCAGTTTTCCCAGCACCACTTATTGAAGAGACTGTCTTTTCTCCATTGTATATTCTTGCCTCCTTTGTCAAAGATAAAGAGACTGTATGAACGTGGGTTTATCTCTGGGCTTTCTGTCCTGTTCCATTGATGTGTAGTTTTGTTTTTGTGCCAGTACCATACTGTCTTGATTACTGTAACTTTGTAGTGTAGTCTGATGTCAGGGAGCCTTATTCCTCCAGCTCTGTTTTTCTTTCTTAAGATTCCTTTGGCTATTTGGGGTCTTCTGTGTTTCCATACAAATTGTAAAATTTCTTGTTCTAGTTCTATGAAAAATGCCTTTGGTAATTTGATAGGGATTGCATTGAACCTGTAGATTGCTTTGGGTAGTATAGTCATTTTCACAATATTGATTCTTCCAATCCAGCAGCATGGTATATCTCTCCATCTGTTTATGTTATCTTTGATTTATTTTATCAGTGTTTTATAGTTTTCTGAGTACAGGTGTTTGCCTCCTTAGGTAGGTTTATTCCTAGGTATTTTATTCTTTGTTGTGATGGTAAATGGGGGTGTTTCCTTAATTTCTCTTTCTGATCTTTCATTGTTAGTGTATAGGAATACAAGAGATTTCTGTGCATTAATTTTGTATCCTGCAACCTTACCAAATTCATTGATTAGTTCTAGTAGTTTTCTGGTGTCATCTTTAGGATTTTCTACATATAGTATCATGTCATCAGCAAACAGTGACAATTTTACTTCTTTTCCAATTTGGATTCCTTTTATTTCTTTTTCTTCTCTGATTGCTGTGGCTAGGACTGCCAAAACTACATTGAATAATAGTGGTGAGAGTGGACATCCTTGTCTTGTTGCTGATCTTAGAGGAAATGCTTTCAGTTTTTCACCATTGAGAATGATGTTTGCTGTGGGTTTGTTGTATATGGCTTTTATTATGTTTAGGTAGTTTCCCTCTGTGCCCACTTTCTGGAGAGCTTTTATCATAGATGGGTATTGAATTTTGTCAAAAGTTTTTTCTGCATATATTGAGATGATCATATGGTCTTTATTCTTTAATTTGTTAATATGGTATATCACATTGATTGATTTGCATATTGAAGAATCCTTGCAACCCTGGGATAAATCCCACTTGATCATGGTGTATGATCCTTTTAATGTGTTGTTGGATTCTCTTTGCCAGTATTTTGTTGAGGATTTTTGTGTCTACGTTCATCAGTGATATTGGTCTATAAAATTTTCTTCTTTTCTTATATCTTTGTCTGGTTTTGGTGTCAGGGTGACAGTGGCCTTGTAGAAAGAGTTTGGGAGTGTTCCTTCCTCTGCAATTTTTTGGAAGAGTTTGAGAAGGATAGTTGTTAACTCTTCTCTTAATGTTTGATAGAATTCACCTGTGAAGCCATCTGGTCCTGGACTTTTGTTTGTTGGAAGATTTTTAATTACAGTTTCAATTTCATTACCTGTGATTGGTCTGTTTATATTTTCTAATTCTTGCTGTTTCAACTTGCGAAAGTCGTACCTTTCCAAAAATTTGTCCATTTCTTCCAGGGTGTCCATTTTATTGGCATATAGTTTCTTGTAGTAGTGTCTTATGATCTTTTGTATTTCTTCAGTGTCAGTTGTAATGTCCTCTTTTTCATTTCTAATTTTATTGATTTGAGTCCTCTCCCTTTTTTTCTTGATGAGTCTGGCTAAAGGTTTATCAATTTTGTTTATCTTCTCAAAGAATCAACGTTTAGTTTTATTGATCTTTGGTATTGTTTTATTTATTTCTATTTCATTTATTTCTGCTCTGATCTTTATGATTTCTTTCCTTCTGATAATTTTGGGTTTTGTTCTTCTTTCTCTAGTTCCTTTAGGTGTAAGTTTAGATTGTTTACTTGAGATTTTTCTTGTTTCTTGAGGTGAGCTTGAATTGCTTTGAACTTCCCTCTTAGAACTACTTTTGCTACGTCCCATAGGTTATGGATCATCATGTTTTCATTGTCATTTGTTTCTAGGTATTTTTAAATTTCTTCTTTGATTTCTTTCAGTGATCTCTTGGTTATTTAACAGCACAGTGTTTAGCCTCCATGTATTTGTGTTTTTACAGTTTTTTCCTGTAATTGATTTCTAATCTCATAGCATTGTGGTAGGAAAAGATGCTTGCTACAATTTTAGTTTTCTTAAATTTTCCAAGGCTTGATTTGACCCAAGATGTGATCTGTTCTGGAGAACATTCCATGTGCACTTGAGAAGAAAGTATATTCTTCCACTTTTGTGTGGAATGTCCTAAAAGTAGCAGTTAAGTCTATCTGGTCTATTGTGTCATTAAAGCTTGTGTTTCCTTATTTATTTTTTGTCTGGATGATCTGTCTATTGGTATAAGTGAGATGTGAACGTCCCCCAGTATTACTGTGTTACTGTCAATTTCCCCTTTTATGGCTGTTAGCATTTGCCTTGGGTATTGAGGTGCTCCTATGTTGGGTGCATAAATATTCATAATTGTTATGTTTTATTCTTGGATTGATCCCTTGATCATTATGTAGTGTCCTTCCTTATCTCTTGTAACAGTCTTTATTTTAAAGTCTATTTTATCTGATATGAGTATTGCTACTCCAGCTTTCTTGTGATTTCCATTTGCATGGAATCTCTTTTTCCATCCCCTCACTTTCAGTCTGTATGTTTCCCTAGGTCTAAAGAGGGTTTATTGTAGACAGCATATATAAAGGTCTTGTTGTTTGTTTTTTTCCCCAAGTAACTACTTTATTTATTAATTTATCTTTTATAAATTTATTTATTTCATTTATTTATTTTTGGCTGTGTTGGGTCTTTGTTACTGCACACAGCCTTTCTCTAGTTGCGGCGAGTGGGGGCTACTCTTCCTTGTGGTGTGTGGGCTTCTCATTGTGGTGGCTTCTCTTGTTGTGGAACACAGGTTCTAGGCGCACGGGCTTCCATAGTTTTGGCATGCAGGCTCAGTAGTTGTGGTTTGTGGGCTCAGTAGTTGTGGCTTACGGGCTCTAGAGCGCAGGCTCAGTAGTTGTGGCACATGGGCTGAGTTGCTCCACAGCATGTGGGATCTTCCTGGACCAGCGCTTGAACCCATGTCCCCTGCATTGGCAGGTGGATTCTTAACCACTGTGCCACCAGGGAAGTCCCAAGGGTCTGGTTTTTTGTATCCATTCAGCCAGTCTCTGTCTTTTGGTTGGAGCATTTAATCCATTTACATTCAAGGTGATTATTGAAATGTATGTTCCTTTTACCATTTTCTTGTTTTGGGTTTGTTTTTGTGGGTCTTTTTCTTCTCTTGTGTTTCGCGTCTAGGGAAGTTCCTTTAGCATTTTTCATAAAGCTGGTTTCATGGTGCTGAATTCTCATAGCTTTTGCCTGTCTGTAAAGCTTTTGATTTCTTCATTGAATATGAATGAGATCCTTGCTGGGTAGAGTAATCTTGGCTGTAGGTTATTCCCTTTCATCACTTTAAATATGTCCTGCCACTCCCTTCTGGCCTGCAGAGTTTCTGCTGAAAAATCTGCTGTTAACCTGTGGGGATTCCCTTGTATGTTATTTGTTGCTTTTCCCTTGCTGCTTTCAATATTTTTTCTTTGTATTTAATTTTTGATAGTTTGATTACTATGTGTCTCAACGTGTTTCTCTTTGTGTTTCTCCTGTATGGGACTCTCTGCGCTTCATGGACTTGATTGACTATTTCCTTTCCCACGTTAGGGAAGTTTTTGACTATAATCTATTCAAATATTTTCTCAGACCCTTTTTTTCTCTTCTTCTGGGACCCCTATAATTCGAATGTTGGTGTGTTTAATGTTGTCCCAGAGGTCTCTGAGACTGTCCTCAATTCTTTTCATTCTTTTTTCTTTATTCTGCTCCCTGGCAGTTATTTCCACCATTTTATCTTCCAGCTCACTTATCCGTTCTTCTTCCTCAGTTATTCTGCTATTGATTCCTTCTAGAGTGTTTTTAATTTCAGTTATTGTGTTGTTCATCACTGTTTGGTTGCTCTTTAGTTCTTCTAGGTCCTTGTTAAACATTTCTTGTATTTTCTCAATCCGTGCCTCCATTCTGTTTCCGAGATTTTGGATCATCTTTACTATTATTACTCTGAATTCTTTTTCAGGGAGGTTGCCTGTTTCCTCTTTATTTATTTGGTCTTCTAGGTTTTTACATTGCTCCTTCATCTGTAACATATTTTTTTGTCATTTCATTTTTTTCTTTTTTTTGATGGGTGGGGCTGTGTTCATGTCTTACTGGTTGTTTGGCCTGAGGCGTCCAGCACTGGAGTCTGCAGGCAGTTGGGTAGAGCTGGGTCTTGGTGCTGAGATAAGGACCTCCAGGGGACCTCACTCCAATTAATATTCCCTGAGGTCTGAGGTTCTCTGTTAGTCCAGCGGTTTGGACTCAGCACATCCACCACAGGAGCTCAGGCCTGACCTCCGGCCTGGGAACCAAGATCCTGTAAGCCACTTGGTGCAGCCAAAAAAAGAAAGAAAGAAAGAAAGGAGCAGTACAATAACAAAGAATAAGAAACAAAACAAAATTAGAAAGATAAAAAATATATTAGGAAAAATAAAAATATAATTGAAACAGATGCAACAACATAAAACAAAACCACAACAGAAAAAATAAAAAATAAAAATAAATAAATAAATAAAAATAAAAACAAAAAATGGGGGAACAAGCCAAAAGGAGCAGAACAATAACATAGTCTAAAGAATAAAATAAAATTAGAGGGGGCTTCCCTTTTTGTGCGGTGGTTAAGAATCCACCTGCCAATGCAGGGGACACGGCTTCCAGCCCTGGTCTGGGAAGATCACATATGCCACAGAGTGACTAAGCCTGTGCACCACAGCTACTGAGCTTGAGGTCTAGAGCCTGTGAGTCACAACTACTGAGCCTGCGTGCTGCAACTACTGAAGCCCATGTGCCCTTGAGCCCATGCAGCAAGAGAGACCACCTCAATGAGAGGCCCACACACCTCAACAAGGAGTGGCCCCTGCTTGCCACAACTGGAGAGAGCCCATGCGCAGCAATGAAGACCCAACGCAGCCAAAAATAAATTAATTAATTAAATATAATAAATAAAATTTAAAAAATAAGTAAAATTAGAAAAATAAAATATATATTAGAAAAAATAAAAAAACAAATGAATCAACAGCAACAAGGTAAAATAGAACTCTGACCTAAAAGAAGAAGAAGAAGAAAAAAGGCCCTGGCTATGGGGGGGAAGCTTAGGTGGGGGGGGTTTAACTTAGGCAGGGGCGGGCTTTAGGGTGGGGTGGACTTATGACCCCCACAGCTGGAAACGGCCTTTGGGGAGGGACCTAGGCGGGGCAACATTCAATGTGGGGCAAGGCCTCTGCTTAGGACCTGCGTGTAAGTGGAGAGGCTTAGCACCTGCAAGGAAGGGGAGAGGCATGCCATTTCTCAAGAAGGAGACAACCTGTCAAAATTATGCATAAATAAAACCAGAACTAGAGGATCTCAGTCATTTACAGCCATTAATTTCTTCTGTCTTTTTTGTAAAAGCCAGAGGGAAGAGGCAAGTGACAAGCAGTTCACACACAAAGACTTGGGTGTTCTCGGGACTCCTGCCAACTCTACAGGATCTAAAGTAGTCGTTTGACAACTCAGCAGGGAATGGGTTTCAGACCCTGAGGAAACCGAGCACATCAGAGGAATGGGTTCCCTGCCTCCAGCTGGGGCCCCAGCTAATCCTGCAGTCTTCCCAAGCAGGCAGCTCTGCTTTGAGGGCAGCCAACTAATGCTTGACAAAAGCCAGCTGGAGGGACTTCCCTGGTGGTGCAGTGGTTAAGAATCTGCCTGCCAGGACTTCCCTGGTGGCTCAGTGGTTAAGAATCCACCTGCCAGGACTTCCCTGGTGGTGCAGTGGTTAAGAATCTGCCTGCCAATGCAGGGAACATGGGTTTGAGCCCTGGCCCGGGAAGATCCTATATGCCATGGAGCAAATAAGCCCGTGTGCCACAACTACTGAACCATCTCTCTAGAGCCCGTGAGCCACAACTACTGAGCCCACATGCCACAACTACTGAAGCCTGCATGCCTAGAGCCCATGCTCTGCAACAAGAGAAGCCACCACATTGAGAAGCCCGTGCACCACAATGAAGAGCAGACCCCATTTGCTGCAACTAGAGAAAGCCTGCACGTAGCAATGAAGACCCAATGCAGCCAAAAATAAAAATTAATTAATTAATGTTAAAAAAGAAAGAAAAAAAAGAATGAAGTTGGGCCTTTTCCTTACACCATATACAAAATGATTCTTGGAAGAAATAGTGACTATTTATAGGCATACCTCCGAGTTATTGTAGGTTCAGTTCCAGACCACCGCAATAAAGTGAATATCAAAATAAAGCAAGTCACACGAATTGAAAAAGAAAAAAGAAAAAAAAAGAATCCGCCTGCCAGCACCAGGGACATGGGTTTGATCCCTGGTCTGGGAAGATGCCACATGCTGCAGAGCGGCTGGTTCTGTGTGCCACAACTGAGTCTGCACTCTAGAGACTGCGAGCCACAACTCCTGAGCCCGCGTGATGCAACTACTGAAGCCCACGCCCCTAGAGCCCGTGCTCGCAACAAGAGGAGCCACCGCAACGAGAAACCCGCGATCCGCAGTGAAGAATAGCCAGCCCCCTGCTTGCCTCAACCAGAGAGAAGCCTATGCAGCCCACGCACAGCAACAAAGACCTAACACAGACATAAATAAATAAATAAATAAATTTATTTTTAGAAAAACAAACATTATATTAAAAAAAGAAAAACAATGGGGGGCCTCCGGAGTGTGGAGTTCCGGAGTTTGGAGGTAAGGCCCTGGGTGACTCTGTGTGTGTGGGGCTTAGGCCCAGTGCCTTGGAGGGGGTCTCAGAGGGGGTCTCCGAGTGTAGAGATGGGGCCCTGGGGCGGGGGGGTGTAGGGGCGTGGCAGGAGGGAGGCTCCGAGGGCAGAGGATTAGGCCTATGAGCCCAACAGGCTCTCCGGTGCCTAAGTGGACAGGGAAAGCGCTGGCCCTGTTCCCTTCCGTTCCTTTGCTCCCCTCCCCCACCATCTCCCCCAGGGCCTCCCCCGTCGCCGCTGGACCCCTAACCGTGGGTGGGTCCTGCTGGCTGTAGGAACTCCTTCCTTCCCCCAGCCGCCCCTCAGGGGTGTCGGTCCTGGAGGTCTGGTCTTTATTTTTGTTCCCCCTTCCCTCCCTCCCTCCCACTCCCTCAGGACCTGCACGGCTGGAGGGGGCCTTGGTGGGCAGAGGATCAGGTCCAGGGTCTCAGCAGGCTCCTGGAGGGCCCAAGTGGGCAGGGGAAACACTGGCCACGCTCCCTTTTGATCCTCTGTCCTCCCCGTGGTTCCCCAATTTCCCCCTCTGGGCGTGGGATCCCTTCTTCCCCCCCCAGCCTCCTCTCAGGGGCGCCGGTCCCGTCCCGCCTCCACTTCTCCTCCCCCTTCACTCCCCGCGACGCCGCACATCCTACCCAGCCACTGGGGGTTCCTTCTGTCCCCTTAGGTGTACGTGGTCCCCCTCCGGTGCCTGGTAGGTGCCCCAGTGCAGACACGTGAATTCTGCGTCCTCCTAGTCTGCCATCTTGACTCCACCCCCTCGAAATAAAGCAAGTCACACGAATTTTTTTTAAAAAAAGAAAGAAAAAAAAAACCTGCCTGCCAGTGCAGGGGACATGTTCTAGCCTGCAGAGTTTCTGCTGAAAAATCAGCTGATAACCTTATGGGGATTCCCTTCTTTGTTATTTGTGGCTTTTCCCTTGCTGCTTTTAATATGTTTTCTTTGTATTTAATTTTTGTTAGTTTGATTATTATGTGTTTTGGTGTGTTTCTCCTTGGGTTTATCCTGTATGGGACTCTGTGCTTCCTGGACTTGGGTGGCTATTTCCTTTCCCATGTTAGGGAAGTTTTTGACTATAATCTCTTCAAATGTTTTCTCAGACCCTTTCTCTTTCTCTTCTTCTTCTGGGACCCCTATAATTCGAACATTGGTGCATTTAATGTTGTCCCAGAGGTCTCTGAGACTGTCCTCAATTCTTTTCATTCATTTTTCTTTATTCTGCTCCCTGGCAGTTATTTCCACCATTCTATCTTTCAGCTCACTTATTCATTCATCTGCTTCAGTTATTCTGCTATTGATTCCTTCTAGTGTATTTTTCATTTCAGTTATTGTGTTGTTCATCACGGTTTGTTTGTTCTTTAATTCTTCTAGGTCCTTGTTAAACATTTCTTGTATTTTCTCAACCTATGCCTCCATTCTATTTCTGAGATTTTGGATCATCTTTACTATCATTACTCTGAATTCTTTTTCAGGGAGGTTGCCTATTTCCTCTTCATTTATTTGGTCTTGTAGGTTTTTACCTCACTCCTTTGTCTGTAACTTATTTTTTGGTGCCTCATTTTTTTTTTTTGATGGGTGGGGTTGTGTTCCTGTCTTACTGATTGTTTGGCCTGAGGCGTCCAGCACTGGAGTTTGCAGGCAGTTGGGTAGAGCTGGGTCTTGGAGCGGAGATTAGGACCTCTGGGGGACCTTACTCCAATTAATATTCTCTGGGGTCTGAGGTTCTCTGTTAGTCCAGTGGTTTGGACTCAGTGCTCCCACCACAGGAGCTCAGGACTGACCCCCAGCCTGGAAACCAAGATTCTGCAAGCTGCACGGCACAGCAAAAAAAAAAAAAAAAAAAGAGCAGGACAATAACAAAGAATAAAAAATAAAATAAAATTAGAAAAGTAAAAAATACACTTAAAAAATTAAAATGTAAATGAAACAACAACAACAAGGCAAAACAGAACCACTACAGCAAAAAGAAAAAAGGGTGGGGGGGCCAGAAAAGGTCTTGGCTTAGGCAGGAGCAGGGCTTAGGTGGAGCGGGGCCTGAAGGGGCCTCGGAGGGTGGAGGTTCAGGCCTGTGGGACCCCAGCAGGCTCCCTGGGGCCTGAATGTGTGAGGGAAATGCTGGCTGCATTCCCTTCTGATGCTCCGATCCCCCAGAGGTCTCTCCCTGTCCCCGCTGATTCCCTCGCCATGAATGGGCCCCTCCAAGTGTGGGAACCCCTCCTCTCCCCCAGCCACCCCTCAGGGGCACCAGTCCCCTCCCGCCTCCACTTGTCCTCCCCTCTCCCTCCCCCACCATGTCCCACCTGGTTGCACGGGGGTTCCTCCCATTCCCTTAGGTGTCCAAGGTCCCCCACCAGTGCCTGGTAGGTGCCTTATCTGTGAGGAGATGTGAATTCTGCATCCTCCTATTCACTATCTTGACTCTGCCCCCCTGCGTTTTCTTTTCTTTTTTTTTTCTTTGCCTCGCGGCAGGCAGGATCTTAATTCCCCAACCAGCGATCAAACCCATGCCCCCTGTAGGGGAAGCCTGGAATCTTAACCACTGGACCACCGCGGAAGTCCCAACAATACTGTATTTTAAACTTCAAAGTTGCTAAGAGACTCAGTCTTAATTGTTATTACCACAAAAAAGAAACGATAATTATGGGATATGATAGGAGTGTTAGCTAACACTACGGTGGTAATCATATGGCACTATGTAAATATATTAAATCAACTATTTGTATACCTTAAACTTACACAATGTTATATGTCAATTATTTCTTAAAACATAATAATAAAATGCTTCATTGGAGGAAATAGTGATATTATGTTGTATATGCAGGAGTAACTGTGGGGGCCACAATAGGACAAAGTTCATCCTATTTTTAATGTTCCACATTCTATTTTTTTGTCCAAAATGGACACTCATTTGATAATGTCATTTTGAAGAGCTATCACAGAGCATTCCATAGACTCTTCGTAGAGATGTGTTTTTGGCTAAAGGTACTAAATTTGGTCAGCACTGGGAGCAGGCATTTGTCTTTATTTTCATTGTGACCTTTCTATACCTGAAAGGTATAGAGGTCATCTTCCCCTCCTCCAATAAAATAAGAATAAATTTTAGAAAGAGTAGTAAATTAAATAAAATAAGATCTGTGGAGTCCAAGCTTCCATGGATGTCACTTACCCACAGATTTTTTTTTTGAGGGGTGCATCTTAGTTGCCTGACCAGGGATCGAACCCACATCCTCAGCAGTGAAAGCACAGAGTCCTAACCACTGGACCACCAGGGAATTCCCTACCCATAGCCTTTTATAACTGAGGTAACTGTTAGGGTCTTTTTGATGAACACATACTAATAATATCTCTAAAACAAGAATTACTCTAAGTATGTAATTCCTCTAAATTCTTCTAAGTATGTATATTCCTCAAATCTTATAGTAGATACAACATTTTAAAAATCAAATAGGTTGTATCCATTTTGCCTTGAATGTAAGTCTGACAAAATTATGTTAAATTCTTTGGAATAGCATACTGGAGACATGTTTTATGAGCAGTACCTTGAAATTTTTTTCAGAATAGATAAGATTTTGGACACCAGAATCCCCAATTTTTATTTATAGTAATATGAAGGATAAGGAATATGCTGTGTTCAGTTTTAACTAAGTTCCAGCACATCCAGAGAACCTCGATGAATCTTTGTCTTGTTCAGCTTATCCTAGGATTATTCATATCTATAATTTTTGAAACACCAATGAGACTACAATTTGATTTTTTAAAAATACCAGAAATACCATGTGCCATATTCTTTTTGTTCTTTAATTTTTTTAAATTTTGAGATAATTGTACATTCATATGCAGTTGTAAGTAATAATAGAGATCTCATAAACTCTTCACCTAGTGTCCCCCAGTGGTAACATCTTGTTTAGTTCTAGTCAAAACCAAGAAATTAACATTGATACAAACCAGTTACATTCATATATTACCACTGTAAGCAGAAGGGCAGGGGATCCCTGGAGAAAGAGAGCCAGGCATGGCTTTTTTCACAGAAGAGAGGTTATTTTGGGCTTAAACCATCTTGTGATCTAAGCCTGGCCACAATGTTTGCCCTTGAACAGGTCTCAGTAATTAATGATCTTAAGGGGACAAAAGGATGCAGAAACAAATGACTATTATTAAGCAAGAGAAATAACAATAGCAAAGATAATATATCTGTTGTGAAGACTCCCAGTTCTGTTTCAATGGTAAAGATTAGCCTGGGGGGCTACCCTGGTGGCGCAGTGGTTAAGGATCCGCCTGCCAATGCAGGGGACACAGGTTCAAGCCCTGGTCTGGGAGGATCCCATATGCCTCGGAGCAACTAAGCCTGTGTGCCACAACTACTGATCTGCACTCTAGAGCCCACAAGCCACGACTACTGAAGCCCGCGCACCTAGAGCCCATGCTCCGCAACAAGAGAAGCCACCACAATGAGAAGACTGTGCACCGCAATGAAGAGTAGCCCCTGCCCGCTGCAACTAGAGAAAGCCCCCGTGCAGCAACAAAGATCCAACTCAGCCAAAAATAAATAAATAAATAAGTTAATTAAAAAAAAAAAAAGATTAGCCTGAAGCGCTCAACCACCAGATCAACTGGAACCTAAGGGATGATGACGTTGACCTTTTCTGAACCTCAACTAAACTTCACTCAAGTAAACCTGTTGACTGCCCAAGTCCCTTCATGAATATGCATGTACCCCTAGCTTAAAAATTCCCCAATTTTGGGACTTCCCTGGTGGCACCATGGTTAAGAATCCACCTGCCAATGCAGGGGACATGGGTTCAAGCCCTGGTCCAGGAAGATCCCATGTGCCACGGAGAAGCTAAGCCCCTGGGCCACAACTACCGAGCCTGTGCTGTAGAGCCCACAAGCCACAACTACTGAGCCCACGCACCGCAACTACTGAAAGCCCGCACACCTAGAGCCTGTGCTCCACAACAAGAGAAGCCACCACAGTTAGAACCCTGCACACTGCAACAAAGAGTAGTCCCTGCTTGCTGCAACTAAAGAAGGCCTGCGTGCAGCAACAAAGACCGAACACAGCCAAAAATAAATAAATAAATAAATTTATTTTTAAAAAATTCCCCAATTTTGCTGTTCAGGGAGACACTGCTTTGGGAAGGATCCCCGGAATTCTCCTTCCGTGCTGCAAGTAATAATAAATCCTCCCTTCTGATGCCAAAAACTCAGCCTCTGTGCCTGGGTGCCAAATTGAATCTCAGAGACAGAGTTTTGGGTGAAGTAGAAAAGAAGAGCTTTATTGATTTTCCAAGCAAAGGGGGACACAGCAGACTTGTGCCCTCAAAACTGTGTGTCCCCACCCGGGGGCATTTAGTGAGGAGTTTTATAGCAATGGTTCAAGGTTGGGGGTGTGGGTGGCCGATAAGTATCAGAGTGTGTGCAGGGCCTGCATTCCTTTAATCTGGCCTCAGGTGGTCTCCTGATGAGTTCCTGTGGTTCTCAAGGTTAACGAGCTGCGATCTTCTCTCTGGAATAAAGACTGCTTCATCAAGTATAATAGTTAACATCTTCCATTTGCTCGGGGTTTTAGTTCTGCAGAAGAGCTCAAAGATATTGTTATTTGTATCCCTTGGGGCAGAACCAGGATCTTGTCCCAAGACTGCACTATTCTTTCTTGAATGCTCCTCCCTTTTCTCTGTATCCCCTCCCTTCCCTAATTAGCAGCGATTTGAATCTGCCCTTTGGAGATCAGGGAAGGTCATGGAAGCTGAAGCCTATTCCCTACAAACAAGAAATGGGGACACAGAAAGGCTTCCAGACCCAGGAGCCCCACAAGGTCCTGCTCGGTTTCATTTCTCATCTTTGGCTTGGTTGTGTCTTTTGGCTTGACAAACACCAAGAGTTGACCCAGTTTTCAGGTAGCACCACTTTTATATGCATACATTTGTGTCTGTATATTTAATTCCATGAAATTAGAGCACCAGGACAATTAAAGTATAAAACAGTTTTATCACAAATATCCCTTGTGCTGTGCTTTCATAACCACAGCCTTTTCCCTCCTCACTTCCCTAACCTTTTCCACCCAGAGTCTGTAATCCATCTCTGTAATTTTCTTTAACTTAAAGAATGTTAGATAAATGGTATCATATAGTATGTAAACTTTTGACATCATTTTTTTTTCAATCAGCATAATTCTCTTGAGATTTATGCAAGTTATCTTGTGTATCCGTGATTCACTTCAGGGTGTAGACATTCCAGATGGTTCAGTAACAACCCCCTCCCCACCCAAAAATCTGCTTCTCCATAAAAGCAATAAGAACACTAGCAAAAACTCTCAAAATAAACTTATTAGAACTCTGGAAATCAAAAGTTTGAAACATTCCAAGAAGTGTTTATTCAAGAAAAACAACTGAATATTGGTAAGAACAGTAAGCCTTGTGATGTTTTACCATGCCCTCAACCCATCCCCCTGTTGGCTGAAGAAAAATGCACAACCTCAAAGTTATGAGTTAAGTTTATTTGGGAATCTTACTGAGCACTCTAGCCTGGGAGGCAGTGTCTCAGAGAGCTCTGAAGAACTGCTCCAAAGAGGTAAGGGAGGAGCCAGGATATATAGGAGGTTTTTTTTGCTGGAAAAAAACATGTAGTTGAACATCAAAAGATTACTGCTAATCAGAAAAAACATATCTCAAGTTAATGATTTTAGTGTTTTTCTCTGTATGGGAAGATGCAAGAGTCTGGGTTCATTGAAATTATTCCTTAGATATACATCTTGACTATCTAGGGCCAGCATCCAAAGCACAGAATGTTTCCTGTTTTTCTCTATCCTGAATTCCTGTCAGGGCACACTGTCAGTGGGCGACTGCAGTAGCTAATGGCTTGATCCTTGTAGAATTGGAACAGCAGGCAGCATTCTTTCTTAACAATGCTTTCTGTCGGTCATAAATTCAACCAAGGTTTGGGAGGAATTTGACTACCAATTTATCCCGCAGCGCTAGGAAGTCTCATTCCTAGATCAGATGAGGATTTCATTGATAGGCCACTCAATGTGCTATTTTTGGGTTAGGCCCTATTGATAACCTAAAATTCTCTGGATCATCTATCTTACTGTTCTATTATGATCCCGGAAGTGATTTCTCTTGTTGTTTCTTCTGTATCTAGAGTTGCACTATTACAATTATTCTATATACTTAAATATGTGATCGGTTGCCTCAAAACGTTTAGCCATCATTAATTTTGTCAGGGGCCTGGTTATACATTGGGTAATGCAAGAGGCAACAATCTTATAAAACAGGATATAAGTAAGTAATATAGCTAGTAACAGTAATAAAGTCTAGGTAGGGATTTACACCATGAGCTTCATGAACTAAACCAACTCCCTAAAAGATCACCAAGACTAGGAAGAAGATCACTTAAGGCAGAAATATGATTTTTCATGTGGGTCATTAAATGTGTTATATTAGAGGATTCATCTGTATGAAAATGCAGCATTCGATTTGAATCATAGTGCACGTGCCTCCTTGAGATGCTATAAGGATATTGAGAGTCATGCAGTTTTGTAATACCACTTTTCTCATCATAGGCTAAGAGCCTGATTACTGTCATTTAAGGGCTTTTGGGTGAATTCTGTTGAGGCTTCAGTGTGGACCATTACATCTCCCAATCCTACTGAAGGGACAAAAATAGCTGCTAAATGGTCATATCAGTGGAATACAGGTCTCTTGGTCCATCAGGCTCATATTAATGGTAAATTTGCTGGAGTCATATCTAAATTGGCACACAAGTGACCTTGAGCCAAAGGGAATCCTGGGGGTACCCCTTCCTTTCTATCCTGGTGGAAGTCAGAGCCAAAGATTGGTCCTGCAAAACCATTGAGTTCCATTAGGTGCTACCCAGTATATTCCTAATCATCTGACCCAATTAGTTCCATACCAATTACTATCTTCAAGGAAAATGATATATTGGCATTTTCTTTTTTATTTTTTTCTGATAAGAGATTTCTATCTAGAATTTTTTATTTTTTTAATTAAATTTTTTTTAGAATTTTATCTTTTTTATGCAGCAGGTTCTTATTAGTTATCCATTTTATACATATTAGTATATATATGTCAATCCCAATCTCCCAATTCATCACACCACCAGCACCCACTCCCCACCACTTTCCCCCTTGGTGTCTGTACATTTGTTCTCTACATCTGTGTTTCAACTTCTGCCCTGCAAACTGGTTCATCTGTACCATTTTTCTAGTTTCCACATATATGCATTAATATATGATATTTGTTTCTCTCTTTCTGACTTACTTCACTCTGTATGACAGTCTCTAGATCCATCCACATCTCTACAAATGACCCAGTTTCATTCCTTTTTATGGCGGAGTAATATTCCATTCTATATATGTACCACATCTTCTTTATCCATTCATCTGTCAGTGGGCATTTAGGTTGCTTCCATGACCTGACTATTGTAAATAGTGCTGCAATGAACATTGGGGTGCATGTGTCTTTTTGATTTATTGTTTTCTCTGGGTATATGCCCAGTAGTGGGATTGCTGGATCATATGGTAATTCTAGTTTTAGTTTTTTAAGGAACCTCCATACTGTTCTCCATAGTGGCTGTATCAATTGACATTCCCACTAACAGTGTAAGAGGGTTCCCTTTTCTGCATACCCTCTCCAGCATTTGTTGTTTGTAGATTTTCTGATGATGCCCATTCTAATTGGTGTGAGGTGATACCTCATTGTAGTTTTGATTTGCATTTCTCTAGTAATTACTGATGTTGAGCAGCTTTTCATGTGCTTCTTGGCCATCTGTATGTCTTCTTTGGAGAAATGTCTATTTAGGTCTTCTGCCCATTTTTTGATTGGGTTGTTTGTTTTTTTAAAATTGAGCTGCATGAGCTGTTTATATATTTTGGAGATTAATCCTTTGTTGATTTGTTTACAAATATTTTCTCCCATTCTGAGGGTTGGCTTTTTGTCTTGTTTGTAGTTTCCTTTGCTTTGCAAAAGCTTTTAAGTTTCATTAGGTCCCATTTGTTTATTTTTGTTTTTATTTCCATTACTCTAGGAGGTGGATCAAAAAAAGATCTTGATGTGATTTATGTCAAAGAGTGTTCTGCCTATGTTTTCCTCTAAGTTTTATAGTGTCCGGTCTTACATTTATGTCTCTAATCCATTTTGAGTTTATTTTTGTGTATGGTGTTAGGGAGTCTTCTAATTTCATTCTTTTACATGTAGCTATCCAGTTTTCCCAGCACCACTTATTGAAGGGACTGTCTTTTCTCCATTGTATACCCTTGCCTCCTTTGCCATAGATTAGTTGACCATAGGTGCGTGGGTTTATCTCTGGACTTTCTATCCTGTTCCACTGATCTATATTTCTGTTTTTGTGCCAGTACCATATTGTATTGATTACTGTAGCTTTGTATTATAGTCTGAAGTCAGGGAGTCTCATTGCTCCAGCTGTTTTTTTCCATCAACACTGCTTTGGCTATTCAGGGTCTTTTGTGTCTCCATACAAATTTTAAGATTTTTTGTTCTAGTTCTATAAAAAATTCCATTGGTAATTTGATAGGGATTGCATTGAATCCATAGATTGCTTTGAGTAGTATAGTCATTTTCACAATATTGATTCCTCCAATCTAAGAACATGGTATATCTCTCCATCTGTCGGTATCATCTTTAATTTCTTTCATCAGTGTCATAGTTTTCTGCATACAGGTCTTTTACCTCCTTAGGTAGGTTTATTCCTAGGTATTTTATTCTTTTTGTTGCAGTGGTAAATGGGAGGGTTTCCTTAATTTCTCTTTCAGATTTTTCATCCTTAGTGTATAGGAATGCAAGAGTTTTCTGTGCATTAATTTTGTGTCCTGCAACTTTAACAAATTCATTGATTAGCTCTAGCAGTTTTCTATTGGCATCTTTAGGATTCTCTATGTATAGTATCATGTCATCTGCAAACAGTGACAGTTTTACTTCTTCTTTTCCAATTTGTATTCCTCTTATTTCTTTTTCTTCTCTGATGCCGTGGGTAGGGCTTCCAAAACTATGTTGAGTAATAATGGTGAGAGTGGACATGCTTGTCTTTTTCCTGATCTTAGAGGAAATGATTTCAGTTTTTCACCATTGAGAATGATATTTACTGTGGGTTTGTTGTATACGGCCTTTATTATGTTGAGGTAGGTTTCCTATATGCCCACTTTCTGGAGAGTTCTTTTTTATCATAAATGGGTGTTGAATTTTGTCAAAAGCTTTTTCTGCATCTATTGAGATGATCATATGGTTTTTATGCAATTTGTTAATATGGTGTATCACATTGATTGATTTGAGTATACTGAACAATCCTTGCATCCCTGGGATGAATCCCACTTAATCATGGTGTATGATCCTTTTAATGTGTTGTTGGATTCTGTGTACTAGTATTTTGTTGAGGATTTTTGCATCTATATTCATCAGTGATATTGGTCTATAATTTTCTTTTTTTGTAGCATCTTTGACGGTTTTGGTATCAGGGTGATGGTGGCCTCATAGAATGAGTTTGGGAGGGTTCCTTCCTCTGCAATTTTTTGGAAGAGTTTGAGAAAGATGAGTGTTAGCTATTCTCTAAAAGTTTGATAGAAGTCACCTGTGAAGCCATCTGGTCCTCTTTTGTGTGTTGGAAGATTTTTAATCACAGTTTCAATTTCATTACTTGTGATTGGTCTGTTCATATTTTCTATTTCTTCCTGGTTCAGTCTTGGAAGGTTATACCTTTCTAAGAATTTGTCCATTTCTTCCATGTTGTCCATTTTATTGGCATAGGGTTGCTTGTAGTAGTCTCTTAGAATGCTTTGTATTTCTGTGGTGTCTGTTGTAACTTCTCCTTTTTCATTTCTAATTTTATTGATTTGAGTCCTCTCCCTCTTTTTCTGGTTGAGTCTGGCTAATGGTTTATCAATTTTGTTTATCTTCTCAATGAGGTTTTAATTTTATTTATCTTTGCTGTTGGTTTCTTTGTTTCTATTTCATTTTTTTTCTGCTCTGATCTTTATGATTTCTTTCCTTCTACTAACTTTGGGTTTTGTTTGTTCTTCTTTCTCTAGTTCCCTTAGGTGTAAGGTTAAATTGTTTATTTGAGATTTTTCTTGTTTCTTGAGGTAAGATTGTATTGCTATAAACTTCCCTCTTAGAACTGCTTTTACTGCATCCCATAGGTTTTGGATTGTCGTGTTTTCGTTGTCATTTGTCTCTAGGTATTTTTTGATTTCCTTTTGATTTCTTCAGTGATCTCTTGGTTATTTAGTAACGTATTGTTTAGCCTCCATGTGTTTGTGTTTTTTTTGTTTTTTTCCCTGTAATTGATTTCTAATCTCATAGCGTTGTGGTCGGAAAAAATGCTTGATATGATTTCAATTTTCTTATATTTACTGAGGCTTGATTTATGACCCAGGATGTGATCTATCCTGGAGAATGTTCTGTGTGCACTTGAGAAGAAAGTGTAATCTGCTGTTTTGGGATGTAATGTCCTATAAATATCAATTAAATATATCTGGTCTATTGTGTCATTTAGAGCTTGTGTTTCCTTATTTATTTTCTGTCTGAATGATTTGTCCATTGTTGTAAGTGAGGTGTTAAAATCTCCCACTATTATTGTGTTACTGTTGGTTTCCTCTTTTATAGCTGTTAGCAGTTGCCTTATATATTGAGGTGCTCCTATGTTGGGTGCATATATATTTGTAATCATTATATCTTCTTCTTGGATTGATCCCTTCATCATTATGTAGTGTCCTTCCTTGTCTCTTGTAACATTCTTTATTTTAAAATCTATTTTATCTGATATGAGTATTGCTATTCCAGCTTTCTTTTGGTTTCCATTTGCATGGAATATCTTTTTCCATCCCCTCACTTTCAGTCTGTATTTGTCCCTAGGTCTGAAGTGGGTCTCTTATAGACAGCATGTATATGTGGGTCTTATTTTTGTATCCATTCAGAGAGCCTGTGTCTTTTGGTTGGAGCATTTAATCCAGTCATGTGTAAGGTAATTATTGATATGTATATTCCTATTACCATTTTCTTATTTTTTATGTGTTTGTATTTGTAGGTCCTTTTCTTCTCTTGTGTTTCCCACTTAGAGAAATTTCTTTAGCATTTGTTGTAGAGCTGGTTTGGTGGTGCTGAATTCTCTTAGCTTTTTCTTGTCTGTAAATCTTTTGATTTCTCCGTCGAATCTGAATGAGATCCTTGCCGGGTAGCATAATCTTGGTTGTAGGTTCTTCTCTTTCATCACTTTAAATATATCATGCCACTGCCTTCTGGCTTGTAGAGTTTCTGCTGAGAAATCAACTGTTAACCTTATGGGAGTTTCCTTGTATGTTATTTGTCATTTTTCCCTTGTTGCTTTCAGTAATTTTCTTTGTCTTTAATTTTTGTCAATTTGATTACTATGTGTCTCGGTGTGTTTCTCCTTGGGTTTATCCTACCTGGGCTCTCTGGACTTCCTGGACTTGGGTGGCTATTTCCTTTCCCATGTTAGAGAAGTTTTTGACTATAATCTCTTCAAATATTTTCTCAGGTCCTTTCTCTCTCTCTCCTCCTTCTGGGGCCCCTATAATGCAAATGTTTTTGCATTTAATGTTGTCCCAGAGGTCTCTTAGTCTGTCTTCATTTCTTTTCATTCTTTTTTCTTTATTCTGTTCTGTGGCAGTGAATTCCACCATTCTGTCTTCCAGGTCACTTATCTGTTCTTCTGCCTCAGTTATTCTGCTATTGATTCTTTCTAGTGTAGTTTCCATTTCAGTTATTGTATTGTTCATCTCTGTTTGTTTGTTCTTTAATTCTTCTAGGTGTTTGTTCTTTAATTCTTCTAGGTCTTTGTTAGGCATTTCTTGCATCTTCTCGATCTTTGCCTCCATTCTTTTTCTGAGGTTCTGGATCATGTTCACTATCTTTATTCTGAATTCTTTTTCTGGAAGGTTTCCTATCTCTACTTTATTTAGTTGTTTTTCTGGGGTTTTATCTTGTTCCTTCATCTGGTACATAGCCCTCTGCCTTTTCATCTTGTCTATCTTTCTGCGAATGTGGTTTTTGTTCTGCAGGCTGCAGGATTGTAGTTTTTCTTGCTTCTGCTGTCTGCTCTCTGGTGGATGAGGCAAGTTTCCTGATGGGAGGGACTGGTGGTGGATAGAGCTGGGAAGAGCTCAGTAAAACTTTAATCTGCTTGTCCGCTGATGGGTGGAGCTGGGTTCCCTCTCTGTTGGTTGTTTGGCCTGAGGTGACCCAACACTGGAGCCTACGCAGCTCTTTGGTGGGGCTAATGGTGGACTCTGGGAGGGCTCACACCAAGGAGTACTTCCCAGAACTTCTGCTGCCAGTTTCCTTGTCCCTTGGTGAGCCATAGCCACCTCTTGCCTCTTCAGGAGACCCTCCAACACTAGCAGGCAGGTCTGGTTCAGTCTCTTATGGAGTCTCTGCTCCTTCCTCTGGGTCCTGATGTGCACACTACTTTGTATGTGCCCTCCAAGAGTGGAGTCTCTGTTTCCCCCAGTCCTGTCAAAATCCTGCCATCAAAGTCTGATTCTCTAAGAATTCCTCCTCCCGTTGCTGGACGCCCAGGTTGGGAAGCCTGACGTGGGGCTCAGAACCTTCACTCCAGTGGGTGGACTTCTGTGGTATAAGTGTTCTCCAGTTTGTGAGTCACCCACCCAGCAGTTATGAGAATTGATTTTATTGTGATTGCGTCCCTCCTACCATCTCATTGTGGCTTCTCCTTTGTCTTTGGATGTGGGGTATCTTTTTTGGTGAGTTCCAGTGTCTTCCTGTCAATGATTGTTCACCAGTTAATTGTGATTCTGGTGCTCTCGCAAGAGGGAGTGAACGTACGTCATTCTACTCTGCCATCTTGAACCGATCTGATACTTTGGCATTTTCTAGTCTGTATTAGGCTGTTTATATTTAGTATGATTAAATTGTTCCCAACACAGGAGGCCCTTAAACTTAAATGACCACAATCTGGTGTTAGCCATATAAATCCATTCCATAACTGAGGGCCGGTCCCTCCTAATAATTGATAAGTTATATTTTTTAACTGAAATTTATCTCATTGTTCTGATTGAGCTTGAGCAACTTAAAGGAAAATTATTTATGGCCAGGATCTTAGCAAGTATGATTGATTGGCCAAGTGAGGGGTCCCATCTAGTAATAGCAACAGTGGCCCAGACATAACTATAACTTCTTTCTTCTAAAATAAATTTTCTAAGGGCCATCCAATCAGAGCCTTGGAGAGGAGAAACCCACCAAAGTAAACCAGAAGTATTGGACATAGTTAATTGACAAGAAACCCATCAATTGGATTGATTTCTAAAATTTGCATAGGACTGTGCCCATGACAGAACAACCTTTGATTTATGCTCAGATGTCCAAGAAATTAAGAAAACATTATAAATAATCAAACAAGTCAGGTCTGGCATCTTGGGATAGCTGTCAACTTCTTATGCCCTCATCTTGTCCTGGCATGGGTGTCTTTCTTTTCTTTTAGAACGTCATTTTAAGAGGAGTTTTAGGTCAGCAGTTCTCACTATAGACCAGTTTGGTGCAGGGGCCCTTTTTAAGTGGGAAATATGAATCCAAATGTCACTTCCCCTCAGTTTTGCTGTGCAGGAGCTAGTTAAAATAACCTGATAAGGCCTTCCATCCAAATTAGAGAGAATCTTTCAATGATGCCTTTTCCAGCCTACATAGTCTCCTGGTTGTAGGTCATGGGGCATCTGATCTTCATTTAAAGATAGATTACTGTGATAAGCTTCAGAAGTCAGCTTAGAATGTCCTGTTAATATTCAATTAGACCCTTGCTATAATGTAACATATCTCCTTTCAATAATATAGGTTCTCATAATCCTTCATCCAATCTCATTGCTCTCCACGTGATCATCTCAAAAGGAGACAAATGGTGTGTGCCAAAAGAAGTGGATCTGAAGTTGAGGAGGACCAGTGGAAGGGCCTTAGGCCAGGGTAAGGAATAAGCATCCATAATCTTAGCCAACTGGGTTTCAACTGTGCCATTTGTTCTTTCTACTAACACAGAAGATTGGCTGTGATAAGCATAACGGAAATGCTGCATAATCAACCAAATCTTACAAATTTCTTTAATCATTTGTCCAGTAAAGTGAGTTCTTCTATAGCTATGTAGTTCTGAGGGGATTCCCCAAGTAGGAATCACTCTTTCTAAATTCAATTTCCCAACTGATTATACTGTTGCCCTTCTGCATGGGAATGCCTCAACCCGGTGTGAAAATATACAAATCATAACAAGAACATACTGATAACCTTGAGAGGGAGGCATTTGTTTAAAATCAATATGCCAAATTTCAAAGGGACTTGCAGGTCATGGAAAATTTCCTCGAGAACTGTGTATTGACTTCCTCGCGTTACATTTTGGACAAATGGTACATCTTTTTTTTTTTGAATTTTATTTATTTATTATACAGCAGGTTCTTAGTAGTTATCTATTTTATACTTATTAGTGTATACATGTCAATCCCAATTCCCCAATTCATCCCACCACCCCCACCCCCACCCCACCCCACCCCCGCTTTCCCCGCTTGGTGTCGGTATGTTTGTTCTCTACATCTGTGTCTCTATTTCTGCCGTGCAAACCAGTTCATCTGTACCATTTTTCTAGGTTCCACATATATGCATTAATATATGATAACAAATGGTATATCTTTTTTTAAATAAATTTATTTATTTTATTTTCGGCTGCATTGGGTCTTCGTTGCTGCACGCAGGCTTTCTCTAATTGCAGTGAGCAGGGGCTACTCTTTGTTGCGGTGTGCGGGCTTCTCATTGCGCTGGCTTCTCTTGTTGTGGAGCACAGGGTCTAGGTGCACAAGCTTCAGTAGCTGTGGCTCACTGGCTCTAGAACACAGGCTCAGTAGTTGTAGCGCATGGGCTTAGTTGCTCCACGGCATGTGGGATCTTCCCATACCAAGGCTCAAACCCGTGTCCCCTGCATTGGCAGGCGGATTCTTAACCACTGCACCACCAGGGAAGCCCACAAATGGTACATCTTGAATAGACCTTTCAAACTGTTGTAAAAGAAGGCTTCCAAAAATATTGTTTACCCCATAATATCATCTTATCTGGGTTCCAATGAGTTACCTTCAGCGAGTTGAGCTCCAAACAGAAGGATAGGCCTCCCATTTGGGCCTATCCAACACTCTTTGCTGGGGTTGAATCTTCCTTCTTTTTGTGTCCAGGTGTCTTTCTGGCACCATTCCCTGAAATTTTAACAGTATGTCAGTAAGTTTACCGGGAGGCTGAAAATGAAAAACAGTCATTAGTTGGTTGTTTTTGTTTTGTAAAGCCACTGTCTTGGTAGCATGATCAGCTAGAATTTCCTTTTGCAGCTGCAGTGTCAGCCTCTGAATGATCCGATACCTTAATAACAGCAAGTGTGCTCAGAAGCAGATTTGCATCTAATAATTCTGCTACTTGTTTCCCAATTTTAATAGGCTGCCCTGAGGATGTTAAAAATCCCCTTTGTTTCAAAAGCATGGCAAAATCATGTGCCACCCCAAAAGCATAGCAGCTATCTGTGTAAATATTACCAGGTTTTCCTTTTGCCAACTGGCAGGCTCTTGTTAGTGCTATTAATTCAGACTGTTGAGCAGCAAAGACATTAGGCAAGTGTTTTCAAGGATATACACTGGAGAAACAGTGGCAAGGTCAGCCTGGTACTTTCCATGAGGTCCTCACAGATATGACCCATCAGTAAATAATATAAAATCAGGATTATCCATAGGGCTTTCTTGAAGCTCAATCCTAGGAGATAAAAGATTGTCAGTTAAAACAAAACAATCATGTTTTTCATTATTGACATCTGATTCTTCTGGGAGCAAAGTGGCTGGATTAAGTTTGTTATACCTGTGAAAAAGTTGCGTTCAGTGAGAGCAAAACAATTTCATGAGAAGTTAATCAGCTTGCTGAATAACGTTGTGTGTGCTGAGCGTTTAATAAAGTTTCCATGGAGTGGGGAACAAAGATGGTGAGAAGGGTGACTCATGACTATCTCTTCTGCAGTCTGACACAGCACAGATGTTGCTGTGATAGCCTGGAGACAAGAGGAAAGGCCCTTAGTTACCTAATCTAGCTGTTGGCTGTAATATCCTATTGGCTGCTGGGTTAATACTCCTGGTGCGACACCTTTGTTTTCATGTATAAAAAGAAAAAATGGTAGGGAATTCCCAGGTGGTTCAGTGGTTAGGACTGGACACTTCAGTGCCAGGGCCCAGGTTCAATCCCTGGTCAGGGAACTAAGATCCCACAAGCCATGTGGCCAAAAAAAAAAAAAAAGAAAAAAGAAAAGAGGTAAAACATAATTTGGATGCCCCAGAGCTGGGGCCTTTGCCAGGTAGTTTTAAAGGGTTGCCATGGCTTCAGAATGTTCTATTTCCCAGCAGAGAGGTTCAGGTTGGTCATTTTTTAATATATAAATTTATTTGTTTTATTTGTTTATTTTTGGCTTTGTTGGGTCTTCGTTGCTGTGTGCGGGCTTTCTCTAGTTGCGGCGAGCGGGGGCTACTCTTCATTGCGGTGTGCAGGCTTCTCACTGCGGTGGCTTTTTTTTTTTTTTTTTTTTAATTTTTGGCTGTGCTGGGTCTTCATTGCTGTGCGCGGGCCTTCTCCAGCTGCAGTGAGCGGGGGCTACTCCTCGCCGCGGTGCGTGGGCCTCTCACTGTGGTGGCCTCCCCCGCTGCAGAGCACGGGCTCTAGGTGCGCAGGCCTCAGTAGCTATGGCATGCGGGCTCAGTAGCTGTGGCTCACGAGCTCCAGAGTGCAGGCTCAGTAGTTGTGGCGCACAGCCTTAGTTGCTCCACGGCATGTGGGATCCTCCCAGACCAGGTCTCGAACCCGTGTCCCCTGCGTTGGCAGGCGTATTCTTAACCACTGTGCCACCAGGGAAGTCCCCAGGTTGGTCTTGTTTAAGCAAACTATATGATGGTTGAACCACTAAGGAAAAATTGGAATCCAGTTTCTGTAGTAGCCTGCAAGGCCTAGAAAGCCCCTTAATTGCATTTTTGTCTTAGGGGTGGGAAACACCAAAATGCCTTTCATTCTATCTAGATCAATTAAAAGTCCTTCTTTAGATATCATGTGTCCTGAATATTTCACATTAGCTTTACAAAATTGTAATATTTTTCTTGGACACTTTATGTCCCTTTGTAGCTAGCTTCTGAAGCAAGCACAGGGTGTCTTGCTGACTATTTATCAAAGAATTTTTGAACACAACAACAAATCATCTACATATTGTATCAACAATCACTTATGTGGAAAAACTAGATATTCTAAGTCTGCTTTTAATATCTGGGAAAAGTAAGTGTGGCTTTCAGTATAGCCCTATGGCATCACAGTCCATGTATATTGCTGTTCATTCCCCATGAAGGCAAAAAGATATGGGTCATCAGGATGTGCAGGGATACTACTAGAATGCACTGCAGAGATCTATCCCAGAAAAGGAGTCATTATTTTCAGGAATATAGGACAGTAAGGTATGGAGATTTGGCACTACAGAACGGTGAGGGTTAATAATAGCATTGATAGAGCTCAAATCCTGTACAAATCTTCAACCTTTGCTATTCAATGTTTTAACAGTCAAAATGGGAGTGTTACAAGGGCTGGTGCAAGGCACAATAAGCCTTTTATTAATGTAAGCTGATATCAAAGATTTTATTCCTTCTCTGGCTTCCTGCATCAATGGATATTGACAAACATTGGGCAGGGGGTTATTCTGGTCTATGGTAATGTTAATGGGTTATGTGGAATGTATTTTTCTAATGTCAGTAGGATTAATTGCCCGTCATCCTTGAGGTACTAAGCCCAGCAATTTTTCTTGTTCTGCATCACCCTCATCATGGGTCACAAATATTATATGATGAAGGAAATCTGATTAATCCTTCAGTTCTAAAAACATTCCCCCTTTAGGAGTAAAATAAATATGGGCTTCATGAGTTTCTGATAAACTCTCTACCTATCAGGTGCATAAGGGCACTTTCTACTAGGAAAAAGGAGTGTCTTCCTTTAATTTCTCCTAAGTGTCAATAAAATTCTAAAGGTAATGATTTAAGAGCCTTAATAGGTACATTAGAGACCCCTACCGTGTGCATTGAAGTATGACTCCGAGGGAGGGAGGCTTTGATTTTGGTAGGGTTTAAAACTGAAAAGGTGGCCCCTGTATCCATGAGGGCTTTGTTTTTCCTTGTATTTTCACTTTTACCATCCCAGGGTGTTAGAGAAAAGAAAAGGAAAGAATCCCACTGTTCCCCAGGAGCAGCCCTATTCTTGCTTAGCTTGGAATTCTGGTTTGAAATCCTGTTTCCCGTGAAATCTTTCTGCATTTTTCTGCAGCTCCTTCTCTCATGACCAGATTTTCTACAGTAAAAGCAAATTCTATATTCCTTTGTCAGTCATCGATTGAACAGGGGTTTGTTAAACAGAGACTGACCTTGATTACTTAATTGGGACAATTGAAAGTTTATAATCTTTATAGATGTATTTCTCTTCTTTTTAATGGTTTTGGAACATTGTTTGGCCACTGTGCTAAGGGTGTTTGTATGTAATGCAGACCAACCTAAACCGTGCCTTTTCATTAGGCACAATTAGCCAATTTCTCATCTATGCCTTCTGAAACAGCAGAGTTAAGCAAAGGATCATTTTCGTGGTGAGAGAATGATTCAGGTGTCATGCCAGAATATTGTTTAAAAGTTTTCTTGAGCCCGTTATAATAATCCAGAATTTATTCATCTGGTCTTTGTTTATACTGCTGAATCTTTGTCCAGTCTACAGTTTTTGGGAAGAGCTCTGGGATAAATCCGAGCCATTTATGACCTAATTTCTTGCATTCAACTCAAGCCTATGGACTATGCAAATCAGAATCTGTTAAGGGGTGTTTCCTTTCCGCTTTCTCCATCCATTCCTTTGCCTTACTTTCAGAAACTAAGAGCTGTATTAATTGATACAGTCTGAAAACCTGGACTCATAGGTTCAGATGGTTAACTCAGATTCCTCAGCAAATCCCAATGGGTCTTGACTAGGACCAGGAAATTCCTTAACTAAAGCTCTAAGTTCTGCTCATGTCAAGGCTGTGTACCTAGACACTAAGGATGATTCACCTCTTCCTGTAACAGGTATATCTCCTTAAAGGGGGCTATAATTACTTCTTTTTTAAAATTTTTATTTTACTGAAATATAGTTGATTTACTATAATTACTTCTGATTTTATGTCCTCCTTTACTGGGGGAGAGGAAGCAGCAGGTGGCAGAGGTGACAGAAGAGAGAAAGAGATAGCATCTGGGTCAGGCAGTTCAGATAAAAGAGGATATGAAGGAGTAGCAAAGGGAGAGGCAGGGTTAACACTAGTGATTTTATAAAATTCCAATATCATTTCAAGCCATTTTGTTGTTGTTGGTTTTCTGCAAAGAAGTTACTTTATTATTTCCTCTTTTAGAAGCCTCTAAATACCAATCAAAATAAGCATTCCATTCAGCCTATTTAATCTTATGGCCATCTTTCTCTAGCTTCACACACACACAAAAATTAATTTTAGAATGTCAGAGGAACCTCAGTTTGGCCATTTTAGGTTGAGATCTCCTTTAGTATAGTTTCCCCAATTAACTAAGTATTTGCAAGTATAAATTCTATACGTATTGTACATGAGCCTGGCTGGGGTGTTAGTTAGAGGTTGGCAATCTGTTTCTCCTTTTTCTTTGGTTCTGAAAGCTTTTTTTCCTATTCCAGGGCTGGTGTGCCAAGATAAAAGTGCTAGTGATTGTGTGATGGGCCAACATGCTGTTTGCTAGCTTAACTCCTCTAGGTGTCGCCCTAGAGTCATTTCAGCTCTTTTAGGTGTCTCGGTTTCTCCCTCCAGCAGTCTAAAACTGACCTCGGGGCTCAGAACACTGAGTGGCCAGCTCTTATATGTAGTCCTGGGACAAGAAGTTTTTAAGTTACACGAGTGAGTTTGCCTATGGGACTGCTACATGGTATGAGGACTTGCTTCCACCACTACTGAAAGTTTCTCAGTTGCCTAAGAAAGCCACTGCTGCCCAGGAGGAGATGTTCCTTTTCTTCTTCAGAGCTGAAAGCTCTTATGTGATATTTTGACTTTTATTCCAACAAACTCAAAGTAGCCAATTCAAGGAAAAGCAGTAGGCCAGTCTCCTAGATAATCACCCAGTCCAAACCCACCCAGTGCCTTTCAACTGAGTAAAATCATACCAGTGTTTGTTGTTGTTGTTGTTGTTGTTTTTGGCTGTGCTGTGTGGCCTTCAGGATCTTAGTTTTCCCCAACAGGGATTGAACCTGTGACCCCTGAAGTGGAAGCTTGGAGTCCTAACCACTGGATCGCTAGGGAATTCCCTTTTTCTTTCTTTCTTTTTTTTGCTTGGTTTTGTTTTGTTTTTCTTTTTTTGCCAGTGTCTTTCAATTGGGGTAACCCCCATGTCTTTCAACTGAGCAAAATCTTCTGTTTTTCAAATGGGGTAACCCAGGTACCTCTTCCACAAGCTAAGTTCAAGGAAAACCTATTCCTCACAGCAAGGAGTCTATCCACCACAGAATAAAACTTAGTATCAGCAGCTAATAACGGGAGATCCAACACCCAGGAGAGACTCACCTAAATTCTCCTGGACTCACCTAGGAGACAGGTGGGCACAAGGGGCCTCTGCTGGTACCAAAGTTCCAGATCCTCATAGAGTTGGGGCAAAGGAGAGAAGTCTACTCTGGGTCCCTTCGTCATTGCCAAAACTATCTACTAAATAAAGACACACAACTTAAAAGTTGTAAGTTAAGGGGCTTCCCTGGTGGCGCAGTGGTTGAGAGTCCGCCTGCTGATGCAGGGGACACGGGTTCATGACCCGGTCCGGGAAGATCCCACATGCCGCGGAGCGGCTGGGCCCGTGAGCCATGGCCGCTGAGCCTGCGCGTCCGGAGCCTGTGCTCCGCAATGGGAGAGGCCACAACAGTGAGAGGCCCGCGCACTGCAAAAAAAAAAAAAAAAAAGTTGTAAGTTAAGTTTTATTCGGGGACCTTATTGAGGACTATAGCCCAGGAGGCAGTCTCTCAGATTGCTCTGAGGAACTGTTCCAAAGAGGATCCAGGATATATATATAGGGGTATTTTGCTGGACAAAAAAAAAAGCAAAACAAAACATGTAGTTGAAATTCAAAAGATGACTGCGAATTAGGAAGAACAGATATCTCAGGTTAATGCTTTTAGTGATTTTCTATGTACGGGAAGATGCAAGAACCTGGGTTCACTGAAGTTATTCCATATATATGTGCATGTTAAGTATCTAGGGCCAGTTCCCAAAGCACAGAATGCTTCTTATTTTTCACCATCCTGAATTCCTCTCACGGCATAATGACGGTGACTTGGTGCGTGACTGCAGTGGCTAATGGCTTGATCCTCGTAGAACAGGAATGGCAGGCAACATTCTTTGTTTACACCTCTCTCCCCAGCACCATGGGAGCCTGAAATTCAACAGCTTCACAACTACAGTAACTGTGAAAAACAGTAGTTTAGCAGCCACTGTAGGGGACAGAATGGATTTGGAGCTCTCTAAAAGCCCTATCCCTAGAGGGTTGTCACTAGTTGACTGGTCTGATAGCTCACGGAAAAGCTCTATTATCAGGACTTGTCTTCATTTGACCTATTTCAGAGTACACTCTGTGAAAACAGCTTGACATACGCAGCATTTGTCAAAAAGAAAAAAAAAATCAGTGGCACAACAAAAGAAAAAATAGGTAAGTTGGATTTAAACAAAATTAAACTTTTATGCTTCTTATGATAGCACCAATAAAATGAAAAGACAACACATGCAAAGGGAGAAAATATTGGCAAATTTGATTTCTGATAAGGGGTTTGTGTCTAGAATATGTACAGAACTCATACAATTCAATAATGAAAATAAAAATAACCCAGTCGAAAATGGAGAAAGGATTTGTACTGACATGTCTCCAAAGAAGAGATACAAATGGCCAACAGACACATGAAAAGATGCTCAACATCAATAGCCATTAGGGAAAAACTAATCAAAATCACAATGAGATACTACTTCACACCTGCTGGATTGCTATAATCAAAAACCAAGCAAAACAAAACAGAGTGGGCCGCTCATGCCCCACAGGTCTGGTGCCTCAGCGCCTTCTTGCTGGGACTTCCTCGCTGCAGGGGAGGGGCAGTGGTGGCCGGGCGTCTGCAGGGCTGAGGGCTCCTGCTCTAGCCAGCCTGGGAGGAACGGGCCCCACTAAAATGTCAGTGGATGGAAAGAAGCAAAGACTCCTCCCTCCCTCCCTGTTTATACATCTGTGATTTTCCCCATGTGGGCCTTAAATAGCGTCTCCAGGAGAGGAGATCTAACCATGTACCTCCTCAGCAAAGTCGCACCCCGGTCAGGAAATGCCTGGAGGCAGCACAGCGATTGCAGTTTCTAGTTTCCGCAGTGAAAGACCAGGGGTCCCCAATCCCGGGCGTGGACCTACACCGCTCGGCGGCCTGTTAGGAACCAGGCCACACAGCGGAAGGCGAGCGGCAGGCGAAGGAGGGAAGGTTCCTCTGCTGCTCTTCCTCGCTCCCCATTGCTCGCGTTACTGACTAAACCATCCCCGCCGTGCCCACGTCCGTGGAGAAACTGTCTTCCACAAAGCCAGTCCCTAGTGCCAAAAAGGTTGGGGACCGCTGGTGTAGATGTCCAGAGTGCGCCCCTGAAAGGGCAGAAAGAGAAGAGAGTGAAGGCCTAGAAAGATGAGAATATTGGAGCACACACGAGTTCAGTGACTTAACCAGTTCACGAAAGGAGAAGGTGGCAGTGGAGAGAAGAGTTGAACTCAGGCGGAGTCCAGAACTATAATTATCATCACAATGACACATACTGATGGCGGAGCCAACAACCAGGAGACACAATAGCAATCTTTGATGGATGCCTTGCCTTCAGCTGGATTACTGGCTGTGTTTAGATGAAGATGACTGGCAGGTGAATTTGCAGTCATAGCTCAAAAAAGTGTGTAGGCCTGAGGTAAGTCCTAGGCAACCTGGAAGTTTCTTATATGCCTGAGGATTAGTCTTTGAATGCACAACAGATTCTTACATAAAAGTGAAGGAGAACTTGAAGGGAAGATGTTCTGGAAATCTAACAAATATGAATAAAAAAAGACTGGAAATTTGTTAAATACATACATACAAAAACTACAGCAACAACAAATGGAAAATAACAAGTGTTGGCAGGGATATGGAACAACTAAAACCCTCATTTCCTGCTGGTGGGAATGTAAAATGGTGGAGTTTCTTTGGAAAACAGTTTTGATTCTCAAAAATTTAAACATATATGACTCAACAATTCCACTTCTGGGTATACCCAAGAGAATTGAAAACATACTTCCAGAAAAAAAAATGAAACTGGTACACAAAAGTTCATAGCTGCATTATTCATAACTGACAAAAAGTAGAAAAAAATGCCCATTCACTGATAAATGAATGAAAAGTGTTAATATCAATGCAGTGGAGTATTATGGCCATAAATAGGAACAGAGTTCTGATACATGCTACAACCTTGATGAACCTTGAAAACATTAAGTGAAAGAAGGGTAGATATAGCAGGGCACATATTGTACGATTCCATTTGCATGAAATATCCAGAATAGGCAAATCCATAGAGACAGAAAGTAGATTAGTGGTTACCTGGGACTGGGGGACTGGGCATATGGAGGGTTAGGAGGAAATGGATAGTCACTGGTAATAGGTATGGAATTTCTTTGGAGGGTGATGAAAATGTTTTGGAATTAGTCTTGATTGTTGTACAACTATCTAAATCATTTAGAAATCTAGTTTTTATATCATGACTGTAATAAAAAACAAGTGAATTGTAAACTTTAAAAAGATGAACTTCATTATATGTGAATTTATATCTCAATAAAGTTATTTTTAAAAAAAACCTTTATTTCCTTTTTATTGCTGAATAGTGCTTTAGAGGATATATGTACCATAGTTTGTTTAAACATTCACACATTGAAGGACATTCAGATTTATTTCCAGTTTTTGGCTATCATGAATAAAGCAATGATTGCTTGATATGAAACAATACTCATTTTTAAAATACATAACTCATTTTCATGTTGAATCCACCCAATTTCAGGGAAATTCAAGCCAAAACAATAGCAATAATAATAATAATAATCAGTTAGCACATGTATTATTTTTATTAATAAAGACTGTAATACTCCATTTTTTATTCCTTCACTTTACTAAAGCTCACATACGTTAAAAGTCAAGATTTATGATATATGCATGCTCTATATTAGAACAGCCATTCTCTGCTTTGTCCAGTATCAAGGCCCATTGTTTTATTTCTTATATGGCCTTTTCACATGCTGGAATTTTTAGTGGATTGACTTATTTACTCTTTATTTTCCGTCTCCCCCACTAGAATGTGCACTCCATTATAAGGGAGACCATGTCTCTCTTTTTCACCAGTTCCTAGCATATTACCAGACATGGAGTCAGGACACATGAAAGAAGAAATAAACGAATGTGTTTGGTGCTTATTTGCATTTATATGACAAACACCTGCATGTATAGATCGCATCATTTAGTGAGTTATCTATCTGTGAGGGAGAGCTATTATTGCAACATTTTTTTCTGGTTGCCATAGCAACCCACTGGCCTCCAAAGCTACAAGTTAATTCTGACGCACTTATTTTCCCAGAAGTCCCACAGCATTTTCAATTATGAGATAATGATGCTATTATAAATCACATTTCTCATACTATAAAGGGGCATTGTGGGGTTTTCACTTTATCTTTTATGAAAATGGCAGAGAATTACAAAGGAAACAAATCTGTTCAAACCGATAAATGCTAGGAAAAACAGAACAAAACAGTATGACACACATCTCCACTCCTAATCCTTTCCTCCATGTTCTCCACCTTTCCATAAGCATCTGTGAATTCGGTTTAGTTTTCTATCCAAGTTGTTACAGAAGTTTTGAAAGGTAAATACTACAAAATAAGCTCTAAAGAGTTCTGTTACAGCTTAAATATTTTCTCATTTTCTCCTTGTTGCTTTTTGCTTAAAATGTCATGTGAAGGTAGTAAATGATAAGAGTCTTACAAAAATTGAGTTTTGCTCTGAAAAGATCCACTGTAAGGTAATTCTCTATCCCTCTCTCCTCACATTTTAGGGACCGGAACTGAGAAAATTTTTATTAAACTGAGTTAGTCATCATAAAATGCTCATTATTTTCAGTTCAATAAGATGGGCTTTACCTGGCCCATTCAACCAGCCACAATTGTAATTTTTAAAAGGCAGAGTCTGTTTTCTAATGGTGGATACCCTAAGGGGATTTTACATGTATTTTATGCTATATTTTCTCTTCTGTAGGTTTTGGTCACATATATTGTACTAGGGAGAGTCAGGCACCACCCAGTTCCAAGTAGATTCTATAATAAATACTTCACTACACCCTTCCTCTGTGCAGTTCTAATATATAGGGTTGTAATACAAACAGCAAACAGTCTCATAACTTTATCTAAAAGAAGTGATGCTGCAATTAGCTTACCTACTGGGTTTTGACATTACAAAAGCAGTAGCTACTTCAATATATTCAGCCATCTTCAGTACTGTATGATGAGGATATTGTCAGGAGAATAAAGAGAAAGATAAGGAGGGATAATATAGAGTGTAGTGTCAAGACTGCAGATTTTGGTAACTAAACCCCTGAAGTATTTTGATTTACTATTTGTAAGAACATCATTTTAGTCTTCTAGAAATCTCCATGCCTTTTCATTTTTTAAAAAATAAGCACTGAATCCTACACAACATTTAGTTCAGATGTCAAACCTTTGAAACAACTAAACCTAGATATCTGCCTATTGAGAAAAATTGAAAATTGTCCACTCAAATGGCAGGTTTTGTCAAGAAAGGATCAGATGTCCAGCCAGAAACATCTTTCAACGATTGTTTGGTAGAGTCACCATACCCCAGGTCTAATTTTCTGCTTTAGAAGTTCGGGTATTCAGTTATTACTATACCTTGATATGGTTGGGTTTGGGTACTGAATCAGATTAACCAAACCATCAAGAATCAAATGTACAGGGGACTTCTCTGGTGGCACAGTGGTTAAGAATCTGCCTGCCAATGCAGGGGACATGGGTTTGAGCCCCGGCCTGGGAAGATCCCACATGCTGCGGAGCAACTAAGCCTGTGCGCCACAACTACTGAGCCTGCACTCTAGAGCCCGTGTGCCACAACTACTGAAGCCCGCGTGGCTAGAGGCCGTGCTCTGCAACAAAGAGAAGCCACCACAATGAGAAGCCTGTGTACCACAATGAAGAGTAGCCCCTGCTTGCCACAACTAGAGAAAGCCCGCATGCAGCAATGAAGACCCAACACAGCCAAAAGTAAATAATAAATTAATTAATTTAAAAGAAGAATCAAATGTACAAAAAACATAATACTAGTATATTAACTTATAATTAGAAAATACGGCTTTCAAATAACTAGATAGATACTGATGATTTCTGACCAGCACATATTCTTTTTTTTTTAATAGTGAATGAAGGATGTTTATTCTTTTTTAAAAATTTTTATTGGCGTATAGTTGATTTACAATGTTGTGTTACTTTCTGCTGTACAGCAAAGTGAATCAGCTATACATATACATATATCCACTCTTTTTTAGATTCTTTTCCCATATAGGACGTTACAGAGCTTTGAGTAGAATTCCCTGTGCTATCCAGAAGGTTCTTATTAGTTACCTATTTTATATACAGTCGTGTGTACATGTCAATCCCAATCTCCCAATTTATCCTTCCCCAACCCCTTACCCTCTGGTAACCATAAGTTTGTTTTCTACATCTGTAACTCTATTTCTGTTTTGTAGATAAGTTCATTTGTACCCTTTTTTAAGATTCCACGTGTAAGCAATATCACGATATTTGTCTTTCTCTGTCTGACTTACTTCACTCAGTATGACAATCTCTAGGTACATCCATGCTGCTGCAAATGACATTATTTCGTTCTTTTTATTGGCTAAGTGATATTCCATTCTATATATGTACCACATCTTTTTTTGTTTTGTTTTTTTGTACCACATCTTCTTTATCCATTCCTCTGTCCTCTGTTGATGGACATTTAGGTTGCTCTCATGTCCTGGTTATTGTAAATAATGCTGCAATGAACATTGGGGTGCATGTATCTTTTCAAATTATGGTTTCCTCCAGATATATGCCCAGGAGTGGGATACGTGGATCACATGGTACCTATATTTTTAGTTTTTTAAGGAACCTCCATACTGTTCTCCATAGTGGCCGCATCAATTTAAATTCCCACCAACAGTGTAGGAGGGTTCCCTTTTCTCTACACCCTCTCCAGCATTTATTGTTTGTAGACTTTTTGATGATGGCCATTCTGACTGGTGTGAGACGATAGCTCAATGTAGTTTTAATTTGCATTTCTCTAATAATTAGTGATGCTGAGCATCTTTTCAGGTGCTTTTTGGCCATCTGTATGTCTTCTTTGGAGAAATGTCTATTTAGTTTTCCACTCACTTTTTGACTGGGTTGTTATTTTGATATTGAGCTGCATGAGCTGTTTGTATATTTTGGAGATTAATCCCTTGTCAGTTGTTTTGTTTGCAAATATTTTCTCCCATTCTGTGGGTTGTCTCTTTGTTTTGTTTATGGTTCCCTTTGCTGTGCAAAAGCTTTTAAGTTTAATTAGGTCCCATTTGTTTATTTTTGTTTTTATTTCTATTACTCTAGGAGGTGGATTGAAAAAGATCTTGCTGCAATTTATGTCAAAGAGTGTTCTGCCTATGTTTCCCTCTAAGAGTTTTCCGGTATCCGGACTTATATTTAGGTCTTTAACCCACCAAATGGACAGTTTCTTTGGAGAGAGCTGGATCTATAATACCCATGGTGGCATGGCTAAGTCTTTCCTAGGCTTCTGTACTGGTACTACTCCCCCTTCCCTCTGGTTCCCATATACTTTCCTTTACCGTTTTTCCTTCACTTCATTTCTATAGCCACATCATTTACTAAATCAGACGAATAGTAAAGTTGTGGAGTGGGACCTACTTTGCCTCTTTAAGGTTGCATATCTTCTCTGATTATTTTCTTTGCAATTTAAGTTTTTGTGGGGTGTGTATACATATACCAATTTCCAATTTTTTGTGTGTTTTGGGGGTGGAGGAACCTGTGTGTTTTTTTGGCCTCCATGCACTACTAAAAGTCTTTAACCTATCATCAGCATATCATTAACCATGTATCAGTGATTTGGTCATCTTAGTATTATTAATTTTTGTGAAATGTTACTATGCAGAGGGCACAGGGAAGGGCATCTTTTATGATTGTGTATATGATGAATTTCATAAATTTGGAGATGGATCAACTATGTGATTTTAGGTATAAGTTTACTGAAATATTGAACATAATCCATCCTGTTTTTCCCATGGTTGGAATATATAAATATTGAAGGATTAATTACTATGTTCAGCTCAATTTAAAGTGGAAAACCTAAAACACAATCTTGGTAGAAAAGTGTAAAGCAAAATTATTCTTTGTGTAGTAATGCAGTAATTGTACAAATTTGTGCAAAATTTATCTTCAGATATTTAGTCTCATTAAATGAAATAATATATGAGAGCTTATGATAAAATGTTTAATATGAAGTCGATGATCAAAAATATTAATGCCTCATAATATTATGGAGAAAATTTTCAACATAAAATAACAGGTATCAGTCATACCAACAACCAAGAAAATCACAACTTGAATAAGAAAAGACAATCGACTGATTCACCACAGATAAAACAGGTGTTAGAATTATCTCAGAGTTTAAAGCAGGCATCTAAAAAATGCTCTAATAACGTGTTATAAATTCTCTTGAAATAACTGAATATCAGAAAATATCAGTAAAGGAAATGAAGTTATTTTTTAAAAGTGCAAATTATAGAGTTGGAAAACATCATAGCTACTCTACTGGATGGGCCAAATAGTAGAGTGAAGATGACAAAGGATAGAATCAGTGTCCTTCAGGACATGTCAATAGAATTTATCCAATCTGAAAAACAGAGAGGAAAATAGACTAGGAAAAAAATGAACAGGGCCTCAAGGACCTGTGGGACAATAACAAAATATCTAACATTTGTATCATGAAAGTCCCATGAGGAGAGGAAGAGAATGGAACTGAAAGAATATTGGAAGAAATAATTGCTGAAAACTTCCCAAATTTGTTAAAAGACACAAACCTACAGATTCAAGAATCTGAGCAAACCCCAAATAATAAAAACCGAAAGAAATCCCTTCTAAGATACACCATAATTAAGCTTTTTGAAACCAAAGACACAGAAAAAACCTTGAAAGAAGCCAGAGGAAAGTGACAAATTACCTGTAGGACAACATCAATTTGAATAACAGAAGATATCTCATCTAAAACCAGGGCGAGCAGAAGGGAGTGGCACAAAATTTGTGTGTGTGTGTGTGTGTGTGTGGTTTTTGTTTTTTGGGTATTTTTTTTCGGAGGGGATGTAAGTAACAGAAATTTATTTTCTCAAGGTGCCAGCAAAATTCGTTTCTGGTGATACCCCTCTCCTTGGCTTGGAGATGGTGACCTTCTGTGTCCTCACACGGTCTTTCTTCTCTTCTGCTGTCTCTTCCTCTTCTTTTTGTTTTTAAATTGAAGTATAACTGACCTACAACACTGTTAGTTCCAGATGCACAGCATAGTGATTCAATATTTGTATAAATCACAAAATGATCACCATGATAAGTCTAGTTATTATCTGTCATCATACAAAGTTATTACAATATTATTGATCATATTCCCTATGCTTTACATTTCATCCCCATTACTCACTTATTTCATGACTTCTCTATCTCTTCCCTTTGAGCCTATGTGTGTCCTTACATCAGAAGAGTCTCTTATAGGCAGTATATAATTGGTTCTTATTTAGTTTTGTTTTGATCCTTTTGACTGGTGACTTCAATCCATTTACATTTAGAGTAATTGTTGATACCTAAGGATTTACTGATGCCATCTTATTAATTGCTTTTTGGGCCTTTTGTAATTCCATTGTTTCTTCCTCCCCTTGTTTTTGCCTATCTTTGTAAATTGGTGATTTTCCATGGTGGCATGCTCCGTTTCCTCTTTATCTTTTGTGAATCCACTCTAGGTTTTTGCTTTGTGGTTATCATAAGACTTCCATAAAACTTCTGATAGGTAAAACGGTCTATTTTAAGCTGATAGAAAATTAAATTCAATCACATATAAAAGCTCCACACTTTTGCCCTGGCCTTTTATATTTTTGATGTTATACTTTACCACTTTTTTCAATTGTATATCCATTAACAAATATAGTAGCTATAGTTGTTTTATTACTCTGTTCCTTTAACCTTTATACTATAGTTAAGGGGTTAATACACCATCCTATTACAGAATTAGAGTTTTCTAAATATGATTGTATATATACCCTTACCAGTGTGTTAGATACTTTTGTATGTTTTCATTTCACTAATTAGCATCTTTTCCTTTCTGCTTGAAGTACTCCATGTAGCATCAACTGCAAGGCAGGTCTGGTGGTGGTGAAGTCCCTCAGTTTTTGTATGTCCAGGAAAGTCTTTACTTCTCTTTCATAACTTTGATGGATAGAGTATTCTTGGCTGGCATTTTTTTTCCATCAATATTTTGAATATGTCATTCCACTCTCTCTTGGCCTATACAATTTTTCCTGAGAAATCTGCTGACTGACTAATGGGGTTCATTTTTAGGTTATGATCTTTTTTATCCTGGTTTCTTTTTAGAATTCTGTCACTATCTTTGATTTTTGACAGTTTCATTATAATGTGTCTTGGAGAAGGTTGTTTTGCATTGAGATGATAGGATGATCTCATGAACTTGGGTGTCCAATTCTCTACCCAGGATTGAGACATTCTCAGCTATTATTTCTTTAAATAAACTTTCTGACCACTTCTCCCACTCTTCTCCTTCCAGAACCCTAATTATTCTAATATTTGTACATTTGATGGCATCCCATATATCACATAGGCTTTCTTTGGTCTTTTTCATTCTTTATTCTTTGTTTTCCACTGATTGTCTTGTTTCAAAGTTCCTGTCCTCTAGATCATTTATTCTGCTTTTCATTTGGTCTACTCTGCTGTGGATACTCTCTGTTGCATTTTTTGCTTTATTAATTTGTTGGGGTTTTTTTCAGCTCCAGGATTTTTGTTTGGTTCTTTTTTATTATTTATATTTCTGTTAAATATCTCATTTTGTTCATGTATTATTTTACTCATTTCATTGAACTGTCTACTTGTGTTTTCTTTTAGCCCCTTGCATTTCCTCAAAACAGCTGCTTTGAATTCTTTGTCAGCTAGATCACAAAATTCTGTGCCTTTGAGTTTGGTTATTGGAGGATTGTTATCTTTTTTCCATGACATGTTTCCTTGATTCTTCATGTTCCTTGTAGTTTTGCATTGCTGCTTTCTCATTTGAAGTAGCAGAAAGCTCTTCAAATCTTTACTAGTTGCCTTCAGGTGGGATATACTGTTTGTTGGCCCTGTTATATCAGAGATTTTCTCTGACCTTGTACGGACACACCTGCTATGTGCTTCTTGCTCTCTCTCATGATAGGACTCTTAGGCCTTTTTTGTCTTCTTCCATTTTTTGTTTTCTGCCTCACCACATAGCTTGAAGGATCTTAGTTCCCCGACCAGGGATTGAACCCCAGCCCACGGCAGTGAAAGCCTGGAGTCCTAACCACTGGACCGCCATTCTCCCGGTATTTATAACTCACCAGGCTGGCTGCTGAAAACTTCTCTTTTGTTTTCTAGAAAGTGGAGCTACAGCTCAAGTGTGTGGTTTCTCTCTTGCCCACAGACCCTGGTCTATTTTTTGGACAACGACTCTGCCAGACAGAGCTCACTCTCACTGCTGCATTCAGAAGTGCACACAAGCAGCCAGCCACAGACTTGGGGGAGGTGTGGGTTTAGCACACAGGGCATTGGTGGTGCCCTTGGGCCTAGTGGGGGAATCCTAGGGTGAGGTACTCCCAGAGGGTCTTGGGTGGAATTCCTAGAGAAATCCTGGGTGCAGTCATCAGGAACTGTGTTCCTTTAATGCCTTTTGATATTCTTTATCTTTCCTGATCTCCCTCCCCCCAGTTACGGACACCCCACCTCAGTACTCTGCGTGCTACTGGAGAGAACCGGGTTTCTCCAGCAGCATACCATACATCTGGAGAAGCTGAACACTCAAACACCACTTTTTTCTCTCTGCATGGGAGGGGTCGCTGCTGGCTAGTTCTGCAGTGTTACCTGGGGGGAGTGGTGGCACTGGCAAAGTTCCTCTCACCATCTCCTATGTGTCCAAACTCGCATGTGTTTATATTTTTTTGTTGCAACTATGTGCTGGAATCTCCCTTTGGGAAGGTTCACTTCTACAAAGTCTCTGTTGTCGCTGGGTTTCTGCCCAAGTCAGCACTCTCTAGGTTTTCCCAACTGCAGCCTAGAAGCGGTTAAGCAGGTTCTCCGACTCTTGCTGTTTCTGCAGCTCATACTGAGGACTGTCTGCCTATCACCAGAGGCACAGGTGAGCAAGACTCCCACCATGTCCCTTGGCAGATGGTCCGGGATCCCTCAATTTGCAGAGGAACTTTTGTTAATGGATGGATGTTTAACTAGTTGTTAAAAAGGACAAACAAGAGAGATGTCTTTCACCACCGTGAGGCTGATGTCACTCCCCATATAAACTTTAGAATCAGTTTGTTGTTATCCATAAAATAACTTTCCAGGATATTGATTGGAACTGCTTGAATCTATAGAGCAAATTGGGAAGAAGCATTGTTACTTTTATTTTAAAAGAGTATTTACAAATTATGAAGAATTTGAGTCACTGAATAACAGTGAGCAGCTCCAGGATACAGATTATAAGGTTCTTTAGGAGTTGAATGAATTCTATACAGTATAAACTATAAACCAATATTTAAAGTATTGTCTCAGCTCTACTTCTTTTTTTTTTTGCGGTACGCGAGTCTGTCACTGTTGTGGCCTCTCCCGTTGCGGAGCACAGGCTCCGGACGCGCAGGCTCAGCGGCCACGGCTCACGGGCCCAGCTGCTCCGCGGCATGTGGCAGCTTCCCGGACCGGGGCATGAACCCGTGTCCCCTGCATTGGCAGGCAGACTCTCAACCACTGCGCCACCAGGGAAGCCCTCTACTTCTTTTAAAAAAAATTTTTATTGGCGTAGAGTTGATTTACAATGTTGAGTTACTTTCTGCTGTACAGCAAAGTGAATCAGTTATCCATATACATATATCCACTCTTTTTTAGATTCTTTTCTCTTATAGGTCCTTGCAGAGTATTGAGTAGAGTTCCCTGCGCTATACAGTAGGTCCTTATTAGTTATTTATTTTATATATAGCAGTGTGTACATGTCAATCCCAACCTCCCAATTTATCCCTCCCCCCCTTCCCGCCCACCCCCCCGTAACCATAAGATTGTTTCCTACATCTGTAACTCTATTTCTGTTTTGTAAATAAGTTCATTTGTACTGTTCTTTTTAGATTCCACATATAAGTGATATCATACGATATTTGTCCTTCTCTGTCTGACTTACTTCACTCAGTATCACAATCTCTAGGTCCATCCATGTTGCTACAAATGGCCCAGCTCTACTTCTCTGCTTCACTTCTTATTCTTGTTTTTCTTTGGCTTAACTGAATAAGCATCAACGGATGATCTAATAAGAGTAGTCTACTGTGTAGTTTTATGGAAATGACAGTGATACATAAAACACAGTCCTTACCCTCAGTAGCTTCCAGTTGAGTTCCTATGAAAATAATTAACTATACAACTATGTGGCATGATGGATGTAGCAACTGTTCTGGGGAATGTTTTGGAGTGAGTAAGACAAAGTTTATTATTTGAGGCATTTCTCAGAGAGGAAATATGTGCCAGAGAAGACTAGCTGAGACTATTTTAAGCCTAGTGGAATTATGTGGCTGAGAGATATTTTCATTAACTTTTTATTTTGATAAATTTCATGCACACGGAAAAGCTTAAAGAGTATTTCAATGAACATTATATATGCCACACGTAGGTTTAATGATTATTAAAATTTTGCTACATCTGCCTTCTTTCTTTCCCCTTTCTCTCTCACATATGTACCTGTGTATATATATGCCTATATGTGTGTTTGTGTGTTTGTTTGTTTTGTCCAATTTGGCATCCAACTAGGATTCAAACATTCCATTTGGTTGCATGCTTTAATTTTCTAAATTAATCCCTCTTTTTTCCATATGACATTGATTTATTATATTTATTTTTATTTTTTAATTGAAGTATAGTTGATTTACAGTGTTGTGTTAATTACTGCTGTACAGCAAAGTGATTCAGTTTTATATATATATACATTCTTTGTTTATATATATTCTTTTCCATTATGTTTTATCATAGGACATGTTTTTTATCCATTCTATATATAATAGCTGACATCTGCTAACCCCAGCCTCCCACTCCATCCCTCCCCCAACACCCTCTCCCTTGGCAACCACAAGTCTGTTCTCTATGTCCGTGATTCTGTTTCTGTTTCAAAGATAGGTTCATTTGTGTCATATTTTAGATTCCACATATAAGTGATATCATATGGTATTTGCCTTTCTCTTTCTGATGTACTTCACATAGTATGATAATCTCTAGTTGCATCCACGTTGCTGCAAAGGGCATTTTTTCATTGTTTTTTTTATGGCTGAGTAGTGTTCCATCATATATAGACACCACATCTTCTTTATCCATTCATCTGTCGATGGACATTTAGGTTGTTTCCATACCTTGGCTATTGTGAATAGTGCTGCTATGAACATAGGGGTGCATGTATCTTTTTGAATTATAGTTTTGTCCGGATATTACCCAGGAGTGGGATTGCTGGATCATATGGTAATTCTATTTTTAGTTTTCTGAGGAACCTTTATACTGTTTTCCGAGGAACCTTTATACTGTTTTCCAAGTGGCTACACCAACTTACATTCCCACTAACAGTGTAGCAGGGTTCCCTTTTCTCCACATCCTCTCCAGCATTTATTTGTAGACTTTTTAATAATGGCCATTCTGAGTGATGTGAGGTGGTACCTCATTGTAGTTTTGATTCGTAGTTCTCTATGACATTGATTTTTGAACAATCCAGCAAAGTTGTTTTGTAGAACAATTTACATTCTGGATTTGTCTGGCTGCTTCCGCATAGTGTTGGTAACTGTATGTTTAATTTTGTGTGTCAACTTGAGTGGATCACAAGGTGCCTGGACATTTGGCCTGGATATTTTTTCTGGGTGTGTCTGTGAGGATGTTTCTAGAGGAGATTAGCATTTGAATTGATAGACAGTAAAGCACATTGCCCACCCCACTATAGGTGGGAATCATCCAATCCATTGAAGGCCAGAATAGAACAAAAGGGCAAAGGAAGAGAGAATTCACTCTCTCTGCCTGAATGAATTGAGACATCAGTCCTCTCCCACCCTCTGGCTGGTATTTGTACCATCAGTGCTTCTTTCTCAAGCCTTCGAACTCAGACTTGAACTACACCACTAGCTTTTCTGGCTGTTTAGCTTACAGATAGCAGATCATGGGCCTTCTCAGCCTCTATACTCATATAAGCCAACTCCTTGTAATAAATCTATCTATCTATCTATCTATCTATCTATTCTTCTAACAAAGGGTATGACAGTGGCAGTGGGACGTCTCTTCCAAGATCAGGTTATGGAAAAAACTGTGACGTGGGCTCCATCTCTCTCTCTCTCCTTCTCTCTCTGTCTCTCCTTTCATGCTGGGATAGTGTGGTATGGGGAGAATCTGAGGCCCTCATTCCAACAATATTTAAGAAACTGAAGCCTGATAACAATTTTGTGAAAGAGCTTGTGAACAGGTTCTGCAATGCAAGTAGAGTTTCGAGATGACTGCACCCCTGGCCTACAGCTGTTGCAACCTCATGAGAAACAGCGAGCCAGGAAAACCCACCTAAATCTGTCCTGCATTTCTGGTTGGCAGAAACTTCAGGGTAATAAATGTTGCTTTTTTTTTTTTTTTTTTTTTTGCGGTACGCGGGCCTCTCACTGCTGTGGCCTCTCCCGTTGCGGAGCACAGGCTCCGGACGCGCAGGCTCAGCGGCCATGGCTCACGGGCCCAGCTGCTCCGCAGCATGTGGGATCTTCCCGGACCGGGGCATGAACCCGTGTCCCCTGCATCGGCAGGCGGACTCTCAACCACTGCACCACCAGGGAAGCCCCAGTGTTGCTTACTTTAAAGATGCTGAACTTGAGTGTTACTTGTTTTCCAACAATAAGTATTTACCCAAAACTTTTCATCTCATGGTTTTAGCATCCACTAACAATCACTGCCTGACTCTATGTTTACTAGTTGCTATTCTTCTGTAAAGAAAGCTTTCTTTTATTTTTATTTTTTTCTGAGTTGAAAGATAATTACATCTTATTTGAATCAATAGTGTTATTTCCACTTCGAAAGCAAGATGGCAGATTAGGAGGTTCCAGGTTTTGATCCCCCTCACAGAAAGACCAATAAGCAACTATTCACAGACACAACTATTCTTGGGTGGGGAATTCCCTGGAGGTCCAGTGGTTAGGACTCCATGCTTTCACTGCGAGGGCCAGGGTTCGGCCAAAAAAAAAAAAAAGTACACCTGTGTGAAAATCCTAGAACCCAGGGTTGAGGGTGAAGCAGCCCTTGAACAACAAAACTGAGAAAAGCCACATTAAGTGGGTAAGAGGAGTGGTTTCACTTTGACCATGTGCCTGCCCCTCCCCCAGGCTGGCACAGTGCCACACAGACAGCGTTCCCCTGCACCTACAGTTTCTCCAGCGGGGAAAAGAGAGCCCGAGGTTGACATCCTGCGTGGCCAGTATCCTGGAGTGCTTCCCCAGGGGCACGCTTCTGTCTCATCTCGTAGGAAACACTGGGTGAATCAGCAGGGCTACACCAAATGGGGTCAGCTAGAAACAAAGTAGGAGGACGGCTCTCAGCAACCAGTGCAGGGATCATGCTGCAGGTGTTCCTGCTGGTGAGGGCGGCCAATCAGAGCGCCCAGCCAGTGACTCCCTCCACCCACGCATCTGAGCTAGTTGCTCCCCATCTGGCCAGGGAGCACAATCAGCAGCTCTATTCCAGTTTGGGTACACAACCAGCAGTCCAGCCAGGCCATGGAGCTCATTCTACCGCCCCAAGGGCACAGGGAGCCAAGCTAGGAGGCTTGCCCAAACGCAGAGCGTGCTGTCTCTCCCCACCCACCCGGAGGAGCCCGTGTAAGGCGCCTGCACAGTAACCCTGTCAATCTGTAGAGCCTAGCCTTCAGCCCCGTGTGAATTGCAGCCTATGGCCCCTCCTGTTTGTTGAGCATAGCCTGCAGCCGAACCTGGACAGAAAGCCCCCTTAGTTACCCTGCCCAACTGTGGAGCAGAGCCTACAGACTCCCCACCAGGGAGCCCAGATGGTAACATTGTCTGACTGCAGAACAGAGCCCGCCCCCCAACATTAGAGCACAGGCAACAGCCCTGCCCAGTAGAGACCCCATAGCAAGCCCTGCTTGCCTGTGGGTGCTACCAGCTGACACATGCAGAACCCCAGACTGGGCTGTCTGGAGAAGGGTTTCTCTGCCAAAGTAAATCCGTAGGCTCTGGGAAAGGAGAACTCTTCCTCAAGTATGCAGAGAGCAATGCAAGGATTCAAGAATCACAAGTAATCAGGTAAACATGACACTATCAAAGGAAACTAATAAAGCTCCACTCACCCTAAAATATTTAGAGTTATGAATTGAATAACAAAGAATTCAGAATAAACTCTTAAAGAAATTCAGTAAATTAGGAAAAAAAACACAGAGATAACGAAACAAAAATAGGAAAACAGTACATGAACAAAATGAGAAGTTCAGCAAAGAAATAGAAATCATTAAAGAAAAAATATCAGAAATCCTGGAACTCAAGAATGCAATGACTGCACTGAAATATTCAATAGAGAGTTTCAACAGTCAGATGAAAGAATCAGTGAACTTGAAGATAAGTCTTCTGAAATTTTCCAGTCAGAGGATCAAGAAGAAGAAAAGAAAAAGAGTGAAGAAAGCATACAGGACTTATGCAATACCATCAAAGGAAGCATCACTGACATCATGGGAATTCCAGAAAGAGAAGAGAGAGAGAAAAAGGGAAAATAAAATTAGTATAAGTATCTCTTCTGACCACAACAATATGAAACTAGAAATCAATAACAGGAGGTAAATTGGAAAATTCACAAATATGTGGAAATGAAACAATACACTCCTGAACAAATATGGGTCAAAGAAGAAATCAAAAGCAAAATTCAAAAAGTTTTAAAGACAAACAAAAATAGATATGCAACAAACCAAAACATATGGGATGAAGTGAAGTAGTTCTTTTTTTTTTTTGGCTGTGGCATGTGGCTTGCAGAATCTCAGTTCACCGACCAGGAGTTGAACCCGGGCCATGGCAAAGTGCCGAATCCTAATCACTAAATCACCAGGGAACTTCTGAAAGTAATTCTAACAGGGAGGTTTTTAGTGATAAATGTCTAAATTAAGAAAAAAGAACTATCTTGCATAAACAACCTAAAGTTGAACTATACCTCAAGGAACTAAAGAAAGACCAAACTAAACTGAAAGGTATGAGAAGAAAGGAAATAAGCAAGATTAGAATAGAAATAAATGATAGAAACTAGAAAAACAGACACCATAATGAAGTGGCAGTTATCTCTGGGATGCAAGTTTGACTTAACATACACAAATCAATAAATGTGATACAGCACATTAACAAAATGAAGGATTAAAATCATATGATCATCTCAATCAATATGGAAAAATACTTGATAAAATTCAAATGACCCGATTAAACAATGGGCAAGGACCTGAATAGACATTTTTCCAAAGAAGACATACAAATGGCCAACAGGTGTGCAAAAAGGTGTTCAACATCACTAATCATCAGGGAAATGCAAATCAAAATCACAATTAGGGCTTCCCTGGTGGCGCAGTGGTTGAGAGTTCGCCTGCCGATGCAGGGGACACGGGTTTGTGCCCCAGTCCGGGAAGATCCCACATGCCGCGGAGCGGCTGGGCCCATGAGCCATGGCCCCTGAGCCTGCGCATCCGGAGCCTGTGCTCCACAGCAGGAGAGGCCACAACAGTGAGAGGCCCGCGTACCGCAAAAAAAAAAAAAAAAAAAAAAAAAAAAAAAAAAAAAAAAAAATCACAATTAGCTATCACCTCACACTTGTTGGAATGTCATTAAGAAAATGAGAGATAACAAGTGTTGAGGAGGATGTGGAGAAAAAGAGAACCCTTGAGCACTGTTGTTTGGAATTTAAATTGGTAGGGCTAATATGGAAAATTGTATGGAGGTTCCTCTAAAAGTTAAAAATAGAGCTACCATGTGATCCAGAAATCCCACTTCTGGGTACAGATCCAAAGGAAATCAAGTCAGTATTTTGAAGAGATATCTGCACTCCTATGTTCACTGCAGCATTATTCACAATAGCTAAGAAACAGAAATAACCTAAATGTCCATCGATGGATGAATAGATAAAGTAAATGTGGCATATATAGGGAGAATGGAATGTTAGCCACGAAAAAGAAGGAAATCCTGCCATCTGCAACAACAGGGATGAATCTGGAGGACATTCTGCTAAGTGAAATAAGCCAGACACAGAAAGACATATACTGTATGATCTCACTTATATATGGAATGTAAAAATCTCAAACTCATAAAACCAGAGAGTAGTATACTGGTGGTTGCCAGTGGCTGAGGGTGGAGAAAATAGGGAGGGATTGGTGAAATGGTACAAAATTTCAGTCGTAAGATGAATAAGCTCTGGGGATCTAATGTACAGCATGGTGACTATAGTTAATAATAATGTACTGTATACTTGAAATCTGCTAAGAATAGATCTGAAGTGTCCTCACCATAAAAGATGTAAAAAGGTAACTATGTGAAGTGTTGGATGTATTAACTCACTTGATTGTGGTAATCATTACACAAAATATATTAAATCATCATGTTATACACCTTAAAAATCGTGTTGTATGACCTTAGCATATATATAATTTTTATTTGTCAATCATACCTCAATAAAGCTGGGGGTGGGGGAGAAGTGTGTTGTTTAATCTTCATGCATTTTGAGATTTTCCAGTTATTTTTCTGTTATTGATTTCTAGTAATTCCACTGTGGTGTGAGAGCATATTTTATATGATTTCTTTTTTTTTTTCCCCGTCATGCTTCATGTCTTGCAGGATCTTAGTTCCCCGACCAGGGATGGAACCTGGACCCCCAGCAGTGGTGTCTGACATTAAGTTGGAGAAATTCTAGGTCATTATTGTTTCACTTTTTAAAAAATTTCTTTCTCTCTCCTTTCCTTCTAGTATTCCCCCTGTGTATATGTGACACCTTTTGTAGTTGTCCCACAGTCCTTGGAGGTTCTGTTCCAGTTTTTTTTTTTCTAGTCTTTGTTCTCTTTGCTTTTTATTTTTATTTATTTATTAATAGATTTATTTATTTTTATTTACTTATTTTTGGCTGCATTGGGTCTTTGTTGCTGCTTGCGGGCTTTCTCTAGTTGTGGTGAGTGGGGGCTATTCTTCGTCGTGGTGCGCGGGCTTCTCATTGCACTGGCTTCTCTTGTTGTGGAGCATGTGCTCTAGGCACGTGGGCTCCAGTAGTTGTGGAATGCAGGCTCAGTAGTTGTGGCTTGAGGGCTCTAGAGCACAGGCTCAGTAGTTGTAGCGCACGGGCTTAGTTGCTCCACGGCATGTGGGATCTTCCCAGACCAGGGATCAAACCCGTGTCCCCTGCATTGGCAGGCGGATTCTTAACCACTGCACCACCAGGGAAGTCCCTCTTTGCTTTTTAGTTTTTGGTTTTGCTTGATATATCCTCAAGCTCAGTGATTCTTTCCTCAGCTGTGTCCAGTCTACTAAGAAGCCCATAAAGGCCTTCTGCGTTTCTCTTACGGTGTATTTGACCTCTATCATTTCTTTACGTTTTTATGCTTCATTAAGGTTTTTTCTTGAGGTTTTATCTTGTTCTTTTGTTTGGAAAACATTCCTCTGTCTCTTCATTTTGCTTGACGCTCTGTGTTGGCTTCTACGCACTGGATGAAGCAGTTACCTCTCCCACTCTTGCAGCGTTGGCCTTGTGTAGGAGATGAGCTTTATTGTTCTAGCTGGGGCTCTTCACTGTCTCAAACCTTTGTGAGCCAAGCAGTTTATTTTACCTTTAACTCCCCATCATTGAGGCTGTACCAAGACCAGTCAGTGCCAAAGGAGGGGAGTCAGGCTGATTAGAAGCCAGACCCTCAGGCAGCAGCTTTTACAGAATGCAAACATACACAGCATAAGCCCCACTGGCTACCAGAGCCAGGGAACCTGGAGGCGTCCTCGGGGTAGCAGTCACAAAAATCAGGGCTCCAGACAGTGTATTAGTTCCTTTCTAGGAGATACCCGTGAGCTGTGGCGAGGCAGAGGGACAGTATAAGATGGCGTCCCCTGGCCTTTATTCCTTGAGCCCCTCCGTAGCCTCTAGATGCATGCCAGTTGTAAAGCCTGCTCCTAAGCCAAAGCTCCAGGACAAACGCGTAGGCCTCTTTCACAGAAAGCCCGGGGGAGTGTTTCAGTCAGCTGTTTGGGCAGTGCCCTGGCGTGGTAGCCTGCCAAGAACTGTCTGTGGGATTGTTGCAGTCCTGCGCACGTGCAGGAGTGCAAGCCGCCCGGCCACCAGAGCCAAGGAATCAAGCTGCCAAAACCAGGGCACCAGATGTAAACAACGGGGCACCAGATACGTATAAGAGCTCCTCTCCCAGAGATGCTGGCACACTGGAGCAGGGCAGAGGTAAAGCGTGAAGACAGCATCGTCCTCGAGGTCTCAGGAAAGGTCTAAGGTCAGCCTTAGATGTGTCATTAATCAGAAGCCTGCCCCTCAGGCTGTGGCTATAATGATAAGGCGATAGGCCTCTCCCACTTTCTGTGGGAAAGACAGACCTCCTGGGTCTGTTGCCTCCTGCCGTGCCCCAGGGGTGGTAGGAGTTGATAAACTCTTTCTCTTTGGTTCCAGTTGTAGGATTCCTGGAGCATAAACCCCACTGGCCAGCAGAACCAGGGGCTCCTGGCAGCAGCCACAAAAGTCAGGGCACCTGACGAGGGTATAAGCTCTTTATGGGAAGATACCAGTGAGCTAGAGCAAGACAGAGGGAGAAGGCAAAGATTGCATCCATGGGTCCATTCCCTGAAAGCACCTCCACAGGCCCACATAAGTGAGCCAAAGCAGAAGCCTGTCCCTTAGGGCAAAGATCCTGATGAAGGAAAAGGGGGACTTCCCTGCTGGAGCAGTGGTTAAGAATCTGCCTGCCAAGGCAGGGGACACAGGTTTTATCCCTGATCCGGGAAGATCCCACAGGCTGCAGAGCAACTAAGCCTGTGTGCCACAACTACTGAGCCTGCAAGCCACAACTACTGAGCCCGCGTGCCACAACTACTGAAGCCCGCACGCCTAGAGCCCATGCTCCGCGACAAGAGAATCCACCACAGTGAGAAGCCTGCGCACCGCAACAAAGAGTAGACCCCGCTCGCTGCAACTAGAGAAAGCCCACATGCAGCAACGAAGACCCAACGCAGCCAAAAATAAATAAATAAATAAATAAAATTTTTTTTAAAAAAAGAAGAAGGAAACAGGCCTCTTTCTCAGAAAGCCTGGGGAAGCGTTTCAGCCCGCTATCTGTGCAGTGCCCTGGGGTGATACCCTGCCAATAACTGTCTCTCTGTGGGACCCAGGAGCGCAAGCTCCTCTGGCTTCCAGAGCCAGGTTATCAAGGGGCATCCCCTGGGTGGCAGCTGTAGAAACCAGGTCACCAGACATACAAACTGGGGCACTGGACATGTGTAGAAGTTCTTCCCCTTTGGGAGACATTGGTGCTCTGGAGAGCAGCAGAGAGGGTGGTGATGCACCCACTGGCTGGAGCAAGGCGGGGCAGGGGGGTGGGTAGTGCAAAGATGGTACCCACCAAAAGGAGAAAAAAGGGAAAAAAAGCAAAAAAAAAAAAAAAAAAAAAAAAAGGAAGGAAAGAAGGAAGGAGGGGAGAAAAAGAAAGAAAGAAAAGAAAGAAAAAAAGAAATGAAAGTTAAAAAAAAGAGGGAGAGCAGGAAGATTGCACCCGCCAGCCTCCATCCCCAGGGAGTTTCCCAGCAGGCCTCCACCCCTCAGACCAACACTGTTAAAAGTAGCAAGTGGGCTTCCCTGGTGGCGCAGTGGTTGAGAGTCCGCCTGCTGATGCAGGGGACACAGGTTCGTGCCCCGGTCCGGGAAGATCCCACATGCCGCGGAGCGGCTAGACCCTTGAGCCATGGCCGCTGAGCCTGCGCGTCCGGAGCCTGTGCCCCGCAACGGGAGAGGCCACAGCAGTAAGAGGCCCGCGTACCGCAAAAAAAAAAAAAAAAAAGTAGCAAGTGAGTCCTTTTTCACAGAAAACCTGGGCACTTTTCAAAGGGCTGCTTCTTTGCTGGGCCCTGGCACCCATGGGTCTGTGCACCAGCCCTCAGTTTGCTACAGCCCATGAGTCTCCTGTGTGCAGGCTCTGCTGGCCTTCTAAGCCAGGTATTTGGGGGCTTGTCTCTTGGGTGCAGGTCTTAAAGGTTGGGGTGCCCAGTATGGGGTATAGACCCTTCACTCCTCAGTGAGACGATTTGGGTTTTGAGTTCCCTCCTGTTGCAGATCCCTGCACTGTGGGTGGGGGATTTATGGTGAGATTCTGCCTCAGCCTTTCCCACCTGTTTCCATGTGGCTTCCCTCTCGTTTACCAGGTGTGAAAGAAGGGCTGCTCTGCCAGTTTTTAGCTTTCTTTCAGAGGAAACTGTTCCACAGAAATTCGGTGTGTCCATGGGAGGAGGTGAGTTCAGGATTTTCCTATGTCACCGTCTTGAACCACCGTCTTGAACCTCTATCATTGCTTTTTGGTTTTTTTCTTAGGGTTTCCATCTCTCTGCTTACATTGCCCATCAGTTCCTGCATCCTGTCTATTGCATCCTTAGAACGCTTAGCATATTATTTATAGTTGTTTTCCATTCCTGGTCTGATAATTCCAACATTCCTGCCATGTCTGGTTCTGATGCTTGCTCTGTCGTCTCTTCAAATTGTGGTTTTGTGGGCGGTGGAGCTGAGGTCAGCATCAAATTTGAAATATTTAAAGTGGATACAGAACCGTTTCAGCAACGCAGACCATTAAGTGTGTTGTTGTCGGCGATGGTGCTGTTGGTAAAACATGTCTCCTGATATCCTACACAACAAACAAATTTCCATCTGAGTATGTACCGACTGTTTTTTTTTTTTTAAATTTTTTTTGCCACACCACACATAGTATGCAGGGATCTTAGTTCCCCAGCCAGTGATGGAACCCGTGGAAGCATGGAGTCTTAACTACTGGACCGCCAGGGGAGTCCCTGTATGGAGTGTTTTTGACAACTGTGCAGTCACAGTTATGATTGGTGGAGAGCCATATACTCTTGGACTTTTTTTTTTTTTTTTTTTTGCTGTACGCGGGCCTCTCACTGTTGTGGCCTCTCCCGTTGCGGAGCACAGGCTCCGGACGCACAGGCTCAGTGGCCGTGGCTCACGAGCCCAGCCGCTCCGCGGCATGTGGGATCTTCCCGGACTAGGGCACGGACCCGTGTCCCCTGCATCGGCAGGCGGACTCTCAACCACTGCGCCACCAGGGAAGCCCTACTCTTGGACTTTTTGATACTGCAGGGCAAGAGGATTATGACACATTATGACCTCTGAGTTATCCACAAAGAGATGTATTTCTAGTCTGTTTTTCAGTGGCCTCTCCATCCTCATTCAAAATGTGAAAGAAAAGTGGGTGCCTGAGATAACTTACCACGGTCCAAAGACTCCTTTCATGCTTATTGGGACCCAAATTGATCTCAGAGATGACCCTTCCACTATTGAGAAACTTGCCAAGAATAAACAGAATCCTGTCACTCCAGAGGCTGCTGAAAAACTGGCCAGTGACCTGAAGGCTGTCAAATATGTGGCGTGTTCTGCACTCACACAGGAAGGCCTAAAGAATGTATTTAACAAAAAGCAATATTGGCTTCCCTGGAGCCTCCAGAACTGAAGAGCTGCAGGTGTGTGCTGCTGTGAACGTCTCTCCAGAGGCCTTTCTGCACAGCTGGTGTCGGCATCATACTAAAAGCAATGTTTAAATCAAACAATCTTAAAAATTAAGGGGGGCTTCCCTGGTGGCGCAGTGGTTGAGAGTCCGTCTGCCGATGCAGGGGACACGGGTTCGTGCCCTGGTCCGGGAAGATCCCACGTGCTGCAGAGCGGCTGGGCCCGTGAGCCATGGCCGCTGAGCCTGTGCGTCCGGAGCCTGTGCTCCGCAGCGGGAGAGGCTACAACAGTGAGAGGCCTGTGTACCACAAAAAAAAAAAAAAAAAAAATTAAGATTCGTTTTTGCAATAATGACAAATGCCCTGCACCTACCCACATTCACTCCTGTGAGACAAGGCCCATAGGTATGGCTCCCTTTCCCCTCTCAATATTAGTTAATTTTGAGTAATTGTGCCTTGTCAGAAAAATGATCAGTACTAGTTTTTGTTTGGTCATTTCAAAAAAATTTTGTTTTTTTTTTTTGTTTAAAAGCAAGGCATGCTTGTGATGACTCTGTAACAGACTAATTTGGGTTGTTGAAACAGTTCCCGGTTTCCACTCTGGAGAGTAATCTGGGATATCTAGCTTTTTTTATTTTCCTTTTTTGGGGGGGTGGGGCAGGGAGGTGTGTGTGGGATTTCTTTTTATTTAGTTATGTTTTTTTAAATTCATTAACCATTGGACAGCCCTTAAGGGGAGGAGGACGGATTGATTCCACATTCTACTTCCTAGATCTAGTTTAGAAAACATGTTCCCCACCTGGTGCTCTCAGGAAGGAGTATAGTAAACACCTCATTTAACAATACACTCCTTTTTTGGGAATTCCCTGGTGGCCCAGTGTTTAGGACTCGGTGCTTTCACTGCCGTAGGCCTGGGTTCGATCCCTTGTTGGTGGAACTAAGATCCCGCAAGCTGTGCAGTGGGGCTAAAAATGAAAAAATTTACATATATATATATATACTCTTTTTGAAAGTTGCCTTTTCTCTTGACCCTTGAATAGGTCCAGTATTTGACGAAACTCATGAAAAGTGGTTGGAATCTGTCTTGCCTCTCCTCTGTTCTAGGATGCACTATATATGTGACCCTGACTCTCAAGGAAATTGGTTTGCCATTTGCCATTGATTTTTTTTTAAGTTAATTTCTAACTTTTTTCACTGACAAGTGAAGAAAAGTACTGCACCTTTGGAAACACACAAAATGGATTGAGTATGCAATTTTAAAACCTTTTTTTTCCCATCAAAAAAAATTGTGGTTTTGCCTTTTAATTTTTTGTTGATATTGGGACCTGATGTGCTGGGTAAAGGGAACTGCAGCAAATAGGCCTGTAGAAATGCAGCGGTGAGGAGTGGGGAGGGGAAGCCCTATTGTTCATGATTAGGTTTCAGCCTTTTAGGGAGCCTGTGCCTCTGAACTGTGAGCTTTAAGTGTGTTTTTTTACTGTTTTCCTTCCCCTTAGGTGGGATAGACTGGGCTGGAGTTGGGTATTTCCCTTATCCCACCTGGAAGGCTATAGTTAAGTGGAGCTGGGTATTTCCCTTAGTCGGGCTCTTATAAGACCCCAGGAGATTAGGCTCTGATTAACTAGTTTCTCCTGAGGGCAGGCCTGGTAAGAGAGTGCCCTGGGGTATTTAAAAACAGGCTCCATTTCCCCTCTCCCTTCGGAAGCACGAGGAGATTTTTCTCCCATGTTTACCGTGAAAACTCTCAAGCTCCCAGAGTCGGAGGCCCCCCTTTGGTTGGGTCCTCTGGAGCTTTTAACTTCAGAGTTGTCCGCCCTGAGCCTCTAGCAATTTGTCAGTTGTGTTTGGAGTCTTCCTACCTCAGCCCTGGTTCCTGCCACGGTTCCTGCCCCTGCGTCTGCCCACCCGGTAAGCCAGTACTGCCTGTTGTTGCGTCTCCAGTCTTGGGAACAGCCGTGTGCCCTGTGTCCTCCCCTCTCTTATGGATCCAAGAAGAGCTGTTGATTTTTCACTCCATTCAGCTTCTTAATTGTTGTTAGGATAGAGTGGCGACTTCCACGCTCTTTACATGAGAAACCGAAATTGTTTTGCTTTTTTTTTTTTTTTTTGCGGATGGCATCTTTTTCTTTTTTGAAGTGGTCACCAGTTCTGAGCGCTCCACCAGGGACCAGAAGGGAGGGTTTGCGGGAACATCCTTCTCTCTCTCTTTTTTAGTTGGAGGAAGTCAGCTGCCCTCCTCCCAGCCGCGCACGCGCACGGCAGCCGGGGGCCCATGGAGGAATAACGCTGCTGCCTGCTCCGGGGGTGCCTGTTTTGCATTTTTTAATCGTGACACATAAAGTACATGTTGTACCCCTTGTAGTTTTGTAGCGGTATTGGTGGTTAGGACACAGTGTAAGATCCCTTCCACTGGGATTCAAGATTGGTCTTTTGGTGGTATCTTTTCCAGAAGAGGGAATTTCCAATTTGAAGCTCATGTAGGGTGTGTGGTGGGAAAGGAAACCTGACCTGTTGATGATAAATATGAGTGGATTTAATAAAACTTTAACAATATTTAAGGATAGATATTATTTTTAAAAATTTTTATTGGAGTATAGTTGATTTATAATGTTGTGTTAGTTTCAGATGTATAGCAAAGTGATTCAGTTATACGTGTGCATATATTCGTTCTTTTTCAGATACTTTTCCCACATAGGTTATTACCGAATATTGAGTAGAGTTCCCTGTGCTACACAGTAGGTCCTTGTTAGTTATCTGTTTTATATATAGTAGTGTGTATGTTAGTCCCAAGCTCCTAATTTATCCCTCCCCCCACCTTTCCCCTTGGTAACCATAAGTTTGTTTTTGAAATCTGTGAGTCTGTTTCTGTTTTGTAAATAAGTTCATTTATATCATTTTAAAAAATTAGATTCCACATATGAGTGATATCATATGATATTTGTCTTTCTCTGTCTGACTTACTTCACTGAGTATGATAATCTCCAGATCCATGCATGTTGCTGCAAATGGCATTGTTTCATCTTTTTTATGGCTAATATTCCATTGTATAGATGTACCATGTCTTCTTTAACCATTCATCTGTTGATGGACATTTAGGTTGCTTCCATGTCTTGGCTATTGAAAATAGTGCTGCAATGAACATTGGGGTGCATGTATCTTTTTGAATTATGGTTTTCTCTGGATATATGCCCAGGAGTGGGATTGCTGGATCATATGGTAATTCTATTTTTAGTTTTTGAAGGAACCTTCATACTGTTCTCCGCAGCGGTTGTACCAACTTACATTCCCACCAGCAGTCCAAGAGGGTTCCCTTTTCTCCACACCCTTTCCAGCATTTATTGTTTGTAGACTTTTTGATGATAGCCATTCGGACCACTGTGAGGTGATACAAGGATAGATATTAGATCAAATTAGGGTCACTTAAGGTCCAGAAGAGGTAAGAAATCTTCATTGGCCTGCCAGTATTATTTCATAATACATAATTATTCATAAGGGAATAATCAGTGTTGACTGGAGGGAGAGGATCTGAGGATCACCAGGACCAAGTACAAGATTTGGGGCAGGTTGGGTGCCTCAGAGAGTATGGCTAGTTTGAATTTAAGAGCACTGTTGGCCTGCTTTATTTTTCCAGAGGATTGAGGGTGGCTAAGACAGTGAAAATTTTGTAGCAGTGGAAGTACTTGTTGAATATCCTCAATAACCTTACTGTTGAAGTGGGTTCCTCTGTCACTAAAGAGGAACAAAGGGACCCCCACGTAGGGAAAATTCTTTCTGGTACCAGCTTAGCTACAGTTGTGGCAGTAGCCTGTTTGCAGAAAAAAAAGCTTCTAACCATCCCACAAACAAGGATATACATGTCCTTCTTTTTTTGTGTATAAAAAGGGAAAAGGGTAACGAGTAATTGAGGGGTCCAAAGGTGGAAGAAGAGGATAGAGTTTTTCAGGTTTTGAAACACAGACGTGGAAGGAGTCCCAGTTCGAGGGATCAGCGTTGTTTCCTTGGTCGTGGCATAGAGAGGCGAGGCGATTGTGAAACAGCTAGGGATCCAGCTCAGCAATAGCCACCTAATCCGAGAAACCCTCAGGGTTGTCTTGGTCTCAGGGAAGGGGTCCTTTTAATTTTTATTGGAGTATAGTTGTTTTACAATGTTGTGTTAGTTTCTGCTGTGCAGCAAAGTGAATCAATTATACGTATACATATATCCACTCTTTTTTAGAATTCCTTCCCATTGAGGTCACTACAGAGCTATTAAACAATAGCTAGCAACAAAACCAAACCAAGAGGGCTTCCCTGGTGGCACAGTGGTTGAGAGTTCGCCTGCCGATGCAGGGGACGCGGGTTCATGCCCCGGTCCGGGAAGATCCCACATGCCGCGGAGCGGCTGGGCCCGTGAGCCATGGCTGCTGAGCCTGCGTGTCTGGAGCCTGTGCTCCGCAACGGGAGAGGCCGCAACAGTGAGAGGCCCGCATACCGAAAAAAAAAAACACAAAACCAAACCAAGAGATGGCCCCCAAAACCAAAATCAAATCCTTACCGTGCTACCACAGACAGCTGTCTGCAGCACATGGATCAGGGGCTGGACTCCAGCCTGAGATCCCTAAATCACCCTTCAGGGAAGCGGCATAGGGGCTCAGAAAGTCTCAGGACCTGGGTGGAGAAGATGGGGGCCTAGAGGTGGGCTTCTAGTTCCATTCCAGTAATGGCACCAACCTGTCAAAGACAAAAACCAAACAAGTAAGGAAACTGAGTTTATTCAGAATATTGCCATCATGGAGAACAGTTCAGAATCGAAGGCAGGGTGAGTTTGCCTTAGACTGTTATAGGGAGGGTTTGGACAAGTTATAGGTAGAGTGATTTACAGTTAGAATTGCTTTTGTAACTAGGGAAAGTCTTGGTCGGCTGACTAGGAAATGTGTATTTTGGTGTCTAGCTAGTTTGGGCGCACTTCTTTTTTTTTTTTCTCCTCACAGCGCATCCTGTGGAATCTTAGTTCCCCTGCCAGGGATCAAACCTGGGCCTAGCAGTGAGAGCAACGGGTCCTAACCACTGGACCGCCAGGGAATTTCCATGGGCACACTTCTAATCTCAGTTAATCATTCATGAGACAAAGGACTGGGAGTTAGAGACCCTGTGTCTGGCCTTGTTGGCAGGTTCAGGCAAAAATGGAAAGGTCTGTGTTTAACCTTCTCACAAGTAAATAAGGGGATCGTCTGTGAGCCTATGGTAGTCATGAGAAAGAGTGGACAATGACTCTTATCTGAGTCACGTGGGAGAAGGTGGTTTGCCGCCTTTCTAGGGAGAAAAAAAAAAAAGGTTGAAGGGATTTCTTAATTATGGCTGTTTGCCCTGTGGCACAAGGATTAGGTAAAGTTCAACGTTGTCAGTTTCAAGGTTAATTTTTTTCCATTATGATCCAGTTGTTTTGGTAGCATTTGTTGAAAAGATTTGTTGCTGTCAATGTTTCTAAACATGTTTTAGAAATTATGTTTCTAAAATTAAAACTTCAGTCCTCAGTTGCATTAGCCACATTTCAAGTGTTTAAGAGCCACATGTGGCTAATGGCTACCATAATGGATAACACAGATACAGAACATTTTCGTCATCACAGAAAATGTTACTGAACAATACTGCTGTAGGCCTTACAGCGCAGTGTCTAATAAATATTTTGAATTTTGTGAAAAGCAGTCGAAAGCAAATTACACTGTTAGAGGCATATATGAAAAAGTTAAAACTCAATGACTGAGCACAATTTATTTTGAGGATTTTATAGTGAAACAATGTTGATAAATATAAATATAAAAACACTTTTGTAAAGCATACATTAGACCAGACTAATTCAAGGGATGTTTGGGCCTGTATGATGCTGAACTCTTAGGATCCCACACAGTACAAGGTCTCTTTATTAAATATTTTTATTTAAAATTCTCCTTAATAACTAGAATTCCAGAATCTTCAGTTAATTTGGGGATGGTAGTGAAAGGAGCTATATTGGATTAGTTATGAACATTCATATCAAGAGAATTAATGAAAATACTTCAGCACTACTTCTGGAACATGAAATATAGACTTTGTGAGACCACCAAAGCATCTATTAATATTCTTGATTTGCGTATTTGAGAAAATTCTTACATACTGCTGAGACCACAGTTGAACAGCCCTGCAGATTGCTAGATGTTTAAAATATGATCAGATCCTTCAGAATTTGTTCCCAGAGAGGCAAGTTTAAAGGCTGTACCGTGTAAAATCCAAAACACTGACAATACCAAATGCTAGGGAGGATGTGGAACAATAGGAACGCTCATTAATTGCTGGTGGGAATGCAAAACAGTACAGGCCACCACTCTGGAAAACATTTTGGCACGTCCTTACAAAGTTAAACATAGTATTACCATGTGATCCAGCAACCACAGTCCTTGGCGTATACCAAAATGAGTTGAAAACTTATGTCCATGCAGTAACCAACACAAGTGTTTATAGCAGCTTTATTCATAATTGCAAAAATTCAAAGCAAACAAAATGCCATTTATCAGGGAAATGGATAAGTAAACTGGTATATGTACACAATGGAATATTACTCAATGATAAAAAGAAATGACTATCAAGCTGTGAAAAGACATGAGAATCTTAACTGAATATTGCCAAGTGAAAGAAGATATATGCCAAATGCAAGACACTCTGGAAAAGATAAAACTAGACAATAAAAAGATCAATGTTTCCCAGGGGCTGGGGGGCAAGGAAGAGGAGGCATAAGTAGATTGAACAGAGGATTTTTAGGACCGTGAAACGATTCTGTGTATTATTGTAATGATGATAGGTACATGACATACGTTTTTCAAAACCCATAGACCTGTACAACACAAAGAGTAAACCCTAAAATTAAACTACACGCTTTCATTAATGATATATCAGTGTTAAGTTCATCACTTGTAACAACGGCACACACTAATGCAGTACGTTGTAAACAGCGGAAACTGAGCAGTGGTGGAATATATGGGAGCTTCCTGTAGCTTTCTGTTGGATTTTCCAGTAAACCTAAAACTGATCTTAAAATTTATTTATTAAAAAAACAAAACCCCCAAAACTAATAGGTATCTCTGCAGAAACCTGCAGGGTTTTTCCCATTTTCCTACAGGCTCATGATTTCAAATGAGAGGTTGCTACATCTTTCATAAACGTTAGAAGAAAAGCTAAAACTTATTGAACCTTTATATTATGGGTACTATGTATAAGTATGTTATTCTACTAATCAACAAATATTTATTCAGAGCAAGTATATCCAGCCTACGCAATCTAGAGGTATATCACCTACGCAATTTAGTTCAATCGTCACACGCTATGAAATACTATTGCTATTAACGTTTTCAAAAACAAGAACTCTGAGAAGTCAAACAACTGATAAACACTAGAACGGGTATCTAATCTGAATTCCACACCCAAAGTTCGAAACCATAACACCGAATAGAAGAGAACTAGCGATTTCTAACTCCGTCATCCGAAACAATGAACAGCCGACCATCTCGCGATGTTATTGCGGCTACTACTACTCCCAACATGCAAAGCGGCTACCGTGCCGCAGCCCGTGCCGCAGCTGGTGCCGCAGCCTATGCCGCAGAGTCCGGAGGGCCCCGGCGTGCCTCGAGGCGCGAAAGGTAACCTGGGAGCGGTAGTTCTCCTGGACGCCTGCTGGTGTTGCCAGCGCGGCGGTGGCGGATCACTCGGTTCCAGCCAGTAGGTCCTGTGAGGGCGAGCTGAGGCGGAGAAAGGGCGTGGAACTGGAAACGGGTGAGTCGGACGCGGTCTACGCGGTCGAGGGAGGCGGCACCGCGGCTTAGGGTTGACTTAAATAAATGGACCCGTGCTGCAGTCTCTCCGGAGACACCGCGGTCTTAGCGTCAGCGAGCAGAGGGTGAGGAGGCGCCAGAGCCCGGTCCTTGCACCCGTACTCGTCCTCAGCTCCCCGCCAGCATCTCCACCATGCAGTCCCGGGAAGAAGCTTCGCGCTCTCGCCGCCTCGCCAGTCCCCGCGGCGGGAAGCGGCCCAAAAGGGTTCACAAACCCACAGTTTCGGCTTTTTTCACGGGCCCGGAGGAGCTGAAGGACACGGCCCATTCCGCAGCCCTGCTGGCCCAGCTCAAGTCCTTCTACGACGCGCGGCTGCTCTGTGATGTGACCATCGAGGTGGTCACTCCGGGCAGCGGGCCTGGCACGGGCCGCCTCTTCCCCTGCAACCGTAACGTGCTGGCTGCCGCGTGTCCCTACTTCAAGAGCATGTTCACCGGTGGCATGTACGAGAGTCACCAGACGAACGTGACCATGCACGATGTGGATGCCGAGTCCTTCGAGGTGCTGGTCGATTACTGCTACACGGGTCGTGTGTCTCTGAGTGAATCCAACGTGGAGCGCCTGTACGCCGCCTCCGACATGCTGCAGCTGGAGTATGTGCGTGAAGCCTGTGCCTCCTTCCTAGCCCGCCGCCTTGACCTGGCCAACTGCACAGCCATCTTCAAGTTCGCCGACGCCTTTGGCCATCGCAAGCTGCGATCACAGGCCCAGTCGTTTATAGCCCACAACTTCAAGCAGCTCAGCCAGATGAGTTCGATTCGGGAGGAGTCTCTGGCAGATCTGACCCTGGCCCAACTTCTGACTGTCCTGCGCCTGGACAGCCTAAACATCGAGCATGAGCAGACCGTGTGCCATGTGGCGGTGCAGTGGTTGGAGGCGGCTCCCAAGGAGCGGGGTCCCAGCGCTGCAGAAGTCTTCAAGTGTGTCCGCTGGACACACTTCACTGATGAAGATCGGAATTACCTGGAGGGGCTGCTGACCAACACCATGGTGAAGAAGTACTGTCTGGACCTTGTTGAAGGAGCCCGGCAGATGCGATATGGTGACACGTTGTGCAAGTCTCTGGTGCCAAAGCCAGAGAGCAGCAGCGGTGGCAGCAGCAGCAGCGGCTGTGGCGTCGTTAGCAGTGTCGTTAGTGGCGCTGGTGGCGGCGGCGGCGGCTGCAGCAGCAGCTCTGTTGTATCCGTGGCAGAAAATCCACCTCAGAGGCTGGGTGTGTATGCCAAGAAGATGGTGATCTTCTTTGGACATCCCAGAGATCCCTTTCTGTGCTGTGACCCATACTCGGGGGACATTTACAAAGTGCCATCACCTTTGACCTGCCTTGCTCACACTAGGACTGTGACCACCTTAGCTGTCTGTGTCTCTCCAGACCATGACATCTATCTGGCCGCCCAGCCCAGGAAAGACCTCTGGGTGTATAAACCAGCCCAGAATAGTTGGCAGCAACTTGCTGACCGCCTGCTCTGCCGTGAGGGCATGGATGTGGCATACCTCAATGGCTACATTTACATTTTGGGTGGGCGAGACCCTATTACCGGCATTAAACTGAAGGAGGTGGAGTGCTACAGTGTCCAGAGGAACCAGTGGGCACTGGTGGCTCCACTGCCCCATTCTTTTATTTCCTTCGATCTGATGGTAATTCAGAACTATCTTTACGCTCTCAATAGTAAGCGCATGTTCTGCTTTGATCCCAGCCACAATATGTGGCTGAAGTGTGTTTCTCTGAAGCGCAATGATTTTCAGGAAGCCTGTGTCTTCAATGATGAGATCTATTGCATCTGCGACATCCCTGTCATGAAGGTCTACAATCCAGTCAGAGGAGAGTGGAGGCAGATTAATAACATTCCCTTGGTGTCAGAGACTAACAACTACCGGATTATCAATCATGGCCAAAAACTGTTGCTGATCACCTCACGCACCCCGCAGTGGAAAAAGAACCGGGTGACCGTGTATGAATATGATATTAGAGGTGACCAGTGGATTAATATAGGTACCACATTAGGCCTGTTCCAGTTTGATTCTAACTTTTTTTGCCTCTCAGCTCGCGTTTATCCTTCCTGCCTTGAACCTGGTCAGAGTTTTCTCACTGAGGAGGAAGAAGTGCCCAGTGAATCTAGCACTGAGTGGGATTTAGGTGGATTCAGTGAGCTGGACTCTGAGTCAGGAAGTTCAAGTTCTTTATCTGATGATGATTTGTGGGTTCAGGTAGCCCCTCAGTGAAATGCGCAGGGTCAGCAGAGTGTGTTATAGATAAGCTGAAACACTAAGGTGTTTTTACTGCTTTGGAAAGTATCTTAAAGAGACCCTTTCGTTTTGCTGGGAAAAAAAAAAAGAAAAAAGTTGATTAATTTCAGGTTTGGTTTAGAAAGGGTATTGTTTGAAATACTAACGTAATTTAATGTTACAGAATTTAAACATTAAAAGAAATCAACCTATTTAATAATTTACTGTTCTAAAAGTCCCGTGTTGATTGTTTAGTATGTTTCTGTTTGATGACAATATAAGTTAGTTGTAATCAATAGTCTTCTATTATTAAATCTTACATTCTGTCTTGTGCCACAAGTACTTCAAGTTGAATTTTAATTTCTACAATAGAAAACTGATTGGATAGGAATTACTAGAGAGGGTTGGAAAGCATATATTTTCCTTCAGAACAATGTAGTAGATTTCCAAAACTTTAAACTAGTGGGTTTTTACAAAATGTGTTCTAACAGATATAGTCTGCTAAGTTTTAGTTCAGTTTTCTCCTCTTTTGTGAAAAAAAAAATACATATGTTTAATGTGACTGAATGGTGATTTCATTTGTGATAATATATAGAATGGTCATAAGCTCACTGAAAGTAAAAACAAAAAAACAGGATTCTACTGTTTGAGAAGAAATTTCAGTTTTAAATCTGTAATATAACGTGTATTTGCAAATAGTGACCAATTTTCCATCTAAAAAAATTCCATTCCAGTAGTGTCACCAACCATCTAAAAACCTTGAAAAAAAAAAAAAACCCAGTAACTTGCTTTGTAGGTTCATATTTTAAATCTATACTTGATACATGCTTCACTGAATCAGAGGAATAATCCTTTTTTCACTGGACATGATTGTGAAAATTTTTATCCACTGTCCTAAAAAGTTTATGTGATTCTTAAAATATTTTGGCTGTACAGTTTTGGTGTTTATCTTAGAAGATTTGTCAACAAGATGTGATTATTCTTTACTGTTTTGTGAGTAATATTGGTTTTGAAAGTATGTATTAGTTAAGAACAGTATTTTATTGAAATCAGTAGTTATTGTGTCTATCAACTATAAAATCAAGTGCCAGCAAAGAGTTTTCAAACTTTAAGTTGTGTATAGAACTGTTTTGTGTAGCATTGAAAATTTCTGTCAGTTTTGTAAGTCGCTAATGTTATTATCAGCTTAAAGGTATTTTTCTATTAAAAGTTTACAGTTAAATAACATAAGTGGATGATAGCATTTGGGGCCAGTAGTGAAAGTATATTTCGTCTAAAATATTTCTCTATGCAGTGGTGTACAAGGCTATTTTATTATGGTATTTGTATCTGTTCTGTGTTTCTCTATGAACCATGCTCCAGTCTTTGTTTCTGTCAGCATATGTAAGGGAAAGAAAGTCCAGAAATAGAGAATCAATCACACAAAACTTACATTGTTAAATACATGAAAACATAAGTGCTTACCTCTTGAGGATTTATTAGATATAGTTGTTATTGATACCTATACATGATAAGTGACCAGATGTTTATGGTGTATAACTTTTTCTACACACAATCAGAATTATCTCCCTGAATCTTCATTCAGTGACATGATAATTCCTCTTCTGTGTTTATTCTCTAGTGACAGCGTGCTAACATTTCTTACACCGGGGCAGAGTACAGAGGAATGTGCTCTTTCTGGTAGGGAACTGGATTTTTTATTGAAATACCATAGGATGAAAACAGAGAGGAAGACATAAAAGGTTTTTCTTTTTTTTAAAGATATTTCTTAGCCATTTTGATGGGCTGTTTGAAGATTCTACAAGACATTCCTGTTCAACATTTTTAGTGAAATAAGATGCTTGCTTATCCTACCAGTATGTGTTCCTTCAGAAGGACAGACATGCTTTTAGTTGCCTGAGGCTCAATTTTGTTCCATTTGACATCAAAGTTGTTTTCGGCACTGTCCTTAACACAAAGCTGTTTCTCAATAGGGTTATTTTTTGGCCAACTTTTTCTTCACCAGGAACTTCTTGTTGATAGCTTTTTCCTTTGTCGGGTTGAAATAGAACAGTGATGATCTCAACCAGACTCTCCTTCTGCAGAATTAAGGTGTGCAACTGATTGATAAAAGACAGATTCTCCAATTGTCATTTTCAACCTTTAAGTTAAAGCCTAAGCGAAATAGTAGTAATATCTTGGTTTGCAAAGAGGTTTTCTTGGGAAGAATTTTGGTTTCGTGCTATATTTGTGAATTAGAGAATAGCTGTTAATCATTATTTTACAGATAAGTGATTTGTATGTGATTAGTTACAAATAAAACATACTAGAATCTAGACTTTCTGATTTTTTAACTCATTGTTTCTGTTAAATGTATAAAACCCTTGCTTGTACAGTGAATGACAACTAGCAGTGTTGAAATCCCTTCTTGACTGGAAAGTCCCCTTGTCTCTGTTTTCCAATTAATCAGCACATCTTTTAATAAACATGTTTGTAGGACTGCTATTTGTAAGATTTAGAATGACGTTCATTATCTTTCGTATCTGTCCCTGTAGTCTGAAAAGCTCAAAGGACCCCAATTTTTAAAAATTCTTTTAAGTTCAAGCCATAAGTGGTGTTAGGAGTTCCAAAAGGGTAAAGCAGAAATATTTGTACCTGATCTTGTTGAGAATCTGGGGAACACTTTTGATCTACTCCCAAGAAAAAGGCCGGTGTCATAACATCCCTGAAATGATAAAAGTATGACTACTTCTGAAGCTCATCAGACTCAAGATAAGAGCACTTGTGACAGTCTCTCCTCCCCATACCCGCGTACAACCTTTAACCCTTTCATCATTCTAACCAACTTTAAAGGAACATTTGTTACAGCAAATATGATAAAGTAGGGAAGTATGAGGAAGCAACCTTACTTATAGAAAATGTGACATCAGTAGAAACCTAAAAGAATCAATGTCATTTTTAGAACCAACTAGAGGGTTCAATGTATACAAACCAATTGTTTTTTTTTAATAATAATAAAAAGCAAAAGACACTGTTCACAGAAGTTGCCAAACCTCAGAGTACCATGGAAGCATAGGTTTGTGCAGAATAGGGGGAAGGGCCCCCCTCCTTTACTCTGCGCCCTTTGTCATTCTTATCTGTTTCATCAGACTTTCATTCCTCACATCTTTAACCTTGAGGACTCAACATGGTCCAAGGCACAGGGAGGGTAGGAAACAGATACTGTTGTATAACATTCCATCCATATCTGAGACATTTTGTCCTAAAACAGCCTAGTCTGTGGGGAGTCACCTGTCTATATTGGAGTCACCATTTTTCATTCTCACCTCTAAAGCTAAAATTGCAGCTCAGACCCACTATATCAATCAGGAATATTCTTTTGGGTAAACTATTCATTAATTGTAGGAAAACTAGTTTAAAAGGACTATGTAAATGTCAGGCAAAGTATTTCTTCCAAAACAGATATGTTTGTGCCTTGAAGAAAAAGAAGAGCCAGGACTCTCAGATAAATTAATATCACCTTAATTTAGATCATCTTAAGAAAATAGAATTTTGTTTTCGCATACTGTAACTGAAAAATTCAGCCGTGGCACTCACTTCAGGTACAGCCTGATCTAGGGTCTCAATGTCTTCAGGGCTTTCTTTGTACAGAGAAGATATCATGGGGCAATGTGTTCCCTCATTTTGTGCGTTGATTAGAATATAGGGGCAGTTGTATGTAATGGAGACCCGTAATTGTGTAAATAAGTTTCTCATATGAAATTTCTTATGTGAAAGTCCAATCTGTTATGTTATCCATCATCTAGAAAGTTGACTGGCACCCAGGCTTTCCTGTTTTCTTGTTCTGCTACCCTTGGGGTGTTGTCCCGACCTACATGGTCCAAGCTGGTTCACTCTTGTGTCCACATTCCAGCCATTAAAAGGGGAGGAAGGGGGAGGGGAGGACATGACCCTTCCCTGTGAGGGAAGTCGTGTGCATTGCTTCAGTTGCATGACACTGGCCAGATCTTAACTACATGGACATACCTAGCAGCAAGAGTGCCTAGGAGAGGTAGTCTTTGTTCTGGGTCAACATGTATCTAGTTAAACTTCAAGGGTTCCTTCTTATGGAATGAGGGAAAAGGCTATTAGGTTAAACAGCAGTCTCTATCACACCATCTGTCAGGCCAGGTTTTGTCACATGGCGGCCAGAGTGATAACACCATCCCAGCAGTTACTGCAGTCAAGGCAAATGGCTAGGCCTCCTACCCCAGAAACACTCAGAGAGCTCCCTGGGCTCCCACTGCCACTCTGTACAGAAAAGGCAAGGGCACTTCATCTTGTTTTGATTAAATAAAGCCTTCTAGGCTCAGTGTGTACTGGTACGCTACATCATGAGCCAGTCTTATATTGGCATTATATCACAGAATGTTCCAACTTCCTAAAAGGAAGGAAAAGAGTACTGAAAAACGGCTCTGTGTAATCAAGGGCAGTATTAATTATCTTAAACAGCAAACATTGCTTCTAATTAAAATGTGAGATATCAATTATAGAGTAATGATGAAAACTGGACATTTCTTAGAGCAAAATAGGCTATTTAGCAACATTGTAGCATTTTCTGTGCCTGGATCATCTTTGCAGTGCTGTGTGAATATAAGCTACTCCTCTCCCCCTCTGTTGAAGCCCAGACCAATTAACCACAATAGTCTATTCAAAACTTAGTTTCTGGGCTTCTCTGGTGGCGCAGTGGTTGAGAGTCCGCCTGCCGATGCAGGGAAAACGGGTTCGTGCCCCGGTCCGGGAAGATCCCACATGCCGTAGAGTGGCTGGGCCCGTGAGCCATGGCCGCTGAGTCTGCGTGTCTGGAGCCTGTGCTCCGCAGCGGGAGAGGAGAGAGGCCCGCGTACCGCAAAAAAAACAAAACAAAAAAACTTAGTTTCTTGCTGAATTCTTTTTTTTGTTTTCTGAATTCTTATACTGACTTCAGGTTAGTCATAGTTCGTGCAATATACACGTATAGTGTCACTTTTTGTGTTTGTGAAAACTTCAAAACAGCTGCCAGAGAATATTTTAAGTAATTGCTTCTGTCAAGTATATAACTTTTATCATCGTAATTTTCATTACAGATAGCCATACTTATTTTAAAAACAAACAACCCTGATTTTCACATGGAACCCTAACGTCCGCCCGCAAGTGAAGAGTAAGTAATACTTGTGTTAGTAGTTGTATTTCTATTAGTACATGAATGAAGAATATGAGTCCATTCTCTATTTCACTTCTTGTCTGAAGACAAGATTTTTGTTATATGCTGTGACTGGGTTCTTCTCCATATTCTGTACTAGATACTGCTTGTTTAGTATCCCACTCCCATTACTTTCCTGTACGGCCTCCTCACATGCTGGCATTATTCCATGTATTGATCTGTTTACTCCTTATTATGTCTCCTGAACTAAAATGTGCACTCTTCACGGAGGAACCACCACGTGTATCTTTTCCACAGCTCCTAACATAGTGCCGGGCACACCATCCGCATTCCATAAATGTTTGTTGAACAAAGAAAGAAATGTATTTCGTGCTTGTTTGCATTTATATGAGAAACACTTGCATTCAGAGCTCTCATCTTTTTGTCAATTTTCCAGCTATGAGGGAGAGCTATTATTAAACTCTTTTGTCTGGTTGTCATAGCAACCCACTGGCCTCCAGAGCTACAGGTTATTTCTGATGGGCATATTCTCCTAGACAACCAAACACGCAGTGTTTTCAATTATGGAGTAATGATGCTATTATAAATCACATTTCTGACACTATGTATTTCTCTGTCTTTTATAAAGATGGCAGAGAATTAGAACGGAAACAAATCTGTTCAAATCAACAAAGGCTAGGGGAAATAAAGCAGTATGACTCACATCTCTCCTCTCAACCCTTTCATATTTCCTCCAAGTTCTCTGCCTTTCCATAAGCACCTGTGAATTCACTTGGGTTTTCTGACCAAGTTCTTAAGGAAGTTTTGAAAGTTAATTGCTACAAGACAAACTCTAAAAAAGCTCTGTTACAGCTTAAATAGTTTCTTTTTCTCCTCCTTGTTTCTCCCTCCCTCCCTCCCTCCCCCCTTCCTCCCTCCCTCCCCCTCCCTCCCCCCTTCCTCCCTCCCTCCCTTCCTCCCTTCCTCCCTCCCTCCCTCCCTCCCTTCCTCCCTTCCTCCCTTTCTTTTTGGCTGCGCTGCACCTTGCTGATCTTAGTTCCCCACCAGGGATCGAACCTGTTTCCCCCTGCAGTGGAAGCGTGAAGTTCTAACCACTGGACCACCAGGGAATTCCCAGTCCTTGCTTGTTTCTTAAATTTCATGTTAAATTAACAAATGATAATAGCCTTGCAAAAATTGAGATTTGCTCTGAAAAGTTTCAAAATGAGGTCTTTTCCAACCTCGTTCTTCCTTCCATTCATATTTTAGTGGCAAGAATTGAGAGGAGTTTTATTAAACTGGGTTAGTCATCACAGAAAACTCATTATCAGTTCAATAAAACAGGGTTTTTCTGGCCCATTCAACAAGGCATGATTGTAGTTTTTAAAAGGCAGAGTCTTCTTTTTTTTTTTTTTTTTTTTTTGGCTGAGTGGCTTGTGGGATCTTAGTTCCCTGACCAGAGGTGGAACCCAGGCCCTCAGCAGTGGAGAGCGTGGAGTCCTAAACACTGGACTGCCAGGGAATTCCCAGCAGAGTCTATTTTCTAATGATGGATACCTTAATGGGATTTTACATGTATGTTATGCTGTATTTTCTTTTCTGTAGGTTTTGGTCACATGCAGTAGGGAGAGTCATTTCCCACCTAGTTCCAAGTAGATCCTATGAAAAATACTTCACTACACCCTTTCTCTGTGCAGGTCTAATGCTTTTGTCATACATACAGTTGTGATACCCATCAGTAAACTGTCCCATAACTTTATTTAAAAGAAGTGATACTGCATTTAGCTTACCTACTGGGCTTTGACATTATAAAAGCCGTAACACTTTAGTACATGCAACCATCTTCAACAAATAATATACAATGGGGATACTGTCAGGAAGACAAAGAGAAAGATAAGGAGGGATGGTATTGTCTGTAGTGTCAAGACTGCAGATTTGGGTACCTGAACACCTGGGGTATTTTGATTAACATTTTTTTTAACATTTTTATTGGAGTATAATTGCTTTACAATGGTGTGTTAGTTTCTGCTTTATAACAAAGTGAATCAGTCTGATTAACATTTTTAAGAACTTCATTATAGTCTTCTAGAAATCTCCATGCACTGTTACTCTTTTAAACAAGCTCTGAATCCTACACATTAGCTGAGATGTCAAAACTTTGAGACAGCTAAACCTAGATATCTGCCTATTGTAAAAATTGAAAATGGCCCAGTGGAAGGGAAGGATTCTCCAGGGCAGGATGGAAGGGAAGGATTCTCCAGGGCAGGATCAGATGTCCAGCCACACAGATCTTGCAACAATTCTTGACAAAATCACCAATTCCCAAGTCTAGTTCTCTTCTTTAGAAGTTAGGGTATTTAATAATTACTGCACCTTGATTTGGTTGGATTTGGGTACTGAGTCAGATTAACCAAACTATCAAGAAACAAATATACAAAATCCGTAATATTGATACATTAAGTTACAAATAGAAAATAAAGCTTTTGCCTTCAGGAGGGAGCCCCCAGTGCCCAGTTTTTCCCTTGGGAGTGAAGAGTTTGGACCATGTATCAAGTGCCACAAATTCGAACGGTGCCACCCAAGGGCCTGCATCCCAAATCACATAGCTTGGGGAGCCTTGGGGAACCAACCAGCCAGCCTTGTCATTTGCGAGTCCTCCAGGACCACATTAAAAAAAGGAGTGATTTCAAATGGATACTCAAGTACTTCCATGGCTATTCCCTTCCCCGGGCTCAGCACAGAGGGAACAGGCAAAAACACCCCTCCTCTAGTTTCTCCCTGAAAGGAGCTTTACTGCATACTTTCCCAGCTACTGCCTGAAGGTCCAGCTTCTAATCAGCTTGTGTATGGATGCTGACTGGGAGTCTCCCAGGAGACTGAAGGAGCCCTGGGCAGTCCCCCTGCTTGCTCTCTAAAGCTCCCTCCAACAATACAAACAAGTCTCCAGCTTCTCTCTGGAAGGAGCTTGTCTACACATCCAGCACCGCAACTTATCTGGCTGCCACCTGAAGGACTGGCTGCCAAGCCACCTTGCTCTGGAAGCCAACAGGGCCCAGCTTTCACAACTACCCTGGAGCCCCATTAAACCAAGGGGCAGTTTGATACAGAAATGTCAGCAGGCTCAACACAGAGGGAACAGACAAAAATGCAAGGCTCTCAGTTTCTCCCTGGAAGGTATTTGCATAATTTTCCAGCTTCTGCCCAAGGTTTGGGCTTCGAATTAGCCCACACCTGAGAGCTGATGAGGCGTATAATTAGTCATCATGTGAGGGTCTGAACGGGCATGTGCCTCCTCCTTCCTGTGCCTTCTCCCCTCCTAGCTCACCCCAGCCATAAAGCCGAGTCTCCAGATACTCTGTGAAAAGAGTTTGTCAACATATCTAGCACCCCACCTTCTATGGCTACAAGCTGAGGGACTGGTCCTAAATCTCCTAGCTCTGGATGATGATGGGGCTCAGCAGTTATGAGTCCCCTGAGACCACAGAGAACAAAGAGGCATTTTCATATGGGTGTACAAGTGTTCCCAGCAGTGATTCCCTCTGGCTCAGCACAGAGTGAATAGGCTCAAATAGGAAGCTCCTGGTTTCCCTTTGATAGGGGCTGGACTGTAGAGCTAACATCCTGCCTTTCCCAGTTGCTGCCTGAAGGTCAGGCTTCCAATTAGCCTGCACTGGGGACCTGAAGGGACAAACAGTAGTCGTTTGGGAGCCTGAACGTGTGTGTGGGCATTTCCCATGCCTTTGGAGCAATAATGGGTCTTGGCACACCTGAATCTGCTAGAAGCCACCAAGAATAAGGACTGTGATTTGGATAAGCACAGAAGTTTGAGAGATGGGACTTCCCTGGTGGTGCAGTGGTTAAGAATCCTTCTGCCAATGCAGGGGACACAGGTGTGAGCCCTGGCCCAGGAAGATCCCACATGCCACGGAGCAACTAAGCCCCTGTGCCACAACTACTGAGCCCGCGCGTCCTAGAGCCCGTGCTCCACAACAAGAGAAGCCACCGCAATGAGAAGCCCGTGCACCACAACGAAGACCCAAAGCAGCCAAAACTAAATTAATTAATTTTAAAAAAAGTTTGAGAGGCAATCAGGAGCTCAAGCCATGCCGAATGGCAAGATTCATCTCCAACACAAGGCTACTCTTTCTAAACTGGGAGAGGGGGAATTCCCTGGCAGTCCAATGGTTAGGACTCTGTGCTTCCGCTGCTTGGGGTCCGGGTTCAATCCCTGGTCAGGGAATTAAGATCCCACAGGCTGAGCGACCAAAAAAAAAAAAACAAAAAAAAAAACTGGGAGAGGTGGCTGTTTTATCTGATGCACAGAAACCGACACAGAGAGTCAAAGGGAATTAAGAAGCAGGAATATTTTCCAAACAAAAGAATCAGATACAACCCCAGAAAAAAGACGTTAATGAAGATAATGACTTACCTGATAAAGTGCTCAAACTAATGGTAATAAAAATGCTCACAAAGTCAGGAGAACAATGCATGAATAAAGTGAGAATTTCAACAAAGAGAAAACGTAAGATACTGTCTTATACTTAAAAATATTTTGATAGGGCTTCCCTGGTGGCGCAGCGGTTGAGAGTCCACCTGCCGATGCAGGGAACATGGGTTCGTGCCCCGGTCCGGGAAGATCCCACATGCTGCGGAGCGGCTAGGCCCGTGAGCCATGGCCGCTGAGCCTGTGCGTCCGGAGCCTGTGCTCCGCAACGGGAGAGGCCACAGCAGTGAGAGGCCTGCGTACCGCAAAAAAAAAAAAAAAAAAAAATTTTGATAACTATATTTTAAAACAATTGATTTTGTATGTAATCCTATGTATTTTAATAGTTTTATTGAGATATAATTCACATACCATATAATTCCCCTACTTATAGCATATAATTTAATAGTTTTTGTATATTCAGAGTTGTACAACCATCATTACAATTAAAATTTTTTTTCCATCACTTTAAAAAGAAACCCTGTATCCATTAGCAGTCGTTTCCCATTTTCCCTCAACTTCACCCCCTTCTCCAAGACCTAGGCAGCCAATAATCTACCTTCTGTCTCTATGGACATTTCATACAAATGAAATCATATCATACAAAATGTGGTCTTTCGTGTCTGGCTTCTTTTACTTAGCATAGTGGTGTCAAGGTTCACCCATGCTGTGGCATGTATCAGTTCTTCATTCCTTTTTATGGCCTGATGATATGCCATTATATGTGCCATTATTGGGATGTACCATATTTTATTATACACTCTCAATTGATGGACATTAGGGCTTTTTCCACTTTTTGGCTATTATGAATCATGCTGCTATGAACATTCACCTACAAGTTTTTGTGTGGACATATACTTTCAGTTCTCTTGGGCATATATGTTTACCTTTTTGAGAAAGTGCCAGACTTTTCCAAAGCTGCTGCATCATTTTGCAATCCTGTCAGCAATGTAAGAAGGTTCCAATTTCTCCACATTAACAATTGTTATTTTTCTGTCTTGTTTATTATAGCCATCCTAGTAGGTATGAAGTACATTCTCATTGTGGCTTTGATTTGCATTTCCCTGGTATCAAACGGCTAATGATGTTGAGCATTTTTCCATGTGCTTCTTGACCAAATGTATATCCTGTTTAGAGAAATGTCTTCTCAGATGTATTGCTCATTTTTCAACTGGGTTGTCTTTTTATTAAGTTGTAAGAGTTCTTAGTATATTATGGATACTACTGCCTTATCAGATATATGATTTGCACATATTTTATTGCATTCTATGTGTTATAGGCTGACTTGTGTTCTCCTCACAATTCATATGTTGAAGCCCTAATCCCCCAGTACCTCATTTTGTGTCTGTATTTGAGGATAGGGCCTTTATGGAGGTAATTAAGTTAAAATGGACAGGATGGACCCTAATCCAATCTGACTGGTGTCCTTATAAAAAGAGTTGATTAAGACACATACAAAAACACCAGGGATACGTGTGCACAGAGGAAAGTCCATGTGAGGATACATTACAATGGTGGCCATCTGCAAGCCAAGGGGAGAGGCCTCAGAAGAAACCAAACTTGCTGGCACTTGAACCTCTAGCCCCAGAATTGTGAGAAAATACATTTCTGTTGTCTAGGCCATCGTTGCTGTGGTATTTTGTTATGGCAGCCTTCCAAACTAATATAGATTTTGATACTGGAACTGAGGTGCTGCTGTTTTAAAGGCTTAAAAATGTAGAAGTGGCTTTGGAACTGGGTAATGGGTAGAGGCTGGAAGAATTTTGAGTGCATGTTAGAAAAAGCCTAGGTTACCTCAAGGAAACTATTGGTAGAAATATGGCTGTTAAAGTTGCTTCTGGTGAGACTAATGCCAAAAACTCAGTCTCTGTACACCGGTGCCGAATTGACTCTTGGAGACGGAGTTTTGGGTGAAGTAGAAAAGAAGAGCTTTATTGCTTTGCCAGGCAAAGGAGGACACAGCAGGCTTCTGCCCTTGAAAACTGTGTGTCCCCACCCAGGAAGATTTGGTGAGGAGTTTTATTTTATTTTTTTTTAATTTATTTATTTTTTATTTTTGGCTGCGTTGTGTCTTTGTTGCTGTGTGCGGGCTTTTCTCTAGTTGCGGTGAGCAGGGACTACTCTTCGTTGTGATGTCCAGGCTTCTCATTGTGGTGGCTTCTCTTTGTTGCGGAGCACGGGCTCTAGGCACATGGGCTCTAGGTGTGCGGGCTTCAGTAGTTGTGGCTGGCAGGTTCAGTAGTTGTGGCACGCGGGCTTTAGAGCGCAGGCTCAGTAGTTGTGGCGCATGGGCTTAGTCGCTCCACAGCGTGTGGGATCTTCCCAGACCAGGGATCGAACCTATGTCCCCTGCATTGGCAGGCAGATCCTTAACCACTGCGCCACCAGGGAAGTCCTGGTGAGGAGTTTTATAGCAATGATTCAAGGGTGGGGTTGATAAAACTAAGGTGTGTGCAGGGCCTGCACTCCTGTAATCTGGTCTCTGGTTTTTTTTTTTTTTTTTTTTTTTTTTTTTTGCTGTACGTGGGCCTCTCACTGTTGTGGCTTCTCCCGTTGCGGAGCACAAGCTCCAGACGCGCAGGCTCAGTGGCCATGGCTCACGGGCCTAGCCGCTCCGTGGCATGTGGGATCTTCCCGGACCAGGGCACGAACCCGTGTCCCCTGCATCGGCAGGCGGACTCTCAACCACTGCGCCACCAGGGAAGCCCTCAGGTAATCTTTTGATGAGCTTCTCTGGTTGCTTTAATCTGGCCTCAGGTGGCCTTCTCTGGAATGAAGAATGCTGACATCTTCCATTTGTTGGGGGTTTTAGTTCTATAAAGGGCTTAAAGATATTGTTATGTGTATCCCTTGAGGTGGAACCAGGATCCTGCCCCAAGGCTGCACTCTTGTTTCTTGACTGCTCCTGCCTTTTCTCTGCAACCCCTCCCTTCCCTGATTAGCAACTGTTTGAATCTGCCTTTTGGGACTCAGGGAAGGTCATGGAGGCTGGAGGCTGTTCCCTACAAACAAGGAACGGGAGACATGGAAAGGCTTCCCCAGTAGCCCCACAGGGTGCTGCTTGGTTTCAAGACCTCAGATGGAAATAAGGAACATGTTATTGGACACTGGAGAAAAGCTGATCCTTGTTATAAAGTGGCACAGAACTTAGCTGAATCGTGTTCTAGTGTTTTGTGGAAGGTAGAACTTTGAGTGATGAACTTGGATGTTTAGCTGAGGAGATTTCTAAGCAAAGGATTCAAGGTGTGACTTAGCTTTTCCTTGTTGCTTGTAGTAAAATGTGAGAGGAGAGAAACTGAAGAAGGAAATGTTAAGCAAAAAAACCCCAGAAAGTGAAGATTTGGAAAGTTCTCAGCCTATCCTTATTGCAAAAACTTGAGAAAGCATGTTCCAGAGAGAACATCAAGGGTATAGCAGAACAATCACTTGATAAAGAGATTATGGATGTGAGTCCTGGATCTAATCAGCCATTTCAGCAGAGGCCAGGAAAGGGACAAAACGGAGGGAGGCTATTGAACTTCTGGGATTCAACAGAGGGGATGACAGGAGCTGTTCTCTGTGAACATGCCTTATCTTTCAAGAAAAGGGAAGAATGACCCTGAGGGTGATTCTGAGACTGGGGGGGCTGCCACTCCCACAGGGTCGCTGAGTTTCAGCAGGACAAGCTGCCCGGAGCCTCAGGGCTGGAGCTGCTCCCTGGAGCCTGGGCAGTGGGAGTTGAGGGGAGGGCCACTACCTCAGTGGGCCTGAGGTCAGAGTATCAAGCCAAAGAATATTATTCTTGAGCTTTAAAATCAGGGAATTGTTCCTGCTAAGTTTTGGGCTTGCTTGGGACCCATGACCCCTTTCTTCTTTCCGGTTTCTTCCTCTTGGACTAGGAATATCTGCTGTATGCCTGTCCCACCATTGTATTTTGGAAGCAGATAATTTGCTTTTACAGGTTCACAGCTTAAGAGGGATTTTTGCCTCAGAATGAATCAAACCTCAAGACTCTCCCACCCTTGATTTATTTATTTATTTTTAAATATTGAAATATTTATTTATTTATTTTTGGCTGCGTTGGGTCTTCGTTGCTGCGCGTGGGCTTTCTCTAGTTGCGGCAAGCAGGGGCTACTCTTCGTCGCGGTGCGCGGGCTTCTTATTGTGGTGGCTTCTAGTTGCGGAGCACGGGCTCTGGGCGCGAGGGCTTCAGTAGTTGCAGTACTCAGGCTCAGTAGTTGCGGCGCACGGGCTTAGTTGCTCTGCGGCATGTGGGATCTTCCCGGACCAGGGCTCGAACCCACATCCCCTGCCTTGGCAGGCAGATTCTTAACCCCTGCACCACCAGGGAAGCCCTCCACACTTGATTTAGATTATAGTTAGTTGAAACTTGGGACTTCAAGCGGATGCCAGAATGGGTTAAGACTTTTGAGCTGTTGGGATGGGGATGAGTGTATTTTGCACGTGGGACATACATGAATTTGGGGGTCCAGATGGTAAACTGTTATGGACTGAATAGTGTCCCCCTAAAATGTATATATGAAAGCTTAATCCCCAGTACCTCAGAATTTGACTGTATTTGGAAATAGGGCCTTGAAAGAGGAAATTCAGTTAAAAAGATTGGATTAGGCCCTCCTAATCCAATCTGACTGGTGTCTTTATAATATAAGGAGATCAGGACACTCAAAGAAACAGCAGGGATGCACATGCACAAGGAAAGACCAGGTGAGGATACAGAGAGAAGGCAGCCATCTGCAAGCCAAGGAGACAGGCCCCAGAAAAAACCAAACCTGCTGGCACCTCGATCCCAAACCGTGAGAAAGTTAATTTCTGTTTTTGAGGCCATCCTGGCTGGGGAGTTTTGTTATGGCAGCCCCAGAAAACTAGTACATCATGGGTTATCTTTTCACTTTCTTCTTCTTCTTTTTATTTTTTTATTTTTTGGCCTCATAGTGTGGCATGCAGGATCCTAGTTCCCCGACCAGGGATCGAACCCGCACCTTGCATTGGGAGTGCGGAGTCTTAACCACTGGACTGCCAGGGAAGTACCTCTCTTGATAGTGTCCCTTGAAGCACAAAAGGTTTTAATTTTTCTGAAGCTCAATCAATCTATTTTTCCTTTCTTGTGCTTTTGGCATTATGTCTAAGAAGGGAAAGCCCTATCCTTAGGTCATAAAGATTTATTCCTACATTTTCTTCTCCAAAAGTTTTATAGCTTTACATTTAGGTTTCTGATCCATTTTTAAAATTTTTATTTTATTGAAGTATAGGTGATTTACAATGTTGTGTTAATTTCTTCTGTACAGCAAAGTGATTGATATAAATATATATACATTCTTTTTCATATTCTTTCCCATTATGGTTTATCACAGGATACTGAATATAGCTCCCTGTGCTATGTAGTAGGACTTTGTTGTTTATCCATTCTATATATAATCGTTTGCATTTGCTAATCCCAAACTCCCAAGCCCTCCCTCCCCCTTCCCCTTGTTCCCTTGGCAACAAGTCTGTTCTCTATGTCTGTGAGTCTGTTTCTGTTTCATAGATAAGTTCATTTGTGTCATATTTTAGATTCCACATATAAATGATATATGATATTTGTCTTTCTCTTTCTGACCTACTTCACTTAGTATGATAATCTCTAGGTCCATCCATGTAGCTGCAAATGGCATTTATTTCATTCTTTTTTATGGCTGAGTAGTATTTCATTGTGTGTGTGTGTGTGTGTGTGTGTGTGTGTATTCCATTGTGTGTGTATGTTATATATATATATAATATTCCATTGTGTGTGTGTATATATATACATACATACATACATACATACCACATCTTCTTTATCCATTCCTCTGTTGATGGACATTTAGGTTGTTTCCATGTCTTGGCTATTGTGAATAGTGCTGCTATGAAGATAGGGGTGCATGTATCTTTTTGAATTATAGTTTTATCTCAATATATGCCCAGGAGTGGGGTTGCTGTATATGATCCATTTTGAATTAATTTTTGTGTATGGTATTATGAAGGGGTCAACTTCATTCTTTTTACATGGGGATATTGAATTATTCCAGGACCACTTGTTGAAAAGACTATTCTTTCCCCCATTGAATAGGCTTGGCACCCTTGTTAACATTCAAATGACCATAAAAGTAAAGGTTTATTTCTGGAGTCTCAATTCTATTTCAGCAATTTATGTGTCTACCTTTTGCCAGCACCACACTTAGCCCTGATTTCTGTAGCTTTGTGGTAAGTTTGGAAATCAGGAAGTGTGAGTCCTCTAACTTTGTTCTTCTATTTCAAGACTGTTTTGGCTATTTGTAATTCCTTGCATTTCCATATGAATTTTAGGATCAGCTAAGGATTTTGATAATGATTGTGTTGCATCTGGATCAATTTGTTGAATATTTCTATCTTAACACCAATTAAGTTTTCCAATTTATGAACATGGGCTATCCTTCACTTATTTAGATATTCTTCAGTTTCTTTCAGCAATGATTTGTAGTTTTCAGAGTACATATTTTGCACTTATTTTCTTGAACTTATTCCTAAGTATTTTATTCTTTTTGATGTGGTTATGAATGGAATTGTGTTCCTTTCTTTTTTTTAGTGTAATCCTATGTATTTTTATTTCTGGCATTTATTTATTTATTTATTTAGGCCATGCCACACGGCTTGCAGAGATCTTAATTCCCCAGCCAGGGATCGAACCATGCCTCCTGCAGTGGAAACGTGGAGTCCTAACCATTGGACCGCCAGGGAATTCCCTTTATTTCAGGCATTTAAACAGTTCTTCTGAGATGGGATCTGTAGAGTTCACCAGACTATCAAATATGTTCAAAGGAAAAAAAATAAAAAGCCCTACTCTGCATTGTAGCCAATGATCTTTATAAAACGCAAATCTGACCATGTCTCTTCACTGATTAAAACTTGTAACTGACTGCCCATGGCCTCAGACAAAAAGTCCAGTTTCCTTAACATAGCTTGTAAGTTCCTGTATGCATTGTCCCTGCTTGTCTGCCTTTCTGGCCTGTCTCTGTACCTCTGCCTCATCCTCATACTTTGTGCTCTGATCTTAGTAAACTACTCTTAGATCCTTGAAAACACCCTTCTTCTTCTCCCTCGCCAAGACCTTTGCATGTGCTCGTCCCTCATCCTGTAACCCTTTTCTCTGCACCTCATGGCCTCACCAATGCCGACTCCCTCTTCAGTTCTCAGGTTAGACATACTTACTCCAGGAAGCCTTCCTTGACCCTGACATCTGGGCTGGGGCTTCTCCAATGAGCTCTCCCGGTCTCTAGTACTTCCACTGACAATCTGTGTGTTAGTACTTGCCTGTCTGCTTATCTGTACCCTTACCGGATTGTAATCTTAATAAGAGCAGACATTCTGTCTTTTCCCTCTGTTTTCTCCTATACTCTGATGGCAGGAACAGAACTTGGTCTGGAAAGTCATTTCTAACTCTGATGTGTTTTATTATCCTCAAGTTTTTGTAATTTCCTCATTTCTATATATAATACCAAGGTTTCCCCACATTCCAGTCTAAACTCATTGGGACTGTATGTGATGTTTGTCTTTATTACTAAGTTACAGTTCGTGGTCAAATGAAGTTGAATTTTTCTCTGTATTTTATCTCACATTATTGTTTGGCTCTATATTTCAACACTCAAAATGATAGATTTAGAAATTACCCTAAAAATCAGCCAACCAGTTTTGCTTGTTTCAGTTCCACAGCATTCCTGATAGATGATCATTCAGATTCTGCTTGAATACCACCAGTGAAAGAGAGTTCATTATTTTAAAGAAGGTTCTTTTTTTTTTTTTTTTTTTTGGCTGCACTGCACAGCTGTGGGATCTAAGTTCCCCCGACCAGGGATTGAACCTGTGCCCCCTGCAGTGGAAGCCTGGAGTCCTAACCACTGGACCGCCAGGGAATTCCCACAGAGTTCATTATTTCACTCTTCTAAATTTGTTTCTCCTTGCTTGGATTAAGAAAAGAAAAGGGGAAGAAACCCACAAGATTTTCTAAGTTGAAGAAGAAGATGGAGTCTAGGATTTAGGATACCACTAGACATACCACCAATCCACCTACCTTTTTATTATTTGTTTTACATGAGAAATACTCTCATGTCATCCGCTAAAAATTGTGCAGATATTAGCCACACCATCTACTGGAAAAATCAGGTCAGCAGAGATTTCATGAAATGATTGCATCTGATAATGCTTTTCAATTTCAAGACCTCCTGTGTCATTATTTTAAACAACCCAATGATTATAAGCCATAATGTAAGTAAGTACACCATAATACCGGTAGGCCACACGTGATAATTCAGCATTATGTTTCAATCCCCTGTGAAGCACAAGAGCCGATGGCAAAGTAAAATATTGTACTTCGCATTGAAACAAGTATTGTATCAAAACAAATTAGAAAACTTGAGAGTATTGTATAATAATTTAAAATATATTTTTTTCATGCGATACTTGAGGAAAGATGGATTCAATTTCAGGAGAATGAAGAGGTCTTGGGGGGATTTTCTAGTTTTAGAAATAGACTATACATGGAACTCTCTTCAATACTCTGTAATGACCCACATGGGAATAGAATCTAAACAACAGTGGATATATGTATATGTATAACTGACTTACTTTGCTGTACAGCAGAAACTAACACAACATTGTAAATCAACTATACTCCCATAAAAAATAATAAATTTTAAAAAATAAAAAAGAAGTAGATTATATAGATTCTTTTTGGAGTAACAAGTTATAATATACCTTATTTTGGGGGCAAAATTAGAATTCTTTTTATGTATATTAAGGAGCTCTTCAAAGACAATAAAATTTAACCTCTCAAAGCAAAATGTTCATACATTTTTTAGTCTATTCTTAATTGCTCACTTGCTTGCTGGATTTGAAGAACATTTTCCTTTTGACTCACAACTGTGTTTCGATGCTTAACCAAGGTCTTTGCTTCACCCTCATGTAATAAGGGGAACACTCAAGACTTTATAGATTTAGACTGACATGTTCCTTTCATGTTCCAGGTTGGATTATTTTCATTTTGGTACACTTCCTTCCAGTCTTTTATTGAAAATGTTTTCTTACATAGATTTTATATGTCATACCATAGATATGATTTTATATGATTTTGCCATACTTTCTTATTTCACAAAAAGTTCTCCCAACATAATTGTACATGTGCACAAATTAATATGATAAAGAGGCTATATATATACAAGGATGCTTATTACCGTATTATTTATAATAGCAACATATTTAAAACGCCATCAGTGTTCATCAGCAAATATTTGGATCCTAAATATATAAGCAAAAATTCAGTAAACAAACATTTATACTACAGAATTATATGCAGCCATTAAAAAGAATGAGGTGGATCTGTGTGTTTTGATGTGGAAAGTTGTTGCCATTGAATTTGTTGTTATCTGGACTGTGTGACTTCTGAAACCCCTTCCTGTTTGGACAGCCTGAGACTGTTTGAAGTCTCCTAGGGACAGGGCTTTTCTACAAAAGCAAAAAAGTTTGCAGGTAGGTACCTTCCCAGACTCCTGGCAGAGAGCTTGTGGGCAAAATTTATGAGCCTGTATGTTCTTTTCTAGGACTTTGAATCTCAAGAAGTGACACAAAGAAACAGCGTGTTTAGAATTCTTTCTGGTCATGGCAGCAGTAGTGGAAAGAACATCTATGTGCTGGGGCAGGAGCGTAACAGCATGTAAATAAGACCCTTTAATGTGGCTTTTTACTTTCAAAATTTGTATTACACATTTGTGACAACATGGATGGACATTGGGGGGATTATGCTAAGTGAATATGTGAGAGAGAGAAAGACAAATACCACTTATATGTGGAATCTAAAGCCAAAACAAATGAACAGACCAAACCAAACTCATAAATACAGAGAACAAATTGGTGGTGACCAGAGGGGAAGGGTGTTGTGAGGAAGAGTGAAATGAGTGAAGGGGGTCACTTGTATGGTGACAGATGGTAACTAGACTGTGGTGATAGTGTATACAAATGTCAAGTTATTATGTTGTACACATGAAACCAGTATGTTATATACCAATTTTACCTCAATTTTTAAAAGAAGAAAGAAACAAATCAGTTAAAAAAAAAAGGTATTATATACAGTTGGTTCAGAATTCAAAGAGTACAAAGGAAAGGTCCCCCCCTTTTCTCCCGTCCTTCTTATCCCTGTCCCCTAAACACCTGGTTTTCTTTTCCAATGTTCTGAATTTTGTGTGTGTATCCTTTCAGAAATATTTTATGGACATACACAACAGTATGTGAATCTTTCTCTTCCCCCAACCTTTTTTTTTTTTTTTTTTACTAAAATGGCATCATACTGTATAAGCTACTTCTGATCTTGGAGCATATTCTGTATCCTAAGTCAGGAACCTGTTCATTCTTTGTTTTATAGCTACAGAGTAGACACTACATACATACATACAAAGGTATTATAATTCAGTCAGTTTGTATTGGTGGACATCTGGGTGATGTACAATCTTTTGCTCTTACAAACAATGCTGTTGTGAATACCCTTGTACTTGTGATCTTTCATGCCAAAATATCTGTAGGATAAATTTCTCAAAGGATATGTACATTTGGAATTTTGATGAGGTATTACAAAATCGCCCCCTCGGAAAGTTTACGCCAATTTATGCTTCCACCAGCAATGTGTAATGGTGCCATTTCCCCGAAATGTGTTATTAGACTTACTGATTTTGCTCTGACTTGATTTTGACTTTAGTTCTAGCTGACTGAGAAATCTTGGTTTTCCTGCACATTTTCTGAGCTGGTTCTTTGCCTTTCCAACAAATTCCTTTTTCTTTCTTTCTTTCTTTCTTTTTTTTTTTTAATTAACCAGAGGAAGTTTCTGTTGTTTGCAACCAAGAATCTAAGCTGGTATGATGTCTATGATACACTGTTCAGAGCAAAATCAAGTTGAGGAATAACATGCTTACGGTGATTCTCATTGTTTTTGGCCACACTGCCTGGCTAGCAGGATCTTAGTTCTCCGACCAGGGATGGAACCTGGGCCCACTGCAGTGGAAGTGTGGAGTCCTAACCACTGGACTGGCAGGGAATTCCCTGGTGATTCTCATTTTTATCAAAACAAAAATCAAAACAAAATCACATGCATGTAGGTGTCCAAAAGAAATATCTGGAAGGATACGTTCTGGACAGTGGCTGGTTACCTCTGGATAGAGGAGTTGTCAGAGGAGGTTAGGGAAACACCTTAACTTTCTCCCTCATACACTTGATTATTATTGGAATTTTTTACATTGAGTATATATTACATTTACACTTTTTGAAGTTTTGTTTTTATTCTGGTAGCTCTATCTATATTTGATACCTTCCAAGTGGGAGAGAATTCTTTTATTGTTGATGATGATGATATTTTTGTGTTGTCTTGTTTTACATTATCTAGTATTTCAATTTAAAGACTAAAGCACAGACTAATAAATGAAATATCTGTGTATCCACCACCTAGCTTTCACATTATTAACAATTTACCATATTTTGTTCAGTTTTTTTTATAAAGGAAGAAGGCATTTAGGGACTTCCCTGGTAGTCCAGTGGTAAAGAAACCACCCTCCAGTGCAGGGGACGTGGGTTCGCTCCCTGGTCAGGGAACTAAAATCCCATATGCCGCAGGGCAACTAAGCCCGCGTGCCACAACTACTGAGCTCACGCGCTTCAACAAGAGAGCCCTCGTGGTGCAAACTACAGAGCTCACGCACTCTGGAGTCCACGCGCCACAACTACAGAGAGGAAAAAAAACAACCCGCATGCCACAACTAGAGAGAAACCCACATGCCAAAATGAAGAGCCCGTGTACCACAACTAAGACCTAACACAGCCAAAAAAATAAGGAAAATAAGCAAATAAAATTAAAAATATAGTTAAAAAAAAAAGAAAGCATTTAGATACACGTAATGCTCTGCAAATGTCCTTCCCTAATCCCACGTACTTGCTTCCACTCCAGTAGGTAACCCTTGGCCTGAGGTCAATGGTATCAGTCCCATGAAGACCTTTAAAAAATATTTACTGTGTGTGTACTCATAAAGAAATGACGGGATTTGGGGGGGATATTTTACAATTTTAATAAAATTATATCATGGACTTTCCTGGTGGTGCAGCGGCCAAGAATCCACCCGCCAATGTAGGGGACACGGGCTCGAGCCCCGGCTGGGCAAATCCCACATGCCACGGAGCAACTAAGCCCACGAGCCACAACCACTGAGCCTGCACTCTAGAGTCCGCAAGCTACAACTACTGAGCCCACGTGCCATAACTACTGAGCCTGTGTGCCTAGAGCCCAAACTCCTCAACAAGAGAAGCCACCGCAATGAGGAGCCCGTGCACTGCAATGAAGAGCAGGCCCCGCCCGCCGCAACCAGAGTGAGCCTGCGCGCAGCAATGAAGACCCAACAGAGCCAAAACCAAACAAATAAATTTATTAAAAAAAACATATTTCTAAAAAAATAAATAAAATATCATACTTGTACTATTCTATACTTGCTTTTTTCACTGCTCATTATGCTTTTGAGATATATCCATAATAGTCCATGCAACTCTGAATCATACATCCCAACTGCTACTATTTCTTTTTTTTTTTTGCGGTACACGGGCCTCTCACTGTTGTGGCCTCTCCCGTTGCAGAGCACAGGCTCCAGACGTGCAGGCTCAGTGGCCATGGCTCATGGGCCCAGCCGCTCCGCAGCATGTGGGATCTTCCCGGACCAGGGCTCGAACCCATGTCCCCTGCATTGGCAGGCGGACTCTCAACCACTGTGCCACCAGGGAAGCCCTACTATTTCTATCTTTAAAAAAGAAGAACGTTCATTGACTTTGCCAGCCACTTACTTCCCTGTTTTTTTGCTCTCTTCACGCTTTTGGCAATAAAATTCCCTGAAAGTGTTGTCTACACTCGCTGACTCTTAAGTTTTCTCTCAAATTCTCTCAACCCACTGCAGTCAGGCTCCCTTGATTCCACTAGCAAAAGACCTGGGTGTGACAGCTAAAAATCCTTCCTCTCTAGAGTTGGCTGCATTGCTTCATGAACGGCCAATGAGAAGCCTCACGTCTCAGCTCCTGGCAGTGGCTTCCGTGGTGGCCCCACGGCTTTAGAGAACCTTCTTCAGCTTCTCTGGATCTTTAGGGCCTGGGGCCAAGCACCCTCGCAGACCGGCTCAGCTCAAGAGGTGATGGTAATTCTGCTGCCTCTGCTGCTGTGTGATAGTCTTTGGAACACGGCACACATGAAGATGCTGAATCTAGAAGTCCATTCTGACAGCATGGGATGATTGAGTAGGCAGGCTATTTCTTCCGAGCTGTTCTGGTCTTGTTAGGTCACTTGGAAGAACTTACAGGGACACCAGATCAATGCTGTTTTTGCTTGCCATCTGTGTTTTTCATTGTCCCTGAAGCCATCAGAAGTCTCCTTCAGTCCCTCTGCTGCCACCAAACTTCACTCTGTATGACAGACTCTAGCTCCATCCATGTCTCTACAAATGACCCAATTTCGTTCCTTTTTATGGCTGAGTAATATTCCACTGTATATATGTACCACATCTTCTTTATCCATTTGTCTGTAGATGGGCATTTATGTTGCTTCCATGACCTGGCTATTGTAAACAGGGCTGCAATGAACATTGGGGTGCATGTGTCTCTTTGAAATATGGTTTTCTCTGGGTATATGCCCAGTAGTGGGATTGCTGGGTCATATGGTAATTCTATTTTTAGTTTTTTAAGGAACCTCCATACTGTTGTCTACAGTGGCTGTATCAGTTTTCATTCCCACCAACAGTGCAAGAGGGTACCCTTTTCTCCACACCCTCTCCAGCATTTGTTGTTTGTAGATTTTGTGATCATGGCCATTCTAACTGGTGTGAGGTGATACCTCATTGTAGTTCTGATCTACATTTCTCTAATTAGTGATGCTGAGCAGTTTTTCATTTGCCTCTTGGCCTTCTGCATGTCCTCCCTGGAAAAATGTCTATTTAGGTCTTCTGCCCATTTTCCGATTGGGTTGTCTGTTTTATTAATATTGAGCTTCATGAACTGTCTATATATTCTGGAGATTAATCCTTTGTCTGGTGATTCGTTTGCAAATATTTTCTCCCATTCTGAGGGTTGTCCTTTGGTCTTGTTTATAGTTTCCTTTGCTGTGCAAAAGCTTCTGTCTCATTACGTCCCATTTGTTCATTTTTGTTCTTATGTCCATTACCCTAGGAGGTGGGTCAAAAAATATCTTGGTGTGATTTATGTCAAAGAGTGTTCTTCCTATGTTTTTCTCCAAGAGTTCCATAGTGTCCGGGCTTACATTTAGGTCTCCAATCAACCCTGAGTTTATTTTTGTGTATGGTGTTAGGGAGTGTTCCAATTTCATTCTTCTACATGTAGCTGTTGAGTTTTCCCAGCACCACTCATTGAAGAGACTGTCCTTTCTCCATTGTATATCCCCACCTCCCCTGTCATAGACCAGGTGACCATAGGTGCGTGGGTTTGTCTCTGGGCTTTCTATCCTGTTCCATTGATCTATGTTTCTGTTTTTGTGCCAGTACCGTATTGTCTTGATTACTGTAGCTTTGTAGTATAGTCTGAAGTCAGGGAGTCTCATTGCTCTAGCTCCGTGTTTTTCCATCAAGACTGCTTTGGCTATTCAGGGACTTTTGTGTCTCCATACAAATTTTAAGAATTTTTGTTCTAGTTCTATAAAAAATTCCATTGGTAATTTGATAGGGATTGCATTGAATCCATAGATTGCTTTGGGTAGTATAGTCATTTTTACAATATTGATTCTTCCAATCCAAGAACATGGTATATCTCTCCATCTGTTTATGTCATCTTTGATTTCTTTCATCAGTGTCTTATAGTTTTCTGAGTACAGGTCTTTTACCTTCTTAGGTAGGTTTATTCCTAGGTATTTTATTCTTTTTGTTGCAGTGGTGAATGGGATTTTTGCCTTAATTTCTCTTTCTGATCTTTCGTTGTTAGTGTACAGCAATGCAAGAGATTTCTGTGCATTAATTTTGTACCCTGAAACTTAACCAAATTCACTGATTAGGTCTAGTAGTTTTCTGGTGTCATCTTTAGGATTCTCTATGTATAGTATCATGTCATCTGCAAACAGTGACAGTTTTACTTCTTCTTTTCCAATTTGTATTCCTTTTATTTCTTTTTCTTCTCTGACTACTGTGTTTAGAACTTCCAAAACTATGTTGAATAGTAGTGGCAAGAGTGGACATCCTTGTCCACGAGTATAGCTACTCCAACTTACTTTTGATTTCCATTTGCATGGAATATCTTTTTCCATCCCCTCACTTTCAGACTGTATGTGTCCCTAGGTCTGAAGTGGGTCTCTTGTAGACAGCATATATGTGGGTCTTGTTTTTGTATCCATTCAGCACGCCTGTGTCTTTTGGCTGGAGCATTTAATCCATTCACATTTAAGGTAATATCGATATGTATGTTCCTATTACTATTTTGTTAATTATTTCGGGTTTGTTTTTGTAGGTCCTTTTCTTCTCTTGTGTTTCCCACTTAGAGAAGTTCCTTTAGCATCTGTTGTAGAGCTGGTTTGGTGGTGCTGAATTCTCTTAGCTTTTCCTTGTCTGTAAAGCTTTTGATTTCTCTGTCGAATCTGAATGATACCCCTGCTGGGTGGAGTAATCTTGGTTGTAGGTTTTTCCCTTTCATCACTTTAAGTATATCGTGCCATTCCCTTTGGCTTGTAGAGTTTCTGCTGAGAAATCAGCTGTTAACCTCATGGGAGCTCCCTTGTACGTTGTCATTTTTCCCTTGTTGCTTTTAATAATTTTTCTTTGTCTTTAATTCTTGTCAGTTTGATTACTATGTGTCTTGGCATGTTTCTCCTTGGATTTATCCTGCCTGGGACTCTGTGCTTCGTGGACTTGGGTGCTAGTTCCTTTCCCACGTTAGGGAAGTTTTCAACTATAATGTCTTCAGATATTTTCTAGGGTCCTTTCTCTGTTCTCCTCCTTGGACCCCTATAATGTGAACGTTGTTGCGTTTAATGTTGTCCCAGAGTTCTCTTAGTCTGTCTTCATTTCTTTTCCTTCTTTTTTCTTTATTCTGTTCTGTGGCAGTGAATTCCACCATTCTGTCTTCCAGGTCACTTATCCGTTCTTCTGCCTCAGTTATTCTGCTATTGATTGCTTCTAGTGTATTTTTCATTTCATTTATTGTATTGTTCATCTCTGTTTGTTCTTTAATTCTTCTAGGTCTCTGTTAAACATTTCTTGCATCTTCTTGATCTTTGTCTCCATTCTTTTTCTGAGGTCCTGGATCATCTTCACTATCTTTATTCTGAATTCTTTTGCTGGAAGGTTGCCTATCTCCACTTCATTTAGTTGTTTTTCTGGGGTTTTATTTTGTTCCTTCATCTGGTACATAGTCCTCTGTCTTTTCATTTTATCTATCTTTCTGTGAATGTGGTTTTCATTCCACAAGCTGCAGGATTGTAGTTCTTCCTGCTTCTGCTGTCTCCCCTCTGGTGAATGAGGCTATCTAAGAGGCTTGTGCAAGCTTCCTGATGTGAGGGACTGGTGGTGGGTAGAACTGGGCATTGCTCTGGTGGGCAGAGCTCTGTAAAACTTTAAACCACTTGTCTGCTGATGGGTGGAGCTGGGTTCTCTCCCTGTTGGTTGTTTGGCCTGAGGTAACCCAGCACTGGAGCCTACCCGGCTCTTTGGTGGGGCTAATGGCAGACTCCGGGAGTGCTCACACCTAGGAGTACTTCCCAGAACTTCTGCTGCCAGTGTCCTTGTCCCCACGGTGAGCCACAGCCACCCCCTGCCTCTGCCAGAGACCCTGCAATACTAGCAGGTAGGTCTGGTTCAGTCTCCTATGGGTCACTGCTCCCTCCCCCTGAGTCCTGGTGCGCACACTACTTTGTGTGTGCCCTCCAAGAGTGGAGTCTGTTTCCTCCAGTCCTGTTGAAGTTTTGCAGTCAAATCCCACTAGCCTTCAAAGTCTGATTCTCTGGAAATTCTTCCTCCTGTTGCCAGACCCCCAGGTTGGGAAGCTTGATGTGGGACTCAGAACCTTCACTCCAGTGGGTGGAATTCTGTGGTATAATTGTTTTCCAGTTTGTGAGTCGCCCACCCAGTGATTTTGGGATTTGATTTTATTGTGATTGCACCCCTCCTACCATCTGATTGTGGCTTCTCCTTTGTCTTTGGATGTGGGGTATCTTTTTTGGTGAGTTCCAGTGTCTTCCTGTTGATGATTGTTCCGTAGTTAGTTGTGATTCCGGTGCTCTTGGAAGGGGGAGTGGGCACATGTCCTTCTACTCTGCCATCTTGAACAAATCTTGAAATTTTAAATAAAAAAATTAGGACCTTAAAAACTCTGTCCCAGGGCTTCCCTGGTGGCGCAGTGGTTGAGAGTCCGCCTGCCGATGCAGGGGATACGGGTTCGTGCCCCGGTCTGGGAAGATCCCACATGCCGCGGAGCGGCTGGGCCCGTGAGCCATGGCCGCTGAGCCTGCGCGTCCGGAGCCTGTGCTCTGCAACGGGAGTGGCCACAACAGTGAGAGGCCCGCATACCGCAAAAAAAAAAAAAAAAAAAAACTCTGTCCCAAATGTCTCAAATCTACAGTGTTGTATTAATTTGCCAGGGCTGCCATAACTAAATACCACAGACCAATTGGCTTTGATAGCAGGAATTTATTTCCTAACAGTTCTGGAGGCTAGAATTCTGAGATCAAGGTGCCAGCAGAGTTGGTTTCTCCTGAGGCGCCTCTCAGCTTGCAGATGGCCGCCTTCTTGGTATGTCCTGGCATGGTCTTTTCTGTGTGGATGTGCATACCTGGTGTCTCTCTCTGTATATCCTAATCTCTTCTTTTTATAAGAACAATAATCATATTGGATTATGGCCCATGCTAATTGCCTCATTTTAACTTAATTAACTTAAAGGTTCTATTTCCAAATTCAGTCATATTCTGAGGTACTGGGGAGTTAGGGCTTCAACATATTACTCTGGAAAAACACAATTCTATTCATAACAAGTGCCATTTAAAATTGGTAGAGCCATAGCTTTAATATGTAAAGAGCTTATAATCATCACTCCAGCCCTCACAAGAAGAAATAAGTTGAACAAACTTAATAATCAAGAACTTTTCTTAGATCAGTCAGAGGACTGAGGTCACTGGACAAACCACCATTCCCCCAAATTGGAGAGACAGATAAATACAGAGAACAAAAGTCAGCTTACCTGAAGTAGAAGCACTGGAACCAGGACTGATAGATATACTCAAAAAGTAATTGATTAATTGCTGGAGGCTGAGTGTGGACTAGTTTAAAGTTAACTCCTGGGAGCCCAGTCTTTAATTTTACTCTCCAGGAGCATTGTCTGTTCTCCTATTGAAGACCTGAGAAGAGTTCCCTCCTGTTTGGTCTGGGAAAATTAATCCTTTTGAAATATGCCCAGGGGAAGAAGCATTTTGAAATATCCCCAAGAGCATCATTTTTCATATTAAGGCCTGCTATCAGGGGAAACCGCTTTACCAGAGCCATAGGTAATGTGAGCAGGGGAGAAGGGAAATATCCAATTCCAGTACCCTCCAATCTTCCTGTATCACCTACGTGGGGAAGAGGGGAAGCTGAGAAGCATTTGTGAAGGTCGCAACCCAGGGAAACAGGCTCACAAAAAGACTGAGACTTAATCATCAGATTATAGACTGCTTCCCTTGCACTAAACTTTACCACCACATCGATAAGGTTCCAGTACAGTAACAACGGATTTCAGCTGAAAGAACTGCAAAAGCTCAGATCCTATTCAAGAAGAAATTTCTAGAGGAATTATCTGAACAGGAATTTAAAATAACTATGATTGATGTGCTAATGGCTCTAATGGAGAAAGTGGGCAACATGTGGGAACAGATGAGTAGCGTAAACAGGGAGATGGAAATTCAAAGATTCCAGAGGAAATGCTAGAAATAAAAAAACACTGTAAAAATGAAGAATGCCTTTGATGAGCCCTTCAGTAGTCTGGGCATGGTCAAGTTAGCAGCCAGCTTGAAGGTATGTCCATAGAAACCTCCCAAAGTGAAATGCAAAGAAATAAAATGAAAACAAACAAAAAACAACCACAGCCACAACACTGGAACAGAATGTCTGAGAACTGTACAAACCAAGAGTAAATGCTAATGTAAGCTATGAACTTAGGGTGATTATGATGTGTCAGTGTAGGTTCATCAGTTGTAAACAGTGTACCACTTGGGTGAAGGATATTGGTATTGGTGGAGGCTGTGCATGTGTGCAGACAAGGGGTATATAGGAACTCTCTGTACCTTCCTTTCAATTTTGCTGTGAACTTAAAACTGTTATAAAAATTCCCTTTTATGTAAGAAAATGGAGGCATAGAGAGATTAAATATCTTGCCTAAGTCTTAACCAAGGATCTATTAGGTACAGAATAGGAATCGGCAATGAGTCAGTCTGGCACTAGAACTTTTGTCTTCAACTAGTGCACTTTTCTTCCTTTTTTGAATCTTGCTGTTTCTTTTACCTAACAATGTATCTTGCAGATCAATCCGAAAAGCGCAGGGAGGGCCTTTTCAATTTAACCAGTTTTTTTGTTTTGTTTTTTTAATTGGCTGTGCTGCGTGGCATGCGGGATCTTAGTTCCCCAACCAGGGATTGAACCTATGCCCCCCCCGGCAGTGGAAGTGTGGAGTCTTAACCACTGGACCGCCAGGGAAGTCCCTAACCAGTTATATATATATATATATATATATATATATATATATATATGTATATATATATATATATATGTGTGTGTATATATATATATATATATATATATATATGGTGTCATTTACATCCCTGCAGTCCTTGTGAATATTAAGTGCCCCAAAGCACTGGTTTTAAACTTGATGGGAACGGGTATAAGGCGGCAGGATTTCTTCATACCCAACTCTAGTCACTTGGGCAACCAGAGCCTTAGAGGAAGTCATGTTCCTGGGTTGAAATTAGAGTGGAACATGCCAGAACAAACACCCCAAACCTTGGGTCTCATTACTACTTTTCTTCTTTAATTTTTATCAGAATAAAGTTGATTTACAATGTTCTGTTTTTTCTAGGTGTACAGCAGCTTGTTCAGTTACACATATACATATATCTATTCATCTTCGGATTCTCTTCCCATATAGGTTATTAGAGAGTGTTGAGTAGAGTTCCCTGTGCTATACAGTAGGTCCTTGTTATCTATTTTATATGTATTAGAGTGTATATGTTAATCCCAACCTCCTAATTTATCCCTTCCCCCCCAACTTTCCCCTTTGGTAACCATGAATTTGTTTTCTGAGTCTGTGAGTCTGTTTCTCTTTTGTAAATTAGTTCATTGGTATCAATTTTCAGATACCATCTATAAGTGATATCATATGATATTTGTCTTTCTCTGACTTACTTCACTTAGTGTGATCATCTCCAGGTCCATCCATGTACCTGCAAATGGCATTACTTCATTCTTTTTTATCGCTGGGTAATATTCCATTGATTTAGGTTGTTTCCCTGTCTTGGCTATTGTGAATAGTGCTGCTGTAAACATAGTGGTACATGTATCTTATTTTTTCTGGATATATGCCCAGGAGTGGGATTGCTGGATCGTATGGAAATTCTATTTTTAGTTTTTTGAGGAACCTCCATACTGTTCTCCACAGTGGCTGCACCAATTTACATTCCTGACAACAGTGGGTTCCCTTTTCTCCACACCTTCTTCAGCATTTGTTATTTTTAATGATGGCCATTCTGACTTGGTGTGAGGTGAGATACCTCATTGTAGTTTTGATTTGCATTTCTCTAATAATAAGTGATGTTGAGCATCTTTTCATGTGTCTGTTGGCCATCTGTATGTCTTCTTTGGAGAAATGTCTATTTAGGTCTTCTGCCCATTTTTTGATTGGGTTGTTTGGGTTTTTTTTTGTTGTTATTAAGTTGTATGAGCTGTTTGTATATTTTGGAAATTAAGCCCTTGTTGGTTGCATAATTTGCAAATATTTTCTCCCAGTCCATAGGTTGCCTTTTCATCTTATTTATGGTTTCCTTTGCTGTGCAAAAGCTTATGTTTGATGAGGTCCCATCTGGTTTGTTTGTTTGTTTTGCGGTACTTGGGCCTCTCACTGTTGTGGCCTCTCCCGTTGCGGAGCACAGGCTCCAGACGCGCAGGCTCAGCAGCCATGACTCACGGGCCCAGCCGCTCTGCGGCATGTGGGATCTTCCTGGACTGGGGCATGAACCTGTGTCCCCTGCATCGGCAGGCGGACTCTCAACCACTGTGCCACCAGGGAAGCCCCCATTTGGGTTTTTTTTTGCTTTTATTTCTCTTGCCTTGGGAGACTGACCTAAGAAAACACTGGTACGATTTATATAAGAAAATATTTTGCCTATGTTCTCTTCTAGGTTTATGGTGTCATGCTTTATATTTAAGTCTTTAAGCCATTTTGAGTTTATTTTTGTGGATGGTGTGAGGCTGTGTTCTAACTTCGTTTGATTTACATGCAGTTGTCCGGCTTTCTCAACACCAGTTGCTGAAGAGACTGTCTTTTCCCTATTGTATATTCTTGCCTCCTTTGTCAAAGATTAATTGACTGAAGGTGTGTGAGTTTATTTCTGGCCTCTCTATTCTGTTCCATTGGTCCACGTCTGTTTTTGTGCCAATACTACACTGTTTTGATTACTGTAGCTTCGTAGTAATTGTACAATTACTGTGGTATTGTCTGAAGTCTGGAAGGGTTATGCCTCCTGCTGTTTTTTTTTTTTCCCTCAGGGTTGCTTTGGCAATTCTGGGACTGTTATGGTTCCATATAAATTTTAGGATTATTTGTTCTAGTTCTGTGAAAAATGTCATGGGTAATTTGATAGGGATAACATTAAATCTGTAGATTGCTTTGGGTAGTATGTCCATTTTAACAATATTAATTCTTCCCATTCAAGAGCATGGGATATTTTTCCATTTCTTAAATCACCTTCAATTTCTTTAATGTTTTATAGTTCTCAGCTTGTCTTTCACCTCCTTGGTCAGGTTTATTCCTAAGTATTTTCCTTTTTTTTTTGATGTGATTTTAAAAGGGATTTTTTTTTTACTTTCCCTTTCTGAATTTCATTGTTAGTATACAGAAATGCAACCGATTTAACGGTTTTATATTGATAGACCCTAAGCTTTTTTCAAATTGCTTATTTAGAAATATTATATTAGCCTTATGCCTGTCATTTCTAACATGTATGAGAGTACCTATAATAAATTTCTGGAAGCAGAATTACCCAGTTAATAGATATGTGCTTTTAAATTTTGGTATTTTGAAAACTTTATTAGAAGTTGTATCCATGTGTACTGTTCTACAAATGTACATGTTGGATATGACATGGTAAAAATAGGTGTGGCCACAAGAGACGAGAATGAGGCTTGGGAGGAAGTTTATTATACTCACAGATCTCAGAGAGGAGGTGATCATGTGCCACTCAGGGCTACAGGGGAAACACTAGATTTGGCGGAAGATGGGAACAGGGGGAAAGTCTAGGCCAATGTCTTTATCAGAGTTTGTTTAGAAGAGGTGAGGTAGGGTAAACAGTTTAGGATTGGCTCGCCTGAACAATTCAAGTGGTCTCTGGGCTACAGAAGTGGCCTCTAGTTGCCTGGTATCTGGCCCTGGGATGATTGTAGGGCAGAGGGAATATTTGATTGGTGTGTGAGAATTAGCTAAGGAGGTGGTTGGGGCCACAGACTTGGAATTGGCTGGTTTGTATGTGAAAGATGTGCTCCCGGGCAAGCCCTTTGTTCTAAGAAGGGCTAACCTTGGGAGAAGCAGTCTCTCAGCCTGCAAACTTCTTAAGGTGTAAAAACATAATAAAATACAGAAAAATTTAAAAGATTAATGCATATACTTTAACAGTGTACAAGATCACCTATTTTCTCACAACTTCACCAACATTAACAAATTGATGTTTGGTAATCTGGTGAAAAATGACATCCAGTTGTAGTTTTGAGTCATCTGTATTTCTTATTTTTGCTCTTTTTCTTCTATTTTCTCATTCATTCACTAAAAAATATTAACTGCTTACAATATGCCATGTACTTACGATGTGGGCACCCTCAGAAAGCTTACATTTTAAGAAACGAATAGGACCCATTAGAGAGAAAACTACACTTTAGAGAGACATAAAAAAACTGACTAACTGAAAGGACAATGTTGATAGATGAGAAGAATCAATGTCAGAAACAATTATGGCAGTTATTACCAACTCAGTAGGTGTGGTATGGGATCACAGAGTTTTGGGGGGAAGGCAGAGGTGGCAACTTGAAATAATGAATAGATATGAACATTTTTAAACCGAAAGGTACTATGAGGGTATCTGCTTTGCCAGATGTTAAAACATACTATGAAAACACAATAATGAAACCAGTGTGGTGCTGGTACAATAACAGACAACCAGAAACAAACTCTAGTTTATATATGATGTGTGAGCAAGTACCATACTATTTTAATGATTACAGTTTTTCAATACTTAAAAATCTGGTTGTTTCCCCCAGTACAGTTTTCAGAATTTATAAAAATTGCATTAAAAAACAAAAACTGCTTTTGACTGTTTGGATTATGCTTCTTTGAATACGATTTCATCCAGAAAGCAGACCTCATAGATCCAGGTGTCGTAAGGGTTATCCACATACCCACAATATTAACATGCTTAGCGAAAAAAAACAAAAACAAAACAAAACAAAAACAAAACAAAACAAAAAAAACCCCCCACAGTGGCCATGGGGGAGGGGTCAGAGATTACTGGGACTTTTTTTTAAACACTTATTTCTCTATTGTTTAGAATTTTTATATATAATAAAAATACATTGACTTTATAATCTCCTAACCATACAAAAATATAGGCAAAACAGTATAACAGAAAGGTGTAATGGTAGACATGATATCAAATATTTAACTTCTGCAAAAATCCAGTAATTGAAGCTGGTATATTCTCTACTTATTCTTTCAAAGCAAATAGAAAAGTATTATTTTTCGTGATTTGATTTACTAAAATTTTTGTGTTTGTCAGGAGTCTTTCCTGAGCAATCCTTAAAACCAGTTTCAGTTTAAGGTGAATTGCCTTTAAACTTCTGAGAATACTGTCTTGTTACAAACGTAAAGGAGATAATTTAAAGAATGCATCAAAGAGAAACACTTTACATAATGAGGTGTGGTTTTAAAAATGTCCTCAAATTGTTTATTTTGTACGAGCTAAATATGTGGGTAAAGTATAGCCGTACTCCATTTATATCTTATCTTTTCCAATTGAGGAGAGTCAAGCACCAAAATGCACTGCTTATTAGCTAGATGACAAATGGGCTTGGAGAATGTAAAATACTTCTCTATAACACTATACATTCGTGAAATAGCCAAGTAAGTATACTGAACAAATATAAAGACAAGTCTCCAAATACTGTCTATCTCACCAATGCTAAGGTGACGCTGATCAGTATTAGAAGAAAAAAAATTTAATTTACTCTTTCATAAAGTTTTTAATAAGCTATAATTTTCTTACATGTACACTAGTAACCTTAAAAAGACAAATACTACCAAATGTTAACTACTGTACAATTTATAAAAAATATAATTTTAAGAATTTGGAATAATAAAGGGAAGGTACCTACTTCAAATGGATTAAATAAGAAAATGCCACTTTTTAAGAAATTTCACCAGGAAATGGGAAATTTCCAATTTGTCTAAAGGAACACCAAAACCTTTTACTGACGTCCGAGACCTTGCTATTTTTATTCAAGACTTCATCTACACAGTTTCAAATAAGCCCTAAAAAATATTTTCCAGTACATATAAGGCCGCTACACACAGTACATGACGGGAAAAAAGGACTCCGTCAGAATGAGAAGTCGTGAAGAACAGAGATATGTCTTGCTCACCTTTACATCTCCAGTTCCTAGCACAGTGCCTGGCTCAAGGTGAAAATGCTTAAGCAATGGTTGTTGCTTTGCATTGAACCAGGCAGATACACCCTTCTACCTTTGGTTCGATTTTCATTCCATATTAAGCACGACCTGAGCTGCAGTCCTGGTTCTTGGCCCTTGATGTTAAGCTGAATAAAGTAAGCCAATATGCATACACTTTCTACATCAGTTCTTCTGACAGGATCCTCAGCACTGACTCATCACGGGCTGTGAATCTTCTCTTATGTGGTCTAATTCTTATTTCTTGGATAATATCAGCATGCAAAAGTAATGCATTTTCAGTGCAGTACAAGTATGTTCATATGAGTAAGAATGGAATAAAGGCCTTTCTTTTCCATGTTTTAAATAACAGATACATAGCATCTTATGACATAATTAGCAATTTTTAGACACTGAACATAATACACTGTATTACAATGCGATGTGGTAGGCTTCCATTTTAGGAACAAAAATCAATTTCACATGAAAAAAGATTTATTTTACATTTAGAATAAGTCTAAATTTTTAGCATTTAAGTACTGTAAAATAAACAGAGAGGAGCTTTTAAGATGTATTATCTCCATTCTGTCCAAAAAGCCCGTACAAAAAGCTTTTTTTTACAGTTATTGATCATCACCTCGTTGCCTTAAATTTCTAGGTTTTCCATTTTCAATTCTTCTCTTTTTGAAGACTGGGGCCACTCCATCTGCCACGACTCCAAGAGAAGTGACTGTTTTTTCTTTAAAAACCACTTTGGGTTCCCCACCAACATCAGCCTCTGAAGTTGGTACATATTCATTTTCAGTGCTTGGAAGTTCCAAATCTACCTTCTCACTGGAACAGAAAGTAAAAATAGAACCATTATTTGACAGAGTAAGATAAACTTTCACCTAATGTGTGAGCCCACCAAAGCCTCAAGGTCATCTTTCTAATGATAATAATAGAAGTTAGAAGCTGGTCATTTTGGAGTAGGAAACTATTTTAAAATACTGATTTTATAATATTATTTAAGGTACTGAGCACCTGTTGATGTGGACACATGAGGAAAAGTCCCATCTATTCTTTTGTTCCTGTTGGGTGTATCATTGAAGGAAATGCTTGTACTTACGATTAGCAGTATAAGTTACACAGGTGGATAAATGAGAAGTATCTTTGGAAATGGATTTTGCCGTGGACTGACAAGGACTCTGGAGGCTTACACAGCACAAGACAAAAACCATGGAATCTCAATGTTCTGGTGTAGCAGACTCCGTGAGACTGTTTGCCTAGCACCCCTTTTCTAGCACTAGCCCTTCAACTGTCCACTTGGTTAGTATGAATAATCAGATGACTAGTCCAGAGCTCAGTACCTAATTAATATGAACCTATCATAGTACCCTACTGTCTACATAGTCAACTGGTTTGTGAAAGATCAAGTAAGTCACACCATACCCATCAGTCCCGCCCATGAGCTTTTTGAACATGGACCAGAAAGACCATTATGTTTAATGCTCTAGTGGCTAAGAATATAAAACCTGTTGGGAACCATATATTCTCCTATTTAGAGAAAGAAGTTCTGCAGAGATAGAGAATAAGGCTGGCATGCAAAGAAAAGTAGGATGGGAGATGGAGAATCCTGCCAGTGTTTCAGGCCTGGTTCCAATAATTCGTGAGGCCCGATTCCTACCCCTCCTACAACTTGCAGGTAGAACCTTTCTGGGAATCTTTGAACTAATAACCTCTTTTTTTAATTTAAGGTAACTCAAGTTTCTATCACTTGAAACCAAAAGATTACCTGGTCAGCATGAAAGGAAGAGTGATGACAATAGAGAAAAGGGAATAAAAAGTAAAGGTATGATTTAAATGTTAGAAGTCCCGGATATTATATTTCCCAGTTGAGAAACCCCATCTAAGAAGAGTGAAGATTAGTACAGATCTACACTCCTCAATCTCAGAAGAACCCAGGTAATGTAGTCATTCATCTTGATTCCTGGAAATAAAGGGAGAAAATCCTTTCCTGGAGGCCAGGAGAAGTTTGAAAGGTTATGGTAGATCTACAGTAGTAGTTAACTCTAATAACAGCAGCTATAGTGAATGTCTACTATAAACCAGACAATGCACTAGGCACTTGGAATAGAAATATTCTCTTTTTATTTGGGGTCTTCTAGTTAGTGTCTTTTTTAGCACTAGAACTCCTTTTAACTTTTTTTCCCTTTTGGGAACCACCTCTTCTCCCTTCTGAGTTTTGAGCTTAATTCAGTTCAGGTCCAGTCAGAATTCACAGTGGTTAGCTCAGGAATAGGAACTGGGTATGTGATGAAAGCTAAGCAGGACCACTTTTGGAACTCGCAAAGAGCACCTCTTTTTTGCTGGGATCTCTAACTGTAAGTATGATATAAGCCTAAAGCTTTGCTGTCAAGTGGGGAGAGCCTGTGAGAAAGGCAGTCAAGTCAGAGGAAAGCAGAGACAAAAGTCAGAGACATTCACAGTGATTTCTCATCAACTACGGCTCTTGACAACTGCAGTTTAGAGATAACATGATTTTTAGGTGTTTGCTTAGAATTTAAATTTAATATATGCTATTCAGTTCAGTTATCTTAAAAGTACATGATAACAAATTTGCTTCCCTCTCACACAGACCATGTAGAAATGTCTATGGTGGTAGAATTGAGAGATCTTTTTATGTTTCATCCTATATATACATGGGTAAAAAAACAGGTTTAAAAGAGGTCTCTAAGCATTGTAATAATTTTTTAAAAATGTAACAATAGTTAGGAAATTTGCTAGGATTGCAAAAAACAAAATAAATGAGAATATAAGTACAAAGAATATAAGAACAAAGAAAATTTTAAATCAGTGATGGATAGTTCAAAACTATAAAAACCAAAACCAAAAACTATTCTATATAATATAAAACTTGAGGAAGAAGCTATCTTGGTAGATCATGATGTTAAATAACATTTCCTCAAAATCTGATGAGGGGATGCAAGAAATAGGAATTCTCACTGGAACAGGTCTTAAATCTGATTTGTTTTGAATAGAGATGCCTTCCAAACTTTATTGTATTAAAAATATATGTTAAATGCCATTTTTGTTTGCTTTTCCTACTTCCCTATTTTCCCTTAGATTGCCAACAATGGTGCTTTCCAAGAAGGCTAGTAGCCCCTGAAGTTGATGGGGTATTCATGCTTGGCTTTGTATTTTTATGTTTTTACAGGAGTGGAAACTGAGGCTTAGAGAGAAGTTAAATAACTTGGTCAACTAAACTGTTATGGTAGTAATATTACTTGGATTAAAACCCAGGCCTGTGTTGATCTAAAACCTATATTCTTCCCCCTAGACCACTCTGCTTCTGGGTGAAACTAAGAAATTCCATTAGCCAAGCAGAGAAAGATTTTGAGTAATGAAGAACAGTAGGGTTTGGTTGCTGGACAAATGAATCTCTGTCCAAGAAAATCTATGAGAGACTCATTTAATTTCACAATCTTGGTGTTTTGTGTTGTATTTTGATAAAGTGATCAAGTCATAGTATTACTTCTTAAGTGGGATTATGGGAGAGATAAAATAGAAAAAGAGTCCATTTTTGAAATCATGGTCCTAGGGAATTCCTAAGTGGAAGCTAACAGAAGTGGCAGTGAAGTAGGATATACACCCATGTGATATAATCAGAGGAAAAGAAGTTTGTATTTGAAAGAAAAGAGTCTGCAAATAAAATATCTTACAGAGAATACACCTTCTTTTCAAATAACTTTAGAACAGTTACAAAAAATAATTACATAAACACTTCCTCAAAACCATGGTCATTTCCAAATTCAAAATGTAAAAATTGTAAAGGTTTTAATACCTGAACACAATGTAATAAAGGTGGAAAAAACCCAAAAAAAACTTCCACCTATGTAGAGATTGAAAAATAAGTCCTTTTGGAAAACCACCAAGTCAAAAGAGTAAGCAAAAACACAATATTAAATGGTTCCAAAAACAATGAAATCAAGGAATCATCACCCAAAATTTATGTGATATATGGACAGAATTATATTCAGAGACAATACAGCTTTGACTATTTTCATTAAGAATAAGAACAGACCCCTTCCTCACCTCCTGTCAATAGTCTTAAGTGTTCCTCTGAAGAAAGAACAAACACAAAGAAACTTAAGAAAAGTCAGGGGAAGAAAATTACAAAAGTAGAAATGAAGAAACAGAAAATCCATTAATAAATGGATATGTAATAAAATACACAGTTAAAAATAAGAGCTGATTCATTAAGGAAAAACAAATTTAAAAAGCCTTTAGTGGAGACCCCAGTCTTCATTCCCACAAAATGATCAACAATTAGATAGCTATCCATGAAGAAAAACAGCTCTAGGAGAGCTCTGGAGTCCATTTAAGAAGCAACACAGTGGAACAAAATACCATGAGAATTGCAAAAAAAAGATAAGAAAGACAACTTCACTTTGCCTGCATCATCCCATCCCCCAAGCTGACACTGCTCAGAGACAAGAGGAAACCTCCCAGTTGGAAACAGTTCCCGACAACATGAAAAGAAGAGTGGGTGGGTGACCAGCTGATGCAGCCTTTTGGGCCACTGCACGAAGGTCCTGCTTAGGTTTCACTCCGCCCACAATGGTGAAGGTGAGACGTATAGAGACTGCTAGGAACAAGGAAAAAAATCAGGGACTACCAAGAACAGCCATGCAGTGGGAGTGATTGCAGTTCACAGTGACCTGCTCTACAGGCAAACAAAGCAGCTTTTGCCACTGAAGAAAGAACCAACAGACATCACAGCTGCTGCAGATGCCCTGCAGATTTCACCAGGTATTGTACTGCACAGCTATTAGCTTTCACTTATGTCAGCTACCTCAGTCCCTTTGCCCTTGCCACTGCCAGAGCACAGGAACCACACTGCAGTCAGCTCAGGCCTCTGTGCAAGATGGCAGCCTAGACTCCCATGGCTGACCCCACTGCCATTTGCATGCTTGGGGCTAGCCCCACCAGCTCTGCACTTGCATGGTGCTGCGCTGACACCCATCACCAGCCTCTACTGCAGGGCTTAGCCTCAGGGGGAGATTGTGCAGCCACGGGAAAGCACCCCGACAGCCAGGGTCCCTGAAGCTGTCAGTGAATGTGTAGTTGACTCTGGCCCTTGCTGCCTGCCTGGCCCCTACTACTGTGTGTCTGCAACTGGCCCTGACCACTACATACACAGGCATCTGTAGCTGGCCCCGCAGCTGAGTGCATGTTCACCACCAGAGCTGGCCACCACCACTGCCTGTCCTGGTCTCTAGCTGCTGGACCTGGAAGTGCTGCTGAGGACCCCAACAGCCCTTGCAGCCACTGTGGAACCCCTGCAGTGTTTGCCAAGAACCACGCAGTTGTTGGGTTCTAGTGACCTGAGCTAAAGTGATAACCCCCCCCCCAGACCCACTGCTGCCACATGCACCCTTGGTGCCCGGTACCACCAGACCTGCTCCAGTGTGCCCCACCTGCAGATGGAAGTTTTACCATACTGACATTAGTCTATAATAAAGTCTACAAGAGGTTATTCCTTTTTCAAATGTGTAGACACCTACACAAGGCTGCTAGGTTCACCAAGAATCGGGTAAAACTGTCTCTACCAAAGGAATACAGTAAACTCCCAGTAACTAGCCCAAAGAAATTGAGACCAGGAACTATCCAACAAAGAATTCAAAAAAACTGTTCTACAGATGCACTGAGAACTATAAGAGAATACAGGCAAACAATTTAATGATACCAGGAAAACAACAGAAGAACAAAACGAGAAATTCAACAGAGAGAGAAAAAACATAAAAAAGAACCAAACAAATTTTGGAGCTGAATAGTACAATGACTGAACTGTAGCATTCAATAGAGAGCTTCAACAGCAGACTAGACCAAGCAGAAGAATCAGTGAGTTTGAAGACAGATCATTTGAAATTCTGTAGTCGGAGGAGAAGAAAAGAGTGAAAAGGATGAAGAAACCCTATGGGACTTTTGGGACACAATCAAGAGAAATAACGTATGCATCCTTGGAGTCTCAGAAGACGAAGAGAGGGGAAAAGGGGCAGAAAGATTATTTAAAGAAATAATGGCTGAGGGAATTCCCTGGTGCATCAGTGGTTAGGACTCCGTGCTTTCACTACCGAGGGCACAGGTTCAATACCTGATTGGGGAACTAAGATCCTGCAAGCCACGTGGTGTGGCCAAAAAAGAAAAAAGAAAAAAGAAACAATGGTTGAAAACTTGCAAAATGTGGGGAGAGATTTATGGGTCCAAGTTGAAGTTAGTAGGTCACCTCAAAATTTCAATCCAAAAAGATCTTTTCCAAGACACATTTTACTAAACCTGTCTAAAATCAAAGAATTTTAAAAGCAGCAAGAAAAAAGAATTTCTCTCATACAAGGGAATTTCATAAGGCTATCAGCAGATATTTCAGTGGAGACCAGGATGATGTATTTGAAGTGCTGAAAGAAAAAAAAAAAGCTAACCAAAAATACTTTACCAAACTAAACTGTCCTTCAGAAATGAAGGTGAGATAAAGACTTTCCCCCAAAAAACAAAAAAATAACGGGCTTCCCTGGTGGCACAGTGGTTGAGAGTCCGCCTGCCAATGAGGGGACACGGGTTCGTGCCCCGGTCTGGGAGGATCCCACATGCCGCGGAGCGGCTGGGCCCGTGAGCCATGGCCACTGGGCCTCTGCGTCCAGAGCCTGTGCTCCGCAACGGGGAGAGGCCACAACAGTGAGAGGCGTACCACAAAAAACAAACAAAACAAAAAAAAAAACGCTGAGGGTATTCATCATCACTAAAAGTGCCTTATAAGAAATGCCGAAAGGCTGCTAATTACCAACATGAGAACACACAAAACAATGGTAAAGGTAAGCAAGAGTCAGATACAAAACAGTTTAATAATATAATATGGTGTTCTGTTAATACTTAACTCTAGTATAAAGGTTAGAGGACAAAAGTATTAAAAATAGCTATAGCTAAAACAATTTGTTAATGTATACACAATATATAAAGATGTAAATTGTGACATCAAAATAATACTGTAAATCAACTACACTTCAATAAAACGTTAATGGGGGGGCAAGTGAAAAGGTACTTTGTGTATTCAACCAAAGTTGTTATTAGCATAAAACAGACTGTCATATATATATATGATCTTTCATATATGCAGCATGGTAATTAAAAGCAAAAACCTAAAATAGATTCACAAAAGATAAAGAGAAGGAAATAAAAGCACACCACTATGGAAACTCATCAATTCAAAAAGAAAGGCAGCAAGAGAGAAAAAAAGGAAAAAGGGAACTACAAAACTGCCCCAGACCAATAAGATGGCATCAGTAAGTCCTTACGTATATTAATCTAAATGTAAATAGATTTAATTCTCCGATCAAAAGGTACAGAGTGGTGGATGGATAAAAACACAAGAACCAACTATATGCTGCCTACTAGAGACTCACTTCAGATTTAAAGACACACATAAGCTCAGAGTTAAGGAATGGAAAAGGATATTCCATGCAAACAGAAACCAAAAGAGGGCAGGGGTAACTATATTTATATCAGACAAAATAAACTTTAAGCCTAAAATGGTAACAAGAGACAAAGAAAGTCATTATATAATGATAAGGGGGTCAATTCATCAAGAAGATGTAACAACCTTAAATATATATGTGCCCAACACTGGAATATATTAAGCAAAAACTAACAGGTATGAAGGGAGAAATAGACAACAACACAGTAACAGCAGAAGCCTTAAATAAACCACTTTCAACAATGGATAGATCATCCAGAGAGAAAATCAACAAGGAAACATCGGACTTGAACAATACTTTAAACCAAATGGACCTTACAGACATATAGAGAACATTCCGTCCAACAGCAGCAGAATACACATTCTTTTCAAGCACACACAGAACATTCTCCAGGACAGATCACATAATAGGTCACAAAATAAATCTTGGCAAATTTAAGAAGACTGAAATCATACCAGGTATTTTTTCTGACCAAAATGGTAAAAAACCAGAAATCAATAACAGGAGGAAAGATGGAAAATTCACAAATATATGGAAGTTAACACACTCCTGAACAGTTAATGGGACAAAAAGGAAATCAAAGGAACTCAAAAAATATCTTCAAACAAATGAAAATGGAAACACAATATACCAAATCCTACAGGATGCTGCAAAAGCAATTCGAAGAGGAAAGTTTATACTGATAAATGCCTACATTAAGAAAGAGATAGATCTAAAAATAACAACCTAACTTTACACCTCAAGGAACTAGAAAAAGAACAAACTAAGCCCAAAGTAGCAGAAGGAGGGAAATAACAAAGATCAGAGCAGAAATAAATGAAGTAGAGACCAGAATAATAGGGAAGGTAAGAAACCTAAAAGCTGGTTTATTGAAAATAAAAACAAATTTGACAAACTTTTACCTAGACTAAGAAAAAAAGAGAAGACTCAAAATCAGAAATGAAAGAGGAGACATTAAACTGATACCACAGAAATAAAAAGGATTGAAAGAGACTACTATGAACAATCATACACCAACAAATTGGATAACCTAAAAGAAACGGATACATTCCTAGAAACATACAACCTACCAAATGAATTGTGATAAATAGAAAATCTGAACAGATCAGTAACAAGGAAGGATACTGAACCAATAATTAAAAACCTCCCAACACAAAAAAGGCCAGGACCAGATGGTTTCACTGGAGAATTCTATAAAACATTTAAAGAATAATTAATGTCAATCCTCCTCAAACTCTTCCAAAAAACAGAAAAGAAGAGAATATTCCCAAACTCATTACAGGAGGCTGGCATTACCCTGATACCCAAGCCAGATAAGGACACAACAAGGAAAGAAAACTATAGACCAATATCCTCGATAAATATAGATGCAAAAATTCTCAAAATATTAGCAAACTGAATTGAACAGCACATTAAAAGGATCATACACCATGATCAAGTGAGATTTATCCCTGAGATGTAAGGACAGATGGTTCAACATTTGCAAATCAACTGATATTGACTGAAACTGAAAGATAAAAATCTTATGATCATCTCAACAGATGCAGAAAACGCATTTGACAAAATACAACATCATTTCATGATAAAAATACTCAACCAATTGGGAATAGAAGGAACATAACATCACAAAGCCCATATATGACAAATCTACAGCCAATATCATACTCAATGGTGAAAGACTGAAAGCTTTCTCTCTGTGATCGCACACAGGACAAGGGTGCCCATTCTTGCCACTCTTATTCAACACAGTATTGGAAGTCCTAGCCAGATCAATCAGGCAAGAAAAAAAAAGGCATCCAAATTGGAAAGGAAGTAAAATTATCTCTCTTTGTAGATAAGGTGATCTTTTATGTAGAAAACCCTAAAGACTCCCCCTGCCCCCCTCCCCCTCCAGCAAACTGTTGGAACTACTCAATAAATGCAGTAAATTTGCAGGATACAAAATCAAAACACAGGAAATTCCCTGGAAGTCCAGTGGTTAAGACTTTGTGCTTCCACTGCAGGTGGCACGGGTTCGATCCCAGGTCAGGGAATTAAGATACTGCAAGATGCACAGAGTGGCCAAAACCAAAGCCAAAATCAAAATACAGAAATCAGTTGCATTTGCATACACTAACAACAAAACATTTGAAAAAGAAAACAATCCCATTCACAATGCATCATAAATGATAAAACAGTGATAAGTTTAACTGAGGTGGTGAAAGGTCTGTATACTGATAACTACAAGACACTGAAGGAAATTGAAGACACAGACAAATAAAGATACCCTGTGTTTATGGATCAGATCAATTAATATTGTTGTAATGTCCATACTACTCAAAGCCATCTGTAGATTCAATGCAATCCTGATAAAAATTCCAATGGTATTTTTCACAGAAATAGAAAAACAATCCTATAATTTTTATAGGAACCACAAAAGACCCCAAACGGTCAAAGCAATCCTGAGAAAGAAGACCAAAGCTGGAGGCATCACACTTCCTGATTTCAAACTATACTACAAATCTTTAGTAATCAAAACAGTATGATACTCTCATAAAAACAGAAACATAGACCAATGGAAAAGAATTGAGAGCCCAGAAATAAACCCTCACATGTAGGGTCAACTAACATTTGACAAAGGAGCCAAGACTATTCAATAGGGAATATATATTCTCTTCAATAACTGGTGTTGGAAAAATTGGGTAACCACATGCAGAAGAATGACATTGGACCCCTATCTTACATCACTCACAGAAATTAACCCGAAGTTTATTAAAGACTTAAGCAAAAGAAATGAAACTGTAAAACTGCCAGAAGAAAACATTTAAAAAAAGCTCTACCTGACACTCGTCTTGGCAATGATTTTTTGGATATGACACCAAAAGCATGGTCAACAAAACCAAAAATCAACAAGTGGGACTACATCAAACTAAAAGCTCTGGGCAGCAGAAGAAATAATCAACAAAATGAAAAGGAAACGTACAGAATGGAAGAAAATATTTGCAAATCATATATTTGCTAAAGGGTTAATATTCAAAATATATGGAAAACTCATAACCCAATTACAAAATAACCCCAAAGAATCCAATTAAAAAATGGGCAGAGAAAATGAATAGACATTTTCTGAAAAAGACATACAAATGGCCAAAAGGTACATGAAAAGATGCTTGACATCACTAATTGACAGAGAAATGTGAATCAAAACTGCAATATCACCTCATACCTGTTACAATGGCTAGTATTAAAAAGACAAGAGATAACAAGTGTTGGTAAGGATGTGGAGAAAAGAGATACCTTCAGCACTGTTGGTAGAAATGTAAATTGGTACAGACACTATGGAAAACAGTATGGATGTCCTGGTATTAAAAACAGGACTACCATATGATCCAAGATTCCCACCTCTGCGTATACATCCAAAGGATATAAAAACAGGATCTTGAAGAGATACCTGCACCCCCATGTTCACTACAGCATTATTCACAGTAGCCAAGATATGGATAAAGAAGATGTGGTATATACATACAGTGGAATATTATTTAGCTATGAGAAAGAAGGAAATCTACCAACTGTGACAACATGGAGGGACCTTGACAGCACTGTGCTAAGTGAAATAAGACAGAGAAAGACAAATACTATATGATATCATTTATATGTGAAACCTAAGAAATCCAAACTTACAGAAACAAGAGAACAGAGGTGGTTACCAGGTTTGAGGAATGGGGGAAATGGGGAGATTGAGCAAAAGGTACAAATTTCCAGTTGTAAGACAATTTGGGGGAATCTAATTTATAGGATGGTGATTATAGTAATCATACTGCGTTACATACCTTAAAGCTGCTAAGAGACTAGATCTTAAATGTCCTCACCACAAAAAAAACAACCAACCAACCAACCAACCAGAAACATGGTAATTAAGTGTGACATGGAGGTGTTAGCTAACACTATTGTGGTAGTCATTTTGCAACATATCAATCAAATCAACACACTGCACACTTGACTTATTTATTTATTTTGGCCACACCGTGTGGCTTGTGGGATTTTAGTTCCCCAACCAGGGATTGAACCCAGGCCCTCGGCAATGAGAGTGTGGAGTCCTAACCACTGGACCACCAGGGAATTCCTATGCATACTTTAAACTTACACATGTTATATGTAAATCATAGTATCTTAACACAGCTGGAAAAAAATTCTTTAACAAATATCATCCCAAAAGAATAAAAAAGTTTACAATGTGAAAGGATTTAAAAATAATTGAAAAATTTAAACATACAGGAAGTTTAATGTATTACCATATGTTTTAAATTTTAAGCCCTTGATGAAACACAAGATTTTAGGGGAAAATATGAATTACTGAAACTGACTAGATGAAGCTACTTCCTACCCCTGCCCCCTAACACCAGCTGCAGCATGTTAACAGTGACTGAGTGCTTAGGTGTTCTAGGTACCAAGTATGAACACAGTGATAAATGTGTTAACTTGTTTTTTTTCTAGTTTATTCCTCACAATAAATTAGAAATTAGGCAGGAACTATTATTATCCCATTTTACAGATGAAGAAATTGAGGCTCATGTAGATTAGGCAACTTGCCTAACGTCACATAGATAGTATCCAAGAGACTGAAAAAGCTATCAAAACTTACCTCCCCTTAGAACTCCAGGACCAGAAGATTTTACTAGTGATTTTTTAAAAAACTTTTTAATCCCAGGGAAACTATTAACTGTTTTAGAACATTAAAGAAATGGAAAGCTACCTAATCCATTTTATTTAGCATAAGTCAGATACAAAAATCTCATAAAATTATCATACATTTAACAACAAAAAAACCCAAAACTAAACCATAGACCACCATTTCCCAATCAGTTTTCCACATCAGAGCTATGGCTACTGAAATTCACCAAAATCTATTTCTGATGATAATCCTTGAACAATCCAGAAATAAAGCACACTTCCTTAACATAATAAAGATTATCTATCTTAAGCCAATATAATCCTCAATATAAATTTTAGAGACATTTCTATTGATATCAGCAACAAAACAGATGTGTAGAAATGCCCACTCCCCTTATTATTATATAACATTGGGCTTAAAAATGTAACTAAAATAAATAGGACATGAAATAAATAGGAAGTAGTATCAACAGAAAAAAATCAAAAAATATTTGCAGACAAGTTTCTACATGGAAAACCCAAGACTCAAAAGAGTAAGTCTTAAAAATAATAAAATAATCAGCAACATAATTGGACACATAGGCTTTTTCACACCATAATTACTGGTTTACAAAATAATGGAAAAAATGGACTAAATCTGCAATTAAAAATAGCAAAATATATAAAAATTTATTCAGGTACTTAATAAACATGTACTAAGCACCTATTATGTGCCAGTCACTGTTTTTAGTCCTGGGGTTACAGAAATGAATCAAGTAGACTAAGTGGCTACTTAGCTTACATTCAAGAAATGCAAGCATGAGACTTACACAGAGGTAGCTACAAAAGCCAGAGAGAGAATCCTACAAAATGACTTGAGTAAAAAGAGTCATGTACAACATTTTTTGATGAAACTATGAAATATTGAAAACACATCAATTTTTGCCAAATTCAACAAGTATAATTTATTTGTAATATTTATATAAATATTGTTGAACACTTGCAAATGATTTAACATGGAAAAAATGGGAAGAAACTACTTAAGAAAATTTGGGAAAAAAAATACAGGGATACACCACCAGATATCAGAACATACCATATAAAAGGATATAGTTAAATCATAGTAATTAAGGCTTTATGGTATTGTCACAAAGATAGATGGACCAATGGAACAGAATAGGTAGCCAGAAACAAACTGGTAAATTTAAGAATTAAACACAAGATAAAAAAAAATGCAACTTAAAAATGGGGAAGAATGGTACTGGCAAAATCGGTTTGCCAGGTAAGATAAAAAATTATTTTACAATCTCATCTCGGGACTTCCCTGGTGGTCCAGTGGTTGAGAATCCGTCTTACAATGCAGGGGACACCGGTTCGACCCCTGGTCAGGGAACTAAGATCCCACGTTTCGAGCGGCAACTAAGCCCACGTGCCGCAACTGCTGAGCCTGTGTGCCACGACTACTGAGCCCGCATGCTCTGGAGCCCACGTGCCACAACTAGGGAAAAGCCCACACGCCACAACTAGAGAAAAGCCCGCGCACCGCAATGAAGAGCCTGCGCACCACAACTGAGACCCGATGCAGCCAAAGAATAAATAAATATTAAAAAAACTCATCTCATACAATGTATCAAAATTATTAAAGATGGATTAAATAACTACATAAAAGATGGATTAAATAATTACATAAAAATGGGGGCTTCCCTGGTGACACAGTGGTTAAGAATCCGCCTGCCAATGCAGGGTTCGATCCCTGGTCAGGGATGATCCCACATGCTGTGGAGCAACTAAGCCTGTGCGCCACAACTACTGAGCCTGTGCACCACAACTACTGAAGCCTGCGTGCCTAGAGCCTGTGCTCTGCAGCAAGAGAAGCCACAGCAATGAGAAGCCTGTGTGCAGCAACGAAGACCCGACACAGCCAAAAATAAATAAATTAATTTAAAAAAAAATAATAATTACATAAAAAAGAAGTAAGACCACACAAACCAGGAGGAGATACAAGTATAAACTTGACTTTTGGATGAAAAAGGGTAGTATCAATAAAACAGATCACAAAGGAAAAGAAAAGATACCAGACTAAACATTACAAAGTTCTACACATCTAAAACCATTATAAGCACAATTAAAAGTCAAACTACAAATGTGGAAAATCCACCATAACTACTACTAATAAATGGTTAGCTTCTGTGCTACATAAGGATCTTATGCAGGTAAGGAAAGACTAATACTTCAATAGAAAAATTTGCAAAGACTATGAACAGACAATTCACAGCAGAGTAAATACAAAACACTGATAAATACAGGTATATGAAAAAAATGTTTCAACCTCACCAGTAAATCTACTTAGGAAGTCAGACACAATCCATCACATATTAAACTGGCTGATGTTAAGAATAATGGCTTTACAGTAAACTTATCACATGGAAAACAAAATACTCAAATTTTAAGAAATCTCAACTTTGAAGTACAGGAGATATTGGTGTAGGAAGACCATCCTCCTATTGTAAGTCACTTAGGAAATCACTTAGGGGCTGAAGTAATCAATGTAGTCTATTATTTCTGCAACTTCAACATATACAGTCAATATCCTTACAGTCCCTGGCACTATGTAGCATTAAATACACATTTCTTAATATTTCATTAAGTAAAATAAAAGCTGAATATTTAATAAAAACATTTTAATAGTTCAAAGCTATATTATGGTACAATATCACTAAGGAATCAATTCTTATTAGAACAGTATATAAAGCTGTCCAAAACTTGTATTACTCCATCTTCTGAAAAAACATGACCTTTTCATTAAAGTACAGTTTTTTGGTTTGTTGTTTTTGGCTGCCCGCATGGTATGTGGGATCTTAGTTCCTCGACCAGGGATCAAACCCAGGCCCCCAGCAGTGGAAGCGCAGAGTCCTAACCACTGAACTGCCAAGGAAGTCCCCTAAAGTACAGTTTTAACAATGAATAATTTCACTATAAAGGTATGCATGGAACAGTTATATTACATTACCATTTCAAAGCATTAATGTTTGCAGAAAAACTGCTTAATTCATATAAGTACTTTTTTCCCACCTGAAGATATTTCTTAAGCATTTAAGAAACAGCAATGTGTGAAGCTGGGGGTGACATTTTTCATTGTGTAAATGATCCTAAGACAAGAGCTGATATGAACACGTAAGCTAATAATGTAAACCAGGTATCATCTCTACCATCATCTTGTTTAGTTGATAAAACTGCCATTTTTTGAATAAAAACTTAAAAACTTAGCTAAGTGTCACAAGCCATTTTCAATACAGTAACAAAACAAGAGCTTTTTTCTTGCCTTTAGATAGATCCCATGAAGCATGTACTGAATATGCAGGTATTTGTTTCTCTGATAGAATAACGATGGTTGAGTGTGAGAATGCACATGTGTGTATGGTATGTTAGTGTGGGAATTTGTGGCCAATAGAAATGTCATGTCTTAGTAAGAATTAAAACAATCATTAGTTTACTTTAAAAAAATAAACCTTAGCTTACATTTTAAAATATTTAATTAGAAAAAACAAAACCATTCTAGAAATAAAGGAAATGAGCTACACTTTTAATGAGCACCTTATTCCTGAAATTAGGTACTGCAATTTATGGAAGTAATGGGACGTAAAATACCTGTAATAACAGTGGCATTAAGTTTCAGGTACTTACTGGGACTCAACCTCTTGTTTAATTTCTTGCCATTCTCCATATGGGTTTGATTTTTTATGAGCTTTGGGTTTTTCTTCATTTGGACCTGATGAGTTCTTCCCTTGGGTATCTTTTTCTTTCTGTGTTTCTGGTTCAGTTCCTTTATCACTGTTTTTATTTTTTTCCTGAAATGTCAAAGTTAAGAAATAATGAACTTCAAGCAAAACTGCCAGGACCAAAAATTTCTTTAACGTAGTCTTGGTATTGATTTATAAATAATACATTAACTCAATAGTTCAAATTTGCACGTAACACAACAAACGTACATAAAAGAACTTCTTTAATGCTTGATTAGGTTTTTCATTAAGTCTAAAATGCTAACACATCATGGCCAAGGCTGTTTTTTAAAATAATATAACATCATCCTATTAATGTTCTACCCCCCTCAGAGACACACACTGGCCTTTTATCCTCTCTTCTCCACTTTACTGCTTCTCTCCTTACTTACATGTCCAACAGTGACCTCCCTTTATACTGTGCCCCTTTTGAATTTAATGCCATGTCACTGGACCCTTCTATACCCATTATCTATTTAAAGAACTCCCTCAACAAATTAGTGTTAACTGAAATCCATCTTCATGTTGAGGACACTGCCAAAACCTCACTGGCCTGTACAACTGGTAATGATGTGAAATTAGAAAAAGACACACCCCTGAGGTAGAAGTAGCTCCCAAGGAGCCCCTGGCGAGGGCTGGTGCTTTTACGGCGCTTTTATCATCTGGAATAACAAAGCCCCGTGGCCCGGGTTAGCGTGTGGACCATGCATTAGATTTCAGCCTCTTCGTAAACTGCACAACCATGGGTGGCAGTCCTGGAACACTGTTTCGTTTGCAATTCTTTGAATGGATGTTAACTCATTCCCTTATGCTGCTGATAACATAGAAGTAGGAGACAGCATCAGCTTTCTCTTAGCCAACCTGACTGCTTCCAGGCCATGACATTTTTAAAGTAAGACATTTTTACTGAGGTCATGCAATAAATGCCTCCTCCTCTGAGGCTCATACCACCTTCTATACAGTTCTCTTCCATTCTTCCGCTCATGATCTAATGACCTCTGGCCACTACTCCATATATATATATTTTTAATGTTCACACTTAATTGTATGTATGTTTTTCCCTTTATTTATTTATTTATTTACTTTTCAGCCATGTGTCATGTGGGATCTTAGTTCCCTAACCAGGGACTGAACCCACGCCCCTGCATTGGAAGCACAGAGTCTTAACCACTGGACCTCCAGGGAAGTCCCCATTTCTCCATATCAAGTGATGACTCTGGCAACTCTGTATGTTCTCTCTGTTCAAATTCTTGTTGTCCACACTGTAAAGCAACTATACTCTAATAAAAATGAAACAAAACAAAAAACCAAAACTCTTGTCATCCCAGAGCTTAAAAATTCCCTACCCTCAGTTTTGTGACCCACAAAACCAATGACTTTGGCCTTCACTGTATTTCAGCCGCCTAATAAGATATTCTCCTCATATGTAGCACCTGGTGCATAGGTAGTATTCAAATATTAGATCCTCACACATATGTTCCTTTTAATTTGAATGAGGTCATCACTCAAAAATGCCCCACTTACGAAATCTTAAACTCCAAAAGCCCACCCTCTGACCACAATGTTATTCTTTTGGCTTTCTGGCTCGCTTACTTCTACAATACCTCCTACCCAACATCGTTACCATCTCTACTACTTTAATTTCCTGTGTTCTGAGTTTGTTAGTCTCATCTAGACTTTACATTCTTCGTTATCAGGCCCCAGCCCACAGAGAATCACGTTATAAATATTCTTTTGCTAGCACCCTTAAAATATCTTTGTCCCTATGCCTGTCTATTGCGTAGGACCTAAAAATCTCCAACACAAGTCTATCCAACCATTAGTTTGTCAAGTGTTACAAAAAAAATCACACAACCATACAAACTGATGAGATTTCAGAATTTATGACATCCAATTTCAGCAGAGACTTTAACACTGCTTAGTAATGTGTCTCCAGTTATTTCTTCTCCTGGTCCCCTTAGTGATTATTCAAAATACATATTCAGCTCCACAGGGTTGAATTAATAATTTTATATTCATATCATGGAATACTATCCATCCATTATTTTAGTACATGAAGACTTAACGATGTCTTTGTGACAGATTAAATTGGAAAGTGATAATAAAACCTTATTACAGTATGACTCCATACCTTGTTTAAAGCAATGTACAAGTCTGAATAGAAAATTATAGACCAGTAACATCAAGGTATTATACTGATTTCTCTGGGAAGCGGCAGGATTATAGTTTGTCCTTCTTTGTTTATCTGTATTTTGTAATATTTTGTTTGCTTGAAGTTAATAATATCTGTCCCACGCTGGATGCTGGGTTACCTAAATTTCACTATAAACATTGTAAGGTACCTACTACACAAGAGCTTTGCTGCTGCTCTTCTATACACTGGATACATTCCTCACCCCTTGGTGGGACTTAGGGTGAGGGGTAGGTTCAGAAGTTGCAGGCAATGACAAGACCCTAGGTAAGGCTGGAAGTGCCCTCTCTCCAGCATCCTGGATATTCCTTCACCTCTCAGGCCAGTACTCAACCATGGATCAATGCTATGTATCTTGTCTGCTTTGGCACCCAGGCTCCTGAGTGTTCCTGGAAAGGTCACAAAAGCAGGAGGACTAGCGATACTATTAACACTATTAAAATGTCTGTTCTACTTTCCCACCATGGTTGGGCACTTAGCACCACCACCTGTCAATCCTCTTACTTAGTTCATTTCTTCTCCCACCCTGGCTCAGTGATTATTTTAGTCTGTTAATGTTGTCAAGCTCCCCAAAGCTTCTCACTCTCAGCAAGCAATCTTGATTTCTTTATACATGAGTAAGTTGAGGCTAAAAGGCAGAACTCTTCTTTCCTGACAGCAAATCATCCATAGCCATACCTTATAGAAAATGAAAACCTTACCTTCTTACAGAAAACGAGTTTATTCCTTGTTCAAGACCAACCTATCCACTCACCCTTGCTGGTATTCCCTTTCTACCTCCTTTGGAGTCCCTCTTAAGGAAAACATCACCACCACAAATCTCTCACAATTAAAAGTCAGTATGTAGCCACCATCTTATCATCTAATTTCTACTTTTCACTTCACATCCAAACCACATATACACTGTGAACCACTTTTCATCCTCCTGTAATCTGAGTTTTCCCACCTAAAACTCTGGTATAGCTGCTAGAAGGATATCAAGGACTTCCTTACTGCAAAATTCAATGGACATTTTTCCTTTTCTAGACCTAGTTAATGCCTGATGTTCTCTGCTCCTTTGGCTTCTGGGATACTGAATTCTTCTGCTTCTCAGCATACCTTCCTAATCATTCTTTCCTCATTCTGCCTTGTGGGCTCTTTTCTCTCCTGTACTTAAATGTTTAATGTTCCCCAAGGTCATTTCCCTAGGTTACTTCATCCACTCTGAGACTTAAATTACTACCAGTATGTTGATGATACTCAAATTAACATTTCTAGCCTAGACATTCATACTTGCGTGTTCAGACAGCTCTCTGAATGTTACAGAGGCATTTCAAACTTAGGAGGTCTACAAATGAATTTACTATATTGTTATCAAATAGATATCAATAAATGATACAACCATTTATCTGGGTGCCAAAATGCATCTCTTGGTTTTATTTCTATCTTCTCCCAGAAAGCTGAAGAAAGTCTGTAGATCTTTTCATAAATTAACAAACTGTTGTAAAGAGTAAATCAAGAACTTACCTTAAACTTTATTTTTAGCTTTTGCGTTTCTGTAGAGACCTCTCCTTTTTTCCCTCCCTTTTCCGCTTCTTGTTCCCCATCAGAATCACTACGTGAATCTGATAATTTGGACTCTTCTAGGGTGCCAAGTGACTTTTCATTGACTTTACTAGAAAGCAGATCGCCAGAGTGTGGAATGAAATCATCAGGTTTTTCCCATCTGGATTCTATTCAACACATTTTAATAGTCATGTTATTTAGTTACCAATTCTATTTAGAAGTAATTCCCAATATAATGTTTCCTGTTACTTACAGTATATTAAGTGACAACACTGCATCTGTTTCACACCATCACTTGATCAAGAAGATAATAAATAAGAGATCCCAAAGGTCTTGCTATTATCTTTCAGAAATTAAATTCAAGCAATCTGGATTCACTAGATGTATAAACTACAGCCCCAATGGAAAGAGACCTAACAACTGGTAATACTTTCTGAGGACTCAAAATTGAACCAACACCAGTTTCAGGAAACATCGTAATGGGCACACATGAGATTTACTGAAGTTATTTATCACAAAATTTCCCTGGGATCTTCATAAAGTGGAATAATATGGCGAAGATCTGAATGAATATAATTTGTCATTTTATAATAAGGGGAAAAAAAAAATCTCAGTTGAACTCTACTGCCACCCAGTGGTTTCTTGGGCTTTTAGTAAAATGATAGTTCTAATTATCCGCAGTTACTCTCTATTTTTAGTTTAATAAAAGGGACAGGGATTCTAAAATTTATTGTTCAACTGGGAAAGTTTTAAGAGTAAAGGGGGCTCTATTAATAATCACATTGATCCAGACATACACTGAAATTGTTGAGGGAAAATCAGTATGTATAGTCCCTTATTAATTACAGGGTTCTTTCCAGCACTAATAAAAAATATTACTTTTTCCTTGTCTTTATTTCACATAAGTAATAAAAGAACTTACAAGAAATAATTGGTTAAGCATCTAATATGTACCAGGCACTGTTTGGGGAACTTTAGAGACGCATGACCATCATGAACTCACATAGTACAGGATCAGCTCTACTTAAGAGCAAATATAGGCTCAGTGACTTACCCACAATCATAGAGCTGGTAAGGGAAGCTGTGCGTTGAGCTCACTCAGATCTAACTCTATAGTTATATGTTATTTTATCTTTATAAGGATTCAGTACATCAAGTTTACTGAGGTAGAAGCATTGTCATCATTGGGCAGGCTGGGTATCTACTTGGAGGTCAAAAGGGCCTTTTCCTCCTAAAAGACTTAATGCTATGTAGCAGTCTTTGGATAGCAGGAATTAAAAAACAAACAAACAAACAAAGCTCAAAGTTACACCAATACTATAGCTATTTTGGTAAATTTAATTGCAGAAGAAACCAACTATAATTACTGGAAAGACTAGTTTTATGAAATTAGATAAAATCTTAATTTGAAAAACTTAGATAATAATTAGGTAATAATTATGCATGTTTTCTAAATATTTATATAACTGAAAATTATTAAATTAGTAAAAGTGAAAATTAGACAGTCTTAGCCACTGCTAAAATAGCTTCAGTTCTGCTTTTTAAAATAGGAGAAGGCAAGTTGAATGAGGTGATCTTCCAAGGTAATGATTATATTTCTAAAATAATCACGATAAAAACCAATGATGGTAGAGAAAGTAAAAATGATTTTCAAAGTAAAAAAATTTGTGAATGCAGTATCACTTGAGAAGAACAACACATGGCTCAGTGTATTATAGAAATCTTTTTGCTTTGCCATTGTATTAATGTTTTTAAATTATAGTTTGGTCCATTTTTTTTGGTAATGTTTTTAAATTATAAAAAATACGTACTTGCTACAGAAATATGTTTATTACTATACTAAAATTCTCAGGTTCAGACAATTCATCGGCAGGCTAATAAGCAGTGTGAGGTACAATTTTAGACAGCTTAAGAGATAAACAAAGGTAATACTTACCCCCCGTTTCTGTATTATAATAATAGGTATAGCCATTTTCACTTAAACCTTCTACCCAAACGGTCTTCACTGCCGTCTAATGGGAGGAAAAAAACCAGCATAAACTGAAGATGTGGTCATATATTAGATAACTAAGGCAGAGTCAGCCAACCTTTCCTTTCCTCTTGACACCTGGCAGTTAGGGGTGGTGATACTGATCATGGCCAGGAAGCTTGATTTGTGTTCATCATGAGCCACCTTTCAGGGAGGGAATGCCTTGCCTCTGAAAGCCAGGAACAGTTCTTTGCAGACTGACAGGGACATGTAAATGGCAACTGACTGCAAACCAACTAATAATATTTGCCCTGCGTGGACGTTTAGGGTAGACATCACTTTTCCACCACCATCCACCCTTTTAAAAAAAGGACTATAGAAAGAAAGGAACAAAGGGGGTTGGGGAGACAGGGAGGCTTATCTGGAAGTAAATTTGCTTAATCAACCCTACAAAAATCCCAGAAGCCAATCACTTAAAAGAATTAAAACAAGACTATTAATGTGCTTCAGTTACCTTTTTTAAGTTTCCTTGAAATCCTTCAGGTTTCTCCCACTGAGATGCTTAAAACAAAATATATTGCATTTGTAAAATCTTCCCCCCAAAATTTAATTTGGCAAAAAATTACAAGATATTCAACGTGAACGAAACGCTACGTGTCTACAGATTAAAACATAACTGAAAAATAAAAAGAAACAACATACATCCCAGTAGTCCTGTGAAGAATACATGTGGATGCTACGTAACCAAGACGGAAGGACAGAATGAAGGATAAGAAGTTACTGGTCCTTCACAAGAAGTATTAGAGCTAGGTAGGGCTCCTCTTAAAGATTTCTTGGAATTCAGGCTTGATCAATTTTGACATCTTGGGGCAGGGGAGAGTGAGAGATGGAATGAATGACTCCAAAGAGGAATAAGATGAAGAATGCAGGAATTAAAAACAAATATTGCTGAGAGCAAGAGTATATAAAGTAGGATGGTGAACAAAGGCAGCAAGGAATAGGCACCAGAAGAGAGAAAAAATGTAATTAATAAATAATTTCTATGTAAATTTGAGAAAGACTTATAATCCCTAGCATACAATTATTTATGGTTCACTGCTGAACAACAACACGCACTTCACTTACGGCTCAGTGCAAACTCTCAGAGATTACTATTCCTATGTCGTCAAAAACTGACTGTGATTCTAGAGATCTTAATAATTTCCATAATACTGGTAGCCCAAGGTTTTCTTCGTGATTAACTCTCTCATCTCATTTCCTACCTTCCTGACCATTCTTACCGTTTCTTCTACCATTCCTTTAATATATGTACCACCCACCCTTTCCACTTGCTCTCTTCTTTCTCCTTGTGACCTCATACACTCCTAAAAGTTAAAATATTTACAAAGTTTTATTGAGAAAATATAAAGCTATAATTTATTTGTAAGGAACCCACTATTAAGTCTTTAATTATGACCTGGAGTCACTATGAGAAGGGTACCTTTTTAAAGGGCACATAATTTTTTTTTACCAGTGGCAAAAACGTAAAGTTAGTCTTTCATTGTTTAAACGTTCCAATATTAACTAAAAGTCCTAACACAAAACAAACTGTCAGTTCTCATTCTCTACTATTTTTATGCCTAAATGACTTACCTCCTGTGATAAGATCATAATAGTAATGGTAACCCTCAGAGGTTATGCCTTCTACCCATCTGCCCTTTGAAGGGTCTTTTTTCTTCTTCTTCTTTTCTTTCTGCTGATTTGATGCAGAGGTGGGTGGGATAGTGCTGGTTACTGGTGACACGCTTGGATCTGAAATTTCTGAAGAAAGATGAGAGAAGGGTGAAGTAGCTGATGTAAATTTTTTTTCCTGTTATAAAACACTAATAGGGCTTCCCTGGTGGCGCAGTGGTTGAGAGTCCGCCTGCCGATGCAGGGAACGCGGGTTCGTGCCCCGGTCCGGGAAGATCCCACATGCTGCAGAGCGGCTGGGCCCGTGAGCCATGGCCGCTGAGCCTGCGCTCCACAACGGGAGAGGCCACAACAGTGAGAGGCCCACGTACCACAAAACAAAACAAAACAAAACAAAACCACTAATAATTTTATTCCAATTAAAAGCCTGACAAGATTGTTTTTGGAACTTGACTCGTTATTACAAAGCCTATTTAGAAAGTTAAACATGTAAGAATATAAGAATATCCTGGAGAATTATAAAAAAGAAGTGATAAGGGGAATCTAGTCCTACTAGATATTAAAACATTCTGAAACTCTGATTAAAAAACCAATAGTGTAAAACTGATCCAGGAGTAGACAAACATATGACTGAAACACAATAGTACAGAAACAGTTCCAACTGCATATTTCTGGTATTTCTTATTAGAAAAAAAAAATTTAACAAATGATGTTGGACTGACTGGTTAATTATTTGGGAAAAAGTAAATTTATTCTCCACTCCCTGCTCCTCCCATGTTTTTACATCAATATAAATTTCAGATCAAAGATATTTACAAGAAAAAACAAAAAGTAAAATAATGTTAAATTTGACTGCATAGAAATTCAAATATTTGGTATGGCAAAAATAAAAACAACAAAAAAAACATAAGACAGACAAATGATAAATCTTTACAACAAATATGACAGAGGATTAATGTTCCTAACAAAGATCCCTTACAAATCTAACATTTTAACACAAAAGTGGGCAAAAAGTACAAAGGTACTTTAACACTTAACTTCACTAATATCCAAAGAAATGCAAATACATACAATTTTTTTTTGCATTAGATCAATAATACTGAAAAGAATGACCAAATCCACAGTTAGTCAGTATGATCTATCGGATATCTACATGGGTATAAAAAATGGGTAGTTTTTATGGCTTTGCTTTTTTCCAAAGGAATAATTATTCCCAACATCAGTTAATAAAATAATTTTATTTCTAGAAAAAGTATAAATCAGCCCAACATTTGTGAAGACAGCTTGATTTAATCAATATACAAAATATATTTACACTTAAATCTGCAATCTCACTTCTAGAAATCGAGCCTACAGAGATAAATGTGAAAACATGCCTACATAAGGGTGCTCACTGAAACATTCTTCCTAACAGTAAAAAACTCCAAGGAACCTAAATGTTAATCAGGAAGAGACTAGTTACATAAATTATGGCATTTTAATGGCATCCTATTATGGCATTTTATACCCTTTATTGAACACTTGTTACAAGTGGTCATAGTAATTCATACTATTATGTTACTTAATTTTAGTAAAAATTGAAAGTCGTATCACTAGCAAGAGGCGATTTTGGTTGACCCCAAAGCTTGTGTTTCTAAACGCTCTGTAGCCACTAAAAATAATGTGTATCTTTAATTATTTAAAAGAAAAGACATATTTGACATATCATTTAGGGAAGAAATAAAACCACCCCCAAACAGACCACAGCATAAAATGTACAGTATAACTTTATTTAAAAAATTCTAAAGATGTCTGGAGAAATCTTAAAAGCAGCTAGTTTTAAAAACTCTCTTCTTTGCCTATACTGTTTCACTTTTAAAGGAATACATATTCTATTTAGAAAACAAGGCTATGAAAAACATTTGATAGGAAAAATCCAATTAAATATAAAACACTAAGATTTATTTGCTCATAGGGCAGCATAATAGAATCTCCCGATCTACCTAATTGATGAGATGAATTTTCAACTACGTCTTTAATTCTGCAGGAATGCCTACAATCCTTTTTCCCCTTAAAATGAACATAAAGCTTTAACCTTGTAGAAATACTACTACCCCCACCTTTTAACTAATAATGTCCAGGATATTTTAAAAGTCTGGTCACGGACTTCCCCGGTGGTGCAGTGGTTAAGAATCCGCCTGCCAATGCAGGGGACAGGGGTTTGATCCCTGGTCTGGAAAGATCCCACATGTCACGGAGCAACTAAGCCTGTGTGCCACAACTACTGAGCCTATGCTCTCCAGCCCATGAGCCACAACTACTGAGCCCACATGCCACAACTACTGAAGCCCATGAGCTCTAGGGCCCACGTGTCACAACTACTGAGCCCGCGTGCTGCAACTACTGAAGCCCACGCTCCTAGAGCCCGTGCTCCGCAACAAGAGAAGCCACCACAATGAGAAGTCCTTGCATTGTAACGAAGAGTAGCCCCCACTCGCCGCAACCAGAGAAAGCCTGTATGCAGCAACGAAGACCCAACGCATCCAAAAAAAAAAAAAGTCTGGGCACAACTGTTCTTATGTGATGAGGGCAACACCAATTAACTTAACTGTTACTCTGCTTAAAAAGTTAATCAAAAGCAGATTTTGTTAGAAAGTAAAGAATACCATTCCATGTTGACTACTGCAACTGTTATGCAAGCTCAAAAACTGAGATCTGGTTTCAGGATGATGGATTTGTCATGGAAGAAATGCTTTATAGAAAGTTACCAACTTAAAGTCTAAATTCAGTGACAAGATAGATATACACCACTTAAATAATGCCTTTTATCTGGAAATGAGTTATCCTCACACCCTCAAATTATCTACCTTCTTGCTGGCGAGCATGTGGTAAAATGGGAGCCTTCATACACTGCTGGTGAGAATGTAAACTGGTTCAACCACAGAGGAAAAAAATATGGAGGTTCTTCAGAAAATTAAAAAATAGGTCTACTATACCATCCACCAATTCACGTCTGGGTATATACCCAAAGGAAATGAGACTGGATTGTGAAGAGATATATACTTATTGCAGCATTATCACAGCTAAGTTATTCATAGCTAAGATAGGAAACAGCCTAAAATGCCCATCAACAGATAAGTGGATAAAAAAACATGTGGCATGCATACATACACACACACACACACACACACACACACACAAATTCAGCCATAAGAAGGGAGGATACCATGCCATTTGCAACAACATGGATGAACCCTGAGCACATTATGCTAAGCGAAATAGGCCAGATACGGAAAGACAAATACTGTATGGTATCACCTGTATGTGGAATCTAAAAAAGTCAAACTTGTAAAAGACAGAGCAAAATAGGGGATGGGGGAGTGGAGGGATAAGACTGATGTTGTTTAAGGGTACAAACTTGCAATGAATAGTAAATAAGCCAGAAGTCTAATGAACAATATAATGAATATAGACAATGATATCATACTATAATTATGTAATATGATAAATACTGCTACAATGGCAATCCCATTACAATAAATGTATCAAAGTAACACACAATGTTACATACATGTCCAATATATTCAATAAAAAAATTAAAAAGTAAAAAAAAAATCTACCTTCTAGTAGTAAATTCACTTAATTTGTCCACACAAGGTTAATTCACTATAATTCAATTATATAAATAAACATGATTCATAGTTTTGACCATATAGATAAAGTGACCGGGGGTTATAATGCAAGGCCAATTTTTTAAATGAATAGATCCATTTAGCCAAATAATTAGAATACATAAAAACTCAAGTGTCTCGGAAATGAACCGCTGACCTACGATAGAGCAAGGACTAGGAAACCCCAAGAGTAACACAGTTGTTGTGAATGGAGGTATTGAAAGATGAAGATTTAAAAGCAAAACGAAAGTGCACGAGCAAAAGTCCCACAGTCTAAATAGGGCTGTGATGTACAGGCAAAGCACTAAGAGTACACCGAGTGTATAACCTCTCTATGGAAACACTAAGAGCTCACTTAGCATGACCTCTGATGTTACTTTTAGAACGTGCTGGCTCCTTTTTTACCTGACTCTAAGCCAAGCCTTTTCAAATCCTCTTGGTATGCTTTCAGGGCAGCTGCCTCCATTGCAGCAAACTCCTTTGATGCCTTTTCTTCTTCCTTTGCCTTATCCAGGCTTTTCTGTTTAATCTGCGTAAGACACATATAAAAGTGAAAGCTAGATAAAGGGCTGATATTTACATAGAGAAATTGGCAAAGAAAGAAACAAACTAGATTACCTCACTGATCCTCCTTGCCACATTTTCCTTATGGTTCTTTCCTCTTTCATGAAATTCAATGCTCTTGAAGATTATAAAAAAAAAAGAAAATACAAAGGAAAACTACACATAACGTTCACAGCAAAGTAACAGTAAATAAAGATATGGAACATAACAAAATTGAATTACAATTGGCAGGAAAGATAAAAATAATTCTAATGCAAACTGGTCCTTTTTATCAAATAATGCTAAGGAACTAAACCACACTATTATTATGCCCTCTGACTAGGTTTCCTTTGGTGCTTAAAATAAACTATGATGACCATATTAATAGAGAAATATACAAGGTACCCTTGATGACTAATCTAGTGAATATTGTAGAGAGGACTCAAACAAGACATGAAGCCAAAGGAGGAGTGGAAAAAAAAATGTTAACTTCAAGAAACACCTCTCAACATAAAACGTCAAAACCCGCGAATCTCTAGAATTTGTACTGCTCTACTTGCCACATTAGGTAAAAGACACAGAGAATAAACAATGGTTCTTAGAACCGTATTCCTCCAAATTGCGAGAAAAGTAGATGTTAAAAAACTCCTCCTAAATTGTAAACAAATACTATTACTATGTGGTAATGGTACAAAATGTAAAACTTCTATGCAGGGCAATTTGGCACTATCTGTCAAAATTAGGCTGCTGTAATAGAGAACAAAGAAGCTCCTTATATATTGATGATGAAAGAGCTCCAGCATATGGTGTCCAATTAAAAAAAAAAAAAACTGTGATGCACGGCAGTGTAAACAGCATGCTACCTTCTATGCATGCTGGAATCAGAACCTGTATCTATATGCCTATAGAAACAATGGACGGAAAGACAAGAAAATTTAAAAAGTGGTAACCTATGAGGAATGATGGTAAATGGATGGATGGGGACAGAGTTGGTGAGTGAATGCTATTACCTATTTAACAGCCAGAATGCCCCCTAAATTACAAATGTGTTGTTGTATGCAGTAAGAAATTTTTGGTAACTTTTCAAAATAAGTTTTGTCAGTCAATTCTTATCTAACACATTTGCTGATTATTCGAAAGTACTGCTGTGAATTCCTCTTTAAAGTGTGACTTCATAAAGCAAACATTCATCCTCTATTTTTCATATGTTCGTTTCCTAAAGTTGGTTATACTACACAAAGAATATTTAAGGCCTGTTCAAAAACAAATTAATTTTGTTTCTAAAGGTTAAATCAATGTATATTAGCAATTCAAGAAGATGAAGAAAGACTATCCCAGAAGGAATTATTTACTCTAGATCGTTGGTCCCCAAACTTTTTGGCACCAGGGACCGTGGAAGACAGTTTTTCCCTGGGGTGGGTGGTGGGTGGTGTTGGTCCAGGCAGTAATGTGAGCGATGGGGAGTGGCTGTAAATACAGATGAAGCTTCACTGGCTCGCCCGCCGCTCACCTCCTGCTGTGCAGCCCGGTTCCTAACAGGCCCTGGACCAGTACCACTAGAGGCCTGGGGGTGGGGGACCCCTGCTCTAGACAACTCAAAAACACTGAATTGCTTGGATACTTCCAGGGAAGAGACTATCAGTGATTTGTGTAGCTTTTAAAATTTGTGGCATTTTTTTTTTTTTGTAAGGATGGCTAAGTCAAACAAAATAGTCAAGAACTTTAGCAACTATTCAAAAAGACAAAAGTAAAGCAAGACAAAACTGAAAAGAAAAAATCCTTAAACTCTTTGCAGATAATAGTAATAAATGTCTATCAAAGAAACATAACACTGTTAAAGATGGGGCTACTGTTCTTCTGTGCATCCCACTCTACCAAATAATAAGGATATGAATATACATTTAAAAGATACCCTACCGTTTATGTACTATGTACATAGAGCATGACACGCATGAGATGGGGAAAAAACCAAAAATCAATGGTGCTTTTTGTTTCATGTCTTAAAAGCTGAATTTGGACTAAGGCATACAGTAATAATGTGCTTAAAGGTTCCTATTTTCATATTCCATGACAAAGGTAACAATGTTCTTTCAAATTTAAGCATTTAGAGATATAAAGCTCTGCATCAAACATATTTAACTATCTCTAGAACAGAAAACATACAAGAAAAAGTACAATAATGTCGTTTCTTTCTACATATTAAGGGCTTTCTGCTTTTACTTTTCTTTGTACATGACAACATTACAAACAGCACCATCATAACGTAGGTGTTTCATAAACATTAATGCAATTACCCACGCTATGTCCAGTTCCTTAATGTGACTGAAGGGCCACAGAGAAATAATTTGGCTTAGTACAAAATCAAATTTGGGCTGATGAAAAAGAGGCGGCTCACAGCTTTCCTACAAGGAATGAAAAGACAACAAAAGTTGTTCGATGTTTTGAAAAATCAAGAGCAATGTATATGAAACTGTTTTGTAAGCTCTGAGTTTAGATCAAAAAGGAACATTTCACATGAATACAATATTATGAGAATATTTAATAGAGCAATTATCATACAGGCCTATTGTCCGCTATCCAGCACTTGCAGTAATCACAGAACTTCTTTGGTTGGGACTTCCAGTAGTCTGCCCTGGAAAAGGAAAAACAAGTTTAAGTTTATTTACAATTTAAATTTTAAAAGGTAAATTTTTGCATGATTTACAACTTCTTAAAGAGTCCGAAATATAAGCCTCTGCTGCTGAATCTTGACTTGTTACACACAGCACCCTGCTTTATTATTTAGCTGACTGAAATCAGTCAAGTGAAATTGGGAGTGGAAAAAGTCTGCAACGGATTTAAAACGCCCTTAAACAAAATAGCTTTTTTAAAAATGCCTCATTTGTTACTGTCATCAGTGTTAAGAAATAAGGAACATATTGGAGAAGATTATCTATTCTTTCCATTCCTTTCTGGCATTTTTGGAGATTACTGTTAATTGAAACATGAAGAAACTCATAAAGTTCACTTTAAATCAAGTTATTTCTACCCGAAGAACAAAACATAAGACACCTCTGGTGGGAGGCCGTGGCTCCTCTGAGACTATCAGTTAATACAGTTTGTTCTTGAGCCTCATGGCAAAAGAGAGTTGGAAAAGCCAAAGGATCTCTCGGCCGGCAAGACCAAAAAATAAAAAATAAATTCATAGGCTAACCAAGGCTGGCCGCTTCTAGTAGGCGGAGGAGGCAGAGGTGGCCGCAGCCCAACCCTACAATTTCACAATACCCCACGGTTCAAACGCTACAGAAACCAGAAGGATGCTCTCGGCCCCCAACCGTGTAGGTGGCGGGAGCGCTCCGTCGCTTTGCGGCGGCCGTCCAATCTCCAGGGGCCGCCAGCCTCCCTCCCAGAGCCCGTGCTCCAGGCCCCCGGGGCGCTCTGCGGGGTAGCATTCCCACCCCGCCCAGAAAACCGGCCCCGCCTGTCCGCTGCCAGCCCCGAGCGAGTTAAAGGAGCGTCCGTCACGCCCCCCGGCCGAGAGCGGGGGGAGAGGGGTGGTGGCGGAGCGAGAGACCCGGAGGGGGAAAGGGCCGCCCGGAGAAACAAGACCTCGTTGTTTAGAGCCTGAGACCCGACTCACATGACAGGACCAGCCGCTCCGCGGGTCGTTCCGGGCCCGGCTGAGGCTCACGTTCCCCACGCGGGGCGAGTCGGAGCCCAGCTCACCGCGAGGCCCACCGCAGCCTCCGAGCCCGGACACCTCCCTTCTTCCCCGGGACCAGTGTTCCACGGTTCCCAACTACGGGTGCCCAGACGACTCAATCCGCGTTCGAAATTTCCTCTCCTTCCCCTCCCCCTCCAGGGGCGGTACTCCCGGCTGCGGAGAGGTGGGGTTGCTATAAACGGGTTGAGGTCACCGAGAAGGGGCGAAGGCGCGACGGGACCTGAGCTGAGAGACGGGAAGCTCAAGCCTCACGTCCCCGCATCATCCCGCCTTCTCTTTTTCCCTGAGATCCAGAACCTCCACCCTTCTTCTAGGCTCGCTGGCTCGTGGCCGAGGAGCTCGCGCGCCGCCTCCGCCCCGAACGCAAACAGCTGTTCCCAGAGACGTCGCCGCCCTCAACTTTGCCAACTAGTCCGCACGCACTTTGACCAGCAGAGCAGCCCGGACCTGTAGGCTGGGGGCCGTTGGCGGAGTTAAAAAAAAAAGAGGTGAAACAGCTGGTTTCGGAGCCGAGAGTCGCTTGGCTTGGCCTCAGAACTTTCCTGAGGCGGCGGAGCGACCCAGCCCCGCCCCCCGGACGCCCGCGCGCTCGGGTCGGGCGCGTTCCCTGGCTCGCGAGCGCGTGGGCAGTGGCGGTAGCGACTCGGGTGGCGCAGAGGCGGCGGCGGCTGGAGTGGCGGTGGGCGGTGGAGCGGAGGAAGCGGCGGCGTTTGCGCTTGTCAGGTGAGTCACCGCAGCTATGTTAGCAGCACTTCCCATATGGTCTAGCGGTTAGGATTCCTGGTTTTCACCCAGGCGGCCCGGGTTCGACTCCCGGTATGGGAACGTTGTGTCCTTTTTAGAAATGGACTGGGGACTAACTCATTTTTATTTCCAGTGGCTCTAGCTCTTTTTTCCTGCCCCCTACCCCAGGTGATTTCGTGGAAAACGCGCGTTAGAGTAGTTGTTAGTGACGCCGTGAACTGGGCTGCGGCTTTGGGAGACACGAGTGCCGCGCCGGGCGGGCTGGAGGAGCGAGTGCACGCAGGGTTTCTTTGCTCCTGCCGGAGGCTGGCGGGGCTGAGCGGCGGGGAAGAAGTTTCACTTTCCCCGGGGCCGCCCTCCCGCCCCTCCGGCCCCCGGCCGTCCCCTCCAAGCGCTCGGGAGGTGATGATTAACTCTGGCCTCGCCTTATCTGCCCCCAGTGCCCCCTTCGGGCCCACACCCTCCTCCTCGGCCGGCCCCTTCTGACGGTCCCAAGCGAAGCGGGGCGTGTTGCCCCCTGCCCTCGGCGCCCGGGAGCCCGCGCCCGGCTTGAAGCCCCGTTGTCTCGGCCGGGTGTTGACTAGAAACACCCCCGACACAAAGCAGCCCCCTGGCAGGGGAGGGGGGGCGCGGGGAGGCGCCGAGGGCGGTCCGGAGATCCTCAGTGCCCGCGGGTGCGCTCTCCTGACCGCGCAGCTGCCCGCGGCAGCCGGATTGGCCGCGTGTCCACCCCGGGCTCCCGCGGCGCCCGAGCCCCGCCCCGAGGCCGGCCTGCGAGGTCATCCCAACTTGACATCGGGGGCGCCGGCCGTAGTTCTCAGAAAGTACCCCAGACTCCGGAGCCACAGACTTCAGTGTTTCTGCTCGGGAAGGCCTCTGGGGAAGGGCGTCCGTCCCGTTCTCCGCCCACGCCCGTCCCTCCACCCCCCCCCCCCCCAAAACACACACACGCTGTGGAGAAGAAAAATACCACCAGGATGAGATGTCTTTAAAGAAGAAATGTGACTTTCCAAAAGGGTCTAAAGTTTTGAGCGCCGCGGATAGAAAATCCTGGGGTGGAGGTGGGGCTTGGAAGAGAGAAAATTGGCCGGAGACTGGGGAGGGGATGTTATAACAAAGTTTCACTGTATTTTTAAATATAGAAGCCCTGTGTTTATTACAAAGAAGGGGCAGCTGTGTCAGCAGCATGTGAGCTGTAAATGAAACAAAAGCGTTATCTTAAATGCAAGCTGAAATTAGAAAATGGGGTGAGCTCTAATGTTTAGTCTGTTGGGCCTCCGGGAACAAATGAAGAAGGAAAAAGTGGCTCTTGTGGACGGGTCTTTGGTCAGTGCCATTGAGAAGAGCAGAAGGGTTAGTTGTTAGTATGTGCCTTCCCAAACTGTGTTTGATAGTTTTAACTGCACAGTGAATTTTGAAAGAATCTGTTAATGTGGACAGTATGATGAAGGATGAATTACTTTCACATTGTAAATAAACTTCCACTAAACTAAACTAAAATGTTTTAGATCATCTTCATTAGTTCAAATATTTGAACGTTTTCTCTACACCGAGCATCATCAGAAACTCTTGGAAGTTAACTGATGTTCAGGTTCTTCATGTTAGGAGGTTTTGGAGAGAATCCTGAATGGAGTCGTATTTTGGCCCTTTTGATTAGCTGTATGACCTTGTGATAGATCTTTCACCTTCTCTGTGCTCTGGGTTTAGAGCCATAAATTCTTGATAATACATACCACTCACAAACTTGAGAGTTAAAAGAATTGTTGAGCAATTCTTGTGTCGGTAATGAGAGTGGAAAAGTTTCAATTAAATAGAGGATTGTGTCGTTGTTCAGAAACCATTTACTAAAAAATTAGGCCTGAGTTTGGGAGGAAGGAAAGATCCTTCTGCCTTAATTGCCTCCAGAAGAGCTTCAATCTTGACCTCGCATTTTGTGACGACTTGGTATCAAGTTGTGCTAAAATGGATGTGATTTTCAACTGAGCACCCGGTATAATTGCAAATAGCTTTATATATATTTGAGGGTATGCTAAGAGGAGTAGTTTGGTGATAATATATCTGTCCGAGACATAGACTTATATATTGTTGTGTACCAGGCACAATTGGCTAGGGCAACATCTGAGTTGCACAATTCCTTCAAGAGCACATAGGTGAGAAGTCACTTCTACGCAGGGAAGAGGACTAGAGACCAGACAAGGAAGGGAGAGTGTTTGCCCTGGACCTTGAAGAACGGGTTGGATTTCTCCTGGTGGGGAATGTGTATCAGAAAGCTGAGACTGGGGCAACAAGTGTGAGGCTGGCTAGTAGCCTGGCTGGGTGGGAGCACACAGTGCCTGGAGGGAGAGCCATGGGGGTCAAGTTGGGATGGTGAAAAGGGAATTTTAACTGGATAAATTTTGACTAGGTAACAAGTTGTTTTATGGCATTTATGTCACTAGACTTTTAAAAACATTTTGTGTCTCTTTGAAGAAACTATAGCATAATATGTGAAACATTCTTTTTTTTATGAGTCAAACAATATAGAAACATGTAGAGTATTTTGTGTCCATGGGTTTTATGTTTAGCAATTAGATATTTTTAACCAATGGAGTGGAGAAAATCAATTAACATTTAAAAAAATGAAATCTAGGTTTAGATTATGAGAATGATCTGCAACTATATTCTTACTGGAAATAGTCTAAGACAGAGCTGCTAGTTACTGTCGGTGAAGCATACACCTTAAATTGGTCAGGACTAGGTGATAAATTTGTAAGGATTCATTCATATTCTTGTGCCTTGCTTCCAAAACACCATTGGTAATCATGTTTTACATGTTCTCTCTTGAGCCACAAAATAAAGTGATACTAAATGAGTGGTGTGGATTACCCAAATAGTCTCTTTACTATTTGTTACTATTAGGTGCAGCTAGAAGATGTACTGACAGTTCAGTAAACGTTTGCATAGATGAACACCTGTACGTAAAGAAATATAAGGGATGGGAAAATGATGATGGCATTTTAAAATCCAAAGACTTTACCGTGGTCTCTGAGCCTAACATTGTCTAGCCTCTCCTTGGGTCCCCAACACCACCTCCTCCCTCCTCTCCCTTTTCATTGTACTTCAGCTGCACTGGCTTCTTGCTTTTTGTTCCTTGAATGTGCCATACTTGTTCTTTTCTCAGTCTTATGTCTTGCTGTTTCCACTGCCTGCAGTATTCCCCCTCCAGCTCTGCACATCTCACTCCTGTCAGCGTTACCTTATCAGAGAGGCCTTTCTGTCTACCCTCACTAGAGACTCCCTTTTCTGGTTACTGTCTGGTTACTTTATGCTGCTTTATTTTCTTCTTTTTCTTATCTGAAATAAACATGTTTGTTCCTGTTTATTTCTTGTCTTATTCTACTAGAATATAAGTTCCATGAGAGTAAGAATACTGTGTAGTGAGACCACTCTTGTTCTGTAAGAGTCAAACAGTAATGAAGAAGTTGGTACCGTCATAGGTTGCTGGGGGAAATGTAAAATGGTGCAGCCACTTTGGGAAACTGTTTGGCAGTTCCCTCAAAATGTTAAACATAGAGTTGCCATGTGACCCAGCAGTTCCACTCCTAGGTATATACCCAAGACAAATTAAAACATGTCCATGCAAGAACTTGTACACAATTGTTTATAGCAGCATTCATAAGCAGAAGGTGGAAACAACCCTAATGTCTGTCAGCTGAGGAATGAATGAATAGAATGCAGTGTATCCATACAATCAAATATTTTTTGGCAATAAAAAGGGATGAAGTACTGATATATACCACAGCATGGATCAATCTCAAGAACATTATGCTAAACAAAAGAAACCAGGTTCAAAAGACCACATTTTTTATGATTCCATTTATATGAAATGCCCAGAATAGACAAATCTGTAGAGAAAGAGGATGGATTATGGTTGCTGAGGATTGGCTGGGGTGGGGGAGGACGACACGGGGGATGGGAAGTGATTGCTAATGTAGGTACACAGTTTTCTTTTTAGGGTGATTAAAATGTCCTAAAATTACATTATGTTGATTGTTGCACAACTCTATAAATATACTAAAAAACATTGAGGGGCCTCCCTGGTGGCGCAGTGGTTGAGAGTCCGCCTGCCGATGCAGGGGATACGGGTTCGTGCCCCGGTCTGGGAGGATCCCATATGCCGCGGAGCGGCTGGGCCCGTGAGCCATGGCCGCTGAGCCTGCGCATCCGGAGCCTGTGCTCCGCAACGGGAGAGGCCACAACAGTGAGAGGCCCGCGTACCGCAAAAAAAAAAAAAAAAAAAAAAAAAAAAAAACATTGAGTTCTACTCTTTGTGTAGGTGAACTTCATGGTATGTAAATTATATCTCAGCAAAACTGTTAAGAAAAGATCGAGGCAATCAAAAGATACAGAATATTTTGTCTCCATTTTACGTTTATCATTTGGATATTAAATATTTAAAAATAATAATGGAATGATTTAACACTGCAACTCTAGCTCCTAGATAGTCCAGGAATGTAGCAAGAGCTCAGTAAATAACAGACGAAGGAGGTTGAAGTATACAGATAATTAAGATACAGTGCATAGTGTGATAAACGCTTAGAGGAGACTAAGCCAAGGGTTACAAGGGTTTGAAGGTCTCTAAAATGTCACGTCTGGGTTTGTGTGAAGAGAATGGGGAAAGGCCTCTAGAAGGCAGCATTTGAGATTGGCTTGGAAGGCTGCTTATGCTTTGCTGGTGGAGATGATTGAGCGGGAGACAAGGCTATAAGAAGGAAGCAAGCAGGAACAGAGGTCCCTAAACAGTTGCTAGCACATGTTGGCTGAGCTGAGAGTACAAATAGTATAGGAATGGACCACTAGTAGTAGTAGTATAGTGTAAGAGTGCAAGAATAGGCTACGGTCTGTAGCAGACAATGTCAGTGCTGGCAGATCTCCTCTGATGTCTTTTTATCATCCCCTCCAACCCCTCGTGTGCTTCTGATGGCTCATACTTGGGAAGAGTTGTATCCCTTACCGGCAGAGAGCTGGAAGTACCTGGGGGTTTATCCCCCTTCCCCTAATAGCTCTCAACCTGAGACTGTCCTGTCAGGAGAATATCTTTGGAGCAGGGACTTTGACTTTTCCCCCGTTCTGTATCATCAGCACTTGGAGCAGTGCTTGGCACTTGGTGAGCATTCAGAAAATATTTGAGTGCATGAATGAATGAAAACCAGGAAGTTGCAAAGTATATTCAAAGTGAAGTTTATTTCCTAAATCCCCTTGACTCTTGCAGAGCGCTTAGATAGGAGATTTTGGAAGGTTCTGATTGTGAAGGTCCTTGAATTTTGGAGTAAGGAGTTTACTTAGCTAAAAGAAGGAATTTCTGGTAATATGATAAGTGTTTTAATGAAATTAATTTGGCAATAGTGTGCAGGATGAACTGGGGGATGGAAGGGTTGTGTCTGTGGTGTCCACACTGACCGAGGTTGGGGGGTCTTCTGCAGTACAGTAATAATCTAACAACTCTCTTTGCCTCTAGTATCTCCCTAAATAGGGTGGTGGCAAAAGAATATAAAGGATTAGATAGAAGAGGTGCATTGAAGGAAAAATTTAAGATGTCAGGAGTAAATACTTCTCAAAGAAATAGGGAAGTTAACGAAGCATAGATTTTTTTTTGGAAAGGACAGACAATTTTTGCGATTGTTGGTCAGACAGTAAATTATTATTGCCCACCAGTGTGTGTGTGTGTGTGTGTGTGTGTGTCTGTGTGTCTGTGTGTCTGTCTTTTTGATCACTGAAATTGTACCTTGAATTCAGAGACAAAATTAAGACTGTGAGACTGCCACCCTGTGGACAATATAACTTAAAACTGAAATCCTCAAAAATTATAATAAAACTTGATCCACTTGAAATTAACTATTATAGAACTGATTGTGGTTCTTCCATATTGGTATATGTGGTTATGCTCATTAAATAGAAAGTTGAAATTAGTTTGTTTTCTAAACTTTTTCTGGGGCTTTTAAATAAACGGAATTTAAATGAAATCAGTAGCTTTAAAATGTTGCAGAGAAATTCAGGAATGCCTTTTAGATGGCATACTTCTTTCTCTAGAAATTTCATATCAAAGAGTGTGTTTTTTAAAACATGGTGGCATGTATGCCTGTTGTAAGGTGGTACTTTTTTCTTGTATTTTTTATCCTATTTTATACATATGTCCTTGAGAGTTATATTTCTTGAAAAATATGTGAGGACTTCCCTGGTGGTGCAGTGGTTAAGAATCGCCAACCAATGCAGGAGACATGGGTTCGAGCCCTGGTCCTGGAAGATCCCACGTGCTGTGGAGTAACTAAGCCCGTGCACCACAACTACTGAGCCTGTGCTCTAGAGCCCGTGAGCCACAACTACTGAAGCCCACGGCCCTAGAGCCTGTGCTCTGCAACAAGAGAAGCCGCTGCAATGAGAGGCCCACTCACCGCAGCTAGAGAAAGCCCGCGCACAGCAACGAAGATGGAACGCAGCCAAAAAATAATAATAATAATAATAAAAAAATAAAAACACTTGTTTTGAAGAAAATGAATATTTTAAAAAGAGAAAAATATGTGAAAGTGTACCCTATCATTTTTTTCCTCCTAAGTGAAAGTGGCTTTCCCTTCCCATTTTTATAGAGTAGGATTTTATTTTTAGAAATTCGCCATGCTTTGAAGAATTGCCTTCATTGTATGTTTGTAAATAACTTGGCTTTTATTATAGGTTATTTATTTAGAAGGGCAGTCTGCTCACAAATTAAACTGGTAAACTAGCTTCAATCAAAATGAAATGGTGGGTGTGAAAAAATTGTTTGCTCTCTGCAACTCAGGAAATGGTTCTGTCTAGAACTCTGCAGAGTAAAACTTTCCCAGCAGATGAGCTGCTTACAGCCTAATGTTGTAAATGGCTTACACGCTTGTTTTCCCGGAGGAGTCTGGAGGGGTGGGGTCGCCATTTAGCGCTGGAAGTTTGTGTTAGCGGTAAAGCAGAAGTGGGCTGAAGCCCCATTCTGAGATCACAGTCATGCATCCTTTCTGAATGTGATATCCAGGATGAGGAAAAGAACGAATGATGCATCTACTGAACCCCTACCCCCTTCACTTTAGGGACCTTTTGTTTTGGTCATGGAGAGGTTTTCAAATATAATGTTAATGGTTTAAAATATTCAAATATTTCTCTGAGTTATTTTTCTCAGAAGTGTAGCATGACAAACATGATAATAGACTTTCAATATTAGGTTTTGTTTAACCTTTTCAAAGTAAATAGATGAGACTGTGACTTTTCTGAACTATTTTTTCCTACATTTATATCTTATATTCCACAGTTGATGTATACTGTGTGATTTGAAGTAGACTATTAATGGTGAAAATGCAAATGCTTATCTAGGTCTGCAAGGTACATTGCCATATAAAAAACAGTATTATTTAGGTACTGTTTAAGGAAAGTAACTTTCAAAATACTTCATGGTCTATTTGCTCCTTTCCTAAGTATTGGGACAAAGAGCCAATAAAATTAGAGGTATATTTCTGTTTTCTAACCTTCTTTAATGGTTTAATTATCATATCATTTTTGAAACTATGGAATTGAACTTATATAAAGAAATTTTTAGCTTAATATTTAGCCTACACTTAAACTTTGTTATCACGTGGTATCTGCCTTTTTAATGCTAGAATGGTGATTCTTTTAGGATTAATGGTAGTTAGTATTCCCTTTTACTTTCTAAGCATGGGTTCATTTTCATAACTGTAAGTATAAAACATTTTGTTCTTTGAAAAATAATTCCAGCATAGATGACTTGAATTTTGATAATAACAATAACAACTGTGTCATGAGTTTTGTGTGTCTGTTGGGTGTGTGTTTACAAATCTTAATAGGTCTTTTATTTTAGAATGCAAACTATTCACTATTAAATAAATACCTTTGATTTGAACCTTTTTTTTTTTTTTTTGCTTTATTTTAGATGTCTAGGGAGGTACTTAGCCTAGTGACTTCTAGATCCAGAGGGTCTTCTAGATAGTCTTAAATCTTTACTTGTAGTTTAATCTTTTAATTTAAAGTTTCTTTTGGGTTCAGAATCCCAAGATCAGGATACATTTCTGATTTAGGATGTGTTGATATACTGCTTTGTGTGAAGCTTTTTATCTGTTTCCAGGTTTACTTAAACACTTAATTCAAGTTTTCAAGGTTGTAATGGGATTTGTTTTGCCCCATCTGTGCTTATCACTGATACCTTCCTATGCCAAGGGACCCACTGACCCTATTACCTGGGAAGGATGGGGCCCTGCCACTGAGTCATCCCCTGAGTAGGGCAGGCACTGACCCAATCACAGAGCTGAAGTGGAAAGGAAGAGCATGACAGGAAGGGTGTGTCCCAGAAAACAGGTGGCAGGTAGGGGGAGGGGAAGCATCCTGATGGAAGGCCGAACATAGGCTTAAGGAATTCAAAACTTCATGCAGGCAGTTGGCATCAGGAAATTTCAGATATGAGTGGGAATGCCTTTTCGTTATTTATTCTCCCTGTTTTTTTTTGCCCTTTCACATGAACCACAATTTTTTTAAAATTAACTGATTTACTTTTTTGGCTGCATTAGGTCTTCGTTGCTGCGCATGGGCTTTCTCTGGTTGCGGCGAGTGGGGGCTACTCTTTGTTGCGGTGCACGGGCTTCTCATTGCAGTGGCTTCTCTTGTTGCAGAGCACGGGCTCTAGGCATGCGGGCTTCAGTAGTTGCAGCACGCGAGCTCAGCAGTTGTGGCTCGTGGGCTCTAGAGCGCAGGCTCAGTAGTTGTGGGGCACAGGCTTAGTTGCTCCACGGCGTGTGGGATCTTCCTGGACGAGGGATCGAACCCATGTTCCCTGCATTGACAGGTGGATTCTTAACCACTGCGCCACCAGGGAAGTCCCCTGAACTACAATTTTATTGTCCCTTAAATCTTGCTTTGAAAGACTGTTTCTCCTTTTCTATTTTCAATACCTCCTAGAATTGTCTTTTGCTAGTTCATGGAGCATATTTTAAGAGGGCTTTTTACAAGTTTGTAGGAAAAAGAAAGCACATAAAGTTTATATAAAAGTAAATCTGCCACCTCACACTCGTTAGGATAGCTACTCTCAAAAAAACCCAAAAAACAAAAAAACCAAATACCAAGAGTTGGTGAGAATTTGAGGAAATTAGAGCCCTTGTGTTCTGTTCATAGGAATGTAAAACGGTACAACCACTATGGAAAACAGTTTGGTGGTTCTTTGGAAAATTAGAAATAGAATTACCAAATGATCCAGCAATTCTATTTCTAGCTGTATACCCCAAAGAATTAAAAGCAGTCTCAAAGAGATGCTGTACATCCATGTTCTTAGTAGCATTATTTACAGTAGTGAAAAGGTAGAAGTAACCTAAGTGTCCATAAATGGATAAACAAAATGTGGCATACACTTACATAGGAATATTTTTCAGCCTTAAAGAGGAGGGAAATTCTGATGCATGCTACAACATGGATGAACTTGGAGAACATTATGCTAAGTGAAATAAACCAGTCACAAAAAGACAAATACTGCCATGATTCCACTTACATGTGGTAACTAGAGTAGTCAGAATCATAGAGACAGCAGTAGAATGTTGATTGCCAGGGGCTGGGGAGAGGAGGAATAGGGAGTCATTTAATGGATACAGAGTTTCAGTTTTGCAAGATAAAATGAATTCTGGAGATTGGTTGCAAAACAATATGAATGTACTTGTTACTACTAAACTGTACACTTCAATGGTTAATTTTACCATAATTTTTTAAAAAGGCAAATTTGAATTTGTATTTGGATATGCAAATTGTAAGAGAGTAAAAAGCATCTGTAAGGAGATTGAAGTTACTTGATTTGGTCAATATTTAGATGCTTGGGATGTAACAACGAAAAAATCAGACAAGATCCTCATGAAACCTACCTCTTAGTGGGAAAGACAGACATTGATTGAACAAGTAAAAAGTGTGTTTGAGTGTTACATGTAGAACAGGGAGACAACTAACAGAGTAGGTGGAAACGCAGCTGTAGTGAAAAGGCTTCCCTAAGGAAGTGACATTGAAGTGGGATTTGAAGGATGGGTAAGCACTGGCTAGGAGAAAGAGAGGGATGGAAAGTGATGGGAGGCTGAGGGAGTAGCATTATGCAAATGCTCCAAAGCAGGAAAGAAAGGGTATTATGCTTTGGGAAATGGAAGGAGGTGCTGAGGGCTTAATGTGAAATGTGATGGGAGATGAGGATGGCAAGTATCGGACCATATAAGGCATTGTAGGTCATGTTAAGGATTTTGAGTTCTACCTTAAACAGAGTGGTTAGACATTGCTGTGTTTCAAGCCAGGGAGTATGGAGGTGAAATGAAGTGGAAGTAAGAAAAAAAAATGTGTCTTTTTATACAATGTACCCTTTAAATATAAATTACCTGCTTAATCTGGTGCTTGAATGTCAGAAGGAAAAGTGGTTCAGTTATGTTTATTCAGATGATATATTGGTTGCCAGTGTGGCCTGTTAATGTGGTAAGATGTACTTAAAGGGTGAATTTAAGGGAATCGTCAAGGGTAATTGAGTAGAGGCGATTTTTACCTTTATATTCTGACTTGTTAGTTGAAACCGTAGAAATGGATGAGTTTGCCAAAGGGAGAGTCTGGAGTGAAAAGAGGCTTTTCAACGGAACCTTTAGGACATCCAGTGTTCAGTCATGAGATAGAGGAAGTGAGGCAGAGAAAGCTGAGGAAGAGTAGTGCAGCACTGGGGGAAACCAGGAATGAGACTACGAGTCTAACAAAACAAGTTCTGAAAGTGTTAATTGGATTTAGCCCAGTGTGGTCATTGACCTTAGTTAGAACAGATTTAGTGGCGTAGTACAGGCAGGATTAGATTAGATAGACGAGAATGAGTCAAAGAATGGGTGGGAAATGAAGAAATGGAGTATAGACAAATCTTTGAGAAAGGTTGGCTGTGAAGGGAGTGAGAAAGGATGGTAGAAGGGATTGAGGTGTGTGTGACAGTTGGGGTGTCAAATAACGGAAGTTTTTTTTTTTTTTTTTTAAAGAAAAGCTTGAATTAAAATAAAAATCTTCTTTAGATCTGTGAAATATTTGAAAAATGTATTACACACCTTGCTGATTCCCTAAATAGGATCTACTGAATACAGATGTGAACCCATTGACTTAATCTAGATATGGTATTGTGGGACTGTGTACACACAGGTGCAATCAGACCTGCCTGGTGAGGTACAAAGGTCTGTTTGTCACTATACTAATTTCTGGTCATCTGGGCAGTAAATATTGCAGAATCCTGGGTTCACTTAAGACCAACTAATTTGAGTCTTTGGTGTAGGACTCAGAAGTGTGTGTGTGTGTGTGTGTATGTGTATGTATGTATGTGTGTGTCTTTAGATGATTCTTATGCATCTGTTCTGTGGACTGTCTTTGGAGAATCATCCCAAGAATGTTTTACTTTGAAGTCTTCTGAATCTTTTTTTTTTTTTAAAAACATTTATTTATTTGTTTGTTTATTTTGGCTGTACTGGGTCTTAGTTGAGGCATGCAGGATCTTAGTTGCGGCATGCACTCTTAGTTGCGGCATGCCTGCGGGATCTAGCTCCCCAAGCAGGGATCGAACCGGGCCCCCTGCATTGGGAGGGCGAAGTCTTACCCACTGGACCACCAGGGGAGTCCCTGAATGCTTTTTAATAGCTCTATCATGAGGTATGTATGTCAAGCACTTAGCAAGGAAAGATTTTCATAATTTTGTCTGCCTGTATGACTGGAGTAGTGGTAAAGTGTTTTTGTTTTTTAGCATGACCGTAGCTTGATCTTTTTTCCTGACTGTAAGGGTAATACACGTGTCCCCCCCCCCCGCCGTAAGTCCTTCTTTAGCCACTTTTCATACTTCTTCCCTCCTCCCTGCCCTCTAAGGGCCATGGTGCTTCCTCCTACTGCCTTGCCTTTGTTCACTCCTACAACTTCCTCTGCTGAGAGTATTCTGCCCCAGCCTTTTACATGACTGCCACCTTATCATTCAGGTCTCAAAGCAGCTGTCATGTTTTCTGAGAGGCCCTCCCTTATCTAAAGTAAGTTTTCTTGGTCACCCTTTGTCACTTTGTTGATATCTTTCATATGTGGGCAGGGACTGTGTTCGAATTGTTTACTTGAGTCCACAGGTAAACTGACTGTATCCTGAGTCTACAGAAGAGTGCCAGGCACATAGAAGCTACTTAAATACCAAATATCACAGACGAATAATACAAATCATAAAAATTTTACTAACCGGCACAAGTACTGTTAGCTTTCAGTTGATCATTACTTCAGATATTGAAATGTGGACCATATATGTATAAATGTCAATTGTGCAGTGATACGTACTGTTTTCTAACTTGCATATTTCATGTAAATATATTGTGGAGATTTTTTTTTGGTACACTATTTTATATAGATAATCATTCTTAACAGCTGAATAATATGGTATGCTCCGTATAATGAGAAATGGTTTCTGGAACACCTAATTTATTTAAGTTTGTTTTCAATTTTTTACTGTTTTGAACAATGGTACTGAATTTCTCTCTGTATCTTTGTATATGTTATTTGTTTTGTTAGAATAAATTACTGAGACTGAAGAGGTGCATAAAGACCTTTTAGGGACTTCCCTGGTGGTCTAGTAGTTACGAATCCGCCTTCCAGTACATGGAATGCGGGTTTGAGCCTTGGTCATGGAACTAAGATCCCACATGCCACAGGGCAACTAAGCCCGCACGCCATAGCTAGTGAGCCTGAGTGCTGCAACTACAAAGCCCGTGCTCTCTGGAGCCTGTGTGCCACAACTAGAGAGAAGCCCGAGTGCTGCAATGAAGAGCCCACGCACCGTAACAAAAGATTCCACGTGCCGCAACTAAGACTGGACACAGCCAATAAATAAATAAATAAATCTTTAAAAAATATAAATTAAATGGATTAAAAAAAAGACCTTTTGGTTGTGAAATTCCCTCTGGAATGCTATTCTTATACTCTTAAAAGTAGAGTATGAGACCATTTATTTCCCCATACCCTCTCTAATCATTTTACTCTTTGCTAATAGGTGAAAAATGGTATTGTTTCTCTGCTCTGAGGTTGTGAGAATGAACATCTCTTGTATTTGGCCACATTTTGTGAAGTGCCTCTTCATGCCCAATGCCCATTTTTCTAATAAGAGTGTTTGATTCAATTAATAATAGTGTTTTCTTTCCTCCACATTTTATTACGAAAGTTTTTAAACATGCAGCAAAGCTGAAGTTTTATAATGAACACTCATATACCCACTATCTAGATTTTATCATTAACATTTTATAATATTTGCTTTACCATACTTGTATCCTTCTATCTAAAGTAAATTGCAAGGATGTCCCTGGTGGTCCAGTGGTTAAGACTGCATGCTCCCAGTGCAGGGGCCCTGAGTTCGATACCTGGTTGGGGAACTAGATCCTGTATGCATGCTGCAACTAAGAGTCTGCAGGCTGCAACTAAGACCAGGTGCAGCCAAAATTAATTAATTAATTTTAAAAAAAGTAAATTGCAGGCATTAGCACATTTCCATCTAAATACTTTAGCATGCTTATCACTGACTATAGTTTCAATATTTGTTTACTTTTTTCCTTTTGAGGTACAATTTTTTTTTTAACACCTGTATTTTATTAGGTATAGTTTGTTCTCTTGTATGCTTTTTTTTTTTTTAGATGTTGGGGGTAGGAGTTTATTAATTTATTTTATTAATTTTTGCTGTGTTGCGTCTTCGTTTCTGTGGGAGGGCTTTCTCTAGTTGTGGCAAGTGGGGGCCACTCTTCGTCACGGTGCGCGGGCCTCTCACTATCGCGGCCTATCTTGTTGCAGAGCACAGGCTCCAGACGCGCAGGCTCAGTAGTTGTGGCTCACGGGCCTAGTTGCTCCGCGGCATGTGGGATCCTCCCAGACCAGGGCTCGAACCTGTGTCCCCTGCATTAGCAGGCAGATTCTCAACCACCGCGCCACCAGGGAAGCCCGAGGTACAATTTTTGTAAAATGAAATCTATGAATCTTTTTAGTTTAAACATTTTATTTCAATTTAAAACAGTTGGATGTTCATTGGTCAACCTTTGAAGAGGACAAGGCTGTTTTCTTTGAGAATGAGCCTGCTGTTGCATTTCCATATTGTATTGCCTTTCTTATTGCCTAAGATTTCTAGTTGGTTTTTTAAATGGAGCAAGAACTTTATTTTTTGTAAAGCATTTGTTGGGTTTCAACAAATGTTTTTGCCTGGGTAAGCCAAACCTAAGACTAGGTTTTGTTTCTTTTTTCTTTTTTTTAAAAAAAATTTGTCATATGTTCCCCCTAGTTTATTCTTTGCCTTACCTTTGGTTATGGTGCTTTTAGATTTTTATGTAGTCAAATGTCATTCTTTTCCATATCTTTTTTTCTGCTGTTTGTGTCATACATGGAAAGACATTCGTATATAAATGCTTATATTTTCTTCTGGTCCTTTTTTTTTTACATTTAAATCTAATTGGAATAATGTGATATAGGTTTGGTTTTTTTTTTTTAGTGATTAGCAGTGGTTTGAAATTGTTAGCTAATACTGTCTAATGAACCCTCTTCCCTTCTGTGGGGTTTTTTTTTCCCCAGACAAAATAGGATTTAATGTTTTTGTTGATGCCGTTTTTATTATAACCTAAGTTTATATAGTATCAGATTTCTTTTTTTGGTAGTATCAGATCTCTTTTTAAAAAAATTTATTAAAGTATAGTTGATTTACAGTGTTGTGTTAACTTCTGCTCTACAGTGAAGTGACTCAGTGATACACCTACATTCTTTTTTATAGTATTTTCCATTATGGTTTATCCCAGGATATTGAATCTAGTTCCCTGTGCTATCCAGTAGGACCTTGTTACTTACCCATTGTATAATAATAGTTTGCATCAGATCTCTTTTTAAATAATATCCTATTCTGTTTAATCTATTTATTCCTACATTTAGCTACTTGAGATAATTTATTGTCTGGTAAAGTACATCCCTTTCTTCTTTCTTTCTTTCTTTTTTCTTTTTTAAAGAATTCCTCACTTTTCTTATTTTCTTTCAGATGAACTTTAGCAGAGTCTTGAAGGATGGGGTGAAAGGATGGTGGGGAAACAACAGCAAGAGCCAAGGCAGAGAGATCAGTAAATCCTGGGGACTTGTTTCTCTAATTTGTGACTGTCTGAATTCTTAATCTGTGTAGCAGATGACACATGCTTATTTTAGTATCCTTAAATTTGGGAGATGTCTCTAGGGTGGTTCAAACTAAATTCTAAAGTTCAAAATGTTTATGAGGCTTTAAAAGTTTGGGATGTTATAGAAAGGGCATAGGATTCTAGGGTGAGAATGGTTTTAATTCCCTGCTTTAAATGAGCAGGTCATAATTTTTGAGCAACTATGTGCATCACCTATGCTGTTATTTTTCATGATTCTGTGGGTGGACTGGCTGCTTCTTCAGAGCTGACTCAGCTAGGGCTGGATGCATAATGTAGGGTGGTTTCACTTACATGGCTGGGACCTCTCTGTGTGGCTCTCAGACTCTGTGGTGCAGAAGGGATCCTAGCAGCAAGAGAGGGTAAGCCTCTGTGTGCCTCAGCTTTTCAAGCCTCTGCTTGTGTTTTATTTATCATTAATGCATTGGCCAAAGGAAATCACTTGCCCAATTCTTCATTTAAGGGATGGAGAAGTAGACTCCGCTTCTTCATGGGAGAAGAGGCAAAGTCAGTCATGTTTCACACAGAGAACTTTAAACAAATTAGTAGCTCTTACTGCAGCAATTTAGCACAGGAGGTAAAGGCGTTAGCTACCGGGATTTCTAACAGAAAAGGCAGTGAGAACAGGCTGTGCAAGACCTGGGGGGAGGAATGCTTGATGCGTTCATGGGATAGCAGGGAGATATCAGTGTGACTAGAAGAGGGGGAGCAAGTGGGAAGTGGGAAGAGATACAATCACAGAGGCTGGGGCAGGGTACGATCTTGCAGTCCTGAACAGTTACGAAGACTTTTTTTTGTGTGTGAAAAGAGGCACTATGGGAGGGTTTTGAAGCTGGAGAGTGATATGATCTGACGTATCTTTTTAAATGGATTACTTCTGATTGCTGCTTTGAGAGTAGACTGTAGAGAGAGAAGCAGCAATCAGAAGTAATCCATTTAAAAAGATAGGTCAGGCTGCTTGGACTACCTCAGTGATTGATGCAGGTAAGAGATATCAGTAACAATGAAGTTGAGTGTTGTTAGGGTTCTATATATATTTTGAACATTGAACCAACAGGATTTCCTGACAGGTATATGACAGTCAAGAAAGCCAAGGTTTCTGGTCTGAGCAGCTAGAAGTATTGAATAGATACCAAGATGACTGGAGAAAACTGTGGGTGGGGTACTTTTTGAAGGGAACATCAGGAATTCAGGTTTGGATATGTTAAGTTTGCCAGTCAAATATTGGAATGGAGTTGTCAAGTTTGATAGAGGAGTCTGTGGTACAGGAGCGAGACCTGGAGATAGAAATTTGAGAACACTAAAATACTTAGAGCATCATATATGTCCAAGAAGTATTTCATAAAATAAATAAATCTAAAATACTTTAAAAATTTCAAGTTTCATCTGTACCAGTGGTATGGTTTTAAGTATGGAAGAAGAGCAGCAGAGCAGTTTGGCTGCAGCTAAAACGTGTCCTTTGTGATGAGAGTAGATTATGATTCAAAAAGTCATTAATTCGGCTTCCCTGGTGGCGCAGTGGTTGAGAGTCCGCTGGCCGATGCAGGGGACGTGGGTTCGTGCCCCGGTCCAGGAAGATCGCACGTGCCGCGGAGCGGCTGGGCCCGTGAGCCATGGCCACCGAGCCTGCGCATCTGGAGCCTGTGCTCCGCAACGGGAGAGGCCACAACAGTGAGAGGCCGGTGTACCGCAAAAAAAAAGAAAAAAAAAAAGTCATTAATTGTCTGAATGGTGTTGTGAAACATGAATAAATAAAGCCTGTAGTCTAAATATTTTATTTGAATATTCCTCTTTACTGAAACGTTTACCAACTTGTTTCTAATTTGAGAAGTTTATTGACAGGATGCTGTATAAGTGAAAGCCTGAAAAGGTCAGAGGACAAAAGTTGAAAGAAAGGACCACTGATTAGGATAATCAGTCCTAATCTATTGGGGAGTCTCCTCCTTTGTTCACTCTGTCTCTAATTTTATTTGTAGACTTAACATAATGCGATGTTCAGGTGTAAGCACTGGGACTAATCCAGAAGCTGTTCTCTCTTAACAAATGCAGAGCTTTGCTGCTGTGGGCTTGACCATTAAACAGGGCTGCCAGACCCAGCCTAACCAACCTATTCATCGGAATTGGACTGTTCAGGAAAGTGAGAAAGGGGCCTCGCTTTTTGTGTAATTTAGACTTGCAGAAATGACCTGGGAATGGCATGGACTGTGTGGAAGAGAAAAAAAGCAGATTTATGACTGAGACAGTATTTAGTTGAACCTCCAAATGTTTTCATTCAGCACATATTTATTAAACACTGTTGTGGGTCAGGAATGCTATCCGGCTGAAATAAATGACCAATGAGACATGTAAATAAATGACGAAAAAACAAAGAAGAGTGTCTTCACCAGATATTCCAGCAGAGTAAGCAAGAGGAATTATAAAGGAAATCAGTTCACCTTTAGGTCCCCGAAACCTCGAGTGCTTTGCATATTTTAGCAGTGTATAAATGTGTGTATGAATGGATAAACGATGTGATTCGTTTATCTATTAGATCACTTACAAAATAGTGTGGGAGCACAAAGGAGGAAGTGACCAGTTCTTCCTTCTAATGGTGAAAGAGAGATTCCCCAGGTGGGGAAGGCCAGCAAATGTGGAGTGAGAAAGCGTGACATGCTCTCAATTAATAAGTTCAGCAAAGCTGGATTGTAGGGTGAATGTTGGGAGGTGGCATGGTCACAGGTGAGGCTATAATATGGTAGACCAAAGTCAAGATGCAAAAATATCTTGTATTGGAATTTACTCTGTGGGTGCTGGTAGGCCATTGAAGTTTTTTTGTTTTTTTTTTAATAAGAATATTAGGAGGTAGAATTTATGAGAAATTCCTTTAGGAGGACTTCATTTTTTTTTTTTGGCCGTGCCACATGGCTTATGGGATCTTAGTTACCCTGACCAGGGATTGAACCTGGGGCCCCAGCAGTAAGAGTGCTGAGTCCTAACCACTGGACCACCAGGGAATTCCCGGAAGGACTTCACTCTTGAATTGGAAAATCAAATGTTGATAGAGTTTTTAAAGTTATAAACATATACACTGAAAGTGAGCACAGCTAGTAAGTCATGTAATTTATGGTAGAATCTGTTTTATCCCTTTCAGATAATATATATGATCTTAGTGCAGGTAAGACCTACACTAGGTAATCAAACTTAACGCCAGGGTGATCAAAATATGCAGGATGGCATTGGTTTGTTTTTGAAAGAGAAAGAAATGTATTTTTGCTTTATGAAATTATTGCAAACCTTTTTCTTAAAGATTCTGACATTTAACTTACTTTGAAATGATTTTAGGCTCACGGAAGAATTGCATTAATAGTACAGAGAGTTCCTGTATATTTTTCATCCATCTTCCACTCATGTTAACATCTTATATAGTCACAGTACAATGATCAAAACTAAGAAATTAACATTGGTATAATACCATTAGTTAAACTGTAGTAGGATTTTTATAGTTTTCCCACTAATGCCCTTTTTCTGTTCCAAGATCCACCAAGGATACACACATTGCACTTAGTTGTCATATCTCCTTTCAAATCTGGTGGTTCCTTGTCCTTTTTGACCTTGACACTTGGAAGAGTACTGGTCAGGTATTGTGTAGAATGTGCCTCAATTTGATTTTGTCTGATATTTTCTAATGATTATGGACTGGAGTAATGAGTTTTGGGGCTACTGGAGTTAAAAGCAATTTTTGTTTTATTTTTTAACTTAATCATAAGTAAAATTGATTCCTTTATTTGCTGTACAATTCTATGAACTTTAATACAAGTTTAAATTTGTGTAGCCACCACCAAAATCAGGATATAGAACAATTCCATCACCTTCATGCTCTGTCCCTATAGTCAGTCCCACCCTCCCCCCAATCCGTCCCCTACAACCACTGATCTGTTCATCATTACGCTTTTGTCTCTTCGAGAATGTCATGTAAATGGAATCATGTAGTATGTAACCTTTTGACACTGGCTTCTTCTTTCACTCAACATAATGCTTTTAAGAGTCATCCAAGTTGTATTTATCAATAGTTAATTTCATTTTATTGCTGAGTATGGATGTAGTATTAGTATGTTTGTTTATTCCCCCTTTTTGGATAGGTATTTGAGAACACATTATGTGTCCTGGCACTATAATAAGCAATTTAAGTCAATTTTTTGTGGATTTTCAGGGCTAGTTGCTAACGTTAGTTTCTTCGTTTCTCTATTTTGACCAATGTAATTAAGAGAAATTGAAGTTCTTGTTTCTTTGACATATCCTAAAATTCCCCTACTTTTCTGTTTATATTTGGTTCTTTTTATTAAAGAGCAAAAGTAATAGCAAGGTGAATTTTTTTCATGTTGCTGGGTTTTAATCTTTGGAGCTGAGCCTTCTGTGATTCAGGCCTACAGCAAAAACTCAAGCCAAGTAAGTCATCGGTCCACAAGCAATGATGAATTTATATTGAGTGCATTTATTTATAAGAAAGCCATAATACTTAGCTTTTTTATTAGTCTCCTTTTAGGTAGGGCCTTTAATTTGTTTTATAGATAAATAAGAAATATCAAATAAAAATAGACATAGTCTAAATCAGGGTAGTTTAAAATAAGAGGCTTGACCTCTATCATATTGTCTTAAATTTTACAAATGGCAGAAGGTAGTTGTCTTTTGTTTTTAAGAGCATGCAGTTTTGGTGTATTTTAAGATGAACTTTTGGGGACTTGTGTTAAAAGTCTATTTGCTTAAATATCCTACTGCCATAAGATAAAAAAATGTTTCTAGAATATTAGTATAGGTTTTCTTTTTTTAAAACCTTTTATTAGTAAAGTGTAATAAGTGTAATTGAATTTTTGGAGGACTTTATAAAGTTTCCAGGTTGTTCTGAATATCTGGTAATTTTACATACTACTTTCAATAAATTATATAAAACTTTGAGGAGGAGACATCTCTTTTAAATGTAGCCTTAATGTGATTTTTGTTTTCAGTTCCTCAAACACTATTCAGAGGCCTCAGAGAGGCTGTGGAGTAATAAAATGTCAGAACTAAAATGGATTTTCAGAATTACCAGATCTCTAGACTCTCTCAATATTTTACAGGAAAAGGAAACTGAAATCCCATAGTAGTGTGAAGTAACTTGTTCACAGTCACAGTTGGTTGTAGAAGCTGCGTGATACAGTTCCTCCCCTCAAGTGGGTAACTGGTTTATGAATGTAGACACAGAGTTGTACAAAATTAACTGCAATACAAAATGGAATGTTCTGGGCAATAAGAAAGGCACTGCTTTTCTTAAACAACAGTCTCTCCATCACCCCAAAAATCTTTTCTTGACCCCTTCACAACAAAATTACTTTCTGTCTTTAGTTTCTCACCCCTCATTCTCCCCTAAACTCTATCTGATCAGATGTTTTGCTTGTTTCTTTTTCACCTTTACCACACCATGAAAATTCTTCTTTCAAAATCAGCAGTGATGTCCATGCTGCTAAATCAACTGTTGCTTTCCTCTCAGACCTCATCTCATTTGATCTGTTGTCAGCATTTGGCACAGTTGCTCATTCCTTTCTCCTGGAAGTACTTCTACTTAAATTTCAGGTTAATGCCACATTTGCCTTATCTTCCGGCTGCATTTCTGGGTACTCCTTTTCAGCCTTCTTTGCTAGTTCTACCTCATCTCCCCTACCTCTAAATAGTAGAGTGTCCCCAAGCTTCTGTCATTGTTACCTTTTATATCTGTAGCTTTAATATCAAATATATGTTAATGACTCCCAAATACATATACCTAGCCCAGACCTCTACCCTGGGCTTCAGGACTGTGTATTCAGCTCCAGGACAATAATACCATTTTGACATCTTTACTTGGATAGCTAATGAGCATCTCAAACTTAATGTGTTCAGTAACTCCTGATCTCCCCCTACCCCAAACCATCGCCATCTGTGTTCACCTTAATGTGTTCAGTAACTCCCCATATCCCCTTACCCCGAATCTATCACAGTTTTGGCATCTGCAGTCTTCCAGTGGCCAGGAAGTGAGTTTTGAAGCCTTATTTCCCCCACAGCCCACTTGCTTCCATTCAGAAATCTCAGCTATTCCTTAAAAACATACCCGTAATTTACTCATATCTTCTTCTTCTGCCTCCTTTGTCTAAGCCATTATCATCTTTTCTGAGTTATTGCATCAGCTTCTCCTTTCTTCCATCCCTGGCCCACTGCAGGTTGTTTTCAACACAGCAGTCAAATCTTATGACTCAGCTACTGCAAACTCTCCTGCTAAAGTCTCTCAACAGCGAGGCTCTCCCTTAGTTTCTAGTGCTCTTCCTCCTTCTGTTACTCTCTTCCTTATTTTCTCTACATGAACCACACTGGCTTCCTTGCTTTCCTTGAACATATCAGGCAAGCTCCCTGTTAGAGTCTTTGCATGGGCTTTTTTTCTGCCTGAAATGTTCTTCCTTAGGTGTGTCTTCATGGCTAGAGGTCTTTACTCAAAAGTGACCTGGCAAAAGGAAATCTTCCCTAGCTAGTTTGTATAAATTGTCATATTCTTCTCATTGCTGTTTTATTTTTTCTTAGTCGTCCTTATCACTAACATACTACACATTTTATTGTGTCTTTTATTTATAATCAACATACTGTATATTTAGTTCATAACATTTCTCTCTTTCTGGCTAGAATGTAAGCATCATGTGAGTAGGGGTCGTTTATCAACAATGTGTCATCTTCTTCACTGCTGTATAACAAGGGCCTAGAGAAGTGCCTGGCACATAGTAGGTGCTTAGTGAATATTTGCTAAATGAATGAGTGCCTAAGAGTACGTCAGATCTGTTACTAACTTGACATTGGTCGTCACTTCTCTCTGTAGACCTCCTTTTCCTATTTTTAAATGAGACTAGATTGTATCAGTGTTTTAGGTTTTCTTAAAACACTGAAGACTTAAATGAATGTAGTATCAAGTTTCCTTGAAATAAGAATTCAGTTACTTAAAAGAAAAGTTTAAAAACCACTGGACTGAATAGAGGATCTCTAAGTTTCCTTTCAGCCTTGTGGTCAGTTCTTGTAATAATAGTTATAAGTGGGGCAACAGAGGGAAGCCTTCATGTAGAGAAGGCATTTGAACTGAGATTATGAAGGATGGATGGGTAGGCAGAGATAAGGGAAAGGGTAGGAAATAAGGTAAGTGCTTTCCAAGCCCAGAGAAGGCAAACAAATTGGAATGGAGCAATCCAGGTTTCAGTAAGGCTGGAGAGAGAGAGAGAGAGCGTGTGTGTGTGTGTGTGTGTGTGTGTGTGTGTGTGTGTGTGTGTGTGTGTGTGTATGGGGGTGGGGAGGGAGGGAGAGAGAGAAAAACAGACCCGAGATAGACAGTGAGGAAGATGTGGAGAGGGGGAAGATAGGACTGGAAACAGGTAAAGTGAGGTCGGATTGTGAAAACTTTGAACACCATGATAAGTAGTCCAGCTTTTTGCCTCTAGGGAATCAAAGTTTGTTTTTCAGCCATGAGTGATCATCACATCACTCACAGAGTTGTTCTTTAGGAAGATTTCTCTGAGAGTGGTGAAACGTGAGTTGAAAGTCCGCAATTGGTGGTAGAGAAAGGGACAGGTAAGATGTTGTTGAGATATTATTTTTCTATGATATGTTGCTTTTACCTGAAGAATAGCAAAGGAGGAGCTGAAGTTTCACTCTCATCTCAATATAAAAAACAGAAGATTTCCTCTCCACAACATTTGGAGGTTGCTGAATAGTAAGGTGACAAGAGTCTTTCTGAGTGGCTGCTGTGTGAAGACACTAACTACATGAGGTTCTAGGGCTCTGTAGCAGCAGAGCAGTGGTTCTCATAAGCCTGGGCTCTATCCACACCACTGAATCGGTTTCTAGGAGTAGGCATGTATCTTCAGAAGTTTCTTTTGGTAATTCGGAGGTGCATCCCTGGTTACAATCCACTGAAGTAAAAAATATATTGTCTTCAGTATTGAATTTTAAATTGCAAGAGATAATTTCATGGTGATATAAAACTTGAGATTGCACTTAGCATATTACCTGGGAGCATTATAAAGAATACAATTGTACAGTCAAGTCTTGGTTATTTTTGACAAGAAAGGAAAGTCTGACACCCAAAATAACACCTACAATAGAATCTTGTAACATAGTTACATGAATTCAGCTATATCAAATCATGGGTCAAATCAAACAACCTAAGTGTCCATTGATGTATGAAGGGATAAAGTAGATGTGTATATATGTATACACACACATACATACAATGGGATACCTACTCAGCCATAAAAAAGAATGGAATCTTGCCGTTCATGACAACATGGATGGACCTTGAGGGTATTACGCTGAGTGAAATTAGTCAGACAGACAAATACCATATGATTTCACTTATATGTGGAATCTAAAAAACAAAACAAATGAACAAACAACACCAAACGAAACTCATAGATACAGAGAACAAACTGGTGGCTGCCAGAGGGGAAGGGGGTTAGAGGGTAAATTAAATGAGTGAAGGAGGTCCAGTTATAAAATAATTAAGTCATGATGATGTGATGTACAGCATGATAACTATAATCACTAACACTGTATGGCCTTTTTGAAAGCTGCTCAGAGAGTCTTAAAAGTTCTCATCATAAGGAAAAAATTCTGTGGTGACAGATGGTAACTAGACTTACTGTGATCATTTTGCAGTGTGTACAATATTGAATCATTACATTGTACACCTGAAACTAATATAAAGTTTTATGTCAATTATAACCTCAGTTTGAAAAAAAAAAATCGGGTGAAATCATGTCTGTTAAAAATATTTTCAGTGTACAGGTAAAATCCTGATACGCTAAAATTTCCCTTCAATGAACTGTTTGAGAAAAGTTATTCACTCATGTCTGAGTTTCTGCTATGTGTTGGACCCTGTTTTAGTGGTAGGAATACAGTAATGAACAAAGCCATTGCCTTTGGTTTGCCTCTGAAAACACACAGACACTTGACCAGGAGGACGTTCTTATGGATGAGTCTTATAATCTGAAGGGGGAAGGGGAAGGGGGCCTTGGTTTAACAAATCTAGTGATAGATAATAGAGAATTACATTTAAGCTCACATTTGGAAATGCTGCATGTTGCTCAGAACCTGGGATTACGCTTTGGAGGTGTTAACATCAACAAAATTAATGCTGTCCCACTGAGATTTATAACACTGAATCTTGGTCTTTAAAATTTTATTTTTATATTTAAATAGTAGGGAAGAGTGATTTTGCTCATTTATCATTTTAATGGTTTGATCTTTTCTTCTTCCATCTCTGGATGGAAATATGTTAGCTGCAGATCCAGAAAGATTCAAACCATGCCTTTTTCTTAGCCCGGGGTTCCTAGATATGAAACTTAGACTGTTCTGTATTTTCATGTACTAGAAGTTCTCAAATTTGAGTTCAAGGAGAAGAGGTAAAAATAAAAGGGAAGAAGAGAGTGCTTGCTTACACAGTAAATTCTTTTCATAAGTTCTATTTTTAAACAAAGAAATGAACAGTGTCTTAACTTCAGTTGGCATTTAATAAATTCATTCAGTTGACATCTTTCTCAGCTAATAGTTCAAATATAAATGTTGGCAATTCCCCCAGGTGTGATAGCTCTATATTAAGATATATACTGACTTTGATATATATCTAATTTTAGAAATAAACATACCCACAGTATGTACAGGTGCATTATATTTCCATCACAAGTCTAAGATGCCACATTTTATTTACAAATTTAGAGACCTAAAGTTTGTCATCCTGAAGTATTTGATACTGGTTGCTTCTACTATGAAGCATAATAATAACAGCTAATGTTTATGAAGTGTTTACTAAGTGCCTAGTACTATATTGAACATGAACTGGATTTCTTTTTCAAGTCACATTTGTTGAGGTATAGTTTATATACAGTACAATTGGCCCTATTTAGTTATACAGTTTTGTGATTTTTGACATGTACAGATATTATAACCAATACCACAGTCACCATACAGGATATTTCCATCACCCCAAACAGTTCCCTTGTTCTCCTTTGTAGTCAACCCGTTCCCCTCATTCCCATCCCCTGGCAACCACTGATATAATTTCTGTCTTTTTTGTTTTGCCTTTTCTAGAATGTCATATAAATGGAATCATACAGTATGTATTTTGAGTTTGGCTTATTTCATTTAGCCTAATGCTTTTAGATTCATCCATATTGTATCATCTGTCAGAGTGTAGAAGTTAATACCTTTTTATTGCTGATAGCATTCCATCGTATGGATATACCACAACGCGTTCATTTGTTCACCAGTTGGTGGACATTTGCGTTTCCAGTATTTGGTGATAATGAATGAAACTGCTATAAATATGTATGTAGTTTTTTTTTTAATAGACACATATTTTCATTTCTCTTGGGTAAATATCTAGGAGTAGGACAGCTGGATTGTAGGATAAGTGTATGTTTAACTTTATAAAGAATTGCTAAACTGCTTTCCGAATAGGCATTCCCACCAACAGTGTGTGAGAGTTGTAGTTGTTCCATATCCTCACCCTTGGTATTGTTAGTGTTGTTGTTGTTGTTTTTAATCTACTGTAATGGTGTGTAGTGGTATTCTGACTTTAATTTGCTTTTCTCTATTGAGTAACGATGCTGAGATCTTTTCTCTGCTTATTTACCATCTGTATCTCTTCTTCGGTGAAGTATCTGTTCAAATAGTTTGACCTTTTAAAAAATTGGCTTGTTTTCTTATTTTTGAGTTGTGAAAGTTCTTTATATATTCCAAATAGTAGTATATGAACTGACTTTAATTCTCCCAATAATTCTTTGAGTTGGAGGTGGGTACTGTTAGAAGTAATTTCCCAGGATTACACAGCTAATAGGTAGCAGAGCTAGGATTTGAACTCAACCTGTGCTGAAATGTTTGCCAGTTTTTTTTGTTTGTTTGTTTGTTTGGTGGAGATTGATTTTTGGGAGCTGTGAATAGAACCAAGATCCAGTTCCTGTAGGTAGTAAGATAATGCTTATAGAGACACCCCTGAGCAAAGGGGCAATATATTAGAGTAGCAGCTCTGGATTGCCTCTTTGGGAACAACTCAGATGTTTGTTTCTGTTGAAGAGGGGTAATTATTTTTACTTTACATCTCTTACTTCACTTCTACATACCGGTGGCCAAAAGAACTTTAAAATTACAGTCCGAATATCTGCCATTATCAAGTAATAAGGTACTTGATACAAAAGGATTTTCTCAATAGCAGAAGCGAACCCTTTTATATATCTATACTTCATAAAAAATTTCACACATTTGATGTGAGTCATTTGTTTTTTAAAAACCTTTATCATAATAATGCTGACTTCTAGGCACTTACTATTTGGTGATATCCTCAGGGAGTATGTAGAACTTACTGACCTTTCAGAGTGGCTTCGGACCCCAGTACTTTTAAAGTTATAGTCATAGTGTTAGATGTTTTTTAAAAATCTTCTTTCATTATCCACTCTGTCACTTGTTGGTTCGACATCATCCTTTCACTAGTCCCTCTTTCACCACATATAACTTCTAATTCTGATTAGGTAAAAGATAATCAGATTGTTAGACTTATTTGTGGATATTATCTAAGATAAATTTTAGCTCTGGGAAACGACTTGGGGGATTTTCCAGTGAAAATTTCCCGTGACTGCTCAGAGGACCTTTTTGCTTGGTGTTTGGGTTGCAAGTAGTCATTCTGGATAAATGAGCTCTAAAGCAAGTTAAATATAACATTTGTCAGTAGAAAATGTGATGCATTTTTCTTTTTAGCATAATTTTTATTAATAATTTGTTAAATCGTGGAGATTATTTTAGTAAAAATATTAGTCAAGCAGTGTTCAGTGGCATGGATAAACAGGCACTTAATGGGCAGAAAGTTAGTTGACAAACATTATGTTTTGTAGCAGTTTATAAAGTTCCTGTCAGTGACAGCTTGTCCCCTCAGCTGTGCCTCTAGTAAGGCAGAATAATTACTTCCAAGTAATTAACTAAAGGAAGAAAACCTTGCTAAATCTTATTTACTTTTTGTAAAAGATAGGATGAAGCCTAGCTAGTGAGTTGCGCTTCTTCATTTCAAGTACTTTTGGAAGTGCTTAATGCTTTCAAGCCATTCTGATCAATTTAAGCTCTTAGAATAAATTAATAAATACTCACCCAGAGGACAGGTTAAGTAGCTGTAGTAATTACCGTTTCCACTGCTTGGGCACATTGTCAGATGTACGATGACTTGGAGAGCAAAACTGCACTGGCCATATGTTTTGTTGACACCCTGGGGCTCACCAGAGCTGTAGCAGGGTGCTTTGCACACGGTTGGCTTTTATGTGTGGACAGTTTTGTTTGGAAGGTAAAGAAAACTGTGGCTATCACTTGGCAGTAGTAGAGTTATGAACGGTGATTGCATTGATAATTCGTTTCAAGTAGGGTTTTGTCAAGCTTGCAATTCTATTTAAAATCATTTTGCTATATTGAACTTAGGAAGGAGTTAGAAGGAACAAGTTCCTTTCTAATCCTAAATTTGCTTTTTTATTCTGAAAACCAGATTAGTAATTCACACTTATTTTTCCACTGAACTTTGAATTTTCTAGTGGATTTTATCTGTTTAGCGAATGTATAAATCTGCATCTGGTATTACAGTGTGCTAGCTTTTCCAGATTACATAGCAATATACCCCTTTTATATAAGAGTTAATGAGTTGCCAGGTTAGACTCAGCAGGCCATTGTTACATTAAAAGCCAGAAAGTTTGCTGTCTCTCTTCCATTCCCTTCCCTACTTTTTTTTCTTTCATAGTTTTATTTAGTTGCTATATTAAAATAACTTTTAAAAATTGAGATTTTTATTTTTTAAAACAACATACAGGTTTTTCATTTTGCTTCCTTACAGATTCTGATTCTATCTCATTGTTAATTTTAAATTATGGTAATTAACCTGAGCTGAGTAATGGTTTAATCAAGGTAGACCTTGCTCCTTGGCCGTGCCTTTCTCCTTTTTCTACCCCTCTCCCCGTTTTCACCTGTGGATTCGCATGTCTGACCTAGCAGAGTAATTGGGTCCACGGCAACATGGGCGTGCCTCCCTTAGAAACACTCAGTCTCACATATGACTCATAAGCTGAAGCACAGACACCACTTCCCCAATCTACAGGAGCCATTTTAACAGCACAAAACTTGCCGGATTGCTTTTTACTTTCAAGCCCAAGGGACAGTATCTAAAGAGAACGAGAATATTTGAAGGTAACTTGTTAAGATTTTGCGTGTTTGCTTCTGGCTGTTTCCTGAGCCTGATAAACGGAGGGTGGTTCTTACCTGTCGAAGGACAGGGCTGAATGTGTTCTTTAACTCTCTGGAAAAAATGTGTGTAGTCAGTCACATGCCTGATTGAACTTCACTACTAGGGGGAAACAAAGCGTTCAAGTTCTGGAAAGTTTTAGATCTTCTTGGTAAAGCATTTTTTGTATTTTGTATGATTGTTTTTCCCCCCATATGACTTGAGAATAAAGGAGATTTTTCTTACTTTCTTTTTCATACTACAAAGCAAACTAGGTCAAATTCCAATTTTTAAAAATGTAATTGTATTTGTGAGGGTACCCTGTGATTTACAATTAAGTAAACTATACTATTCACCTGTGATTTGGGTGTTAAGAAAAGTTTCAAGAGCGAAGATTTTGTTTTGGCGTTTTAGTTAAGGGGAACTTTGGGACACCTCAGTCATAGGTGTTGCTCATTGTAATATCCTTTTTTCTTTCTTTAAAGTTAATGAAATTATACTAAACATTTAATTTTGAAAACTATATAAGTTTGAGTAAAATGAACGGTCATTTAGATAACAAGTTAAAGTGATTATTAAATAAAGAGGAAGAAAGGCTAGAATGATTCATTTACTATTAGAAAAAAATAATAAAGTTTTATAATTCACACTGGAAACTTATTCTGAGTAACAGCCTTAGAAGCATAGCTAGTTTCTGAGGAAACGTAGTATTTTGACTTGTGTAAAATGAAAAAGTAAAGAGTATTAACCTTCTGTCTATACAACTATTCTTAAAATTTGCTTGTTTTGAATTAAAAAAAATACCTAGAAAAGGTTGCTTAGTTTTCTTCTGAAATATTTCTCATTATTGAAATTAGGAGATTCTGGTGTGCCTTGAAGTTCTAGGTGCTCTGAGAAGCTGGATGCAGCAGTATATTGCTTACGAAAGTTATTTGTGAAACTAAAATTTGAATGAAAGTAAAATTTGAATATGCAGTGATTCCAAGTACAGTTTTTAGAAATAAAATTTGCCAAGTCATTTATTATTGAATGTAATGATATTTAGCTAGTTCTTTGGGAATTCGCTGCTAATAAATGTCTAACTGCTTGAAGGCCTGTCAGATGAAAGTGAAGATTTCTAGGCAGTCAATTATTATTTCTTACTCTTTGAAAGGATTGTTCATATTATCAGATCTCAATTTGTGTTCTTATAAGACAGGCACAAGCAGACATTTTACCAGTTCAGCTCTGAGCCATTTGCTGTCATCTTTGTTTGCGTATTGCTGGTTTAGTCAGCTTTTGAGTAAGCAGAGGTTGTATTTACTTCTAGTCTGCTCTGTGTGAAAAATCGAATGAAACTTTTTTGCCTTTCTTTCTCTCTTTTTTTCCTGCCTTCCTTCCTCCCTCCCTGCCTCCCTTCCTTTTCTTTCTTTTTTTTTTGTTTTGAGTTTTTAGAGGCCAGTGATCCACAGAGAAAAATCAAGGGGCAAATAATTAAGATTTTATTCATTAAAGAGAAGTAGAAGAATCTAGTTTCTTAAAATGAAGACATTGGTGCAATTCAAATAAAAATAAATACCAGTCATATATTTCAGTTTCTTATTATGTGGAGAAGACTGAGGTGAGGCTTCAGGGAGAAGGGAGGAAAAAAAAAAAGCATAGAAGCAAAGGAAGACCAGTACGACTTATTAGGCAGTCCCCTTCCCATCCCACCCCTTTCCTTTTTATAAGGTTGAATATGAGTTTAAAGTGAGTCATCAGAATTAAACTTAGAATTACCAATTTGAAGAACTTAACGTTAAAAAAGACTGAAGATCATCCAACTGCCTCACTTTTATAGTTGAAGAAACAGTGGCTCAAAGAGGTCTTGTGACTTGCTCAGGGTTATGTAGTGCTTGATGGCAGGCCTTCTAGCCTGGAGCTGCTCATGAGCTGCTCATCACCAACAAGTGTTGCATTGTTTGAAATGGTCTGTATTTCCTCAAGAGTAAATAAAGCGTTAATTAAGTTGCTTGGTGATCATTTTGGTGATAAGGTATGACCAAATGAATTAACTAATGATTTTGAAAATGTGTTCAAACTAGTTTCCTTTTTCATCAGAGAGAGGATGAGGCATTTGTTTAATTTCTACAACAGCTTTTTTTCACTACTATTCGAATTTTTTCATAGTTGAATCATTGTGACATTGCATGTTTAAGATGGGCCTCTGGGAGATGGAAATACAAGGACTTGGGAATTTACGTTGAACTTCCAGATACAAGGACAGGTTTATTTCCACTTTAATTTTACCTCATATTCTTTTGGGAGGGCATATACTGTTTAGTATGATACCTTGTTCTGTTAAAGTGTGTGTGTTAAACTTGGCATATGTTTACAAAAATCTAGAGGTCTCTAAACACTAACGTAAGTACAATCTTGACTTTAACCTTCCCGTAATAAATAATCTCATTCCATTTGTTGTACCCTGCTCTTCTTCTTTGAAAGTTTACTTTACATACCAGGCACTTGATTCTTAGAATCTTCTAGGGAATACAAAATCTTTGTCTATTCACTTTTTGATGTGTTTTATTATAGTGGTTGAAATGTACTTTAGATCTGCCTTTCTTTAGGTCTGAAATTTGGATTTTTAAAATGCTTTGCATATGACTGTTGAACCTTCTAACTTTCCAAGTCCCCTAACCTAATTCAGCATCAGATGCTCCACAGTGTGGCCATCATTGTTCTAAGCAACGAACAGAGCACAGAAGGCTAGGAAACCTGGGCTCTCGTCTCACAAACTTAGATCCTTACTGGGAAAACGTAGGTGAAATAAGTAAAGAATGGAACCAAACCACTGAGTTGTTAAATTTTGGTTCAGACTGTTTGCCTAGAGGTGAAAGGTGACTGAGACTTAAAATAGGCAGAAAAGTCTATGAGTCTTTAGGAATTATGAGTATTGAAGAATGAATAGCATTTGTGTAGGTTAAGGAGAGTGTCTTCAATAAGAATAAGAATATAAGCTCTTAGAGAGCAGAGATGTTTTATTCTGTTTCTTCGTCTTTTTCAACCTTTGACAGAGTATCAAGCACAAGTGTATAGGCTGGTGTTATTTGCTGCATTAAACCCTTGGCTGCTCAGTTGGGCAGGTCCTGTTAAAGTTAGTGGTAGCAAATCTTTAAAGGACTTGTGGCCTTCAACTTAATCTCTGATGCCTGCACATTGTAACCAAAGAAGTAATTAACACCTGCCTGGTAGTATACTACCTTTAAAGTAGTAATTTTTGACCTTTGGTGTAACAGAGAATCACCTGGCTTCAACTTAGAGATTTTGGTTCCTTAGGCCCTGGGGTTTGACTTATCCATCTGCAATTTTAATAAGTACTCTAGATGACTGTGATGCATGGGCTGCCACACTTTCTTGGAGAGTTTGCAGGCTTAAGAGCTGTGAAGAGTGATTAATCAGTTACTTAACATTTTAATATCTGAATTTTTAAGGAACAATGGTATTTTGAAGCCCACGGCCTCTAGTAAGTAAGAAAAGTCACTAGAACTTATTTAGCCTCGTCTCCCTACCCTGGTTATCCCTTTCTCTGTTCCAGTTTTTTGCTGTGGTATATTTTTCAACTTTGTGGCTCTCCCTGTTTCCTTTTCTCTAATTCTACTTTTTCTCCTCCGGCTCCCCATTCACTACCGGCTTGACCACAATATATAATTAAACTAATTATTTTTGTTTTTCAGGTATAATTAGCCCCTTCTTTATCTCTCAGCGAACCATCACACTCTTTCCAATGTTAGTTTCTTTCTTAGTTCCTTTTGGTGCTTCATGGTATCTCTCCATTCTGTTTTCCTTGGGTTAGAGCAAAAACAGCCCCATCTTGATTTAGGGTAGCATTATAGTCTTTGAAAACCCTTCTCTCCTGGGAAGTACACTATTAGTGTTTGTAATTGTTTGAGTCTGGGAGGGAGTAACTTTTTTTTACGGTATGAGTTTCTTTGGACATTTAACTGCATAGTTGATTGCATATCTGTAGGCTTTGCATTACATTACGTCTCGTCTGATGGGACATAGGTGTTCACAGACTCTCATAGAAATGGGAAGAAGAGTCCCATCAGTTGAGTGGTCTGAGTATAATTTTGCTACCATCAGTTGGCCAGAATATTTTGCTCCTTTGCTTAGGAGCTGCCTCATATAAATGGTAGGAATTAAATTAGTAATATCATTGAGTCAACCTAAATGATTAGGGCAGTTTTCAACTGTCTGAGCAATCTTTCTCCCATTAGTAGAAGAGGAACTCTTAAAGAGCAAGTTATTTGTCACCTCTATCTTTGTGTCTTGTCAGACGATCTGTATACTAGAGTAAAAGTGGCTATTGAGCTATACTACAAATGTGTAGGCACCCCACCCTTTTTGAAAAAAATAACTCCTGGGCTGTATGCTTTGTTGGTAGAGGGGATAAATTATGCAGCTGAGCTTTGGCTGAACAAATTTCTGTGCAGAAACGTTTTCATTTGCTTCTCTTCCAGTAAATAAGTATCTGAATTAACATTGTCCTCATCATCAGAAAACTGTTCCTAAACTTCTCTTTTCACTTTCATTCTCTTACCCCTGTAAGAATTCAGAGCTCTTCTTTCATTTGTCTTTTAGTGCTGAGTAGCGGGTATCAGCTCTTTTTCATCTCCATATTTTGTAGCTGGAGATTGGTTGCCAGCATCAAAACAAACCAAAAAAAAAGCACAACAGTAAACTATGAATACCTTCTGGAGTTTTTATGAAGATTGATTTAATGATTTTTATATTAAAAAGCTATCAAAATGATGCACATTGTTAAAAATCTAATAAAAAACCTTTAGTGAAAAGCAGCCTCTCTACCCCTTCCCACTCTCAGTCCTGCTGCCTAAAGGCAACCACTTATACAAGTTTTTGGTTTTTTGATTTTTCAAATTTGTATTTTCTTGGATCTATCCTTTTCCAGTCTTCTACCCCATGGAATAGAAGTTCTTCAAGGTAGCAGGAACCAGTGTGACTTTACATGATGTAAAGTCATGTTAAGTTCATTTTCTATGTGATAGATGCTCAGTAATACAGTGGTCATTGTATTTGTGCAGAGTTGTATGGTACAGTTTTACAAATCTAAATTAAAGAAAATTGGTTATTTTCTGTATTTTAGAAAACAGTCCTGTAAACAGTGAAACTAGAAAATTTTACAATAAAACTATAAAAATGAGGTGTTGATTTAATAACTGTTAGTTTATGTGCATCTTATTTTTTATACCAAAATACTAAATGGAAGCTGAATATTGTAATGGAGCAATTCATTATCCTTTTTTCTTTAAAACTGAAATGTGCATGTAGGGGAATGTGTAAAACATATACAGTTTAAATGTAATTACATAGTGTTTACCCATGTCACAACAGAAATAGAGCACGTTTATTAAGATAGAAATCCCCCAGCAGGACTTTCCTGGTGGTCCACTGGTTAGGACTCCCTGCTCCCAACACAGCTGGCCCAGGTTCGATCCCTGGTCGGGGAACTAGATCCCTCAGGCCTCAACTAAAGATCCTGCATGCGGCAATGAAGATCCCGAGTGCCACAACCAAGACCCGGCACAGCCAAATAATAAATAAATAAATATTTAAAAAGAAAAAAAGAAATCCCCCACTCTGCCCATGTTTTTTTCTCCTTAAAAATAACTATTATCCTGATTTTTGCGATAAGCTTTTCTTTATAGTTTTACCCCTTTGAACTTTATTTAAATGGATCACACCATGTATATTCTATAGTGACTTGCTTCTTTCATTTAACTCTATGAGCTTCATCTTACTTAATTTTAATTGCAGTGTAGTATTGCATTGTCTGTATCAGAATGTATTTATTCTTTCTTGTTGATGGCAGTAGATTATTTCCAGTTTGGGAACACTCTTGCACATAATTCTTGGAGCATACGTGCAAGAGCATATGTGAAGAGTTTACAAAGAGTATGGAGAGAATGAATATTTAAGATACTTTAGAGTTTTTCATTTTCTTTCCTAGGAACTATTGCTATTGCCTGCTATTGATGCCTTCCTACCCATTCAGCATCTTACTATGGTGTTTTGCCCTGGGGACTAAAATCTTCCAGGACCCTAAACAAATGGGCAGTTGATGCCTTTAGAGTAAGTTGCAAACATTAGTATATTTGACCACTAAACACTTAGCAGTTTAGCATGCCTGTCATTTATTAACTAGAGTTTAATTAGTTCAAACATAATTTTGAATAAAAAACAAATTTTGATAGAACATTGTAATCCCTATTATGTACATAAAAACAATATTATTATTGATATGTATGAAGTAAAGTTATAAAAATATAGACAGTTGGGGCAACATCAATTTTAGAATAGTCGGAGGAGATTGGTGAGGGATATATAGAAGGCTTTAACTATATTTGACTTTTTTATTCTTAAGAATCTGAAACAAATTATGGAAAAGTGTTAATGTAATGTGAAGCCGGGTGATGGGTATGTCAGTGTATTCTTTCTTTGGTTGAACTATTTCATAGTAAACTGTGCTATATAAGGGGTAGTTTATTTTTGCTCCACATTTATATATAACTGAGAAATAATGTTTAATTTGATGAGGAGTAGAAGTTGATTTTAAAAAAATGTGGTGAATAAACTCTACATCAGTTAAAAAAATCACCATTTCAGTGAAGGAGATTAGGTAGATTCAGAATTAAGTTATAATAGGACCGTGTATCTGTCCCACATAACTAACAAGATGGCTCTAGGCATACTTCTTTTTTTTTTTTTTTTTTTTTTTTGTTGTGGTACGCGGGCCTCTCACTGTTGTGGCCTCTCCCGTTGCGGAGCACAGGCTCCGGACGCGCAGGCTCAGCGGCCATGGCTCACGGGCCCAGCCGCTCTGCGGCATGTGGGATTTTCCCAGACCGGGGCACGAACCCACATCCCCTGAATTGGCAGGCAGATTCTTAACCACTGTGCCACCAGGGAAGTCCTCTACGCATACTTCTGATGAGTAAATGATAATTTCCAGTTGAGATCCATGGGAGCTATAGTTTGCTAGAAATAATTTAGTCTTTAGAATCATCACACATTCAAATATTTTTCAAAAACACATTTTAGAACAAAGATTCATAAAACATAATTGATATAGTATTAATTGACACTGATAAACTTTTAAGTAGCTAATACCCCAAATCAGACTTTTACATCTAACCAGATTTATTGCCATAATTAGTGTTTCATCTTGCTTCCTGATATGGGTGTCATCTTGTTTCCTTAAAATTCTTACTATAATGATAGTAATTCCTGCATCTTTAGTGACTTTTTTGTTATAAACTTGATATGGAATCTTTATATAAGATTTCCAAAATGTAATAATGTAAATGTGGGAGTTGCTATAAAAAGGGAAACATAGATCTTAATCCAGTGTTTTGCTTTGGCAGTCATCTCTTGGCCCTCTTTTCTGAGCTCTTTTTCACAGTGTCCGTATAAGTAGTGGCAGGGACAAAGAGGAACAAATGAAAGTAGAAGTCATAAGATTTTATAGTTGGAAGGGTTCTTAAAAGTCATGCAATTCAGGGGTCTCCTGGATTTGTTTTTTTTTATTATTATGTTCCTTTTCATCCTATATAATTTATTGATTTCATTCAACAATTATTTATTGTCTGTTAGGGAGAATTCTTGATGCTGGGGAGTACAGCAGCCAGAGATTTTCTTATGGCAATTTAGAACATATCCATGCTGATGGAACCAATGCCGTATTTTGTGTTTTTGGCCACTCTGTGTGGCATGTGGAATCTTAGTTTCCGGATCAGGGATTGAACCCGTGCCCCCTGCGTTGGAAGTGCAGAGTCTTAACCACTGGACTGCCAGGGAAGTCCCCAATGCTGTGTTGGTGGCGGTGTGTAGCCTGCACCTTTTAGGCAAGATAGAAAAGGTTAGACCCCCAAGCTTCTTGTTAAGATCTCTACACATGGCATTCCTAAGGTGGGCTATAGCCTTTGTTCTGCAGAAGGTCAGAACACTTTGTGAGAGGCATCACTGAAGATGGGCTGCTTTTTGCATCTTAGATATTTCTGTTTGTTATAATGGAAGCCTAATAATCGTGATTTATCTTTCTTTGGTAATAATATTTTTCTAAGCACTGAGTCCTAGCAAATGTTTAAAATTCCTTTCCAAGTAACCTTTGTGTTTATTTATAATTTTATGTCTTAAAGAAGCCTTGTTAAAGTATGCTGGAAGAGTATATACAGTATTATACTATTTATATAAGGTTAAATATATACCACACAAAACACACATATATTAAAGCATAAAGAAAAAGAATGTGAAGATTTTAGATTTAAATTAGAATAATCAGAATTAATGTTATATGTGTTTTAGTTTGAGAGACAGTTCATATTTAGAAACAGAAGATTTGTGTAAGTTATTTGTTTATTCAGAACGTTTTATGGCATGAACTGTTAAGCTGGGTGTTATATTTGATCCTTTCGTCTTTGGATCAGAGACAAATATGTGGGCTGTTATAGAATCATTTATAACCTGTTAGTCTTCTGAATAAACTGAAAGGAAGGTGTACTGTTCATCTGCACTTGGAAGAATAGAACAGCTGCTCACCATTGTTAGCATATTTGATTGTTGAGAAGTGGTAGACGCCAGGTTCTCTGCAGATGTCCTGAGACTTTTCTGACCATTTTCAGGTGGTTCGACCCAAGCATCAGAGCCAGGGGCTGTGGGAAGGGAGCTAATGTGTAAGGAAATGGACAATTCCCTTAGGGTTCAGGGAGCATTTATTCCCTAGATACTGGGGACAGTTGAGGGTAATACATTTACAAGTAAGAGCAGAAATATACTAAAGATATGCTAGGAAGGCACTAGTAACTCTTACACTGTTGAAAAGAATGAACTAGATATTTTCATTGAAAAATACTGAATAAAAATGAAATTGGTTTCCAAGATACTCATTTAAGAAATGTTACTTGCTTTAGGAACATGGTGCCATGTTTAAAGCTGATTATTACATGTATATTAAATTCTCTTTAGGAAAGAAAGACCATAAGATGAGCTTACTTGCAGTAAAATATTGAGTTATTGTGGACATTGACCTAGAGACAAATAGCAGTATGGCCTGGTGAAATTGTAGTTGTGGTAACTTATAGCTTAGGTAAGAATTGACCAATGGAGAAGATGGCTGTATTGTGCCCAAGTTTTTATGGAATATGATGCATATGAGTGATGAATTGAGGTGATTCTTAGGAATTATTAGTTGGGGAGGCACCTAGGCATGATGAAAAGTGAGCATCTCTGTTTTAGTTGTAATTAATTGCAAGCTTGCTTTAAATGACTTAAAACAGTAATAAGTATTCACCTATTGGGAATGGAGTTCTATTTGCTTTGTGTATAGTTGGAGAACATATGTGAGTAGATAATGTGAGCCATGTTTTGGATATACTGAGAAGAGAGCAAGGGAGTGGAGATAGTTTGATTGGGGGGGAACACAAATTGTAATCTGGGAGAAGTGCTCACAAGAAGCCATGGTAAAAATGACCAGAGATCAAAGAGGCAAGGTGTCTGTCCTGCTGTTTTCAGTCAGTTGTTCAAAGTTTTTTTTTTGTTTTGTTTTTGGTGGTAGTTATCTTTTTTGAGAGGTAAAGTCAGGGTGGGGAGAGCGTCTTCTATCTAGGTGGTCACATGTTATTTATCTAACCAGTTGGGTAAAATAGTTTGGGGGCTGTTCTGTTGTTCAGAGACTTGATTTTTTTACTCACTCATTGTGGTTTTCAAGTCTTAATTTGTAAGGTACTTATTCCTAAGAGTACTTCTTAAGAAATCTATTAATAACGAGTCTTCATGTGTGTAATGAACTTAGATCCCAACCTCAGAATACCTTTTTAAGTGTTCTGTTTTCATAAACACTCTTTACCAATTCTATCTTATGCTTCTGACACCAGGCTGTGATACCTTTTCACATAAACTATTGGACTATTTATAAAACAAGACATAAAGATGTAGCAGAGAAGGCAGGAAATACTTGACGTTTGTATGCCATATCTTGTTCTCTGCTTCCTGTCAGTTAAACCACGATGAGAGGAACAGAGACACAGATGTACAGTTGCTGCTCTAATTTCCCATTAGGGAGACCAGTTAGGTATAAAGCTTATTTCATTAAACTTTTGTCACTTGTTGATTCTAGGCATGTTGTAGTCTTGTTTTGTATTATATGGGTTGTATGGATCACAATTAGATGTTTGATATAGAAAATATAAAATGTGTTTACCTTTGTGAAATTTTTATAGGTCATAAAAGGCTGGCATTCAAATTTGTATCTATGGTATACATGCAATATGAAATGATAAGCTAATATGTTGGTCTCAAAATTTTGACAAGCATTAATTTATTTTTGTATTTTGGTTTATCAGTATTCTTTAAAACTTTTAGAGCACTTTATGGTTTACAAAGTAAAATCTTGCTAGGTACAACTTTAAGATGATGAAAGGAAGGTCACAGAGGTTGACTTATCCAAGAAAATAAAGTTAGTAACTGGCAGGACTAGGATTTGGATGCAGGTCTTCTGATGCTAAATCTTGTGTCCTTTTAGGAAAAGGTTTGTTTTCATTAAATTACTATTTTACCCATTATTCAGTGATTTAATCTTTTAGGTTTTCCTTAGCTTCTTCTATCTGGAATGTCCCCCCAGCAAATAATTACTGAATAATATGGGAGAATAAGCTTTGTAGCCACTTCTGCTACATCTTTTGTCTTAGCTGATAGACTGATTGCCCATAGTGTTTCTTTCCTGTCCTTCTCCCTTACCCACTGGTATCTGGCAGATAGGTCCCTAGTGAGCACTTGTGAAATAAATAAAAGAATGTAGATAGTACTGATATGATTTCTGAAGGCCACCTAGTATATAGGAAAAGATAATACAGGGGGAATTTTCTCTTCTTCCTTGAAGTGTTTATATTTGTAAAGGGAATGCTTTAAAAACAATTCCAATAAACTTTTTGGTTGTTGTTAAATTTCAATTAACTCAAAGGCAAATTAAAAATTAAAGTGAAATAGAGGCCCTGAGGTTTGCCTGGAAGAAGTCAGCCATTGGATTTAGCTGTATCTATTTTCACCTCAAATTTTCCCTTCCCCTCTCCTTATGTGCCTACAGATTGTCTGAAAGGTAAGAAATTCTCCCACAACTCTTACTGTCCACTTTGAGTGGGAGAGGTCGCATTTTCTGTGTCTAGTTGCCAGGGATTGAGAGGTAGCTGGGAGTTAGACATGGGAGGAGAGGGGCGGAGTTTCTGTTCATGGGTTGTAAGGTAACTGTATTGCCTGACAATCTCACATTTTTAAAGCAGAATATTTTGAGGGGGAACATCAAGACCACTAGATTAGAAGCCCTTCGAAGGCAGAAGTTTTGGTCTGTTTTGTTCTGTGCTGTATTCCTGCCACCTAGGATAGAGTCTGACATGTTGTAGGTACTCAGTGGAGTGTATGAATAGATGAATGAACGTGAGCTGAAGTCAGACATGCTCAAACTCTCTCTGAGCATCTTGAGTATTCCTTTGACAAATATTTATCCTGGGCCGTCTGTGTAAGCTGTGGGAGTATGGTGGTGACCATGACAAAGTTCTTTTGCCCTTATTTGGTTGGCTCTGTCAATGCACGGTTATTACTGATATGAAGATTAAATGACAGATATAGCAACATACTGTAGCATAAGGCCTGGCACATGTAAATAGTAGCTATTATTTTCTTCTTATTATTTATTTCTAATTTGTTATCATCTCTTTCTTAAATTCCTTGAGGATAAGTATCATGGTTTTTTCGTATCTGTGCAAAAACATCAGTGGTTGTAGAGATGTTTAAGAATTATGTAAAGTAGTATATATGTCTTGCTTTATAAATTGTAAAAGCGCTTATTAGACACTAAGATATTATTACCAACAAATGATAATGTAAATGGACCTTATTGTGCTATTGTACAATTTCTGGATGTGTCTTCATGCTAAAGTATTTTTAAAAATCTAATAAGTGCCTGTAATATCTACTAAAGCAACTTTGAATTCTTGAACTTCCAAAGAGTAAGGCAAAGCCATAAAGCAGAAAATACTTCTAACAAAGAGCAAGTTTAATGCAGCTAGACATTTTTACAGGAGTATCTCTCTTTTAAACATCACCCTGGAAGGAAGTAGATTCCTTGAAAGTTGGTGATAGAAGTCTCTATTAAGTGACTAAGAAACTTTAATCTGTCATGGATATCATATCCTTCTTCACTAACTGACTCAGCATCATCTTTTCAAAATACTTAATACTAAATGGCAATATACAGTAATCCATAGATGCAGTGAGTTCATATATTTCAAAGTTTCACTGGTATCCAGATGGATGTAGGACAATTTTGATGTTCAATTGAATAGCTTGTAAGAAAGGTTATATCGTAATAAGTCATATCTTTTTGAAAATTTTATTTTCCTATTTCTCCCTTCTTCCAATCCTTAGGCAGAGAACAAAAAGTTGAAGTAAACTAGTGAGTTTTGTTTTTTTTTGTTTTTTGTTTTTTTGTAGTACGCGGGCCTCTCACTGTTGTGGCCTCTCCCGTTGCGGAGCACAGGCTCCGGACGCGCAGGCCCAGCGGCCATGGCTCACGGGCCCAGCCGCTCCGCGGCATGTGGGATCCTCCCCAACTGGGGCACGAACCCGTGTCCCCTGCATCGGCAGGCGGACTGTCAACCACTGCGCCACCAGGGAAGCCCCAGAGTTTTGTTTGTTTTAAATAACTTCCCCACACCCTGGGTAGTTTAAAAACCATTGTTGAGAATTTCTATTACAAGTAATTAATGAAGAATTTAAGGAGGACAGTATACACATCAGTGGCTAGAAGTTATCAGTGTAGCAGTCAAGCTATGGAATGTTTGTTTAAACTGTCCTCATCATTTTTAGATGGTAGTTACCAGATCCCGCTTGCACTGGGCTTTGTAATCTTGGGACCACACTCCGTTGTTGCAACCGGATATGAAAACCTCCAGGAACTTTCCACTTCTTCTTTCCAAATCAAGCCTAAATTCCACTGCCTGACTTTCAAGACCCTCCATAATTGGTTTTGCTTTGCTTATTTAACCACATTTTCTACTATTTCCCATTGTCAACTCTTAGCTCTGGTCAGGCTGTTAACTATCTCCAAACTTACTTGGTAGGTTTTGATTCTCTTTATTCTTCTGTGACTCAGCCTTCTCTCTCTCTCTCTCTCTCTCTCTCTCTCTCACTCTCACACACACACACACACACGCACATATGTACACATGTATGCACACATAAGCAAACATGCACATACACACACTATACTGTCTTTCCCTTTCCCTGTGGTCTCTCCACATCCTATGTCACTTTAAGGTTGAGTTTAAGTCCTTTACTGTCTAAAGTGTTCCCTTGATCCATTTGACCATCCCCTCTTCTGAAATGCTGCAGTATAGATCAGCTTTATTAGCGTTTAATTAAATGCTAACTTTTGGTGTTCAATTGTTTTCTCTCTTGGTCTTGTTTCCTGAACTAGATTGTGAGCTTCACAGGAATAAGCCCATGCAGTATCTTTTTGTCTTTCCCACAGTGCTGAGCTAAGGGGAAGTTCACTAAGTATTCACCAATTTTTTTTTACCACCAAGTCAATCAGTAGACCATGGTTTCTTCTGAAAATGGATGTTGTGGAAGGCCTGAAAATTGAACTGTTCTGTATTATAAATCTTTTTTTGTTTGTTTTGTTTTGCCACACCATGCGGCTTGTGGGATCTTAGTTCCCCGACCAGGGATCAAACCCATGCCCTCGGCAGTAAAAGCACAGAGTCCTAACCACTGGATTTCCAGGGAATTCCCTGTATTATAAATTTTTATATTACTTGTGAATGATATTTAAAGTTTGCTTCAACTTAAGATATGTACAATAGGAAAATATAAAGTTACATGTGTAATTTATACTAAGCCCATGCCCTTCCACTTTCTCATCTCTCATCTTGTGGTTTTACTGCTTCTAGTTTTTTTGGTGTCATTGAGCTTAGCATCTTAGGTGAGAGCCAGGTAGTTACGAGGATGATTGTAGGAAGAATCCCATTTTAAGGATCTTGACATGGAGCGCCAGAATCGTTTGATTATATCCAAACTTATTTAAACTAGATTTCTATTATTTAAAGAAGAAAAGGGGTATGCTATGAAATTGGGGATATTCTCGCACATAGTGAGCAGGAAGTTTTGTGCACAAGGATCTTTGAGTCCATCAAACTTGTTGGTGACTTGGGAAAAGGTGAAAATGCTTTGCATCTCTAGAGTTTATATCCTTAAGTCTGGTCCCACTGTGACTTGGAAGAGGCTGCTAAAATGCCACAGGTATAAAAGGTTATGATCACCCAAGAAGATTTGGAGAGATCTGGATTGAGCCTATCATTCAGCACAGATGAAGCCTGGGAAAGGGTGGTACATACAGGGTGCTGGGGGGAATTGGGGCAGGGCCGACTTTGGCTTCTTTAATTCGGGGGCGGGGTAAGGGGGCCATGAGAGACTATAAAATGCAGAAATGCTGGTGTACCTTTTTTTTTTTTTTTTTTTTTTTGTGGTACGCGGGCCTCTCACTGCTGTGGCCTCTCCCGTTGCGGAGCACAGGCTCCGGACGCGCAGGCTCAGCAGCCATGGCTCACGGGCCCAGCCGCTCCACGGCATATGGGATCCTCCCAGACCGGGGCACGAACCCGTATCCCCTGCATCGGCAGGCGGACTCTCAACCACTGTGCCACCAGGGAGGCCCTGGTGTACCTATTTTTGAGTTGGGAGTGAAGAGTAGTAAAAAAAATTGTGACAGAGGTGTCCTTTTTAAACTTGGTCTGTGAACATTCCCAGTCAGTCTTCTGGTGCAGGTGATCAGATACCCTGTTTTTACAAATCTGACTGGCTGCATTTTTCCTCATACCTTTTGGGACATCATGAAGAGCCACTTCAACCCTGTTAATGAATTTGAAGTTTTTCTTATAGGCAGTGGAAGCCACTGATTAGTTTTTTTTTTAATTAATTAATTAATTAATTGTTTTTGGCTGCGTTGCGTCTTTGTTGCTGCACGCGGGCTTTCTCTAGTTGTGGTACATGGGGGCCACTTTTTGTTGCAGTGCGTGGGCTTCTTATTGTGGTGGCTTCTCTTGTTGCGGAGCATGGGCTCTAGGTGCGCGGGCTTCAGTAGTTGTGGCGCGCGGGCTTCAGTAGTTGTGGCGCGCGGGCTCTAGAGCACAGGCTCAGTAGTTGTGGCACACGGGCTTAGTTGCTCTGCAGCATGTGGGATCTTCCCAGACCAGGGCTTGAGCCCGTGTCCCCTGCATTAGCAGGCGGATTCTTAACCACTGCGTCACCAGGGAAGTCCCTTTTTTTTTTTTTTAATTTTAGTATAGTTGATTTACAGTGTTGCGTTGATTCGTTGTTTTTTTTTTTTTTTTTTTGCGGTACGCGGACCTCTCTCTGTTGTGGCCTCTCCCGCTGCGGAGCACAGGCTCCGGACACGCAGACTCAGCGGCCATGGCTCACGGGCCCAGCCGCTCTGCGGCATGTGGGATCTTGCCGAACCGGGGCACGAACCCGTGTCTCCTGCATCGGCAGGCAGACCTCAACCACTGCGCCACCAGGGAAGCCCCGTTGATTAGTTTTAAGTAGAGAAGTAAGTTGATCATATTTTCATTTTTGGTTAATTACTCCTATTGCAGGGTGAAGAACCACAAGGGGAGCTAGAGTAAAGGTAGTAATGACCCATCAATTGAACACATAGAGCTGCTATCACCTAATAATACAATCTGTGGCCATTAAGCTTTTTATGTAACCTTTGATTTTGTTTTCACCTGATGGTGTGTCTCTTCCTAAGAGTGAAACTTCTCATGACAGAGTAACAGTCTCTTCTAGAAGAGTATTGTGCAGTGTGGGAGTTAGAGATGGCAGGAGCCGTGTCCTGTAGCAAAATCTCCTGTGGGACTTCACAGCAACATCCCTGGCTTTTCCCTTTCACTTTGGGCCAGAATGAAACACTGTTATTGATGGGAATCTGCCGTATTCTCAGGTGAGGGAACCACTGGACTAGAGCGTATCTTTACTCTGATGATAATATTAAACGGGGGAATAAACAACCACAGAAATGAAACAGTTTTCTTGTGAGCTGATTCTTGTTTGTTACAGAAAGAAAAATGTTAACTGCCCGATCAGGTCTTGCTGATAAGCACATTTCAGCATATTTGTGTTCCTGAGCTAGGTGTGTTTTTGTCGGAGTTTAGATTTTGCGTGCTGGAGGGAAGAAAGTTCCTTCAGTCAGTTTATTTGCATAATAAAAACACCAATAAATGACATTTTTGACAATGATCACTTTCAGCCATTTGGAGAAAGTAAATTTTTTTTTTCATGACCAAGGTTAAAAGACTATCTGATTACTGTTGGGTATTTCTCTTTGGTTTTAAATTCTCTTGTTTTCAGAACATGCTCAGAAAAAGGGTTAATCTTGAGACCACAGGTATGAACAGGTCTAGGTATGTGATATGGTTTTGCAAGGTGCTACAAATGCTGCCTGAGTGTAATGTGACACCAGGTAGGCCTAAGTGGCCAATGATGGGAAGTGGAGAACAATGTGAAAGAACCGGCCTTTCAGGTCTGGGGAGTGAGTAATTGCAGCCTGTCCTCTGAGTACTGGAACTGTTCTGGGGTGTCAGCAGAAAGGCCAAGCATAGAGAAGTCAGCCTGTTCCCTTGATCATATTGACTTTGTGGGGTTTTTGTTGTTGTTGTTGTTGTTGTTTCACTTTAACATGGTTGAAGCTAAGGTGAGCTTATTCAGGTTTCCAAGGCCTGCTTTGGCTTTGCATAAATCACCAGAATACAAAAAACATCAATTTGTGTTTCATTCACGTGGAAATAAAAATATACTTTTGAAAAAGATCTAAGTACTTCACTTCCCCTGCCTCCCCCTCAGTGTCAATGAAAGATGCCTAAAGCAGCGGAGCTACTTAAAAGATAGATGGTTATATATATGGTACTTATATGATTCCAATAACAATATTTTTAAACTTTTTCTACATTTTCTTGAATTCCTTGAATATTTGAAATGAGTTAAAGGTGGTAGTATAGAAACATTTTCTTTTTGAATTAAGAGAACCCTGAATGCAGTAGGGAATGATTTGCTCCTCTGTGACATTTACTTGTATTTTTTCCTCTTCTACTTTGTGTATAGAGTACATGATTTAGAGAGTGCTATGCAGTGAGATTTATTTTACAATTAATGTCTTTGTTTGTTTGTTTCCTTATTCAGTAGAAACTGAGAGACTACCCTTGTTGGGGGAGATTAAAGTCTGGTTACTTAACTGTAACTACATTTTGATGTGTTTTTTATTTTTTTCTTATCTACAAGTTTTTAGTGTGATAGCAGTATTGTATTCAAAGAACTAGCAAGAAAAATGTCAATAAAATTAATTTTAAAGTATTTTAATGAGTTATTGTGGTAGCTTTATAAAAAGGCTTATTGATGTTTCCTTTTCACTTTTTTAGGCTGAGTGAAGGTAAAGCAAGATAGTATGATATATGATAGAACTTGGAAGCGAACAACAATAGTAAAATTTTAAGATTTAAAACAATAATAGAAAAATGTAGAAACTCCTCTTTTTCAGTTATTCCACATAAAAATGTGACTGAAAATGATTTACCAGGTAGCAAATGTGTGTAAGGGATTTCTTATTTGTCCAGATATTCTACTAATGAAAAATACTAATGAAGTTCTATTAATGTAGAGAATTGGGCTGGGAATTGGGGAAAAGTAGAGAATTGTTGCTTTCTTTGTCATTAACTGTCTGTGTGACCTTGGACAAGTCAGACTGCGCTAGGCCCAAATTCTCTAACTGTTCAACAAATGCATTGTCCTAGGTAATCCTTACATCTTTTTTAGTTCTAAAAGTATGTGATTCCACACTTTTCAGATTGAGAATGGGCAGACCCTTGGAAGACTGTATAGAATTTATCTTGATACCACTGATTTATTATTTTCATTTCTGTTGGGAGCTAATACAAAGCATTCTACCATACTAGAAAACAACTGGAAAGGCGTAACTATGGTCTGTTATGGAAGAATTCCAGTCATTACAGTTTATGGATTTATTGCTTGCTTCTCATTTCTAACTTGAATAGCTTCTCTTCGCTCACGTTTCTTACTCTGTTTTCTTTAATTTTTATTGTATTTCTTCTGGTTTCATGGTTTTTCCAATATACTTCCTGTTCTTACGATGGGTGTATCTGTATGCTGAAAAGGGTGGTTTATCAGGTTACCACTTCATATAAAAGTACTTTCCGTTCAGGTACTTGGCATCTGCGGTTACTACATAGTTCCAGTTCTTTAGATACTCCCCGCCTTATAAATACACACACACACACACACACACACACACACACACACACACACGCTCTGAATACTTTATTAGAGATAGTCATTCAAATTAAAGGTAGTCATTCAACCACCCATTGCTCTAAGCTGGTGTATTTTACCTTCTTTGGGCCAGTAACTGTCTAATCTAAAAACTTATTCCTCTTTTGTTTGATTGGTTCCCTTTGTCAGTTTTCATATTGAGCTTAATGAATTGGTAGCCTAATAACTTCCAAAGGTTGGCAGTGATTTTTTAAAAATATCATTATGAATTAATGGGTTTATAGACCCTTGTGTTTAAAGCCCTTTTGAAGGGAACTTAAATTTGCATTCAATTAGGGATTAGAAGGCAAGTGTGAAAAGTATTAAAAACTGATTTTGACGATCATATGTTTGTAATACCTGAAATCTTTTATAATAAGTTATATAACAGTTAACCATTTGAGTTGGTTGTAGTAGCCAGTAATGTGGCTGAGGGTTTTGTATTTACAATCAGTAAATTCATTTTGTTTGGATTAGGGACATAATAGAACTCTGTGTTAAGGGAGCCTTGCCAGACAGGGTGTGGTCCTAACCTTGAAGCAACTGGATTTATCAAACAGGTGCCAAATTTTTAGGCACTGGAGTAGAATTATACTTTTGTTGATAATGGGGCTATAGTGTTCTTTGTTGGAGTCTAGCAAATAGCTGTGGTAAAGGAGACTCCTAGGGAGTATGGAAATGAGACTTAAGGAATAATTTGTTATCTGGCAAGCATGTGTTACGTATCTCTTGCACTGTACATAGATTATAATGAAGCTAATGTTTATTGAGTAAAATTTATATGCCAAGGATTCTGCACATACATTCGCATCTCATCTTCACAGAAACTCTAGATTTTGGTGTTGTTATGCCCATTTTACAGAATGAGAAAACTGTGGCTTATACCTATTTTGCAGGAAGAAGAGACTGACACTAAGTAAGTAACTTGTCCAAAGTCACAGTGCAGAAGATTCAAACCCAAGTGGCCTGATTCCAGAGCCTGTGCTCCTAACCATTTTGCTTGAGCTACTACTTTACCTTAAATTTGAAGCTCAGTTTGGCAGTAAGCGGCGAGGACCTCATTGATGAGACATTCCTTTGGCATGTCTCCTTGAAGAATAAGAATATGGTCCTTACCGAGTTGAAAGATATGACAGCCAGCTTGGGGAGTTTTTATTATTTGGTGGATTCCCAACTGGATGACTGCACAAAACTGTGCAAGTAAGTTAACTGTCTGTGTCGAATTAATAGTTTTCACTTTTTACTTGTTATTTTATAAAGACTAAATGACACTTTGAAAATGAAATATGTTTGGGAACTATTAATACAGCAAAATGTTCCTGAATATAATACATATAGCTAATGGTTAGTAAATTCAACCAATTTTTACATTTCCTGAAGACCTTATAATTTTGTTAGAGTAGAAAAAAGGCCTCTGCTTTACCCTGAGTACCCACGTTTTTTCCACACTAGAGCAGATTTGAGGAGTAAAATGATAAGTTTAGTTTTGGACATGTTGTAGACACGTTGACTGTGAGGGGCACTGACACGGACTTATCCAGTAGGCAGTTTAGTGAGTGGATTTGGACATCGGGAGCTGAACTAGAGAAGGAAGTTTGTTTTTTCTAATTTGATATATGTATTTACTTAGAAACCTGTGTTCTAGGGAATTCCCTAGCATGGCAGTTCAGTGGTTAAGACTCCGTGCTTCCACTGCAGGGGACACGATTTCCATCCCTGGCCGGGGAACTAAGATCCCGCAAGCTGCGCGGTGCGGCCTAAATAAATAAATAAGAAGAAAAAAACATTAAAAAGAAAAAGAAACCTGTGTTCTGAACTATTACAGCATAAACGATTTGGGTAGATTTAGAGGCTGTGTATTGTAGTCATGGACAGAGTCCTGATTTAGGAGATGAAGATTCTAGTAATTCTGTTAATGCTTTCAGATTGTGAGACCTTGGACACAGGACTCAGTTTACTTATGAAAAATTGAATCATTGATCTAGGTGTCCAGTCTCATCTGTTGCTGAAAAAATTTTAATACACTGAGGCTGTGTTATTTAAGTACCTCTAATATGTATGGGTGGTACCTCTGGATCAGGAATTAGAAAAAGTCTTCCCAGGAACCACCTTGGTGCCATAGGCTGTATAACTACTCAGAGAAGAGGAAGAGCAGTGGGATAGAGTGAAAGAAGATAGAGGGTCAGAGGCCTAATGAAGCCAATAAAATAATGCAGGAGCTTTCCTTTCCTTACACATTTTCAGTTTATGAACTTCTACATAGAAATGAACAGAATAAAGGTTCTCTCTTCCTATCCTAACAAAGGCTTAGTGATCATGGGCTGTCATTTCAGTTTCGGTTGATTACTGTTGGTTCCTAGTGTGTACCGTAAGATATAGGTATGTTGATTGCTTGTCCTTATTTTTGAGACTAAAAAAAACATTTATTAAAGAACAGTAACACTGTGGAAGTGCTAGTAAGAAAAGGTTTGTGACTGCAATGGAAAAGAAAGTGAAACTTTACACAGATGTGTTCACATTGATCATTGGAACAGTGTCACCTTTGTATTTATGAATAAATGGATTTTGGAATCTAACCTTTTACAGAGAAACTTTTCTGTCAGGAAACATCCCTTGCTTCTGGTTATACTTTCTTACTGTGGTTCTTTTAAGTTTAGAATAATGATTTCCATCTTGTCAAAAGTATTACAGTAATTCTTTCAAAGAACATACATAGAGCGTAAATATCTATGATAGATTTTCAAAACAATATCTGTCATTAATATTATCCTTTTTATTATTAGTATTATATTATTATCATTAATATAATCCTTTTTATTATTATTACCAAACCGCACAGGTTTGGTAGGTACAGAAGAAACTTTAGACAATGGTTATTTACCCAGAGAAGTTTTGCTCTAATTATTGTGGTGCCTGGTACATAGCTTTGCAAATAATAGACACTGAAACACGTACTCAATTGAATTAGGGGGACATAATTTTCAAGTGTGAGACAGTATACAGTTAGTGCTAATTTGGTGGTAGGGGTAATAAGTGCTGTATTTTTGAAGGCCCATGTAGGTCAAGGCATAGCGGTCGGGAGGCTCTGTGAAAGAAATGGGACTTGAGCATTGAAGGACAGAGAAGATGGGAATGGGTACTGGGAAGTGGGAGGGGAATTCCAGGAGTGGGGAATAGTAGAAGTTGAAAATGGAGGTAAGAATGAATGTAGTTTGTGTGGAGGACCTAAGAAGGAAAGCCTAGTACAGAAGAATTGGGTGAGAGTTTAAAGGAAAATATTGTATGTTTTATGTTTCTATGTCTGTCTGATGAATTTTGGTCAAAGTACTATCCCCCGCACCAGACATGGTGCAGTACTCAAAAACTACCTAAATAGTAGTGCTAAAAATACTTTCCCAGTGTTGGAGTTGAAGTCTTTATTAAAAGAGATGGAGTGGGTGTGGGAAACTGCTGGGTTAGAAGTTAGTGAGTAGAAATATTGAACTGAATTGAATTCTTAACTCTTTTTTTTTAAATTTCCTGTTAGGGCAACCACAGTCATCCATGATGACCCCTAGAGTCTGCAATATATAGGAAATCGGCTTTACTGAAATTAGGAAAATGAGTATGTGATTTAGCTAGCACATACTGGCTGGATTTAAGTTTTCAGAGAAACTGATTCACGAGATCAGCTTCATTCCTGAACTTGTCTCTTTAAAATTAAAATTGTAAATGCTGTTTCAAAGAACTAGATGTTATTTAATGTGCTTATTTTTATGTCTTTATCTTTTCATGTCATATTTATGGCCATAACCATATGAAGCAATATTTAATAAAATTGTGATAAACTTTTAATTTCCTTTTACTTTTGTTAGTAGTGGTAACTTTAAAAAAATATATTGTTAAATATGCAAACATCTTTGGCAGGCACTCTTTAGAGCTCTTCTCCCTCTGCTGTGAAATTGTTTTCACTCTTAAGTTGCGTTTCTGTTTTTCTATTGTAAAGTGCACTTCTTTGCATGTTCTAATTTGCCATGACGTGGTCAAGTGCTGTTTCCTTCCTGTTGCTTGCAAGCCTGTGCTAGAGATAAGGATACATTTCAGTGCATTAAAAAAGAAGCCACCGAAGACAGGCTTAAGCATGGTGAAGCATTCTACTTATCAGAAACCTTTTTAAAGAACAGAAAGAGTGAGCTTTATTTCTGCTTATTTTTAAAAGCTCTTAAAATAGTACTATTAAACTTTAAATGTATTAGACAGATTTTAAATCCTTATATATATTAGGCCTAACAAGGATACTGTCTGACTGTTTCTATTAAGGCAAAAATATATGTTATGAAATTACTCATGGAGTAGGAATTCCTATGTGTGTGGTTTGCTAGGTTAGTAGAAAGAAGGAAATTGTTTATATATCCTTTATTGCAATTACAAAAACCTAGTTATGGCTGGGTGGAATTTTTTTTTTTTTAATAAATAGTACTTCCTAGTTTAACGGGGGTTCGTGGGGGAGAATGGCTTCATTTTCAGTAATGAGAGGTGATCTTATCTTAGCAGGAATGAAATCTTAAAAGAAAATATATGTCTAGTTTTTTTAAAAAACAACAACAACCGTGTATTCACTAGTCATATTGGTTTTGTTTAAAAACGTTAACAGAAAAATGCTTTGGAGACATTACTGTCTGTATTAACTGTTATATTCAAAATAGTATGATTGCTTTCTCACAACTAACTTATGTTTTTCAGGTCAAGAAGTTCTAGAGAAGAAAAATTTCAGAAAAATTGCCTCAATTTAAGGAAAATCCCAGTGAATCAAGAAGATTTGAAGCACCTTCCTTAAAGAAAACCTGGTATACAGTAACTTCGCAGACTTAGCTTGGGTTATTTACACAAATTGATCACTGGACTCTGCTGCTTGGTGCTTGAACCTGTTTGGAATTTTTCTCATGTGGATCTAAGGGGAATGCTTTATTATGGCTGCTGTTGTCCAACAGAACGACCTAGTATTTGAATTTGCTAGTAACGTCATGGAGGATGAACAACAGGTATGAATGAGACTCAGAGAAAATTAGATTTTAATAAATTTATTATTTTGCTTTTTCTATTTGTCTCAAAATTATTTCCTTTAAAAGACAGTAGGAGAAACTTTATTAATGTAAACATTTAGATGTTAAAAATGTGGAGGTAATGTGATTTTATGTGTTAAGTACTAGTTAATTCATTAAGAAAGAATCTTATCCTTAGCTTTGATGTGGTAACAAGGATATAATACTTTCGGGGTTAGCTTGTTTTTCTGTAAAATGAGACTTAACAGGAAATACCTTAAGTAATTATTTCAGAGTACTTTGAAAAGTTCTAGATGACATACTGACAAGACATGTAAATTTTTCTTAGGACTGGTGATTGTAATAGTTGCTTGCAGTTATACAGTTTTAATATATGTGGTTAATTAAGATTTATAATCCTGGACTATTCCTTCAAGGGGATGGAAAGATGTTAGCAGTCTCATTATCAGACATCATTTCAGTCCAAAGCATGTGACTCTGAGGAAGTTACTTAACTTCTCTAGATCCTGATTTCATCATCTGCTGAATGAAGGGATTGAACTGAAGAATTTCTAAATTGGCTTTCTTTTATTGAATTTATACAAGATGTATAAATTACTATTTCTAGAGTGTAAGAAAGATCCAAGAGATAATGAGAAAAGGACTGAGTTAATTCTGGTCTCCCCCCTCCCCACTAGAGGTTCTTGGGACTTTATAATTTACTTCATTTTGAACAGGTTATTTGGGAATGTAAGACGTGATGTGAGAGAAATCATGTGTTAGAAAGATTCATTGTACTCATGGAGTAGGAATTCCTTGTACTGGGAAAAATATTTTGAGGGCTAGTAGACTTAAAATAATGTCTAATAAAGTTGATTTAAATATTGAAATAAGCCTAATCCTAAATATCTAACTTTAATAGGCCAATTATAATGTATCATGCTTTTATTCTAGGTGATTCTTACTTTTGGCAGGGTATTGTAATTTCTTAGTTCTTTGTATTGTACTGTTGAGTGAAGAGACAGAATAAAACATTTATAAATAAACCTACAAACGGTGAGAATTTCGATTAAGGTGCTGTAAAATCAAGGTGAGCTTTGGCTAGGGAGGAAAAAAGTGTGAGGGAGAAGATTGCATCCCAATTAAAAATAGTTTATGGATTTAATCTAGGGACAATAGAAAAGACATTTTAGAGGGAGAAAGTGTTTTGAATTTGTTTTAAAACAGTATGTTTCTGTATACGTTAAGGTTTGAAAACTGTGCGTTTACTGTGCAGCCCTCGAAGATGAAAGATGTGGTGAGGTTTGTTCTTGGGATGTGGCCACAGGGGACAGAGCTCTAAGCCGCTCACTGGTATATGCTTCCAGTGCACTGGCTTTGACACTCTTTAACCATAAGAAATACGTTTTACATCATGGTGCAGCATTCATACGTGTATCTATATAGCCTTAGAAAAAGTTTTCCAAGGCAGTACCTACCCTTACCATCTGTGATGTACTTAGTTTAACTTAGAGAGGTTATTAATGACTTTGGATAGCGAGATGTACTCATACCTTAACATCAGAACGCACATATATATTTTTCTTATTTATTTATTTATCTATTTATTTATTTATAACAAGTTATTTATCTTTTATCTAACAAAATGAATATGTAGTAGTTTTTTGAGATATTATTATAAGGACTTAACAAATGTGAAACATGGGGCAAATACTATCATCCCTATTTTACAATGAGGAAATTGAGAGAATAGATAGGTTGAGTGACTTACCCGAAGTCGTACATACAGTTGGTAAATAGTGGAGCTACAGCTTGAACCCAAGCAGTTTGACTCTCACTAATGATGTTGAATGCTCTTGCCATGATATATGCTGATTGTACTATATTATAATCAGTTGGCCAGGTTTAGGGTTTTTTCATCTGTGGCCATGAGCACAGAAAACTTAACTTGATGCTTGCAGGGGTAGATCCAGTAGTGTCAGATTTATTAGCATCTTATCTATTAAGTAGCTGTAGCTCTACTTTGTTGTTTTTTGTTTCCTTAAATTTGTTTTTGGTATAAAAGTCGTAGCATGCCAATTATAAAACAAGTCATCTAAGAGAAAAAGAAAGTAAATAGTGAGAATCTCTTTTCACTTACAGTCCCTAATCCTGTTCTCCCCAGAAGATACCAGTATTGACTATTTGATGTGTAATTTTTTGGACAAAGGCCTAAACAGAAGAACAATATACATACATACCAACCTATATACACAGGTTGTTTTTAAGATACAAATGAAAGAATGTAATATCTTTTTTGTGACTTATTTTCACTTAATATATTATAAATATTTGTGTGTTTGTATGCCGGCTCTGCATCATTTATTTTCCCACATGGTGGATGGATTATAATTTACTTTACCAGTATTTGATCATGGGCAATTGGCTATTCCCACTAGTTTGTTAATATATTATAAATGAATATCCTTGTTTGGGAGGCAATAGACCTACAATGGTTAAGAGCTCAGATATTGGAGTCAGAGTACCTGGATTTGAATCTTTGCTCCACTACTTATTATCTCTGTGACCTTGGGCAAGTTACTTAACCTCCCTGTGTCTTAGTTTCCTTATCTGCAAAACAGGGATCATAATAACAGACTTGATATTGTAGTTAGGGTTGTGAAAATTAAATGTGTTGATGTATATAAAGTTCTTAGAACTGTGCCTGGCACATAGTAATATTTACTGAGCACTGTCATTTTATTACTTCACGCGCACGTGCATGAAGTGTGTAGTGTATCTTCGTATACTTGTATGACTATTTCTGTAGTAAATTTTTAAAAGTAGAATTACTGAGTTTACTAAAAGTATATTCAAAAAACTGTATCAGTTTCTACTACCACTAACAGTATATTTCTCAAACCATCACTAACAGAAATCCTTTTTTTCTTTTTGTTCAGTCTTTTGGGTGAAAAAAAATTACATTAAAAAAATTACATTTTACCATTTAATTTGCATTTTCTTGACTACTACTATTGAGGTTGTGGGATTGTTCCATTAGCTTTTTTTTTTTTATTGTTGATTTGAATTTTCTTTGAATTAATAATATCCTTTTGCCTGGTAGGAGTTCTTTATATATTATGAATTTACATCAGTGTCATTGTCTTCTAATTCATTGTACAGTTAATGGTTAACTCTCTTTTTATGACATGTGATGCAGATATTTTGTCCCAATCTGGTACTGTCTTTTAACAATATGATATCTTGTGCCCTATAGAAATTTAAAATATTTATGTCATAAAATTTACCAATTTTTTTGGTGAGTTTCGTTTAGGAAAGCTTTTCTTACCCCTAAAACTATTAAATATTCTCTTATATTTTCTTCTAGTATATTTTATAGGTTTAACTCCTTAGTCCATATGAAGTCTACTTTTGTTGTTGTTGTTGTTTATTTGTTTATTTGTTTTTATTTTTTGCGGTATATGGGCCTCTCACTGTTGTGGCCTCTCCCGTTGCGGAGCACAGGCTCCAGATGCGCAGGCCCAGTGGCCATGGCTCACGGGCCCAGCCGCTCCGCGGCATGTGGGATCTTCCCGGACTGGGGCACGAACCCGTGTCCCCTGCATCAGCAGGTGGACTCTCAACCACTGCGCCACCAGGGAAGCCCCTGAAATCTAATTTTTTAAAAAAAAATTATTTTATTTATTTTTGGTTTTGTTGGTTCTTCATTGCTCTGTGTGGGCTTTCTCTAGTTGCGGTGAGTGGGGGCTCCTCTTCGTTGCGGTGCGTGGACTTCTCACTGCGGTGGCTTTTCTTGTTGCAGAGCACGGGCTCTAGGTGAGTGGGCTTCAGTAGTTGTGGCTCGCGGGCTCTAGAGCACAGACTCAGTAGTTGTAGAGTATGGGCTTAGTTGCTCCGCGGCATGTAGGATCTTCCTGCGCCAGGGCTCGATCCTGTGTCCCCTGCATTGGCAGGCGGATTCTTAACCACTGCACCACCAGGGAAGCCCTGAAATCTACTTTTGTAGGATGTGAGGTACAGGAATCTGACGACTCTCCTCTCCCACAAATGGGGATATTGGCCCTTCACCATTTATTGAGCGTTTTATGATTTCCACATTTAGACTGCTGCCTCTGTTGTATACTAAATTACCGTAAGTATAGACTTTAGTTTTGAACTTGCGCTAGTGTATTTTATTCCATTTACCTGTTTTGTATTGTGCCAATCTCACATTGCTTTCATTAGTATCACTTCATAGATTTGATATCTGATAAAGATATTCTCCACCCCCCGCCAAAATTGGGATAGAGTTTTGAATGAATTTTAGAACTGACTTGTTAAGTTACATAACTCTGTTGGGATTTTGACTTTTCAAAGTTAAGAAGTATTTGTATCTTTAAAATAATTTGTTCTGGTTTATGATCCTATATTGGTTTAATTGGTTGGTCTTTATAAAGTCACTGTTTGAAGGTACCAGATTAGAATGTATTTCCTGTTTTTAGTTATGGTCTGTGGTTATTAATGTAGTCGTCTAAAGAAACTGACACCATTAATGTGTGGTTGCCACCACCTTGATCATTTTCCCTTATATCAATTCGTACTCTTTTCAGATTTGCTTGGAAGAACTTTGGGCAGGGATGAGGCAAGGGGTGTTGGAAAAGAAATATCAATATTGCTGGTGCTGACAAGCCATTTAGAAGTCTGTTCTTGCTATCCATTCTAAACTGGGCCTATTTGTAGGTGAGAGTGAGGTACTTCTGTGGCAGAGCAACACTCAGTATTGAATTACAGTATACTTTTATTTGAAAGTGCCTTGGTTTGACCTTATTGAACAGGTATGTTTGCCTGGTGAATGTATGAGAGAAAAAGAAAGCTGAAGGTTGTGGACCTAAGTATCTAAAGAGAAGGAAACTTGACTCTATGCTCAAATATTCCAGAAGTTAATTGAGTGAAAAACAGCTGTTAGTTTAATGCTTTTTATAATTTTGATATATCATTACACTGTATGTTTTTTCAGTTGTTGGTTCTAAAAGTAGAACTTAGCAAATCATAGTTATTTGTGCTTAACAGACTTAGCTCACTAGGGAGAACCTTGGTGACATGCTAGGGAAAGTAAAACAAATATTTTTATAGAATCCCGCCCCAATGTAAGAAGGTGGTCTTATGACTTTCGTTCTTAGGGTGTAAATTGGCTCACTCTGCTGATTCCTAGAAGCTAAAGTGTAAACTGCTGTCTTTTCACCAAGCTGCCCGTTAATTCTCATTCAGTGTTTGGCAATCACTACCCAGTGTAACAGAGGTCAGCACAGAGTGCTGTGGATACAGAGAAAGGAGCCTTTGACGGCCCTGCAACTTTGGGAAAGCTTCACCATGGAAATTACATTTGAACTGGACCTTGAAGGAAGATCCAGTTTATCTGACAGATGAAGAAGAGGAAGTGTTTCAGAGCAGTGGACTGTACCAGAACTTTTGATATATTTCTCTTGACTGTATAATCAAACTAAACACCTTAACTTACGGTTAGAAGCTTTTCATAGTGTGATTGTTTCATGCTCTTTTCTTTCTTGTACTACATTAGTTTTGCCAGCCTACTGTATGATTTTCCCAAATGCTTTTCTGCTTCCCCACTGTTTGATCTTCCACATTCATACCTGTTACCTGTTTAAGTTCTAATCATCTTTCAAGATTTTAGGACAAAACCTACTTATTCCAGGAACTTATCCTAAAATCATCCCTTCAGGAATTAACAACTTTATCCTGTTATTCCTACATGACTTAATGTCATTATCATACATTTGCCATGTTAAATTTTTATATATACATTATTAATTTCCCAGATAAGTGCTAAACTACTTGAAGAAAGGGTTGCCTCCCCCCCTTAATAGTCCCCATGCCTTTAACATAATTTATAATACATTTATTGGTTGAATCCTCTGGAAGTTTTTTCTTCCTTCTCTTAATCTTGTTGGTAAAATGGTGTGGGATCTATATCAGTTATGGCCCTTATTACATCAGAAGGCCTTTCTTTTGGTTTGTTTGTTTTGCTTTTGTTTTTTTAACATCTTTATTGGAGTATAATTGCTTTACAAAGCTGTGTTAGTTTCTGCTTTATAACAAAGTGAAACAGCTATACATATATCCCTATATCCCTTCCCTCTTGCGTCTCCCTCCCTTCCACCCTCCCTATCCCACCCCTCCAGGTGGTCATAAAGCACCAAGCTGATCTCCCTGTGCTATGTGGCTGCTTCCCACTAGCTATCTATTTTACATTTGGTAGTGTGTATGTGTCCATGCCACTCGCTCATTTTGTCCCAGCTTACCCTTCCCCCTCCCCGTGTCCTCAAGTCCATTCTCTAGTAAGTCTGTGTCTTTATTCCCTTCTTGCCCCTAGGTTCTTCATGACGACTTTTTTTTTTTTTTTTCCCCATATAGGTCCATCCACCTCACTACAAATAACTCAGTTTCGTTCCTTTTTATGGCTGAGTAATATTCCATTGTATATATGTGCCACATCTTCTTTATCCATTCATCTGTTGACGGACACTTAGGTTGCTTCCATGTCCTGGCTATTGTAAATAGAGCTGCAATGAACATTGTGGTACATGACTCTTTTTGAATTATGGTTTTCTCAGGGTATATGCCCAGTAGTGGGATTGCTAGGTCATATGGTAGTTCTATTTTTAGTTTTTTAAGGAACCTCCATACTGTTCTCCATAGTGGCTGTATCAATTGACATTCCCACCAACAGTGTAAGAGGGTTCCCTTTTCTCCACACCCTCTCTAGCATTTATTGTTTGTAGATTTTTTGATGATGCCCATTCTGACTGGTGTGAGGTGATACCACATTGTAGTTTTGATTTGCATTTCTCTAATGATTAATGACGTTGAGAATTCTTTCATGTGTTTGTTGGCAATCTGTATATCTTCTTTGGAGAAATGTCTATTTAGGTCTTCTGCCCATTTTTGGATTGGGTTGTTTGTTTTTTTTTGATATTGAGCTGCATGAACTGCTTGTAAATTTTGGAGATTAATCCTTTGACAGTTGCTTCATTTGCCGATATTTTCTCCCATTCCATCAGAAGGCCGTTGAATGAGAGGTGATATCCTGCCCCACAACTCTCTTGACTACAATACTTTTTTTTTTCTGGGACCTGTGTGTCCACATTCTCACTTAGTGCATGGGCAGTATGGCATGTCACCACAATTCCAAGACCAGAAACAAATATTCATGGAGTTTTTTTCTTGAAAATGTATTTAGAACTATTGTGTTAAATGTGTTTAATGAAAACTACCTCAAATAACTTAAAATTTATTATTGAAATTATCAATAAGTAAATATCCATTTAGAGTTTTCATGTTTCTTGGGAGACTTGTTCAAGTTGTAGAGAGGGAGTTTTTGACATGGTTGTATCTTGAGAACGAGGTTGTATTTTGTAGACTGAGAAAAATATAGATCACATCAACCTGCCATTTTTTAGCTGAAATGGTAAAATTCTGTTAGGCCAGGGAGTTAGTGTACCTTAGAGTAGAAGGAATGTGTTGACAGTATTCTGTGTGTAACAGCACCAGTGTTGTGGAGACAGGAAGTTGGAATGATGCTACTAACCTGTGCATGGACATGGTAGAGCCTCTGTTATTTACATACAGTTCCAAATTATATTGACCAGTCTATCTGTTCCTGTTGTCCTCATTCTTAATCTTGCCAGGTCAGATTTATCAGACCCACTAAAAGTTTGACCATCTGTGAAACTAACATACAGAGATTGCTTGTTTCTTTTCTGTACATTTGGAAAAGCCTTCATCAAAGGAGTTATGCTATAGAGCCCCCATTACAAGCCTTATCATCTTTGGGAAAAGTCTGACCTTGCATAAGGTCTAAGGCCCTCTTCAGGTTATGTGAAGGGCCAACCCTGCCTGTGGCCTAGAGTTTGGCCTGGTTTATCTCCCTGCCAACTACCGGCAGCAAGGAAGCTGATGGTTGTTAAGAAAGAAGAGTTGGTGAGGGGAGCAGGAACTTCTTATCACTCTCTTTTGCAGAGTCTTCCTCTAAGTGTCCCCCAGCCATCACACAGAGGCTCCATGACAACGTCTTAGAAATGAATATGGATGAGGTCATTGCATAGGGTAGGACATGGACTGGTCTGGCTCCAGAAACATTCAGTGCTGAATTTTAGTAACTGATGTTTACTTAGCATTTTGTTCTGCGTACCTTGTGCTTTACAAGGATTGTCCTAGTTAATTCTTACCACAACCTGATGAAATAGGTATTCTAATTCTCACTTTGCAGAAGAGTAAAGTGAGGTTCCGAGAAGGGGAGCGACTTGCCTGTAAATGCTAAAGCTGGGAATTGCAACCAGCTTGTGCCTTAAACAACTATATTTGGATAATTCCAGCCACTAGTACGTGTAAGTGGTTAAAAAAGTAGTTTTAAATGTGGAAGAATTATTATACTTTGCATTTGTTATGTTAGCAAAAAGAAAATGTTATTCATTCGAGTTAATTTGTTAGTGTAGTTACAGGTTGACAGTCTTCGTGCCTGATAAACCTGTGTTGTATTTCTTTTTTTAAAACAACAGTTTGTTTTGTTTTGTTTTTGCTTTTTATTTTTTATTTGTTTTGGCCCCACCGCACTCGGAATCTTAGTTCCCCGACCGGGGATTGAACCTGGGCTCTCAGCAGTGAAAACGCCAAGTCCTAACTACTGGACCGCCAGGGAATTTCCTAAATAACAGTTTAATTGAGATATAATTTATATGCCATATAATTCACCTATTTAAAATGTGTAATTCATTACACATCTAGTATATAAATGTCATCCATCACCGTAATCAGCTTTCAAACATCTTACTTATCCCAAAAAGAAACCTCTACTCATTAGCGGTCGTGCCCTATTCTTTCCCCCACTCCTAGCCATTAGCAACCACTAATCTACTTTTTGTCTCTTTGGATTTGACTATTCTGTACGTTTCTTATGAGTGGCATACAATATGTGATCTCCTATGACTGACTTCTTTCACTTAGTAGAGGGTTTTCAGGGTTGTAGCATGAACAAGTACCTCCTTTTTGTTATTGAATAATGTTCCATTGTATGGATAATACCACATTGTATTTATCCACTCTGTATACCTTTCAGGAGAAGCTATTTTTTCAGTGAGGTTTGTGTTGGTCAGTTTTTTTTGAGGATAGACTTAGCAGTCTCTGTTCTCCCAGATAGTACTCCGTCACCTAGAGCACCCTTGCTGAGTAAGTAAGGAAATTAGTACCTCTTTGATGTATTTCAGTTTAGCTATGTAATCTTGACATTTTTTGCCCCCTTTCTATTTCACTTAACACATAACACGTAAAGGATAAGCCACTATATATACAGGTGGTGTTACTGTGTTACTGGCCTTTCCTGTTTCTAAAGCCATGGTCACCTTCAGTACTATTTAGAGAATACTGATGAAGATAATGTCCTTTGATTTAGTGAAATAAAAAGAAAACTGATAAATTAAAAGAAAAAAACTGATTGTTAATGGTTTGTTAAAGTGTGAATTTAACAAAGTGATACCCTTAATAATGTTCATAAATCTAATATGCCTAATATTAAATAAGTTAGAATACAGGCAGGATTTTTTTTTTAACATGGTTGTAGCCAAAATTCTCAGTATTAGGCAATTCTTTTCTTGGAAAGAAGAATTGTAATGACTTGGTGATACATTTGTGAGCTTATCTGTTTCATCTGTTCCCACCTCTTGTCAATTAAGAGTCTGTGAGGTAGCATCAAGAGTGTCAGCTTGGAGAGGAGGCTCCACCGCTTACTAGCTGTATGATTTCAGACAAGATTTTAAATTTCACTGAGCTTTGATTTCCTCCACCAAAAGTGAAAGTTACTTCCCAAGGTTATGAGCAGTCAGTGTTTATGTAAAACATTTAGCAAGAGCATAGCACAAAGGAAGTAGTCAATAAATGTGGCAGTTGCTGTGTTAATGACCTGAGGTAAATCAAGAAAAGGAATTAAGGTTTGTAGTGTTGCACTGTGCACTCTGCATCACTCAGTTGTTTTGGATAAGTGAGGTAATGAAGGCAATTTTTATGACTTGGATACCAGTTAGACAAATACATTCACCCTTTTTTTTTTTTTTTGAAGTTTTCCTATTTTTTCGTTGATACTTGAGAATGACTGACTTGTTTCTAGAATAAGCCAATAAACTTTTCATTCAGGATTTAAAAAATCTGAGAGATTCATTCTGTAGGGGAGCCCTCTCCTTTAACATTGTAGCATGTTAAGTTTATTTTGATGTAGTTTGATCTGGAGTTGTTCAGTTTTTTGCAGTGACTCTAATTTCTGTCTTTGTCTATGATCATCTAGTGTGACTTTTGATTCTGGAAAAGGCTTTGTTGTAGCTAAACTGCCTATATTCACGAATGCCCTGGCTCATTTTATTCTATGAGTTGTGCATATGTAAGATTCTTGTCAAAGTGCATCTTTTAGAAGTAGGAATTACCTCTTTAATTATGATTTTACTTGAATTCTTTGAGTTATACAGAATCTGCATGTTTAAAACATTTATCAGTCTGGTACTGACTGTTGTGATGTTGCCTAGTTAGTTTGCAAGTAAATATTTAAACCTGGTTAAAATTGACTACACCTCCTAAAATTTACCTTTTTTTTAACCTTGTAATTGATTCTGTTCATACTTAGCTAGCCACACACACACACACACACACACAGATACACACACACACACACACACACACCAATATATTAAGCTTTTAAAGTGGGCACTCTAGTAAAAAAAACTAAGATTGTTTTCAGTGATTATTTTACTTTTTTGAGATACATGGCCAAGTTGTAATTTATCCTGACTGAAAAAAGAAAACTCTGGGCAAAGACTAAAGAAGGCCAATTGTCAAGAAAGACCTAAAATGAGATTAGACTTAGCTAAATCAACTCCACAGGGGTTTACAGTGGAATTTCAGAGATTATCTTGGGGAAGTCTGGAGAAAAGACCATTTTACTTAGACCTTTCTGTTTTTCATGGTGCTGTGCAAGAGAAAAGGCTTCTTCAGAAACACTGATCTCTGCTGGAGTCAACAGAAATAAAACAAAATTTTTCAGCTGTAGCTCTAACACAGTGTACATTAAGAAAAAAAAAATATATATATATATATATTTTTTAAGCCCACACTTTAGCTGAGGTGAAACTTTTATTATGACTATAATTTATCTGTAGGATCCTGTACTTGTGGACTCTGGAATCAGATTGCCTGGGTTCAGATTTCAGCTCTGCCTCTGGCTGACCAGTGGCAACCAAACAACAGCACAGTGTTGTGGGGTAACTGGCATAAGCCACGTGAAGTGCTTAACATAGTGGCTGCTTTCATCATCACCACCACCACCATCGCCGCCACATTAAGAATATCGTTTTATTTTTACTTTATTCTATTTTACTGTTTAGTGAGGAGCTCTCAAAAATAGAGACTGGAGGATACAACATTGTAATGAGTTCCTTTTTAATCAGATTAAGGACGGACTTTGACTGTGTTAATGACCAGGAATTTGAATCATTTTTCCCTTATACCAAGCCCCTGGCTGTAACATAATATTTAACTACATCATGGTATAAAAGGTACGTAATCCATGAAAACCTAGGATATTGGAGAACTGAGGGGACTGATAGAAGCATGTATTAAAATTTTGTGCCTTGATGCTGCTTTGGATGTTAACCTCTGTGCCAAGAAAGCATTACCTGCTGTATTGTTGAGTAAAGTGTAAAAATAACACTGCCTAGCATTTTGTAGAGCCGTTTATAGTTTACAAAGTCTTCTCCACGTACGCTTTGATTCTCACAAATCAACCTGCAATACAGTGTTCTTTCTATTTTCTGTAGTAGACTATTATCTTGAATTTATTACTGGATAACTAGAAGCACTATATTAGAATCCTGTAATAGATTCCTAGGACAGGGTTACAAAGGTACCCAGAGTATTGTTCAAAATAACCTGGCTTATTTACTAAAGGTATCTAGATTCCTATTCTTTTAAAACAATTATTTATTTATCTATTTATTTATTTATTTTTGGCTGCGTTGGGTCTTTGTTTCTGCACGGGGGCTTTCTCTAGTTCGCGGCGAGAGGGGGCTACTCTTTGTTGCGGTGCGCGGGCTTCTCACTGTGGTGGCTTCTCTTGTGGAGCACGAGCTCTAGGGGTGCGGGCTTCAGTAGTTGTGGCGCACGGGCTTAGTTGCTCCACGGCATGTGGGATCTTCCCGGACCAGGGCTCAAACCCGTGTCCCTTGCATTGGCAGGCAGGTTCTTAACCACTGCGCCACCAGGGAAGTCCCGTCCTATTTTAATAACATTCTTTTAGAATATCAGTTAGTAGATGGTTTGTCTTATTATCTGTTTATTTCCTCATTAATTTTTTTGACGGAACTTGATTTGTTTATATTTCTATTAAGAGATGATGCAGAACTGTGTAGGGATTTTATATACTGCTTTAGCTAGTGCATTGAAGTATTTTTAAGTTTTTGGAATGTTAGTAATCAATGTTTGGTGTTTTGTTTAAAATGAAAATGTACTAGTAACAACAACAACAAAACCTGAGGAAATTGTCAGGGAACAATCTCCATAAGCATAAAACTGGTAGGCCCAAAGACTTTCGTGGGTGAGTTATCTTAAACTTTAGTGAATCATTTAAACAGTTTCAGTTCAGAGAGAGAAGTTCCCTAATTCATTTTTACAGAGCCAATATAACACTGATGCCAAAAACTGGCACAGTATATGCATACACACATGAACAATAGGCTAATTTCAAGATGGATATTTTGTTTAACTATATGAGGTAATATTTATTGTCTCTTAGCTTTACCAAGTCCTGTAGGTGATGTGCATTCTCTCAATCCTCACAATAAACCCTGGTACAGTATGGCAGCTGTTTTCCCCACTTTATGAATAAGGGAAGTCTTTGTAAAGAGGAATCTCGAGAGGTTTGAATGAAGGAATGAGTATTGCCCAGAAACACAACTGTAAAGTGGCAGCACCTGCATTGGAGTTGAGTCTTTGACTTGAGAAAGTCCAAAATCTTAACCATTATGCTAGGAGAGATATAAGAGATAAAAGGAACTTTGAATGAAAGAGAGAATCTGGAAGAATATTAAGTAAGTAGCCTTTTATAGGGATTACAATTGTGATAAATACAATAGGATTTTTATTTTCTCCCCAATACATTTACATATTAAAATTTTTTTAAATTAGATTCATGTACTACACTTTCAGTCAGGAAAACTGTTTATAAGTTAGACCAGTGTGTTGGGTAATGTGCACTGCAGCTCCTTAAGACTTTTCTGCCTGATTGCTAAAACTGCTTTTCATTTTCTTTTAAAATAAGACTAGAAGGGATAAGCTCCTATAAAGAGAGCTTGAGTCAGTCAACAGAAGTATTCTCATTTGCAGATAATGAAGCTGTTTTAATGACAGATTTTCAAAGTATGCCAGGAATCTGGCTGTGAAGAATCCTTCACAAGAACTTAGTGCTGAGTCCCAGAGACCAGCTATACAATCCTGGCTTGTTTTATATAATACATTAATTCCTGAAATCATTTAAAATGCACTTTGGAAATTGGTGACAGTGGTAGCTATTGGGGACGGGGAACTATATAGAAAGGGGGACAGTAATGTTTTATACTCTTGGAATATAAATATGTTCATATATAAATCTATTCCCCAAAATAATTTTTTAAAAATGTACCACGGGAACTTGTATGAAGGATTTTAATTTTGACTAATTTCGTTCACCAGTCACCCTAATTTTGTGTGTGTATATCCACCTAGATGTGCTGTGTCTAGAGATTTTCTTTAATATTATTATGGCTCGTAGGAGGGGGTGAAGGAAGACCATCCTAGTGTTTGATCTGGTCCCAGTCTCCTCCCCCAACTGCTCTGCTTTCACTTCTGCCTGAGAATAGTGCTCAGAGCTGAGAGAACTAGAGTATAGTGAGTTGAAGGTATTTTCAGGTTCTTTTTCTGCCATCATATGGACCTCTGCTTTTTAAGCTTGAAGTATAGCATAAACACAAAGATGCACAAATCATAAGTGTACAGTTTGATGAATTTTCGCAAAGTGAACACACATATGTATCCAGCTTTTGCTTTTAGTTGGAGCTAAATGGTTGTTGCTGGGAGTAAATGGTTATGTTTCATGCACCAGTTTTCTGAAAGGACTCTTCTTACTAAAAACAAAATAAAAGGGACTTCCCATGCGGTCCAGTGGTTAAGATTCCGTGCTTCCAATGCGGAGGGCCTGGGTTCGATCCCTGGTCAGGGAAGTAAGATCCCACATGCCAAGTGGTGAAGCCAAATTAAAAAACAACACAAGGGCTTCCCTGGTGGCGCAGTGGTTGAGAGTCCACCTACCGATGCAGGGGACACAGGTTCGTGCCCTGGTCCGGGAAGATCCCACATGCTGCGGAGCGGATAGGCCCGTGAGCCATGGCCGCTAGGCCTGCGTGTCCGGAGCCTGTGCTCCGCAATGGGAGAAGCCACATCAGTGAGAGGCCCACGTACCGCCAAAAAAAAAAAAAACAACACAAAGCAAAAAACCATGCCTGTCAATGTAAGATTGTAGTAAGCCATGTCCTGCCCCCCCAGCTTTATTACATATAACATTGTTTAAGGTGTGTACAATGTGATGATGTGATTTGTGCGTTTGTATATATGTATATATAGTAAGTCAAGTTTTAAGAGTGTTTATTTTTATCTAAGTCAAATATTGAAGGATTTTGATCATCAAAAAAATTCATTGAATGCTTGCTCTATGCCATGCAGTATAAGTGATGTATTTACATGTTATTGAATTTTTACAGCAGCTCTAGAAGATATTATTATTCGTATTTTAGATGGGCACAAAAACTAAATCCTAGAGAGACTGAATAATTTGCCTGAGTTCAAGCACCCAGGGCATGGTGTACAGTCTGGCCTTAAATAGGGTCATTCTGACTCAAGGGCCTGAGTAGTTACTGTTATATCCTGTTTTCGCCATGTGTATTTCTGGTGCATTTGCTGCATGGTAAATATTGTCAGATTGCTTCCTGATAGAGTAAGGGGTCGGGTTTTTGTTTTTTAAATCAAAGGTGGAGGAAGTCATTTCAAAGCAGTGTCTTCATAGGATGAGGCTTCGGGACAGCATTCTGATCGGAAGAGAGGGCACAAGATAAATTTTTACAAGTGCGCTGTGCTTAGTTTGCATGTTTTAGTTTGCATGTTTGCAAGATACTGAAGGTATCTCCTGTACCCAACTCCTGGTATCGCCTTGACCGCCTTGACCGGAGGCAGAGAGATGGTATAAACTACTGGAAAGGTGCTCGTTTAGCATCTTATCTTTAAAGAGGATTATCTCCATTGGGGAATTTTTTCTTTTCTGTTTTCTTTTAGCCGCGCCCGCTGTAGGGCATGCGGGATTTTAGTTCCCCAACCAGGAGACCAGGAATCGAACCCGGCCCCCTGCAGTGGAAGCACGGAGTCTTAACCACTGGACCACCAGGGAAGTCCCTCCATTGGGGAGATTTTTAAAGACTGTTTTTAACCAGCTTTTTGTTTAGGAAAACATTTGATAGATACTTCATTTTAAGCTGTTTCGTAGGGGATCGGCAGGATGTTTCACAACAGCGTGGACCAGATTGAGCTCTGCTATTGGAAAAGCTTGGCAAACAAGTTATTTGAAAGTTCTTTTGCTTTTTTATATCCAAAAACTTGTTGAATAAACTTACTTAATAGAGTTGGAATAATGATCCATAGTTTCTTAAGTATCTGCCTAGGGCTTTGGATCGTGGTATACTGAGGAAACAAGCAAGCCTACTCAGGGTAGTAACATACTGTACTGCTTACAGATTGGTCACTTTCCTTCTCTTTTAACTTGATGGTGTTTCCACATATATCATCAGCCACAAATGGCAACTACATAGTGGACAATGTTGAAATTTGGGGAATTGTTTCTCTTTCCTGCTAACACTTGGTTTGATTTTTATTACTGCTGCTAAAAAAAAATTGTTAATTTTGCTTTCATCACATGTCATAAATTTACCTGAAATTAATAGAAAGGGAAACTGGTATACATATTTTTCTGTCCAGAGCTGTTAACACCTTCACTAAAGTTACAAAACAGTCAAAAATCAGTTTTTCACTACAGTGTAATTTGCTATGGAAGTAGCGGCTTTAATAACTCTGATCTTTAACAGATTTTAATTCTAAGAAGCGTTCCCTCTCTCTTCTCACCTATCATTTGTGATTTAGTTTAGTTCTATTCCAAAAACAAATGGGAAAATAATCTGCAAGTGCCAAATAGCAGAAGATCTCGTAACATAATAATATAACTGTTTGTCTCTTTGGATTACTAGTATCTCAGACATTGGTATAAATAATCAGAGTTGACTCAATTTAGGGAATGCAGTTTAGAATCTTGTAATTCTTTAGAGCAGTGGTTCTGACCCCTTCATACTCATTGGAATCACCTGAGGAGCTTTAATAACATGCTCTGGTTACATCCTTAGATATTCTGATTTGTTTGATCCCATATAGGGTCAGGTACTGATATTTTTAGATGTTTCCCAGTATATAGTCAGGGTTGATGACCACTGGTAGTTTACTGAGATCCCCTGATTTACTGAAGAGGCGATGCTTATTTAACCTAATTATTTAAATGAAGAGTGGGTTTAGAGCTGATTTAGAAGATTTGGAGAAAAAAAATTTTTTAAGTAGCCAGCCAAATGAAATGTAATATTTTTGTTCGGGCATCAATGAAGTGTTGACTCCCTCATTTCTTAAAAGGAGGTAACAGATCTTATTGCTAACTGTTAGAAATGTGGCCATTTTATGACTAGCTCTGACCTTCCTGAAACTCTCTTTTTAAATAAATCTTGGGAAGGAGTCTGGTCAAAATGATAGAGAAAAACTAGGTGGATAAAGTTTGATGGTCTTCAGCAAAGAAACTTGAAGAATAATGTCTAACTTTAATTTATGAATAGTAACAAGAATATATATATATATATATCTTTACTGCCTTAAGCTATTGAGGTTATTTAGGGTAAAGGGAGCTGGTTGTCAAATGAGAGCTTTAAAGCTAAATAAAATGGAGTCCTGTTATGGGCTGAATTGCCCTCCACCCCCCAAATACATATGTTGCAATCCTAACCCCTGATATCTCAGAATGTGACCTTATTTGGAAATAGGGTCATTGTGGATGTAATTAGTTAACATGAGGTTATACTGGAATAGGGTAGGCCACTAATCCAGTATGGTTAGTGTCTTTATAAGAAGAGAAAACTTGGACACACACATATACAGGGAGAACACCATGTGAACATGATGAGGGCCATTTACAAGCCAAGGAGAGAGGCCTGGAGCAGATCCTTCCCTCAAAGCCCTCAGAAGGAACCAACCCTGCTGACACCTTGATTTCAGACATGTAGCCTCTAGAATTGACAGACAATACGTGCCTGTTGTTTTAGCCACCTAACCTGTGGTGCTTTGTTACAGCAGCTCTAGCAAACGAATACAAGTCCCAATATTTTATTTATTAAAAAAATTTAAATCTACGAAAATTCAGCATTTGAAATTTGCCAGTTTTTTCATTTAAGAGACTAGGGTCCATTTCTTTATATGGAATGTCAGAATGTGTGGTTATGAAGTTTTTAGGTTCCTGATGATTCAGTCACTAGTCAGTCAGTTTATAAGGCAGGAGTTTACCATGAGCCCAGATCAGCAGCTGGAGTTTCTGGAGCGTGTGTTTTCCTTCTGTTTATGGTAATAGAGAGAGAGATTCTTTCCAGTCACCTGAGAGGGGTTTCCTAGATCTATTTTGTATATACAGATTCAGGCTTGTTACCTAAGATTCAGAGTTGGTCTGTTCATTGTATGTGAATTAATAGCACCCTGGAGAAATTAGAGATGAACAACTTTGAATATATATCTCAGTGGACTAGAGAAGAGTGGCTTATGTTTTTCATGAGAGGAGCAAATATCTAGAAGGAGAAGACAGTATGGCTAAATTGGGAGTGATCCTGGGAAGTCCCTGGGGACCAAGAGGGACTGGCTGTGCCTTCAAGATAGTTTATAACAGATTTGGATCGGAGAAGCCCTGAAAAAAAGATAATATTGAAAGTCATACCGTAAACACAGCTCCTTGCCTATTCTGGTTTTCTAAACAGAGCTAAGTAAATATGCCAAAAAAACAAAAACCAATCCCAAAGCAAAATGGGACCATGTTTAAAGCTGGTTATAATAGGGAATAGGTAAAGAACATGGACTCTGGAGTCAATTTAAGAGTCTTCCGGGGACTTCCCTGGTGGTGCAGTGGTTAGGACTCCGAGCTCCCAATGCAGGGGGCCTGGGTTCGATCCCTGGTCCGGGAACTAGGTCCCACACACATGCTGCAACTAAGAGTTCACATGCCACAACTAAGGAGCCGGCAAGCTGCAACTGAGGAGCCCACATACCACAACTAAGGAGCCGGCAAGCTACAACTAAGGAGCCTGCCTGCTGCAACTAAGACCCAATGCAACCAAATAAATAATAAATAAATATTTTTTAAAAAGTCTTCCACTTACAATAAATTATTTCCTTTCTCCTTGAGACTTCATTTTCCCATGTATAAAACAGATAATCTTATGTGTCTCCTTAATTGGATTTTGTGATGATGAAATAAAGTGGTAATCCATGTGAAGCAATGAGCAAAATGCCTGGTGCTGATAATATTAGCTAACAGCAGTAGCAAAGCCAGAAGGTATGTGACCACTTGTGCATGCGACTCCCTCCCCCTGGTTCAGTCCATAAGAATGAGTAATCTCTTCTACTGTAATGTTATCAACAGGCAGTTTTCAAATCCATACCTTTAAAATACATCTTAAAACCTGGAAGTGCCCTTGGGATCAACTGGTGCTTTCTTTCATTTAAAGTGAGGAGGATAAGATCATGGTAGTAGGATTGGAGAAGGCCTTGGGTCTCCTGGTGCACAGTCTTCTTTACCTACAGGTTGCCACTCTCTAAATCACACAACCACATGTCCCTTTTCATTCTTAAGTAACCTTTTGCTTCTGTGGAAACTAATTTTTCTCTCTACTTTTTGTATGTTTGAAATTTGTCTTAAAACAGTTTTTAAATTATTTTAAAATTTGAACTGAAATTAAAAATGATTGTTTAACGCAAATTAGAATATGCTTGATTATACACAGACTGCCTCTGTTAGGGAACAAAGAAATTGGCAACAGTGGTTGCTTCTGGAGAGGGGCACTGAGGTAGATGTAGCATTGATTATAGTGGTGTATGACAGGGTGTTCTAACACCTGTACATCTGGAGACTATAGCGTCATCAGCTCCAATCCAGTTACAGAGTAAGAGAATAGGACAAGGCAGAAGGTAGTAACACGTATCTGTAGTTCTTTGAAACTTGGGAACTTTATAGATTCTGAAAAAATTTTGGAGATATCCCTTGTAATAGCCACACTCTAAACACTCACTACCCAAACTTAAGGAGCCAAATAGATGTGGGTAGGGAGAAATACTTCGCTTTCATTTGAGGGCTTCTCCTGTGAATTGCGTCGACCTGCCTCTGTCTCTGACTTAGTGGTGATCTTGGGTAAATTTCTTAACCTAATTCTTTATCTGCCAGTGGATAGAAATGATAAGCCCTGTCCTTACCTGGTACATGGAGTTGTTGTGGCTTAAAATGAAATCATGAGAATTAACTCTGGGCTCAGCCTTGTCAGAAGACAAGGAGCTTAAGTTTAGCTCTTAGGAGAGAAGAGGAGAAGGGCTGTTAACAAGCATGTGCTCATGCTAAGTTGGGTTGCATGTGCAGCATTCACTCTCAAAAAAGAGAAGGGCAAGGCAATGACTATACTGTGGCTACTCTGTATGATACTCTCTCTAGTGCCTCCCTGTGTGTGTTTTACATTGTAATGTTTGAGCCTCTTTCTGTTTTAAAACTTATGATTTGGAGAGCCAGTTCCTTCTGACTAATTTCCTCTTTTCTGAAATAGGAAGAGACATTTTAAAATAAAGCAATCCAAATATGTTTTAGTGTTAATGTTATCTATAAATTTCAGAACATAACATTCTTGAAGGCACAGATAGTATCTGTTTAGTACCTATGATACCATATACTTAATTTAGGTAATTAAATTCTTATATAAGAAGTAATATTTAACTTCTGTGCACTGCTACAAACATTAATTTTAAAAGGCTGAGGCTGCTTAGTTATAATGAAATCATAAATAATATTTTCAATATATATATATTTTAAGAAACAGGATATTTACATGAGCTATCTTCCCATAAGATACTTATTAATTATGAAAGGAAAAATAGTAACTTTATGGTAGAGAAGCCTGGTAGACCCCACCCTAACTGAATGATCAAAGTTAATATCACTAGTAATGGGACAAAAAGGTTTTTTTGACCTCCTGATAAGATATATTTGAAAGGACACAAGATTACTTTTTTTTATTCTAGCCAAAAATGCAGACTGAATCTAATGATGAGTTAATATCACAAAAACCCAAATTGGGGGACATTTTATGAAACAAATGGCCTGTATTCTTCCAAAGTGTCAAGATCATGAAAGACAAAGAAAAACTGAGAAACTGCTCCAGATTAAAGGAGAAGAAATTGTTCTAGAGTAAAGGAGTTGTCATGAAGAAACATGATATTTACTAAATGAAACTTAGGATCCTGATCTCAATTTTTTTTCCCATTTAAAAAAAAAAAAGACATTAATGAGACGGAGAAATTTGAATAAGGTCTATAGATTAAATAATAGTACTGTATCAATGTTACTTTCCTGGTTTTGATAATTGTGCTATCTTTGTATAAGATAATGGTCATATATTTAGAAAATATATACTTAAATATTTAGGGTTAAAGGAGCAGTATGTCTACCACTTTCAAATAAGTCAGAAAAACTATAGATATAGAAATGATAATATAGAAAGAGGATGATAGACATGATTAAGTGTTAAAATTTGGGGAATGTGGATGAAGGTTGTAGGAGAATTCTTTGTACTACTTTTACAACTTTTTAAAGTCTGAAGTTTTTTAATTTTTAAAGTAAAAGAGAAATGTAATGACGTCTTAATCGATTTTTTTCATCAATAGACTGTTTAGTGTATATTAGTGGTTTAGGGGATGATGATTTGCAGAGAAATGTTACTATGAAAGTGTAACAAATGAACAGAACCCTTACCATATGGCAAGTAGAGCAATATAAAACAAGTTAATAAATGTCAGCATTTTTACTATATTTAAAAAGTAATTCTTTTATAGCTAGCCCTTACTATATAGTATTATGATTCATGTATACTTAGGTACATTCAAAACATTTTTTTATTTGGCTTTCACTTTTAACATTGAATTTTTTCGTGACTAATTAACTGATTTTTGAGTAGGCTGTTAAAAATCCTCTCTGCCTCAGTTTCCTGATCTGTAAAATGAGATGGCTAGACTAGAGTTCTTCCAGTTCTCGACTTCCCTGATCTTATAACCAGATAGAAAGTGAAAGTTAATTTTCCCAATTGAATCAAAAGCAGTTAGTTGTTAAACACAGCCTGTGTGCCAAGTGACAGTGTAATATTTATTAAGCTCACAGATTTTTTTCTGTCAAAGAAACTTTTGCTGAGATTTTATTTAATTGTACATTTCATTTGTATGCCACTTCTTATGCATTAATGATTCTAGATTTTTTAATTTAGTGAGCTTTAAAAACATACTTTTATGGAATTTCCCAATGAAAACTTGTCTGTTAAGACCCAAAATTGATAATGAAAGTTTTATTTGGTCTTAGTAGATATATATTCTCTGTATCCTAGAAAGCTTGTCAATATACAAGTAGCTGATGATGTGAAAACTAAATTGTGTAAAATAATTTGGGTTGTATTTAACAAAAGCAAAACTTTGTTAATCATTTTTTTCCTTCACCCCTCCCAGCTTGGTGATCCAGCTATTTTTCCTGCCGTCATTGTGGAACACGTTCCTGGTGCTGATATTCTCAATAGCTATGCGGGTCTAGCCTGTGTGGAGGAGCCCAATGACATGATCACTGAGAGCTCCTTGGATGTCGCCGAAGAGGAAATCATCGATGAGGATGACGACGACATAACCCTTACAGGTGTGCGAGCCTCTGACAGCACCTTCCTTCAGCATAGTTTTAGTCAGTGGGTTAGCCCTGTGATTTGGGGGATATAAAAAGTTCTTGACTCGGTTTTAAGTAACTCCATTACCGGCTAGAGCCCTGTGGGAAGAAGGAAATGACGTTTTCTTTCTCATCTGCCTGTGCTTCATAGTGCTCACTTATCTCCTCCCGCTTCTTTCCTAAATAGAGATGAACGTGATGAAATAGAAGGTGTGTAAGAGGAACCAAACCAACTCGGTTCACCAAGTTTTCACTGAGCACTGTTTGTGTGCCCAGCTCTGTACTCCTGATAACAAATTAATGAGAGGTTGTTTGCAGGGCAAAAGATAGGAATATTCTTTTGTTACTGCTGCCGCAGGAAGCAAAATAGGAGGCCGTGACCCAAATGTAGGATAAGGTGCAGAGGTTTAAAGATTTGTTCAGTCAGAACTAATAGGATATTTCACACTGAATGTGTGTTGAGGTGGTGCTTTTTTCCATCAGTTTTAGAAACTGGTGCATGCATTTGTAATTTTATACATTTACATTCATATATCTTGGCCAGAGATGTTGGAGGTGTTTGAGAAAGTTAATTACTTAGAAGCAAAGATTATTTGAATATTTACTCTTTTTTTTTAAAGTTTTATTTATTTATTTATTTATGGCCGTGTTGGGTCTTCGTTGCTGCGTGCGGGCTTTCTCGCGAGTAGGGGCTACTCTTCGTTGTGGTGCACGGGCTTCTCTTGTTGCGGAGCACAGGCTCTAGGTGCGCAGGCTTCGGTAGTTGTGGCACGCAGCCTCAGTAGTTGTGGCGTACGGGCTTAGTTGCTACACCGCATGTGGGATCTTCCCAGACCAGGGCTCGAACCCATGTCCCCTGCATTGGCAGGCAGATAGATTCTTAACCACTGTGCCACCAGGGAAGCTCTGAATATTTATTCTTAAATTAAAAACATTAACATTAGTCACAGTATTATCAACTAAACCTGGACTTTATTCCACGCATTTCACACTAACATCCTTTTTCTATTGCAGGATCCTATCTTGAATCTCACATTGCAATTTGTTGGTAATTTTTCCTAGTCGCTTCCAGTCTATGACAGTTCCTCTGTCTTTCCTTGTCTCTCATAACCTTGATGCTTTTGAGGAGTACTGGTCAGACAGTACTGCCCCTCAATTTTTTTTCTGTGATATTTTCTCATGATTGGAATGAGATAATCCATTTTGGGCAAAAATACCTCCAAAATGGCATTGTCTTCTTATCATTGTATCATATTAACATAGTAGATTTTTTTAAAAGTACGGATTTAATTCTCACAGCAGAAAAAGAAAACTGAAATTAGAGAAGTTAAATGACTTGCTTATGTCATGCACCCAGTGACTGAGTCATTGATAACACTGATGAACAACACTTAGTTTGTGTACTGTCCTCTTATTTTTTACAAAGCATGTTCTCATATATTCACATTTTTGTTCAGAGCAACCCAATGAAAGTTTTTGATAAATCTATATTTGTTTCTCGCTTATCAATAAGACAGTTGGATTAATCATATTAGAGGTTTCAACTCATCACTGACTGTGTACTTCATGTTTTGTATAACAGAATGACCACCACTATGCATGTGTGTGTTGTGTAGCTAATGGGGTTTTCGCCACAGTGTGTTCTGACCTACTTTCTTGATGCCGTAGGGTAAGGCTACACGCTTTGTGGGTTGGGAACCAGGGTCTCCCTTGAAAGAGTGTTTATTCCTGGTTTTAGTCACCAAGGAAGATATTGGTCCTCAAAGAAGAAATGGAGACTAGGAAAGCAGATCTTGGATCTTTAGGAGAAGGAATTATTTCTTCCTTCCAGTGCTTCACTCTCTTGGGCTTAGACTTGAAGATAGCTGATGACGTGATGCAGACAAGCTCCTTCCTTCCTGGAAAACAGAACTGGTATGGAATGGATCCAGGAAATAAGCCACATCTTGAAAATCAGATTTGCTATTTGTGTGTTTCTTCTTTCTTGCCTTTCTTAACTTCCAACCCAAACCTTTGTTTAACTCTTCTGTACTTGTTCGAGTCATGTCATGAGAAATGAAAGGATCTTATAGCCCTCCTTAGTCCAGAGTGGGGGAGGGGAGAGTACTGCACTTTTGAGAAACTACAGGGAAGATGGTGATGGGGATAGGACAGTTTATAAACTAATTATGAGACCTAGGTAGCACTTCAGATTATAAGGAATATTTTTAACATTTTTAGACATGATAACAGCATTGTGTTAGATTCTTTATCTTTTAGATACATATGCTCAAATACTTAGAAATAAAATACAGTGTCATGGATTCCTTCAGAGTAAGCCTGGGGGTCAGGGTGTGTGTGAGGGGACCTTGAGCAGTAAGTGGAGTATGGATGAAAAAAAATTGATTATGTTTTGATAATGATTGATGCTGAGAACGGATATGTGAGAATTCATTATACTGTGTCCCATAATTTTGATTCTGTTTAAAATTTTAAATAAAAAGATCAAACTATTTTTATGGACTTGAGAGTTATATTAGATGGCAGCTGTCATCGATAACCCCTGATTTCAAATTTTCATGTTCATCAGAACACTTTCATTTTTTCTCTTTTTTTTTTTTTTTTGTGGTACGCGGGCCTCTCACTGCTCTCCCGTTGCGGAGCACAGGCTCTGGATTCGCAGCCCCCGTGGCCATGGCTCACGGGCCCAGCTGCTCCGCGGCGTGTGGGATCCTCCCGGACCGGGGCACGAACCCGTGTCCCCTGCATCGGCAGGCAGACTCCCAACCACTGCACCACCAGGGAAGCCCAAACACTTTCATTTTTATCATTTATTTATCTCATATCAAGTTTGATATAAATTTTAACCTTTAAAATGTATAATGATAAAATACTACTTTTATCTGTTTATATGTTGGGGTTTTATATAACATTTCCTTTGAAACAAGGCTGTGCTATTAAAAATTTATGAAAAACATTTGACTATGAGCTTTATCTATGTGGAGATCCTTCCATTACCAGTCTTGAGTCTAAAATTGAAATTATTAAAGGAGATGGACCTCTTTGGACCCCTCAGCCAGCTATCCGGGATCCAGCCCCACTCACAGGTGGGCCAACAGCAGCTTTTGGACACCCTGGACCCCACGGCCAGCCGTGTCAGGAACTGGCCCTGCCCACCAGCAGGCTGACACTAGATCTTGGGATCCTGAGCCCCACAACTACCCACTCTAGAACCTGGCTCTGCGCACTTGTCAGCCAACACTAGCCCTGGGACCACCTGGGGTCCCTGGCAGCCTCTGCGCAAGGCAGGACCTAGCGAACAACTGGACCACAGGCCAGCCACACCTACCAGACCATCCACAATAGTTAGCCTATCACAACAGAAGGACCCACGCAGTCCACTAGGGAGCACCCCAGAACACATAGCTCTGGTGACCAGAGGGGAGACCACAGCTGGGATGCATAGGACGGCACCTACAGAAGGCCACTTCTCCAAGGTCGGGAAATGTAACCAACCTACCAAATACATAGAAATAAAAAGAGCAAGTTAAATAAAATGAAGTGACAGAGGAATATCTTCCAAATAAAGGAAAAAGATAAAACCCCAGAAGAACTAAGTGGAGATAGGCAGCCTGCCCTATAAAGAGTTCAAGATGATGATCGTAAACATGTTCAAGGAACTGTGGAGAAGAATGGGTGCACAGAGCAAGAAGTTAGAAGTTTTTAATAAAGAGTTAGAAAATGTAAAGAACAACCAAACAGATGAAGAGTACAGTAACTGAAATGAAAAATACACTGGAAGGAATTACAGTAGACTAAATGACACAGAGGAACAGATCAGTGAGCTGGGAGTCAAGAGTAGTGGAAATCATTGGAGTTGAACAGAAAAAGGAAAAAATTATAGAAAGAAATGAGACAGTTTAAGAGACCTCTCAGACAACATCAAGCATACTAGTATTTGCATTATAGGGGTTTCAGAGGAGAAGAGACAGAGAAAGGGGCAGAGAACATGTTTGAATACATAATAGCTGAAAACTTTCCTGACCTGGGAAAGGACACAGACATCCATGTCCAGGAAGCACAGAGAGTCCCAAACAGGATCAACCCAAAGAGGACCACAACAAGACACATTGTAATTAAAGTAGCAGAAATTAAAGAGAGAATTTTAAAAGCAGCAAGGGAAAAGCAACAAGTTACATACAAAGGAACTCCCATAAGGCTATGAGCTGACTTTTTAGCAGAAACCCTGCAGGCCAGAAGGGAGTGGCTCAATATATTTAAAGTGGTGAAAGGGGAGAACCTACAACCAAGAATACTCTACCCAGCAAGGCTTTCATTCAGGTTTGATGGAGAGATCAAGTTTTACAGACAAGCAAAAGTTAAAAGAGTTCAGCACCAACAAACCAGCTTTACAAGAAACGTTAAAGGGATTTCTCTAACCAAAAAAAGGTCACAACAAGAAATATGAAAATTATGAAAGGAAAAATTATGAAAGGAAAAATCTCATTGGTAAAGGCAAATATACAGTAAAGGGAGTAAATCAGCCATGTATAAAGCTAGTAGGAAGGTTAAAAGACAAACAGCATAAAACCATCTGTATTCACAATGAGTAGTTAAGGGATACACAAAACAGAAAGACGTAAAACATGATGTCAGAAATAGTAAATGTGGAGTTGGGGAGTAAAAATGCAGGGTTAAAATGCGTTTGAAATTAAGTGATCAACAACTTAATATGTATATTGCTATATACAGTGTGGAGAATACAGTAAATAACTAGGTAATATCTTTGTATGATGATGTGTCTTAACTAGACATATTGTGGTGATCATTTTGATATGTATAGCAATACCACATCACTATGTTGAGGAACTAACAGTGTTGTAGGTCAGGTGTACTTCGAAAACAAATAAACAAACTCATAGAAAATGAGATCAGATTTGTGGTTACCAGAGGCAGGGGTGGGGGGAATGGGAATTGGACCAAGGTGGTCAAAAGGTACAAACATCCAGTTAGAAGATAAAAAAGTACTAGGGATATAATGTACAATATGATAAATATAATTAACACTGCTATATGTTATATATAAAAGTTGTTAAAAGAGTAATTCCTCAGTTCTTATCACAAGAAAAATTTTTTTGTGTTTCTTTAATTTTGTATCTATGAGATGATGGGTGTTCACTAAACTTATTGTGATAATCATTTCACGATGTACATAAGTCAGATCATGCTGTACACCTTAAACTTACACAATGCTGTATGTCAATTATAATCTCAATAAAATTGGAAGGAAGAAAGGCTTATGGGTTTTATTGTTGCTTACAAGAAATTTTTGTAATCTATTTAATGAAGGGCAAACATTTTCTTTATATTTTTAAAAGCTTAGTTGTACTTTTTTTTGGTTTTCCTTCCTGTTTCATGTAGGAGCCACCAATTTATTTTGTATTTCCTGACCTAAGCACTGAAGCTAAGTGGAATAAACAAAGTTTTACAAATTAGATTACTGATATTAACCACATTTAACTTGCCTTACGTTTTTGAAATTCAGAAGGTAGCATGATTTCTATATGTAGTTGTGGAATGATTTCTAGTGTATATGAAGTTTAAAAAGCAAGGGTCAGTACAGCATGAATGGTTACCTATTATTTAAGATAGGGGAAAGAATATAAATGATATGTATGTGTTTGCTTACATTTAAAAATAGAAAGATATGGGTTTCCCTGGTGGCACGGTGGTTAAGAATCCGCCTGCCAATGCAGGAGACACGGGTTCGAGCGCTGGTCTGGGAAGATCCCACATGCCGTGGAGCAACTAAGCCTGTGTGCCACAACTACTGAGCCTGTGCTCTAGAGCCCGTGAGCCACAACTACTGAGCCCGCATGCTGCAACTACTGAAACCCACGTGCCTAGAGCCCGTGCTCCGCAGCAAGAGAAGCCACAGCAATGAGAAGCCCGCGCACCACAGCAACAAGTAGCCCCTGCTCTCCACAACTAGAGAAAGCCCACGCCCAGCAATGAAGACCCAACACAGCCAAAAATAAATAAAATAAATAGATTTTATAATAGATAAAACCAAAAGCTAATAAAAATCTTTCAAACTTAGTGGTCACTTTTTTTTTCTTAAATACTTATTTACTTATTTATTTATTTGGCTGCGCCGGGTCTTAGTTGCGGTACGAGGGATCTTTTAGTTGTAGCATGCGGGATCTTTATTTGTGGCATGCGGGCTCTTAGTTGGGGCATGCGGGATCTAGTTCCCCGACCAGGGGTTGAACCTCGGCCCCCTGCACTGGGAGCATAGAGTTGTAACCACTGGACTACCAGGGAAGTCCCTGTGGTCACTTTTGAAAGATCCCATTTATTATTCTGAAAATCAGTAAATAACAGAAAAAGAACCAAGTGTTTAATTTGCCCTTATTGTGTGAACCATGGCTCAGGGTAACCAGATAGTTTATGACAAAGTTCTTCCTTATAGAGAATTCTAGCTAATAAATGCTAGAGGAATGATAAGGTTAGAATTATCACCATTTTGAAATCCCTAATGAAATAGTGCATCTAGGTAACTATCATCAGTAACTTCTAAAGCCATTAGGTAAAAGGCTGATGGAGAATCTTATGCTGGATAGATCAGGCTGGCAACACCTGAACCTGCTTCTCAATCCTCGCAGTACTGAAGGAAGATCTACCTACCTTCAAAAGGCCCAGTGAATCACACAGCATCACCTTTGAAGTATTCTTGCCAAAGAATTGAATGCAAATCGAATCAATCTTCTAGATGTAACTACCAGTTTACAGGAAATACACAGGGGGAGGGATTTGGTAAGTGACACCACAGATATATAACCAGCAAAATTTAGAATGTGGGAAACTACAAACAGATGACCCTGTTTCTCCTAAGATAAACAACAAAAATGGAAAAAACCCAAATACTAAGGAAGGGACGTGCCACCAAATGTAATGCATGAACTTTGTTTGAAATCTGGTTAACAAACCAACTTTTTCAGATTTAAAAAAATCTGAGACAGAAATTTCAATATTAATTGGATATCTGATTTAAAGAGTGATTTTTAAAAGATGTGATCATGGTATTGTCTATATACTGTAATATTTACAATTGAATGATAGGCTCTCTGGGGTTCACTTTGAAATAATCCCGTATCTGTGTTGGGCCAGGGAGTATAGATTAAGGAAGATTGACTGTTAAGTATTGAAGCTGGGCCCTTGATACATTCAGTTCATTATAAATATGATTTCCTATATGTTTGTATATGTTTGAAATTTTTCATTATACAAAGCTTGACAAAGAAGTGATTTGAAATTCTCATTGTATTTTCTTAATTGATAGGCAACTGAATAGTTATACATACTAATTTTATCATTTTCATCAACCCAGTAGACTTTAAAATATTTATAAAACTTATTTATATAAATGAACATTTAGAGTTATATAAATGTTTAGAAGATGGTAATTAATTATGGAGTTATCTGTGCCTTACTTGCCTGATTTTTTCAAAAATTTAGTTTTAGGAGGATATTTTCTTCAATTCATAGAATTTCAAAGCCTTGACAGAGGAGCAATATGCTTTTCTTCTTTTTTTAAAAAAAAATTATTTATTTATTTATTTATTTTTGGCTGCATTGGGTCTTTGTTGTTGGGTCTTCGTTGCTGTGCACGGGCTTTCTCTAGTTGCAGTGAGTGGGGGCTACTCTTCGTTGCCATGCGCGGACTTCTCATTGCGTTGGCTTCTCTTGTTGCAGAGCGTGGGCTCTAGGCACACAGGCTTCAGTAGTTGTGGTATGCGGGCTCAGTAGTTGTGGCTCACGGGCTCTAGAGCACAGGCTCAGTAGTTGTGGCGCACAGGCTTAGTTGCTCTGGGGCATGTGAGCTCTTCCTGGACCAGGGCTCAAACCTGTGTCTCCTTCATTGGCAGGCAGATTCTCAACCACTGCGCCACCAGGGAAGTCCTGCAGTATGCTTTTCTACTATGCCTTAAATCTACAAGATTTTAAATAGGAGGCTTAAGTTTTTAAGAGCAAGTGTTACAATGCCTTATTTTAATCATTTTGCTAGACTTTTTGAAGTATTTACCTTTTCTGGTTTTAACTATTATGGAGGAATTGGACTTTTAAGCACTTGTTTTTTTTAAATTCTTTTAACGTTTTTATTGGAGTATAATTGCTTTACAATGGTGTGTTAGTTTCTGCTTTATAAAAAAGTGAATCAGTTGTACATATACATGTATCCCCGTGTCTCTCCCATCTTGCGTCTCCCTCCCTCCCACCCTTCTAGCTGGTCCTAAAGCACTGAGCTGATCTCCTTGTGCTATGCGACTGCTTCCCACTAGCTATCTGTTTTACATTTGGTAGTGTATATATGTCCATGCCACTCTCTCACTTTGTCCCAGCTTACCCTTCCCCTTCCCCGTGTCCTCAAGTCCCTTCTCTAGTAGGTCTGCATCTTTATTCCCGTCTTGCCCTAGGTTCTTCATGACCTCTTTTTTTTTTTTTTAGATTCCATACATATGTGTTAGCATAAGGTATTTGTTTTTCTCTTTCTGACTTACTTCACTCTGTATGACAGACTCTAGGTCCATCCACCTCACTACAAATAACTCAATTTCATTTCTTTTTATGGCTGAGTAATACTCCATTGTATATATGTGCCACATCTTCTTTATCCATTCATCTGTTGATGGACACTTAGGTTGCTTCCATGTCCTGGGTATTGTAAATAGAGCTGCAGTGAACATTGTGGTACATGACTCTTTTTTTTTTAATTGAATTTTATTTATTTTTTTATACAGCAGGTTCTTATTAGTCATACATTTTATACACATCATTGTTTACATGTCAATCCCAATCCCCCAATTCATCACACCACCACCCCCACCCCCCTGCCACTTTCCCCGCTTGGTGTCCATACGTTTGTTCTCTACATCTGTGTCTCAATATCTGCCCTGCAAACAAGTTCATCTGTACCATTTTTCTAGGTTCTACATATATGCGTTAATATACGATATTTGTTTTTCTCTTTCTGACTTACTTCACTCTGTATGACAGTCTCCAGATCCATCCACGTCTCTACAAATGACCCAATTTTTGTTCCTTTTTATGGCTGAGTAGTATTCCATTGTATATATTTACCACATCTTCTTTATCCATTTGCCATGACTCTTTTTGAATTATGGTTTTCTCAGGGTATATGCCCAGTAGTGGGATTGCTGGGTCGTATGGTAGTACTATTTTTAGTTTTTTAAGGAGCCTCCATACTGTTCTCCATAGTGGCGGTATCAATTTACATTCCCACCAACATTGCAGGAGGGTTCACTTTTCTCCACAACCTCTCCAGCATTTATTGTTTGTAGACTTTTTTGGGGGGGTGGTATGCAGGCCTCTCACTGTTGTGGCCTCTCCCGTTGCGGAGCACAGGCTCCGGACGTGCAGGCTTAGCAGCCATGGCTCACGGGCCCAGCCGCTTCGCGGCATGTGGGATCTTCCCGGACCGGGGCATGAACCCACGTCCCCTGCATCAGCAGGCAGGCTCTCAACCACTGTGCCACCAGGGGAGCCCTGTTTGTTTTTTTGATATTGAGCTGCATGAGTTGCTTGTAAATTTTGGAGATTAATCCTTTGTCAGTTAAGCACTTGTTTTTGATAGAATGTATAATTAATATTTAATTGATTTACTTTTCATTATAATTAGGGGAAGTAGCTTCCTAACGAAGACTGTGAATCTCCTAATGAAGTTTTGTGTATCTTGATATGAAAATGAAAAGGACACCTACTTTTAGAATTAAAAACCTAGTCAAAAACCTATTCAGGTGCTCTAGAGTGCTTTTTTGTAGTAACTCAGAAATGTGAGCACTGGCCTTAAGAGGAAAAGCTTAAAGCCTTTAAAAGAGGAAGACTCCATAAGGGTTAAATTGCTGTTAGAGAAATTCAGCCTAGATTAAAATCCTTGCCTCTTTTTATGTTGGCTGTCTTCTTGTTCCTTGTCCTCCCTGTGACCTATAGATATTTGGGTTCAAAGATATTAGCTGAGGGAATGGAGCCCAGAAGGTTGGAATTATGCAGATACATCTTTCATATCTGGAAGAAGGAGGTTCTCTTCTGGCTTGGCAGGTTGTGGGGACTTCCAGTGTTAGCCAGTATTTTATGGGAGAAAATGTGCTTTGTTGGGAGTTTTTCCTAATTGAGAGGAGCTGACTAGTATATAATCCAAGATCCAGAACTCCTTTGAAAGCATCATTCAGGAATTGTCTCTAGTCTCTGCTCCTTCAGCAGTCCATGCCTTCCATTCCTATTGTGGGATTCCTCCCTTGGGGACGCAGTCAGCCACATTAGTCAATTTGTAAAGCAAATTACTTAATATGATGTTATTATAATAATCTTTAGCTATTACACATTTTGCTTTCTAATGGTATAGACTAATTATCTCATTTTCTTTAAATGCATAATACTTCTTCTCATGCCCTTGCTTCTACTATTATTCTTGCTTTAATTTCTCTCTCTTCTTCTCGAAGTATTTAAATCCTAGCTATCTTAAATGACTCAGCCTAAACCCATCTCTTCAGGAAGGCTTCCTAACTTATAATGATGTACAGTGCCTGTAGTCAGTCTGCTCTATACCATAAAACTGATCACTTTGTTATCTTCTTGGACAGTATCTAAGTATCTGTTACCAATAGATAAGGAAAAAGGTCATGTCCTATACTATTGTATCTTCCACATTTCCTTGTACAGTTACTTAAGAGTGCTCGTCATTCAATATTTTTGCCAGCTGGGGATTTGGAATCAATGAAGAATTTTGTAGATTCTTGGAAATCTTCAGTCTAAAAGAGAGTGTGAACTGTTTAGGAAATATTTAGGATAATAAATGTTATAATATTCTAATGGAAAGTTAAGGTAAATTTCAAAGAACTACAGATTTCTTGGAAATCTGGTTATAATCTTAATAATGAAGAGGAAAATGATTTTGTTGCTTCTCTGGATTGAATAGGAATAGGGAGAGGTGTATAAATGATCATTTCATTCATTTGATTGAGAAAAAGAACTTTTGCTTTACTACGTTTATATTTACTTTCTAATGTTTTGTAAAATTAAAAGGCTTATATTCATTGAGTTATAGACTGTCAGTCCAACCCTGAATCTGAAAATCATTATTTTATATATATATATATATTCAGACTTTTAAAAATAGCATGTATAATTTTGTCAATATTGAAAGGAAAATATAGCAGGTAAATACAAGGGATTATAGATGATAAATACCACATTCAGGAAACTTGAATTTATCCATGAAAAGAGAACATTGGTAGCTCTTTATTTAGTTTCTTGGTGCTGATCCTAGAACTGAGGGGCTAAAAGCCATTCAAGGAGTTTGCTGTGCAGCTATTTCGGACACCTCTCTGGGATGCAGAGAAGTGTCTAGTGTCTAGCATGTACTTGGATTAATTTTCATTTGTATTTTAATATTTTTAAAGAACATAAAAAAAACCTTGGACTAGGCACAGTTCACAGTAGGGAAATTAGTGTTCTATGTTACACATTAGAGAAGAAAGGTACCAGAATACTATAATTATCAGAGTGTTTAGATTCTAATAATGTGACTACGACTAAAACTTTTGGTGATGGTGGCAATTCACTAATTATAGAAGAATGGAAGAAGATTCAGAAATTAACAGAGACTCATGTTCGTTCCTATGAGTGAGCTAAGAGTATTGGAATCAATGTTAGAGCTGAAAGGGACCTAAAACTATCAACCCAGTCATTTTAAAGTATGGAGTCAACAGAAACAGCACGACCTGCCCAGTGACATCTTAGTTTACTATTCATGTAAATACAAGAATTATCAGAAATGACTGGTGTTTTCCTCCTAAAGTATGAGTTCTATTTTGCTTACTTTTTTACCTCCCAGTGTCTTGCAGAGGTTTTTGTTGTTGTTATTTTTAATAAAACCCCCGCATCTTGCAAAGTTTTAAATGAGAAATATAGTCATTTTCAGTATAGATTTTATATGTTGAGACAAACTGTTGTTATCAACCAGAGTATTAAGTGATGTATCCTGGTTCAAGAGATGAGAATCTATGCTTTTTAATTCATTAATGTATTTATGTATTTATTTATTTACTTAGGCCACACCGCACGGCTTATGGGATCTTAGGTCCCCGACCAGGGATTGAACCTGGGCCCCTGGCAGTGAAAGTGCTGAGTCCCAGCCACTGGACCACCAGGGAATTCCTGAATCTGTGCTTTTTAGAAGAACAAATGTCTTGTAGCTAATTCTGTTTTCTCTTTAAATGTATTGTAGTTGAAGCTTCCTGTCATAATGGGGATGAAACAATTGAAACTATCGAGGCTGCTGAAGCACTCCTCAATATGGATTCTCCTGGCCCTATGCTAGACGAAAAGCGCATCAGTGAGTGTTGTGTTAGGACTGTTCATGTTTATATGCTTTTTTTTTTTTGATGTATAGTTGATTTACAATATTGTGTTAATTTTTGCTGTACAGCAAAGTGATTCCGTAATACATATGTATACATTCTTTTTTGTATTCTTTTCCATTATGGTTTATCATAAGATATTGAATATAGCTCCCTGTGCTATAGTAGGACCATGTGTATATGCTTTGAAAAGCTCTTCTTCCATCTCTCTCTCAGATGGTAAATATCAAGAGACCAGAGACCATGTTTTATATTTTTTTGGTCCCAAGTGCATCTTAAGGTACAGTACTAGTTGAGCCACCTTTGCTAAAGTGTTCAGTTAAACAAGATTTTTTTTTTAAATTTGGGGAGTGAGGACATTAAGGATAAAAAAGTAATTTAGTTGTCAAATAGCAGATTATGCAGAATTTCTTCTTAACCTCATTGGTGAAGTATTTAGGGCCCAAACTATGATAATTTAGTGATCTTTAGTCAATATTGATCTTTATTGATCAATAAAAATTGATCTTTATTGATCTTTAGTCAGTATTCATCGGTGAATAGGCAAAAATCCACTGAAATATTTTCTGAGACTTGATGGCATAAAATTCACTGCCACATTTATTGATCTGCTTTTAAATCCATGTTCTCCTTTGGACGTAGTCAAACTCATAAAATTAATTATTATTAAATCGATTTAAGATGTTTATTGAATATTTTCTATATGCACAGCAATGTATCAGGCAATACATGTTATAAAAATGAACAGGTCTTGTTTCTTTCCTCAAGCTGACAGTTTTCTTTTGAAGATAGTTGTTTACGTAAATAACTGTAAAAGCCAAAAATAAAGGCCATGAGAGGGATAGCGGGGTGTTCTGGAAGGAGAGATTTCTCTAGCTGAAAACACCAGAGACAGGCTTTATGGAGGCAGTGTTTTGACCTGGGCGATTAGTAACAGATAAGCTTTTCATGGGTGGAGGAGACAGGAAGGGGCGTTCAACGTAGGCGGAGGGGATTGAACGAAAGACACAGACCTGTAAAAAAAAAAAAAAACAATGAAATGTTTGAGATTTAAAATGCTTTGGTATAGCTGAAGTATAAGCTTCATAATGGTTTGTAGATTGTGGAAGCTCAGAATGGCATGCTATGGAGTTTGGGTTGTTCCTATCTTTTTTCCCCTGTAAACTATGGGAAGATATGTCAATTTTATTTTTCTTTCTGATTTTCAGGGTGTAAAGTTTTTATAGAGAAGAATAATATGGTCAGGCCAGACTTAGGTTTTAAAGAAAAACTTTAGCGGCAATGTGAAGAATGGAGAAGAGAGACAAGATAGACTGGGGATAGGAAGTCAGGTAAGGGAGGCGTTGAATAGTCCTGTCAAGCCTGGACTGCCTCAGGGTACTTGACTTAGGGCAGAGGAAATAAAAAGCAGGGACCAGATTTCAAAATCTTATTTCTATTTTAATCTTCAAAGAAACAGGAAATATTTTATGAAATTATTTTGATTTATAATACAAAGTTGATTACAATTAGTTGATTTTATTTCCATTAGATAATAATATATTTAGTTCATCTGAAGATGACATTGTTGTTGCCCCAATCACCCATGTATCCGTCACATTAGATGGGATTCCTGAAGTGATGGAAACTCAGCACGTTCAAGAGACATATGCACACTCACCAGGACGCTCATCACCAGAACAACCTAAGAGAAAGAAAGGTGGGTGGTTAATTTGTTAAGGGAAAACAGTCAACTCTTGATGTGGAATCTAAATATAACTTCTATTCAAGGATATTTCTACCCCAATTAAAACTTATGTGAGAAAAAATTGAAGGTACGAAACAGAGTTATTTCTTCGTATTAGATTCATTTTTAAAGAATTATTTTATACTTTTTTATACATTTAAAATACTTGGTCTATCTCACAGAAAAGGGATTTTCCAACTTTCTAAAGCCTCAATCTTTTATCTAAACTCTTTTATCCAAGCTCAGAAAGAGATCAGGGGTAAGGGCTGAGATCAGCTTCCTCCCGCAGAACATAGTTTGAAAACCACCAGCATAGATTCCAATATAAGATTCCAGTGGGAAGAATACAAGTTGGAAATCAGCAGGTAAGTAATTGAAGAGGGAAATGTTAGAATGTGTTAGAGGGAATTTTAAAGTTTTCACAAATTAGGACCATACTTACATTCTAACACTGACATTCTTCCCATTTCATTGCCTTTTGATTCTACTCCAGCTTGTTTGATATTTTGAGTTTAATATCTTGGTTGATGGCATCACCAGCCACCACATACCCTAACTTCACATGAAAGTAAGGGAAATTCCAAGAGCCAAAAATACAGAGGAAAATAAGAGTGAGCTGACACTGCAACAGCTCTGAGGGCTGAGAAGGACATGTCAGTCTGGATGTCCAAGGGGCTTGGTTTTATTGCCCATGTAGAGGCAGATGCTTAAGTCTTGGTCCAATGCAAGATGGGGTATTAGACAGAGACCTCAGCATATAATTGGGATCCCTTAGCTATACCCTAAGGGGAAAAACAGTCCACCCTTTGGCACAGACAGATGTTAAGAAGCTGGTATTTCTCAGCTGGGTGGAAAAATTTTTCCTTTGAGAATTCATAATCCTAGGTTTGTCTTAACTTAGGTTTATGATTAGATTTTAACTGTTACTGACTTTAGGAATTTCCAGCCAAGTAATTAACATAACAACGGCCCCTGGCTGGCAGTAACTTTGGGCACCAGGCGAAGCTCTTGTAAAATTGCTTTGGCACGTCATACGTTTAATCCAGGCTGCACAGTATTTCTTCAAATAAAACCCTGTTGAAGGTGAACTCACATTTCAGTATCACAGAATGCATAAGAAAGATACTTCCTGAATGAGAAGCAGCAGACATAGAAAACCCTAAGGTTAGTTCGCTAAGAACCTCAGATAATAGGATTATCAAATAGAAACTTTCAATGAATATGATTGTAATTATTAATGCAAGGGAATAAAAAACATTGTCAAAGAATGAGACTATTAAAAAATACCAGGTGAAACTTCCTCTTCTAGTCAAGATGGAGTAACAGAACCTGACTTGGCAACAATTTTTTGGATATGTCACCAAAAGCGTAAGCAACAGAAGCAAAAATTAATAAGTGGGACTACAATAAACTAAAAGACTCTGCACAGCAAAAGAAACAATCAACAACATGAAAATGCAACTTACAGAATGGGAGAAAATATTTGTAAATCATATATCGGATGAGGGGTTAATATCCAAAATATATAAGCAACTGGTATAACTCCATAGTGAAAAAAAATCCAATTAAAGGATGTGCAGAGGACCTGAATAGACGTTTTTCTAAAGGAGACACACAAACAGCCAGCAGGTGCATGAAAAGATGCTCAGTATCACTAATCGTCAGGGCAGTGTAATCAAAACCACAGTAAGATACCACCTCACACCTATAGAATGGCTAGAAAAAGTGATAGAAAAGACAAGAGATAGAGTGTTGGTAAAGATATGGAGAAAAGGGAATCTTTCTGCACTGTTGGTGGAAATTTAAATTGGTACAGCCACTGTAGAAAACAGTATGGAGGTTCCGCAAAAAGTTAAAACTAGAAATACCATATGACTCAGCAATCCCACTTCGTAGGTATATATCCAAAGGAAGTGAAAACAGGATGTTAAAGAGATACTTGCACTCCCATATTCTCTGCGGCATTATTCACAGTAGCCAAGATTTGGAAACAACCAAGTCTTCATCCACAGATGAATGGATAAAGAAGATGTGAGATATAAATACACAGAATGGAATATAATTCAGCTGTGAGAAAGAGGGAAATCCTGCCATTTGTGACAGCATGGACAGACCTTGAGGACTTTCTGCTAAGTGAAATAAGTCAGAAAGACAAATACTGTATGCTATCATTTTTTTTTTTTGCGGTACGCGGGCCTCTCACTGCCGTGGCCTCTCCCGTTGCGGAGCACAGGCTCCGGACGCGCAGGCCCAGCACCATGGCTCACGGGCCCAGCCGCTCCGCGGCATGTGGGATCTTCCCAGACTGGGGTACGAACCTATGTCCTCTGCATCGGCAGGCGGACTCTCAACCACTGCGCCACCAGGGAAGCCCTATGCTATCATTTTATGTGGAGTCTGAAAGAGCCACACTCATAGAAACAGAGAGCAGAATGGTGTTTGTTACGGGGTGGAGGAAATGGGGAGATGTCAGTTAAAGGGTACAAACTTCCATTTATATGATGAGTAAGTTCTGGGGACTAATGTACAAGCATGGTGACTATGGAAATTTCTAAGAGAACAGACCTTAAGTGTTCTCAGAAAAGAAGTGATTACTTTGTGAAGTGATGGATATGTTAACAAACCCTACTGTGGTAATCATTTTGCAATATATAAGTATATCAAATCATCATGTTGTACCCTTTAAACTTACACAATATGTCAATTATATATCAATAAAGCTGGAAAAAAAAACAACAAAAACAGAACCTGGATTTACCCTCCTGTTTGAAACAGCTAACACCACAGATAAAATATATGAAGCAATGGTAATAAAGAAAGTGGTGGACATCTGTCAACAAAAGTGAGTGATCCCTGGGAAACAGGAAACCAATGAGGTGAGCCCTATGATTACCCCACCTTCCTACATGGAGGAAATATTTTTGGAAAACAGTTTGAAAATTCCTTAAAGAACTTAATGTATACTTAACATGTGACCCAGCCATTCTACTACTCAGTATTTACCCAAAAGAAATGAAGCCATACATTTAATAGAAAAACTTATGCATGAATGAAGGTTCTTAGCAGCTGTATTTGCAGTAACCCCAAACTGGAAATGACCCAAGCGTCCATCACCTGCTGATTGGGTAAACAAATTTGTGGTATATCCGTACAATGAAAGACCACTCAGCAATGAAATGAAATGTACCATTGATACATAAAACAAAAATGGATGAATTTCACCATAATTATGCTAAGGGAAAGAAGCCAGACTCCCTCCCCCTTGCCAAAAAAAAGAATATGTTTCTGTTTATATAAAATTGTACAAACTGTAAATTAATCTATAATGACAGAAAATATATGAGTGGATTGGGCAGGGTGGGGAAAGGTGAGATGTAAGGATTACAAAAGGGCATAAAGCACTTTTGGGGGCAAAGAATATGTTTATTATCTTTGAGTGTAGTGATGGTTTCACAGGTGTATACATATGTCAAAACTTATCAAACTGTAAATTTAAACATAAGCAGTTTATTGTATATCAGTTATACCTCAATAAAGCTGTTTTTAGAAAGTGAAAGACTAACATCCTATTTAATGGTGAAAGGCTGATACGATAAGGAACCAAATAGAACACATAATATATGGGTTAAACAGCAAATGAGTCACTGCTTAAGAGAGAATTAGTGAGCTCCAATATAGATCTGATGTAGAATAAAAAATATGAAAGAGAGATGTGAAGATTGCATGAAAAGGTCTACATGTTTAATCAGAGCTCTAGGAGGAGAGAATGTGTAGAGTGAGGAAGAGGCAGTATTCAAAGATAATGACTGAGGAATTTTCCAGAATGATGTTAATCCCAGCATGGTGAATCGTGAGTAGCATAACTAAAATAGATCCAAGCCTAAATGTATTATGGTAAAAATGTGGAACATCAAAGACTCCCCTCCATCCCCCATCAAAAAAAGAAAAGAAAAAAAAAAAAGGAAGAAGAAGCAAACCAACCAGGGAGGATCTGCATTACCTGAAGAGGATTGATTATTGGATTGGCAGCTTACAAGCTCCCAGTAAAGGCTGGAAGATCTGGATATGTTCAAAGCACTGAGAGGAAATAACTGTTACCAGAATTTCTATACCCAACTAATCTGTAATTCATGTGGAGCTGTGTACATCACCACCGTGAACAGTAAGGAAGATGATGGAGAGGATGGATATTGGGTAGGCTACTGACAGTATCTGCCATGACTGAAACGAGTGGAGGAAAACCGTGGATTAAAGAAAATATTATCTATCAGAGCAAGTCAATGAATAGCATAAAGTAAGATGGGAGGAAGGATAGGAGCCAACTGAAGTCTGGCTTCTCCCAGTCCTCACTGTCATCAACACAGTTAGCTAGAAGTCTCTGTGTCATGCAGAGGTTCTCTGCAGATGTCTGCAGTGATGGAGTTGAGACACCAGGCTCCTATGGTCTACGTTTATACATCTGGTAGTTTCAAGAGGGACCTGGCCTTAAGAGTGACTTTTTTGACCCTCTTTTCCTTGACTCTTACCTTAACTTCAGAAATGTTTTCCTGGGAATTCCCCAGCAGTCCAGTGGTTAGGACTCCATGCTTTCACTGCCCAGGGCCTGGGTTCAACCCCTGGTTGGGGAACTACAATCCCACAAGCCACGCGGCATGGGCAAAAAACAAACAAAAAAACAACAGAAAGAAACGTTTTTCTATTCAGTTTGTCTTGGGATGTGTTGTCACTAACCTTGCGACTTTAGCTCTAGGATTCTGCTTTTCTAAATTACTGCCTATATTATATTACCCCAGCATTCACCCTTATGATCTAAGATCAGAGAGTCAGCTTCAAGAATGTAGGGGTAAATGGTACTAACTAAAGTATCTATTTATGCTTAATCTTCATTGTCTCTCATATACAGGGTGGTAGTCTGTTCAGACAGCAGCATCAGCTTAACCTAAATCATAGGCAACGTTGCTGCCAAGTTGTGGTTCTAGATAAGTGGCAAAAAAAGATCACAAACACAGTTTTAGAATAGTTGGTTGACCCAGACTAAGGCTGCACAAAATACAGTTTAACTCTGTTGCATTGGACTTGTTTAGGACTGGATGATAGATAATCATAAAGTAAATTTGTTTGCTGTAAATTGAAAGAAATATAGAAGAATGAGATGTTTAAAAATACACAAAAAAATAAAAATTGACTATGTGGTTCACAAAAATTTAGCCTCACTTATTTTTTATATCTCTAGAAGTTTTGGGTAGTTTCCAGTATTTGAGAACTAACCAAGAGGCAGACAAACCTGTGTGGCTTATTTTTTGAGCCCAAGTTTTATCAGCATCAAGAATATTCCCCCAGATTTTAAGAAAGCACTGTCAGTATTGTCACCTCAAAGACAAAATGTAAAGTTTAAACTTAACCTCATTTTTACAAATGAGCCAAAGTATTGTTTTCTACATAAAAGTGTTTGTGATCTAACCTAAGTTAATGTCAAATTTTTACTGAAGTTACTTTCCTTTTAATAAATAGCACTTAGGAGACCAATATATGTGTTCCATGTATAAAATATTTGGCACTTGAAATTTAGGATAAATGACAAAACAGCATTTATAAACAGCTAAATTGTCCATTCCCTCTCTCTTTTGAGGGCAAATATTTATGTAGAGCCATTGTGATTTCAGGGAGAAAAACTAAACCACCACGACCAGATTCCCCAGCCACTACACCAAACATATCTGTGAGGAAGAAAAACAAAGATGGGAAGGGTAAGTACTACTACTGTAACTTCCCTATAATACTTATGGGTCAAGTAACATTCAGATTGCTTTAAAATGTCTGCATATTTTAAGTAGAAACCACCAGCTTTTATTGAAATGGGTCTTATTGCTGCCACATGCTTATAAGGTACGGTTGCCACCTTCTGTAGGAAGACTGGTAATAATGTAGTCCAAGAAATCCACCTAGGAGATTTTCACTTACCTGTCAAAATAATCCATCCTTTCATTTAATAAAGAGCCTCTTGGAAGAATTCAGCCACATTAGGTTTTCAGTTCATAGACACTTTATTATATTGTCTTGGAGTTTTAGTATTTTCATAACTGCTGCCCAAATTTGAAGAAAATTATTAAGGCTAATCTGCTGGCTCTTTATATAAAAAGAACAACTATTGAAAGGTTTTGTACAACTCTTTCTCAGTTTCTTAGGCGTAATAATGGTTCTTAAAGAGTCTGAAAAAAAAATTGTCTCAAAGTGCTTTCTCCCTAAGTCATTACACATCTAACTGGCAGGATTCCTCTGTTCAGACATCTTATACGGGACTAATAAAAAGATCTATGTTAGACCCTAAAAATTATGACCATTATATCACCAGTACTAACTGAACTGTGTAGTATGTTTGTATAATTATAGATGGAACTTAAGACCTTTAGTTGTGTTTTATTGTGTTCTTTCAAATGAAATTTTGGGCAGTTAAAAAGAAATTGCTTTTGTTTCAGGAAACACAATTTATCTTTGGGAGTTTTTACTGGCACTGCTCCAGGACAAAGCTACTTGTCCTAAATATATCAAGTGGACCCAGCGAGAAAAAGGCATTTTTAAATTGGTAGATTCTAAAGCAGTGTCCCGGTTGTGGGGGAAGCACAAAAACAAGCCTGACATGAATTATGAGACCATGGGAAGAGCCCTCAGGTACGTGAGGCTTCCGTAGTTCACTGTGTGACCAGTAGCGGTTCCTAAATACTGAAAAGTAGGTGACTTCTAAAAAGTGCGCGGGTTAAAGAAATGGTGAATTTTATTGTTGAAGGTCTAAAACCACACTACTTATAGAAATGAGTATGTATTTAAGTTGAAATCTTATTCCAATCTGGGAGAATGTTCTCCTTCCTCCCCCCAAATCTTCATGCAAACGAGATATTTTATTTATGAAGGGATCAGAAGATGTTAAGCTGTCATCAGAAATTGTAAATTGACCACAAGGCTCACATGTTTTGAGTCATTAAACTTAAGTTCAGCACAAAGTAACAACTAGTAGTAATGCAGGTACTGAATAAGAGGGTGCATTTTTAAACATGAATCTCAGGTATGATGTGTAATATATTGTGTTGGAATAAATTAATGCTTCAAGCATAATATTAGCCATTGTGAAAATGTTGAACAAAGGTATCACTTAAACCCACTTTTAGTTTGTTTTTCTTGTGATCATGTCATTTAGTCTTCAGGATCTGGGTATATCTGAGAAAGATTTATTAGAAATATCAGTGACCTGAGAACTCGGTAACCTTTTTAAACCAGAACTATTTAGTTACAGTTGACATTTTATTTTTTAACTCACACTTTTTAAGTTCTTGATTTAATTAAAATAAATGACAGAATTTGAATCACTTCTATTTGTACATCATTAACTTTTATACAGAAAATTGTTTCAGATTTACTGAAGCAAATTTAAACAGGTTAGGGACATTATAATTACAGTAAGCTATGGAAGAGAAATAACTACCCTTCATTTAGAAAGTCTTTTCTCACCTGTTTGTTTCTAGCTTTAAACTTTTGTTTACGATTAGGAAATTTTTATTGTGTTGAATATTATTTTAGTTTATGTATAACTGAATACAATATTGATGAAATTTCTGCTTTGAATAGGTACTATTACCAAAGGGGTATTCTGGCAAAAGTAGAAGGTCAGCGCTTGGTGTATCAGTTTAAGGATATGCCGAAAGACCTTATTTATATAGATGATGAGGATCCAAGTTCCAGCATAGAGTCTTCAGATCCATCACTGTCTTCAACAACCACTTCGAGTAGGAACCAGGCAAGTCGATCGAGAGTATCTTCAGGTCCAGGGATAAAAGGAGGAGCCACTACAGTTCTAAAACCAGGGAATTCTAAAGCTGCAAAACCCAAAGATCCTGTGGAACCTGCACAGCCATCAGAGGTTCTTAGGACAATGCAGTCCACACAGACTCCATATCCTACCCAGCTCTTCCGGACTATTCATGTAGTACAGCCAGTACAAGCTGTTCCAGAAGGAGAAGCAACCAGTAGCATGCAGGATGAAACATTAAATTCTTCCGTTCAGAGTATTAGGTGAGAAAACTAAACTTACTGGTGCAGATCATTGTGCGATGTTTCTGACCAGAGTCGTCGTTAAACGTGTCAGGATTCAGAAGTGAAAATAAAAATTATATACATGTCAAGCTAGAACTCTTGGTCAACAGATTGTTTCAGCAGCGTTGCATCAGTCCTGTGATTGTATCAATGATTCCTTATTTTTATTTATTTATTTTTTTTTAAAGCACTCTTTTTTTTTTTATAAATTTATTTACTTTATTTCTCTTTGGCTGCACTGGGTCTTCGTTGCTGCACGTGGGCTTTCTCTAGTTGCGGTGAGCAGGGGCTACTCTTCGTTGTGGTGTGCGGGCTTCTCACTGTGGTGGCTTCTCGTTGCCGAGCACGGGCTCTGGGTGCGTGGCCTCAGTAGTTGTGGCGCATGGGCTTAGTTGCTCCGCGGCATGTGGGATCTTCCCGGACCAGGGTTCGAACCCATGTCCCCTGCATTGGCAGGCGGATTCTTAACCACTGCATCACCAGGGAAGACCCTATACCTTACTTTTAAACTTTGACATTACTTGATGTTATTCAATCAATTTGAAACAGTTCTCTATAGCTTTGTGTAACTGAATTGATCCATATAAGAAGGTATCCACATATAAGAAAATCCAGAGAATAGTTTCAGATCTTTTTTCAAACAAAGGTAGAAGCTGTAAAAATTTAACATAAATTTACATATCATGCCCCTTTGAAATGCATTGAGTTCTAAGAAATACACATTAGTCTTTGGGAAGATACTATCTTCTCAGATAGTATCCAGAATAGTTCTAAAGTTCAAACAGGTTGGAGGCCAAGAATCGAAGGTCCTCTTTTTCAGGCTTTTAGAGTGGCAGACTTGGAAGAATAGTTTTGTGGTTTAATCAAATCAAGTCTGCCTCATAACCCCAGAAAAGACATGAAACAACAAATTAGACTGCTCTATTGCAGACACTTGGGACTGGTCTTGACTGATTTAGAATGGGGAAAAGGGAGGAAGGCAGAAAATGAGATGGACATTTTCAGGTTCTGTTTTTCCATATCTACTGCCATGAATTTCCAGAACATGAATCATAATAAAATATAGGAGCCCCTCCAAATCCAGTAAAAATGATTCTTTGATTATTTTCATTAGCTGACTTCAATCTTACAGTTGTATATTCTAGAATATAAATGCTGGGTTTTTGTTCAATTGATCTTGAAGTATACATTACCTAGAATCAAAACAGACTTATAGACGATTCAGTCTTCCTTGTATGGTCCATTTAAACTTTTGACAAGTTTGATTTAAGAGAATTGAATTCTCTTAAATCGTTGACTTGTAAGGAGTATAAAGATCACATTTTTTCCATCTTAATTAAAGAAGTACTTATTTAACTCTATATTTTCCCTTTAATGTTTTATTTTCCTCTTTGTTCTATTGGTTACTTATGATGACTGAATATCTAATGGAAATTATGTGGTTCCTCGCATTGGTTTCTATGCTCTTTGTCATCTTATCATTGTATGTATTTGTGTTGATATGAAACATACAATGGCCACAGCTGATCACTGGGACTCCCTTCTTGGACTGATTCAGTTGTTTTTTAGCATCTCTAATCAAAGTTTCCTTTTTAGACCTAGAGAATAAAAACAAACCAGAAGAAAAACAACAAGAACAACAAAAACACATACCTTTAGCTCTGAAAGATAGTAAATTGTGTATTATATTGGATAGTTTATTACTCTGAATGTCAATTTCTGAGTAAGACTCACTGCCAGATATTAAAACATTGTAATTACACTCCCTACCTCTGATTTTCAAACTGTCTTTCGTGTACCTTTCAGAATCTTCATTTCCACAGTCTCAGAGTTCTGTGGACTCTCTGTCTGCTTCCTGTTTCTCCTATTTTTTTCTCTTGCAACCTACATATTACCGATGCATATCATTATGTGATGTTTCTGACCAGAGCCATTCTTTGTTTAATGGCTCAAGAGTCAGCATTCGTGATAACGCCTTCTTGCAGCTTTTGTTAGATCTATTTTGCACACAGAGTGCAGTCCAATTTCTGGAGCCTCCACTGCCAGCTCTCACTCTACTCATAATTCCTTCCTTGCTCTCCAGCTAAAGCTTACTTCTTGCCTGTACCACATTCTGGTACATAAACCAGGTGTTTCAGGTGACTTTAATGCCTGTCTCCTGCTATACATTTAAATCTGTAGGAGCTAGATTCTATTCATTGTCCTTTTCCTAGCACCTAACATAGTCTGACATATAACACCCCTTCATATTTATAGAATTTATTTTGAAGTAGTGTATATGATCATTCTTTATCTCCTTTTAGAATAATGAGTTCTCTAAGTGGACTACTTATAAAATGAAGAAATACAAAATTTAACTTTTCAAACTTTAAGACAGTTTTTTTCTTTTCTTTTTTTTTTTTGACCATGGTGTGTGGCTTGTGGGAGGTATCTTAGTTCCCTGACCAGGGATTGAGCCCGGGCCCATGGCAGTGAAAGCGCCGAGAACTAACCACTGGACCGGCGGGGAATTCCCAAAACACAATTTCTTCTTGTAGAAATTATTATGTATTTATATGAATGTACATATGTATCCACATACATTCTTTTTTTTATATAAATTTATTTTATTTATTTATTTTTGGCTGCGTTGGGTCTTCGCTGTTGCACACGGGCCTTCTCCAGTTGCAGCGAGCGGGGGCTACTCTTCCTTGTGGTGCGTGGGCCTCTCATTGCAGTGGCACCCCCCATTGCAGAGCACGGGCTCCAGGTGCCTCAGTAGTTGCAGCTCGCAGGCTCTAGAGTGAATGCAGGCTCAGCAGCTGTGGCGCACAGGCCCAGTTGCTCCACAGCATGTGGGATCCTCCCGGACCAGGGCTCGAACCCGTGTCCCCTGCATTGGCAGGAGGATTCCTAGCCACTATGCCACTGTGGAAGCCCCACATACATTCTTAATCATTCATTTGACTTTAAGAAAAAATTCTTCTCTCATTTGGTTATATTTTATTTTCCTCCCCTAAATCCTACTTATTTTCATTGTAATTATCCCAACTTTTAACTATGAGAAATTTCACAATATGGGAAGGTTGAAATAGTACACTGAACACCTATACCATCCACCTGGATTCACAGTTGATAGCATTTTGCCTTATTTGTTTCCTCTCTATATTTATTTATACCCTTTTTTTCCTGTTTGGCTATTTGTCAAGTCAGTTGACATCACCATGACATTTCACCCCTAAATACTTCAGTGTACACTCTTTAAGAATAGAGACATCTGGGCTTCCCTGGTGGCACAGTGGTTGGGAGTCCGCCTGCCGATGCAGGGGACGCGGGTTCGTGCCCCGGTCCGGGAAGATCCCACATGCTGCAGAGTGGCTGGGCCCATTAGCCATGGCTGCTGAGCCTGTGCGTCTGGAGCCTGTGCTCCGCAAGGGGGAGGCCACAACAGTGAGAGACCCGCGTACCACAGAAAAAAAAAAAAAGAATAGAGATATCCTAAATAATCATATTATCACTCCTAAGAAAAGTAACAGAAATTCGGCTATATCTTTCTTGACTACTTTTTAATAAAATCAAAGACCTTTGAAATATTTTTTTCTATAGTTGAGGGAAAGTCAAATGATTATGACTTAAATTTAGATTAATTATTAAATTAATATACAGCAAGAGCTGATACTTTCAAAGAACTCTCTATATTCATATACTTTACATATATTAATGTATAGAAAATCCTTATTGCTCAGTGACGTGTAGGTAATATTCCTGTTTTACAGTTGAGGAAACAGAGGCAAGAGAGGCCACAGAGCCTGGTCACTTCTAGTAAGTGGTGGAGATAGTGTTTTAATGCAAGCAGTTTAGTCTAAAGCAGTGAACTTAATGAGTTGCCATACTGTCAGTTAATTCACATAATCACATGAATTATCACTTACTTACAATGAAGTAGCAACATATTTTTTCTCAATTTTTTTCCTTTGCTCTTTCCTTTTTATCTCACATAATTGCACATAGAGTTATCCCTCAGTATCCTCAGGAGATTGGTTCCAGAACCCCCTTTGGAGTCCAAAACCTGAGGATGCTCAAGCCCCTTATGTAAAATGGCATAGTATATGCAAATAAGCTCCATACACCCTCCCATATACTTTAAATCATCTCTAGATTACTTATAATACCTAAAACAGTGTAAGTGCTATGTAAATAGTTGCCAGCATGTGGCAAATTCAAGGTTTGTGTTTTGGAACTTTCTGGAAATTTGGGGGGGGCGTGGATATTTTCCAACAGAGAGGTTAGTGGAATCTGTGGATGTGGAGACCGTGGATATGGAAGGCCAGCTGTATCTATGTTAAAATTGATTAAACTTTCCTTAATTGATTTAGGGTATATATGCTCAGTTGTACAAATTTTAACTTTGGCTTCACAAAAATAAACCTCTGGTAAAATATTTTCCTAAAGTTGTTACTTGGTAAACCTGCAAGTCCATATACCAACCCAGTATAACTTATTTCTCTATAATGTTTATCCAAGTACTAATAGTTTGTCTTAGGGTCTTTTAAATAAATTAGCCTCTAAAAATGTATAATGTACACACTATACATTTTAAAGCAGTGTGATGGAGTAGGAAGAATGTGGGCATAACCTTCTCGCCCTCCAGCCTTGTCAATTATTAGATGTGACGCTGGATCACATTAACTAACTATTCTGAGTCTGTTTCCTCATCCGTAAAACGAAGATGATATTATTTAAGCTTACAGGTGGTTGTAACAATTAAATGACACTTTCTGACATCTGATATTCAACAAAAGCCAAATATTATATTGTATATGTTTCTTAGCTTCAGAAAGTTTGAGGAATTTTAAATGACCAATATTGTACCAGTTGGTTACAAGCAGCTTAAGCTTTTTAAAGGTAGTTAACTGTAATATAACCTTTGTTGTATAATATGAGACACAACTGACAGTTTAATCATTAACTAAGAAAAGAAATAATGTAAAATTCCTGTGTTTAGAAAAAGGCTGTGTAATATTTAATCCTTTAATCTCTGAATTTTTTATTAGTGAAAATTTATTGTTTTAGAATTTGTTCAAATAAGCTAATATATTTACATTGCAGATATCTATCTATCTATATATATGTCTCAGTATATATATTTTCTGGCAGATGGCAGTCAGGTGTTATTTTCTAGCAGATGGCAGTCAGGTGTTCAGGAAAGGGACATCTTTTTCTGACTTGAGTAAAAGCATTGAAAGTCTAGTGGTAGCCCTGATGAGCAATACGGAAATTTTCCAAGTACATTATTGCTCATGCCACATCTGAGAGAAGGAAAGAGGAAGGGGAGGGGTGTGTATTAAAGGTTGTTAACTCCCCACAGTTTAAAGATCTAATAGAAAGTATTCATCTTTGGCTGAAGTTATTCAGGACTTAAGAAGTGACAGTATGTTGTAATGGTTAAGCACATAGGCTCTGCAGTTGAATGACCCCTTTTCTTATCTAACTGCTCACCTTATGCAAGCTGTTCAACTACTTTGTGCATTAATTTTTTCATATGAAAAATAGAGATAATACTTATAGGGTGGCAAGGCTATACATATTTATAGATATAATCTGTGTGCTTCCTATATGCCAAGTTCTATTTTATCTATGCATACATGTACATGAACTCTTGGCATGGGAAGCCCTTGGGTCTTTTTTATTTAAAAAATGGTATCTGTCAGCTACCATTTGCAGGCTTAGATTCCACCCAGGATATCCTGATTCAGGTGGGCAGGAAAGAAGGGAGCACAGTGTATTTTGGAAAAGTGCCCTAGTTCCCGAAGTTATTCTGTATCCTTCCCACTCATCCCTTCCTGCCCAATAGTATTAGTACATCTGGCCATACCCTGCCAGCCTATTAAATCTTCATTACCTGACCTATATTCTCTTTTAGCGGTGTCCTTCAAGAGAGCCGCCGATCTCCTGCTGTAGACTACTACTCACAGTGGTGACTATGGTGGCAAACTGAACTTGGGAATCAGTATCCTACACGTATGGGTGGGCTCCAGTTATCGTGTGTCTTTCTGCTTCCTTTGAACTTCTGAGTTGTGCTGAGTCATCTTTCCATCTAGCCCATTTGTCTTCTCCTCCAGAATTTCATTTCTCACATGTGACAGGCCACATAATTGTAACTTGCTAAAATTTACCTGTGATAGTCTCCTGGCAATAATTAACATTTGGTTTACGGGGACTAATCCAGCTCCTAGCCATTTGGAGTAGCAATCATCTCTCTTTTGTAAGATAGCTTTATAGAATTCAGAGGAAACACAGTTGAGATCCAGATGCTAAGTTTTTTCAACAGCATTTGTTTTATATTAACAATGGCCATAACTGTAAACTTCACAGCTGTGAACTTTTAAAATTAGATTGACTTATAATATCATTTATGTACCTCTTTTCTTCAATAAGTGGAATTAACAACCTTACATAAACTGGATTTTACGTTAAAGGATTTAAAAAATTTTTTTTGCGGTATGCGGGCCTCTCACTGTTGTGGCCTCTCCTGTTGCGGAGCACAGGCTCCGGACGTCAGGCTCAGCGGCCATGGCTCATGGGCCCAGCCGCTCTGTGGCATGTGGGATCTTCCTGGACCGGGGCACGAACCCGTGTCCCCTGCATCAGCAGGCGGACTCTCAACCACTGCGCCACCAGGGAAGCCCACGTTAAAGGATTTTATGTTAAAATTGTATCTTTATGACAAAAATTCGTGAAAATTACTTGAGCTGAGAAAACTGCTAAAACACGCCTCTATTTTTGCCAAGGGTTGGCCTTAGTTTTTGTTCTGTCTGCCAGGTTAAAGAACCCTCATGAGTTAATTATATTCATGACTTGTTTTATGTAATATGAACCATGAACTCTTAAAATTCTTCTAATAATTCTGTCTCATATACATTTAAGATTGTTTTTTATTTTAGTTAATTGAGCGTTTTCTCTCTATATATAGAAAAACAAGTTGAAAACAATTATAATCATGTGAAGTTTGGTAATTTGGTTGGGTATATTGATGACATCACCCCTCAAATATTAAAATGATAGTGAGTCCAATATGTTTATTTAAAAGTCCCTAATTTTCTTTCAGGCAGCTTCCCAACTTCCTTGGGAAACATTTTGATATCCTCCTCCCCCAACAAAATTGCTTCCCCATTTGTGTTAATATAGCGCTTCGTATAGACTTATTTTTTTTTCCCACCAGATGGTATCATAGTTAATGGACTGAGAGTTTTGTGTTGGGCATTTCTGAATGTAGAGTGTTTCATGCAGGGTCTGGCACAATGTTTATGTTGTTTTGAAAATATGGGAAGGAGCATTTGAAATGAATAACTCATGTTTTGTCAAAGTGAGTTGTCAAATGTTAAGTTTTAAACAATGTAGAATATGCTAATTTCCTCACTTTTATTTCATAATCTCAATAGGACTATACAAGCTCCAGCCCAAGTTCCTGTGGTTGTATCTCCTGGGAATCAGCATTTGCACACAGTAACACTTCAGACAGTGCCAATCACAACAGTTATAGCCAGCACAGATCCATCATCAGGTGCTGGATCTCAGAAATTTATCTTACAAGCCATTCCATCGTCACAGCCCATGACAGTACTGAAAGAAAATGTTGTGCTCCAGTCGCAGAAGCCGGGCTCTCCTCCTTCCATTGTCCTGAGTCCTGCCCACGTACAGCAGGTTCTTACTAGCAATGTTCAGTCCATTTGCAATGGAACCGTCAGCGTGGCTTCATCTCCGTCCTTCAGTGCTACCACACCTGTGGTGACCTTTTCTCCTCGCAATTCACAACTGGTTACTCACCCACCTGGCACTGTAATCACTTCAGTTATCAAAGCTCAAGAAACAAAAACTCATATACAGGAAGTAGAGAAAAAGGAGGTTGAAGATAATTTGAAAGAAGGCACTGGGGAAACTGAGCAGCAGTCACAGCCTTATGTGATGGTGGTATCCAATGGATTTACCTCTCAGGTAGCTATAAAAAACGAACTGCTGGAACCCAACTCTTTCTAAGTAATATACCAAAGGAATTACAGATGGTGGTTTTTTAATTGAACATTTTCAGTTGTATGCAAACTATTGATTGATTCTAAGGTAAATTCTCCAAATGTTCCTAATTTTATAGTTACTTGTTAAAAATAATAACTTAGAGTTAATTTTGACTTTGTTAGATGAGGGGAGGAAAACCCAAGTGTTTCTTTTTGTTCTTCAAATGTTTCAGAATTCAATTGTGAAGGAACAGGCGTTTTATACTATGAAGACATTCTTGTGAGGTTTTTTTCAGTGGTTATATCATATGCATTTTTAAAGTTTCTTTTTAAATTTTACATCGTATTAGCTTTTCTGATTCTTCTGTAAATACAGTACTTAAATATGACATCAGGAAATTTATATAGGAGCTATTTTCATTCCACTTGTATAGGTTAAGTCTTGACTCTTTCAAATGCAAGACACCTATTTTATGCCTTGTTAAAATTATGATTTCACTTAGATCGACTTTAGTTTGTTGCACTGTATATTGAACTATGATTATGTAAAATATAACATTAAAAATCGAAATGTGCCCATGATATGGCTGAACCTGTTTCAGAAGCAGGACAATATAAAAGCATCGGCCTAAAAGTGGCTCTCCTACTAACTAGTTGTGTAACCTTGGGCAAGCCACTTGATCTTTCTGGGCATCATAAGAGGAGGGATGTATTGGATTAGATTAGATGATCTCCAATTTCCTATCTAGTTCTAAATTTTACGATTCTAAGCCCTATGTTTTAAGCTTATCTCCTACTGTAAATATAGCTAAAATATTGCAGAAAAATTAATGACCCTACAAAATTCATTTTTCTGTTACCTGTTAAGATTTGCTCTGAACCTGAATTCCTCCTAAATACTTTGTTCATTAACTCTTTAGGCCACTGTGCACTGTGGTCCACTAGTAAAAAACATGTTGCTGAGTGCTAAATGATATACTGCTATTCTGAAAGAGTCAGGGTTCTTTAAGGCCCCAGAAAGCAACCAAGGCTTGGGCTAAGCTGGCTGAGTAGTCAGTTGCTATAAAAGCATAATTGCTTTATATTTTGGATATTTTTTTTATTGAGAGTGGGGGGAGGGGGAATTGCATACAAAGATATACATTATATATCCCAGTTTCTGAAATGAAATAGTTTTTAGATTACTTTTTCAACTGTAAATAATGTACATTTAATTTCACAAGAAAAATTGTTTTCTGCAAGTTTTCTAGTATAGCAAAAAGAAATTTTTGTAGATGAAAGAATCATGTTTAGAGGTCTAATGTTATATGTTTTCATGTTACAGAGTGAATTTGTATTTAAACAAAAATTTAAATTTTGGAATCCTCTAAACGTTTTTGTATCTTTAATTGGTTTATTATTAAATAAATCATGTAAAAATTCTGTGTTTTTGTTTTCAAGAAAATGTTCCTTAAGAACAAGTATACAGACAATGTTGCTAGTATTACAGTGTTATTAAACGTTTATATAACAGCCTCCATTAGTCAGATTAGAATTGCAGAATGTTATCCTCTCATTTTTCCTTTCTACCATGCCAAATGGCAGTTTCCGGACACGACACAATGGATTACAAAGCTCCAAAAATTAGAAAATAAAATGTTCCCAGCAATAATATTAAACACACTCTAAAAAACTAGTTTTCTAATTAGAAATTAGATCAGTTAATTGTTAAACTTGGAAAACACAGAAACAGAAGAATGTAACAAAATTAAAATCTCAATCCAATATGCCTATACCCAGTAGTAACTTCCACTTATTCATTTCCTCATGTCAGCTAATATTCTTCCCAAATATGAATTTTTTTTTTTTTTTTTTTTTTTTGCGATCCGCGGGCCTCTCACTGTTGTGGCCTCTCCCCGTTGCGGAGCACAGGCTCCGGACGCGCAGGCTCAGCGGCCATGGCTCATGGGCCCAGCCGCTCCGCAGCATGTGGGATCTTCCCGGACCGGGGCACGAACCCTTGTCCCCTGTATTGGCAGGCGGACCCTCAATCACTGCGCCACCAGGGAAGCCCCCCAAATATGATTTTTAAAGGAGCATTCTTATCTCTGAAGATGGAGGGAAACAGAGAAGAATCTGAAGTAATAGACCTTGCGAGTTTTCTTCAGTTTACTACCCTTAGCTCATACCCTTCTGTTTCATTGTTTTTCTATGACTTTCCATTCTTCATCAAACCTAGTATAAAAATGTTCAGGCTTAACCATTTCTTTGAGTCTTCATTTCCTTATGGAGGCTCCCATGTCATGGAAAACTTAAATAAATTTGTATGCTTTTCTTCTTTAATGTCTTTGTCAGTTTGAGTTTTAGGCCCAGCCAGGGACCCTAAGAGGATCTAGGAAAAGTTTTCCTCCATTAGAACTCTAGCCATGCATCCCCTAATATAATCTCCCAATACTGAACTCCTGAACAGGGACATAACTCTTACTCAGTATGTGGCCTTTCTACATCAAATCATTGATTCAACATGTATTAAGGAAGTACCTGCAGTGTTACTGTCACTGTCCTTAACTTATAAACTTGCTGCTTTCCTCACTTTCCATTCATTCTTTTTCTTAAAAATTTCATTGAAGTATAGTTGATGTACAGTGTTAATTTCTTCTATACTGCAAAGTGACTCAGTTATAAATTTATATATTCCTTCTTTTTTTGGCCACTCGGCATGTGGGATCCCGACCAGGAGCCGGACCCGCGCCCCCTGCAGTGGAAGTGTGGAGTCTTAACCACTGGACCACCAAGGAAATCCCTATATCTTTTTCATACTCTTTTCCACTGTGGTGTGTCACAGAGTATTGAAAATAGTTCCCTGTGCTATCCAGTATGACCTTGTTGTTTAAACATGCCATATGTAATAGTTTGCCTCTGCTAATCCCAAACTCCCATTCCTTCCCTCCCCTACCCCCCCACACCGCTCCTTGGCAACCACAAGTCTGTTCTCTGTATCTGTGAGTCTGTTTTTATTTCGTAGATGTTGATTTATACCATATTTTAGATGCCACATATAAGTGATATCATATGGTATTTCTTTCTGATTTACTTCGCTTAGTATGATAATCTATAGGTCCATCCATGTTGCTGCAAATGACATTATCTCATTCTTTTTGATGGCTGAGTAATATTCCATTGTATATATGTACCACATCTTCTTTATCCATTCGTCTGTCAGTGGACATTAATCCATTCATTCTTTAACCCACTGTAGTAGTACATTTGCCCTATTACCCTGAAATTACTGTTGCAAAAGTCACTAAAAAGGAATCAATTTCCATATTGCCAAATTCCTCCCCTTCTCTTTCTTGGCCTCTCCAATATTTGATAACCTTTTATAACTCACTGTTCCTTTAACTCTCTATTGCCTTTACTTTTGTGCCCAACTCTTTCCTGTCCTCTTCCTGCCTTTATAATAATTTCTTAGTGTTCCTCTTGGGTTGCTCCAGAGACTTTTTCAAAGGTTGGAGTTCCCCCAGGTTTTATCTAAAGATCACTGTTCTCCTTCTCTGTTTTCTGCACCTTGTTCCCCTTCAGTGTGTTCTTCCCCAGTGCAACAGGGGTGCATTTAATTGTATCAAGCCATTCAGTGGTTTCTTACTATCCTCAGCTGGATTTGAGGCCCTGCATGGTTTCACCTCTCCTTGATCCCACCAGCCTTATCTTCAAATTTTACTCTCCATACTGTCAGATAGGATTTGGATGCTTTCAATTGCAAGGAACCAAAAAACCCTATTCAAAATTATTAATAGTACAAAATTAGAAGTCTAAAGTTCAGAGGTTTCCAGGTTTGTTAATTCAGGAGCACAGTGGTGATACTGAGCAACCAGATTTCTTCCATCTTTCTGCTTTTCTCAGTATTTTGGTTTAGTTTGCCGGATGGCTTCAGCTGTGGTGGCAAGATAGCTGCAGTAGTTCTTCTATGTTTCTGTTTATCAGTAAGGAGACCTTTCCCAGAGCACCCTGAGCAGCCATCTCTTCAGAGCTCATTGGCTAGGCTGGTCGTATATACCCCTTCCTAAACCAAGTGCTGGCCAAGGAAGCAGGATTACCATAGATGACTTAGTCATGTGTTGGGGAGATGGACAGTCAAACAAAATTGGACTCCATAGCAAGGAATAAGGGAGGAATGATATAGTCTACTGTCATCTATACACAGCCTTCTTCCCATACATATACTTCCAAAAATGCTCACACCTACAGGAAGCATGATTTCTCTCCTAAAGAGAGATCAGCCGAAGTGTCATCCAGCTACTTGATCCAGTTTCATGACTAGGGTCTTCAAGGTGATTTGCAGTCCTCTGTTTCAGATCAGCTGTGGCCCCTGCTTTCTTGTCCTCCACTGCCACACCAGCATGAGCACTGGGAATAAATCTCTTTCCAAGGCTTCTCAGCTTTAGAATACATTTCTTGATGGTGTGAGTTTGATGTCCTGTCTCAGGGTCACCATTTTCCCAGTCTGGAGTAGTTGTCTTCAGTGCCTTCCATCCTTTCTTTTCCATCTGGTGGGTGATACATACTAGAGTCTGTTTTGTAGCATTCCACTTCCAAATACCAAACTGTCTTATCAGTTTGGGTTCTTGGTCGTTAGCAACAGAGATGGATTCTGGTTTTCAGCACAAAAGAAATTTTATTAGAAGAATATCATGCAGTTTACAGAACAGACAAAAAGACTAGAGAATCGGGGTCAGTCTGAGTCACACAGTTAAACAAATCGCAAAACCATATTGCACAACTGGTCCACTTGTAGCCACTGTTGCCAAGCACCTAAACACCGAGCTTTGTACCACTGTCTCTACTGCTTCAGAAATTTGAGAGAATAGAATTTGCATCTAAAGAGAATAACCAAGGTCCTTCCTTGACTCTTTGCGTTAACTAGCTACCAATTTACGTGACTGGCTGCCCAAAAGAATGACCGATGTCCTCTATCAGGGCAAATCTAGATTTTTATGGGGTACACAGCTCGGCGGTTGGATGGGTGAGAGGAACTTACTTAGGAAAAACAGAAAAGTAGAATACCAACTCAGAGGGTTTGAAGGGGCTTATGCAAATGAACAGCCCTAAACGCTGTACTTGCCAACTCTTTGAGCTCCCTTTACTTTCCAGACCTCTGCACTTGCTGTCACTCTGCTTGGCACAGTTGCTCTCATTCTATTTCGCTAAATTCTATCTGTTCTTCAGGCCTCAGCTTAGACATTACTTCCTCTGAGAGCTTTCTCTGAGTTCTTAAAACTTTCCCTCTACTGTCATAGAGCCTTTTAGTTTCTCATTTGGGCACAGATGACACTATAATAATTGACTGCTGGTATGTGTGATTCCAACACTACATTATAAAGAGCCAAGACTGTAGTCATTTTAGTACCCTCAGTCCCTACTGTAATATCTCCACATAGTAGGTACAGTACTCCATAGATACTAAATATGTGACTAAGCTACATACATGTTCTCCTTACCTGTTTTTATGTTCATGTTCTCATGTTGGTAACCACCATCTGTGTGCCAATGACTATCAATTCTTACCTACAGCTCCGAGCTTGTTTTACAAATAGCTTTATAGAGCTATAATTGACGTACAATAAATGGCACATATTTAAATAGAGTATAAACTCATGAAATCATCGCCATAATCAAGTAGTGAACTCATGTTTGGTGAACGTTAGCCTAAAAGTTTCCTTGTGCCCCTTTGTAACCACTCCCTTCCTGCTGATCTGCTGTCTACATAGATTATATTAGTTTGCATTTTCTAGTATTTTAAATAAATGGAGTCATATAACATGTGCTATTTTGGGGGGGGGTCTGGCTGCTTGCACATAGTGTTAACTTTTTTGAGATTCATCCATGTTGTAGTCTGTATCAGCATATTTTTCCTGTTACTGCTGAAAAAATTCCCTTGTTTTCTTATAGTATTCTATTACATGGACATACTACAGTTTATCCATTCACCTGTTAATGGACATTTGGGTTGTTTCTAGTCTTCAGCTGTTATCATTAAAGCTGTTAGGAATATTCCTGTACAAATCTCTATATTGGACATCTATTTTCATATCTGTTGAACAAGTACCTAAGAGTGGTCTGGCTAGGTCATACGATGGTTCTACCCTCTTACATTCCCACCAGCAGTGTATGAGGCTTTCAGTTGCTCTACATCCTCTTCAACATGGTCTTTTATATTCAATATTTTTGCCATTTTAATGGGTGTGTAGTAGTATCGCATTGTGGTTTTAATTTACATTTCCCTAATAACTAATGATTTTGAGCAATTTTCATGAGCTCACTTGACATCCATGTATCTTCTTTGATGAAATGATTGTTCAGTTTTTTTTTTTTTTGCCCATTTAAAAATTCCCTTGTTTTCTTATTACTGAGTTTTGAGAACTATATATTCTGAATGCTAGCTCTTCATCAGATATATGATTCACAAATACCTTCAAAGTGCAGAAACTTCTAAATTTTCATAAAGTTTATCAACTTTTTATGGATGATGCTTTTGGTGTCATATCTAAGAAAGCTTTGTCTAACCCAAGGACACAACGATCTTTTTTTCTGTAAGTTTTACAGTTTTACCATTTAGGTCCATGATCCATTTTGAGTTAGTTTTTGTAGATGGTGCAAGGTATATATTGAAGTTCACTTTTTTGCTTTTGTATATCCAATTTGTTGAAAAGATTATCCTTTTCAATTGAAAAGTCTGAAAAGACTATCTTTTTCAACTGTCCTTTCTGCCCTGAAATTACCTTTGGACCTTTGCTTAAAATCAGTTGTTCATACACATATGAATCTATGGACTCTCTTTTCTGTGCTATTGATTTGTCTATCTTTCTACCAATACACAAGATTGATGTGTTGAAATCAAGTAGTGTTAGTTCTCCAACTCTGTTATTTTTCAAAGTTGATTTGGCTATTCTGAGTCTTTTGCATTTCTATTTAAATTTCAGAATCAGTTTGTCAGCTTATAAAATGGAAAAAGCCTTTGGGATTTTGATTGGCATTGGGTTGAATCAATAGATCAGTTTGGGAAGAACTGACATCTTAAGTCTGAATCATGAGCATAGAATATCTCTCCATTTGTTTAAGTGTCTTTAATTTCTCTCAGCAATATTTTGTAATTCTCAATGTATATGTTTTGCACATCTTTTGTCAGATTTAATTTTCAGTATTTAATATTTAATGCTATTGTAAATATCATTTTAAAAATTTCAGATTCTGATTCTTCATTGCTGACTTTGTTTTAATCTTTCCCCCTATTTTATTGAAGCATAAAGTGCACAAATCTTTTTTTTTTTTTTTTTTTTACATTTAACCTAATTTTATTCATGCTTGCCTTGGGATGGGGAATAGATCATTCAGTAAAAACATACAGTAAAAACAAAATATGTCTTATGTACAACTTTTTTAAAAAATACATCATGGTGATCATTCCATATTAGTATTTAATGCATGCCTACTTTTCTTCATAAATTTATTTATTTATTTTTACATCTTTATTGGAGTATAATTGCTTCACAATGGTGTGTTACTTTCTGCTTTATAACAAAGTGAATCAGTTATACATATACATATGTTCCCATATCCCCTCCCTCTTGCGTCTCCCTCACACCCTCCCTATCCCACCCCTCCAGGCGGTCACAAAGCACCGAGCTGATCTCCCTGTGCTATGCAGCTGCTTCCCACTAGCTATCTACCTTACGTTTGGTAGTGTATATATGTCCATGCCTCTCTTTCGCTTTGTCACAGCTTACCCTTCCCCCTCCCCATATCCTCAAGTCCATTCTCTAGTAGGTCTGTGTCTTTATTCCTGTCTTACCCCTAGGTTCTTCATGACATTTTTTTTCTTCTTAAATTCCATATATATGTGTTAGCATACGGTATTTGTCTTTCTCTTTCCGACTTACTTCACTCTGTATGACAGACTCTAGGTCTATCCACCTCATTACAAATAGCTCAGTTTCGTTTCTTTTTATGGCTGAGTAATATTCCATTGTATATATGTGCCACATCTTCTTTATCCATTCATCCGATGATGGACACTTAGGTTGTTTCCATCTCTGGGCTATTGTAAATAGGGCTGCAATGAACATTTTGGTACATGACTCTTTTTGAATTATGGTTTTCTCAGGGTATATGCCCAGTAGTGGGATTGCTGGGTCATATGGTAGTTCTATTTTTAGTTTTTTAAGGAACCTCCATACTGTTCTCCATAGTGGCTGTACCAATTCACATTCCCACCAGCAGTGCAAGAGTGTTCCCTTTTCTACACACCCTCTCCAGCATTTATTGTTTCTAGATTTTTTGAAGATGGCCATTCTGACTGGTGTGAGATGATATCTCATTGTAGTTTTGATTTGCATTTCTCTAATGATTAATGATGTTGAGCATTCTTTCATGTGTTTGTTGGCAGTCTGTATATCTTCTGTGGAGAAATGTCTGTTTAGGTCTTATGCCCATTTTTGGATTGGGTTGTTTTGTTATTGAGCTGCATGAGCTGCTTATAAATTTGAGATTAATCCTTTGTCAGTTGCTTCATTTGCAAATATTTTCTCCCATTCTGAGGGTTGCCTTTTGGTCTTGTTTATGGTTTCCTTTGCCGTGCAAAAGCTTTTAAGTTTCATTAGGTCCCATGTGTTTATTTTTGTGTTTATTTCCATTTCTCTAGGAGGTGGGTCAAAAAGGATCTTGCTGTGATTTATGTCATAGAGTGTTCTGCCTATGTTTTCCTCTAAGAGTTTGATAGTACCTGGACTTACATTTAGGTCTTTAATCCATTTTGAGTTTATTTTTGTGTATGGTGTTAGGGAGTGATCTAATCTCATACTTTTACATGTCCCTGTCCAGTTTTCCCAGCACCACTTATTGAAGAGGCTGTCCTTTCTCCACTGTACATTCCTGCCTCCTTTATCAAAGATAAGGTGACCATATGTGCATGGGTTTATCTCTGGGCTTTCTATCCTGTTCCATTGATCCATCTTTCTGTTTTTCAGTGCACAAATCTTAGTGTATAAATTGAAAAAATTTGACATGTGACTACATTACTGTAATTGTCACCCTAGTCAAGATATATAACATTTCCCACATCAGGAAGTCTTCCTCATGGCCCTTCCCAGCCAGGAGATCACTCTGTGACGTCCCTCACAATGTTTTTTACTTTCATATAAATGGAATCAACCAGGATGTACTCTGTCTGGCTTCTTTAGCTCAACATTATGTATGTGAGGTTCACCCATATTGTTGTGTGTACTGGTAGTTCATTCTTAGTCTTTGCTCTCTAGTATTTTTCTTCTGTGAAAGGACATTTAGGTTATTTCCAGTTTTTGCTACTGTGAATAATGGCTGCAATTAATATTCTTGTACACAAACATAAGTATTATTTTCTCTTGGGCATATGCCTAGTGGTAGAATTACTGGGCAACAGGGTACATGTATGACTAGTTTTAGTAGATAGTGTCAAAGTTTTCTAAAGTAGCTATACCATACTCTCCCTAGCAATACGTGAAAGTTTCAGGTGCTCCATATCCTTGCCAATGCTTGGCACTGGAATTCCTTTTAATTTTAGCCATTTTGGTGGGAGTGTTTAGTACCAAATTATGATTTTACTGTCCCTGATATAGCTATTGATGTACAACTTCTTTTCATATGCGTATTGGCCATTTAGAGAACATCTGAAAATCAACCAAAGTAATTAACATTAACTTATTAAAGAAAAAATACACATGGACATTTCAATAAAGGCAGAAAAAGCATTTCATATTGAATGCTTTCTCCCTAATGTTACAATCAAGATAGGAAGTCCATCATCACTACTTTTACTCAACACTATAGGAGACATCCTAGCCAGTGACAACCACCAAGAAAAGTAAAAGGTATAATGATTGCACAGGAAGATGTTAAACCATCTGTCACAGATCACAAGACACTGTGATGACTGAAATTCTAAAAGAGTCTACAAAGTATTAGAAATAGTAAGGGAACTTAGCAAGATGGTTGAATATAAGGTCAATATGTAAAAACCAGCAGCATTTCTATACACTAGCAACAAATATTAAAAATTTAGAATGCCATTTAAAAAGCACAAAACCCCTCAGATACCCAAGAATAAATCTAATGAAAGATATGTAAGACTTCTACACTGTAACCTACAAAACACTGCTGAGAAAAATTAAAGACCACTTAAATAAATGGAGGGGTGTATTATATTCATGGATTGGAGGAATCAACATAAAAATGTCAGAAACAAAAGAAATGGAGGCAACCTAAATGTCCATCAACAGATGAATGGATAAAGACGTGGTATACAGATATACAATGGAATACTACTCAGCCATAAAAAAGAATGAAATAATGCCATTTGCAGCAACATGGATGGGTATAGAGACTACCATACTAAGTGAGGTAAGTCAGACAAAGGCAAATATCATATGATATCACTTAATATGTGGAATCTAAAATATGATACAGGGGCTTCCCTGGTGGCGCAGTGGTTGAGAGTCTGCCTGCCACTGCAGGGGATACGGGTTCGTGCCCCAGTCCAGGAAGATCCCACATGCTGCGGAGCGGCTCGGCCCGTGAGCCATGGCCGCTGAGCCTGCGCGTCCAGAGCCTTTGCTCCGCAACGGGAGAGGCCACAGCAGTGAGACGCCCGCTTAACGCAAAAATAAATAAATAAATAAATAAAAAAAATAAAATAAAATAAAATATGATACAAATGAACTTATTTACAAAACAGAAACTGATTCACAGACATAGAAAACAAACTTATGGTTACCAAAGGGGGAAGATGTGGGGAGGGAAAAATTAGGAGTTGGGGTTAGCAGATACAAGCTACTATATATAAAACAGATAAACTACTGCATAGCATAGGGAACTATATTCAATATCTTGTAATAAACTACAATGGAAATGAAAAAGAATATCCATCTATCTGTATCTGAATCAGTCTGTGTACACCAAAAAGTAATACAACGTTGTAAATTAACTATACTTCAATTAAAAAAAATTAGGGGCTTCCCTGGTGGCGCAGTGGTTGAGAGTCTGCCTGTCGATGCAGGGGACACGGGTTCGTGCCCCAGTCCGGGAAGATCCCACATGCCGCAGAGCGGCTAGGCCTGTGAGCCATGGCCGCTGAGCCTGCGCGTCCGGAGCCTGTGCTCTGCAATGGGAGAGGCCCGCGTACCACAAAAGAAAAAAAAAAAAAAAAATTAGGATCAGTTTTCCCCAAATAGATTGATCTATAGATTCAATGCAAGCCCAGTTAAAATCCTAGCAGGATTTTTTTGTCTTGGGGGGTTCTTTTTTTTTTTTTTAATTAACAGGTTCTTTCTAAAACTTATAAGTAAATGGAAATAAGTTCTATAAAGTGTATAAAATGTAAATACAAAGGCCTTTGACTAGCCAAGGCAATCTTTAAGAAAAAGTTATAGGGCTTCAAGACTTATAAAGCTACATTAAGATAGTGTGGGACAAGGTTAGACAGACCAACGTAATGAGAACCTGGAAACAGACCCTCATACATGTGGTCATCTACTTTACAACAAAGGTGCCATAATTATTTAGTGGGGGAAATGGCAAATGACAGCGTTTTCAGCAAGTAGGGCTGGGTCAATCGGCTATCCATAAGGGGGGAAAAGGAAACTTGATCCCAACTTCCTACCTTTCATAAAAATGAATAAACCTGTCTGTGAAAGGTAAAATAGTCAAGCAACTAGAAGAAAACACAGGTGACTATCCTCATGGCTTTGGAGCAGGCAAGCCCTTACATATGATACAAAAAGCACTGATCACAAAAGGCGAGATAAGCAACCCAGACAGTTTTACCTCAATTGTTTCTGTAATTCTTACGATCCCCTACAATCACTGCCCTATTTAAGAGTCACTTGGCCTGTAATACAGCAGTTGTCTCCCAACAACTGTTCTTTTCCCTTTAATCATTCTTCCATAGTACAGATAGAATAACAAACATAAAAATGTAAATTTAACTGTTACTGCCTTTTTTGAGTAAAAATCCTATAACGGGTTAGCATCTTTAAGATAATTACATCCAAACTTCTCAGCAGATTACAACTAGCCCTTTATGACCTGGCATTTACCTGCCTCTCCACCCAGGCAGTCTGCTTCTAGCTTGAATTTTAGCTCTACCAGTTTCAGAGTTCACATGATCACTTTCTGACATTCAGCCTATTCTGTCTGAATTGCCTTTTCCATTTCCTTCACTAATTCAAATTCATCTTTCCAGATTGAGGTTCCGGTACAACATATTTGAGGATTCCATCCGTATACCTTATATTCGGCTGCGTCCCTTGTTGCTATCACATCACAGACTATTGCCCTTCTTTGGTTTTAGCACTTAGAACAAAATTGGCTTAAGTTTCTGTAAGGCGTTAACATCATTGAATCCCAGGACTTAGTTTAGATTCTGGAAGTGGCAGACATTCGAGTTCAGTTACTTGTTTACCTCTACTGAGAGCCGCTCACTCCCACTCCTTCCTGCTCCCCACCCCGCCCCCATTCCCCTCCCGTGGAACTTGCTGGAAGTTTCTTCTATCTGAATTGCACGGGTCAAAGGGCGGTGAGGGAGGGCCTGACCAACGAGATGGAAAGTAAAGCAGCACTGAGACAAATTCAGGCCCCCATTCTCCCTTCAGTGCCTTCGGATGGAACACGTTTTTCTTCTGTCTGGGAAGCCAAGTAGGAAGAAAGCCTGGGCCTGTGTCGTTCTGGGGAAAGGAACAGTCCACCCGCACCGGAACCAAAAGGCTTCCTCCAGTCCAGCCTCTGCAAGGGCGGAGCGACTTCCGGCGAGTCCGAGTCCTTTAGGGTTCCCAGCGCCAAGATCCCGGCATCGCCGCGCCATCCGGAACTCGCTCCCGGAAAAGAACACGTAGCCGAGAACGTCACGGGCCACGAAAAGCTTGGCTGCCTCCGGGAGCCATGATGAGAGCTGCAGAGAAAAGGGAGCTCGATGTGCCTTGTGTTATTATTAACAGAAATACAAACGACCCCAAACGCCACACGTTCCTGAGCGATAACAGTACGACACAAACGTCCGTTCGACCTACCACCCACGGAGGCTCAGCGGCTGTGTGGGTGCCCGCTGGGACTGGGTTACGCCAAGGCCTGCGTAACCGTGGCTGCAGGGGGCGGGGCCTGAAGGCTGCTCACCGGCCGGGGGTGGGGGCGGGGCGGGCCAGGAGAGTCGGTCCTCCACGGTCCCAGCCCAACCCGCGCCCGCGCTTCACCTCCCCTCCCCTCGCGGCACGCTGCATGGCTGCTCATTGGCTACGTAGGACGGAAGCTCGGTTGGTGTTTCTCCAGAAGTTTCCCCCTTGGGCGGCGGCGGAGCTGGTAACGTCGGTAGCAGCAGCTCCAGCAGCGGTAACGGTGTCTATTAGAGATGGCGGCGGCGGCTGCGGGACCTGCAGCATCCCAGAGGTGCGTGCTTTTCCTTCTCTTTGCTATTATTTGTATCCCCCTCCGTCTTTCTGTAGTTAGAAAGCCCTGCTGAAGTCGTTGTTTTCCTGGCAGGTTTTTCCGGAGCTTCTCAGATGCTCTGATCGACGAGAACCCCCAGGCGGCGTTGGAGGTGAGAGAGCTGGTTCACTGTGCTCTGGGGAACGCAGCCCCGTCGGGTTCCGGCCCACCCCGCCTCTTCCCAGCACTGTCTTCCCGGGGTCGGGGCTGCTGCTTTTCCTGTGTCTCAGCCCCGATGTTGACAGACTCCGCCTCTCCCTTCTGTGTCCCGCAGCGGCCCGGTTACGCTTCCCATCCCTAGTCCGTTCCTGCCTCCTTGGAGCTGCTTAGTAAAACCTGCTTTCCTTTTTGGGGGTAGAGGTGACATTCGTAGTTGGTCTGAAAGGGTTTGTTTGTTTTTTAAATGGCATTTGTGACTGAGAGCAAAAAGTGAAATCTAAGGCTTGATGTTTATTCATTCTGTCTTTCGTTTGACAATCATCCTTGCCATTTCTGTGTACCAGGTTTGTGCTGAGTGCCTGTATGAACTCACACTATTGGAACAGAAACCTTTTCCCGTGTGTGCCCGAAAATTTCCAGATGTCCAGTCACTGTTCATTATCCACTCATTTGTTTATTCCTCAAAACAGTTTCTTGGGGGCAGCTGTGTGGAAGGCACTGTTTGCTCTGGATTAAAGTCTTATTTATGTATTTAACTGACTTGGAAGGCACTTTGTGTTTGTGTTAAGTGAAAAACTATAAAGCTGTGAAGGAAAGCAAAAGAGCAAGAGTTAAATAGTAATTTGAAGTAATAAAGAGAGCCCAAACTAAGAATACATGATGTAGTGGGTCACAAAATGTAGCCAGGGGTTTCTTGCTTTGAAGCATAAAAAAGAGGAAACTTTGTTTTGCTGTTATGATTTAACATATGTAAGGTTAGGAATTTGAGGCAAGAGAACCTTTTACCTAGCTATGACTTCTAAAAGGAATTTGTTCCATGGTTGTTAGTTGACATTTGAGAAGAGGCATGAGGGAGTGAGCTGGGAAGCTCCGGGGAAAGATTATTTCAGGCAGGAAGAGGAGTCCGTGTCAGGATGCTGAGGTAGGAATGAAGTCAGCTGTGCAAGAAGCAGCAAGAAGGCCCATCTGGTTAGAGTGGGATGAAAGTGGAGCAAGAAATGAGGTGGGGAGGAAGCCAGGGCGTGGGGCCTTTGGGGCCTTTTAGGTTGGATTATGCTTTTGGGGCCGGGATACCAACACCTTCAAACGAACTGGTTGATTACTCAGGAGTGCTGTGATGTTTCCTAGTGATGCTTTTGGGATCACTATTAGAGTAATGTTACCAGAGGCAGTGAGAGTTTTTCTCCACAATTCCTTATGTCAGCTAGATAGCTATTAATTTTCAGAATCTACCTTTGTTATGGTCCTCTTAGGGCCCATGCCTCCTTTGGAAATCTAGTTTATATAATAGCTGCTATTAAAGGATATTAATGTAATGAATTCTCTGTCACGTTACATCTCAGTTATTTTACTTTTAAAATTATTTATTGAAGTGGGATATCGAATACAAATCTTAAGTCTGTACTAATGAAGTTTTACATGTATGTATACCACCCAGATCAAGATATAGACTACTTCCATTCTCAAGGCTTTCTCATGTTTTTTCCCAGCCAATAATTCCTCTTACCCACCTGTTCCGTACTCTGTCACCATCAGTTAGTTTTTCTTGGACTTCATATAAAAAGTATCATACACTAGGTATTCAGTTGAGTGTAGATACTCTGTCTTGCTTTAAACATTATGGGTGGGAGATACATCCATAAGTTGTTTGCTTTTCACTGCTGTGTAGTATTCCACCGTATTAATATAGCACAATTTATTCTAACAGTGAACATTTGGGATATTTCCAGTTGTTAGCTAGTATGAATAAAACCACTGTGAATTTTCTTGTACATGCATTTTGGTGAACACATGCAGTCCTTTCTTTTGGGAGTGCATTTGTTTTTTTCTTTCTAGGAGTGAAATTGGATAGTGTAGGTGTGTGATTAGCTTTAGTACATTTGTCCATAAAGTGTGGCTCTTGGACCAGTAGCATCAGCATCACTTAGGAACTCAGAGAAATGCAAATTCTTGGACCCCACCCCAGATTTTCTTTTTCATTTTTTTTGGCTGCGCTCTAGGCATGTGGGATCTTAGTTCCCCAAACAAGGATCAAACCCGTGCCCCCTGCAGTGAAAGCACGGACTGCCAGGGAATTCTCCACTCCAGATTTTCTGAAAGTACTTATGACTCCTGTAGGCCAGTACTCCTTACCCTCTCATTTTACAGAAGAAAACAGACCCAAAGAAGTCCAAGTGATCTGTCATAGAGATGTATGCGGCCAATTAGAGGCAGAATAGGGGCCTCAGGACACGTTTCCTGATTCTTAGTCTAGTGCTGTAGAATAGCGGTCTTCAAAAGCATGATCCCCAGACCTTCTGCAGGAGCATCACCTGGGAGTTTGTTAGAAATGCAAATTCTCAGGACCTGCCACAGACCTGAATCAAAAACTGGGAGTGGGGAGAATGATCATGATAAGAACCAGCTTGTGTTAAGAGGAAATGTTCTTCTTAAAACTTAAGATGATCTTCTCACAGAGATAAACAGGCAAATGTTAATTACTAAGTAATTGGTAATAATGAGTAGGGCCGGAACCTTGATGAGAAGTGAGAGTCTGTTTCCCTCTAGATTTTCCCAAGGGTTGGTTTAACAGTAGCTATTTTAAAATTAAGGTCGCTTGATATTACATCAGTTAAAATGTCACATTTTTATATAAGACCATCCAATTAAGAATAAAGAGAAAGTGTATCAAACTGATTACATTTTTTATTCATTAAACAACCAATGTTAGTGGCAAATGCTGTAGTGGGAGCCAGCGAGCTAAAGATGAAACTACTGTAGTGAGGGAGTTTGTAGTCTAGTGGAGAGAGACAGGCACGTCAACAGATCATTAAAATATAAGTACTCCAGTGGAGTGGTGTATCAGGTACAGTAAAGAACATAGCAGAGTAGAGGCTAACTGGGGAAGTAAAAAAAACTTTGCAGAGGAAGTCTCAATTCAGTAGAGAGAGAAAACGTATACGTGGATTATGAGAATCTTTCGAGGCCCAGTGTGAGTAGTGCTTAAGAGCATGGGCTCTGGAATCAGGCTGCTTGGGTCAGTATCCTGGTTTCAAGAAAGTTCCTGCTATCACTTTTCTGGATCAGATTTCCTGTCTGTAAAATGGGATTAACTAGGACCACTTCAAAGGGTGATTATGAGGATAAGTAATGTAAAGTACAAGGGTGAGGCCCTCGAGGTAGACATCTTATAGATTCTTTGCTCTCTAGGTTCTAGCCACGCTGGCTTGCTTTCTGCTACTCAGATGTGTCGAGCTCAGTCCTGGTGCAGGGCCTTTGGACTCTGCAGTTCTTTTGCCTAGAATGTAGTCTGTATTGACTATCTCTTGTTTTGCTTGGAAATGCTCATCACTCTAGATTTCATCTGAAATGTCACCTTCTCAAGGAAGCTGTTTTCTCTGACTACCTTATCTGAATTGGGCCCCAATGTAAGCTTCAAGAGTGCAGGGGTTTTGTGTATCAGTTTAGCACTGTGTTCTCAGCGTAGTGTCTGGGATGTAGTAGGCACTCAGGTGTGTTAAATGACTCCTACCACAATTCTTGGAACAGCTGTGAAGTGCATGTACAAGGACGCTGAGGCTAAAGAGATTAACGTGCTCAAGGTTATCGAGTTTAGAAGTGACAGGTCTCAGGTTCAGGGCATCAAGGTCATGCTCTGGAGGAGTGGGTAGGATTGGGGTGTATGATATAATTGTTTGGGAGCTGATTTTGAAGTAGTTGACCACAGATAGCTTTGTTGAGGGCATAGCTGGTTAGCATAAAGTATACCAGTTCTACATGGTTATGTGATTTTTCTCCAGGAGTGCTTGCTAGTTTAGGAAGGGAGAAGGCTTGATACTCTTGTTTATCCATGACTGGGGTTTAGCTGTGACTAGAAGAAAATGGCAAGTGGGGTCAGGCTGAGCCATCCAGAGCTAAAGGCCTTTAAACGTTAGGTCAGTCTGAGCAGTCTGCTTTTGCTTTTAATCTTAACAAGTAACCTTTTTGGATAGTATTTTAAGAGAGCCTAAAGCTCTATAAAGATTTGGAAATTAATTTTCTAAGATCCACGTCTTAAACAATTTTAATGCCTTAAAAAGGAATTTTCCCCCTATCGTTCAGTGTTATCAGGGTACTTCCTTTACTATTATCTTGTTAAAGATTTCAGTGTAATTATATTTTACACTTCATAGGTTTCTTTACTTTTGCGAACTATATAACACGACCCATTTTCTGTGAGAAGTACTATATCTTTGGATACGTTTCGTATAAGTCTGTTTAAATAGCCCTTTGCTGCTGTGATTCAAATGTTGGCACTGAAGTCCTTGCCGTTTGAGATACCTCTCTTTAGTCCCTTTGTACTCTAGCAGCCAGCACCTGTTGTCACAGAAACAGTAGAACACTGAAAACATGCCACAAGTCAGATGTAGTTAAGACAACCACAAATAATTATTTTAACGTCACTTTTTCTGGTTTTATTATATTGTATATTCCTTATTCAAAATAAATTTATTGTTGTGTTTTATTCATGACTTACAAGTTGGTGTGTTATAATGTTCAGTTTGTGTTGAGTGGTTTTTTGGTAACTTTTTTTATTGATAGCCTAATAAGTCAGTTGCTTAGTTTATTTAACTGAATGACCATAACTGGTTCTCCTTAACCAACAATTGGTTTGTGTTTTTAAAGGTCATTTGCAAGTTGGTTCAAAATTCAGAAGTTTATACCTGACTCCTAAAGAAAAGGAATATTTTTTGGTAGTTCTTGTTATTAATATAACCAATCAATTATGTATATTGAGCACCTAGTCTTTTTTTATGAATATGTTGAAGTCCAAACTCTTAATTAATTTATTTATTTTTGCTGTGTTGCGTCTTCGTTTCTATGTGAGGGCTTTCTCTAGTTGTGGCAAGCGGGGGCCACTCTTCATCGTGGTGCGCGGGCCTCTCACTATCGTGGCCTCTCTTGTTGCGGAGCACAGGCTCCAGACGCGCAGGCTCAGTAGTTGTGGCTCATGGGCCTAGTTGCTCCGCGGCATGTGGGATCCTCCCAGACCAGGGCCCGAACCCGTGTCCCCTGCATTAGCAGGCAGATTCTCAACCATTGCGCTACCAGGGAAGCCCAGAAAGGAATATTTTATTCATCTTTGAAACTCCAGTGTCCGGCCTATGTTTGTTCCATAATATGTGTTTAAAAATACTTTTTGAAAAACAAACAGAAAAACCTGACTACTGAAAAAAATAATACTTTTTGAATTGATGATCCAGATATTATTATAATCTATAACAGCCTTTTTGACCTATAATATACATTTTCTTGGTCAGGAGAGGCTGGAAATGTGGTTTTATGATACATTTGAGTAGATATGTAAGAAGCCATCAGCTGTTTTCAAAATTGTTTGAAAGCTTAGTGGAAGATGGTGTTTTTAGCTTAAGAATTTCAAAGTATTAGAAAATCTTGTATTAATACAAATGTTAGATGGTGTGTGAAAGAAACTTGGAGTAAAATTTTACCATGAGGCAATGTTTAGTGGTTAAAATTTGATTTGGAGTCAGACAGACCCGGATTTGAATTCTGTCTCTGGCGCAGTCACTGACTAGGAAGTGAGGGAATGGATTTTCTGCGCACATATGGGGGAAGAGCATTCTAGTGAGAGGGAGCAGCAGGTGCAGGGTCCTGAGATGTTTGAAGAACAGCAAGGAGGCCATTGTGGCTGGAATGGTGGCGCAAGGAGAAGAGTTCTAAGAGGTGAGATGAGAGGGAGAGCAGAAGGTTATATCAAGGAGGGCCTTGCAGGTCATTGGAAAGACTTGGGCTTTTGCTGTGAGTCCGCTGGAAAGATGTTGGAAAGTTTTGAGCGGAGACATAGTAACAAGATCTGATTTTCATGACTGCTTGGATCAGGGTGATAGGGGTTAAGATGGTAGAAAGTGGTTTAGAGCTTAGGTATGTTGGGTTTTAGGTTTACGATTACCAAGTATAGTATACATTGCTTTGTGAGAATCACACTGCGAGGTTCAAGCAAAGCCACATATGTGGCTATTGAAGTAATTTTGCCTGTTAAGAAAACTACCAAGTCCCTAGGGTGTGTGGGCAATGGGTAGAGAATCAAAGCCTTCCTGTTTGCCTGCATTTGTCCTTGGCTTCACTAATTGTGCTCTCTCTTCTTGCATCAGTATTGTTCCAGCTACCACTTACGAACTGTGACTGCCCAGATGGGCAAAAGTTTTAATCCGCTCTGTTAATTCTTGATCAACTGATAGTAGCTATCTATGAGATGTCGTATCTGGGCTTTTGACAGAATGCCGTAATTTCGTAGGCCATTGATAAGAGGATAGGAGAGGGCCAGGTAAACTTGATTATGTATTTATTGGTTCCATTAACCTCCCTGAGCTCTAGGTTTAACTTCCATTTGTTTGTTTTGTTTTTTTAAATTTTTGTTTTTATTGGACAGCTTCACATTTTCTAGGCATCTCAAATTCTACATGATCTTTGAATCTTCTCCAAATTAGAAGGAGAAAATCAGTGATGGTCAATGTATATGAACTAAACTCTCCAGAATAAATGAGGTGATAATAATTACCATTTCCTGAGTTCTGCTGTAGGCCAGGAACTGCTAAGTGCTTTAGGTAGATGTTACATTCAGTTGTTGTCTTTTGAGGGGAGAAGGGAGGAGAAAGGGGGATATCGATCCTCTTGGAAAGAAAAGCTTCAAGCTTGTTTCCCTATTATCTTTCCTCCAAATACTTTATGATAATAGGTTATTTGATTAAAAATCATGTTTAATTAGAATTCGATGGCTTTTAAAAGACATTTACTGACACTCAACGTGTTTGTATTTGTAGGAGCTGACTGAGGCTCTGGAGCAGAAACCAGATGATGCACAGTATTACTGTCAAAGAGCTTATTGTCACATTCTTCTTGGGAATTACTGTGGTAACTTTTCTTACAAAGTATATTGTCTCTATAAGTTACTTACAAATTTTGCCTAAGATGCAATGAATCAAATAAAATAAAGGTTATCTTCCAGGATTTTTAACTTGGTCTTTCATACAAGGTGAAGTAGCCGAAATGTGACAAACATTATGTTGAGCATCACCCATTTAAATTTTATGGTTGTCCATTCTTCTTCAGTGGGTGTAGAATTTGTACAGATATCATTCATGGGTACTGGATATGCTAACAAAGAATAACATCAAATTTACTATTTTACAAAGTATTTAAATGAATTCCCTTGTTTTTTTTTTTTTTTTTTTTTTTTTTTTTTGGTACGCGGGCGTCTCACTGCTGTGGCCTCTCCCGCTGCGGAGCACAGGCTCCGGACGCGCAGGCTCAGCGGCCATGGCTCACGGGCCCAGCCGCTCCGCGGCATGTGGGATCTTCCCGGACCGGGGCACGAGCCCGTGTCCCCTGCATCGGCAGGCGGACTCTCAACCACTGCGCCACCGGGGAAGCCCTCCCTTGTTTTATTTTTTAAAAAAAGAATGTATTTCTATATTCTGTAATTTTAATTATCTGGATAGATAATCTGAGTAGGGAGAAATTAAATACCTTGAGTCAGATTACATAAATGATGTTAATGAGAAAATTAGATGAACTTTGTGATACAGAGCTTTATTCATTGCCTGAGGCGCTTTAAGAAGGAAGCTAAATTTTAGGTCATTAGGAAGGTATGAGGGTAATTTTATTTTGGATTAACTTTTCCTAATTTAAAATCATTTGTCCATTCCACCAGCTTGAAAACTTAAAAGTCAGAGGTTAATTCAAATTCTGTGTGTAGTATTTGTTAGGATCCATAAGTAACTGATGAAAAAAACCATTTTTTTTCATATGCAGATGCTGTTGCTGATGCAAAGAAATCTCTTGAACTTAATCCAAATAGTTCCATTGCTCTGCTGAGAAAGGGGTATGCAGTAACTACTCTTCTTGCTGGGTCTGGACTATAGTTTCTTGAATGAATTAATTGTAAGCTTTATATAAATAGTAAATTCTGTATTTATACATTTTATAGCTGAATAGGATTCAATTTTAGGTATATTTTATACTTTTATTGTAGTATAGTTAGTATATATATATATAGTTTAAAATAGCGATGGTTGAAGTAACTGCAAAGTCTAGATGAAACTCTTGGATTTCACATCCCTTTTTTGCTTCATCATTTGGAATTTACTGTATTTAACTGACTAGAGAACATTTATTCCTTACCCAAGCTGGACAGGCTACATTTAATGAGGACTCTGTTATCTATGTACTTTATATCCCAGTTTGTTTCTGTTGATAAGTGTGACTTTATTCTTTAAGAATCAGAAACGTCTTTAATTCCTTAATATAACTATATTTTGGAATAAGCAAGTATATGCAATTAAAATCAAGAAATTCCTTCTGAAGTGAGTTCCAAAATTGGATTTTAATGGGAATTATACTAGATATTATAGTAGAGTATTTTAGGAAATCTCTTGGCTGGCTTATTAACTAAACTTAAATTTTTTCTTTCAGTAGTAGGGCAAATAGTTTTTTTTTAATTATTTAGAAAGAAGGCTGTTTTTCATGATCTCATGTGTGTGTATTTATTTTTAATATGTTCATGCAGGATATGTGAATACCATGAAAAAAACTATGCTGCTGCTCTAGAAGCGTTTACAGAAGGACAGAAATTAGATAGTAAGTATTAGAATTATATGTAAGTACACTAATCCATTATATCTATGTGTCTTAAATATCATAGCTGAATTTTGTTAGTGTAATCTCAAGTTAATTATAGAAACCCAGGTTTTTTCTCTTCTTAATGACATTTCGTGTTGATTGCAGAATTTGAATTTACTTAAAAATTGATTAAATTGGCCTTTCTTTAGCACTTAAATCACAGATAAACTATCATCAGAAGCAGAAAACTATATAAACACTTAGTGTGCTCCCAGGTACTTAGTCTGGCTTTATTTTTTTTCTAATGGATAAGTGAAAGTTTAATTTGCTCTCACATTCAGAAGTCTATTTAAGTTATTATCCAGATTGCTGAGATAAGGAAATCTTACAATGAAAATTTTTATTGAGACATGAAGTGTTAAGTTTAGGGTAAAGTATGATAGGGTATTGAAGAAATATGGAGGTTTGAGAGTATTGTGAGTTTCTAATATCACCTTTTTGAGAGAAATAGATGAAAATTATCACAGCAGTATAGATATCTGTGCGTAATATATAGAAATTGTAAGAGCCAAGTATCAAAAACTCTGCGGAGTACAAAAAGGTTGTAAGTAATCTCATAGATAGTTACAGACTACCTAATCCTAATTGTGTACTATCATTTTATCTTCATCTTATGATAGAGTGTTATCACAATTCTCTAAAGCAGTAGCTCCTAACTGGGAATGGTTTTGCCCTATGGGGGACATGGAGCAGGCTTCCGTGGTTGTGGCTCATGGGCTCTAGAGCTCAGGCTCAGTAGTCGTGGCACACGGGCTTAGTTGCTCCATGGCATGTGGGATCTTCCCGGACCAGGGATCGAACCCGTGTCCCCTGCATTGGCAGGCAGATAAAATTGATTTTTTTAAAATCAGAATTCTTCAGGATGAACAAGTAAATATTAAATCTAACTAATACGTTTAATATTAGGATAGCTATAAACTCTGTTAGGACAGATATTTTTGTCTAATTCACTGTTGCATCCACAGTGCCTAGAATAGTGTTTGGAACATAGGTATTCAGTAATTATTTGTTGAATGAATATGTTAGGTTGTGCAGATGAGTGATGTTACAGTCAGTTTGTTCTTTCTAGGTGCAGGTGCTGATTTCATTGTCTGGATTAAAAGATGTCAAGAAGCTCAGAATGGTAAGTATTCAGGTTTCCCATGGTCTTTCCGTTTAAAAAGAAGTAAATGTTTGACTTTTTTTTGTTTTGAACTTTATAACTTATAACTTAAGTAGTGGGTGTTCTCTTAGGTTGGGCTTTCCCGAGGTATTTTGATTTTTTACCTCATTCGTTATGTTGAAAGGGAAATTTGGATGGATTTGTTTTGCAGTGATATTACTGGTAAGAAATTACTGGGGAGTCTCAAGTGACTCCAGGATGCAAAGTTAAACCACTTTCCCTTATTAGGTATGCATGGAGAATTGGTTTGCTTAATCAGTATGTTTGTGCCATGGAAATCATATATATATAATTTTGCCTATACATGTACTGTTACCTGAAAATGTTTCCTTTTTATGTTTTTAATAGGATCACAGCCCGAGGTGGTAAGTCCAAAGGTTTTATCCTTCGTGTTTATTTATCTATCTATTTATTTATCTATTTATTTATCTATTGATTGATTGATTGATTGATTGATTGCTGTGTTGGGTCTTCGTTTCTGTGCAAGGGCTTTCTCCAGTTGTGGCAAACTGGGGCCACTTCATCGCGGTGTGCAGGCCTCTCACTGTCGCGGCCTCTCCTGTTGCGGAGCACAGGCTCCAGATGCGCAGGCTCAGTAGTTGTGGCTCACGGGCCTAGCTGCTCTGCATCATGTGGGATCTTCCCGGACTGGGGCACGAACCCATGTCCCCTGCATTTTCAGGTGGATTCTTAACTGCTGCGCCACCAGGGAAGCCCCTATCCTTTGTGTTTTTACTTAATTATATTATTACTAAATATATTTGAGGCTGGACTCGGAATGAGCTTTCTGTCAGTTACATATCTCTCCAGGGCAGTTTTACTTATTTTCTTCCTCCAAACGCCGTCTCTTCCCTTCTTATTTAGGGACAACTTAGAGGCCACCATTGACCCAGGGCAAGTTCTTTAGATTTACAGTCTGAACTGGCACACGTAGTTTAGGAAAGTTTGGACTGGTTAAGAGTCACTTTGTTTCTCAGTGGTCAGTGTAGAATGTTTGTTGCAGAGAGGCCAGCCATAAATGGTGTAAGACAATATCAGGAAGGCACCATGGAAATAGTGCTTCATATGTTTTTTCCAGAGCAGTTTGATGCCATTGTTAAGCCTGAGGGTTATACTATAGTCTTAAAAATGTTTTTTTAAATGTTATTGTTATTTTCAGCTTAGAGAGTTACTGAATCTTGGAACTGGACATTTTATATGTAACGTTTTCCAAACATATCTTCAGAAATTTTTCTGTTTTTTATCCTTCTTTTATTTTAGAAGAAAAACGGTTTTTTGAAATTGAAACTCATAAAATTTTAAAAATGCTGAGTAACAGGGGGATCAGCTCGGTGCTTTGTGACCACCTAGAGGGGTGGGATAGGGAGGATTGGAGGGAGGGAGATGCAAGAGGGAAGAGATATGGGGACATGTATATGTATAACTGATTCACTTTGTTATAAAGCAGAAACTAACATACCATTGTAAAGCAATTATACTCCAATAAAGATGTTAAAAAAAATAAAATAAAACAACAACTGAGTATTCTAATTCCTGTGAAGATGAGTCTTATTTAACAATTATGGATACCATGCTCTGTAGGAAGTTTTCATGTAGTTATTCCATATCAAAGTAACTATAACACTGGGTAAATTAATAATACATGGATTTTTAATATGCAGTTACTAAACTAACTTGTAAAAATCTTTCTCTTTTAACTTGTCAAAATCAGTCTGCATCCCAGAGGACTTATCAGTCAAAAATCAAGTAAGTGTTTGTTTTTCATAATGCGTGATAAATAAGCCTAAAGGGAAAAAACCCTGTTGTTTAATAGTAAGCAAGTCCTTACCTGTGATTTAAGTATTTCTTAGTTTATAAAAGAAATCATATTAAAACCTTGAAAAACTAATTGTAAGACTGTTAACTGATTTGAATTACTGTTTATATTAAGGTTAAAATCAAATGAATTGCCAGTTAAAACTTACTTCACCTGATTCCACGTCACCTTTCCATGTATTAAAGAGAGCCTCTTCCATTTAAGTTATTGCTGTTACCTAGGTAAATAAGTTAGTAGACTTGATAGAATTGTAACTCTACCTTCCTTTTATATTTGGAGTAAATTTTTCTTTCTTTTTTTTTTTTTTTTTTTTTTTTTGGAGGTACGCGGGCCTCTCACTGCCGTGGCCTCTCCCGTTGCGGAGCACAGGCTCCGGACACGCAGGCTCAGCGGCCATGGCCCACGGGCCCAGCCGCTCCACAGCACGTGGGATCCTCCCAGACCAGGGCACGAACCCGCGTCCCCTGCATCGGCAGGCGGACTCTCAACCACTGCGCCTCCAGGGAAGCCCTGGAGTAAATTTTTCATAGAATAATTCTGCATGAGTTGAAAGTCACTTGCTGAGGGCAGCAGTTACAATCATGAATAAGTATTTAGCAAGGATTTGCGTTATTTTTAGTTGTTCATTAGCTGTGTGTACAACTTGTATTCTTAGTGTAACAGAAAGAAACACAAGGCATTAATCTCAAACTTTGCATCCTGACTGAATTTCAAAGGAAAACTGTGAGACTTTTAAAGATCCAGTGCTTTTGATGTAAAATGGCTTGAAAATGTTAAAACAAAACAATTTATTTATGTTCTTCTGGGGAGATACAGGATGACTCTCCAAGTACCTAGTAAACAAGGAACTTTAGTGACAGGAGCAGGGGTAGGGTACGTAAACTTAATAATTGGAGCGTTTGGAGTATAAAATAATCCCACATTGATGTGATAAATATACCATGTATCAGGGTACTGTGCTTAGTCCTGGGAATGTGATAGTGGCAGGATAGATAAATAGTTCTGCTCTCATGGAGTTTATAATCCAGTCTAATTTGAAAGTGATGATATATTTTTAGAGCTTTCAGTGGGAAAGATACACATAATTAGAATCTCTAGGCACACTAATCTTTCCACATACTTTGAGATTGAAGGAAGGTACTGTATTTAATATTGTTCCTGGCAGAATGAGTTAAATTATTTTAATTTTAGCTGATTTGCTTCTATTCCCTGTGCTCAGGGCTGTTTGCCCTCAGCTTCAGTAAAGAGATCCTGGAATGCGGGGTCAGGTTGACCTGGGTCCAGTGTAACGCCTGCTACTGATGTGCCAATTGCCTCACCCTTCTGAGCTTACCTTTTTTTTTTTCATTTGTAAAATAGGGATGGAAGTGTTTTACTTCTTAGTATTAGGTTGAAATGAGAGGATAAAACTGTTGATGGTGTATTAGAATTGTTACCTGTTAGAATAAATTTTATCTTTAAAACTAGCTGTGCATGTGGCCTCATGCTGTGTGGTGTGGCCAAAAAAAAAAAAAAACGATTAGTTTAAGCACAACAGTATTAGAGATATGTTAGAACCTAGAAAATTATGTAAGTATTTATTAAATCCACTGGAGGGGTTTTGGACATCATCGACCTTACTTTTCTCTTCTGTTAGTACAGGTCATATGAAATTAGTTACATAAAATTGTTTCTGTGAATCAACAGCTGCTTTGCTATTTTGTTCCTCAAGGTGGAGCTCTTGTTGTTCATCAGATTATATACAGTTTTTATCTTGACAAAACAAGAAACAACTTTCAGAAAATTTAAGTTCTGTTTTAAGTTTCCTTTATCTTTTTTATAGGTATGACTGGTATCAAACAGAATCTCAAGTGATCATTACACTTATGATCAAGAATGTTCAGAAGAATGATGTAAATGTGGAATTTTCAGAAAAAGAGGTTATAGTTTTTGAATTATTTTTGGTTGAGGTTAAATACTTTTATTTGTAAATATAAATATATATTGCAGAATAATCTATAGCAGTCTATTAGATATATATCATTTCTTCCTGAGATAATTTGGAAAATGCTGATGAAAATCTGAAGCATTGCTTTTCCATTTGAATCACTTTAAGTTTTGAGACAAGAGTATGTATACTGTAGGTTATAGCTAGGTGTGCATTGTTTTCTCTTTCTTTAGATTTGGAATTCAAAGCAGAATTTGGTTGACAAATATAAAAGACATTAGTAAGATACGTGCTTTGGTTACACATTTGTGTGGTGTACTTCATGAAAAAGATGCACTTAATTGTTGGGACTTATATATCTTAGAATTTAGTAATCATATTAAGTGAGTATGACTTTCAATAACTTGGTTTCTTAGCATTTAGTAGAAAACCTTGTGATAGATATTTGAGAGTTCATGGTAGAACTAGATGTTTTGCACATGACTATTTCTTTGTTGTGTATTGTATTATTTTGTTCTTGTAGATTGAGTTTCCTTGAGATTTAAATGTTCAGTATGTGTTATGAAACATACTCTGTTCTGCTACTTAATTACGTATATGAGAATTCATGCGAAGGATACCAGATTTTTAAAAGATTATTTTGGGATTCTTAAGTCTGATATTCCATAGAAAGTTTTGAAAATAATCTGCAGCAGTACTGAAGTTCTGTAATTGTAGTCAGTTTAAGTACTTTACCCTTCTTTAAATACATTTATAAAATGTGCTACTAATTTTGTGATCATTAGTTGTCCGCATTGGTGAAACTTCCCTCTGGAGAGGATTATAATTTGAAGCTGAGACTTCTTCATCCTATAATACCAGAACAGAGCACATTTAAAGTACTTTCAACAAAGGTAAGATAATTGGAAAGGGTTGTTAGTCGTAGTCTGTGATTGTGAGCTTATAGATCCTTCCAGCCACATATCTTTAAATTAAATAAGAACAATAATTTTTGAATAGTTTTTCCACCTTCCCAAATTCTAGGAAAATGGATTGTAAAAATCTAACCTCAAAAATGTTTGTATGCTTATTAAGATAGGTGTAATACTTCTCAATAAAGAGGTTTTCATAAAAGATACAGTGATCAGCATTTTTTTAAGATTTGATATTGACAGTGTCTCATGTCTTGAACTTGTCAGTTTGGTCTGTTGTGATATACAAATACTTCCCTCACACTTTCTTATGCAGTTAAAAATACAGACTACTATAAAGATGAATCTGCTTTCTTGTTTTTTAGTTAAGCTGACTTTTAGGTTACTTTGTTATGAAGGATTAATGAATAATTTAAATTGCAGTTTGAGTAAACATAATTTTTAGATTCCTTTATATTTTCAAAATGAAGTAAAAATATGCAATAGAATTAAAATTCATGGAATATATCAGCTACCAGTCAAAAGATGTAGTACGAGTAGGTAGAAGTACAATTTAGCAGGAAAAATACTAAACTGAAAATCAAAAAATCTGACTGGTTCTTTGCTTGCCCTGTTAATTTAGAGTAGTCACACATAGGACAAGATTTTCAGCATCTATAAAAATGAGAGGGATATGGACTGTGAACTCTGAAATCCTTTCATCTGTAAGATTGTATGAAGGTATATGATGAGTTAATGAGAAAGAATGATATAAATTCCATGACTACACCTTTTTTATGCATATGTCCTGCAACACAGTGTGTTATTTAACTTTTGAGTTTAGCTGTGTGGATTTTCCTATCATAGAATAGAGTCAGGGTTGGCCTGTGTCATGAAGAATGGTAACTGGGCCTGCGTGAAGAAGGGGACACCTGAAGAGGGTTGGAGCAGGAAGTAAAGAAGTAAAGAAGCAGTAGTTTTTGCATCTAGTTAAAAATGATCTGCTCACTTATCTATTTGAAATGTACAAAGTACAGAGCTGTTTACTTAAGAGGCAGAGATAGGAAACAGTTGCTTGGACAATAGAAAGTGAGAAAAAGGGTGACGTACTGTGAAGATTTTCGTCTTACTGGCCCCATCCACATTGGGTAGAATTTAATAAGATAATATTGGGTACAATAAGCACAAAACTATAACTAGATTTGAGAGGGAGATAGGTCAGAAAATTAGGAGTTTGGCATTTTTATACATCTTTCTATTGAGAGGTTGTTAATGCATGTTTTTTTGAAGTAATTTAAATTGATTTGTGTGATAGATGGCAAATAATTTAAAAACCTGTGTTACTGAGCCACCTTGTATAATGGAATAGTGTGGTTGGTGAATACACAAGTATGTGTGGCTACAATCGAGGATTTAACTAAGCAGCGTCCTGTCTTCTCTTTATTCTCCTTTGAATCTTGTGAGTGCTTATTGATTCTAACCATTCCTCAGCCCCTCTTACTGTGTTCCCAGTTTGCCTTTTTTGCTCCTTGCTCCTTTCTTTAAATGCTACATAACTACTTTCCTTTCCTGTGTAGTAGTTTGTTTATACGTACACATTTATTTCCCTTACTCTTAGTAAGTCTTCTGAAGATAAGAAGGTGTCATATTTGTGTCTCTGTATGTGCTTCAGGTAGGGTTACCAGATACAGTATAGGATGCCCAGTTAACTTTCTATTTTTATTTTTCTGAATTTTATTTTATTTATTTATTATTTATACAGCAGGTTCTTACTATCTGTTTTATACACATCACTGTGTATATGTCAATCCCAATCTCCCAATTCATCCCACCACCACCACCACCCCGCCCCCGCTTTCCCCCTTTGGTGTCCATACGTTTGTTCTCTACATCTGTGTCTTAATTTCTGCCTTGCAAACTGGTGTTCATCTGTACCATTTTTCTAGATTCCACACATATGCGTTAATATACAATATTTGTTTTTCTCTTTCTGACTTACTTCACTCTGTATGACAGTCTCTAGGTCCATCCATGTCTTTACAAATGACCCAGTTTCTTTCCTTTTTATGGCTAGTATTCCATCGGATATATGTACCACATCTTCTTTATCCATTCATCTGTCAGTGGGCATTTAGGTTGCTTCCATGACCTGGCTGTTGTAAATAGTGCTGCAGTGAACATTGGGGTGCATTTGTCTTGTCATTTTCGACGTACCGCAGTTTGTTTATTTGTTTATTTTTGAATTTATCTTTTAACATCTTTATTGGGGTATAATTGCTTTACGATGTTGTGTTAGTTTCTGCCGTATAACAAAGTGAATCAGCTATAAGTATACATATATCCCCATATCCTTTCCCTCTTGCGTCTCCCTCCCACCCTCTCTATCCCACCTCTATAGGTGGTCACAAAGCACGGAGCTGATCTCCCTATGCTATGCGGCTGCTTCCCATTAACTATTTTACATTTGGTAGTGTATATATGTCAATGCCACTCTCTCACTTCATCCCAGCTTACCCTTACCCCTCCCCGTGTCCTCAAGTTCATTCTCTATGTCTGTGTCTTTATTTCTGTCCTGCCACTAGGTTCTTCAGAAACATTTTTTTTTTTTTAGATTTCATATGTATGTGTTAGCATACGGTATTGGTTTTTCTCTTTCTGACTTCACTGCATATGACAGACTCTAGGTCCATCCACCTCACTACAAATAACTCAATTTTGTTTCTTTTAATGGCTGAGTAATATTCCATTGTATATATGTGCCACATCTTTTTTATCCATTCATTTGTTGATGGACACTTAGGTTGCTTCCATGTTCTGGCTATTGTAAACAGTGCTGCAGTGAACATTGTGGTACATGTCTCCTTTTGAATTATGGTTTTCTCAGGGTATATGCCCAGTAGTGGGATTGCTGGGTCATATGGTAGTTCTGTTTTTAGTTTTTTAAGGAACCTCCATAGTGGCTGTATCAATTTACATTCCCACCAGCAGTGCAAGAGGGTTCCCTTTTCTCCACACCCTCTCCAGCATTTGTTGTTTGTAGATTTTCTGATGATGCCCATTCATTTTGACCAGTGTGAGGTGATACTTCACTGTAGTTTTGATTTGCATTTCTCTATTAATTAGTGATGTTGAGCATCTTTTCATGTGCCTCTTGGCCATCTGTATGTCTTCTTTGGAGAAATGTCTACTTAGGTCTTCTGCCCTTTTTTCTTAATATATAAATTTAATTTTATTTATTTATTTTTGGCTGCATTGGGTCTTTGTTGCTGCGTGCAGGCTTTTTCTGGTTGTGGTGAGCGGGGGCTACTCTTCGTTGCGGTGCGTGCGCTTCTCGTTGTGGTGGCTTCTCTTGTTGTGGAGCACGGGCTCTAGGCGCGCAGGCTTCGGTAGTTGTGTGGCACGTAGGCTTAGTTGCTCTGTGGCATGTGGGATCTTCCCGGACCAGGGCTCGAACCCATGTTCCCTGCATTGGCAGGCGGATTCTTAATCACTGCACCAGCAGGGAAGCCCTTCTGCCCGTTTTTTGAGTGGGTTTGTTTTTTTAATATTGAGCTGCATGAGCTGTTTATATATTGTAGAGATTAATCCTTTGTCCGTTGATTTGTTTGCAAATATTTTCTCCCATTCTGAGGGTTGTCTTTTCGTCTTATTTATGGTTTCCTTTGCTGTGCAAAAGCTTTGAAGTTTCGTTAGGTCCCATTTGTTTATTTTTGTTTTTATTTCCATTACTCTAAGATGTGGGTCAAAAAAGATCTTGCTGTGATTTATGTGAAAGAGTATTTTTCCTATGTTTTCCTCTAAGAGTTTTATAGTGTCTGGTCTTATATTTAGGTCTTTAATCCATTTTGAGTTAATTTTTGTGTATGGTGTTAGGTAATGTTCTAATTTCATTTTTTTACATGTAGCTGTCCAGTTTTCCTAGCACCACTTATTGAAGAGACTGTCTTTTCTCCATTGTATATCCTTGCCTCCTTTGTTGTAGATTAGTTGACCATAGGTGTGTGGGTTTATCTCTGGGCTTTCTATCCTCTTCCATTGATCTATATTTCTGTTTTTGTGCCAGTACCATATTGTCTTGATTACTGTAGCTTTGTAGTATAGTCTGAAGTCAGGAAGCCTGATTACTCCAGCTCTGTTTTTCTCCATCAAGATTGCTTTGGCTATTTGGGGTCTTTTGTGTCTCCATACAGATTTTAAGATTTTTCTGCTCTAGTTCTGTAAAAAATGCCATTGGTAATTTGATAGAGATTGCATTGAATCTGTCGATTGCTTTGGGTAGTATAGTCATTTTCACAATATTGATTCTTCCAATCCAAGAACATGGTATATCTCTCCATCTGTTTTTGTCATCTTTGATTTTTTTCATCAGTGTCTTATAGTTTTCTGAGTATGGTCTTTTACCTCCTTAGGTAGGTTTATTCCTAGGTATTTTATTCTATTTTGTTGCAATGGTGAATGGGATTGTGTCCTTAATTTCTTTCTGATCTTTCGTTGTTAGTGTATAGGAATGCAAGAGATTTCTGTGCATTAATTTTGTATCCTGCAACTTTACCAAATTCATTGATTAGCTCTAGTGGTTTTCTGGTGGCATCTTTAGGATTCTCTATGTATAGTATCGTGTAATTTGCAAACAATGACAGTTTTACTTTTTCTTTTCCAATTTGTATTCCTTTTATTTCTTTTTCTTCTCTGATTGCCGTGGCTAGGACTTCCAAAACTGTGTTGAATAATAGTGGCAAGAGAGAACATCCTTGTCTTGTTCCTGATCTTAGATCCTGATCTTAGAGGAAATGCTTTCAATTTTTCACCATTGAGAATGATGTTTGCTGTGTGTTTGTCATATATGGCCTTTATTATGTTGAGGTAGGTTCCCTCTCTGCCCACTTTCTGGAGAGTTTTTATCATAAATGGGTGTTGAATTTTGTCAGAAGCTTTTTCTGCATCTATTGAGATGATCATGTGGTTTTCATTCTTCAGTTTGTTAATATGGTGTATTAATTTGCCTCTACTGAAGAATCCTTGCATCCATGGGATAAGTCCCACTTGATCATGGTGTATGATCCTTTTAATGTGTTGTTAGATTCTGTTTGCTAGTATTTTGTTGAGGATTTTTGCATCTATATTTATCACTGATACTGGTCTGAAATTTTCTTTTTTTGTAGTATCTGTCTGGTTTTGGTATCAGGGTGATGGTGGCCTCAAAGAATGAGTTTGGGAGTGTTCCTTCCTCTGCAACTTTTTGGAAGAGTGTGAGAAGGATGGGTGTTAGCTCTTCTCTAAATGTTTGGTAGAATTCACCTGTGAAGCCATCTGGTCCTGGACTTCTGTTTATGGGAAGATTTTTAATCACAGTTTCAATTTCATTACTTGTGATTGGTCTGTTCATATTTTGTATTTCTTCCTGGTTCAGTCTTGGAAAGTTATACCTTTCTAAGAATTTGTCCATTTCTTCCAAGTTGTCCATTTTATTGGCCTAGAGTTGCTTGTAGTAATCTCTTATGATGCTTTGTATTTCTGTGGTGTCCATTGTAACTTCTTTTATATTTATGATTCTTATTGATTTGAGTCCTCTCCCTCTTTTTCTTGATGAGTCTGGCTAAAGGTTTCTCAATTTCATTTATGTCCTCAAAGAAACAGCTTTTAGTTTTATTGATCTTTGCTGTTGTTTTCTTTGTTTCTATTTCATTTATTTCTACTCTGATCTTTATGATTTTTTGCTTCTACTAACTTTGGGTTTTGTTTGTTCTTCTTTCTCTAGTTCCTTTAGGTGTAAGTTTAGATTTTTTATTTGAGATTTTTCTTGTTTCTGGAGGTAGGATTGTACTGCTGTAAACTTCCCTCTTAGAATTGCTTTTGCCACATCCCATGTGTTTGTGTTTTTTACCTTTTTTTCTCTGTAATTGACTTCTAATCTCATAGCGTTGTGGTCAGAAAAGATGCTTGATATGATTTCAGTTTTCTTAAATTTACCAAGGCTTGATTTGTGACCCAGGATGTGGTCTATCCTGGAGAATGTTCCATGCACACTTGAGAAGAAAGTGTAATCTGTTCTCAGATAGAATGTCCTATAAACATCAATTAAATCTGTCTGGTCTCTTGTGTCACTTAAAGCTTGTGTTTCCTTATTAATTTTCTGTCTGGATTATCTGTCCATTGGTGTAAGTGAGGTGTTAAGGTCCCCCACTATTATTGTATTACTGTCAATTTTCTGTTTTATAGCTGTTAGCATTTGCCTTATGTATTGAGGTGCACCTTTGTTGGGTACATATATATTTATAATTGTTATATCTTCATTTTGCATTAATCCCTTAATCATTAGGTAGTGTCCTTTCTTGTCTCTTGTAACATTCTTTATTTTAAAGTCTATTTTATCTGATATGAGTATTGCTGCTCCAGCTTTCTTTTGATTTCCATTTGCATGGAATATCTTTTTCCATCCTCTCACTTTCAGTCTGTATGTGTCCCTAGGTCTGAAGTGGATCTCTTGTAGACAGCATATATGTGGGTCTTGTGTTTGTATCCTTTCAGCAAGCCTGTGTCTTTTGGTTGGAGCATTTAATCCATTCACGTTTAAGGTAATTATCAATATGTGTGTTCCTGTTACCATGTTTTTAATTGTTTTGAGTTTGTTTTTGTAGGTTCTTTTCTTCTCTTGTGTTTCCCACTTAGAGAAGTTCCTTTAGCATTTGTTGTAGAGCTGGTTTGGTGGTGCTGGATTCTCTTAGCTTCTCCTTGTCTGTAAAGCTTTTGATTTCTCTGTCAAATCTGAATGAGATCCTTTCTGGGTAGAGTAATCTTGATTGTAGGTTCTTCCCTTTCATCACTTTAAATATATCGTTCCACTTCCTTCTGGCTTGTAGATTTTCTGCTGAGAAATCAGTGTTAACATTATGGGAGCTCCCTTGTATGTTATTTGTTGTTTTTCCCTTGTTGCTTTTAATAATTTTTCTTTGTCTTTAATTGTTGTCATTTCGACTACTATATGTCTCAGCCTGTTTCTCCTTGGGTTTATCCTGCCTGGGACTCTCTGAGCTTCCTGGACTTGGGTGGCTATTTCCTTTCCTATGTTAGGGAAGTTTTCAACTATAATCTCTTCAAATATTTTCTTGGGTCCTTTCTCTCTCTCCTCCTTCTGAGACCTCTATAATGTCAATGTTGGTGCATTTAATGTTGTCCCAGAGGTCTCTTAATCTGTCTTCATTTCTTTTCATTCTTCTTTCTTTATTCTGTTCAGCAGCAGTGAATTCCACCTTTCTGTCTTCCAGGTCACTTATCCATTCTTCTGCCTCAGTTATTCTGCTATTGGTTCCTTCTAGTGTATTTTTCATTTCAATTATTGTATTGTTCATCTCTGTTTGTGTGTTCTTTAATACTTCTAGGTGTTTGTTCTTTAACTCTTCAGGGTCTTTGTTAAACATTTCTTGCATCTTCTCTATCTTTGCCTCCATTCTTTTTCCGAGGTCCTGTATCATCTTCACTCTCATTATTCTGAATTCTTTTTCTGGAAGGTTGCCTATCTCCACTTCATTTAGTTGTTTTTCTGGGGTTTTATTTTGTTCCTTCATCTGGTACATAGTCCTCTGCCTTTTTATTTTGTCTGTCTTTCTGTGATTATGGTTTTCATTCCACAGGCTGCAGGATTGTAGTTCTTTTTGCTTCTGCTGTCTTCCCTGTGGTGGATGAGGCTATCTAATAGGCTTGTGCAAGCTTCCTGATAGGAGGGACTGGTGGTGGGTAGAGCTGGGTGTTACTTTGGTGGGCAGAGCTCAGTAAAACTTTAAACCACTTGTCTGCTGATGGGTGGAGCTGGGTTCTCTCCCTGTTGGTTGTTTGGCCTGAGGCAACCCAGCACTGGAGCCTACCTGGCTCTTTGGTGGGGCTAATGGCAGACTCTGGGAGTGCTCACACCTAGGAGTACTTCCCAGAACTTCTGCTGCGAGTGTCCTTGTCCCGTGGTGAGCCACGTCTGCCCCCTGCCTCTGCCGGAGACCCTGCAATACTAGCAGGTAGGTCTGGTTCAGTTTCCTGTGGGGTCACTGCTCCTTCCCCCTGGGTCCTGGTGGGCACACTACTTTGTGTGTGCCCTCCAAGAGTGGAGTCTGTGTTTCCCCCAGTCCTGTCAAAGTCCTGCAATCAAATCCCGCTCACCTTCAAAGTCTGATTCTCTAGGAATTCCTCCCCCCGTTACTGGACCCCCAGGTTAGGAAGCCTGACGTGGGGCTCAGAACCTTCACTCCAGTGGGTGGACTTCCGTGGTATAAGTGTTCTTCAGTTTGTGAGTCACCCACCCAGTGGTTATGGGATTTGATTTTATTATGATTGTGCCCCTCCTACCATCTCATTGCATCTTCTCCTTTGTCTTTGGATGTGGGGTATCTTTTTTTGGTTAGTTCCAGTGTCTTCCTGTCGATGATTGTTCAGCAGTTGGTTGTGATTATGGTGCTCTTGCAAGAGGAATTCGCAAGACACAGTTCTTTTCTTTTTTCTTTTCCTTTGTGCTTCCTCTAGTTTCACTTGTTCACAGGGTGCTTCATGCAGAGGCCTCACACCCGGCACTTCACATCAGTGACTAGTGAGAAATGGCTGATCTGACACTGCAGCTTGGTGGGCTGGCAATCAGTGAATAATTTTTAAATATAAGTATGTTTCATTTGCTAAATTTGGCAACCTTAGCCCTATGCACTGTTTGTAGTGAGTGGGTGGTCAGTAATTGTTCAGAGAATGAATTTATATTGGATTCTGATGTTGGCCTTATGAAGTTGGCAGGGTGTAGTATTTTCCTTCTTAGTTTTACAGGTGAAAAGAAATTGAGGTTCATGGACTTAAAATGCCTTCCCCAAGTTCACAAGTTACTAAATTGTTCAGTGTGGCCCAGGAAAAATACTTATCCTTCTGTAAAGCAGTTGCTTCTTTTCATAGGTTTTTCTGTCTGGACTAAAGAATTTATATTTGTAGGATATATTCGGGAGGATGATTATTTTTATTGTCCTAACCCAAAGTAATACATATTTATTTGTTAAACTACCAGTTTTTAAGCTGTGTTTTATGGGAAACAAATGGAAAGAATTGTACTTAATTATATCTTAATGGAAATGATGAAATTTTTGAATCTTTTTATACAGCAGAGGGAGACAATGTTAAAATACTGAAAGTCTTTCTCTGGGTTACTGAGTCTTGTTTAGTGATGACACTAAAAGGGAAAAATAGTAATTTGCTTTTCATACGTTTGCAGGTGTCTTGAATCATTTATGTGGTTGGATAAAAGGGTGCATTTTGCTTGGGAAAATATTCCTGAAATTAGAGATTCTGTAAAATCTGTGGTTTAAAAGGGCTATTTCTTTGCCTTTTGAGAATCCTGTTTTCTTTCTCACCTTCAAATATGCATGTTGCATATTTATGTATAACCATTGGTTAAGTGTTATTAATTCAAATGAAATATAATTTGCAGTGAAAAGAGGAAGAGGTAGTATCCTTAAGATACTGAAATAGCATTTCTTAACTAAATTTTTTTAGGGGGGGGGCGGTGCCACACTGCTCAGCTTGCAGGATCTTAATTCCCTGACCAGGGATTGAACCTGGGCCCCAGCAGTGAAAGTGCTGAGTCCTAACCACTGGACTGCCGGGAATTCCCTTAATTAAATGTTTTACAGTGTAATATGTAATATGTTTTTCTTAGTCAGAATTCATATTTTTTTAGTACCTTTGATAGTTATTTCTACGTTCTACTGAATACCAGCTTACACATCTGCCTATTAATCCATTTTTTTATTAAGAAACTGTAATGGTTCTTTTATTTCATTTTGTTAATATCATGGCAATATTCTCATCACAATCACAGGATTATAACTTCAGTAACAGCTATGCTGTGAAATATTCATTTTAAAGATTAATATTCACTCCCTGTAAGAAAAAATTAGAATTCTCAGAATCCTTTGGAGTAAATTTGCCCTTGTGGAAATGTTCTTGTGTTCCTATTTTTAGTCAAAGTAATTTCTTTTGTATTATATCAATATAAAATATGAAGGCTTTTAACTGAAATTGTGGGAAATAAAAATGTGTGTCTTAGAGAAAAAGAGCCCCCTTCTGCCTTCTTAACCCACTAAAATTTGAGAAGTTTTAACATTCCTTTTCTTGATATTCATAGAAGAATCTTAATGATGATATAATGGGGTTGGAGGTGTCCCGGCAGGATACCACTGCTTTTTTAAACACACAGATGTGTGTGGGGTTTTGGATTATTGTTTTGTTATGCCTTTTTGATACGGTTGTGGTAATAGGGGTTTTTTTGTTGTTGTTGTTGTTTGTGTTTTTAAGTAACTTTAGTTGCTGATATCCACAAGTTGTAGAGCTGCCTTTTCTATTAATGTATATACATTTATTTTCAAAAGAAAAGGATTTTACTGTCCATACTGTCTGTATCTGTCTTGTTAAACTTATTCATTATGGGTATTTTTTTATGCCCTTAGATGTTTTACAGCAAAGTACTTCATGATAGGCATTTACTGTAGCTTTTTTAGCCATGCCATGTTGTTTGACCTTTGGAGAATTACAGTAGGTAACTGTTTTGATTGCTGTGTATTATCCCATGTAATCCTCACAGTTACTGCATGGTGTAGGTATTGTTATTACCTTTTTACAGGTATGGAAACTGAACTTAGAGATGTAAGATAATGTGCCTAGATTTTCAGCTAATTGTAACAATGATGAAGATATTCATAATAGCATTCAGTTGTTACTTGCCAGACACAATGCTATATTGTTTTCATATGTGGTTTTATTTAATCCTCAAAAGAATCCTAAGTGAGGTAGACCCTATTAATCCCATTTTACAAGCGAAACTGAGGCTCAGTGTGATTAGTCATACATCCAGCAAGTGGCACCTATTTGTGACTCTTTTGGAATTACACAACTGACTGTTTTTGACTTGTCCTCAACCTCTGCTTATTTCTGAGGAAATAAAATAAGCAAAACTTCTAGCAGAAAAAGACACTTCCAGCAGGTTACTCTATTCATTGGCTCTCTCATCTCTAAAATATAGGTGGTTTTCTCCTCTCACTTTCTGTTAAGTGAGATGATATATATGAAGCACTTAGTACATGGGGTATGTAATAAGTGCTCAGTAAATATTACTGCTATTATTTCATACTGATGATTTAGATTTTTATTCAGGTTGTAAAAGCAATAAATGCATATCATAGAAAATTTGGAAAAATATAAGTGAGCTGAGAATGTAATCACTCAGTCTCATTACTGATGACATTTTGGCATACTTCCTTCCAGATAATTAGATATTTCCCAAAACTTAGGTCTGTCACTACAGATGATGGATGCTGGAATTTTTTGTTTATGGGAATGTGTCTTCTGATTGATTTCTTCAAGAAGAATAGAGGTGGTGGTCTTATGCACCAGCACAGTGCCTGGCTCACAGTAGGTACTCAGTAAATACTTGAACTGAGCTTCTAGAACTTTGGAGAAGTTTATTCAGTTCCTCTTCATTCATTACCATCTTTTGCATTAAAAACAATTATAAAATGATTTGAGTGTAAAAATAAAGACAGTAGATGTGCAGTCTGGCCTCAGGGAAGACTGAGCTATTCTAATATTGGACAGAGGGTTTTGATACTGTAATTAAATGTGCAAAGAGCTGAGTGAGAGAATACTGGAAAAGCTGCATTCTAGAGATCAGGAAACACTTATTTATTGACTGCAGGCTTGAAACAGATGGTTCCCAAATGTTTGCCAGAAAAAAAAGTTTACCAGTAAACTGCACAGCCCTCTAGTCTCTGGGAAAGATTCCTTCACCATCAATTTGTAGTAGTAAGTGGGAGGTCACTTACCTCTTTTTAAGAAAGTGGTGTCTGGAAGAGCCATGATCCTTTAGCAGTATGGCTTTTCTTTAAACCTGAAGTTCCATTCATTGGAAAAAATTAAACTGTCTGCTGTGCAAAGGAGACCTTAGAAGTGGGTGGTAGTACACATAATATTGAAAACTGACAACCCAACAAAAGAGGGATTCTTATTAGTAGTTTGTGAATACTGCTTTGGGATATTATGGCACATTGAAAGCCTTCCCTGTGCATATGAGAGCAACATTCAAGCAAACTACCAAAGATTTTTTTTTTTAATTGGAGTACAGTTGCTTTACAAAGCTGTGTTCATTTCTACTGTACAGCAAAGTGAATCAGCTATACATATTCATATATCCCTTCATTTTTGGATTTCCTTCCCATTTAATTTAGGTCACCACAGAGCACTGAGTAGAGTTCTCTGTGCTATACAGTAGGTTCTCATTAGTTATAAACTACCAAAGTTTTAAGTTAACTTTTAAATTATTTTTGACTTAAATAAAAATAGAATGGCTGATTAATGGTCCCAGTAAAAATATCTGAAATTGTACTGGTGGTAATTTGAGAAGTATCTGTCAGAATCATTTTTAAAAGCATATATAAGCATTAAAAGTGAAGTAGGTGTAAAAAGGAATTCATAGAATATTAGTCTCACCCCTTTTACCTTTTAAAAAAGCTGTTTTAAATGGTTTATTATGTGTACCTCTTTTAATGAATGGATTCAGTATAATTTCAAGTTCAGGTCAGCATGTCTCTGTTGAAACAGGTTGTGACTTAGGGCTTTGGCTTTATAAAGCCTCTTTGTTCATAGTGCACAATTATTTAGGTTATAGAGGCTTTCAGAGATGTGAGTGCCCTTCATGTGAAACAAGGGACTTTTTATAGATGGTGCTTAGCTCCGGAACACGTGTGGATATAGGGTGCCCCGTGGCTGAGGTTAGTTAAGGATAGTTTGGATGTACACGCTGTTTGTGAGGTCTTCATTTCTGGATGAGTTGAAAATTAAAGGAGCAAGATGCAGTTTTAAATTTTAGTATAATATTAATTGTCCTTTTCAGTAACTATTTCTGTGTCATTGCCAGCTGTTGGATTTCTGACCCTTTTTGATAAATATCCCAGCAGTGACAGCTTAAAATAATCAGAGTACTTTCACTTAATACTGTGTATGAAAAAATATTGATAGTATTTTACTTTATAAAAGTTAATCATAGTTCATTTTAGGGAATTCTGGAGATCCTTTTAAATGTTTGATTTTATTTATGTAGAATTTAAACATGTAAATTACATTAAAAATGCTCATTGTTTTGCCCCTTTTCTAGTGAGATTTGTTCCCTGTTTTTCTCATGAAAACATTTTTTGTTACATTTCTATGTGTCTTAAGAAAATACCCTTCCATTCCATCACTTCATATCTGACTGAAAATATTGGCAGATTTCTTTTAGTGTTTTGTTAAAGTATTTTAAAACGCACATTTTAAGGATTCTCCCCCTAAATGCTGTTGGTAGAAAGATTACCAGTAATTGTTAATTTAAATGATTCATCTTCCCCAAAGGGGTCAAAGAACCAAAGTGTGACACAGTAGGCTTTTCTTTTTGTAAAGTCTGTCTTCTGGGTGTTTTTTCTACTTACAAAAGTGTAATTCTTTTCTTAGAAAAAGCGTTAGAATATAAAATTCTAAGTTGATTCTTAAACTATTTGCATAATAATTATAACTGTGTTTACCAGCACTATAAATGCTTATTTTTGCTAGGCTAAAAATGAGGGCGAGAGCATTATTTGAATAAGGAAAGCATAAGGTAAATGCTATGCGAGTGTATGTTAGGGTTAAGGGTAGTTTCTAAGGGAGCAGCCTTGATGAGAGAGTTAAAGATGCTTTTAGGATGCTTTTAACATTTCATTGTAGTAAATGGCCTTAGTTTAGCCTTCCAAAGCTCCTCATGGTCTGTCTTACACCTTTTTTCCTTCTGTATTTTTCACTGCTCTGACACACATCCTGCTGCCTGATGCAGTGTGTCCTTTCATGCCTCAGGGCTTCAGTTTTATGCAGTTCCCTTTGCCTCTGGAGACCTAACCTTTCCACCATTGCACATGCTCCTACCCCTCACAGCCCTGCAAGGTGCCCCGAAACCTGTCCTATTCACAGCCAGGTGTGATCTCTCCTGAGCTTTTAGAACATTTAGTTGCCTTTTGAGTAACTTTTTTTTCAAGTATTTCACATACTACTGAATGGTCAAGGATAATGCCTTTAGTATTTAAAAAAAATCCCTCACATTCCTGAAGACTATTTCTTGGTCACAGTAGGTGTTTGATGATTATTGAACGAATGATTGTAAAAATGTTAGCATAACTTGTGTTATCAAACCAGGTCCATTGACCCAGTGCACAGCAAGCCAAACACTGGGACACCGGGGTTTGCAAAAGGGAAAGGGTTTGTTCGTGAGGCAGCCGAATGAGGAGATGGGAGAACACATCTTGTATCTGCCTCACCAGAGGTGAGGGGCTTGGGATATTTATGGGATAAAGAAGCAAGTTGGTCTGAGGTGTGGGAAACGATGATGAAGTGAGGTCATCGGTGTTCTGTGTAGGCATATCTGAGTTACATGCTTCTTCATGGGATGCATGTTCAGAAAATGGCGTTAGCATGATTTGGGGGTGAAGATTTTTTGCCCTCTGATGTCAAAAGGTCATCCATGAGATTCTCGAGACGGCCCAGTTGAGTGGTCAGTGGTCTTGACTGGTTTGAACTGAGCAAGAGTAGCTCCATGTTCCTGGAAAACAGTTACCATTACTATAATGCCCTATATATCAGAGGTGTTTTATATAGGGGATGGTTAAAGGAGTCTTGTGATACGTTGTTCAAGCTACATGAAACTTGGAGGGTATGCAATTTGCAAGAACAATTAAAGTGAGCTTAATCAGTGAAGGCAGGTTACAGGATGTTATTTATCAAGCAAGTTATAGTTTAAGGGATCTAACTGATGACTGCCCTCAGTTTCACTTGTATCATTTTTATACAATGGAATGAATTTCTCTACTCTAAAACAGGTTAATGTACATGCAAATATAGTAATTCCTTTAGAACATGGTTTCTCAGTGGTGGGCACTGTTAACATTTGGGGCTGGATAATTCTTTGTCATGGGAGTTGCCCTGTATGTTGTAGGATGTTTAGCAGTACCCCATGTCACTCCTCACTCCCACCTCAGTTGTGATGACCCAGCAGTGTCTCCAGACATTGCCAGATTTCCCCGGGGGACAGAATTACCCCTGATTGACAACACTGCTTTAGAAGAAGAAAAGCATATGGATTTCAAGACTCTTAATTGTAGTTTATAGTGTGTATGTATATTGTTTTTGAAGGGTGGCTTTTAAGTAGAAACAAAATAAATGTTTCAAGTTTTTCGAATTTAACTTTGTATAGTTTAAGGAAACTGTTCGAAGACACTATTAATTCCTATAAAACATTGATAAGTTAAAGAAGTTGCATTTTTTTCACTGTTTGGTGTATTTTACATTGAATAATAGATTTTATTTGGTGTTTCCTCCAGATTGAAATTAAAATGAAAAAGCCAGAGGCTGTGAGATGGGAAAAGCTAGAGGGACAAGGAGATGTGCCTAACCCCAGACCGTTCGTAACAGGTTTGTTTTCTGGCCTTGATGAGCTTTAAATTCATATTGTGTTATATAGTTGAAATTAAATAGTAATGAGTATTCTTTCTGCTTTCATTATTTATGTTCCCAAGGTAAGATACATTGAATATAAGGAGGTTGCTCTGTAATGAAAACAGAGTATTTCTTATGATGGTTCTAACTTCTTAAACTCCATAAGAATACAGATAAATGGCAGCAAAAGCCCAGAGGGAATTGGGATTTATTGTTTATCATGTCAGTTTGTGACATCAGTTGGGGGTTGTTGCCTTTTGTGTGTTGGCCTTTCCTATTTTTTCTTTCTGTGTTTTACGTGAATTAGTAGTTTACTCTGCTGATGTATTTCCTCCTCTTCTCTTCTCCCCTCTTATTTATTCCTTTCTGTTTCTTCTAATTATGTCAACTCTAATTTCCTGGAATTTCAGGGCTTCACAGTGAAAAGTATCTAGCCCATTTCTCTCTCTCTCTCTGTCTATGTCTCTCTGTCTGTCTCTCTCTCTCTGTCTGTGTCTCATGTTTTGGCTGTGCTGGGTCTTCATTGTGGTGTGTGGGCTTCTCTAGTTATGTGGTTCAGTAGTTTTAGCACACAGACTTAGTTGTGCCATGTGGGATCTTGGTTCCCCGACCAGGGATCAAACAGGCCCCCAGCATTGGGAGCACCGAGTCTTAACCGCTGGACCACCAGAGAAGTTCCCCATTTCAGTATATTTCTCTTTTTTAAAAAATAAATTTATTTATTTATTTTTGGCTGTGTTGGGTCTTTGTTGCTACGCGCGGACTTTCTCCAGTTGTGGCGATCAGGGGCACTCTTCGTTGTGGTGCACGGGCTTCTTGTTGCGGGGGCTTCTCTTGTGGAGCACGGGCTTCAGTAGTTGTGGCTCATGGGCTCTAGAGCGCAGGCTCAGTAGTTGTGGCGCACGGGCTTAGTTGCTCCGCAGCACGTGGGATCGTCCCAGACTGGAGATCGAACCCGTGTCCCCTGCATTGGCAGGCAGATTCTTAACCATTGCACCACCAGGGAAGTCCCTCAGTATATTTCTAAGAGGTGGAGGCAAACAGCTAATGAAGGCCTAAGGCAGGCTTAGGGGTAGAGTAGAAAACTAAGGTTGATTGCTTAACCCTTCAAGGGACAGACTACTTTATGTTGTGGTCAATTCTGAGCATAGGCAATAGGCACATAGGTATTTTTCTAATGGAATGATTAATCTGTAGGACACACTTAGAACTACAGTCTAAGACTATTTTATAGCAATGGCCTCATTAATGAATGGAGAGAAATTTCCTTTGATTAGAGATAATGTTCTGATTTGATGACTGAAAAGAGGTAACTCTAAGTTTCAGCTACTTTTAGATTTTTCACTGGTTTCTTCTATAACAGAAAATACAATTTCCTTGTGGCACTTTGTAGAAAACACTTAAGTTAGCCAACAGATCATTTTTAAATTTTATTTTGAAATAATTTTAGATTCTAAGAGAAGTTGCAGAAATAATAGAGTTCCCATGTACCCTTCACCCAGTTTCCCTGCATGATAATATCGTAACTAACCTATAGCATGATTAACAAAGCCAGGGAATTGACACCAATAGATAATTTTTAAGAATTGAAATACTTCAAATTGGTATATAAGCTATTTATTAAGCTTCTGCTTCCCGCTTTATGTGAAAGGTATAGTAAAGGTGTCATGCGCTTTTCTTGGGGCTGACTCCCAGATACTTTTGGATTGAGGTTTATGTATAGCTTAAAGTATTTTTTAAAAGAAATATCAACACTTTAAGTATAGTGTATCACCTAAGTCTAACAGCAGCCCTGATAGTAGGTAGCCTAGTATTGTTCTTCCTATTTTACAGGCTCAGAAAGGTTAAGCAACTTGCCTAAGATTACCTAGCAGTTTTCATTGTCTGGGACTAAATCCAGCTCTTTAGAGCCTGGCTCTGGTTCTTCTGACCCATGGGTGATACTGCTTGTTGCTGCATTTTTAACAATGGAAGTCTCTGCTGACATGAGTATCTTTGCAGTTATTTGATATCAATATTATAGTGAATAAGCAAGGAAGTTAGGTTACCTGTCTCTCCGTAGTTCATCTACCATCTCTACAGGTGTTAACGTTTTTCTGAGATTAAAGATTTTTTGGTGTTATAGTTACAAACTCTCTAAACTCAGTGCCTTGGAGATTCAAGATGCTATTCCTCCTGACCTGTTATATTTTTGTAAGGAGTTAATATGCTTGTCAGAGTTTTGACAAGCTGGAGACTGCAGATAAGGGCAAGTTGATTAACCTATCTGGGTCAGCTTTCTTATCTGTGAAATGGAGATTAGAACTGTGTTCCCATCTGGCGAATCAGCATTAGGATTAATTAAACCCATGTTTCCTAGGTTCTTAATTTACCGTGGCACGCATGTTTTTGTTTCCCTGGCTAGTAGTGAAAATGTACAGAAGACAGAGGAGATTACTTTTAGAGGAACGGTAGATAAAATGTGGAAAACAGTATGCTTGCCCTGTGGTGTGCTGTGGTTTTGTTTTGTTGTGGGATGGAAGAGCAGAATGAACAATTAGTAGTTTCTCAACTATTTTGAGAAAGGGCATATATAGAGCTCTAGGCAGCAGTGCAAGAGGGGCATTTAGACTAGCATTCATGTGTCCTAATATACTCATAGGGAAATTTTGAATCAGGTTTTTTTTAAAGCTCTATAGCTGTTCTGTCCAGGGTAGTAGCTGCGGGCCACCTGTACCTGTTGACCACTTGGAATATGACTAGTCTGGATTGAGATGTGCTCCAAATGTAAAATACATACCAGATTTTGAAGACTTAGTATGAAAAAAAGAATATAAAATATCTTAATATTTTTATATTGATTTCATGTTGACCTGATATTATTTTGCATGTATTAGGCTAAATAAAACATATTATTAGGATACATTTCACCTGATTCTTTTTAGTAATGTGGCTACTAGAAGTTTTTAAATTAGGTATGTGAGTCGCATTTGTGGCTTACATTATACTTCCATTGAATAGTGGACAGAACTGCTCTTACAGCTCTTAGGTAACCTGTTTCGTTACTTTTTAATTATTTGTGTGCGAAGATCTTGATTCCCTGGGTCTTTGGGGCAGTCTTGGCAGTGCCTGAGTCCCTGGGTTCGTTGCCTCTCTGGCTGCAAGCAGCCTCTGTTTATCCCAGTGTGCCCTACAAATATTATTATTTTCTATATGTGCATGATGTGGGCACTGAACTCTAGATCATCACATGTAGTATTTTTCAACATTCAGGAATTCTTTATTGTTTTCTCCTACTGAAGTAATCTAATATTTTTAATGTGGGGAGAGGATGGAGTCTTAACTCACTGGCAGATGGCCTGGCAATTCATTACTTTCAGCTTATTTCTGCTCTGAAAGATATAAGTACCTCAGGAGAAGCCACATTTTTAACATTTATTAAAACTGTTTAGAGAAATTTGTTAATGAAGCATCTTTTAAAAAAATTACTATTTTTAGAATTGTTTGTACTATCTTTGCACCTTTTTTGTAAACATAAAAGTTCCTGTGTGCTTCTCACCCAGTTTCTCCTATTATTAACATGAAGGATCTGGGTTTTTTGTTTTTTGTTTTTTTTTTGTGGTACGCGGACCTCTCACTGTTGTGGCCTCTCCCATTGTGGAGCACAGGCTCCGGACGTGCAGGCCCAGCGGCCACGGCTCACGGGCCCAGCCGCTCCGCGGAATGTGGGATCTTGCCGGACCGGGGCACGAACCCGTGTCCCCTGCATCGGCAGGCAGACTCTCAACCACTGCGCCACCAGGGAAGCCCGAAGGATCTGTTTTTTAATCTAATTTTGCGTAATGTACCAAAAGTTTACACTTTGAGTTATTTTGCTCAAAAGAAATTCCCAGATTTTACATTATGCTAACTGATTGAGTTTTTAGAAGTGTAAATGTTAATTATTGATTTATATATCAGAAAGACATTTATTACAAACATGAAATTCAGTGACTTAAAACTATTTGCTAAAATGTTGTATACACCATGGTCAGAAAGTTACATATGCTTGACATAATCACATGTTGATTAATCAGTTTTGTCTTTTTTTACTCCATAGATGTAAAGAACCTGTATCCATCATCATCTCATTATACAAGAAATTGGGATAAATTGGTTGGTGAGATCAAAGAAGAAGAAAAGAATGAGAAGTTGGAGGGAGATGCAGCTTTAAACAAATTATTTCAGCAGATCTATTCAGATGGTTCTGATGAAGTGAAACGTGCCATGAACAAATCATTTGTAAGAACATAAACTTTAAGAAAATCTATTGTAGTAGTAAATTTCACAAATTAAAAAAAAAAGTATGTAATTTGAGATCAGATTGCATGTACTATAGTTGGGAGGCCATTTTGAATGGACTTTGTCTGAACATTTGTTCTTGCTCTAAACTTAGAGTAATTATTGAGGAAGTTGGGAACTTGTGGAGGAGGTGAGAAACAAATGGTATGTTCCAAGTAAATTTTTTCATCAGGGAGTTAGAACTGGGAAGTCTTAAGAAATACCAGGGTTATAGTTAGTGGGTGATATAGAGTTATTCCAGTTGGATTTATCACAATAGCTGAGTGAGCTTCCGGTGTTTACCTTCTGGTATCATGTATAATCTCAGTGTCAGATGAAGAATATAGAAGGGAAACTTCCAGAACAGTGTTTGCCAAGTAGAAGGTGCACATTAATTATCGTTGGTTTGTTAATAATTTCCGTATTGATTAAGAAAATTCAGGTTTTTTGCCAGGGCATGAATACCACCTGAATTAGGTCTCAAGTTCTGAGATTTTAATGACTAGTCATCACTGTAGAACCATGTAGTTTTTTTTTTTTTTTTTTTTTTGTGGTACGCGGGCCTCTCACTGTTGTGGCCTCTCCCATTGCGGAGCACAGGCTCCGGACGCGCAGGCTCCGGACGCGCAGGCTCAGCGGCCATGGCTCACGGGCCCAGCCGCTCCGTGGCATGTGGGATCTTCCCGGACCGGGGCACGAACCCGTGTCCCCTGCATCGGCAGGCAGACTCTCAACCACTGCGCCACCAGGGAAGCCCAACCATGTAGATTTTGCTTGAAGCTGTAATCATTTGACTTTTACCCGTAGCTCTGGAAATGTCACTGTCTTCTTTTAAGGCATTTATATTTACAGTAGAAAGTTAAAGTTATTATTTAATAATTAAAATTAATATATAGGTAATAAGTGTGTTTGTGGCTCAGATATTCCATGTAAGTTACCAAGTGGTAACTGATCATGATTGTGCTTTTCACTATTGCCTTAAAAGAATTGTTTTTAATTAAACTTTTTATTTTGAGATAACTGTAGACTCACATGCAGTTGGAAGAAGTAATAGAGATAGATCCCTTATGTCCTTTACAGTTTTCCCCAGCAGAAACGTCTTGCAGAATTACAATATTACAACCATGATATTGACAGTTAAGATAGAGAACATTTTTATTTATTTGTTTGTTTATTTATTTATTTATTTATTTTGGCTGCATTGGGTCTTCATTGCTGCGCGTGGGTTTTCTCTAGTTGCGGCCAGCGGGGGCTACTCTTCGTTGAGGTGCACAGACTTCTCATTGCAGTGGCTTCTCTTGTTGCAGAGCACGGGCTCTAGGTGCGTGGGCTTCAGTAGTTGTGTGTTGTTTTTTTTTTTTTTGCTGTACGCGGGCCTCTCACTGCTGTGGCCTCTCCCGTTGCGGAGCACAGGCTCCGGACACACAGGCCCCGCGGCCATGGCTCGCGGGCCCAGCCGCTCCGCGGCATGTGGGATCTTCTGGGATCGGGGCACGAACCCGTGTCCCCTGCATCGGCAGGTGGACTCTCAACCACTGCGCCACCAGGGAAGCCCAGTTGTGTGTTTTATATCTAAGTATTTGGTTCTTTTTTCTTTGAGTGATTATAAATGGTATTATATGTTTAATTTTGGCATCCATGTGTTTGTTGTTAGTATCTAGAAATACAGGGGGTTTTTGTTTTGTTTTTAATGTTTATCTTGTATTTATCTTGTATTTACCTTGTTGAACTCACTTACTGGTTCTAGGAGATTTTTTTTGGTAGATTGCTTGTGATTCCTTATGATTTTCTATGTAGACAATCATATCTTCAAATAGGGACAATTTAATCTCTTGCAATTCCTATATACTAACAACAAAAGATCAGAAAGAGAAATTATGGAAACAATTCCATTCACCATTGCAAGAAAAAGAATAAAATACCTAAGAATAAACCTACCTAAGGAGGTATTTCAAATAGGGACAGTTTAATTTCTTCCTTTCTAATATGTGTGCCCTTTATTTCCTTTTATTGGCTAGAACTTCCAGCACTATGTTGAATAAGATTGGTGAGAGTAGACACCGATGCCTTCTTCTCCATCTTAAGAGAAAAACCATTCAGTCTTTCACCATTAAGTATAATGTTAGCTGTAGGTTTTTGTAGATGCTTATCAAGTTAAGAAAGTTTTGCTGTATTTCTTTTTTTCTGAGATTTTTATCATGAATGGCTGTTGACTTGTCAAATACTTTTTCTGCAGTGTTTCTGCATGTGGTCAATACGATTAGGTGATTTTTTTCTTTAGTTTGTCAAAGTGGTGATTTTATATGATTAATATGATTGATTTCTACTGTTCTACTGTTGAACCAGCTTTGCATCCCTGGGATAAACCCCACTTGGTCATAGTGTATAATTCTTTTTATATATTACTCAATTCTATTTTTAAATACTTTAAGCATTTTTGTGTCTATATTTATGAGGCATGTTGGTCTACAGTATTCTTTTTTGGTGCTTTTTCTGGTTTTGGTATCAGGGTAATACGTCATAGAATGGATTGGGAAGTGCTCCATCCTCTTCTTTTTTGGGGGGAGGGTATTTGTAGAGTTAGTGTTGTCTTTAAAGATTCTTTAAACCAATGAAGCCATCTAGGCCTTGATACTTCTCTTTTTGGGAGATTTTAAATTATGAATTTCGTTATCCTAATAGCTTATAGGACTCTTCAGGTTGTCTATTTCATATTGAGTGACTTATGGTAGTTTGTTTTTGAGGAATTGGTCCATTTAAGTTGTTAGTGTTGGTAGGGTTCCCTTCAGCGTTGAAGGGAAATGCCCATTTCATTCCTATAATGGTAATTTGTGTCTTTTCTCTTTTTTTTTTCCTTTGTCTTGCTAGGGTTTGTCAATTTTATTTACTTTTTTTTTCCTCAAAGAATCAGCTTTTTGTTGATCTTAAATTTTTCCTTTTTTTTGTTCTAAATTTCATTTATTTCTGCTTTTAATTATTTTCTTCCTTATGCTTGCTTTGGGTTTATTTTGCTATTCTTTTCTTAATAGGTTATTTGGATGTGAGCTTAGATTATTGATTTGACCCTTTTTCTTTTTTCTATTATATGTGTTTATGCTATAAATTTCCCTCTCAGAAGAATTTAGCTGTCTCCCACAAATTTTGATGTTACTTTTTCATTTTTATTCAGCTCAGTGTATATTTTGATTTCACTTGAGACTTCTTATCCTAAGTATATATTCCATTTGAAAAGCATGTATATTCTGCTCTTGTTGAATGGAGTGTTCTATAAATGTCACTTAGATCCTGTTGATGGATACTCTTGTTGAGTTTTTTTATATTCCTGGTTGATTTTCTGTCTTACTGTTCTACTGATTGACAGAGGGTCTTCAGCTATAATTGTGGATTTATTGATTTCACCTTTAAGTTCTGTCAATTTTTGCTTCACATATTTTGCAGCTCTGTTGTTTGGTTCATATGCATTTAGGATTGCTATATTTTCATGGTGGATTGACCTTTGTATCATTATATAATGTCATTCTCTAACTCTGGTAATTTTCTTTGCTTTGATGTTAATATAGCTGATTCTTATGTCTTTTGGTTAATTTTTGCATGATATATCTTGTTCCATCCTTTTACTTTCAACCTACCTAAGTCGTTTTTTAAAAATTATTTTATTTTATTTTAAAAATTTTATTGGAGTAGAGTTGATTTACAGTGTTGTGTTAGTTTCAGGTGTACAGCAAAGTGATTCAGTTATACATATATATATTCATTCTTTTTCAGATTTCTAAGTCATATTTAAAGTGAATTTCTTTTAGACAGCATGTTGGGTCATGTTTTTTTTTAATTTATTCTGCCAATCTCTTTTAATTGATGCATTTGGAGCACTTAACATTTAATGTAATTATTGGACTTACTTATGTCTACCATGTAAGTTTTCTGTTTGTTCTGTATTTTGTTTTTGTTTTTCCTGCCTTCCTAATGGGTACTTGAACATTTTTTAGAATTTCATCTTGATTTATCTATAGTGTTTTGTAGTGTATCTTTGGTTGCTCTAGATTTTATATTAGCTATATTATACTTAGTTTATCATAGTCTACCGGTGTCATTTTTTTTTGACACTGAATGACGTATAGAAACCTTACCTCCCTTTATGTCCTTTTACTTTTTCTCATTTATAATTTTCTTAAATATTTCTTCTATATATGTTTAGAAACCACATCATGCAGTATAATAATTTAGAAAACTTAAGAGGAAAAGCAAACTCTTGCATTTACCTATATTGTGACCTTTCTTTCTTCCTTTCTGACTTTCAGGTTTCCATTTTTGTTTCTTTTCTTTTTTTCTTTTTAAACTCCTGAACACATTGTCTCCTCTCATTTCTTAAAAAAATATTTATTCATTTTATTTTTGGCTGCATCAGGTCTTAGTTGCAGCAGCATGCGGGATCCTCCGCTGTGGCTTGTGAGCTCCTCATTGCGGCACGTGGGCTTCTCTCTAGTTGTGATGCTCAGGCTCAGTAGTTGTGGTGTGTGGGCTCTGTAGTTGAGGCACACTGGCTCTCTAGTTGTGCTCCACATGCTCAGTAGTTGAGGCACACAGGCTTAGTTCCCTGACCAGGGACTGAACCCATGTTCCCTGCACTGGAAGGTGAATTCTTAACCACTGGACCACCAGGGAAGTCCCTCCTTCTGTTTGGAGAACTTCCTTTGGGCATTCTTTCAGGGTAGATCTGTCCATAACAGATTCTCTCTATTGACAAGGATTTCTTTGGGTTTATACTGGCTGGGATTTGCTCAGTTTCTTGTGTCTGTAGGTTTATGTCTTTTGCCAAATTTGGGATCTTTTCATTCATTATATCATTGAGTACTTTTTCAGACCTACCTTCTTTGTTTTCTTCTTCCTGGAACCCGATGACACAGGTATTGGATATTTTGTTATAGTTCTACACATTCCTGAGACCGTTCATTTTGTCTCTGTTTTGTCTCTGTCATTCAGATTGGGTGATTTATATTGTTCTGTTTTCCAGTTCACTGATTCTTTGCTCTATTCTCTCTATTCTGCTCTTGAGCCCGTTCACTGACCTTTTTATTTCAAGTGTATTTTTCAATTACAAAACTTTCATTTGGTTCTTCTTTATGTCTTCTGTTTCTTTACTGAGGTTTTCTATTTTTTTCATTTGTTTCAAGCTAGTTCATAATTCTTGTTGAAGCATTTTTACCCTGACTGCTTTAAAAATGTGTCAGATAATTTTAACATCTCTTTCATCTCTGTGTTAGCATCTATTGATTGTCTTCTCTTTTTAAACATATAATCTGAAATCTTCCTGGTTCTTGGTGTTTTTCACCAGTGCCAAGTGATATTCAGTTGAAATCTGGACATTTTCATGTTACAAGACTCTGGATCTTATTTAAACCATCTGTCTTAGGTGGCTTTTTCTGACAACCCCTCTGGCAAAGGAAGGGAAGTCACTACCTCACTATTGCCAGGTGGAGGTAGAAATCCAGGTACCCCACTCTACCTCCATTGACACCCCAGGGCATCTCCTTGTTACTGCTGGGAATAGGTAGGAGTTCTAGCTCCCCACGTGGTTTCCACTGACACCACAGGCAACAGAGGAGGCCAGTTTGTGATAGCATAGCATGGGTGGAAGTCTAGGCTCTTCATTCAGCCTTCACTGGCCTGGGTGGGGACGGGACCACAGTTTATTACTGTGGTGTTTAGCTAGAGTGATTATTGTCTAAAAGTTTTCTGTCTTTCTGTTTGTCTTTGTCCATTGGCTAGAGAAATCAGGCTTTTGTTGGGGCTTCTTTTGTTTGCACCCTTTGGCATTTCCAGCTTCTTCAGTTCCAGCTCTCGGAAAAAAATAAGGCAAAAAGAAAACCCAAAGAACTCACCACCGTGTTGTTCCTTGGGTCCCAAGGTCCCTAGCTGATTTGTCTTCTTTTCACCTTTTAGAGTTGTCTTATATTTGTTATTTATATAACATACAAGGTTTTTAGTTGTACTTAGTGGGAAGGCTAGGAAAAAGTACTCTCACTTAATGCCTCCAAAAGGAGAAATCAGGATTTTGTTAGTTTGTTTTGCCGCACTGTACAGCTTGCAGGCTCTTAGTTTCCCCACCAGGGATTGAATGTGTGCCCCCTGCAATGGATACGTGGAGTCCTAACCACTGGACCGCCAGGGAATTCCCTGAAATCAGTTTCAGTGTTGACTTTTAAGGACTTACTGGACAAAATAGTGTGTGAGATTTCAAAGTTATATTATAGAATCTGTGTCCATTTTCATACAGAAACTTTGCTAAGTGTAACTGAACCATACGTATGCATAAAATAAGCCATCTGTTTGGCAGCATTGACCTGGAACATACCAAGGGCTTGCTTCTGTCTTTGTGGGGGAATACAGGCATACCTTGGAGAACTGTGGGTTCAGTTCTAGACCACCATCATAAAGCAAATTTTGCAATAAAGTGAGTCACACTTTTTTGGTTTCTCAGTACATATGAAAGTTATGTTTACACTATGCTGTAGTCTACTGAGTGTGTAATAACATTATGTCTAAAAAATAATGCATGTACCTTAATTTAAAAATTCTTTATTGCTAAAATATGCTAACTTTATCATCTGAGTCTTCAGCAAGTCATAGTTTTTTGCAGTAGTAACATCAAAGATCACTGATCACACATCCCCATAACAAAGATAATAACAGTGAAAAAGTTTGAAATATAAGAGAGTTATCAAAATGTGACAGACATGAAGTGAGCACATGCTGTTGGAAGAATGACGTCAGTAGATTCACTTGATGCAGGGTTGCCACAAATCTTCAATTTGTAAAAAATGTAATGTCTGCAAAGTGCAGTAAAGTGAAGCACAATAAAACAAGGTCTGCCTGTACAAAGAAACAGACTCTATCTTATCTCTGATCTCTCTGTCTGATTGGGCAAAAAGACCAACATATACAGAACAATCAGGGAAGTGCTCAGTTGCACTGCAGTCCATAAGAAGAAAGGGGAAAATAAATGTCATCAGCAAATATGATCAGATTATAAATTAAATCTGCTTCCTTTAGTTCTCTTAGGAGTAGTTATTATATAAACTTGTCCCATTTTGTTCAGTATTTTATTTGCAGCCTACTGTGTGCCAGGCCACTGCACTTAGATCTAGGATATAAGTATTGGTAAAATGTTTCTTTCCTCTTAGAAACTCTCAGCTTTAGTTTGGAGCCACGGATGGGAAGCAGGTATGAGAAGGCAGATTCGTAAAATTTTATCAGTGCAGTGTCATAGACAAGTCCTACAAGAGTAGCTAGAGTCCTGACCAGGGTCAAAGAAGGCCACAGAGAGATGGTGACATGTCATGTTTGGAGGATAACTAAAGACATAAAAAGAACCGGGACAGAGAAGAGCATCCCGTGCAAAGGAACCCATGGAAAGGAGCTTGGTAGAGAGTGTGGGGCATTGGGATTATTTTGAGGCTCCAGTGTAATGGTAGCATACGTAACTTTATACATTCACCAGTAACATAGCTGATTATTTTTAAATGTTTAGATTTTAACAATTTTCTGTTCTTTGCTGTGATCCAAATCAGTGAATTTTTATTGCATTAACAGTTACAGCTTTATTTTTTAAATGTATTTATGAATATGCTAGGTTTGTTGGTAGCTGTTATGTTCAGTGGGTAGTAAATAGGTGACCAGTGCTTTACTGAGACACTAACTTTATGTGTCTGTGTGTGGATGTACCTTGATTTAAAAATAATTCCAGGGCTTCCCTGGTGGTGCAGTGGTTGGGAGTCTGCCTGCCAGTGCAGGGGACACGGGTTCATGCCCCGGTCCGGGAAGATCCCACATGCCGCAGAGCGGCTGGGCCCGTGAGCCATGGCTGCTGAGCCTGCGCGTCCGGAGCCTGTGCTCTGCAACAGGAGAGGCCACAGCAGTGAGAGGCCCGCGCACCGCAAAAAAAAAAAAAAAATAATAATAATAATAATAATAATTCCAGCATACACTTGTGTATATTTGACATAGAGAGAACATTAAGAAGGGGTTCTTAAAGTTCTGTCCAACTAGAAAGAGTTTACTTTGCAAAGTCTTTACTGTGCTCAGTAAAAGATTACATTATCGTTTTCTTTGGGAGCCAATTTCATTGGATTGGCCAAAAAGTTTGTTCGGTTTTCCCAGTAAGATGGCTCTAGTAGTGCTTAGTTGTCTTTAACTTCATTCGAAACAATTTTGTTAGATTGTATTGTAACAGCTGTCATATCAGGGTGCATTTTTAAAAAACTTATCAAAATTAGTGAATTTTTGTGTAGCCATTTCAATATTGAAGATGGAAGAAAAAAGCAACATTTTCTGCATATTATGCTTTATTATTTCAAGAAAGGTAAAAACGCAACTGAAACGCAAAAACAGATTTGTGCAGTGTATGGAGAAGGTGCTGTGACTGATCAAAAGTGGTTTGTGAAGTTTTGTACTGGAGATTTCTCACTGGACGATGCTTCACGGTTTGGGTAGACCAGCTGAAGTTGATAGCGGTCAAGACATTAATTGAGAACAATCAATGTTATACCATGCGGGAGATAGCTAACATACTCAAAATATCTAAATCAAACGTTGAAAATCATTTGCACCAGCTTGGTTATGTTAATCACGTTGATGTTTGGGTTCCACATAAGTGAAAAAAACCTTCTTGACTGTATTTCCTCATGTGATTCTCTACTTGAACGTAATGAAAACGTTCCGTTTTTAAAACAAATTGTGACAGGCAATGAAAAGTGGATGCTGTACAATATTGTGGAACAGAAGGGATCATGGGGCAAGTGAAATGAACCGCTACCAACCACACCAAAGGCCAGTCTTCATCCAAAGAAGGTGATGTTGTGTATATGGTGAGATTGGAAGGGAGTCCTCTATTATGAGCTACTTTTGGAAAAGCAAACAATTAATACCAACAAGTACTGCTCCCAGTTAGACCAACTGAAAGCAGCACTTAATGAGAAGCGTTCAGAATTAGTCAACAGAAAACGCATAATCTTCCATCAGGATAACACCAGACCATATGTTTCTTTGATGACGAGGCAAAAACGATTACAACTTGGCTGAGAAGTTCTCATTCATCCACTGTATTCACCAGATTATTGTACCTTTGGATTTCCATGTATTTCGGTCTTTACAAAATTCTCTTAATGGAAAAATTTCAATTCCCTGGAAGACTGCAAAAGGCACCTGGGACAGTTATTTGCTCAAAAAGATAAGTTTTGGGAAGATGGAATTATGAGGTTGCCTGAAAAATGGCAGAAGGTAGGGGAACAAAATGGTGAATACGTTGTTCAATAAAGTTCTTGGTGAAAATGAAAAATGTGTCTTTTATTTTTACTTTAAAACTGAAGGAACTTTTTGGCCAACCCAATATTTTCATCTCAAGGTAGTTTTTCCACATATACCTCTATGCTGATTAGCAGGGAGACATGGTGCTTTATATGGCAGTGTATGTGGACATGGTCCTCCTACCTAACTAGAGTTTCCTTTTCAGATTTTTACACGATATGGTAACTTATCTGGAAAGCCTAAGGTTAAACCAGAATATTGTCTTGTGTATATTGAGCCAAACATAGCTTATATTTGGGACTCTATGCTTGGAATGTTTTTAGAGAAATATTCTGTTTTGATTTTATGGGCCAATAATTAATCTATTTTTATTTTTTATTGCAGATGGAGTCTGGTGGTACAGTTTTGAGTACCAACTGGTCTGATGTAGGTAAAAGGAAAGTTGAAATCAATCCTCCTGATGATATGGAATGGAAAAAGTACTAAATAAATTAATTTGCTATCACTGTATTGCATATATTCAGCTAACACCCATTGTGTATTTATACTGCATTCATGAATTTTGAACACTGAGTACATCTTTTTAAAGGATTATACCTCTTTGTGCTTTAGAAATTATTTTCCTTCAAGTGTTCTAAGAGTCTAATGAAGAATGAAGATCATGTTTTATCACTTTTGTCCTTAAGGACTTCAGATATGCTGAAACGGAATGAAGTATCATTTGCTACTAGATAGATTAATTCTACCTAGTTGTGGGAGTGGAGAAATTGTTAATGGGATATCTTGGGTTATTGCCTTATTTTTGATGCAGTATTCTGCTAATAATTTATTAGACGTGGCAACTTTGGGTGAGCATAGATTTCTCAATTTCAGTGTTAAATGGTTTGCTTTTAAAAACTGCTTTTGAATGGAGTTGTAAATACAATTTTTCTATGAAGAAGTTTGGTTTATTTACCTTTTTCTTAAGTTTATAATGAAAACTTTGAGAAATTATTTATCACGGGATTCCCATTTGATTATTTTTATGGGAAGTATTTGTAATTGCACTGAGAATTTTGGTCCTTACCCTTCAAATTCCTGTACAAAACATTGACACCTGAGTTTATCATGCTGCAAATTTAACTGTACTGAAGGCTAATCTGTGAAGCGGGGTCAAACAGTAATTTAGGAGAGCCCAGCTCCACTTCTTGCTGCTTTTGCCACAGCAGGATTCCTGAAATTACAAGACTGGTGGTTTGGTTTGTTTTTTTTTTTTCTTCTTTTTTTCTTTATTAGAAAATCTCTCTTCTTATAGCCCCATGATTACTTTGCTTTTGGTGGTTTAGGGCAGCTACTGAGAGAGTAATATGTATACATTTAGTATCTATTCTGTTTATAGAATAAATAGATACCATGGGAATACGAAAACTAAAAGACACGATCGTTGACTTCAAAGACTTTATAATCTAGCAGAGAGAGAAAATTAACATTCAGGAAGGAATTATGAATGGTTGAATGGTGAACGTATTACAAATACAGTTTTGAGATAGAAAAAATATCTATGATTAAATGTTCTGTGATTAAAACTATTGACAGTCTAAGCTGTTATAAAGCAAAGGCCATGGATGACCTGTAGGTCTGATTCCTTTTCTCATTGTAATTTCAGAACCATAGAGGGTGGTGTCTATTAGGTCTCACTAACATTTTGTGGCAAGGAAGCACTCTATACCCTCATAGCTGAGGACAGGGTAAATGGGCGGCAAATTAGCCACCATCTCCAAAAAGAGTGGGGGTTCAGCCTCTTCCTTCTACTCATTTGACACGTGCAGGAGAGTTCATAAGGAAGAAGTGGTGGGGTGATACCAGACCATGCCCAGACTTGCTGTTACTGCTTGTTTATGCATGTCAGGGTCTTCACTTGTCCTTCTGCTCACTTAGAGTTACAGGCTACTGTTTTTGATCTTGAGCACTGAAGGAAAAGGCAAAATTAAGTTCTTGCATGTATGAATGTCTAAAATTTTCTCCTTAGGAAACAAGATAGTGATTATGTTAAGTTTTCTCTCTACCATTAGTTCCCAGGGGTAGGGAGGCTCTTGCTACAGAGATGGTAAGTCAGGGGCATACCCCAGAGACAAGACTCCTGGCTCTAGCAAGTCTCTGCCACCCACTAGCTTTAAAATCTTTAGCAGGTTTACAGCCTTCCTATGTTTTATTAGTTCCTTTATCTGCAAATCCATAGGGTCTTAAAGTTTAATTAAAAGTCCATGATTCTAAATAAGGAAGCATTTTTGCCTCTTAAAAGCAACTTTTTTCTTTCTTAGGAATGACACTATTGTAATAGAAGTTGGGTTTTTTTAAAAAGGTTCTAGTACTAGTTTTGCTTTTATTTTAAAGGATACACTGTCTAAAGTGTGTTTATCTGTTGGCTAGATTTGCTTAAGGATGTCCGATTCAGGATTTTGCTGAGCCAAATGGAGTTCCTAATATACGTGACTATGTTATATTACAGTGTTAACTTGTCTAAATACAATAGGTTTATGGGTAAAGAAGGGAATTTTGAGAAGTAGGTTAGACTGCTTGCCCTAAAGTACCACTCTAAAGTACTGCTTCTCTTTCACCATTCTAGACAATGAAAAATTGAAAGACTCCAGAAAGTTAAAAAACTTGATTTTGAGCCTTTATCTTTATTCTCTGCTATCTCAGCTTGGCTATTAATTGGTCCCACTTTCTTTCTAGACTCCCATTTCCCTCCCCCCTCCCCTCCCCCCTCCCCCCTTCCCCCCCTCCCCCCTTCCCCCCCTTCCCTCCCCCCTTCCCCCCTTCCCCCTTCCCTCCCCCTTCCCTCCCCCTTCCCTCCCCCTTCCCCCTTCCCCCCTTCCCCCCTTCCCCCCTTCCCCCCTCCCCCTTCCCCCTTCCCCCCTCCCCCTTCCTCCCCCCTCCCCCTTCCTCCCCCCTCCCCCTTCCTCCCCCCTCCCTCCCCCCTCCCCCCTTCCCTCCCCCCTTCCCCCCTTCCCTCCCCCTTCCCCCCTTCCCTCCCCCCTTCCCCCCTTCCCTCCCCCTTCCCCCCTTCCCTCCCCCCTTCCCCCCTTCCCTCCCCCTTCCCCCTTCCCCCCTTCCCTCCCCCTTCCCCCCTTCCCTCCCCCCTTCCCCCCTTCCCTCCCCCTTCCCTCCCCCCCTTCCCTCCCCCCCTTCCCTCCCCCTTCCCCCCTTCCCTCCCCCTTCCCCCCTTCCCCCTTCCCTCCCCCTTCCCCCCTTCCCTCCCCCTTCCCCCCTTCCCTCCCCCTTCCCCCCTTCCCCCTTCCCTCCCCCTTCCCCCCTTCCCTCCCCCTTCCCCCCTTCCCCCTTCCCTCCCCCTTCCCCCCTTCCCCCTTCCCTCCCCCTTCCCCCCTTCCCCCTTCCCTCCCCCTTCCCCCCTTCCCCCTTCCCTCCCCCTTCCCCCCTTCCCTCCCCTTCCCCCTTCCCTCCCCCTTCCCCCTTCCCTCCCCCTTCCCCCTTCCCTCCCCCTTCCCTCCCCCTTCCCTCCCCCTTCCCTCCCCCTTCCCCCTTCCCTCCCCCTTCCCCCCCCTTCCCTCCCCCTTCCCTCCCCCTTCCCCCTTCCCTCCCCCTTCCCCCTTCCCTCCCCCTTCCCTCCTTCCCTCCCCCCTTCCCTCCCCCTTCCCCCTTCCCTCCCCCTTCCCCCTTCCCTCCCCCTTCCCCCTTCCCTCCCCCTTCCCTCCCCCTTCCCTCCTTCCCTCCCCCTTCCCTCTTCCCCCCTTCTCCCACATGGCTTTCAGGATCTCAGTTCCCCCACCAGGGATTGAACCCAGGTCATGGCAGTGAAAGCCCAGAATCCTAACCACTAGGCCACCAGGGAACTCCCTAGACTCCCATTTTCAGTTCTCAAATCTTGGTTCTCTTTGTGCTCTAGTTACCCTTTTGTTTCTTTAGAATGTACATTTTTCTCTTAGTATTTATTTTCCTTTTTGAGGTTCAGTCTTGGAATACATTTTTTTCTATCTTTATATGGAATGGAAGAAAAGGATGGTTGCACTAATAACTACAGTTGTCCTGCACCCTGTCCCCACCCCTAGCATTTCCATTCCTTTGATTTGAGATATTCACTAACTGTAGAACATTGAATTGTTATTGTCTCCTTGAGTCTGGGAAAACTTTTATTTTCTTAGCAGGCTAACTATGTAGGACAGGAGGAAAATAATTGACCTGTCCTAGATAAATTTTTTAGATAAATTTCAAATAAACATTTAAAATGAAGCTATGGGCTTCCCTCGTGGCGCAGTGGTTAAGAATCCGCCTGCCAATGCAGGGGACATGCGTTTGAGCCCTGGTCCGGGAGGATCCCACATGCCGCAGAGCAACTAAGCCCTTGCACCACAACTACTGAGCCTGTGCTCTAGAGCCCGCGAGCCACAACTGCTGAGGCCCGCACACCTAGAGCCCATGCTCTGCAACAAGAGAAGCCACCACAATGAGAAGCCTGCGCACCGCAATGAAGAGTAGCCCCTGCTCACCACAAATAGAGAAAGCCTGCACGCAGCAGCAAAGACCCAGCACAGCCAAAAATAAATTAATTAAAAATAAATAAAATGAAGCTATGTCACTATGCTATTATGAATAGTTTAGAAGACATTTTAATTTAGTTCACTACTGAAATGTATTTTGGCTATCCTTTCCCATTTTACCTTTTCTCCTTCCCCAATTATCTACATATCAGATTAGGTCATTGATCTGAGAAATACATCACTGACCCAGATTAGTATTGCCTATTGACCATCTGATCTGCTTAGTGCACTTTACTTTTATTGGGATCTTCCGTGTCTAGGTTAGTGTGCATGTCTCTGACTTGTAGCTATTACTGATTTTTCCAAAAATAGGTAGAACTTTTCTGGGTGTTATGTGGTGTTTGTTACTAGAGCCACTTTTTGTTTTGTAACCAGCTAGCTGTAAAGAAGTTTACCTTTGCACTCTTACCTCCTATTTTAGCCCCATATTTTAGCATCCATAACAGAATATGGATATCTGTTATCTCTGCCTTGGAGGAACCAAGGAGTGGAAATAATAAAAGCTAAAAGGACAAAATAATGGTTTCTGTGCCAGGAAGAGTCATGTGTAGTTTTAAATAAGGGGGATCGTCAACATTGATCTGGTTTATTTTGTCTCCAGCTATGTATATTCTATTGTAAAACCATTTTACACATATCAAGAGATTTTATTTTGGAAACATTGGGTACTTGTGGGTAAGTTGGAGATACTGCTTTACTCAAAAGTGTTACTATTTGGTGCCACATTTGTGATTTGCTTCTGAAATTAATTTAACTCTTAGCCTCTCTTCCTACCTCAGTAAACTTATACCCCAAATCAGCTAAAATCATACACATTGCTAGCCCATGCAGGCAATAACAGTGATAACTATTCTGTACGAGTGCTTTTAATGGACCAGGTGTGCTTTATATGTACTACCTCGTTTATAACAGCCTTGTGAGGTAATGATAGCATCCTGTCATTCCAGATCAGAAAAATGAGGCCCAAGTTAAGTTCTTTGCCTAGTTCAGTCTACTGATAAGTGATGGACCTGGGATTTGAACCGAGGCCTGTGAGAATTCAGTTCCCATGCTTTTAACAACTGAATGAATTGGGTGGACGAGTGATTTTTATTAATTAATCAGCTGTCTCACAGTGAAGCAGAGGATGTGCAAGTTGAATTTTTAAATTCTTGTACATGAGCTGGGAAGTACATTTCTTAAAGATCAGAATATTATCATCAGTTTCATAAGTAGGAAAGCTTATTAGGAGTCCAAATCTCTTGCCTCTTGTAAAGGTAATACAAGCAAGTAGTCTTGACTTGTGTTGAAGATTTTGTTTTTCTCAAATGCAGATAATTACAGAGAAACAAGATACGCTTAGAACTGTTACAGGTGAAAGAAGACTGGCACATCATCCTGATCAAATTCTTGTTCTTTAAACTCGGGAGCTCTCACACTAGTTTTCCTTGTTCAAATACTAAAATTGTTTCAAGGGTTTTTTTTTCCTATCTAGATATGTGTGTTAGGATCAGTGTATCACTGATTTCTTCAATAAAATAGGAATGATTCAGGTTTAGTCCCTTTGTTCCAATCATGTTAACATTTTTTATATATTCTGAATTTTGCCTTGTGTGGAGTCTTCTAAATATTACCTTTGCTGTGCCTTCAAATTTGATTTTTTAATTCTTATTTTTGCATTGAGACTCTCATACATAGCTCGTTGACTTTATTTTCTCTTATAGGATTCAGTTATACAAAAGATGTTTCAGAAACAGTACTGTTGGCCCAAAAGCAATTTTTACTTATCAAAAACGAGTAAGGAAGATAATCTTCAGTGCTTGTATATGGGCTTTTAAAAACCATGCTCTACAGTGCAACTACAAAAGCTCTAAATAATAGTAAACTGTTACACATACTGTGTGCTTGATGCTCTGTTAAGTGCATTAAAAGGCAATATTCCATAGTAGTTAAATGCTGGACTCTGAAGACAGCCTGCTTGAGATCAGTCCTGGCTACACCGCTTACTAGCTGTGTGACAGTGGGCAGGTAGTTAATGTCTCTGTGCCTCAGTTTTCCTATCTAAATTGGGCTAATATACCCACCTCATTGGCGTATATGAGTTGAATGTGTTAATACAATTCTACAATTATTTATCCTAATCCAGAGGGCTCTAAAAACTAGATGTGTGTGTGTGTGTGTGTGTGTGTGTGTGTGTGACTCAGTGGTAAAAAAAAACAAAAACCTGTCCTAAACTTGCAATTTGAGTAGTCATATATTTTGCTGCAGAAATATTAATTTGTTTAATAACAGTGCTACCACAGATCCTGCTGAGGTTATTAAAAAATTCATAGTATATCTGTACTGCATTCTAAAATTCAAAATCCTGAATTCAGAAACACATCTGGCTCCAAAGTTTTTGAATAGAGTTACATGTACCTGTATATGTAAAGTGCAGAGAGTAGTGCTTAATGTATATGCATTTAGGCTGTGAGGTTGAAATACTGTAGTAAGCCTTTTTTTTCTAAGTTCAGTCCTTCAAGATTCAGGATTCTGTCTGAGGAAAGTATATCAGCTGCTTAAAAATCATTAGTATAATTAAAAAAAATTATAGTGAGAGCATGAAAGTTCGCAGAAAAGCTTTTATTTTGAATGAGTAGTTATTTTAATTTACCTAAGCAGAGCTTAAATATGCAAGTATTGTCAGCAATACTTTAAAAAGAATCATAAAGTAGGAACTTCCCTGGTGGCACAGTGGTTAAGAATCCACCTGCCAATGCAGGGGACACGGGTTCGAGCTCTGGTCCGGGAAGATCCCACATGCCACGGAGCAACTAAGCCCGTGCGCCACAACTACCGAGCCTGTGCTCTAGAGCCCGTGTGCCACAACTACTGAAGCCTGTGCACAGCAGCGAAGAGTAGCCCCCACTCGCTGCAGCTAGAGAAAGCCCGCGAGCAGCAATGAAGGCCTAACGCAGGCATAAAATAAGTTAATTAATTTAAAAAAAAGGAATCATAAAGTATAGTGGTGCCAGAACACACAAACTATATGTAGAATGTTAAGGGACTTCCTTTCAGAAGTTCTTTGATTTTAATTCCATTTTAATTTAAATTCAAGACAGTAAAACTATTAGGGCTTATAAAAACAAGTCGCAAAATCATGCCACTTGCAAACCACAGATTCTGTCCTGTTACTTCCATCTGTGTAGAGAAACTGATAGTTGTTTTTTTTACAAGAGTTCATCAGTCTATTCCCTTTCTACCCTGCTCCCTGCCCCTCAAACAATCAGTGGGGAGCAAAAAGTATGTGCAGTCCTTTGTATATAGACACTAGTACTATAGACTCAAGTTCGGGGGTCTTCTCTCCCAACTGCCATTTTTTGTCACTCATTTGTACTCTAACATTGACCTTTTCTGTGACCTAACTGACTACAAATGAACACTTTCCTAAGTTACCTAGCTTAGTGCCTGTGAAATATGTTAAGAAATTGAATGTATTTCCTTGGAATTACTTACTATTTTGCTATTTATTAGTTGCAAAATGATCAATTTATTTCGACTACCACAGAGGTAATGGTCTCATAGCAGAAAGGACACTAACACGTGAATTTGGAATCTTAAAATCCCAGTTTTGATATGTTAATAATGGTGTGTTTTGAGGACAAGTGACTTAACCTTTCTGGACTATTTTTCTCATCTCTTACACTAGATGATAATTACCTGTCAGGACTGTGAGGACTTAACTAAGTCCTGACTCAAAAGTATGTGACCAATAATTGTCACTTAAGTATAAAGTCCTTGATTTTTTTTCTCAGTGCTGTTGAGTAGTAGAATTCCTAAAAGGAAGGTAACAAATCTGACTTAGCTGCTATTCAAGGGCAGCCTCAGCCATTTTTTTAGCTGTATCTGTCACTGCTTCACTGTGTACCTAAGCTCCAGGCACACAGGAGTAGTCTGTTTAGGGGTTTGCATACTTTTTATGTAAAGGGCCATATAGTGAATATTTTAGGCTTTGTGTGGCACATAAAGTCTCTATTGCATGTTCTTCTTTTTAGTTTGCAGACCTCTGCTCTGTCTGAATATCCCATGTATTTTTATTCCTTCTTCCATCCGACCTGGAAAGCTTCAATTTCCTGTTGATGTGTCAAAACTAAGTTCATATGCCACCTCCAGGAAAGCTGTTTAATCTTGTGTTACTCTGTCAATGACTGGCTTTGTAGCAGTTGGATTGGGTTATTTGCTTATGGTTGAGGCACCTGTTAGATCCTTTGATAGAATCAAACCAAAACCACAGTGTCCTGTGAGCATGTTTGAGAGTTTGATCTGTTCATTATCAAGTCACTACAGTTAACTCATTTCTTCCCTCGTGACTGAGCTGCTTTGGGGAGGGTCGAGGGGGCTGGCTTTGAACTTTGTACCTGCAGTACCTGGTGCATAGAGAATAAGCTTTCAGAATTTGGTAGGTGGTCTTAACGCTGCACAGAGGAATGCCCTTATTTTCTTCTCTTCGTTCTTTTAAGTGTCCTCAGAATACTCTTGTTAAATCCCCCCTTCCATCCCCTCCACAGGAATTCACTGCCACTCCAGCTGTGTTGTGGTGGAGGTGCCTTGTTGATGCATCTGTTAAGGCACAGCTCAGAGTTTCACCGATTTTTGTGTTAGTTGCATGGTGTCTGTTTTACCCTGCGTGTCCTACTTCATTACGTTATTATTTACTTATTTTTGGATCTTTGATGCCGAGCACAGTGCCTTTCACGTAGTAGATATTCAAGTATTGAAACTCTTGTTGCACACTAAAGAATTAGTTTTAAAAACTGTACTTTGTTTATAATATGTGCCCTTGAAATTATTTATTCATCAATATAGATAGAATAGTAATTTTTAAATAGATATTTAACCCCTGGTCATGAGAGCTAAATCTAATTTGTTATTCAGTTATCTACATCACTAGAGGGAATAGCAATTATATAACTAAGCAAAAGCCATGTGATACGTATTTTTTTGTGTTGCCATTTAATTTTCAGATTCCTTTTATTCCCCCGATTGTTTTAAAACCAAAATATATGTGTTTCCTTAAAGGACTGAAATTTACTTTCCAATTAGGTTAGTCATCCTTTGAGAAGAAATTTTGAGCCCAAGGAACTTGGGTAAAGGAGGCTAGAGTTTTACAAACCCCGGAATTGCTTTGGGCATATGCACAGGTTTGGAAACTAAGAGTGAGTCGAGCAGTTTCATTTATAAGCATACCAACTTCTGGAGGCAAAAATTTGGACTGCTTACTAGTACATTTTTTTTCTGGAAAACCCCCAAAGAGATTTTGAGCTACTGAATACTACATGAACCTCTTCGGTGAGGGTTACGTACTTTATTTTTTTTAACAATATTAATACCTTTGCCGTCTTTCAAAAGCCATATACTTTTTTTCTTGGATTGGGTTTTCACTTTAATATTGGTAATAGAATAATATATAGAATAATATAGATAAGTGACAAATACATGTTCATGGTATCATACCCATTCATTCATTCATCAACGTTGAGTGCAAGGTATGTGCTAGACACTGTTCTGGACACTAGGGATACACCGGTGAACAGATGCCCTGCATTTATGAAGCCTAACTTAACGGGGGAGATAAGCAGAATGTGCGAAGAGGCCCGTAGGTGGTTGAAATTTGAGATAGGAGACCAATTGAGAACTCAGGGAGCCCACTTGAACTCAGTACAGACGCAAAGGAAGCGGAGGGAGTGGTGGAGATTCCTGAGAAGGAGCACCGCTAGCAGAAGGAGCAGCAGACGTGCAGGCCAGGCCTCGGTGTGCGCGGGAGCTAAGGAGGCTGTGGGGCTGGGGCCGAGTTGGGGAGGGTCGGGACTGAGTGAGTGGAGGCAGTGGGGACCTCGGTCACGTGGGGCCTTGCAGGTGGTAGAGGTGACGTGATGGTAGCCAGTGCCAGGGCTCGCCCCAGCTTAATGTGGAATCCTGTTGTCCTCGGTGCTGTCAAAATTTTACCGGTTATCCGTTTTAAAAATGTTCTGATTTTTATCAAGTGTATATACAGTCGAATCAAATTTAGTTTATAGATCTAGCAGGGATTGCAGTGCAGTTTTGCTCTGAACACCTGATGGTATTGACGTGAATGAATTTGAGTCATGGTATTTGACTTAGTGGGTATATGCGAAGGCCTCAGGTTCAGTACTTCATTGAAATATTTATTTCTGTTCTTTTAACACATTAAATTACAGATAATGTCACATTTTAGTGTAATCTGTGTTTAGCAAAGCTGTTTCCTGTTCTGGAATATAAGTATGGTTATAGCATACTAGATGCTGAGACAAAATTGGATTAATTAGAATGATTGGTTGTGAACAGGGACTTAATGAGTGTGGCATAGGATTTTATGTTTAATAGAATTGTCAAAATCAGATCAGCAGGCATGTTTTTATGGGCCGTCTGCCAAGGCTAGAAGTCACTTTGATACCTGTACTCCCTTAAACATGTATTTGCATTCCATTCCTTGTCAACATGAGACAAAACAAAAATAAAATCAGAATTTTAGAGCTGGAATGAATCTTAAGTACTGTCTGGTTTTACAAATGCATTTTTCCCCAGAGCACTCTCATACACTTTTTTCTTCATAAGAGTTCTTTAACTCACACAGATAGTTAGTTGCTGATAGAATCAGAATTTAACTTGGATAAAACTTAAATTATTTACCCCAGTCTTGTACTGATCTTCTGACAGTTGTCCCAAATATCAGGCAACTAAAAATTCCAGCATTGGGAAGATATTCTGTGTAAGATAGTGGTTCTCAAGCTTGAGGGTGAGTGACCCTCACCTGGGAAGCTTGTTTTTTTAAAATGTAGGCTTTCTCTGTTTCCTTCCTGAGATTTTGAATCAGTAAGTTTGTGATAGGGCCCAGTAAATCTCTGTTTATCATGACCTGGTGAGTTTGAAGTATGTGACCTGGGACCTTGCCCTTAAAAAAATGATTTTGCGGAGTAAAGGTGAGAGAATTAAAAAGTGAGGTTATTAGTACTAATCATCTCTGATGTCTTATTTCTGAAAAATTTTAGAAAAAAGTAAAAAGCTACTTGAGATCTTGTTCTTTGGAAGAATTTGTTTCCCTCTTACATAGATGTAAAGGCAGAGGAGAGATGCTTAAGGATTATTTTTGTTCCTCTGTCATCAGAACCTTAGGGTCATTATGATACAAGTCATTGAATCCATATAACCACAATGGTACACCACATGATGAAGGGAAATCTTTTTCAGTTAAAGTGAAACAAATTGAGACTATTTGGACAAGATGCTAATTTATCATTGCTGAGATATTACTAAAACTGAGCAGAGAATATTAGAATAGTCAATATTCATGGAGTATATATGGAATATGATAGTACTGATTGATAATAAGGCACTATTTCTTTAGTGACTGGAATATTCTCAGATGTTGCCTGATTACACCTAGGTGCTAAGTGATTTAAAAATTATGGTGGTGCTGGTGGATTAAGTAGAGTAGAATATGTTAGGGAGATCTTTCTGGAGTGGAGATCTTTTTCACTATGTAGTTGTATAGTTACCTTAGTAACTAATAGGCAGGAATATGGTTTTAATTGAAAAGAAACCACTTGCCTTTAAAAGCATAATGTCCTAGATGAATGGATAAAGAAGATGTGGCACATATATACAATGGAATATTACTCAGCCATAAAAAGAAACAAAATTGAGTTATTCGTAGTGAGGTGGATGGACCTGGAGTCTGTCATACAGAGTGAAGTAAGTCAGAAAAAGAAAAATACCATATGTTAACACATATATATAGAATCTAAAAAAAAAAAAAGGTTCTGAAAAACCTAGGGGGCACGACAGGAATAAAGATGCAGACATAGAGAATGGCTTTGGGGACGTGGGGAGGGGGAAGGATAAGCTGGGATGAAGTGGGAGAGTGGCGTGGACATATATACACTACCAAATGTAAAATAGACAGCTAGTGTCCTGCAGCTAATGTCCTGCTAAGAGAAAATTTATGCTTGGTAAGGTTATTCCAGGTCTTTGACTATGTCAGTATAAAGTAAATTCATTATAGAAAGATGGATAATAGTCTAGGTTAATGGAATATAGATAGTTGAAAATTTTTAGTAATTAAATAATCACACCTTTGAAAGGCTGAAGAACAGGAAGCTAAAGAAATCATGTTTTGAAAAAAATGTATTGCAAGTAAATTTGCAAAAACAATGCTAGTTTTAAGAAAAAGTGTATAGAGATTATTTCTTCCAAACTATCTCATTGCTATTAAAATTTTTGTAGCCATGTTACAGATGAGAAAAAGATTGATTCAATTACAGAAATTTGATATGAAGAGAATATTTGTAAAGGAACAGGCACAAAGAGAACAGGAATATGACATATCTGTAAAGTTATTAGTAAGCTCACTTGTTTAAAGGAACTTAAAATGGTTTTTAATAATTTGGTGTTTTAACCTAGTGATTTATTTATAGCTTTGTAGGTGTACTGTTTCCAGTCCCATTACTTATTTTTATCACACTGTGGTGATAACATAGACCCTAATAAAGACTGACGCCTGTGTATTTGATTTAAAAAATATTAAGACATGGTAAAGGTTCAGTAAACCAAACACCTTAGCAGATATTTGCTAGGTTAGGTTATACACGCATAAATGTATATATAGATGTACTTACCTTTACACAGTAAGTACCCAAAAATTGTATGTAAATTGATTACTTTTGAGTGTAGGCAGTTTAAATAAAACCTGTGGTTGAGTCCCTTTATTGTTAAAGGTCAGTCAACGCTAACTTAGTTTTGTAAATTTGATCGTGACATACTGGGCTTTTCAAAGTGAAACCTGTATATGCATATAAAATATGAGCATGCATATATGTACCAAAGCCCTTAAAAGGAATTCAGCTTTCTTTTATAAACACCAAAACTCTCTGCCTGTAAACTGTTTTTGCTAAAGTTTGCATCATTGACTCTCAAATTTGCACCTTTCTGTCTGCATACGCTACTAGGACTATTCTGTGCATGTAGATTTTTGTCAGCTCCCTCCTTCCCCCTCAATAAATCCGTTAACTTAAAAAGAAATGTGACACTTATATAGAATAAATGTTCATAAAGCAAATTAGCATATTCAGCTTGTACAGAAATAATTATTCCACTCACACAAAGAATTTCTACTTTGTAAAAATGTAGCTTGTATTTTGGAGTGTAATAAAATCTGGTGTAAGAGCAACTGTTGAGTGGGTTAAGTGATTATTCTGAATATATTTACTTTTTTAGTGTCAACAGTTATTTGAGGTGATGGTGGGAAGGAGGTATGAGGATGAAGTTAAACAAGTTTTTAACATTGCAATGGAAGTTTGTTCCATGGGATATGTTAATGTAACACAGAACACTTACTGAAGCCCAGCAATACCATTTCTTCATTTTCTCCCTGTGCTGACACAGCAGCATCTATCACATTCAAGGCTACTGAGTCAAACTAGGACCTTAGGACCTTGAAAATGAACCTGTGATGTCCATGAGGATTGGTTTATATCACCACTGAGAATTAATTAAAGGGCAAGTCAAGATTCAGCACAGCAAACTGGGCAGCATTTGCAGCTTTTGGACTGGCCTGGTTAGAGGTTATTTAAGGATTGGTACCAATTTGCAAAAAGTTTTGTGTTCAGCAGTGTCCTCTCTTCCGTGTAGTACATTCTTCCTTTGTACACTTGATTCTTCTCTTTCAAAGTAGACCTTTAGTGTTCTTCATTGAACACAATTTGAGTCTCTTTTGTCAATCCTATGCTTAATCCAACCTTGAGTTTCCCCTCTGCCCTTAAAACATCCACTTCCTTTCATGTTAAGTTGACTTCCTTGGGTATTGAGTGACTTTTCATAACACAGCATAATTCCATTCTCTGTTAAGTAAATTAAGTAAATACACCTCCTGCATTTCATTTAATTGTGGTGCTTTGAAAAGGAAACACCTTTTCAAGAGGCAGCCTTCCTTCCCTATGACATGCTCTCCTCCTTGCTAAGTCTGGCACCTCTTCAGTTCTCACATGGAAAGCTACCAAGGGGATCCAGCTAAAATGGAAACTTAACCAGCCTCCTCCTTGCTGGAAACCTTTCATTGGTTTCCTATTCCTTATCCCCAAATAAATTGAATTAACATGCAATATGAGTAAGATACAGCTCCTGCCTACATTTCCATCTTTTTTTTTTTTTTTTTTGGCCACACCTTGTGGCATGCGGGATCTTCCCAACCAGGAATCGAACCTATGCCCCCTGCAGTGGAAGCGAGGATTCTTAGCCACTGGTCCACCAGGCAAGTCCTACGTTTCCATCTTGATATTGCCTACCTCAGCCTGAATGCTCTGTTTCCCTGCTTGTACCGTACAACCTCACCTCTACCTGACCTATTCCCTCTGCCTGGAATGCCCTTGCTTTCACCAGCCGGCTCACTCCTGCTCATCCTTGAGTGCCCATTGAAGGCATTCTTTCTCCAAGAAGCCCAGTGCTCCCATCTTCATCAAGGCCTTTGCTGTACCGAATCCCAATTATCTGTTCTCTCATTAGACCGCAGGCTCTTGTGGGGTGGGATCACTGACTCAATCTTTTTTTTCCTTTTATTTCCAGAACCAAGTACATACAGTTTGCTGGGTGGTGAGGTGGGAGATGGTGTGCAGAACTATTGGCACTTGTTTGCTTAGTTAGTAGAGTGACAACCATTTTGAAAACTCAACGTGTAAAATTTGTAACTGTAGGAAGTTGCTGCTGCCTGAGCAGTGTGATCATTACATATAATTCAGTGTGTATCTTTCCTTCATCCCTTTTTTCTCCAAAGACTAGCTTGCTGTACACTCCATTAAATGCAGGTATATGAGTGTTCATCTGATAACCAAGTTTAAAAAATTCTGTATGACTTTACACATGTAAATTGGCAACACTAGATATACAGTAGCATGGTGTATATAGACTATGGGACTGTCATGGTATCAAGACCTTTCATCTCTGAATCTTTGTGTTGTTTTGGAAAACTTTTATTTTCCTTAAGAAAGTTCTTTATCTCTTAAACTATGAGCATCAAAACTAAAATGTCAAAAACACGAAATACCTGCTTATCTTCCTGATCTAATATTTCAATTTTTGAAGACAGTCCTTGTTCCTGAGATTCTTTATGTCATTATAGATAAATAAGCCATTCCTTCTCAGCCGTGTCTGTCAAGCCACACTGCCAGCCCTGTTACTAGGAGAGTAACTTATTGGTAATTGGTAATCAGCAGCCTGATTTGTACTGCATAGGTAGAATATGCTGCTTCGTGCCCAATGACCACTTACTGAAAGCAGACTGAAAGGGTGTGAAGACCTGGTTTTCAGAATGTCAATGGAAGTCCTTCCCCACAAGTCTGATTTACCTTCTCCTACATTTTCCTTCTTTATCCTAATGCTTGCTAATTCTCTTTTCTTGGGGGTGACTCTTAACAGGGCAGCCACCTGTTAATCACATGCCAGCACATAGTATAGATAAAGAATTTCCTATGAGCTGCCTTATAATGTTCACTCTCAGATGCCATTATATGTCTTGTTTTCCCTTTTCTGTCTATGTTGTTATCTAGGAACTCTGGGGGCACATTTGCAAGACTGGGAAAGAACAATAAAGGTTAAGAACAACTGAGGAATTATGTACAAATAACAACAGAAGACAATTGTTTTAGTGACGATTTAAAAGGAACTCAAGTGTACAGTTGAGATCTTTGACAAGTTGTAAATAATGTTTCATGATTATTTCAAAATAGCTTGGTAAGGAAGTCTTAAAAGCAGGCCTTACTGGCAAAGAAAAGCAAAAAATAGCAAGTAATAAAAGGATTATGATGATATTTTAGACTTAAACTACGCTTTCAGTACATTTGCAATTCTGGATAAAGTTCTGTAAAGCAGTTCAAAAATATTCTGTTAAGTGTCTGGAATAACATTGCTCAGTTGGAATATAAAATACTTCGTGGTCCCTTCAGCATCAAGATGCCTCAAACTTTGGTTGTTTCTGGAGTTAATTCTTTACAGCACCTGGTATATGAAGTGATTTCACACAATGCCCAAGATGCGGGCCACCCACCAGCTACATGGCATGACAACTCTACAGGCTGAACGGCAACCCTGGTAATTATAAGGCCATGGATAATAGCCCCCCAGTGGTTCACAGATCTTCTGGCAGTGGGTGTAGCTCCGCCTGCATTCTATACAGCAGATTCCTTCATGATCCAATCTAGGGTCAAATGTCATGCCTTCTCCTTCCTGCTGCTGTGAAATAAAAGAGAATTATTTGTGTTTCCTTCATAATGAGAAGTTTATAGCATCCACATTATTTTAAAATAAGGTCCTGAATGTCTCACTGCTACCAGAAATCAGCATTATTTTCTGTAAGGAGTTTTCAATCTTTCAACCTTATAATTCAGAAATCCTTCAAACATCAGGGAACTTCCATCCTACCTAATCTGTCACTGGCAGGAAGGTTTAGTTTTTTTGTTTTTTGAACGTTTTGGTGAAGTTTCTCCATGCCTTAAATGAGCCATGGTTACCACTCACTAGTGACTCAATTTGTTTTAAATAGGAAAACAGGGAGCGTGATTCAAAAGTAGCATTTCGGCTACTGCTACGGCACCCTGGTGCCTTCTTGTAGTAATGGCTTCCAGGGCTCTGGGGAGCACATTTTGAAACTCACTGATCCAGGCTAACAACCGATTGCTCTTCCACTTGCACTGGCTGAGAACACTGCCAAGTCACTTAGCTTCTGCCTTCATGTCAACATAAGGGTCTGTAACACTCAGAAAAAGGCACCATACAGTGTAAAGATTCAAGACCTTAAACTTCTAGTTTCTACGTGCCATCATTATAGTTACATAAATACAAACATATCGAAGTAAAAGTCACCTACAAGACCCTATTTTCACTGCTGGAGAGATCACAGAACTGGAAGAAACCTGCCCCTGCCAAGTTACGTAATATCTGGTTTTCCTTTTCATGGATTTCTAGGGGTAAAGAGTCTATATCCTCTTTAATGTGGCATTGAATTACACTGGCAAAAAGCCCTTATCATTCATGTAAATTCTTTGTTCAATTTAAGGCTCTTTCCTGGAAGAATAACTTGGGGACATGCAGCACCAACATAGGTTAGGCTTGAGCTAAGTGAACTTAAGCAACCCTATTACCTTTCTGGTATACTTTTTTTTTTTTTTTTTTTTTTTTTTGCGGTATGCGGGCCTCTCACCGTTGTGGCCTCTCCCATTGTGGAGTGCAGGCTCTGGATGCGCAGGCCCAGTGGCCATGGCTCACGGGCCCAGCCGCTCCACGGCATGTGGGATCTTCCCGGACCGGGACACGAACCCGTGTCCCCTGCATCGGCAGGCGGACTCTCAACCACTGTGCCACCAGGGAAGCCCTCTGGTATACTTTTTAAAAAGTCTTTATTCAACTTTTTTTGCTGTGTGTGTGTGACGGGGTGCTTTCTATTATGAGAAATTTCCAACGTATTGGAAAGTGGAGAAAATTGTGTACCGAACATCAAGATTTGACAATTGCCAACCTTTTGTCACATTTGATTTTTTTAAAGTATTTTAAATTCTGAAGTAAATTTAAAGAGACTTGAGGGCATTGTGACATTTCACCCATAAATACATTAGAATGTCTTTCCAAAATAAGATAGTATTGTCCTGCACCACACTGCCATTATCACACCTCACAAACTAACAATTCATTAACACCATCTGACACAGCCTATGTTCAGATTTTGTCATCAAAGTATTTGTCTTACTCTCTTAACACCATTAAAAAAAAAATTCTTTAGACTCTCCCCTTTAGAATGTCCCCTTTAGACATTTTTTCCCTCTTATCTCTTGAAATAGGTTCATCTGGGACAGCAAAATTTAAAACTGCCTCATTAATTAATTGTTGCTGACTCTTCCAGGGCAGGAGTAGTCAAAAAGCCTGTTGGTTGAGGCATTTCCTCACCTGAGGGTTCAACAAAAGTTTGTTAGGATTGAAAAGTTGGCAGAAATCTCAGGTTCTTGCCCTGAGATATTGCCTCAAAGGGATATGTGAAGGACGGAGATCACGGGGAAGGTGTTCCTGCTTAAAGCTCAACACGTAATAAAGGAAAAAACTGTTACCAGTGGAATTTTTTCAAGAATATGGGTCACTCAAGCCTGAAAGCAGAGCAAGGTCACATCCTGCCCTTCTGTGGAGGGGCTGATGCCCTCATCCCTAGAACCAGGTGCAGCTAGGCCAGCTACCTAGAGAATAAACTATATTAAGTTTTCTGTCTGCCTATTCAGTTTTTGTTTTTTGTTTGTTTTTTTTTGTCTGTGTTGGGTCTTCGTTGTGGCGCACGGGCTTTCTTTAGTTGGGGTGGGCCGGGGCCCCTCTTCGTTGCGGTGCGCGGGCTTCTCATTGCAGTGGCTTCTCTTGTTGAGGAGCACGGGCTCTAGGCACACGGGCCTCAGTAGTTGCAACACGCGGGCTCAGTAGTTGTGGCTTGAGAGCTCTAGAGTGCAGGCTCAGTAGTTGTGGCGCACGGGCTTAATTGCTGCACAGCATGTGGGATCTTCCTGGACCAGGGATGGATTACCCATGTCCCCTGCATTGGCAGCGGGATTCTTAACCACTGCGCCACCAGGGAAGTCCCAGATTTTATTTCTTTATTATTCTTTGAGCTTTAGGGAATGAAGTACTGTGGTGTCTTGAATTTTCTGGTAAGCCTTGGGTTACTTAAAAAAAATACTTTTTTGCTCTAAATCTTTCTAAAATATATTAGTCTAAAATGGTAAACTAGAAAATATATTTGCAACACATGAAACAAGAGGAAAGAAAATGTACAAATGACTTCTCTGTGTATGAAAAGATACTCAATCCTACACATAATTAGAGACTGGCAAGATAAAGATAACCAGGAGATACAGTTTTACACCCAAGACTTTTTAAAAGTTTGATAATAAATTAGGCCTTTCATTACCATTTGAAGACATGTAGCTGCTGTAATTCCCTGGAAGACTAAATTTAGTGTCCTCCATTAAAATGTAAAATTCTTTGACCCAGCAGACCCATGTGTCAGTGTTTGTGTTCAAGATATACTCCTACAGTGTACAAGAGTATAGACTAATAGCTAACATGGAGTAAGGTAGTGCTTACTATGCGCCAGCACTGTGCTAAGAGCTTCACCTGCATTACCTCATTTACTCCTTCCCATACCCTATGAAGCATGTACAACGTGTATCTTATTAACAGTATTTGAGGAGGGACTTCTCTGGTGGCACAGTGGTTAAGAATCCGCCTGCCAATGCAGGGGACATGGGTTCGAGCCCTGGTGTGGGAAGATCCCACATGCCACGGAGCAACTAAGCCTGTGTGCCACAACTACTGAGCCTGAGTGCCACAGCTACTGAAGCCTGCACGCCTAGAGCCCATGCTCCACAACAAGAGAAGCCACTGCAGTGAGAAGGCCATGCACCAGAACAAAGAGTAGCCGCCGCTCACCACAACTAGAGAAAGCCCCCGTGCAGCAATGAAGACCCAATGCAGAGAAATAAATAAATAGATAAATAAAATATAAAAAGTTAAAAAAAAACGGTATTCAAGGAAAATAATTTACATGTCCACCAAAGCTGAACTAGTTCAATTTCTGTACATTTATCCACACAATGGAATATAATGGTGCCATTAAAATGAATGAGGTGGATCCATTTAGGAGATACAAAAAAATTTCCAAAATACTGTATTGTAACTGAAAAGACAGCAAAGTGGAAGTTGTGTATGCTTTTTTGTGTTAAAAATGTGTGTGTGTGTGTACACTTATACAAAGGGACTGGGCAAATAGCCATTGTTAACAGGTTGCTCAGGGGAGGGTGTCTGTGGTAGAAGGGAAACTTACTTTTCATTGTATACATTTTTATACTGTTTTTAAAAAAATACATGCATGTATTATTTTTTCAATTAAAACACTAGCTACACATAAGTACTTATTTTTCTATTTTCACTCCCTGCAAAGTATAGTAATGGTAAAACTACATTTCATTGAAGATTTGAGAAGTTTTTAGCATGTTGGTGTCATCCTTACAAACACCAGTTCTCGAGGTTTCTGTCTAAAGTGTTTGATCCCCATATGTGAGTCTGTCTCCCGAATGGACTGAGTGCCCTCAAGGGCAGAAGTTACTCCTGTCTGTGTGCACAGGGCCTGGAAAAGAGCAGGTTCTCAAAGAATGTCTGTTGAATGGATGAATAAAGTGGATATAAAGGGGGAAAGAGAATACTTTCATCCTGTGTGTTGCCTGCAGGGCACACTCTTGGAAATATTTTTAAATAATCAAATTCCTGATATGAATTTGTCTTTATAAATTTGCCTATGACTCATAAAAGGAGAGCACAGAAAACAACTTTGAACAAGGAGTACAACCGATCAGCATTTTACACTACAGAAGCAGTGCTGAAGAGTTGTTACCCTCATTTATAAACCCTGCAACAAAGAAATTAAGATGTATTTTTTAAAATAATTGGGTAAAAGTCTCAGTTGAACACTAGATGCTTATTTGAAATCTCAAGCAGAAATATCACCGCTTCAGTGCTGGGTTTAGTGCAGTCATCTGAACCTGTCATACAAACACCAGTACACACGTGGTAAGGGTTGTCTGGATTGAGGGGCTCTGAATCTTCTTGAACACTGGGTCTGGTTTCGTTATTTGGTCTTCCAGGCCCTGGGTTGCCCCGTGGACCACTGTGTAATCTTCTTGTGGTCATCGTTGTAACAATTTTTCTTACCAATTCTCTTCTTTCTCTCTGGATTTCTGCCAAAAAAAAAAAAAAAACTTGCTGTAAGTTAATTCCTTTATTTGAATAATTAAGGAAATTCTGTGTTTATCAGGGTGAAAAACATAAGAAAAGGATATTAAAACACATACGACCAGATCCTATTTAAATTTGTATTAATGATTTTCATAAGAATAAAGCATGTTTCACAGTCTTGGGTTAGTAGTTAAACATCAGATAATCAGAATTTGGTTTATAATATTAACTGAGGCAGGTGTTGTAAGATAACTGACAAAATCCATTCTCAGTTCCCTTTTTCTTTGCCTGCCTCTACTTAGGGGCTGAGAAAGTAAAATAGCACTTATTTCCCTAGCCTCCCTTGCAATTAGGAATGGCCAGATGACACATAAGCAGAATATGCTAGTGCAGTTTCTGGGAAAGCTTTTTTGCTTTCTTGGTAAAAGGGGACAGATACAGCTTCCTCCATCTCGTCCGTCTTCCTTGAATGTAGATGTGACATCTGGGTTATGTGACCAGAAGTGATAGGCACAAGGATGACAAGCCAGCATGCCTCAGATAGCAGATGGTAAGCTAGAAAGAGAGTTGACGCTAGTGCCAGAAACCTACCTCCAGACTTCTGGCTGTATGAAAGAAGTCAACCCGTATTTGTTGAAACCACTGTTGGTCTGCTATTCTGTTACTTGCAGCCCTTTACATTCCTCATGAATTTACTATATATGTATAAAGCTTTACAGTTTTCAGGGGATTTACTATTATCTTGGTTGATTCTTTTAAAAATCATTTGGGATAGAATAAGCAGATACTTTTATACAAAAGGGCAACAAGGCTCGGAAAGACCAAGTGACTTGGCCGAGACCACAGAAGGGGTGGCAGAGAAGAGGGTCGAACATGAACTTCTCTGGCTTCCAGCCCACTGCCCTCATTCTCCACAATGCCTCAGGGGTCCTGCAGCAGGACTGATGGCTGCCGAGTAACAAGAATGGAGAGAGGACCACACAGGGTGGCTTTGGCATCTGAGTCTCAGTTTCTTCTTCAGGAAAATGGGGATAATAATAGTATCTAATTCAGAGGATAGTAATAGAGTTCATGAGAATTTGTTTCTAAGGGTTTTAGCATAGTGTTTGGCATATAATAAGCCCTCAAACTTTAGGTGATGGTGATGATATGATGCTATGTTATCTGTGAGGGCATGCATGTGCGTCCAGCCGTGGATAGCTTCCCCGGATAGCTTCTTGGTTTCTGTGGCAGGGCTGGAGAGGTATCAGGGAAACCTGGATTCTAACCTCAACTTCACTCTTTTTTTTTTTTAGCAACTCCACTTGTTTTAACTAACAATGACCTCAGGAGAGTAATTCAATCTCAGAACCTTAGTTTATCCATCTATAAAATGGGAATATTACTAGTTAGCTGGACAGTTGTTGGCAAAGATTAAGTGAGGACAAGATGTAAAGCTCTAGCAGAGTACGGTGCCTGGTACACAGCCTGAGCTCAGCAGACCTCAGCTCCCACCCCCCTCCCCGTTTTCCTCTGACCTTGTACACCGTCTTTCCCAGGGTCTCTGATGATACAGTTACATGACACTGATGACCTGCCAGCGTAAAGATCCAAGGGCAGGGGTTGCTGGACCCTGGAGCTGGGAGGCTTTTATTAGAATTAGGTGGCGGGGAGCCAGGCATCCTCAGGGAGGGTTTCATTTTGTTGACTTTATTGTAAAATATGACTGCATTGATGAGACTGGAAAAAAAATTCCCTCACTTTTAATGTCTATGATATTCCATCCTATGACTACACCAACACTTAGTTAATCCTTTTCAAATCTGGGGGCATTTAGGTGGCTTCTACTTTTCTGGTGTTGTATGTAATGTGTGTAATTCTTGGATGGATGGTGTGATGACTGAATACTTAAGATGTGTAATTAATACTTAATGATACATAATTGAATACTTAAGATGTGCTCATGGGATTTCCCTGGCAGTCCAAGTAGTTAAGACTCTGTGCTCCCAATGCAGGGGGCACAGGTTTGATCCCTGGTTGGGGAACTAAGATCCTGCATGCTGCACCGTGCAGCAAAAAAAAAAAAAAAAAAAAAAGGTTTGGTCATGCTGTTAGCTGTGAGGGACCAAGTCACATCTTGGATGTAGGAAACAAGCTCCTTCCCAGAGGGTGACGGTTCTCATTTTATCGGTCATCCCAGCACTGCCAAGAGCACTGTCTTCCCAACCCCACCCCCAGACCTCTTGCCCTGCTCTTTCTCCATAGCACCTTGGATCATACCATACGATTTTCTTATTTTAGTTTAGTGTTTATGTACTGTCTCCCTTTAGCTACAATGTAAAACTCCTGGGGGGCATGGATTCTTGTCTCTTCTGTTCATCAGCGCATTCCAGGTGCCTAGAACAAGTAAATGGCGTTTATTGACAAGTAAACCTGTCAATAAATGTTTGTTGAATGAATGAATGAATACATGAATGAACTCTCTGGGTAAGAAGCATGTCCTCAAACAGAAAGTGATCAGAGAGAGGTCTACATGTAGCAGAGTCAGAGACTTTTGTCCTTGACTGGAAAAGGTGACAAGGTGTCGGAGAAGGAGTTCCTGGGTGGTGGAAGGCAAGAAGGCCCGTTCCACGTGGAGGCAAGTGGGGAACTGAGAGCCAGAACTTGTAAATGGCCAGAGAGTTGAGTTGCGACCACCCGCTGGGGCAAGACCTACGATGGCAAAAGCGATGGTCCATTTGGCAGCCCCTCGGGTTGTGGCCGACACCGCTCAGAGGATTCCTTCTCACTGAGCCTGCGTGTAGCCTTGGAATTCTCAACCCACTCTTCCAGTCAGCCACTGCCAGCAGCTTATAAATTGCATCCTATTTGCTTTGCCTGGGCTAAAAAGTAACCGTCTTATCCAAGCTTTGGAACTGAATAAGACTTGTGAACTGTAAGAATAAGTTAGCCATGGCAGAATCAGAAGGCTGGAGAGTGTGTGTGTGTGTGTGTGTGTGTGTGTGTGTGTGTGTGTTTTAAATTTTTGGCCGCACCGTGCGCGGCATGTGGGATCTCAGTTCCCCGACTAGGGGTTGAACCCACGCTCCCTGCATTGGAAGCTCAGAGTCGTAAGCACTGGACGGCCAGGGAAGTGTCTGTTTTTTCCAATTGTGGTGAAATATATATAAAACTTACCATCCTAACCATTTTTAAGTGTCCAGTTAAGTGGCATTAAGTACAGGCACATGGCTCTGCAAACATCATCACCATCTATCTCCCGAACATTTTTCTTCTTGCAAAACTGAAACCTGCACCCGTTAAATAGTAACTGCTCATCCCTTCTCCTAAGTCTGGTGGTTTTAGTTCCTGTGTTTTCTTTATTTCCACGCTGCTCTCTCTTTGAGTTCAACATAATCTTTCTGAGAACGTAGCCTATCTAGGCTGCGCTAGGAGAGGGGCCTTTTCCCCCAGCTTGAGCCAGAGCTACAAAGCAGGACTTTGGGAGGCCAGTGGGGTGACTGGGATGGAAATCAAGAGAGCAGCCCTGGAGACACAAAATCCGGGAAAAGAGCCTGGCCTGCAGAGCTCATCAGCTGGCCTTCTCCACCCGGAAATAGCCCAGAGGGTGCTCCAACCTAGCTCTGAACCCCAGGGGCCCTTCATTTATTTTCCCCGGACTTGGAAGTGGACCCTCGAGCCTTGAACTTAAGGAATCTCAGCCTATGCCCACAGCTGCTTTTGGCTGCCCCATAATTCAAGGTTTGACCATAATAAGGATTCGGAGGTATAACAGCTTCTTAGACCCCTGATTCTCTGCTCTAGGAATAAAAACATGTAAAATTGCGAAGTGCAAACAACAGAGATTAGGGGCAGAGCGGAAGCAGTGGGAGTGTCGTAAATAAAACCCGCAGGTAAGGCAGAGGTGTTCTGGGCCCACCTGCTTCCTGTTACCCCACTGCTCCGGCCCTGCTCTGTGACATTCACGGCTGTCCTTTCCCTTCCCTTTGAGCTCTCATGCCAATTACTGTGACACTGTGATGCGCACCTGGATTCATCTTCCTTGTCACATGCTTGGGCCTGTGCAGGGGCTCACAGGAACCTCACCAGGGCAGGGAGAACTCCAAGCAGTGTCAAAAGAATTTAAAATGTTACCTTTTGGATAGGTTGGTTTAAGCCAGAAAATAGGAAGGTCGCCACAGAGTTCTAAGATTTTAGAACTCAAGAAGCTGTTGTCCTTCACGGGCTGGTCTACAGCCACCCAGATGAGAGAATTTTCTTCATATTTAACAGGCATGATCTTGCCTTCCTGTAAGTAAGTGAAAATGAAATGCACTGAACAAAGAGGGCAGTGGAGCATGCTGCATATTAAGATTCATGTGTTGGTAAAAGATTATTTCGCCCTATAAAAACTTAATGAGTTTGGGATTAGCAGATGCAAACTAGTATATATAGGATGGATAAACAACAGGGTCCTACTGTATAGCACAGGGAACTATATTCAATATACTGTGATAAACCACAATGGAAAAGAATATGAAAAAGAATATATATCTGTACAACAAAGTCACTTTGCTGTAAGCAGAAGTTAACAAAACGTAAATCAACTATACTTCAATAAAATTTAAAAGAAAACAACGAGAATTCTCTGTGTATATGTGTGTGCATCCACGTTCACACACGTGCGCGCACACACATACACACACACACACACACTCTGGAGTTCTAATCTCTTCTCTCTGTAGCTTTTTTCACAATATTCCACACCCCTCATGCCATCCTGCCTTTGGATAACTAGAATGTGTGAATATGAGCGTCCTGAGTGGAAGTGAAAATTACTTGATGTCAACTTTGAGATTTAGGTTAATCTGATGGTTTTGATCAAAGATGTTTTAGAGGAAAAGCAACTGAATGGACTCTGGAATCTGATAAAGGATAGAGGAGCCCTTCGTGTGAAGTGAAAGTCCTTTGGGGGCTGGTTCTGCCACTTCCAAACCACAATGGAAAAAGCCAGCAATTGGTTCTTTAATGTCTTCAGTTCAAAGTAGTATTTAACATAAACAATTTCTACATTTCCCAGCTATAACAAAACATATTTCAGATGTTCTTGCATCAAGCACACCACTGAGATTTCAAAGCTAAATGCTGAGCTTTCTTCTACAGAGAGATGCTGAGAATAGTTTGATAACCTAGGAGACAAATTTATTTTGCCAGGTTGCTCCTTTCATGTATTTATTAGTTTACAATAGGTTGTAGGTTGGGGAAATTAAAATGTTTTCTTATTTTTTAGCTAAAAGCAGCACTTCATTTATGCTTTCTCCCTCAGGCTTCTGACTGCCTTAAAACAAGTTAAAGTTATTGGAGGTAGCTAACACTCAGGTAATCCAGTTATTTACCTTAAATTAAATGGCTCCATCCAGGAAATGAATGTTCTTTGGGTATAGGAGCTTTTAAAAGTTATACAAAACTGGGCTTCCCTGGTGGTGCAGTGGTTAAGAATCCGCCTGCCAATGCAGGTGACACGGGTTTGAGCCCTGGTCCGTGAAGATCCCACATGCCGCGGAGCAGCTAAGCCCGTGCACCACAACTACTGAGCACATGAGCCACAACTACTGAAGCCTGCGTACCTAGAACCCACGCTCCGCAACAAGAGAAGCCACTGCAATGAGAAGCCCATGCACCATAACAAAGAGTAGCCCCTGCTCGCCGCAACTAGAGAAAGCCTGTGCGCAGCAACGAAGACACAACGCAGCCAAAAAAAAAAAAAAAAAAAAAAATCAGAATAAAAAACCACCTTGTTTTTAAAAAAATCAGAAAATGTACTGCAAACTTATGATAAGATCTTTGTCGGCTATGGTTGAGAAGTTGGTTCTTTATATCCACTCATGGGGGAAATGTCAAGAGTTATTAGTTCACTAAATGCTTCATAACAGAAACTGAGGGATAGGACCATATAAAAAAAGGTAACGCAGTAAGGGATGTTCAAGGTCAGAACACAGGCGGTCTCCGTCTCATTTTTAGACTCTGTGCTAGTGGGTCCACACTTGTGTTCTGAAGGGCGCAGCCCATGGGGAACAAACCAGATCATGATCAGAGAAGAATCACGAGAGGGATGAAGGGCTGGAACCCATCTCACAGGATGAATGGTGGGGAAACTGGGAGTAGAAGAGATACTGAGGACATGAGAGCCAACTTGAAAAACTCGCGGGTTGGGCTTCCCTGGTGGCGCAGTGGTTTAGAGTCCGCCTGCCGATGCAGGGGACGGGGGTTCGTGCCCCAGTCCGGGAAGATCCCACATGCCGCGGAGCGGCTGGGCCCGTGAGTCATGGCCACTGAGCCTGCGCGTCCGGAGCCTGTGCTCCGCACCGGGAGAGGCCACAACAGTGAGAGGCCCGTGTACTGCAAAAAAAAAACCAAAAAAAAACCTCACGGGTTGGTTTTAGCTCTTGTTTTGAGACACCTGGGGCTGCTCCTAGGAGAGCAAACAATTGGGCAGTTTCCAGGCACTTTTGCTTATTCTTATTTTTCCTCAGCTGCCCAGGGAGCTGATGCCTGATATATCTCCCTCTCGGGGATACTGGAAAGATCAAAGGTGATCATAATAAAATTAAGAATTAAAGCAGCAGCCGTCTATTCATTATCTATCGAGTTCAGGGCCATGGGGACAGGGTGCACACTGTAGTTTGTAGGTGACAAATCTGAGGCTCAAAGAGTTGAAGCCACATCCATAGCAAGTGTCAGAGCTGGGATTTGAACCCACTTTTTCCAAAGTCCATTTTTTTCCGCCCTACCCTGCCACAACTCAAATGGCAGATGAGAACGAATGCGGCTACTTCGTAAGCCCTAAAGCACCAAATAAGTGTAAGGTATTATTGTTAAATGTATCTTTAGAACTCTGTGTGCAATTCTTAACATAAATTTTTATAAAACCAAGCTCAAAGGCAAGCTATTAGTAATAAATGGATGAACTATGTTTAAAGCACCTCACAAGCCTGACACATAGGAAAGGAATTCGGTATATGTTGAGTAGCCTCCTTGGGCTGAACTTGAACCAGTGAGAAGAAATTGCAGAGGGAGTCACTCAGCTCAACCTAGGGCAAAACAATTAGAACTACCTCTCACGAAGTTGCCCGACACACAGGGAAGGAGCGCCCTGTTGCTGCTTTCCAGCAGAGGCTGAGGGATCAGCTGTGGCGAATTTTCAGGAGGAAATCTTCCTGCTGAGTGGTGCTGAGGCTGGAGTGAGGCTTGAGGCTCCTGAGGCCCCTTTAATGAAAAGATCCTAACACGTGAGGTCCTTTATTATTTTTTTTTAAATTTATTTATTTATTTATTTTTGCCTGCGTTGGGTCTTTGTTGCTGCGCATGGGCTTTCTCTAGTTGTGGCAAGCGGGGGCTACTCTTTGTTGCAGTGTGCGGGCTTCTCATTGCAGTGGCTTCTCTTGTCGCGGAGCGCGGGCTCTTGGCGTGCGGGCCTCAGCAGTTGTGGCACATGGGCTCAGTAGTTGTGGCTCGCGGGCTCCAGAGCGCTGGCTCAGCTGCTGTGGCTCACGGACTTAGTTGCTCCGTGGCATGTGGGATCCTCCCTGACCCAGGTTCGAACCCGTGTCCCCTGCATTGGCAGTCGGATTCCCAGCCACTGAGCCACCAGGGAAGCCCATGAAGTCCTTTAAGTCGTCATTAAAAAAAATTTTTTTTTTGGTTGCACTGGGTCTTAGTCGCAGCAGGTGGGCTGCTTAGTTGTGGCATGCGAACTCTTAGTTGTGGCATGCATGATCTAGTTCCCCGACCAGGGATCAAACCTGCATCCCCTGCATTGAAAGGCAGATTCTAAACCACCGCACCACCAGGGAAGTCCCCTTTAGGTTGTCGTAATCACTGATCAGATAGTTCCCTAACATCAGGCAAATAAGGGCCATGTCATGACCAATCCCCTTTATGTACTTTAAAATCTGGTTTTCCAAAACCTCCAATTATACTACATCATGTAAGAATGATCACTTGGAACCAATGAGTAGGACCAAAATAATTAAGTTCCTTTGGCAGAGAAGAAAGAGAGCTTATGTTCTGGTCATGAACCTCTCCAGGAACTAGAGACAGAAAGGGTTGTACCTTCAATGTCTGCCCAAAGCCCTTGCTGTGTGGTGCAGGCTGGTACCCACCAGTTCAGAGGAGATGCTCTGCTTGGTCACGGTGCCCACCTCAGGAACTCGAGCCTTCACCTGTGCTTTGATGTAGCACTTCTCCCCTCCAGCAAAACGGATTCCTGTGATGCCCTAGGAAACAAAAGTTTATCCATCCATCTATCCATCCATTCATTTATTCAGTGTATTGAGTGTCTACTGCGAGCTAGGCACCGTTCCAGGTCCTGGGTACAGGGATGAACAAAACGGATGGAGTCTCTGCCCCCATGGAGCTTACCTTTTAGTGTTATTTACCAAAAATAAACAGATTAAAGTCAGGTGGCGTTAAGTGCTATGGAGAAAACTAAAGCAGAGTGCAGAGATAGGAGTGATAGGGGATGGTGCTTTAGACCGTGTGATGGGGAGGCCCCTGCCAGGGGCTGCCATCAAGCTGAGATAGAGCTGTTAATTGCTCCATCCAACCCCCAAGCTCAGATGAAATGCCATCTTTCCTATGCAGCTTTCTCTGACCGTCCCAGGCTAAGTGGGCTTCCCTCTCTCTGACTCCCTGAAAGCACCCCCATCTCCATCCCTCATTTGGCACTTAGTTCTCAGGGCCCTTGCTCCTTGTGTATGTCACCTCCCTACTCAGCTCTAAGCTTGAGATAGATCTGAATGTTTTCTTTGTTTTTGTTTGTTTGGTGCTCCCACAAAGGTTCTCAAAAGATGTTGGTCCAATTAATTAATTCCATCAGTTCGGATTTTTCCTAAGTTGCTGAGCCCAGAGTAAATAGTAGCTTTCTATAACACCGGGAAATGAATTTTGCTCCTAGACCTTATCCAAGGACTTGGACGTTTTGTTTTTGTTTTGTTTTGTTTTTGTTTTGTCCTTGTGAGATATAAACAGTGTCTCCTCCTCTGCCTAGGGAACAGCCTCAAGGGAAACCTCAGCCGCAAGGCTCCAGTCTTGGCTGACAGCTGGGCACTGACTCCGCCCACGGAGCGCATCAGGCATAACAGTATGTTCTGACCCAAGAGTGTTTACTTTCACTCTGCTGGTTAATTTCATGACTAGTGAGTGGCCAAAAGTGGTATTAAAGACCTACAAATTTTATGCCGTAATAATGTAGATACCAACACAAATCTGAACATCTCAACTGATCCATCTTCTGTTGAACTGAGACAAATGTCAGGAAGATACAGAACTTGTTCTAACGTCAACACCAAGGAGCGGGAAGAAGAAAAGCCTTTATAAACCTAGGGGCCTGGCTCAGGAGTCAGTCCTCTTAAATGAAGAACGAAGTCAAACATCATTCATGCTTGAGGATATTCACGGACGGTTACACCATATGGAATCTCAGAGCCAGGAGCCCTGCAAAACGGGGTGGGTGACAGACTGGAGAAGAGAAGGAAAGGCTCCTTCTTCCTGAAGCTTCTCGTTATCCACCTTGTGGCCTGATTGGCCACATACACATGTAACAGATTTCACTTATTCCTCCCAGTGTCACCTCTCACCCAGAGAGAGGTGGCGGCATGACCCCCCGACCTCCCTTTACAGAAGATGGACTCCAGGCTTACTGCAGAGGGTCTTGACTCTGAACCAAAATCACCTGGAGAGATTTTAAAAACACAGAGGCCTGGGCCTCTCCTCAGAGATTCCCATTTAATTGGCCTGGGGCCGTGCCCAGACACTGGCATGCTTAAAAGCTCCCCATGTGTTTATAATGTACAGCGGGAGCTGAGGACCACCAGTTTAGGGAGAAAGAAACTTGTTCAGGGTAACAAAGTTTTAAAATAACTGAAACAGCCTGCTATGCACTGAATGTCTGTGTCCCCCCACATTCCTATGTTGAAACCTAACCCCCCATGTGATGGTACCCAGAAGTGGGCCTTTGGGAAGTGATGAGGTCATGAGGGTGGAGCCCTCATGAATGGGATTAGTGCCCTTTTCCCAGAGAGCTCCTTCCCCCTTCTGCCATGTGAGGACACAATGAGAAGACAGCTGTCTGTGAGCCAGAAAGAAAGACCCTCACTAGACATGCAACCTGCTGGCACCTTAAGCTTGGACTTTCCAGCCTCCAGAACTATGAGAAACAAATTTCTGTTGTTTAAGAGCCACTCAGTCTATGGCAATTTGTTATAGCAGCCTCAAGGGACTAAGACACAGCCTCTGGACCCAAGTTTCTTCTGTACTAGTGGCTCACAAACTTTCCCTTGTATTCCAATCACCTGGAGGACTTGTTAAATAAAATACTGTGTTGGTCCCCTCCCTGAGAGTTTCTGATTCAGGAGGTCTGGAGTGGGGGCTAAACTGTGTATTTCTAACAAGCACTCAGGTGCTGCTGCTGCTGGTGGCCTAACGAACACACTTGGTGAACCACTGCTCTCCACCATGCTATCTCTGGAAGGTCTGCTGTTCTTATTCTACTTGTAAACCTAGGGCGTATGGTTTGAAAAACAGAAGGCAGGGGAGGGGGATTACTGCCCCTCTATGTGATATGTTCTTTTAACTTCAAACTCTCATAGCCTCTGAATCTGAGATGCCAGGGAGGAAACACCATAGAGCTATTACCATATCCCCAGGGAGAGAACTGACGCTCTGGAAGGATTCACAGCCCTGAATGTGAGTGTAGTATGTATTGAGTTAGTTCTGACAGTCTACAGGTTGCACAGAAAACTGAAACCCCATAGGGATGGGCCCTGTGGGAAGGAGTTCACACTTATTAACCACCCTGTCTAGCTACAAATCCATATCAAGCAGCCAGACATGTTAAGAGATTAAACAGAGGGAAGGGAAAGTCAAGAAAATATCCTGTTTTTGCAAACAAACAAGACCTTAGAAGCTGGTGATAATGAAGAAGTTTGCTAAAAAGGTAATGAGTGAGGATCCCAATGATCTAACATCCTTTTATCGAGTCGGCTAATCTCATGTTAGCTGCACAATTTTTTTCTTTCTAGGGGATCTCGTTTATTTCTGTGGCTTAAACCAGAAGTTTCCAAGGAGGGCAAGGGGTCCTTTCCCCAGGGGGCCATTTAGAAACTTTTGAGGGAGTTTTTTATTGTCACAAAAACTGGGGGCTCTCTGGGCTTTTGTTGGGTGGGGCCCAGGGGTGTCGGATCCCAAGCAGCTCGTGGGGGCCCTGAAGAACGAACCACCCAGAGCCCTGGGTGAAAAACCTGATTGTAAACATCTGTGCCTAGAACATAACACCGTTTTACATATAAAAGAGTGATGTTTGGTATAGTCTTAATGTACAACAAATTTCCTAGGACTGCAATTATTGTGCAAATGGAGATAAGACGTTACTTTCATTTACTGTTTGAGAAAATTACCTGGCATTTAATTTGTCAACACACACTTAGGTCAATCTGCATTTTAGGCTGTGGCACAGACAGTGACCCAAGTATATGACTTTTATGATGTTTTCTAGTACATCAAGCTCAAGTCCAAATTTTATTATAAATTACTTTCAATTTACTTTTTCTTTATGTTATAGCTGGGGGCCATACTGATTCTTGAAACCAATAACTTACTTACCTACCAGGTAGGTTGTGCTATCCTTCCCCCCCTCCCCACTTTTTTCCCTTTTCCCAGCTTTTTAAATTAAAAATTTCACATATACACAGTCAAAAGCATTGTATAGTGAACATCTGTATATATCAATATATTCTATCTTAATTTCTAACCAGGATTTTTGTTATATAAATGGGTCATTAGGTCTGAGAGGGTTGGCTTAAACCAACATCACTCATGCTATTGAGGGTGTAACTTTCTAGAAAGTAACTCATACATTATCAACAAACTTAGCTTCTGTGTTCCACAGCGTATTGACAAAGACTCTCCTGACCTAACTCTAGTCAGGCTCCTCTGGGTCCTCTGTTTACTAGGTCCCAACCTTGGGCTCTGTCTTGGCCCGTTTATTCCAGTTTTAGCAAGAATCCTGCTGAGTCAGCCTTGGTCTGATCAACCTGGATATCTGATCTCCTTGACCTGCCTGCAGCAAAAATCCTGTTAGGTCAGTTTAGCAAAGAACCTCTTAGTAATTTTCCATCCACCAACACCTCCACCCTGCTCCTTGGCTATAAATCCCCACTTTCCCTTATTGTATTCGGGGCTGAGCCCACTCTGTCTCTTCTACTACAAAACCCCACTGTAGTAGCCTGCCTTGAATGAAGTCCACCTCACCTTCTTTAACAAGTGTCCTGAACAACTTTTTCTCTAACAGTGTAGAGCCTGGAGCCCTTTGTTCAGTGCTGATTCCCTCTCAGGGGGCTCTTTTTTCCATTGGCTCTACTACAGTCTTGGTGGGGTTAGCAGGGAAGGCTGGTCACTTACAATTCAGAAACTTTCCTACTCTGGCCCCACCTGCAACTCCATTTTCTCATCTTGGCCACCTCCCGGGCTACTTAGAACTTGGGAGCAGACCTGAGCACGGGTATTGCATAGTCTTCCCTGGGCCTGGAAAGCCCTGCCCCAGCTTCTCTGCTGGTCAAAATTCTTCTTCCATTCTTCCAGACCTGATTCAACTGTTGCTGATAATGAGCAGGACCCTGTGGGGCTCCTGGGCACAAAAGCCTTTCTGTGTCCCCTTTTTCTTTGGTTACAGGAATAGGCATCATTCAGCCTCCAGGATCTTCCCTGAGTCCCAATGGGCAGGTTCAAACAGTTGCTAATTAAGGAAGGGAAGGGATGCAGAGACCAGGGAGGAAAAGTCAAGAAACAATAGTGCAGCCTTGGGGCAGGGTCCTGGTTCCCCATCAAGGGATACAAACAAGAATATCTTTGAGCTGTTTTGCAGATACTGAAACCCCCTCCAGGTGGGAGAAGTTAACTGTGTGCTGCCCACAAGCCTGTAGACCCCAGACCAGTTGGAACCGGAAGGTTGATGATGCTGACTTCTCACCACCAACCCATCAGAAGAATGTCCACGAGCTGATCACACCCTTTTTGAACCATTACTATAAACTCCTCACTCCCCCCTCCAGGTTGGGACACACAGTTCTGAGGGCATTAGCCCACTGTGGCTCCCTTTGCCTGGCAAAGCAATAAAGCTATTCTTTTCTACTTCACCCAAAACTCTGTCTCCAAAAATTAATTCAGTGTTGGGATTTTCAGAGACTGGATTCAGCTTCATTGCCACCTCTGTAAAACCTGCTCCATCCCCTAACTGATAGCGATGGCCTCCTCCTCCTCGATGGCTCCACGTTTCTGTTCAGCGTGTTTCCCAGCCTGATCTGAAGCCACTTCTGTGTGGATGTCTGCCTCCTGGACCCGGACTGTAAGGTCCTTGAGGGAGGGGACAAGTGTCAGTCATCTTTGCATCCTCCATGCTTCGCACCATCCCTTGCACACAGTGGGCTCCAATAACGTTTCCTGAATTTGACGGACAGTTTGTAATACAGGAGAAAGTAATACTGCAGGTACCATAGTGGCTGATTCATGGGTTTTCAAAAGTCCGGGCTTATTTAAACCCATAACAGGTTCTATCCATCAAAAAGATGTTCTACTCACCAGTTCTGACTTAGAGAAATGTGGAAGCTATCAAAGAGGATTGATCAGTTTATAAAATATGTGTGGCCCCATTGGCCTCTGAGAACAAAACACAATCAATACCATCATTAGAACCAAAGGATTATAAAACGGAAATATAGGTTTGGGATTAAAATTTTTTTAAATCAATTTATTTATTTTTGGCTGCATTGCATCTTCCTTGTTGTGCGTGGGCTTTCTCTAGTTGCGGTGAGTGGGGGCTACACTTTGTTGCGGTGCACAGGCTTCTCATTGCGGCGACTTGATGTGGAGCATGGGCTCCAGGTGTGTGGGCTTCAGTAGTTGTGGCACGTGGGCTCAGTAGTTGTGGCTCTCAGGCTTAGCTGCTCTGTGGCATGTGGGATCTTCTCAGACCAGGGCTCAAACCCGTGTCCCCTGCATTGGCAGGCGGATTCTTAACCACTGCGCCACCAGGGAAGCCCAGGATTAACTATTTCAAAAGGATATTCCTGATACATGCACATCTTGAGAGAGATGGATCTTTTCTTATTTAACTGCATAGCTACCTTTGCATATCTTGATATTATGGCACATCCTAGGTATTCAATTTTGTTCTGGGTTGGATGAATAAAGCATGTGTGGGAGTCACATTTTATAATTTTATATTGAGCAGTGCAAAGAAAAACATGCCTTTTACCTTGTCCTCGGTCTTGCAGTAAAAGCCTTTAATAGGTCCAGAGAGATTATCCCTGTGCCTTGACCAGAACCATCTGCAAAGCTATGACTAAGTGAAATGCAGCCACGCACACATGGGGCTGCAGAGCTTGGTCCCTGGGCAGAGCCCACACTGAACACAGCCAGTCCTTGTCATCATCAAATAATGTGTAACATCAGCCGGGCTCTGAGGCTAGCATCTGTTTTTTATTCAAAAGGGCTTGTGAAGTGTTTGGGTATCAACAAGGGGAGTTCTTTCATTCGAATGAAAAGCATCTCTAGTTTTTCTCATCAGTCAGAGGAAGTCAGGTCGATGAGATGTTTGCAGGCCAGTAAACTATCAGAGGAGACATTATTTTCAAGAGCCTTTTTTCATGAAGTCTCACCGACTCCATCTACAGATTTAACAGGAGAGCACAAACAGTGATGCCTCCTTCTCATCTCAGAACATGAAAGAGAGTAAGGTATTTATGGTGCCCATCCAGAGAGGAGGCCTGCAGTGACACTTTGGTTCGCAGATGTCCACTGAAGCATCAGTGCATGGCTTAACGTCTCCAACTGCCTGTAAATTGAATTTTTGAAAACAAACATGTGTGCCCTTTTCAAAGGAGACTCGAAGGTTTCATCTGTAATAGGCCATAGTCAGAAAGCAGATGATACACCAGGGGAATTTCTCCATGCTTATTTCCTGGGTTAAACGGGAAATCTGAAGAATTGAGAAACATGTATAAATAGATCCCACCTGTTTTTGGTGAGATTATTAGGTCATTAAAGTTTCCCTCCTCTTGACAAGTGCCACTTTCAGAACTTGCAATGTTCTAGAGGAACCTGAGCATTTTACTCACTGTGTTAAGAAAGCTGCTTGGAAAGAAATACCTCTCCCAAGTCTTCCTGCCAAAACTTTTTGTTTTAAGTTTTTTTAAAAATTAATAATTAATTAATTTTTGGCCGCGTTGGGTCTTTGTTGCTGCGCATGGGCTTTCTCTAGTTGCGGCGAGCAGGGGTTACTTTTTGTTGTGGTGCGTGGGCTTCTCATTGTGGTGGTTTCTCATTGCAGTGGCTTCTCTTGTTGCAGAGCATGGGCTCTAGGTGTGAAGGCTCAGTAGCTGTGGCTCATGGGCTCTAGAGTGCAGGCTCAGTAGTTGTGGCACACAGGCTTAGTTGCTCCATGGCATGTGGGATCTTCCCAGACCAGGGCTTGAACTCATGTCCCCTGCATCGGCAGGCGCATTCCTAACCACTGCGCCACCAGGGAAGTCCCTCTGCCAAGACTTTGTATAGTTCTAAGAATTTGGTTTTTTTTCAATGCTAAGGTGTTGCTTTTTCATTTTGAAAATGTAAAGGACACAGAGTGGTCCTCTCTCAGAGAGAATATGTTGCACGGTGCAGGTGGGTTAGCGGTACCATGGCTGCCAAAAAGAACAGTTCCCATTTGGATGTGTGTGAGAGGCGCTCCTTCTCCCTGAATGAGAAGTCTCCCAGGCTTGCCTGGTTAAACTCCATAAATGTATGAAATATACTTACATTCTGGAAATCATTAACTTCAATCGCTTCTTCAGCTCCACTTCCCATTTTAAAGGTCTCCAAGTTGTTCCCAGCATCTATTTCCATTGACCCATCTTGTAATTTCCCATTGATACTCATGGTATAATGGACATTGTAAATCTGGAAGAGAACATCAGAGTTAGTGATGCCTCCCTTTTAGAGCAATTCAGGGCTTATCTTTAGATCTGCAGTATATAAAGTAGCTTTCCTATTTCTCAGAGATACACTGAATCATCCTTAATAGTAAGGATGATTATCTTAGTCATCTGTGAGGACTTTATTCATAGACCAATCACTTAATACATGATTTCTTAAAAACTATCTTAAAAGTAAAGCTTTTGATAGTCTCTGATACTAAATCAAATAGCTCAGTGATTTGCAATCCTGGCTGCATGTAGAAGCATCTTAATAGAATCTCCAGCTACCATGCTTAGGTTCCCCCCCACTGGACTGATCATATCAGAGCCTGTGGGGATGGGGTGTGAGCACAGATCTTTCTTTTTCTGAAGGTCAATTCTACTATGCAGCCAGAGTTAAGACCCGTTGATGGATAAATGGAAATTGAGGAAGCAGAGGGTTAACTGGGCTGTTACCTGAACAAATCTGCAGTGGCACCTCACTTTGAAGGTATTTTTTTTAAGTCCTTCAGTCAAGATTTGGCGTGGAGTGTGGTATACAGTACGAACTGCAGACAGGACTAGGATATGCCTGAGACGGAGTAGCATTTACAGAGGGCAAGGTCAATGTGCACATCTGTTTCAGCTCAAAATAAGAGGTACTCATTTTAATGACTCTATGGGACAGACATGGCGTCATAAGGCATTATGCTATGAGACGTGTGAGGAGAAGGGAGGGAGGCTTGGCATTGTCCAACAGCACTGGCCCAGGAATCAGGAAAACAGGTGGCCACACCCCTTATCCCTGGGTCTTGGGAGTTGCCTTGAGTGTAAAACAACGAAGTGGGACCTCAGAGGTGATTTTTTTTTCTTTGATGTTGGGGGTAGGAGTTTATTACTTTATTTATTTATTTTTGCTGTGTTGGGTCTTCGTTTCTGTGCGAGGGCTTTCTCTAGTTGTGGCAAGCGGGGGCCACTCTTCATCGCGGTGTGCGGGCCTCTCACTGTTGTGGTCTCTCCCGTTGTGGAGCACAGGCTCCGGACGCGCAGGCTCAGTGGCCATGGCTCACGGGCCCAGCCGCTCCGCGGCATGTGGGATCTTCCCGGACCGGGGCACGAACCCGTGTCCCTTGCATCGGCAGGCGGACTCTCAACCACTGCGCCACCAGGGAAGCCCTACGTGTTGGATTTCTGAGTAACATCTTGTTTAAAATTAAAAAAATTTTTTTTATAGTGTACCACTAAATTAGATGCTCCAAAGGGCTCTCTTAGTTTAGACATCTGGTAAGGACAATAGTTTAAAAAGTAATTCACACGCTGCTCCTGTTCAGTATGCTGCTGTTCTAGAACATTCTCTGTGTCATGGGGTAGTAGGTGGGTTCCTTTTCTTCTCTTTTCTTCCTTTTTCTTTAAGGTATATATATGTATATATCTATATCTTATATATGATATATAATATATCTCTTATATGACATATAAGCTATAAAATCTTTAAAGGGGAAGGAGTGGGAACTGATGAAAGACACCTGCTACTTAGTGTCAGGTCAGTAGGTCAGAACTGCAAAGAGCTCAGATTCAATTCAAGTCTGATTTTTTTCCCTCATTATGACGAATGGCTGACTGCAGCACGGACAAACCCTGGGAAAAGTATCTGTTGTTATTGGATCATTACTTGTAGAAAACTCATTATTGCAAGACCCACAGAGTGCTATTTTAGTTTATCAGCAGAGACGTAGAAACGGCTTTGCTAACGTGTACCCTTTTAGGTAACAGCCCTCGGTCAGTGGAAGAGAAAATGCCGGCATGCAGTTCAGCCACATTCTCAGTGCCCCTCCTTCCCTCGTTCTGATGAACTTCGAGTCCTGCAGGACACTGTCTCCACGGCTCACCTGATCATAAGAACCACTTCTAGGGGCTTCCCTGGTGGCGCAGTGGTTGAGAGTCCGCCTGCCAATGCAGGGGACACAGGTTCATGCCCCGGTCCGGGAAGATCCCACATGCCGCGGAGCGGCTGGGCCCGTGAGCCATGACCGCTGAGCAACGGGAGATGCCACAACAGTGAGAGGCCCGCATACCGCAAAAAAAAAAAAAAAAAAAAAAAAAAGGAACCACTTCTAGGGGTTCTGCTTTAGGGGAAGCAGGAGCAGAGCCCACCAATCTGTTTTCACTTTGCACTTCAGGCGGTCCTCACCATCAGCCAATTTGGGGAAACCTGTTTTCTTTGGCTGAGCCAGGGCTTTCTGAAGGTAAAGCTCAGAAAGCAGGCTCTGTTCTGCTCCTGCGCTCTCTGAGCAGCCACTATTCACGTGAACTAATTTTGGCTGTCAAAGGGCACATGGCAGACAACGCGCATGTGAGTTTCTGCTGGCACGAGTGTCCTTCCTTCACTCAAGAGATAAGAGGCTCTTTTTTTTTTTTTAAGCATCGCACATAAACTTTTTACTACTCAAGCAATCCTAAATTTAAGTAACTGTCTGCAAATTCTTAGCGGGTCTTAAGGAGGCAAGATCGCAACACTAGAACTGTGGCTTTTATCCTAATTTCACTTTCCTCTACCACCCATCGCCACCTCCCCGCCAGGAAAAGCTCCCTAACGAAGCATCCTTTGTAATGTAGCTGCAGCCCGGCTTTCATAAGCAGTACACTGTCTGCATGGGGCAGCCATGGAGGTTTGTGCCCTCCTGAAGAGCCTTGGGTTTGGGGGTGGTAAAAAGTCGGAAGTTATTTCCAAAGTACTGGGCCCTGAGCTCAGAAAGTGGCTCGGTTGGTGGAGCAGTAATCACATTATCTGCTCTAAACTGATGGAGCTGTTAGCACCTAAGGCTATTTCTTCTATCCAAGCACAAAGGAAGTTTATTATGTGCCAATAGTCTGCTCAATATGGTGCCTTTTACAGCCAAGGAGATTTGCTAATGAGTTTCTAATAAAGCCTGGGTTCATAAGATAATTATATCATGTTTGGGACAATGTCTTGAAAAATCAGGCTGAGAATAAAGGCCCCAAGCAAAGATATCTTCCCCTCATCTCACGGGGTAGGGTTGTCAGTTATCTCATATTGGTGGGAGTTTCCCATATTTCAATGCCTTGTTCCATTTACAATAATGTGGATGAAGCATGGTCTCAATATTTGAGCCCAGTCACTTGTCCCCTGATTATTAGCACTCCAATGCTTCAGAGTTCTCTAGCTGATTTCCAGTAAACCTGTCCTAAGGGGATTTACCCATATGAAAGGCATAGGAGGTAAATTACTGCTGGTTCTCTTCAATAAACCAATATAGAGGAACAGAAGCATGGATAATCCCCAAAGAGTGGGTAGTCCATTTGGTTGGGGATGTCTTTCTGTTTGACAGAGACTCGATTATGTTTTGTTTGGGCCATTTACATTTGTCTTCGGGGAAAGCAGACCTGTGCCTGTGCTACGCATAGATGGTGCCATATTTAGTATTTTGTGGTTTGGTTTTCAGACTTAAGTAATATGGATCAGCATGGAATATTTTGGGAGTTAAAAAAAAAAAAACCTACCATGATTTTCTTCACTTTCCTGCCTCTATAAGAGACAGGGATAACTTTGATTGTTGGCAATAAAATGTGATTCACTATTCCTCTGTATTTTTAGAATTTAATACTGCTCTCTTGAACCAGGCAACCAACCATCTTGCAGTAAAGTACAAGTTATGATAAAAGGAGGCCCTGCTCATTCAGGGTGATCCTTCAATCTCTCTTTCTAAAAGCTTGTCAGTTAGCTGTGTTTGCCTTGAATAATTAAATGCAAAGTGGTGTTCATTTTAATACATATCAGGACCAAAATCTTTGCCCGCCCCCCCAAAAATAGCAAAGCTATTTTTGTGCCCAGAGGACCTATACCATTGAAGTTTTGTCATCTAAAAGATAGCATTTACATTCGAAGATGGTACAATTTCCCAAGGGATGACAATCTAAACCCTGCTATTAATGGAGATGGAGATACTGACATTGTTCTCATGTTCAGATATGCTGCTTTCAAATGTGAGCATCTGGCCCAGCTTCTATATTTAAAATATACAAATAGATTAAGGCACTTTTCAAATATACACAAAATACTGTGTGATTCTGATCTTACAAATCGATGCTTGTAAATTTGATATAGTCTCTAAAACAGACTCAGTGCTAAATGGCATGCTTATCTACGTTAGGCATTTGAGTTAAAAATACAAATTATGCAGTGACTGCAGAAGATGTGATGTGTAAAATGGCTGAATTGCTTTCAGCACCATTTTCTCTAAGTACTGGGATTCATTCATGCTTTGAATTTCATGGTGGGAGAGAAACGGGAAACAGCAGTCACAGATCCTCTGAGGGTAGTGACTAAGAAACAGCCCTTTGTGTGCACCCTGGAGATGGAATTCTTTTCCATTAGTTGAAATACTTACACCAAGCCTGGCAATGGTCATCAAGATAAAAATGCCTCCCTTTACATAAGTGAACAAAATTCAGAGTATTTAACAAAAACAGGGGTATTTTGCTTAGTTGGGTCAGAAACACTTTTTATATTCCTTGAGAGCCAACCGAGCTTTAAAATAAATAGTTGCATACAAAGAAAGTAGGACAGCAGTTAGTAAAACATTTACCATTGAATCACATGTGACCAGGCCAGAAGTGATTTTTAAAGACATTTGCCATCTTTAAGGAAGTTAGATCTTTTTTTTTTTCCCCCTTACTGCATGAGAGAAGGGGGCATTAAAAGATGGGGAGAGAGAGAGGGAGGGAGAGAGAGAGAGAGAGAGAGAGAGAGAGAAAGAAGACAGAAGGGAGAAGGAGGAAGGGAGGGAGGGAGGACGAGAGAGAGACAGCGCTACTGAGAGGTCAAATTCGTCCCCTTATTGGGTCTGAATGTCCCTCCACTGTCTTTGTCCCAGGTTCTTAAATTCACAGCCTTTCTCAGCTGGCAGAGGGCTTAGTTCCATTTCTTTCCTAAGGATGAGTAAAGCGAGGCCAGAGGGGATGTGCCTTACCCATGGTCACTCAACTGCTTAGCGGAGACGCCAGGCTGGGATGGGCCAAAAAGAGCTTTCTTGGGACCGTCCACTGCATTTCCCCGCTACTCTGTCTTTAACATCTTCCCGTAAAGCCCTGACTGGCTTTTCTGCAAAGTTGCCCGTGAGTGGGAAGCCGCATCGTGGAGTTGGTTGGAAGAAGGGGGAAGGTACCCGGGACGCCCCGAGGGGAAAGCATCAGCTGGGGCGAAGGGGCCGCTCTGGCGCCACCTAGGAGGGGACACGCGAGTGACAGAGAGGACCCCGCCATCCCGCGCGCCCCCAGGCCCCGCGCCCCTCCCGGCCTCGCGCACCCTGACTCGTGCCCGCAAGCCGGCAGCCGCCCTCCGGACTTACGTGACTGTCGCTCCCCTTCCAGAAGTAGAAGGCCCCGATGGCCCCGAAGAGCAGCAGCGCCGCCCCCGCAATGAGGACCACGGCTCCGACCTGGAGCAACCGCGCGGGTCTGGTGGGCTTCACGGTCACCGTGGCGTACGCCTGCGGGCCGGCGGGAGAGGGGCTGTCATGTCCACGCGCAGCGACCCGGCGCATCGGGGGGTGTCGGACAGCTCGCCCCGGGCTCCTCCGGGCGCCCCCTTTCGCCGCGCTTGCGTCCGCGGGTCCCTGGCCCTCGGGAGTGGATGTGCGCTGAACAAACTTCGCGGTGCAGGGCCATCGACCCGCGGGTCTCTCTCCGCCTGCCACCCGACGCCCCCTCTTTCCTCCCTATCCACCCTCCCCTTCACACCAGACTGGGGATGCCAGGCCCCTTGCACACGCACACGCGTGGGGCGCCACCCCAAGTCCACATTTGGGCGCCCACATTTGTTCCCAGCTCCCAAATTCGGTGACACAAATCGCTGACCCGGGACAGGGGATACGGGCCCCGCGTGTCTGGGGCTCCCAGGCGGTACTCACCGGGGGGCTACAAAACTCAACCTCGTCGGGTCCCACCAGGGCGATGGGCACTTTGTCCGAATTCTCCGTCATGGCTGCGGCCACAGGAGCGGGACACTGGGAGGCTCCGCGCGCGCCCTGGGCTCTGTCCTGCTGCCCCGACGTGCCGGGCACTTCAACGCGGCGCACGCGCGCGCGCGCACCGTGCCCCGTCCCGCCTGGGCCAGCCCAGCGCTCCCCACCCCTCCCAGCGCCTCACCTTTCTCCTCCCTTCCTTCTCCCGCCTGGAGCAGCAGTGAGCTCATCCTGCCTTCCAGATGCCCCTCTTCTCGCTCTCTCCCGTCTACTGCCCCCACCACTCCACCCCCCACCCCCCACCCCCGCCCCAAACATCCCGGTAAACCTGAGTGTGTCATGGTGGGTGGTGCTGAGTGAATAGACTAGCGATGCTGACCCCAAGAAATGCTAAATCGCCGGCACTTTTTCCACCATCCAAGGATCTCTTAGGATGTCAGAGGGCTCTGCCGGGACGCTTGGCTGGAGGCCCATTTCCTGCAGTGTCCTTGGATGTGTGTGTTGGACGGTGGTGCTGGTGGAACAGGACGCAGAGGAGAGCAGGGCCGTGAAGGTGGAATCGGGGACACGGGCCAAAGTTTGCCAGGGTTTATGCTGGCCTGGCGCTGCTGGATGACCCTGGGACAGGAGCGTGGATCAGCGTCTTAGAGATGGGCCCTTGTCACTGGTTTCTCTAGGAGTCTTAACAGGAGGGTACAGCTGCAGCAAAACTGAAAGCCAAGCAAAGGGGCTGGAGGGAAGGAGCTGGCGAGACCAGAATAAGAGTACATGCTGGTTGATTGACTAAGTTAAACAAAGAGACAAAAACAATGGCAACACACATACACCAAAAACACTGATATGTCCAAAGGAATAGCTAAGTATATATGTACATATATAGTATGTATTTTATACTCTATATACAGAGAGATAGACAGATAGATGTAGTATATAGTATATATTTTTAAAGCAGAGGAGGAGAGAGTTTTTTCACTTTTGGAAATGCCATCTGCCAGTACTAGGACTACGTGGTACCTCGTTTGGATCCAGGCTTCATGAATTGGGTTCTAGCTTGGTGCAGAGTCCTTTGCTGGGGAGTAAGCGGGGTAGGGGACGGTGCAGGTGAGGGCCTTCGGTTTCCTGAGCAGCGGGAGGTTGGGTGGACAGTACTGCGGTAGGAGGAAGTGTTGGATCTTGAGGGGATGCTGATGAGAGGGGCACGTGGGGACAAGTATGATGACAGCGGAGCTGGGAAGGAGCGGAGGAATGGAAGAGACTTGCACATAAGAGTCTGTAGGTCTCTGCCGGTGCTGGGCTGGGGAGACTGAGGCTTCAGGCCTAGGGAGACTGGGAGGGTGGTGGGAACCCAAGAGAAATGAGGAAGTGGGGAGATGCAGTTGTGAGAGAGTGGATATGGTAAGACTAATTTCAGACTTGTTGAGCTGGCTGTGGGGAATGGAAAAGAAGAGCCCGGGAACGTCCCAAACCTGCCTCGGATTCAGACAAGGCACCACTGGCTGCACCTCCCACTAGATGTAAGGGGCTGAAAAACCCCCTTACAGTCTGCAGAGGCTCAGCCCCAGGGCACTGCTGCAGAGTTCAAGACCTCCTCTCCCAAGGGCACTTGTAATGGGAATTCCAGAAGGAATAAGAGTCGTCACAGTTAGAAAATTGGGAGAAGATCCAGGATAAAGTAGTGATGCAGGAAGGAAAGGAGAGTTCGGGAAGGATGGGTCCGCAGAGTCAGATGCTGAAATCACGGAAGCAGGAAGGAATACACAGAAAGGCCATTGGATTTCCCAGTTAGAAGGGCACAGGAACCAAAGAGACGGCAGTTCCAGTTGTTTTATTTATTGGTCACAGAAGACATGCTGCAAAGCATCATAGAGTGACTAAAAATATTTACAACTCATACCACAGACAAGGAGCTCGTTTTCTTAAACAGAGAACTCCTCGGAATCATAAAAAGACCACCAAAAAATAAAAGAATAGGAACAGAGACTCCACAGAAGGGGAAATTCAAATGGCTCTTCAACAAAAGAAAAATGCTTGACTGCATTATAAAAAGGCATGCAAATGAAAAGTATTCTTTTTCACCTATCAGACTGGCAAAAATAAAAACCCTTGTTAAAACAATCTGTTAGAGAGTATGAGGCGAAACGAGGTCTTGTTGCTCTGGATGGGTGAATTGGTACAACTTTTATGGAGAAAATGTAATTCCAAAATGCAAAGCATAATTTCATTTCTGTGGATTTATGCCACAGATGCGCTCACAAGGCTGGAAAAGTCCTCTACATGCAAGGATACTCCTTGTAGCATGTTCGTTAGAACAAAGGACTAGAAACGTTTTCAGTGTCCACAGCAGAGAATTTATGGTACAGCCTCACAGAGGGATCTTGGCAGGCATTTAAAAGGATGAAGCAGCTTTGAATATACTGATCTAAGAACATCACCTAAGATACTTTAAGTGAAAAAAGGAAAGGGTAGAAAATGTTCATAAATGCCTCCATTTGTATAAAAGATACAAACAAGGGAATTCCCTGGCGGTCCAGTGGTTAGGACTCTGCATTTTCACTGCCGAGGGCCGGTTCGATCCCTGGTCAGGGAACTAAGATCCCACAAGCTGTGCGGTGCGACCAAAAAAAAAAAAAAACAAAACAAAAAACAAGAATACGTATATGCATACGCTCTCTGGAAAGACACACAGGATGTTGACAGCAGGGTTTGCCTCTGAGGAGAACCGTGGGGCTTGGGGACACCAAGGGGAGGAAGGTGCTTCACTGTGTACCTTTTGGAACGTTCTGAATTCTGTCTGTGAATATGTATTAACTATTCAAAAAAATGAGTGAATAAAACAATAAATAGCAGTGAGTGGGTGGGGAGGAAGGGAACGCTGCACATGGAGGCAATTCTTTCGAGAACTTTGGCTTTCAGGGGAGAAGAAAGTCAGGAGGACAGATCAAGGGAGTTGGAGGATCAAGGAAGTTGGAGGATCAAGGAAGTTCTCCACAACCCACCCAGGCTGGAAAGATGTTTGGCGGCTGAAGGGGGGTGGGAAAGTAGGGGAGGGATCCAAAGCAAGCGGGAAGATTAACTCTGAGGAGGAGAGAGGGTCTGGGGGAGTAAGTGACGATACGGATGCTTTGGGGATATGGATGCTGAGGAGAGGGTGAGGAGTGGGGCTGGGGACGCAGGACGCTGCCTCATTCATACAGCCAATGATGCCTGTTTCAGGTACAACACAGAAAGTAGCTGACTGGGGCTCAAGGGATGGCGGTGAGGGCTGGGCAGGGAGACCACTTACATCCTCTGAGCACATTCTCCCAAAGTGGTATAGTTTCAACCATTTTAAGGTTATACGTTTATACAATGACCGTTAAGAGTGATGAAAAGATAGTAGAGGCGAGAGCACGGCGGGAGGTCCGGGGTGAAGGGGATAAAGGGATCCTCACTTCACAGGGTTGCTTCCCTCTGCTCATCCCCCTGCTGTACCTAATCCACGGGCTCATTTCCTGGGGGCCAGGACCCGACTCTGCCCTTGTGCCAGGCACTGTGCCAGGTCTGGGCACACAGCAATGAGCAAATGAGACATGGTCCCTGCTCCTGAGTTGTTTATAGTGGAGTGGGAAAGAGAGTCATTAGCCAGGTAATCGCAAAATAAAGGTGTCCCTGCCTTTGTGATAAACAATAAGAGGGAAAAGTACAGGTACCCCGAGATAACATAACGTCTACTCTACATTGGTCAGGGGCGGAAGGAGCCCCTGAGGAAGTGACATTTAAGCTGAGGACTGAAAGAAGAGTAAGGATTTTCCAGGTGGAGATGGGTGTAGGGGTGTGGGAAGTGTGGAGAGACAGTGGGTTCAAAGGCCTTGAGGTGGTAAAGAATTTGGCATTTGAAAAAAAGAGAGGCTGGATTGTAGAGAATGAGAGAAAGAATGGCAGGAGATGAGGCTACAGAGAGAGGCAGTGATCTCAGCAGACAAAGCCATGTTAAGGGTTTTGAATTTTTTTCTCTTGGGATTGGGAGGTCCTAAGGGGTTTGAAACAGTGGAATGGCACAGTCAGGTTTGCATTTTAAAGACATCATTTTTATTACAACCCACACAAACTCATGATAATTTTTTTACCTGAATATTTTCTATTATAATGATTTTATATTTTTTCAGACACCTTTTCCTAGATCTTTGGCTATATATAGGGAACTACTTTACCGGACTATAGAACAGTGCTATACTTGGAATTGAAAACCCTCTTTTCTTTCCTAAACTTGTCATATACTTGCTGTGTGACCTTGGGTAAGGTTTTTCACTTCTTTGGTGCTCTTTTTTCTCATCTTTAAGATGAAAGAAAAGTCTAAAAGGCGTCTCAATTTGTGACCTTCTATAAGTCTATGTTTTTCCTTACAGATAGTCATAGAAATAAAACATTACTACTTGCAAAAAATGAAATGAAATGAAATAAAATAAAATAATAGAAACATCATTTTGACCTCCATGGGCTAGAATGACTAAATTGGAAGGGGGCAAGAGGAAAGGGGTAGATATTTTAGGAGGTTCCTTAGCAGTCCAAGCGAGAGAGATGATGGTGGTTAGGACCAGGAGAATCACAAACGATGGATATGGGAAGGAATGAATGGATTGGAGATTTCTTCTGGAGGCAGAATCAACAAGCTCTGAAGCTTGATTGAGTGTGAGGTATGGGGCAGAGGCAGATGTCAAGATGACCCCTACATTTGGAGCACAAATAACTGGGTAGGTGGAGGGAGCACTGGCTGAATTTTGGACACGTTAAGTGTAAGAGCTATAAAAATTCAGGCGGAGAACTTGTACTTGATAGTGTCAGGGAAGAGGCAGAGAGGGCCATCTGCTGAGACAGAGAGGCTGGGAGACCGAGCAGGGCTTCTGAAGTGTGGGAGAAGTTGATAGCAGTTGTATGAGAAACACAATATGGAGTTTACAGAAGTTGTGACCATTTGGAGCTGGAGAACAGAAAGGTGCCAGGACCCCATCAGCTCAGAACAAACTAGGAGCAGGGTAGAGGGCGCTGGCTGATGTTGGGAGTGATGGGTATATTGGTCAGGGTTCTCCAGAGACACAGAACCAATAGGGTGTATATGGGTAAACAGAAAGGTATTTATTACAGGGGATTGGTTCACATGATTATGGAGTCTGGGAAGTCCCATGATCTTCCATCTAAAAACTGGAGGCCCTGGAAAGCAGGTGCTGTTAATTCCCAGTTAGAGTCCTGAAGACCAGAGAATGAGTACAGATGCCTGAGGGCAGGAGATGGGTGCCCCAGCTCAAGCAGAGAGAGTGAATTCACCCTTTTGTTCTATTCAGACCCTCAACTGACTGGAAGATGCCCACCCATATTGGTAAGGGCAGATTTTGTTTACTGAGTCTACTGATTCAAATGCTAGTCTTTTCTGGAAATGCCTCACAGATACCTAGATATGTTTTACCAGCCATCTGAGCATCCTTTAGTCCAGTGAAATTGACACATAACCATCACAACATGTTAATAAACTAGATGGGGAGAAATTCTTTCACAATGTATATGTTATCAAATCACCACAATGTAACACTTTAAATATCTTACAATTTTATATGTCAATTATACCTCAATAAAGCTGAAAAAATTAACCATCACAACTGGGTATTGAAGATGGTCTTGGGAAGGGCAGAAGGTCAGGGTCTAGTGATTCTAGGGTCTGGGCTGGAAAGGGAGGTCCTTGAAGTTGGGAGGTGCTGATGAACTTGGAGAAGGATTGGCGTGATGGTTGTGACCTGATGGGGTGGGAGAGGAAAAAGCTATGTAGGTTGTAATCAGAGAGGGAGAACACAGAATTTGAGATCTTAGAGGTGGTTTGGTTCTGCATAAAAACGTGGTCTAAAGTGTGGACTTAGGGACAGAGGGGATTGGAGATGATGCTTCTAGGAGTTGAGGATATTGAGGTCAGGGTGATTTTGAAGTTGAAGGAGGAGTGATAAGGATGTGATGGAAAGAAAAACTATAAGAGAGTTGCAGAAATTGTTAAGGAAAGAGGGAGAATGTTCTGCCTGGAACTCCTTGGCCAGAGGTGAGGGAGTGAATAATATGGTGCGAAAAAGAAAAAGATGGAGTGAATGGATGCATGAACGTCAGAAGAAGAACTCTGTTTCAAGAGGGTGGTGAGACCCAGTCCTGGAATGGACTGTGGAGAACCAGAAACAGCTTCTGGTCTCCAGGGAATGCATGGAGTACCTCCCTTTTCCAGGAGAGGGATGGAGGAACAGCGTAGAGCTCCAATATTAGCACTATTGTTGTAGCTACTTTTATACAGGTTCTCTATCACTACTGCTTCCTGTATACTCTGGCATTTAGGTGAGGAAACGGTGGACAAGTGGGTAAAAGAGGGGATTCCGGGGTTTCCCTGGTGGCGCAGTGCTTGAGAGTCCGCCTGCCGATGCAGGGGACATGGGTTCGTGCCCCGGTCTGGGAGGAACCCACATGCCACGGAGCGGCTGGGCCTGTGAGCCATGGCTGCTGAGCCTGCGCGTCCGGAGCCTGTGCTCCACAATGGGAGAGGCCACAGCAGTGAGAGGCCCGCATACCGCAAAAAAAAAAAAAAAAGAGAGGATTCCAAAAGAAAACAAAAACATTAACTCAAAAAGATATCCGCACTCCCATGTTCACTGTAGCACTATTTACAACCAAGATATGGAAACATCCTAAGTGTCCATCAGTGGGTGAATTGATAAAGAAGATGAGATATGTATATACAACGGACTATTATTCAGCCATAAAAAATGGGGAAATTCTATTTTTGACAATGTGAATCAACCTTGAAGCCATCATGCTAAGTGAAACAAGTCAAGAGAGAAAGACAAATATGATCTCACTTACATGTGGAATCTAAAAGAAAAACAAAATGAAATCAGAAAACTCACAGAAAAAGAAATCAGATCTGTGGTTACTAGAGGCAGGGCGTGGGAGGAGCGGCAATTGGAGGAAGGTGGTTGAAAAGTACAAACGTCCAGTTAGAAGACAAATAAATACTAGGGAGGTAATGTATTTACAATATGATGGCTATAGTTAACACTGCTATGTGATATATATGTATATATATATATAGGAAAGTTGTTAAGAGAGTGTAGCCTAAGAATTCTCATCACAAGAAGAAAACTCTTTTCCTACTTTTCTTTTCTTTTTATTGCAACTATATCAGAAGATGGACGTTGGCTGAACCTACTATGGTAGTCATTTCACAATATATGTAAATCGAACCACCATTCTGTTCACCTTAAACTTACACATTGATATAAGTAAATTATTTCTCAATAAAACTGGGAAAAAAGGAATTCTATGGTGTCACTAACACACACTTACTCTACTCAGGCAGCTGGCACCTCTCTATAACTTTCCCGTGGCAACATCGATGTCCACGACTAGGGGGACTGAGAGGGTGTTGATGTACGGCCGTCGTAGGCAGTTAAATCTTGGTGTATCGTTCCAGTCCCTATATCCCCATGCTTATGAGCTAGCTCATGGGTTCTGTTTGCATTTCCTTTCCCACTTCCTGCTGTGCAGCCAGTTTGGAGTTAGTGCAGGGAACATTTTTATACTGACAAAATAAAAAGCCATTGCACTGATGGCAGATACACTCCAGAAAAAAAAAAAAAGGTGCATTCCAATGCTACATACCAAGGGTTAGTTTATTATCTGCCTTTTGGGGTCATCAAAGCAGGAATTTTTCCCTTTAGCTTAGCCAATTTTGAGCCTTTAAAATTTTTGTCAGTCCACATAGATAGGTTAATTTCCAGATGATTTTGCACTACTCATCCCTGAGCTGCCTCCTTCTCCTCCTCTAAATACCAGAGTGTATAGAAAGCGTGCGGAACGTAGTGATGCAGAGTCTGTATACGTAATTGGAGCTGTAGCCTGCCACTGCACCCCTCTAGGTGGCTATTTCTTGGCTCGTTGGCTCCATCTCACCTTTCCACTCTCAAGAACTGAAATCCCCCTTGATGGAGCTTTATGTGGCAGTAATCCCTGGGATATCATGAGAAGGTCCTCTGTGTCTGCCTGCCTCCCTTCAGGCTTGCCCCCTTCAACCCCTTTGCACTGTAGTGAGATCAACTTTTCTAAAGTGCAACTCCCATCCCCTCCCACCTCTGCTTAAGACCCCACAGTGGCTCTCAGTGCCCAGAGTCAAGTCCATCTTCCTTCAAAGAACATACGAGGCTCCAGCCATTTCTCCAGTTGCCCCTTTGCCTAGTTATTTGTCTGTTTTCCCCACCAGACTGTGGTGTAAGTTTCTGGGAGGTCAGGACTGTGTCTTATTTACTGTCATTCATTGGATAGATGCATAGTTAATTAATTAATGAAAAGAGAAGCAGCACAAGGGCCATGGAAGACAAGTCATAGTTTAGGAAACCTTGCTGGAAAGGCTTACGCTCCTTGTTAATTGCCTTTGTAGAATTATGAATGGTCACTCACCTTATGGTAGGAGCTACTCGTGTGTTAAGTGACCATCATTTTTAGCTAAAAACCAGAACTCATGGTTTGACAGGATTTTTTCTTTCCTTCCAGATAGGAGAAGTGGTCTGGGAAATGCAGTTTGGATGCTGATTATTGGAGTACTTCAGTGAGTTATAGGGTTAATGACATAGAAAATGAAGTATTAAAACTAGCCTGTTTGGGGGGGGCAAGAAAAAAAAAACTAACCTAGTAAATCCAGGACGTATGGTCAAGGGTCATAAGGATAGCAGAGCAATTGGCATCTAAACTGTATGACCTTGTGCTGCTGGGGACTGTCTTGTATAACTTTGGACCCTTCCAATGTTTAGTGGTGTGTGTTGAACATGGTAGGTCATTGGTAGATGTTTGTTGACGTTGAAGAGGGAGTAAGCCAGTCATCTCCTCTGTGTTGCACATAATTGCTCAGGGGAACGGAGACAGAATACTCAGGAACATCTAGACTCTTCACAACACAGCAATTACCACCTGAGCCCATTCACTGTGATTTGCCCTGGGTTTCCCTCAGAGAACAGCTCATCCAATTAACAGTTTATTTATTTCTTTAAAAATTGATTGATTGATTGACTTTTGGCTGCGTTGGGTCCTCGTTGCTGCGGGTGGGCCCTCTCCAGTTGCAGCGAGTGGGGGTCACTCTTTGTTGAGGTGTGTGGTCCTCTCATTGCGGTGGCTTCTCTTGTTGTGGAGCACAGGCTCTAGGTGCGCGGGCTTCAGTAGTTGTAGCACGCAGGCTCAGTAGTTGTGGTGCATGGGTTTAGTTGCTCCGCGGCATGAGGGATCTTCCCAGACCAGGGGTCAAATCCATGACTCCTAACCACTTCGCCACCAGGAAAGCCCAACAGTTTATTTACAATGACTATAACTTCAACACACCTTGCCTTGGAATCACTAAGGAAAATGGGCCAAGCTGGTAACTTTCAAGTCCCATTCATGTGGATCTTTATGGTCCTCCAGCCATACTCATCCAGATATGTTTTTCCATCAATTGTGGGAAATTCCTTCTAAGAAAAGGGACTGTGCAAATAGATAGGGAAAGCCCATTGAATTCTCTTTGCTGAAAGTAATAAAAATGGGAATAGAGAGAAATGAAGATGGGGGCATCCTGAAGGACCATTAGGTCTGCCTCTTCTGCATCCTTGCTGAATAGCTACTGCGTGTCAACCCACAGCGGGCGCAGTAAGTGGGTAGGATCCCTGCACAGCAAGTTAATCCATATGCAAACATGGTGACCCCAATTGCTTTTCAATAGAGAGCCACATGGCCTGTGCCCTTAAAATACATCATTTGGGCAGCTGCCAGTGGGCTAAGTTATCCCAGCTGGCCAGAAACAGCCCTGAGATCATCAGCGCTTTTGTTAATTGGGAGAGAGGGGTAGAGGAATTGAGATATTCCTGGGCACCAAGCATTCATTAGCCACCTGGCCTCCCTAAATTATGAGCCTGCCATGATTTTCCCAGTGCTTCGACTGAAATTTTAATATTTGGAATGTATTAATAACTCAGAACATGTCATTTCCTAAATAAGCAATGACCTTCTGGACTCATTGGAGAAGGGAGCCCAGAGAATGGTTAAATGGCACAGATATTGGCTACCCAGTGAAATGAGCAGCGTGGAGGTGACCCTGGAAGTTCTATCCACGGCAGCAAATACAAACAGATGCGACGTATGAATGGACCTCTGGGTTGATGCCCCTGATTTCTATTCATTTGTTCTATTCATATAGCATCTTAACAGGACCAACCTGAGGAGAAATGGTGAAACAGATGATAATAGAAGCTAACAATTCTAGAGCACTTAGTCTGCACAATCACCGTGCCATGCAGCTTATACCACGGACTCTTCAGAGCAACCCCATGGGACACTGTTACAATCCCTTGGGGATATATGCTTCACAATGGCAGGGACTTGGCCTGTCTTGTGTACCTTTTTATCCCCAGCACCTACAACCGTTCCTGGCATACAGTAGCAACTCAGTAAAATATTTGGTGGATGAACAATTAAGTCTTCATTTTAGAGGAGGCCGTTGAGGTGTGGCAAAGTTAGTAACCCATCCACGTTGTCCAGTTCTAGAAAGGGACAGAGCCAGGATTCCTCAAGCATCCCCTTATTCCGGGTGCTCAGGGTCCCATCAGCCTCCCATTTAGGCCTGTTTCTCTTACTGCTCTGTTCTCCAGCGCTCTGCCATTCGTATGTTGAAACTCTGGCCCCCATGGGATGGTATTTGGAAGCAGGGCCTTTGGGAGGTAATTTGGTTTGGATGAGGTCATGAGGGTGGGGTCCCGTGATGGGATTAGTGCCTTTATAAGAAGAGGAGGAGACATCAGAGCTCACTCTCTCCACCTTGTGAGCACACAGTCATCTGCAAGGCAGTACGAGGGTCCTCACCAGGTACAGAATCTGCCAACAACTTGATCTAGGACTTCCCAGCCTCCAGAAGTATGAGAAATAAATGTCTGTTGTTTAAGCCACCCAGTCTGTGGTATTTTGTTATGACAGCTTGAACAGATTAAGACAACCCTTCAGGTACACTCATCAACATTTACCTGTCCTGTGTCCCACTCATTTAAGGCTCTGTTCTCCACCATTCAGCAACAGCTGGTGACATGATCAGCTTCCTGCTTCCCCTTCCTGCCCTCTCACCCCTCCAACATCTGTGTCGTACATCAGAGTTTACAGACAGTTCACATACATGAGCTCACATGATACTCAAACACAACTTGTGAAAGAGGCAGCACAGTCATTATTATCCCCATTTTAAAGACAAATAAACTGAGGCTTAGCAGGATCAAGTGACTCCCTGTGGCCATGCAGCAAAGACTAGGACTCAGTTCTCTGACTCCCTAGCCCAGTGTCCCTTCCCCAGTACCACATTGTGGATGATGTCATAATGTGTCATTCATTCAAGAGCAGGTCGCCTCATAACTGGAGGCTGATGGAGAGGATGTCAACTTAAACGAATGACCCTCTTATGGCAGCATTTTGGGCAGGTGAACTCAGATTTAGGGTACCTCAAAGGACTCTGAATTAGCAGGTGTCTGTCTTTCCTACACTTAAGCCTGAGGCAGGATCATTCTCCTGAAAATCTCCCCAAACCTGGCAAACAAGTTCACTTGCCTAACCTGAATACCTGATTGACCTTCAAGCTCTGACCATTCTTTTTTTTTTTATAAATTTTATTTATTTATTTTTATTTTTGGCTGCGTTGGGTCTTCGTTGTTGTGAGCAGGCTTTCTATAGTTGTAGTGAGCAGGGGCTACTCTTTGTTGTGGTGCGTGGGCTTCTCATTGCTGTGGCATCTCTTGTTGTGGATCACGGGCTCTAAGCACACGGGCTTTAGTAGTTGCAGCATGTGGGCTCAGTAGCTGTGACTCATAGACTCTAGAGAGCAGGCTCACTAGTTGTGGCACATGAGTTTAGTTACTCTGCAGCATGTGGGATCTTCCTGGACCAGGGCTCGAACCCATGTCCCCTGCACTGGCAGGTAGATTATTAACCACTGCGCCACCAGGGAAGCCCAAGCTCTGGCCATTCTGTCACCTGTGTTGGTCCCTTCTGACCATCCCCATCACATCTGTCCTGCATACCTCAGAGCCTCACCCTGTCCTGCTAGGACTATTGCTGGGGCCTCCTAACTGGACCCCTGCTACTCCTCTACCCTGTCCAGGCCACCTCCCATGTTGGGAACAAAGTGATCTGCCTGAATAACAAATCCAGTGACCTCATCCTCCTTCTTAAAAACCTGTGCTTGAAGACTATAAAAGGTAGATGTGGCTGACTTAAAAAAGGAAAGATAACAAAAATTAAAAAACTTTCTTTGGGGGGAAGAGTTGAAAATTGCTTAACTCTTTTTTTAAAAACCTGCCTTTTTACTTTCTTTTGGAAAATAAGCTCATTGAGAGCAGAATTTTATTAATTTATGACACGAAGTGATTAGACACCTAAATACTAAGTAATATGTGGATGAACAACCACACCTGATGTGAATTTTACTAAGGACTTGGATCTGTTGTATGTCATAAAATTCAACACAGAATCCACTTGCATCAACTTTATTTTTTAAAGAGTATACCAATTTTTGGCGCCAAGGAACGAATCCAAAAGAAGGAAAAGTCAATAAAAGTCAATAACAAGTCAATAAAAATGAAGATGATCATTGTGGAGTAATTTATAATGAACAACTAGAAACAACTGAAGAGTTGTTAAGTAAATTATGTTGTGTCAATTTGATGGGTTATCATGCAGTCACTAAAACTTAGAATCAGGCAGACTGTGTAGCAACAGAAAATGCTTATGATATAATGTTAAGCACACAAAGTGGAATAACGAATTGCATGTGTACCTCATTACAACCCTAAAAATCATGTTTACATGTGGCAAGGACTAGCAGGAAGCAAGGAGAATGAAAACAGATGATTAATTCAGCCAGTGGAATTATAAGAGATTCCTCTGCTTTTGGCATTTGTGTGCTGTTTTTCATGTTGTTTGTGCAGTTTCAAAAGGATGCTGTTCCGCCCTTTGGGGAACCACTTTCGAGACTGTCAGTCCCAGGAAGGCATATAAACAGCAACAAGAACTGCAATTCCTGAATATACCTTACTACGGAGTCTCTCCTGTGGGCCTGGCTCTGCTGGTGGGAATACACTGATCCAACCTGATCGTGGCTGTTTGTACAATTGTTCCCAAATAGAACGTTGCTGCAGAAACGCAAACACTGGAAGAATATTTACACGTAAATGTGATCATAGCCATGGCCATTTACCATCTTTTTTGTTTTCTTTTCATTTAAAAACAACTCAAGTACAGGCTGGGAAACTGGACTGCTGTGGAGGGATTGTTGATTGGGGTAGAAGTTTGAATGAGATGATCTCGAAGTCTCGCTGAATCTACGAGCCTCACCCATCATCCGTGTTATGTTTATACACATGTGGCCAAGGTTCTTCGCCGTTCATAGGCCTTCTCCTGCTCCAGGCAGACATGGTTCATCACTAACGAGCAGGACACTGGGAATGGCTAGGCCAGGCTCTATGGTCAGGTAGCCCTGGGAGCAAATCCCAGTTCTCCCAGCAATGAGCTTTGTGACTGTGGCTGAATTACTTTGATCTCTCTGAACCTCCCTTTGCTCATCTGTACAACTGGGACATCAAAACTTATCCCTGAAGGAGTGTAAATTGGTGCAGCCACTATGGATAACAGTATGGAGGTTCCTCAAAAAACTAAAAGTAGAGTTGCCGTACGATCCAGCAATCCCACTCCTGGGCATATACCCTGACAATACTCTAACTCAAAAAGATACATGCACCCCTATGTTCACAGCAGCACTATTCACAATAGCTAAAACATAGAAACAACCTAAATATCCATCAAAAGATGAATAGATAAAGAAGATGTGGTATATATATATACAAGGGAATACTACTAAGCCATAAAAAGGAATGAAATAATGCCATTTACAGCAACATGGTTGGACCTAGAGATTATCATACTAAGTGAAGTAAATCAGACAGAGAAAGACAAATGCCACATGATATCACTTATATGTGGAATCTAAAATATGACACAAATGAACCTATCTATGAAACAGAAACAGACTCACAGAGAAAAGACTTGTGGTTGCCAAGGGTGAGGAGAGGTGGGGGAAGGATGCATTGGGAGTTTGGGGTTAGCAGATGCAAACTGGTCTATATAGGATGTATAAACAACAAGGTCCTACTGAATAGCACAGGGAATTATATTCAATATCCTGTGATGCGGGCTTCCCTGGTGGCGCAGTGGTTAAGAATCCGCCTGCTAATGCAGGGAACACGGGTTCGAGCCCTGGTCTGGGAAGATCCCACATGCCGCGGAGCAACCAAGCCCGTGCGCCACAACTACTGAGCCTGCGCTCTAGAGCCTGCGAGCCACAACTACTGAAGCCCGCATGCCTAGAGCCCGTGCTCCGCAACAAGAGAAGCCACCTTAATGAGAAGACCACGCACTGCAACAAAGAGTAACCCCCACTCGCCACAACTAGAGAAAGCCTGCATGCAGCAACAAAGACCCAACGCAGCCAAAAATAAATAAATAAATTTAAAAGAAAGAAAAAAAAAATCCTGTGATAAACCATAATGGAAGAGAATATGAAAAAGAAGGTACATATATGTAAAACTGAATCACTTTGCTGTGCAGCAAAAATTAACACAACATTGTAAATAACTATACTTCAATAACATAAATTAAAACAAACGACCTATCCCTGAAGGTTGTTGAGAGCATGGAGAGGAACAGGAGTGTAATAGGTGATAAATTAAATGGAGACACACGATAGTGACCCAGGAGCAAGCTGGTGGGCTTACACACACGGAAGCACAGGAGAAGTGAGTTTTAAGTAGGGATTTCAAGGAACATATCAAGTGCAAGAGCAACAGAAAACTGCTGCTAACATATGCTACGACGTAAAGTTGGGAGTCACTGCTGATTCACAGATGGCGAAGATCCCGCTTCTCCTAGGAGCAGCTGTACCGAAAACAAACGTGAGCAATCAAGAGGCTCCTAACTTCTCATTTAATTGCCCCCCCCCAAAAAATAAATCAAATGCAAAATCTGAGAATCACCATAGGCACCTGCTCTACCTTCCCTGAGTCGAGATACTGTCTGCAGCCACGAGATCAGCCTTTCATGCTGCAATTCAAAGAGTAGCTTCCCTAATAAGCTGGCTTCTCAGACTTATGCCAGCTACACATGTCATGTGAGCTATTTCCTGTTTTAAATCCCTAGCAATTCTCTTGGGACCAAGATTTTCATTGACATTGAGATTCGGCATTGAATTCAAAGATTCTTTACATAGTTACACAAGAATTCCATAAACGAAAACAGAAAAACTTGGGACTTTTTCATCCCAGTATTAAGTTTTTCTCTTCTCACCCAGCCTTCACGTTGTTTAGGAAAGATGTTGAAAGGAGAGTAGCTCTTAATGTTTTGTACAAAACTTAAAAAGCAGTCAGCTAATTTGATTTCTCAAAGCGGACCTTGAGCACCCAAGAAACTTCTAATATTTCAGGAATGTGGAAACTGAGTGAATGAGCATGTTGCATGAAAAGATTAAATACACGGTAAATACATGGTCTTTTCAGAGTCAACACAAAACCCCCTGGGTATGTATGGCAGCTCAAGACTGGTTTTATGAAACTCACTGAGCCAAGTTTTGTGCTGAAGCCAGCCAGATCTATGAAGGGAGCTGGACAGAGGCGCTATTCATAGCACTTGGGGATTTTTGTGGAAACAGCTTACAGATTTTCTGACAACCTGGTCTTTCAATTCAGATGAATGAAGTGCTATTGTTTGGTCATGAGGAACTTTAATTAAAAAAGTTGTCACCAGAGCTGTTTCTCATGGGGTGCATGTGTGTGGAAATGACAGTCTTTAAATTTTGCTTGAAAAATGAAATTAGACACCAAAATCGATGTCAAAATAAGGTTAACTTTGAATGAGAAAATAAGGAAAGTGACAGAATGCCAAGTTAAGACTAATAACTTCTGGGTTTTGTTTGTAGATACACTGTCTCCCACACTGGACCCCAGTTTAGATTACTCTAAAGAAGGAGTGTCTAGGGTACACAGGACAGCTGGGCGCTTTGTAGATGGCCGCCTGAGTACCGTGTTGTTTGAAACTACCTTACTTAGTCCTTTTCATTTCGAGTATGTTGGTCTGCTTCAGGTCTTAGTGGTGGCATTCCAAGACACACTTAGCCATGGTTGTTCTTAGCTGGATCTAAAATGCCAAATATTGTGCTCCATAAGGGCATGTTAAGACTTCTACAGTTTCCCAGGCATCTTCCATTTGTAAATCAGTTTAAATTGACTGCTGGTTAGACTATTGCTCCAATATCCCCTGAGCTGAGCTGAAAGAGTCAACATAGAACCCAAGGATGCTAAACCTCTCAAAACATCTGGCTCAACAATTGCCAGTTAAAGAGGAAGCGGATTGATTTCTCCATCTTCTTCAAGGGCAGATGGCTTAGAAGAAAGTGCAGTGTATTTGTACTTGATAGAGCTGGGTTTGAACTCAAGTAGAAAGAGGGTGAGATTTGGAATTTGAGATGTGGGTCTCATATGGACCAATGTTAACAACTGTGAAAACCTTCTCACCCCTCAGAGCTTCAGTTTATCTCTGAGAAATGAACCTATCAGTAACATTAATCTCACAGGACTGTTAGGAGTGTTCCATGGAATATGATGTACTTGAAAGTGCTTTGTGTCTTCTAAAGTACTGTACTAATTTGGCCACTATTCTTACTAATTGTGGGACCTTGAGCCAATCTCTTAACTTTCCTCAGCCTTGGTTTCCTTCTTTGTAAAATGGGGAGAGTAATAGCAGTCCTGTCCACTCCATAAATTTTTCTTAAAGTTCAAAATGAAATAACGTGAAAACCTGGGTAAATGGCAAAATACTTTTTTAGCAATTTAGAAAAATTAATTTAAAAATATTCAAGTGAAATGCCTTGAGTGTTGTCCATTTGGGGATGACTGAATGATTGCTGGTCCTTGTTGAATGTTGCCATTTGTTTAGTTTGATATACAGGTGATTTCCAAGATTCTAATAATCCCTTAAGTAGTCAACAGCATAATTGTAACTTGGTGGCTTAAGAAAATAATGTTCTCATGTTACCAAAAAGTTGTTTCCAGTACTTCACAGGACAACCTCCTCTTGAAAGCTGGCCCATCATTGTACCCGCCTTTTCTCCTTTTGGTAGATATAAACCCTGTTTTCTAATCTCTCTATTGTCTGCTTCAGCAATATACAGCTGGCACATATTGGCCTGCAGCCAACCCTAATTTCCTCATTGCTCTTTTCACCCTTTGAGAGTTGGAAGAGATGATCTCTGCTAGCAGTTGGGCACTGCTTATGCAGAATCTTTGCGGAACAGGAGGGGGGTATTAGAGACACTATGGAAACAGACACATTCAGACCACCTCGATGGACAGGCAGAACTTAAGCAATTGCATAAACGTGCATTTTTGAAGAAGGTCCTCTTCTTGCTGTGCAGTAACAATGTAGCCTTTGAAGCATTTTATGAGCTTTGTCCATGCTTTTCAGTGCTGGTGTATAATAGTGTTCCATAGTAGCCAACATGTCTTGAAAGTTTCTGTCATTGCCTTTATCCGGAGAGGGTTGGCTTGGCCCAGCTGAAGATATACTCTTCCTTTAGAATAAAGTCCAAAGACAGACACAGTTGACATTATCTTTGCAATTTCAAATAAAACATTCCTTGGGGGCTTCCCTGGTGGCTCAGTGGTTGAGAGTCCGCCTGCCAATGCAGGGGACATGGGTTTGAGCCCCGGTCCGGGAGGATCCCACATGCCGCGGAGCAACTAAGTTCCCCGTGCCACAACTACTGAAGCCCGTGTGCCTAGAGCCCGTGCTCCGCAGTGGGACTGACCACTGCAATGGGAGGCCTGCACACCGCGGCAAGGAGTGGCCCCCTCTTGCCGCAGCTGGAGAGAGCCCGCGTGCAGCAATGAAGACCCAAGGCAGACAAAATTAATAAATAAATAAATAATAAAAAATAAATAAATTTATTAAAAAAACATTCCTTGGTGAAAGGCGGTCTTGCTCCTCTCCCAAGATCTATCAGTACTGGCTGCCAAGCTGGTCTTTGCATTTCACAGAGAATGCGAGGGACAAGCATTCGTACTTTTCTCCGTCCCTGCAAAGTCCTTCCTTAGCAGGTCCCCACTTCATCAAACAGGACAAAAAAGATTTTACTTTTCTAGGGGATTTTGACTTCCAAGGACCGACTGGGAGGTTAAAAGGCCAAATGAGCTGATGTAACAGACCCAAGGACTGATCTATTTTTCACATTTCTCCCAAATGAAAAGCAGAAAATGACCAATTTAGTTAAAACTTGAGAATGTGAAGTAGCACAAAGGACTAAGTCTTTCTGAAAAGTAAAATAACCACCATAAAAGCAAATAATAAGACTTGTTAGCAGCTACCCAAGTAGTGGGAGCAAGGGATGGCACAGGTAAAGATCTGTGTGTGTGCTGGGATTAACAGATACACACTACTGTATATAAAATAGGTAAACAACAAGGACCTACTATGTGGCATGGGGAGCTATACTCAATGTCTTGCAATAACCTATAATGGAAAAGAATCTGAAAAAGAATAGATAGAAGGATAGATAGATAGATATGTGTAACTGAATCACTTTGCTGTACACTTGAAACTAACACAACATTGCAAATTAACTATACTTCAATTAAAAAAAAAGAATCTGGGAACAGTGGCATGGAGTTGGGGGGAATGGAAATTTTAAACACAATAATAAAACCCACTAAAAGTTGGGGAAAAAAAGATCTGTGTGTGTGTGTGTGTGTGTGCGTACATATACACAGTTGGCATTAACAGACAAGATGCAGAAGAACGTAATGGTTGGGAGGACAGACCATCTTGGGTTGAGTCACAGGTCCCACAGTTACTTCTTTGAGTCTTAATTTTTTCATCTGCGAGTGGGAAAGATAACAGTGCCTACTTCATAGGATTGCCATGAAGATTAAATGAGATATAGGGAATAGGAAACACAACAAGTACCTGGCATAGAGCAAGCCCTTGGTAAGTACTGTTATTTTATTATTCCCTGTATTCCCTGTGAATGTAAGCAGTGTAAAGATATGATGAACAGTCACCCAGTGTTTTTTTGGTTTTGAGATTGGACTTTCTGCCACCTACAGCATCATAAAAGGGAAATGTGTGTCCTTTAGTTCTAAGAATTTTTCTTGTCCTTTTTGGAAGTTAATTTCTTTCCCTAAGTCTTCACATTTTTGAATATCTTTTGAATGATCATTCATTTTTTAAAAATTTCCCATTAAGAAGTTCTAATTTCTGTGAATTTTTCACATCTTTATCTTCCACTCCTTTTATTCTGCTGTCATATGTCTTCTGAAATGATGCTTAAAAATAGCATTTTAGTCTAGTTTCATTGATGTAATACCTTCCTTTATATCTAAGAGGATATGAATTACAGTTAAAAAATTATTTATTTGAATTTTTGAATTACAGTTTTTAAGGAATTTTTCTTCTATTCCCTGCATCGTCTTTATTTCTTCCTGGTTTCTTTGTCCTGTGTATTGGTTTTGGACTCTCTTTTCCTGTACTGGTTTTCCTCACTTGTCTGGGATCCTTGGCTGTCATTGCCACTTAAGTGTGAGGTCTTGAGAAGCTGAATGGGAGCTCCGTATGCATGAGCAGGACTATGGGCTGGTGTGGAAGACGTACGGGGACACTTGGCTTTATGCTGGGACACCCAGATGTCTTTATCTGGGAGGGAGTCTTTCCCTTGGGCCCATCAGTTTTCTGGGAGAGGAATCCTCTGTATACTCTTGTCTTGAGAATTTCAATTTAGTTCCAGCATTTGGGGAGCAAGAAGGGAAGGGTCAGGAGGTTCGGTCCACACAGCTTGCAGTATCTTCTTCAATTTTCCTCTTTTAGATGCATCTCATCTTGCCCTCACCTGTGCCTAAGCCGCAGACTCCCACCGCTGTCTTGGTTATCCTCCCTGGTGGGGGAAGAGCTGTTGCCTGGCTGCATGGATGGGGCAGGCACCCGGGGCATGAACTGCTTCTTACATAGACTTCCCATCAGTCATCCTCTTCTTTGCAACTCTACTTTGTACCTCTGCCTTCAGGCGTACATAATATTACCAACTCCTGAGTCTTCCTGGGGTCCTGGGGTACAATAGGCTTGCCTCTGATTGCCTTCCCAGCAGGCGCTTAGACTCAGCTATCTTTTTTGACTCTCCATGTAGTTTCCATGTTACAGAATGTTATTGACATTTCTCATCTGCTGTTGGCTCTTCTCCTGAATTTTTTTGTATATTTTTAGCTGTTTACCTTTTTTTTTTTCTGTAGTGTAATTTTATTTATTTATTTTTGGCTGCATTGGGTCTTTGTTGCTGCGTGTGGGCTTTCTCTAGTTGCGGCGAGTGGGGCTACTCTTCTTTGAGGTGCACAGCTTCTCATTGCGGAGGCTTCTCTTGTGCAGCACAGGCTCTAGGCATGCGGGCTCGGTAGTTGTGGCTCACGGGCTCTAGAGTGCAGACTCAGTAGTTGTGGCGCATGGGCTTAGTTGCTCCGCGGTATGTGGGATCTTCCCAGACCAGGGATCGAACCTGTGTCCCCTGCATTGGCAGGTGGATTCTTAACCACTGTGCCACCAGGGAAGTCCCTCTTTAACTCTTTTGCTGTCATTTTATCAGGCTTTAGGAGGAAGTGGAGATAAACACCAGTGTTTATGTCATCAGAAGTCCACCGAGGGAATTTTAACAATATCCCAGCACCCAGGCCCCATCTCAAGATTCCTATGTGGAGGCCTGGGGTGGGATCTGGGTGTTCCTACATTTTAAGGGCTCCCAGTAGGGTCATGAGGTGAGCCGACTTGGTGGCTCACTGAGCCCCAGTGGAGTGTGGCTTTCGGCGATTTTCTCATGCGCACTTGACTTCTCTTCTTCTTGCTAGAAGCACAGCAGTAGAAAACAGCTAATTGACCCCTTTCTATGTACCTAGTACTGCGTTAAAAATTCTGTCGGTTGAGTATGATAGAATCAAGCAGTTTGGCCAAGAATTTTTGGCTGATACCAATAAATGGTGGAAAAGGTAGGGACTGAAGCACTGTACAGGCTTCCCTGGTCTCTCATTCATTATTTTTTCTGGGTTGATGTGATTCTTCACGAGGCTAGAACCATTTCGACTGTCAGACTTGGTCTTACGTCTCAACAGATCCAAGTTTAGAAAGGAGGGGTCTCTCCCTCCAACCCTACTATTCCCATCCCAGTTCAAGTGTGAACAATGCTGGGGAAGGGCCCGGGATGGCTGGCTTGGGTCAGGTTTTTACCTCCTGATCAATGGTGATAGTGGGTATTGTAAGAAGACGGCAATGGTGGCTTCAGACCTTGTAGTGAAGGAGGAGGGGGAGGGATGGTCCTTCTAATGGAAGAGGGAGAGAAGGTTGTTCTCAAAAGAAGGGAGGAGTGCTGGGTCAAGGGAAAAATAGATCCATTATAGTCCATACTGTTGGCTATTCAGTACCTGGGTATGTGTGTACACATGCGTGCATACGCATACACACACACACACACACTCTCTCTCTCCGTCTGAGATCTTTCCAAAAATGCAGTTATCTTGTGCAAAACCACAAACAGGCTTACTTCCTCAGCCTTTAGAAATGTTCGAAAGTCATTTCCAAATTCCACAATTCCACATCTTCTGTGATGTCCATTCTTTTTCATCAGCTCCAGATATAGCTTCTTATGGTCTTGTAATTTCCAGGCAACATGAACATTTAATTTTTCTCGACTTACCCAAGTTCCCAAGGCTCTAGTCTCAGTGGGCTGAGTCCTCAGACACAGCAGGTAATCGATGAACAAACAGCTTAACTGATTCTTACCAAAGAGAGAATGAAGGGATCCTGACTGCCTTCCCTTTGCTGTTCTGGTTGCCTGTTGTTGGGCAACAAAACACCCCCAAACACTGGGCTCAGTGAGGCAGTTCTGGCTCGTGGTCTCAGATAGTGGCTGGGGCTGGGGTCCTCTCAAAGTCATCTTTATCTCCTAAAGGTCTCCCTGCACAACTCTCTCTCCTTGTGGTCTCTCCGGACGGCGGTCTCAGGGATCTAAATCTCTTATATGGCAACTGAAGGCTCCCAGGACAAGTGTCCCAAGAGAAACTGGCAGAAGCCCTGTGGCTCTTTTCTTCCTAAGCTCAGAAATCCTAAACTGTCATTCCCACCACATTCTGTTCATTGAGGCAGTCACTAAGTCTTGCCCAGTGTCGGGGGGGAGGGGACAGATTTCTCCTCTTGATGGAAGGCGTGTCAAGAATTTGTCAAGTATTTGTTTTTCTGACTTACTTCATACAGTCTGTCTGTATGACAGACTCTAGGTCCATCCACCTCACTATAAATAACTCAATTTTGTTTCTTTTTATGGCTGAGTAATATTCCATTGTATATATGTGCCACATCTTCTTTATCCATTCATCTGTTGATGGACACTTAGGTTGTTTCCATCTCCTGGCTATTGTAAATAGAGCTACAATGAACATTGTGGTACATGACTCTTTTTGAATTATGGTTTTCTCAGGGTATATGCCCAGTAGTGGGATTGCTGGGTCGTATGGTAGTTCTAGTTTTAGTTTTTTAAGGAACCTCCATACTGTTCTCCATGCTAACACATATATATGGAATCTAAGAAAAAAAAAAAGGCCGTGAAGAACCTGGGGCAAGACGGGAATAAAGACACAGACCTACTAGAGAATGGACTTGAGGATATGGGGAGGGGGAAGGGTAAGCTGTGACAAAGTGAGAGAGTGGCATGGACATATGTACACTACCAAACATAAAATAGATAGCTAGTGGGAAGCAGCCACATAGCACAGGGAGATCAGCTCCGTGCTCTGTGAGCACCTAGAGGGGTGGGATAGGGAGGGTGGGAGGGAGGGAGATGCAAGAGGGAGGAGATATGGGAACATATGTATATGTATAACTGATTCACTTTGTTATAAAGCAGAAACTAACACACCATTGTAAAGCAATTATACTCCAATAAAGATGTTAAATAAATAAAAAAAAAGAATTTGCAAACGTGTTAAAACCACCATACTGCCCTCAACTCAACCTGTTCACATTTTAGGATTTTTCACTTTGAACACTCCACTCCTGGCCTATACAGGATTCTTTTGGTTGCATGTGACACGAACATAATTCAAATTAGCATGTAGCCAGACCACTGGAGGGTGGGGTGACTGGAGCCAGGGACTTCAACATCTGCCCCCTCTCTTCCTTTTGAAGAGTCCCGGGGACTTGCTTAAGATACATGCCCATCCCTGGACCAATGACTGTAGTTATGGGGTGTCTACTGTTCCTGGCATAACTTGGAAGAGGGATTACCTTTTAGTCAATCACTGTGGTTAAGGTCATGTAAAAAGGTAATGACTCCCATGTGGATGCCGAAGTGGAGGTGTGGGGGAAGGGTAGTTCCGGAAGGAGGAGGAGGGCTTTTCCCACAGGAGGTGGGAGGTGATGGGCTGACTGAGCAATATAAACTTTTATGTATATTTTCATCTCATTTAATTCCAGCAATGATTAAATAACTACTGTTATTCCTTTTTAGCAAATGAAAAAATTGAGGCTTGGAGATATTCAGTATCATTTCCAAGGTGACTCAGCCTAGTGTGACAGAGCTGAGTCCTTGATCCCCATCTGTCTGAATGCGCAGCTGTGCTCAGAACACTATTCTCCCTCCTCAGTCCGCAGCCTACATTCTTCAGGGCAGACAATGAAGGTTAGAGACTCAAGGAGCTAAGGGGGTGAGAGGGAGTACCCCAGGGGCACAGGGCTCTAACCTCCAGCTCCTGTGGTTCACTTTTCTCTCCTACCCACCGCACTGCTTCCAGCTGAGCTGCTGCCAGGGCCACCCCTCCTCCGAGTGGCTGGGGAGCAGCCTGATGTCTACTGGTGAGTTGGTCCAGCTGTCTGCCTCCTTTCATCCCTTCATTCAACTGAAGTGAGGCTGGACTTTCCTCAAAGGAATCTTATTAGGAAATGCATGGAAAAACAAATCCCAACCAAACAACACAGAAACACATGAGTTGAGGAGATGAATGTGATCACAGACGGCTGATTTCTTAACTTCACAGAAGTTCTGCCACCAACTAGTTTGACTGGGACTGCTTTTGCCAGGTCCCCAAACTTTTTGCTTCTTTCCCCAGCGTCAGCTGCCATGATTTTCCAGAGGTGCTTTCACCAGCTCATTCTTTTCTTATAAATTTTATTTATTTATTTATTTATTTATGGCTGCATTGGCTCTTCATTGCTGCACGCGGGCTTTCTATTGTTGAGACAAGCTGGGCTGGGGTGGGGGCTACTCTTCGTTGCGGTGCACGGGCTTCTCATTGCGTCGGCTTCTCTTGTTATGGAGCACGGGCTCTAGGTGTGTGGGCTTCAGTCGTTGTGGCACGTGGGCTCAGTAGTTGTGGCTTGCGGGCTCTAAAGTGCAGGCTCAGTAGTTGTGGCACATGGGCTTAGTTGCTCTGCGGCATGTGGGATCTTCCTGGACCAGGGCTCGAACCCAAGTCCCCTGCATTGGCAGGCGGATTCTTAACCACTGTGCCACCAGGGAAGCCCCCACAGCTCATTCTTGAGGCTGATCCTACCTTTGGGTAGTTTTAGTTTCATTGGTCATGAAGTCGGAAGCTCACCAGTGGCCACATAATCCCCAAGGAGGACACCCATCACCCCTTGATAATGGCACCCTCTCACCTGAAGGGGACTGGCAGGCCCCATACCTTCCACTGTCCAGGATCGAGTGGGATCACCTTGGTTGTTCCAGAATTTCTTCCATTGAGCTCATCTGCAGGACAAAGGTCATTGATATGGCCACAACCCAATAGAGGTCAAGGCTTTTGGGCTTTTTGCTTGTGTATATGCACACATAAAAATTTATATATTTATATTTATACACACACACACACACACACACACACACACACACACACACTCCCCTGGGATATATGTGGCAAAATTCTGATCACTGGAATTTCTCAGTCTCAAATTGCCTCATACGTATGGTAATGACAACCCTCATGTAGGCAGAGGATGGGGGAATGACAAGAGATTTCTCTCTCTGGACCTTTGTAGACGACAACATATAGGAGGCACTTCTGTTTGTCAAGAAAGAAGCAGAAGGACCCGAGGCAGGTGTTGTTTCTAAGCTTAAAGCTCTCGGGTTGGGAAGGGAACATTTTTCTTTTAAACAGCTGAAAGCAAGACCAAGTAAAATTACAACAGTTTGGCAGCATAATTTTAATAAATTTTATTTTTTCCTGGCACAGAGATTCATCAGATCGTGGCTTGAAGCAACAGAGAGATGACAAGGAAGGAAACAAGTGTTGAGACACTGGCAGTCACCGTGGTAGGCGCCTCGGATATTATTTGGTTGTGAGAGTGATTCACGCTGTTGCTATTTCTCAATGCTTTACCGACTGAAATTAAAAAATGATTATTTAATGTGTTCCCTTCCTCTGTCTACTCCTGAGAGAACCAGCGTTATGACCTTCCCAATTAGTGGAGTGTTGGATGGGTCTTTGTCAGGTCCTCGTCTCCTGGCCACTCACCTGCCACCTGCCTCTCTTGTCCCCTGGAGCTGGGGGTCACACTCTGCCACCTCTCAGGCTGTGGCTGAAGCCACAGAGAGCTCAGCTTTTCTGGGGAGCTTCAGAGAGAAGCAGGGGGCTGCTACCATGCTGGTGGAGGGACAGGGGTGGCAGCTGCTAAGGCCTCCATAGGATGTTTGGACACTCTCTCTAGAAATCCTTCATTCATTCAGTTACTGGATCATTCCTTTATCCATTGACTACGAATCTGCTACATGCCAGGCTCTGTGCTGGGTGATGGGGAAGCGGGTGACAAACAGGCAGCCCTGCTTTCTGTCCCCTAGGGCTTATATGTTGTCCCTGTCCAGAGTCCTGGGTCTGCTCCCAGGTGGGGCTCTGAAGCTGGCTTGTGTCCGAGTGCAACGCAGCCTAGTGGACTCCTGGACAGCTCATGACTGCTGTGATGGCTCTGGTACCTAGTGAGGTGTTCCATTTAGAGAGGCATTGTGGGTAGAGGAGCCCGATGTTGTCCAGGCATTGCACTAAGTAGGCGACTGGTCCTCTGCCACATTCTCCTTCTGCACAATCCTTTGAGCTTGCGGTCTCCTGATTTCCGACAGTAGCTTTAAGTGGGGATAAAATCCGACTTTCGGGCTTCCCTGGTGGCGCAGTGGTTGAGAGTCCGCCTGCCGATGCAGGGGACGCGGGTTCGTGCCCCGGTCCCGGAAGATCCTACATGCCGCGGAGCGGCTGGGCCCGTGCACCATGGCCCCTGAGCCTGCGCGTCCGGAGCCTGTGCTCCGCAACGGGAGAGGCCACAACAGTGAGAGGCCCGCGTACCACAAAAAAAAAAAAAAAAAAATCCGACTTTATTCTTAGCATCAATGACAGATGGTCTGCAAATCTTGACTACCCTAAGTAACACCAAGTAAAAATGATGCACACATTTGTGAAGGATTTCCTACTCAGAGTTGTCAAATGCTGTCAGTTTTCTCCCTCTACAGTTCCTCTCCCATCCATCAATTCCTCCCTTCCCATCTCTACCGCCCCAGTTCAGTTCCTCATTATCTCCTGCCTAAGATGATTGCATCTGCTTTCTTACTAGTTTCCCTGCCCCCATGCTCTCTGCCTTTGAAATCATCCCCCATAATGCTGCCCGATTAATCTTCTTAAAGTGTGGCTCAGATCACGTTATTTCTTGGCTCAGAAACAATTTGTGACATCTATTAAATTGTCTAGTAAATGAAGAGAACACTCTTGGCCTGATGAGAGGCAGGCCCCCATACCATATCTTCCCTTTCCTGCGTTTTATTGATATTTCACAGCTCACGTTCACACTCCCAACATTTCAGCCAGATTGGGTGCTCGCTGTTCTGGAAGCTTGCCCTACACTTAGTTGCTTCTCCAAATCCTCCGGCTGGAATGTTTTTTCTCATGGTCTTCACCTGCTGGAACCTCCTAGCTATCCTTGAGGGCCCGGCTAAAATAGCTTCTCCTTCTCCAAGCCTTTCCCGTCCCCATAGTGGGATGTCAATTTTCCCATTTTGAATCAGCATGGCAAGTCTTTTGTTCCTCTTTTATTACACATGTCATAATTTGCGGTGAGTGCCCTCTTTGGAGAGCAAGCTCCTGAGGGCTCCACCAGGCCCTCAAAAAATGTCTGCAGATTCTGGTGTGTGAGTGTCTTATCCATCTGTGCATTCCTGGCATGTAGTGCATCTCAGAGGCACCGTAGTGTTTTGTGGGAAAACAAAACTGAGACCCCTTAGCTCTTCTACCAGTGAACTTATAAAGGAATAGAAATTTCTTTTTTTATTGAAGTATAGTTGATTTACAATGTTGTGTTAATTTTTGCTGTACAGCAAAGTGATTCAGTTATACATATATTTACATTCTTTTCCATTATGGTTTCCACTATGGTTTATTGAATATAGTTCCCAAGAATAGAAGTTTCTACACTGCACACCTGTTCATTGATTATTATAGCATGCCCGGTATGAACAGAAATCCAGCTCAACCCAGCTTAGTCAAAAAAGGGACCTATGGGAAGGACATGGGTTTGCAGAATGGAAGAAGAAGTTGAAAGAACTAGAGTAGTTTCAGGGACTTCAGGGCTTGGACTCAGCACCTCTGTGTGTTGGGCAGACCCTCTTGCCTCTCATCTTGTTTCTCCCTGGGAGATAACTTTAAAAAAAGGATGGGAGAATGAGCAGTGAGAAGGATGAAGGTGTGCAGAGGGGACTCATCGGGGTCATACATGATCATCTAAGGTGATTAAGTGGATGCCAAATCTCAATCCTATTACTTTTGACCCAAACTGCAAGACTTATAGGACAATCCTCAGAGTCCCTAATTGTGTCCTCTGGCTTCTGTGGCTGAAGCAAACCCACAGGGAAGCCTGTCCCTTCCTGTTTCAGATGGAGAGGCGTGTAGGAGCTTCAGAAGGAATGGGTAGCAGAGAGCTGAGGTGGGAGACGAAGCTGGAGCTCCTGGTGGTGATGGCAACGGTGAAAGCAGGGAGTGGGGTGGGCAAAGGACCAAGCTAAAGATAAGGCTCTAGTTCTGGATTAATTCTGGCCCTAGGCATGGAGGATTGGAAGTTTTTAAAAAAAATTTATTGGAGTATAGTTGATTTACAGTGTTGTATTAGTTTCAGGTGTACAGCAAAGTGATTCAGTTATACATACACATATATTCATTGTTTTTCGGATTCTTTTCCCATATAGGTTATTACACAATATTGAGTAGAGTTCCCTGTGCTATACAGTAGGTCCTTGTTAGTTATCAATTTTCTATATATTAGTGTGTGTATGTTAATACCAAGCTCCTGATTTATCCCTCCCCTCCACACCTTTCCCCTTTGGTAAACATAAGCTTGTTTTCAAAATCTGTGAGTCTGTTTCTGTTTTGTAAATAAGTTCATTTATATCATTGTTTAAAATTAGATTCCACATGTGAGTGGTATCATATGATATTAGTCTTTCTCTGTCCGACTTACTTCACTGAGTATTATAATCTCTAGGTCCATCCATGTTGCTGCAAATGGCATTATTTCATTCTTTTTTATGGCTGAGTAATATTCCAGTGTATATATGTACCACATTTTCTTTATCCATTCCTCTGTCGATGGATGTTTAGGTTGCTTCCACGTCTTGGCTATTGTAAATAGTGCTGCAATGAACATGGGGGTGCATGTACCTTTTCGAATTATGGTTTTCTCTGGGTATATGCCCAGGAGTGGGATTTCTGGATCACATAGTAACTCTATTTTTAGTTTCTTAAAAAACCTCAATACTGTTTTCCATAGTGGCTGCACCAATTTACATTCCCACCAACAGTGCAGGAGGGTTCCCTTTTCTCCACACCCTCTCCAGCATTTATTGTTTGTAGACTTTTTGATGATGACCATTCTGACTGGTGTAAGGTGATACCTCATTGTAGCTTTGATTTGGGCTCTAAGCATGGAGCACTGGAAGCCAAGCCTTTTAATGAACAGGAGTGAGAAAAATGTCCTGGTTGCTGGAGCAATTAGATGACTTGAAAGGGCTAAAAAGAATAGCTAAAGAAGCAGGTAATGAGAGATACATGAATCCGTGAGGCTATGACGGAGGATAGGAGTCATCTGCTTACCAGAGGGAACGTGAATATTTAACGTTGTGAATCTATAAATATTTAACTACGTTCAGATATTTAGGTACTGAAATTGCCTCTTTAAAAAATGAGGTTTTTCTGAATACAGGGCCATTTTTCTCAGGGCACAAGGTAGCCTAAGCAATTCATTTAAAAAATCATTTTTGACAACTTCCCATGGATCACAGAATACAGCCCATTGTGTGCTGGAATCCCTTCTGATACACTGATCAGATGGAGTGTAGTAAAATCTTGATCTGGCTATTTTTCACCACATGCAGGATGTCAGAAAACCTCTTCCTGGTTTCTTGACATTTAAAAGCATATCCTTTTCTCGTTCTCCCTATGGCAATCTTGCAAGACTCCCCTCTGCGCAAAATCACACCCCAACATAGAAAATACATGCACTTAGGGAGTGGTTAACAACAACAAAATAATAGCTAAAAATGGGAGATGGGCACTTAGGAAAGGAGAGGTGGGGAAGGAAAACCTCCAGGATATTTGGCCACAGATACAATCTCAGGCAGACTAGTTCTAGGCAAGAGTTTGCATGGAAATGGAAGACATGGAACTTAATTCCCTCTGAACCACCTGTGCCCACATGCCCTTTGGAAGCCTTTGTATACCCAGGGCTCAGGTTCCATAGTAAAGATGGTGCTCTTCACACACCCCCTCTTCAATGTCCCTCTGCTCAGAGACCATGTGTCCCCAAAGAATCCATATCATCACTTACTCTTTGTCTCTCAAATTCTCTGCATCTGAGGGCATTTCCTTTCCCCTCAATACCTTCTCTACCTTCACATTTAAGGGAAGACCCTTCACACAGCCCCCAAGCAAAAGGAGGGGGCTAGGTAAGCTTCTATCCATCTCTGTTAACCCTTCACCCTTGCCTACACCTCCTGTGTTAGTCAGGGTTCTCCAGAGGAACAGAACCAATATGATAGAGGTATAGCTAGAGATACAGGTAGAGGTAAGAGGAGACTTATAGGAATTGGCTCATGGGATTATAAAGGCTGAGAATTACTACAATCTGCTTTCTGCAAGTTGGAGCACCAAGAAAATCAATGGTTTAAGTTTGAGTCTGCAAGCTTGAGAATTCCAGCCTGAGTTTGAATACCCAGTGAACCAGGAGAGCTAATAATGTCTGACACCCAAAGGCAAGAGAAGATGGATATCTCAGCTCAAGCATGGAGAGCAAATTCTCCCTTCCTCCATTATTTTTTTGTTGTTGTTCTACTGAAGCCGTCAGCAGATTGGACAACGCGATGCCCACCTGCACTGGGGATGGTGATCCATCTACCAATTCAAATGCAAATCTCTTCTGGAGACACCCACACAGACACACCCAGAAGTAATGTTTTTACCAGCCATCTGGACATCCCTTAGCCAGCAAGCTGACACATAAAATTAACCATCACACCTCTCCACGTCCACTGTCCTCTGTGTGATCACAGCTCAGTGGGTGTGAGCTGTGGTGGTGGGTGTGAGTTTGAGGAAACAAGGCAGGAATGGAAATGCAGTGCAGTAGGAGCTGTCACTGTCCAGGCCTTCCATACACAATCAGCCCCCAAACTACATTTTTGGTCTTATCAGCCTCTGCCCTAAATTGCAGGCCACAGGAGTCAGCTTGCTGTTCCTGCTTACAGCTATACCTCTTTTCTCTACGCTGACCTCAGTGTGAAAATCCCATTCCCCTTTTCCTCCTGATCCTCAAGGGCAACTTAAAATTGATTTCCTCGAATCTGACAATGTTTGTTAGACATAAAATGTATCTTTTGATCTAGCAATTCCACTTTTAGGACTGTAAACTAGAAAAAGACATTAGGATTCAAAGATCTAAGTTCAAGGATGTTCACTGCAACTGTCAAGAAGGGGAAACAAGCTAAATGGCCGTTTGTAGGGGAGAGTGAAATAAATTGACACCTCCTCACAATGGAATACTATGCACAGTTTGAAAAAAAAATGAGATTGATATAGAACAGAAAAATGTTTAAGATGTATGGTTAAGTAAAAGAAAAACACGTTGCAAAACAAGATGAGTTATAAAAACAAATTTTCGTAGAGAATAGAAAGAGAGATAAGGGCTTCCCTGGTGGCGCAGTGGTTGAGAGTCCGCCTGCCAATGCAGGGGACATGGGTTCGTGCCCCGGTCCGGGAAGATCCTACATGCCGCGGAGCAGCTGGGCCTGTGAGCCATGGATGTTGAGCCTGTGCGTCCGGAGCCTGTGCTCCGCAACGGGAGAGGCCACAACAGTGAGAGGCCCGCGTACCGCAAAAAAACCCAAAAAACAAACAAGAGAGATAAGAGCATAGGCAAAGTCTAGAATGTATTGATCCTAAGCTACTGGCAACCTGAATTATCTTTGGAGGATAAGACTATGGAGGACTTTTTCTTTCTTCAATATTTGTGTAATATTTGATTTTTTTTTTTTTTTTTTTTTTTTTTTTTTTTTTTTTTTACAAAAGGCAGAAACTCTACTTCCTTAGTACATCTTCCTGGTTACTCCTCATTCATTTTTTGTATGAATTTGAAGCACATTAAATGGCCGATATCTGACCCTATTTTGCTACAGAAACAGCAGTTCCAAAGCCTCTGATCTACTCTCTCCTCAACCCCTCAGCATAGCACCAGGCTCTTGGCTGAACCGACTGAATTGATTGCACATTGGCATTTGGTATTTAGAAATATGCCTGTTAATTGTCTCATGCGAACATCCTTAAATGTATCCACAGTGTTAATATGATTTGCCAGATAATTTATACTCACATTCTGTAAATACATTTCAGGTGTGTGTATCATTGGACAATTATTGATATGTTTGTGCAGGGAGAAAACAGAACTTCAAGATGAATCCTAGGAGCAGGAAAGCCTCTGAATGTGAAGAAAAAATCGGCAAACCTCTAATTCTTTCTTGTTCTTGATTTCTTTTTAAGACTTGTCAGCTAAAGGGAGTTAGGAGGCTTGAACCAAGGTCAGTGTAATTTTTTTCCACCCAAAGCAAGGCTTCGAGCTGCCTGGCTGTGAGGCTGAACACTGACAGTGGTGTTGGTTGGGCTGATTGTTCATCAGGGTGCTTCTTTGGAGACAGTCTGTTTGTCTGGAGGGGTTGGCCACATTTCTTCATTAAGTATTTGTCCTCCTTTCTTTTCTTTGACACAAACAATTATGATATTAGTCTTCAATGACTGATCTCTGACGTCAGATTTTCCACAGGCTCAGATAAGAGTTCTCTTTGTGAACACAAGCAAGTACTTCAGGTGGTCGGTTTGCTACTGGAAAAAAAAAAAAATCAAATATGCAGACTTGGGAACCTTGATGAAATCTCTCCATTTCAAAGGATGGGTGTGATGAAAAATGAGATTGCCTGCTTTCTTGAGTTACCTCTGGGAGGAAAGCCCGAGAAACAGACACCCAGGCATCCCAGGGATGACAGGGATAGGAGCTCAGAGCCTGTCCTGAGATTTCTCACCTGCCAAGCCTGGATGGAGTCCGTCACACCCTTGCAGGGGGCCAGCCTTGCCTAGCACATGAGAGGAGGGTCAAGGCTTAGGACTAGATGGTACTGCAGCGATGAACAGGCATCGCTTTTGTTTTTGTTTTTGTTTTGGCCACACAGCACGGCTTGCGGGATCTTAGTTTCCTGACCAAGGATTGAACCTCAGCCCCCTGCCGTGCAAAAGCAGAGTCCTAACCACTGGACGGCCAGGGAAGTCCCGTAATTATTTTAAAGTAACTTAAAATCAGAGTATGTTAGAACATTAGAACCATGGGACCGTAGAGATTATCTAGTTTCCCAAAGTTCTGCAGGATTGTTTTAGGTGCTCAGAAATATAAGGGAGGAAGCGTTCTATGGTCAAGTACATTTGGGAAATGCTGGATGTAGTAGAAGCTGCTGGTGCCCCCCTTCAGCACAAGAGACTGACTTCCAGCAGCCTCTGTTTGTATCTCATTGTCTAAGGCCCTTCCTGAAGTCACGGAGGGCTGGTCTGTCCTTACATGGAGGGCTGGTCTGTTCTTACATAATCGGCCAGGGGTAGCAAGAACTTGACACTGACCCCAAGCAATCCTTAAGCTATAACTGGAGAGAGTTGGTGTATAAACACCCCAGCAATTTCGCCCCTCGGGTGGGATAACTGAGGCATGTGCTCTACACTGACTCCTTCAGTTTCCCCAGTGGGACCGAGGTCCAGTTGCCCTCAGTGGTAGCTGGCTTAATAATGCATCCTTCAAGGATGTCTTCCCTTCCCTGTCTTGCTTCTCAATTTCCTTAGCTTTTTTTCCCTTCTCTTCCCAAATCAGCTACTTGCACTCAAATCCTTGTCTCAGCATCTGCTTTGGGAGCCCCAAGTAAAATTGCTGGGTAAAGAAAAAATGAACAGATTTCTTTACTACAGAACTTTCCAGAGCCTTTAACATGCTAATATACTTTGTGACTATCCGAGAGAGATTCAGTCTGCAGAATTTCCCAAATATTTGACTACAAAACCATATTTTTCCCCTTACAGATATCTCTTGAAACCAGTACCCTAAGCAAAATATTTTGGGAGACATTCTCTTCATTTTACTGATGAGAATGTCATCAGTCTCTACATTTTACTGAGAAGAGGACTTTCCCAGGAAAGTCAAGGATTCATCTGTCTAAAGCATCGCAGCCAACAGTGGGAGAATTATGGTTAGAATCTAGGTTTCCTTTTCTCTCCTCACTACACAATTTTGCATCTGTGCATCATATCAGGTCAGCACAGTGTCAGAGTTCTAAGGTCAGACCGTGGAGTTGGGAGTTAGGTCTCAGGGTTCCATCTGGTTCCATCGCCAGCCAGCTGTGCCTCTCTGCTTCGTCATTTACAATACTCTTTTGTCTTACCTTCTTCATATATGAAACCAGGGAGTTAAGGTGGCTGACTTTTTCTTCCTGTGGTAAAATATATACAGCATAAAACTTACCATTTTAATGACTTTTAGTTGCAGTGGCGTTAAGTATATTCACACTGTTTTGCAACTATCATTATCATCCATCTCCAGAACTTCTCCATCTTCCCAAACTGAAACTCTGTACCCATTAAACATGAACTCCCCATTCCCCCATCCCTCTAGCCCCTGGAAACTACCATGTTACTTTCTCTCCCTATCCATTTGACTACTCTATGCACCTCATGTAATTGGAATCATGTTGTATTTGTCTTTTTGTGATTGGCTTATTTCACTTAGCATAATGTCCTCAAGCTTCATCCATGTTGTAACATATTGCAGACTTTCCTTCTTTTTAAGGCTGAACAATATTCCACCGTAAGTAGGTACCACATTTTGCTTATCTGTCTTTCATCAAATTTGGGAAGTTATCAGTCATTATTTCTTGATGTATTTTCTCTGCCTCTTTCTCTTCTTCCTTCTGGAACTCCTACAACGTGTATATTGATCTGCTTGCTGACATTCCACAGGTCCCTTAGGCTCTGTTCACTTTTCTTTAGTCTTTTTTTCTTTATGCCTCTCAGCCTCATGTCCTATCTTAAGTTTGCTGATTCTTTCTTCTCCCTGCTTAAATCTGCCTTTGAATACCTCTAGTGAATCTTTCATTTCAGTTACCATATTATTCAGCTTCAGGATTTCTTTTTGTTTTCTTTTTAGGTTTTCTATTTTTTTGATATTTCCATTTTATTTGGACATCATTTTCTTGACTTTCTTAATATCCTCCTTTTGTTCTCTGAGCATTTTTTTTTTTTTTTTTTTTTTTTTTTTGCGGTATGTGGGCCTCTCACTGTTGTGGCCTTTCCCATTGCGGAGCACAGGCTCCGGATGCGCAGTCTCAGCAGCCATGGCGCATGGGCCCAGCCGCTCTGCCGCATGTGGGATCTTCCCGGACCAGGGCATGAACCCGTGTCCCCTGCATTGGCAGGAGGACTCTCAACCACTGCGCCACCAGGGAAACCCCCTTTGAGCATTTTAAATACATTCTTTTAACATCTTTGTTTAGTAGATTTGTCATCAGGTCTGTTTGAAAAACATTTTCTGTTGATTTTTTTCCCCTCTGAACGGGCCATATATTTGTGTTTCTTTGCATGCATTGTGATGTTTTTGAAAACTGGACGTTTGAATCTAGTAATGTGGTAACTCTAGAAATCAAATTCTCCCCCTTTTCCAGGGTTTTTTTTTTTTTTAATTCCTTTTTATTATTGCAGGTTGCCTCTGTGGGGCAAATTAGCGTGAGGTGTAAACTAAAGGCCTTCTTAGGTCTTTTCAGAGCCTTTCCCTGGGCATGTGTAGTTACTTTCTAATTTTCCCCACGTATGCAGTTGTTTTTGAACATCCTAGTCTTTAATGGCTGGCTCCCAAACAGGGAAAAAGAGAAAAACGAAGAAGGTGGGGGAAAGAGCCTTGCCTCTTAAATTCCCTGTTCACTTTAATGGGGGGGAGGCTTGCAACAATGGTGCAGGGGAGGTACAACAACAATGGCTGCCTGTCTCTTTACCTGCACCTCTGTGATCAGAAGCAGCAATTCCTGATCAGAGCACAGATCCCTGATATTTGGAGGACAGGGTCCTTTTAGCTCACTCTGGCTCCAGAAAGCTGTGTTTAAGCTACTTCAGGAACACATGCACAGCTGCCTGCCGCATGGGTGGTGTTGGAGGATAGGTAGCTGCTACTACTGCTAAAGGCTGAAATTGACTGAAATTAACTGCAATTTACCATCCAAGTCTGCCCCTGGAAGTTGCAAGCCTTCAATAGACACCAGAGTTACAAAATAGTTACATCAGATAGCTTCTGCCAGTGCAATTGCTCTCTAGCTGAAGAGAAATTCCTGGTGCTTATTATTTTATTTATCTTTATAGAAGTATAGTTAATTTACAATGTTGTGTTAGTTTCAAGTGTACAGCAAAATGATTCAGATAGCCATCTATCTATCTATCTGTCTATCTACATCTTAACTCTCCATCTTCCCAGAATCCTCTCTCTGTGTTTAATTTTTTGAGGAATTGCCATATGTTTTCCATAGAGGCTGCACCATTTTACATTCCTGACAGCCAAGAGTGCCAAAGTTCCAATTTCTCCACATTCTTGTCAGTATTTGTTTTCTGTTTTTTTGATAACATCCATCCTAACACATGTGAAGTGGTGTCTCACTGTGGTTTTGATTTGCATTTTCCTAATGATTAGTGATGTTCAACATGTTTTCATGAGCTTACTGGCCATCTATATATCTTTTTTGGAGAAATGTCTGTTCAAATTTCGCCCTTTTTTTTTTTTTTTGCGGTACGCCAGCCTCTCACTGTTGTGGCCTCTCCCGTTGCGGAGCACAGGCTCCGGATGCGCAGGCTCAGCAGCCATGGCTCACGGGCCCAGCTGCTCCGCGGCATGTGGGATCCTCCCGGACCGGGGCACGAACCCACGTTCCCTGAATCGGCAGGCGGACTCTCAACCACTACGCCACCAGGGAAGCCCCTCCACCCATTTAAAAATTGTTTATTTTTGTTGTTGTTGAGCTGTAGGAGTTATTTATAGACTCTGGATACTTAGCCATCTCATCTGCCTTCTTTAAAGCTTCCTTCCTGTCTTAACATTTATATATCTTAAAACCACATTAAAACCACACCTACTGTTAACTCAGTAAACCTTACACTCTATCATAGATACTTTAGAACCTGGCTACCCAAAATGTGGTCCTGGACTGGCAGCATCAGCATCACCTGGGAACTTGTTAAAAATGCAGAATCCTGGGTCTCACCCCACATCTTCTGAGTCAGAATCTGCATGTGAACAAGGTCCCCAGGTGATTCACGCAACATTAAATCTTGACAAGTGCTGCTCCGGAACACAGTGCGGCTGTGTAAGAGGTAAGATGAATCGGGCATTTGTATTTTTCAGTTTTTGATTCCAGAATTGTCCCATCCCACCATTCTTGCTCTTTCTGCTGTTAAAAAGCAAGACCAAGCTACGTAGTTCTGATGGCAAAGTCACGAGTATGTGGCCCTTCTTAACCCTGACACGCTGAGATGGATATTTTTCTCCAGGGTTGAATCAGATCAATCCTTATGTCTACATCTTTCTTCTATATATTCCTCTTTTTTCCCCTTCTCCCTGCTCCAAAAATAAATGTAGCCAGTGGCTGTACCTTCTGTTTCTTTCCAGAAAAAAAAAAAAAAAAGGAACAGATTCCCACACTGGTTTTCAAAGGCCCATCTGACACTGTGTTTTATTTCTTAGCTGCTCCTTGTAAATTGCTTGTAGGCAATTCTCTTCAACCTCCAACTGGGGCTTTGTGCAGCAGAGGTGGTTATTATCTCAGCAAGCTAGTGCCATCAATCCAGCCCTTCTCCCATGGGATCATTTGCCTTTAATTAGAGCACTCCCCAAATGTCCACTTCCGAACTGCTGGGGAGGGTGCAGTAGCCAAGGGTGAGACCTCTGTACAATAAACTTTCGAGTCAACGAGTCTCTTCCCTGACACCTGTATGCTGCACACTTCATCTGACATATTGCATTAGCCTTGAAAAATACCTTTGGCTCAGGTAGATTTCTGGAAATGACAGTAATGGACATGATACCCATCTTAATGGACACATTCACCTTGAACATTGGCCAGCTGCTTTCTGTGTTCCCTCATGGTGAATCTTGCTTTTAGTGGCTTACTGAATTCCCACTTACTCAGTCTAAATTTTCTTTTAGTGATGTGAGCATTATCTTTGCTTATACTGATTTCTATCACATATAGCACACAGGTAGAAGTTGAAACTAAAATATACAGTTAGCTTCTCACCATTCCTCCAGGAGTAAATCCAAAAGGAAGTTTTGCCAATTAAGGAAGTTCTTGGCCTCCTTAATCAATAGAAATTGATCAGAGGCCAGACAAGAAATTCAGGCAAGGCTTTATTGGGGCCCCTGCGGCAGCAGGAGGGAGTGAGAACAAGTAACAGGTTCCCTGCTCCTCACTCACTCCGGGGGTGGGGGGTGGCGAGCTGGCCCCTTACATGGGGTGAGGATAGGGGCAACTCCAGGGTCACGTGAGAGGGGTGGCTTAAGTGTTTTGCCCACCCCTTTGGGGGTGGTATGTGCATGGGGCATGCACAGCACCCTGCTTTTGCTCCCTGCTCTTCAGAAGTGGCAGTTGTGTCTTTTGGTCTTTTTGTATCTTTTTGTCCATAATTTGCCCCAACTGTGCATTTTTAGTCCCTTATAGTTTCTATGTATTTTGTTGCTCAAGGAGATGTGTGTCCAAGTGCAAACATTGCAGCAAAAGGTGCCAGGTCCCAGGTCCCAGCCTGTCTCAGACGGAAGTAGGAGGGAGGCATCTCTATGTGAACTGATGCTCAGTGTTACTCAAAAACCTCAGCCTATGCCCCTGTGATGTCCCTCACAAAGGAAGGGGCTTCTTGGGGGAATGATGGTATATGCAGTGGATGTTGTATTTGACAAACCAGCATCCGTTCTTCTCCCTTTGATTAGTCTAAGCCCATCACAATGACCCTATTCCCCTGCTAGTGACTGGCTCCGGAATGGCACATGATGAAGTGAGGCTGGCAGTGATGTCTGGGAGTGGTGTAGGGGTGGGGACATTCTGGAAGAGGTTTCCTTGTTCTACAGAAAAATGCTTCCACTTTTTCCCCTTGACCTTGTCACATGTCTGGAGAAGACACCTGGGAGTCCTGACACCTTGTTGCTATGAGCTTGAGGAGGAAGCTGACACTGAGAACAGCAGAGCAAAGGTTGGACCTTGATGACACCGCCGAGCTGCTACTTCAACAAAACCTGAGACACTGACCTGTGGTCTCTCTGTTTTGTGAGACAGTAAATGTCCTCATTGTTTAAGTCAGCTTCTGTCAGGATTTTTGTTTCTTGTAGCCAGAAGCATTCTGATGAATTCAAAGGGAAAATATGGACAGTGTCCCAATATTTCAGTGTTTTGGTTTTTTTTTTAGTTTGCAGTGTTGTAAGTTCATGGCATGAAACAGATCCATATTCCAACGTGTACAGAGACATCCCAATGCTGAATATAAATTAAATATAACTTTTAATCTGCACTTGCATTTAAACTACCTACCCCAGGACTTTCCTGCACTAACACAGATAATCGAGAGCTGGCTATTTTATTTCCACTGAATTATGCACCTTTTAGGATGTAGAGGGGTCACTCTGGGTCCCAGCTCTCCCGTTCCAGTCTATTTCCTTTGAACTTGGCTGTGGGCCCTTCCAGGCAGGCTCTAAGCAGACTTAAGCATCACAATATTCACAATGTGTGTTTCAACTCCATTAATTTACGGGCAGGATAAAATTGCTTTATAAAAGGAAGTTTTAAAATTACATTTAAACTTTAAATTACATTTAAGCTAACATTTAAAATTAAATATTAGTTATTTTCTGAAGAGTTGGTTCCTGCATATGGTACACAATTCAAAGGCAGTGAAAAGAAAGTCTCGCCTTCACCCCAGGCTCCAGCCACCCAGTTCCCCTTCCACGAGGCAATCATTGTTACTGGTTATGAAAGGAAACCTATCTCCCTAATTCACTCCGGCTTCGGTTCAACTCAGGACGTGAACCTTGCTGATACAAAGGATATTATGGAAAGTTGGATAGAGCCCTAGACTCACTAAGATTGTGCTCTGGTCCTGACCTTGAGAGAACAGCTGAGCCCCTGACCTTGATTATATCATCTGGGCTTCTTTTATGGAATGCGGGTAATAATGCCGATTCTACTCTTCTTATGTGCTTAAACTTCAGACGAGATACAATAGTCAAACTTCTCTGGAAAGATAAAAAGGCAACAGCAGTTGAGTGGAGACAAATGAAAATAATTTACCCCATTGGGATCCAAAAATGGAATACACAGTTTTCTTTCACCTATTTAAAATTCTGCTTAATGCTTCAACAATTTCTGCACGAGCTGAAATAGAAATATAAAAATAAAGGATGATGCAACCTATTGTCAACAGGTTCTAACTAGATGGCATCACTCTTTTGGACCCCTTCTGAGGTACAGGAAGCTTTAGGATTTGGGTTGGTTTCCGTTTGTTGCTGTTGTTTTTTTGCAGTCTAGTCATTGAGTACTTTTGCACTGCAGGGGTAAAGGATGTTAAAGCAGCACCTGGTTTAACAATTTCTGGGTGGTGGCTATGTCCTGGAGTAGCATGGTAGCAGCAGTGGGTCAAGTTCCTGCAGTGGGTGTCCTGATTGTAGGACTTGAGAGCCCCCTTCCCCGTGTGTATACTGTGCTGTATGTGCCTGGCGGTGGGAGTGGGGGTGATGATCAGGTACCACTGGGGGACTGGGTAGTGGCATCAGGACTTCCCATGTTGGGCCTTAAGGAGGGAACCATCGTTTGAGAGGAATTACAACTGGTTTCTGTTTCAACTGGAGACTTTTAGGAACGATTCTGAGCTGCAAGGAAGAACTGAGGGAGGCTGAGGAGGGAAGCATCCAGGGCTGCCAGGGCTGCCAGGGCTTCGCTGGGTTGGGGAAATGAGGGTTGACCGGCAGGGAAAAAGCCAGCCTTGTGAGAAGCTGACTGCCGGCTGCTGCGGGAGGCCCACGGCTGGAATGTGGTCCTCGTCGGAGAGATGTGCTGTGTTTATCCTGGCTGCTCCCTGGCAAATCCACGCTGAGGCCCCGCCGCGGGACCCTCGGGTATGAAAGGGAGCTTCACCCCTGCAGGGCCCCTCATTGGACTCCGGGCATCTGCGGTTCATCTGTTTAGACTTCAAGCCTGACAGAGACACTGTCCCTTTGTGGGTGACTTCTGTGGCCGAGAGACACTCTCATTCTTTTTAATTTAATTTAATTTTTTCTGAAAACTCCAGCTACTGCTCTAGGATTGGACCAAGATTCTGTGGTTGCCATGGATTGGACCAAGATTCTGTGGTTGCCATGGCAACAGCACCTTCTCCTACCTGAGAAGAATTCCTTTTTCTCAGGAGGCATGCAACGCCTGCAATCCCCACCCCCAGCCCAGGTCGCTGTGGTTACAGACGGTCATTTCTGGAATGCTGGGGGTGGGGTATACCATGGTCTTGATTGACAGTGTCATTCCTGCTGCTTCCCTCTGTCCACTGCCCAGGTCCAAGCTGAACACAATAAGTGTGAATTTTGCAAAATGGGGCTCTGGCAGTTTACCTCCCTGCTTTTACATCTTTCCTTTTCCAGTTAAAGTCACGTCAGTAAACTTTGAAACAGCACGGCCTAGTGATTAGGCTCAAGGCTCCAGATTCAAGGTTTTGAGCTTGAACTGCAGCTTTGACATTTACTAAGTCTATCCCCTCAAGTAAGGTTCTGAGTCCCTCAGTTTTCTTACCTCTAAAATGGGAATAATAACTGTACTTTCCTCACAGGACTTCAGTAAAGATAAATCAGGATTACGTGTGCAAAGTTCTTGGCACGGTGGCTGGCACGTAGTAGGAACTCACAAATAAGGTGTTTGCTATTATTATGATGTGTCAGAAGCTGTGCAAGGGAATTTTAGGCTGAAACAACACAAAGACAGATACCTGCAGCCACACGCCATAGCCCGATCTAGCCTTAGGGCGGGCATACATACCCAGCTTCATCCATACTCGCCCTGGTTAGAAACCAGTTTGTCGACTGAAAAAAAAAAAAAGCACAACCTAAAGGTTGAGATTGATGTTTTTATTCAGTGGCCAAATCTGAGGACTTAAACCTGGGACATAGCATCTCAGGTAAAGTTGAGAAACTGTTTCAAAGAGGGAGGTGGGGGAGCCAGGATATAGGGGAGTTTTTGCAACAAAACCAGGTGGTCGGAACATCAAAAGATTACTGTTAATAAAGGAAAACCAGATATCTCAAGTTAAGGAATTAACGCTTTTCTATGTATGGGAAGATGCAAGAGTGTGGGCTCACTGAAATCATTCCTTTGATATGCACCTCGGCTCTCTGGGCCCAGCATCCTGTGTTTTCTCATCCTAAGTTTTCTCAGGGTGCACCACTGTGGGTGACGGTAGTGGCTGACTGCTAGATGGGCTTGGCAGTGGGCAGCCCATTTGTCTCCATCCTGAGTTCCTTCAGGGCTCACCATCTGGGAGGCTGTAATGTGGTGGCCTGATGGCTGCAACACACTTTGTTTACTGATATGGCAGGCAGTATTTCAGTTCTCATGTTCTTGGAGTCCACATGCCTCCATCCTGGCTTGACCCAACTTTGGTAACTGCAGCTCTTTCCAGAATCCATCCTTATACCTTTCTTTTTTTTTTTTTTTTTCTGATTCAGATTCACTGCTGGCAAGATAAGCCTCCACAGCTGAGTTTCTATTGCTCATGCTGTTGGACATACATGCCTATAAATAAGGTTCTTGTTCTGGGCTGATGTGGTCAGCTCAGCACCTCTCCAGACGAGTCTTGCTGATTCTCTCTTGTCACACAACCCGTTCCCAGTGGGTGTGATGCAGGCGCTCATGCCAGTGCATCCGCTGTCTCAGCACAGAGCCACACTGCTCAGGAACTGCCCCATTCCTACCCTGCCACTGAGTTCACCCCAGACCAAAGCAGGCCCCTCCTAGTACCCTGGTCTTGGCTCCTTCTTGTCTGATGAAATTTCCCATGAAGTTTTGGCGGCGCTTACAGAGATCCTATTCTTCCCTCTCCAAAAGGCTGCCTTGGATTCAATCCGGGTGAGAACCAAATCTCATCTGACAGACACCTACCTGCTGGACCAGGTGGGGAGATGGGCCAATCCTAGTAGCAGAAACACAGTCCGCTGCCAAGCCCCAAAGTTCATGCAAATAGCAGCACAAATAATCTACAATCATGTCTACCCTAGTATCTTATATAGATCTATGTTATAAAGTAGGAGAGTCATGTGTAGCTATTAAGTGCTTGAAATGTGCTGGTCTGAATTGAAAAGCGCTTTACATGTAAAATACACACTGTCTCCTGAAGACTTAGTACAAAAAGTAAATGATCTAATTCATATTTTTATATTGATTACACATTGAGATGATAATATTTTGGATATATTGGGTTAAATAAACTATATTATTAAATTAACTCCACCTGCTTATTTTTACTTTTTAAATATGGCTACCAGAAAAATTCAAATTACATGTATCTCATGTGTGTTACTTACATTATTTTCCTACTGGGCAGAGCTGTTCTAGATTGTAGTTTCTCTGCAATAAGTTAAGGATCAAGGAAAATATACGTGACTCTAGGTATGTGAATCAGGGAGGGATTTAACACAGGGAATTGGGGGCTTACAAAACTAAGACTGGAGGAATGAAAATCACCAGCAGGGGTGTGGGTGTGGGGGAGGAGTTTTCCTGACTTTCAGATCCACTGCTGGCTTTCAGAGAATCCGGAGGTACTGCTTAGGGCAGAGGTCAGAAAACTGCAAGAAAATGCTGCTGATGGTCCCAGCTGCTGCACAACACTTGGGTAGATAGTTGGTAAGAGTTTCACTGATTTCTGCAAAAACTCACACCTGACAAAGCCCATGTGTCCACTACTTGTCCTGGAGGAAGAATAATTGGTCCCCTCTCACCTCCCTTCTGCCTTCCAAATCTCATGAAAACACACCTCGTTGGCAGAATGCAAATCATATCCAGGATCCTGAAGGCCATGGATCCCAACCTTCCAACTCTGTGATATACAAGGGAACCAGAAAGAGGTGTATGCTATTTGTTCCAAATAGACAAAAAGCAAAACAAAACAAAGTAGTCTCATATTCAGCACAATCCTGGAGTAGACTCATATTCACCTTGGGGTCCAGCATAGTGCCTGGCACACATAGGTGTTCAATAAACATTGAAAAAACTATTCTTGTGCGTGTATATTTATGTTGGCTCCAGCATTTTGCTATCATAGATAATGCTGCAATGGACAGTTGCATATATGACTCTTCCTGTTTTTATTGATATATTTTCTAGGGATAGGTATTCAGGAGTGGTCTTGCTGAGAACTGTTTAGTTTTGTCATGTTGCTTTCCAAAAGTTGTACCAATCTATAGTCATACACATATTATATATACAAGAATTCTATATGGAGGATGGCTTTTTCTGTCGATGTCACCAACCTTCTGTGTTAATGTTGTTTGCTTATATTTGCTCTAATTTAGGATGTATAGCGTGATCCCAGTTTTCTTTGGCTTGAATACTGGTGAGAGAGTTAGCAAAAGGGTTACGGATGGGGCTGATTAACTTGGATGCAGATCACGATTTCTTTCATCTTTGAAGGCCTCTAGCTGCCCAAGAACCTGGTCCAGTTTAAGCCTTTCCCGCTGTTTTATGTGTCCTCCCTTTAAGAGTAACTAAAACGAGTGGCAAACTTTGAATCACTGAATTCTTCCCTTCTCCCAGTGAGAGTTAAGGATAATTACACAGACATTTAACATTTGTCTCAGAGAAGGAATTATTAAATGGTACCAGCTAAATGAGCCTTTTATTTTCTTCCCTGGCTCTTGCTGTGTTTCATGATGGAGACCCGCATAGTGATGGCTTATGTGTTTATGAATTATATTCTAAGAACAAATACATTCCTTTTTTCTCTGCAAGGGAGGCTTTAAAGGATACAAAGACGATGCAGAATTGGACCAGAGAAGGGTTTGGGTTTCCTAGCCTGTAAAAGGGGACAAGTAACAGGATACCTCATAGGGTTGTCTTGTGGATCAAATAGTTTAATACACAGAAAGCGCTTTTCAGTGTGCCTGACACACAGCAAGTGCTGGGATGGTGGCTGTTTCTGGAACAGGTGAGGCGAAGCGTGTTCCTGAACCTGAGCCCTGATGCTTTCAGTCACTTTGCCCTTTTTTTTTTTTTTTTTTTAAATGATCAGTAACCAAGTGAAGAGGCTGTTGGCACTTAGCTGGGAAATACAATTACCTGTAAAAGACCTGTGGCCATTTTAGGGTTTATGAGCAGGAAGATGTGTGCAAGGTGCCTAGAATTACAATGTGTTGAATCAAAGAATGGCTGAGCTGGCAGGGGTTTTTGACATATTTTGTGAGATCGTATTATAGATCAAGAAATGGAGGCCCATGAAAATGAAGTGAAAGACCCAAGATATTTTAGCCAGTCAATGGCAGATCTCAGAGTAGAAGTTGCATTTTCAGACTCACAGACAGTATCTTGCCTGTTCCACAAGGGCACCACACCCAACAGCGGGCCAACGTCATGAGCATGAACCAACCGGGGTGGTAGAGGAACATTGCCTTCCCTAGGCCAAAAAAGGGAAGAGATGCTGTTTTGCTAGAGATCCAGTTTCCTTGGAGCAGTGATTCCCAGTTTTTTAAAAAAAAATTTATTGAAGCATAGTTGATTTACAACGTTTCAGGTGTACAGAAAAGTGATTCAGTTATACATATATATATATATATATATATTCTTTTTCAGATTCTTTTCCATTATAGGTTATTACAAGATATTGAATATAGTTCCCTATGCTATACAGTAGGTGCTTGTTGTTTATCTATTTTATATATACTAGTGTGTATCTGTTAATGCCAAATACCTGATTTATTCCCCTTCCCACCCTTCCCCTTTGGTAATCATAAGTTTGTTTCCTATTTCTGTGAGTATATTTTTGTTTTGTAAATAAGCCCGTTTGTATCATATTTTAGATTCCACATATAAGTGATATCATATGATATTTGTCTTTCTCTGACTTACTTCACTTAGTATGATAATCTCTAGGTCCATCCATGTTGCTGCAAATGGCATTATTTCACTTTTTTAATGGTTGAGTAATATTCCATTTTATAGATATACCTCATCTTCTTTTACCATTCATCTGTTCATGGACATTTAGGTTGCTTCCATGTCTTGGCTATTGTAAATAGTGTTGCTATGAACATTGGGGTGCATGTATCTTTTCAAATTAGAGTTTTATCTTTTTTGGATATATGCCCACGACTGGGATTACTGGATCATATAGTAACTCTATTTTTATTTTTATTTTTTTGCCACACCATGCGGCTTGTGGGATCTTAGTTCCCCGACCAGGGATTGAACCCGCGCCCTCAGCAGTGGAAGTGGTGAGTCCTAACCACTGGACTGCCAGGGAATTCCTTATTTTTAGTTTTTTAAGGAGCAGTCATTCCCAATCTTTTTGAGAGTGAGGAATACTTTCTAACATCAATAAATTTCATAGAAGCCCCCCACTTCTAGAATGATATAGATTATATATAGATATCCAATGTTAGAGAAAGTGTATGATAATACTGGCTACTGTAAACAGACCAGCACTTTACAAAGGAGAAGCATTCAAAAAGCAGTTGTACCTACATTATTTATTCAAACTCCAGATAATGATTGGATGGCATTTAGAGTCATGAACACTCTGCAGTAACTCCACAACCTCCCTGGATGACTTTCACATCCATTGTCATGGGTGGGGAGGTGGGCAGGTTGTAGCTGTTTTCCTTTATTTTCTGAGCTCCAAAAGGAGGGAACGGATATAGGAATAATGTAACAAAAACAAAAAGGAGCAGCAGGCTAAAACATTCTGGTCCTCTCTCTAAAATGGTCCAAGGCTAGGCTCTCAGCTACAAGGAGTGAAGCTTGAGCAGGAAAACACACACACACACAAAGCTCTTTCTTGTTCTTTCATATAAAGGCAATGGTAAATTGATACCCAATGGGGAATGTTGGCCCCAATAGTCTGAGTGCCAAAGTATTTGGGGGCAGATAGGGTTCATTAACTGTGGTGAAAAACACAGAGTGACAGTCAAAGCTGAAGCTTTGGCAGCCAGACCTGCACATTTTCTGAGATTAGATAATATGCATATGACAGAAAGAGATCCAAGCTGCAAAATCCTGCCTATCCCAGGGCAGAGCTGGGAAATGTGGAACGAGAAAGAGTTCCTGGGAAGTGGTTCCGAAGGGCAGACACCTCTGCCTCTGGAGCAGCTGTGGGGCTGCTCTGCGTCGGTGCAGAAGGATGCACGGTAGACGTGGAGCCCTCGCTACTGGCCTCACCTGGGGTCTCTGTGGCAACATCGTGAGAATAGCCATCAGGAGGGACTTCTGGGGATGGCAGCCTGGGTGCCGGTGGCTCCTTTCCATGAAACAAGCATAAAACTAGAGAAATTGTCCAGAACAACCATTTCAAAGCACTGTAAATTGACCAAAAGCACACAGCAAATTGAAAAGCTTTTATTCTTGAAAAACTGCTGGAGTTTCGGGGAAGCACAGCAGGAGTCTGTGGTCTCTTGGCTTGGAGCTGCTTCCATGCCCTTCCATCAGCTAGACTGGCCAGAACTGTGCTTTTAAAAGCACATGAAATGGACAATTTTGCTTCCAGAAATGACAGAGTCCATTTGGGGTGTGTGTGTGCGTGTGTGTGTGTGAACCTGTGTTTTTGCTGGCTAAAAGTGGAGGACTCTGTTGGGAACAAATGAGGAAAACCTGCGATTTTGCTAGCCCAAGATTTTGTTCTTGGTTGGAGTGAGTGGTGGCCCTGCCAGAAATTTAATGGGGAAAGTCCTAGAAATGAAAGAGTGCTACGGAGAACCTGAGAGAATTCTCCACGCGTTCCTGGACTGGGAAACAATGCATGCATGGGGGAGACCCGGGAGAGGGAACACTGAAAACCAAGGAGAATTGACACCTTACTGTGACTTTCAATGTGTTTCTCAGTGCCACACAGATCTATCGGTAGAAGGATGGAGACCTGGCCAGGTGACTCCCGGTCCAGCATTCATCCCACTGCCCCATGGATCTGAGACACTGAAGAATCTTGAAGTCATGAAGTGATGCTGGCTGTCAGTTTAGCTACCTGTTGTCTTGAGTGCTTTCATAGTGGTGCTGTGGAGGTGCGATAGAAAGACAGAATAGGGCTCTAATCCCAGCTCTATCTCTCACTGTTTGTGTGAATGTGTATCTTACTCAATCCTTAGAAAAGTCTGGTGAAATAGGCATCTTTACTCTCCCCATGTTCCGGGATACGGTGATATGCAGAGCTTTTTAATCTGTAAAAAATGTTTTTTGGGTGAGGATTAAGTGCTGTAATGGCTATAAACTATTGATACCTAACACGAGAGGTACTCAATAAATACTTTTTTCATTGCTTGTTTGTTTTTGTTATTGTTATTGTCAAAGATGCAGAAGAACAAGATGCATGTTGATAAACCCAGAGAGCTTAAACCCCCAGATAGCAAGAAAGTCATGAGATGCGGGTATGAAAGCTGCGCTAGGTGAGACATCTGCAGGACCTCTGTATTGTTTTTCTATTTCTGCCAGAATAAATCACCACAAATTTAGTGGCTTAAAACAACACAAATTTATTATCACACAGTTCTATAGGTCGGTCAGAAGTTTGGGTACAGTGTGGCTCGACTAGGTCCTCTGCTTAGAGCTTCTTAATGATGAAACATGGGATCAGCAAGCTCCTTTGGAAGCTCTGGGTTGAACACACTTCTAGGCTCATCCAGGTTGTTGGTAAATTAAGTTCCCTGTGGTTGTAGGACTGAGGTCCCTGTGTCCTTGTTGGCTGTCAGGCAGAGGCCGATCTTTACAAGAGATCCTTGCTAGAGGCTGCTTGAATTCTTTCTCATATTTTCCATGTGGTCCCCCTTCCAACCACAGGGGATCAAGTCCCAATTATGCTTAGAATTTCTCCAACTTCTTCTGCTGCATCTCTCTGATTCATTTGATGACATTAGATCCACCTGGATAATCCAGGCTAATCTCTGTATTTTATAGTCTGTTACCTGCAAAGTCCCCCATTCACAGACTCTGGGGATTAGGGCATGGAGGGGGTGCATTTTGCCTACCACAGCCTCTTAGGGGAGAGTAGGCAGGGGCAAACCCTTGGCACAGGAAGCCACACTTATATGAAACCTGAAGCAACTAGACGTTAGGGAATGTGACTATGTGTAGATTGGGTTGGTGAGGCCGTCTCTAGTAGACCCCTGCTTTTGTCCATCCAATATGCCTTTCTTTGATCAAAATGCCCCTTCTCATTCTCTGTGGCTTTTATGTGGCTGCTATTCACAAGATTCTACCCACTTGGCTACAGGATTGATCCAATTTGATCCAAATGGATCAATTAGGTCATCTCCTCCCAGGAATTGACTCCCGTGTGGAGACACACAGGCCCTGGAAGTGACCAGAGAGGATTCAGGGAACATCCACCCCCTAGAGCTCGCTGGACTGGACCTGATTCAGTCCTTCCTGGGGCTGGCTTGTTCAGCAAAACTTCAACAATGGAACCTACTAAGAATTCTTTCAATACATCTCTTTTCTGGCTGAAGTTACTCAGAGTTGGTTTCTGTTGTTTACACCAAAGAATCTTAACTGATACATATACCTACTGTCCCACCATACCATGACTACCACCATCATTATATAAAAGAAACTTTTTTCAGGTCTCCTTGGTCATAACTATACTGGGAACTAATTGCTAACACAGTTTCTAACCTCTGTAATGCAGCTTCTTACCTGTGCCATGTCTTTTTAACACTTCCTTCATGAACTCTGATAAACCTGAAGCAGACATAGAAAAAAGAATTTCATAACACATAATGCCTCAGAAATCAAGTAATTTACATGAAAGCATCAGCCAGCCAGGCAGAAATCACCACTACTTTTAACCTTTTATTACCTACCACATATGAATTACAACCACACAAATGTAATTCTCATTCAAGATGATGGCCTGAATCATAAAATTTCAAATATGAAATGTACTCTGTTTATTTCAGCAGGAATGTATGCAATACAGCCAGCCTCCTTGTTTATTTGTTTATGATTCAGTGCTCTGAGGGGTAAGCCTAAATTACAAGGCACATTCACTCCTCCAGAATGCCTCCTTCCCTGACAAGGAAGGGATCAATGAGGTGTTATAGTAGGTGAGAATTAAGATTTAAATTGCGCACAAGCCACGGACAGTTGTATTTCTGTCGTGAGGACTGAAGGCAGTGTTCTGAGAGGCTCACATTTCTTCTCGGAGGGTTGAAGGAAGGCATATCTCCTCTAGCCCTGGGTGGGCCCACGATTCTTTTTTTTTTAAAGCAGAGGGAGTTTTATTATTTTTATTTATTTATTTATGGATTTATTTTTGGCTGTGTTGGGTCTTTGTTGCTGCCCGTGGGCTTTCTCTAGTTGCGGTGAGCGGGGTCTACTCTTCGTTGCGGTGCGCGGGCTTCTCATTGCTGCGGCTTCTCTTGTTGTGGAGCACCGGCTCTAGGCACGCGGGCTTCGGTAGTTGTGGCTCGAGGGCTCTAGAGCGCAGGCTCATGTGGCACAATGGGCTTCGTTGCTCCACGGCATGTGGGATCTTCCTGGACCAGGGATCGAACCTGTGTCCCTTGCATTGGCAGCTGGATTCTTAACCACTGCAATGCCAGGGAAATCCCGGGCCCCCAATTCTTTTTTTTTTTTTTTTTTCGGTATGTGGGCCTCTCACCGTTGTGGCCTCTCCCGTTGCGGAGCACAGGCTCCGGACACGCAGGCTCAATGGCCATGGCTCATGGGCCAAGCCGCTCCGCGGCATGTGGGATCCTCCCAGACCAGGGCACGAACCCGTGTCCCCTGCATCGGCAGGCGGACTCTCAACCACTGCGCCACCAGGGAAGCCCCCGGGCCCCCAATTCTTGAAAGGTTTAGGATCTGATCTGGTCACTTGAAAGGCAGTGACTTTGGACGGGCAGGAAAGTGGCCCTTGCTTGGTGCACTTAGGAGAAGCTTTGATGGGAAGAGTACAGTGTTGTTTGATCGTCTCTGAAGAGTTAAGCCAATTGAGCTCCACCCAAATTCTCTCAAGGTCAGACATCCAGCGCTCAGGTTGGTTCTCTGTGAAGATTAGGATGCAGTGACTCTGCCTGCTGAGGTATCTGCCAGACCCCCTCACTATGCATCTTCAAACTCCAGGAGCCTGATTTCTCTAAAGAAGCAATGTGGAGAAAGAATTCACTCTTCAGTCTAATTTCCCTCTTTGCCAGGAGAACAATCTCTCAAAGGCAATTCAGTCCACTAATAATAGTAATACAGGCATCATAACCACATCCTGTCTTAATGTCACACTGCCTTTCTAGAAGAATGAGATGCTTTGAAGAGCCCCTCTTATTTCAGAAGTCAGGGCAGCATCCATCCCTCCCTCCTGAACTCCCAGGAGGCTGAGTGCAATTAACCTGAAAGGCTCTGATCTTCACAAAATCGTCCCCACGCACTGTGATCTTCTCAGGGCTTGTAAATGGAGTTTTTGATGCTACATTCTACTGAGAGTTTTTCTTTTCTCCTCCTTTCCTTCCATTTTCTTAAAAAAAGGCTTTATTTTTTTTTAAGAGCAGCTTTAGGTTCACAGCTAAATTGAGAGGAAGGTATAGAGATTTCCATATATGGAAATCCACACATGCACGGCCTCCCCCATTATTAACATCTCCCATCAGGGTGGAACATTTGTTACAATTGATACGTCTGCACTGACATATCATAACCAGCCAATGTCATTAGTTTACCTTAGGGTTCACTCTTGGCGTTGTACACGCTATAGGTTTGGACAAATGTTTCATTATGGTATCAGACAGAGTATTTTCACTGCCTTAAAAATCCCCTGAGCTCCACCTAGTCATTGCTCCCCTCCCATCCAGTCCCAAATCTTTTTACTGTCTCTATAGTTTTGCCTTTTCCAGAATGTCATGTAGTTGGAATCGTACAGTATGTAGCCTTTTCAGATTGGCTTCTTTCACTTAGTAATATGCATTTAAGTTTCCTCCATTTTATTGTCTGGATGGACCACATTATCCCTTTACCTACTGAAGGGCATCTTGGTTGCTTCCAAGTTTGGGCAAGTATGGATAAAACTGCTATGAACATCTATGTGCAGGTTTTAGGCAGACGTACGTTTTCAACCCCTTTGGGTAAATACCAAGAAGCACAATTGCTGGGCTGTATGGTAAGAGTATGTTTAGCTTTGTAAGAAACCACCAAGCTGTCTTCCAAGATGGCTAGACCATTTTGCATTCCCACTGGCAATGATCAAGTATTCCTGTTGCTCTCCCTCCTCACCAGCTTTTGTTGTTTTCAGTGATCCGAATTTTGGCCACTTGTGGTATCTTATTGTTGTTTTAATTTGCAGTTCCCTGAAGACATATGATGTGGAGCAACTTTCCCTCCTTCTTTGCTTTCTCCCTCCCTCCCTGTGTCCCTCCCTTCCCTCCTTTTCTTCCTTTGTCCTTTTAGTAATATGCTTATAGCCATCTCCCAGGCAGCTTCTTTTCAAGTTTTTCAAGATGCAGTGGTACTTTTCCAGTCTCGGGGGCTCTCAGCTCTCCTCTGGCAGCCTGGGCAGTGACTCAGCGGCCTCCTAAGTGCCCCGGATGTATTGTTTTCCTCCACTGCCACGAGTCCCAGCACTCCATTCCTTTAACACAAAGGCATTGTTATTGACCACTTTGGAAGGGAAATTTATTTTCCTCACCCTCCTAAACCACAACTTCTACACCTCCTCCTCGTCTTCATAATAGTCTCAGTAGGATGTTCAATTATAGCTGAAAGCTCTACGTTTAAGTGACAGATTAAGAGGCTCGGCAGGTTGCTGCTATAATGTTCATTTCACCTGTTCGTTTATTTTTCTAACCTGCAGGCACTGGCCTTCAGGTGAGGCTTTCCACAAGGTGCTGAGTGCGGATGCATCTCCTGGTCGGCCAGCCCTCTCTGCTGGACGCTCTCGGCTTGGTCTCTGGGAGAGGTCATCTGGAGGGAGCCTGTCTGTGGGGCACCATCCAAGGGCCACGGCACTTTTAATCCGGGGCCCCGTGAGGCCCCTTCAACCCCACCAAGTGATGTGAGAGCAGGAAGAAGCCCTCCAGACACCACTACTCCTGCCCCGGCCCCCAGATCCTGGCACAGAGCCTGGCACGTGGTGGGTGCTGCATAAAGTCTGCAGGATGAAGCGCTCTGAAGAAGTGAGGCTGAAGTGTCTACATCTGCTTCAGGTGGAGATAAAGGGGAGAGCTACAAATGCCACCCACGCCTCTTGAAATTATAGAAGAAAAATGCCTTTTTTCCATGTTGGCTTCATTCGGCTTCCAAAGGTATATTTTTGCTCCCACCCTCTCTGCCCTGCTTCCCGTTTTCCTCCAAGGACCCTCCCAGGCCTCTCTGACTTTCCTGGGTTCTCACAGGAAGCTGCTCTCAGCTGCTTACCTCTTCAGTGGAGAGCTTCTCTTTAACTTGAGGCCAGGCCTTTCCAGGCAACTTTGCCCTTTAATAAGCATGCAAGCCTTCTCCATTCCAAAGAATGAAATTCCTATGGTGAAATTTCAGATACTCCTTTCATTTCCTGACGAGTGAGGCCGCTGCCTCAGATGCCGGGAGCTTTCTGGTAGAGCTCTTTGGCAGGGCTGGTGCAGGGGTCAGGCACTGCTGCTTTTTTTTTTTTTTTTTTTTTTTTTGCGGTACGCGGGCCTCTCACTGTTGTGGCCTCTCCCGTTGCGGAGCACAGGCTCCGGACGCGCAGGCTCAGCGGCCATGGCTCACGGGCCCAGCCGCTCCGCGGCATGTGGGATCTTCCCGGACCGGGGCACGAACCCGTGTCCCCTGCATCGGCAGACGGACTCTCAACCACTGCGCCACCAGGGAAGCCCGGGCGCTGCTGCTTTTGACTGGGTTTGGCTCCTGTCTCGCCTTGGACGTTGGGCTGAGGGCACGGAGCATCTTCCTTGTGGCACCTCTGCCTCCTGCCCCAGCTTCCGAGATCTTCCAGAACACGGAGCCCTGTGCTCAGAGCACTCAGTGCAGGCTTGTCCTTCCAGAGCCTTCTCAGGCTGGTACCTTCCTCAGGGGCTTTCTCTCGTGCTGGGGCTGGACCTTACTGTCTGACTAGGGCATGTCTCTTCGGTGTTCCTGGAGGGCTCTGTACTTCCCGTCACTGTATTTGAATTTCCTCTGTGTCTTTTCCTCCCAGTGGCAGCGAGTTCCTCAAGGGCAGGAGCAGCCTTTCTCATTTACATCCCTAATGTCTAGTACAGTGCCCAGCCCGTTATAAACACAGGTGAAAAATACCAAGAGAGGGGGAGAGGGAGAGAAGACGACGAAGGAGGAGGTGGGGGAGGAAGGGGGGAGGGGGAAAAAGGGAGGGAGGGAGGAGAGGAAGGAAGAAACTATGGGTTAGGCACCTAGTTTCCGTCCTTTCCAACTGGTCTGATAGCTAATTGCCAATGTAGCTCTAAAAGAGGACTAGTGGCGTATATATATCCCTGTGGATTTGAGTTTCCATCCTGAGAGCGGGCGGTATTGGATTCTCTTGCTGGGAGGTGGAGCTCTTGTCTTAGAGCTGCGAGGAGCCACCTAATAGATCATTAAAACAAGGGTTTTTTCTTCCATCTCCTTGGTCCCAGTAGTTATTGTTAGTAACCTACGCTGATCTAAAGCCCCTCTTTGAAGTTGGATACCATGGGTGTTTTACATTTAGCCTTTATCAGCAACCAGTTGGTTCCTGGTCATTGCAAATTATTTGAGCAAGAGGCAAATTGTGTAGCAAGAACCTGAAAAGGTCAGGGGAGTTGTGTCTAGAACGATGCAGTGAAAGGATTAAGAACCTTCCCTTGAAACATTAATTTTAGACAATCACTAGGCCCTACTTAATGAAACTGGAAGAAATGCATGTGGTATTCAGTCCTTCTGTCTTGAGTGAGCTGGGGTAGAGCTCCCTGGTGTGAGTGCTGTGTGCGTGTGTGAATGTGTGTGCACGTGTGTGAACAAGATTCAGCCAGGGCTAATGCCGTGTGCCAGGCCCTGGTCGGACCCTATGTCATCAGGTCCAGAATTCTGAGTGGTCAGTGCCCAGGCTATGCTAATGATTAGACACAACAATCTTCTCCAAGCTGGGAGGCTTCAACATGTGGCGGAGGCAAGGAGAGGACTACAAATGTCCCCACTTCTCCTGGAGAAAAAACTTCTCTCTCTCTCTGTACCACCCCTGCCGGACCGCCGAACACACAGGCTCAGGGGCTGTGAGTCCCCATGACCCCTGTGCCTTTCCCAGGGCAGCCTTTTCTCTCTCCCTCTTTGCGCCTTCCTCTCCTTCTCTCCCTGGCATTCTTTGCCCCCACCTTCTCCTTGCCCTTTTATTTTACATCTTTTACCTTTTGTCCCCCTATGTCTCCCTGAGCCCTCTTTCCTCGCACAGGGTCAGCTGCATCCCTGGGTCATGCCACCTTCCCCAAGAAAGGAGGGCACAGCCTGCTTCGAGGCCTGATGGCACCCCCTGCCCTGCCTGCCCCCTTCCACATGCTGCTGACTTTCTAGGCCAATGCCCTGCCCCAGCCCCAACCCTTCCCCGCTCCCCCCAGCACGGTCCACAGCGCTAGCCCGGTTATTTTCTTTTGTTTCCATGTGCCAGTTGGCGCTCCCTGTCTTGGTGTCAGCTCTTTAGAGGCAAGTATCACACCATCACTTCTTTTTGGTTCCCCTCGCAGCCTGGAAGGTGCTTTGAAAAAAAACACGTGTGTGTTGACCGGTTGATGCAGATACTGAATTAGCAAACCTTGGGTCAGTCCACTTCCTGCAGGGCTAAGGTCAAGGCCAGGGTGAGAACAGAGCCTCTGAGCTGAGTTCTCTGGCAGGTCCACGGGGAGGATTAGAATGGGGGCCTGGGGGCCCTAGGCTTTGGAGCCAGAGAACTGAGGGATTAAATCCTGGCTCTATCACTGATCAGCTGGGGGACATTGGGCAAGTGATCCCACCTCTCTGAGCTTCAGTTTCCTCATCCTTAAAATGGGGATTATAATAGCCTCCTGGTTGCTAGGGAGACTAGATGGGATGATGCTGTAGAGTGTCACTGTGTGCTGTTTTCTTCTCTCTCCTGTTTGCCGAAGGCAGGGACACAGGTGCCCAGTCTTGAGGCAGCATCCCTGGAGTGCTGTCTGTATAAACCAAGAGGGAATACATGATGGGGAAATGGAGGCATCAGACGCAGGCCCAGCTGGCCGGGGCTGCTCACAGACACCCTAGGATATTGGGAAAGTTATTCTGACACCTCAGGGATGGATGACAACCTGCTCTTGTTCAGACTTCTAGTCTGCTCCACTTTATCAGCTTCCTTGGGCTGATGAAGATGACACTGGTGGCCTGGGAGAGTGCAGACAGCTCTGGTGTCAGCGTGAGAGATGAGGGGCTGGCGGAGATGCTGGCCCTTGGTGGCCAGACCCACTACTACAAGATGGCTCTCCCCTCACCTGGTAGAAGGTCCAAGAGGACCTTACAAGATCCACATAGCACCGTCCTCTAGTTATCATCTGGATGAGGCTACAGAGCTCCTGAAGCTGATAAGGTGGAACATGCCCACCTGAGAAGCGGATCCATCCTGGGTGTTTGGTTACAGCCCATCCCCCCACCATGTTGTGGTGATTCCAGAGCACAGGGGTTAAGAGCAGGCACTTTGGAGCCACTAAGACATTAGTTCAATCCTTCATCGACTGACTGTCTCCTTGAGCTTTAGTTTCCCCATCTGAAAAATGGGTACGATAACACCAACCTCATGGGATGATCATGAAGATAACATGAGCTAATGTATGCAAAGCGTGTAGTAGAGGCCACCAAGAAGGCCCTCCACAGAAGGGACCGACCCACAGGCACCACGTTCCATGGTCTATTGCCTGGAAAGAATGTGGAAGGAATGAAAGTGCTTCATGAATAGGAAAATGATGGTGTTTGGAGCTAAAGCTGAGAGCGCCCCCCTTTGGGCTGGTGGACTCTCTGAGTGTAGGGTTGATGGTCTTCCATCTGAAACTCCTGAGGGGTCGTGGGAGACACCACAGGTCAAATGTGCACAAGGGTCTGGTCATCACTGGTTTGTTGGAGCGGCTGAGTTCTCCCGCTGTGGGATGTTGATGTACATGAGACGTGAAACGGAGCGTGCACCGACATCATTTTAATAAGGCTCAGGCGCTTCCCCGGGTACTCCAGAGTCTCCACTGAAATCGCTTTGCTGCCAGAAGCTGACATTATAACGACATTGCAGGAGAGACTCCGTGGGAAATCACCGCTCATTTCCTTCCAGGCAGTTCGTTCACCTGCCGAAATCAGACTCTTCTGCTCTGCGCCACAGCATCTGGCGATTGACATGATCCCCTAAGTCAGTTCTGTAGCTGAGTGGACTGAGGTCCCAGAAAGCCAAAGGCCTGAAGTGGGAAATATGGAGCAGGTGACTCGTTAAGCCTTGAGTCCAGGACTTGAGCCCGGGGAACAGCCAGCGCGTGGCTGATCTTATTGGCCGTGAGGAGGCTGAATTGGTCGGTGGCCTCATTCAAGGCCAGTGCGAGAAGGGAGGGGGAGCCCCGGGAGTATTTTCCACTGAGGATGTTTTGAGTTTTTAAATGTATTTATTCTCCCACTTTGATTCTTCATCTGATTCTCACCATCTGATGCTACTACTTTCTTCTGCTACCTTCCATTTTGTTCTATCTAAGGTGCTTGAAGACATGCTCCCTTCTCTGCAGGTACTCCTCACTCTATCCCAACTCAGCAGACGGCCTTGCTTTTGGTTCCCTGAGAAGACCGAGACTCGTTGGAGTGATCTCTGGTCATCTCCCTTCCACTTCACTACATCTCTGGTTTGTCACCACCCCTCCATGTTTCCAGTTTCAGAAGATGAGGCAGGCCTCCTCTTCAACAGAGCCAGCCTCTGCTGGCATCCCTTTGGCCTGGACCCTGGGTTTTCTCCTGTAGGCTGAATTGTCTCTCTTTCTCTCCATTGGTTCCATCTTAATCAGTCACCCACATCGGTCGCCACTACATTTTCACCCCTAAGGCCCCTCAATGGCTACCTCTCCTAGGGTCTACTCAAACGGGACTCCTGAAGGTCAGAGGTGTCCCTCCAGTGGTCAAGCTGCCCCATGCTCATCACTTAGAGCTCTGTAACCATGCACACTCTTAATAACCCATCTTCCTTGAAACCCTTTCCTTCGTGGGCCTCCATGACACTCAACTCTGAGCTCTCTCCGCCCTTCTGACTGGTTTTGTCTCTCATTCAATTATGTCTCAAAGCTGTATCTCTAGTTTTGACTTATTTTCCGAGTTCTGGACTTGTATCTCAAACAACTCCAAGAATCTTTCCACCTGGGTAGGCTTCCAACACCTCACAAGGGGTGTGTGGGCAAAGCTGAGCTGTCTTCTGTGTCTTCATCCAAAGCACAATTATCACGTCGAGGCAGGAAAACGAGTGGCTGAGTGTGAAAGCGCTGAATCAGACTGTTTGTGTTCGAAGCCTGCACATGACAGAGGCCAAATTATTGTACCTCTCTGCCTCAGTTTTCCCATCTGTAAAATGAGGATAATAGTACAACTGGCCTCATATGGTTGTTGTGAGGATTAATTGAAAAAATACACATAATGTTCTTTGAATAGTGCCTGGTCAACATTACTAACCATACATTCTGCTAACTTTTGAGTTCCCTTGGATGTTATTTCTCTTTCCTCCATCCCATCTTGTGTCTCCATCTCACATTTTCTTTTCTAAGCCCTTCACCTTCACCTAGTGCTTCAGGCTGGGCTTGTGCACTTGGCTTTGAACTGGTCTCCTTATTTCCAGGCTCTTCCCCTCCATCCACCCTGCATGTTACTGCAAGAGTAACGTTCTTTAAGCCTCACTTTTATGTGTCCTTCATATATGTTTGTAGGAGAAAGTTTTGCATAGTCTAAATCCCAAACTCTTTTCTCCATCTGGTATCCCATCCCTCACCTACTTACTCTGCTCCAGGTGGGATAAGTGTTCTACAGACACACCCTGCTCATATCCACCTTCACCCTTCAGACCCTCCTCATGCCCCTAGTCTCTTTAAGGCCTTGGTAATTCACCAACACTCAATTGCCTACAGCACTCATGCTCCAAGACTTTTATTAATGGACTTAAACATACACAACTCTCTAGCCAGTGGAAGCCATAACCTCCCCAAAAGGCTGGGAGCTCCTTGAGGGTAATGACTGTCATGCATTCCTTTGTACCCTCAGAGCACCTAACATAATGTCATGCTCCCAGTACAATGTCAATAAAGATTTGTTGGCGATAAACAACAAGGTCCTACTGTATAGCCCAGGGAACTATATTCAATATCCTGGGATAAACCATAATGGAAAAGAATATAAAAAAGAATGTATATATATGTAGAACTGAGTCACTTTGCTCTACAGCAGAAATTAACACAGCTCTGTAAATCAGCTATACTTCAATAAAAATAAATTAAAGAAAAAGATTTGTTGGCAATTTGGCCAAATAATAAAACATCAGATTCACCATTCGTTGTGAATATATACAAAAAGGTAAGAAGGAAAATCCTTACATTCCCCATGAGATTTGGTCTTTGCTTTCTCCACCCAGTAAAGGCATGTGTGTGGGTAAGAGGGCTGGACTAGGACGAGGAGTGGGTTTAAGAAGACTTAGTTGGTAGAAGAAACTGCGATATTGATAATATGGGAAGAGCTGGTTTACTTTTGAGTTTCTTGGTATTTTAAGGGATTGGGCCAGTGCATTTCATTCATTCATTTCATTCATTCCCTGGCTTCCTGTTTCTTGTCTTACATTATGCAGGTGTTAATTAAACATTCAATTTCATTGGCTTCTGGAACCATAGTCTTAAGCTATGTTGTTTACTGGTTGACTTAGTGATGGATGACAGTTCTAAACCCTTCCTGTCTGGTTTGTGAAAACCAATCATCCGTGCCACAGCCATGCTGACTAGATGTGATGTAGATCGGCCTTTGAATGGCCTGGTGGGGGGATACTCAGACCCCTGGCTGGGCAGTGACCCACTGGTTCAATGTGCAGAGCCAGCCTTATTCAGGATGGCTGAAACTGCTTGTTTGTCAGGAGTATTCCTGCCTCAGAAGCAGAGAGGCATCTGGGATGGGGGAGCGTCAACTAGCCCCTCTTCACTACCTTCCTTTTTTTCCAATGGAGCAACATTTGAACGGCATCCAAACTAAGCATCCCTAAGACTTGTCCTGAAGACCAAGAGGCTTCCTTTCCCAGTGAAAATCAACCTCGTTTTAAAGCAGGCTTTGTGTCTGAACTTGGCGTTCAAGATTTTTGTGAGATTCATCAGTATCGCTGACAAACTGACAGATGCCCAAATCTCAACAGAAATCAATCAAGTGTTACGATTTTGAAAAAAACAGTTGCTTTGTTTTCTGACTTGTACCACAAATAGCGGCTCCAATCTGTCATTAGGACTGAGAACATGTCAACAATCTGTTTTTATTCTTTAGGAAAGAAGAACAGCATCTTGCTCTCCTCCAGCTAGGGCTAATTTGGAAAATTTGCAAGCTGACATGCAACTTGATTAAAATGACCCAGAGCCACTAATTCTTTTAAAATGCAACTCAGTGCTCACAACCCCAGACCTTCTGTAGTCCAGTTATCTCTTTACAGCTTGTTTTTAAAGAGGGGAAGCGGGGGCAGGGGAGGGAGAAAGAGCTGTGCTATAATCCACAGAGAGATTTAAAATTATTTTTTATTTTCTCCCTTCAGCTCCACTGTCACCATGGATTTCCTTCACAGCCTGGAGGAGAAGAAAAGTAGTGTGACATTTCTAAGATGCTAGCATGGATTTCATAGTCTGGAGTACAGAGCAGGCATGTGACCCAAATGAAACATCCATATTGGGGTTAGAGACTATTATGACATTGTGGTTTCATCCCCATTCCATACTTTTAGAAAATATGTGAGAATCTGTCCCAGTTTGAATTGACTCACTAGGTCTTTGCCAAACCCTGGCTACATGGAGAGTCATGATATTTCCTTCTAGGGAAAGCAATGAGTAAAACAAAACAATAACAGTTTGGTCCAATCCAGGACTGGGAATCATAACATTTCACATAACAGAAACTGAGGCAGTGCTCAGGAATCAGAGTGTAGGTTTGGTCTATAAATACACTCTTACAAATATCTCGATTTTCTTTATGGCATCTAAAAGTGCGTATTATCAGCCCATCGGAGGGAGGGGGTTAATGTAGGAGGTTAATGTGGGCTGGCATGGGTGCCCACAGATGTATTGTTCACTAAGACAATGTATAATTATTAGGAGACAATATATAATTACACGTTGAATTATGTGCTGTGAACTGTTAGTGTTGGCATTCTGTCTCAAAGAGGGGAGAGCTAATACTGGCTGAGACCATGTAAATGTAGGCACTCATTTGTTGGGGAATGTACAGTAAAGAGAATCATTTCTGAATCCTGTTGCCTTGGCAACCTATTCTAAAATGATGTAGATAAAGAGCTAGCAACTCTTATTAATGAAGGCAGTGTGTCGTGGGAAGAAAAGCTGCCAAAAACAAGGCATCAAGCATCAGACCAAACCGACTTTTAGGGGGATGGCTGTATTCAAAATTGGGTCAAGATGTGAAATGAGGGTTCAGGCATTAAGGACACAGCTATCAGCAATACCCTGCATGACACCCTGGCCAGACACATATCCACTGTCAATTCTAGGGGACATTAATCAAGTCAGACTCTTACTCATGGCCGTTCTTCTCATGGCAGAAAAATGAATGGGTCATTTTTCTGTGGATGGGCAGTACTGGAAATGCCAGAAGGGACTCCCTGGTGTGGGTAAGGGTGGCGCAGCTCCCCCATTTGGAAGGACATCTGGACACTTCCCCTCTTCCCTGGTCTCTCCTGGCTAAATGTAAATATACAATCTGATTTGGAAGGAATGATACAGTTAGCTCCTTTTTAAAGATGAGGAAAATAAGGCCAGGAAAGTTCATCACCAAGACCAGGACTTGATTTGTTCTCCTCTCGTCTGAGTGGAATCCCTCAGGAATCCCACTGCCCATCTACCTGACCTCAGGACCTGTACATTTCTTTCTTTAAAAAAACCTTTTTATTTTATTATTTATTTATTTATTTATGGCTGTGTTGGGTCTTCGTTGCTGCGGGCGGGCTTTCTTTAGTTGTGGTGGGCAGGGGCCACTCTTCGTTGCAGTGTGCAGGCTTCTCATTGTCGTGGCTTCTCTTGTTGTGGAGCATGGTCTCTAGGTGCACGGGCTTCAGTAGTTGTGGCATGCGGGCTCAGTAGTTGTGGCTCGCGGGCTCTAGAGCGCAGGCTCAGTAGTTGTGGTGCACGGACTTCGGTGCTCCGCGGCACGTGGGATCTTCCCGGACCAGGGCTCGAACCCGTGTCCCCTGCATTGGCAGGTGGATTCTTAACCACTTCGCCACCAGGGAAGCCCACTTATTTTTCATTTTTGACTCAGCACAAGCCCTGACAGGGGCTCAATCTGTGGTTCTGGGTTCAAACCCTGCTTGAGCTGTACACACTCTGAATCAGGAACAAGGCTTCACGGGGATGGGGTGGGGTGAGGAAAGCCAGCTCCTGCATGACCCTGGCTTGAGGCAGGCGAGTTTTCTCCAGTGCCCACCCCTGGGTCGGGTGTCTCTTCTGGTAAGTGGGGAAGAAACACTGACACCCTCTCTGGTCATGATATTTTATCTCAAGAATATCAATAAAGAGATTGGGAGATTGCATTTTGAAAGTTTCTTTTTGTCGAAGTAAATCTTTCTTTCTTTTTTTTTTTTACTTGCTGAAAGCATTTATGGATCCCCAGTTATTACAAGGGCAGATACATCAGGGCCTAATACACTCAGTCACTGAAAAGCACCCCCAACCTGTCTGCTGACATCAAGGAAACGATCACCACTGCCACTCAGCCATGTCCTTTGGAACATGGAACATTTGGCCCTCTTGATGAGAGATGGCTCTGGCTTCCTGGGAAATCATCTCCTGCATCTGTGTTGAGAGATATCCCAGGTCTCTGATTGCCAGTGTCATACAAGGTTGAGGGAAAGACCCTACAGGAGCCTGCTGCCACTGCAAAGGTAACAACCACCCACTTCATATGGGCTCCTATTTCTACACCATTTCTTCCTGCTCTGGCCAGAGGTTATTCAAATGGAGAGATGTAGGAAGATGAGAAGTTCACTGTAAGTTCTTGTGTGGAAGAAATATTCACGAAAAGGCCTCAGACAGCTTATTAACTCTGACTTTAACACAGCATCTTCAGACGTCTCATTCATCTCTTTGCTGGATTCATCCTCATGGTACAGGTTCTGTTTGATATCTTTCAGGAGTGGCCCTTTTCTTGTCATTCTCTGGTATTTGTCCCATTTCTCAAGTCAGGCTGAGATGCTAGCTGTTCCTTGACTCCATCTAACCGTTGTTGTAATTCTTCTGATGTTATTTCTCCAGGGGTGCCTAAAATATTATGGTCTCTCGTTAGCCGGTAATCTTCGTCATTGAGGTCATTAATAAACGGATATAGGCTTCTCTGTGGAGATGCTCTTGCTGCCCTCTTCTCTCGTTTTCATGATGATTCTGGTCTTGAGATGAGGTTTCTTCACCATCACTATCTGATCTAGATCTAGACCGATTCATGCTGAGATTCCTGGCTTTCTTATTTGCCTTTCAACATGCTTTTAATTTATGCAGTGGTATCCATCCTTCCATTGTTTGTGCTTTTTTTGACAGCTGCCCATCTGGAGAGAAGCGTGTGGCCCCGGAGGTCGGACGGCGGGTGGGGCTCGCATCAGCGCCTCTGCTCATCCGCTGAAGAGAAGACCTGCTGCAGCGGGACCGTCCAGCCAGAGTGGAGGCTCTGGAGGAGGGACGGCAGGCCCCACCCATCTTTCCCTACGGCTGGGCCGCCCCTTGTCGAAGTAAATCTTGACCAGATTTTTCTAAGCCTCTTTTAATTATGTTCTTTCAAATCATATACCATCAAGTTCAAGCTGACTACATTCAGACCAAAACAATAACCCAGGCATCTTCCAGATATGGAACTTCAAGAGTTGTTTACTATATTTGTATCAGTCACAAGATTGAGAGAAGGAAGGGGCACTCATTTGCATGCTGTTAAAGATCATCTATAAAAAACAATGAGAAGAAAAGATGAGAGCCTAAATTGCCTACAGTGGCATATGTTTAACTCCTAGGCTCCTCAGCAAAGCAAAACTCTTATAAAACACACTTTGCCCTTTGTTAATTACAGAGTAACAGATTGGAGGGGGCTGTTCCCTCCCACCATATTCCTTCATATGTACAGTTCCTTCCTTTCTTCTCTCCTTCCCCTCCCTCCTCCCTTCCTCCCTTTCTTCCTGGCTTACTGTTTATCAAACATAGCTCTGGGCACTGGCAATATGAAGGTGGCTGAGTTACAGACCCTGCCCATATGGGGGTCCCCTTTTGGTTGGAAATAGATGCACGGCTTTGATGGTCACTGTCCAAAGTCTTATAGGAACACAGAGAAGAGAAATGGGCTCAAGGTCAAGGAAGGGCTCATAGAGCAACCAACCTTTCAACTGGCTCCAGAGGTGGATAAGAATTTGCCAGTTGGAGAAAGAGGATTTGTGGGAGGGGAAGGAGCTTTCTAGGCAGGAGAAATGGCATGATTAAAGGCATGATGATAAAAAGCGATGGTTTAGGGAATATATTCAGTTGTTGGGTGTGGTACAGATAGGCTACCATAATTTGTGCTATCCCTTTAATGCCACAGACTAGCTGCCCAGACAAGGACTTCATTTCCCAAGCCCCTTTCATCTAGTTTGGACCACATGACTAGTTCTCAGTTAAGGTGTTTGAGAGCTGAGTCTGCTTCTCTATTTTGTCTTCCCCGTCTGCTGACTTGGATTCTGAGGATTCTGCACCCTAGGCAAGAGAAAAGCCATAAAATGGAAGTAACCTGGGGGAGGGATAAATTAGGAGTTTGTGATTAACAGATACACACTACTACACATAACATAGATAAACAACAAGGACCTACTGTATAGCACAGGGAATCATATTCAATATCTTGTAATAACCTATAATGGACAAGAATCTGAAAAGTATATATATATATATATATAACTGGATCACTTTGCTGTACATCTGAAACTAACACAACAATGTAAATCAACTATACTTCGGTTAAAAAAAAAAATAGAAGAGTGATTCGGGCCCTGAATCACCATGTGGAAGGGTGCCCACTAAGCACTAATACCTGCACTGTACTAATAGCATAGTGTGAGTAAGGAGTAAACTTTTACTGAGAAAGCCACTGAAATTTTAGGGCTTCTTTGTTACAGCAGCTGACATTACCCTAACAAACTCACTAGAGGTGACAGGGGCAGTATCTTAATAAGTATCCAATAAAAAAAAGATTCCACGGCCAACTATGTTTGGGAAACACTGACTTCAACAGGTTTCATGACTGCAGGATGGTACAGACTTTATAGGCTAAAAAGTGTTATGAATCTCCACGACATCTAACAGACTGTGTTTTCTAAATGTCTTCGGCCACGTAAGGTGTTTTTCAGTGCTTATGAGCATATTGCGGTTCTGTAGAAGTCAGCAGAAGCTAGCACACAACACAGGGGCAGGTGCGGAGTGTCAGGCTGAAGTAGGACAGGGAGGTGGCCTGAGTGGGGCTGCCTCCCCCTTCCCCCCTCCTGGCTCCAGCTTCTTCGCTCTCCCCTCAGTCCTCACATGCACTGTGCTTCGTGTTGTGTTTCTGGCCTTTGCACACACAGCTCTGCCTGGATGATTCTCTGCTCATCTATGTTTTTTGTTTCCTAAAGCCCAGATTCCTGTGTAGACTGCCTCTCCTCCAAGAACATGCCCTTCCCCCTTGGCCTTCACAGCACATCACTTCCACGCGTTTTTCACCTACTTTGTTCCTCCTTACAGCATGGGGAGTGGCTCATGTGTCTTTCTCCCTGCTTAGATGTGAGTTCTTTGAAGAGTCAGCTAAAAATTGTAATCTATCTCCACGAAGATTAAGTCACTAGTCACTGTGGCCTCTGACTAAAGCACCCTGAAAGGAGTTCAGGGTGAAGATCAGGAAAGAAGCACTCTGTGCTCTGTGAAAACCTGGCAGAACAGGCCTTCAGATAGTTAGATATTTTCAGGAGAAGATTTTATGAGTCCAAGTTCTTGTATCTTCTCATATCTAGGAAAGCACTAAAATCATTAACAGTGACAGCTTCTCCTTGTGACTAGCAACAACCCTTTGCCAAAATGTGTTGATTACATGTATCTGCCTTCACCAAAATCACATATATGTTGACTTCCCCCCACTACCTCTCAGAGCAGGTCCTCAGAGCTATCTGAGAGGTTGTCTCCCAGGCTATAGTCCTCAGTTGGCCCCCAATAAAACTTAACTCACAACTGTCATGTTGTGCATTTTTGTTCAGTCGACAGAAGGAAGTTGCCACATGTAATTCATTAAAAAAAACTTTGTATTGAAGTATGTTAAAAAAATAAGTCCAACTGAGTAACTTTGAAGGTCTAAGTGGCTTTATTCAATGATTCCTGAATTGGGTGCTCCAAGGGTTTGTACAAAATGGAAGGTTTTTATAGGAAGAAGGGTAGGGCAAGGGAGCTCTTAGCAACAAAGAGAAAAAGGATTATTTTTAGGTCAGGACATCTTTTTCTTTTGGTGGGGGAGGTGGGAATAACATGGGTTTTTATCTCTGGGCAGGGAGCAGGACATGGAGAGGGCCCACATGACAGATATCTCTTTGGCACTGCCCAGAAAATTCCAGACTGCTGGATTAAGATTACATTTCTGGTTAAGTCAGGTATTAAGTCTAGGTTTGCTATCATAAGCCTTAGCACATGGAACGCCATTTTGGGCCTGTGGTTTTCTCTTAACAAGTATAGTATACTTACACAAAAAGTGCGCATGGTATGAATGGCTACTTTGATGGATTTTCACAAACTTATCACCTATGTAACCAACATTCAAATCAAGAAACAGCATAATCAGCGCTCCAGAACCCCCTTCAGGCTCCCTTCCAGTCACTACCCCATCAAGATAAAAACCATCCTGACTTTTACCACCATAGATTAATTTCGCTTGCTTTCATAATAGACTCATATAGTATGTGCTCTTTTGTCTTTGGCTTTTGTGAGAATCATCCACGTATTTGTGTATAGTTGTAGGCCATGCTTTTTGTATTCCATCATGTGAATAAACCATCATTTACTTCTTCATTCTACTGTTGATGGGTAATTAGGTAGTTTCCAGTTTTATGCTATTACCAATAGCACTGCCATGAATATCCTAGTTCCTATCTGTTGGTAAACCTATGGATGCATTTCTCTTAGATATGTACATAGGAGTGGACTTGCTGGGCCATAGGGTATGCACATGTTCACTTTTAGAGGATACTGCCAACAGCTCCCAAAGTAATTGCACCAATGACCATATATGACAGTTCCAGTTACTCTGCTTCCTCACTGACACTTGGTAATTTCCTACTTTTAATTTTTATCATTCTGGTGGGGTATAGTGGTATCACCTTGTAGCTGTAGTTAGCATTTCCTTTATGTCTAATGAACACCTTCACTGTGTTTGTTGCCCATTTGGATATCACCTTTTGCGAAGTGTCTAAGTCCTTTGCCCCTTTTTCTATTGGATTTTCTGTGTTTTTCTTTCTGGTTTATAAGAGTGCTTTACATATTCTGATGTGGACTCATTTAAAAATTTCTCCACAGCCCTGAGCACTACTGATTTCCATATTCAGTAAAATTTTGTGGCATAAAATAGGACAAAAGGGCACTATCAGACCTTGAGCATTGGGATGGGCTTCACCACTAGGCAATGCCTCCCTTCCTCCTTACCATAGCCTCCTGAGCATTTAAAGGGGGAGTATTCATAAAGGGTAAATGTGAACGAGGCTCAGAAAAGTCACAGGGTCCAGGTGAGCCTCATCATGCTGGACAGTCTATGGGCAGCTGTCTATTGAAGGTTCTTACCCAACAGTGATTTCTCAGCTGTTTAGTCTGGACCACACAGACACTGCTCCAGCGATGGGGATGGTCTTCATTCACTCATTCATTCAACAAATATTTATCAAACACCTTCTAAGCACTTGAGATACATAAGTGAATAAAACGAAGATCTCTGTAAGCAAAGGGAAAAAGATCCATAGAAACATAATAAGTTCTTAAATTGTGTAGTATGTTAGAAGATGATTAATGCTGTATAAAGAGGGGAAATAGAGCAGGGCAAGACCAATTAGGAGTGCTTAGGGGACAGTCGACAACAGGATGAGAGCATGAGTTTGAGCAGAGATTGAGGCCAGCAGCAAGGAGGATATCTGAGGAGCATCCACAGAGGGAAGGGCTGGTGCAAAGGCCCTTGGTGAGGGCGTGTCCAGCATGTTCAGGCCATTGCAAGGAGGACAAGGGGACCACAGAGGTAAAAGGAGCCCACTCACAGCAGGACCTGGAGGTGTCTTAAAGGGTGTGCTTTGACACTGCCCAAGATGAAGAGTTGAGATGAAAAGTCATTGGAGGGTTTGCCCAGAGGCGTCACATCATGTGACTTACATTGTACACAGTTCCAGTTGCTGTGTTGAGAATAGATTAAGGGGAGCAAGGGTAGAAGTATGGAGGTCCATTGGGAGGTGTGCAATGAACCAAGTGAGTGATACTGGTGGCTGGAACCAGGGTGGTAGCAGTGGAGGTGGTGAGAAGTGATCAGATTCTGGATACATTCTGTAGGTAGAACTGGATTTTCTGATAGAGTAAATGTGGGGTGTGAGCAAAGACAGGAATCAAGGATGGCGTCCACGAGACTGTCTGGGTCTAGTTTCTGCTTACAGGGACCGCTCCTTTCCGCGGAGTGCTCTCCCTTCCCACCTGCTCTGATGTCCTCTCAACCCCATCTGGCATCTGATCCTGGGTCTTGGTCCCTATCCCAGTCCAGGTAACCCTCACCTAGTGGCTGTTCCTCTTCTTTCCAACCCATTGTCATGACAAAAACTCTTCCCAGCTTCCCTTGGAGCTTCACCTTGAGAAGTAAAGGCTTCTTTTGAAAGTAAAAAATAATTCTTTCCTTTTGTATTCCTGCTAAAGCATTCTTAATTCTCCCCCAGGCCACATGGATGACTATGACTGATCAAGATAAGAATCACAAAAAGCAAAGCACGATTGATTAATATTTCAAATTAACTAGTGATTTAGTTTACTTACCATTGGTATGTTTCTTTCTACTTAGAATCAGGGACACAGCTAGTGTTAGAGCCAAAAGATAATCAAGAGATTGTATAGTTGAGGGCTTGCCTTTTATGTATGAGAAACACTGAGACCCAATGTACGGGTTGGTTTTTTAGTGACTGGACTGCAGGCTTTCTACCATGGGGGAAATGATCCTTCCATGACAACTGTTAAAAACAAGACAACTGGCCCCCAAGTGGAGTCAGTTTATGCTCCATTTATGCTAAATCCCACATGACAAAACCCAGACTTAACTTGATTACAGTTTCAGCCTCTCCCAGAAATGGAATCTTAAACTAGTCAATGAGGAATCACTGGTCAGCATAGTGAGGCCATCTGCCTGATAGACCCCTGCCTTGCCCAAAGGAAATGACCTTGTCCCAAACTAGTACTGAGTTTAACAGTCCTGCTAGTATTACTTCCTTGTCCTGCTTCCTTCTGCCTATAAAAGTCTTTCATCTTGTACAGCTCCTCGGAGCCCCTTTCTCTCTGCTGGACGGGATTGGATTGTATTTGACTGGAATTTATTTTTGCACAAATAAACGCAACATTTTTAAATGCCTCAGTTTATCTTTTAACACAACAAAACTGGGGTGACCTGGTCTGTGAAGTTTCTGGGCTTTCCCTCTGGGCTTTATGTTCCCTTTGGCCTTTGTTTCTTCCTCATTATCTGCCTTCAGACAGACTCTGCAGTTGAGCTCTCTTGGTTTCCATCGTTGATATGTTACCCAGTCACATTGATAGAAGATGTGTCCTGAAAAGGCCTTGGGCTCTCTTTGGGTTCTCCATGGAAGCCTGACCTGCCAGCCGTCTTTAGTCTACCCCCAAACCCAGCGGCTCAGCAGGCTTCTTCTGGCCCACAGGGGACCGTCGACAATTCAGGCTCACCTCTCCACACACAGAGCGGAGCCCAGCCACCCGTCAGGGCTGTTTAGTGCATTCTTTCTGCCAGTCTCAGGCTTCCCTTACAATAGCAGCAGTGTTTTCCCCTGGCTTGGATGGTGTTTGAATTAACTTAAACAAACATAGGCAGAGCAGCTGGGTGGTAGGATGGGAAGCTTGGGCTGGGGGTACAGGCCCACACTGTATAATTTGTGGCCACCTCTGGTTGTAGGAATCCAAGCCCAGACTCATTTCTCTGAGTCAGAATTTGCTGCTTGTGTCCTCAGAATGAAGATGATTGGTTGGCTGGTTGCTGATTGCATTATAAAAACTTACCAATGTAAGCCACATATGAAAATGTACACATTCACAGGGCTGTACAGCACACAAAAATGGCTTAGTTTGCAAAAGGGGACGCTGAGGCTCAGAGGGATGAAGTAACATCATGGTCCAAGGTCACAGACAGTGAGACGCAGAGCTGGGGTTCACACTCAAGGCTCCCAGGACCCCACATCCCATCCTTTCTCCATGGCATTGCCAGTGAAGGGTCTGACAGCTTTGTAATAAGATATGTGCTCTGTATTAAACTCTATTCCCAAGTGGGTCACCAGGCTTGGTCTCCACCCTTCAGGTGTCAGGGTGGAGCTCAGCCCTCTCCAGCTGCTCCCCCTGGTCTGCAGAGCTTCCGTGTATTGAATCTATTTACCCTTTTCTGGGACTCCGACAAATATCGCGGAACCTCCACCTCTAGGCTCAGAGATGACAACTAATGACGCTGTCCTCTGAGGCTCCTTTTTTTCTGGTTCTGTCCTTTTGTGGAACATGACAGCTGGCAGGATGGAGAAAGTGAGGGGTTAGGAGCCAAGCAGCTGCTCTGTGTACTGGCTTTGCATTGTGTTGTATGACCTGGGGACACTTCTGTACCTGGGGCCAGGTTCCTCTTCCACAGAACAAGGGGGTTGGGGAATAATCTATCTGGTACTACCCAGGTCTAGAATTCCATGCCTGTCTTTATGAAAGTAAACAAGCAAACTAAACAGTAAAGCCAAAATTACCTCCCTAAGCAAATGTACCCTCAAATCCACATCCAGTAGGGATGACATTTTTGATTTGGGTATTGGTATTCATGGTTATAAGATTCTAGTATGGTTGCTGCTGAAATTTTGTCAGAAAATTTGAAGCAATGCATGCTGGTAGACTTTAATCCCAAAAAGTCCTCTAAGCAATATTTCTCATATATATTTTGTCAAAGATGTGATGCTCTCTGCTTAGGTATTTCTAACAAGCCCTCTCTCCAAACAAATCTCCTTGAAAATGCATTAGATAACACGGTTCCTTCAATTCCATATCTTCCTTTCTGTCTAAACTGCAAAAGCCAGTTCACGTGATTAATGACAAGTCATTTTGCAGAGTGCCTGGGTTAATAGAAGAGATAACTGGCGAAATATAAATGTGTAATACTAACATGCTGAAGATAAAACAGAAGTCTAATGCTGAATGCATAATGTGGAGAATGGAAGAAAAAGTTCCTGGCTGGCACAGAATTCCTGCAGAATGAACAGGAAAGCTATGGCCCTCAGCTGCTCCCTTGGGTTCCCAACGTGCTACTTTCCTGCTTCTTTTTTCAACTCAAGTATCCTCTCTGAACCCCAATCCTAGAATTCTAGAGTTAAAAAAGTGTCCTTAGGGAATTTTGAGGATGAGGAAACAGGCCCAGACAGGTGACGGGACTCGCTTAGAGAAACACTGCCAGTTTTCCCATTTCAGTGCTTTGGCTAGACTCTACCACCACAGGGGCCTTCTCCTGTCTTCCGTGCATCAGCCCAGCCCAGGTAGAGGGAGCAGGGATTTGACAAATTAAATCCAGTGCACAGTGGATTCACAGCCCAGCTTCATGACGCTATTTGTGTGGCTTTGGGAAAGTCACTTCACCTCTCTATACCTCAGTCTCTCCCTCTATAAAATGAGTTAATACAGGTAAAGCTCTTTACATTCTAGTGAGTGTTCAGAAAAGTTAGTGGTTATTGTTAATATTTTGTGATTTGTAAGTTTGTTTTTGGTTATACTATCTCTATCTGGAACCAAAAGACAGGACTGGAGGACCTCTTGACATCATATCTGGCTCAGGAATTGTGGTGTTTCTTTTGTTCTGTTTTGTTTTTGTTTTTGGCCATGCCACACTGCATGTGGGATCTTAGCTCCTTGACCAGGGATCAAACCCATGCCCCCTGCAATGGAAGCGTGGAGTCTTAACCACTGGACCCCCAGGGAAGTCCTGGGATTGAATGTTTTCTTGATAGTACTCAAGTTCATTATCAGAAAGAATGTGATAGTTGGTGGTTTTCTGCTTCCATTGAATATTAGACAAGAGGAAAGGCACTTAAATGGTAGCAAAGGCCACTGGGGCGTGCTAAGGTTTAAATGTTTGTGTTTCCCTCCAAATTCTTATGTTGAAATCCTAATGCCCAACGTGATGGTATTTGGAGATGGGGCCTTTGGGAGGTGATTAGGTCACGAGGGTGGAGCCCTCATGAATGAGATTAGTACGTTATAAAAGAGACCCAGAGACCTCTCTCCCGCTTTCTGCCATGTGAGGACACAGTGAAAAGTCTGCAATCTGCAATTGGAAGAGGACCTTCACCAGACACCAGATCTGCTGGCGCCATGATCTTGAACTTCCCAGATCAAGAACGGTGAGAAATAAATGCTTGTTTTTTATAAGCATCGTACTTTGTTATAACAGCCTGAATGGACTAAGAGTGGATTCCTTAACTCTGAGAGTGTGGAATCTCCTTCAGTGACAAATTTGAAGCAAAGGGGCTTCCTTGGTGGCACAGTGGTTAAGAATCCGCCTGCCAATGCAGGGGACATGGGTTCGAGCCCTGGTCCAGGAAGGTCCCACATGCCGTGGAGTAGGTAAGCCTGTGTGCTGCAACTACTGAGCCTGTGTTCTAGAGCCCGTGAGCCACAACTACTGAGCCCACATGCCTGGAGCCCGTGCTCCGCAACAAGAGAAGCCACCGCAATGAGGAGCCTGTTCACCAAACAAAGAATAGCCCCCGCTCGTCACAACTACAGAAAGCCTGCATGCAGCAATGAAGACCCAACACAGCCAAAAATAAATTAATTAATTAATTTAAAAAAAAAAGGAAGCAAAGCTGGGGACTAGCGGCCATCGCATGAAACTGACACTGAGGCTGAGAGCTACCCTAAGTGACCCTTGGTATCCTTTCCACCATAGTAGTCTGAGCTTCCCACTGCAAAGTGTAATGAGTTGGTCTCATTTTATAAATATTAAATGAATTAAATTCCCCAGGTCCCAGGAAAAGAGGACTCATCCTTGAGGATTATGTGAAAACTAAAACCAAAATTTGAGCTGAGTAAATTGCTTGAAGTGCTGGCACTTTGCAATCAGATATGCGTACCTGCTTTCCAGCTGCATGACCTTGGGCAGGTCACCTCATCCCCCTAAACCTCAGTTTCTGCATCTATAAAATGGGGGGAATGTCAGTTTCTTCTTTTCAGGGTTGTAATGAGAATTGATGAAGCAATACATATCATGTGTTTAACATAATACCTGGCACATAGTAAGGACGTAATGCTAATTATTATTATGATTAATTTTTTACAAATGGTTTTAAAAAGCTAAGGCCTCATTTAGACATTAAAATGCCTCAGCATAAATATTCAATGAGAAATGATTTTTGTCTTTTATTTTTCAATTAACCGTCCCAGTATTTAAACGGTAAACATATGAAGACGGACAGGTATCCATCTTCATTTTACAGAGCGTTTTTTTTTTTTTTTTTCCAGGTTCTTCATAGTTTTAATTCAAGCATTACAGAGTGTTTTGAATGAGTAGTTTTGGGAGCTGCTCTGGGAGAAAACGCTCTCATGTGTCTAAAAAACCTAAACTACTTGGAAAAACAAACAAAGCTGGACTGATCTGAGTTGATTGTTTTTAGAAATAACAAATTGGCTGAATTCAACTATTTCCTCCCTTCTTCTGTCGGCCGATTTTTGGGTAGATATAGCCTCATTATGAAATCTGACCGAGCTCTTTGCTAGATGATTCAATCTCCAGGTCTAAACAATCTGGAATGCTCTGTGGAAGACGTTGAAATGTTTCCCAGCAGGAAATGGAAGGCAGAGAGTGAATGAATTCAGGTTTTCAGTTCCCGTTGACCTTGATTAGCACACAGCAATGTTCGTGGGCTGTCTCCGGACATCCACCCTCTTCCTCGCTCCATGAGTTTGATCCCTCCTACTCTCAGTCCGGAAAGACCACTGGAGGAAACCTCAGGGATGAGAGGGGCCAACCCTCTCACCTGGTAGATGAGGAAGCTTAGATTTAATGAGTTTGTGTGACAGCATCTATTACTCTTTGATACTTTCTTCTTGGTCCCAACACAATGCTCCATTTTCTTCAAGCGAGAGCTATTGAGGGAATTTCCAACCATTTTCCGGTTTCCATGTTATTCATAACAAAGCAGACAGTTATCTTTATTAAAAATGTAAAAGTATCAGCTCTTGGGTATACCTATCTGTCTCCCTGGGAGATGGTGGAGAGAAGGCAGGATATCTGGAGTTGAGGGCTTGGGGGGCCGGTGCGAATGGGCAGGGCAAAAAAGACCTTCACTGCCACCTTGTGGTCCCCTGGAGCCACAGAGGGTCATTGCTTTGGAGCATCTGTCTGTCTAGCTTCTCTGGCTGCTTGCTTGGGGTCTTCACCAGTGTAGTCAGCATGGCTTTAATGGAGCTTTGTTAGCATTTCTCTTTCCAGTGCATTTTCACTTTCTTTAGCCCCAAGAAAGGGGAAGTTGTAGAAATCTAGCAAAATTCGATATTCTGAAAAAATATCTGCGGGGAGGTAAGAGGTCAGGATCTAGGAAAGGGCTCTCAAAATGAAATGTTGGAGAGGCTTCCAAGATCCTTGTCTCATCTTCTTGTGGTATCTCTCTACAAGAGCAGAGATTTATGGGGCAAAATTCAGGCCGGGAGTTGGTACTGGTCATTGTTATCACCTGGTCAACTGGGGGAGTCAGGACAGATGAAGATTTGTTTCGTATCTCATTTATTGACCTTGATTAGAATCCAAATTAGTTCTCACATCACATTCTGATAGTCTTGGATTCAATATCATCATTTGAAATACTAACGATATTTTTCAGTGCAAAAAAATGGCTTTCAAGGCATGTATTATGGAAAGGATTATAATAAATTAAACGCTTAAACTGGCAGACTGCAAACAATTTTGACTCAGATCTAAATGTTTGCACTGGCTGTTTAAACATTTAATTAAACTTGGTCTTCAGCAACCTGAGTCATCCCACATACACAGAGCGTGACAGACCCGGACAGCAAGAGTCATTGTGTGTTGGTTTTTTTCATTCCCCCAATGAACACATTGCATCTTTAAACCCCACAGACATTAGTGATTTTTAATGAATTGTTCTGTCTTTCTGAGGTTACTTTTAGATGATGCTGTAAGGTAATGTTAGTCTTGGAAAGAACTTTGTTAATTAAGTTTCAGGGAAGTTATCACCCACAGATAATTGATTAAAGTGGTTACATGGATAATCTGTTGTGTGACTTTACACTAAAAAATAGAAAAATGCAAAGACTAGGAGATACAAGACAAAACATCTAAAGAGCAGCTTATCAAAAATGAAGACTGTGTCACCACCACCACCACCATCATCCTCATCATCATATTACTACCATCACATGACTAACACCATCACAATCGTTATCTTCATCATCATCATTCTCATGATCATCATCATATATTACCATCACCATCATCACTAACACCATCACAATAATTATCTTCATCATCATCATCACATGTTTGGAAGTAGCAGGCTATCCCAGTTTAAATTTTCGTGTCTGATGCAGCAAAAGCAGTTTTAAGAGGGAAGTTTATAGCAATACAATCCTACCTCAAGAAACAAGAAACATCGCAAATAAACAACATAACCTTACACCTAAAGCAATTAGAGAAAGAAGAACAAAACCCCCCCAAAGTTAGCAAAAGGAAAGAAATCATAAAGATCAGAACAGAAATAAATGAAAAAGAAATGAAGGAAACAGTAGCAAAGATCAATAAAGCTAAAAGCTGGTTCTTTGAGAAGATGAACAAAATTGGTATACCATTAGCCAGACTCAACAAGAAAAAAAGGGAGAAACCTCAAATCAATAGAATTAGAAATGAAAAAGGAGAAATAACAACTGACACTGCAGAAATACAAAGGATCATGAGAGATTACTACAAGCAACTCTATACCAATAAAATGGACAACCTGGAAGAAATGGACAAATTCTTAGAAAAGCACAACCTTCCAAGACTGAACCAGGAAGAAATAGAAAATATAAACAGACCAATCACAAGCACTGAAATTGAGACTGTGATTAAAAATCTTCCAACAAACAAAAGCCAAGGACCAGATGGCTTCACAAGTGAATTCTATCAAACATTTAGAGAAGAGCTAACACCTATCCTTCTCAAACTCTTCCAAAATATAGCAGGGGGAGGAACACTCCCAAACTCATTCTACGAGGCCACCATCACCCTGATACCAAAACCAGACAAAGATGTCACAAAGAAAGAAAACTACAGGCCAATATCACTGATGAACATAGATGCAAAAATCCTCAACAAAATGCTAGCAAACAGAATCCATTAGCACATTAAAAGGATCATACACCACGACCAAGTGGGGTTTATCCCAGAAATGCAAGGATTCTTCAGTATACGCACATCAGTCAATGTGATACACCATATTAACAAATTGAAGGATAAAACCCATATGATCATCTCAATAGATGCAGAAAAAGCTTTTGACAAAGTTTGACACCGATTTATGATAAAAGCTCTCCAGAAAGTGGGCATAGAGGGAACTTACCTAAACATAACAAAGGCCATATATGACAAACCCACAGGAAACATTGTTATCAATGGTGAAAAACTGAAACCATTTCCTCTAAGATCAGGAAAAAGACAAGGTTGCCCACTCTCACCACTATTATTCAACATAATTTTGGAAGTTTTAGCCACAACAATCAGAGAAGAAAAATAAATAAACGGAATCCAAATCGGAAAAAAAGAAGTAAAGTTGTCACTGTTTGCAGATGACATGATACTATACATAGAGAATCCTAAAGATGCTACCAGAAAACTACTAGAGCTCGTCAATGAATTTGGTAAAGTAGTAGGATACAAAATTAATGCACAGAAATCTCTTGCATTCCTATACACTAATAATGAAAAATGTGAAAGAGAAATTAAGGAAACACTCCCATTTACCATTGCAACATAAAGAATAAAATACCTAGGAATAAACTTACCTAAGGAGACAAAAGACCTGTAGGCAGAAAACTATAAGACACTGATGAAAGAAATTAAAGATGTTACAAACAGGTGGAGAGATATACCATGTTCTTGGATTGGAAGAATCAACATTGTGAAAATGACTATACTACCCAAAACAATCTACAGATTCAATGCAATCCCTATCAAACTACCACTGGCATTTTTCACAGAACTAGAACAAAAAATTTCACAATTTGTATGGAAACACAGAAGACCCCAAATATCCAAAGCAATCTTGAGAAAGACAAACAGAGCTGGAGGAATCAGGCACCTTGACTTCAGATTATACTACAAAGCTACAGTAGTCAAGACAGTATGGTACTGGCACAAAAACAAAAATATAGATCAATGCAACAGGATAGGAAGCCTAGAGATAAACTCACGCACCTATGGTCACCTTATTTTTGATAAAGGAGGCAACAATTTACAATGGAGAAAAGACAGCATCTTCAATAAGTGGTGCTGGGAAAACTGGACAGCTACATGTAAAAGAATGCAAGTAAAACACTCCCTAACACCATACACAAAAATAAACTCAGAATTGATTAAAGACCTAAATATAAGGCCAGACACTATAAAACTCTTAGAGGAAAACATAGGCAGAACACTCTATGATCACACAGCAAGAGCCTTTTTGATCCACCTCTTAGAGAAATGGAAATAAAAACAAAAATAAACAAATGGGACCTAATGAAACTTCAAAGCTTTTGCATAGCAAAGAAAACCATAAACAAGATGAAAAGACGACCCTTGGAATGGGAGAAAATATTTGCAAATGAAGCAACTGACAAAGGATTAATCTCCAAAATTTACAAGCTCATGCAGCTCAATATCAAAAAAACCAAACAATCCAATCCAAAAATGGGCAGAAGACCTAAATAGACATTTCTCCAAAGAAGATATACAGTTTGCCAACAAACACATGAAAACATGTTCAACATCACTAATCATTAGAGAAATGCAAATCAAAACAACAATGAGGTATCACCTCATACCAGTCAGAATGGCCATAATCAAAAAATCTACAAACAATAAATGCTGGAGAGGGTGTGGAGAAAAGGCAACCCTCTTGCACTGTTGATGAGAATGTAAATTGATACAGCCACTATGGAGAAGAGTATGTAGGTTCCTTAAAAAACTAAAAATAGAACTACCATATGACCCAGCAATCCCACTACTGGGCATATACCCTGAGAAAACCATAATTCAAAGAGTCATGTACCACAGTGTTCATTGCAGCTCTATTTACAATAGCCAGGACATTGAAGCAACCTAAGTGTCCATTGACAGATGAATGGATAAAGATGTGGCACATATATACGATGGAATATTACTTAGCCACAAAAAGAAACAAAATTGAGTTATTTGTAATGAGGTGGATGGACCTAGAGTCTGTCATACAGAGTGAAGTAAGTCAGAAAGAGAAAAACAAATACCATATGCTAACACATATGTATGGAATCTAAAAAAAAAAAAAGGTTCTGATGAACCTAGGGGCAGGACAGGAATAAAGACGCAGACATAGAGAATGGACTTGAGGACACGGGGAGGGGGAAGGGTAAGCTGGGATGAAGTGACATAGTGGCATTGACATATATACACTACCATGTGTAAAATAGATAGCTAGTGGGAAGCAGCCGCATAGCACAGGGAGATCAGCTCGGTGCTTTGTGACCACCTAGAGGGGTGGGATAGGGAGGGTGGGAGGGAGACACAAGAGGGAGGAGATATGGGGATATATGTATATGTATAGCTGATTCACTTTGTTATAAAGCAGAAACTAACACACCACTGTAAGCAATTATACTCCAATAAAGATGTTTAAAAAATAAAATAAAAGTAGTGTGATTATGTTAGGACCTGGCATGAGAAAAATTTTTTTTTTCTTGTCTGGTCCTGGTTCTGCCACAGATTGGTAAAATGATGCTGGTGAAGGCACTTGTCTTCTCTAAGCTTCTGGCTCTTCATTTGTAAAATGAGGGCATTTTTATTAGTTAGAATAAGACTAAGCTGTTGTAAAAAAGTGGCCCCCCAAATACCATGTTTTAAATAAGATAGTTTATTTCTTCATTAGAAGTAACCCAGTTGTTTCAGGCTGGCAGTTAAGCTCTTGACTCCTTACTTAAAAACACTTGGTAGCTCCCCACTGCCTGCAGAGCTAAATTCAAGGTCCTTTACAACTTGACCCCAACCTGCACTTCTGATTTACCCAAGCTTTGTCCTTCTACCTTCATCTATGTCCTTGTTATGAGGTCCCCTCTGTCTGGAATGCCCTTTTCATCTTCATCTATTGACGTTTTATTCATTCTTCATGACCCAGCTCAAATGCTGTCTCCTTTATGAAGCCTTATACTTTGCCTCCCCTGTTCCTTGCCATCATGTTAAAACATTCCTTGTTTCTTCCTCTGCCTTCTGATACTTTTACCTCTTTGATGGCATCTAATGCCATTTGCCTTATAATTAAGTTAGTTATTTAGACAAATGGGCTTGATGTTCCTGGGGGCAACAGACTGCATATCATTTATCTTTCTTCCCCAACTCCTCTCTCCGTCCTTGCCTTGACAAATAACTAACATCGATTTTGCCCATAAATATATGTTGAACTGGATGGAGTAAAAAGTTGTTACCAAAAGGAAAACTCAGTCATCAAAATAGCAACCATTTGCTAACTCAAGGGGCCAATTAGGCAATGGGTTATTCATTGGAAAATTCTAGACGTGGATCAAAACAGCACCAATTAGATTCACATCCTGTGCTAGACCAATAATAGCATACAGAAATACTCCTTGCACCTTATATCCATGTGGGCTAATGTTCCATTCGTGTTCATTAGGAAGAAGGCTCTTCCTGAGACAGCCATGATTTTTCTTAAAATGTCCATGAGCCATGTGAAAAAATAGTGAAAACTTATATATGTGCATGGATGTTGTATAACATTTGCTTAAATTTATCTCCGTTTGTGGAATTTCTGAGTCTATTCTACGCCATGTTAGAATCTAAGAATTAATTGCCTGAGGGAATTTCATTTCAAGTTGGAAGCTGGCTCAGGGGGATCCAGTGTAGGGAGCTCAGAGCTTTGAGACTTGCCATGAGTTTGCTGTACAGCTGGGAAAAATCGTCTCCCTTCCCCAGACCTCAATCTTCTCATTTGTAAACGGAACCGGTACAACTTTCCCCTTCTCACAGGGCTGTTTGCACAGATGATGGCAGCTCATTATGGAAGCACTTTGAGAAGATGCTATGGAATCCTGTTGGGTACCATTGGGAGACTAACCTCCAGGCTTATGAAAATGGATATTAAAACCATGCATCTGCTTGTTCCAGTCACTGGGTGCACATGAACGGTCCCTTAGTTGTATTTATAACACTGCAGTTTTTTTTCTGAGGAAAGAAATTAAATTTGCTTTTTCAAATTTTACAAATGCAACCACGAGTTCATCTGCTTGAGTGCATTTCAAATCATAATTTAGATAATGTCAGGATGGCAATAAAACTTACGAAATAGAGCAAGAGTGGGAAAAGAGAAAGCAGAAGGGAAAGATTCTGATGACTCTGCCTTTCTGCCTGGCAATTATCTTTTTCTTTTATTCTCCCTCTCTGCCTTTCAATCCCCTGGAACATGTAAACCTTTCTGCTCCTCTTTGTTGAAATGAATCTGGCCAGGTGGCATTAATGCTTGTAAAAGTAAATGGAAACTGCACAGACAGATGGAGAGTCTGACATGTAGTTTAGGGTTTTTCCATTCTTTGTAACTGTCATCTGACAGCTCACCTATGATTAGAACTAACCTAGCTCAAAATGGTGATGCTGAAGACGTCTGAGTGTGGTGCTGCCACCTTCCCTTCCTGACCACGTTTCTCCACTTGTTTCATTTATTCCAGCAGGAGTGTATGCCAGGCTCTACTTGAGTGCAGTCCTATATACAGTGAGGACTTAACAAGGCCAGTCTCTGCTTATAAGGAACCTGCTGTATTGTGGATATGCTACTGTTTTTTAGGGAGGCAAGGCTTAAGCCCAAGAATTAACCTGAAATGGTGCAGTTTTAAAAATTTCTTTAAAATTTTTATTGATGTATAGTTGGTTTACAGTTTTGTGTTAATTTCTGCTGTACAGCAAAGAGATTCAGTTTTCTATATATATTCTTTTCAGATTCTTTTCCATTATGGTTTATCACAGGATATTGAATCTAGTTTCCTGTGCTATATGGTAGGACCTTGCTGTTTATAATGGTGCAGTTTTAATAGTGGGAAGAGTTTGGGGGAGGGTGAAGGACACTTGCGGTGTCTCAGAAATCATACTCTATAGCTTATGTTGTTTGTGTATAAGACGGGGCCTGATTGTAAAAAAGAGTTTAATCATGTCCATATGGTGAAATGGGAGGCCTTTGGGGTGAGGTTAAACGACCCCTTCCTCAATACACACACACACACACACACACACACACACACACACACACAGAGGAAGGAGGTGAGAAATAACAACAACTGCTTTACATTTGTCTTCAGTGCGGACCATTTGCTCACAGTTTGCTCAAGCTTGCTTAGGCAAAGAGGAAAATTTGTCTCACAGAGTCCAGGAGCAGAGACGGCAGCGGGGCTCCCAGGGGGCCTGAGTCCAGGAAATGAAAAGCCACCGGGAGTCATGTCAGCTACACTGTGGGGCCTCAGGGTCTCTGCTTCCCTTTGTCAGCCTGATTCACTTTTCTCTCCTCTGTTGACTGGTTTTCTTAGCTCACAGATACACCAAGCATATCTGCCTTCCCTGGTATATCAAGAATCCTAGGGTCCCAACTCCAAATTCCCCAAATCAGTGACTCTAACTGACCTTTACATTGGCCTAAAGTTGGTTATTTGACCAAATTGGTCCAATCAGCATGGTCCAGTTAGGAGAACACTTTTTGACTAATCAGCTTTGGCTGGGTCTCAGAGTGGGTGGGGGAAGCAGATTCTCGGAAGGAGAATGTCCAGAGGGTAGAGAAATAGGCATCTCTGGTACAAGATTTAACTCTTGATGGTTTATGAAATGATTTTGCAGATTTTCCTGGTTCTTTGCTTTTACATCTCTCTTCTTTTCTTTCTTTCCTTTTTTTTTTTTTTTTTTTTTTTTTTTTGCGGTACAAGGGCCTCACTGTTGCGGCCTCTCCCGTTTCGGAGCACAGGCTCCGGACACGCAGGCTCAGCGGCCATGGCTCACGGGCCCAGCCACTCTGCGGCATGTGGGATCCTCCCGGACCAGGGCACAAACCCGTGTCCCCTGCATTGGCAGGTGGACTCTCAACCACTGCACCACCAGGGAAATCCATCTCTCTTCTTTTCTTAACCTTAATCATAGCACTGCCTGTTGGCTCAGGAAAAATTATTTCACTTTATTTTTTAGTAACAGCCATGGTTTAACTAATAGTTTAACAGATAGGGTCTGATGTAAGAAATGTAGGTTTCTCTCCTGGAGGCTACAATTTAGTGGAAAAGACAGATAGAGAAAAAAAAAAACAACCCATACACACACACAAAACAAAAAATTAAAACAAGTAAACAAAATAATTACAAGTTGTGTTAGGAGAGGAAACAGAGTGTTGAGTTAGAAAAGATGGGTTGGGCAGGAGGAGAATTTATCTTAGATGCAGTTGCAGGAGGACTGTTCCCAGAGGTTGACTTCTTTTTTTTTAACACCTTTATTGGAGTATAATTGCTTTACAATGGTGTGTTAGTTTCTGCTGTATAACAAAGTGAATCAGCTACACATATACATATATCCCCATATCCCCTCCCTCTTGTGTCTCCTTCCCACCCTCCCTATCCCACCCCTCCAGGCGGTCACAAACCACCGAGCTGATCTCCCTGTGCTATGCGACTGCTTCCCACTAGCTATCTATTTTACATTTGATAGTGTATATATGGAGGTTGACTTCTTAGTTGAGTTTGAAGGAACCAATCATGAAAAAGGTGGTGGGAAGGATGTGCTAAAAAATATTTTAAGCAGAGAAAGGGCAGCATCCACTCAAAGATGCAAAATCTCTGAGGAGAAAAAGAACTTAATTTGCTTTTAATTCCCAACACTCCCCATGTTCCAGCTCTCCTACATGTCAGATCATTAAGAATTAGAAGGTCTTTTGTAGACTCTGTCAAGCTCTACTGCAAAAAATTAAATTATACTATAGCAGATATACATTAGCTCACTTACTTTAATGAGTAATGCACTGAATTCAACATTCAAGATGGTAAGATTACATTATCATATAATAATCTGGCCATTTGCTTGGAGATATTATATGCAGCATTTGGTATTCTTTTTTTTTTTTTTTTTTTTTTTTGGTGGTACGCGGGCCTCTCACTGTTGTGGTCTCTCCCATCGCGGAGCATAGGCTCCAGACGTGCAGGCTCAGCGGCCATGGCTCATGGGCCCAGCCGCTCCACGGCATGTGGGATCTTCCCGGACCGGGGCATGAACCCATGTCCCCTGCATCGGCAGGCGGACTCTCAACCACTGCGCCACCAGGGAAGCCCTAGTATTCTTGGATCTTGAGATTGGAGAGATCTGGGTTTGGGGCTTGTCTTTGTGACTTACTAGTTGTATAACTGTGGGCAGGTTATACAATTGCTCTGTGTGTCATTGGTTTCTTCATCTTCCCCATCTCAGCCTTCATCTCTGGCTCATATAGATTTTTTGTGAGAAATATATTAAATGGGGAAATGTGTATAAAATGACTAGCATGGCGTTTGATACTAACAACATATTAAAAGCAATAAAAAATATGTGTTCACATCTCCTGTGAATCCAAATCAAATTCTAGCAAGCTGGCTCCTTTTCAGTGCTCCTTGGGGACTTTAGTACGTAAAATAATTGTGTGACGAATACTTTGGAACACATAGAGGACTGGGTCGGAATATGGGATGGTACTTTTCTTTCTCTCCAATTCCCTCAATGCAGTGGAAGGAAATTAACATCAGAAATTGAGAGGAGTTCCTTGAATGGATGGGATTGGAAAGAACCAAGAAAATCACAGTCCAAACCCACCTAGTAGAAAACTACCGTAAAGTAAGAGTAGAATGAGGGAAACTGTGAGCTCAGCTTCAGCAAATGCAATGAGCAGGAAGACAGTCCTGGCACGATTGTCAGAAACTAAATTGAGAGCTGTCTTCAGACCAAGAGGGGTAGTTACAACTCTCACTAACCTCTTGCCAAACAGCAAGTTTGGCTAAAAAAAGCAGGAGGGGATGCAAATGATATGACTGACAAAGTGGGAATATAAATTGGTGCATCCGTAATGAAAAACAGTATGGAGTTTCCTTAAAAAAATGAAAATAGAACTACCGTATGATCCAGCAATTCCACTGCTGGGTATATATTTGGAAAAAATGAAAACACTAATTTGAAAGGATATACGCATCCCAATGTTCATAGCGGCACTATTCACAATGACCAAGGTATGGAGGCAACCTGTGTCCATCAACAGACAAATGGATAAATATGTGATAAATATATATATATATATCATATATATCTATCACACACATATATATCACATCTTCACTTATATAAATATATAAAAATGCATTATATATATAAAACACATAAAAAAAGATGAAATTTTGCCTTTTGCAGCAATGAGGATGGACCTAGAGAATATTATGCTTAGCGAAATAAGGCAGAGAGAGAAAGAAAAATACTGAATGATATCACTTATATGTGGAATCTAAAAAATAATACAAATGAATGTTTGTGAAAAACAGAAACAGAATCGCAGGTATAGAGAACTAACTAGTTACCAAAGTGGAAAGGGAAGGTGGGGCAAATTAGGGGTATGGGATTAACAGATACAAACCACTTCATATAAAATAGATAAGCACCAAGGATATATTGCATAGAACAGGGAATTATAACCATTATCTTGTAATAAATTTTAATATTGTCTAAATAAAATATTGAGATAGTTTATACCAAATAACCCTCCAAGAAACAAAACACAGGAGGGGAAATTACCCTGTGTGTTGGGGGGCTTCTCAGGTGACTGGAGGGCCTGGGGGTGAAATAACCAAGATGACCTCAAGAAAGTTCCAGAATCCATGAGATACAAAGGAGAGAGAAGAAGGAAAGACACTCTTCTCAGGAGGGGAATCACTGAAGTTCTTCACTGAGAGAGTAGAGTCCTCCTCACTTTGGCAGTTGGGGAGGGATCCCCAGCCTGCCTGCGGCCCAAGCTTCCTTGTTTGGGTGTCCTCTTCACAAATAAGCTTTTCAGGGGAAGGGTCTTTTGGGGAAACCAATCAGACACAATTATAGAAGAAACACTTGCCAGCTACCCACAGTCATCTGAATATGAAGGGGCAACAAACAAGTATCGGGTATTTGTGCAAAACCAACAGCATGAAGAAGAAGTACCAAGATTAACAAGAACTGCTGATCTTGGAGGAAAAAGGGACAATTCAGGAAACAAGAGAAGTTAAAAAAAACACTGCGAGGGAAGTGCACTGGTTAAAACAATAACAAAAATAGGCTGCTCTGAAGAACAAGACCCAGAGAGCAAGAAATAATCCTAGGAAGTGAAAAATATGAAATGGAACATCAACTGTGCCTCAATAAAAAAAGAAATGGAAAATACAGTGAAGGGACTAAGCAACAGAATAGGCCAAATTATTGATCTGGAAGATAAGACTCTCAGGAAATCTACCAGAACTTAGAGCAAAAATACACAGAGATGGAAATACAAAGAAGAGTTAAGGGACAAAAAAGATCAATCCAGGAAGGCCCCAAACATCAACTGAACAGGGATTCCAGAGTCAGAGAACAGAGACGTAGGAAAGAAGGAAATAATGAAGGAAATATTTCTCCAAGCTAAAAAGAGACAATCATCTATTTTTGTACAGAAAATATTAAAAGCAATAATGGCTACTAATAGAATAGTGGATGACCTTACTCCAACTTCAACAATAAATATCTATTTGATTTAAAAACATATCTATCTTTTAAATTAGAATATAAATAAAACACAGACACACTTGACATAAAAAAATAAAAGGACATAGGAAGTCTTTATACTTTTCATTCACAACTTTTCACCTAAGTCTTTAAATAGGGAGGGGTAACTTTAGTAAATGTCCTAGTGAGCTTTTATCTGGAAACAAACAAACAAAAACCCCATCTATTTTAAAGGCGTCACTAAAAGCCATTAAAACTAATGTAAAAAAAAAAAAATCCACACTAGAAAATCCTGGCAAAATGAACAGAATCTAAGGATAAAAAAAAAAAATCTGAAAACCTTCCAGAGAGAAAAGAAATTTTATCTACTATAATGGACAATGGTAAGTATAGTTTTTCCTTTCTTGTTTGCTTTTCCTTCTCCTTTTTCCCAGTAAGAGCAGCTTCCTTCCTTCCTTCCTTCCTTCCTTCCCTCCCCCCTCCCCCTTCCTTTCTTCCTTCCTTCCTTCCTTTCTTTCTTTCTTTCTTTTTCTCTACCTTTCTCTCTTTCTTTTTGGAGAATCTTTTCTCTCTCCACTCCACTCAGGGACTACAATTTACAGGATCACCCAGCCAAACCCAGGCCACAGGGCGAGGCCCAGGACCCAGGGCCAGACCTGATCCATTAGAGAATCCCATTCCCTGGCTAGTGTGATTAGCTCATGACAGCAGGTGACTCAAAAGGCTAACTCAGAGTCCCCTCCAGGCTTTCTGCATGTGTTAATGGAGAATGGATCCCTTTCTTATGGGTTCTGTGGCTGCAGGGATGTTAGCTGCAGCTGTGTGTAGCTATCTTTCTTGCACAGAGGAAGCTTGTCTGAGCCCAAGTATGAGCCCAATTTATAGAAAGAAACACAGACAAATGGAGCCACAAGACATTGGAAAGAACCCTGATGACACCATTTGGACCATTGGACTCAGTCATGCTTGAGGCCAGCTCCACCTCTGGACTTCCCAGGTTTGAGTCTCTCAATTCCCTACTTGGCTGAAGCTAGTTTGAGTTCAGTTTCTGTAATATGCATCTGCAAAGGAATGAAAATCAGACTGGCATCCGACTTCTTACTAGTTACACAGATGCTAGAAGATAAGTCAGAAAAATGTTCAAAGTTCTGAGGGAAAATAATTTTTTTCAGGAGTTTTAAAAATTTATTTTAATTTTTATTTTTTATACAATTTTTAATGAGCAAAAAAATAACTTTGAACCTAGAATCTTGCCATCATTCAAACTAGCACTCCTGTGTGAGGACAAAATAAAGAGATATTTAGGATGGGTAATGACTTAGAACGTTTTCTATTCACAGAACTTCTCTGAAAGAATTCCTCAGGGAGGTATTATAGCAAAAAGATAAGATGGTTTCGGGCTTCCCTGGTGGCGCAGTGGTTGAGAGTCCACCTGCTGATGCAGGGGACACAGGTTCATGCCCCGGTCTGGGAAGATCCCACGTGCCACGGAGTGGCTGGGCCCGTGAGCCATGGCCACTGAGCCTACGCGTCTGGAGCCTGTGCTCCACAATGGGAGAGGTCATAACAGTGAGAGGCCCACGTACCGCAAAAAAAAAAAAACAAAAAACGATGGTTTCAAGGAGCAGGAAGGTGGAATATGGAAGAGGGTTGCACAAAGTCATTAGTAAAACTTATAATTAATCTGAATATATACTGATGCATAATACAAAAATATCCACAATAGCCTGGAACTAAAAGTCTGAATAACTGCTGCTGTTAGGTTACTAAGATTCTTACATTGTTAGGAAGAAGCTACAGATACTAAATCTAGGCATTGATAGAAAAATTTAATGATTTGTCAAAATTTAACGTCAACCACTAGAAAAACAGAAGTAAGAAGTGTAATTTCCAGATCATTAAAGAGGAAAAAAAATGCCAATCTGTTAAAAGGCCAGTGTGGGGAAAAATATTAACAAGACACATGGGAAGAGAAAGCAGAAAACAGGCCAACAGAAATAAATCCAAACAGAAGAGGGATGACAATGCTCGTGTGAGTGGGTTAAAATCTGGAATGTGAGCACCAGGAAGGTAGGGATCATCGTTGGTTCTGTTCATTGCCTAGTCTCTTAATAAATATCTGTTAAATGAATGAATGGATCCATATTCTAAGATTAGTTTTTCAAAATCCTGTTTAAAAACTATATCTAAATTGAACAAACAATTTACACTCACCACATGCACACCCAATAAGGCTGAAAATAAAGGGATGGGAAAATATTTTCCAGGAAAAGGCTGACACAAAGGGCAAGTATGGTAATATTAGTATCAGATAAAAAAATTCAAGGTCAAATGAACTAAAGTGAATCAAGAGCAATATTTTATATGACCTTCTAGCTGGGAAGCACACGTAAATCAACTGAACCGATAAGGGCAGTCAGTACGGAGACAAGATGCAAAATTAACTTGCACAAATTAATAGCTTTTTTATATGCTTGCAATAATAACCAATTAGAAAACTAAAAGGATAAAAGATTCAAATCACATTCACAATAGCAACAAACCCAAGAAAATACCAAGAATACTGATATGATAAACCTAATCAGAAATGGGCAAGACTGGAATGAACAAAGAACTATAAAATGAAACTGAGAACATTATAAAACAAAACAAAACAAAACAAGTCCTAAATGAAAGGAGAGACACTTCCTAGGTGGAATAACTCAACATTGTAAAGCTGAGAGTTCTTCCCCAGTCAGCCTACAAAGTCAGTACAATCCAAATAAAATTCCCAGGATTTGGCAAACTTATTCCAAAATTAATATGGGAGGAAAGAAGCATGAGAACACTTTAAGCATGAGAAACACTTGAAGAAGTAAAAGAGGAATGGCTTGCCTACCAGATATGAAAATATGCTTCCAAAGTTTAATAATTGAAACAGTGTGGTGTTGGTGCAAAAACTGACTAATACATTAGTAATACAGGATACAGGATCTGGGAACAGAAGACTCAATTTATGGGACATTATGATAAAGATGACATTTCAGTTAGTGGGGAAATGATGTTCAAAAAATGTTGAGATAATTACCTATTCATTTTGGAAAAGAAAGTTAGATTTCAATCTTATACCATCACAAAAATAAATTAGTGATGTATTAAAAAGCTAATCATAAAATCTAAATATAAATAATTGAAAGAAAATATAGGATAATTTTTTTTGATCATGTTGAAATGGAGAAGGCCTTCTTATATAAGACACAGACCAACAAATCAGAAAAGAAAACATTGCTGGATCCGACTACATTAAAAAAAAACTTCTCTATGGGTGGAAAAGTTTTCAAGATAAAAATACATAAAAGATTAATGTACATAATACCTAACTCATAAGTCAACAGAAAACTCCATAGAAAAATGAGGAAGGAATATGAATAGACAATTCACAATAGAAGAAATATAAAAGGTCACTATGCATGTGAAAAATACTCAACATTATTAAGGAAAGGAAATTGCAAATTAAAATAAGAATGCAATATCAATTTTTACCCATAATAAGATTGACAAAAATTTTAAAAAGTGAAAACATTTCAATAATGGCACATAGAAAATTTGGCTGCAAGTAATAGTACAAAGACATGACTTCAACTGCCTTGAGGAATTAGTGACTTTGTGATCTATCATAACCAAAAGTCTAGAGGGACAGCAGGTTCCAGGTGTGGAAACTTCAGTGGTTTGTAGTAACATCAGGAATCCAGGTTCCTTCTTTTGCTCTGCGAAACTTTTCTTAAGATTTTCCTCTTAGTGGCAAGAGGGTTGAGGCAATTCCAGGTACCACATCCAGTCCTGATCAGTTTCAGAGGAAGAGGGAATCTTCTTTTTGTGACCCTTTTAGGAATGAGGAAATCTTTCCAGAAGTTTTCTCAGGCAGATTTCTCTTTGTGTTTCATTAGCCCAGCACTAAATCCATCTCTGGAAGGGACTTGCTTGGGTTTAGCCTTATCATCTGAGAAGTCGATCACCATGACTTTTCTAAGGAGGGTGTGGGAAACTGGTACTCTCATGTTGATGGGAGAGTGAATTGGTACAGCCTATTGGTATTTTTCAAAACATAAAATTGGCACGTCTTTTGAATCATCACTCTGAGGCATCTGTGCTCACAGAATTAATGGTGCCTTGCATGAGAGACATTTATGAGAGACATTTATGATGGACATTTATAAATATTTATATTTATTTATGAAGATAAATATTTATATTTATGCTGAACGATGCTTATCTTAAAAATTCTATATCCTTTGAATATCCCATCAGTAGTGGAATAATATATTCACACAATGCAATACATAGCGGTAGTTTCAAAAAATCCCTAAGACATAAGAGAGCAAAAACGGGAGCAAAAGTGGGAGCAGAAAAAGAGAGCAAAACTTTTTAAAAATTAAAAAAATTTTTATTGTGGCTACGGTACACTGACTTGCTCTTTTGTAGGCTGGTCTGCTTCTTTCAGTCAGTCCCTGCTCTCAAAGGGAGCATAAATTAAAAAAAAATCAAGTTACAAAACTGCTACATTTATGTTAAAAACACACATACCAACTACAACTATTTGCATACAAATGCATAGAAAAGAAACTCAAAGGATACCTGAGGAGTATGTAGATTATTCTTTCTCTTTTTTTTGACTTTTTTCCCCCTTACATTCTGTGCTGCTGAAGTGAGCACTGCTTCTTTCTTTTTTTTTAAATTTCAAGTATATTGAGATATAATTTCATACTATAAATTGCACCTACTTTGAGTGTATGGTCAGATGAGTTTTGACAAATATGTACATGTGTATAATCATCACCACAATCAAGATACAGAACATCACCCCTAAAAGTTACTTTGAGCCTCTTCCCAGTCAATCCCCCCCACAAAGGGCCAGCAACTATTCTCTGCTTTCTATCACTATAGATCAAATTATCTTTTCTAGATCTTCATGGAAATAGAACACACAGTATGGACATGTGTATGGATTATACACATGTACATATTTGTCTTGGCTCTGCATAAAGATTTTGAGATTCATCAGTGTTGTTGCATGTATCAGTTAGTTCACTCTTTTTTGTTACTAATAATTCCATTGTTTGAATACACTACGACTTGTTTATCCATTCACCTTCTGGTAGGTATATGGATTGTTTCAGGTTTTTGGCTATTATGAATAAAGCTGCTATGAACACTCAGGTACTAGTCTTTGTGTGCATGTATGTTTTTATTTATCTTGGTATCTCTCTCTCTCTCTCCCTCTCTTTTAGAGAGGGAGTAAAATTATTTCCAGAAGTCCCCCAGCAGACTTTCACTTATGTACCATTGGCTACTCCTGTTTCACCTTCACACGCCCTATACAATTACTAGAAAGAGGAATGGGGTCACCTTGAATCAATCAGTTCACATCTTTTGAAGCTGGGGGCTGAGGTCCTTCCTGGAGCAAATTGCCTCCCCAAATGAATTTGGGGTCCTACAAACACAGGGAAAAGGGAGGGATGGCTCTTGGGTAGGAAGTCAACCGCGTCTGCCGCTGTAATTCATCCATGTGTATTTTTACTATGGAATACGGTAGTAGCATTACTTGTATATCACAGTAAGAGCCTTTCCTCTACATAAAGGTGCTTAAGCAGATCTGTTGCTGACAGATATTCAAAATAGTCCTAGAAATAAGCCAAGAAGAGAAAAACATATAAAAAACCTTGACAGATAGGAAGAGAATTGCTCTGGGGAATAGGATATGGGGGCACGAGTGTTGTATGCAGAGATTTTTACCAACTGGCTGCCAGATGTGGGCCTGCCCTGTGCTGAGGCACAACTGGTCTGCCCTACAGTAAATCAGATGTAGGAGGTAAGGACCATCTGGCACATAAACTTGGCAGAGCCTGGAAAGATAAGTTAACTCTCATGTAAAGTTATTATTATTATGGATTCGCATGAATGGAGCCCTGACACCTGCAGCCAGGTGAGCTGCCTCTTTCCCCTCAGGGGCTCCTCTTCTGCTGCCACCACAGGGCAGCCAAGGAGGGGTGCCCTGGCCCCTCAGCACTGCTCTTCCAGTCAGGACTGGCCGTGTTTTAGCTCCCGAGATGCTAAAGGAGCTCTGGCCCTTTAAGCAGCCCTCACTTGGCATTTTTTCCCTTTCTCAGCCCTCCCTCCCTTGTTTTCTCTTCCTAAGAGTGTGCCCCCTTACTTGCCAAGCTTCTCAAATGCAGGGACCAGATCTCATTGATTTTGTTCCCCATCCCTGCTCCTAGCATCCTACCTTGAACAAAGTAGATGCTCAACAGGTCTTGAAAATGTCCTTGGCACAGATTAGGACAAGAGGGAAGTATTGTGACAGTAACATTTCCACCTTCCACTATTTGCACCCCTTTCCAGAAACTTGTTGATTGGTAACGTCTGAGAAGGACCCCAGCAAATTCTTCTTTAGTGCACATTTCAATTTGTAAGCTTGGCCGTGAAACATCTTGTTTGCCCTAATTCTCTGATATCTGCTACTAAGAATCATAACCGGAGTTGGAAGTCACCTTGGAGGGAAGGATTTTACAGACAGAAGCCCAGAGCTGACGGTCTTGCTCAGGTCATATTGCTAGTTGGTGACAAAACAGAATGGTTACTTATAACCCATCTTATTCCTGCAAAGGACTTAAAAGAGTTTTCAAGGATAACTAAAATACAAGATAGCAAGATGACAATGAGGAAAAAAAGAAGAAAGCAAATAACTTAGAAAGGAGTTGAGAATGAGGTCCAAACAGAAACATATAACAAGAAGATAACAGACTTGGCTTTTAAACGTCTGTAAGTCAAAACAGAAAGGAGATCTGGTCAGACACAAAATCCACAATGTGTGTGAAAGAAAAATAGCCCAGTAGCCCAGAGAAGTCCAATTCCTGTTGGTGCCAGTATCTGACAGGCATCACCCATAAAAAGATCTCTGTTTGTTGTAACAAATGTCCTCAACACCATTCCAAAGGTACAGAGAAAAATCTTCTCCAAGTGAGGGGCTGGTGGTTGATGGTAACACAGAGAAACATCCTGAAAAAAGCGCTTTATGGTGCATGTGGGGAAGACTGAAAATCAAACCCCGGATCTGTAGTGGAGGAAAAAAGCTTGCTAAACTGAGATGTGAAAGAATTTAATTCAGAGTTCTGTGACATCAGGAATACAATAATAATTACTGTTCTTAATTATGACCCAGAGGCACTGTAGACCCTAAAGTATTTTCGGAATCATCTAAGAGAGGCTCTTTTAAAAAAGGTTCAATCTGGTTTCATGTTAATTTAGCACTTAATTAGGTACTGTCATCTGCTCTAGCTGTTATTTCATATATTTGTTTTATCCCCTTAATTAGATTGTCATTTTTTTGAGGGCCGGGGTGCATGTATAAGGAAAGTACCATTTTACTTAACAAATGCAATATGAATCCTTTAGATTGATTATGAAGGGAAAAGTCTCTCCATAAGGAAGGACAGCTGGACTTTTCAGTTGATTCTTCTGAGCTCTGTGACTCTATACAGTTTCTACCACAAGAATGGGAGGGGGTACTGTTTTCTCTATTAATACCCTTCCTTTATTCCAGTCCCCTAATATCCTGTAGCACATTTGAGACTAATTTGGAATATTAAATAAGACCTTATAAAAGGCTTGGGGAAAACAATTACAGTTAGTAACCTGAAACTATAGAATCTAATTTACAACCGTTACGAACATCAACACCAACAGTATAATATAGGGATTGGGAATCCCAGCCCTACCACTTACTACTTGGGCAGTTTGCTTAACATCTCTGTTCCTCATTTTCCTCATCTGTAAAAAGATAATAGTGGTACTTATCTCACAGAGGTGTGTGAGGATTAAATGAACATTTATAACAGTGTCTGTACATAATAAATACGTGCAGACTATTAATAATATAACTGAGCACTATTTATAAGTCAGACATTTTATATATATATGTACTCAATCTTCACGTAATGCCCTAATCCAGTGATTAGCAAATATTTTGGTCTCAAGACCTCTTTATACTCTTAAAATTTATTTAGGACCCCAAAGACCTTTTTTTAATGTAGGTTACATCTATATGAATGATGTATATATGAAAAATTAAACCTGAGAAAACTTTAAACTAGTAACTTAAAATAACAATAATAAACCAAAAACATATTAACAAAATAACATAATTATTATAAAAATATATTTTAAAAACAAAAAGTTATGGGAAAGGGGCATTGTTTTGCATTTCTGCAAATGTCCTTAATATCTGGCTTAAAAGAAGATAATTAAATTTTCATAATTGCTTCTGTATTCATACTGTTGGAAAGTATTGTTTTGGTTCAAGTATTCAATATATGAAGAAAATCTGTCATCACACAGATATGTAGCTGAAAAAGGAAAGAGTATTTTACTAGTCTTTTTTTTTTTTTTATAGTAGTGGTCCTCTTTGATACTATACCAAAATTCTACAAGTGATAGTTTCCTAAAGACTTGCTGCAATCTGGAATCTGAAACCATACCAATGAAATTTTCATTATCTGTTATTACATTAAAATTCATTGGTTTGTCTTGCACTTTGAATGAATCATTTACCCATGCATGCCTTTTTAACATCATGCATTGATCACATGAAAAATGTCACTGAGTTACATAGATCACCTAAATTTGGAACATTCACTTTTGTTAATAATCACAACCAACCTCATTTAAAAAGTCTTTAAGTACTGGAGAGCTGTTAAGCTCACAGGTTTTCCAAAATTCTAATTTTCCCTGGAAAGTTTAAATTTTATTATTGGAACAAGCACTATCTGTTGTCTCCATCAAAGTGGTAGACTCACTTTGTTCATACCCAAGCCCAAATAACCATAGTTTGTCTGCCAGTCATTCCTTCCAGTTGAAATAGTGTTCCATGAAAAAAGAGCTGGTTCAGTCTGCAGCTCATTCACATCAGTGCTTTTCCTTGAGACAATCATTGTACTTCTGTCTAAACACAGGTGTTCTGTATGTACTTCCCATTTTGTCACATAGCATATTAAAAAAATACATATTATATACAGCTGAGGTTTAATAAAATTAATAATTATTACTGCTTCATGAAAGTCATTCTTGAGGACATTCTTTCTGCAAGTGCAAGGAATACAATGGTTAGTGGTTTGGTGCCCCTGCCTTGATTCATGCTAAGGCAACCGTAGTTTCACCTAGCTTTTCTTTTGCATTATCAGAGGAAATGTCAACACAGTGAAAAAAGAGGCAGGTAACATTTTAGTATTATTATGAAAATAGTTTTTCTCTTGTAGACCTTCTAAAAGATTCTAGGGGACCCCTAGATCTCTTTCCTACATGTTTGTATTTGAACGGGTGGGGTTCTTCAAAATAAAACGAGACCAAGCCTACTCGCAGGGGTGTGGCCGTACTAGACTGGGTGTGGATATTGTAAAGCTATCATTCATAAAGAAGTGTCTACATCCAGTCTTGGGAAGATGGCCTATCCTATGTTGTCAGAGCTCTTAGTGGCCCCACAGATCCTGGCCTAGTCCCAAGCCCATTGTAGCATGAACACTGCCCTGTAAGGGTGGTCCTCTCCCCCCTATACGGCTGGCTGTGAGTGATGTCGCTGACTCTGAGTTGGTCCATGGAGGAGAAATGGGCTGCTAGAGGCATTATCCATGCATCTCTGACACTCATGTGCTTCTCTCTGACCAGGGAATCCATACGCTCATATCTTTAGGTCTGTGACTATAGTCACCACTCATATGTTGACCTTTACCCTTCCCAGAGCAGTATTCAGTTGAGGATAAGAAGTACAGGTTGGGGATGGTGGCAATGGTAATATTGTGGGATAAAGACACACAGAAGCCCTGGGCAAGCTAATAGATAGAGTGATTCTTCAAAGCCATGCTTTTTTGCTGTAGTTGAAAGAATAAAAAAAACAAACACACATGTGCCTTACCAACCAGAATTGACAAATGTTAATCCTTTGTCTAATATTCATTGTAGACCTATTTAAATAAAAGAAATAAAACATTACAAATAAGATTTAAGTCCCCCTAAGCCTATATCCTTTAAATATTCATTTCACATTTATTTTGAAGGATGGCAGTGAGGAAAGGCCAGGGAAGGTCAATTACCCTCTCCTCCTCCCAGCAGTTCATCTCTGCCCAACCTTGCCTGCCCCATTCAGCAAACAAAAAGCAACACAGTTAATGCATAAATGCTCCTTAGAAGGCAGTTTCGCAGCTGATCTCCCCCATCCCACCCCAAGACCCCCCCATCCCAATATGCCAACCACATGCTGACTCTTTTTTTAAAAAAAATACTACTAATCTAATGTAAATATGTTTTTTTTTTTTTGCGGTACGTGGGCCTCTCACTCTTGTGGCCTCTCCCGTTGTGGAGCACAGGCTCCGGACGCGCAGGCTCAGCGGCCATGGCTCACGGGCCCAGCCGCTCCGCAGCATGTGGGATCTTCCCGGACTGGGGCACGAACCCATGTCCCCTGCATCGGCAGGTGCACTCTCAACCACTGCGCCACCAGGGAAGCCCGTAAATATGCTTTTTTTTTACATATAAATTTATTTACTTATTTATTTTTGGCTGCGTTGGGTCTTCATTGTTGTGCATGGGCTTCTCATTGCAGTGGTTTCTCTTGTTGCGGAACACAGGCTCTAGGCATGTGGTCTTCAGTAGTTGTGGCACACGGGCTCAGTAGTTGTGGCTTACGGGCTCTAGAGCTCATGCTTAGTAGTTGTGGCACATGGGCTTAGTTGCTCTGGGGCATGTGGGATCTTCCCGGACCAGGGATTGAACCTGTGTCCGCCGCATTGGCAGGCGGATTCTTAACCACTGAGCCACCAGGGAAGTCCCATGCTGACTCTTTTTGAGAGGGGTTCTGGAAACTATAATTTTCCAGATCTAGTTTCATTTCATGGGGATTTTGATGCTCCTTATAAACTGGTTGTCTGTGGACTGCCCAGGCCTGTTCATTCCTTCTTGTCTGGCTGGAGTTACAGGACCCTAGCAATGCCCACACAGATGACTTGGTCAAGCAAATTGGCAGTTGTTTGGGTCTATAATCAGGAGTAAGAAAGAGCACAAACAAGCCAGTCTTGCTCTTTGTTTCTTCCCAATCTCTCCAGCTACAGTAAATCAGATTGCCTGACAATTTTTTTTTTGTGCTGCATCTGAATCTAATGCCCTCAGCCTAGAAATTTCCATTATATCACTCAGCGTATGGCAAGAGCAATACGCTTCTCTGATCAGTGAAGCTGAAGAGCAGAAATGAATCACCACACCTTTGTATTCTAGAACATGGGTCTGGGATGAGTGAATGCAGGAGGTCGGCCAAAACACAACCCCAGGGACTCAATTCTTAAATGATTTAAAATCAACATAAGCCTGGAGACTTTTCCTGAAAAAAATCGCCATTTAATAGGCAATAAGGAGAGGGGTGAGGTGGTAGGGCTAAGGAAAACGCTGGGAAGACACCTGCTTCTGATGATCCTTTGCTCAGTTTCCCTCCCTGTAAGATGGAGCCACTCATCATGATCTGCTCTCAGGGGGCTGTCAGTGTGAGCAGCATATTTTAGAAAATGGCTTAGAAAATACCTTACAACAAGTTAAAGGCAGCTTCACAGGGACAAGCCTTGGGTTTTATACCATACAAGGAGAAAATAACAGACCTAGTCTCCCAGATCAGCTAAGCTTCCAACCAGGAAATCAGGAACTACTGTGGCTCTTCTCAGAAAATGGGAAGGAATGTAGAGGCTCTTATAAGCCAACTGGAATAAAAGCTAGTGTGCTCAACTTTCTATCATTCGAGGATCAGGTAGAGCAGGAGAGAATGTTAAGAACATCTGGAGAGTGGGAGGAAGGGCATATCGAGGAATTTGCATAAACTAATAACAAATAGGCTTAGAAGGACACTTAAAGGTTATCTCATCTAATCCCCAAATCAGATCCCCTACCCGCTCATTCCATCAGCCGATTGTCATGTCCTTGTATGAAAGTTTCCTGTGACAAGGATTTACTGTTTCTTGTTAGTTTTGCGTATCTTGCATCATTACAGATTGTTTACCAAATTTCCTTCATGAATCATTATTGCAATGAGACTCCTTATCTCCTAAACCATCCTCTTTGGATGTGCCCATTGGTCTGGGTCCCCGATGAGGTGTGTCACTCAGTGCTCCAAAGAGAGCCTAACCACCTGTGAGCAGCCTTGAACTGCTATCAGCTGACTTCTTCACTTCCCCTTTTGCCTCACCCCTCACCTTCCCACCTGTGTGCTCTGAGGGGGGAGGGTGGGAGGATGGAGGCAGGGAACGTGGTGTTGATGATGGCTTGGTAGATGAGACATGGCCTTGCCTTTTTAGCTTTAACCTCCACACTGACCATTTTACCTTCTCTCTAAAGGGGTTGTATGCCTGCTTTTTGTGTTTGTGACAATTGTAAAGTTGAACATTCTGCAGACTCTGGTTGACAATTATATTCTACAGCTGAAATTCTCCTGGGTGAAACCTGACAGTCACAGCAGGTCAGAAAGTATGTCTTGGCTCAACACTGCATAGTTTCTATAGTGCAGTGGTTCTGCAGGGTGGTCCTTGGGCCAGTGGCATTAGAACTTATTAGAAAAGGGAACATGTTAGAAATGCAAACTATAGGACCTCACCCCAATCCTGTTGTATCAGATACTTCTGGGCTGCAGCCCAGCACTCTGCTTTAACAAACCCTCCGGGTGGTTCTGATTTGAAATCAACAAATAGAGGGGATACTATTGGCGCCTCACCCACATGCACCCATATAGCCTGTGCACTCATTCCTAGCTACCGTACTGGCTGCCAAAGGCTTGTGATGGGTCCCTTCTCGCGAGAATTGTCCTCAGCTTACCAGGAGCCTTCTTGCCACGGGAGGTGATGCAATGTACCCCCTTTCTTATCCAGAAACCAATGACTGACATAGGGTAAGAAAGCCTGGCCCATTGCCTCCAGAGAGGACTACTTTGTGCTCCAAAGCTCAGGTGGGACTAGGCTGAAACTGAGACCATGACTGTGTTGAGCTTTCATTCCCTGCGGTCTCCTGCTGGCTTCTCTCCTCTTCTGAGAGCAATTTCTCAATAAATGATTTTCAAAAGACATTGATAAAAGAAATCAAAGATGACACAAACAGATGGAGAGATATACCACGTTCTTGGATTGGAAGAATCAATATTGTGAAAATGACTATACTACCCAAAGCAATCTACAGATTCAGTGCAATCCCTATCAAATTACCAATGGCATTTTTTACAGAACTAGAACAAAAATCTTAAAATTTGTATGGAGACACAAAAGACCCCAAATAGCCAAAGCAATCTTGAGGGAAAAAATCAGAGCTGGAGGAATCAGGCTTCCTGATTTCAGAGACTATACTACAAAGATGCAGTCATCAAGACAATATGGTACTGGCACAAAACCAGAAATATAGATCAATGGAAGAGGATAGAAAGCCCAGAGATACACCCACGCACCTATGGTCAACTAATCTATGACAAAGGAGGCAAGAATATACAATGGAGAAAAGACAGTCTCTTCAATAGGTGGTGCTGGGAAAACTGGACAGCTACATGTAAAAGAAACACATTTGACTACTACCTAACACCATACACAAAAATAAACTCAAAATGGATTAAAGACTTAAATGTAAGGCCAGACACTATAAAACTCTTAGAGGAAAACATAGGAAGAACACTCTTTCACATAAATCACAGCAAGATCATTTTTGACCCACCTCCTAGAATAATGGAAATAAAAACAAAAATAAACAAATGGGACCTCATGAAACTTAAAAGCTTTTGCACAGCAAAGGAAACTACAAACAAGACAAAAAGACAACCCTTGGAATGGAAGAAAATATTTGCAAATGAATCAATGGACAAAGGATTAGTCTCCAAAATATAAAAACAGCTCATGCAGCTCAATATTAAAAAAGCAAACAACCCAATCAAAAAATGGGCAGAAGACCTAAATAGACATACAGATGGCCAAGAGGCACATGAAAAGCTGCTCAACATCACTAATTATTAGAGAAATGGAAATCAAAACTACAATGAGGTATCACCTCACACCGATTAGAATGGGCATCATCAGAAAATCTACAAAAAACAAATGCTGGAGAGGGTGTGGAGAAAAGGGAACCCTCTTGCACTGTTGGTGGGAATGTAAATTGATACAGTCATTATGGAGAACAGTATGGAGGTTCTTTAAAAAACTAAAAATAGAATTACCATATGGCCCAGCAATCCCACTACTGGGCACATACCCAGAGAAAACTATAATTCAAAAAAAGACACATGCACTCCAATGTTCATTGCAGCACTGTTTACAATAGCCAGGTCATGGAAGCAACCTAAATGCCCACTGACAGACGAATGGATAAAGAAGATGTGGTACATATATACATTGGAATATTACTCAGCCATAAAAAGGAACAAAATTGGGTCATTTGTATAGATGTGGATGGACCTAGAGACTGTCATACAGAGTGAAGTAAGTCAGAAAGAGAAAAATAAGTATTGTATATTAACGCATATATGTGGAATCTAGAAAAATTGTACAGATGAACCAGTTTTCAAGGCAGAAATTGAGATGCAGATGTAGAGAACAAATATATGGACACCAAGGGGGGAAAGCCAGGGGTGGGGGGCGGGTGGTGGTGGTGGGATGAATTGGGAGATTGGGGTTGACATATATACACCAATATGTATAAAATAGATAACTAATAAAAACCTGCTGTATAAAAAATTAAATTAAATTAAATTAAAAAAATAAAAGAATCCCTGACTCAGGCTGTGCCGCTCAGAAACTTAATCACCCAAGTGAGTTAAGACAATCACCCAAGTAAGGGAAGAATTGAAGGATTTATGAAGATACTTAAGAGTCCCATATGGGTACCTAAAAATATCTAGATAATTAGTAGAATGTGATTTTTACTAGCTTTTGGGTGTAAACATAGCCTGGGAGATGTTCCATCACAAGCATAGGGAGGAAAGCCAGGGACAGAGTGGTCCAGGGACAGAGTGGTGACACTGAATTTCTTTAACGCAGGAAGATGGCTGACCCAGTGCTTAGCCTTGCTGTACTTCATGAGTTTGTTCTCGCTCTCCAGTGAGGCTGGTGATGAAGGGCTTTTGGCAGATAAGCAGAATGAATCACAAGGAGCTTAAATGATGACAGAAAGTCAGTTGCTGAATAAAAATGAGATTCCTTTCCCAGCCAGGTATCTACCACCACCAACAGCTCAGCCCTTCTGATGATCTAGTGACATTCATTTGGAGAAAATCCTCACCCCTCAACAGCTACTTTCCTAGAATTGATAGGGGGAAATTTTGGCAAACTAGACAGGCTCAATAAAATAAGAGATTAATACCTAACATTTAGCATAATAAGCGATTGGATGCCTTCATCAAACTTCGCTGTTTGCCTGGAACAAATTGGAGATTTGACAATTATCTGGATTATTTGAGCCATGTGGCTTCAGGTACCAACTTCTGGGAATCTCTTGAGTTGGGTCTGAAGAGATGCTGCTGCACTGAAACTAGAAGATGGGGAGGGCCTCTCCTTCAATAATTAAGGTGACTTATATGGTCAGGGCTTGTGCAGCTTCTGAATCCTCTAAGCACTTAGCTGGGTAGATAAGATGCTGAATCTCTCGGTCACCTCTGATTCTGATTCTGGAGGCAGATTTAGCACAGTCCCCCTGTAGGGAAGTCTGTTGACTTGTAGACGCAGAGTCTCTTAGTTGTGGTGTGTGACCATGACCTTTTGTGCTTGGCTCAGTGAATCATTCCATTCAGCAAGTGCTTTTATTGAATCCTTATTAGGTACCAGACAGTGATCCAGGTGCTGGGGATGGAGAGATGAAAGACACAGACAGTCCTTGATTTCATGGGTCAGGAGTGGGGAGAGAGGTAGGTGAGGCTACGTGCTGAGGAAGCACACAAGAGGGTCACTGTGCCTTGTCTGGCTGGTGGCTGGGAGAGGGGCTGACGTGATTCTTGAATAATTTTGATGGATAAGAAAAAGGGCCAGAAAAGAGAAAGGATGGAGTGGGGAGAAGAGAAGAGGAACTAGAGTATCATCCTAGGCAAATGGACCAGGAAGGAGAGGTGAAGCACAAGTAGATCCTTCTGGCTGAAGTTCCAGGTGGGTGTTGAGGGGTAAGGGGACGAGTACCCAGTCTGGGGGGTGGGGAGGAAGGGACCAGAGGACTGAGGGCCTGGGATGCCATGGACAGCCCTGCAGACTTTATCCTAGAGGTGACAGAAAGTCATGAGGGTATTAATCAGATGAGTGACAAAATCAGATTTTAGAAAAGGTCTTTATGCCAGCAGCATGGAGGATGGAGTGAACGGAAACAGGTAGTGAATCCAGGGAGAGCAGATAGGAGACTCATGCTGGAACCCAGGAAAGAAACAAGGAGAGTTCAAATAAGGCAGGATGCCTTATTCTGTATCAGAAAGATCTTTTTAAAATCCAAGCTCCTCCTAATTGGAGCTTGTGTGATCTATGACAAGTTACCATACCCCTCCAAGTCTCGCTTTCCCCATATGTAAAATGGTTGAATGAGTACTTACCTCATAAGGTTGTGAGAATTAACTGTAAAGTGCTTGGTGCAGTGCCTAAAATGCAGTAATCGCTAAGAACTGGTGTCCTTATTCTTGTTCTTGTTCTTATGCATCCATCCTGATTTAGATAGTCTCCCTAAAAGCAGTTACTAAAACAAAGACTTGGGTGCAGGAAGTTTATTTGGGAGCTGATCCCAGGAAGTACAAGCGACAGAGTGGGGAAAGTGAGACAGGGCAGGGGGACAGCCAGTGAAGGGGGTCTGGCTGAGTAGGATGCTGCTGTGAGCAACTGGGGCTCAAATTCACTTGAGACCCTCAGGGGAACTGTGTAGAATACAGCTCAGAGTTTTCCTTCCAAGGGATGGGAAAGCTGGGATATTTATCCACTACTGCCTGTCCCTAATGGGCTGAGGGACAGTTCTTAAAGCCCCCGTGTTTCCAGACTGCCCCGTGTACAAGCTGACCAAGCTTCTGTGGCCCCAACACTGGTGGACCCCCAAGCTCTCAGCAAGTCTCAAGCTGCAGAGGCAGATGCCTGGATGGAGACAGTCATAGGGCAACCAGAAGCATCCACTGCAGCAGAAGTGAATGCAGAGGGCAGCAGTGGGGCTGTGAGTAGAGCATCCTACCTGCCACAGTGGAGTGAAGGGACAATTAAACAATATTTAGGAAATGGAATCAACAGACCTTGGTGAGTGGAAGGAAGAAATTCGATGGTATCTTAAAATGACTTTAGTATTTGGGGTTTGGTCTGAAAACTGCAGAGTTTAAAACAATTGCCAGAGGGGTAGATTTTTGGTAATGATGCCAGGGAAGGGAGGATGATTTGGATTTGGACATGTCAAGTCCGAGGTGTCCGTGATCTAGCCAAGTGTCATACTGGGTTGGAAAATGGAATTTTCCTAATTCCCCATTAAACTATGCAGGCTTCACTTTGACTTGTTGGAATTTCTTAAACAAGTTTTGAGGGAGTAAATCTCACACTCTGATAACGAGTGAAGATTTTTTCCGTCCTTGCTACAAGAGCACATTTAATCTGGTGGTTTAAGTGATGGCTTTTAAAACAGCCTGTTGTCTCTTTCTGCCTGCTCTTCTCTTATTAGGTGACTTTGAACCTGTTGGTGAATTCCACTGCAGATTATTTCCCCTGAAGAAACAGAATGATAAATACTCTCTTGAGTTATTGCAGAGCTGTTGAAACCTAGACAGCATTTTCAAAACCCTTCTGAGTTGTTGCAAAGCACAGTGCCCCATCAAGTACTATATTACTTTGCTTCAGTTTGCCTTCAAAACTTACAGCATTCCAATTATCTGTTGTTACTGAATTCAGTACTAAAGTGAATATGCTTATTTTCTAAAATGGAATTTTTGGATGATAAAAACTTATATTTGCTGAGTGAGATAAACCAGATATTTAGCCAATTGTGGCATGGAACTCATCCTGATTATATATACACATATTTTTTTCTTTCCATGTGCATGTATATTTGTGTGTGGAGACATGCATCCTGTTTTTGCTGTTTCAGAATGCACTTTTCAATAGATGTCGAAACCACTTACATTTTAATTTTCTGAAGTGGTTTCTTTGATGGATATTTTATTATAAGAAGTGTAGCACATCCAGGTCAATGGGGCCAGACATAAAAAAGTGAAATAGATAAAGTCTGGCTCTAGTTTTCTCTTTCAAGGTGACCTCCCACTCCCCCAAGCGCCTTCCATGTCCCAGTGCTCACTGCGATGGTGCCCCAGGGTTGTAGGCCTCCACCCCCAAAGACAGACTTGTGGCACCATCACAAACCCCTAAGGCTTGTGAGTTTGCTTGTGATGTTCATGTAACCATACTTGCTTGTAAAGTGTTGACTATGTATGAGGCCCTGGTCTACACAGTGATAGTGAAAGAAGCAAAGAGAGCAAACCAGTGTCAGAACAAGGCCAGAAATCCTGAGTCTGTTTCATCTTCCTCAGTGGGTGGGGCTGCACTGATAGAGACTGGCTCCAAAGGAAGGCAAGGAAAGAGGAAGATAGAATGTATTACTGTAGGCCAGGCGTGGTCCTAAGTGTTCTGCATATATATTATCTCATTTAATTTAATAAAGCAATATATTTTCTTAAAAATATGCTTGAGAATCAACACTTCTCAAGAAAAGCAGAGAGCTTCTTCCATCTAGTTCCTGTTTCTCTGAGAGGTCCTATGGCTGACTCTGAGATGAGTTCCCTTCCCTCTTTTTTTTTTGTTTAAACAAATGATTTTAAAGACTGAATTATGTTTTGATTTTTTTTTAAGTTCCAAGCAAAATCAGGCCTTCTAATGGTCATTTCTCTAAGGGAAAAACAGGACAGTGAAGTCATGATGATTTTGAAAACTGAATTTTGGGGACAATGAAATAGTTCACACAGCACAAAATAAAATAATGACAATGACATTATTTTACTTTTGAAGGCCAAGAACCGGCAAACGCATTCAGAGATTGGAGGCTTTCAGGCTGCCATTGCGGGATTATTCATTTTTCTGCTCTGCATTTGATGAGATTGGCTCAAGAATAAAGCTTTGGATGTTATAATAGGTCTAGCTGGGGTCTCTCCACTGGGGTTTGGTCATCACGGTTCTGTAGCTGTCTGGTAACTTGGCCATATCCAGCATTTTCTTCCAGAACCTGAAGTCTGTTTGGGCTCTCTGAGATCGTAAGGCTCATGTTCAGCTCAGCTGCCTTCAGAAGCCACTGAACTTTGCACAGGTCGTGGGTGGTGAAGCACTTGTGTGTGCCCACCCTGCTGTTCAGCTTGGGGCCACCACTGGTTTCAATTATGACTTCAACAGGCAGCTCTGAGGGCTCCTCTATTCATTACAGAGCTTCGCTCTCCATAATCAGTAATAAAGGAACACAGGCACTTCACAAATATAAAGTGCTAAACAATAATCAGTCAGTAAAGGCAATGCATTGGGACTTTTCTACTTAACTCTTTGTTTCTTTCAAGTTAAAAAGAAAAAAAATCATTGCTTCTTTTATTTTCTTGCCTTGAGTAATCTGGGTTAAATCTCATCCTGGCCACTTACCAGCTGTGTGACTTTTGGGTGTTTTACCTAAACTCTCTGTGTCCCAGTTTCCTTATCTGTAAAATGGAAATAATGATAGTTCCCATCTCATGGGGGTTATTTGAGGAATAAATGAGATAATTCATGCAGAATATCTTTGTAAGGAGCTCCGCTCATATAAAAACTTGTTCAGTAAATGTTAGCTCTCATTATTATTATTTTAATTTCAAATAAAATGAATGCATAGAGTATAAGACATAAGTATAGGTCTTTTGAGTGTTTTTTTTAAAAAAAACCCTCCATTACACACATTTTCAAACACAAACACACAAATAGATTGGTATAATCTTCTCCACTCATACACACACGTACCAATGCTAGCATTGACCATGATCAATATATTTTTCAATCTCATTTCATATAGTCTCATGTTTTCTTCTAGAATATTTTAAAACACATCTCAAGCATGCTGTCTTTTCACCCATAAGTTTGAGTCTCTTTTTGATATTAAAATCCTTAATATTTAAGGTAAGAGCTTCTTGGGACTATATCTTCTTAACTTTAAACCCCAGACCCTAGAGGAGTTACTGCAGTTAGGAAACGCTTTTCAGATGTTTGTTTAATGAGTGAATGAACAGTCCAAACTCAGCTTTCCTCCACTTTTTGGTAGATGCTCCATAAATATTTGTTGAGTAAATAAATGAGGGCAGGAATTTTATAGAGTGCCTGATGTATATGGAGATGCATATGTTTTACAAAAGCAACAAATATTTTTAATACTTGGATGAGACTCCAATACTTGAAATCCCACAGGTTTACTGTTGCTGTGAACATTAATAATGCCCAAATAATTAGCACTTGAAAGAAGGTTTAATTCTGGTACTCAGATTTTTTGTGAACGCCTGACTGTCGGTAAGTTCACAAAAAGCAATTAGCAGATTCTTCAAACACATGACAAATCCTTTATTACTCTGCTTTTAAGTGACATGGTTTACAGAAAACCAAATGTAATTAAATAACATTGAACTTAAAATCTACCACAGACTCAAGATATACAAGTTATACTTGGCAAGGCAAAACTTCTCAAACACTAGGTTGTTTCGGGTGAAAGATAAATTTCCATTAAGTAATTGCAACGTGTTTTGTTTTTTTGTCTTACAGACAGTTCCTTTGGCAATAACTTCCACTTTAGCTGTCATTATATAAAAATATAACAAAATTTCATTATGTACAAACATTACATTACACCATGTACAGGTTAAAAACACTAAGAAAATGGCAAGCCACAAGGGAAATTAAAGTCAATAGCATGATAAGAATTAAATACTGCACACATTTCATAAAAATTACATTAACTACATTTTTGTTTGCAAATACCAAACAGTACCAATGTGATTGGAAATAGCTTCCAACAACTTCGTTTTAAGGCACATCTTGCATATTTCTATATACAACACTGAAACCAGTCAATAACTTAGGGGCTTCTTGGAGTGACCTGTATATGCGTGACAACATGCAGCATGGGATTACACATTTTCATTGTCTTCCTTCTTTGGGGACAGGTACCTGCCAGGGGAGGACTCATAGAGGGGTACCCCAATCTCCTGCAAGTCCGGGAGCCTCCCTGGACGAGGAGGGGAGAGCAGAGTGACTGTCCTGTCATAGTCTCTGTGTAGCACTTTCTCATAGACGCTCTGCAGCCCCACTGTTTTGGGCAGCTGGGCCTGGTAGTAATTGTCCCTACGCAGAGGATCCCGGGGCAGGGACGTGCTCTTACAGAAGGTCGACATCTGGGCTGGGGGGTGAGTGGAAGCATGTGTGCTGGGCCCTCCAGCGCAGGAGGGGCTCCAGCAGCGGTCCGAGTGGCCCAGGATCTTACACTCCGCGGTGCACGCCCACAGTCCTAACGTAAAAGAGAAAGGGAGAGGGTATGATGATTACTGAGATTACACACACTGTGCCTCCGTCTTCTAAGTGTCAGACAGGGTCAGGGCGGCTGAAAAGGAAAGCGTGTAAGAAGATGAACGCCCTGATTCCAGATTTGAAATGAATATTGGTTCCTACAAAGCCACTTTAATACGAAGTTGGCTCAGCTTTAGCTGGAAGCAAACAACAACAAAACACAATTGATAAGCAGAATTTCTCTTCTCAGGTAGCAACCTAACAGGATGGGAGTCTGGTTTATTTTAGGTGGTGGAGCTGCCTCGACTTGGCATTTTGAAATGAGGCAGGCCGGAATCCGGAACTCAAGGACAGAAAAAAGTGAGAAAGAGGGAGGGGGTCTGGGAATGGAGATTGAGAGGAGAGGCTGTTGCAGAAACGGAGGGAGAGAAGGAAGGCTGAATGTGCAGGAGAGAGGAGTCCTCACCACTCTGCATGTGGTTGATGAGATCCTTCTTCAGAGCGTCCCCGCTGATGTCGGAATCGCTATCGTTGAAATCACTGTCCCCTTTGCCGCTGTCTTTGCCGCTGAACTTCTCCGCTTCTCGGCCGGAGATGGTGTTGAAAGAATGTCCTTTCCAGACAGCCACAGGGGGCGCCGGCTCCTTTCCGAAACCAGGGGAGGCGCCGTAGGGCTGCAGCAGGGAATGGGGAAAGCAAGCAGGGGTGAGGGTTGGACAAGAAACAAAAACACAAGTGCGACAGGTTAGGCCTCTCCCACGCACGCATACCCAGACCCCTCCATCCCTTCCCCCAGCCTGTCCGCGGAGCACCGAGCGGGGCGCCCAGCCGAAGGAAGGCCTCACCTCGGCGTGCGCGCCGCGGAGCCGCTGCTGCCCCTCGAAGTGACAGGAGCTTTCCCCGGTGGCACTGCCGCCCTCCGAGCCCGGCACTTCGGCCGCGGCGACCGCGGGCGGGGGCGCGTCGGCCGCGGGGCTGCCAAAGGGCGCTTTGCCGCTGCCAGGGAAGGTGAGCACGTCGAACATGTTGGGCCTGGGCCCGGCTCCCCGGGCGGCCTCCTCCGGGGAGCCGGGAGCCGAGGCTCCGCCGCCCGCCGCCCCGGGCCGCTCTTCCCGGCGGGCCCCCCCTTTGCGCACCTCCTTCTTGCGGCGGTTGCAGGTGGTGGCGATGGCGATGATGGCGGCCAGAAGCAGCGTGCAGCTCCCGGCCAGCACGATGATGACGATCAGCGGCGTGTCCCACTGTAGCGCCGGCCCCGACGTAGCGAGCCGAGAGCCGGGAGGGCGAGAGCGCTCCGAGTTCGCTGCACTGGCTGGCGACACCAGCCCGCGCCCGCCGCCTGCTGTCACCACGAAGCTGACAGTGGCGGTGGTGGAGAGCGGGGGCCGGCCGCCGTCGGATATGACCAGCAACGCCCGGAACACTCGGCCGGGCGTCTCCTGAGATAGGTCGCCGGTGAGCACGATCTCCCCCGTTCGGCTGCCGATGGCGAAGGCTTCTCGCGGCTCCTGCTGTAGCAGGTCGAATGCCAGCTCCCCGTTGGCAGCCTCGTCTGCGTCCCGGGCCTGCACGCGCGCCACGGCCGTGTCCCTTGCCGTGCGCCCGGGGACCGCCACTTCCAGGGAGCCGTTGGCCGGTGCCGGGTGCACTAGGACCGGTGCGTGGTCGTTCTGGTCAAGCACCCGCACTTGCACCAGGGCACTGCTGGAGAGCTGAGGGGAGCCGCCGTCGCTCGCCTGGATGCGCACGTCGAGCTGGCGAAGCGTCTCATAGTCGAAGCTGCGCAGCGCGTAGATGGCCCCGGTAGCTGGGTCCACCGAGACATAGGTGGACACGGCGCCGCCAGCGCGGCCCACCTCGGCCTCCAGCAGCCGGTAGGTGACCTGGCCGTTGCGGCCAAGGTCCGCGTCCCTGGCGGACACCGTGGCCAAGTAGGCCCCGGGCGGGTTGTTCTCACGCACCGACACCTCGTAGACCGGCCGCGTGAAGAGCGGCTCGTTGTCGTTCTCGTCGCTCACCCGCACCAGGTAGGGCCGCACGGTGCGCAGCGGGGGCGCGCCGCGGTCCTCGGCCACCAGCGTCAGGTTGTACTCGGCGATGCGCTCGCGGTCCAGCGACCCCGCGGTCACCACCAGGTAGCTGCCCGCGTAGGCCGGCTGCAGCCGGAAGTGCTCGTGCCCATAGAGGGCGCAGCGCACCTGCCCGTTGGCTCCCGAGTCCCTGTCCGAGGTGCTGACCAGCGCCACCAGGCTCTCGCGTGCCGCCCCCTCTGGCACCAGCGAGATGGCTCCGGTCTCTGGCGTCCCGGGCCCGGTCGACGAGGTCGCGTCCGCACCCCCGAGAGCAGCGGCGGCGGCGGCGGCGAAGGGCGAGGCGACAGGCGCGCCCGGGGCGGCCAGCGGGGTGATGGCGATGTCCGGCGCGTTGTCATTGACGTCGCGGATGCGCACGATGACCTTGCAGGTGGCGGCGCGGGGTCCGGGGCCGCGGTCCTGCGCCCGCACGTCCAGTTCGTAAGTGTCCTGGCGCTCGTAGTCCACGGGCCCGGCCAGGGTGAGGCGGCCCGAGCGCGGGTCGAGGCGGAAGAGGCGGCGCGCCTCGGGCGGGGTACGGGAGCCGAAGGCGAACACCACGTCGCCGTTGGGGCCCTCGTCGGGGTCCGCCGCGTCCAGGTCGAGCAGTAGCGAGCCCACGGGCGCGTCCTCCGCCAGCTCCACCTCGGCCACGGCGCCCTGCGGGAAGGCCGGGCTGTGGTCGTTCGCGTCCAGCACGCGCACACTGAGGGCGGCCGTGGCGGAGCGCGGCGGGCGGCCTCCGTCCTGGGCCACCAGCTCCAGGTTGTAGGCGGCCTGGCTCTCGCGGTCGAGCTCCTGCAGCAGCACCAGGTCGGCGCACTGGGCACCGTCCGCGCGCGTCTGCAGCTCCACGCGGAAGGGGCTGTGCGGCTCGGCCAGGCGCACGCTCTGCAGCCCATTGGCGCCCACGTCCTCGTCCACCGGCACCTCTAAGGGTATGCGTGTGCCCACGGCCGCGCCCTCGGACACCTCCACGGGGATCTGGGCCCGGGGAAAGCGCGGCGCGTGGTCATTGACGTCCCTCACCTCCACTTCCACGTGCACCAGCCGGAACTGCTCCTGCGAGAAGCTGACCACGTCGAAGGCCAGCACGCACTGCGGGGCCTGGCCGCACAGCCGCTCGCGGTCCAGGCCCGCGTCTCCGACGGTCAGCTGCCCGTCGCCCTCGCGCACTCGGATCAGCGAGCTGTTGAACTGCTTCATCAGGCGGAAGCTTGTGTCTCCGGACACTTTCATATGCAGGTCTTCAGCCAGGGTCCCGATGACCGTTCCGGGGGCATCCTCCTCGAAGGTGCTGTATCGCACTGTCTTGCTCTGGGCCACGGAGAGCACCCAGCAAAGGCTGAAGAGCTGCAAGGGGAAGAGGCAGGGGATGCCCCCGCGCCTCGCTGGACTCATGCCGCCAGCCCCAAGCGCTATTACAAAAGGCTGAGGGAGCGATTCCTCTCTGGTTTGGAGGTCTGAGCGTGAGTCCCAGGGTCCCCAGAGCACGCTTTTTGCGAGGCGTGTGCGGGAGAAGTGTGCAGGCTGCAGCTTGGAGGTGCCGGCGGGCTCTGAGGACGCGTGGATGCCTCTCACGGCCCACACCTCTCCCTCCCCTTTTCTCGCTGGAGCTGCGCCGCCGAGCGCCGCCTCCCCTCTTATAGCCGCCGATATGCAAATCATCCGAACCGGGCAGCCAATGGCGGCCTGGTCCTCGCGCAGCTCCTACACCAGCCTCTGACAATCCCGTTAGTGTGGAAAGGCTTAGAAGGGAAAACAAGAGATGAAAATTAGGGAATCTTTCCTTTGTTTCTTTAACTCCTTTTGCTTTTTTTTCTTTCCTGCCAGCGCTCTGCCTGTAGAGAAGTGGGCACGGGTCGCCGGGCGTTAAAGGAGCGGACGGTTTTGTTAATTGTGCCCCTCCGGTGCTGGCTGCTTGAACTGACAGCCATCATATGGGATTTCGCCCCAGTGGCTCGGGACCCCGCGCTCACTCTCTGCGTTTTGCACTTTGGAGGCTTTGAAACCGCTCGCGGCCCCCTCTGCACGGACTTGCTCTGCCGGGTGAGGCTCTGCCGGGTGAGGCTCAGTTCGCGTTCTTTCCCAGCTTCCCACGGCGCTCGGAAATAGCCTCTCGATTTAGGAGCCCGAAGGATAAGGGAAAATTGATTTTATTCAAATTTGTGTACGTAGTTGTGTTTTGCTCGTGTGAGCCCCGGTGATCAGAGCTGCTACTTCCTTTTGCTCTGCGACGTGTTAGTATGCATGTCATTGTCCAAATGGCTTTCTTAAGCCCTGGGCGCTAGCAGACAAGGGGGAAAAAGTTCCAAATAGGATTTAGCATAAGCTTGAGGAGATTTGGAAAGGTTTCAAAGATCAGACTGTATCAAAGGCTTATGAAGCCCTCGTTAGTAGTGGAAATAGAATGGCGTGGCAGGCGATCCCATTGGAGGCCCCAATGTCTGTATTATTTAACTGTGACAAGCTAAGAGGAGAGAAAGTTGAACAGTTTCCACAGCGGAGTTGGGCTAACTTGAATATAATGAGCAAACGCCACATGTATCCATTATGTTCCTCTATTCATCCCCAATCACTACCATAGCTCTCTGGCTAAACGGTGATGGGCGCTGAATTCCACACAATACATGGCTCGTATTAAAGTGCATTTAGAGAACTTTCCCTCCTGATGCCTTGTTCCGCCTATTTAGAGGATTTTCCTTCTGTTCTAATAGGGCCGCTCTGGGAAGCAATACTCATCCCGTTCCAGAAGAACAAAATCACAGCATGACGTTGAAACCTGGCACGAACCTGGGGGAACTTAACCATCTGCCTTGCCTACTAAAGTGTGGAGCTTCGGCATTGCCAGCTCTGGGCTGGGCGGGTCTCCCGGCTGCTCAGGCGTTGCGCTGCCCGCACAGGTATTCCTCCCTCCCCCTAGCATCCCTGAAGACCGGGGAGATGGGGCTCCAAACCCGAGCAAGACAGATTCTTACTGAAGAGATTTATTGAGCAGGCTATGCAAATACGCACGAAGGAGGAGAGGTAAAAAAAAAAGTCACCCACAGGGAGGTTTTTTTTTTTTTTTTTTTTTTGAGGCGATGGATTTGATAAGCAGACTGCATTTACCAAATGTTCTTCTGAACCCTGATTATAGTTCAGCTGTCAACACCCTATCTGTGTTTTCCTTTCCCTCAAACCCGAGGGGATGTGTCTGGGGTCTTTTCAGAAGAGTTACAGAAGTCCTCCCAGAGTAGGGAGACCAAGCAGGGAGCTGGGTGGGCAGTGAGGGTGGAGAAGGATGGCGGAGGGGCTCTGGAGTTGCCAGAGGGCAAAAAATGCAGCCCAAACATCATAAGAGCTCTTATGAGACTGGGGAGGGGGGATGCGCTGGACTGTGGATAGCTGGGGGCTTCCTCAGGGCGATCTTGCCTCTCGGTTCCCTTCCCTGCCTCCTCCACCTCGTGGGCCTGGTAATGCTCAAAGTAAAGAGGCCAGGCACAGCGGACGCGCCGGAACGTGGAAAGGGCGACGCCCCCTACGGGAGCCCAATTCCCAGCTTTCTCTTCCACTTTTCCCCCCTCTCACCTGCCATTGAATAGCTTGCTCTCTCTCTCTGCTCCAGCCCAAGAGACATTTCTCGGAGAGTATGAGCAGACGAAAGAACTTTCCGTCTTCCATCCGAGCCCGTAATACTCCCACCCCGGCCCGCTGGTGACCTTTGGCGCTCCCAGGTTCCTGCACTCGCTCCTCAACCCCCTGCCGGGCCAGCCCGGACGCGGACAGATTCCAAGCTCGGCAGTCGGACAGCGGCCTCCCCACTGCCGCTAGTGTAGCCGCGAGAGTTCAGGTCGGTGTGATGCCGCTGCCGAGCCCAGAACAGGGCAGGAGGAAGGATGGATAGGGCTGTGGGGCCGGAGTCGCAGAGAAAGGGTATCTTCAGCTGCCCCCGTGAGTAGCCACTGGCGAAGAGCCCGCCCGCGAGTGGCTGGGAGACGCAAGTGCGCCCCCTGCGCCCCCGCGCCTCTTAGTTCTGGGCTGGACCGCTGGAGCCCAGCAGCGCGCTGTTGACATTTGGGTTTTTGGCTTGGCGGGAGAATGGGAACTACCTAATATTTTTACTCAAAGCGCTTCCACGTCATCATGCTCATTCTCAAGACTGCAATAAACAAAGGAGTGCAGGTTGTGCGGTGGGGGAGGTGGGGGGAGCAGGCAAAAGCCAAGAGGCGGGAGGAGGGATCTGGCGCGGCTAGTATCCCAAAGCATCTTAGCCGCTGCCAGCTCCTCGGCCGCTCCAAGTGGCCGCGACAGCGGCGGTGCCGGGGAGCGCGGAGCGCAGAGCCCTGTGCAGGGAGTCGGGGAGTAGGGCGGCGAGCAACTGCCGCGGCTGGCGCGCGGAGGCCTTTCCGAGCCGCCCGTAGGGGTGTGAAGGCACGCGAGCAGAAAGAGCTCCGGGCCTGCAGCCTCCAGATTATGGAAATACGATTTAAAATAGCGCACCAGCGCCTACAGCAACTCCCTCGGGAAGCCAATTGTCCGAGGAGGCGGGGCCGGAGGCGGAGGGGGAAGGGATCGCCGCTCGCCCTCCCCCGGCGCTGATCCGGGCGCCACAAAGCCGCTCAAATCGACTTGTTATCATACCAAAGGCCAGGGTTGGCTCAAAGGAGCCCCTTTCTTTGGGTTTTAGCAACTTCGCCGGCAACTGTCTCGCAATCCTGAGAACAAACACGGCCCCACAATGGCCGGCGTTTCCTCGGCATGCAAATGTTGCGGGCTCCGCAAAGCTGGGTTTCTGTTACCGAGCCTAATGCCCGCATTGTGAAACTCGCGTGCAGACCCCGAGATTGACACGGGCGTCACGTGACGGATTAGGGCTCCAGGAAAGTTTTCTAAGCAGCGACAATGAGGGGGTTCAGCCTGATCCGATATCTCCCACAGTTTAGCGGGAAAGAAAATCGGGATATAGTCTCATATGTAATAGGATTATCTTTTCCATTTCAAGTTCTATACAGCATGCAATTTATTTTTAATTAGGATTATATCTACCACGAAAAGGACTTTGCTGGAAAGTGTAATTCTAAGGATGGATGGGGACAGGGGTTATTTGTTTCACCTTTTAACTTAAAAAAAAAAAAAAAAAAAAAAGCCAGGGCCCATCGTCTTTCCTCCAACAGGCTCACTGCATCGGATAAACCTTACAGGGAAGTTTGCAGCAAGTGCAAATCCAAGCAGAGAACAGAGACAGCTCTTCAGAGGCATCCAGTCTTGTAACCAAAGCACACTTTGTAGATATCTCTTAGAATTACTAAGTCGCTGGGTTTTCTGGGGTTTGCTCTCTAGAAATGGAACCAAGATCTCTTCTACACTCCAACTGCTTACTTCATATTTTAGAGAAAGATCCCCCGCCCCCATGTTGGTCTGTTAATACTGGCATAGTGACTTTTAAACGTTAATATCACACCGCAGAGCAACATCCTCTACAGCCCTGATTCAAACTCAGCAGTCAGACAATGAGACAGTTTGGGGGTGAAGGTAACTGTTGTTTAAACTTTGATTTAGGATTGATCCCAGTGCCTGATGCTCACAAACCCTGGACCATTTCCAGGTCCCAGGCCACCCATCCTTTTGTTTGTTCTGTGTGTCAGGATGCTCTGGGAAACCCACTTAACCTGAAAAGAAACAAAACACGGCTGTTGACTGCAGGCTCTGGAATCATCCTGCTTAGGTTCAGATCTGAACATTATTATTGATTTGCTGGATGACCGTGGGCAAGTTACTTGATCTCTCTGTATCTTAGCTGCTTTATCTGTAAAATGGGGATAATAATAGTACCTTGTAAGATTGTCCTGAGGACTATGTAAGATAATATAGTATCAGGTGCTTAGGAAGCCCTGAATACCGGTTAGTTATCCTTTCCTTTTAAAGCACAGGGGGAAAAAAAAAATCACAGGCCATATAATCTAAACGTCTTATTTTATAGGTGAGGTATTTGTTCAGAAAGAAAGAAAAAAAAACCCTCCCATTTCTTGTCTACATTGCTTTGGCTTCCTGACCCCCACCCCTGCCCCCTTTCTGGAAATAATAATAGACATAGTGGTAGGTGTACAGATCCCAAAAGAAGGAGAAAGTGGTCATGTGAGTGTTCAAGTAACTTTAACGCCCTCATGTCATTTCAGAATCTTTTGGTCCCTTGCTGTCTTATTGAGATCAGATGATGGCAAAAAGGAATTTTCAGTAAACTTTTTCACCACTCATTTCCACAAAAGCCATGTATCATGATTGAAACCACTTACAGATACAAATATTTAGTGGACAGTGACCCATAATTCTGGGGAGCAGGAATATTCCAAAAGACTTTCCCTCGTAGGATGCCCCGGAGCATGAGGTAACCTCCTATGACTTACATGGGACTGATGTGTAAAAAATGTTTGAGCCTGTGCTTCCCCTCTGTGTTGGTCTCCTAGGGCTGCAATAACAAATATCACGGATTGCATGGTTTAAACAACAGAAATTTATTTTCTAACAGTTCTGGAGGGTGGAAGTCCAAGATCAAGGTGCAGGTGAGATTGATTTCTCCTGAGGCCTCTCTCCTTGGCTTGCAGATCCTCACATGGCCTTTTCTTTGTGTGCACTTGGCCCTGCTATCTCTTCCTCTCCTTAAAGGGGACACCAGTCGTATTGGATTAGGGCCCCACCCTTATGACCTCATTTGACCTTAATCACCTCTCTAAAGGCCCAGTCTCCAAATACGATCACATCCTGTGGTACGAGGAGTTAGGGTTTCAACATATGAATTTTGAGGGGAAACAGGTCACTTCATGCACCCTCATTCTCTCAGCAAACACTACTGAGAACTTACTAAGTGACAGACTATGTGGTATGTGCTGTAGGAGCAGAGATTAAAAAACAAAAAAATGATCCATACTGATATAAATAAATGGGAGAGAAGAGACAAATCTCTCATGAAAGATGAATACCAAACAGTTTATGCAGATATTCTCCCTTCTAGGAGGGTGAGAAGCAGTCCCCATCCTTAGGGGTGAGCTGTGCATAGGGACTTCCTTCCTAAGAGGACAGCATAGAAAAGAGGGAGAAAGAGGGACTTTACATGGAGAAACCTGACAAACACTACCTCCACCACGTGATCAAGGTCAACATCAACAGCAATAGGTCATGTGCATCGTACGTACCCTTGATAAGATGTGATGAAAATGGCACTTTATCTCCAGAACACAGAACCCCAGTCTAATTATAAGAAAAACATCAAACAAACACTAATTGAAGGATATTCTACAAGATACCTGACAAGGACTCCTCAAAACTGTCAAGGTCATCAAAAGCAAGGAAAGTCTGAGAGACTGTCCCATTTAAGAGAAACATGACAGGAGACATGACATCTAAATGCAGTGGAGTGTCCTGGAACAAAAAAAAATGACATTAGGGAAATACCAAGGAAATCTGAATAAAGGATGGACTTTAAATAATAACAATGTATCAATATGGTTCATTAATTGTAACCACTGTACCATACTAATGTAAGATGTTAATAACAGGGGAAACTGGGTGTGGAGTTTGGGGGAAATCTTTGTACTATCATAGCCATTTTTCTGTTAATCTAAACTGTTCTAATATAAAGTTTATTTAAAAAAAGAAAAACAGGGCTTCCCTGGTGGCGCAGTGGTTGAGAGTCTGCCTGCCGATGTAGGGGACGCGGGTTTGTGCCCCGGTCCGGTAAGATCCCATATACCGCAGAGCGGCTGGGCCCGTGAGCCATGGCTGCTGAGCCTGTGCGTCCGGAGCCTGTGCTCTGCAAAGGGAGAGGCCACAACAGTGAGAGGCCCGCGTACCACAAAGTAAATAAATAAACAAATAAATAAAAAGAAAACCAACCAAAGAAATGATAGACATTGCCAGCCAGCCCAGAGGCAGGGGAGAGAGAAGAGGGAGGAGACAGAATCAGGTGTGAGAAGTGAGACTGCTGATCACAAGTGCTGCCCGCAGTCCTTGGAGGGCGGACTGTGGTCACATGCAGGTGTGCACTCCCTGCCTGTCGAGCCCAGAGGAGGCAGGGGCTTGACTGTCCTGGGAACTGGAGGTGCTCAGAGAAAGCTTCCAGGAGGAGGTGACATTTGGGCTGAGTTTTGAAGAATGAGTAGAAGTATTAGCTAAGGGGAAGGGGAAGGGGAGGTGGAGGGGTGGAGGTGAATGGGACTTTTCTTGCTCAAGGAACAGCAAGCTCAGTTGCATGAAGGTCTGAGGGCTGGGGTGCAGGGGGCCGTGAGGGGCTGGGCTAGCGGCAGAGGGGTGAAGAAAACCAGGACGGGTGTGTAGGTGCTTCGTACGCCGCGTTAAGGAATTTCACTTTTATTCTTAAGGCAACGGGGAGCTGTTGAAGGACGTCACCCCTAATATCAGAGGGGTCACTAGAGTAAAGGGATGGGGAAAGAGGAGCAGGGAAGGGAGTTGGAGCAAAGAGCCTAACCTGGTAGACTTTGATCTGGGAGGAAGGTGAGGGGCCACCCTCTCAGGTTGCCCTTGTGGGTTGGGGAGCAGTGACTAGCTGGTTAGGAGTCCGGTGGATTCCCGAGAGACTCAGTGCAGAGAGACACGGGTTGAGATGGCACTTGCTGTCTGCGGGTTCAGCGAGAGGATTGTGTTTCCTGATGTGTCAGTCCTGCCTTCTCTTCTAGCCAGAGGTTGCCGAAGCCAGCAGTTAGGAAGAGCTGGCTGGTGAAGCTCCAGCCCTGACCAGTCCTCTGGAGATTACAGTTTCTCCTGGAAACCTTCTCTTGGATGTCTGGTTGCAAGCAGAATGCAGGTGGATGGCAGCGAGAGGGAGGGTTTTCTTTTTGTTCAGAAAGCTGAGGTTTCTCTGGGTTCAGCCAGGAGCAAGTCCGCATACCTTCTGTTGCGTGTCTGTCCAAGGCAAAAGGTAGTGGGAGGGAAGAGGGTTGTCCCACAGCTGGCCATGGCTTGGGGCAAGGATAGAGAGCCGGCCTCCCCTTATAACCCCAGGATTTCCTGTTGGGGGAGGCATTCAGAATTTCCCTGGAGCCCTTTGGTGGGAAAGCATGGGATATGGGATATGGCCTGGGCTCCTGGGACCTTGTTTCTGGTTCGTGGGCACTTTGGGGCAGAATTAGAACCGATTACAGAGTTCATGGTGGAAAAGAAAAGTTGTTGAAAACCAAAGGAACCCTCTGTGAGAAGCAAAACCCCCATAAATCTCTGCTCAAACCATGCACAAGATTTCTAAAGTTAGATAAATGGGATGGACGAATTGATTTCAGAGCCTAAAAGATGTTGCTGCAAATGTTGGGTTTTGGTATTAATAAATTCCACAGGATTCCAAAGAAATTAAAGCAGGAAGCTAGAGCCTTTTCAAGGCAGAGAGAATTTTAATCATTGATTAGTCTTTTTTTTTTTTTCCCCTCAAAGTCATTGTTCGGTGAGTGTAAGTGCACAAGACTTCTGATTCAGGCCTTCCTTTGCATCTGATGGCTTGAACTCTCCTGCTCTAAGTGGGTCACCATCCGCTTTTGAAATGGAAATGAAGTCTGCACGGCAGTCTCAACCTCAGAGCCCTGGGACCCGGGCCCAGTCAGGGTATGGGCAGAGTCTGGCGTTATAAATGTCTCCGTAGATCTGAGAGCAGTTTTAGGCCATTGATCTCACGTCATCCAGAATTGAGATGGAGTGGCAGCTGATAAACTGTATGGTGACAGGCTGAGGCCTTGGGAAAAAAAATAGTCTAGATGTGGGATAAAAAAAAAAAAAAGGCTGATGGATTAGTTATCGGCCTCCCACTCCCCCTCACCCTGGATTCTTTCTGAACACTAGAGAAGCATTTATTTTCAGGTAATTTTACAGTTGTCTTTTTGTCCTTCAGAGGTGCTTTGGTCTATGAAACCTCTCAGGGAGTTTAGATGAAATCATTCTTAGATGTATTGCTTGATGGTCCCCATAGCTCTGCTCTTAGGTCTAAACCCTTTGGAGGCTTTTACCTGCGGAGAACTGGGATGCAAATAACTCTCAGCAGTTAATGCTAATTTATGATTCTTTAGCAGCTAAAGAATCACTAAACGCTACTTGGTTTAACAGGGACAGGTGGGGAAAGAGGAATGTCGGTGGATGTGGGAATAGGAGATGGGATGCTCTGTGACCAATATGTAAATGAGTATTTCTTTTCCCCCAACCTTTTGGCATCCTCTCTTGATTCCAGCTCCTCCGTCCAAAGGGCAGTGTGACTCACATGTTGGTCCAAGAAGGCCTGGGGCACTTCAGAGAGATCTTGAGCAGGGGACGTGAGAGGGCCAGGGTGACGAGGGGAGTGTGGCGGATCATTTGTGTTCCAAGATGAATAAAGCTTGAATTCTTGCTGCCTGTGGGAACCCGAGATGGGGAAGAATGGGCTGCTCCAAGCATTGAACCCAGAGCCCTCCCGGGCACAGCCGGCTGTTTGTAGGGCATCAATCTTGCTCTGCTTTGCTTTGCTTTGCCTGGGGAGCCTTGTATAGAGAGGCCCATGGTCTCAGGGGACTGAGAAGAGGGTTGGATGGAGGGATCAGAGCCTCCACAGGGAAAAATAATGTGACAAGCTGTCAGAACATGGCGACTGGGTGACTCCTGTTCCCTCCGTGGCCAGGGGGCCCTGCCGGGCCCTGTATCCTTCAGGGCTGGGAGCAGGGAGGAGGGAACAATATAGGATGTGTGATGGATTACACACCTTTCCATCAAACCCTGGTGGAGGTTTTGCTGGACTTCTGGAAAAGGAGAAGTGGAGTGGCTTTTTCCAGGAGTGGACTGTTGTGAGTAGAATATTTTTGGAGGGGGATTCTAGTGCTAAGGAGGCCATGGAATCTATAGGGATCAGAAAGGCTGCTCACTGAAGTCAACTGAAGAGTTAGGCTTCCAGGAGGAAATTCAGAGGCAACAGCAAAATATAATTTGTTGAAGTCTGGGGTAGGAGTTCCTTAATTTGGGATAATTGTATCAGAATGATGGGCTAGGTTATGCTTCAGCAACAAACTACGCCTCCCCCCCAAATCTTAGTGACTTAAAACAACAGGTATATTTCTTGCTTACTCTGTACATCCATCCCAGCTGGGCTGGGGGATGGTCTATATGTTGTCTTTCCTTGAGACCTAGACTGATGGAGGAGCCACCATCTGGAACTTGCTCCTTGATGTGACAGAAGAGGGAATGCATCAAATTGTGCACTGGCTCTTAAAATTTCCACACTTCACTTCTGCTTGCATTTCTTCGTTCATTTCAAAGCCCTGTACTGTAGTCCGAAGCTCCTTCTGCCTGGTTATTAGAAGGCCGGCTTGAGGGAAGGGCAGGAGAGCTGGACAAAACCTTTAGACAGTCTGAGTGCCAGGGTACAATGCTCTGAGCTGGCCTCCCCTTCTCAGGTCTTGGACAAATCATTACTTTTTTTTTGGTTGCCACAGGAAAATAGCAGCTGGGAGAAATGCCGGTCAAAGGCATATGTGCCTCTAAATTCAAGGAAGGTCAGAAATAAATTAGAAGTGTCCTTGTGCGACACATTCCATAAAGTATAGGCTAAATTACAGCTCCAGACTAATTAGTGAGGAAATCTCCCAAGAGTGAAAGATTGAGTATTGGTAATGGGATTAAATCGTGTCCTTTTGCTGGTGCTTGGGGAAAACTTGCATAAAGTATCTTCACTAATCACCGTCTTAATGGCTTTTACTTTTACCACCATCAACTGACTACCAGGATCAAAAACTTTTTACCAAGCAACTTTCAGAGTGTGGAACTATGCTCTGCTGAAGGCTTTACAGTTGGGTTAAACCATCTGCCTTTTAGGGGGTTTACAATCACGTGGACGGAAGTACCCAGGGCATCCAAACAAATACAGAGAATAACATGAATATGGATGTTGACACTCTGGGAAGCCTGCAGAGTAAATGCTTTTTTTTTTTGCTGGGTAATCAGTAAAGAGGGGATCATGAACAATTTTTAGGAAGAATTGAACCAGGAGAATTTAGTTCATTGTTACGGTGCCATCCATAGTGGGAGGCACTGGGATATAAGCTCTTGCCCTCTAAGACATTATGGTCAGTAGAGAGGGCAGCTGCACCATTGCACATCAGTGTGATGTGGTTAGTAATAAATAATGATACCTTTAGTGAGAAATTCCCAGGAGAGAAGATCAGGTTCTAGGAGCTCAGTTAAAAAGGGGAGGAGATGGCTCGGGGAGCTCTTTGTGAGAAAGAGGGGCTATTTTAGGCCAAGCTTTGGACTTGGGAGTAAGCCTAGGGCAGGGATAATTGCCACTGTGTACTTCCAAAACTCCATTTATAACCACCAATATCCAAAAGACCCAAAGAATAAAACGTCTCCTATTAAAGATAAAAATAATATAATATTCACATATTTTTTGGAAGTAAGTGAAGCATAAGTAATACACAAAATAATACATTATTTTAATATAGAATTTAGAGAATTTGAGGAGACACGATGCTGGTATCCTGGTCTAAACGTTCTGTTTCCGAATTTGTTGAATGAAATGGGTAATTCCCACCTATCTCAGAGATGAGGTGAGGTTTCCATGATATAAGGAGTAAAGAGACCCTTTAACAACAGTAAAGTATTATATACATTAAGCCCCAGTTTTACAGGCAAGTGTGGCAGGTAGGAAATGATGAGGGAAAGGAAGCAGTTTGGGCAACTGCTGAAAGGCAAGAAAGAGGTTAGATCTGAAGTCCATGGGAAAGTTTTCATTGCCTTTGATCCAAGAGGTGGGGGGCAGGTAAGGGGAAGGCAGGTAAAGATCCGCTCATCTGGGGATGGGAGGAGCTAGAGGCTGGACATGCATAGAGAGGAGGTTGTTCACCCCTTTATCCACAGTGTCTGGCATAAAGAAGTCACCAACAAATATGTGTTGGAATGAATGAATGAATGAGTGAACAAAATAGATGCCTTTCAGTTGTACGAGGGACACAATATCAACTCCCTGCCACCACACGTAAGCAGGAGACTCCTGGTTAATTTTAGTAAGTGTGAATTGGGAAAGGTGGTCAGGGCAGGTCCAGTGTCTGAGATTCAGCCCAAACATGATGTCTCAAGTTCCCTCAGGCTAAGACAGGAGGTGGTCAGACCTTGGACAGCGCTACCAGGAAGTTGAGATGCCACGGATGCAATGTCCCAGTTCCAGACTGGGAGGACGTCCTGCCTATTCTTCCTCCTCTGGATTCCATACCTGGAAGCGTTTGGTCCCTCTTCCCTGAGAGCCCCCAGATAGATTCCAACTCCTCGAGGCAGGGCTGGCTGCCTCCCATTCACCCCTTCTCAACTCCAGGCTGCTCAAGGCACCTCCAGGATCTGACCTTCGACATCAGCATCTTTCTTCTTCATCAGGGCCTTTCTGGCATCACCACTTCCCTGCCCCCAGCTCTCCTCATGCCAAACCCAGCTTAGAGGTGATTCTAGTTCATTCCTAGATAAGGTCATATTATTGGGCTGGCCAAAATGTTCATTCAAGTTTTTCCGTAGGATGTTACGAAAAACCCGAATGAACTTTTTGGCCAACCCAATACATGTCATTTATCAAAATCACATTCATATATTAAATCTTGTCTCTAGGAGAATGGGACACAGTCCTAGTACACATCTTGGAAAGTTAGTTACTTACTGTACATCCTTTTAATATGTTCTGGCCAGCTCTGTGTGTGTCCTGTCCTGCTCTGTAGGTATTCCCATGACTTAGAATGCAGCCCTTGGCTGATAATAATAGCAGTCATATTTCTAATAATGGTTACAGTATTGAACACTTGATTCTTGCCACATATTGTGCTAGGCAGTTCACATACTTAATTTAATCCAACTGCTCTGTAAAGTAGGTATTATTATGACAAATTTCAAACAAACTGAGGCTCAGAGAATTTAAATAATGTCTGCAAGGGCTCCCAGCTGGTTCATGGCAAGGAAACATTTAAATTCAATTCTAAAGGTTCACTTTGTAGTTTATGGAACTATGCCTCAACTTTACCACCATCTTGCTCTCCAGAACTGTCTGCTCCTTTGGTCCCTCTGTACTCCCAGAGGCTCTTCAAGGTTTTCAAATGTTCAGGACATTAGCTTTTCCACTGCCAGCCCTGGCCCTTCTCTTGAGCTTTACTCTATGTCTTTTAGTTTGACGTCTTGTTTGGATACCCAGCTATAATTTCCCAGAGAGAAGGCAGGAAACAAACTCATCTCATCACTTCTCCAACTGGTTCTTTTTTCCCCATCATCCTCTCTGTTGGGAACACACTGTCTTTCAGTCCCCCAGACAGGAATCAGGTTTATATGTTCACACTCCCTCATTCCCTCTAACCATCAGCTTTTTAAAGGGTTAGGTTCTGTTCCAAAATTCTCTTGCATCTCCATCTGACTTCTCAGACTATGGTCCCCACCCTAGGTCAGGCCTCTTCCGCTCAGGCCTGGTTGATTGAAATAGCTTCTGAAGTGAGCCGGTTGCTAGAACACACAGCAGCTTTGTGTACATTAGAAAAAGGCTCTCTTGTCTTTGGATGGATGCAGTCCCAAGTCAGGGCACATGACTTGGCAAGCAGAGCACAGGCTGGAATTCAACTCCCAGTGGCTACTTCAGTCAGGAGAACTTGTGCAGTGAACAGCCTGTACAACTGTGCATGGTGACCCCAGAAGTGATTCTTCTCCTTGCCTCATGTTTCCCCCTCTTCAAAACCTTCTCATCTAGGGTTATTGGCATGGGCATTGACCAATCAGAATGGACACTGACCTTAGCCCGGGAGCAGGATCTACATGCTTCTGCTGAGCAGGCAATGACCCTTTAATTGCTGGATTGTGGGAAGCTGAGGAGATCGCTGGGGAGGGGCTAGGGTGGCACTCGGGAGGTCACGGCAGTGGATTTTTCCAGTCTGTGTCGCGGATTTTAGTACCTATTTTGACAACTGGCACAGCATTTCCCTGGTGTGTATGGGCTGAATATGAACTCTGCTTATCCCACTCTGAGGAACTCTCCACAGGTTGAGATCCAACTCCATTCATCGATGGTGTGTGGATATTTACCACTTAGCAGTCATCAGTTTCGCTTGACAACAAGGATCTTAACACAAATGATTGTTTTAGGATAGGCTTAAATTTAGGGGTGGTTTGCTATCAGAGCAAGTTCAGACCATTTGCAGACATGCCTCCAGGGGGCGCTCAAGATGTCCTCTCTCCTCAACCTCCCAATTGTTCCACCGCTCCTCCAACCCCACTGCCCCCCAACAGGAGGACACCCAGCCTGAGGTTAAGACTTAAAGGGGGGACTTTCCTGACGGTCCAGTGGTTGGGGACTTCGCCTTCCAGTGTAGCGCGTTTGGGTTTGATCCCTGGTCGGGAGCTAGGATCCCACATGCCTGGGGGCCAAAAAACCAAAACGTTAAAAAAACAAAACAAAACAAACCCATAAGCAATATTGTAACAAATTCAACAAAGACTTTAAAAAAATTGGTCCACATCAAAAAAATCTTTTAAAAAAAAAGACCTAAAGGGGTTCACAGAGACATGCAAATGGGCTCTGGGATAGGGGAGAGACACAGATATTAAAGTTGGCAGATATTAACACAGATGTTAAACCTGGCCATCTCTATCTCTCTATATAAAGTACTAAGTTTTACTCTTTTTCTAACTACTTCCCATCCCAACAGGTGGTCAAGATCTTGGTATTTCCTTGACTATGCAGTAAAAAACTGGGCAGAAAATAGAAGCTGCTTGAAGAGGCCAGGGGGAAGGAGGGAAAGGGGTAGGCTTCTGGGGGTGGGAATGGGGGTGTGTTTGGAGTTGTCCCTCTGTTAGCAAAGAAACAGGTGACCAGGCCCTGGGGAGGGGCCATGCCTTGGAGGGCCAGGGGAGTCTGGCTCTCTGGGTCTCCCAGCCTTACCGGAAGGAAGGGACTATCTGATGTCCTAGTATAGCTGGTATGACTCCCTGATGGGAGGGATCCCTGCATGCAGAAGCCAGCGGGAACTTTGGAACCTGGGAAGAGGAGGCCCAATACTGACTACACGGAGTTTCTGGCCAGTTCAGCAGGATGGTGTTTTAGAGCTGCATTTAATGAAGAAAATAGAATAGATCTTTTATGCCTGTATTTGTGAACAAAGTTTGATACTCACCTTAAAGCTTTCTCCAGGCCTCTCTCACATGTATGTAACTCTCTAACTCTGCCTTTGTCTCTCAGCTCCTCTTCTTTTTTAAACTGTTCCTCCCATGTGGCTGATGTGAGAGTCTGGGTCTTGGTTGCCTGCTACAGAGGGGAGCCTCTCTGTAAAGCCCAACAGAAACCAGCAGTGGCTCAGAAACTGGCCAGGCAGCTCTGCCAGGGGCTCGACTTCATGCATGTCTCTTTCCCCGCCTTCTCCCATGCCTGAGAGCAAACACCCAGGGGCCAGAATCAGTCTGTGGACCAGGGGTAGGGGCCAAGAAGGCTGGTCAGCCTCTTTGTTTCCGGGTCCTGAGTCTGAGGCAAAAAATATCCCTGAATGGCGAGTCGAAGTCTCACATCCCTTTTCCTCTTCTGCCTTAATAATACAACCCTAAAGTCTTAGCTGGGCACACGGCCATCTAGAATCAAGACTACGTTTCTGGGGCTTCCCTGGTGGCACAGTGGTTGAGAGTCCGCCTGCCGATGGAGGGGACAGGGGTTCGTGCCCCGGTCCGGGAAGATCCCACATGCCGCGGAGCGGCTGGGCCCGTGAGCCATGCCCGCTGAGCCTGCACGTCCGGAGCCTGTGCTCCGCAACGGGAGAGGCCACAACACTGAGAGGCCCGCGTACCGCAAAAAAAAAAAAAAAAAAAAAAAAAAAAGACTACGTTTCTCAGCCGTCCCTGTAGCTAGATATGGCTATGAGACTAAGTTCTGGCATGGGCACATGAGCAGAAATGTCCTGTGTGATTTTGGGGAAATGACCTGGATGGCTGTGACCTTATTTGTCTTTCTTTCTTTTTCTATCTAGAATAGGGGTTAGCAAACTTCTGTAAAGAACCAGATAGTGTTTCTAGCTCTGTGGGCCTTATGATCTCTGTTGCAACTACACAATTCTTCTGTTGATCTTTGGAAGCAGCTACAGACTATATGTAAACAAATGGGCATGGCCGTGTTCCAGGAAGATCTTATTTACGAAAAAATGTTGGGGGTGTTCGGACTTAACTTGAGGGTGGTAGTTTGCCCGTCCCTGGTGTAGGATGCATATATGATGGCTGGAGTGAGAACAGCCATGTTGAACCATGAAGTGAAAACCATGTACTGAGGATGGCAGAGAAATAAGCCCGAAGGAGCTTGAGTCCCCAGTTTTCACAGAGCCATCCTGTGAGCCTTCTGGATTTCATTTATGTGAGAGAAATAAAGTTCTATCTTGTTTATGCTACAGTCAGTTGCAGATGAGTTTAATTCAGACTGATACACGATTCATGTGTGGTTAAGCCCAACTTACCAGAGTAGGAGACTATTGAAGAATATGAGATCAAAGATCTAACAAGGAATGAAGCCTGCATTTTCCAGGAGTGTGTTCTGTACTCTGTATACCTCTGGAATTCCCCACCCATTTCGATTAACTGAGACCACAAATAAACCTTTGGGTTGATCTTTGTGTGACCCACCAGGTGGTGAGGGGCTTTCAGAGAAACTCAGCGTAACTGACTTGTGGTCTGTGTAACTGACAGGACTTGGGCATGGCAGGATGCAGCAACCCACCTGTCTGCCAGCTCAGCACATAGGAGCCCAGCTCAGACAGATGCTAATGAGCTTTACAAGGTGTAAATGCAAGTGCTCTGAGTTTTAGCACTTTTTTGGGGGGGCGGGGTAGGGGTTTGGCTCTCAGTTGGAGGTTGTCCCTGGAATCAGTAGTATTGGGTGAGCCTCTGGTACCCTTTAGTAACTCTTCCCATGACTTAATTTATTGTGTCCGACCAGGACTGACTGCTGAATTCCTTGGGGAAATGCCAAAGCCCAGCTTGTAGAATTTGGGAGTCTCACGCAAACTGAAAGAATCACAGGGTAATAGGAAATTAAAGAGCTATGGGAAAAACTCTGCAACTTGGCTCTGATTCCAAGAATGTTTTCTCCCTGACAGCTGCTGGAATGTTGCAGCTGACTCTTTGCTAGGAGCCTCACCCACTCTTCTGTTCCTCCAAGCAATGCTGCAGTTGCTCCTTCGGGCAGACTGGGGTGCTTTATGGGAGATGTGGGGTTGTTATTCCCTGAGATGAGAAAGTGGAGTGGTGATGTGGCCACACTGTCTTCAAGCATTTGAAGGGGTGTGTGTGTGTGTGTGTGTGTGTGTGTGTGTGTGTGTGTGTGTTGTTTAATGAGGCAGTTGTGGGCAAACTGTTGCCTATATTTCACGAAAGAGGGAAGAAATGGGCTACTTTTGATAAGACCTGAAGGAGGAAATCTTAGCCTTCTTAGAGTGATGAGCTGCTGTGCTGGGAAGCTAAAGTTAGGGCACCGAATCCCTGATCTGAGATGGTGCAGGGTTGGGTGAGGAGCACAGATTTCAGAGTCCCACAGGCCTGGGTACATACCCTGGCTCAGCATCTCACTTGTTGGTGGCCTTGGGCATGTTGCTCAACCTCTCTGCCCCTTTGTTCCCTGGCTCACAGGGTAGCTCTCTGATAACCAAGGACTCAGGCTCCTTCTAGCTTGTTCCTCTGCCATCCTCAGTAGATACTTTCACCTCATGGTCCAAGATGGCTGCTCTCACTCCAGCCACCACACATGTATTCCAGACCAGGGATGGGCAAACCATAACCCACAAGTCAAATCCAATCCTTCATCTTGTTTTGGTTGGCAGATGTTAGTACTGCTGAGATGCCAGGGATGCTGTAAAGAATGGATGTAATAATGTTCATGAAGTGTTTTAACTCAGAGCAAATGCTCAGAAAATATGAAGAAAACAGCTGTTTTCAACCAAAGGCCCCATGCAGTTCAGACCTTCAGCCTAAGTGAGGCAGTTTAGGCAATGCCTGGTGTCTGTGCAGGTTGAATCTCATTGAGGACCATGACAACTTCCATTGTGAAGGCCTTTCTGGTTTCTTTCTTTCATGTCTTCATCTTCTGGATCTCAGGTCAAAGCTTCTTCTGGAAGACTTCCCTGGCTTCCCTGGCTTGGTCAAAGCCCTCAGCACATACTCTCGGGACCCCTTGGACCCCGCTTTGTTGCACTGGCCTCAACAGCTGCTGTTCATGGTTTATGGGATCACTTGGTTAATGCCTGTCTCCCCCATCAGACTGGGAGTTTCTAGAGGGCAGGGGCCATGTCTGTTTTTCTCACCACCATCATATCCTCAGCAGCTCCTCAGTACCTAGTGAGTAGTAGATGCTCAAGAAATGTTTGTAGGATGAATGACTAAGTGAAGGTCCCTCTGGCTGTGTTTAAATCAGCACTATCTGTTCTCTCAGATCTATCTGCATAATGATTTTCCTAACATGAGCGTTCTGCCCTTTGCCCCCAGCGTCATATGCCCATCAGGAGGGGGATTGGACCTCACTGAGCTCCGAAACATCTGGTTGAGGAGGCTGGAGGCTGACCAGAGGCTTCAAGAGGGTAAAGGGTCAAAAGGCTGGGGAGCTGTCAGATGGCAAAAGAATTTTGCTTTAGCTGGGCTGCTGCATAAGTATCCACTTTCAAAGGCTTCCGGCTAATCAGAATTTCAAAGGATACTTTTAAGTGTGATAGGATTCTACCTGAAAGAGCAAAACGTGAGGCTTTGGAGCTGTTTATTCCTCTAGTTGCTATTCTAGGCTTGTATCAGAGCTAGCTGGGATCTCGCGATTTTATTTTCATTCCCGCACAAAATGGAAAAAATCTCCTGTGCTGGCAGGAAGGTGACGATGTCAAGACCGCAAAGAAATAATCCACCCAGCTCCCTGCCTCCGTTATTCTAAGGGGATAGCTACAGACAAGGGCATCCTTAGCCTACTAGTCCTATGATATAGGCATCAACTTGCCTCCTGCCTTCACCAAAACAGCCTTGGCGAGTCTTCATGGGTTAGACAGATCCCCAAACACAGAACAGCAGTTCATGTAGAAAGTGCTGAAAATCCACTTTGACGTTCAAATCACTGGGATTAACACTTTTCCTCGTTTTTATAACTGCTGCTTTCAACCACAGCAGTCTTGGGGAAAACGGTATAGAAGAAAATATAAAACAACCCAAACAACCCCTTCTCAAAATTGTGGCGGGGGGGCAAGGAAGCTGGGAGAGTACATGAATACATATGGCATTTTAAAACCCTGCACCTGCTCTTCTCAGACCAGCTGGCAGGCTGCTCAAAAAAAAGTCCTGTTCTTTCTGGGAATACTCGGGACTGAAAGGAGTTGATAGGAACTTTCTGGAATTGATTGCATGAAGACTGTGCCAACCATCATTTCAGACCTTTGAACAGAATTAACACAGGTACTGTATTTTAAAGAGTGGCTTTGCAGTGTCGACTCCCTGTAAGTTTCGCATATGCCTAAGAAATGGCAGAACACACATCTGTTTTACACGAGAAATTGTCGTTTCCATACTAAGTTGCTTTATAACCAGGTTCCTGCTGCTACTTTGAAATGCAGAGGAACAAGAGTATTCATCACCCCAGCTGAACAGCAGAAACATCAGGCAACAGCTGGGAGGTGGCCTGTGCAGATTCCTAAGTGGGGCCCCATCCTCCCGGGCCTCTGGGCCCAGCATTTGGAGAATCAATTCATTGCACAAGGCCTCCTGGTGACCTGCCTCTCACCCCATGGCCATCCTGGAGCCTGCATCCTTGATTCAGGTTCTTAGAATCTAACTTCTTGGAGACAGTTAGTGAAATTTAATGGAAAGCATGCCCAAAAAATGATGTATTGGGGCCAATTCGATAGCTATCCTAAAAAGCTGTGCCTGGGCATCCTTCCTGAGAAATTACATTTAGTTTCTCACAGAGCACACAAGCCCAAAGGGTCCAAATAGCCAAACTCTGCTATTGAAAACCATCCAGGGTTCTTGCTGTGTCGTTTATTGAGTGCCATTGCATTATCTAATGAATAATCAATGTTCAGCTGACACCTGAGGGTCCAAACACTAATCCTGAATTAAATTTACTGATTTGTTCTCTGTTTCTAGTCTTTACCACTGAGCTTATTCTCCTAACGCTAAACCCATCTTTGGCACAGCCCTTCAGCTCACCAGTTTCAGTGGTCACATCCGGAACAGCAGATGTTAGAGTTTAGGAGGGGTGAACAACGGATTCACCTGAGACTTTAACCTGCCATTAGCAATTTTATTTTTTCGCATTCATTCATTCACTCATTCATTCATTCATTCACTTATTTGACAAATATTTCTTTGACAGCGACTCTGCCCGTTCCGGGCCCAAGGAATGATTTTTTAAAAATTTAATTTTATTTATTTTTTTATACAACACGTTCTTATTAGTCATCCATTTTATACACATCACTATATACACGTCAATCCCAATCGCCCAATTCATCACACCCCCCGCCCACACCCACTGCTTTCCCCCCTTGTTGCCCATACGTTTGTTCTCTACATCTGTGTCTCTATTTCTGCCCTACAAACCGGTTCATCTGTACCATTTTTCTAGGTTCCACATATATGCGTTAATATACGATATTTGTTTTTCTCTTTCTGACTTACTTCATTTGTATGACAGTCTCTAGATTCATCCACATCTCTACAAATACCCAATTTCATTCCTTTTTATGGCTGAGTAATATTCCATTATATATATATATGTACCACATCTTCTTTATCCATTAGTCTGTCGAAGGGCATTTAGGTTGCTTCTGTGACCTGGCTATTGTAAGTAGTGCTGCAGTGAACATTGGGGTGCATGTGTCTTTTTGAATTATGGTTTTCTCTAGGTATATGCCCAGTAGTGGGATTGCTGGGTCACATGGTAACTCTATTTTTAGTTTTTTTAAAGAACCTCCATACTGTCCTCCATAGTGGCTGTATCAATTTACATTCCCACCAACAGTGCAAGAGGGTTCCCTTTTCTCCACACCCTCTCCATCATTTGTTGTTTGTATATTTTCTGAGGATGCCCATTCTAACTGGTGTGAGGTGATACCTCATTGTAGTTTTGATTTGCATTTCTCTAATAATTAGTGATGTTGAGCAGCTTTTCATGTGCTTCTTGGCCATCTGTATGTCTTCTTTGGAGAAATGTCTATTTAGGTCTTCTCCCCATGTTTTGATTGGGTTGTTTATTTTTTAAAAATTGAGCTGCATGAGCTGTTTATATATTTTGGAGATGAATCCTTTGTCCATTGATTTGTTTGCAAATATTTTCTCCCATTCTGGAGGTTGTCTTTTCATCTTGTTTGTAGTTTCCTTTGCTTTGCAAAAGATTTTAAGTTACATTAGGTCCCATTTGTTTATTTTTGTTTTTATTTCCATTACTCTAGGAGGTGGATCAAAAAAGATCTTGCTGTGATTTATGTCAAAGAGTGTTCTTCCTATGTTTTCCACTAAGAGTTTTACACTGTCTGGTCTTACATTTAGGTGTCTAATCATTTTGAGTTTATTTTTGTGTATGGTGTTAGGGAGTGTTCTCATTTCATCCTTTTACATGTAGCTGTCCAGTTTTCCCAGCACCACTTATTGAGGAGACTGTCTTTTCACCATCGTATATCCTTGCCTCCTTTGTCATAGATTAGTTGACCATAGGTGCGTGGGTGAATCTCTGGGCTTTCTATCCTGTTCCATTGATCTATATTTCTGTTTTTGTGCCAGTACCATATTGCCTTGATTACTGTAGCTTTGTAGTATAGTCTGAAGTCAGGGAGTCTGATTCCTCCAGCTCTATTTTTTCCCCTCAAGACTGCTTTGACTATTTGGGATCTTTTGTGTCTCCATACAAATTTTAAGATTTTTGTTCTAGTTCTGTAAAAAATGCCTTTGGTAATTTGATAGAGATTGCATTGAATCTGTAGATTGCTTTGGGTAGTATAGTCATTTTCACAATATTGATTCTTCCAATCCAAGAACATGGTATATCTCTCCATCTGTTGCTATCATCTTTAATTTCTTTCATCAGTGTCTTATAGTTTTCTGCATACAGGTCTTTTGTCTCCCTAGGTAGGTTTATTCCTAGGAATTTTATTCTTTATGTTGCAATGGTAAATGGGAGTGTTTCCTTAATTTCTCTTTCAGATTTTTCATCAATAGTGTATAGGAATGCAAGAGATTTCTGTGCATTCATTTTGTATCCTGCAACTTTACCAAATTCATTGATAAGCTCTAATAGTTTTCTGGTGGCATCTTTAGGATTCTCTATGTATAGTATCATGTCATCTGCAAACAGGGACAGTTTTACTTCTTCTTTTCTAATTTGTGTTCTTTAATTTCTTTTTCTTCTCTGATTGCCATGGCTAGGACTTCCAAAACTATGTTGAATAATAGTGGTGAGAGTGGATATCCTTGTCTTGTTCCTGATCTTAGAGGAAATGGTTTCAGTTTTTCACCATTGAGAATGATGTTTGCTGTGTGTTTGTCGTATATGGCCTTTATTATGTTGAGGTAGGTTCCCTCTAGGTCCACTTTCTGGAGAGTTTTTATCATAAATTGGTGTCAAATTTTGTCAAAAGCTTTTTCTGCATCTATTGAGATGATCATATGGTTTTTCTTCTTCAATTTGTTAATATGGTGAATCACATTGATTGATGTGCATGTATTGAAGAATCCTTGTATCCCTGGGATAAATCCCACTTGATCATGGTGTATGATCCTTTTAATGTGTTGGATTCTGTTTGCTAGTATTTTGTCGAGCATTTTTGCATCTATGTTCATCAGTGATATTGGTCTGTAATTTTCTTTTTTTGTATTATCTTTTTCTGGTTTTGGTATCACGGTGATGGTGGCCTCATAGAATGAGTTTGGGAGTGGTCCTTCCTCTGCAATTTTTTGGAAGAGTTTGAGAAGGAAGGGAGTTAGCTCTTCTCTAAATGTTTGATAGAATTCACCTGTGAAGCCATCTGGTGCTGGACTTTTGTTTGTTGGAAGATTTTTAATCACAGTTTCAATTTCATTACTTGTGATTGATCTGTTCATATTTTCTATATCTTCCTGGTTCAGTCTTGGAAGGTTATACCTTTCTAAGAATTTGTCCATTTCTTCCAGGTTGTCCATTTTACTGGCATAGGTTTGTTTGTAGTAGTCTCTTAGGATGCTTTGTATTTCTGCAGTGTCTGTTGTAAGTTCTCCTTTTTCAATTCTAATTTTATTGATTTGAGTCCTCTCCCTCTTTTTCTTGATGAGTCTGGCCAATGGTCTATCAATTTTGTTTATCTTCTCAAAGAACCAGCTTTTAGTTTTATTATCTTTGCTATTGTTTTCTTTGTTTCTATTTCATTTATTTCTGCTCTGATCTTTATGATTTCTTTCCTTCTGCTAACTTTGGGTTTTGTTTGTTTTTCTTTCTCTAGTTCCTTTAGGTGTAAGGTTATATTGTTTATTTGAGATTTTTCTGTTTCTTGAGGTAGGCTTGTATAACTGTAAACTTCCCTCTTAGAACTGCTTTTGCTGTATCCCATAAGTTTTGGATGGTCATGTTTTCATTGTCATTTGTCTCTAGGTATTTTTTGATTTCCTCTTTGATTTCTTTCAGTGATCTCTTGGTTATTTAGTAACGTATTGTTTAGCCTCCATGTGTTTGTGTTTTTTACATTTTTCCCCCTGTAATTGATTTCTTTCTTTTTTTAAGCATTTTATTGGAGTATAATTGCTTTACAATGGTGTGTTAGTTTCTGCTTTATAACAAAGTGAATCAGCTATGCATATACATATTTCCCCATAACCCTTCCTTCTTGCATGTCCCTCCCTCCCACCCTCCCAATCCCACTCCTGTAGGTGGTCACAAAGCACTGAGCTGATCTCCCTATGCTATGTGGCTGCTTCCCTCTAGCTATCGGTTTTACATTTGGCAGTGTATATAGGTCCCTGTAATTGATTTCTAATCTCATAGCATTGTGGTCAGAAAAGATGCTTGATATGATTTCAATTTTCTTAAATTTACTGAGGCTTGATTTGTGACCCAAGATGTGATCTATCCTGGAGAATGTTCCATGTGCTCTTGAGAAGAAAGTGTAATCTGCTGTTTTTGGATGGAATGTCCTATAAATATCAATTAAATCTAACTGGTCTATTGTGGCATTTAAAGCTTGTGTTTCCTTATTAATTTTCTGTTTGGATGATCTGTCCATTAGTGTAAGTGAGGTGTTAAAGTCCCCCACTATTACTGTGCTACTGTCGATTTCCTCTTCTATAGCTGTTAGCAGTTGCCTTATGTACTGAGGTGCTCCTATGTTGGGTGCATATATATTTATAATTGTCATATCTTCTTCTTGGATTGATCCCTTGATCATTATGTAGTGTCTGTCCTTCCTTGTCTCTTGTAACATTATTTATTTTAAAGTCTATTTTATCTGATATGAATATTGCTACTCCAGCTTTCTTTTGGTTTCCATTTGCATGGAATAACTTTTTCCATCCCCTCACTTTCAGTCTGTATGTGTCCCTAGGTCTGAAGTGGGTCTCTTGTAGACAGCGTGTATATGGGTCTTGTTTTTGTATCCATTCAGCAAGCCTGTGTCTTTTGGTTGGAGCATTTAATCCATTCACATTTAAGGTAATTATCTATATGTATGTTCCTATTATCATTTTCATAATTGTTTTGGGTTTTTTTTTGTAGGTCCTTTTGTTCTCTTGTGTTTCCCACTTAGAGAAGTTCCTTTAGCATTTGTTGTAGAGCTGGTTTGGTGGTGCTGAATTCTCTTAGCTTTTGCTTGTGTGTAAAGCTTTTGATTTCTCTATCAAATCTGAATGAGATCCTTGCCTGGTAGAGTAATCTTGGTTGTAGGTTCTTTCCTTTCATCACTTTAAGTATATCATGCCACTCCCTTCTGGCTTGTAGAGTTTCTGCTGAGAAATCAGCTGTTAACCTTATGGGAGTTCCCTTGTATGTTATTTGTCATTTTTCCCTTGTTGCTTTCAATAATTTTTCTTTGTCTTTAATTTTTGTCATTTTGATTACTATGTGTCTCGGTGTGTTTCTCCTTGAGTTTATCCTGTATGGGACTCTCTGAGCTTCCTGGACTTGGGTGGCTATTTCCTTTCCCATGTTAGGGAAGTTTTTGACTATAATCTCTTCAAATATTTTCTCAGGTCCTTTCTCTCTCTCTTCTCCTTCTGGGACCCTTATAATGCAAATGTTGTTGTGTTTAATGTTGTCCCAGAAGTCTCTTAGGCTGTCTTCACTTCTTTTCATTCTTTTTTCTTTATTCTGTTCCACAGCAGTGAATTCCACCATTCTGTCTTCCAGGTTACTTATCCATTCTTCTGCCTCAGTTATTCTGCTGTTGATTCCTTCTGGTGTATTTTTCGTTTCAGTTATTGTATTGTTCATCTCTGTTTGTTTGTTCTTTAATTCTTCTAGATCTTTGTTAAACATTTCTTGCATCTTCTCAATCTTTGCCTCCATTCTTTTTTCCGAATGGAGATTGGAATCATCTTCACTATCATTATTCTGAATTATTTTTCCGGAAGCTTGCCTATCTCCAATTTATTTACTTGTTTTTCTGGGGTTTTATCTGTTCCTTCATCTGGTACATGGCCCTCTGCCTTTTCATTTTCTCTATCTTTCTGTGAATGTGGTGTTTGTTCCACAGGCTGCAGGATTGTAGTTTTTCTTGCTTCTGCTCTCTGCCCTCTGATGGATGAGGCTGTCTAAGAGGCTTGTGTAAGTTTCCTGATGGGAGGGACTGGTGGTGGGTAGAGCTGGCTGTTGTTCTCATGGGCAGAGTTCAGTAAAACTTTAATCTTCTTGTCTGCTGATGGGTGGAGCTGGGTTCCCTCCCAGTTGGTTGTTTGGCCTGAGGCAACGCAACATTGGAGCCTACCCGGGCTCTTTTGTGGGGTTAATGGTGAACTCTGGGAGGACTCATGCCAAGGAGTACTTCTCAGAACTTCTGCTGCCAGTGTCCTTGTCCTCACGGTGAGACACAGCCACACCCCACCTCTGCAGGAGACCGTCCAACACTAGCATGTAGGTCTGGTTCAGTCTCCCCTGGGGTCACTGCTCCTTCCCCTGAGTCCCGATGCGCACACTACTTTGTGTGTGCCCTCCAAGAGTGGACTCTCTGTTCCCCACTCCTGTCGAAGTCCTGCAATCAAATCCTGCTAGACTTCAAAGTCTGATTCTCTAGGAATTCCTCCTCCCGTTGCTGGACCCCCAGGTTGGGAAGCCTGACGTGGGCCTCAGAACCTTCACTCCTGTGGGTGGACTTCTGTGGTATATATGTGTTTTCCAGTTTGTGAGTCACCCACCCAGCAGTTATGGGATTTGATTTTATTGTGATTGTGCCCCTCCTAGCGTCTCATTGTGGGTTCTCCTTTGTCTTTGGATGTGGGGTATATTTTTTGGTGAGTTCCAATGTCTTCCTGTCCATGATTGTTCAGCAGTTAGTTGTGATTCTGGTGTTCTCGCAAGAGGGAGTGAGAGCACATCCTTCTACTTTGCCATCTTGAACCAATCCCGAGGAAAGATCTTGGTTCTGTTCCTGACTCCAGGAGTTTGTGGTTGTTGCAAGTCCCAGGATGTGGCGGTAACTCACCTCGACTTTAGACTTTCTCTCCCGGCACCTCAGTTGTTGGAATGGACCATGTCTCTGACTTCTCAGAGCCTGGGGATTCAGGTTTGTCAAGGCTTGGTTCTCCTGGGTATGGAAAGTTTCTCTGTGCATTTAGTGACGTTGCACTGCCTGTAGGAGGCGAAATCAAGTGTGTGGATTCCATACTAGAGAAGACAGTCTTTCATCTTTCACCTTGTAGAGGTCCGGCATGGTATGTTAGAGCCCCCAGAGGGTAAGGACCATATCTGATTCAGCTTTGCTTTCTGTTTCAGGTACAAAGCCGAGCATGTAGTAGGAGCTTTCAAAATGAACAGAGTGTGAATGGCTCTACCTGCTCAAACCGATTATTTCATTCCAGGATCAATAGGGTCAGCGTCCCAGATGAAGAGACGCTTTAGTGTTCCAGCACATCGTCGGCTTCTGAAATGGCGAAAGGAAAGAGCGAGTCACCTGCTCCCCATGTATGCAGCCAGACTGGATGTGACTGGACTTGCCACACAGCACAGCTCATGTTCTCTGTTCTGCGGAAAGTCGTAGGTGAGGTGTGGACTCTTAACTGCAGGTGGCAGTTGGCAAGAACTGGTCTCACTCAGAGACTGATCAGAAGTTTGGGGACAAAAATGGTCACTGGTGTGGAATCCCTTCTACACATCTCCCTTTGGAACCAGGATTTTACTTGTTCAAAAAATAGCATATGAGATTCTGTTCTGGTTATTGGGCATAAAATTGTGCAAAATAGACAAAAATCCATGCCTTCATGGAGCATTTCATAGAGCATTTGTGCGAGGGTGTATATGTATGGTCAATAAAATAAGTGCTTATAGAGTACATTAGAAAGTGACAAATGCATAAAGCAGGGACGGGGAGGAGGATGTTGGGGTGGGGGCTATTTTCAATAGGGAGGGAAGTCTAATAGAAAAGGTCACATTTGAGGAAAAGATCTGAAGCTGGTGAGGGAACTAGCCATGTGGATTTCTGGGGGAAGAATAGTCCAGACAGAGGGAACAGAAATGCTGAAGCCTGAAGCGGGTTATGCCTGCTGTTCAGGGGTCATCAAGGGGACCAGTGTGGCCAGAGGAGAGGGAGGCAGACTAGGCAGGGCCTTTCAGGGAAGGAGAGAAGCAAAGCGCCATCCACTCATCTCTGTACTCCGCACTTACCAAGTCTCTTCAGCTGGTTTGAAGGCCTACACAGGTCAGTCGTCAGGGAATCTGAATCAAAATCTGCCTCAAAAGAACAAAAGGCAGTCACTGGCCAAGGATGAAGATAGAACACTGAGATTTCTATGCTCTGTGTCTGGTGCTGTATGGGTCAGGGGTCGAGAAGGAAGCATGGCACCTTAAATTAGGTGCCTTGGGAATTTAATAAAGGTATTATTTACGAAGAGGAGGGTAGAGTGTAGGGAGAACAAGAAAGGACAGTGCAGTGTCCAAGGGGACAACACTGGAGATATCACCACCCCCAGGCATGAAGGAGCACGGGAGGGAGCCGTTCCTGGCACCAGTGAGAACAGCTGTATGGAGAGTCCCCTTCGGTTGAGCATAGAGTTAGTCTGCAGTGACCCACACAAGAGAGTGGAAGTAATACATTCCCACCCTCATTCTCTTCTTTCCTGCTGGTGCTTCCCAAGGGCTGACTTCAACTGGAAACCAGAGGGCAAGGGACCTCGTTGATGTAGTCTCCATGGGAAAGAACTGCTGTTCACAGAGATGGGTGGAGGAGGATGCAGAGTGGATCCGAAGGAGTGAATGGAAGACATCTGACACAGACACAGAGGGCTAGAGAGAGAAGGGGAGACACGGCATGGTGTAGAAAGAGAGGCTGAGAAACCACAGCCTCTTTGCCGAAGCAAGGTGACTTGTTCAGGATGCTGCTCAGAAGCCAGGCTGCCTGAGGTAGTCCCACTACTGCCCCGGGAGGACCACCCACTGTCAGCTGTCAGCTCCCTTTGGAGTGATGCTCAGCTGTGGAGTGTGACTGTCCAGTGCCCCCAGCTGCCCGTTATTTATAAACAACAGCCAGGGCACTTGTTTGTGCCCACAATGGGAGGTGGAAGACTTACACCTCCTTTTAAAAGTTAACTTAATTTTTAAAGATAAAAATTGTGTGTATTTAAGGTGTACAACGTGATGATTTGATATGCATATACACAGTGAAATGATTACCGCAGTCAAGCCTATTTACTTATCATCTCCTCACATAGTTATCTTTTTGTTTTGTTTTGTTTGTGGTAAGAGCAACTGAAACTACTATCTTAGCAAATTTCCAGTATTCAATACTGTGCTATTAACTATACTGGTTCTGCTGTGCACTAGATATCGAGGCTTATTGAGGGGTGTTGCTGACATGAAGGCAGAGCCTTATTCCCAGTCATGGTGGGACCAGACCCAGCCCGTTCAGCAGGGCTGCAGTCGACTACACTGTTTCAGTTAACGTAATATAGCCTCGAACATTCTGGGCAGGACAGCAGAGCCTCAGAGCTGCAGGTGCTGGAGGATTTATTTATTTATTAAAATAAATTTATTTATTTATTTATTATTATTATTTTTTGGCTGTATTGGGTCTTTGTTGCTACACGCCGGCTTTCTGTAGTTGCGGCGAGTGGGAGCTACTCTTCATTGCCTTGTGCGGGCTTCTCATTGCGGTGGCCTCTCTTGTTGCGGAGCGTGGGCTCTAGGCACTCAGGCTCAGGCTTCAGTAGCTGTGGCATACAGGCTCAGTAGTTGTGGCTCGCGGGCTCCAGAGCGCAGGCGCAGTAGTTGTGGTGCACGGGGCTTAGCTGCTCCGCGGCATGTGGGATCTTCCCGGACCAGGGCTCGAGCCCGTGTCCCCTGCATTGGCAGGCGGCTTCTTAACCACTGTGCCACCAGGGAAGTCCCTGGAGGATTTACAGTTCCCTACGAACTGTCAACGGCATTAGGTATTGGGCAACGTCTCAATAGCCTTGGATTTGTTTTCTTTGGTTACAGCGCTGACTTTGAAATGGACAATATAGATGACTGGGAATGTTTCAAATTGCATTACTCCAGGTAGAGCCCTAAATCATTAGTATAGCCTGCTGGGCGGTGCGGAACCTGCCTCCTGCCTGCCTCGCCCCATTCATCTTGTGACTCTCCCCTTGTTCCCTGCGCCCTTGCTACCCTGGATCCTTATTTCAGGGCCTCCAAGGGCCACATTCCTTTCCACCTCTTGCCCTGTCCCTCTGATTCCCTCTGTCTCCTGTAGCCACTTTGCTCCTTAATTTCTACTCAGCTCAAAGTCACTTCTTCATGGAAGCCCTCCCTGACATTCCCGACTGGGCTATGTCATCACTTGCATGAGCTCGTAGCATCTTTCCCATCTGATACTTCTCACAATTGTAATTACATTGTTAATTGAAGAACTCTGTTTAATGTCTTGCCCTTCCTCCCCACTAGACGCCAAGCTCTGATTTGCTGCTGCCCAATGTCTGTGACTAGAAGATGCTCTGTAAATATTTCAGGGAATTATTGACCAAAAGCTAAAAATGAGTTAGGAGTGGGTGTACCCACACTGCACAGAAGAAAAATAAAAAGAGGCATAAGTTAGAAAGGACATGCTTGCCTGCCCTCTCCCCCATCCCACCCTTTTTTGGTCCTGGGAATGAGTTGCAGTCAGAGGCAGCAATAGAAAGCATGGAAATGGGGAACAGACACAGGCAGAGTTTACCAATCAATTCTCCAGACACCTGGGGATGATGAAGAAAAGCCATTGTGAGATGTCTCAACACTGATCTCATGCTCTCCAGCAAAAGAAAATTCAGTCAGACAGTATCAGCCGAAGAAAGCTTAAAAACTGAGAATAGTAAGCTGCCTGCTCTATTGACTGATTTGCAAAGGTCTGGGCTTGAGGCCTGAAATGATAACAGGTTCAGGCCATCAGAAATTATTTTAACTGGCATCCTGACATCCAGGGGATTCAAGAGCCAGCCAAACAAAAAGGGCTATTAATGAAATGTTTGTAGCTTTCTCCTCCATCAAAACAACAGACACATTAAGGCATGGACATACAGTGAGTAGAATTCACCAGCCCCAAATTACAAAGTAGTCAGGAACAGAGAATAAAAGGGCGGGATTAAAACCTAAATCTTTATTTCATGATGCCAGATTTATATTTGTGGGATGGGATGGTCTCTCTGGAAGGGGTCCCACTGTAAACTTGTGCCTGCCAGGCTCTAAGAAATAATGCCTGGCCCCGGAGAAGGATAGACTTAAGGTTTATAGAGAGCTGAGAGCAATGATTTGGGGGAACCCACGGAAATGACAAGAAAGAGACTGGTGGAATAAATGAAGAACAGAGTGAGGAAGGGGGTAGGAAGAGGTGATGAGGTTGATGTGGGGAGGGAAGCAGGTAGACAAAGGAGACAAATCTGACTGATGGGTACATGGCTATTGCACACTTTTTCTTTTTCTTTCTTTCTTTCTTTCTCTCTCTTTCTTTCTTTCTTCCTTCCTTCCTTCCTTCCTTTCTTTTTCTTTCTTTCTTTCTTTCTTTCTTTCTTTCTTTCTTTCTTTCTTTCTTTCTTTCTTCCTTCCTTCCTTCCTTCCTTCCTTTCTTTCTTTTTCTTTCTTTCTCTCTGTTTCTCTCTTTCTTTCAATCCTCCTTGCCTACTATTCTTTTTGTTTGTTTTTTGTTTTTAAACCTTTTTGGGGGGGAATGATTGACATACAAAAGCTGCAGATAGGGCTTCCCTGGTGGCGCAGTGGTTGAGAGTCCGCCTGCTGATGCAGAGGACGTGGGTTCGTGCCCTGGTCCGGGAGGATCCCACATGCCGCGGAGCGGCTGGGCCTGTGAGCCATGGCCGCTGAGCCTGCGCGTCCGGAGCCTGTGCTCCGCAACGGGAGAGGGTACAGCAGTGAGAGGCCCGTGTACCGCAAAAAAAAAAAAAAAAAAAAAAGCTTCAGATACTTAATGTGTACAACTTGATGTATTTGCAGGGAAGTATACACCTGTGAAACCATCACCACAATCTATGCCATAAATATCTATCACCTCCAAAAGTTTCCCCTCATCTCTATTTGTTGTTGTCATTGTTGTATAGTTTTTGTTGTTTTCCTTTTGTAGTAAAAGCACTTAACATAAAGTTTATCCCCTTAGCAAAATTTTAAGCATACATTACAGTGTTGCTGGTCGCAGGCCTTGGGTTGTACAGCAGATTTCCAGAACTCCTTCATGTTGGATAACTGAAATTTGCACGCTTTGGTCAACATCTCCTCGTTGCCTCCTCCCCCCAGGCCCTGGAAACCACCATTCTCCTCTTTGCTTCTATGTGTTTGATGAGCAAGTTCTTTTCTTTTCTTTTCTTTTTAAAATATTTATTTATTTATTTGGCTGCGTCAGGTCCTAGTTGCAGCATGCAGGCCCTAGTTTCCTGACCAGGGGTGGAACCCAGGCCCCCTGCTTTGGGAGCATGGAGTCCTAACCACTGGACCACTAGCGAAGTCCCAAGTTCTTTTATTTTTGCTTCAAATTTTGAGTTAATGTTTAGTCATCGTGATAACGTTATTCCTCCTAGGTTACATTGACCAGCTCCAGGGCTTAGCTTCTAAGAATCGATGAAGAACCTCTCTGTCCTTTCCTGCTGTGCTGACTCCTGGGAATGCTCCATGCCCTGCTCATTGTCTGTTACAGGCCTGTTTCTCCCAAGCCTGTGGTAGAAAATGCTGTGATTTACAGTAGTTGATACAATAATATACAATATATTAGAAGATAACATATCATACCATGTACATAATTTTAATACATTGTAATAAAACATACTAGGAGATATATTTTTACATGTTATATATATTTATATGTAATAAACAATAGAATACATGACTATATACAGTAGAATATAAAACACTAAGTTCTATTGTTATTTATCTCAGAGAGTATGTGAAAGGAGGTTCTGATAAATTGAAGATTGTGGTAAATTGAAAGCTGGAATCAGGTCTGGATGCCTACCTGAGCTCAGCAAGCTGTGGTCTGTATGTGTGACTTAAGGAGGTGGTGGTAGAGATTTCTACTCCACGGTTCAAATTCCATAGCCTGTAATTTAATCAGTAGCTAGGATTTTTGTTTTTGTTTTTTTTGTCTCAAGTCTTCTTAGGAACAATCAGCAAAATCCAAACATCCTGGACAAGAGTCAGACCTTTAGTTTGTATTAGGTGAGCCTGTAATCGTCAGGTGCTGGAGTCCCATGTCCCACTTGTCACTCCTACACACTTCCCCCTTTTTAGTCCTCATATACTACTTCAAACCTGATAATTCCTACTCCCTAATTCTCACATGACAAATTTAATAATCTTACAACAGTATAATCCCATTTACCTTTCTCCCAACCTTTGTTCTATTTTGCCATCTCTTCTACTTCTACATAAATTGTAAATACCACCTCACAGTACAACTATGCTTGAAATAGTTTTCTTTCTTTCTTCCTTCCTTCCTCCCTCCCTCCCTCCCTTCCTTCCTTCTTCCTTCCTTCCTTTCTCAGGTCTTAGATGTGGCACGAAGTCTCCAGAGCACATGGGCTCAGTAGTTGCAGCACTCGGGCTCAGTAGTTGTGGTGTGCAGGCTTAGCTGCCCTGCGGCATGTGGGATGTTAGTTCCCCGACCAGGGATCAGACTTGCATCCCCTGCACTGGAAGGTGGATTCTCAACCACTGGACCACAAGGAAGTTCTGAAATAGTTTTCTATTAAGGAAATTATGAGAAGAAAATAAAGGAGTGTTTCATGTTTATCCACTTACCAATTCTAGTGCTCTTCATTCCTTCTAATAGATCCAAGTTTCCATCTGGTATCATTTCCCAAGACTACGGAACACCTTCTGGTGTTTCTTTTAGTGTAAGGGTGCTGGCTACAAATTCTCTCAGCTTTCTTTTATCTGAAAATGTCTTCCTTCACTCTGGAAGGATATTTTTGCCTGATACAAAATTTGGGGTTGATCATCTTTTCTTTTCAGTATTTAAAGATGTGATTCCATTGTCTTCTGGCCTCCATTCTTCTTTTTCTTCCTTGCCTCCACCCTTTTATCTGAGGATAACTCAGCCATCATTTGTATTATTGTTTCCCTGTTTGTCGGGTCTTTTATTCTCTGGCCGTTCTCAAAGTTTTCTCTTTATCCTTGATTTTCAATGGTTTGACTATGAAATATAGGCAGACCTCGGAGATACTGCAGGTTTGTTTCCAGACCACTGCAATAAAGTGAATAACACAGTAAAGAGAGTTACTTGAATTTTTTGGTTTCCCGGTTCATGTAAAAGTTATATTTACACTATATTTTAGTCTGTTAAGTGTGCAATAGCTTTATGCCTAAAAAACAGTGTACATACCTTAATTAAAAAATACTTTATTGCTAAAAATTGCTAACCATCATCTGAGCCTTCAGTGAGTCATAATCTTTTTGCTGGTGGAGGGTCTTGCTTCTGTGTTGGTGGCTGCTGACTGATCAGGATGGTGGTTACTGAAGGTTGGGGTGCCCGTGGTAATTTCTTAAAATAAGACCATAGTGAAGCTTGCTGCATCGATTGACTCTTCCTTTCATGAACGATTTCTCTATAGCATGCAGTGCTGTTTGATAGCATTTGACCCACAGTAGAACTTCTTTCAAAATTGGAGTCAAGCATCTCAGACCCTGCTGCTGCTTTATCAACTAAGTTTATGTAATAATTTAAACACTATGTTGTCATTTCAACCAACTTCACAGCGTCTTCACCAGGAGTAGTTTCCATTTTAAGAAACCACTTTCTTTGCTCATCCATAGGAAGCAACATCTTCATCCATTTAAGTTTTATAATGAGATTGCAGCAATTCAGTCCCACCTTCAGGTTCCAGTTATAATTCTAGTTCTCTTGCTATTTTTACCACATCTGTAGTTATTTCCTCCATTGAAGTATTGAACCCCTCAAAGTCATCCATGAGGTTTGGAATCAACTTCTTCCAAACTCCTGTTAATGTTGGTATTTTGATCTCTTTCCATGAATCACAAAAGTTTTTAATGGCATTTAGAATGGCGAATCTGTTCCAGAAGGTTTTCAATTTACTTTGCTGAGATCCATCAGAGGAATAACTATCTCTGGCAGCTATAGCCATACAAAATATATTTCTTAAATAATAGTACTTGAAAGTCCAAATGACTCCTTGATCCATGGGCTGCAGAATGGATGTTGTCAGGCATGTAAACATTAATTTCATTGTAACTCTTTATCAAAGTTCTTGGGTGGTCAGATGCATTGTCAATGAGCAGTAATATTTTCAAAGGAATCTTTTTTTCTGAGCGGTAAGTCTCAATGATGGGCTTAAAATATCTATCATGTTGTCAATAGATGTGCTGTCGTCCAGTCTCTGTCATTCAGTTTGTAGAGCACAGGCAGAGTAGATTTGGCATAATTCTTAAGGGCCCTAGGATTTTCAAAATGATAAATGAGCTTCGATTTCAACTTAAACTCACCAGCTGCATTAGCTCCTAATGAGAGAGTTAGCCTGTAGTTTGAAGCTTTGAAGCCAGGCATTGACATTTCCTCTTTAGCTATAGAAGTCCTAGATGGCATCTTCTTCCAATAGAAGGCTGTTTCATCTACATAGAGACTCTGTTGTTTAGTACAGTAACCTTAATTATCTTAGCTAGATCTTCTGGATAACTTGCTACAGCTTCTACATCAGGACTTGATGATTCACCTTGCACTTTTGTGTTATGGAGATATTTTTTTTCTTCAACCTCATGAACCAACCACTGCTAACTTCAAACTTTTCTTCTGTGGCTTCCACACCTCCCTCAGCCTTCATAGAATTAAAGAGAGTTAGGGCATTGCTCTGGATTAGGCTTTGTCTTAAGGGAATGTTGTAGCTGGTTCGATCTTCTATCCAGACCACCAAAAGTTTCTCCATATCAGGAGAATAAGGCTGTTTTGCTTTCTTATCATTTGTATGTTCACTGGGGTAGCACTTTTAATTTCCTTCAGAAACTTTTCCTTTGCATCCACAGCTTGTCTGTTTCGCACAAGAGGCCTAGCTTTCAGTCTAACTTGGCTTTTGACATGCCTTCCTCACTAAGCTTAGTCATTTTGAGAGATGTGCGACTCTTCCTTTCACTTGAACGCTTAGAGGCCTAATTTCAATATTGCTGTGTCTCAGGCAATAGGAAGGCCAAAAGAGAAGGAGACAGATGGGGGAAGAGCCTGTTGGTGGAGCAGTCAGAACACACACACTTATCCATTAAATTTGCTATCCTGTATGGGTATTGTTCATGGTGCCCTGAAACAATTACAGTAACATCAAAGATCACTGATCACAGATCACCATAACAAAGATAAAAATGAAAAAGTTTGAAATATTGTGAGAATTATGAAATTGTGATGCAGAGACACAAAGTGAGCATGCTGTTGGAAAAATGGTGCCAATAGACAGGTTAGACACAGGGCTGCCACAAACCTCCAATCTGTAAAAAAATCCACACAATATCTACAAAGTGCAATAAAGTGAATTGAAATAAGACGAGGCATGCCTGTATCTATCTGCGGTGTTCTTTGTCTTTATCTTGCTGTGGCTCACTGAGCTTCTTGTATCTTTAAGCTGAAATTTTTCATCAAGTATGGAAAATATTCAGCTATTTACTTCTGAGGAGTCCAGCTTCTGGTTAAAAACACATGTGTGCTATTTTAGGCCTGACCATAGGCAATTACAAAGGCTTTTCTGAACAGGCTGCCCTCTTCACCCAGACATGGTGCAAGGCAATGCATTATGGGACCTAGAGGGAGTTGCAACCGAGGACTCTGGCCCCTGGCCATTCTCTTTGAATATTTGCATTTCTAGCCCGACACCTTCATTCTTAGATCTCTTTATCTTGGGCAGTAGGCCTTCCTCAGGTGCCTCTGCTGAGGTCTCCTTATGAAGGGAAGAGGGAAGAACTTTAAAGACATCTTTCTCCATTCTGACCCAGTGTCCAGTATTTTTCCAGTCCTGGCTTTTCCCTGTCTCCCTTCCCCTGACCTCAAGGTCCATAAAATTGTTGGAGACTTGTGTTAAGGTCTTTCTCCACAGTGAGACAATCTCCATGTCTGCTCTGATTCACCTGACCCTCGACTGCTGTGCCATTTCATGGGGAAAAATAAAACAAAGGAGAGTTTTTCCTTTCTCCAGATTTAGCCTCCTGTGTATTCCATCACAGTAAGTGATTAAAGGCTTAACTCTTTCATTTTTGGGTTTATTGCTTTAATCTGCTACTTGAAAACCTGAGAGCTCAGCTCTCTCTCTCTCCCAGCTCAGCTGCGCTCTGACGTTTCCTCAAATAATCTTCCTGTCTGGAGCTTTCCTGGTGGCGCAGTGGTTAAGAATCCACTCTGCCAATGCAGGGAACACGGGTTCAAGCCCTGGTCTGGGAAGATCCCACATGCCGCAGAGCAGCTAAGCCTGTGCGCCACAACTACTGAGCCTGCACTCTAGAGCCTGCGAGTCACAACTACTGAGCCTGCATGCCTAGAGCCCATGCTCTGCAATGAGAGAAGCCACCGTGGTGAGGAGCCCGTACACCACAATGAAGAGTAGCCCCCGCTCAACACAACTAGAGAAAGCCCACATGCAGGTATGAAGACCCAACACAGCCAAAAATAAATAAATAAATAAATTTATTAAACAAAAAAAATCTTCCTGACCCATTATCACCTTCTTCTCCTTATGGGACTCCAATTACACATATGTTAGACTGTTCAATATTTTCCTTGGATCTTTGAGGCCCTGTTCATTTTAATTCAATCTCTTTTTTCTCTTTCTTCTTCAAATTGGAAAATTTCTATTAATTTATCTTCAAGTTCACTGAATTTCTCTTCTGCCACTTTCAATTTGCTGAAGCCAGTGCAGTGAATTTTTCATTTCTGTTATTGTACTTTTCAGTTTTTGAGTTTCCATTTATTAATGGTTTCCCTTTACTCTGTTGAGATTATATGTCTTTTCATTTATTAAAACCATGTTTTCCTTTATGATTTGGATGTATCTTCCTTTAATTCTTTGACTATACTTATAACAATTTCTTTGTCTCATAAACTACTTATGTGGAATACTTCCAGTCTGGCTTCTACTACCTGCTTTTTTTCTTTACTATGTATTACATTTCAATTTGTATGTATGTGTGTGTGTATGTGTAGTTATTTTTGATTGAATACTGGATGTTGTGGGTTAATCAGTGTTGAGACTGGGTATTGTGATATTCCTCTGTTGATTTTTGTCTTAGTAGGTAGGAGGATTACCAACAGATCACCTTGAACTTGGGTGAGGCTTGGTTTTGAACTTGCCTAAGGCTTGGTTTTATGCTTTTTTGGGTGAAAATATATCTGTGAAAATCTCAGCGTGTTTTCAAAGCATAAAAACTGTAACTTGTTGGACTTAACAGCCAATCACTGTTTCTTCTGGTTTTAGACTTTGGTATGGCAGGTTTTTTGTAAGCCTTACTCTGGGGCATGATTCTTATTCCTGAGGAGTAGTATTTCTGGTTTCTCAGCTGGGTGCCTGGGCTGTGAACAGGTATTATTAAGGTCTCTCCACTCTTGCTGACAATATCCCCCAACTCTGCTTACCCTCTGGTATTTCTATTCTGCTCGTAACCCCAGAATAGCCGAATTCTGGTTCCCCTTATCTAAACTCTCCCTGCCCATGTGTAGTTCAGTCCCTGGCTAAGCACGTGTAGGGATCCCCACATGGACTTCTGAGGACCCCTCTGTGTAGCTTCTTCAACAATGCCTCACCTCATAGAATCCATTCCAGTTGCCCCAAACTCTGACCTCTGTCTACTCAGCTAACTGGGACTTCTGTGCTCTACTTGGTCCTCAGCTTACTGCCACCCAGTTAGGAAGTTGTTCCCTGGTGTAGAGCTGGGGGCTCAACTTGTGGATTTTCCTTCTCTCAAGAAATCAGTTTTGTGTTTTGTATGTGATTTGTGAAAACAGTTGCATCATATGTTTTGTCTGGTTTTAAGGTGTTTTGACAGGAGGACTAGTCCAGGACTAGTTACAGGAAACAGAAGTCTCCACCACGGATTCTTGAAAAAGGGTTAATGAGAGGGTGTGGATGGACAATGAGAATGGCTGCCTAACACAAGGCAGCTTGTAGCAGGGAGAGATTGGAGTCAAGACACTGAGCAGGACAGGGAACTCTGCTCAATAATAAGTTACAACCTAAATGACAAAATCATCTGAAAAATAATAGATACATGTCTATGTATAATTGAATCACTTTACTGTACACCTGAAACTAATACAACATTGTTAACCACCTATACTCCAGTGTAAAATAAAAAGTTAAAAAAAAAAAAAACGACACTGAGCAGGAGGCATTTTCAGTCTTCTAAGCGGAGAACAAAGATCACCTTGAGATTTGCAGAAATACAAACAAACAAAAGGGAAATGCCAGGATGGAAAAAGAACTATTGTGAGTTATTGATAAATTGGATGTGAAGAATGAAGAAGAAGGTTACACATGGAGCCAGAAATGCTTTAAAAAAGAGCCCTTATCTCCGGAGACAAATACTGAAATATTTACAGATGAAATTATATAATGTCTGGGATTTGATTCAAAATAATCAAATGTAAGGATGAGGGTGGGAGAGGGTGGGGTATAGGTGAGTCCAGACTGACCATGAGATGATAATTATTGAAACCAGATTATGAGTACATGAGGGTATATTCTGTGAGTTTTTCTACTTTTGTATATATTTGACATCTTCAAATTAAAATTAAAATAAAACAAAACAAAATGATCAGAGTTATGAAGCTGGGAGGAGTATTGGTGAAGTTGGGAAAAGTGCCCAGTTTTGAGGTAGGGGAAAAAGGGGTAAGCCGGTGGCTGTTATTAATGTCTAAAACAGGCTTTTAGGCAAAAATGTTTTTTAAAAGGGTTTGCTCAAGCTGGCTCATTCTGTTCCTTCAGAAGCGTCATCAAGTGCAGGATGTGTTTGATTATCTGCTTGAGGATGTGAGGCATATGGCCCACGCTGGACAGAGGCTGTGGCATCTACACAGCTCACGTATCCGCCTCCTGATCCAGTGCTGTCTGCTTATATTCACTGATACAGCCCTGTGTGGTCAGAGCCCAGACTACAATAGATGGAGTTGGTCAGACTCTGGCACACAACTCCCTGAGTGGATCCTGGAATGATTTCCAGAGGCGTTTTGCTCTATTCGCCTTTCCACACTGCCTCCCTGGCCAGCTCTACCTGCCTGGAGCCTCCCTGAATCTTGCTGGCACTCAGCTACTTCCTTCCATCTAACTGTGGACTCCGTAATTGAGCCCAAGAGAGGAACATGTTCCCATGGCCTAAGGACTTGCAGGAGAAGTAGAGAGACTTTTCTACATGTTAGAAAAAGAAAAAAAAAAAAAAAGAAAGAAGAAAAACACACTCACTTTCCTATTTTCCGATTTCTTTTCTCATTTGTTCAACACATCCTTTTAGGTGCCAGCTGTGTGCCAAGTTTTGTGTTAAGTGTTGACTGGGGTTCAAAGATGATGCTTCCTCAAGGATCTACAGCCTGGCAGGGGAAGAGAGACACATAAACAGAGTAATAAGGTCGCAAGGGCCATGCTACATGTTTGTACTGGGACCGGGGGGCACATGGAAAAAGTGGACAACCATTATTATTTTCTCTCTCCTTGGGTTTGGGTTTTAATACTGTTTTTGCTATTATGCACAATCTAGTCTTTCTGAATCTCAATTTTCTCTCTCTTTTTTTTTTTTTTTTTTTTTTTTTTGCGGTACGCAGGCCTCTCACTGTTGCGGCCTCTCCCGTTGCAGAGCACAGGCTCCGGACGCGCAGGCTCACCGGCCATGGCTCACGGGCCCAGCCACTCCGCGGCATGTGGGATCTTCCCGGACCGGGGCCCAAACCCGTGTCCCCTGCATCGGCAGGTGGACTCTCAACCACTGTGCCACCAGGGAAGCCCAATTTTCTCATTTTTGTATAAAGCTAAGTATATGTACTTGCAGTTTTTTCTTTTTTTAAATTTATTTTTATTCATTTATTTTTGGCTGTGTCAGGCTTTCTCTAGTAGCAGCAAGCAAGGGCTGGTCTTTATTGCGGTGCGCAGGCTTCTCATTGCAGGTGGCTTCTCTTGTTGCGGAGCACGGGCTCTAGGTGTGCAGGCTTCAGTAGTTGTGGCATGTGGGCTCAGTAGTTGTGGCTTGCGGACTCTAGAGCATAGGCTCAGTAGTTGTGGCGCACAGGCTTAGCTGCTCCGTGGCATGTAGGCTCTTCTCGGACCAAGGCTGGAATCTGTGTCCCCTGCATTGGCAGGTGGATTCTTAACCACTGTGCCACCAGGGAAGACCTGTACTTGCAATTTTTAAGACGATCACACTAAAAAAAAATTCTGAAGGGACTTTGCAAACCGTAGGGACTCATGACAATGATTATCCTCTTTCCTTCTTCCCAGGCACACCAGCGATAACCATGGACTGGCTTTTCCCAGGTGACAGTCAGGTGGTCATGGTCACCAGCACACTCAGCCGCATTAAGGTAAGCTGGGGGCTGCAGTCATTTCCAGGGAAGATGCATAAGTAAGAGGAAACTTCTTTTTTCCATGTAGGTAATAAATCTTCTGTCTATTGACTTTTAAAAGTGTAGAACCAAATGTTCCTTTTGTCTTTTTAATACAAACCACCACCTTAACATTTGTTTTGCTTTACAGTTTACAAAGTCCTTCTAAAGTCATAAATCACTGGTGTCTCATGATAGCTCTTTGACTTAGTAGAATAGATTTCACTTTGACCCTCATTTACAGGTGTGGAAAATGTGGTCCCGAGAAGTTAAATATATTTGCCCAAGATTCATAGCTAGTAGTGGCAGAGCCCGGGACTGAATTCTGGTCTTCTCTTTCCTAATCTTTGAAATGAACGCCTCCTCCCTGTAATTTTCTATAGCAGGCCAGGCTCTCCTTTGATGTCTTTAAAAGAAAGTTTCACTGTCTGACTCACTTCACTCAGTATGACAATCTCTATGTCCACCCATGTTGCTGCAAATGGAATTATTTCGTTCTTTTTTATGGCTGAGTAATAAAAGAAAAACAAATATCATGTGATATTGCCTATATGTGGAACCTAAAAAAAATGGTACAAATGAACTTATCTACAAAACAGAAATAGAGTCACAGATGTAGAAAACAAACTTATGGTTACCAGGGGGAAAAAAGGGGGAGGGATAAATTGGGAGCTTGAGATTGACATGTACACACTGCTATATATAAAATAGATAACTAATAAGGACCTACTGTATAGCACAGGGAACTCTATCCAATGCTCTGTAATGACCTATATGGGAGAAAAATCTAAAAAAGAGTGTATATATATATATATACAACTGAATTACTTTGCTGTATACCTGAAAATAATACAACATTGTAAGTCAAGTATACTCCAAATTTTTTTTTAATATTTCAAAATATTTTTTAAAATGTTTAGGAAATTCCTTTTATTTGGACTTATCATGGCCATCTGAAACCCCCCAGCCCCTTGTGCGGTCACAATAAATCAAACAAATAAATAACCATCTCCATTGTTTTGTGGATTATTTCCCCATGAGGCAGATGTTTACTTTTTCCAAATGAAAGCTCATTGTTGTCAGGAATATTTAAGAGGCTTAACCTGTCTCCTCTGGCATATGGCGCTGGCTTTTCATGATGAGGCTGGTTGTGTGCAGCAGCAGACGAAATTGCAAGCCTCTCTCTGAAACTTCATCAGTTAGAACTGCAGAATGTCACTGCTGCCCTAGGTGGGGGCTTGTCTGGGACTCTTCCACCGTGAAAGGGAAAAAAAAGAAAGGCTGTTTCCTTTGGTAGCAAATACTCATATTTTAATGGGTATGATGTCATGAATTATTAAACTACCTTAACTTTAAAGCCCAGCTGAAAGAACACAGAGTGAAGAATGACCTTGAGACTCTTGAAAAATGGGATTGTTGACTGTGCCTGCAGACTCAAAGATGGATTTCTCCTTTAGTTTATATTTATGCAACTGTGAAACTTGGTCCCTTGTTCCCAGAGAAATCCTCTGTGCAGCCGTGTGGAGAAAGTTATTATATTCTAGTGCGGAAGAGCTGTAAAGTTTCTTTCCTCGTGTCTCGTGAAAACTAGAGGGCCAGGCGATCCTTGTGCTGGGGGGGATGGCTGGCCCTGAGGAATGAGATGCTGAACCTTCCAGACGACGAAAGGAAACAGACAGGCATAGTGCTTTAAAAAAAAGAGCCTAACATGAGGTTCTTATAAGGAATTTGTGCCTAACCCAGTCCCACCACAATGCTCTCTTGTTTTGGTTGTAAGGTGAATGAAAGGAAAATAGGGTCCAGAAGGACGAAGATGATCTGTCGGTCCAACTGTAGTGTGACCATGTGATGTGCCCGCCAGCAACACCGCATAACTAGTGCTGCTGCCCATGGAGCTCATGACGTGATGCAGGATAGGGTCTTGCAAAGCTTTGGGTTTAGCCATTCCTAGCTCATTCTCTGGCCACAGGTTGCTGGGCAAAACCACCAACGCTAAGAGTGGGATGAAGTGTCCTTGAGTCTTCCAATGGGTGCTGTGAAGCTGTGTCTACACCCACAGAGACCAGTGACTCAAGTCTTCTTCTCTTTCTTCTTTGTAACAGGATTTCAGTTAACAGTCTTTGTAGACAGGAAAGAAATATTAGTGGGGAGGGCGATGGAACCAGTACTTATTGAGAATCTATTAAATGTTTGGCTTTGCCTCATTATGATTCATCATGGAGCTGTGTGGTGTTATCCCCATTTTACAGGGAAGAAACTGAGGCTCAACATGTAAGATTTTCAATACCATACAGTTTTTGACAGGGCTGGGCTTTACCTGAATCTAGATCTGCCGAACATCAGCAGTTTATGCAAATTCGTCAATCTTACTATGAGGTTTGGGTTTGACTGACTTTTCACTTTCTTCTTGTTTGTTTGTTTGAACTCGTTGGCCATTATATGTTGATGTCTTCTGTTTGTTCCTCTGGATCCCCTCTCCACCCTCCTCCACTCTGCTCTGTGACCTGGTAGACTGACCTGTCTTCACTGCTTCAACGGTTACCCTGTTCTTGCGCTTACAGTTGCGTTTGGCCAACGTGAAACACAAACAGGGCATTGGAGGGCAGATAGGTGAGAAATGAGATTGGGGTGTTGATTTCCCCAGTTTTCTCTCTGTTGGGTTCTCTACTGAAGGCCAGGTGGCCCTCTCCATGCAGTTCCCCTTTCTGGGTTTTTTTTTTTTAGTTGAAATATATTTGCTGTACAATATCATATAAGTTTCAGGTGTACAGTATAGTGATTCACAATTTTTAAAGGTTATACTCTATTTATAGTTATTGTAAAACATTAGCTATATGTCCCATGTTGTACAATATATTCTTGTAGCTTTTTTTTTTTTTTCTTTTTGCAGTACGCGGGTCTCTCACTGCTGTGGCCTTTCCCTTTGCGGAGCACAGGCTCTGGACGCGCAGGCTCTGCGACCATGGCTCACGGGCCCAGCTGCTCCGCGGCATGTGGGATACTCCCAGACCGACCAGGACACGAACCCGTGTCCCCCGCATCGGCGGGTGGACTCTCAACCACTGCGCCACCAGGGAAGCCCTCTTGTAGCTTATTTTATACCTAATAATTTTTACCTCTTACATCCTTACCCCTATATTGCCCCTCTCTTTTCCTTCTCCTTACTAGTAACCATTAGTTTGTTCTCTGTATCTGTGAATCTGCTTCTTTTTTATGTTATATTCACTGGTTTGTTGTATTTTTTAGATTCCATATATACGTGATATTGTACAGTGTTTGTTTTTCTCTGTCTGACTTATTTCACTCAGCATTTCTGGGTTTTGATACCTGCTCCTTCCCCTTGTCCCTTCCGGCCTAGGGGTAACATTAGGTCACTAGCCCCTGGGTACTGCACAGTCCCTTGTGCCTTCATAGATACTGCCCACACTTTTGTAAGTTAGCCCATCTATTAAGACAGTTGGATTGCTCAACATGAGTGTGCCATTTGTTACCTTCCAGGACCTTGACTGATACAGGTACACATCCTTTTAGTGATATCATACTTAACGTTTTGCTGTTACACCCATTTTACCAGGAGGGAGATGATTTTTGTCTCCTCTTTTTTCCCTAAGGATTTCTTATTTATAACTTCCGGAAGGGCTAATTTATCATCGTTCATCTTCCTTTTGCCTTACTACTTGCTCTTTGAATTTTCCCTTTTCCCCTCAAATTGAGTCTGTAAGACCTGAAAAAGCCAGTTTCCATTCTTATTTTCCAAGGCTGAGATTTTTTGGTGTTCAGAGTCTCAGCTCCATTCTTTTATTAACATTTCTTTGTGAAACCGTCAGTTGGATTGTCTTGAGAAAATGCACATTTTCTAACCTTCTAGGGAAAATGATTATTGCTCCAAAAAGCAGTGGAAATAATGAAAGTATGTTCAGTAAGTAACTGTAAAGACAATAAAAGGGGGAAAAAGGCAGGAGATTCAGAGTCAAGGTCAGTTTCCTCCATTGTTGGATTGCAGCGAGCATTTAATGGTCATAAAATCTTTTTCCTGTAAAATACATTTTATATTTAAACTGCAGCCATTTAAATGAGGGATTTTATGTCTGCACAGTCTTTATTGAGTATGAAGGATTTTAAAATGCTTTTGGTTTCATTATTTTTTTTTTCCTTAAAAATTTTTTGTGGTTTGGAAAGCCCATTCCATGCCTCCCGGGCTCCCAGATGTGAAGATGCAGAGCTGGGGAGTGTGGCTTTCACAGTTCCTTGCTTATGCTATTTAACCTTAGACCCCTGTTATTCGGGGCCTCTGTGTCTCCTGAATAAACAGTAAATCTTTCCTGATGGTGTGGCAGCTTTACGCTGTGGATTCAGGCCTATTTTCAGAGAGGCATGAGAGAGACTTTAATGCCTTTTCCCTCCTTTTACTGGTGATTTAGCCAGAGCCCGTGTCCATCATCAGGGTATGGCTGGTGGTTCAGCCTGTGTCTGGTGGAGGGCAGGCCCGGTGCTGCAGTGGGCAGCACTCAGATGATAAGTGTTCTGGTTCCAGGACAAGGCAGGGTTGACCGTGGGGTTATTTCATAGCTTGGCTTGACATGGATTCATTCTTCTGTTGAAGGTTTATTGACTCGTGTTTTCCTGAGACCTTTGTCCCTGCATATTGAAAAATTTGTGATCTACTACTGATCCTAAGATACTAAGATAAGATATCAAGACCTTGAGAGGTCCACCTTCTACAGATCCTGCAAGGTGAAAGTTTGCTAGATTGCTTTTAAGGCTGTTCATGGTGGCGGTGGTCTCAAGGTTCAAGGGCATGTTGACATTAGACATACCAGAAGGAAAAACTCAACTACAGAGCAATTACCTTTTTTTCTTGGTCATTGCTGATATTCGTGGGTTGAGCTGTTGGATTTGGATTTTTCTTGGTCACGAGGATGGTACAGCAGAAACAAAAACCCTAGGCTTATAGTTTAGAAGTATTTGAAATCTGCATTCATACAGGCAATTATCTGCCAAGGGAAGTAGACTATTGTTGGTGGGGTCTGACCTATAGCAGGAGATGCCTTATAATCTATAAATATCTGCTCTTTGAGCTAGAATGAATTACCTGAAGAAGGCAGGCTCCACGTTTTAATCTTGGATTGCCAGAGCTGCATTTCCCACTGGGTTGTTACCAGCAGTATTTAAAATCTCAATTTCCCCAGTGCATTGACCTGACCTGACTGTTCTTAGACACAACTTTAACTATGCTTTAAAAATAGCCTCGGAGCCAGAATAGCGGAGAAAGCATTTATTTAAACAACTATTTTTTTCCCCCATAATGTCATGTAGATCTTAGTATTTTCTGTATCTTTCCACTACAATGGCAGCATATGGTCTATTGTTACAATCAGATATTCTTGTGGGAAGTAAGAAGCCCCTGGGTGAACGGAGAGGATATTATTGTTGACTCTAAAGCTGTTGTTTTTAGCCCTGAACTAAAGTTTTGTGCAGTTTCATTTTGAACAAACTCAGTCCTTTCAGGAAGCTTCAACCCATAGGCTCTGATTTTTATTTTTGATAGTGTTGACTAATGTTTACTCTGGGCTCCTGGAAATTGGCTAGGCGGACTTTCCCTGGAGGAGAAAATGTGGACAAATACGGTTAGTTTACTTAGTGCTAAAGGCATTGGCTGGTAAGGAAAGGTGATGACACAGTTCCTTAAGCCAAAAAAAATCATGATCTTTTTCCTCTTGAAGTATACATATTTGAAACCTTAGGAGAGGTTTGTGAAAAAGAAGAAAGCAAAAAAAAAAAAAAAAAAAAAAAAGGAAAAAGAAAAAAATAAGAGCAAGAGAGCTGACGGTAACAGAAAGCAAAACTGCTAGGCCTAGGAGAAAATCACTTGGTTAGAAGAAAACATTTTATTAAAATAATGAATTTTTACTACATGGAACGGAATAAAGAATTTCAGCGAGTAAACACATAGCGCACACATACTCGCTTGGACAAACGCATACAAAGAAAAGAAGGAATGCGAAAGCAGAAGCATGTCGGTGTGCTTTATAAACGTGAATTTGTTTTTCGAGTTTTGAATTAATTAGATACCATGTTGAATTCCAAATGTGATAATTAAGCAAATTAATGCTGCAGTGTAGTTATTAATGAGGTAAAATATGCTAATATGCTTTTGATAAAGAGCTCTTCTTCTGTCTTACCAAGAAATTGACAAACATCTTTTATCTGGGGCCAGACAGCTTATCTCAAGTGAAGTACTAAAAAGGTTCTCGGCCGTATGCTGTGAACAAATGTTGTAAATAGGGGTTAATGTCTAAATTTTTGATATGTATAAGCCTCGAGGTGACGCATTAAGTCCCGTGATGCCCTGAGCCTGGTTTCTTCCATGCCCTTCGATGCCAGTATGAATACAGCAAAGCCCACTGCTTGCCGGCATCATTATTATTAAGTGACATTCAACGTGAGGCAAACAGTGCCTGCTAACCGCCCAAACTGCTGGGTTCTTTTCGGCAGACTTGGTGTCTCCTTTGGTTTTCAGGTGTTCAAAACTCCTAGCCCAGAATCATTAGGGAACCCACTTAGTGGTTTGGAAGTGACACAGCAGAATTTCTCTTTCTGACCTTAACCTTGCTATTCAGAGCTCACAGTGTATCAGGAGACCAGCGAGAGACACCATCTACTCAGGGGGAGCTGGCCATTAAAAACAAAATTTATGGAAATATGAAAAGAACTTTCCCCATGAGCATATGATTCTTTTAATCCTTTTAATCACATACTCCATGAAGGTGCAGCCTGTATAACTTTGATTCATTCCAGATATGATGTTTGCTAAATGAGTTTGGCTTTGCAGCCCCAAGCAGGACAGTTCTGATGGCTTTAATTCAGAGGAGGAAGCCCCTGAGGTGTGTTTGAGTGGGGCAGCCCAGTGGTCAGTCCTTGGCTAGTGTTGGCTAGTGGGCACTGTTGAGGCGCGTCCTATGGCAGGAAAGAGACTGCATATCAACTGTAAAGTGTCACAGAAAGTGACTAAAACAGTTAGGAGTGCATTTGACTGCAAGTTACAGAATACCTTACTAACAGTGGCTTCAGCAAATAGGGAGTTCATTTTGCTCCCATAGAAAGCAGATCAGGGTACGCGATTCACAGCCAAAACGTGTCTCAACCATTTTGTCGAGGTTCTTTCCGTCTTTCCACTGCATCATCTTAGTGGGTGTCTTTTGTCTATGTGGGCACAAGATGGCTGCTGCACCTCCAGGCATGATGTCTAGGTTTCAGGCAGGAAGAAGAGGGAATGGTCAGCCAGTCTGTCCTTTTTGAAAAGTTTTCCCAGAAACCCCATCCAAAGACCTCCATTTACATCTCATTGGTCAGAATTTTGTCACGTGGTCATTCTTAACTGGAAGGTCAGTAGGTGAGGTTGGATCAAGTAGCCGGTTTTGTTACCATTCTTTTCTTGGGCACCATGATCCTGGGGATGAAGCTGGACCCTGAGTTGACTGCCACTTCCAGGGTGCTCACATGAAAGTTTGGTTGCCTGGACAAATGTGATATGAAACAGAAGTGCAGGTGATAAAGCAATTTTACTCTCCTCAGGTTCCTTTTATGATCGAATCGTAACATGAGTGTGATTTGAGCATATTTGAAAATAAAACACTTACGGAAAAAATTTTTTGGTACAACATACTTCTAAACAAATGCCAATTACTGTATTTGGTGCTTGATTGGGAAATTGCAAACCAGCAATCTGTTTCAAAGCCGAAGAAAAGCTGGCTGCTTTGAATGTACTGAATAATGGCACAGTACTGTATTGTTATGAGTAGATCAAGAGATTTTTCAGGGGTGCTTGTGAGTATATTTGGTTTTCACCACACTGGCCAACTTTGGAACTTAACCCTTGAGTAAAATGTGATTCCACTGGATATTAATTAAAAGTAACAAACACACTAATATGTAGCAGGTACAATCACGGACCGCAAACTCACCTATTTAAGAAATCTGGCTTGCTTTCTTTCCTCTGTCAGGTTTGTATCGCTACTGCACCAAGAGGTAGAAACTTAACTGGATTCACTTCTGAGTCTCCCCTCCCTTTCCTGGAATAGGGACTTACTTTGGGCTGGCAGGAGGAGGGGCTTTGTGTCGAGTCGCAGGAGTAGGGGGGTGGCGTGCATCTGGTTCTGGGATGTCATCTACTCGTACACTTGCTAGGACATGGTCATTCTAACTTGGTAACTTGTCATTTGTTCAATTGGATCACTGCTGGGGATTTTGACTCTACCATATCCTTTCTGAGTCTGACTGTTAGCTGCTTTCAGGTCCTCTCTGGCACGTGGGCTTGATGTTTGGTCCCCAGTTATTCTGGGGCCACAGGAAACTCACAAATCTGAGCCAGACCTTCTACCTTCACACTCCACCCAGCATGTCTCCTCTACTTTTCCTGAGCTGCAGGATGTGGGGACTCAGTGGTCTTAGTAGATCTTTGGGGTCTCAGCATGAGGCAGGGCCCTGGGGCTTTCTTGGGATGCCACGTGCGGGTTGATTTAAGCAGGGGTGAAGGACAGAGCCCTTGCAGAGGCTCAGAGATTTCTCAACCCTGACTCTTCTTTCCCTTACCCAGCTGGGGCAGACTTTACCCAGCTCTCTCTCCAGAAAAAACTGGTTCCGAGGGATCATATTTTATTCCAAATCTTTTGTTTATGCCCCAAGTCCTAGGCTTTTGAAACTCAAAACCCTTTTCTCTCAAACTATTGTTCTCATTCTCTTTTGTGGCAGGACTTCCCTGAGGAAACAAAAACAGAATTGCTGTCTGCCTGAGTGGCAAAAAGTATGGCCACTCTGTATTGGAGATACTGGTGAGCATCAGTTAATGTTTCAAACGATTACCTATGCCTGACTCATATTCACTATAAGGAACTGGAAGAGCTGGCCCAGATCCCCAAGGGCATCTCTCTTTGCCTCCCTGCCTGCTTCTACCACCATCTTGGCTCCTGTACCCATGAAGCTCTCAGAGAGGACTGGGCAGACATGGCACTTCTTGATGGTAAGAAGCAGACATTTCTTCCTCTCACAAATTCGTAGGAGGCTTCCCTCGAAAGATTCGCAAGAGCACTCAGCCACACCTACAGGCAGGCAAACAACACTTCCTATTGATGGGTTGCTGATAAACAAGCACTAAAGACTTAGCATCTTAGGTGGATGCAATAATTTAGTTAAAAATCTTTAGTGGGAACCTGGTCAACCTAACTGTGAGAGACGCCATGTTTCCCCCTCAGAGCCCCATGAACTCTGGGAAAGGCTTTCAGAGCTGGGAGAGCATTGAAATGTGTCATGGAAAAAGACATGTTCTTCAAGAGTTTGAAAGTGGTGAAGGGGTTTAGTGGACCAAAGAGAAGTATCCGAGATAGGATACACTAGTGCTGTAACTGGGAGAGAAATGAGGGGATTTGGCAGCCATGGGATGCTTCCCAGTCCCTCAAATTCACTACGGCAAAGAAACCAAGGCCTTAGGAAATTTTTAATTTTAATTTTTTTTAATTGTGGTAAAATATACGTAACTTAAAATTTATCATTTTAAGAACCTGAAAAAGAATATGCATATACATACATATATATGTTAACTGAATCAATTTGCTGTACACCTAAAACTCACACAACATTGTAAATCAACTATACTTTAATTAAAAAATATATAAAAATATTTTATCATTTTAACCATTTTAAGTGCATGTCCTCAGTGACATTAAGTATATTCACATTGTTGTGCAACCATCCCCGTCATCCAGCTCCAGAACTTTTTCATCGTCTCATATTGAAACTCTGCACCCATTAAAAATAACTTTCCATTCCATCCTCCCCTGGCCCTAGTAGCTTCTATTCTATATTCTGTCTCTATGAATCTGACCACTGTAGTGAGCTCCAATAAATGACACCATATAATATTTGTCCTTTTCTGTCTGACTCATTTCACTTAATGTTTTCAAGGTTCATCCATGTTGTACAGTGTGTCAGAATGTCCTTCCATTTTTAGGGCTGGGTAATATTCCGCTGCATGTATATTCCACATTTTGTTTATCCGTTCATTTGTTGATAGACATCTGGGTTGTTTCCATCTTTTGGCTACTGTGAAAAGTGCTGCTGAGAATATGGGCACACAGATATCTTTTCATATTTTCAGTTCTTTCGGGTATATACCCAGAAGTAGAATTGTTAGATCGTATCATGCTTAAATTTTCAAGGATCTACTCTACGGTTTTCCACAGCAGCCACGCCATTTCACATTCCCACCAGCAGGTGCATAAATGTTCCAGTTTCCCCACAATCTCACCAGCACTTGTTGTTTTTCTGTTTTTTTCCTTTTCTTTCTTTCTTTTTTTTGGGTAAATCCTAGCCATCCTAATGGGTGTGAAGTGTCTGTCACCTTACTATGGTTTTTTTTTTTTTTTTTTTTTTTTGCGGTATGCGTGCCTCTCACTGCTGTGGCCTCCCCCGCTGCAGAGCACAGGCTCTGGATGCGCAGGCCCAGTGGCCACAGCCCACGGACCCAGCCGCTCCACGGCATGTGGGATCTTCCTGGACCGGGGCACGAACCCGCGTCCCCTGCATCGGCAGGTGGACTCTCAACCACTGCGCCACCAGGGAAGCCCCCTTTACTGCAGTTTTGATTTGCAGTATCCTAATGATGAGTGATGCTGAGCATCCTTTCATCGTGTTTATTGGCCATTTGTATATCTTCTGTGCAGAAATGGCTATTCAAGTTCTTTGCTCATTTTTAAAATTGGGCTTTCTTGTTGATGTTGAGTGAGCCTTAGAAATTTTATTCCCATACCACTCTCTTCTCCTTAGTGAAATGTGGCTGTACATTGATACGTTTGCCAGAAGGAGAGGGGTAACTCAAGAGGGCTGGGTGACTCCAGGAAGGGGGACCATCAAAGTGCTCATCGCACAGGATTACGTCCAACCTCCCATCATATGAAGCCTTTCACACTGGGCCCCACCTGCCGGTCCAGTCTGATTTTCTGCCCCTGACAAACCCAGTGCTCCAGCACATTAATTTCCCTGCAGGTCCACAAATGCACAAAGAACTTTCACACCTCTAACCCTTGCAGAGGCCTTACCTTTTCCGTGAAGGCTCTCCTGATCCACCTCACTTGTTCTCATGGCACATCACTTGTCCATTCATTCATTCTAGAAATATTCATTGAGCACATACTTGTTGCCAGATACCAAGCACTGTGGCGGATACTTGGGATTCAACAGTGAATCAAGCAGTTGCTGCTTTTGAAGAACTCCTTGCCTAATGGGGGAAATGGATAAGTTATCTGCCAATTATAATTCATTGTGTGTAAGTGCCAAGATGTAAGTAAAGAGGGTGAAGAAGATTATCTTCTTGAGCTGAGAGCTGAGTCAGTATTTATGTGTTACTGTGAACATTCTCATCTTCTGCACATCAGATTCAAGCTTGTAGTTTACTATTTTTTTATCCCTTAACAGAACTTTGTAAACAGCCATTGGCTTCCAGAATGTACAGTTTCTTCTCACAACAAGCAGCATTCCCACTGGGAGATGGTTTCCCTTACACTGGGATATTTGAGGGCTGTCTGAAGACTGCAGTTCAGACTGCCTGTATTCAGGCGGGCATGTGGGTGCATCTGGGGACTTGTGGGCCTAGCCCTGCCCTGACTGGGCTTCCTGGGTGTGTGAGTGTTTGTGTGGGGATGGCTATGAAGAGTTATGGAACATCCACTGTCGATTCTGGCCTCGTGCACTGAGTATGGCACAAAGCAAGAGCTCAATAAATGTGTCTGGTTTTATTGGACTCTATGTATCATGGAGGGTAATTTATCTCCTTTACCAACAATGAGTCACAGTCTAGGGTAGGCGAGAGTAGAGTCCTTCTAAAGGTGAATCAACATATTAAATTTGATTCAGAAGAAGCATATGGCGAAGCATTTGTCTTTTGCTCTTTTGAAAAACAGGTTGTTTATCTGGGTTTTTGGTAGTCCTAGAGGAAGTTAAAAATGGATCCTACTGAAAAAGTTAAAGGAAACTAATTCAGAAGCAGGAAACCTGACGGAGAGGTGACGAAGAGGCCAGATCGATTGTTACAGGGAGAGATTTACACTTGAATGCAGGGTTTAACTAGGGAGCAGGGAAGGGACCCTTCTGGGGATTACTGTGAAGGAAGAATCAACATAATATGGATTTTGACGGGTAGGGAATGGAAAAAAAGAAAAAGGATTTGAGATATTGGTTTTAGGATTTAGAAGGGAGGATTTAATTTGGAAGATCAGGGATTTACTGTTAGATATAGTGACAATTAAATGTTGAATACAGGCAGTCTGAATTGCAAGCTTCACATGCTCCTCAAATATCCCAGTGTAAGGGAACCCGCCTCCTAACTGGAATACTCCTTTGGTGAGGAGAGGATGTGTATTATGGAAGGCGATGACTGTATATAAATGACTCTGTTTAGGACAAAATTCTCCTTTTAGCTCAAATCTGTTACTTAAAGGATTATTTATTCACGAGTTTGAAATAACTCTGTCCCTCCCTCTGTCAGGACTCTGCTGCCTTGGTGTCATCAGTTCCACCAGGAGGGATGAGAAGCCATCAAATGAACAAATGATAAATCATCCCTAAATGCATATTGAACAGGGATTTGTGCTATCTCTTCGAACATAAGCACAACTCTTGTTAGGTCTGGCCTTCCTGGAGCCCGAGTCAGGGCACTTGTCGGGGTCCTCAGGAGGCTTGTGGGGCTAACTCCTCCCAGACCGGGCTGAGCACGTGTGAGTGTTTATGTGCGGATGAGTGTGAGGAGGTATGGAACACCCATCGCCCACCTTGGAAGAGCGCACGCGTCATGGATGTTGTGCCCGGTGCCGGTCCTCGGGGAAGTGAGCCCATTTATGTGAGTGAAGCGGGCCGGCACAGCCTGGCCAGTGTGCCTCCCTGAGTGATATCAAATTTGTACACCTCCATCTCTCACCCTCACTGCTTAGAGCTGTTCCAGGTCTGTTATTCATGCAAAATCCTCCTGGCTGTGCCTGAGGGGAGAGAAAGACCTGGGTGAAATCCCAGGTCTGCCTTTTAACAGCCATTAGGTTTTGGGCAAGGTACTCGGATCTCTGCTTTGGTTTTTTTTATTTGTGGAAGTGAGAGAGTAATATGCCCCTTCAGAATGTTATTGGGAGGAACGCGTAGGACAGTTTTTATAAAGTGCCTGGTACAAGGTGACACCCTTAAGGGCTGGCACATAGTAGGTGATTTACAAAGGGGGATTTGCAGTACTAATAATGAGGGTGATGCCTCACAGGCATGCAAAAATGTAAAATGATTCTTTTTTTAATACCTGAACTTAATTTCTTTTCTTTTTTCTTTTTTAGGCTCCATTCATATCGTCAGGTAGTGGAAATTTCAGCTCAGTCAATTCAGCATCTTAGCCTACTTGCACCCTTGGAGAGGAGATCTGGTTACTGGCTGCTGTCATCTCTTGCCTTCTCCCTTCCCCCCCTTTCACAGTCCACAGCCCTCTGAGCTTCTGTCAGGAAAGATGGAGGCTGTTATTTTCTCCTCCCACCAGCACGGCCTCTCCAGATCTGTCTTTTACTTGGTTACTTCCATGCTCTTCTTAGACACATGGAAGGTCTGGCTGTTCCCCGCATCACCCTGGAGTGAGGAAAGGCTCTCTCAGGTCTGGCTGCCTACAGTCCCCACACCACCTTACCCCGTGTGTGCGCTTCATCAGAAAGGTCTTAAGGTAGAATCCCTGTGGGGGTCTTTATGGTACCCTTTGCACCAGCGCTCGCCTGGGGATGTGGTGGGGATACACTCCAGGGTCTGCTGACTTTTGCTTCCCCTTCGTCTGCACACATTTTCTGTAGGAGTCCATTCGGACAATAGCTTTCTCCTAAGCTTTAGGAATGCAGAAGTCTTTGCCTTAAACTCAGCAGTGAGTTTCATATTTGAAACTCCCAAATCAAGAATTGACTTTTTCTTTTTCTCAACATTTCTGCTGTGCCATCTCTTTCCTGAGGCACTAAGTGTTGGATGTCGAGTGTCTGCCTGGGGAGAGAGGTGGGTAGAGGGAACAAGGGTATTGCAGGGCATAAGAACCTTGGTTAAAATCTCAAGATATTTTTCTACTGCATTGCTGTTATTACATCCATCCTCCATACAGTTTCAGCCCCGTGGGGCTGAGTTGTAGATTGATTTGCTTCAATGTTGGAGCATTTGAGAATGATTCTCTTTGACCTGTTGTTGGCAAAGTCAAAAAAAAATTAAAGAAGCAGAGAGCGAAGCCAAGAAGAAAATCAGACACAACTTCTGGTCTATAAAGTGTTGGTTTAGTGTGGAGCTAAATGAAGCTCTGGCCACATTCTGCTTTTCAGTCTCCCAAAGGTCATGGCACTTTTCTTGATCTATTTTTCTATTTCCTTGTTCACAGTCCATCACTGGATGCTCTGCTGCCTAGGCAACAGCATTCGGGCCAGCTCTCAGCAACGTGGTACTAGAGAATGTTTCGAGCTCCACGCGTGGAGCGTTTTGTGCAATCTGCTATGTGCTCTTTGTCTTGTTGTCGGTGGAGAGTCTTGTGCCGCCTCAGCGAAGCCATCAGATGCACGTGTGTATCTTCTCGGGTATAGGATCTGAGGGGAAAGAGTTTCTATATTTCAACGATGTCATCATCAACTTCATCATGTTCAGGTGACCATACTCATGCCGGTGACGTCTCCCTGCGTCCCCTTGCTTGTAAGTGTCTGATCAATGTTCTTTTGAACTGTGCTACGTTGTCAGCTGGGCACTTGGGACCAAAGGCATCGACTTTCACCTGCAAGGCAACCACAGGAAAAATGCAGGAAACAACATTTGCACAACTGCACAGGATTCACCAGCTGTGCTAAAACAAGATAGGTAGAACTGAATTAGGGAAGCAATGCAAAAAGTCCACCACCACGACCCCCAGTTTTAACAATAGCTGCCATTTATGGAACAGCTCTTTTGTGCCTGGTACCATGCTAGACTCTTTACATTACGTTCTCCAATTTAATTTTCCCTAGAAGGCAGGCACTTTATAAATAGAAGAATGAGTTTAGAGAGATGAAGTGACTTGTCCCTGGCCACATAGAGAGTTAAGTGGAGCCAGAATTTGAACCCAGATCACTCTGATCTTGGAGCCCTCACCCATAGGCTGGGATGGTGCCGGGTGGGCAGGCTTGTTGGGCATCTTATTGTTATCACCGAATCCCTAACACTGGTCCTCACCTAGCACAACAGTAGGTGCACAATCTCACTTAAAAGGAAACGATTGATTGCTCGTATTAGAAATTAATGCTCTGTGTTTTGAAGTGTTTCCTTTCACCAGGGTCGTGAGGCAAAGTTACCTAATCGGCATAGGTCCTTCCCTTTCTGTGTTCCAAGAACCATTAATTTTCTCGCCAGCTCTCCAGTGCATCTCCATGCCACCCTCACTTTCTGGTTTGGCTCACCCTCGTCTTACATCAGGATGCTGAGATGGTTTCCAAACTCGTCTTCCTGATGCTTTTCTTATTTTCCTCTAATCCAGGCTCTACACAGTAGCCAAGGTACTCTTTCTAATCTAGCAATCTGCTCACAACCCTGCAGAGATCTCCCACGTGCCTAGAACAACATTTGTCTCCTTCAGGTGGTCTTTGAGGCCCCTTATGAGCTGGTGCCTCCTGTTTTTAGGGCCTCATTTCTCACCCCCCCACCCCGGTTCCCGACTCTGAAACTTGAGCAGCATCTTTTGCCCACCTCTGCGCTTTTGCATGTGCTGGTCCCTCTCTTAGAACTGCACTCTCCTCTGCCGTTCGCCTGGCCAGCTTCTGCTCCTCCTCTAAGAAAAAACTTGGTTCGTGTGTCATTCCTTCTGGGAAGCCTTCCTTGACCCCCGGAGCCTGGTGGAAGCCCCTTCTGTGCTCCCCCAGTGAGCTGCACGTCCTGCATCAGGGTGATAACCATCCCAACTCATTTGTGCTTGTGTCCCCCTCCTTCCCCACCACACGGGAAGCTCTACCACTAGCCTCAGTGTCCCGCTCTAAGCCTGGCATCTTATCATCTTATCAACACTTAAAGAATATTTGGCGAATAAATGGAGAGTTGTTTTTAACCTATTTCTTATAGCCATTTTTGAATGGGAAGAGCTTCCTGAAACCTTGGGCTTGGGATGTCATTATTCTTGGGGGCAACACTGCCAAGGCAACGAATTAGAAATGGCTTCAGAAGTCCTTGATACGATCCTTTAGGAACTGTGGGAAGGCCTTTGTTTGATGATGGGAATCTAAACATCTTCAAATTTAAAAAAGCTAAGAGAGGCAAAATGTCATGTAAAAAGCACAGACCCAAGGACTCTTTCAAGTTTCTCTTTTATTCAATTGGGTTGTCACTAACATTAGACACAGGAGAACCACATTTTAACCTGATTAATGAATAGGCCCATTTAGGCTACTCTGCAAAATACTAAAGAATAGAACTACATCTCACTGTTGCTTTCTCACTTCCCTCCCATCCCACGCAGGACTTAACCCCCTGAAAAAGTCTGCTCTGGCTTTTCCTTTGCAGAGGAATTGTCGGGCCGCGACTCTCTCTCCTGCGGCAGAAGGACCAGATGGGACACTTGACTACATCGGGAAGCTGAGAGTTCTAGCCTCTTGGCTCTTGTCCTTAACTCTCATGTAATTCCTTGCTGGATTCTCATACAAATTCATGCGGTCCCGCACAATCCTGGCTCTTGCCCCAGTGATGACATGTAGCAGCTCAGAGTTTCCAGGCTTTGATAGCTGTGTGCATCCGCGGGCTCTCAGAGCAAAGGAAGCGGCTGGGTTCTGGGGCTGCTGTTTGCTGTCTAGGCCCCGGGTGTACCCATCCGCACGCACCCCGCCCGCGGCTGTCATAGTCCTCCCCTCCCTCTCTGGCCCTCTGAGCCCTGGGAACCGGGGCAGAACAAGCAGAGTGTGAGCAAACACACAGGGCTGCATTGAGGAGGGTCTCTTTACCGCCATCTGCCGGCTCCACAGAGGTCACTGGAATAAACTTATTTGTAAACAAAATGGTTAACTCATAATAAGAGCTTTAAAAAAATTCCGAAAGGGATGTGGGTACAACTTTTCTGACACTACGGGTTCTTGTGTCCCTTTCACTTCTCTGCCCTCCTCCCACGCAACGAAGACGCCCCATGGGAACCTGCACTTCCCATGGATTCCAGTAGGGGGCAGTGGTCATCAGGCCTGGGAGAGACTTTCTTTTTTCTTGTAACATTTTCTTTTGTGTACGTGTATGAAGTATAACCTATCCACAGGAAAATTCGCAAAGCATACATACACAGAAGCAAGCAAGCACCTGTGTGGCCATCTCCCTCATGTGAGGAAATAGAATATTGCCTGCACCTCATATATAACCCCCTCCAATCCCCACCCCCTCACAATTCCTTCCTTCCCTTAGAACTATCCACACTATACTGACTTTTGCTCATAACTTCCTTGCTTTACGTTAATGTTTACTACATCCAAATGCATCTCTAAACAATACGGTATAGTGTTGGATGTTTTTGATATTTTGATGATTTTGAACATTATGTAAATAGAATCATACATTGTATATTCTTTTGTCTTTCATATTTTTTGCTCAAGATTATGTTTATTTATTTTCATTGCGGTATAATAACGATGGCAATGGTATTGATTGCCATCACCACAACTCATTTATCCATTGTACGGCTGATGGACATTTGGGTTGTTTTGAGTTTGTGGTAATTATGAACAATATTACTATGAATATTCTAGTCTGTGTATCCTGGCATGCAGGGACATGCATTTCTAGAGGGCACATACCTCAAGGTGGAACTGCAAAGTCCCAGGAGATGGATATCTCTGAATTTGTTAGATAATGCTGTACAGGTTTCCAAAGTGGTTGTCCCAGTTTAGAAGCTCCTCGGCAGAATCTGAGATCCTAATGTACCATATATTTGCCAATGCTTGGTCTTGTCAGATTTTTTAGTTTTTGAAGCTAGTGTCTTTTCATCAGGGTTGGGCCAAAAAGTGGCAAGGGCACCCTTCCTGATGGTTTCCATATGGTTCCTGTAGCCAGAAGCGGCTGCTGGTCCTTCCCCTCGGACACAGGTGGCAGAAGTGACATTGAGGGATGCTCATCTGTATTAAACACAGGCAGTAGGTGGCTCCTCAGAGAGAAGAGATAGTTTCTCTCATGGCTGATTTTCTCTCCTCTTTTGGAATGCACCATCAGTGCTCACAATAGCAATTAAACGCTCTGTGCCATCTGGAGGGCTGAGGCTGCTGTGGGAAGGACATCTGCTGGCAGCTGCAAAAGGAAGAAAGATGAGCTGGGACTAGGCACGACCCAGGGGCTACTTCCTCGTGTGGACCTGCCGCCTCAAGCCAGCTCCATACATAACAAAAGTGTTTCCTCACTCATTTTATTTACTCAAGAGGGACCACCCAATGGTCACTGTGGGAGTTTCTAAAGGAATGAGACTGTAATAATTCCCAGTTAACGGACCCAGCCCAATCAGTTCTGCTTTTCATCAGGTTTGATTAACTCCTTTTCAGAATTGGTTGCTTTCACTGCTCTTGTCTGAGCCTCATGTATAAAACAGGGCTAAAGTAACCTGTCTCTCATATTGCTGGGAGGGCAAAAATTAGATAGGGATGAGAGAGTGCTTTGAAAATGATCAAAGAATGCATTTATTTGCTTGCAGTACAGAGTTATAGATTCCTGGATGGGGGCCTTGCTATAGAAACTTTAAGGGGAAATTTTGATTTTAGGCAAAGTGTCCCTTTGTAAGAAGTGACCCTCCAAGGATGATAACAGTGAGAGGGACCTCCGTGTGGGGAGAAAGGGAAGGTTGGACCTTGCTTCATACTCTGTCCTCTCTCTTGGCTGGTTCTATCTAACTATTGTCGGGGGGTGGGGGGTAAGAAGCCGGAGGGCTACATTTAACAAGTCTTTACTGGAGTTTGTGGATAATGAAAGACAAACAGGCAGAAATGGAGGAAAATCCTGTGCCCTCACTACCAACTAGATGATCAGAGTCTCTAGATGATCTGAGTCTCGGTTTCCTCATCCACCCTTTCACCTCCTGTTTTCTCCTGGAGGAAAATCCTGTGTCCTCACTACCAACTAGATGATCAGAGTCTCTAGATGATCTGAGTCTCGGTTTCCTCATCCGCCCTTTCACCTCCTGTTTTCTCCCTGTTTAGCTTCTCAGACCATCCTTAACTCTTAGTCCTACCAGAGAACCCTAGGATGAGCCTCTAAAACACCTGGTTTGCTGGGGACCGTGCTGACTCAAATCCGTCCCAGCATAGTTATTACTAGTGCCACTTTCTATTCTCAGCAGCATCTCATTTTGGAGGATGAATTATATGTTTGTCCTAAGACCACCTGACAAGGTCTGGTGTCTTCTAGGAGAGTCTGCTTCTGCCTGTCTCCAGGATAGATGCCATTTTGTATCCACAGGGGTGGCTGTCACTTATAGGAGGCTCTGTGGCTCTACTGCCTGCTTCCAGATCTCCGCTCTGGCCTTTATTAGCTGCATGATTGCAGGGCAAGTGACTTGGTTGGCCTTGGCCTCAGTCTTTTCAAGTGTAACATGGGATAATGACAACAGTGCCTGGTGTGTTGTACGTGGTCAAAACATTTTAGCCAATATGGTTATAACTTTAGGGCAGGGAGCAAAACCTGGCAGCCCTGCAGACAGACCCCAGCTGGCTAACACTTCTGTTTGGTTAGCACAGTGTTCTGAAAGTTTCGAAGCTGAAGGGCTTTAGGAAGGATGCCCTCCAGTAGGTCAGAGGTGTTATCACCCCCAGGGACTTAACTGATACCAGCCCGATTCGCGCATTGATCGCGTGCTCCATTCTGGCGTTTGAGTGTGCGACCCCTCTTCAGACCTGGACATGACTGGGCTGCCATTGCTGTGGACTAGGGGATGCGCCCCGGTGTTGCTGTATGTGTCCCCTCCCTCCCACCTCCCTCTTTCCAAGTTAGACTCCAGCCCAGGCTCAAGTCCTCACAAGAGGGAGCTTCACCCTTGAAAAACCCTTCTTGGTGCTGGAGCTGTTTCTTCCCAACCCCATGTCCCTTAGGGAAGTGCCTCCATGCGCCTACAAATTGCTGGGAATCTTGTTAAAAATGCAGATTCTGGTTCAGGTGATCTGGGGTGGGGCCTGAGATTCTGCATTTCTAATGAGCTCCCAGGTGATCCTGTTGCTGCTAGCTCAAGGATTTAGGGAACAGTGGAACTTCGGGGAAAAATGTTTCTACTTGAGGCTGAGAGTAAGGCCCCTTCCCACACTGAAGACTTTCCCTGAGCAGCGAGTCATCGGTTCTCTCCTCCTGGTCCCCTCCCCCTGCTCTCCACCCCCCATATCCAGAAAGGCCACCAGGAAAACACCCATTTCTGTATGCAGAGGTGGAAATCTAGTTGGGAGATACTGAGTCCTTCTTAAGGGGAGGCCCAGTCTCAGAGAATCCTGACTGCCTTGCCCTTCATTCATTATGCAAGGTGAGCTTCTCCTGATCAAGTTTTAGGACCACCCTGCCCACCGCCCTTCATCTTATGAGTCAACTAGGAACTTGCTACTATACACCCTCAAAAAGAGAGGTTCTCAGTGTGTGGTTCTGGGACCAGCATCAGCATCGCTGCAAAGTTGTTTGAGTTGCAATTGCTCAGGCCCCACCCAGACCCACTGAATCAGAAACTCTGAGAGATGTGTCCAGCAACGGTGCTTAATTAACAAGCCCTCCCGGTAACTGCCATGATGTTCTAAGATACCACATTCCTTCGATGAGTTTCCGACAGCCTGTGGGGTCTGCCCAAGTTCCTGGGGCTTGTTGCTGAGTGGATGGTCTCAGCTGGTAGTCGGGGAGTTGCTTCCAAGAAGGGGGTTTGAAGGATGGCAACTTCAGGTAAGGAAAAGCAGGAGCAAATGGGGATAATTGTTTGACTTTATGCAAATGTTCTAAGCAATAAAACCAGCCAGTGATGTACAGGAAATGTATGCTCCCCATGCCCAGTGGTCTAAATACAGCCGTATCAGTGATTGGTCTGTTACACAAAGCCTTAACGGCATGAAATATACCACACCTGCGAAATGAAATGCACACAGGGAGGTTATGGGAGTTTTCAAGAGCATTTTATTTTGCATAATACAGTTTTTTTTTCCAGGCCAGAAATGGTATATTAAAAAGTCAGCAGGTATATAGCTTGTTTTTGGTTTTTTTTTTTTTTTACGTTACACGGGCCTCTCACTGTTGTGGCCTCTCCCGTTGCGGAGCACAGGCTCCGGACGCACAGGCTCCGGACGCACAGGCTCAGCGGCCATGGCTCACGGGCACAGCCGCTCTGCGGCATGTGGGATCTTCCCGGACCAGGGCACGAACCCATGTCCCCTGCATCGGCAGGCGGGCTCTCAACCACTGCACCACCAGGGAAGCCCTATAGTTTGTTTTAAAATTGTTGTTACTTTACTCTGGCTCTGCAGAGTTTTATTTTCTTCCTCCCGCTGCTATTGCACAAACATAGAATATTCTATCCAGAAGGGACCATAGAGACCAGCGAGTCCGCTCTCTGCAGTTCACAGGTGAAGAACTGGTGTCCAGAGATGTGAGGCGACTTGCCCTGAGCGAGCATCTGGGGCAGGTACCCAGTACTCCAGAACCTTAGATCCCGGGATTCCCACTGATTTCTTTTAGGAGCTCTAGGCCACGTAAGGGACCTGGTAAAGTGGCCTCGTGCATTCTCTTGCTTGTGGACAAGCATCGGAGGAGTCGGGGTGGGGTGGGGGGTGCAATGACATCATTTACATGTGTGCACATAACCTGAGTATCTAGCTACCGGCAAGGTCACTTCTGAGGCTTTAGATCAGTCAGAAGCATCTTCTATTCTTACTGAGGCTTAGAACCCAATCTTCTGGAAGCGAAAACCATCACTACTGCAGGCCAAGTCTCAGTCACGTGTTTGGGGTTGTGGAGAACATCCCTTTTCCCAGGGCTGGCTTCATGGGATTACGACCTGTGCCATAGCACCACACTCTCTGCTTACAAGGACTCAGCACTTGCTTTAAATGCTCTGTAGTCACGGTCTTGAAAATCTTAATACTTTTTAAAAAAGGGGACTTGCATCTATTAAGAGGGTATTATTGTCACCATACAGTGATGAGGAGACAAAGGCTTAGAGAGAGTGAACTGGGTCAAGGTTACAGAGCTAGGAACTGGGGTTAGAACCCAGGTCTGCTTGACTCCTGAGCACAGAGCCTTCGCTACGATGTAGCACGATGTTGTCTGTTTGGTGTTTAACACTCTTTGATGTTTCCCTGTTTCTCTTAATCGACTGTAGGGAAGAGACTGTGTCCTTTATTGCAATGACCATGCCCTTTGTCCAGTTTCACCCAGCACCATGCCCAGCACAGACAGGGTGCTCAATAACTATTTATGCAATAAAGGACATTTGGCTAAATTGAACTTGTGTGTAGCCATATCAGAACTTCCTGTAAACCAAAGAGGCTTCCAGGTTTGTGTGTAAATTTCTCCTGTGAGTGAAGCAGCTCAGCATGGCTGGCAGGGGCTTAGAGATATCTTATATTTGACTTCATGAATTATTTATGGAATTAACACCGGAATCATCATTAATTTGTGGAAGGAGAGAAGTTGCTACATGGCTGGGTGCCCATGTTTTTCTGGCAAGGATAAATTACCTTCACGATGGCTGCTGGATGAAGACCCGGGGTGCTGGTTTCCAGGGGAGACAAAGCACTTCAGTCCCCTCCTCCTTTCTCTTTCCCACAACTGAAAAATTCAGGAAGCACCTGGTAGCCACAGACTCCTGGCAATAAGCCAACTCAGCTTCCCTCAACATTTAGTTTACATACATTTATTAAGCACCTACTGTGTGTGCAAGGCATATGCTAAAGATGGGGATGCAAACCCCAACACAATGACGTTATCAGGTGATCCGTGGCAAGAAACACATGTCCTCTGTGTCATGGGTGGGGCAGGGGCATGGGGGAAATTCCTGGCGGGGGTGTGGCTCATCCCTAAACCAAGTCTTACAGGGCAAAAAGAAATCAGTGGAGCTAGAGACAGGGGTAGGAAAAGTGTAGGGGCCAGGCTTTCCAATTGGGAGTAACCCTGTCAGAGAAAGACCTGTAAATAGTAGGGATGGCTGGTGCAGCAAAAGGGATCTTGAGAGGTGACTTGTGGAGGTTGGCAAATGGATGCTGGTCCGGCCAATGGGCCTGGGTTTTGTCTGGAGGCTGAGGGTGTTGGTGGGGGATGGCGGCAGCGCTATCAACGGCCAGCTGTGGTTCCTGTGCCATCATTTCACAGGAACAGCTCTCTGCAGGGAGTCGGGTCTTTCCCACTCCAGGTGCGCAGTGGCTTTTTTGGGCTTCCAGGTCCCCGAGGTGTCAGGGTGAGGGAGAGGCATGCTTGCCCACAGAGGGAGAGTGGAGGAACTGTAATTGAGTGGAGACGCAATCCTACCCCATCCATCAGCAAGTTTGCTTTCTGAGACCTACTGTATAATAGCAATCTCTTTCCCATTTTCTTCAAAGCATCACGAGGAAAGATAACTGCAGCTGGGTTCAGTAGCCCTTGCTTTTGAGCAATAAACTACAAATAATCACAGTTTACTTTGATGCCCTCAGAATTCCCCTACTAGTCGCCATGGTTTCTTGCCATTTAACTAGGAGGGACATCGCCTGTGCACACACAGGCTCTGCCTTTGGAATGAGCCCTTGCCTCTCCGAGCTTGTATTATCCTGTTATTTATTCTGCAGTTCTTCTTTGGGATGCAGCAGTGCTCTGGGCTCCGGGGCTGCTGCCACCACTCTTAGGGGTCCAACCTTGCTGCCTCAGCCTTGACGGGGAGAAAAGATTGTTCCCGACTCCATTTATTTCAGGTAGAAGAGAAACAGAGAGCCCTGCAGGGTGAGGGTGAAGGCGAAGTCGAGGCACTCCAGATAAGTGGTTTTATTTCCCCTCTGTATTACTTATTTATTAAAGCCAGTGAGGCATAACTAAGGGAAGGGAAGGGAACTAAGAAAATAGAGAATACAATGGCCCCTCAGATTTTAATGGGAGAGATGGCTGGAAGTGATTCCTAAATTATTAAATAAATCGATTTGATTCCTGCAGCCAGCCTCCGAGGTGTATTTGTCAGTTTCTTTATCACTGTCTTCAAGGGTAGGAAGAGTCACTCATGGAGAAAGTTTTATTTTCTTTCCCCTCTATTTTATTTTGAAGGCTGCAATTCATGGCCCCTGTCTAATTAAACACCAATTTCTTTATGTAACAGAAGCAGCAATTTTTCCATTTTTATTTTGGCTTCCATTCTGATCCCATTTGTCTTACATGTCATTGGACTTGGAACAAGACCGGGTCAGCTGTAGGGCACACACACTTTGGAGAGCCTTGATCCCATTTCAATTATAGGACTGTTTGGTCACAGATGAGTTCTATGGTAATTTGTCCACACACAAGAGTCCTGTCATTTAGCTGTTTGCCTGACAGAATTCACTGAGTGTTAGAATAATAGGTTGCGCCATCCCAAATGCCAACAATAACACCTTAATGCACTTTACGGAAATAATAGATTTCGTTCTGGGGTTTTGGTGGTGACTGAGGTACTGTTTGCTCCTTTCTCTCATATTTTCCTCTCTCCCCCCTAAACACTTCGACTACCTCCAGCCCAATGGTAAAAAGTGCTTGAACATCTAAATTCTTTTTCTTAATTATCCTCCCAAGGAAAGCAGGCCAAGCACCAGGGTGCAAAAAATTTAAATCATAAATAACCAGCCGAGAGGAAATAAAAGAAATGACACCAGAATAAGCTAAGCTATTAGTTGAAAACTTTACATCTCCGTCCTCAGGTCTGAAAAATCTAAGGTAAGATGGTTAAGTATTTATTTTCCAAAGAATGTCATTATGAGCTGCAGGAATTAAAAATGGATGAAGGAAACATTTCCTTCCCCATGATTTCCGTGGTACTTCAGGCACTGACTCCTGAAACATTTTGGGGAGCATAGTTCCCACTCCCTCCCTGAGGACAAGTGGTATTAAAGGACATCTGGGTCTTTGGGGGCATCACTGCTGCCTGGGTCTGGGGAGGACGGCAGGGATGGGAGAGAGGAAGTGAGCAAAGTAATGGGTGGCGATTGAATGCTTCCCAGGATAAACGAGTGCACCTCCCTGGATCCGCTGCATAATTGTTTCTTTCAAATTGACAGAAAGGTACACCTGGTGTAAAGAACACCATTCACACCTGCAAACCTGTCAGGTTTCCCGTTATTGGCTTGCGTTCCAATTTCCTGGGTACAGCCCCCACCTAGGGAGTGGGGAGAAGAGAGGTGTGTGTGATGGCAACACGGAGCTCGGAGCTCGGAAGGTGAGGACACCGGAGGTGAAGGTGAAAGGCGCAGGACAGGAGACTCTCCTTCTCCCCGCCAGCTCACCCAGGCAGCCAGGCTGATGTTTGCAGAATCCCTTCCAGCTGCCTTGAGGCCTGCGGAGTCTTTGTAGCTTCAACTCTGCTTTGCCAGGCGAGCAAAGGACTTCTGTAGCGAGGCGGAGCAGAACCCCGAGCTTGCACCGTGCATGTGTGTGGCTGCCAGCAACCTTGCCCTTTGTCTCCCGCCAGCCCACGGATCTGGGGACCAGTACTCGGCTCCGTGTGAGACACAGAAGGCTTGGCTTTTCCATACGGCTGAGAGTTACGTGAGAAAACCAGGTGCAGGAAAGCGTATGTAAGATCTCAGTTTTATAAAACAAACCACGACAAGCCGCCCAAATTCTGTGTGTATGTACATAAAGGGCTGTACCAGATTATATAAATTCAGAGGAAAATCTAGGGCACATGCTGAGTTCTTAAAACGATTTACAGAGGTGGGAGTGTGTGAGAATGCGCTGAGGATGCCCATACGAGCTGGGATAAGGCGTCTGTGATAACAGCATTTATCAGATGACCTCATTTATGCAAAACTATTATCTATATATGTATTGAAGTTTAACTGTTTCACCCTACTTTGCTCATCTTTTCTTCAGAATTGCTTCCTCTGAAAAATCTCCCAGGACCAGGTACTAAGTATGTTCAGTTTTACGTGGGATCTTTTTCTGCAACATTTAGGGTCACTGCTCTGCAGCTGCCTTATGTATGGCGTGAGCCAAGAAAAAGCAGAGTTGCTTTGCCTCAGGGAAAAGCTGTTATTAACTGTTCTTCTTCTCCACCCTCCCCTCTGTCCTGATCAAGGGGACAGGGCTGGGAAAGAGGCCTTTCTCAGAAAGCCTGACTCCTTTTAAATGGACATGGTGCCCTTGGGGCAAGCAGACGTGGGCTGTAGGGAGGGGACCTCAGGAGACCCGACCTGGGCTTGTCTGGCCTCTGGAGCCTGTGTGGGTTCCTCCCATCACCCCCTACCCCCACCCCCTCGCCACTCAGGGAGTGGAGAGACTTTGTGGAAAAGAGAGCTGGGATCTGAAGATGCCAATGAGAGGGCAGCAGTTTTCAGCTCCACATGAGGAAGAACTTTCTGCCCACCTGAGCTGACAACGGGCTGGGCCACTTTGCGGGAAGAGTGGGAGCCTCATTACTGGCAGGGTCAGGTCCTGGCAAAACCTTGGTTAGGATTCCTGCACCAAGTGGCCCTGGATTATAAGACCTCCAGAGCTTCACTCTAGTACGGTAGCCTAGCCACATGTGGCCTCTGAGCACTAGAAAGGCGTCTGGTGCAACTGAAGAACTGAATTTTAAATTTTAATTAAGGGTATATATCTGAAGGAAACAAAACAAGTATCTTAAAGAGGTATCTGCACTCCCATGTTCATTGCAGCATTATTCACCATAGCCAAAATATGGAAGCAACCTAAATGCCCACCAACAGATGAATGGATAAAGAAGTGGTATATATATCCACACAATAGAATATTATTCAGACATAAATAAGGAAATGTTGCCGTTTGCGACAACATGGATAAACCTGGAGGACATTATGCTTAGTGAAATAAGCCAGACAGAGAAAGACAAATACTGTATGGTATCACTTATATGTGGAATCTTTAAAAAAGTTAAATTTATAGCAACAGAGTAGAATGGTGGTTGCCAGGGGGTCGGGGGTGGGGGAAATGGGAGATGTTGGTCAAAGGGTACAAACTTTCAATTATAAGATGACTAAGTTCCAAAAATCTAATGTACATCATGGCGACATTGTTAATAATATTGTATCATATACTTGAAATTGACTGAGAGTACATCTTAAGCATTCTCACCAACAAAAGGGTAAATACGTCAGGTAATGTGTGTTAATTAGCTTGATTGTGGTAACCATTTCACAATGCGTATGTATATCAAGTCATCAGTTTGTACAATTTAAATATACACAATTTTATTTGCCAATTATACCTCAATAAAGCTAGAGGAAAACAATTAAATTTAAAACTTCATTGTTTTAGCTCATACAACTCAATAACAAAAAAACCCAAACAACCCAATCAAAAAATGAGCAAAAGACCTAAACAGACATTTCTCCAAAGAAGACATACAGATGGCCAATAGGCACATGATGCACAACATTGCTAATTATCAAAGAAATGCAAATGAAAACTACAATGAGGTATCACATCACACCAGGCAGAATGGCCATCATTAAAAATTCCACAAACAGTAAATGCTGGAGAGGGTGTGGAGAAAAAGGAACCCTCCTACACTGTTGATGGGAGTGTAAATTGGTGCAGCCACTATGGAGAACAGTATGGAGTTTCCTTTAAAAACTAAAAAATAGAGTTGCCATATGATCCAGAAATCCAACTCCTGCGTGTATATCTGGAGGAAACTGTAATTTGAAAACGTACATGTACCCCTGTGTTCATAGCAGCACTATTTACAATAGCCAAGACATGGAAGCAACCTAAATGTCCATAGACAGATGAATGGATAAAGAAGATGTGGCACATATATACAATGGAATACTACTCAGCCATAAAAAAGAATGAGATAATGCCATTTGCAGCAACATGGATGGACCTAGAGATGACCATACTAAGTAAGTCAGACAGAGAAGGACAAATATCATGTGATATCACTTATATGTGGAATCTAAAATATGATACAAATGGACTTATTTACAAAACAGAAACAGACTCATAGACATGGAAATTAAACTTACGGCTACCAAAGGGGAGAGGGGGAGGGATAAATTAGGAGTTTGGGGTTAGGAGACACAAACTACTACTGATATATATAAAATAGATAAACAACAAGGTCCTGCTGTATAGCACAGGGAATTATATTCAATACCTTGTAATAACCTCTAATGAAAAAGAATCTGAAAAATATACATGGATAACGGAATCACTTTGCTGTAACCAGAATCTAACACAACATGGTAAATCAACTATACTTCAATTAAAAAAACAAAACCCAAAAGCTAAAAATCAAAAATTACTTCATTGTTTTCATAAGAGTACATTTAACTTTAACCACTGAGAATTTAGAAGCCAAATTGAGATGTCTGCCAGAGTGAAATACTCATCTGTTTGAACACTTAGTATAAAAAAGAGTGTAAAATACTTCATTAATAATTTTATATTAATTAAACATTAAATAACATTTTGCAAATGTTGGGTTAAATTGTTAAAATTAATTTCATGTTTAAAAAAATGGGGCTACTAGAAAATGTGAGATGACATGTGGGCTTGAATTGTATTTGTGTAGCGTAGTTCTGCTCTAAGTCTCTGCCAACTCTGGGAGCTTGTGATTCTATACAATTGTTCTTGTTTCTGATGTGGATTCTTACATCTCTTTAGATAGAAAGACGCTCCATAAACACTCGTGGCTTCCACAATGGCCACTCAAGACAATTTTTATTGGTGACGCTGGTGGGAATCATGGGACAGGTGTACAGACTTCAGAGAAATGACTGGAACAATGATGTCAGGAGCTCTGAGAACTTCTGGTGCAATTTATTATCCAGGAGCTGAGCTTGGATGTGTAAAAGCTGGTGTTTAAAATAATAAGATAAGGTTTCTTTTAAAACTCAGAATACGTAACCTGATTTTTGTTCACTGCCTTTCTCATGCAGTTAAAGTTGAATACGACTCTTTCTTCGTTCTGTATCTTTAAAACACATCCCAAGAAAGGCCTAGAAACAAAGTGGTAGACTCTAAATTAAGCAATAAGATATGCACTTTTAGTTTCCCTAATTACCTACCATTGAAAGTAGGTTGGAACTAACATAAACATACTGCCTTGAAATGAGAATTAATATGTGCTAGAGCTTTGGGGAAAGCCTTATTAAACAGTTGAATTTTGGAATATTTTGTTTTGTCAAAAAACCCAAAGGCATTCTTCCCTTTGAACTGAATCTTCATTTAGAGATTTTTTTAAAAAAAAATTACTTGTTCCATGTGTTTCACAAAGTGCCTTTATCAAGCTATTATGACACTTTTTCCCTTATGTATTGAATCCTGTCATAGCCCATGAAGGCAATAACCACCTTCTCTGTCGCTCGTTGAGAGGTCAAGTGTAAATGGTGCCATGATTCCATGGGGGAAAGGCTGTATTAATTACAGAACATAATGCTGGGAGTTCTGGAGAAGACACTGCTCTGTCATTCTACTGGGGGCAGGTGAGGGGAGATGGAAGATGGCAAAGGGCAGAGTAGAGGGTGGGAGAGAGTTGTGGTGGGGTGGGTGGCACCTCAGCCTTTCAGACTAGCTCTCCTGGACCTATTGATTGTGGATCATGTATTTTTCAAATCAGGGGTGAATTCTAATCTTGTTGTCCAAGAAATACACTCTCCATCTAGAGTAGGCTATAGTAAAGACTGGTCTCATTATCAACAGAGGCTGCTAGAATCAGATCAGGTCTCTTCTAGGAGCTGAGCATGAATGGATTGGAACAGAAAAGAATCTCGAAGAGTCTTGAGCAAGTCCTCATTTCTGTCTCCAACTGGGAGAAGAGGAGAAGGAGAAATGCAGTCTGAGCACAATCCCAGAGCCTATTAATCAGGGCAAGAGCACAGGGAAGGTGTTGGTGTTAGGGCTGAAGGGAGAGAGTTTAACTATTACCTTTTACAGTGAAGGTTTAAAAAGACAATTTAAGTATCTCCCTTTAAAATGAAGATGCTAAACTGTTTAGCCTAGGCTGTTAACAGAACTACAAATGACATCTCTTTTTAAAGAGAGGAAAGAAAAACACCATTGCAGAATACCTGGCCACAAAAATAACAGGTAGCTCAAATAGTGACCTCATAGTTCTGTGGCTTAACTCCCAAAGGAGAGTTTAAGACCCTTTTCCCTGAGTAGCCCTGAGGGCTCTATGACACAATATTTATTTATTTTTCTTTATTGTTTTTGGCTGCGTCGGGTCTTAGTTGCGGCAGGTGGGATCTTCGTTGAGGCATGAGGGAGTTTTCATTGAGGCACACGGGCTCTTCGTTGTGGTGCACAGGCTTCTCTCTAGTTGTGGCGTGCAGGTTTTTCTTTCTCTAGTTGTGGTGCACGGGCTCCAGGGTGAGTGGGCACAGTAGTTTGCAGCAGGTGGACTCTCTCGTTGAGCCATGTGAGCTCAGTAGCCGTGGCACGCGGGCTTAGTTGCCCTGAAGCATGTGGGATCTTAGTTTCCCCTACCAGGGATCGAACCCGCGTCCCCTGCATTGGAAGGTGGGTTCTTTACCACTGGACCACCAGGGAAGTCCCTCTACTATGACACAATAGACCCGAAGGATCCAAGGTCCCTGTGGAGTTCCTGGAATCCATCCTCCTGCTTCGAGCTAGGATTACTACTAACCAACTCTTACGCCATCTAACCTCAAAAATTGCAAGAGAGAGATTTCCTATTTTAGGTCTATGATGATTTAGGGGAAGTACCCACTGTGTGTCAAGGGCTTTACATGTTCTGCCTTTGATGCTCACAGTAACATGTAAGGTAGGTATTATTATGTCCGTCCTGGAAATGAAGACACTGGGGCTTGGAGAGATGAAATAACATGTCCAGAGTTAACCAGCCATTGAGGAAAAGAGTTGGGATTTATTGCCAGGTCTGTCTGCCTCCAAAACCATGTGTTTTCCCTCTACTTTATGTTGCTCTTATTCAGTTCTTTTCAATATCTAATCGGTATCTTTCTGGCTATAATTTAAACTCATTATCTCAGTGCTTGGTGGACATGGAGCAGTTATTCTCAAAGTTCCATTCAAAGCCTTTCATATATTTGAAGATGGCTACCTCCGCCTTCTCTTGCCTTTTTCTTATCTGTTGCACAAATCATTAAGGATGAGTGGGGTTCGTGTCCTTGAAATAACTTCGTTTCTTTTAATTGGCATTTAATGTGCATCTATGCAGATGAGTCTTGCTTATAAGAACTATATGAATCTTCCATTTCATCCCTTCATTCATCCAAAGGGTTTAACAGGGTACAGACTGTATGCCATGCACTGGGCTGGATGTTGAACTTTCAAAGAATAAGATCTATGCCAGAGGATCAAAGGGAGCGCCCGCTTCTGTCTGAGCAGGATGAAGAGCTCTTCACAGGGCTGGTGGCAGTAAAACTGGGCATTGAGGGTTGAAGAAGAGCATCGCTAGCAGATGGGGGGCTCTTGGGAGGCAGGACAGGCAAAGGAAATCTTATGGGCAGAGTCCTGGGAGCTGGTCACACCACAGTGTGGGGGAAGAGGAAGTATTTTTGTACAGCTGGAGAATGTAGAGTGTGCACAGGAAAAGGGCAGGAAATGATTCAGGGCAGGAGTTAGATCACAGAGAGTTTCTATGTCATGTTAAAGAGATTATACTTTGTTTTTAATTTTGAGAATTAAAAAAATATAAAAACACCCATATTTGTATTCCTACCACACAGAATTAAAAACTATTAACATTTCACCATATTTTTTCTAGCCTTTTAAAAAAGAAATCAAACACTACAGATACATGGAAAGCCCCTTAACCAGCACCTCTAATTCCTTTCTCTCCACCCTTCCCCAAAGCAATGATCATCCATTTGATATTTATCCTTTAGGTTCATCTAAAGCACACATTTTACACACAGAAGTATTATATTATATTATAACACATCATTCTGTAGCTTGCTTTTTCCTCCCCTCAGCTTGGTTCTATCCATGTTGATAGATCAAGTTTATACATTTTAACTTGCACAGAATTCCATTTTATGAATACTACATTTTATTAATCTGTTTCCCTATTGATGGGGGTATTGGTTGTTTCCAGTTTTATACTACCAAAAATGATGTTGCAATCAGTGTCATTACTGTTATTTCTCTAGGGAAGCCATGTCCAGTTTTTCATGATGAGAAAACCGGATGATGAAAACCATGTTGGAGAGTGGGGATTTATAAAGAAAACAAATAAAACACTAAGCAAAAACAGAGCTCCACGTCTTTTCTCTGGAGATTCTCGCTCAGAGGGACTGACAATTTGGCAGGGGGAGGGATTTTTTTTTTTGTAACCATTTCACCCAAGTGATTCTTTTCATTAAGGAAGTTGTGAAATGGACAGAGAGTACACGGGTACTGATTTTATGTCAAGAAGTTCCACAAAGAGATTTGTGTTCAGAAATATTACCTTGATAAACTGAGCACCGGCTTCATTTGTAAGGCAGTCGCCTTTCAAGGATGCAAAGCAGAGTAAGACATGGTTCTTTTTTTAAAAAATAAATAAAAAGAGTTTTATTATATTAGTTCTTACATTTATGTCTTGGGTCCATTTTGAGTTAATTTTTGTATATGGTGTGAGGTAGAGGTCCAACTTCATTCTTTTGCATGTGGATATCAAGTTGTCTCAGCACTATTTATTGAAAAAAACTATCTTTTCCTTATTGAGTTGTCTTGGCACCCTTGTTGAAAACTAATTGACCATAGATATTTGAGTTTGTTTATGGACTCTTGATTCTACTCCATTGGCTTATATCTGTTCTTATGCTAGTGCCACACTTGATTACTGTATCTATGTAGTAAATTTTGAAGTTGGGAGGTGTCAGTTTACCAGCTTTGTCCTTTTTCAATATTGTTTTGGCTATTTGGGGTCCCTTGAGTTTGAATATGAATTTTAGGAACAGCTTATCCATTTTTGCAAAAAGTCTGTTGGAATTTTGATAGGAATTACATTGAATATGTAGCTATATTTGGGGAGTATTGCCATCTTAACAATATTAAGTTTTCCAGTCCATAAACATGGGCTGTCTTTTACTTATTTATATCTTTAATTTCTTTTAACCATCTTTTATAGTTTTCAGTGTACAAGTCTTATGCTTCTTTGGCTAAATTTATTTATTTATTCATTATTCTGACTTTTTATTTTAATTTTCAAACATACAGAAAAGTTGAAAGCACTGTGTATGAAATACCAGTATACTCATCATACTGTTTTTTTTTAATTAATTAATTTTTTATACAGCAGGTTCTTATCAGTTATCCATTTTATAGATATTAGAGGGTGGTGGTGTGATGAATTGGGAGATTGGGATTGACATAAAGATATGGTTCTTAAAGTTATGTAGCTTGCAATCCACCAGAGCGTTTTACAGAAATGTGGGCAAATGGGATACAAAGTCTGGAGGCTTACTATCCACAGGCAAATTGTTTCCTGGTCCAGGGTTCCTGGAAGGGCTCACCTCTGCCAGGACTTGGCTGGCCGGTGTCAGCATCCGTGTTCCTGATGTTGTCTGTCCACCTGGAAGGTGATTCTTCATGTTTTACATATCTTTGTTCTCCTAAGTACTTTTTCTGGGTAAGAAGTTGGAAGAAATGTCTAACTGAGGTTTGATGTATATATTTCATATTTCCCTAGTTTCCCATGAACGTAAAACATCAAGATCTGTGATAGTTTTTGAAAGTTTCCAGCTCTCGCAGAAGCAATAGAAATAATTCAATTCTTAATAATTCAACAATTCACTTTGATACCAACACTCTTTTCTGAAGCTTAAAGAACTGATATTTCTACCCCTGCCCCCCAGCATGAGGGCAGATATTGGGTATTATAAGGCCATCCCTATTATAAGTCCATCCTATCCCAAATCCCTCATTTTACCAAAGAGAAAACCAGCATACTAAGAGCAGAACAGATTTGTCCAAGGCCGCTCAGAAGGTTCGTGGTAGAGCCAGGACTGGAATGAGGGTCTCCTGATTGCCTTGTCATTGTTCTGTCTACATGCTTGTAACTATCTAGATGTTTCTACAAATAAGTCCCACCCATTCCCATATCTAGGAGATAGCAGCTGGGAAATCACCCCATTGCTTTCTGGATAGTAGTTACTCTGATGTCATTGTCTACTCAGGAAAGGTCCAGGCAGTTCCCAAGTCACCTCAATGTCTGTTCTGCCTACACAGCTCTCCAGGTAGCCTGTGCTCCTTGTGGGACCCATTTCTCATCATGTACCTGCCTCCTGTGGCTAATGGAAACTCAGAGTTCTTTTTGAAGTCGGTGCAGGAGCTGGGCTCTCAGCTAAGCTTTGAGGGAAATGAAGCAAGGCACTACAGAGAAACGGACCCCCGACCTGCCAAGGAGAGGGGCTATTAAGTCAGAAAAGGAGACATGATGGTTGAGTGAAAGAATCCTTTTGAGGCTTTACTACAGCCTCTTAGAAGGAAATTCTTTTATGTTGAGTGTATTGATACAAATTCAATGTCCAAGTCTGGAACATTTATTTTTAGAAAGAAAGAGCTTTCAGTGTTTCTATTTCTTCACACTTAGTCATATACCACCGGCGTCTCAGAAAAAGTGATACTCCGTGTAGTGACAGAGATATTTTATTTGATTTGGCATCAGAAGAACAGAGTTCAGGCCTCGGCTTTGCTACTTACTAGCTGTGTAATCATTGGCAAGTCACTTTTCTTCCTCACATCCAGCTCAGTGTCCTGTCTAAAGTGGCAGTGGTGGGGCTTCCCTGGTGGCACAGTGGTTAAGATTTCATGCTCCCAATGCAAGGGACCTGGGTTCGATCCCTGGTCAGGGAACTAGATCCCACATGCATACTGCACCTAAGGAGCCCAGCTGCCGCAACTAAGGAGCCCAGCTGCCGCAACTAAGACCCGGTGCAACCAAATAAATAAATAAATACATACCTACATAAAATTAAAAAAACATAAAAATAAAGTAGCAGTGGTTGGGACCTGCCTCCCAGAGTTGTTCATTCATTCAGTCATTTTTATTCATTCATTTATTTACCTGCTATGTGGTGGTCACTGTGCTAAGTGCTGGGAATGCAAAGTGAGGCATGGTCCCTGCTCTCATGGAGCTGACAGTCCAGTGAGGGAGACACTCCCTGGGGAAAGCCGAGGCAGATTCTTCCATCCTTCATTCTCAGTGGAAGGCAGCGTGCTGCTGGGGTGCAGCCCCTCCCTCTGCATCCCAAAGGCACCACATGACCTGACTGTCACTCCAAGGGTCATGTGACATGATACAGGGAAGACTTAGCTCATCGGGAGCAGTAAAGGGGATTGAGAATCAGAGAGCAGAAGTGGCACAACTTAGATTTTGTGTGCATCCAGGGATAAGCTTAGATTAAAACCACACTGCATTTGTTTACAAGGTCAAGCTATGGAGGGACCTGTGGCAGAAATGCTGCGTGCTCACTCACAGCTGGAGTAACTCCATTGTGATTTCTATCTTTACACCTGCGTGGATTTGGTACCTGCCCCCAAACTTGTCCCTCTCTGAAAGAAGGACGGTCTGTAGGCCCAAAGGTGATAGACACTATGTGAAGTTATAGGGACACAAGGGGCAGGCGGGGACATGGTAAATGGTCAACCATGACAGTGAAACCCACTGAGCCTCTCTTGAGTAAGACAATTGTTCTGACTCTGTGGTATCAGAAGGCTCCTTATATATGGAAGACAGAGCAATACATTGTTTGTGCTCCTTTTTGCATTTCTTCTCCGGCTAAGCTTTGACAACGTTTATTATGAACTTTCTGTGTTTAAGCAGAGTTCTGGCGCTGACCCTGACCGCTGGCCTTCCTCAGGGCTCCTCAGAGCAACAATGAGGTGGTGTGCTCTATGAGCTCATTGTAGGGAGTCTAAACACAATTGTAATAAAGTTTTCTTCATGGCGTCTCAAAGCAATAAGGATTGCAACTTCTCAGCTGGGGAAATAGTTACAGAGAAGGCTGGTGACTAAACTGAGATCACACAGCAGCTCAGTGGCAGGGACTGGCTCTGAAGTTGCATTGGTCTAATGATGACAGCATTCGAATGCTTATTAAAAGCTATGGGCTTTGCCTGGTTTATTTTAACTATTCCTCTCAACTATCCCATCATCATCATTATCATCACTAACACCGCCACCACCATCATCACCGTCATCATCACCATCACCGCCATCACCGTCATCACCATTCCAGTCTGCAAATTATAGGTCAAGAAACTGATGTGCCAAAAAAATTAAATCCTTTGTTCAGAGTTAGATAACTAACAAAGAGTTAGATAACTAACAAATGGTCGGATTTGAACCCAAGCCATCTGGCCTGCTTTGTCCTGCCTCCTTGTCTTAATTCACTGCCAATACATAGGATGTTACCTCTGCCAGATGCTGTGTTGGATAAGAATTAAGAGCATATGTAAGGTACCAGAGAAAGTGATCAGACTTGATGGGCCATGCACATAGGAAGAATGTGAGATTGCTTTGCAGGTTGCTGGGTGTATCTCTTAAGCGAATGCAGGGATAGTGTTATGGGGTATTCAGACAGGACGCATGGGGTTTGGGTGGCTTCCTCTGGGTAGGCGTGGTCTTATCTGTTTCTCCAATGTCTTGTAACTTGGAAAGAGATAGATTTTTAGTCAGGAACCCAGCTATGAGGACCGCAACCCTCTCTTTTTGTCAAGACTCTGAAGAAAGACGATCTACAATTATGCCTGCTTGGTGGATGTTGAGGATGGTGGCTGTCATGCTGAGATGAGTGAGAGACAGGAAAGAGGTGGATATTTAGGTGCCCTGCTAACTGAAAAGGAGTAGGTAGTATTTTACAAGAGAGATGACCTAGATTTTCAGTTATGCTTTGTGCTTTTACATTTTTTTTACCCCTAGTCATCAGCAAAGACTTGATTGTTCCAGCTAACCACAGCCAACTGTGCTGACACGTAGGAAGAAAAGACGCAACTTGTGAACACGTGGGTCAGCTATAAAGTGGGAGCTGCTGTGCTCCTTTGAAACAAGCATGAAATTTGGCTAGAAAGTTCGGGGGTGGAGATACAATTTTTTTTTTTTTTTTTTTTTGTGGTATGCGGGCCTCTCACTGTTGTGGTCTCTCCTGTTGTGGAGCACAGGCTCCGGACGCGCAGGCTCAGCGGCCATGGCTCACAGGCCCAGCTGCTCCGCGGCATGTGGGATCTTCCCGGAACGGGGCACGAACCCGTGTCCCCTGCATCGGCAGGCGGACTCTCAACCACTGCGCCACCAGGGAAGCCCCGGAGATACAATTTTTAAAAAAGGGTCCCAATGTCCCAGTGAGGTCTCTTTTCAGAAGAGTCACCTGTAGAGTCACACCTAGAGGTTTGGAACTTTGTCTTTAAGATGGTGGTGTCATTTCCTTCATTCTCCAGGCTAAATCCTGCCCCTCCTGCTGTCTGGCAAGTTATTCATTTGGAGGACTGAGCTGCCCTAGAGCTTCGAGGGCAGACTTTTCTGCTCTGAATTCTACCATCATTAACAAAATCCCACAGACGCGCATCAGACCCACAGCTCTCCATCACTGCTGCCATCTGAGAGACTTACTGCAGAGAGAGATTTCAAAAATGTAATTACTTCACTATGTAATTTCATAATAACACTAAAACACTGAGGTAGAAAAATATTACCCACAATCCTGTTACCCCAGCAAATCAAACTATTTTCATTTTTTTATGTCATAATAATTATAGGGAAGGTACAGTTTAGAGGTGTATGTGCATGATGTTTTTTGTTTGTTTGTTTTTCCTCTACTATGGGGGCAATATGCTCCAGATTTTCCGCTTTCATTTATTCTTATTATAATAAGAATAATAGTTTTTTTTTTGTTTGTTTGTTTGTTTTTGCTGTACGCAGGCCTCTCACTGTTGTGGCCTCTCCCGTCACGGAGCACAGGCTCCGGACGCGCAGGCTCAGCAGCCATGGCTCACGGGCCCAGCCGCTCTGCGGCATGTGGGATCTTCCCAGACCGGGGCACGAACCCGTGTCCCCTGCGTCGGCAGGCAGACTCTCAACCACTGCACCACCAGGGAAGCCCAAGAATAATATTCTTATTATTTTTTTAAAAAGGCAAATCATTAAGTGCATAACAAGATATGATTTAGTTGTATTCCTTTGTAAGATGGTAGGAATAAACTCATGCATCAGGAAGAATTTCTTTGTCACACTGTTCTAATTTTTTATTCACTTTTCTATATTTTGACATAGCCTTCATATTTCCAATGCAACCCATAATGAGTCCCAGGGAACAGCCCTGAGGCCATCACCGAGGCCTTTCTAATTCTCAACTGGGGGTGATTTTGCCTGGCAGGGGACATTTGGCCATATCGGGAGACGTTTTTGGTTGTCAAAACTAGGGGATGGTGCTACTGGCATCTAGTGGATAGAGGTCAGGGATGCTGCTAAACATCGTACAGTGCACCCCAAAGAATCATCTGGCCCCCAAAATCAATAGTGCTGAGGTTGAGAAATCCCGTTACTATATAAAATGGTGACTTCATAGTTTATTGAGCAGATGCCTAGTTTACTCAAGCATCTTGGGCTCCTATTGCTGGACATTAGTTGTGCCAGTTTTTCACGCTGTGGTGAGCATCTGCATGCATCCAGCCTTGCCTCGCTTTGGGCTCATAGCAGGTTATTTGAAGGGGGGGGTTCCATCTGCCACCTGGCTTCTCTGGGTTTGGGAATCATCCTCGGACCAGGTGGGAGGGCTTTTCTACAAATAGCGCAGGGTGTTTGTGGTTTCAGTTACTAAGATCTAGATATGCGAGCTCCCAGGCAGCAGGAATAAGTGGAGTGGGCATGAAACTGGGCAGAAAGGCAAAAGAGGAAAGGCAAAGTCTTAGGACCAGTGAGACTCAGGGATTTGGAAAGTGAAATGACTTCACATGGACTCTAAAAACATTCTCTTAGGGCAGCCACTGGGAACTCACCTGTTCCTGGCCACAGCCGCTAAAATCAAAGCTCCCTCTGCACTTCCTACCCACATTCTCTGCTTCATATTTTTCTTTAGCATTCATTGTTGTCTTTTTAAATTAATTAATTAATTATTTTTGGCTGTGTTGGGTCTTTGTTGCTGTGCACGGGCTTTCTTTAGTTGTGGTGAGCGGGGGCTACTCTTCATTGTGGTGCGCAGGCTTCTCATTGCAGTGGCTTCTCTTGTTGCAGAGCATGGGCTCTAGGCGTGCGGGCTTCAGTAGCTGTCACACGTGGGTTCAGTAGTTGTGGCTCGTGGGCTCTAGGGTGCAGGCTCAGTAGTTGTGGCACATGGGCTTAGCTGCTACACCGCATGTGGGATCTTCCCAGACCAGGGCTTGAACCCGTGTCCCCTGCATTGGCAGGCGGATTCTTAACCACTGAGCCACCAGGGAAGCCCTCATTGCTGTCTTGGATGTTGTCTATTTTACTTATTTATCTTGTTTATTTCTGTCTCCCTTCCCCAGGGGCAGCGTCAGGGTCAGGGTCAGGGTCAGGGGCAGTGTCTGTTTCATATACCACTGTTTTCTAGCCCCAGAGCAGCGCTGGGCACATGGCAGGCACTCAGTGCCTATTTGCTGAATGAATGAGTGGTGATTCACAAACACACGAGTGTATGTTGCTTTTAGACCTTCATCACACTCATTGCTCCCAGATCAGGTTTCTCTTCACTGTGTCCTCATTTCACTTTGGGTGTCTCACCGGTGTCTGGAGGATGTGTTGTTGGAGGGGGAGAATGACTGAAAGAGAGAGAGAGAGAGGGTGAAGCAGGGAGCCCCAGGTGACAGGGCCCCACCATCCATGGGGGACAAGGAGGGAGGCTGCCAGAGGGAAGCGCAGACAAGAACCACACATTTGCAGCCCGGCATCCTCGTTCCTGGGCTGTGACTGCTCTGGGGGGCCGTGCCCTGTGTCACAGGGACTGCACTGGGCCTCCTTGTCGGGTTGTCCTGGATGCCGTGGGGCTTTCCTGATGGTCCCATCCAAAGATGGAAGCCCCCTTGGCCAGCTCTCTGGGTAACGGCCTCGGGGCTGCTCCCTGGGACTCATTAGGGGCTGCATTCCAGGCTGCCTCAAACCAGACATGTGTGGCCTCAGTATTGGTGAGACTCCTTGTGTGAAGGTTCACAGTCACCTTGGATCTAATGTTCCTGATATTCTGTATATTCTTGACTCCTTAAACAAACAAACGAAAAGACTGTGGACACCCTCTGAGCACCCATAGCCAATACCTTTCTTTTTCAGTTTTTAAAAAATTTAAAATTTTTACTGTAGTTGGTTTACAATGTTGGGTTAGTTTCAGGTGTACATCAAAGTAATTCAGTTGTATATATATGTGTGTGTATATATATATATTCTTTTTCATATTCTTTTCCATTTTAGATATTTAGTATAGTTCCGTGTGCTATACAGTAGGCCCTGTGGGTTATCTATTTTATACATAGTAGTGTGCATATGTTAATCTCAAACTCCTAATTTATCCCTCCCTCCCCTTTTCCCTTTGGTAACCATAAGTTTGTTTTCCATGGCCAACATCTTTATTAAAACATCACCAGCACCAGCTAAGCTGGGAGACTTGGGGTGGAGGTGGGGAGAGGCCATCTGGAACCATCCAGGTAGATGGTGACAGCTCTGCCTCGGGCTTCCGCAGCCTTGCCGTTGGCAGCTTTGGAGGCCAGCATTATGTTTCCTGTCACTCAAAGGCAGGTGAGCCGAAGCCACGCCGTGCTGGCAGCCTCTGCGATCCAAACTCCAGTCAGGTGGTCCTGCCTGCCTGTGCTGGCAGCTCAGGTTCTTGAAAAGTGAGTGACAGGGGCAATCAACTGCCCTTGGCAAAGCAAACCTAAACACACTCTGAAAGGCACAGCCTGGCCAGGCTCAGCAACTTTATTCATTAGGCAGTTCATCTTGAGGCTGTCAGCCGAGGTCGTGAGGGCAGGTCCAGGCAGGGAAGCCGTGCTTTCCACAGTTCAATCCAGTGCCACAAATACTGTTGTGCCTGCGCCTTACACGAGGCACCGTGCGTGGCTGCATAGGAATTCAGGAGGAGAAAGGGACAGTTCCTGCCTCAAGGAGCTTACATGCTACCTTCTCTCAGAGCCACAAGGGAGCCGAAGCAAAGGACAGCTGGGGCCCCAAGTTGGAAGAGAAAGTATCCAGTTGAAAAATCAAAAATCAGGACAAATGCCATGGAAGAGGAATCCTAAGGTTTGGATAGAACTTATTCTTTCTTCCCTCCCTCCTCCCTTCTTTCCTTCCTACTCTGTAGACAGAATAATATGCCCCCACTGCCTGAAATGTCCATGTGTTAATCCCTGGGACATGTGAATACCTTATGTGGCAAAAGAAACTTTGCAGATGAAATTAAGTTAAGGATCTTGAGATGAGGAGGTCATCCTGGATTAACCAGGTGAGTCTGAAATGTTATCATGAAGGTCCTTGTAAGAGGGAGGCTGGAGGGTCAAAGTTAAAGAAAGATTTGAAGATACAGGGTTGCTGGCTTTGAAGATGGAGGAGGAGGAGGCCATAAGCCAAGAACTATAGGCAGCCTCTAGAAGCTGGAAAAGGTAAGCAAATGGATTCTTCCCCTTAGAGCCTCCAGAAGGAGCACAGTCCTGCTGACTCATTTTGGACCTCTGAGCTCCAGAACTGTAAGGTAATAAATCTCTATTGTTTAAGCTACTAAGTATGTGGTAATTTGCTGCAGCAGCAATGGGAGACAAAAATAGCCCCTTTCTCTTCCCTCTCCTTGCCCGCTGGCTTCCTCCATCTGCATCTGCATCTGCATCTGCTTCTGCGTCTGCATCTCCATCCCTTTCTCTTTCTCTTCCTCGTCCCTCTCTCCCTTATTCTCTCTTCTTATTTCCCCTCCCTTCCTCTCCTCTCCTCTCCTTTTTCTTCCCTCCATCCCTCCCCCCAGTTACAAAAACAACACGCACCCTTTTTGAATTTCAAACAATACCAAAGTGCATAAAGTGAAAAATGAAAGCTCTCTCCTACGATCTGCCCCCCACCCCTGCCGCCGCCCCATCTTCTTGGCAAGAGGCACAGTGGTTCAGAATTAACTGCCTGAGTCCACATGCTGACTCTGTCACTTACTCCCTGCTTGACATAAGGCAAGTTATTGACCTTTCTTTGCCTTGGTTTGCTCATCTTTAAAATGGGGACAAGTTTACTCACCTCAAAGGATTGTCAATTCATTAGGGCTTAGAAGGGTAAGCACTCATTTCTTGCCAGCTCTTACTATGTTTTTACATCTTGTCTATTCTATACAAACACATGTGAATCTATGTATACAAACAATATAGAGGGTCTTGATTTCACTAAGATGGTATGATAGTATTCTGCAATGCGAACAAGATTATTTTAGGCAGGGTTAGGGGTGGAAGAGAGAGAATTCCAGTGTAGAAGCAGAGACACGCTGATGGGAGAGTGTGGAGAGTGATCAGGAGAGAGTAAATAGAGCAAACAGATAACAGATTGATGAGAGAGGGAGAGAGAGAGAGAAAGAAAGATGGAGAAACTGGAATGACTGGTTAGGGTCAGATTGTAGAGAGCTTTGACTGACAAGGAGTGGAAGGGATGCACTGAAGATTTCTGACCAAAGAGTAGGAAGGTATGAGTGTTGCTCCCCAGGGAAGCGACTGAGACAACAGGGTAAAGATGATGTGGAGTGAAAAGTAGGCGAGAACACAATGGCCACTTGAGCTACGAGGATGGCAGTGGGAAAGTAAAGTAAGGATGGCTTTAGAGACAATGGGAATATAATTTCTTGAACTAGACTATGGGTTGGAAGGGGTGAAGGAAGAAGAAGTCAACACGGCTTTGAGATTCTGAGCACTGGGTACCAGGGAGAATGGTGTTAGAATCTCAGGTGTCATGCTTGACTTCTTTGCATCTCTGCCAAGTACAAATCAATCAATACCACATGATCAGTAGGTTCTGCTAACTTATGTTCTCAGAATTTTTCATAGTTATCTTTTTTGTACTTATTCTTCCAGACTCAATTTAGACATCCTATCTTTCAAAAACTCTTCCTGACTCCATTCTAAGTGCTTCTCTTGGATGCATAATCTTTTGTGAGTCTCTCTCTCTGCATTTCCATAGTGTTTTACAATCACCTGATTACATGCCTATCTCTTTCACTAGATTATGAAGGCCTTGAGGGAAAGGACTGGATCTTACTAGTCCTTGTATGTTTGATGCCAGCGCATTGCCTGGCATCTGGTCCACACAAATTTATGTTGGAGGAAAGCATTGGTGCCATTTTGAATATGCTTGGCTAGAATGTCTAAGATCCACAGGCAGCTTGTGGAGCTGGGGCTCAGGTCAGGGGGCAGGGGTGCAGGGACAGATTGTGGGTCTTCTGCAGAAAGGTGAAGCAATGAACTTGGCTTGAGAAGAAGACTGACTTGGGACCTTGGGGAGCTCTCAGATGTAGGGAGTGAGGGCGAAAGAGTGAAGAACGACCAAACAGGAGTGATCAGAGAGCAGGTGGGACGCTCAGGAAGGTGGAGTAGAAGGAAAAACGAGCGCGTTTGGAGAAGGGGTTGGTGGACACAAGGGTCAAATGCTGCGTGGCAGTCACGGGGCTGAGGAACGAGGAAAGGTCTCCCCTACGGGCCTGGGACCATCATTCCCGAGCCCTGTGAGATGAGGAAGTTGCTAAGGGGTGAAAAGGGACTGAGTTATGAAGCAGAGGAAATGCCAGTGCCTATTTCAATGCACTTGGAAGGGAAGGAAAAGGAGGAAGATAAGAACATGAAGAACCTAGGGGTAAAACAGGAATAAAGACACAGACCTACTTAAGAATGGACTTGAGGATATGGGGAGGGGGAAGGGTATACTGTGACAAAGCGAGAGAGAGGCATGGACATATATACACTACCAAATGTAAAATAGATAGCTAGTGGGAAGCAGCCGCATAGCACAGGGAGATCAGCTCGGTGCTTTGTGACCACCTGGAGGGGTGGGATAGGGAGGGTGGGAGGGAGACGCAAGAGGGAAGAGATATGGGAACAGATGTATATGTATAACTGATTCACTTTGTTATAAAGCAGAAACTAATAAAAATAAATAAATAAATAAATAAATAAAAAGAATAGGACCCAAGAGGGAAGCATGGTAACGTAGCCTGATTGTAGGCTGAGTGGGAGGGGCTGATAGAGACTGGGAAATTGGAAATGTAAGCAAGGGAAGGGGTGGTGGAGCATGGGGGTGGGGGGTGGGGAAGTGGTAGCCTTTGCAAGAAAGGGCACTTCCTCGCTGGGAGAGGCTCAGCGAAAGAGAAGGAAGGGAAAGAGAGATTTCCCTGCGGAAAGGAATCAAACGGTCTCTTGGTGAAGTAGGAAGAAAGGCCATGTTCAGGCAGAAAGGGTGCTGGGAGTGGGCCTGGCGGCAGGAGAGAGGGAAGGCACTTGGATCAGCTGCTTTAGGGAGTTTAAGAAGGAATAACAAATGCAGCAGCCTTCACCCCGTCCTCCTCCCAACGTGAATTGTGCTGGGCTCCAGTTAGAAAGTGCTTTCCAGTGATCTTGTGCAGCGCTGGGGCAGGGGCCGGGAAAGGACGCAGTGCTGGGCCGGGGCAGGGAAACTGCAGAAGGACAAGACTGGGGGAGGCGTGGGGCCGGGGAGCCAAGACTTTGTAAAAATGGGGGAGTGTGGGCTTCCCTGGTGGCGCAGTGGTTGAGCGTCCGCCTGCCAATGCACGGGACACGGGTTCGTGCCCCGGTCCGGGAAGATCCCACATGCTGCGGAGCGGCTGGGCCCGTGAGCCATGGCCGCTGAGCCTGCGCGTCTGGAGCCTGTGCTCTGCAACGGGAGAGGCTGCAACACTGAGAGGCCCACGTAGCGCAAAAAAAAAAAAAAAAAAAAAAGGGGGGAGTGTGGATTCAGGGCTGGGTTGAGGTTGGGAGGAAAATGATAGAAAAACCAGAATGGGTTGATGCCTGGAGGTCGTGGAGAGCACAGAGCAGATGGCTGTGACCTTGGGCAAATCTCCCTTCCTGCACACCCACCCGAGTTTGACGGGGCAGCGTCCAGCTCTACCAATGCCTTCTCATTCCTCCCGATTGGCTTGGAAGGAAAACCATGCTTGACAGGTCCGTGGGCTGCCGTTTTCCAAAAGAACCTTACAACCCCTGCTTCTTGATAGCACGTGAGGTCTCCAGGGGCTGATTCCAGCTCATCTTGATCTTCGTGCCCTCAACCATGTCTGAGTCTGGGGGGATTCTGAGTAGGTGCGTTTCTCTCTGTGGCTTAGCTTTCGGTGTCTGTGGTTCCTCCTTCCTTCTTTTCTCTCCTCCACCATCTGCCAACTCAAAGTGTGGTACTGAGGAACTGGGGAAGGTACTCCATATGCCAGGGGTCGCCTGCCTGTCTGGAGAGAGTTGGCTTTTGTCCATTGCTAACAGCCATTCGGGGAGGCAGTTTCCTCTTTGGGGATCTCATAGTGGGGCATTTAGGGGGTCTATGAGCCGCCTACCAGTGTCTGCCCCCCACCCCAAGATGTAAATCTGGTTGGCCGATTGACCAGTATGGGTCAACAAAACATACATTTGCATTTCCCCCATGGAGGAAGCTGGGTCACTGACTTCAGGTCATGACTGCTGTTCACGGTTTTATCATTTGGAATTACAAATGTCCCTGTGTGCCAAGAGGCGGTCGGGCAGAAGCTCCTTGGCATCTCGCCACCCCAGGGTTCTTGGCTCCTTTAGTTCTTTCCCACTCGGATTTGTATTTTTATATAGTTCTCCTCTCATGCTTTTTAATTCCTTCTGGGCAGGGCTTATGCTGTAAGCACCAAAGCCAGGGTCCTATGTGTGGCAGCCTTGCTTTAGCAGTTCTCTCCTGGGAGGAAGTAGGAGGAGAAGGGTCTGCCCGACAGTCTTTGTTCCCAGGACTCAGGGCCCTAAGGTCCATATGGGGCCCTCTTTTCTTCTCTTGCACAGGCTGGCACAGCCCTAATCCTGCTGTCTGCTTGACTGATTCCTCACTGGAAGTGCAGACAGACACTTGAGGGATTGGAAACATGGCTTCCTGCAAAAATGTGCTTCCTTCCCAGACAACAGATGATTCAGATAAAGCCTTTGTCTTTAATTTTGCCTATTCTCCCCTTGCCTATTGATTCCTTGCATTTCACTGAGGGGTTTATTTGATTTGAAGGGGGATTATGCAATTACCTTACATTTCATTGGAGCAACACAATACAGGCAAAAGAGGGTTTTATTTATCCAGTCTGAATTATCCAGTTGATCCCATCCATGCAGACCTAACTTTGGAGAAGACAGGGCCCAGGGAGGTGGGCAAGGAGACACCCTCATCCTAGACACTGTGCGTGGAGAACCCTGCCCTGGCAGAGGCTTGGAGGATGGAGCCTGTACTGCTGAGCAAAAGCTTGTCTCTCCTCCAGCCCCGGCCTGATCCATTTGTCACTTTGGATTATTTCCCTTATACTTGCATGGGCAGGTAGCATCGTCAATTGCAAGGATTCCCAGCGTGCTCTGTTGTGGCATGAAACACAAATACCGTTTCCTTGCAGCTCCGGCTTTCACAGGGCCTGCCTGAATCCATTTGTGTTGTCTCCAAACCTAGCACTTTAAAACAAATGGCAAGGCCCCTGAATGACAAACACAGTGAACATAGTGGGAAGGCCATTTGCGGGGAAATGGTTGCAAGGAGAGTCGGTACTTTATGAATATTCACTGAAGTGTAAACCTGCACATTGCTTATCTGCTTTTCTGCATTCTAATTTACCCATGAATGCAAATGAGTCCTGTTTAAAATAGAGAAGGGGAGAGCAGGCTCCTTGAAGAACACCTAATTGAAAGATGTTTGTACATCGTGTCTGATATTTAGTAAACAGAGAGACAAATCCAATCGTTTTCCAAATGAGACCTCAGAACCAATAAAAAAATAATGATCTCAAAACCTCAAAAGTAGGAATGTGCAGAACGAACTGTTTTCCTAAAAAGGGGGACATAATTACTGTCTCAGGGTGCAATTAGTCTCCTAATTATACGAAGGTGTGTTTTGCTTATCTCTTCGGCAAACCCTCTGTCAAGGTTTAGCTGTCTTGAGAAGCTGTACCACAGAGGGGGCTGGGTCCTGCACTTGGGGTGGGCAGTGGAGGGTCCTGGGGGAGAGGGACCCAGAGGGATGGTATTTTGGGAAGTACCTTCATCTTTCTTTTAGACTGACAGATGGTTTCAGTCTGGGTTGCACTGCCTGCTGCTGCTTTCAATGAAAGAGTGTTACCTTTTTGGATTCATGAAAGCCACTCAATCAAAGATAAAAAGGCAGGCCAGTGTGGGGAATCAATAAAATCTCTACTTTCAGCTGGAGTGTCTAATAATAATTCTTCTCGTGTCACTGCCTGGTTAAACAGTCATACTCCTGCTAAAAGCCCTATAAGCATAATAGATTCATGGGGTTTGGCTCTATTGTGCTGCTTTTGGCCTGAAAAAGGGGGAAGGGGCTCCTGTTTTTCTAAAACAAACCAGACACTGAAGCATTGTGTATCAAAATGTATTCACCCACTGCTGACCATCTCATTAGATCAGAGGGGCTTTCTCTGCACACCTCTTGCGGTGCTCTTCCCAGACTTCTGATGTATTCATTGAAAACCCTCCTTCGGAGATGTTTTAGTACCAATTCCGAGTCACTCCGCTTAACATTTAAATGTGTTTCTTGGTAGTGGTTGTTCTGGGAAAAATCATAAAAACAGGTGCTTTTTTATTTCAAACTGAGCCAGTTGTACACATTGAGATCTGCTCCTGAGATGTTGACGACAAATGTCACACATCTCAGCGCTGAGCATAGAGGTACCAAATGGCTCAGTCATAGTGGAGGGTCCGGGCAGGGCCTTTGGTGATGGATTTCAAGGAGTGAGTTCCTGTTGGGCTTGGGAGGAGGGTTTTCCTTAAGTTCCTTGCGTGGCCGAGTGGCCAAGCTTTTGCATGAAGTGCTATCAGTCTCCCCGGACACATGCACGGCCCTCGGATGGTCCCAAACCCACAGCCTACATGGTGGTGAGTCATAGAGGTGTCAGAGCCTCTTCTCTCCAATCTCTCCTCCTCCAGTCTTACAGAGAAAAAAATAAAGTCTTTGTGCCTGAGTTGAGCAGCGTTAAATGGACTCAGCTGGGTCACCACCCACATATTGATGTCCAGGGATTTTGAGTGAATGAGGATCCCAGAGCGCGTTATCTCGCCATCTGGGGCGAGGAAGAAGTGATGGGACAAGCGGCACTTTGTTGCCCGTTCCAAGCAGGCCCTTTGATCAGGAGTGGCCTTTGTGAAGGCTTCTGCTGACCCCTCCTCTACCATGTCCCTCCGAACCCAGGCCCCTTCCCACCCTGTGCTTCCCTTGGAAGGTTTGTCTGCTGCCTGAGCCTTTTCTGGCGTATCCAGACTGCAGAAGAGAGAAAAATAGTCTTCCTCCTCATTGCCTCCCACCCCCCACCCCTCCCCAGGAAACCTTCAGCAGATGTAGACAAGACTTTAATAGCTACATAAAGAGGAATGCATGCCAATCTCATTAGGGGAGCCATAATGGCCTGTCGGAGGACCTCAGAGAGGACAATATATCAGCCTCTAGTTTGTGACGGCATTCCTAACGGTGGCAGTTTGCACCTACCCATAATGGTCCATTCATCGGCCATTTGACCCGGTTCCTGATCATACTAGGCCCTCCCTTGCTTGGCTCTCTCTTTGAAGCCCTCTGCAATTGCCCACACAACTCTTTAAGTGTGGGTAAATCAGAGCCGGTAAGTGACAATCATCAGAAAGCAGTTAGTGGACCACCCCGTGGCACACCCTGATATGGCGCATTCATGCTCTTTCTTTTCTTCTCCCAGCAGCCCTCGGTCACACTTTATCCGGAGCCCAGCATCTGCAGGAGGTCAAGACACTGGGAGTCCTGAGATTTCCAACCATCTGCCAGGGAAAAAGGAAGTCAGTACCGAAGGATGGAGGGGGAAGGACCTAAATGATATTCTGAAGACTTTCTTAAAGTTATTTATCGAGGTGAGGGCAGGAGAGCTGTTATGAATGGTCCCAGCCCATTGTCTTCTTTATGTGCCCCAGGAGGGCGGCGGACATAATTAAAGTCGAAGCCAAGTTCAGTTTTCTCCTTGGAGGCTTAAATAGCCTGGAGTCATTTCCCATCCCTCGCTTCCCACGAGTGCCAGTCCTCCCTAGCTGCTGAAAAATTCAACATTCCTATAAACTACAGTACTTTGTAAAGGTCACTCGCTAGTTAATCTGAACCCGGGGTCTGGAGCGGTGCTCGCTGTCACAGCATTGGTGGCTGTCCAGCCCGGTGACGTGAGGCCTGCCTGCCGAGAACTGGAGAGGCAGGAGGCAGGCAGGCAGAGCTCTTTAAATATTGCCGAGCATTTCCTGGATCAGCATGATATTTAAAGATTTTTGTTCCACCTGCCTGAGAAATATAGAGTCCAGCCGAGAGGCAAGAAAATGAATATGGATTTCTTGCCCTTTCAGTGTATTCACTCCAAAAAATAGCCATTTCTTTTATTTTTTCCTTTCCTTTTTTTTTTTTTTTTTTCCTGCCAAGCTGGCGACTGCAGGCTTCAGGCAGGCACGATTACAATCATGCATCATGAATGAAATGTGCCATTTGGAGAAAATCAGCCACTCGTTCCAACTCCCCCCTGACCCCGCAACAAATCAATAGAGCTCTCGGAGTTCTGGGGCTGAAATGGATGTTGTGCTTGAATGAAAGCACTTTCTCTACATACTTCTGACACTCAGAGCAGTTGCCAGGGGCAGACTTTGTGCCTGGGGCTCCAGAAAGAGGATTATCAACCTCCGAAAGTGGGCTCTGTTTCAGCACGTGTCAGGGAAGCGACTTAGTGCTGATGGGTGGAACTCTGCGTAGGGTCAGAAGACGTGCTTCCTAGGTTGAGTTTCACCTGAACTAGGTTTTTATTAATCCCTTCATTCAAAAAATCATGTCTGGAGTCCTTCCTGTGTGCCAGGCGCTGTGCTAAACTTGGGAATATAAAAGCAAACAAGGTAGACACAGGACCTGCCTTCATGGGGATTCTAGAGTTTAATACGGGAGACAGAACTATTACTGGCAATTGCAGTACAGTGTGATAAACCTTGGGACATGGGGAAAATTTTTTGTCTCTCTGGTTTCCCATTTTCCTATAGGCAAAATGAGAGGATGTTGACAAATATAAACCCTCAAGACATTCTCCCTTTCCAGAATCCTAGTCTGTAGGGCAGGGACTTCCCTCGTGGTCCAGTGGCTAAGACTTCGTGCTCCCAGTGCAGGGAGCCTGGGTTTGATCCCTGGTCGGAGAACTAGATCCCACATGCTGCAACTAAAGGTTCGCCTATTGCAACCAAAGATCCCGCATGCTGCAACTAAAAGGTCCTGCATGCTGCAAGGAAGATCCCACACGTGGCAACAAGGATCCTGCGTGCCGCAACTAAGACCCGGCGCAGCCAAATAAATAGATAAATATATTTTAAAAAATCAGTAGGGCAATTAGACAAGTGAACATTCTCCCTTATCTTGCTTCCAGGGCTAGACAAGGCTCTTGTACTCCTTGTTCACAAGGTCACCACAACTTAGTTGTGGGCACAAGACTCATAGAGATGAGATGTTAACTCACACAGATGAGATGTTAACTCACAGTTGAGGTAGCAGATAAATGTTATGAACTTTGAAAAGTTTTCGGCTGTTCAGAGAGTTCCTTGGGAGCTCAGAGGAGGGAGAGACAGCTAAGAGCCTGATCCATGCCAGATACACTTTTCTCTGCACCTTCTCAGCCACTGCCCTGGCTCCCATCACTGTGCTTATATATGGAGAAGACTCTTAAATCCATGTCTGCAGTCCAGATATCTCCCATGAGCTTTTCCTTCTTCTCAGCCCCTGCCTTGGCTAACTCTTACTCATTTTCCATCTCCCACGCAAGCACCCTTCGCTCCAAAAGGCTTTTTCATCCCTTGGAGCCAAGTTAGGTCTCCTACCACACACTCTTGTGGCACCTGATTTTTATCCTAGCACTTACCACAAGTTCTTTGTCATTGTTTAGTCAACTCTGTCTTCCACAAGTCTGAAAGATCCTCTAGGGCAGGGACCACGTCTATTCAACTCACTGTTGTTTCTCCAGGGTCATTACAGTACTTGGTATTTTAACAGTGTTTGATAAGTAATTTGTTATATAAATGATGACTATCTAATTTTTCTAGAGAATAAGCTTACCTTCCTTTTGCTGTAACAAATCATAGCCATGAATACACATATATGCTGGAGTCGGGTGAGTCCTCTTGGTGAATTACTGAACCTGGGGGTGGCCTTGGAGACCCTAACACAGCCTATGTGGCTGGTTGGCCTCAGGTAGAAGAACTGAGCAGGATTTGGGGAATTGGTTGGCCAAAGCAGTGGCTAAAGTGAAGCAAGAGGATAAAGGTCTGGGAGACAGGGGAAGCTGAGTAGGTACCAAGATGTGTCTGATACATGTAGCAAAAGAGCCAGGGTGGAACTTGGTGGCTACCATCTGTGCAAACTACTCAGGAGTTAATATCTCTTTGCCTCAGTTTTCATCATGGATAAAATGGTGACAATTATGTCTCTCTTGCAGGATTTTAAGGATTGGTGTAATATATAATATGACTCTCTTCAATCCCGCTGGCTTTCAGGAAAAGGCATCTTGACCCCTTATCTTTAGGCTACAGTATTTGGATGGGCTTCAGGGAGTGTGTGGGGAGAGGGATGGAGGGGGTGGAGACTGCCACTGTGTGTGGGGAGGATGCCACTCTTTCCACTTCACCAGTGTTGGAGTGGAATATTCTGGGCAAGTTGGGATCTGGTTCTAGTTGTGGTGGTGTTAGGTTTTGTTGGATATAGGAATATTTCCAAGAGAGTTCTCTTGGAGTCCAGCAGATTATGAGACTGCCCAGATCCCCCTTCCCAGATAATGGGCATCTTGGGCTTGACCTGGGATCAGCCTAAGACCACACAAAACATTCTTAGGCTCACATTTCCTGTTAGTGAGTATTAGAGTTATTTGGCAGCAAGCAACCGATTTTTAACTAACTAAGGCAAAAATGCATTATGGGAAGGCTTCAGAGTGGCTTGCAGAGAGAAGTAGCTGAACAAGTAGGCCTCAGGTAGGACAGACACCAGGGCAGTTATGGGTACCTCGGCAGTTGGACCAGTACTCTCAAGTGTGATCATTGGATGGTATAGCTCTTACCTCTTGATTCCCCTGTTTGTTCAAAGCTTCAGATTCCCTGCAGAAGTCCTGTAATTGGTCTCTTTGGAATGCTTGGCCACCCTGGTAGTCATGGGGAGGAGTTCTGTGACTGGCAGCTCAATAAAATGAGCTGGGAGAGAGAATTCCTCACAGTAAAGAGGATGGTAAGACATTGATATAGACTTGCTACCCTATGGAACTCAAGTGGCCTCTGACTCGAGTTGCCTCTGCTCTATGGCACTCAGGTCACCAGGTCACAATTCTGTTTCTGGGACATCTGAAGCCTAGTGCTATTGAGCTAACCTGAAGCTTTGTCAGATTTGGTCACTTTTGAGGTTACTTCATGTCTTCCAAAAGTATTCATAAACATTTTGAGAAAGCCCCTATGGATGTTGTTGCTGATTTCTTGTTGCTACGTAAAGGTACACCTTGGAGAGTCTTGATGACTGTCAATCTGAGTGCTTTCAGCTTTCATGCCTCTCCAAGCCTTTGAAGATGCTCTGCTTGAATTGTATTTTCCTCTGCTACAAATGCCTACTTACCTTCAAGCTCCAGTAGCATCACTTCTGGGAATTCCTCCCTCCCTTGTCATGTGGTTGGTGACAGAGGGTCATGTAGAACCCAGGTCCCCTGGTTTCCAGTTAGAGTCCTTATGAAAAGTGACTACTAATTAGGACTTTGGAGTCAAATAGCCGTGGGGTAGAGTCCCAGATCTGCATCCAGCATGAGATAACTTTGGGAATTTACTTACCATCTTGGACACTTGGCCTTCTCTTCTTTAAAGAGGATATTAAAAGTACTCTCCTCCTAGATTCTCATGAAAATTAAATAAGATCATTCATGTAAAGTGGTTTGCACAATGCCTGGCACACAGTAAGTGCTCAATAAATGTTAGCTATGATTGTGTTGTGTCCCTGTTCCTGGAAGATTATGTAAATGAGTGAAAGTGTGGAGACCTTTAAAATCCTCAGGGGCAACTAGAGTAACCATAACCTGCAAAGACTTGGAAAGCCCCAGGGAAGAGTCAATATTGAAAAGTCTGCTTCTGTAAAAGTTGTAAACAAATCTTAAAATACTAATTAGGCAAGAGCATAACTCACTCTCCTAAATAATGAAATATATTCAGTTGTTATTCATGGTTCAAAATAATAAATTCTAAATTAGTCACTCAGAGCATTATTAATAGAGAAACACAGTCTTTAAGAAGCTAAAATTGTATTTTTGACCCTTGTGAATTTAGTAATAAGAGAAAATACCAAAATCAAACTCTTTCGAGATTAACATGGATCACTAAGATGGTTTGTTTTTGTGGGAGGATGATTGGATTTGGAATTGAAACATCTGAGCTTGACTCCATAGCTGTTAGCTATGTGATCCTGGGGAACACACAGCCTTTCTGGGTATTTCCTCACCCATCAAGTGAGAAAACACTCACTCACAGGGCTGTGACTTTTGGTGATAGACAGTCCATGTGAAAGGACCTTAACTATTGCAAAATGCTTTCTAGATGATAAAGTGCAGTTCTATTCAGGTATATACTTATAAAAACAAAACATTTATTCATTCATTCCTCTGTTCTTTCTTTTCATTGATCAGCACCTATTGTAAGCTAAGCATGGTACTAGTTTCAACTGGTGATAAAAAGGCAGCAGAAAATGTGATGCCCACTCTCAAGAAACCAGTAGCCTAGTTGAAAAGACTATATACACAGCACAAAACCAAGTATATCCTTCTAAACTATTCCTGCATTTAAATCCGGGGAAATGCAAAGTAAGAGAAAGATCAGGATTTACTCAAGAAAAGCCATCTTGAGAGAGGTCTTAGCTTGTGTCCTGTAGCATAAGTCAGGGGTGGGGAAGACAACTTACATGACTGGAATAGAATGAGTAAGACTGATGAGGAAACAATAAAGGCATGGTAATGGTCAGTCAATAATCAATTAGTGGACGCCTTTGTATCGGGTATGGGATGAGTCCAGCACTGTCCTAGGTGCTGTGGGCGAATCAGAAGAAGGAATATGCTTGGCTTCCATCCTCTAGGAGTTTGTAGTCTACAAAGCTCTAGGGGATTTGAGAAAAAACGCTGGTAAAACACCTGCAGAAGACAGGGCGTGAGTAAGTGCTACCCATTGTTGAATTGACCCGTACGGTTTTGCCATCTCAGAAGTCTGGCTGGGGCTTCCCTAGTGGCGCAGTGGTTGAGAGTCCACCTGCCGATGCAGGGGACGCGGGTTCGTGCCCCGGTCTGGGAAGATCCCACATGCCGCGGAGCGGCTGGGCCCGTGAGCCATGGCCACTGAGCCTGCGCGTCCGGAGTCTGTGCTCCGCAATGGGAGAGGCCACAACAGTGAGAGGCCCATGTACCACAAAAAAAAAAAAAAAAAAGTCTGCCTGATATTTTTCTATAGAGGAAGATTATACCCTTAAATCCACAGCTCAGAAAAACATTTCAGTTTGCCAAGTTTCTGCTAAGCCATCCTGAAAAAAATATTCAACAGCTTTCACCAGCCAGAGGCCCCAATATCTAATCTCTGTCTCAAATGATAAATGACATTTGTCAGTTGACAAAGCAAATGGCCTTAACCATTTGAGGACACGGTCCTGCCATGCATAGCACTCCTGTTGAACCAGCCAAGAGCACCTTGAGGTGAGAAAAAGCATCTCTGTGCACGAGCCCTCCAGAGAGAGAGTCAGGAAGCAAGCAGCCTTTGTGTTGCTCTGAGGGCAGTACCTCATCAGGAGCTGAAACCCTAGTAGAAAATAGCTGTCTGGGCAGGAGGGGATTTCTCAGGTCTGGGAAGTGGGGCTGGATTAGCGGAGGATGGCCTGGAACCTTGCTGATGGCCATGTACTTTGCCTATGTTTCTGCAGAGGTCTTTGCTCTTTTTTCTAATATCTCCTGGATCCTATTTTCTTAAAACAGACATCAATGTGATGAGCAGGAGACAAAATCAAGGGGTCCAGCTCCCACTGACAGCAGGAGCACAGTTGATAAGTGATCTGGGCGCTTTGTGAGAAGGGCGGGGGCCACTTTTTCTTCGTGTGGTTCTCTCTCTTGAGCTGCAGGGTGTTTAACACTCCTGGCCCCACTCACTGAATGACGGTATTGCCCCCAGTCATCGCGACTATGAAAACTCGCCACGCATTTCCAACCTCCACTTCCGGGGTTTGTGGGGAACCCCAAGCGCATGGAATGACGGACGCCTGCAGGGTCCTTGTCCACCAGGTGCCAGCTTGCTCTGCCATTCTCAAGGAATTGGGGGCATGGCAGGGTCTCCGCCTTTCTCAAAACTGGCCCCTGGGGATGGGGGTGGAGGTGATCGTCTACAGATCAGATTTGGTGTGCTACTCACTCTGCTTTCTGAGCTAGGGGTTTTCTCCTACTGCTGAGCCCTTTGGAAGAATCCAACAGTTTTCCAGATTGAGGCCAGGGCTATAGCTAGGCTCAGGGGAGCTGGGAAAGGCAGGCAGAGGAACTCAGCCAGTTAGATATACAGCTATCACGGCAGCCTCCTCATTGCTAACAGTTTCTCAGGAGAAGGGCTTTCCAATGATCCAGTCCAAGTTAAGGGCCCTGAGGTCAAGTGAGCTAACCATCCATTCCAGTGTTTTCTAACGTGTGAATCATCGACCATTTCCATTAGTGTGCCCTGGGGTGCTTGTGGAAAATGCCGATTTGTGGCCCCCAAGACCTCTTACGTCAGGTCCTCTGGATATGGGATAGGGAATCTGAACTTTCCAAAAACACCGTCTGTGATTCTTCTTCAAGCTAAAGTTGAGAGAACTAAGGATCTAGCCAATGCTTGAGTTCCCTCTATAAGAACCCTGATTAGTAAATGCCCAGTCTCTGAACATCTCTGGTGGAGGGGGGCGGGGTCTCACTTCTTCTGGAGGCAGCCATCACCCCCCTGGATAATTCCAATGCCCGGAAAGTGTTCCCCAGTGGGTAAAGTATGGTCTCATTGATAAGCCACTGAGAACCCAAAAATCAAATTGGGGTGTGTGTGTGTGTGTGTTTGTATGTATAAATGCATTTCAAAAGGTCATGAAAGGACATACACTAAACTTAAATGTGGTTCCTTATGGGAGGGAGAGTAAAATATGGGTATGTGGTGAAGTTAAATGGGAAACTTTACATTCTCTGTATATCTGTATTGCTTGAATTTTTCTTTGACAATGTATGTGTATTAGTTGTGTAATTTAAAAAAATAAAAGACAGAACAACACCAACACTGATGTTCTTTATACTGAGCTAAATCTGCTCCCCCCTATGTTTTCTCCTTTAGTTCTAGGGGAATCACATGGAGTCTCCCAGAATGTCTAGTTTCTTTCCTACCTGTCCAAAGGTTTTCAGTGCTGTTAGCTTGTTCTTTCTATAACGAATGGCCAAATGGTCCTGGTTCCTTGACCCTCGCGCTGTGATCTGGTGCTGTATCTTCCTGGAAACTGACCCTCCTTACCCACGTGGCAATGCTGTTCAGCTTGACCATATTCGGTGAAAATTCTGTTCCGTGCTCTGTACTGAGAGCAATATTCTAGGTGTGCTATGACCAGAACAGAAGGGGTAGGATGGTCATCTCCATCTTACTAGGTTCTGTCTTTCCATTAATGCTGCTTAAGCCTTTTTGGCAGCCACGTCACACTGATGACTCCTATTGAGCAGAGAGTCGACTAAATCTTTGTCACCCTGGCTGCTGCCAAGGCTTGTCCCCACCACCCTGTACTTCTCTCAGCTGGCTTTCTGGACCCAAGTGGAGAACCTTAAACTAATTCCAATTAAACTCCCTTTTGATAGATTTGGCTCATTGATCCAGGAGACTGAAGCCTCTTTTCTTTTTGGATCTTGATTTTGTCCTCAGCAGAAACCTCTTCCTGCAAAGTTTGATTTTATTAGAAACTACAGAGGGGAAAAAATCCCCACAAAACCCTCTTTGTTTGAACAGGAGACTCTCCTCAAAAATCAACCCAAGCTTGGCATTTTCTAATACCCTGAACAAATGCAGAAATTGCTGTCAGCTTGATTGGACAAGGCTCCACTTGAGGGTCTGCTACCTGCAGCCTCTGAAGACTGGTCCCACGACATATGCCACTGGGCTGGAAGGGAGTTCTGCAGACAGCAGGTCCCTTCCCAGACAGATGGGTGTCCCGTCTCTTCTGAAAGATCCCCTGGGAGGGCTTAACTGGGAGTATCTTCCCGAAATGGGATGCCTGTGTATTGTGAATGGCTTTATTGCTCAGAGCATCTGGATGTGTTGTGATAAACAGCGTGATAGATGGTTTTAATGCCTCTAGAATGGGTTGCCCAGACAGAAGGAATGGAACAGGGAACATTTACTTCCCTATTGCTTGGAACAGAGCAGGTTGCTCACAAAGACTCCACATGGTGGTTCTTCCTCCTCATCCTTGTGGCAATTTCAGCACCATGGACCTGACAGGGACTTAGAGAAGGGAGGTTTGCTTGAGGTAGTGAGCTGGATGGACAGAGTGTTCACTTACATGTGCAGCAGGTATTTGAGGATTGATGAGGATCCTTGTGCTGGGTCTTGGGGATAAATGGCAAGAAAACCAGGCATGAGCCTTGCACTCACAAAGCTTTCAGTTTACTCCAAGAAGCATATATTAATAAAGTGATCACTCGAATACAAGTACAATCACAAGAGTGGTAAATGCAACAAAGAGAACTTGCTGTTATGATGGGAATGTGTGTGTCTAACTCTAGTCTGGAAGGTCAGACTAGAAGTGTCACCTCTGAAGAGGTGACACTTCTGCTGAAATCTGCAAGTTGAGTGGGAGGTAACTTGGCAATGTGGTGGAAGATGTGACAGGCATATGTTAAGGTATGTACTAAGGTCCTGTGGCAGGTGGAGGTATAGCACAGTCAAGGATAGGAAAGAAGGCCAGAGTGTCTGGGTGAGAAGAGCAAGGACAGAATATATTGCAGTGGAGGGCTAGATATATCGATAAGGATTGTGTAATAATATTGATGATAGGGCTTCCCTGGTGGCGCAGTGGTTGAGAGTCCACCTGCCGATGCAGGGGACACGGGTTCGTGGCCCGATCCGGGAAGATCCCACATGTCGCAGAGTGGCTGGGCCCGTGAGCCATGGCCGCTGAGCCTGCGCGTCCAGAGTCTGTGCTCTGCAATGGGAGAGGCCACAACAGTGAGAGGCCCACGTACCGCAAAAAAAAAAAAAAAAAAAAAAAAAAAAAAATATATATATATATATATATATATATATATATATACAGATGATAATATTAACTGATGTTTTAACTTAAGGTTTACTATATATTCCAGGCAACATATAAGTACCACATGTATTAATTCATTGACTGATAAACTTAAAAGCTATATGCTCTCCTTACTTCCATTTTAAAGAAGAGAAAACTGAGACATGGAGCAGTTAGATAACTTCTCCAAATTGGTAAGGAGCAGTGCTGCTTAGGGTCGTAGGTTTCCTTTTAAGGATTTTGTTTGTTGTCTTTTTTTTAACTAGTTTCTGCTTTATAACAAAGTGAATCAGTCATACATATACATCTGTTCCCACATCCCTTCCCTCATGCATCTCCCTCCCTCCCACCCTCCCCATCCCACCCCTCCAGGCAGTCACAAAGGACCCAGCTGATCTCCCTGTGCTCTGCGGCTGCTTCCCACTATCTATCTACCTTACGTTTGGTAGTGTATATATGTCCATGCCTCTCTTTCGCTTTGTCACAGCTTACCCTTCCCCCTCCCCATATCCTCAAGTCCATTCTCAAGTAGGTCTGTGTCTTTATTTCTGTCTTACCCCTATGTTCTTCATGACATTTTTTTTTCTTAAATTCCATATATATGTGTCAGCATACAGTATTTGTCTTTCTCTTTCTGACTTACTTCACTCTGTATGACAGACTCTAGGTCCATCCACCACATTACAAATAGCTCAATTTCATTTCTTTTTATGGCTGAGTAATATTCCATTGTATATATGTGCCACATCTTCTTTACCCATTCATCTGATGATGGACACTTAGGTTGTTTCCATCTCCGGGCTATTGTAAATAGGGCTGCTATGAACATTTTGGTACATGTCTCTTTTTGAATTATGGTTTTCTCAGGGTATATGCCCAGTAGTGGGATTGCTGGGTCATATGGTAGTTCTATTTGTAGTTTTTTAAGGAACCTCCATACCGTTCTCCATAGTGGCTGTACCAATTCACATTCCCACCAGCAGTGCAAGAGTGTTCCCTTTTTTCCACACCCTCTCCAGCATTTATTGTTTCTAGATTTTTTGATGATGGCCATTCTGACTGGTGTGAGATGATATCTCATTGTAGTTTTGATTTGCATTTCTCTAATGAGTAAAGATGTTGAGCATCCTTTCATGTGTTTGTTGGCAGTCTGTATATCTTCTGTGGAGAAATGTCTATTTAGGTCTTCTGCCCATTTTTGGATTGCGTTGTTTGTTTTTTTTGTTATTCAGCTGCATGAGCTGCTTATATATTTTGGAGATTAATCCTTTGTCAGTTGCTTCATTTGCAAATATTTTCTCCCATTCTGAGGGTTGTCTTTTGGTCTTGTTTATGGTTTCCTTTGCTGTGCAAAAGCTTTGAAGTTTCATTAGGTCCCATGTGTTTATTTTTGTCTTTATTTCCATTTCTCGAGGAGGTGGGTCAAAAAGGATCTTGCTGTGATTTATGTCATAGAGTGTTCTGCCTATGTTTTCCTCTAAGAGTTTGATAGTGTCTGGCCTTACATTTAGGTCTTTAATCCATTTTGAGCTTATTTTTGTGTATGGTGTTAGGGAGTGATCTAATCTCATACTTTTACATGTCCCTGTCCAGTTTTCCCAGCACCACTTATTGAAGAGACTGTCCTTTCTCCACTGTACATTCCTGCCTCCTTTATCAAAGATAAGGTGACCATAAGTCCGTGGGTTTATCTCTGGGCTTTCTATCCTGTTCCATTGATCTATCTTTCTGTTTTTGTGCCAGTACCATACTGTCTTGATTACTGTAGCTTTGTAGTATAGTCTGAAGTCAGGGAGCCTGATTCCTCCAGCTCCATTTTTCGTTCTCAAGATTGCTTTGGCTATTCGGGGTCTTTTGTGTTTCCATACAAATTGTGAAATTTTTGGTTCCAGTTCTGTGAAAAATGCCAGTGGTAGTTTGATAGGGATTGCATTGAATCTGTAGATTGCTTTGGGTAGTAGAGTCATTTTCACAATGTTGATTCTTCCAATCCAAGAACATGGTTCATCTCTCCATCTATTTGTATCATCTTTAATTTCTTTCATCAGTGTCTTATAATTTTCTGCATACAGGTCTTTTGTCTCCTTAGGTAGGTTTATTCCTAGATATTTTATTCTTTTTGTTGCAATGGTAAATGGGAATGTTTCCTTGATTTCACTTTCAGATTTTTCATCATTAGTATATAGGAATGCCACAGATTTCTGTGCATTAATTTTGTATCCTGCAACTTTACCAAATTCATTGATTAGCTCTAGTAGTTTTCTGGTAGCATCTTTAGGATTCTCTATGTATAGTATCATGTCATCTGCAAACAGTGACAGCTTTACTTCTTCTTTTCCGATTTGGATTCCTTTTATTTCCTTTTCTTCTCTGATTGCTGTGGCTAAAACTTCCATAACTATGTTGAATAAGAGTGGTGAGAGTGGGCAACCTTGTCTTGTTCCTGATCTCAGTGGAAATGGTTTCAGTTTTTCACCATTGAGGACGATGCTGGCTGTGGGTTTGTCATATATGGCCTTTATTATGTTGAGGAAAGTTCCCTCTATGCCTACTTTCTGCAGGATTTTTATCATACATGGGTGTTGAATTTTGTCGAAAGCTTTCTCTGCATCTATTGAGATGATCATATGGTTTTTCTCCTTCAATTTGTTAATATGGTGTATCACGTTGATTGATTTGCGTATATTGAAGAATCCTTGCATTCCTGGAATAAACCCCACTTGATCATGGTGTATGATCCTTTTAATGTGCTGTTGGATTCTGTTTGCTAGTATTTTGTTGGGGATTTTTGCATCTATGTTCATCAGTGATATTGGCCTGTAGTTTTCTATCTTTGTGACGTCCTTGTCTGGTTTTGGTATCAGGGTGATGGTGGCCTCGTAGAATGAGTTTGGGAGTGTTCCTCCCTCTGCTATATTTTGGAAGAGTTTGAGAAGGATAGGTGTTAGCTCTTCTCTAAATGCTTGATAGAATTCGCCTGTGAAGCCATCTGGTCCTGGGCTTTTGTTTGTTGGAAGATTTTTTATCACAGTTTCAATTTCAGTGCTTGTGATTGGTCTGTTCATATTTTCTATTTCTTCCTGATTCAGTCTTGGCAGGTTGTGCATTTCTAAGAATTTGTCCATTTCTTCCAGGTTGTCCATTTTATTGGCATAGAGTTGCTTGTAATAATCTCTCATGATCTTTTGTATTTCTGCAGTGTCAGTTGTTACTTCTCCTTTTTCATTTCTAATTCTATTGATTTGAGTCTTCTCCCTTTTTTTCTTGATGAGTCTGGCTAATGGTTTATCAATTTTGTTTATCTTCTCAAAGAACCAGCTTTTAGTTTTATTGATCTTTGCTATCGTTTCCTTCATTTCTTTTTCATTTATTTCTGATCTGATTTTTATGATTTCTTTCCTTCTGCTAACTTTGGGATGTTTTTGTTCTTCTTTCTCTAATTGCTTTAGGTGCTAGGTTAGGTTGTTTATTCGAGATGTTTCCTGTTTCTTAAGGTGGGATTGTATTGCTATAAACTTCCCTCTTAGAACTGCTTTTGCTGCATCCCATAGGTTTTGGGTCGTCGTGTCTCCATTGTCATTTGTTTCTAGGTATTTTTAAATTTCCTCTTTGATTTCTTCAGTGATCACTTCGTTATTAAGTAGTGTATTGTTTAGCCTCCATGTGTTTGTATTTTTTACAGATCTTTTCCTGTAATTGATATCTAGTCTCATAGCATTGTGGTCAGAAAAGATACTTGATACAATTTCAATTTTCTTAAATTTACCAAGGCTTGATTTCTGACCCAAGATATGATCTATCCTGGAGAATGTTCCATGAGCACTTGAGAAAAATGTGTATTCTGTTGTTTTTGGATGGAATGTCCTATAAATATCAATTAAGTCCATCTTGTTTAATGTATCATTTAAAGCTTGTGTTTCCTTATTTATTTTCATTTTGGATGATCTGTCCATTGGTGAAAGCGGGGTGTTAAAGTTCCCTACTATGATTGTGTTACTGTCGATTTCTCCTTTTATGGCTGTTAGTATTTGCCTCATGTATTGAGGTGCTCCTACGTTTGGTGCATAAATATTTACAATTGTTATATCTTCTTCTTGGATCGATCCCTTGATCATTATGTAGTGTCCTTCTTTGTCTCTTCTAGTAGTCTTTATTTTAAAGTCTATTTTGTCTGATATGAGAATTGCTACTCCAGCTTTCTTTTGGTTTCCATTTGCATGGAATATCTTTTTCCATCCCCTTACTTTCAGTCTGTATGTGTCTCTAGGTCTGAAGTGGGTCTCTTGTAGACAGCATATATATGGGTCTTGTTTTTGTATCCATTCAGCCAATCTGTGTCTTTTGGTGGGAGCATTTAGTCCATTTACATTTAAGGTAATTATCGATATGTATGTTCCTATTACCATTTTCTTAATTGTTTTGGGTTCGTTATTGTAGGTCTTTTCCTTCTGTTGTGTTTCTTGCCTAGAGAAGTTCCTTTAGCATTTGCTGTAAAGCTGGTTTGGTGGTGCTGAACTCTCTCAGCTTTTGCTTGTCTGTAAACGTTTTAATTTCTCCATCAAATCGGAATGAGATCCTTGCTGGGTAGAGTAATCTTGGTTGCAGGTTTTTCTCCTTCATCACTTTAATTATGTCCTGCCACTCCCTTCTGGCTTGTAGAGTTTCTGCTGAGAGATCAGCTGTTATCCTGATGGGGATTCCCTTGTGTGTTATTTGTTGTTTTTGCCTTGCTGCTTTTAATATGATTTCTTTGTGTTTAATTTTTGACAGTTTGATTAATATGTGTCTTGGCGTATTTCTCCTTGGATTTATTCTGTATGGGACTCTCTGTGCCTCCTGGACTTGATTAACTATTTCCTTTCCCATATTAGGGAAGTTTTCAACTATAATCTCTTCAAATATTTTCTCAGTCCCTTTCTTTTTCTCTTCTTCTTCTGGAACCCCTATAATTCGAATGTTGGTGCGTTTAATGTTGTCCCAGAGGTCTCTGAGACTGTCCTCTGTTCTTTTCATTCTTTTTTCTTTATTTTGCTCTGCAGCAGTTATTTCCACTATTTTATCTTCCACCTCACTTATCCGTTCTTCTGCCTCAGTTATTCTGCTATTGATCCCATCTAGAGTATTTTTTATTTCATTTATTGTGTTTTTAATCGATGCTTGATTCATCTTTAGTTTTTCTAGGTCCTTGTTAACTGTTTCTTGCATTTTGTCTATTCTATTTCCAAGATTTTGGATCTGGGAAATAGAATCTTGGATCATCTTTACCATCATTATTCTGAATTCTTTTTCAGGTAGACTGCCTATTACCTCTTCATTTGTTAGGTCTGGTGGGTTTTTATCTTGCTCCTTCTCCTGCTGTGTGTTTTTCTGTCTTCTCATTTTGCTTATGTTACTGTGTTTGGGGTCTCCTTTTTGCAGGCTGCAGGTTCGTAGTTCCCGTTGTTTTTGGTGTCTGTCCCCAGTGGCTAAGGTTGGTTTAGTGGGTTGTGTAGGCTTCCTGGTGGTGGGGACTAGTGCCTGTGTTCTGGTGGATGAGGCTGGATCTTGTCTTTCTGGTGGGCAGGTCCACGTCTGGTGGTGTGTTTTGGGGTGTCTGCGGACTTTTTATGATTTTAGGCCATCTCTCTGCTAATGGGTGGCGTTGTGTTCCTGTCTTGCATGTTGTTTGGCATAGGGTGTCCAGCACTGTAGCTTGCTGGTCGTTGAGTGAAGTTGGGTGCTGGTGTTGAGATGGAGATCTCTGGAAGATTTTTGCCATTCGATATTATGTGGAGCTGGGAGGTCTCTTGTGGACCAGTGTCCTGAAGTTGGCTCTCCCACCTCAGAGGCACAGCACTGACTCCTGGCTCCTCAATTTGGGATGATTTGTTGTCTATTCGTGTATTCCACAGATGCAGAGTACATCAAGTTGATTGTGGAGCTTTAATCCGCTGCTTCTGAGGCTGCTGGGAGAGGTTTCCCTTTCTCTTCTTTGTTCTCACAGCTCCTGGGTCTCAGCTTTGGATTTGGCCCCGCCTCTGCGTGTAGGTCGCCGGAGGGCATCTGTTCTTCGTTCAGACAGGACAGGGTTAAAGGAGCAGCCTCTTCGGGGACTCTGGCCCACTCAGGCCAGGCGGGAGGGAGGGTCACGGAGTGCGGGGCGAGCCTGCAGCGGCAGAGGTCGGCGTGACGTTGCACTAGCCCGAGGCGCGCCGTGCGTTCTCCCAGGGAAGCCGCCCCTGGATCCCGGGACCCCGGCAGTGGCGGGCTGAACAGGCTCCCGGAAGGGCGGTGTGGACAGTGACTTGCGCTCGCACACAGGCTTCTTGGCGGCGGCAGCAGCAGCCCCAGCGTCCCACGCCCGTCACTGGGCTCCGCGCTTTCAGCCGCGACTCGCGCCCGTCTGTGGAGCCCCTTTAAGCAGCGCTCTTAATCCCCTCTCCTCGCGCACCAGGAAACCAAGAGGAAAGAAAAAGTCTCTTGCCTCTTCGGCAGCTCCAGAGTTTTCCCGGACTCCCTTCCGGCTAGCTGTGGCACATTAGCCCCCTTCAGGCTGAGTCCTCGCCGCCAGCCCCAGTCCTCTCCCTGCGCTCTGACCGAAGCCCGAGCCTCAGCTTCCAGCGCCGCCCGCCCCGGCGGGCGAGCAGACAAACCTCTCGGGCTGGTGAGTGCCGCTCGGCACCGCTCCTCTGTGCGGGAATCTCTCCGCTTTGCCCTACCCAGGTATGTGGGGAGTTTCTTGCCTTTTGGGAGGTCTGGGGTCTTCTGCCAGCGTTCAGTATGTGTTCTGTAGGAGTTGTTCCACGTGTAGCTGTATTTCTGGTGTATCCATGGGGAGGAAGGTGATCTCCGCGTCTTACTCTTCCGCCATCTTACTCGGAAGTCCTTGTTTGTTGTCTTAAGAACTAGGGGATAATATTGAAGATTTTAAGCAGGGCAGAGATTTGATGAGGTTTGTGTTTTGAGATTGCTCTGGCTGCTGGATGGAGAATGGCTGGAGGGACAGAAGAGGGCAGAGGACACAGCTGCATCGGTGGTCCAGGTGCGAGATGCCGAGAGCTCAGACTAGCACGTGGCTGTGGGGATGGAAGAAATGGGTCGATGGCAAAGATAAAATGTTTTTAAAGTAAATCCAGACCCGGTAAGAGATCAGACAGAGGGTGAGAGAGAAGAAGATGCCAAGGATGACAGCTAGGTTTCTGTCAAACCCAACTGGGTGGATGGGGAAGATTACTTCACTTTTGGCACACCGAGTTTGATGAGCTTTTGAGAGAATCAAATAGGCAATTGGACATGAACTCACTGTGCTCGAGAAGAGGGCTGACTCTGATTCTCAGACTTATTGGAGAACAGGTGGTGAATGAAATGGTTGTCTCGACGACAGTAGGGTAAGAAAGCAAGAGGACCTGGGACCAGGCCAGTCCTCATGAACTCCCACTCCAGATGGAGGAAGGAAGCCTACAAAGGTGACTGAGAAGGAAGCAGCCAGAGGATGGGAACCAGGACAGTGTGAGGGCGCAGTGTCCGGGAGAGAACCCATCTGAGGGAGGGGCAGGGTTCCTAGTGCTGTATGCTGCTGAGACGTAAAGCAATACGAAGAATGGAAACTGCCCGTGGGATTCAGCAACACGGAGATTGTATTCACTTCCTAGGGCTGCCATAACAGATGACCACAAACTGGATGGCTGTGGCACATATATACAATGGAATATTACTCAGCCATGAAAAGAAACGAAATTGAGCTATTTGTAATGAGGTGGATAGACCTAGAGTCTGTCATACAGAGTGAAGTAAGTCAGAAAGAGAAAGACAAATACGGTATGCTAACACATATATATGGAATTTAAGAAAAAAAAATGTCATGAAGAACCTCGGGGTAAGACAGGAATAAAGACACAGACCTACTAGAGAATGGACTTGAGGATATGGGGAGCAGGAAGGGTAAGCTGTGACAAAGTGAGAGAGTGACATGGACATATATACACTACCAAACGTAAAATAGATAGCTAGTGGGAAGCAGCCGCATAGCACAGGGAGGTCAGCTCGGTGCTTTGTGACCACCTAGAGGGGTGGGATAGGGAGGGTGGGAGGGAGGGAGATGCAAGAGGGAAGAGATATGGGAACATATGTATATGTATAACTGATTCACTTTGTTATAAAGCAGAAACTAACACACCACTGTAAAGCAATTATACTCCAATAAAGATGTAAAAACAAACAAACAAACAAAAAAAACAGAAATTTACTGCTTCACAGTTCTGGAGGCTAGAAGTCTGAAATCAAGGTGTCAGCCAGGCCATGCTCTCTCTGAAGACTGAAGGGGGGGGATCCTTCCTGTCTCTTCCTGGTTTCTGTTTGTGGTCGGCAATCCTTGGTGGTCCTTGGCTTGTAGATATATTGCTCCAATCTCTGCCTCCACCTTCACATGGGGTCTTCTCTCCGGTGGGCCTGTATGTCTGTGTTCATATTTCCTTCTTCTTGTAAGGACACTAGTCATATTAGATAGGGCCCACCCGAATCCAGTATGGCCTCATCTTAACTTGATGACATCTACCCTGGACCTATTTCCAAATAACGTCACATTCTCAGGGACTGGGGGTTAGGACTTGAACACATCTTTTGGGGGGACAAAATTCAACCCACAAGAGAGGTAGGTCATAGGTAACCTTGAGAACTGTTTCGGGGGCAACAGAAAGGAAGATGAGTGGAGTGTGCTGAGTGCTGAGAGGGATTGAGAGGCGGGCAATGAGAGTGAGCACAAGAAAAGACAACTCTCAAGAGACAAGGCTGACTGGGGCACTTGAATACTCGACCAGGGTCAGAAACCTTTCATCTGAGCCCAGCTCCACTGAGGCTGGTGTGACCTTGGGTAAACCACTTACCTCTCTGAGCCCTGGTTTCTCATTCAGGGAATGATCGTTCCCACACATCCCACCTCTAGAGCGACTTGGAGTTCTTGTGAGGCTTCAAGGAGATAAGGCACAGGAAGCAATGAGATGTAGCCACTTTGATCACGTGGTTTTAGGGAAGACTCCTCCCCATGTTTGGATATATGTGTCTACCAGCCAGCTTGAGGCAGGGGCCCCAGCGGAACATCAGGACTTTGGAGCTTCCTTCCCGAGCCTGCGGACCCACCTAGACAGCGTGAAGACCCAGCTGCCGAGCAGGCTGGCCTTCCTCGGGGCACTCAGAGCCCTTTGCCTGGAGGAGCTGCATGGCATGGGTTGGTGGCATGGTGTGCCTCTGTCCTTTCCCAGAGGAGGGTCCATGTCAGTCCAGGACCTTACAGCTCAATCTGGGAACTGATGCTGGCAGAGAAGTTGGAGCCTAGAATTCTTGGTTCTTGGGTACCAGTCAGGGGTCGGAGGACTGTCCGTGCCGAGGTCTCTGGTCCTGCGTCTGTCAGTGGGGCAAGCCTCCGGCAGCCAAGCCCCAAGACCTTCTGTGGGTCGACAAGGAGGGGTTCCCTTTGCCACCGGGGCTGGGGACACTGCTCAGAGGACAAAAGTAGGTTGTAGAGGTGGCAGCTGAGCAAGCCAAGGGCAGGCAGATCCACTGCCCATGTTGTAAGTGGAGACTCCCCTGGAGCATGGGGCTTGGTGATGGGGCCATAGGCCCCAGGCAGCAGCAGGGAGACAGGTAAGCAGGCAGCTGGGCAGACTCCATAAGGAAGGGCACACTGTCCTCCCAAGGGGAGGAGCTGGTTGGCTGCAGGGGCTCAGTTGCTAGCAATGATTAATTTACTCCTTGCTGGATTTGCCAGGCGTCAGGGCCCAGGCGCGGGGCTGGGTGGCGGGAGCTCAGGGTGGAGACCCTGGCCTGGTTGGGATGGGGAGGGGGGCTGGTATCAAGCAGGGTGTCTTAACAGGAAGAAAACCTCCTGTGACAGCAGCCCTTATGAGCACGTGAATCACCAGAAATCTCTTTAAAATGCAGATTCAGATACAGTAGATCTGAGGCAGGGCAAGCGAGGCTGCATTTCTAAAAAGTTCCCAGGTGACACCAATGCTACTCTTCCCTAGGCCACACTTTGGGTAGCAAGATGAGGGAGCGGGGGAGTCACTGTCAGCATTCAGGGGAGTCTCGTGGCATTCAACGGTAGGAGCAGCGGGCGCGGGTCCGGAGCTGGGAGCCTGCAAGCAGTCAGTGGTGACAGCTTCTCCCTCTGGAGCCACAGCATCTCTGGTCTCCACGTCTGCTCTCTTCCCCTCTCTAACCCGGCTTCCTCTGCCAGCCTTTGTTAGTTACTTGGCTTGCCCTTGGCTGTCATTACCGGCCGCAAGGACTCTGACCCCAACCGTAGGGCTTCCGCTCCTCACGCCGTTGGGCTACAGGTTTTCCGTCTCTTACGGCAGATCTTTTCTCTCGCAGGGTTCTGATTGGCTGGGCTGGTCAGGTGTCCACACTTGGTCGAAGTAGCTGTGCTGAGGGGCCAAGGAGCCAGGCTGATCACGTTCGCTTTCAGACGAGGTTATGGGACACCCCCTGAAAGGCAGCCTCGGTGAGATGATCTCGAGAAACGCAGCCCCGATGAACTGTTTTAAACACGTGTGATCAGAAACGCCCGGGAACAAAAAAACAATGAGAATTTCAGCATATATTTTGGCTACTTTCCATAATGCAAATTTATTTGGAATTATTCCTGGAACAAGAGGGGTGGGCACCCAAATCTTAAAACTCTGCAGAGAACAAGGGCTTGGCATGAGTCCCAAACACGCTTCAAAGAGAAGTGAACCGGTGGAGTGTCCAGAAGGCACTGTGGCTTGAGACAAATTAGGGGCAGAGGGAGGAGAGAGTGGAGATGGGGCTGTTTGTTCTTTGGCTGTCGGTCCCTAGGTCAGCCTGACCTTGGAGGAGCTGCTGTAGCCCTCTGGGAGCCCAGGAACAGTGCCCGGCCACCGGATCAAGTGCAGGAGGGCAGACACTTCAGTGACAGGAGTCGGGTCTGGACAGGCGGAAGGGTCACGGCTCATAACAGCTTGGACTGTTGGACCTAAAAACTTGCAGGTGAGGAAACAAGACGCAGAGAGGCTCTGACCCACTCAAGGTTAAACTCCCAGTTGGTGGCTGAGCCAGTCAAGGATGTCCTTGTCCTGACCCCCAGCCCTGAGTTTTTCTAAAAATGAGAAGACTCTTAAGGATACCCAAGACTTCCAAGCTTTTTGTTCCCACAGAAGCAAGTTTGCAGAGCAGCTGTGGAGGACTCTCTGAAGAAGAGCAAATGGGCCCCGAGGGGGCGGAGCCGGGTGCCGCAGAAGCTGGGTTGCCAGCAATTATTAATTCATTCCTGCTGGCGCTGTCTTGGGGGCCCCCTGTGCACTATAACATCGGGAGTGTTTGCAGCTGCAGAGGGAGAAGCCCTCTCCTTCCGCAGAGGGAGAAAGGTGTGACTCCCCCTTGCAGGGTTGCAGCCCTCCTGGCTCCCACCCTCGGAGAACATGCTCAGTGCTTATGGGCCCGGGCGCAGGCTGCTGAGGACTCTGTGTTCCCGGGGATGGTGGCAGATCTTGGAGAAGGAACGGAAGCTGGGCCAAGAGTCTGGAACTTAATGCAAATCAGGCCTGAGGAGGGTTCAAGGAGGGACAGTATCCCTGGGGGGCAGATACCTCAGGACGAGGGAAAGAGAAATCCTGGGGGGAGGAGCATGGTAATCTTTTATCCTCAATGCTAAGCTTGTTCCGGAGGGTGTGTGTGCGCGTGCAGTGAGCCTTCCTTTTCTCTTGAACCTCTTCCTGCTAAAAGAGCCCACATGTCAAAATGTCTGTGGGGCAGAGAGGTTTAGCAGAAAGAAAACTTGGTGGTTCGGGAAGCAGGAAAACTGGGTTAATGGTTGCCTTAGGCCTGCGAGCAGCTGAGCATTTCTTCTGGGCTCTGGAGGTCTCCAGAACTTTCTTTTTAAAGTCTGGGCCACTTGGGGCTGCTGTGTACTGTTGGGCAGGCTGTGCACTGCACAGTTCCAGGGTCTGCCCTTCTCATTGTGAATGTGAAGTTCCTTGTGGTGGACTTATCTTGTGCAGGTTATTCCATTAGCGATGACCTAGGGTAAAACTGTGAAATTTAGAGAGTACTCCCCTGTCTCTTGTTTGGCAACTCATGTTCCTGGAGCTGCCCAGTCAAGATGGTATCCTCCAATTTAAAACTTTCCCTGTTTCTCCCTTGGCAAATCACCCCACTCCCTTGGTTCCCTGAGCATAACTGACTCTCCCAGAGGAAATCAATCTGAAAAACAATGTGCTGAGGAAAACAGAACAATAGAATCATATTCTCCCAGGGTCTGAGAGGGACCGGGGTCACCTAGGTCAGAGATTACAAACCGTGTGCCAAAGGATTTTGGTTTGTATCTTAAATTCAAATGTGGGGCTTCCCTGGTGGCACAGTGGTTGGGAGTCCGCCTGCCGATGCAGGGGACACGGGTTCGTGCTCCGGTCCGGGAAGATCCCACATGCTGCGGAGCAGCTGGGCCTGTGAGCCATGGCCGCTGAGCCTGTGCGTCCAGAGGCTGTGCTGCGCAACGGGCAACAGTGAGAGGCCCGCATACCGCAAAAAAACCAAAAAACAAATGTGAAGGCCTTTAATTTTCCATTTCTCCCCAGTCCCACCACTCTCTATTATTTCACAACTGCCTGCTTGAATCAGTTATGTTACCTGTCTGCCTTGAGCAGGTGCATCTGGGTTTAGGAGCCCCCTGTCGGTCCACTCACTTGAAAGATTAGGAAACAGACACTCAAAGAAATGCCCAGTCGTGCGGGACCTCCTCACTGTGATCACTCTCTGAGGAATATCGGCTTTTTCATAGATGGTCGCTAGAGAGGAAACTCCTAGGAACAAATCTCACATGGAGAGTAATGGCCCAGTGTCACAGCATTTTTTTGCTGGCTGGATTCCCTAAGCCATTTGTCCTCATCTTTCCCAACTGTCGAATGATGGTGTTGGACCTCACATATTCCTTGCAGCTCCTTTGTCCTCCGATTTCCTCCCCAGAGAAGTTGGGAAGATTCCACTGGCAAAGATTAATGGTTACAATCTCCCAGGGTCTCTCAGGGCTTCACAGCCTAGCAAAGTATATCTGCCATAAAAAAACACTTGATCAAAGCTCATTAGAATCAGTTGTCTGATAGTTAATATCTGAGAAACAAGTTGGATTGCTGTATGATCCCTCTCATTTAGTTAAGATGGCCTGAAAATTTGCATTGACCCTTCAGTAGTCCTTAAATGGAATCAATGCTGGTTTCTCATTTTGGCTCTGTTATCCGCATGTGAGCATATGATTTGTAGAGAGGAGTCTGTCGCCCTAAAGTCTGCCTTATATGTGTGTAATGAAGAGTTTGGCTGGCCTCTATCCCTGATTCCTGGATGTCATCTCTAAATTGTTGGAATTTCCCAAGTGGTAGGATGGTCTTTGCTCCTCATGGGGGGACCCTTGGACCACAACTGATAGATTTTGGTAATGAGGTGACTCAGGATGTGGGCTGACTATGGCAGGAAGACCCAATCACTTGATTAGAAGGTTGGGGCTTAGAGGCAGGGATGTCAGCCCAAGTTCTGGAAAGAGGAAGGGCTGGAGATGGAGTTCAGTTACGTGGACAGTGATTCAGTTAGTCAGTGTCTACATAATGAAACCCCATTGAAAACTCCAGTTACCAAAGCTTGGGCCAAGTGTTCTGGTTGGTGATACTCCTGCCTATTACCCCACATCGATGTGATGGGAGGGTGATGATCCCTGAGGATAATGGAAGTTCCATGTGTGGGATTCTCCCCGAACTCACACTATGGGTCTCTCCCTTTGATTGATTCTGATTTGTATCTTTTTGCTATAATAAAACTGTAATCATAAGTGTGGCACTTTCCTGAGTTCTGTGAGTCATTCTAACAAATGATCAAACCTGAGAGATTAATGGGAATTCCAGAATTTGTAGTCAGCTGGTCAGAAGTGAGGGCAGCCTGGGGACTCCTGAGCTTGTGGCTGGTGTCTAATGTAATGGCAGAGGACTGTGGCTTTACTTTGTGAAGTGTGGCCCAACTCTAGGTAATAGGAAAAAGAAAAGGTAAGAAGCAAGAGATTATGTGGAGAAGGGCTGGTAGATGGAGAGAAGAAATTCCAAGAAGGTTCCAAGACTATTCCTTTTACATACCCAGGGTATGCTTCCCCAGAAATCTGTGGGAACCTCTTTCTGCTTTCTTTAGCCCCCTCCTGGGTTCCAATTCTCAATTCTGGAAGAAGCCCCTGGGTTCTTCAGGGGAACCCACTCACGGTCTACTTAGTAGCCTTCGGGGTGAGCAAAATATTGATCCAGATTGTGGGCTTTGGAGCAGACTGTATGGGTTCAAATCCTGGCATTACCATTAACCAGCTGTGTCACTCTGGGCCAGGAAAATTACATAAACTCTGTGCCTTTTTTCTCATCCGTAGCATGGGGATAACAACAACCTTATCTCATTAATGAGATGAGTAATTACATAAAACACATAAAAGTTGCACAGAACATGGGAAGGCCTCCACTAATTATTATTATGATTCTCCATTGAACTCTACTGATAGGGAGAGCATTTTATCCTGTCAAGTGCATGGGCTTTGGGGATAGACAGACCTGGGTTCCAAGTCCTGCCTCTGCCACCACCCTGCTGCACGACTTCAGGTGAGAGGCTTAGCTTCTCAATGTTCAATTTTCTCATCAATAAAATGGAGACACTGATATTTATAGCATTATCCCAAGGCATAGAAATGATGTATCCTAAGTCCTTGACCCATGCTGAGTGCTCAGTGAATGGTAGCTGTGATCACTAGCTCTGCTGGTGGGTGTTTGTAATTGATAAGCTGCCTGCCAACAGTGCGTGGAGTCAGAGAATGAGGAAGTCTTGCAAGGGGGGTGATTTAAGTTCAGTAGTGCTGTTGGTGAGTTTATTCTTGGGCCCTCTGGACCTGAAAGAAGTCAGACTCTAGGGATGCACAAAGTCAGGTAAAAGTGAAGACTGTGGCCTAAAGTTTAGGTTAGGCTGCTAAGTGATTGGAGGAGGGAAGGGAGAAGCCTGGCGTCTGTCTAGGAGATGCTCCTACAAAGAGCTTTGGGAACAAGCACCGGCAGCTCAGGGTTTGTCATGAGGATGGTGAAATCCATTGCTATTCTCCACAATGGGTTTTGTTATTTATATGTCATGTTGTTTGTTTATCGAGTAGGTATTTGACAGATGTAGGCTTAGCAGAGCACATCAGTGGGGATGGTGTTTTACCAGCAACTAAATTAGAATCATAGAGTTAGCTAAGGCATAACTAAGTACATGGCATAAATATGTCCTTTGGCCATGATGAATTCATTCATGTATAGAGATCCTTAAAAAGCATCTCTATCAAACCTTTAAATGACAAGCTCTTTTTATATCAGGACTGTATTTTAATTACAGGCAGCAATAATATTGGTGCCGCCTCCAAGAGTGGTGGCGGTCCAGCCCTGTGGACTGTTCTTGGCTCTCTGTGGAAGCCCTGAGGGACCCTAGAGCACACCCAGCCCTGCCTGGCCCAAGGTGCCATGTCTGACCTCTCCTGTCCATTCCTCCCTAAGCCTGCTTCTCTCTTCTCCTGCTGAGGGGAGGTTTGAAAGGGATCAGACAGGCGAGCGAGGCAGCAAAGGAGAGCTCGATAAGGCCTTGAAGCTCTGCCAAGGCACGCGAGGGGAATGAGGTGCTGGAACCCTCCCTTCACTCCGCAGAGGACAAGGCTAAGTCTTCTAAGTGCTCCTGACTGACACTTCAATCCCCCACTCCCTGCTGGGAAAGCTTTCTTTCTGAGGCTTGTGGTTGAAAGGATGGTCGCCCCCTCCCACTGCCCTTTGCCTATTTTTTCCCCCTCGTGGGGAAGAAAGGAGGAAAAAAAGCCTAAGAAAGCAAAGAAAGAGACTGTCACAGAGCTCATTCCTCGGCTGTCAATCATTTGTGAGGGGTGAGAGGAGAGAGGGGGAGGAGGGGACCAGGAGGAGTGGAGGGAGGTCCCAAGCTGCTTGTTGAAGAGCTGAGAAGTTTCCACTTCTATTCAAATATTATTAATGCGATGGAAGAGAGCCATTTCAGAAGCTTTCTTATAAGTAATTTGCCGCCCTGAATGTGGCTTTATGTGCTGTGCTCCTCTTCCCTTTCTCTCTAACTCCACTTGTACCACATACGTCTCTAATTGTGCATTTCGTCACTGGCAGCCAGAGGAGCCTAGGATTATTATTTTTTTCTTGGCCAATTTGAAATGATTGTGTGGGAGGTTCACAAGATAGGCCGGGAAGTTCTGAAATCCCTACTGTCAATGCTGATCTCTGATGTAGGTCTTCAAAGAACTCGTTTTAAAAGTTCCAGGGCAGGAGATTCAACTTTGCTATTTTGATTGGATGTTCATAGGATTCATCCCTTCCCCCCGACCCCCTTTTTTTCACTTCCAGATAATATAAGAGAATTTCAAGGCTCCCAGGAAAAGAAACCAACTACAATCAATTTCTATTACCTGACTCCTTTCTTTTGCATGTAAGAAACAGAAAAAAAGCAAAATGTCTTTCGGTAACTACCAGCGTTTGCCTGGAAATCAGGGCTTGCTGAGTGAACGAGGGGCAGAGGACTGGGACAAAGGAAACTTGATCTTGATGTCATCAAACCTATTTATTAGCACACTATTCCCCATCAGAGTGTGAGTTCTTTTCTCAGTGGAATGATTGTACCCATTTTACTTTTGACACCGGGTGTGTCCAATATATTCTTTTTCATCTCTTGTATTTACAGGAACATGTGCTATTTACATGATCTCTAAGAGACCTTTTGGATCATTGAGTGGGGGAAATTTTAGAAGGAAATTTGACCTTAGAAACCATCTTCTTCACCCCTTCAAGTTTTGGAAGAGGAAACTGATTCTGGAGAGAAATGTCTTACCTAAGAACAAACACTGAATTAGTTGCAGAAAGGGATTAAGCTCAACAAAGAACAGAAAAATGCCCAGTAAACCACTGTAAACACTGGACAAGTGGAAAATACCAATGATCTCACCATTCTCCATTATTTTAATTCATCAGTAAATGCACTGTTATATAGCAGCCCTGGGGATATAAAGAATTGTCACCGGTGGGTGTCAGGATGTACGTGCTCAAAGGAAAAAAAGACAGATGTAGACGTGTCATTTCCAGAAGAGAAGAAGAAAAGTGAAGAAGATGGTGATTTTTATCATTCTTATTTTTGGATGGAAAAACCAAGGGTTGAATTCCCTTTTTCAGACATTTTATAGAATGTGATACAGATTGATGGTGGGCTTCCTATCAGGACTCAGTGACTCCAGGTTAGCGTGATGGGCCAATGAAGAGAAAAGTATGGAGTGCACACCAATGTACTGTGGTCTCCATTTAAGCCTCATAAAACCAAGAGCAGGTAGAATCCAGGGCTCCTCTGGGTGGCACAGTTGGATGGGGGTGGGAAACAGGCAATCAGGCATGAGGCAGAAAGGCTAATTGAAGAGAGAAGAAAGTGTCTCAAGTGCTCATGGAACATTCTACAGGATAGATCATATCTTGGGTCACAAATCAAGCCTTGGTAAATGTAAGAAAATTGAAATCGTATCAAGTATCTTTTCTGAGACTAGATATCAATTACAGGAAAAAATTTGTGAAAATTACAAACACATGGAGGCTAATCAATACACTACAAAATAACTAAGAGATCACTGAAAAATCAAAGAGGAAATAAAAAATACTTAGAAAAATATGACAATGAAAACACGACGACCCAAAACCTATGGGATGCAGCAAAAGCAGTTCTAAGAGGGAAGTTTATAGCAATACAATCCAAACTTAAGAAACAAGAAACATCTCAAATAAACAACCTAACCTTACACCTAAAGCAATTAGAGAAAGAAGAACAAAAAACCCCAAAGTTAGCAGAAGGAAAGAAATCATAAAGATCAGATCAGAAATAAATGAAAAATAAATTAAGGAAATGATAGCAAAGATCAATAAAACTAAAAGCCCATTCTTTGAGAAGATAAAAAATATTGATAAACCACTACCCATACTCATCAGGAAAAAAAGGGAGAAGGCTCAAATCAACAGAATTAGAAATGAAAAAGGAGAAGTAACAACTGACACTGCAGAAGTACAAAGGATCATGAGAGATTACTACAAACAACTCTATGCCAATAAAATGGACAACCTGGAAGAAATGGACAAATTCTTAGAAATGCACACCTTCCGAGACTGAACCAGGAAGAAATAGAAAATATGAACAGATCAATCACAAGCACTGAAATTGAAACTGTGATAAAAAATCTTCCAACAAACAAAAGCCCAGGACCAGATGGCTTCACAGGCGAATTCTATCAAACATTTAGAGGAGAGCTAACACCTATCTTTCTCAAACTCTTCCAAAATATAGCAGAGGGAGGAACACTCCCCAAATCATTCTACAAGGCCACCATCACCCTGATACCAAAACAAGACAGAGATGTCACAAAGAAAGAAAATTACAGGCCAATATCACTGATGAACATAGATGCAACAATCCTCAACAAAATACTAGCAAACAGAATCCAACAGCACATTAAAAGGATCATACACCATGATCAAGTGGGGTTTATCCAAGGAATGCAAGGATTCTTCAAAATATGCAAATCAATCAATGTGATACACCAAATTAACAAATTGAAGGAGAAAAACCATATGATCATCTCAATAGATGCAGAGAAAGCTTTCGACAAAATCCAACACCAATTTATGATAAAAACCCTGCAGAAAGTAGGCATAGAGGGAACTATTCTCAACATAATAAAGGCCGTATATGACAAATCCACAGCCAACATCGTCCTCAATGGTGAAAAACTGAAACCATTTTCACTAACATCAGGAACAAGACAAGGTTGCCCACTCTCACCACTATTATTCAACATATTTTTGGAATTTTTAGCCACAGCAATCAGAGAAGAAAAAGAAATAAACGGAATCCAAATCGGAAAAGAGGTAAAGCTGTCACTGTTTGCAGATGACATGATCCTATATATAGAGAATCCTAAAGATGCTACCAGAAAACTACTAGATCTAATCAATGAATTTGGTAAAGTAACAGGACATAAAATTAATGCACGGAAATCTCTTGCATTCCTATACACTAATGATGAAAAATCTGAAAGTGAAATTATGAAAACACTCCATTTACCATTGCAACAAAAAGAATAAAATATCTAGGAATAAACTTACCTAAGGAGACAAAAGAGCTGTATGCAGAAAATTATAACACACTGATGAAATAAATTAAAGATGATACAAATAGATGGAGAGACATACCATGTTCTTGGATTGGAAGAATCAACATTATGAAAATGACTATACCACCCAAAGCGATCTACAGATTCAATGCAATCCCTATCAAACTACCAATGGCATTTTTCACAGAACTAGAACAAAAAATTTCACAATTTGTATGGAAACACAAAAGACCCCGAATAGCCAAAGCAATCTTGAGAAAGAAAAACGGAGCTGGAGGAATCAGTCTCCCTGACATCAGACTATAATACAAAGCTACAGTAATCAAGACAGTATGGTACCGGCACAAAAACAGAAATATACTTCAATGGAACAGGATAGAAAGCCCAGAGATAAACCCACGCATGTATGGTCAACTTATCGTTGATAAAGGAGGCAAGAATATACAGTGGAGATAAAACAGCCTCTTCAATAAGTGGTGCTGGGAAAACTGGACAGCTACATGTAAAAGAATGAAATTAGAACACTCCCTAACACCCTACAAAAAAATAAACTCAAAATGGATTAAAGACCTAAATGTAAGGCCAGGTACTATCAAACTCTTAGAGGAAAACATAGGCAGAACACTCCATGACATAAATCACAGCAAGATCCTTTTTGACCCACCTCCTAGAGAAATGAAAAAAAAACCCAAAATAAACAAGTGGGACCTAATGAAACTTAAAAGCTTTTGCACAGCAAAGGAAACCATAAAGGAGACAAAAAGACAACCCTCAGAATGGGAGAAAATATTTGCAAATGAAGCAACTGACAAAGGGTTAATCTCCAAAATTTACAAGCAGCTCAGGTAGCTCAATATCCAAAAAACAAGCAACCCAATCCACAAATGGGCAGAAGACCTAAATAGGCATTTCTCCAAAGAGGATATACAGATTGCTAACAAACACATGAAAGAATGCTCAACATCGTTAATCATTAGAGAACTGAAAATCAAAACTACAATGAGGTATCACCTCACACTGGTCAGAATGGCCATCATCAAAAAATATACAAACAGTAAATGGCTGGAGAGGGTTTGGAGAAAAGGGAACCCTCTTGCACTGTTGGTGGTAATGTAAATGGATACAGCCACTATGGAGAACAGTATGGAGGTTCCTTAAAAAAGTAAAAATAGAACTACCATATGACCCAGCAATCCCAGTATTGGGCATATACCCTGAGAAAACCATAATTCAAAAAAGAGTCATGAGGGACACGCAAGAGGGAAGGGATGTGGGAACAGATGTATGTGTATGACTGATTCACTTTGTTATAAAGCAGAAACTAAAAAAAAAAAAAAGAGTCATGTACCAAAATGTTCATTGCAGCTCTATTTACAATAGCCAGGACATGGAAGCAGCCTAAGTGTCCATCGACAGATGAATGGATAAAGAAGATGTGGCACATATATACAATGGAATATTACTCAGCCATAAAAGGAAACAAAATTGAATTATTTGTAGTGAGGTGGATGGACCTAGAGTCTGTCATACAGAGTGAAGTAAGTCAGAAAGAGAAAAACAAATACCGTATGCTAACACATATATGGAATCTGAAAAAAAAAAAAAGGTCATGAAGAACCTAGGGGCAAGACAGGAATAAAGACACACACCTACTAGAGAATGGCCTTGAGGATATGGGGAGGGGGCAGGGTAAGCTGTGACAAAGTGAGAGAGTGGCATGGACATATATACACTACCAAACGTAAAATCCATAGCTAGTCGGAAACAGCCACATAGCACAGGGAGATCAGCTCGGTGCTTTGTGACCACCTAGAGGGGTGGCATAGGGAGGGTGGGAGGGAGACACAAGAGGGAGGAATATGGGGATATATATTTATGTATAGCTGACTCACTTTGTTATACAGCAGAAAATAACACACCATTTTATAGCAATTATACTCCAATAAAGATGTTAAAAGAAGAAAAAAAAAGAAAAGAGAAGAAAGTGGCCGAGAAGGGAGGAGTGTCTGTGTGGTCACAGAGTTCTGTGGGGGGGGTGCAGGCTTGGGGGGCTCCTGGAGTTGCAGTCTAAGTTGTGCTGTTTGCCAAGCCATGCACCCCAGTATGGCGTGAAATTGCCCAGGCGGGGCTTGGGCAGTTGTGCGCTCTCTAATTTATAGGAGTCTCTTATGGGCTAGAGGTGACCCTGCTGCTGCACCATCCTGGCCCAGTGGTGACGGATGGGGGATCGAGGGAGGTGGTGGTGGTGTCTGCTCCAGGAAGACATTGATCTTGAAGTCATCAAACCCATTTATTAGCACACGTTTCCCCATCAGAGTGTGAGTTCTTTTCTCAGTGGAATGATTGTACGCATGTGCTCCCAGCACATCAGCCTTGGGCTTGGCTGCCCAAGCCCGCATCTCCCCTAGGACCCTCTCAGACTTCCACTCTGGGCTTCAAAGGAGAGAGCTGAGACCTTCAGGACAATTCATCAGGGTCAACTGCATTGCGTGTGTGTGTGTGTGTGTGTGGTTGTGCTTTGAGTGACAGCTGCTGGCTTGAGAGAGAAAGTTGGTTTTCAATTCAAATCCTTGCCTGGGGTTATGGGCAGTTTCACTTTTAGTGGTGGGGTTGGTCTCACCCAACAATGTTTACAAATTGCCACGGATCCAATCCTAGCGTAAACCATTGCACTCTGGAGGGGTTTCTCTTGCTGCTAGATTGATCCAGTGACCTCAGAGAGCACTGTGATGTGGAGAGTGAGCCATGATGCGAGACTCAGACAACAGTTGCTGATGCTGGTCCTGCCGATGGGGGCCAGCATGTGTGCATAGCTCGGTGGAGGGATGCGAAGAGAGAAAAAGAGTGGAGCTGAGCCGCACTCCGACTTGCAGGCTGGACCCTCTTAAATCATCATTGAAAAGTCATTAGAAATCTGGCAGAAGAGCAGGGTGCAGATTGCCAGGAGAGGACACAAAACCCCATTCTCTCCCCACAGTAGCTGTAATGAAGTGGAAGGGCTGGGGTGGAGCCGCGAAACAGATTTCCTGCCATAACTAAAGTCTCTTTTCAGCCTGGTTTGCCACAGTTTTACAATGTGTTAGAATTTACATTCACGTGTTTGTTAACCATTCTTCAGCACAATGAAACGTTTTTATCCGTCTGACCTCAACCTTTGCCATATGGTACTGCTAGCTGTTGAGCCCAAGTCAGCCAGTGGGGGGGGTGCGGGGGGTGGGCGGCACATTCAGATCCATCCCTCCGTGGGACACAGTGAAGGTAGTCTTGTCCGGACTCTAGGGAGGCTGTTCCCACAAAAGCCTTTCAAAGGGAAAAACGCCCTTGTGTGAACCTGCGTCCTTTGCAATTGCTAAGTCCCGCCTCACGATTGGTGCTAATTTTCAAATTTTCATTGGAAAAGTTAAAGGAATCTATGGGTCCCTGGCAGCAGATGGTAGGCCTGTAACTTGACTGTTTTACAGACCAGAGGTCTTGGTGTGTGAGTTCCCTGAGGATGGGGACCACTGTTAATTCCGGTTCAGGACAGTGCCTTCCACTCTCTGGGGCTTAGTACATATTAACTTTCCAGGACAAAAAGAACAAGCATTCCAAGTCAGGAGCCAGCTCTGCCCATTGTGAGGAGAGGGGAGAGGACACAGGGGGTGAGGATCTCAAAAGTTAACCCAGGCTTATCATCCTGATACAGGACGAATTCAGATATGGAAAGTCGATGTTTCCCTGAGTGTGAACCACCAAAGAAGAAAGAGAGATAATAATTAACTGACAGTTTGAGGCCAGGGGTGGAATGGTTTTAGAGGATCTCTTAGTCTTATTGATTTATTATTACAAGGCTACTGGGAGAACTGGGAGAGAAACTTAGGCTAATGCCAGCGAGCGATGTCCTGGGAAAGGTACACCCAGCAGAGTCTTAAAGTCACAGGTCACGGGTTGGTATATGCTTTGCTTCCCTCTCTTCCCTACCTAGGCAGGAGTTACACTCCAACAGACACAGACAGATTTTATCTTATTCCCAGTGATTTCCCATGAGAGACAGACCTATAGATCCCTCACCAATCTATGCATCTCAATCATCTTTCTCTCCTAGGATTTATTACCCTGACTGCTTATCTGCAGGTCAATGCCATTACCTAGTTTATTTGTGGATGAGGGTTTAGAGTAACTGACCTTCAGACATGGCTCCCAGTCTTATGATTGTAGGTCTCTGTGGCCATTCATTCTTGAAAAGGTTCAGATTGGGTGCTAACTATGCAATAGGTGCTGATGAACAGCAATGATGAAAATAAAGAAGCCTTGAAGCATTCAGGTGATACACCCTGGCTGTCTATAGTTTGCTCAAAGAATCACCCTTTTTTCTATAGCACAGAATGTCTTGTGGTCCACTGTGACCACATGTGCATCTTTCCCTATGTGCCCAAGGAAGTGTTCATTCGTTGTCCAACCAGCACGTGTATACGGAATACCTACTGGGTCCTAGTGATTTCTGAGGCATCTAGCTCTGTGTTGTACTATGCTATGCCCGTAACGGTCAGATAAAACACCTATTATCTCTTGCCCTCTGAGGACTGATAGTTTTGGAAAGAAACTCCCTATATGGACAGCAGAGCTCAGCTTCCGCCCCCTGCCCCCAGCCCCATCCCAGGAGCTCATTCATCAGTTCCATAAACTCCCGAAAAATTGTTCTTGTTCCTTCTTTCCCCAGTGTGTTCCCTCGCTCTGGCTAGACTGAAGTGAACACAGCCCTCATGGCTTCCAGTTTGGAATCTAACTTCTTCTGTGGAACTTTCATTAGCTCCCAGCACGAGCATTGCCTGCAGCTTTTTTTGTTTTTGTTTTTTTCCTCAGTGCTCGCTCTGAAAACCGCCTTTCCCCTTAACTGATCAATTTTCCTGTTCAGAAATGGACATAATCCGATCTATTGCTCCGTAGCTTCTCCGAGAAAGCATTTGCTCCGTCTGCGTAGACAGGCATTCGGTTCCACACACCCGCAGGCTTGCTTTCCTTTTTCGAGAAAAATTAAATGACTAAGTAAGAGGGTGTTAAAACAAAGTTGTATTACTGCTTGATATTTACTTGAGAAACTTGCTAATGTGTCCTTTGAGCTCTCCGTTTCCCCTTTCCCTGAGGAGTTGCTGATACTTTGCTTTAATGGCAGCGTAAAAATCTCAGTTTGACTCCGTGTGGCATTATTTGGGCTTTAAGACGGCAAACTGTTGTTTTACTGTATTCATTGGTCTAGTGATTCTGACAGCCACCACATCCAAGTAACTAACTGTTCAGAGCAAGTTTCTAATTTGGGAGGCTTCTTAGCTCTTGGGACCTGGTTGGCATTGACAACTCCCATCATTTCATGTGACTGATCTGGAGTCAGTACAGACGGTCCCCAAACTGACGATGGTGTGACAGGATTTTCCAACTTTTCGATGGTGTGAAAAGCGACCTGCATTCAGTAGAAACCATGCTTCGAATTTTGATTCTTGATCTTTTCCTGGGCTAGTGGTGTGTGTACATACTCTCTTGTGATGCTGGGCAGTGGCAGCAGGTCCCAGTTAGCCCCGCGATCGCAAGGGTAAACAACTGAGACAACCATCTGGACCCACACAACCATTCTGTTTTTCACTTTCAGTACAGGATTCAATAAACTACATGAGATAGTCAACACTTTATTATAAAAGGCTTTTTGTTAGATGATATTGCCCAACTGTAGGCTAATGTAAGTGTTCCGAAGCATGTTTAAGGTGGGCTGGGCTAAGCTATGATGTTCATTAGGTTTCCTGTATTAAATGTACTTTGGGGCTTCCCTGGTGGCGCAGTGGTTGAGAGTACGCCCGCCGATGCAGGGGACACGGGTTCGTGTCCTGGTCCGGGAAGATCCCACATGCCGCGGAGCGGCTGGTCCCGTGAGCCATGGCCGCTGAGCCTGCGCGTCTGGAGCCTGTGCTCCGCAACGGGAGAGGCCACAACAGTGAGAGGCCCGCGTACCACACACACACAAAAAAAATGTACTTCGACTTAGTATATTTTGAGTTTGTCAGGATGTAACCCCATTGTAAGTTGAGGAAGAGCTATACTTCAAAAAAAGGTGACAGAGGGTGAAAGCTGCTCTCCCGGGATGACAAATCACAGTGGTGGGGAGCAGGTAGGCTTTGGAGCCAGATGGACCTGGGTATGTCTCTGCTCCTCTAGTTACTCAGCTTTGAGGAGAGACTCAGCAGCTCCCCAGCCTGAGTTTTTGCATTTACAAAATCTAAGCAGTAGATATAAACCTCTGTTCATAACTCGGTTGTACAAAGAAGATAACTTTCAAATTTTTCCAGTGACAACTTTCTATTATAACTATTATAAGACTATATCCTATTACACAGGCCTTGTAACTATACAACTTTTACGTAAAACGGGGTCAACTGTTATAAGACCCCATCCTGTTGAGAGGACAGTAACTTAATCACAGCCAAATTAGGGATCTTCCTCACTTTTCCTTTTTTCTTGTAGGCTCAGGGCTTTGGGGAGAGCCCATCTTGCCCTGGCTATCACCCGTCCACAAAAATCTAACATACTGTGCTTGGCCCCACCTAGATCCTGATCATTCATCAACCACAGGCTGCCCTGAGTGACCCCTGCTCTTCTGCATGTAGACCTATGAAGTCCTGTTTCTGTCTCACTTTCGTGTTATGCATGAGACTCTTGTGATGATTTTGCTGCTCCCAGGCAATGCTAGGGTATAAAAATCTCTGTTGTGCTGCTAAGGTACTTTTGTCTTGACTCATACATTTCTCTCTTGGGGCTTTACCATCTCCTGGGTGGTTCTGCTGGTCAGTAGGCACAGGACGCCCTCTCTGGGGCCCAGCAAATTCCACTGTCATGCCTCTCATGGTCTTCCCTCTCCCCAGTCAGAAAGAATCTTTTCTAGTATCCAGGGAAAGCTCTGCTCTTCTATTTATTTATCTATTTATTTATCATTTATTTATTTATTTACAGTACGCGGGCCTCTCACTGTTGTGGCCTCTCCCTTTGCAGAGCACAGGCTCCGGACGCACAGGCTCAGCGGCCATGGCTCATGGGCCCAGCCGCTCTGCGGCATGTGGGATCTTCCCGGACAGGGGCACGAACCCGTGTCCCCTCCATCGGCAGGCGGACTCTCAACCACTGCACCACCAGGGAAGCCCAAAGCTCTGCTCTTAAACTGCACTCGAGTCCAACATTTAACCTATGCTCAAGGTCCTTTTGAGTCTTATAAGGACATGGAATTTTTAGAATGGAATGCCAGAATATTCTTTCTTTTCTTTTCTTCTGCCTCTTACCTTGTATTATCTGCCCTCTAATGCGATGGCTATTGACTGGTCTAGCTGCTTGAATTGGGAGCAGCAAAGAGGTGAAAAAAGTGAACTACCAGGGGAAAAACAGAAAATCAATTAATAATTCCAAATAATTCCAAACATTCTCCTGCCACACAGGGATAATAATATCCTATAGAATTGTTAGAGAGTTCAGATGTGAAAGTGAGATGCTCAGGATTGAGAGTCTCAGAGAATAGACAGAAAGCACAGTCCATGCCATCTCTACCTCCCCTCATAGTCTAGGGAAGTGAGAGAGGAAGACCAGGTATGGTGTATTTTTTTCTGCTAATGAAGCCTGTTTCTCCATTTGAATTCCTTATCTCAGTGTTCTTTCTTTACTCATTTGTTCATGTCAGCAATTAGGGTATTTTCTTGAATACCTCTCTTTTACCTCTCTTTTCCTAATCAATTCCCCAAATCCGTTCGATTGCCAAGTCTTTATTCTTTTTTTTTTATTTTAATTTTTGGCTACATTGGGTCTTGGTTGTTGTGCGCGGGCTTTCTCTAGTTGTGTTGAGCGGGGGCTACTCTTCGTTGCAGTGCGCAGGCTTCTCATTGCAGTGGCTTCTCTTGTGGAGCCGGGCTGTAGGCGCACGGGCTTCAGTAGTTGTAGTACGTGGGCTCAGCAGTTGTGGCTCACGTGCTCTAGAGCACAGGCTCAGTAGTTGTGGCACACAGGCTTAGTTGCTCCGTGGCATGTGGGATCTTCCCAGACCAGGGCTTGAACCCATGTCCCCTGCATCGGCAGGCAGACTCTTAATCACTGCGTCACCAGGGAAGCCCACCAAGTCTTGATTATTCTGTCTTCAGCTCTCTCTGTCCCTCTCTCTCCCTCTGTCTCTCTCTCTCTGTCTCTCTAGGCTTCTTCCCCCATCCCTTTCCTGATGCATTACCATAGTCTCAGCACGGATATCCTTAGCATCCACTCTTGCTTACCTTTAATTCTTTCCCCCCAGGTAGGCAGAAAGTGCTTAAAACCCCACAAAATCTCTCACTGACTTGGCTTCCCATGACCTGATGAAAATGAACTGTAAACCCGGCGATGTGGCCTTGGAGGTCCTGCATGATCTGGCCCTGGCTCCTCCTTGAGCATCATTTTATCCCACTCTGTGCAGCACAGACAGACCATCTCCAGAGCCAGTGTGCCCTCAGCACTTCTTGGTGGTCCTCTCTCTTCTAGACTCCACAGTTGATGATCCTGACTTTTACATCAGGTTCCCGTCCTGTCCTCTGACTGGCTCACTTTCTGCCCTGACTCCCATTTTTGAGAAAACAGAGGGTGTGTTTTCTGAGCCCCCTAAAGTTGCTTCATGTCCTCCTCTGAAATACCTTTCTCTTCACTGGTCCCTCTCTTCTCTCCCATGTCAAACAGACATGTTCCACCTCACTTCCCAGCTTGCCTTCTTCCTAGGCTCCTGGTTCTCCTTCTAAGCTAGAGTGCCTGATAAAATACGGGACAATAGATTGGAATAGATTGGAATTTCAGATAAATAGCGAGCAAATTTTTTTTTTTTTTCGGTACGCGGGCCTCTCACTGTTGTGGCCTCTCCCGTTGCGGAGCACAGGCTACGGACGTGCAGGCTCAGCGGCCATGGCTCACGGGCCCAGCGACTCCGCATCATGTGGGATCTTCCCAGACCGGGGCACGAACCCGTGTTCCCTGCATCGGCAGGCGGATGCTCAACTGCTGCGCCACCAGGGAAGCCCACGAACACATTTTTTTAAGTACAAGTATGTCTCAAATATTGCATGAGGGATACTTAAAGCTAAAAAATGATTCACTGTTTATCTGAAATTCAAGTTTAAATGAGTATCCTGTAGTTTTATTTGCTAAATCTGGCAACCGCTTTAAAACTGTTTCTCCTCGCTTTCCTTCCACTGGGTGCTCTCACTCAGCTTTAAAATCTTCTCAAGCTACTTCCACTGAAAAACTCTTGCACTCAAGCTAATTATTCCTATGATTCTATTCTCCTTTAAGCTGGTCCCTCAGCTCTGTGGTCTACGCTCTGTTTTAGCTTCCTTACTTGCCACTCATTCTTTAGTTCTTTCCAGTATGATTTCCATTTTCACCACTCAACTATCGCCTTAAATATGTCCCGCAGATATTTCCCCTTATACACTCTGTGCTCCCAGATGTTCAACAGTTAACTTTAAGGTGCCCTCTTGTAATTTATCCAGAAAGACTATTCTTTTTTTTTTTTTTTTTTTTTTTTGTGGTACGCGGGCCTCTCACTGTTGTGGCCTCTCCCTTTGCAGAGCACAGGCTCCGGACGCGCAGGCTCACGGGCCCAGCCGCTCCGCGGCATGTGGGATCTTCCCAGACCGGGGCATGAACCCTGTGTCCTCTGCATCGGCAGGCGGACTCTCAACCACTGCGCCACCAGGGAAGCCCAAGACTATTCTAACTGTAGTAATTTGAAAGTGTCTACACAGATCTAGTTGCCCAGGCTGGATCCCATGGAATCACATTCCTACTTATTTATAATTCCCAATACAATTGGTTACCCGGTTTTATGGCTTTTCTCTCTGGAATAAACCTTCCTTGGTTTTCTCTTCTTTACCACCTCCCTGTCCCTACTTTAGATTAGGCTTCTATCATTTCTCACTTGAATTAGTAGCATTTTCAGGTCAAAGGGGATACAACATTTTGTGTATCATATATATATATGTATCATACATATATGTATGTATATATATGTGTGTTATACACCCCCCCCCAAATTAGCCTCAAGGATTGTGCCAAGTAGGGACTTCCCTGGTGGTCCAGTGGTTGAGACTCCGTGCTCCCAATGCAGGAGGCACGAGTTCCATCCCTGGTCAGGGAACTAAGATCCTGCATGCCACGTGGTGCAGTCAAAAAGAAAAAAGGAAAAAATGGATTGTGTCAATTTTAACTCCTGTCAGTAAGGGATACTATTGTTAATTTTCAGGAATCCTTGGCCAAACTGATCGTTGTTTTGTAAAACAACTTTGGCAATTCAATAGGTTAAAATGCCATTTCAATGTTTTAATTGCCTTACTAAGTTGACCATTTTTTTAATCCCCCAGAGTTTTGAAAACTCAAAACTGCATCTAAATCACCTGGTTAAACTTCTTCATTGCTTCCCATTGCCAAAGGGATGAAATCTAAAATCCTTGGTGTAATATTTAATGCTTTTCACTATCTGGCCCCCAAATATCTCCCCAAATTTTATTTCCCATTATCTTCTCCTCACATACTGAGTGAAAGGGCATATAGATGGAGGGTTGGGGTGGTAATTTCCTTGAGCTCAGGAAATCCTAGTAAATCCACTCTATTCCAGCTCTAGCACATAGTAGGTGCTTCATGGGTGGCAGGGTGATGGCTGAGAATGAAATGAATGGGAGAGAATGGTTTAGTGGGGAGAAGGACAAGGATGCATTAGGACCAAGAAATAGAAGTCGTTTGGTAGATAGTGTGTTGGAGATATTCTAGGATGAATGGCCCCCAAATGCCTGTTCTCCATAAAGCTGCCCATCTATGGAGGTTGCGATATAAAACTAGATAACTAAGACAGTTCAAAAAAATGCACACATAGTTGTACATGTTGATGAAATCGTCATCAGTATACCAGGAAAAGTGAGGAAATCATTTTCTGGAGGCCATAATAGCAATCCTGTCACCACAATCTTAGGACAGGCTTTTTAGCTGGCTAGAACCAATAGGTGTAATAGTTCACTGGTAGGGGTTTGCTGACTTTTCTCCACCTTCACCCAGGATGACAGGACCAGGCACCACAGCTCTGCACGGCCCTAGTTGCCCTGCCTCTCTTTGAGCCCATCCTCCTCCTGCTGCTGCCTGGACAGCTCCCTTCCTGTCTCAGCACCGCCGACAGAGGGCAGCTCCCAGACCGTCCCTGTTGCGTCCTCTAGTGGCCATTAGGATGTTGTACAACTGTCAAGGAACAGTTTTCCAGAGTTCAAACAGGCCAACAATATGTGCAGTCCTACAAGATCATGAAGCATCAACTCTGTGCCATCTACTCTCCCCTGGTTCAAGGCTCTTGTTCTCTGTATGGCTCAGGCAGGGTCTGAATCCACTGTGGAGGGGACTTGGCAATAACCCCAAATCTCTCCCTTCTCTTCTTAGGGCACAGAGCCCCTTACATATCTCATAGTTCTATAAAGAAGTGTGAATTCTAGTAAAATGGCCCTGAGTTCTATGGGTGACTTATAATCTATGTGACAAGACCACCAATTTGGGTTAATAGGCTCCATATTTGCATTAATTGTAATATAAGGGAACACATAGTAGTTCAGCGTGGTGGGACGGCAGCTGACAGACCTGATTTATGAAAATAAAGAGCAGTGGGGGGCTTCGCTGGTGGCTCAGTGGTTGAGAGTCCGCCTGCCGATGCAGGGGACACAGGTTCGTGCCCCAGTCCGGGAAGATCCCACATGCCACGGAGTGGCTGGGCCCGTGAGCCATGGCCGCTGAGCCTGCGCATCCGGAGCCTGTGCTCCACAACGGGAGAGGCCACAGCAGTGAGAGGCCCGCATATCGCAAAAAAAAAAAAAAAAAAAGAGCAGTGGGGTGATGTCATCTAGCCAGTAACCTTTGTCTTCTGAGGCTGCTCCCATTTTTAGGCTGACTGACTATTATGGTTCATGCTCATTTTACTTAGGGGGAAAGAAAAGCAACCCCGAGATGCCAAGAGAATCTTTCCCTGAAGTCCCAGCCTCACTGCAATACAGCCCCTGCTCAACTGTCAGGCTGATGCCCGAGTTGTCATTTTCCTCCTGCTGCCTCCCTCCCCAGCGTCCGATGGGGTCTCCTTGAGGCAGCTGAAGGAGTGACAGATAGACATGCTGTGTAGTGAGGCCATCTGAGGCAGCCACGTGAGGTGTGGAAAATGTGATTTATAGGTACTTTTTTCCCACAGGGCAAAACGGATTTTATTATTTTCCACCTCAGGTAAGGGGTAAACCTCTGGGCTTGACCTTGGAAGGTTGTTGGCTATAATAGTGCTGGCTGAAATGCTGATATAGAGTAAAATCTCATTAAATCAATATTGGTTATTCTAAATCATGCTTGATTGGAAGCAACTGCTTTCTCTCCACTGCCTGATGCCCCACTGTTCCTTGAACAAAGATATTAACTACTCTAAAGTGGGTAAGCTGGTGAAGTTTTCCTAGTCCTTGGAGTTTCAAATTAATAAGGTTTTTATTATTTTTCAAATAGCAGACAGTTCTGAAACGCCATGTCCAATATTGATTATGATCTACTACTGTCACATGTGAGTTTATTAAAAAAATATTGTCTGTTTCAGTAAAAATGTCATGCATTTTCTCTTCCCATTTACACAGGTGTACAGTATCTGCTTATTGGAATAAATAAGCTTGTGAGTCCCTAGGCAAATAGAAGTTATGTAAATAAACAGCCATGGCTAATTATCCATGGCAATGGGCAACTGGAACACAGATGGATGAACCTCATCATTAGTCTAAAGGCTTCTTTTAGCTAGAGTGAGTCTAGGCTGAAGGAACCAGCGGGGGTGGTGGGGAGATGTGAGATCACAGGTGACCTTGAGTAATTTCACTTTCCATCTGCTCCCACCCAAACCAAACCAATGGTAGCAGGCATTATCACTGGTCATTTGGGTTTTCAAAAAAGGATACTGAAGTGTCTCAGAAGAGTGTAGGCGGGTAGTTTGGTTAATCCACAAATTAATAAGTAACAGTTGTATATTAATCTTCACGATCTACCCAGAAAGTTCCAGATTTATAATGCGGTGTACAGATTGCCAGAATGCTGGGTCCTCCTCGGCCTCCAGAGGCAGTACTGTCTACCTGTGCTTTAGCCATCCATTGACTAGCGAGTGTTTCAATGAGGCAGGCTGTTGAACTGAATGTCTGTTTCCTATCGTCCTTTCCTTCTTTCCTTAGATCCTTCCTCTGGTTGAGGCCAGAATAGTGCCCTTTGTTTATGTCTGTATCTTTCTTCTCACACATCCCTCCTAATTCCCAGCTCTCCACTGGGGGGAATGGGAATGGATCCAGGTGGTGTTAGGATGGGGCTTCAGAGAGGCTAGAAAGTAGATCTGGAGTTACAGAAGGCTGAGCCATGGGCTTCTGGCTGTTCTGGGGTCCCCATGGGGTCCTTTACTATCAGCCGCATACGGGATGGTGAGGAAGGGCTGTCTGTGGTTGGGTACCACCTCCTCCGTTGTTCCTTTCACCTCAAGGACAGTTCCGGTAGCATGAAAACCAGGACATAGGGACAAAACCAGGAACTTCTTCCCTGAAAAGCAAATGCTTGGTGATCTTCTATGGCCACCGGCCGCGGTAAGATGTCTGGCTTGCACCTCCCCACTCCCCACCCCCCAGGCTATGGTTCCTGTTCCTTCATCCTGCCTGATATCCTGAACGGAAAGGCTCCTTTTGTCTACTTGGGGAGGCTGCTGACTAGCCCAGGTTGACGTGGCTTTAGAGGCAACCCGTATAAGCCTATCTTGAGAAAACCTGACACACGGAAAGTGAAATTTACAAAACCAAGAAATGAAGGTATGGCCACTCTTGACAAAGAGATTCCTTCCAGATTCCTATAAACCATGAACGTTTCCTGAGAGTATTTTCAGTGTTCCTCAGTTTGCTCAGAACATTTCTTAGGTGCCTCTCTACAGAGTGAGTAGGGAAGCCCTCATGGTAGGACAAGGGGACACATGGACAGGGAGAATTTGGGGACATTAACATGGCCAGGAAGCCTGTAACCAGGGTGAGGACACTGAGCAAATTAAAGGCATTTGTCTTTTACCCATCTCTCATCCTCATTAATTTTCCCCAATGCATTGCTTTCCCAGGACTGCAATGAAATGAGCCTTGCTTGTGATTTGTCTACTCATAATTAGTCTCCCTTTCTCTTGTGAGACAGTAATGCCAATAATGATTGCAAACATTTTGTCTCCTTTTAGAAAAGCAAAGAGACAAAACCATTATATCTGTGAGTTGATGTCAGATTTACAATGCAGAGATGCAAGCTTCATATGCCATATATGTGCCAAATTTTCATTAAGCCTTTGGAAGGTTTAACCTATGCATTAAGAAGAGATCCTGTTTTTCTTTTTCCCTGATGAATTTTTCTTCCTATTTATTTGCATGTAAAGCCAGAGCTTTCTGTTTACCATGACTCATTTTCAGGGGAGGGGAGTGGGAGGAAAGAGAGCTTGAGCAAGGAGGAGTGAAGAGGAAAGGGGAGGTTAGGGATGAGTCTCAGGGGGGATTGTAAGAGGAGGGGAGGGAGAGATTGAGGAAGAAAGGGGTAGAGACCGGGGAGCAAGCACAAAAGGTGTGTGTGTGCATGTGTGTGTGTGTGTGTGTGTTGGGGAAATAGATTGCTTAGAAAGAAGACAACAACACAGAGGGAAAAGTTAACTGGATTGACTTGCTTTGGCTAGTTCTCTTCACCTGGGGTCACACCCAGACACGCCAGAGAGGATGGTTTAAAAATAGATGGAATTTATCACATGTGGTTGAGCAGATTGCTCCCGAAGGGGTGTTTTCCAGGGCCCAAATGGTAGGATCCCAAGCATTTTGCACTGCAGAAGAGGTAATTTACTTCACACCAGTGAGCACTTGTCTCCTGGGGAGAGTATTTCTTCTTTTCTGCTCACAACAGAATAGGGTCCGATATTCCCAGCCTTGTTGGTGGAAATTCCATACCCATAAACCAAAGAAATGAGATAATTAATGGATTTTGATATTATTTGGATGAGAGAGAAGCAAGGGATCTTTCCAGGACTCCGGACTTGGGTAGGATCCCACCCTGTGTGGCAACTTGAGAACGTTTTAGGAAATTGTGCTTTAAAGCTAGAGACAGGATGCACGTGTCTTTCTTTTTTGTGTGTGTTAGTGATGATGATTATTTAAGTGTTTAATCTTCCCATTTGCACCCAAAAGTGCAAATTCTCAATTCACTCCCCAGGCGCTGGGAAAATGGATTTGGAGGTTGATGAGCTGCCTGCTGCTGCCTCCTCTGTTTTCTGGCATCAAGGTTTCTCAATAGTGGACTTAACAGTTGCATTTTTCACCCACAAAAGAACTGCTATCAGAAAACCAGACACCGGATAATTGTATTTTCTGAATTGGCAGTGAAGCTACTTGGTTTCAGCCAAGGTCCAAAGGCTGATAATCGTCAACCAGGAGAAATGGTTTGTGTGAGAGAATTCATTTCGGGGTGCTCATTTTTACTGGAGGAAAGAGTCTTGCTTGAATTTAAAAAAAGATTTTTGTCTAACGTGCCATCAGAAGGTTCAGAATCCTTTACAGCTCTGGAGACCCCTGTTGTATTCGTGTGACTGCAAGTATCCCAGTAAGACTGAGGCACTTGCTTCAACTAAAGCCTTCATCCATCTCCTCAAACCAACCAGAAAAGAAAATAAAAATATATACCCATCAATATCCTCTTTGACGGCCAGCAAATGTGTTGGCATCTTGCCAACTGGCTGAATTGGACAAGAAAACATGAAGCTGCTGAGTGTCTCCCTCCAAGCACACCTGGGGCTGCTCCCACCCATTTGGAGCAGAACCAAGATGCTTCCCCACAAGTGTGTCAGCTCCCCGGTGGGTCGGGCTTACCCAGCCAAAGCTGCTTGGCTTCCTTCTGCTTCTCCACTTGGTCCCCCAGGATGACTCTGCAGTTTTCTGGGACCTCTGTTTTGACCATTTTCCAGTGGAACTTGAACAGATAGAAGTGATAGAAGAGACCTTAACTTCCCTCCTTGCCTAGGAAAAACGCATCAAGGGAGAGTGAGAATGAAGACAAAGCCTATGAATCTGTTCTTTACCCACACTGGACTCACCCACCTCTGTTCATGGGGGTTCAACTCACTCAGAGCACCCCTCTCGTATCAGCACCTACATTTTATTCATTCTTCAAGAAGCCTTAAATCCCATCTGCTTCATGAAGATTTTTCTGTCTATGAGTTTATTCACTCCCCTGGTCTCCCACTGTACCTACGATCTATCTCAGAATTTAATGTGAATATAGACCATGCCTTGTGTTTCTTCTCTCCGCCCTGCTTCTCTCCTGTGCCCCACACAATGCTGGTCCAAAATAAACTTCAAGAAAGGTTTGTTGATTGACACATTGAGGAGATGAGCTGAACTTCATTCTCCTTTCTGCAGGAGGGAACAGGGGCTAAAAAAGTCACAGTGTGTGGTCTCACATATAAGACTATCCCAATGGATTTCTGGGTCTGGACCCTCCCTGTCGGGTTATTTTAAGGACAAGAGACTCATCCCCTGGCCCACACCTCCTTTATTCTCTCCACTATTATTTTCATATAGATCAGGTCGAGATAAAAAGACTACGACATGGGAAAGGCAGACCCCCAGGCAGGGGGAAGGTCACAAATGTGAAGCTTTACACAAGCATGTAAGGTCCACCTGTTGTGCTTCCTGATGGTGGAGACTGTTGAGTGTTTCTCAGGATCAGACTTTTCAGAGGTCAGTCTTCTCCTCCCTCAGAGGCCCCTGAACCAATAGTGTGACTTCAATGAGAAGCCGAATTGAATACCAGGCAGCCACGGAACAGGGAGTAACCAACTCTGCTGTTAAGATTGGTGACGGTGAGCTGGCCCTGGAAGGTTTCACAGGGCAGGAGACCTTTGACTTGGATTGAGTCTCTGGTCAGTGTCATGGTCTTTTAAGGAAGTCCCATGAGGGATGCCCTGATTCTAGTGTCCTAGGTAGTGACACACATGGATGCCCTCATTGTTACTCGTGGGCACTGGTGGCACAAGTGCTCTGTCCTGGGCTGTCACAGACCCAGAGCTCAGGGCAAGGCAGTGGAATGTTCTGGTCATTCTGCCATCCCGCACCCCAGACACACAAGCTGCCTAGAGATGAGTCTTCCAGATGCTGTACAACTGGGATCCCAGAGGCAAGCTTGGCCAAGCAACTTGCCAAGGCTGGCTGGCGGTGACAGGGAAGTCCCACAGCATTGTCTGATGGAGGGGAAAAGGAAATCTGCTCTTAAGATTGAATCCAAATTGCAAATGGTGGGAACAGAAGGCTCAATCCCAGAGCGTCCTGTTGTCAGGGATGTGTCAGAGCGAAGATCCCAGGGGGCCACACCTCTCTGAGTCATCAACTCACTGAACAGCAAGCCACCGAGTGGGGACAGCCTGGTGGCCAGCAGCAGTGGCAGCTTGATAAGCCCTGTGTGCATCATCAGTAATTAAACAAAACAAAACAAAACAAAACAAGACGCTAGAACATGGTTCTCCCTTCAGACGCTTGCCAGTCCTGGTGATTTTTAATGCCACATTTATGATTTGCTGAGAACCTGCTGGGTTTGTTACCACTAAGTAGCAGTTGAGCCCCAGAAAGCTTTGTTTAAAATGAAATGATCTGAAGTGAAACCAAAGGAGAGGTGATTCTCCATGGAGTATTCACAGGCTGCCTTCAGTCTTGGGACACTGTTCAGTGTAAAGCATGAGAGGAGGAAGTTCCCCAGGCCTAAGCTCTGGAGTGACAAAGTGCGACAAAGTGCGATCCACCAATGGAGACCCCGATGGGTGATGGGCCCAAGGAGAATCATTGCAGGGTTTTTCTCAGTGGTATGTTTTTCTGACCAGTTTGGAGGCTGATTCTTACTTATCTATCCATCCATTCATGTGGAAATATTCATTGAACATTTCTGATGTTCAAGGCCTGGGACACATCAGGCCACTGCAGTGTGTGCTTCTGGGGCTACCAGTCTAGTCGTAACAACTGATCACTGAGCAATGGATTGCAGGACTAGAGTGGATCTCATTTGGTCCAAGAGAATGACTAAAATAATTAATCTAACAATCTGGTCATTCAATCATTCTTTCATTTGTTCAATTTAACTTACATTCATAAATTTCTGGATGCCAGGAACTGTGCTTTTGCCTAAGGAGCTCGGCACCCTGTGGAGGTGACAATGATACTGAATAGGCACACTGAATGGGGGAGGGCACAGAGCAATCAACTGGGCTGTTAGGGTTGGTGGTGGGGTGGGGGTGGGGGGCTGGGTAGTGGCGTTTCCACAAGGGCAGGAGACATTTGTACTGGGTCTTGAGAGAGGAGAATTGTGGGGAAAAGAAGAGGAAGGGTGATGACAGCTGGAGGGAAGGCGATCTCGCCAGAGGCACCCGTATGGACAAAGGCACAGAAATGTGGGGAAGTGGGGCTCGTCGCATGGCCAGAGTAGATGTGAGCAGGTGGAGGGTGAAGGACTGGCCTTTTGTTTTGGCTTGGGGCTCTGTCTGTAAATGCTCAGTTAAATTTGTGTGTTGCTGAGGTGAAATCTTAGGACATTCAAAAGTCTACTATCTGACTTCGAACAGTAGCAGTAGAAGTGTGGGCATGACACACCCAAACATTCAGAATGCAAATTCTCCTTCGTACTTCGAATTAATGTGGTTTGTTTTTCTAAATCCCCTACCTGTTATTGAGAAAAGTCTCCTGGAGAGGTGATCGTAGTAAGAATGCTGCAGCTATACTTTTAATACATCTGCTTCTCTGTTCAGTTAGTTCTGATGATGAAAGCAGTTTGTCTATAGGCCAGGATTCAGGGACAAAGGCAGTGTTTGTATTATCTGGGTCACTAGTGTTGCTAATTCCCACCCTGGGGAGAGGAGTTTTCATGAAATTTATTGCTACTCCGGATTTCTGCAAAGTAACGTTTAGGGAACAATCTGTATGTTTTAACAAATTATGGGATTATGGACAAGACTGGAATTACTTCTCATCATTTCACAAGGGACTTTTTAGAAGTTGCTGACAATTTTGTTATTTTCTCAGTGTGGGAAGGACCCATTTAAACTTTCTAGCTATATTAATTTTTAATTTAAATTTAACGAAATTAATTCAAATTAAGAAGGTGACCATTATCAACTTCCTTTCCTATTAGTTCCTTAATGGCTTGGCAAATTGCATTCTAAACTTCTCAACGAGCTGGATACATATTCATGGGTTTCCCAAGAAAAGATGGATTTGATCTTGATATGCTAATCCATAGCTGTGGCAGCAATCAAGGAGCAGCTAGGGAGAGAAGTACATTCTGGTATTAATTATGAATCAGGCATTAAGGACTGGTAAATAATTAAAGCTTCATGTGTCACAACACAAGTTAAGGATCAGTCTGTTCTTCCATTACCAAATGCATTTTGGGGACTATTTCTAGTCCTGTTTTGATACTGCCTGAACATACACTGGGATGCAGATAGGTAACTCTCCTTCACAGTAAGCTCATAGTACAGAATTTTGAATTTATTGAACTGCTGAGGTAGGAATACATTCAATTTTAGAAGCTGAGGCCCTGTGTTTCCAAGAACTTCTGGGTCATCAGCCTCTTTCCCCCTAAGTTTCTTCACTCTTTGGGGGTCTGTGTAGAGGAGTCATGTACTCACTGGGCAGGAGGTTTGCTTTTTACTAAAGTGTGGTCCACAGATCAGCAACTGATTCAAAGCCTGCATCACCCAGGTACTGGAGAAAATGCAGAATCTCAGGTCCACCCTGGACCTCTTGAATCAGATCTGCATTTTAACAGGATCCTCAGATGACTCATTTGTACAATGGACTGTTGTTAAGGCACTTCTGAGTTTGAAGTATTTGTGATTCTCCAATTTCCTTGTCTTCCTCTTCTACCATGGAAAGGAGACCAGGTTCCACTTTGGCCTTACCAGTGTTCTAAACTGCCAACCTTTCCCTCTACCCCGTCATACTCTGAGGAGTTGTATACCGCTGAGGTTCATCTGAATGCCTTTAGGATGCCAGAAGCCGTGGACTTGGGTTTGAATCCTGACTCTGCTCCTTGTTAGCTGTGTGATCTCAAGCAAGTCCCTAACTTGTCTGAGGCTCAGCTTCAATGGGGATAGAATTATCTGCCTTACAAGACTGCAGTGAGAAATGAATGAAGCAATGTCTAGGGAAAGATGCCTGCCAGCACAGCACTCGGAAGATGGTAGTCATGATGATGATGGTGATGATGGTGAGGATGATGGCATTGAGAGAAACATAACTTTTAGAGGCATGAATTGATGGCCAGGAAGTGGGTAATCAACCCAGTGGATAATGGAAGGATGCTTAACAGATTCTTTAAAAAGAATCATACATTATGATAGTCTCTCCCTGACAGCCTACGATGGAAGTTTAAAGGAGAGGTTTTCTTGGCATGGGTTTGGGGAAAAGAGGAGTATTCAAAGAGAGTGAAACTGGCCCTGAAAAGACAGGGAAGGAGAATGTTTAAAGTGAAATCCCAATGCCATCTGTTCAGACCTCTTCATATCTTGACTTTCTTTGTATCAAAACGCTGTCATAATTCTACCAAGTAAGTGTTTTTGGCTTTACGAGGATATCACCTTTTTCTCTGGAGGTGGGAATAAGTACTACCCTTCTTGTTTTCTTCTGAAGTTTAAACTAATGAGGAAGGAAAAGCAAATGTTTGAAGTCTAAAAACCTCAATTAAAACTTTTCTCCTTTATACAAGTACCTCAAGTGATTGTTTTCAGAGACTCTAAACACAGTGACTGCCCATAATGGAATTCACCTCTCTCTTAGTTCCCACCCCATAGAATCCCCTTTCCTCAATTTCCCTTCGTCACTCCTGCTCCCAATAAATATGAAGATGATATTTATTACAATAATAAATCTGGGCCTCTTCAAAACTAGAAAGAGCTGTTAGTAGGATGGGGTTAGGAAACAAGAAGCCCAGGAATGTTTTCATTGTCCTTTCAAAATGCTGGGTGAGAAGGGCTTGGTGTTTCCCATTAGCAGCTGCAGGTCACAAGGTCACAGGCTCTGGCCCTGCAGGAACATATGAACACTGAATACGAGGGGCTCTTTCTTCCTAATTCTCTGAAAGGCGTAGTGTGGAATTACCCCTTATGGCCATGAATTACCACTTTATTTTCAAAGCCAGGAGAGTCAAAAAAAGCCAAACATTAAAAAATCCCTCATCTTAAACCTTTTAAATTTTTAAGCCCATAAGTATAGGGGCCAGGACAAGAGGCCTTTCTTTTAAAACATATTTTATGTCAGATTATTCCATATTAACAAGCTTATTTTCTCTCATCTGGGAGGTAAAGGATTTTACAAGCTCCACTCACAAAGCAATTTATAGCCAAACACTGAAATATATATTAGAAATAGAACCTCAAGTTCCCATTTAAATTTTGGGCACTGAGGTTGATCAGGTGTCAATTTGTTCTGAAACTTTGAACTTCGTTCCAAACTTGGTGGTTTGCAGAATCTAAGGGAGTTGGTGGGGGGAGGGGAGTGGGAAGAGGGACTGCTAAGTTCTGACATCAGAACTTTCCTCAGCTGGCTTGACTTTCTCCCTCCCATCTCCCCGAGCACCATGTACCTTACTTTAGGCCCATGGCGAGTGTGACTCATACTCTGTTTTGTCCTCATGTGGGGACCTGAGAAACAGCACAACACAGTGGTTAAGGACTTGGACCCAAGGAGTCAACTGCCTGGGCTTTTATCCTGTGTCAGCCACTTACTAGCTGTGGGAGCTTAAGCAAGATACTCTGGCCCTCAGTTCCCTTATCTGCAAAATGCAGATAATAGTAGTGCGTACCTCGTAGGGTCATAGTGAGAATTAAATGAGTTAGTCCACGTGATGCACCTAAAGCAGTGCTTGGCATAGAGTAATTGGTATGTATTTGCTTGCTATTTCTCATCCCAGCTGCCTGACCCTGAGCTAGAGCAAGAAACCATCTCTATATTTTCATGGTGCCACATCTAGTACCATTCCCTTTGCACTCATTCATGTCACCAATATTTATCATGTACTTATAATGTGCCAGGCCCTGACTGTCAGGCACAATCCCTGCCCTTCTGGTATGTATGCTCTTGCTGGTGAGACTACCAAGAATTGCAATACTCCTTGCTGGGGAAGTCTGGGATGCTACAAAGCATGTCTCAGAGGCCCTGGTCCCTAATCTGTGGGGAATAGGCCAGGTGCTATGGAGGGAAGTGAGGGCTTGATAGAGTCTTCAGAACGAGCAGGTGAAGAGCAGAACGTGTTCTGGGTGTAAGGCAGCACCAGTGAGAAGGCACCCATGAATCACTGTGGAATGAAAGGAAAAGTTGGTCAGCTTTTGAGAAGGGAGAGGACCTCAACATCTTCTTAAACTGTTCTGTTTGAAACAGGGATGCCCGGGCACTCCTGATGGTCATGCTTTCATTCCCTGAAGAAGGATGGACAATGGAAGAGGGCGTCTTGAAAAGAGTTCCCATCTGCCCAGAAGAGCTCCCAGCACTAAGGGCTCTGTGCTGAAACCATGACTTGGGCATATCCATGCACTTTATGAAGCATTTTGCTCCCTCCTTTCCTTTCCTTTCCATTCCTTTCCCTTCCTTTCCCTTCCCTTCCTTTCCTTTCCTTTCCTTTCCTTTCCTTTCCTTTCCTTTCCTTTCCTTGGTGGTGAAATAGTCATGTAGTTATTGTAGTGAAAATTCAAGATACACATAAGCATATCAGCCATTCTGGATGCAAGGGTCACCTCTGGAAATCAAGTTTCTTACAGACATATCTCAATACACTAGTATAAGTCAAGTGGGATCTTCCCCAAGAGCCAACGTTAGAGATTTGGCCTGACAGCTCTTCACAGCAGCCAAGAACCCAAATTGCAAACCAAAGCACCCGTGTTATTCTATTCTCATAGCATCACTGATTGTCCAGGGAAAGCCAAGTGATGAAGAGCAAAACCTGTGGCCAGAAGAATACAACAGTTTACTCAATGGATTTCCTACTGCTTGGGTGAGTATTCCTCCCTTCCTACGCATTTTTTTTTTTTTTTTTTTTGCAGTATGCAGGCCTCTCACTGTTGTGGCCTCTCTCATTGTGGAGCACAGGCTCTGGACGCACAGGCCCAGCGGCCATGGCTCATGGGCCCAGCCGCTCTGCAGCATGTGGCATCTTCCCAGACCGGGGCATGAACCCGTGTCCCCTGCATCAGCAGGCGGACTCTCAACCACTGTGCCACCAGGGAAGCCCCTTTCCTACTCATTTTAACAAGCAATTTTTTCTCCCACAAAACCCAGGTATAAGACTGACTTTTAAGGATATTGCTATGAGCAAACATCACCAAAGCAGCTAAAATTGACTTTGGCTTTCCTGGAGAAACTACTTTACTTAACTAATATTTGCCTTTCCTGTAAGTCACGTTTGGCAGCCATCTGTATGAAATAATGGCAAAAAATGCTTCCCTTTGCTTTAGGCTGCCATTGTGCCTAAAATTCTAACCATTAGCTTCATTCAAAAATTTCAGTTAAACAACCACTGAACACTACTTATATGAGGAAAATGCATTGATTGTGAGGAAGTGAAAAAAATAGACATGACCTCTATTTTATAGAGTATATAACTCATTGCAGGAAAGTGTGAATATGCAAATAACTAACTATACCGTAATTCATTATATGACCAAAGAAGAAAGTAAACAGTACACTACAGAGGATGGAAGCTAAAAGAGATGTAATCTTAACTGCTTTCTTATACATATCTTAAAAGACATTAAAATGCTCCATCCCTCTAAATCTTGTGATGTCTCTAGCAGTTTATCTGGATGATAGTGGAAGACATTTTGGTTGCAGATGAACAAAATAATTCATTACAAAGAAAACATAGCTTGAAAATGGTGGAGTGGAAGGACGTGCTCTCACTCCCTCTTGCGAAAACACCAGAATCACAACTAACTGCTGAACAATCATCGACAAGAAGACACTGGAACTCACTAAAAAAGATACCCCACATCCAAAGACAAAGGAGAAGCCACAATGAGATGGTAAATGGGGCACAATCATAATAAAATCAAATCCCATTACTGCTAGGTGGGTGACTCACAAACTGGTGAACACTTATACCATAGAAGTCTACCCACAGGAGTGAAGGTTCTGAGCCTCATGTCAGGCTTCTGAACATGGAGGTCTGGAAACGGGAGGAGGAATTCCTAGAGAATCAGACTTTGAAGGCTAGTGGGATTTGATTACAAGACATCGACAGGACTGGGGGAAACAGAGACTACACTCTTGGAGGGTACACACAAAGTAGTGTGCACATCAGGACCCAGGGGAAGGAGCAGTGACCCCATAGAGACCGAACTAGACTTACCTGCTAGTGTTGGAGGGTTTCCTGCAGAGGTGGGGGGTGGATGTGTCTCACTGTGAGGACAAGGACACTGGCAGCAGAAGTTCTGGGAAGTACTCCCTGGCATGAGGCTTCCTAGAGTCCACCATTAGCCTCACCAAAGAGCCTGGGTAGGGTCCAGGGTTGGGTTGCCTCAGGCCAAACAACCAACTGGCAGGTGACCTCGCCCCACCCATCATCAGCAAGCAGATTAAAGTTTTACTGAGCTCTGCCCACCAGAGCAAGACACAGCTCTACCCACCACCAGTCCCTCCCATCAGGAAACTTGCACAAGCCTCTTAGATAGCCTCATCCACCAGAGGGCAGAGAGCAGAAGCAAGAAGAACTAAAATCCTGCAGTCTGTGGAACAAAAACCACATTCACAGAAAGATAGACAAGATGAAAAGGCAGAGGGCTTTGTACCAGATGAAGGAACAAGATAAAACCCCAGAAAAACAACTAAATGAAGTGGAGATAGGCAACCTTCCAGAAAAAGAATTCAGAATAATGATAGTGAAGATAATCCAGGACCTCAGAAAAAGAATGGAGGCAAAGATCGAGAAGATGCAAGAAATGTTCAACAAAGATCTGGAAGAATTAAAGAACAAACAAACAGAGATGAACAATACAATAACTAAAATGAAAACTACACTAGAAGGAATCAATAGCAGAATAACTGAGGCAGAAGAATGGATAAGTGACCTGGAAGACAGAATGGTGGAATTCACTGCTGTGGAACAGAATAAAGAAAAAAGAATGAAAAGAACTGAAGACAGCCTAATAGACCTCTGGGACAACATTAAACACAACAACATTCGCATTATATGGGTCCCAGAAGGAGAAGAGAGAGAGAAAGGATCTGAGAAAATATTTGAAGAGATTATAGTCAAAAACTTCCCTAACATAGGAAAGGAAATAGCCACCCAAGTCCAGGAAGTGCAGAGAGTCCCATACAGGGTAAACCCAAGGAGAAACATGCCGAGACACATAGTAATCAAATTGGCCAAAATTAAAGACAAAGACAAATTATTGAAAGCAGCAATGGAAAAATGACAAATAACATACAAGGGAACTCCCATAGGTTAACAGCTTATTTCTCAACAGAAACTCTACAAACCAGAAGGGAGTGGCATGATATACTTAAAGTGATGAAAGGGAAGAACCTACAACCAAGATTACTCTACCCAGAAAGGATCTCATTCAGATTCGATGGAGACATCAAAAGCTTTACAGACAAGCAAAAGCTAAAAGAATTCAGCATCACCAAACCAGCTCTACAACAAATGCTAAAGGAACTTCTCTAAGTGGGAAACACAAGAGAAGAAAAGGACCTACAAAAAAAAAAAACCAAAACACTTATGAAAATAATAGGAACATACATATAGATAATTACCTTAAACGTGAATGGATTAAATGCTCCAATCAAAAGACACAGGCTTGCTGAACGGATACAAAAACAAGACCCATATATATGCTGTCTATAAGAGACCCACTTCAGACCTAGGGACACATACAGGCTGAAAGTGAGGAGATGAAAAAAGATATTCCATGCAAATGGAAATCAAAAGAAAGCTGGAGTAGCAATACTCATATCAGATAAAGTACACTTTAAAATAAAGAATGTTACAAGAGACAAGGAATAATGATCAAGGGATCAATCCAAGAAGAAGATATAACAATTATAAATATATATGCACCCAACATAGGAGCACTTCAATACATAAGGCAACTGCTAACAGCTATAAAAGAGGAAATTGACAGTAACACAGTAATAGTGGTGAACTTTAACACCTCACTCACACCAATGGACAGATCATCCAAACAGAAAATTAATAAGGAAACACAAGCTTTAAATGACTCAAGAGACCAGATAGATTTAATTGATATTTATAGGACATTCCATCCAAAAACAGCAGATTACACTTTCTTCTCAAGTGTGCAAGAACATTCTCCAGGATAGATCACATCTTGGGTCACAAATCAAGCCTCAGTAAATTTAAGAAAATTGAAATCATATCAAGCATCTTTTCTGACCACAACACTATGAGATTAGAAATGAATTACAAGGGAAAAAACGTAAAAAACACAAACACATGGAGGCTAAACAATACGCTACTAAACAACCAAGAGATCACTGAAGAAATCAAGGAGGAAATCAAAAAATACCTAGAGACAATTGAGAATGAAAACACGACAATCCAAAACTTATGCATGCAGCAACATTAGTTCTAAGAGGGAAGTTTATAGCAATACAATCCTACCTTAAGTAACAAGAAACATCTCAAATAAACAATCTAACTTTACACATAAAGGGACTAGAGAAAGAAGAACAAACAAAACCCAAAGTTAGTAGAAGGAAGGAAGTCATAAAGATCAAAGCAGAAAGAAATGATATAGAAACAAAGAAAACAATAGCAAAGATCAATGAAACCAAAAGCTGGTTCTTTGAGAAGATAAACAAAACTGATAAACATTTAGCCAGACTCATCAAGAAAAAGAGGAATAGGACTCAAATCAATAAAATTAGAAATGAAAAAGGAGAAGTTACAATGGACACCTCAGAAATACACAGCATCATAAGAGACTACTACAAGCAACGCTATGCCAATTAAATGGACAACTTGGAAGAAATGGACAAATTCTTAGAAAGGTATAACCTTCCAAGACTGAACCAGGAAGAAGTAGAAAATATGAACAGACCAATCACAAGTAATGAAATTGAAACTGTGATTAAAAATCTTCCAACAAACAAAAGTCCAGGACCAGATGGCTTCCCAGGTGAATTCCATCAAACATTTAGAAAAGAGCTAGCACCCATCCTTCTCAAACTCTTCCAAAAAATTGCAGAGGAAGGAACACTCCCAAACTCATTCTACGAGGCCACCATCACCCTGATACCAAAGCCAGACAAAGATGCTACAGAAAAAGAAAATTACAGACCAATATCATGATGAATATACATGCAAAAATCCCCAACAAAATACTAGCAAACAGAATCCAACAACACATTAAAAGGGTTATACCCCATGAGCAAGTAGGATTTATCCCAGTGATTCAAGGATTCTTCAATATATGCAAATCAAGCAATGTGCTACACCATATCAACAAATTGACAAATAAAAACCATATGATCATTTCAATAGATGCAGAGAAAGTTTCTGACAAAATTCAACACCGATTTATGATAAAAACTCTCCAGAAAGTGGGCATAGAGGGAACCTACCTTAACATAACACAGGCCATATATGACAAACCCACAGCAAACATCATTCTCAATGGTGAAAGCATTTCCTTTAACATTAGGAAAAAGACAAGGATGTTCACTCTCGCCACTATTGTTCAACATAGTTTTGGAAGACCTAGCCATGGCAGAGAAGAAAAAAAAAAATAAAAGAATACAAACTGGAAAAGAAGTAAAATTTTCTCAGTTTGCACATGACATGATACTATACCTAGATAATCCTAACATGCCACCTGAAAACTACTAGAGCTAATCAGTGAATTTGCTAAAGTTTCAGGATACAAAATTAATGCACAGAAATCTCTTGTTACAACAAATGATCAGAAAGGGAAATTAAGGAAACAATCCCATTCACCACTGTAACAAAAAGAATAAAATACCTAGGAATAAACCTACCTAAGGAGGTAAAAGACCTGTACTCAGAAAACTATAAGACACTGATGAAAGAAATCAAAGATGACACAAACAGATGGAGAGATATACCATGTTCTTGGATTGGAAGAATCAATATTGAGAAAATGACTATACTACCCAAAGCAATCTACAGATTCAATGCAATCCCTATCAAATTACCAATGGCATTTTTTACAGAACTAGAACAAAAAATCCTAACATTTGTATGGAGACACAAAAGGCCCTGAATAGCCAAAGCAATCTTGAGAGAAAAAAATGGAGCTGGAGGAATCAGAGTCCCTGACTTCAGAGTATACTACAAAGCTACAGTCATCAAGACAATATGGTACTTGCACAAAAATAGAAATATAGATCAATGGAACAGTGTAGAAAGCCCAGACATAAACCCATGCACCTATGGTCAACTAATCTATGACAAAGGAGGCAAGAATATACAATGGAGAAAAGACAGCCTCTTCAATAAGTGGTGCTGGGAAAACTGGGCAGCTACATGTAAAAGAATGAAATTAGAAAGCTCCCTTACACCATACACAAAAATAAACTCTAAACGGATTAAAGACCTAAGTGTAAGACCGGACATGATAAAACTCTTAGAGAAAAACATAGGAAGAACACTCTTTGACATAAATCACAGAAAGATCTTTTTGACTCACCTCCTAGAGAAATGGAAATAAAAACAGAAATAAACAAATGGGACCTCATGAAACTTAAAAGCTCTTGCACAGCAAGGGAAACTATAAACAAGACGAAAAGACAACCCTCAGAATAGGAGAAAATATTTGCAAACGAATCAACAGACAAAGGAGTAATCTCCAAAATATATAAACAGCTCATGCAGCTCAATATTAAAAAAACAAACAACTCAATCAAAAAATAGGCAGAAGACCTAAATAGACATACAGATGGCCAAGAGGCATATGAAAAGCTGCTCAACATTACTAAATATTAGAGAAATGCAAATCAAAACTACAATGAGGTATCACCTTACACTGGTTAGAATGGGCATCATCAGAAAATCTACAAACAATAAATGCTGGAAAGGGTGTGGGGAAAATGGAACCCTCTTGCACTGTTGGTGGGAATGTAAATTGATACAGCCACTATGGAGAACAGTATGCAGGTTCCTTAAAAAACTAAAAATAGAATTACCATATGACTCAGCAATGCCACTACTGGGCATATACCCAGAGAAAACTATAATTAAAAAAAACACATGCATCCCAATGTTCATTGCAGCACTATTTACAACAGCCAGGTCATGAAAGCAACTTAAATGTCCATTGACAGATGAATGGATAAAGAAGATGTGGTACATATATACAATGGAATATTACTCAGCCATAATAAGGAACAAAATTGGGTCATTTGTAGAGACATGGATCGACCTAGACAGTGTCATACAGAGTGAAGTAAGTCAGAAAGAGAAAAACAAATATCATATATTAATGCATATATGTAGAATCTAGAAAAATGGTACAGATGAACTGGTATGCAAGGCAGAAATAGAGACACAGATGTAGAGAACAAATGTATGGACACCAAGGGGGGAAAGTGGGGTTGGGGTGGTGGTGGTGGTATGAATTGGGAGATTGGGATTGACATATATACACTAATATGTATAAAATAGGTAACTAATAAGAACCTGCTGTATAAAAATAAATAAATACAATAAAATTAAGAAAAAATGGATTCTTATTCTTGTTTCAAGCAGCCACTATCCTCCTTTATCTCCTTAATATATTCACTGAACTTCTTTCAAATTAGATCTAATAATTCTGCTCCAGTTAATAAATATAGTCTAGTTTGTTGAATTTCTTTTGAGGTAGTTGTACTCTTTGAGGGTCCAGGTGTATATATTAGAAGGTGGCTGAAGGTCAGGCTCCAATCTGGCAGTTCTGTTGAATTTAGAAACAGGGGGAAGGTGGCAGCCTGTGAAGAGAGTCCAAGTTCCACAAGCCACTAATGATCCCTCTGGTTTGCTGTCATGGCACCAGGGAACAACTCTGGTCGCTGTTTCACTTTAAACCTGTACAGAAAAGGAGCACCAGGAAGAGGCAGCCATCACAGGTTTTTGTCCCCTAGTTCTAGGACTTTGGAAGGTGAGCTGTGGAGGAATTAAGTTTTGAGGGTGGATGGTCATTGGCCCCTGTTTTCTCAACTACACACCCTAGCAGAGTGTGTACGCTTCCCTAATTTTACCTCTTGGACAATTGGCCTTGCAGTGTGGGTTGTTTCCATTGATTTCTGCAGTGAAGAGGCAAGCAAAGAGTATCTCTAGGAGGCTGTGGGGAGGAGGCAAGAGCAGAACTTGAAAAACTTCACCTCAGTCAGTGTTTTGCTTCTATGTCTGGCAGCTCCCAGCCACAGGCTACCATCACTTACCTTCCCACTGACCCTCGGACACCAACTCAAGTCATGCTTTCATCTTCCCAGAGTTTTCTCTTGGTTTTTGGTTAGTTTCTGAACTCCACTTTCCTCTCTTGCTTCTGTAGTTTCTTTGTGATTGCTTTGGGTGGAGGGAACCAGCAGTACATTCTAGTTTGCCAAACTGGCTTCCCATTCATATTTACTATAATGACTCTTATTTGGATTTATTTCCACTATCTTCTGTTATGCTTTCAATGATGAGTATTTTTCTCTATACTCTTCCTCCCTCCCTCCCTCCCTCCCTTCCTTTCTTCCTTCCTTTCCTCATTCCTCTCTCCTTCCCTTCCTTCCTCCCTCTCTCCCTCCTTCCTCTCTTTCTAGATTGAGTAATTAAATTTTTTTTTTGTTTCCCCCCTTTATGATCTAGAAATTAGACACTTTACCTATATTCCTCTATTGATGTAGTAAAGCTAGCTTTGGCTGAAAGACAAGCACTTTAATGAATAGAAATAGCTTAAGCAAAGTCCAGGTAGAATGTTAATGCACCAGATGACTAAATAGTGTTAAGATATCCGTTCTCCCCAGCTTGACCTATAGATTAAAGAAATCTCAATCCAAACCCCAGCAGACTTTTTTGAAGAAATTGCCAAGATGGATCAATAATTATTACGGAAATGCAAAGAATCTACAAGTGCCCAACCAATCTTGAAGAAGAAAAAAACAAAGTTGAAGGATTTGCATACACAGTTTCAAGGCTTATTATAAAACTATAATAATCAAGACAGTGTAATATTAATGTAAGGATAGTATTATATTGGGGTAAGTATAGACAAATAGATCAATGAAATAGAATAAAGTCCAGAAATAGACCCATGTATATATGGTCAACTGATTTTTAATAAAGGCTTTGATGTAATTCAGTGGGGGAAAGAAAGTGTTTTCAACAAGTGGTATTCAATGATTGGATAATTTGTATGGAAAAAAAAGTAAGCCATACCTCCTTCTCACATCCTCCACAAAAATTAATTCAAGGTGGATCATATTCTTACAACATAAAAGAGCCATAAAGCCTCTAGAAAAAAACAGGAAAATATATTTGCGACCTTGGAGCAGGCAAAGATTTCTTGACAGAACACAAAAATACACTGATTTTGACTTCATCAAAATAAAAATTTCTATTCATCAGACTGCCTATATCTGACTAAATACTTATATTTAGAACATACAAAGAACACTATCAATCAAGAATAAAAAGGGAAACAACCCAATGAAAGGAAACAAAATACCTGAACAGATATTTCATGAAAGAAGATACATAAATAGCTAATAAGCCCATGAAAATGTTCTCCACTTCATTAATCATCAGGGAAATGAAAATTAAAACCACCCACTAGTATGGAGAGAGTCTTTGGTTTGTTTTTACTAGGCACCTGTGATACAACATACCTAGGACCACTTTAAACTAAAGTCTTGGCTTAAGGTACGGTGAACTTGGACTGAAAAGCTGTATGAGGGTCAATTGCTGGTTACAGACTCTAAAGGGACTTTTCTTCTCTACCTGGGTCAAGGCTTAAAACAGGGAAATTACTTTGCTGTCTCCTAAGGGGAGGAGTGAATTTACTTCTAGTTTATCGCAACATGGAGAGTGTAGCCCTCTGGGATCTCAGCTTTATCAGTGGGGTCTCCTATCAGACTCTCCACATTTGGAGAGGCTTTAACCCTTATGCTCTGTGCTCTTCACTTCCCAAGGCCCTGAAATCTGATACTTAAATTCACTGGCTTCAGCAAGTATCCTCATATGGAAGCTGCCTCCATCCTCTATATACTCTCCTGGGTTTCATTTTTCAGTTAGTTTTTGGTCTCTGAAAATTCATTACTTTGTTGCCAGTTCATTCTCATATTTACATAGATTTGAGAAAATGTATATCTATCATCTTTAGTTATTTTCACCAGGGTGATTGATTGAGGTAGCTTGCCCGTCTGTCATCAGAAACAGGAGTCCCGTATTTCTGTTTTATCTTATTCTTATAAAATATTTATTTTATGTTCAAGTTTTAAAATGCACATGATCTATCAATATAGTTGTATTCAATATATGCATTTAATAATAAATAAATAAATAAATAAATAAATAAATAAATAAATAAATAAATAGATGTAAACTGAGCAGAAGTGCATGCTCAGAAATGTTTATGGCTGGGGTGTGCAATAAAAAGAGTTTGCAGAACCCATGTGAGAATCACAACATGGACCATTCCCTTCCTATCAAGACCTGAGGAGGTGACCATAGCAGAAGGGTGGCTTGCAATGCCTCCAAGGTCTTAGGGAAATCCAGGCTTCTCTCCTGCTTTCCTATTATGGGACAGTCTAGGAAAGTTTTGCAAATGTCATTGGTTATTTTTAATTTCCTGTAAGAGGAAAACTTACTGGGTAGATAAGTTTACCTCTTTTTTTTTTTTTCCCCCATGCTGCATGGCATGTGGGATCTTAGTTCCCCCACCAGGGATTGAACCCACGCCCCCTGCAGTGGAAGCGCGGAGTCTTAACCGCTGGACCGTCAGGGAAGTCCCTGTTTACCTCTTACTGAGATGATGTCTGGTTGGTATACATTACGCTGTGTATCCACTAGCACACGGGTCCTGCAATACTGACTACGTATGACCTGCTGCACAATACTGCTGCTCCCTAGACAAAGCCGGAAGCTAGCCAGCTGTGACCCTGCACTTCCTCCATTGCGCTGTCCTGGCTGGTTTTGCTTGAGACAAACCTCTTTCGTTCTAAAGGAGGTTTTTACATTGGAGATGAGACTTTTGACAGGGGGGATACTTGCTTTCATTTGACTGATAGGACCTTGGCAAAGAAAGTTCATTTTACCAGTTGCTGGCTTATGTCCTGGCTGGGAAGAGCAATAACCTCATTAATGAATTATCTCCTACTTACAAGACGAACTTGACTCATTTGTTTCCTTCAAAAGACAGTGTCATTGATTAAAGATAGCCATTAGTCACCACGAATAAATGTATCTGTTCACCTTTCAGAGGTGTTTGACATTTGCATTTTGTACTAGGAAGCAAAACAGATAGTTCTTAACTCATATGTCTTCTCTAAGTTACCTGAAAGGTGATCTCAGTGTTCTAGATAATAAAAATCAAAAAATTATTTACACATGCTAAAGTTTAACAAATAGATCTAGAGATAACCATTTCTAATCTTTAAATTGGGGAGCAATGCTTACTTTTGGCTAAATCACATGCAGAATCTATTGGTGGTGATGTTTTTGAAGACGCAATTTGCAAGCATGGTGATATCGCAGATAATCAGTCTGTCTAGAACAAAGCACTTAGCAAAAACTTCAAAGCTCAAGTAAAATATATCACACCAATTTTGGAACCTAAAACCAAAATCAAATGCTCATTTTTACAAAAAGTCATCAAAGTTTCATTTTTTAAAAGTTGACTGAACTAGGTTGGATTGAAACCCAAGCCTATGTATTATTAAAATAAATGAATTGGGATATCAAAATATCAGACTGAACTCCAATCAGAACTCTATGCAGTCTTGATTGTGGATAGCAGATTCCTCCCTTATAAGCTAAATTGGACTTTGTGAGAAGGAATGGCAGTGACATTATCAAACAATGAAATGATGGGACCCACAGGATTAGCCTTCAGAGGGAAGGTGCAGGTGTGCCGAGCATGACCAGGTGCTCTCTGCCCCCTGAAGTGAGCATGAGCTGTCAGTGCTCCTTCAGTACCACATTGATGTGTCCACTGGATCTTTCTACAAGGTGTCTTTGGCTGAACCGAGTGGTGGTCATTGCAGACTGGTTGGGACTGACCATATGGGGGACCAAGTTCCCTGGACCGACCGACGGTATCACAGGTCACTTATTTGGGGGACACAGAGCCACATCCTGCTAGTTGTGTTTTTCATGAATGGATGAGGAAACATTTGCAAATGACATGGCTCCAGAACCCCCACCAGCTGTGCTGACTGTTCTGGGTGAGCCTGATTGCTTTTGGCTCTACCTGGTGCAGTGTTTTCCATCAAATCAGTCCTTCCTCCATGGGGGTACTTATTATGTGCCATTTTGAAAATAGAAGGGACACAGAGCAATCATCCAGCAAGACCATAAAACACTTTATTATCCAAGATGGTGAGGGGACAGGTATGACATACAACACTGGGAGCAATGATGGCCGAAAAATGTGGTACTAAAGTGTGATTTAATGAGGCTCGGAGGATTTGGTTCTTTCAGGAAAGTTCCACTGTGACTTGGGTGTAGGAGAAGTGAGCTGGCGTGGGCTCCTGACTGAGCAACATCTCACCAGATAGGCTTTAGCCAGCACCCCGCCCACCCCCTGATTTGTCCTGCTGTCCCAGAAAACCATTGTCAAGAAGACTTTAGCGCAGGAAACTTCTGACTGATTTAGTGGACCCCAAACTTGGCACGGCTTCTCAGTGGCTTCTGTTTTACAAGGCAGCAGTTAATCCAACAAAAGCCTGAATTCATTTCCCTGTACATCCATTGATTGCCAGCTGAGAGCTGGATGCTGTCAACTTGCTTAAAAAAAATTCCATTTCACTGAAATTGAGGTCCTTTGCCCTCTGATAAATGGTGGTGTGCCATCTTAGGCAACATTTTACGTTCCACTTTTCCGGAGGAAAAACTCATTAGCAGATGGTGGCTGGTCATCAAGTCAATCATTGTCTTTGGATTTAATCATACACATCTTTCTGATCCAGCTGAACTAAAACTACCTGTTATACTTCGTTATTGTGTTGGCACAAACTCAGCCCTTGAGTTATGAACATAAGACATTCATGGACAAGTTTGAGCATGATTTTGTCATCTTCTTCATTGAAGTGGATGTGTTTGTTAAATATGTCAAGTAACTATGGTAGGCTTGGTCCCATAGGGATTGCTTCGGCGAGTAGAAGAGTTAAAAACCCTGGATCCCATCCCAAAGGAACCAATGATCTGGAAGGTGACAGGGTCACACTTAAGGAGGTAAACAATGTTGCATTATTACATAAGCTCAGGGCTTTTGTGGAGATGGCCTTGGCTAGCCTAATATGGCAGTTCTTAAATGGTGCTGCACCACAGTGTTACTTGAGAATCTTTCAAAAAGATGAAAGTTCAGGTCCTGTCTTGGTCAGTTCAGACTCCTATGACAAGAATATTGTGGACTGGGTGGCTTAAACAACAATCTTTTATGCCTCAGAGTTCTGGAGGCTGGGCAGTCCACAACCAAGGTGCTGGCAGATCCAGTGTCTGGTGAGAGCCCATGTCCTGGTTTGTAGATGGCTGTCTTCTCATTATATCCTCATGTGGCAGAAGGTAGTGCGAGATGAGAGAGAGAGAGAGAGAGAGAGAGAGAGAGAGAGAGAGAGAGAGAGAGAGAGAAGGATGGAATGAATGAGAAATTAAGCACTCCTGTCTCTTATAAGGGTAATAACCCCATCACGAGGACTTCACCCTCATGACTAATTACCTCCCAAAGGTAATGCCATCGTGTTGGGAGTTGGGATTTTAACATATGAATTTTAGGGGGACATAAACATTCAATCCATAACAGGTCCCCATACCAGAGACCCTGATTTGATGAAAATGAATCTGTGGAAGGTCCCAGGCACTGGTACTTGGAAAAGTTCCCCGAGTGATTCTAATGTGCTGCTAGGACTGAGAACTGCTGGGCTAGGAGAGAGATGAGTAGGATTTTTTGTTTGTTTTCTTTTTACATTTAGTTTCTATTCTGGATTTCGTCCTTCTCCAGTTAAATAGGAGCTTTCTCTTCCTTATTCCAATAGCTCCTTGTACACATCTCAATGATAGCCTAACCACCTCCTGAAACGGAGTCTCCCTAACCGAATTACCCTGCCAAGTTTATGATTAACTTCTCTATCCAAAACGTTATTCCCTCTTTTGTCCCTTCTGACCTCAATCCTGTGCTAACTGAACACTTATCAACAAGAGTCAGATGACTACAATTGCTGTTGTTGATATCATCGTTAATGTACAAACTCAGGCTGTTTCTCCAGGGCAAGATGAGCTAACGGACTCCTGAGCCCTGGACTACCGGGCCAGAGAATTGTAAACCAGAGACATCTTGATTCCTGAAACTACAATTAAGTAGCGTCACAAGATGATGATTCATCCCAGCTTCTTTGTTGTCCCTCTTTAAGAAACCCCTAACTCAGAGACAAGCTAGAGTTTGAGCTGAGGCTTTCTCCCACTCCCTTGCTTGTCGCCCTGCAATAAAACCTTAGTTTGTTGCAAACACCTACTCTCAGAGTTTGGCTTTCTGCAAGGTGGGCACATGAATCCTTTTGCTTGGTTACACTTCCTGTGACAATCTCCCTACATATCTGTTCATCCCACTAGCTTGGTTGCCCTTCTGGGGGCAGGGTCAGGGTTCTAGTCAGTCTTTTATTCCCAGAGCTTGGCACAGAGAAGATGTTCCACAAATGTTTGTTGAACGAAGGAATGAAGGAATGAAGGAATGAACTGGTTGACCTTGAGTAAGATACATAAACTCTCTGCTTAGGAGTCTTTGTCTCCAGGTTCATAAAGATCAGGGAAAGGAGCAATTGTGCTCTCTCTTACCTTATAAGCATTCTGTGGGGCTATAGTCCAGATGCCTTCCTCTGATGACTTTGAAGCCCTTTTAGGATAAAATTGCAATGCAAATTCTAGCCACTCTCATGGACAATTGACCCTGGAGTAATACCTTTGTTCCCCCATTTTGTATTGAGACACGGGTGAATTTTGGTGAGATTAGAGAAGAACTGATGCTGGTACAATGAGTCTACTAATGTCATCTACATGAGATGGCTGACTCTTAAAATAGTTTGGAACACAGCTAGGAGTCTTGAAACCTAACAGGACCCTCTGGGGCCCTCCTGTCTACAAATCCTTTCCAAGTCCCTCATTTCTTGTTTGTAGGAAAGATGCTTTATTCAATCTCCTTGACCTTCCCTGAGTTCCAAAGGGCAAATTCAAACACTTGCTAATCAGGGAAGGGAGGGAATGCAGAAACAAAGAAGAAACAGTCAAGAAACAATAATGCAGTGATGGGGCAGGTTTGTGGTTCCTCCTCAAGGAATATACATAACAACATCTTTGAGTTCTTCTGCAGGAACTAAGACCCCCCACCCATGTGGAGGATGGTAACTTCAAGCTGAGCACAAGAGTCCTGTTACCTCACCACCAACCAATCAGAAGAAAGTCTGTACACAGTGGAAGATAATGAAGAAGACTCTGACCCCCTTCTCAAATGATTAACTGTGATTAACTTCCCCTTTCTCCCTTTAAAAACTTTCACGGTCCAGCAGAATCTTCAGAGTTGGTTCTTGGACATGAGTCCGCCTTCTCCCCAAGTTGCCAGCCTCCTGAATAAAGCAACCTTTCCTTTCCAACCAACACTTGTCTCTCGAGTATTGGCTTTCGAGTAACGAGCAGCCGAACCTGAGTTCGGTAACAGTCTGAGAAGGAAATAGGCATCCAAGAGGGTAGCCACAAGACCTCTGTAATGACCCAGGGTGGAGGCTGGGAGTCAGGGGTCTCCCCACTGCCCTTCCACCCCACTACCATTGTCGACATGTAAGTCACATTTCTTTCTTTAAAATTCTTTTTTCAAACCTTGTTTGCAAATGCATTTATCTCTTTTGAAAGGGGGTTCAGGTGTGAGGAGGCTAGTGGTATTTCTAAGAGAATGTTTTGAACACTGGTATTTTGGAGAGACTGGTGGTTAGAACTTTTTTACAGTGACAAATTAGCTATTGATGTATTGATGTCTTTTCTTTCCTATGAAAATTAGTTTAACTGCATTTACGATTACCTCTCTCATTTTTTTCTTCCCGCAACCTTCAGTGTGATAAAAATCAGCACTCAAAGCTCTCAACCATGTATTCTAGATTACAGGAAGGCCTCTGCTTCTCAGAAAACATTTGGGCCATTTAGGTGCCATAAATTTTGTGCTATGCATTTCTGAAATCAGGCTCATTTGTTGATGTGGGGTTTAGAGCCAAGAGAGACCAGCCTCGTGTAATGTCTTCATTCTATTTCTGCTCCCTGAGGCTGAGGCTGAGGCTGAGTTCTGACCTCCCTTGACTATTGTTGAGAAGACTATTGCCTTCTGTCTTATATTTCGTTAACAGGTTTTCTCTTTTGAGATCAAAATGCCTTTTACAAATTTTTTCAAGTGGGAAAACTAAGGCTCAAGGACATCAAAGATCACCCTTCAGGTTGTTTTGTCTCTCTGGAGTGGGTCTTTCCCCAGGATACCTCTCTGTCTATTTATTTTGGGGAAAAAACATGAGTTCAGACTGTTGTTAAGGAAATTGGTATCATTTAAAGGTGAACTAAATATGCCCCTCTTCTAAACTGCTCTGGGGAAAGAACAAAGGAAGCATCACATGATGGTCCTTAACACAAAGGCACTTTTTTTTTTTTTCTGGTGTAAATGGTAACTGGGTAATAAGCAAGGTGGTTTTGTCAAAACTGCAGGGCATAACAATTGACACTGATTTCAGGGACCTTGAGAGAGCTGTGTGGTTAGAGGTGAGGTGGTCCCCAAAGCATCAGGCTGGAGCCAATACCTAACATCACTGTGCATCAGCTCTTACCTTTAGAGCAGGGTGACTCTGCACATCAAATCCTGAATTTAAATGAACGTGAAGCTCTGTTGGAGAAAGCTCACTCCTCTTTGCAGCCACAGCTGGGTGGCCACCAGAGAGTTTCCAGGCTAGACATGTTTTTTCCCAACATCTGTCAGCTTCACTAAACCAGAGCTCCAAATGAACAGTGTAATACCCAAGATCATTATCTGGATTCGTGACACTCCCTCCCACTTCTCCCTGGAGGATTGAGGATTCAAAATGAAAATCAACATTTGTAAGGGATCAGGAGAGGGAGGATTTTCATATTTATTATTATTACGACTACTAATACATTTTCATTAACAAGGTTTTAATAGTATAAAACAAGAGAAATGAAACATGCTCCCCCCACAATTAACATGCTCCCAGTGCCTTTTGCACAAGGTACTGTATCTTCAACTCATTCAGTCCAAGATAAGCCTATTAATTAAGCTTTAGTCTACAGGTGCAGTCTACACAGATGTAATCTTCCGCTCGGAGCTAACTGAAAACTTGCAGATGGTCCCTGGGTTTAACACTTTTTTCACAACATGGCAAAGATGTGGTCTGTGCTCCAGGTAGAAGGAGAGAGTTAATTCACTAATCAAGTCAACAAATATTTATTGAGTGCCTTCTTGATGCTCAGCGAGGTGCTGGTGCTGTAGGGGATGCCTGATGAGGAGAGAGCTTACATCTTTAATGAGGAAACATGACTCATATCACAAGCCGCGTGGTCCATGGACAGCGAACAGCATCTGGAATCTGGCAGACCTGCTTTAAAAATCCAGTTCCACAGCTTGAAATGGCATGACCTTGAAATTTTTATTTCACCTTGTAGACACCTAGTTTCTCTATATTAAAACAGAGTGTTAATACCTTTAAGACTGTTGCATTAGCAATAACATTTGTAGAGCACCTGACCCAGCAGAGACACTCCAGAAATATTGTTATAAGATGGAATATTATATATATTATAATTTAGCCCTTAATAAACATTATACAAATGCTCAGAGACTGGAGGGAACAATGCTGGCTAGAAGAATGGGGAAATGTTGAACAAAACTAAGGTAGAACTTTGAACTGACAGAATCAAATTGTTAGAAGGGGATTTAAGATATGAATGGGTCCAACTGACTCAGTCTACCAAGGCAGAAACAGAGGCTCAGACACTGATTTGCTCAAGCTAGTCAATAAATCAGGATCAGGGGTCAGACTGACTATACACGGAGCTCTGTTTGGGGAGCTAGTGTTATGTGATGTGGTGTTTCCCCAACCCGGTGGTGTGTTAGGATATCGTGTGAGGTTTTAATAAAATAGGCTTTTCAGATGAAAACTATTATACATAAGATGGATACACAACAAGGTCTCACTGTATAGCACAGGGAATTATATTCAATATTCTATGATAAACCATAATGGAAAAGAATATTTAAAAAAGAATGTATATATGTATATATATATATATATATATATATATATATATATATATATATATATACACACAACTGAATCACTTTGCTGTGCAGCAGAAATTAACACAACATTGTAAATCAACTATATGTCAATAAAAAATTTTTTTTAAAATAAGAGAATAAAATAGGCTTTCAAGGGGGTCTGATTCAGGACGGTTGGAGTGAGGCCCAGGAATATATTTTCTCAGTGTGTTCCCGGCTTGCAGATCAGCCCATTGGTGCAGCATAAGGAACACTCAACTAACTAAAAACTTCAGTCCTAATCTCAGTGTCCTGCTGTGTGACACAGGCAGGCTAACCTTTTGGCTCTTAGTTGTTTCATTTATCTCTTGAAGGGGAGGCCTTGGATGAGGTTGCCTTCGTGTGAATGAAAAATATTGCCTTGCCATAAACCAAGGATGTTGCAGCCATCAGCCACTAGGACAGTGAGCCTGAGGGAACTCGGGATGGAAACAAAGAGCGTGTCTGCCATCAAACCCTCAGCCACTGCAGCTACCCCCATTGGGGCTCCCTGAGGGGACTCAGGATGGGAAAGAACAGGATACTGGCCCTAGATAGCTGAGGTGCATATCAAAGTGAATGATTGTAATGAGCCCAGACTCTTGATCTTCCCATTCATAGAAAAGTGCTAACTCGGTTAATTTGAGATAGCTGGTTTGCTTTCATTAACAGTAATCTTTTTTTTTTGTTTTTTGCGGTACGCGGGCCTCTCACTGCTGTGGCCTCTCCCATTGCGGAGCACAGGCTCCGGACGCGCAGGCTCAGCGGCCATGGCTCACAGGCCCAGCCGCTCCGCGGCACGTGGAATCCTCCCAGACCGGGGCACGAACCCGTGTCCCCTGCATCGGCAGGCGGACTCTCAACCACTGCACCACCAGGGAAGCCCAACAGTAATCTTTTGATGTTCCGACTAGCTGGCCTTTGTTGCAAAACTCCTATATATCCTGGCTCCTCCCTGACCTCTTGAGAGCAATCTTTCAGAGCTATCTGGAAGGCTGCCTCCCGGGCTTGAGTCCTGTCAAATAAAACATAATTCTCAACTTTTAGGTTGTGAATTTTTTTAGTCAACACTGGTCACCTTAACACAGGTCATCTCTTATAATCATTCCATTCCATGACACCACTTCAGTTCAAGCTAAGACAGAAGTATAGTTAAGATCTGGCTTGGAGGGGAGGGGAGGGTTAACTGGAGTACAGAGGGAAGGTGGGGCCATGAGATGAGCCTGGCTGGGGAAGAGGTTTACTGTGGGGCAGGAGAGGGAGGCTTGGTCACGTGGCTCGAAGAGGGCCTCAGTACAGAGAGCTCTGTGGGCTGGGTATGTTGCAGGAAGGGCGACCCCTTCCCGGGCCTGAGAGTGGGCTCTTGTCAAACACTTGGAAATGAATTGTCCAAGGAGACACACGTACCGATAAGGCAAAAGACTTTACTGGGAAGGGGCACCCGGGTGGAGAGCAGCAGGGTAAGGCAGCCCAGGAGAATGTCTCTCCACGTGGCTTGCAGCCTCAGGTTTCATGGTAATGGGGTTAGTTTCCGGGTTGTCTCTGGCCAATCATCCTGCTTGGCGTGTAGCTGGTCTGACTCAGGGTCCTTCCCGGTGGTACGTGCGTCTCTCAGCCAAGACAGAACCAGCGTGAGGGTTTCTGGGAGGTTGGCAGGGCATGTTGTCTCCTCCCTCCTCCTTTCGGCCCCTCCTGAATTCTCCGTTAGTTTTCCTCGGCAGCACAGCATTCTTCATTGCGACCTCCTGATGAGTTCCTTCAAGCGGTTATCATCATGCCTGGTCAAGGTGGGCAGTTTCAGTCAACAGTTCCCAAACAGGTATGAGCTTTAGACCTCATTTTATAGAGGAGCACTTCCCAAACTGTGTTCTATGGAACAAGAGGCCTTTGAGATGCTCTGAAAGAGACCTCTGTGTTATGTTCGGGAGAGGCTACACTCTATATCCTGGTCTAGGAGATTCACGATGCACATTGAGAGCTCTGAGGAGTCTGATTCACTTTACCTAGTCTGGCATGTTTCAAATTCATTTCATAATAGGGCCCTTCAAAAACAACCTATTAACGAATGTTCCATAGGACACAATTGGGAGAGACACTGTTCTAGAAAACAAGGAGTCATTATAAATTTTGTACTCAGTTTTAGAGAACTTTTAGAGGAATCTGGGGAAGTGATCATTAGGAAGAACACTTCAGAAGAGCAGGAAATGCACTGGAATTTCTCAGCTTAGAGAAGAGAAGCCTTATGCAACACATTTTTAGTTACATGAATTGGTATAATGAGGGACATGATTGTTCTTCGTATTTGCTGAGAATCAATTCAGGAGGAATGGCCTTAAGAGTTAGGCCTAGAGACTCAGGAGGAAGAAAAGGGAAATCTTTCTTTTTCTTTTTTTTTTTTTTTTTGCGGTACGTGGGCCTCTCACTGTTGTGGCCTCTCCCGTTGCGGAGCACAGGCTCTGGATGCGCAGGCTCAGCGGCCATGGCTCACGGGCCCAGCTGCTCCGCGGCATGTGGGATCTTCCCAGACCGGGGCACGAACCCGCGTCCCCTGCATTGGCAGGGGGACTCTCAACCACTGCGCCACCAGGGAAGCCCAAGGGAAATCTTTCTGATAAGGGATATAAGCTAGAATAGTTTATCTTGGGAAATCATGTAATTTACAGCATCTCATCCATTTCATGCAATAAAATCAGAGGACAGCCTAAATAACAATGCAAGTCCCCAGTATTTTCTTCTCTGTCCTTTGATATTCAGGGATCCCTGCACTTCCATGGGAACCACAGAGCACCCTAGCCATCGAAGCAAATATCTAGCAGCTTACAGAACCATATATTTGAGAAGAATCCAACATCTGGTCCAACTTCCCGCCAAAGCAAGAATATTTTCTGCAACACTCCTGTCCCATGGCCTTCAGGAATACGTTGGGAACAACTCCAGTGCCTGTGAAATCATTACTTTTCTAGGCAGCTCATTTCATTTATGGATGGCTTAAATTGTGAGGAAGCTTGGCCTTAACATGAACCAAAATAGGTTCATTGCATCTTACACATTTCAAAGTTAGTTATTGGTGTTGGAGCTCCACAGATATGCTTGTTATTTTTTCCTATGTGAAGACCATTCAGATGTTCAAAGACAAGTATCATATCTGTACTAATCCTCTTTAAGACAAATAGTCCAAGTCCTTCAGCCATTTCTCTTAACAGTCTCTAGAATATTCACCATTTATCCAGAGAATAGGGGTTGATCATCACAAACTACAGCTGGGTTATGACCTCTTTGTATCTGGGCAGAGTCTTCCTGCAGAGAGACCATGTGTGCAGAGCAAGTCCCAGGGCAAGATGGAACATTCAGACCAGTCGAGCACATCTGGAGCTCTGGGCTGGCAGATACATGGGATCAAGAGGCCATACAAAGAGACCCACCCCAATGGAAAAAAGTTTTTATGAGTTTGGTAGGATAATGGACTCTTAGGAAAGGGCATCATGGGAGGGCGTTAGGAGCTAGAAGGAATTAGATCTATAGTTTTTCTAAGTCACTGATGCAATAGCCAAAACTGCTTTGTCAACCATATTAAAATGTGAAGATGCAGGACGTGTCATAGCAACCTCCTGTATCATGTCTTCCCAGCAGTTATACCACTGTGATTGGGAACAGGGGAGGAGGTTTCCAGGGGTACCGTATTCGGGAGTGTATGTGAGGCATCCCTGTGGTGGTGGGCAGGGATGACTCATTGACTCAAAGAAATACTGTTCATGGCTCTTACAGGGACCATTTCCAACCCCCAGACCTCACCAGCCTGGAACTACAAGCCAGACTTTATTTATTTGTTCAATTCTTTGCTCCTTCCAATAAAGAATTGTGTCAGTCAGTTTTTCTTGTTCAGCAGTCATGTCAGGCAGTTGACAAAAATACTTTTTTTCACACAAACCACTAACAAGTTCTTCCTCATATTGCAGTAAATTCTTTGAGTCTAAATGTAGGATTTTACATTTGTCTCATCTATGTTTAATATTATTTATATGACCTTATTGATATTTTTAAGATAGTTTTTTTTCTGAAGTGCTAGGTTTTCCTCTTTTCTTGGAGTCATCTTCACTTTTGATAAACAAGCTTTCTATTTCTTCCTCAAAGCCTTGGAATATGCCCATCAGACAGGAATCAGAGAGTTTTGTGGCATGCTACTAGAGACTTCTCTTGAGTGAGACCCCAGTCCTTTAATCAACTCTTTGAATTAAAATGTCCAGCCAGCTATACATTCACAGAGTAGGACTATTTTCCAGTGTGTATTTCTCCATCTTGTTCATAGGGAAATCAAGAAAGACTATTGAAATGTTTTACTTAATTCAAGATACATTGTGCTAGAGTTTAATTTGTTCATCCTCTTTGGTATGCATGGGAATTTGGTCTTGATGGAAAACTGAAAGTATATTCTACCAGACAAAGACCTTGCTGCCTCTGGGTGATGTAGGTCTTTCCCTCTCAGTCGCAGGTATGCCCGACAATTCATTTGGTAACAAGCAACGACCGCCTTTTACAGCATCAAGTTCAAACTCTTTAAGCCGTTTACAAGACCTAAACTAGCTGGCTTAGTTTTCAAGCCTTGTCTTTCTGTGTTTTCCCCTCATGCTCCAATTATCTTAATAGGTCACCCTTTCTAAACTTCTGGCAGTTGACACCTTGCCTCCACTTCCTGGACACTCTTCCCCCTTCATTTTGTTTGACTGTCCCCTACTCATCCTTTGGCTTAGATCTAACTTCTTGAGGAAGCCAGTCTCGATCCCCCAAGGTTGGAATAGCTGTCTCTCCCACATTCTCCTTCCCATCCCAGGCTTCCCCATGTGGTAGCACTTGCCACTCAGGTGACCTTACCTGTGGACTTCTCCCACACGGCCTTAACTCCTTGAGAGCAGGGACTGTGTCTGGTGCCTAGCAGGCTCTCAGGGAATCAATTAAAAACTCCAGCCTGTGAGCTCCTAGGGCATCAAGGCACAGAGTATTCTGAAAGATCCCAAGGTCTTTTGCCAGTATTTGGAGGTTGGCCTTGAGCATGTCATTGTCTTTCCTGGGCTTCGGGTTCTTTGTCTGTGAAATGAAGGTGATGTGTAAGGCTCTAAGCTGACAAAAAGAGCGTTTGACTGCAAACAAGGAGCTCTGACCTGGATCTGCTGAGAGACTTGGAAAGGCATTTAACCCATTCATTCTCTGAATCTCAGTTTTTTTGTTAGATAAAGAGGCTGAACTCTACTCAGTGGAAGAGCATGGAGTCAGAGACAGACAGGTGCTGTCAAGGAAGTCACTTCATGCCTCAGTTTCCTTATTTACAAATTCCTCCTTACATGGCAGCATCCTGGTGAGGACTAAGTGAGTTAACCTTAGTAATGGGGGGAGAGAGTAAAAATACACTGAAAACCAACTATGTGTTAAGTGCATTCATAACGTCATAGCATTTTATCCTCGCAACAACCTACACGGTAGGTTTTATAAATCTCCATTTTATAGAAGGGAGAAATAGTTCAAGGTCATGCTGTTTGTAAATGGCAGGACCGGCTTCCCAATGTGACTGCAAAGCCCACGCCTGTCCCATTTCACTCTGCAGCTCCTCCTTTGTTCAGAGCTCAGCACGGGGCCTGGCACGAGGTCTCTCTCCACCTTTCCAGGTCTAAGTCTGGTTGGAGAACCTGCTCCAGCCCCAGGAAGGAGCTGGAGCTAACAGGAGGCTCTCTGGCCTACAGATGGAGCAAGGTCTGGCCGGAGCTGGCTGGCGCTGTTGGCCTGGCTGGCTTGGAGCCCTGCTCACGAACTCTCTCCAGAGTGGGGGGAGCAGGCACAGAGGCGTCCAGGCTGTGTGCATGGTTTATAAAAAGCCATCAGGAGCACCGTCCTGGGACTGAAGCCATTTATCTGCACTTTTTCCTTGTAAAATGTTACTGACTGTTTTACACCAAGGGCAGTTTATCCTGAATGGGATGTACAGGCATTCAATTCACCTCTACTTTTTGCCAACTCTGCTCTTTCCCCATCTTGCTTCTGAAGTTATATATGGTTCTGAGAGAGGAAACCATTTTCTCTCTGAGGGGGGAAAAAAAAGAGCTGACAGCCTTAAAGAGAAACCTTCCATCATAGGAAAGAACATTTGGTTGGAGAGATAATGTCTTTGTTTTTCAAAATGGAATCCTGCTTCAAGGGATATTCCATTCTTCTCAAATTGACCCCATTTCTGGTCAGATGCTGAGAACCTTACAGAGATGATCTGTATCAGTGTACCTGGGGAGGGGGAAAAGGAGGAGAGATGTGATCAGGTCCATTTTTCAAATGGGAAAATGGAAGTTCAAAAAGAGGTGAAATCACTTAAGACCACAAGGGAAGTCTGCTAGGGCAAATGGGGGTTCATCACAGAGAAACAGAGAGGGAGCACATCTGAAGCAGATGTTTCCCCTCTTGCACCCCCCAAACCCTCACTCATCTCAGGAACTTCTCCCCCAGTTCGTGAGACTTAATACTGTTCTCGGCCTGCAGATGAGGAGACTGCGTTTCCGTGACATTAGCGATTGGCTGAAAGTCGCACACATCATTATTGCAAAGCAAGTCTCAAGCCTAAACCTTCCACCCTCCAGCTGCTTTCATCAGTAGTCACCACTCGCCTGCCCTGGCTTTCGCAGAGAATCTAAATCTAATGGATTGCTGCTGCAGAATGCCAGGATATTTGATTTCATAGAAAAGAATAATGGGGTTCAGGTGAACGAACGCCCTCTTCTGTAGATTCTCTTTGGAACAAAGCTTCACTTTATTGTCCTTTCACTTCCCGTTAGTTCTAGCTAAAGTGATTCCATAATGACATATAAACCCAAACATGAGTAATTGATGGCAGTCTCAGGAGGTTGAGCAGGATAAAACCAGACTGACTGGAATCTCCAGGGTGAAGAATTAACATTTATTGGTTTAGTGAAATGAATTTATGTCCCAATAAAGCCAGTTATGGACTAGACAGTGATTTAATGAGGTGCCTTCTGTAAAGAGAGCAAATATGAATTTCTGGGCCTGGGTTGGATTGTAACCGATATGCCACCTACGAAACCAGTTTTTCAGAAATCTTCAGAAAATGTATTTGGCTTCCTTAATCCAGGAAATTTGTGTTTAACCCATTCTGTCCATAGAGTTGAAAGCTGGAGGGAAATTGAATCAGCCTCTCTAAAAGCATGAATGGTACATTTGTTCATGATCAGGAGTGTGAACGCTTTTGGAAGCTTGAAGAATGAAAACGAGGACAAATGTCACCATAAAAGAAAAGAAATACTGAATCTAGAGATGCGTGATACCCTTTGAGTCCAGGGGGTTCTTGCTCTGGGTCTGCTGGGTGAAGAGGAGGAGGATGAGCAGAGGGAATGAAGATCCACTGTGCCTTCCCTGGGGGTGGAGCTGCAAGCAGAGAAGGACATCCTGGGCTACTGTGCCTGGGCCATTGGACAGAGTGTATGTGCAAGCTGATCCCTGAATGCACTGACCTCTTTGCTTCTTTGTCAACAGAACTGAGGACTTGGTTTTTTTTTTTAATGATGAAATTCTCAGGGCAGAAACCTCAGAGTCCTCTTGACTCTTTCTTTTGTATCCCATATTGAATCCATCAGGAAATCCCATAGGCTCTCCTTCCAAAACAGAATCTAGGCACTTCTTACCATCCCCAGTGCTACCTCGCTTGTTCAGCCGTTCTTACCATCCCCAGTGCTACCTCGCTTGTTCGGCCGTTACCCTCTCTCTGCCGGGGTCACTTTAACGGCATCCTAGTTGGTCTTCCTGCCCCTATTCCTGATTCTCCCTCCCAACACCCACACATACATTTACAATCTGGTCTTAACACAGCAGTGGGAGGGGGATGCTTTCAGAAGTAAAGTCGGATCCTGCCTCCTCTCTGTTCCAATCTGCCGGTGACTTTCCATAGCACCCAGAGTAAAGCAAAAGCCATTATAACGACCTACAAAGTCCTACACAACCAGGTCTTCTCCCACCCACCCACACCCTCTGACCTCATCTTCATCCACCATGTCCCTGGCTCTTCTGCTACAGTCTCACCAGCCTCCTTGCTGTTTCTTGAAGGCAGCAGGTGTTCTCCTGCCTTAGCACTTCTGCTTGAATCACGCTTCTCCCAAATATCCACGTGGCTCGTTCCCTTATTGACTTCACGTTTTTGCTCACTCTCACCTTATCAACTGACGCCTACTGTGGCTACCTTTTTCACACCATAACCCCTCCAAGCCCCTCAAGGACTCCCGATCCTCCAGGACCAACTCTGTTTTTTTTCTAGAACACATTACTTTTTGATATGCTATCCAGTTCTCTTATTTATTATATGTTGTTTATTTTCTGACTCCCCATTTGAATGTAAGCTCTACAAGGGCTGGAATCTGTCTGTTTTGTTTAGGACAGTGCCTGGCACAGTAAATGTTTGTTGAATGAAGGAGAAATCTGCTGAAAGGCATCCTAAAATAAATTTAATACTGTTGTGAGAAGCAGGACTAATTCAACTTGTTCTCACAGTCTGACATTTTTTCAGCTTGATTTTTGTTATATGTTTTGCTTTTCACTCTGAAAAATAAGATATATTGAATTGGATGGAAGCTATTTTCTATGAAGTTTTGCGATCATGTGCAAAAGAATTAAAATTATATGAAGAAGATTTTTAATTGAGTAATTGTTGTTAAATCCTATCTTAGTGGGTCATATGAGAAATTTTGAAATCTGAAACTAAGTGGAATAGCATTAGGAAAAATGCACCCTCTTATAATGTCACCATTGACACTGACAAAATATTTGAGCGCCCACTGGGTGTAGGGCACTGTGGAAAAAAAACACACATTAAATGTGTGGCACACACATCTGGGCTGCTGTGAGGCCAGATGTTCTAGTTGTGGGAGTTTCGTGTTTCTGGTACTTCTAAACAGGGATGTGAGATTTTGTGCATTTAAATTAACTTTGTGAGGAGTAGTGCAGAAAGTGGTCAAGAGCAAAGAAAGCAGAGAGCAGATTGGTTGAAGCAGAAATATCCTGCAGCACTCGGCATAATTATTTTTTTATTATACTTTATCAGACAAAACGTAGATCATAGTTGTCATCCTAATTCACATTTGTATAGCACTGTGCAACTTACAAAGCACTTGCTTAAACTGGATCATCTCAAGTATATAGTCTCTGGGGAAAGGTTTGCCAAAATCATTGTCTCTCCCAGTGCAGTCAGCCTGTAGTGTTCGGTCTTGCAGTCCCAGGGGTGAATGGTTCAATGTTGAGAGGGTGATGAGAAGCCCCCAAGGGGAGCCCACAGCTGTGCGGCCAGCAGCCAGGCAGCCAGATGCATGGTGTTGTACTGAGAACACAGACTCCATCGCCACACTGCCTGGTTTCAAATCTGGGCTTGCCTTATTCTTGCTGTGATTCTTGATGCCTCAGTTTCACCACCTGTAAAATGGGGTTAGTAAAAGTAGCACCTTACAGGGCTCCTATAAGAATTAAATGAGTTTATAAATGCAGAGTGCTAAGAGCAATTCCTGGCACCTCTGGGATGCTTCCCATGCATGTCAGCTGTTAGTATCACGGGACAGTAACAGCACCTGCCTGTTCCTCATCTCTTCCTCAATTTTTCAGTTAGAGTGTTGGAAAATTTCTCCTTGGAGTCCTTTCTTTGGATATATAATTTTAACTTTGTTGAGGAATAGAACCTATGAGAATCAGATAAAAAGTGTGGACAACAGATATATTCACAAGTATATACAATTTTGCCTATAATTTTAGGGGGTTTATAAATTCCTGAGGTCCAGGTCAAGAATCTCCAGGTTAGGGTATTCTGTTTCTAGATTAAGTTGTCCTGGTTGAACCATCCCATTAAGCCACTGATGCCTGGACCCACGCTGGTATGAGTTATTTGACCTGTCATATCTATAAGGGCTTCTGGTGTATCTCCCCAGGGATAGGCAGGAACAGCTTGGAGTAGATAGAGGAGACAGAGACAATGGAACAGGTGTCTCCAAAGACCAGCTTTCCCAGCATAATCACTCTCCTGGTACACTCTCCTCACCACCTTCCAGCTGCCTTGCTCTTCCTCGGAAGCCAGGGAAAGCCTGACACTCCCTCCCCTTTGCGTCCTCCCACGCAGTCATTTCTCCCTGGGGGAAGCCAGCTGCTGAGAAGCCCTGAGAGGAAGAGGGACATCACAGTGAAAATGAAGAAGGCCTGAGCAGATCATAGCATGGACTGGAGAGTGATCTGACGGAGTTATACCACAGAAGCAGAGCTGTGTCATTGGATGTCAATACATGTATTTCAAAACACAGTCTCCAGCTATCCCAACTTCCCAGAGACATGAAAAAGAATCATTCAGTATGAAAGCTTGTTAGATCTCAAAGAAAGCATGCTGGTGCCTTCCAAGGACAGAGCAGGAGTGTGGAGTCATAGAGCTGCACAATATGGGATGTCTTTTATTTTTTTTTAACTTTTTGTTTTATATTGGAGTATAGTTGATTAACAATGTTGTGTTTGTTTCAGGTGCACAGCGAAGTGATTCAGTTATACATATATATGTATCTATTCTTTTTCAAATTCTTTTCCCATTTAGGTTATTACAGAATATTGAACAGAGTTCCCTGTGCTATACAGTAGGTCCTTGTTGGTTATCTATTTTAAGTATAGCACTGTGTACCTGTCAATCCCAAACTCAGTATGGGATGTCTTTGACACCTTTTCCCATCACAGCTGGAGGGGTCTTGAGACTTCTCCTTTGTGGCCTTTCCTCTTCTGCAGCTTCTGAGGGTGGGGAGGGGTGGTGTGATGGGCAGTGTTTGGCTTGCGGAGGTAACGGCCCATAGTTTGAGCCCAGATCCTCTCTGTGGAGGAAAATGCTGATTCTCCATATTTTCTTGGCTGCTAAAAGAGGATAATAAAAGCTCCCCCCCACCCCCGCTTCTTGGGGACTTGGTGAAGATTAATTAAATGTTGCCTAGGAGATGTTTTAAGCTCTGGCAGGAGAAGGTACTAAGCATTATTTCTCAAGTTAACTTCTTTAACCCATTCCATGAAATAGGGATCTCCACTCCTGAATTGGAGTCTGGGTAGATACCATCCATTCTCCAAAGTAAAAGGGCAGCTGAGTGCTGGTGGTGGTCATGGGGCTTCGATGATAGTGATCAATTTAATCCATTCACTTTAAATGGAAAACCTTTTTATGAACTGTGGGTGCTGGTGGAACATACCTGCGGGAGAGAAACAGATTTGGCCTTGGGCCAGAGTAGGCAGGGCCCTGGCTGAGATGTCTTGTCTTAGGGGTTGGTGAGGAAGAGAAGGGGCATGATGATTGAGACGGGGCCTGCCAGATACCCCAAGATGGGAGTTTCTGCCTGGGTCCTGCAAGGCAGAGGGACAGACAGAAACACCTTAGCTCAGAAAAGTCAACTCTCTTTCTTGGCCAGACCAATTGTCTAAGTCCAGAAGGAAGCCTGTGGGTGGAGCAATTGTACCCCAAGTTATCCCAGGGTGCAGTGAGGCCCTGTGTGAGAAGGGTCGTCTCATGAGTGTCTTCTTGGATGGTCTTCTACACTTCCAGAGTGAAGCATAATCAGATATCTGTTCTAAACAGAGGATAAGGTCTTCAATCAAGAAAATTTTCATGTATTCATTTAATAAATATTTACTGGGCATCTACAATTAGTCATAGTTTTAAGTACTGGGGATACAGCTGTGATCAAGAAAATCAAGGTCCCTGTTTCCAAGGAACTTACATTCTGGCAGGAGAGATAGCCCATACACAAGTTAAACAAATTCCCCTATTTGCCTACACCAGAATGTAAGCTCTACAAGGACAGGGTTTTCAAATTTTTAAAAAATCTCTTTTGTTCATTGCTGTATTCTCAGCACCTAGAATAGGGCCTGATATAGATTTTAGATGCTCAAGTATTTGCTAAATAAAAGAATGAAAAAGATAATTTCAGACACTGGTAAGTACAGTGAAGGAAATGTATTGTCAAAGTGTAGGTGGGAGATGAAGACGGGGCAAGCAAGAGGTGGAAGATGTAAGGTCTTGCAGGCTTTGGTAAGAGTTTGGGTAAGAGCAGTGGGTTTTAAGCACAGGAAATATGCAATTTAGTTTACATTTTAAAGAGACCTTCTGAGTGCTGGTGGAGAATGGACAGGAAGTGGAGAGAGTAGAGCAGGGAAACCAGTTAGAAAGCTGTTTTGCTGGTATAGACCAGAGCTGGTGATGGCTTGCCCTAGGCAGATAGCTGGGGATGTGGTGAGAAGCGGTCAGGGTCCAGATGTGTCTTGGAGGTGGAACCAGTGGGATTTGTTGATGGAATGAGTGCGGGGACTTGGCAAAGGGGAGAGTCAAAGATGACTCTGGGAGGTTTACCTCTGTGAGTAAATAGACGATGGTGCCATTAACTAAGGGGTGACTATTGAGCCTTCTGGAATGCTGGCCCCAGAGGTGGATGAGATTAGGCAGGGTGGGGGTGAGAAACCCCTAAAGTTAGTTCTTCTGGGATGTGTATTGAGCACCTGAGGCATTTTGGCCAGACTTGCAGAAGAGCAGCAGGAGAAGGGTTGGGTGTGCACTTCACAGGGCTGAGTAAGATCTAAACTTTGGAATCATATAATTTTTTTCAGCTTTATTGAGGTATAACTGACAAAATTGCAAGATATTTAAAGTGTACACTTTGATGATTTAATATCTGTATACATTGTGAAGGGATTTCTCTCATGTATTACTTGACACATTTGTCACCTTATTTATCTCTTCACTTTTTTATTTTTGTGAGAACAGTTAAGTTCTACTCTGTTAGCAGATTTCAATTATACAATACAGTGTTACCGATCATGGTCACCATGTTTTACATTAGATCCTTAGACTTTATTCATCTTACAGCTGAAAATTTGTACCCTTTTACTGACTTGTCCCTATTTTCCCCAGCCCCTGAACCCTGGCAGCCACTTTTCTATTCTCTGTTTCCATAGTTTGACTTCTTAATTTAAATTCCACATGTATGTGCTACCATGCAGTATTTGTCTTTGGCTTATTTCACTTAGCATAATGTCCTCAAGTTCATTCCATGTTGTTACAAATAGCAGAATTTCCTTCTTTCTCATGGTTGAATTATATTCCATTGTATACAAATGTATACACACACACACACACACCCCAGATCTCAGGTTATTTCCATATCTTGGCTGTATCGAATAATGCTGCAATGAACATGGGAGTGCAGATATCTCTTTGAGATTCTGTTTTCATTTCCTTTGGATATATGTCCACAAGTGGGATTTCTGGATAATATGTCATTCAATTTTTATTTTTTGAGGAACCTTCATACAGTTTTCCATAGTGTCCGCACCAATTTACATTCCCATCAACAATGCACAAGGGTTCCCTTTCTTCACATTCTTGCCAGCATTTGTTATTTCTTGTCTTTTTACTGACCGTCATTCTAACAGGTGTGAGGTGATATCTCACTGTGGTTTTGACTTGCATTTCCCTGATGGTTAGCGATATTGGGCAACTTTTCATTACCTATCGACCATTTGAATATCTTCTTGGGAAAAAATGTCTATTCAGTTCTTCTGCTCAGTTTTTAATTGGATTGCTTGGGTGTTTTTTTTTTTTTTTTTGCTATTGAGTTGTATGAGTTCTTTATATATTTTGGATATTAACTCCTTATCAGATATATGATTTGCAAATATTTTTCACATTCTATACACTGCCTTTTCGTTTGTTGATAGTTTCCTTTGCTGTCCAGAAACTTTTTAGTTTGACATAGTCCCACACTTGCTGATTTTTGCTTAAGTTGTCTTTACTTTTGATGTCAAATCCCCCCCCCCCAAAAAATCACTGCCAAGATCAATGTCAAGGAACTTACTCCCCATGTTTTCATCTAGGAGTTTTCTGGTTTCAGGTCTTACATTCAAGTCCTTAATACATTTTGAGTTGATTTTTGGGTATGGTAGGGGTCCAGTTTCTTTCTTCTGCATGTGGCCGTCTAATTTTCCCAAAATCATTTATTGAAGAGACTTTCCTTCCCCCATTGTATATCCTTGGCTCCTTTGTCATAAATTAATTCACCATAAATGTATGAGTGTATTTCTGGGCTCTCTATCTGTTCCATTGGTATATATGTCTGTTATTATGCCAATATCACACTTTTTTTTTTACTATAACTTTGTAACATAGTTTGAAATTAAAAAGTGAGAGGCTTCCAGCTTTGTTCTTCCTTCTAAAAATTGCTTTAGGGTTTTTCGTGGTTCCATACACATTTTAAGATTGTTTTTTCTATTTATGTGAAAAATGCCATTAAAATTTTGATAGTGATTGCCTTGAATTTGTAGATTGCTTTGGGTATTATGGATATTTTAATGATCCATGAGCAAATCCATGATATTTGATTCCATATGATATATGACTCCAATCCATGAGCATAAAATATTTTTCCATTTATTTGTGTCTTCAATTTCTTTCATCAATGTCTTATAATTTACATTATTCAGATCTTTCACTTCCTTGGTTTAAGTTTTTCCTAAGTATTTTATTCTTTTTAATGCAACTGTAAGTGGGATTGTGTCCTAAATTTCACTTTCTGTTAGTTAATTATTACCATATAGAAATGTTACTGATTTTTGAAAATTAATTTTGTATCATGCAACTTCACTGAATTCATTTACTAGTTCTAACAGTTTTTTTGTGATGTCTTTATATGTATAATACCAGGCCATCGGAAAATAGAGATAATTTTACTTCTTCCTTTCCAATTTGTATAATTTTTATTTGTTCTTCTTACTTAATTGCTCTGGCTAGATCTTCCATTACTATGTTGAACAAGAGTTGTGAGAGTGGGCATCCTCATCTTGTTCCTGATCTTAGAAGAAAAGTTTTCATCTTTTTACCATTGAGTGTGATGTTAGCTGTGGGTTTATGTATATACTTTATATAAAGATTATATATGGCCTTTATTATGCCGAGGTACATTCCCTCTATACCCACTTTGTTTAGAGCTTTTATTATTGAATTTTGAATTTTGTTAGATGCTCTTTCTACATCTGTAGAGATGCTCACATAATTTTTATCCTTGATTTTTTTAATGTGGTTTATCACATTATTGATTTGCAGATATTGAACCATTCTTGCATCTCTAGAATAAATCCCACTTGGTCATTGTATATGATTATCTTAATGTACTGTTGAATTCATCTTGCTAATATTTTTTTGAGAACTTTTGGCATCTATATTCATCAAGGATATTGGTCTGTCACTTTCTTTTCTTATAGAGTCCTTGTCTCGGTTTGTCATTAGGGTAATGCTGGTCTCATAAAATGAGTTTGGAAATATTCCCTCCTCTTCTATTTTTGAAGGAGTGTGGGAAGTATTTGTATTAATTCTTCTTTAAATATTTGGTAGTCCATCTCGTCCTGGACTTTTCTTTGTTGGGAGGCTTTTGGTTAACGATTCATCTCCTTATGAGTAATTGATCTGTATAGTTTTCTATTTCTTCATGACTTGGTCTTGTTAGGTTGTATGTCTCTAGGAATTTATCCATTTCTTCTAGGTTGTCAAATTTGGGGAGTATACTTGTTCATAGTAGTCTCTTATGATTCTTTGTTTCTGTGTAGTATCAGTTGTGATGTCTCCTCTTTCATTTATAATTTTATTCATTTGAATCCTTTCTCTTTTATTCTTGGCAGGTTTAGCTAAAAGTTTCTATTTTTTGGTATTTTTTTTAAAGCTTTTAGTTTCATTGATCTTTTCTTAGAATTTTTTTATATTTAGACCCTAAAGGATCTTAGATATTCTTTAGGGATTTTTAAACCAAAAGGCTTAACTTCCTCTCTCTGCTTTTATTTTATTTTTAATTTAATATCTCTATTGGAGTATAATTGCTTTACAATGTGTTACTTTCTGCTGTACAACAAAGTGAATCAGCTATATGTATACATATATCCCCATATCCACTCCCTCTTGAACCTCCCTCCCACCCCTGTAGGTCATCACAAAGCATTGAGCTGATCTCCCTGTGCTATGCAGCAGCTTCCCACTAGCCATCCATTTTACATTTGGTAGTGTATAGATGTCAGTGCTACTCTCTCACTTTGTCCCAGCTTACCCTTTCCCCCTTGCCTCCTCAAGTCCATTCTCTATGTCTGTTCTTTATTCCTGCCCTACCACTAGGTTCATCAGTACCGTTTTTTTTTTTTTTAGATTCCATATATGTGCATTAGCATACAGTATTTCTTTTTCCTCTTTCTGACTTACTTCACTCTGTATGACAGACTCTAGGTGCATCCACCTCACTACAAACAACTGTTTTGTTCCTTTCTATGGCTGAGTAATATTCCATTGTATATATGTGCCACATATTCTTTATCCATTCATCTGTTGATGGACATTTAGGTTGCTTCCATGTCCTGGCTTTTGTAAAAGTGCGGCAATAAATATTGTGGTACATGTATCTTTTTGAATAATGTTTTTTTCAGGGTATATGCCCAGTAGTGGGATTCCTGGGTCACATGGTAGTTCTATTTTTAGTTTTTAAGGAACCTCCACAATGTTCTCCATAGTGGCTCTATCAATTTACATTCCCACCAACAGTGAAAGAGGGTTCCCTTTTCTCCACGCCCTCTCCAGCATTTATTGTTTGCAGATTATTTGAAGTTGGCCATTCTGACTGGTGTGAGGTGATACCTCACTGTAGTTTTGATTTGCATTTCTCTAAGGATTAGTGATGTTGAGCATCCTTTCATGTGTTTGTTGGCAATCTGTATGTCTACTTTGGGGAAATGTCTATTTAGGTCTTCTGCCCATTTTTGGATTGGGTTACTTGTTTCTTTGATATTGAGCTGCATGAGCTGCTTTGTCATTTGCTTCATTTGCAAATATTTTCTCCCATTCTGAGGGTTCTCTTTTCATCTTGTTTATTGTTTCCTTTGCTGTGCAAAAGCTTTTAAGTTTCATTAGGTCCCATTTGTTTATTTTTTATTTTATTTCCATTACCCTTGGAGGTGCGTCAAAAAAAAAAAACTTGCTGTGCTTTATGTCATAGAATGTTCTGCCTATGTTTTTCTCTAAGAGTTTCATAGTGTCTGACCTTACATTTAGGTCTTTAATCCATTTTGAGCTAATTTTTGTGTATGGTATTAGGAAGTATTCTAATTTCATTCTTTTACATGTTGCTGTCCAGTTTTCTTAGCACCACTTATTGAAGAGGCTTTCTTTTCTGCATTGTATATCCTTGCCTCCTTTATCAAAGATAAGGTAACTATATGTGTGTGGGTTTATCTTTGGGCTTTCTATCCTGTTCCATTGATCTATATTTCTGTTTTTGTGCCAGTACCATACTGTCTTGATTACTGTAGCTTTGTAGTATAGTCTGAAGTCAGAGAGCCTGATTCCTCCAGCTCTGTTTTTCTTTCTCAGGATTGCATTGGTTATTCGGGGTCTTTTGCATTTCCAAACAAATTGCAAAATTTTATCTTCTAGTTCTGTGAAAAATACCATTGGTAAATTGATAGAGATTGCATTGAATCTGTAGATTGCTTTGGATAGTATAGACATTTTCACAATGTTGATTCTTCCAATCCAAGAACATGGTATATATTTCCATCTGTTTGTATTGTCTTTGATTTCTTTCATCATTGTCTTAGAGTTTTCTGCTTACAGGTCCTTTGCCTCCTTAGGTAGGTTTATTCCTAGGTATTTTATTCTTTTCATTGCAATGGTAAATGGGAGTGTTTCCTTAATATCTCTTTCTGATTTTTCATTGTTAGTGTCTAGGTATGCACAAGATTTCTGTTCATTAATTTTGTATCCTTCTACTTTACTAAATTCATTGATTAGCTCTAGTAGTTTTCTGGTGGCATCTTTAGGATTTTCTATGTATAGTATCATGTCATCTGCAAACAGTAACAGTTTTACTTCTTCTTTTCCTGTCTGGGTTCCTTTAATTTCTTTTTCTTCTCTGATTGCCATGGCTAAAACTTCCAAAACTATGTTGATTAATAGTGGTGAGAGTGGGCACCCTTGTCTTGTTCCTAATCTTAGAGGAAATGCTTTCAGTTTTTCACCATTGAGAATGATATTGGCTGTGGGTTTGTCACATATGGCTTTTATTATGTTGAAGTATGTTCCCTCTATGTCCACTTTCTGGAGAGTTTTTATTATAAAAATAATGGTGTTGAATTTTGTCAAAAGCTTTTTCTGCATCTACTGAGATTATCATATGATTTTTAATCCAATAATTTGTTAATATGGTGTATCACAGTGATTGATTTGCATATATTGAAGAATCCTTGCATTACTGGGATAAACCCCACTTGATCATGGTGTATGATCCTTTTAATGTTCTGTTGGATTCTGTTTGCTAGTATTTTGTTGAGGATTTTTGCATCTATATTCATCAGTGATATTGGCCTGTAATTTTCTTTTTTTTTTGTAGTATCTTTGTCTGGTTTTGGTATCAGGGTGATGGTGGCTTTGTAGAATGAGTATGGGAGTGTTCCTCCCTCTGCAATATTTTGGAAGAGTTTGAGAAGGACAGGTGTTAGCTCTTCTCTAAATGTTTGATATAATTCACCTGTGAAGCCATCTGGTCCTGGGCTTTTGTTTGTTAGAAGATTTTTAATCACAGTTTCAATTTCAGTGCTTGTGATGGTCTGTTCATGTTTTCTATTTCTTCCTGGTTCAGTCTTGGAAGGTTGTACTTTTCCAAGAATTTGTCCATTTCTTCCAGGTTGTCCATTTTATTGGTATAGTGTTGCGTGTAGTAGTTTTTCATGATCTTTCGTATTTCTGCAGTGTCAGTTGTTACTTCTCCTTTTTCATTTCTAATTCTGTTGATTTGAGTCTTCTCCCTTTTTCCTGCTGATGGTTTATCAGTTTTGTTTATCTTCTCAAAGAACAAGCTTTTTAGTTTTATTGGTCTTTGCTATTGTTTCATTCATTTCATTTTCATTTATTTCTCATCTGATCTTTATGATTTCTTTCCTTCTGCTAACTTTGGGTTTTTCTTTGTTCTTCTTTCCCTAATTGCTTTAGGTGTAAGTTTAGGTTTTTTTATTTGAGATTTGTCTTCTTTCTTGAGGTAGGATTGTATTGCTAGGAACTTCCCTCTTAGAACTGCTTTTGCTGCATCCATAGATTTTGGGTCCTTGCGTTTTCATTGTCATTTGTTTCTAGGTATTTTTTGACTTCCTCCTTGATTTCTTCAGTGATCTCTTGGTTGTTTAGTAGCGTATTGTTTAGCTTCATGTGTTTGTATTTTTTACAGTTTTTTCTCCTGTAATTGATATCTAGTCTCACAATGTTTTTGGAAAAGATACTTAATATGATTGCAATTTTCTTAAATTTACTGAGGCTTGATTTGTGACCTAATTAAGTCCATCTGGTCTAATGTGTCATTTAAAGTTTGTGTTTCATTATTTATTTTCTGTTTGGATGATGTGTTCATTGGTGTAAGCTGGGTGTTAAAGTCCCCTGCTATGATTGGGTTACTGTCGATTTCCCCTTTTATGGCTGTTAGCATTTGCCTTATGTATTGAAGTGCTCCTATGTTGAGTGCATAGATTCTTACAATTGTTATATATTCTTGGATTGATCCCTTGGTCATTATATAGTGTGCTTCCTTTTCTCGCTTAATAGTCTTTATTTTAAGGTCTATTTTGTCTGATATGAGTATTGCTACTCCAGCTTTCTTGTGATTTCCATTTGCATGGAATATCTTCTTCCATCCCCTCCCTTTCAGTCTGTATGTGTCACTGGGTGTGAAGTGTGTCTCTTTTTGACAGCATATATACGGGTCTTTTTTTAATCCATCCAGCCAGTCTGTGTCTTTTGGTTGGGGCATTTAATCCATTTACATTTAAGGCAATTATTGATATTTATGTTCCTATTACAATTTTCTTAATTGTTTTAGAGGTTTTTTTGTGGGTCTTTTTCGTATCTTGTGTTTCCCACCTAGAGAAGTTCCTTTAGCATTTGTTGTAAAGCTGGTTTAGTGGTGCTGAATTCTCTTAACTTTTGCTTGTCTATAAAACTTTTGATTTCTCTGTCAAATCTGAATGAGATCCTTGCTGGGTAGAGTAATCTTGGTTGCAGGTTATTCCCTTTCATCACTTTAAATATATCTTGCCACTCCCTTTTGGCCTGTAGAGTTTCTGCTGAAAGATCAGCTGTTAACCTTATGGGGATTCCCTTGTGTGTTATTTGTTGCTTTTCCCTTGCTGCCTTTTAATATTTTTTCTTTGTGTTTAATTTTTGTTTGTTTGATTAGTATGTGTCTCAGCATGTTTCTCCTTGGGTTTATCCTCTATGGGACTCTCTGCACTTCCTGGACATGATTGACTCTTTCCTTTCCCATGTTGGGGAAGTTTTCAACTATAATCTCTTCAAATATTTTCTCAGACACTTTCTTTTTTTCTTCTTCTTCTGGGATGCCTATAATTCAAATGTTGGTGCACTTAATGGTGTTGCAGAGGTCTCTGAGACTGTCCTCCATTCTTTTCATTCTTTTTTTTTAATTCTGCTCTGTGGCAGTTATTTCCATCATTCTGCCTTCCAGCTCACTTATCTGTTCTTCTGCCTCAGTTATTCTGCTATTGATTCCTTCTAGAGTATTTTTATTTTCAATTATTGTGTTGTTCATTACAGTTGGTTTGCTCTTTAGTTCTTCTAGGTCTTTGTTAAATGTTTCTTCTGTTTTCTCTATTCTATTTCCAAGATTTTGGATGATCTTTATTATCCTTACGCTGAATTCTTTTTCAGGTAGTTTGCTTATTTCCTCTTCACTTATTTTGTCTTGTGGGTTTTTATCTTGCTCCTTTGCTTGTAAGTTATTTCTCCATCTTCTCATTTTGTCTAATTTACAGTATTTGAGATCTCTTTTCTCCAGGCTGTAGTGTCATAGTTCCTCTTGCTTCTGTTCTCTGCCCCCAGTGGTGAGGTTGGTCCAGTGGCTTGTGTAGGCTTCCTGATGGGAGGGACTGGTGCCTGCATTCTGGTGGTGGAGCTGAGTCTTTTCCCTCTGATGAGCATGGCCACGTCAGGTGGTTTGTTTTGTTGTGTCTGTGAGCTTACTATGACTTTAGGTAGTCTGTGTGCTGATGGGTGGGTTTGTGTTCCTGTCTTGTTTTTTGTTTGGTCTGAGACATCCAGCACTGGGAGCTGCTGGTAGTTGGGTGGAGCGCGGTCTTGGATTAAGATAGTGGCCTCCGTGAGAGCTCTCAGCAATTAATATTCCTGTGGTTGGGAATTCTCTAGTGCTACAGCATCCTGGACTCGGTGTTCCCACCCCAGAGCCTCAGGTCCGACTTCTGGTTGAGGTACCAAGACCCCACAAGTTGCTTGTCCCAGCAATAAAGGGGATTAAAAAAAAAAAGACTAACAAAACCCCAGATAAATGGTAAAAACTAAAAACAAACCAACAGAAATGGAAACAAGGAAAGACACAGACACAAAAGAAACAAAAACAGACCCAAATAAACCAAAAAGCAAGAGAACAACCAGAAGAACAGAAGAACCCAGGAACAAAATCAAACAATTAAAAAGAAAGCTGACAAAAACACAAAACCAAAAACCAAAACCAAAGCAGAGTGCCAACTAAAGAATGAATAAAAGAAACAAAACAAACTGATAAAAATGATAAAAAAAAGAAGAAAAGAAAAAGAAAGGGGAAAGAAGATAGAATATCAGAAAAACAATGAGAAATAGGAATATAAAAGAAAATAGAAAATATATTAAGGAAAAAAAATATTAAGGAAGAAAAGAAAAAGAGAAAGGGGAAAGAAGATAGAATAACAGAAAAGCAATGCAGAAATAGGAATATAAAAGAAAATAGAAAATATATTAAGGAAAAAAAAGACAAAACTCCAGAGAAATGGTAAAATCAAAATCAAACAAATAAAAACAGAAACGAGGAAACACACATGTAAAAGAAACAAAAACAGAGCCAAATAAAAGAGAAAGCAAGAGGACAACCCGACAAATAGAAGGACTCAAAAACAAAATCAAACAATTAGGATTAAAACTAACAAAAACACATAACCTAAAAACAAAACTGAAGCAGTGTGCCAACTGAAGAATAAAGCAAGGAAACAGAACAAATAGATAAAAATGATTAAAAAATAATAAAGTAAAATAAAATAAAATAGTATAAAATAAAATAAAATAAAAAGTGAAAAAATACAGGACAACAGAAAAGCAAAGTAGAAATGAAAATATATATAGAAAAGGAAAATATATTAAAGGAAAAGAAAAAATAAGGGAAACGAACACAGAACAACAGAAAAACAAAGTAAAAATAGAAATATATAAAAAAATAAAAATAAAATATATGTTATAAAACATAGAGACCCCAAAGACTAAATAAAAAAAAAATTAAAACAGCAACAAACAAAAAATAAAGAAAAAGAAATCAAAAAGAAAAAAAAAAAGAAAAAAAGCCAGAACCAGCAACAGAATGAGTCAAAACATAATAAAATTAGTAGTAATAATTTTGTTTCCCTGGGGTCTCTGCTGTAAGTGTCCTTGCACATGCTGTGAGCCACAACCCACCTCTGCCTCCCCAAGAGGCTCTCCTCTGTCTCTGGGTTGGTCTCTGGACCTGCTGTTCGCCCTGTGGGGACCCCTCAGACTCTGATCTGCCCCAGTTCCTGCATGTGCTGCCCCCCAAAGTCCACAGCTGCCAGAGCTAGACCACTTTCAGTTGTGGGAACACTCATTGTCTACTCAGATATTCCATAGATGGGATTTTTCTGCAGCTTGTACAGCTGATGGAAAGATTTTCGATCTTCTTCCTTAGTCACCCCATCCCTGGGGTTCAGCTTTGGTTTTATCCCCACCTCTGCATGTGGTCTGCCCACAGGAGTCTGGTCCTGAGGCTGCCTTGGAGCTCTTGGGTCTGCCCCTGTGAGGACCAGGCACAGAGGTGGTATGACTGACTGGATTGCGGGAGCCCTGGCGGTGCCAACACATAGGGAAGCCGGTGGCCAAGGGCAGAGGAGATACGGCCCTAGTGAGGGCCTTTTCTGGTGCCTGGCGTAAGGCACCTGATAGCCAGCTCTGAGGGTTTTCTTTTTTTATTGTTCAGCAGCCGGCACGCAAGAGCCCGCCTTGAGCGGACTTCTTTTATTGTTGTTGGCAGGCACCAGCGTGTGGGGAGAGAGAGGCTACAGTAGTGGCTCCTCCTGCTGTGTGTGACTCAGCAGTAGCTCCTGCTTTCATGGCAGTCCAGTCTTCCTCCGTAGGCATTCCCTGCTGCAGATTTCCTCCCTCCCATCCCCCAGTCCGTCTCCCCACAGCCAACTGCAGTTCGCTTTCTGGGCCTGTTCTCCAATTGCCACGCACCAGCTCCCAGCCCCCTTGCACACCTGTGAACACACGTCTCAGTCTGGGCCATGTATGGCCGTGGTTCGGACCATCTGTGTATTTCTCGCTCCGTCTCATCTGCCACAGATCGGTTGCTTCATCCTCTTCCAACAGCCTCAAATGCTTCCCTTCTGTCCCAGTCGATTTCCCCAATGGAGAGGGGGTTTCCCCATCGGAGAGAGGGTTTCCCTGAATTCAGGAATCCCTCCTCTGCTTCAGCTCCCCCACCCCGGGGGCCAGGTCCCATCCCACTTCCTCTCCTCCTCCTTCTCCCTTCTTTTTTTCCGTCCTACCCAGTTATGCAGGGATCTTTATAGTCCTTTCTGGTGTCCAAGGTCTTCTGCTAATTTTCAGCTGGTGTTCTGTGAAAATTGTTGCATCTATAGATGTATTCCTGATGCATCTGTGGAGAGAGATGACCTCCACGTCCGGCTACTCCTCGACCATCTTGAATCTCTCCTTCTCTCTGCTTTTAAAAGACAAGGCATCTTTTCTTTAAGTGTAAACTTATTAAAACCTGACATATAAGGTAATTGTCCTCCTGACTCCAAGTCCAGATCTTCTATATTTGGCTGCACTTTTTCATGTCTGTCCAGATATGCTTACAAAGGGAACAAATATGTCTCACTGGTGGATTGATATCAGAAATTGCTCAGGTAGAGGTTTATTCCTTTCACTTAATATTTCATTATCCATAAAAAACAAAGCCTGTGGGGGAAAAACACAGTAAGACATTATTAAGCCCCACTAGTTCTTAAGACTTTAGTGGAGCCAAGTTTACATTTTTTCTTTGGAGTCAGTTTTGATGGGTAGAGGAGAGGGAGCTGGATCATGAAGATTACATGCATAAAAAATGGGGCAATGTCTAGGGAGACCCTCCAGCAAGAGGAGAGGGCCTTGTATGGTAGTTTCAGTGAGGCTTATCGAATTTGTATCGTGTAGTCACTTTTGCCTTCTAGATTTGCCCCCCTCACACTATGTTTAGGAAATTTTCAGTGCCTTAACTTCCTGTTGGTTTTGATCAATTTTGCTAAGACACTATATCCACCTACCTGGGGAATATTTCATGTTTCTGTTAGTGGCAGATCATTCAGAAAAGCCTGAGTCTCCTTCCAGGTGAGACATTTATAAAGGTTGGCTAGATCTTTCCACCCTGCTACCCTCTTACTCCAGTTCAGAGATAATCCAAGGGACTACTGGCAAGAGCAGATTGTGGTCCTTTTACTTGGTTAACTATAAACCACCAGTGACCCCCTTAGCCTTGCCAGGTAGCTTTGCACATTGTGGGTTGGAGAGAAATCTTCTCCAGGAAAACATGGCCAATCAGGTGGTCACCTCGCCCTGCTGTTAACATATTCTGTGAGAGCTGATGAAAGTTATAGGCACTTTCCCCAGTGTATGTATGCCCACAAAAATTGTGTCCTGTTTTAAGAGACCAATGGAACCCTTGAAATCCCATCTCTAGAATGTCTCTGGGTACACAGAAGCCACGTCAAGAACCCCTGAAGGACCCTGGACCATATAGGCCATCACAGCCTTGGAGGCAGTCACTGGTGATTGCTACTGACCTATCAAAACCCCACAAACCAGACTAACATAGACCACAAAAAACAGTGATTGAAAATGGGAAAGTCATTCACTTCTTCCCTGACCTTCAGGTTCCTCAACCACAAAATGGGGAAAATAATAATACCCCCTACTTAGCTCAAGGGGTTATTGTGGTCATCAAATTATTTTTAAACAGTTACATATTAATCAAGAATGAAAAATCCAAATGCCTCTGGGGTGGGGTTGAGGGCCAGGCAAGTAAAGTAAATCTGTTGATTAGGGCCAGATGTAAATAAAAGAGAATGGTGAGGTCTGTGGCACACTGAGATGGGCATTGTGTGAAATTCAAATTTTATGAAATAATGTGGAGCCTCATAAAAAATCTGTGGGCTGAATTTGGCTTTGGGCTACACGTTTCAGAATTCCAAAAAACGTAAAGTAGGGCACTCTGTTAACTGATGTGTGTGTGGGGGGAGTGGCAGGCCCAGATGGGACAACCAAGGCCTATTTTTTTTGTTTTTATGTGCCTAGCATAGAAGACTGATAATTAGTGTGGTTTGGAGGAGCTTCTCCTTCAAATATCTCCCTCTTCCAGGAACTGAAATCCTAACCATTAGGGTGTGGGGACTTGGAGGGAGGGAGAATAGTGATGATTAAGGGATTAATGGTTCTCATTAACATGTAAATATGTTATCTATAATGGAAAACCTATTGATTCTCTTTTGGCTGTTAACACTCAAGCATTTTAAGACAGTAATCAAAAACCTCTGTAAACTGTAATTATACCCTTTAGCTTTAATATTGATGTTTGATTAGCTATTGTGTATGAGGTACCCTACTAGGCGCTGGGATTACGTACATGAATACAGCTTGGCCCTGCCTTCAAAGGCTTTTGACTGCAAGGGCCAAGGTGGTGCTTTTTTGTTCATTACTGGATACCTGGCACCCCACAATGCCTGGAACATAGTGGGAACTTGAGAAATGGGTGGGAGCTAGGCACCGCCCCAGTCTTGCGACATGCATGACAAATGCCAGTTGTGAGGTGTAGTGGGCACTGTGAGTGAGTTTTTCAGAAAAGCTTTAGGAGGGAGAGGAGACTGAGGAGATGGATACAGGTAGGGGGAGAGCGAGGGGTCAGGGACTGTTGAAGAAGGAGGTGATCCTGCTGGGAGCTCCTTTTCCCCAGCAGGTCTGGGATGCTTGGGTGGTGGAGACCCCAGAAGAGGAGGACGTCAGTGAACAGGGGGAGCTGGGGAAGAGCTGGAATTGGGGGTCCAGCTGGGGCAGAGCTGGTTGTAGGATGGCTCTGGGGACCATGTGGGGCTGGTGGTGACCAGCTGAGAAGGCTCTGCTAGGTGGGCATTCAGGCCAGGCTGTTAGCAGGCTCCTAGCCTGTGAGGGCTTCCCATGAGGTCCTACTAGGCGAGTGGAGAGCCACAGAGTCCCAGGGTCCCCGGTGGCCCTGGCCTCTGTGATGTCTACCGTTGGTCTCATGAGAACTCTCCTTGGGTAGGAGTTAGAGACCTTTCCCAAGCCCAGTGTTTTAATGCTTCCTGGTACCTGGAGAAAACGGTTATCTCCCAGTCTTATCTCCCAGTCCTCTTCCAGACTTAAGTGATAATTTTAATAACTGCAGGGTTTTATGTTGGTTATTCTCCCCTGGTAACAGAGCTGTTAATTGCAGCCTTATCAATGACCATTAGAGCAGAATGGTGTGAAGTGAAAATAATGTTTTCAGGTGTGACTTGCACTCTCTCCCGGGTTTGGCACCTTGACTTAGTTTAAGGTCAGGACATCCTGTTAGATACTGGAAGTGAGGATCTGAGCTTGACTCATATCTGTGGGCAGCACTGGCGGTTTTCCCTGGATCCTGCAATCTCACCGACAACATTTCAGCCTCCTCTCCTGCCATTCCAACCCTCAGGACGAGGAACCAAAGTATTTGCAGTTACTGCACAAGCTGATGTTTTCATATCTGGAGACACTGAATGATTCTGCCTCTTTAGTCTCTAAAAGCCTTGATTTGCTCATTTAAAAAATGGGAATAATCACATCTAACTGTTAAGTTGCTGTGAGGAAGTGTGGTGTGGTTGAAAGAGCATAGATTTTGGAGTCAGATGGAAAAAGGCTGTAACTTCTTCTCTCCCATTTACCACATTACTGTGTGGTCTTGTGTTATTAACAAGAGTCTCAGTTTCCTCAACTGGTAAAATGCATCTAATCATGATGACCTTCATTTGGAACATAGAAGGCAAGCTTGGGTGATAGCACCCTCCCTTTCTTCCTCATCCATAAGGCTCATCCAAGTCTTAACTCCTTGCAGACACGTAATGGAGGCTCATCATGGCGTCTTATTTCTCACCTTCCCTGAGCTCTCAGAACACTCCTGAACTGGGTGTTTCTCCCTTTCTCAACCTACTATTTCCCTTTCTTGTGAAATGACCACTCCTTTCTCCCTCATCCCACTCTTCCAAGAAGTTGGCCTCCATTAGGTGTTGGGAGGAAAGCAATCTGATTAAACTGATTCATATCAATGTGCTAAGGAATGATCCACCTGTCAGCTTTATAGGAGTATTTACATTTTCTAACGCATTCATAATCAATGGTAGAATCATCTTGGTAGAATTTCTGGCTGGAGGACAAAGGAAAGTGTAGAATTTCAGGCATTATGGAGGAGGCAATGGTGTTAAGATTGGGAAGGTGTTGAGGTTGGTCAATTATGCAGCCCAGTCGCCTGCAGTGTCTGCACCTAAATCTGTCCCTGGGCAGTGTGTGAACAAAGAACATAGCTCTTTGAGAGCTAAATCTAGAGGGAGATGTTATCTATCTGCATCCAAGTGCAATTCCTTCAAAGACCTGAAGGATTAAGATCTGGCCTCTTAAAATTATTTTTTAGAATTTGCATGGCCCATTTTATTTTCAGAGCTCTTTTATTCATTAATTAGTTATTCATTTTTGGTTTTTTAAATTTATTTATTTAATTAATTTATTTTTGGCTGCATTGGGTCTTCGTTGCTACGTACAGGCTTTCTCTAATTGTGGCAATCGGGGGCTACTCTTGGTTGCGGTGTGCACACTTCTCATTGTGGGGGCTTCTCTTGTTGTGAAGCACCGACTCTAGGCACGCAGGCTTCAGTAGTTGTAGCACGTGGGCTCAGTAGTTGTGACTCGTGGGCTCTAGAGTGCAGGCTCAGTAGTGTGGAGCACAGGCTTAGTTGCTCCATGGCATGTGGGATCTTCCCAGACCAGGGCTTGAACCCGTGTCCCCTGCATTGGCAGGTGGATTCTTAACCACTGTGCCACCAGGGAAGCCCAGTTATTCATTTATTTAATGCAGTTTTTAATTGTGTGCTTATTCCATCTCTCAAAGGTGGAATTATTCAGAGGAACATTTAAAAGAAATTAACAGTATGACAGGGCTTATAATTGTGCTTTAATCTTAAATTAATATCCCTCCTGTTTTCACGTTACCACGACGATTATCCTGAACGGTACCAGAAGCAGGAAATTATGTATTGCCTTATATATGACATTCCCTCCTGGAGAGCACACCATTTATCATGGCTTTTTAATCTTCTACATGTGCAATGGAAGATAAAACATCTCAACAATATTTCAGGGTTTGGAGAAGATTAAAGCCCTACAAACATTGTGTTTGTTTCACCCAGTTCCTCTGCTGTATCTAACTGGGTCAGAGTTTACATGGGTTTGGATATACTTGCAGGAATGTGGTTGTTTATTTGGGGTTTCTGGGGACCCTCTGAAAAAGTCACATAAGTAACCCCAGCGGGAAAAACTGGAAACATGTAGGTTTCTCTCAATATTTTCTTCTCCCAGAACTTCCTTTTTTCAGTGCTAACAGAGCATGCCTCTGACATTTGCTGAATTAAGAGTAAAGAGGGCAAAGCCGGCATTTAGATCCTTGGACTGGCTGTGGATTTCTTTTTCCTTAGAAAAAAGACCCTCACTTTAGGCTGCAGCCCCCCAAATGGAAATGCTACTGCCACCTTTTCTGCCCTCAGAGGAGGCCTGAGAAAGATGCTTTGAGACCCCTGAGAACAGCCTATTGGAAATTGTCTTAGTCAGGGACCTCCAGAGAAATAGAACCAATAGGGTGAACCAATATAAATAGGAACTATATAAACCAGTATTTATATAAATTGGCTCACAACACTGTGGAAGCTGTCAAGTACAAAATCTGTAGGGCAGTCTGGACTTTCAAGTAAGAATTGATGTTGCAGTCTTGAGTCTGAAGTTTGTCAACCCAAGGCAGAATTTCTATGTTTCAGTCTAGAGGCAGAATTTCTTCTTTTGAGGGAAACCTCAAGTCTTTGCTCTTAAGCCCTTTAGCTGATTGAATACGGCCCACCCACATTATGGAGGATAATCTGCTTTACCTAATGTCATCTAATTGCTACAAATGATCTTGGCCAAAAAGCTGAGAGGTGATAAAAGTCAACTGATTGTAAATGTTAATCACATCTAAAAAAAAAATCTTTCCAGTAACACCTAGATGAGCATTTGACCAAAAAACTAAGCATCATAACATAGCCAGGTTGGCACGTAAAATTGACCAGCGCTGAGATCAAGCATCTTGCTGACTGTGGAGCCTGTAGTGCCTTCTTCACATGACAAGCAGGGAACTCCAAAGCTGCCTGTTCCCTTGACCATGACTGGTGAGCTTGCCCAGTTGGCAGTTTCCTCCATCAACCAGATTCCCTTCTTTGGAGAAAAGCTCAGTGTGGCCCTTGTAGAATGGCCAAGGTTTCTTTCTGGGCATCTCTTCCTCTCTTTGGCATCACTTCCCCTCTTCCTAGCACAGCATTCCTGACCTCCCACTCAAGGGCACAGGGCATTTCCACAATAGCATTGTTGAAAAGCAAACTCTTTCATCTATGTGTAATATACATCCAGAAAAATGCACAAACCATAAGAGCACAGTTTGATGAATTTTCACCAAGAGAGCCTCCTTGTGTACCCAGCCCCAGACCAAGAAACAGAGCATTCTCACTCCTCAGAAGCCCCCCTTGTGTGCAACCCCAGTCACTACTCCTGACCCTTAAGGGTGACTTCTATGTTGACCTGTAGCAAAACACATTAATTTTACCTTTATTTTGAGTTCCATATAAGGGGACAACATGGTAAGCCTGATTGCACCATAGCCTGGTTTTGTGTGGAGAAATACCATGATGGGAAATCCTGAGTGCCCCTATCCTGGTCTTTCATCTCTGCTTGCAAACAACAAACTCGGCAGGTCTGTTACACACGGGACATTGTGCCAGAGACTGTGGACACACACGGTTGCCTAAAGGATGTTACAAACAGCACCTGGTGGGGACATTGGAAAGGGGCCCTGCCTCCGCACTCTCAGAACTGGCTTCAGCCCCTAGTGTGTCCTCTCAGAAACCCCCTCCAAGTGAGGGCAGCACTCCCGATTTGCCCGGTGGAGAAAGGGAGCTGGAAATGCTCCCTCGAACTTTCTTTTCCCGGGCAGAGCCCCAGGCTGGGAGCTTCTGTCACTGACCCACTGTTCTCACCTCTCAGGGCCCTCCTGGCGGTCTATTTCTTGATAGGCTGCTTGCTGATAAGCACTGCGGTTGACTGCACCACCCTTCTGATAAGGTGCTTGTATCTTAATAACATTGTAAACCACAGGGCAGCCTTGCTCCCGGGGTGGTGTGTGTGTGTGTGTGAGAGAGAGAGAGAGAGAGAGAGTGTGTGAGACCCGTGGGCTGTTTCTCCTTCAGTGGCTTCTTTCCTCCTCCAGACCCCTAAATGGGATATTACCCAGGGTTAAATCCTCGTGCCCCTCTCTTTATTACATTGCTCTTGATCATAGATATTAATTCCTTCCATACCTCCAAGTACTCCTGAATCCTGATTTTCTATGGCCAGAGGACGATTTCCTCCTGGGATCTTGCCCACGCCTTAGACTCTTGCTCCTGAAATGTCCTCCCCCGTCACCACCGTGCTGCTCTCCTTGCCCACCTCTCCACAACCCACCCATCTCTTCATTCTGCCTGCGAGATGCCCATGTGTCTGTGCCTTTTTTCCATCCCCCCGCCCCGCCGCCATCACCCTCATCCTCTCCCTTTTTACCTCTGTCTGGATTGATGAAAATGCTACCCTTATGGCCTCATCACTCTGTATCCCCATATTCCTTGCATCATCACTGGATGCATTATTTAGTCAGCCTTAAATTGCTGCCCAAAGCCTATGGGATAAAGCTTCACTTGTTGGCGGGGCATCCAAGCCCTCCATGACCTGTCCCTGAAAACTCATCTCAGTGGAGATCCTGTGATTTCCCCAGGCACCGGCAGCCACAGCTCAGCATTTCTCCCACCTGCTGCTTTTGCTGCTGTTGCTTCTGTGGGACAAAATGCTTTAGTACTGGACAGATGAGTGGGATCACAGATATCAAGCCCTTCATCTCATGGAGTATCCTGGTACCTCCTGCATATCACACAGCCTCTTGGCTTGGGAAGCCTTTCCTTATGATCCCAGCAGGAAGAGATCTTTCCCTTCTTGAACCCTGTGGCATCTATGATCTGTGTGGTTCTTACCTTCTTTAGAATTAATTTTATATCTGAGTGTTTAACCTCCCTGTGGTTGACAGAGTAATGCTCCTCACCCACCAAAAATGTCCATGTCCTAATCCCTGGACACTGACTGTTATGTTACAAGGCAAAGGGGAATTAGGGTTGAGGATGGAATTAAGGTTCCTAATCAGCTGACCTTGAGATGAGGAGGTGATCTTGGGTTATCCATGTGAGCCCAATGTAATCACAACTGTCCTTAAAAGTAGAGGAGGGGGGCAAAGAAAAGAGTCAGTGTCAGAGTGATGTGAAGTGGGCAAGACACTCCTGGCCAAAGACAGAGGAGGTGGCTATGAGCCAAGGAATGTAGGCAGCCTCTAGAAGCTGGAAAAGGTAAGGACACGGATACTACAGAAGGGAACTCAGCCCTGATAACATCTTTGATTTTAGCACAGTGAGATCTGACCTAGAATTATAAGACAATAAATCTGTGTTGTTTTAAACCAATTTTGTGGGAATTTTTAATAGCAACAATAGAGAATTAATACACTAAATTTTGAGGACAGGGTGAGCAGAAGACATTCCTTATACTTCTTTGGGTTTCTCACAGAGTGTAGCATAGTGCCTTGTATATATTAGGTACTCAGTAAATGTTTGCTCTATGGATGCAGACTGGTTCCAGGAAACTGAAGATGGCAAAGCCAGCCTTTGTGCCTTCCCATCACCGCCTCAGAATCTGTTATGCCCTCCTGGGCTCTCATCCTGGCCCTTCATCATCAAACTTTTCTGTGTCCCATTCCTGATCTTATGCAATTTCTGTTAATGGATAATATTTTAAGATTAGACCCGTCCTGGGAATATTTGCACTGAAAAGGGTAGCCCTAGAGCTATAAACACACCCACACCCAAAGGCGTTAAGCCATAATGGTGGAACAAGTAGGCTATGAGGTGATGTTTGTGACCTTGAATCAGCTTCCCATGGGTTTGTGAGTTCTCCTTGTCCATTTCTACTCCAATGGACAAGGAACCAGAAGACATGGGTCCTAAACTTGGCTTCTTCACCAACTTCCTGGCTGTCTTTAGAGGAATCACTTAACATTTCTGACCCTGAGAACAGGTTTATAAGCTTTCTCCACCTCACAGGCTGTAACTCCAGGCCACCTCAAGAAATGGGGTGAGGGCTGACCCTGCCCAGAAATTCAGCAAGTGAGATAGTGAGTCGAGAATGTACCCTTGTTTGTTTTAATGTAAAAATAACATTTAAAATGGACACAACTGGAAGATGCACATTTATCCTGTGGCTTTCTACACTCTTGGCACATTGAGGGTAAAATACCGCAGTCTAGGTGCTTAGTTTGGCTACCTTGTGTCCATTTTAAATGCTGTTTTTATATTAAAACAAACATGGGCACATTCCAGACCCACTGTCTCACCTGCTGAATTTCTGAGCAGGGCCAGCCCTCACTCACGCCATTTCCCAAGGTGGCCTGGAGGTACAGCCAGCAGAGGCCCTGGCTACTGGCCCTGATCTCATTTACACTTTCCTTTTACCCCAAGCCTGGGCTCAGCTAGGTGAACAGGACCCAGAGTTGGCCACCCAGAAATTTAGCAGGTAAGATAGTGCCCCTCCTAGGCAATCACATTTTCCCCTCTTCTTCCCCTCGGGGTTAGTTCCTGACCCTCTTGCCTCACTGTCTGGTGTGATGGGCTCTGTTACCTTATGTGCTGTGTGGAGCAATGGCACTTTCATTTCTGCTCAGACACACCTGTGTCCTGCGGGTGGGGCAGTGGAAGGACCTTGTGGGATTGAAGTCACAGTCGGGGTTCTGGTCTCAGTTCTGCCATCAGCCAGCTGGGAACTCTAAGCAGCTCACCTCACCTCTATGGGCTAACCGTTCCTCAATTAAAAAGATGGGCTTGGAGTAGATGGACTTGGAAAATGGGGCAACCAAGAACCCCTACTCAGAATTCTTTAAGGACAGCCATCCCCATCAGGAGGAAGCCCAACTTTCTCACTATGGCTCACAAAGCCTTTTGTGGTCTGGTCCCTCCTTACCTTGAGGGCCTTTTCTTGTTCTTTTTCTCAGATTCCAACTTCTGGCAGTAATGAATGCCTTCCAGTTTCCAGAATATCCCATGTTCTCTCTTATTCCCAGAACTTTGCAAATGATGCTCCTCTGTCTTCAGTGCATTTCCTGTGCCCTTTCCTGCCTCTCTCTCTCTTCGATTCTTACATACTTCGGGGGGCTCAGCTAAGACTTCACTTCCTGGGGTAGTCTTTCTGACCCCGCCACTATTAGGAGCTATTTTCCTGCAGCCCACTAACATGTGGCCTTTATTTTGGCACAATTCTAATAGCCTGCTTACTTGTGTGAGTCCACTCCTACTAGTCTGCAGGCTTCTCCAAGGCAAGATCTGTGATTTTTTCCCTGTGGAATCCCCTGTAACTAGATCTCTACTGGCCAATATGGTAAGCACTGGCCACTTGTGGCTACTGGATGCTTGAAATGTGGCTACTCTGAGTTGAGATGTGCTGGAACTATAAAATGGACACGGGAATCTCAAAAATTTAGTACAAAAAATGCAAAATAATTTTACACTCTTGTTCATAATTTTTTAAATGTTGGAATGATAAGACCTAGGATATACTGCATTAAATAAAATATATTACTAATATTAATTTCACTTGTATTTTTTCACTCCTGCAGCTACTAGAAAATTTAAAACCACATATGAGGCTTTGCATTTGTGGCTCGAACCGCATCTCTATTGAACTCTACTGGCCTAGAGTGTATAGCCTGGCACATCTGTTGACTGAATGATTTGGTGGATGAATGCATAGGAAAGGGAAAGGGTAGGTGACCATCTTTTCGCCTCAGCCTCAGCTCATGTTGCTTTAAGATCTGACTGTTTCAGGTGTGACCCCATGGTCCTCTCATGCTGAATGCTCTGAGCTGGGCAGTCTTGCAGCTGGCCTGGGTCCCCAAGGGATGGAGAAAATTGAGGTGAAACATGCTGCCTGGAGTCTATGGGTTCAGTCCTGCAGGCATATGGTGCACCTTGCCCATATCCTCAGGAATAAAGTATTAACTTGATATCCTGAATTGGGAACAGGGTAGATGCTCATTTTGAACAGTCGCAACGCCCTTCAATAACCATCTGGGCCATGTCTCTCATTAGCAGTGGGTGAGGTCACTTCTCTTACCGGAAACTTCTCATTTTATAATATCTTGATGCCATAATCAAGAGGAGTTGATTGATTTGGGAATTTCCCAAGGCTCTGTACCCCTGAAGAACAAAGACCTCTTTTCTTAAAGACCATCTGTAGCTTTCTTTTGTGTATAGAACTTTGACTTTTTCCTCATCCTGTACTTTGTGGGCTGATTGTAAAACCAGATTGCGAAGGGGAGTTGAATAGACCATGCTTATCACTGTCTTTGAACTTTGATTTTTTTTGAGGATTTAGTGATTGCTTGGAACAGCCATGGGTGTAGTGAGAACACAATGTTCTGAGGTGCTAAAGCTCTAACTGGGCACAGAAATGCTTCTGTCTGGCTGACATTTTGAAAGCCATATTCTTAGAACACAGAAGGTTCAGGTTCTTACAATCATAGCCAGCATTTACATAGTGCGTTTATAATTCCAAAGCACTTTCACACACGGTATCTCACTTGGTCCTTATATTTTATTGGTGCCCTTTTAAACAAATCTCTTTGATTGAATTGTCTGTACTTTGTGACTTCAGTTTCTTTCTTCTCTGTCTGTTAAATGTCCTCAATCATGCTTTCAAGGCCCACCACTCTGTTAAAACTGCTCTGTCAAGGGTCACCCTGACCCACACATTGCTAGGTCCAATCATCAATTCTCAGTCTTCTCATTTTGCTTGACCCATTTGAGTCATTTGACACAGTTGGTTGCTCTTTCCCTCTTGAAATTCTTTCTTCATTTGGCTTCAGCAAAGTCACACTTGCCCGGCTTGCTTCTGACCTCACAGGCAGCTTTTTCTCCATCTCTTTGGCTGTTACCTCCACAACTCCCTGACTTTTAACCTCAGAGCCTTCTAGATCTTAGATCTCAGACATTAAAAAAAAAAAAAGAAATCTATAAACACTTCGTTGGTGTTTTCACCAAGTCCCATGGTTTTAAATATTATTGATATGCCAACAATTCTATAAGCCTGGACCTCTGCTCTTAATTTCAGACTTCTATATCCAACTGCCTACACAACATTGCAACACGCATGTCTAAAAAACACCTCCAACTTTACAATCTCAAAGTGAGTCTCTGAACTTCCCCTCTAGACATGCTCCTTCTGTGGTCTTCTCCATTCCAGTTAATGCCAACGTCATTCTTCCATTTGCTAAGACCAGAGGCTGCAGGGTCAGTCTCCTCTCTTTCTTTTACAGCCCACAGCAGATATTTTCATCTCTAACATCAAGTTTCATCCAGAACATGACCACAGCTCACCATCTCCACTGCTGTCAATCTGGTCTGTACAACATCATCTCCTGCCTGGATTATCTCAGAAGTCTCACAGTCAGCTCAGGACAGTCTGATCTCAACCAAGTAGTCAGAGTGATTCTACTAAAAGAGAAATCAGAACATGTCATTCCTCTCCTCAAATGGCTGCCACTTACCCGAGACAAAGCCAACATCTTTGTAATGGTCTTAAAAGCCCAGCACAACATGGTACTCCCTCTGACACCACTGACAAGTCCCTTCCACCTCATTCCTTGCCAGCCAGCCTGGCCTTCAGGATGCGTCATTCAATTCCAGGTGACATGCCTGCCCTGTGATTTTGCATTTGCTTTTCCCTGGAATGCTCTCCCCTCAGACAGCCTTGTGTCTTCCTCTTCTACCTCATTTGCACTTTTACTCAAATATCTCCTTCCTACATGCAACCCCTGATCTCCCTATTTCCTTTTCCTTCTGTATTTTTTCTCCATGGCACTTAACACCATCTAACACACTACATATTTTACTTATTTATATTTTTTATTGCCTGTCTTGTATTAAACTGTTGATCCATGAGGGTAGACATTTTAATTTTAATTACTATATCACCTGGCAACTAGAGCAGTGCTTGACACATAGGACACACTCATTAAAGATTAGTAAATAAACGAATGAATAGTTTTATTAACTAAGAAGAATTATTATTCTTTCCTCCCTTCTATGAATGAAAGAATTGGGAACTCAGTAAGGACCCAAAGTGACATCAAACATACATGCACACCTATAGATACCTATACACACAAAACAAAACTTAAGTAAACACAGGTATGGCGTAACCAATGTGTTTGACCCAAAGAAGTGGGTGAGGTGCAGTGCAGGGTCAAGATTATGTAGAGACTACTTATATTTGGTAATGGTTGGTCTGGTCACTGGAGTGTTGTAACTAAGCAATAAACTGGAAAAGAATTCAGCTTAATGTTTTATACATGTTACTTATTTTTCAAATAATCTTGGAAGCTTTTCATTAAATATTAATTTTCATGAAGACATCAAAGTCACCATCATTCTAACTCTAAGCTTTACATCCTATAAGAAAAGTTGAAACTGTAAAGTGTCATTATATAGCAACCAGAGTGGGAAATTCTTAAAAGTGAGATTAAATTAGAGAAGGCTCAGCTCCTCTCATCACAGTATTGCTGGTGCCTTCAATTTCTAGTTGCTGGTTGCCAAAGGCCGCTTGATAGGAACGGGGGGAGTTCAAAGAGTACTTCTTCCATCCGGATGCTGCAAAGTCCATTTTTAGATGGTACAGATTAGAAGACAAGGTTTCAAGTATCATTTTGGGATTTTACCTCCCATAGGAAAACTTTCTTAACCCTCCAGAATTGGTTAGATGTCCCTTGCTGTAGTCAGGGCTGGCTTCATGGGCACGCCACCTGTGCAGTCCCACAAGGCCCCCTACTTAGAAAGGTTTTGCACTTGGTTTTATGCTTTGCTATCACTGCCTTAAAATTCCTAAACATTTTTGAACAAGGGCCCCACATTTTCATTTTGTACTGGGCCACACGTGGGCCAAGCCTCATGGATAAGTCATAGCTGAGCTAGGTAGGGAGTGTTAAGTGAGGCTCTAGATGGACAAGGCAAGAGCCAACTTCAATTATGTTTAACTGATCATACATGACGTTGGGTTATTTGATAGTTTTGTGATCATATTTGCATGAATTTCCTGCACATGTTTGGCTATGGCTTCATTTTATGATTCATTAAATTTAGTTCTATTTAAATTGCAGTTTCAAAATTTGTTTCACTGTGTTCTGATAGTTTTCCAAAACTCATAAATCTAAGTTTAGTGATATGGCATGTAATCCTTGGTAATACATTCTAACATGATGCTGTTCTTCTGATGAAATAGGGGAAATGCAATATCTAAATTGCCACATTCTTTTTCTTTTTTTTTTTTGAGGAAATGTTCTTTGCCTCTGAAAAGCTGGTTTTTCAAATCTGAAATCATTAGAACAATAATTCCATATCCAAAAGTCCTATAAAGGCTAGATAGGTCATGCACACAAAGGAAATAGACCGGATGTGAATGATAGGAATGTGGCCAAATGGGGAATAGGCATGTGGTTTAAAGGGGCAGCTGCTTTCCAGCTGCAGCTCACTGATACAGGGAGTGTAAGTCTGCTGCCACCAGAACTTTCTTTTGCCCTCAAAGGAACTCCAAACATAGGAATTTATGTGAAATTTCTTGGTTTTTAAAAATGTGGGCTCAAATAAAATGCCATGTGACCATTCTTAATTAATTAATTAATTAGTTTTTGGCTGCGTTGGGTCTTCGTTGCAGTGTGCGGGCTTCTCATTGCAGTGGTTTCTCTTGTTGTGGAGCAGAGGCTCTGGGCACGTGGGCTTCAGTAGTTGTGGCACATGGGCTCAGTAGTTGTGGCGCATGGGCTTAGTTGCTCTGAGGCATGTGGGATCTTCCCGGACCAGGGCTTGAACCCGTGTCCCCTGCATTGGCAGGCGGATTCTTAACCACTTTACAACCAGGGAAGCCCCCATGTGACCATTCTTGTAGAGGTAATTCTTAACATGATTCCCTCACTTTGTCCCAAATAGCTCTCCAACATATTTCCTTTCTCTTACATGATAAGCATTTTAAGATAAAGAAAAAATCTATAATTTCATTTTGAGGCTCTTTAGAGAGAATGTCTGTAACATTTAACATTTATGAAGAAATGTTAAATTTGAAATCTAATGACAGCAACCCACCTGCTTAGCTAACCTCCTATCAGTGGGAAGGGCCAAATGGTACAACTTCCTACATTTCTGTGGCCTTTAGAAGCTTCCATCATAGCAATAGAAATTTAATGTAAGCCCCACAAGTCATCAAATTTTTTCTAGGAGCTACATTAAAAAAATAAAAAAGAGACAGGTAAAATTAATTAGAATATTTTATTAAATTCAATAAATCTAAAATATTACCATTACAACAGGTGATCAATATAAAAATTACGAATGAGGTATTTTACATTCTTTTCTTTTATACTAAGTCTTTGAAATCCAGTATGTATTTTATAGTTATAACACACTTACGTCTGGATCAGCCACATTTCAACTGCTCAATAGACACACGTGTCTAGTGGCTACTTTATTGGAAAGCTCAGGTTTGCTATGTCCTGCTGTGCTTACATGTCCAAAGTCACTCAGTTAGGAAGTTGGTAGATCCAATAGTTTTGCTCAGTATTTTAGACCCTATGCCTTTTTCACTACATGGACCTGTATCTAACTGCAGAATCCTGACACCTAGCTTGGGCTTGGCATTTGTAGGGTTTGAGAAGATTCAGGCAGGGAAGTAATGGAAACAGAAAAATAAAAGACGAGACTAAATCTGAAAATGCTACAGGAGTAGCAGGGGTCACACTTAGAATTTCAAGGTGACAACTCCTCTTAGGTGCAGAAAGTGTGCTTCTTTCTCACCATGAGAGGTGCATGAGGCTGAACATGTGCAAGTAACACTGGGGAAAACAGGCCTTGCTGAGACAGCTGGTATCATTAACTCAGGTGGTTTGGATGTGAGGCAAGCAGAGCTTCTGCAGTGGGGCAGGTAAGCAAGAGGAGGATGAACCTTCACCTCTGGTCAGGGAAACCAACTCATCTGGCCATGTGAGGATGACTGGGTGATTTACAATATCCAACTGGTGTGGGAAACTCAGGTGCTGCTGTTGGGATGAAGTGAAGGCAGTGGTCAGGAAACAGCAAGAGGAATTTATGTGGCTATCCTTAGTCCCAAGTCTCTGGGCAGAGTCTCTCTGGAGGGGTCCAGAGATAAACCTGGGGTCTGGTGCTTCCTGAGTCCATTGGCCCCTTACGATGGCAGGTGTTTCCTGACTGTACACCGACAATCCTAAGGGAAATAGTTTTGAGCACACTTGTGGCTCATTAGTCCATGCTTTGTGTCCATGCTTGGTTCTGCATTCAGTCAACGTTGATGATTTTGCTGCAGATTAAAAACATAAGTATTTGGTTGAAAATTCTGTATTTTGGAGTTGGAATTCTCTGAACCATGACTGGATGGCTAAGTCTGTGTAGTTCCTGATACAGGATATACTTAGGGAATTAGAGTGTTTCAGGGTTTGGGTCAGGCCGAGAAACAACCTTAGGAATTCTGATCTGAGGATGAGTTGCTAGGGTGGCCATGTGAAATTACAGGGGCGTGGCCAGCATCATGACCTTGGAGAGAATTCAGGTTGCCTGAGTTCTTGTACTCATGTAATTTCTCTTGCTGGGAACTCACTCCCTTTTCTCCAATAATTTAAAAAAATCACAATTTTCCACAATTCTTCTTGAATCAACTCATTCATTCATTCACTCATATATTTATTAAATATGTCCCTTCAGTGTACAAATGTCTATTGGGCACCAAGTACCAAGCACTGGGCCAGGTGCTGCGATTCAAAACTAACAGGGCCTTGTCTACATCCTTAAAAAGCTCAACACCTGATGAATTCTTCCCACATAAGCTTACTCAGACTGGTGCCCATCATCCATCCAGTCATTTCTCAGTATTCATGTCATTGACTTTGAGTCCAATTTGTTGTTTTCATTCCTAGGATATTCTCTGAAGTGGCCTGCCTCCCCTGAGTGACCAGACATTTTTATTAGCAATAATTATGCTTTCTTCCTTCTTTTTAAGTCTTCATAGGGCCTGATACTTTGTACAGAGTGGGGCCTGATACACATTGTTAATGAAGGCCTCATACACATCATTAACCTTCTTTCCAGAGTACATGAATGATGTCAGTTGATTATTATTTTTACACATCATTTCTAGTATCATTAATAGCGATTTGAGGGTTGTTGGATGTGGGGAACACCTCCACCTCCAACCTCCAGACCTCCTTGTCTGGAGGTCAACAGACATGGAAAGGGTCACCCCAGCACAACCTCTGTAGTCAGTCTGTTGGCTAAACTGGCCTCTATTGTCTTTTTATAGACCAGCTACCCTAAAGACACTGTCTTCTGAAAGTATCATGGTATGTTTGGCATTGCTTTTTAATGACAGGGGGATTAAATTAAGGCTTTATCTATATGATTATTTTTTCCTGTGTGTTGCAACTGGTCAAAAAGTACAGCATTAAGGAATTCCCCTAATGAAATGCACACACAGTAACTTTCCTTCAAGCTGTCAGTGAAGAATACAGTGTTACTCAAGTGAATTTCAGTGACCTCTTCCTTTAGAAGGAGCCCATTGTTGGAACAAATTTTTATAAATAATACACTGTTTGCTTTGCAGTGCTGATCATTTCTTCCTGTCTTTCAGTCTGTCAAATAACCAGGAAGCTTGTTGTTTCTTTGGACAAAGGTATTTGCAGAGGAGCAGATCAAACTCTTATTATTAATAATCTCATTATTGAGTCATCATCAATGCTTTTGTGCATTTCCTGCTACCAAATAGTACAGAATCTGAAAACTATGGAGGCACACAGGAACAAAGCAGCTTGTGAGCGCAGTGGTGGGGAGGCGGGGTGGGGGAGGAGGGGGGAGGGGGAGGGGAGAGTATCTTTCTGCCTAGGGCACACTTGTGTTTGAGAGAATTGCTGCCTCATTACTGCAGGACTGCAGCCCCTCTGGAAAGGGGTCTCCTAAAGGATTGGTCATAGAGGGCTCTAAAGGTAGTCATGACTACGGGCTGCCATTGTTAATGAGATTTTTTATTTTTTTGACAAGGGCACTGACATGTTCCTTGAAAAAAGGAGCAAGGAAAGCTCATTATACTCACAGACAGAGGTACAAGCAAATGAGAAGAGATTTTGCCCTTTGCTTTGGTGGGAAGCAGGAGGAAGAGGGAAACCACGATGGGCAGTAGAGGAAACCTTCCTCCCTCTATTCATAGTCATAGTGTTCAATCTCAGGATAATGGGTTCAGTTCACCAATTTCCACTCTCACACATGCCATCCGCTTTTCCTGTCTTGGGCCAGACGTCTCAGTGGCTAGACCATTCTGCCAAAGAGGCCGAAGCTGAATTGCTTCGGTAGAGAACAGTGAGCTTCACAGCTCACATCCTTTCCCAGGAGGTCCTGCCCAGGTGGAGCAAGCAGCCTTCGGCGGTTAGGTTCCCAAACAAAGCACAAGATATCTGGTTCAATTCAACTGTTAAGTAAACAGCCTATAATTATTTTAGTATAGGGATGTCCCACATATATTGTATGGGGCTTCCCTATACTAAAAAATGATTCGTTACTTTTTAGAAATTCAGTTGGACTGGATGTCCTGTATTTTTGTTTGCTAAATCTGACAACCCACTATAGAGCAGAATATGAGAGGTAGGGGTTTCGAAATACTCCTCCTAATTTTATAAATTAGGAATTTTGGACTAACATACATATACTACTATATATAAAACAGATAAAGAACAAGGACCTACTGTACAGCAGTAGGGAGCTATATTCAATATCTTGTAATAATCTATAATGGAAAAGAATATACATATATACACACACGTATATGTATACACATATATAAAAATTTGAACCACTCTGCTGTACAGCTGAAACTAACACAGCATTGTATCAACTATACTTCAAGAAAAAAAGAAAAAAGAAAAAAAATTATCTTCCTCTTCCCTAACCGATGGCCATGGATCCCCTGTCCCTGACCTCAGTCTTCACTGCACATTGCCTTAGAGCAGATAAGGTAAGGAGACCCCGTTGCTTCCAGAAAGCTTCTGGGAAAATGCTCCTGACCTTCCTGGGTCTGCTCTAACTGCCTCTCACCACGTCCACGTGAATGTGGGTATAAAGTTGGCCTGAGAAGGCACCCTGTGTGGCTGGTCAGGTGTGTTTCAATGAGGAGGAGGCAACAATGACAGACTGGATGGCGGGGGTGGTGTGGACCCAAAGTTGGGGGGACCGGTGTAGGTGAGGTGTCCAACTCAGCGCTTGGGGTCTGGGGGCTGCGTGGGGCGCTGGACCAGGGTGTACCCCAGGGCACCTTGGGTACACCAGGCAAAGAGAGACTTGTCCTTTCTCCCTTTCCCTCTCTGTCTCTTTTTCTTCCCTCACTCTCTATTCATTCATTCGTATTTTTCCTGCCCCCCCACCCTGTATCTGAATAATGTACTAAGGGTTTAAGACCCTGCTTCTCACATGAGTACAGTGTTGGTTCTGAGAGTTTGTGCAGCCCGTGAGGTGCAAGAACCCTTCAGACCAGGTCTTCCGAACTGCTCCTGGCCTGGGGGTGGGGATAGTGAGGGGCTGGGACCTTCTTTCCCTGTTTCAAACCCAAACACCTTCCATATTGAGCTGGGCTTTAGGAAATTAAAAAGAAAACCAAAGAAGCACACACAAAAAATCTGACATTGGTATAGCACTTCAAAGCTTGTAAGCAACTTCTTATACCATATTTCATTTAATTCTAATGATTTAGGAATTGTTATAACACTAGGGGGCTCAGTGATTTGCCTAAAGCCACTCACTAAATGAGAGCGCTGGTTCTGAATATTCAGGCCAGCACCCTTTTTCCCCTGCAAGGCGGAAGGTAGAGGTCACAGAGGTGTGTGAAATGGTGGAGGGGTGTAAATGGGCCTGAAGACCACCCCTATTTCTCAGTTTCAGGAATACACCTTGAGCTCTTGAATGCCTACCAGCTCACAACAGGGTCTGGGATAAGGAGGTCAAGAGAGAACCTTCTGGAGAAAGAAACTGTTCAACCATGGGCCTCCTGAACTGGGTCTGGGGCAGCCTCCTGCTTGGGTTCTTTCTCCTCTGTCAAGCTCACAGGGCCGAGTGATTGATAGCACAGAGCCCTGACTGACGTCCCAGGGCAGACACATGGCTGGTGTCTCCTTCTGAGGGGGGCTGTTGAGAGAACTCTGTGTGGAAGCAGACACTGCAAGGGAGCGGTCAGAGACAGCCTGGGCAGTAGCCAGTGAAGAGGGAATCCCCTGGGGAGAGTCACAGTCTCTAGATGGAGTTCCCTAGCTTTCCCTGGGAAGCAGCATTCAGGACAACGGGGGGGGTGGCGGGGCAAGGGACAAACAGAGATGGCTTCTGGGCAAAAGATTGAGGTTTACTTTTCCTTCCTGGGGTCCCCAAGCTCTTTTCATCCACAAAGACTACTTTCATCCCATCTGTTTCAAGGAAGCATCAAGTCGGAAACCAGATATCGGGCTTGCAAAAGTGCATTTGAGATAAGATTTGGTAGGAGATACCCAGATTCAAGGGCAGCTGGCAGAGTGGGGCTCAGGACCCGATGTGCCGGTGACGCAAGTTCCCGGCTGTCCTCACCTTCCTGGGTGGTCATGTGCTCTCTGGCAGCTTCCTCTTTCCCTGCACACTGGCCCGGGGGGAAATCCCCACTGGGCACTATAAGAAGCCCTGGAGCTCCTGCAGCAGCTAGTGGCTCCAGCCTAGAGCACAAGATGAAGCCGGGCCTCCCCTGCCTGCTGGCCCTTCTGTGCCTCCTCCACTTAGATGCTGCGAAAGTCTGGGGGGTCCCCACCACCTCCACCCCCTTCACCACCACCGCCTCCACCTCCTTCCTCACCACTGACTTCCGCTCCACCTCCACCTCTGGCTCTGGCTGGTCCAGCTCTGGCTCCCAGTCCCAGGTGAGGATGCCCCAGAGTCTGATAGCTGCGTTCCTTCCCTTCCTCTGGCTTTTTGGGGGAACTGAATATAATTTCACGAATGGCTAGGCCTGAACACTTGAGCAGAGTTACAACTCCCTTTGTTAATCGTAGGTGCCCTGAAAATGAATTAAAACCTGGGTAAAATAATTAAATTGTTAGCAGGAGAGACAGCCTTTTGGTTCTCCGGCTGGGGGCTTTAGGGAAAGAATCTGAGCTTTCAAGAGGTTCTCAAACCTGGCTGCACTTTAGAATCGGGGCGGGGTGGAGGGGACTAAAAAAAATGAAGATGCCTGGGTTCTCTCCCAGATACCAGCTGTTAGGGGATGAGCCCTGCCACTAGAAGCTCCAGAAAAATGTGTCTAATTGATTTGCGGCTATCAGGGACCCACAGTGCTTTGGTTGGAGACCTGACAGTTTCTCTGAGCCTGTTTGTAAGGGAGGTGGGTGACAGAAAGAAGAGGAGGAATCCCTGGTCTTTGGGAAAGTGCTGTTACACATGCATAGTTCCCTGGAGGAGTGTTAGCTCTTTTCAGTCCTTCTTATAAGGAATCTTAAGAGCCATTTCCAGCTCAAAATGACAATAGCAGTAGCAACAAACAAGACAAACAAACAAACGAATGAAAAACAAAGCATGCACTAGAAAGGGACTGGTCCAGCTAGCCCACATCTCTAGAACGTGCAGTGAGCCTCGTTCTTTAGGGGATGAGCCCTCTTTGGATCTCCTTTGAAGAAAGGAAAAGAGGCACAGAGGGGTGAGAAGTTAGGGCACAGGAAGCAGTTCCTCCCTCCATCAGCTCCAGGCTTCTCTGTAGGAGTTCTGCTCTGCAAAACCTAGGCTTTCCTTGCTAAGGTGTGATTTGGGGTGGGGGAGTCTTAACTCCCCCCGAGGCTGTCCTCTTCACGTCTGTGATCTTTACTCACAGGTCAGGTCTCTGTTTATAGGATCCTCTGAATGGGAGGGCCGACAGGAAAAGAGGAGGAAAAGACTTTTGTTTTCATTTCACCATCAGAACCTCAAAGGCAATGAAAATTTGTCAATTATGAAATGAAATGGTTTGGATAGGGCTCAGAAATGGCAGTAACAATGTTTACTGAGTGCCTAATAAATGTCAGGACTATGTTAAGTGCATAATATATATTATCTTATTTAACCTCAGAGGTAAGTACAATTAATTGTCCCATTTTAGAGATGTGAAAACTGAGGCTTAGTGAGATGAAGTCATTGGCTTAAAGTCAATAAACTAGCCAGTGATACAGCTCAAACTTTGTTGTTCATGCTTTTCACCATCTCTCTCCATGCAGCCTTCTATATTTTCAGGGAGTATAGATTTAAAGTGCTTATTTTGAAGAAGAGAATGGTTTGGGAATCATGAACATGCACCAAGATTCTTTGTAGCCAGAAATCAGACATATCATTTTATTCCATGACACTAAATGACTCTGGGGACAATGAGAACTTGTTAGCATTTTTAAAAAAAAATTAAAATGAAAATTAATAGTATATTTTGAGGTTTTATCACCAATCAGAAACCAGCTTTTAGGTAAGGTGATCAACTAAAATAATAGAAAAGAAAATATAGGTCAAGAAACAGAGAAACCCAAAGTGTCTGTTGTTTGGTAAGAAGATAAATATTTAAAAGTAGATAAGGAATGGTAGTTAAATTATACTTAGAGTTTTTAATTTCCTTCCTGGTTTACTTATCTCCCTCTGGTGAGTTAGTATCACGACTCCAACTTCTTTTTATAGCAGGCTAGGTGTCACTTCCACTATAAACCCAGTTTTCTAGGGCTGCTTGATGAGCTCTTTGGAAAGTGGTGGAAAACCCCTTTATAACTGTCATTGAGCAAGTTCCAAACATATCGTTTTCTGTACTTTGAAAATGTTGAGTGCCATTATTTTATGCCTTGAATCTTTACAGGCACTTCGGCTTGGCTGCTAATTAGAACCAATTGCAACCTGAGATCACAAATGTGAGTCTCACCTTCGCTGGAGTGCTCAGAGCACTCCGCCAGCCTCAGGTGTCGCCCTCCAAAGAGGGGAGCTGCTATCACGGTCCTCAACTCACAGGCAAGAAAAGGCTCAGTGCTTCACCTCACCCAGCAACTGGCAGAGTCAGAACCTCGAGCCACATGCTTTTGTCATCAGGCTAAAGGGCTTGTTGAGGAAAAAGACACTAAGGCTTTCATAATGAAAAGGGGCCTGATTCACTGGGCCAGAAGTGGGTCTTATTTGTCTCTTATTTGGCCGGCTCCAGACCAGAGCCTGGCAAGATGTAGACACCAGTAAATGTGAATTGAACACAGGCCGAGTGAGAACTGATCAGTGTAAGGTGTCTGTGGGGTCCACAGGGGGATCACATACCCTTCCAAAGGCCAAGGGGACAAGTGTTTCTTTTGGTCTCCCATCTCCCATGTTACACTCACATAGAGATTAAGCATTTGCCACAGAAAGAGACCTATCACCATTAGTGTCATGGTCTTGGAGTGCGAGGAACAGAAATATCTCTAATGGGAAACACTGATCAAACTTATGGACCATTTTGACGTCAGTTGAGCACGCTGGACTGATGATAAGCAGCATGGAAGGTGGGAAGTCCACTGTGCTAGGACAGAGGTGTGCAATACAAGACAGTGGAATGGCTATCAGCAGGTCTCATAATTATTTGCCTGCCTTTCAGGTGAACTTCAGGATGAAAAAGTTGCGAGCTAGTAGTTTCTAGTTGATTGTCTAGAGACTGCTTGATGATCTCTACTGTTTACGGAGTTGACAGAGCTTTTTTAAGAACTCTCAGAATGGTCCAACCCTGTCTTGTGCAGCTAATTGACCTCCCCTTGTCAAAATGCGATGCAAGACCGTTTTTTTTTTTTTTTTTGGTAGACAGTTATTATAATAAGCTATTTCTTCAAAAGTCCATGATGGCATGGACAGGTCCTCCTGCAAAAGCCTTGGCACACTTGAGCTAGAGTCTTTCTACCTTCCGTGGGAGTGATAAAGCTGGTTCCCAGGGAAGCTGCTCTCTGACAGGCTCCTGGTGTGGCTTGTCTAGTCTTTATTTGTCCCTGGCAAAGACCCTTCCCTTACCCTCCTCCCACCCACAGTGTTCAGCATAAACCTGCTTGTCGCTCCCCCTTACTCCCCAGTTTTGCAGGTGTGGGGTGTGATTGGCAAAGAAAGTTGAGGCCAATGTCAAGAATTAACGTGGCATGGAGAGTTTTGGGTACAAATATATATATATGTGTGTGTGTGTGTGTGTATTTGTTCATCTTATAGAAGATTAGATTAAAATAACAAGCAATTTGGCTGCAAAAGCCTGAATTAATTGGTTCAGAGGTCACTGATGGATTAGATCTTGATTATAGAAGCATCCATGTCCAGCTCGTTCAGGAATCAGGGAAGGTGGTAGACATTAAATCACAGAGCACACAACCTCAGCTACAGCCAGCCGACCTCTGAAATATTGAGAAGTGTAGCCTGCATTTCTTCAAACTCTGAAAACCATCGCTCTCCCCTTGGTAGTTTCAGAAAGAGACCCTTCGGGCTGATGTTCCACAGGTGAGTTTTGGGCTGGCCGTCAGAGAAGATCATTGAAAGGCACAGTCAGTCGGCTGCCAAGAGTTACTCTGTAAGGCAATTGTAGTAATAAAAAAATGTTAATTGTGCCAGGATCCCCTTGGGGAAGTTCAAAGGGGACAAAAGAAAAACAGGATCTTTCAAACCTGTCATTTTAAAATATGCAGTGGCACCAAAGTGTGAGCCTGAATATATTAAAGAAACATCAAATATTTTAAAATGACTTTTCTGCCAGTGATAAGCTGGAAAACTTAAAAAGAATTTGCACAAAATCTTCATACTCATACATTGCTCAGTTTTTAACAAATGGCTGGTTTGTTGCCATTTTGAAGGACGTTAATTATACACTTTCCCAGGTGAAGAGAGGATTTGAATTTGCATTGCATAGCTTCATTGTAATCCACATCCTTGATGTTTTCCTCACTTTCCTGAAAGGCATTGGGTTGGAGCTGGGGTAGAAGTGTGGAAAAGTAAATGAGGGCATAGAAGGAAAAGAAGAGTGACATTTACTGATCACTTACCATGTGCCAGGGGCTTGGTTTACATTACTTTGTTCCTCTTGGGAACAACCCTGTGAAGCAGGTTATCTCTATTTGACAGGAAACAGAGACTTAAAGAGAATTCAGGTCCAGTAAGTGGTAGAATTGCCAACTTAGGACTCTCATTACGTCTTCTTTTTTTTTTTTTAATAAATTTATTTATTTATTTATTTATATTTTTGGGCTCTGTTGGGTCTTCGTTGCTGCGCGCAGGCTTTCTCTAGTTGTGGCGAGCGGGGACTACTCTTCGTGGCGGTGCGTGGGCTTCTCATTGCGGTGGCTTCTCTTGTTGCGGAGCACGGGCTCTAGGCATGTGGGCTTCAGTAGTTGTGGCGTGTGGGCTTAGTAGTGTGGATCGCAGGCTCCAGAGCACAGGTTTAGCAGTTGTGGCACACGGGCTTATTTGCTCTGCGGCATGTGGGATCTTCCTGGACCAGGGCTCGAACCCTTGTCCCCTGCATTGGCACGCAGATTCTTAACCACTGCACCACCAGGGAAGTCCTCTCATCACTTCTTTATTTCTTTTTCCTTACATGGGGACAGTAGTAGTTTCCTTAAAGACTCTTCCAGAAAGGAGAATGATATGGTTTGCTTAACAGGTGGAGAGGTGACTGAACACTGAGCTACACTTGGGAGACATGGCAACAGCTTTGGGGTGTTTCTATGATTCTATTCATTTATGTATTGAACTCCACTCGCTTGCCTCTGAGCACTCTTCTGACAAGCCAGTTTCTGTCACTCCCCTTGCCAAAGGCTCATTTTCTGGCTTATTACTGATGTTGAACTTATTTTTATTTACAGTCATTTTCCAATTTCACCGGCTCCAAGGATGACCATGGGACCTGCCAGTGCTCTGTTATCCTTCCAGACACCACCTTTCCTGTGGAGAGAGTAGAACGCTTGGAAATCATAGCTCAAACTATTACTGAGAAGTTCGAGAAAGAGCTTTCTAAAGTAAGTATTTTATTCTTTTTTCCTCTTCCAACAATATCTTGTTAAGAACAAACAAAGTACTTTTTATTCAGGACTTTATAAGCAGCCTTTCTTCACTGTATCAAAGAGCACATTTGCATCTAATGGAAGCTTTAGCATTTATTTCACAGTAACCTATGGAGTTCTTTATAGCAGGAAGAGTGAGAACACAGGAAGAAGATGGGATGGAGATGAATCACGCCACAGGATAAACTCGCTTCAATATCATGGTGTGTGTGCAGCTGGAAAGAAGCCTGAGCTCTCCCTGTAAATTTCAACTCTGAAATCTGTATTTGGTTTTGTGGTTTCTTCCTTTTGGTCTTCTTCTTGGTCATTCCTCCAGCTTTGCCTTCTTTTCTTTCCTCTCCTCTGTCCTCTTTATGTTCTATCTTCCTGCCCTTGCATTTTTTTCAGCCTATTCTATTCCATTCCTCCTTTCCTTCATTTCTATTTCTCCTCTTGCCTCAGTCCTTTCTTTCCCTTTTCCTTCTTATTTTGTTTTTGTTTTTTACTTTTTTTGGTCTTCTCTTGCCTTTGATCTTTCCCCTTCCTTCTCCTCCTCCCCTCCCACAAATCTCCCTCTCATCTTCCTTCCTTACTGCCTCTTTTCCTCTCTCTTCCTCCTATTCTCTCTTCTCAATTCACTCTCTTTCTTCTCTCCCTCTCTCTCTTTCTTGGGGTTAGCCTCTATTGTCTCAGCAGGGACATTACATCAGATGCATCCAGCATTAGCCCCAAACTGAAGGCTTCCCTGGGAATTTGAAGTGAGACTAGTAGGTGGCTCAGCCTTGATAAAAACCTCCATTTGACCCCCTGATTACTGCTTTCTCCAGCCAGAGGAAGTCATCTCACGGGGTTAGCCCTTCTCTGAGCTGGCTGGAGCAATGAACTTGGCATTCCAGTTTTGACCCCTTTAACCTTTTTAGCCAAGTTAAAAATCAACCAAAAGAGCTTCCATCTTCTGTACAGGTGAAGTCCAAGCTAGGCTATCATCACATTATGCATTATTTAATACCATTCCATTAATTTACAAGGAGCTCTGGCTTCCCTGCAAGATTCAAAATAAGTTTTCCCAAGAAATTTCAGCTCAGCTACCTCAACATCGAGCCTAGCTCTCTTTTAAGACAAAAGTTCTGATGAGGCTAAACCCCTGCTTTCAACCTGAATTGGTAGATAAATATTCTAAGTTTAAATGAGTGTCCAGGAAAATGTGTTTGACGACTCCAGGAACCTAGCTTCTTAAGAAATAAAATGTCCTTGAATTAATCAGCAGAAAAGGCACAGAACTAAATTATAAATTCCAGTCATTAATATTCATAGTCTTATTCCAGTGTAATCAAGTACAGATAAGAAGTTATGCATAAAAACATAACAAGTGGAGGAAAATCCTACGTAAAGATCTTTTCAGTTAGAGTCATTTGCTTTGAAATAGTGGAAGCTACTGATTTGCATGTCTTCTTGTCTGGCAGGGATGTGAAAGGCAGTTTGAAACCCCAGGCTGCTCCAGGGAGAGGTTTGTGAGTCTGGGACATTTAATTCCAATCCTGTAAGAGGGGCAGGTGGTATCTGCCTTGCTAATAATTGTCAGGGAAGAAGTATGGAGTAGGTGGAAAAACTTTCAGTTCTGAAAGTGTCAGTAGTTGGTTCTAAAAATAATTCATGATTGAGGCCTAAGAAAGGAATTGACCTGCCCACTGAGATTTGCATAATGGATTCGGGGTGTGACAGGTGAGGGTAACAACAATAACAGTAATAGCTTCCCTTTGTGTTTTTCTTTTTTTTTTTTCTTTTTATTTTTTTAAATTTTTTATTAGTTTCTGCTTTATAACAAAGTGAATCAGTCATACATATACATCTGTTCCCACATCCCTTCCCTCATGCATCTCCCTCCCTCCCACCCTCCCCATCCCACCCCTCCAGGCGGTGACCTTTGTGCTTTTCTAAACGCGCTTCCGGTTCTACTCTCAAGCAACCCTTTAAGGCACATAAACCAGTGTTCTTTTCCCCATTGTAGGGATGGAAAAACTGAGCTTCATAAGGGTAAAGAGACATAAATGTAAAGGTCTTTTGACTGGTTAAGCCAGGTCAGGAATCTGGGTCTTCAGAATCATTCTCTTTCAATCTTTCAATCATTATCTTTCCTCTCTGCCATGCGGTTATCATCCTCTAAGAAGAGATGCACCAGGTCAGTAATGCCTTCCATCCAAAATTATCTCTTCAGCTGAGGGCTTTTGAGTTTCCAGGTGAATTATTATAGCTGTCCCTAGGTTGCCTTGGAATCACCGTTTATCTGGAGGCCTGGGGGAACGCCTGTTTGGGCAGGCCAGTAGAAAAGGATTTGGACTGTCTTACATTGATTCATTATGTGTCAGGACACAGAGAAGACAGGGACAGCCTCTGCATAAGATGCTGAAAACATTTTATACTTTTCTGTTGTTATGAGATGTCCCTGTGTGACTGTACTTAGAAAGGAGACAACACAGAAGGCGGCTCAGAATTTTTTTTTCTCTAGAGGGTTATGGTCTTTGGGGCAAGTTATTTAGTATGACACGTTTGCTAATAGTTCCTCATGCGTGAGAGGGTTGAGGCAGCCTGGGAGACATTTAGGCAACCCATAAACAAACAACACCTATTGAGCTACTTTTTGTGCAGTGAAATATAATAAATTAAAGGGTCAGATTGAAAAAAAGCTGAAACACTGTCTAATAATTGCTGTAATTTATAGGGCATCCATTACACCAGGCACTTAATATACATTATCTCTAGAGTTTACAATCATCTTGTGAGCTTGATACCATTACCCCCAGTTTATAGGAGGAAATGAAGGCTTAGAGAAATTAAGTGATTTGTCCACGAAGTACTGAAGCCAGATTTGAGCTTAGGTGGATCTAGCTGCAAAGTGCTTCATATGTCTTGATGGCCAATTCAAGCTCAATTAATCTTGTTAAAAAATATATTAAAATGAGAGTATGTGGCAAAGTACCTTTATTTATTTCAATTAATCTAGCTATGGTGACGATCACAGGTTTTGAGGAACTGGCAGAAACACAAGCCAACTAATTCTTTAGCTTAATAGCCAGCTGGGCTGCATCCTCAACTATTACAAGACCACATTGACTGTATACAGCAACAACCCCCCAAAGAGACTTTGATGCTTAGAACCCATCAATGACATGATACATGCATAACAAACAGAAGAATGGGAGCTCTGAATGAAGGGCTGAGGGTTTGAGGACAAGTGTAGATGAGTTGTCTAAAGCTCAAACTTGTAGTGATGGGGGGCTTTACATTAAAAATGTTGACACAGGGAAGTGTCCCTGTAGGGCTGGATGCATATTCTTGCTACACATCCCCAGGTAAACTGGGCGCCTCTGCTGAGGCTGCACCTCCCAGGGAGAGTTGGGATGTTTCCAGAATTGTCCATTCCATCTCAATACTAGAGATCCATACACGTGAAGAATTTAGACTCACAATCTATTTAAATTAGTAACATTCACACCACGACGTCTTTCTGGCCCATTCTCAAATTCTCTTCTGCCTTCTGTAACTCCATGGACGATTCCAATTTTCCTGAACATCCCAGAGCTATTCTTGACATTCCAGTCAAGTCCAGTTCTTGAAGGAACCTCAAGATTTTCCCCAAACAGATCTGTAGAGACCCTTTACTTTGGGGCAGAACCACAGGAGGCTCACCATACATTCTCTGAGGTTTGCAGTGAGAATCTGGGAGAGCCACATTTTATTTGGCAGAAATGACAGTCGAACCACTCATTTTTTATAGAACAACAGCTGTGATATGCCACCAAAATGTTCCAGGAAAGCTGAGGGTGTTTCATTTGTTCCAAGAACTGGCAAGGCCAAATGCCAAGAATATTCATTTCGCAAACTTCCATTTCTGCCATGGGTTGGCACTTCATTATTATTATTATTTTTCTCACAGCCAATGTTTTATGCCTGATTTTTGGAGAAATTGAAACCTGGCTACCTTATATATATGTTTGTACTTTTGAGTGGGACTTGCTAGGTATATATATATAAAAAAAAAAATATATATATATATATATATTTTTTTTTTAACCTCCTTATCCACCAAAATGTCACCAGCCTTATAAGCCTCATCTGATGACAATGAGAATCAGTTGCCGAAGGAGATACACGAGCAGTGCCAAGGGCTGCGTTTTCAACTTTCATTAAAATCCTCTTTGCCTGAAACCCTAGCCCTTTAAATTCGTGGCCTATGTGTCTAATTTGCACAGTGGGGTTAAGTGGAAGGACTAAAAGGACAGAAGTTAGGGCTGCTTTTGGTATTAGAAAGATTAGAGGCTGACATCTGGCTCTGAATTCATCCAGGCCCTGTAGATCAGCTTCTTGACATTAGTGAAGTTTGGGGGAAAAGTATTACTTCTCTTCAAATTTTTAAAAAGAATATAAAACCGGCAACTTTTAATGAGCAGGTCCTTAAAAAAGCCATGGCATTTCTTTTAAAGATCAGATACAGAAAGAACAACCAACTGTGTTTATTGAAATATCCATTTGGAGATTCCAATTATACATTAACCACCATGGGAATTTTTGGAAGTATTTTAACTTAATGATCAGACATTCAAAAATATGCCACAAATGTGTAATTTAAAGGTCTGATTGCAATAATCAGTTCTTGGAATAAACTTGGAATAAATATGTGCGTGCACTTAATGAAATGTGCACTTTACAGTTGCACATACCCTCACATATTGTGGAGTAAGTTGGATCTTTTATTTTAATTGAAGTATAGTTGATTTACAATGTTGTGTTAGTTTCAGGTGTACAGCAAAGTGATTCAGTTATACACATATATATATATGTATTTTTTTAAGATTCTTTTCCCTTATAGGTTATTTCAAAATACTGAGTATAGTTCCCTGTGCTATACAGTATGTTCTTGTTAGTTACTAAATAGACATTTCACCAGAGAAGACATCAGATGGCCAAAAAGCACATGGAAAGTTGCTCAACATTGCTAATGATTAGTGAAATGCAAATCAAAGCTACAATACCTCACACCGGTCAGAATGACCATCATTAAAAAGTCTACAAATACTAAATGCTGGAGAGAGTGTGTAGAAAAGGGAACCCTCTTGCACTGTTGGTGGGAATGTAAATTGGTACAGACACTATGGAGAACAGTATGTAGGTTTCTTTAAAAACTAAAAATAAAGCTACCATATGATCCAGCAATCCCACACCTGGGCATATATCTGGAGAAAACCATAATTTGTAAGTTGAGTCTTTATGTCACTCTGTAGAAGGCAGAGGGGCTCAAAACTCATTGCATTTGGTGATCAATGAAGGAATTCTTCTCAGAGCATTTCTCCCTCTTCTAGAAAATACTTAGATTTAGCGCGTTGTTTCTAAATGGAGGGAAGAGGGTGGTGGTGGTGATTTTGCCCCTGGGGGATATTTAGCAATGTCTGGGGCATTCTTGGTTGTCACAGCTGGGGGGTGGGTAGGTGCTATTGGCATCTAGAGGCCAGGGATGCTGCTAAACATCCTATAATACACAAAAAAGCCCCCCACAAGAAAGAACAATCTATTCCCAAATGTTAATAGTGCTGAGGTTGGGAAACCCTGATTTAGAGCATGTGTACTAAGCAGAGGAGGGCGGGCAAAAGACTGATTCAAACGAGTTTAGTTTGGGGTGCTAGTATCTTCAAACATTAAAATGGAGATTAAAATGTACTTGCGAATGATGACTCTGAAGCACAATTATTTTTAGTCTAGGCAAGTGCAAAATCCACCCTCTCCCCCACTGTAATAATAAATTCTTTGTATTTGGATAGATTTTTAAAAATATTTAGGTAAATATATTTTTGATCCATTTTTTTACTTAAAAAAGATTGAAGGCAATCAAATAGTCCCCGAGGACTTGGTTAGTGGAGGAAAGCTGTATGACATCACTCTGAAAACTGACTTGAGCTGTTTGATTCCCTTCTAGGTGAAGGAGTATGAGCAATTAATCAACGTGTATGAAAAGAAACTCTCAAACCTAACCATCCGAATAGAGATCATGGAAAAAGATACCTTTCCTTACAATGAACTGGACTTTGAGCTGGTCAAGTTAGAAGTGAAGGAGATGGAGAAACTGATCAAAGAGCTGAAGGTCGGTTTTGTTGGAAGCTCAGTGATTCTTGACCAGCTGGAAGTGGAGGTAAGGAATGAAATCACTTCTTGCGCATTAATAATGTCTCTTCACTGAGCAAGTGCCAGGAAGAGGATCGGAGTCCCTCTTCTGACGTCTAATGCTGTACTCTCTCATGACCGCCTGGCAAGGCCCGTGTTCTGTTTTGGATGGCCGCCTGGCTTTGAACAGTAAATTACACACATTGGAAACATGCTGATTGAGAAGTAGGTGTTGTCTAATGGTCAGAGTCCTGCCTCAGAACCAAATGGCCTTTCAGTGTCTCTAGAAAGGAGATGACATAAGTGTGAACAACTCCATGGCCAAGCTAGATCAAGGGGTCTTCTCTGTTCTGGATTTATCCTCATGGGACTAGAAGACCACAGTTTTGGATTTGCTAGGTCTGTTTCTCCTTTTGAATGATCACACAGTCCTGATCCCTCTTGGAATGCTTCTCCACATACTCCGCAAGCCTTTTTAAAGGAGTTTCTTGTGAGGATGTTTTTGTGAAGCCTTTTAAGCTCTGTGGATAAAGACTATCCCATTGATGTTATGCTTGGGTAATTTATTTTTTATTTTTTTTAACATCTTTATTGGAGTGTAATTCCTTTACAATGGTGTGTTACTTTCTGCCTTATAACAAAGTGAATCAGCTATACATGTACATATATCCCCATATCTCCTCCCTCTTGTGTCTCCCTCCCACCCTCCTTATCCCACCCCTCTAGGTGGTCACAAAGCACCGAGCCGATCTCCCTGTGCTATGCGGCTGCTTCCCACTAACTATCTAAATTACATTTGGTAGTGTATATATGTCCATGCCACTCTCTCACTTCATCCCAGCTTACCCTTCTCCCTCCCCGTGTCCTCAAGTCCATTCTCTATGGCTGTGTCTTTATTCCTGTCCGGCCCCTAGGTTCTTAAGAACTTTTTTTTTTTTTTTTTAAGATTCCATATATATGTGTTAGCATACAGTATTTGTTTTTCTCTTTCTGACTTACTTCACTCTGTATGACAGACTCTAGGTCCATCCACCTCACTACAAGTAACTCAATTTCATTTCTTTTTATGGCTGAGTAATATTCCATTGTATATATGTGCCACATCTTCTTTAACCATTCATCTGTCAATGGACATTAGGTAGCTTCCATGTCCTGGCTGTTGTAAATAGAGCTGCAATGAACATTGTGGTACATGACTCTTTTTTGAGTTATTGTTTTCTCAGGGTATATCCCCAGTAGTGGGATTGCTGGGTTGTACGGTAGTTCTATTTTTAGTTTTTAAGGAACCTCCATACTGTTCTCCATAGTGGCTGTATCCATTTACATTCCCACCAACAGTGCAAGAGGGTTCCCTTTTCTCCACACCCTCTCCAGCATTTATTGTTTGTAGATTTTTTGCTTGGGTAATTTATATCAACGAGAATTTACTGGCGCAGTCATGACATGGGCAATCATTGAGAATTCCAGTTCTGTATTTTAGAATTTAGGTTTTCTCTGGCCCTCGCCATTCATTAGAAACTTAATTATAGTACGACATGAATAAACACGAGTTTATAAGGGAAGGTTATTAGAGATGAACTTTAATGGACACTTGTGGATACTTAGACGGAGCCTGTTCTCTGTTATTAAAGCTATTAAAATCTTTGCCATTTTCTTCTTGTCACACACATCGGCCTGCAATCTGACAGGCATTCACGCTAAACCATGAAATGTATTCTTCCAAATGAAACCAGTCAGAAGAATCTCAGGTGTATTCTCTGGCAATATTTCCCTAAGTGACATATTCAGCCCTGGAATGTTTATGAAGGAAACTGCGCAATAATATAAAGTCACTCTGAATTTTGATTTCCTTAGATAAGGAATATGACTCTCTTGGTGGAGAAGCTTGAGACGCTAGACAAAAACAATGTCCTTGCCATTCGCCGACAAATCCAGGCTCTGAAGGAAAAACTCAAGGAATGTGAGGACTCTAAAGTCGAAAAACTTCCTCCCCTACCCCCTCTCCCTGCACCAGGTAAGGGGGTCCCATGTTTACCAGGCCCCGTTAGGAGCTAAGGGTTGGGTGGGGAAGGGCTCTGGGATTGTGGAGGTGAAGGAAGGATGGGACTTTTGCGGCTCTGAGTTTGCGGCTCTTCCCTGCTTTTAAATCTCACCTACCAGAGCTCTACATACTGTCATGTCCTGGGGCGCACAGAGGAAAAGCACAGACGTGAGTTGATTTAAAACAAAATTAAACAAGTTACGCATAACCTCTTTGCATTTACTAACAGAAGAAATGTCTCTACAGTGATTGTCTGGTTATCAGGGGTGGGGTGAAAGCCTCTGCAATCTGTGTGGCTTCCCCTCCGGGCTGTCCTGTGGATTGTAAGGGCTGATTGGCTCATTTATGTGACGAGCTGGGTTACGCCTTGAATCCTCCATCTCTCTTTCCTTCCTTCCCTCCTTCCGTCCACCTCTTTATTTCTCCTTCCTGCTTTCCTTAAATGCACATGCTGTGGAGTGCATCCCAGGATTCCGTGAGGATTTAACGGATGGCTCCACATGTCCAGTACGTGAGGGTGTGTCCTGCCGTCCCTCCTGGACTGTGAGTTCTTGCAGGGCAAAGGTGGCGTGTCTCTCTCTAAGGAATCATCCTTGGAGGGGGTTAAGTGTAGCATAGAGGTGGGTGCCCATAAATACCTCCTTGAATGGGCCGGTGGAGTGTAGGGGTCATGGGCATGGCATTGTGACCCCAAAGGCCTGAACTTTCCAACTATGTAGCCACAGCAGAAAGGTTCTTAATCTCCTCCTTGGTAAAACGGGAGAACAGTAATACCTACCTTGCAGCGTTGCTGTGAGGATTCATAAAACAAGTCTTGGGAAACTCAGAGCTCTGTGATCGGCATTTATACACTGGCGATTGTATTTGTTGTTAATGAGGTGAATTGAAGTGAACACCTGGCTGCAGACAAAAGCAGTGCTAGATCCGTGTGCGTTCCGGCACATCCCTCCAGGAGAACTAAAGCCGCAGGGTCCAGCCCTGGAGACAGGGTCATAGGGAAGCTGTCTTTGCACATCCTGAGCATCTCAGCCTGAATGGGGACAGTATCTGTTTATCAAATCATACAGCTCTTGTTATTTTCATTCATTCCTATTGTCACAACCTGCTTCCTTTTGGGCCGTGTGTTTCTGGATCCTTGTCAGTGTCGCTGGTTTCTTTAAGGCTTTAATTAAATATTGCCACAGTTATAAGACTCTTGGTGTTGTTCAGAGCCCTACCTTCCCTCCTTCTGCAGTTGGGAATCTGTCACAGTATGACATGCAGAGGAGGTTTGGGACAAAGGCCATGCTCTGTCTTCTGTAACAAACCTGGCTAAATGTGGTCTGGGATCAAAGGTGTCAATGTTGTCATTGGAAATGAGACCTCATTCTGCGGGGCCATGGAGGGCTCCCTGAGGACAGGAGTCAAGCAGCAACCACTCCTGATACTACCTGAGCAAGTCTTTCTTTCCTTCCTCTATCCCTCCCGTCCTTTTTTCTTTCTCTCTCTTTTGAAGCCTCAGCAAATTGTCCTCATGAAATAGCTTTTTCTGCCACAGTTTTCTATGCGTCCCTTGGAATGAGGACATTTTAGAGCAGGAAAGAACATTCAGGGCTGTCATGTCTCAGAGGAGGGGACTTAGTGGTGAGGATGCTGCTTTTCCTGAGGCCACACAGGCAGCTGGTGACAGGGCTGAGGCCGAAGTGCAAGGCCCCTTGCTTCCTGTCATCTCAGGACCTCGAGGGTTAGACGTCAGTAACTCAAGGCCGGTGGTGGGGGAGAAAGTACACGGCTTAGTATCTAAGGAAGGAAACAGTGAGTCTGTTTTCTTATTTTTGTTAGCTTTTTTTTTTCTAGAACTTTCCCCCAGGTCCTCACACTTAGACTTTTGTGAGCCAGCCCAGCCCAGCTGTGTTGTTTAAACAAATTGGACGCAGATTTCCTCTCACTTTCCCACAACCTTGGCTGTAGCTGGATCCCTGCCAAGCCACTTGGTCCTCCTCCAGCTCTGTTCCTATTATATTTATGATGTTTATATTAAACTGACTTTTTGTCATGTTTTGGAATCAATTTCTTTCACTTGCTCTCTTTCTGTTTGGATTGGTTGATAATGCAGAATTGGAAAATCCCCAGGCACCACAAAGTTGTGAGCCTGTGGAGACTTTAATTAAAGTTACTCACTATTATGGGACTTTAAAATCTGGCCTGTCTGCTTTTTTTCACTGCAGAGTTGCGTGGAACAAAAAACACTCTATGCAAGTTTCAGCTATAAAGTAATTCTGTGCTCTCTTGGGCCCTCTGGGCAGCTGCAGTTCACTACCCCAGCGGTCAGCTTGATCTGAGAGCCAGTACATAGCATTAGGGTTCGATAAAACGTGCTTTATAGATGGCTTATGCTGCAAATGGCATCCTTTTCTGCTTCATTTCATAGAACTTTCTAATCTAAAATAACTGGCCTTGTGCTCATTAACTGTTTTTCCTGAAAACAACTGACTTCAGTTTCTCTCTGTTCTCCCCCTGAATCTAAAGGACTGCAGATAGGAAAAATGGGATGTGAATGTCCAGGGGTCATCACTGTTGTGCTCACAGATGCAAGGATCTGTGCTGGCACATAATAGGTGCACAGTAAATGGTCCACGAAAGATGTAGGGTGACCGGCCAAAATTCCATGCCTAGAGAGGAGCAGAGTGTTAGGTAACATATATCCATTTTGTCAATTTCATCTTAATCATTTTATGATTATAACCATTTTAATTGTATTATCGTCTTTGCTCAGACAAAGTTCACTTGTCCAGGTGAGAGAGGGCATTGATGAATCCAAGATTAAGTTTCCGCTGCTGGTATATAATCTTTAGCTTAAAAAAAAAAAGTGCTACTAGCCATGAGACTTTAAAAAAGCCAAGTTAGAGTATTTTAAAATCTCACCATGTGGCCTCCCAGGATATTTTCAGAATACCATGGCAATATCTAATAAATTGCATGACAAAGAAGAGATTGCCAACCAAGGCTATCGGGTGTAGAGTGTTTCCTGCGTTATGTTCAGTGGAGTGAATACCAGGCTCTTGGAAACTTTCAGTTATGTACCAGGGTAAAGAGTTAGTGTTTTATAAATAAGGGTAAGGTGAGTTTGGGGGATTTAATCAGTTTTTATTTCCACAAACATAATTTGGTGTCACTGGGTGGCTGGTCCTGTTCTGGTCACTCAGGTTATCAGGGTAGGTACAGAAACCTCCAGAAACCACTGTCTTGGAGGGGAAACAGTCGTGTAAACCTTCAGTTGTAACATGGATGTGATTGTAATGCTGACTGTTATCATTTATTGAGTCAAATGTATATGTCTTCTGTCTACTCTTCCTCACAATTCTGCAGAGTAGGTATTATTATTTTCCCTTTAACGTAGGAAACTGAGGCTCAGAAGGTTAGGTAACTTGCTCAAGGATATGCAGCTCATAAGTGCTGGAGTCAGGATTTGAATTGGAATCTGGCAATGTTTTCACTGTACCAGCATGCCCTCCACAGATTCTCTAATGGAGAGAGAGGTGCACCTGTGATTCCTAGAGTGACAAGAAAGTTGCAATAATTCACCAACCTGATTAACACCAAATTAGCTTGGCTTTTTTGCTTGTGGAGTAGCTGAAAGGGTACCTTCATTCTCATTTCTATGGTGTGTTCTCTTCCATCAGGAAATGCAAAAGGATTCGTTGGTTTTTCATAATTCTCAGGTCAGGGTTGAGCAGTGGGTTGTTGTTCCAGTGATAGGATAAAGTTGGCATAGAGAAAGAAAGGCATGGAGTATCTCTAAGACCTTGAAATGCAGGCTGGGAAGGGGTACAGATTAGAAAGGGCGGGGAGAAGCTCGGTGTAAAAGGGGTGGGCGGATGGGGTCTCTGCTTGGTCTAGATGAGCAGTGGGCACTGGGCTGGTTGTCAGTTTCACTCATATTTCTAAGACGGTTTGTCGCCAGGAGTCGAGGAAACCCGCCATAGCCTTATCAGCAGCTTGTCACTGCTGTAGCCACATCTGTAGCATGGACAAGAATACTTAGTTTTCTTCCTATTTCCACTTCCTTTGATGAGAGCCAGGGCTCTAAAAATGGTCTCAAGGAGACAGAGGATAAAGAGAGGATAACAAAAAGGACAGGAGGTGTTTAGAGTTGTTGTGGGGTGAGGAAAAGAGATTTAAATGACATACAGTTTTAATATTTATACCAGGTACAATTTTAATCACCTGGTCAACTTGTGAAATGATGAGACATTAGTAGTAGTAGTAGTAGTAGTGATTTTTAAGAGAAGTTTATTTTGGTTCCTTCATATCTAAGGATTTCCACATCTAGGACAGAATAGTTTATTTTCTTTAATCCCATGATAAAATGCTTGAAATGTGTTATAGGCATCGTAAGTTTTCCTTAAATAATTTGTTGCTGTTGGTTTGGAATCTTTCCTTTCAAGGAGGGCAAGATTCAATTAAGCAAATAATGCCTAAGTCTTCTAACCTGCAAGGAAAAAGTGACTTTCTTTTATTTCCTCAGAGTGAAATGTAGTTGAATAAATAAGTTCTCGGGAAGGTATTTTAACTAGAAAATCCAGTTTGTAACATATGGAAACTCAAACAGTTTTTGTTATCATTAAGCTGAACACACCGCTAACTTTATTTTAATAATTCATGCATTGTTTCATAAACAAAAGCAAACAAACATTCATCTGAGAGATCCCTTTTAGAAGAGGAAATAATAATTTATAATCTTATTTATTCTTTCTTTAGTGGAGAGCAGTCTCTTGGCTGAACACACGTTGCTTTTTTATTTATGAAATGGCGCATGCATTATTACAATAAACCCTTGACTGTGTTCTGCTTAACGATATGCAAAATTATTTGAGGTTGGGTAGAGAGTGGTTTCATTTCTCTACCTGTTATATGGCTGGCTGGCTTGTCCCACCAACTGCGGATTTATGAGAGCATTTAAGGAGCACATATTTAATTCCAGGACCAAAAAGCCCCAACAGATTGGAAAAATAAAAGCAGGGTTTCTAGTAATGGTTTCATCTCTGAACAGTCCTTGAATGAGGAGGGGAGAAAGGGGAGGCATTTAGCAAGGAAAGGAATGGGTCTTTCCATATGTGTCAGAGGCAGGGACTCAGAGGCAAATGCTTTGCACGCCTTGCTTCCCCACAATGTTAATCTTGGGCAATTCTTTGGAGCTCTGCTTCTGGCCCAAGCCCACCTCACACACTCTCCATGGCTCCCTGATTCCCTCCAAGCATTTAAAGGATGAGGGAAAATGATCTCAAATGTATCTGAAGTTGACTTTTCTCTGTAATTCCAATAAAATGTATGACCAGTTTTTTAAGGGTATTTGTTCAGATTCCAGAAAATGTGTGTTTAAATCTTTAGATGGCTATTGTAAAAATACTGGAGGAATTTTCTTTTATTTTTTATAGCTCATAAACGGTCTGGGTTGGCAGGCATTTCAGAGGGAGGGCTCTGCAAAGGGCCAAATTGCCCAGACTGAGTTATGCACCCAAGTATTACAGGGAATGTAGATTCAAGGACCGGTGAGTCTGGTCCCACTTGATTGTCCACATTGTGACAATGACAGCAACAGAATGGGAACGACGAAGCGCTTGCCTGTCATTCTGTGGCACAGTAGACTATGGCTTATGAACAGCAAGGCCCACCTTGTAACTGTGCAGTGAGATGGGTCACCAAGTGATCTATGTGATCGGCTATGCTTTGGGCACAGAGCAGGCAATGTTGCCCTATAATAACTTCCATGGCTTCTCAAGGCTGAAATCCCAGCATTAGAGGACCATTAGAGGACCTCTTAGAGGTCCATTAGGGGACCATCTTTCCATATCTTTTAAAATGCCATAGTACAAACTTCCTCTTTTGAGAGTAGCTTGGGGCATCATTGGTACCTGGTGTGGATATGCCCTTGGGGTCCCAGGGGAGGGCAAAGGGTGAAGGGAAGAAAGACTTGCATAGGACAGACTTCTCCTTCATCCCAATTCTCCCTGACCCTGGTGAATAGCAACTTCTGGCTTTATGAAAATAGGGTAACATTCCCATGTGATCTTACTTTCTTGATTTCTCTATAAGAAAAAGGAAATAAAATAATATTGGCAAAACGCTTTCTCATAGAAGAAAATATATTAAATTCACCAAGTCCTCCTTTCAACTTTCTGGGCCCTCAACGCTTTTTAATATGGCTCTTGGGAGTTTCATTATCCCCATTTTCCAGATTGAAAGCTCATTCATGTAAATAGAAGGTAGTGCTCTCTAGAACTGACAACAGGTTTGCATTGAGACAGAAACCAAGAGTAGGTTTTGACTCTTCTCCATCAGGACCACGGTTGTCATTGAACGCTGACAAGAAAAATGTTTATGGATTCCTTTGGTTCTTAGGATATTAAACTGTTTGTATCTTGTCATTCCTTTTCTCTAAGAATGCCCTTTTATTTGCTTGTTCCTCTAGGGACCTGTGCTCATGGCGGTGTGGTGAACATCAGCAGGCCGTTTGTAGTTCAGCTCAACTGGAGAGGGTCTGGCTATAAGTACGGCGCCTGGGGTCTGGATTACTCTCCTCAGCATCCAGGCAAAGGGCTGTACTGGGTGGCACCTTTGAATACTGATGGGAGAATTTTGCAGTATTACAGACTCTACAATACACTGGATGATCTGCTGTTGTACACAAATATCCGAGAGAACAGGATAGACTATGGCCAAGGTGGTGGTGCAGTGGTTTATAAGAATAACATGTATGTCAACTGGTACAACACCCGGAACATTGCCAAAGTTAACCTGATCACCACCACAGTTGCTTTGACTCGAACTCTCCCTGATGCTGCCTATAATAACCGCTTTTCTTATGCTAGTGTTGGTTGGCAAGATATCGACTTGGCTGTGGATGAGAATGGATTGTGGGTGACTTATGCAACTGAAGCCAGCGCTGGTAACATGGTGATTAGCAAACTCAACGACACCACACTTGAGGTGCTAAACACTTGGCATACCAAGCAGTATAAACCATCTGTTACTAACACATTCATGGTGTGTGGGGTTCTGTATGCCACCCGTACTCTGAACACCAGAACAGAAGAGATTTTCTACTACTATGACACAAACACAGGGAAAGAGGGTAAACTTAACATTGTAATGCAGAAGATAAAGGAAAACCTGCAGAGTATTAACTATCATCCTTCTGAGCAGAAACTTTTTGTCTATAATGATGGTTACCTTCTGAATTATGATCTTGTCTTCCAACAAATACCCTAGTAAACTTTTATGTGTTAGGGTGGAGAGAAATAAAATTTTTGTTGACAAAAAATGGTCTTCTCCATTTATTTAGGTATCCGTGGGAGAGTGAGGGATAAGGCGGCAGGGCGGGGCTCAGGATTCAAAAGTGTATCTGGGGCTTCCCTGGTGGCGCAGTGGTTGAGAGTCCACCTGCTGATGCAGGGGACACGGGTTCGTGTCCCAGTCCGGGAAGATCCCACATGCCGCGGAACAGCTGGGCCTGTGAGCCATGGCCACTGAGCCTGCATGTCCGGAGCCTGTGCTCCGCAACGGGAGAGGCCACAACAGTGAGAGGCCCACATACCGGAAAAAAAAAAAAAAAAGTGTATCTGCTTAGTTGTAATGTTTGGGAGCAGAGTTCTACCACACTAGAGACTTAGGACATTGCCCTGATTGGATGAGTTTTCTTGGAAGCCACCTGCTTCCTGGGATGCATTTCTCAACTGAAATAAGGTCATTTCAGGGTAGGTGGGTTGTCAGAGGTCTCGGGGCATCATGGTTCCAAGGAAGCCTTTGGTGAGGTGACATCTGGAAATTAAGGAACTTAAAGAGAACTCTGTATGGCTTTGGGGATTCTTGGTACAAAAGAGAGGGCTCAAGGACCAGTTCCCCTCCATATAGCTTGGTTAATTCTTCCACACCTGAAAGAAATCTGGGGCTTAATTAGGCAGATTAATATCTGAAGCTCCTTGAGGGTCCAAATCTCCAACTTTGTTTTTCTTACTGGCATGTGGAACGATGTTTTGTATGTATCAGATAAGTAAATTCAGTGTGCTTGTATTCTATCTGTGGAATGCTCTGAGTTTTCTGGAGAAAAGTCCTTTTAGGCATTAAATTATCTAATCAGTCCCAGGTGGATCTGCAGAGGAGGCACTTGGGTTTTTCTTTTCTCTTTTGACCTTCATAAGAGTCAGTAGAAGACTCTTACCTCATAACTTCATCCAAAGGCAGCTCAGAAGATTAGAAGCAGACTTACCATTCAATTCCTCTCACACCTCCCCCAGACTCCTACTTAAAAAAAAAAAATTAACCAGTTTTTAATGGAACAGATATAAGATAAACAAAACTAATTTTCTTTTGTTTCATCATGAACTTTTACTTTCATGACTCTAAGACCATAAGAAAAGCAAACGGCCATGATAAAATGATAGCCTATCTGGTTCTATAATAAAGCCCTTAGAGCATACGTTAGACTTGTATTAAGTCATATCAATGGCTTCATGCAATTTTTGCCTTTAAGCCTGAAACTTGTAAGAAAATAAAATTTTAATTTTTTTCGAGGAAGAAATGTGAAAAAAATTGAAAGTATGTAGTAAATCAGTGCAATTTGAAAACCTTGCAGGTGTGTGTGCTTCTGTGCTTTTGAATGGCTTTATCATCCGGTCTTGGTCTATTTTCGTTTGATGTTCAGAAGTCTTCGTTGATAGGACTGGCTCCTTAAATGCTGTATTCTTCCCCTTTTAATAAATGATTAAAATGTGGTTTGAAAAAGTGTTGTCTCTTGTGTTTTTTCACTCTTTTATTTTACTATAAAAAAACCCTCTTACCAGTCCACACTTTGCTGTGAGGTTCAGAGAATGGCTACCTCCCAAACGCCAGGACACCTAAGAGCAGAGAAGAACATCAATACCTTTTAAGACTCCAAAGTCAGGGCTGGCTCTTTAGTTTTCATTTCCCTTTAAAATCCATTCTCTCTGGCAGCTTTTGTTGTATGAGCCTGCACTCTTTTCTTTTGGGATGTGATCTTATGTACTTATTAATTTGCATGACTGATCTGATTATTTCCAATGTTAGACTATGTTTGTGTGCCTTATGTTCCTTTTCCAACTGAGCTATCAACATGGGTCTGAAGCTTCCAGATCTTCCCCAAACAGGAGGTCTTGGATAGAAAGCAAAGAGACTAACTGGCCACACTGGGGAAAGAATACCTTTCCCCAAAAAGAACGTGTCGGGGCACAAGTGACCTAGAGCTGAAAGGAGAGGTAAGATAGTGGAGTGAGTTTTAGTGAAAGGCTTATTTTTAATCCATACCAAGCTTTTTGAGTATTTTTAGCACAATTTTTTTCTACCTTTCAGGGCTGAGCATAGAGACAGGTATGGCCTTCAAAATGCAACAAGATATGAAGATAAAGACAGGTATATCATGTGAGATAGAAGTTATAAACAGTGATGTTATATTTAATCTGGCTCTAGGCAATTTTCCAGATGAATGTTTCTACCAAGTACATAGTATGACCTCTGAAGATTCAGGAAAGGAGACAGGAAGCCAAGATAACTCTAGCAATCAGCTCCTTATTTAAACTTCTACAGAAGCGTTTGCGTGGAAATTCCCCTCAAAACCTTCTTGCCACTGGACCTGGTGTATCAGCCTGCAGTGGCTGCCTGTAGGAAATCTCCCCGCTGCAAAGGTTGAACAACCAAGGGATTCTGGTCTGAGGGTTTACTGCAATGTAGCTACACAATGGAAATTTTAGCTCAAGATTCATCAGCTAGCACCCTTTTGGGAAAAAGGGTTTACTGCAATGTAGCTACACAATGGAAATTTTAGCTCAAGGTTCATCAGCTAGCACCCTTTTGGGAAAAAAAAATGTGTATATATATTTAAATCAGCTTTATTGAGATGTAATTTACATGCAGTAAAATCTACCAATGTTAAGTGTATGATTAAATGGATTTTGACAAATGTATACAGTTGTGTAACAGCTAGGATGATTACCATATAAAACATTTCCATCATCCCCCCAAATTTCTCTTGTGCCTTTTGTGGTCCACTCCTCCCCTCAGCTCCTAGCCCTTGGCAACCACTGATCTGTTTGCTATCTCTGTGGAATCACACCACAGGAAGATTTTTTAGTTTGGTTTCTTCTGGTTTCCTCTTGAAAAAGAGAACTAGTGGGCTTAAATTACCACAGAGGGTAACTGGACATTATCAGTGGCTCTCAGGGTTCCCTACATTTTATTATTTGGGGGGAGGTTAGATAGGGGATTGTGGAGAGCTATGGTGAGCTCCTGCTTTTACAAGTGTTCCCTAGTGAGCTGAAATTGCCATGGGGAGTGGTCAGTCAAGCCCATCTGGCATCACTCCCCAAACTGGGAAGTTCCCTTGCTACCAGCTTTATTCAATGTTTGTTCTCTAATCTCGACCCCTATGTCATAAGCATCTCGACCCAGGTGGGTCCTGAAACAGAAGAACGATGCATAGTGGGTAAGAGGACAGGATGTGGAGTCAAGTAAAACTGGATTTGACTCTTGGTTCTGGTGCTCACTAGTGGTATGGCTTTGGGCAAGTTCCTTAATTTTTCTGACACTCAATGTCTTTTTCTGTATAATGGGATAAAACCACCTACCTCAGAGTCCTCTTGGGTGAATTAAATGATACCAAGTATATGAAGTACGCAGTTCAGTGTTTGGCTCATGCTCTGCCCTCAAAAAAGAGTTATTATCCCTGTTTCTCATATTGAATTTTAGGTTCAAAGTGGTCAATGAGTTGACAAGATATAAAGCTTATTGGGATCAGAATTTATATCCTCTCCCCTATCAGACTTGTGGCAAGTAGTAACTCTTTAAGTAGGTGCCATTTTGGCTTAGAAGGGTTCCATCCATTGGGACATCCTCTCTTTGTCCTCAGCGCCAAGATTGATCCTCAGAGTTGATGTTTTCTATCTTTTGACTCCAAGAGACACACTGACATGAGCAACAGAAACTGAGGCTCTTCCCTTTGCTTTTGAGCCACTGAAAACCTAAATGAAGGCTGGCTTTCATCAAGCCCTGGATGGGACCAAAATAGATGTACATGTTCTCCTACTGGTTTTGCTGGAGTCGACAAGCACATCCGTCCTCTCAGAACATGCATGGGTATTTATTTTGTGCTTCACTCTTAATAAAATACATTTATCTTTTGGGGATTTGTGGTCATTGCCAGACTCAAGTGTGTGTTTTCCTCTCTTCTTGATTCATGAACCAGTGAAAGGGCAATGGCAATGAACGGACTGAGGGTGACTCTGTGGCCACCTTCGGGATGATGTTTGGGAGGTACTGGGCTTAAGCTGTCAGCCACCTCCAGCAGATGTCTCACCATGAAGGATGATTAGCCTCCTGTGCTCCAGAATGTTCCAGAACAACAAAAATGTAAATTGTGACACATCAGAAAATGAAAGGCAGGCACGTTTCTGAGGCATGCTCCCAGCCAGGGGAACAGACCAGCTGGCCTGGCTCCTTCATGAGAGATGCTATTTGAGTTGTCAGTTCAGCTGCCAGGCCTCACATCTGTAGCTTGGGATGTGCCCACTTTTCTCTGAGATCTACATCCGCTCCTGGAATGCATTCAAAGGGAACAGCCCTTGGAATCAAGGTCCATTGTGGAGAAAGATGGCCTTCACTCTGTCCAGAGGGGAGGCTTCTTCTTGGGGCCCCTCCCTGGACACCTTGGAACAAGGAGTTCCCCTATGAGGATGGTTCCCCAGACCTCAGCCCCTCAAGAATATTAAAGAAAGACCTATGGTTTATTTGGGGGCTTCTATGTATTTTTTCTGGAGCTCAGTGATGTGGTGGGTGGTGGAGGATGAGGATGGAGTGATGGGGTTTATATGATCGAAGGAACTTCACTCCTGAGCTTCCACCCAGGAAATTTATACTGACCTCCAACTCTCTCATTTTTTAGTTGGATTCTGTCAGCTTACATATTGTTGTTTATTTGTTTTTGTTTTGTTTTGTTTTCTTTTTGGTTGTGGCCTATATTGTTTTCATGTCAGTATTACCAGTGACTTACTCTGACTTTCACCCTGGTGACTGTTATCAGTCAGAGTTCAGTGCAGAAACAGAAACAGCCTCTTTTAACTGGGGTGCTGCTAATGCCATATTAGATAAATCTCACAATCCCAGGGACTTAGCACAAGAGCAGGTTTTTCCTCCCTCACTTTGGTGACCACTGCTTTCACCATTTCATCCTTGGTGATTGTGTCCATAACATCTTCCTCATCTACCATACCACTTTCCCCCCTAACATACCAGTTGTATACCAGTTGCCACTATGATGGGATAGAACTCCTCTTCCAACATGACTCTCTTCCAAACAGTGATTCAGGGACCCAGACTCATTTCCTTCCCTCCTGTGTCTCCAGCATCTTCACACATAGCTTCCAAGATCACTGTGCTTGTCTGCATCAGACAAGCAGAAGGGAGAAGAGTGTGGAAGATCTTAGGTGGAAGTTGTTTGGCTCAGGTCTGAAAGTGGTATCCATTTGTGATGGATCATGATAGTTCACCATCCATTGACATAGGGCCACACCCAACTTCAAGGGAGGCTGGGAAATATAGAGTCCAGCTGGGTACACAGGAGAAAAGGAAATGGATGGCCAGGATACCTCACCACTCTAGGTATTGCAAGGAGAAAAGGATTTAGGTGCTTTACAAAATCACTGGAAAGGCTGGAGGCATGACAACCAGAAGCTGCCATTTTAGCATTTAGTTTTGAGGTCACACCCCTACCAACCACACAGAAATCAAGAAACCACATCTACTACCACATCAGCCACAGAAACCACTGGTGTCACCTTCAGCCCCTTCAAACTGGTACCAGACATTACAACATGGAGTCCATTTGCTGCCAACTCTCACCTCTGCTGGGGCCCACTTAACCCCTTGTACTCCTGGAAAGCTTCCACCTTCCAAAGTGGATCTTGTTCACTGACACTAAAAGAACCCAGAACCGTCTCTACATAGGAGGCTGGGAAATGTCGTTTGATCTTCCTTCCCCTGTGACACAGGGAATATGATAGAAAAGTTTGGAATTGATGCCAGCGCCAATAGACAGTGTCTGCACAGCAACCTCATTCAGCGACCGCTGCTTACACTATTTCTGCTGCTCCCATTTTGTCTCTGGTGACTATTTCTTTCAGCACATCCTTCGTCCCCTGGTCATTCATCACCGTTTAAATTTCTTTTTTATGCTCACACCTAGTGACAGCTTTGCCTGATGCCACCATAATGGGAGAGTTTCCCCTCCAGCAGCTCACTCTGAATGAGCTTAAGAAGGGGACCTGACTTTTACAACTTTATAGCTCCTCTGCCAGACTCTATCAGAGACGTTGGAATGGTAACCCATGGTGAATCCATCTTGTGGGTCCACCAGTGCCCTAAAAGAGGCTTAGGCTCTTCAGTTCCTTTTTGAGGATAAGAATAAGAATCTCTTCTATTTGTGTACCATCCAGAAACTTCCAGAATTCGGGGTAAGACAGGTCCCTCATTTTCCCCCGTTCATCATCCCTGAAGTATTGGCTGATATTTACCCCCAGCAGACCTAGGGCGTCCTTGGGCTGATGGGCTGCTTTTGGGAGATGATGCTTTATCCAGAACTTTGGAGGTGACAGTGCAAATTAGGGACACCCCAGGGCCTTCCGTAGGTTCTGATCTGCTCCTGAAGAGAATCCCGGCATGTATGAGTATGCAGTTTTCCTTCTAAGGATACCACACAGTTTGTGGATTTTCTCAGAACCATTCTGGGAGGGGCTGTGATCCACAGCCCCCCTGAGACCATCTGCTGCCTGCTGGAGCCAGGGTGGCAGATTTTCTAGCAGGATCTCAGGAGTCAATGAGTGAAGGCAGAACTGCCCTGGAGAGGAGGGATTCTGGCAGCATAAGCTCAGGGAATTTGTTTGGGAAAGAAAGTTTATAATAACAGTGTTCCAGTTTCTGCTGAATAAAACATTTGGAGAGCTTTTCTTCTCCCAGAAGAAAAATCAAATACTCTGGTGGCAATAGAACGGTTGTTCTTTTTAAATGTTTTTAATAAAAATCAGATGGTTGCAGTCATTTGATGGCTACACTGCCCTCCCTCCTGACCCTGTCCTGGGCATCGTGTGGGAGCACATGGGACCCCATGACTCAGGGTTAGAGCATGCTCTCTCATTTAAGCAGATGGGGAAACAGCCATCTGAGCGAATGGGGCATGATCGCAGAGAAGGTACAACCAGCTGCAAAACAGACCAGTAAATAAGGTTGATACGTATCTGGTGGGTAGTTCTATAGCGACGCTATAATGGTGTTGGTATGTAATGGTGTTGTTAATGGTGTTGGTATGTAAACGGCTATTAGTAGACTCTGGATTCCTTGCACCCAATTAAGAAGTAGACTGGAAGCTCTCTCTTGGTGCTGTTTCGCTGTCGTTTGGCTACAGACCCAGCCAGCAGCAGAGCTCCAGTTTGCCTAGCTGTCATCACTGCCTGCAGGGAGAGAAACTTCATTTTTGTCAATAGGAGACAGGAGATTCTGGAGTGGGCCTCGCACTGATGGGGCAGCTCAGAGGTGATACTTCCCTTGGCCCTCCCCTGCGTGTGGGAGGATGCCAGCCCGGCACATCATGTGTTCCCAGTGTCTGCCTCCCATTAATCCGGAATCGACAAAACTCAGAGCCAGTTAATTCTAGGGATTCAATACGCGTGAGTGCCAGGTTATTCCCCTTAAGCCCTCTGGCAAAGAGAAGAAGAGGAGGTGCTTTTTCATTCTGAATCAACCTCACCTGATCAGAGACCTGGGTAGGCATCTGCCTGCCTCTTATAGGATTCCAAGGACTGGGGCTGCTGAAGGTCACTCTGTGCCTTAGGGATTTGTTCTCAGTTAAAATGCAAATGCTTTGGCAAAGAGAATATGTTCAGAATGGCTTGTTTTTTTTTACACCTTGCCTGAAAAGTTTGAATAACGGAGAGCTTGAAGTCTTTGAAGGTGGGGCTACGTGTAGATGGGGGAATCTCTGACACTTTACAGGATGGGAGAAGGAGAGAGAGTGGCAGGAAACACACATTTTACCTACACTTGCTGACCACCGCCCCTTGGGAAAACACCTGCTTTTTTTCTTCTTGTTTTTATAGATAGTATTAAAAACCACCACCACCACTATGACCACCTTCCAATATGCTCCAAGCTGCACAGAAAAGAGCAGAGATATAGACCCTGCTCGCTGAGACTTACTTTCTGCCTGAACATCTTGTTTTGCTGGGGCTGGTTGGTTTACGCTTGTTGCCCTGATGTAATTGTGACTAGTGGGCCCCCTTTCACTCTTAGAAGGTTCTAGTGTGAGCAATCATATAGTCACCCTATCTGTAGGTATCTCATAGGAAAATATCATTTGTTTTGTCTCTTTTGTTTAATCTCTTCATTAAAATTTTTTTTTTTTTTACTTTTTTGGAGGAAGCAGCAAAGAGACACATGCTTCTACTTTCATACAGCAATTAAGTGACAAGCAAAAACGTGAGTTGACTGGAAAAAAACCATGGCCAGCCTAAAAGAAATTTGGCTTTACAGCGATGCAGAATGAGGTGGAACTTGGGGTTCCTGGTTCCTCTTTAGGCCCCTGAGGCTCACTCAGCACCAATGCTCATCTTGGTGGCCACAGCAGGGAGCATCAGGGAAAGGCCCTGGTGGGCTGGTCTGCTGATGGCCTGGTAGCCTGAATGGGACATTTTTAGGTAGAATATGCTGGAGATGTGGCTATGTGGTAGGGGTATCCTGTGACAGAGGTACTCAAAGTGGAGGTAAGTCACCATCACATCGGCTCCTAGCTCCAGTGGTGAAGTGAAGGCTGGTAATGTGACTTGGCTGCCTCCACTGGGGAGAAGGGTTCTTAAAATTAGGAAAAGATGGGCAGAGCTGGGCTTATAGGCAGTTTGCTCTGCTAGACTGACCTGTGTTCAATTCCCAGGGTGTTTGGAGATCTGTATACATACATGTGCGTGCACACACACACACACACACACACACACACTTCCATGCATAGTATCTACTATATAGCAGGCACTTAACATAAGGAAGGGAGGTGGTAGTGCATGTGATCTGTTAAAGGAAACAGATCTGGTTTGGGGGCAATCAGACTTGGGTTCAAATCTTCCCAGCTCCATGATTTACTAGCTGTGTTACCTTGGTCAGGTTTCTTACACTTTCGACATCTCAGTGTTCTTTTTGAGGATGAACTGATAAAATATTTTCCAGCCCTTAGCTCCAGGTCTGACCCATAGGGTCAGAAAATAAATGGTGTCACCAGCTACTTCTCCTCCTTAGCCCAGCTCTAGTGTGTAAGAACCTTTAGGTTGAATAAACAACAAGGACTTACTGTGTAGCACAGGGAACTATATTCAATATCTTGTGAATAAGAATATTCACAATGGAAAAGAATCTGAAAAAGAATACATATATTACATATATGTGAATACATATATGAGGCAGCCAAGTCACATTACCAGCCTTCACTTCACCATTGGAGCTAGGAGCCGATGTGATGCTGACTTACTTCCACTTTGAGTACCTCTGTCACAGGATACCCCTACCACATAGCCACATCTCCAGAATACATATATGTGCCTATATATTTCTGAATAACTTTGCTGTACACCTGAAACTAACACAACATTGGAAATCAACTATCTTTCAATTTTTAAAAAAAGAACCTTTAATTTGAGCAGGAGAGGCTTGCAGAAGAGGAAAATGTGCTCTTCTGGTTAAGGGAGGCTGCCCACAGTCAATCCTTTATTTAGTTCCAAACCATCCAACTTCGTATACTGCATAGGGCTCATGTGTGCCCACCCCTGGCTGGCTCAATGTGTAATAATTGCTGCTGAATGAAGGAATGACATCGGGTAGGGAGCAGGGAGAGTGTTTGGTGTAGAAGAGGCCTGCAGCTCAGAGTTCCGTCTTGGTGCTTTGAGGTTCCTGCAGGTGGCTCCTGTAGAGATTTAACAGGGGTGTTTGTGTCTTAAAGACACTGTCTGCTGCTCTTTCTGTGTTCTCCTGTCCCCAAACATTAAGGATAACAGGATCTGTCCCCCAGAAAATGGCCTGCGCTTGGCCTGTTTCTATTGTGCATCATCTGGGTTTGGCCTTGACTCTTCTGTGTTCTGTGCTGTGAGCAGAATATCAATTGGTGTCGAGGAGAAGCAAGCCAGGCGCTGCCACCCATTGTGTACAGCGTCAGGGGGAAAATCACGCTACATGCACAGAAAACAACTTCTTTTCTCATTTTATAAATTAGCTCAGTGATCCTTGGGATTATGAACCGTCATCCCCCCATAGATGGTGTTTAAAAAGGAAAAAAAGAAAAAAAAAAAAAGAAACTGAAAACAAAGAAATCAGAACGCAGGGCTCTTGGCAGTTCCAAAAAGGAAGCACAGGGTAGGAATGTGATCTGACCATCTTTAGAGCACCCAAGAGTTCTCTGCCTGCCCTGATCTCACTTTTTCTCCTTCGCATCACCCCACTTTGGCTGCATAAGCACATCAAGCTTTGGTTAAGGCTTGTAATCTCAGCTGGGGCTGCTAGGCTGGGGAGAAGGGAAAGGGGTCCTGCTTTCTAGAGCAGGAAGGTCATGGGAAGGGGTGGATTCCTGTGCCCGGTAGCCTCGCTGGCTTTTCAGATATAGGTTTATCCTCTATCCTGATTTTGTCATAGAAATATTGACAATCAGAGCAAGGAATGAACCAAAACATCATCTAGGCCAGGGGTCCACAACTCCCCCGCCGAGGACTGATACAGGTCTGCCGCCCGTTAGGAACCTGGCTGCACAGCAGGAGGTTAGCAGCGGGGCAAGCGAGTGAAGCTTCATCTGCCACTCGCCACCACTCCCCACCACTCGCATTACCTCCTGAACCATCTCCCCAGACGTGGAAAAATTGTCTTCCACGAAACTTGCCCCTGGTGCCAAAAAGGTTGGGGACCACTGATCTAGACCAACTCCTTTGTTCCATAGATAAAGAAATTGAGACCCAGAGAAGGTGAATGACACACCCAAGTCCTCACACAGCTGGTCAGTGTCTGGGCTGGACCCTGGGTCCAGGTGAGCATCCTAGGGCATTGCTTTGACTCTGAAATAAACAGACTTTTAGGTTTCCCAGGGGGAAAATGGGCATCTCTTTCCCATTTCATTTTATTCCAAAGTAAAAACCACATTCCTATTTGTCCTTAGTCTACTTATAAATGCTAACGAATAGCCCTAGTGTTAAGTACTGAACATAATTTACTGAATTAGCTAATTGTTAACAATGGAAAGTAGTTTTCTTTGACCTTTTATAATCCATGTTCCTCCCACAGAAAAGAAGTTCCAATCATCAGTGTTTTGGTGACACTGGCATAAAAGGTGAATTACTTGGCAGGAAACCAGAATCCAGTTCCTTAAGGTCATGATTTCCTCTACTCACCCTACACTATCTTATTCAGTAAAATGCAGTGGAAAAAAGCAGGACATTTTTAATTAGAAACATTACACACACCTATATATTTGCTGAGCGTGGAGGAGAGGTAAGTGGTAGATCAGTGTAGGGAGACGGGGACCAGGAGTCTGACTTTAAGCCTTGCCGCCACCCTTTCTTGGCCCGATAACTTTGAGCAGAGTCTCTAAACCTCTGCTTCCTCAGCTGTAATATGGGTTTGATAACTGTGCCTGTTTTATAGAGTTATGAAGATTAAGTGGGTTGGTATATACATAAAGTTCTGGCACATAGTAAGTTTTCAGTAAATGTTATTATTATTGCTGTTGTTAATACATATTTGTAGAAAAATGTGCAAGTTCCTAAAAGTACAAAGAAGGAAGCTGCCTCAGTTTGATCCCTGAGAGTTTGCTTCTCAACGCCCTGTGGAGCATTGTAATGTATGTATAATTTAGTAGGCTGTTTCTTTCATCTAGCATTCTTTTATAAACATCTTCCCTTACTGTTCAAATGCATGATTTTTAATGTCTACATAACGTTTTATAAATAGACCATAATTTATTTCCCTATTGTTGCAATTTAGTTTGTTTTCCCTATTTTTTTTTTTTTATAAACATCCTGGCTTGTGAATCTTTGTCTGCACTTTTGATCATTTACTTAGGAGAGATTCTGAGAAGGAAAATTATTGGGTCAAAACATAAGCATATGTCAGAATCTTGATCCAAACTCCCAAGCTGCTCTGGAAAAAGAAGCCATGCTTTACTTCGTAGAACTCATTCTCCAAAGCTGCCCATGTTGACATTTCCCACTGGGCTAATTCTGTGAGAGGGGCAATCAAATACTTAACTAACATCCTTGGTTAATCAAGAGTCAGTTTCCTTCCCCTTCTGCTCCTGGACTGCATATGGGACTGTTGGAAATGTCCCCAGCTTGAGGGTCCTTTGGAATCTCCTCCTAGGGAAGCCGTGTGTCCCGGTTTGGAGAGTTACCCAAACCCGAGCTGACCTTGAGACCTCAGCCGATCTAATCCAGTCTTCTGACCAGTGGAATGAATGGCATCCTCCATCATGCCCACCTTCAGAAGCTTTCACAACAGTCTCGTCCATGGGTCCTTTGCTTAGTCTATTGCTCTTTGGATAATGACCCTCATTTGCTAGAAAGTCACTGCTTAAGTTTACCCCCCAAATCCTTGACCGGTTTGTTCCCTGTTAAGCAGAGCTCTGCAGGTGCACATCTTCTCTGAACAGTGTGGGTGGTGACCATGTCACAGGTGTGCTTTGCTGCTACATCTCTAGGTCCAGCGCAGGGACTGCTTGCCACATGGCTTAGGTATTGCTCAACTTCTCTTCCTTGGATCCAGAATCATTACCTTTTCTGGGATCAACCTTTCAGTTCTCACTGGCTTTCACCACCCCCCACCCCCATCCAGGGTGCCCAGTCTTTGTGCCTCAGATGCTGCATCCTTGCCTAATCAGTCTCTCCGCTGCCAAGCTCTTCCTCCTCCAATGCGTCCTACCCCCAGTTGCCAGATTAATCTTCCTTAAACATGGTTCCGAGGCTGCCACTCTTCATTGAGGCCCAGATTAAGCACACTCTCAGGCCATCCATTGTGTAGCCTCTATTTCCTGGTTACCCCATAACACTTCCCAGCCAAACCGCATGGCTCTCCGGTCCTGAATTGCCACCATCCTGGTCCGATTCATTATTTCCTCTTGGCTTTTACAGCCCTTCCTTTTCGCATGTCTTTCTCAAAATTTCATCTATTAGTGCCCATCCCAAATACCTGTATCTGAAGCCTGTCTTAACGTCCTTTCACCAGCGTGAAAGCTCACCCACCATGAACACTTGTGCCCATTACTTCCTTTTTCTCAGTTTCTCTCATAATACAATGATTTCTAATCCTCCCTTTGTCCCAATCTTGGTAGATCATAGAGATTACCAGCCTTTATTATCTACCTCTTATTATCTCATCCTCCCTTTGTCCCAATCTCCGTAGATAATAACCTCCTGGAAGGCAGGACAGTGCCTGCCCCCTCTGCCCCTTACAAAACCCCACAGAGTGCTTTGTACATGGTGGATGCTTGTTCTGAGACAGAGGTTCTCTGACACAGCCTCCCTCTCATGCTGCCACAGAGTGGGAGCTGCACAGCTGCCTGGATTTATTGCTTTTCCCTGGAGAGGCAATTATAACGCTTTATCTTCCCTCTTTGGCTTTAAGCCAGTGGCTCTGCACCTAGTCTCTAATTTTCTTTTTGTTTAAAAGGATATTCCGTCTACTCAGTTAAATGATGATGGTAATGAGAGTTGCTACTATGTGCCAGACACTCTCCTTTACATATAAGATCATACTTACAAATCTTCATAAAAATCTTATACATTAGCTATTATTATTCTACTTTATGGATGAGAAAATGGAAGCTCAGAGAGGTTAAAAAACCTGCACTATAAACCCTAAAGATGTAGATCAGAGTTGGAGTCAAAAGTTGAAGCCAGGGCTTCCCTGGTGGCGCAGTGGTTGAGAGTCTGCCTGCCGATGCAGGGGAGACGGGTTCGTGTCCTGGTCCGGGAAGATCCCACATGCCATGGAGCGGCTGGGCCCGTGAGGCACGGCTGCTGGGCCTGCGTGTCCAGAGCCTGTGCTCCGCAACGGGAGAGGCCACAACAGTGAGAGGCCCGTGTACCGCAAAAAAAAAAAAAAAAAAAAAAAAAAAAAAGTTGAAGCCAGATCTATTGGCCTAAGTCCTTTCTAGTAAGTTCCACCAGAAAAGGATGACTTAAAGGTAGGGAGTGGATGTGCGGCTCTGGCTCAATGTTCCTGAGATCTAATATCCTGAGGTTTTTCAGTGGGGAAGTGCTTACTTCTACTGTGGCCTAGTTATGCTAAGCCCCAGTTTCTCTTCATCAAGTTGCAGGGCTAGGAGAGGACAGGGAAGTGGAGCGGAGCCCCTCCTTGTATCTGAGTGCCTTTGGTGAGCAGCATGTAATTTATAAGGATCCAAAGATCTTTGATTCTACATATACTCTATGCTTCCTCCAGAAATCTCCAGAGCTTCCAGACCTATCATTGCAACAGTGAGCAAAATGTACTCTTGACACTAAACTATGGGAAACCTGACCCTGCTACACTCTCCAGGTCGTCTGCTTGCTGGAGGGAAGACAGCTGAATGGGTACAGCATATACCAAGATTAAGACAATATCAAACTTCTTACTTTAGGCATTAAAACTGGGTATGTTGGGATTATTCAATGCTAATTTTTAAAGAACTCTAGAAAACAGCATCCTAGCATAGTGCTTGAAATAAAGTAGTTTTTAAAGAAACATTAATTGGATAAGTGAGTGAATGAATTCAGGAATACACTGTATAGGAATGAATGAATGATATTTACAATCTTGTCTTTTCATGGTAAGCAATGGGGAATAATGGAGAAAATGGTACCTTGCACTTATTGGTAGTATGACTTTGGGTAACTTTCTTTCTGAGGCTCAGTCTAGTCGTGTGTAAAATGATGATGCTAATACTGGCTGTCAAGAACTGTGAAAAGCCTAAAATTTTACCCTACTTTCAGCTAACATGTGAGTCTGCCACAGTTTCAAAGATGCTGGCAGAAGACATGGACTTCTGGGTCAGATACACTGACGTTATTACTCATGGCACAGCAAAACATGAACATCACCATATTTGTAAAAGTTTCCCTTGCAAATGGCTCAGAGGGATGCCTGCACACACAGAGAGCTGTGTTATAAGAAAGAAACCCCAGGCTTAGGGATCCTAAATTTATAATGGACAGGAAGCATGCCTGCCCTTTCCTCTGGAGCTGCTTGGTATACAAATATCCTTGAGAAGATATTCTGGAACAAAGGGATCTATTGCTTTGCTTGTAAGACATGCAGAAATGCATGAAACTCAAGAAGAGTCATCTCCTAACACAACTTCTGAGATTTTTTTTTTAATGAGGATCAAATGAACTATCATATTGCATCAGTCAGGATAGTCCAGGTTATGCTGAGCTAACGAATGACTTTCCAAGTTTCAGTGCCTTAAGCCCCCAAAGATGTATTTCTTTTCTTTTTTTAATTGAAGTATAGCTGATTTACAATGTTGTGATAGTTTCTGGTGTACAGCAAAGTGATTCATTTATATATATATATATATATATATATATATATATATATATATATATATATATTCTTTTTCATATTCTTTTCCATTATGGCTTATTAGAGGATACTGAGTATAGTTTTCTGTGCAATACAGTAGGACCTTGTTGGTAATTTTATATATATTAGGTTGTATCTGTTAATCCCAAACTCCTATTTTATCCCTCCCCCACCCCCTTCCCCCTTTGATAAACAGAAGTTTTTTTTTTCAAGTCTGTGAGTCTGTTTCTGTTTCATAAATAAGTTCATTTTTGTCATATTTTAGATTCTGCATATAAGTGATATATGGTATTTGCCTTTCTCTTTCTGACTTACTTCAGTTAGTATGATAATCTCTAGGTCCATCCATGTTGCTGCAATTGGCATTATTTCATTCAATGAGTTATATCTTGCTACTGTCACCCACTCAGGGAGAATCAGCTGGGATCTCTGTTCCAGGTCATCTTCACTCTGGGTCCCAGGCTGAAGGAGGCTCCATGAAGGAGGCACATTGCCCTGGCAAACGGAAAGTGAGTGTGCAAAATAACAGGCTGGCTCTTAATACTTCATCGAAAGTGACGTGCATTGCCTCTGCTCAAATGTCATTCATTGTCCATAGAAAGTCACGTGGCTAAACCCAACCTTGAGGGGGAAGGGAAGTGTGCTCAGAAGAAGAGCACGAAATATTTATTTGGTGGGCCACAAGAAATACTGTGATACAAATGCTAAGTCCTTGCACAAGGCCTGGAACATTAAAAATTGTAGCGTCCATCTTTTTTTCCACTCTTGGAGCCATGAGATTGGGCAGGGTCAGAAATGTGGGTCTTTGGTTCATGGGAAACTCATAGTGGTCAAGCATTCACATTGTTCTCTGGCTATCTGTGGCCGAGGTCAAGAAAATTTGCAGAATTCCCAGCATAAAGTTATCTGCACAGCCTTGTAAATCAAGTTAATCAGTACTGATCATTAACATGCATTCAAGTCCACAAATTTGTTGGTCAACATTAAAAAAGAAGGAACATAGGATTTCTCCCAGTCCCCAATTATTGCACAGAGATAATAACTAGATTGAGAAAGAGAAGAAAAATGTTGGTTTTTTTATTCATGATACAATGCAATCACAGATTCAGCAGCTGAAATACTTCTGACTTGAATTGGTGCCCCCCGCCTCGATCTGACTAGAAATCATGAAATGTCATAGAATGAAATGAACATTATAGATCATCATGGCCTCCATGCTTTAGAGTTAAAATATGCCAGACAGGTCTTAATTAATTTCTTCAGTAAACAGTCATTGAGACCCTCCTGTTAGGTTCTGTGTTAAGGATCTGAGAACAGATCCTTAGGAAAAAAACAGACACAGTTCCTGACTCCATGGAGCTTAGAGTCTAGAGGGAAAAAAGATCATAGTAAAAGCTAACCCTTATTCATGGTTTGCTTACTAGGGGCTGGGCACAGGGCTGTGCAATATGTTAGCATTTCATAAAAGACTCAATAGCTTTGTGGTGGTTTATTACTTGTGATAACACTTTGTGGGAACCACAGCTTTGACCTGGTGTAGTCAAGGCTCAGAAAAGTAATTCTGGGGGCACCAGGGTTGCCGGGACAGAATTCAGGTCTTAGCAGCCCAGATAATAGATGCATCGACACCTAGACATTTTCACTAACCTGTATCACAAGAACCAGCTTTGTTCATGGGCTGTAGATCCCCCGTCTTCAGACTGTGCCTTCTCTTAGTTACTATTCTCCCTCAATGATGAATGAATCATTCAGAGAACTTATTGCATACCTATTAGGTGCCAGACACTGTGCACCTACAATTATCTGCAAGGTAAGGAATGACTATCATCACTTTATAGATGAAGAAATTGAGGATGAGAAGGGAAGACTTGTCTTTTATTCCAGGGCTTCACGTTGGTAGAGGGAACCCAGATTCAACCCATCGTGCCTGAGCCAGAACTCCTCTCAGGGGCACAAAGCTGCCCCTTCTAACCACCAGCGGGCCTGGTCAGTGGACGTGCCCGGACCTATAACCATGGCTCCTGCCAGGCATCCCCTAAGTCCCCCTGCAATAATGCTGGGTTATGAAATCCAGGCAGCTCTAGCAGAAACAGACTCATTTGGAGAACACTGTCCTCTCCTCATGGCAGCAGTACAACATGCAGCTTCTACTCGCCTGTTCAAATGGATACAACAAACATTGACTGAACATCTTCAAAGTGGCAAGACTCAGAGGTGAACAGGATGAGTCCCTTGTAGCCCTGCTCTCCAAGGGCTCGAAATCAAGAGTGAGAGAGAAACTTCGAACCACAGCAACTATAATGCAAGTAGATTTAACTCAGGGTTATTTCAAATAAAGCCCAACAGGAGGACAAGGAGAGAGACACACACACAGTCCTACTGGGGGGTCTAGGAAGACTTTGGGGGCAACTGTGATTTGTCAGGGTCTTGAAGGATGTGTAAGATTCAAGTGCTAGCGACGGGGCAGGGAAGGGCTAAGAGGAAAAGAGTGAGTTTGAAGAAGCCAGGTCAGGCAGGCAGAGGAGGGTGCCGTTGCTTCTAGAGAGGGGTAACCTGCAGAAGTTGTTTTTCCAGAACTCGCAAGGTGTGACCCATTTTCCCAGAGCCCCTGGGTAGGAGCAGCTTGTAGGAGGCAGGTGTAGGCGGAAGGGGCTGCCTCAGGGATGAGCGGAGAAAAAGGATGCTGTGGACACTTGGAAAGTCTTATCTGAAGGGGAACCATCTGGTGCTTAGTACCAAGCAAACTTCTTTTTGTTTTCTCCAGGCGTCTGGAGTGTGGTGCCTGGTGAGCCGTCTCCTGGGGCTCTGTAAGGGTGGAGGGACCTGCGATGGTCCCCGGGCTGGTGAAGGGCTGCATCTCCTGCCTGAAGCCTGACTGGTCCCAGGCCCCACATCTCTGCAGACAGCACCACCCAGGGTGGGCTGATGAGCTGACAGCTGTCTGTTTAGGAGTCCCCTGGGTCTCCACCGCCTCCATGTGCCTGTCCCCTTGCGGGAGAAGCAGGGTAGGTTTTTAATCCTGACCAGTTACATCTGGGAAAAACAATGCAAATGTGAATCCATCTGGAGAGAGAAGGAATCCATATCTTCTGCTACCTGTACCTTTTGTTTTTCATCTCTGGATCTTTAAATATCACTACAAAGCCAGAAGGAGCCCCCTGCAAGCCCGTCTCTTACCCTTCAGGCAGCTTTTTAAACATTTCTTTGTCCTCCCTCTTCTGCTCCTAACAGACCTCCTTTCATCTGGATGTGGCACTGCTCTCGAAATAGCTAAACAAAGCCTCACTGCACCCCCATGAGGAAAGAGGCGATCGTAACTCGCTTTCCTCCTGCCTGAGAGGAGACAAGGCATGGAAACTACAGAGACTTGGCGAAGGTGCTCCCGCAGCCACCCTAAAACAACAAGAGCGCGGCCACAACATCTGCCCAAGTGTGCTTTGGCAGGAGTGGACTCACATGTTCAGAAAGAAATTTGGTATATTTCTTCCTAATAAGAGGCTCCTCCCCCTCTGTGTCCTGTTTGGGAAAGTGGCATCAACCAATCCCCCAAGCCTGGAAACTTCAGCTGTCCTAGGCTTTAGGGACTTCGCGGATCTCCAGTGCTCATGCGTATTCTACCTCTTCTCTCGCTCTCTCCAACACGTTAGGGCGCCCTGCTTGCCTGGATTACAGCTTGCTCTCCACAGTCCCTGCTCCTACTGTGCTTTCCTCCTAATCCACCCTCCAGGCTGCTCTCGGAGTAATCTTGCTAAAATACACAGTTAGGTCATGCCTCTGCTTAAACCCCCTCTCCAACAGGGTAAGATGTAAACTCCTTAATCTGGCACAGAAGCTCCATGCTCGAGTTTACCAGTCCAACCTCATCTCGCACATGTGCCACTCCAAACGCCCCCTAACCGGCCATTTAGAACCACTTCCTGTTCCTTAGGCATGCTCATCAAACCTTTGCGCATGCTCCGTGCATAGCTCTGACCCTCCTATGGGGGAATTCTACACCATCAAAGCCCCGTTCAAGAGTGGTCCTCACGACCTTTTTTTTTTTCCCTTAGATTCCATGTATATGTGTTAGCATATGGTATTTGTTTTTCTCTTTCTGACTTACTTCACTGTGTATGACAGACTCTAGGTCCATCCACTTCACTACAAATAGCTCAATTTCCTTCATTTTTATGGCTGAGTAATATTCCATTGTATATATGTGCCACATCTTCTTTATCCATTCATCTGTTGATGGACACTTAGGTTGCTTCCATGTCCTGGCTATTGTAAATAGAGCTGCAATGAACATTTTGGTACATGACTCTTTTTGAATTATGGTTTTCTTAGCGTATATGCTCAGTAGTGGGATTGCTGGGTCGTATGGTAATTCTATTTTTAGTTTTTTAAGGAACCTCCATACTGTTCTCCATGCTAACACATATATATGGAATCTAAGGGGAAAAAAAAGTCATGAAGAACCTAGGGGCAAGACGGGAATAAAGACACAGACTTACTAGAGAACGGACTTGAGGATACGGGGAGGGGGAAGGGTAAGCTGGGACGAAGTGAGAGAGTGGCATGGACATATATACACTACCAAACGTAAAATAGATAGCTAGTGGGAAGCAGCTGCATAGCACAGGAAGATCAGCTCGGTGCTTTGTGACCACCTAGAGGGGTGGGATAGGGAGGGTGGGAGGGAGGCAGATGCAAGAGGGAAGAGATATGGGAACATATGTATATGTATAACTGATTCACTTTGTTATAAAGCAGAAACTAACACACCATTGTAATGCAATTATACTCCAATAAAGATGTTAAAAAAAAAAAAAAGAGTGGTCCTCGTTCTGAGCACCAAATGGAACCGACCACTTGCTCCTTTGTGTCACGTTGTATCTCCACTGGTTTTCTGTTAGAGCACATAGTAAGATATCATGCTTATTATTGACGTACTTCCACCTCTGCCCCCAAATGGTCTGTGCGTTCTTTCTCGGCTAGTGCTGTGTCTTGCTCATCTTGGCCTTGCCAGTAACTGGTGCCGGCCTTGCAAATAGTCATTCAATAAAGTTTGCTGAATGAATAGGATCATAACATCAGTTCATGGGAAAGGGTAAAACTAACAGACGGGGAATCTGAGGCCCAGGACAGTTAAGAAGTTTCCTTAGACACATGTTGTTAATTTAAGTAGCAATGCAATGACTAACACACAAGTCTTCTGGTTTCTAGGTCATGAGAGCTTTCCAGCCTTTAAAGTCAACAAATATAGCAAGATGTTTCAGGGGAGATTTTGTATTCCTCTACATGTTACAGATGACACTTATTCAGATATTCAACGAGTATTTTTGAGTGTTTAGCATAAGGCAGGCACTGTGCTGGATATTGAGATTACAGAAGAGCACAAGACAGAAAGATATCCTCTTCCACCAGAAACTTTCTACTGGAAACAGATACAAAAATGGTTAAATAAGTAAATAAATAAGATATAAGGTGAGCAGGCAGGGGCCAGAGCAGGTAGAGGCTTGGAGGCCATCACAGGGAGTCTAGATTTTATTCTAAGAGCAGCCATTGGCTTCTTCAAGCAGGGAGTTTGATGACCGTGGGGACGAGGGTGTGGAATAGAGTGGATGCAGGGGGATGAGTTGAGTTATTGCACTGTTCCTGAAGAGATAGGATAGGGCTTGGATCAGGGTGGTGGGAGTGAAGGCAGGTTGTAGTTAGAATCTTTGGTCTGAAAGAATTGTTCTCATGTGCCAGCATCAAGTTGATGACTACAGAGGCAGTAAGTTAGGATCCTTGAGTCATCGAGAGATTTCAGCATTTGGTCATTGCCAACTGTTTCTGTGAACTACCCCAGTATACTTTATTAGGTGAACAATATTATCAAAGTCCTCTTTCAGGAGTCAGAGTTTTTCTTGTACCTCTTAAGGCCAAGGGTGATGGCAATAGGACCCTGGCCATGGACCAGTCTGGCTTTGCCTGTGGCCTCTGACCATACCTTTTGGGGTTTGACATGTAGGAAGAGCATGGGTTTAGAAGACATACTGTGCCTGTTTCAAACTGTGTAACCTTGGGAAAGATTTATAACCTGAGCCTCAACTGTCTGATCTTTCAAATGAGTATTAAGAATATGTATCTCAGAGAGTCAGTGTGAAAATTTAATGACATAAGTAAAATGCTTAGTTGGTCCTCAGTGACTTTTGGTTCTTCTCCCCAAAACCAGTATGTGGATAAAGTTGAGGTAAAGGAAGGAAGAGTTTTCACATTCTCTGGCACCAGCTGGGGCCCTGGTGGAACTGTGCCCACAGAACCGGCATCTCCATATCCCTAAATAGGTGCTCACCTAAGTCTTAGGGAAGAAAATTTTTCCTCCTGTTGGAAACTTGAGGAGATATACTATGGGGCACAAAGTAATTCTTTTCACCAGCTAGTGGCTTGCAATTTCCTCTGTTCCCAGTGAGGATAACCATAGAGGAATAATGACAGCATGATAAAGATGTCCATCTTGAGCCAGTACTGTGGCATCTGGTGTTTTTGATTCTGGACCTGGGAGTTAGGTGGAAAGTACAAGAGGAGACTCCTATGAAGAGCCTTATCTTACTGACTTTCAGAGGGACGTTGTGTTTTGAGTTGGTGAGTTTAGAAGGGCATCTCTGTGGCTGGTGTGAGCATCTCTGGCATAAGTTCTTCCTGCAGATCATTCACTTGGACACAAGGTAGTCCTCAGAGGAAACCAGAACTTGGAAGGTGGGCTTTAGGCAGGCAGGAAAAGGAGTGTTCTAGCTTTCTCCCAGCTCTGGCCTTTTAGATAAGGACTTTGAGGAGTGTAAAGCAGGGATGAGTAAAGCAAGCTGGTTTAACTTTAATGGATTGGTAGTTGATACCTAGAGTACTAAGTCTACTCTGCTCTCAGTGAGGAAGAGTGCTGCGGTTGATTGGTGATGTCTGCCATGAGCAGTATAGGGAGAACATGATACATGTGGGCTACAAGTCAACCACCTCTGGTGTAGAAATTCATGAGATCCCTATAGGATAGCAGGGGCTAAATGTAGCCTCCACAACATGGAGGCAGCAGGACTGCTGGGAAGGGAGGCATCCCCGTAGGGGCCACTTACTAAAGATGGATAAACTACATGGTGTAGATCAGATGATCTGGCTTCTTGTTACTTTTTGTTGATTTATCTTTTTTGATCCCAAAGCCATTAGTGTAATATCCTAAAAATGTTGTGGCCAGGTCTCTGCTTTATCTCAAGGGGCTGGGGGAGGGTCCATGTTTGGGCTGGAGTACAAAGGGGAAATACCAGCCCCTGAGAACAGTGGGGCAGGCAGTGGACAGAGCCCTCAAATCCCAAGGAGAAGGCCAATCTCAGGGCCCAGCCCTCCCTCCTCCTGTGTGGATTTTTCCTCCTTTGGAAGCTATAAGTGAGATGAATTCTTAATTCTCTGCAGCTAGTGCACCATTCTTCTTTTAGCTTCACCTTTTTCAGAATTTTGCTGAAGACTATTGCCAAGCTAGTTAATCAACCATTTCAATTCTTAATTCCATTAGGAAAAGTAGGGAAAATTACATAGACGGGGAAGGCAACCAAGAAGACTTAAACTGAGTGAACATTTACCAAATATTTTTATGTATTTTATTTATTTTTTAAAAAAACCCACTTTACTGAGGTATGACTGACGTATAAGAGCTGGATATATTTAATGTATACAGACCTGATGAATTTGGGGATAAATATACATCTGTGAAACTATCACAACCACCGAGGCCATAAACATATCCATCGCCTCCCAAAGTTTCCTTTCACTTCTGTTTTCATCATCATCATCATCATCATCATTTGTCATAAGAACATTTTTATCCCACAATTACCCTATGAGGTAAGTACTATTGTCACCATCTAAACCATGATGAAACTGAGGTTCAGGGAGGTCCAGGACAGGGCCCCAGGTCTCAAGTCCAGCCAAAGGCAAAGCCATGCCCCCAGTACCAGGAGTGCCAGTACCCAGGGTGCATGCTCCTTGGGCCCACTGCGTGGCCCCCACGGAAGTTTGTGGGGTTTGTGGTCCTAATGGAGCCTTCTGAGAAGGGTGGGTCCCGCGAGGGCAGAATCCCGGCAGCCCGGCAACTGGGCCAACAGGAGAAGGCTGGGATGCCCGACGCTCTATGAGCGGCCTTACTTGCCGAGAGGGGGCGCTGTGGACCAGGTGCCCATAAGGAAGAGTCTGAACAGCATTGAGTTGCAGGGACCCCTCGGGGCTCCTCCTGTCCCGGCTTCTGTACTAAAAATGATTTTAACCACAAGACTGGCTGTATGGATTTTTATTAATAAAAATTTCAAAGCATTGCATGGAGTGTTAGCTATATAACTTTCACTGAGTTTGAATGGAAATTGTGTAGCTAACTTCCCAAGCCAGGCGTCCTTGTGAATGTGTTGGGGGGCTGGGGGTGGGACAGCATGATTTGACTTGATGTCACTATGAATATATTTAGAGACCTTTTGAATCCTCTGTAATCACACTACCTGTGCTCTGGGCCTAGTGTTGTTGTTCAGTTTACAAAATACTCCTTGCTAATTACAATAAACAAAGGATTTCATTTCTCTAAAAAAAGGATTCTGAAGCTTCTGTTTGCTTTAGCAGCCCAAAATACCTACCCAGATTTAAAAAAAATAAATGGCTAAGACAGGCACACCCAAGACAATTTATCACAATTATATCTGTATTGCTTGCAAACAAGGAAGGCTTTCTTCACATGTTTTGTCTGAATGTGGTGGCAGAGATGGGGGTGTTTGTGTGCAAAGTTTAAACTGAAGTCTGGATTTTGTGTGGCTAAAGAGCCATGCGTACTCCAACATTGTTTGTTCCCTTCTGGTTTCAGTGTGCTGTGTAGATGGAATCCCGGGGATTCTTCTATGAGCTAGTGGAAAAGGAATTGAGGTTTGTGGCCTCCCATTTCACAGATGAGAGGGGCAGAGGAGAGAGAAAGTACAAGCTGCTGAAATTTTAGCTCTGCCATGTGCTGTGTGACCTGTGGCAAGTTACCTTGCCTCTCTGAGCCTCATATGCAACATGGACAGACTATCAGTACCTCCCTTACAGCGTTGTTGGAAATGGATGGAAAGCACCTAGTACAGCATGCATACAGGGTGTGTTGATATGGAATTGGCTATCATTTTTAAGATGTGCTCAATAAATATGTGGTGAATGAATGAAGAATATTTATTCTGATCACAAGATGCTTCAGGCAGCGTTTTCAATTTTAAGTTAGGCTAGGAAGAAAACCTAATGAAGTGCCAGCCTCCTCTAGGAATCTTGTAACTTCTGATTGACTCCAGCAAGGCTGGCTGCTGTGCTTCCTCTGTAACTGTGGCTGTCTGTACTTTGCAGCAACAGTAGCCAGGAGATCTGACTCGAGCAGGGGTGGAATTAGGACTGGACTGACAGAGTAGGGTCCCAGGGGGCTGGTGAGAGCTTCTATAGCTATAGATAGTTAATGCTGACTGAACCAGGCCCTGTACTAAGTGCTTTATGCTTAGAACAACAATCCTACCAACAGACACTATTATTATTCCCATTTTACAGATGGAAAAACCGGGGACAGGCAGATTCAGTTAGGAAGTCTCTTGAAGTCCCCGGCTTGTAAGGGATAGAACTAGGATCTGAGCCCAGCTTTAGCACTGACCACTGTGCTCTGTGGCCTCTCTGAACCCTGCAAAACTGAGGGTGCCTTGAATATGACGTATGGGATGAATTGGGATGCAAGTTGGGAAGAGGATATTGGTCCTCTGATCCACAGAAGCCCTGCTAAGAAATGGACCCAGAGTAGGAACTCCAACTGGGTGTCTGGAGCTGGCCTTGTTTAAATCTTCTATGTGCATGGTGGCGCATGTACACACACAGACACACACACACACACACACACACACCTGTTCGTGGGTCTTAAGCATTTCATGGGGCTTAGACAGGCAAGTGAGAAATACTGTGAGGACAGGAGGACACAGCAGAGTCCTTGAATTAAGGAATTTGGAAGACAAGGGAAGAAATGGATGTCTAAATACGTTGTGCTTGCTGGAAGGTTCCCACAGATTCATCTGATTTCCATTTACTATTTTTTTTGGGGGGGGGGTTCACAGGCCTCTCACTGTTGTGGCCTCTCCCATTGTGGAGCACAGGCTCCAGACGTGCAGGCTCAGCGGCCATGGCTCACGGGCCCAGCCGCTCCGCGGCATGTGGGATCTTCCCGGACCAGGGCACGAACTCGTGTCCCCTGCATTGGCAGGTGGACTCCCAACCACTGCACCACTGGGGAAGCCCTCCATTTACTCTTAAACATCTTTTCAGGCTTGCCTATCTGGGCAGAAGATAAAGTCACAGTCCTTCCCAATGTGTCCACCTCCCCTAGGAACGCTCTCCCCACTTTAGGCGAGGACAGCCTTCAGTCCCAGAGGCGGTGCTGGCAGACAGACTCCAGCTTGTGCCCTGGTCTACACCCTCCTGCCTTTCCTCCTGGGAGTACAGGGCTGTGCGAATCAGCTGTGAGGAGAGTTTAGCAATTAAGGAACCTGACACCTACGGCATTGCTCCATCCCCAGGGATTTCCAAACCTTTTTGAGCCATGAATTTCTGTGTTCAAACATAATCCTACCCAGACACCTTGAGCCATGAATTTCTGTGTTCAAACAAAATCCTACCCAGACACCCAATGTGTGAGGCAGCCAGAAGCAGAGCTGCTCTGGTGGAAGCCTGGAGCCCTGCCTCTTCTCCCCTGATTTGAAAGCCCCAGTGCGCAGCTCTCAGCTTCCCTTTATAATCTGAAGACCAGCTTGTCCCTCTGCAGTCCTCCATCCTTCTCATCCTCTGGGTGCCTGTGATCCATTGGTTACAAACAGGCACAGCTAGAACGCAGGGATCAAAAGGCAGTTTTAAAGGGCCAGACAACACTCATTCTGCTCCAATCTTCCCTAAAAAATGAGAGAGGTGATGGTAAAAAATTATCAAAAGGTTGAATAGTTTAGAGGTTGGGAACATGGATTGTGGAGTCAGTTGCCTGGGTTCAAAGCCCTGCTTTTCTACTTACTAGCTGTGTGGCTCTGGGCAAGTTTCTTAACCTCTCTGTGCCTTAATTTTCTCATTTGTAAAATGAGGATTAAATAATAGCAAACTACCTCCTAGGGTGGTTGTGAGACTTACCTGAATTGATAGAGATGATGCATCTATTAACATTTCCTGGCACATGGGAAGTGCTCAATAAGTCTTAGCCATTTTAATTTCAATAATCTTTTCTCTCTTCCCACGAGTGAATTCCAGTGTATCCTGAGGTGTAAATGACAGACCTTCTAACAAGTAGGGGTTTTTTTTTTGAGGGGAGGAAGAGCAGAACAGTAAAGGAAGGAAGAGAATGGGTGTCACGGAGGGCAGAGAAACCACAGAAATGGAATCCCAGACTGTGAAAGACATGACCCCTTCCCAGCACCCCATACCACATGGTCTTGAGCAACTGAAGAAATGGAGCTGTACCTTATACACACCGAAGGGAACAAAAAGACTCACTGGAATTTTATATAACAGTTTTGTTTTATGAACCAGCACTATTCCACCCAACCATTTTATAGTAAGTCATTTTCTTTCTTTTGCTTTTGGAGTTGGACTCCCCTTTATTATGGGAGATGCTGAAATATTTCAAGATATTTCAAGCCCTGTAACCCTGCTCCAAGTGCTGGGCCAGAAGAGCATCACTCATTCTGGCCAGAAGACTTCCTGAGGGGTTGAAGGAGGCTTCAGGGCAGAAATGCCAGGTTACTCTGGAAATCACTAACCTGCTAAATATAGCGGGTGATTACACCGTCATTCTGTTGACTTTTTTCTAATCACAGTTTACTGGAGGCCTTAACCTTTAGAATTCTTAACAGCAGGAGGGCTGGAAAAACTGTTCTGGTATCTCCTTACAATGAACATCTCTGAAGAATAATTAAGGCATGGTACGGTTACCTCTATTTCACAGAACCAAGCCTAGAGTATAACTGTTTGGTGTCCAAAGCCAGGGAGTCAGGAAATAGACTTCAGCTGAGCTGAAGCAAGGACACAGGTACCCCGGGAATGTGGAATCCAAGCTGGGCAGCACCACAGATACATCCTCTGATCAGAGGATGCCACTCATTAATTCTCCAATTTTTATTTATTTATTTATTTATTTATTTATTTATTTATTTATTTAGTGGTACGCGGGACCCTCACTGTTGTGGCCTCTCCCGTTGCGGAGCACAGGCTCCGGACGCGCAGGCCCAGCGGCCATGGCTCACGGGCCTAGCCGCTCCGCGGCATGTGGGATCTTCCAGGACCGGGGCACGAACCTGTGTCCCCTGCATTGGCAGGCGTACTCTCAACCACTGCGCCACCAGGGAAGCCCATCTCCAATTTTTAAAACCTGAGAGCAGTAAGAGTTAAGTCCAACATAAATGTAACAGGATGTGCTGTTAGAATCTAAAGAAACATTAGACATATATAATCATGGGACATAAATAATACATTGGGCAATTATACGACATAAATAAAGGCCATGATAGGAATAATTATGATTGAGGGAATGATAAATAATCGGCAAGGAGAGTATGATGGTCTAAAGATGTATTTCCTCTCCTGTTCCTCACAGTTTTGACTTTGACAGGACTTTGATTCCAGAGTCTGGTGGTCAAATATTTTAGTTTGGTGAGACCATGGGGGAGTGAGAAGGAGCAGCGGCAACTAGACATGGCTTTATTGCCAACGACTCTGGTGGTTATCTTGGCCCTGGGTTTGCACGAGAGTCCTGGAATAAAGTTCATCCAGAGTCAGTGATGAACCTGGAGGCAAACAAAAGAATAGGACAGATGCTGAATCTCTAGAGAAAGCAGAAAGGATATAAGAAGAGAATACCCCCATCCCAAAATTCTGGGGTCACTGGGGAAGAGCAGGATAATTTGGAAGGAACTCACAGTTGCTCTGAGGCCCCCACTGAAAACTCCTAGTTTGTAATTTTTATTTATTTAATTTATTTTTTTAACACTGGAAGCTATTTACTGTAATCTTTAGGTATATATACTTTTTTTTCTGGTTAGACAAGTAATTCATATTACAGAAATTTTGGAAAATCAAGAAGGTTCATTTAAAATTTATATAAAATGCTACTTCCCAAGAATAATGTCTTTTTTTATTATGTAAGTTTCAGGTGCACATCATTATAATTAGACATCTGTGTACACTGCAAAGTGGTCACCACTACAAGTCTAGTTACCATCCACTGCCGTACAGTTGACCCGTCATCCATTTTTCCCATCCCCCACCCCCTTCCCGTCTGGTAACCACTCACCTGATCTCTGTACCTATGAGCTTGTTTCTATTTTATTTTGTTTGTTTTGTTTATTTAGATTCCACATATAAATGAAATCACAGTATTTATCTTTCTCTGTCTGCCTTATTTCAGTTAGCCTGATACCTTCAAGTTCCATCCCTGTTGTCACAAATGACAGGGTTTAATTCTTTTTTATGACTCAGTAATATTCTTTTGTGTATATATACCACATATATTTATCCATTCATTCATCAGTGATGTTTAGATTGTTTCTATAAGTTGTCTATTTATTGTAAATAATGCTGCAATAAATATAGGGGTACATATATCTTTTTGAATTAGTGTTTCCTTGTTCTACCAAAGTGGAATAGCTGGGTCATATAGTACATCTATTTTTAATATTTTGAGGAATCTCCATTCTGTTTGCCATTGTGGCTGCACCAATTTATAGTCTCACCAATAGTGTACTAGGGTTCCCTTTTCTCCAAATCATCTCCAACATTTGTTATTTCTTGTCTTTTCCATAGTAGCCATTCTAATAGGTATGAGGTGATATCTCACTGTGGTTTTGATTTGCATTTCCCTAATAATTAGTGATGTTGAAGCTTTTTTCATGTGCCTGTTGGCCACATGTGTGTCTTCTTTGGAAAAATGTATGTTCAGACCCTCTGCCCATTTTTAAATTGGGTGGTTTTTTTTGTTGTTGTTGTCGAATTGTATGAGTTCTTATATATATTTTGGATCTTAACCTCTTATCGGATATATGATTTGCAAGTATCTTCTTTCATTCAGTAGGTGGCCTTTTCATTGTGATCATGGTTTCCTTTACTGTGAAGAAGCTTTTTGGGATGCAGTTCCCTTTGTTTACTTCTGCTCTTGTTTCCCTTGCTTTTGGAGTCAGATCCACAAAAACATCACTAAGACCATTGCCAGTGAGGTTACTGCTATGTTTTCTCCTAGAAATTTTATGGCTTTAGGTCTTATGTTCAAGTCTTTAATCCATTTTGAGTTGAGTTTTGTGTATGGTGTAAAATAGTGATAATTTTTAGTTTTTAGTTCACCAAATATTTGTTGAGATTCTGGGCTCTGTTTTGCGTATTGAAGGATTCAGAGTGGGGAAACAAAAGTAAATAGACGTATTCCCTGGTCTCAGTTTAAATGTAATGAGCAATTTAGAGATGTGTACACAAATAACATAAAGCAGCAATGGGGGAACAGGGCTTATTCTAAAATTCCTCAGTCTTTTGTTTCCAGATTGGAGCACTGGGCTGGGTCCCCTGTTTAAATCCCACTGTGGCTACATGGTGCATGTTGGCATGTTTGCCCAGGTCTCAGAGCAGAGAACAGGTTGAAAGAGGGGGTCCTGTTAAAGCCTCATCTTTTCTTGTCCATGTGGGAAATCCCACCTGGCTCTGGGGCACTTTAATCTTTGTCAAAATTTGCTGTGTTTTTGGCCATTGTACCTGAAAAACTGAACGTGTCAGCATCTTTCTTCTGATCCCTCTGGGGCAGGGGTCCCCAACCCCCAGGCCACGGACAGGTACCGGTCCGTGGCCTGTTAGGAACTGGGCCGCACAGCAGGAGGTGAGTGGCGGGGAGCGAGCAAAACTTCATCTATATTTACAGTCGCTCCCTATCACTCACATTACCACCTGAGCTCCGCCTCCTGTCAGCATTATGGTGAGTTGTATAATTATTGCATTATATATTACAATGTAATAATAATAGAAATAAAGTGAGCAGTAAATGTAATGCACTTGAATCATCCCGAAACCATCCCCCCTGCCCCCATCTGTGGAAAAATTCTCTTCCACGAGACCAGTCCCTGGTGCCAAAAAGGTTGGGGATTGCTGCTCTGGGGGAAGAAAAGTGCAGGAGGTCAGTGAGCAGACTGGCTACCCATTTAGTCCCTCTCAGCATTTGGTCCTGAGCAGAGGCAGCCGACTTCGGTAATTAGAATCCTGATGGAGGTACTTTGTGCAAAGTTCAGTCACAGTCTGAGATGGAGAACTCTGCATGCCCACTTCCCTTGTTAATAGCTTTGCTGACCTTCTCTGAAGAAAAAGTCATTAGAATGTTGAGTTATGATCTGTTTCTTGCAAAATCGCACCAGTCCCCCATTTATAGCCCTGTATTTCAACCAATTCTAATTACCTCTTAGAATATACTTCTCCCAGCCCTTGGAGAATATTTCAAATCTTGATCCAAGCAATCAAGCATACTTCTTGGTTAGCAAGCTGATTGTGTCCCGATGCACAAAAGTCTCAGTGAGAAACCCCCTCCTCTTTCCCAACAGCCACATAATCCTTATCTCAAGGGCTCCAAAGAGCTGGTCTTTTGGTTTCTTAACCTTGGAAGATGACCTTCCATGGAGGAGGCTGGGTGTCAGGAAGCTAATGAGGACGAGCAAAAAAATTCTTGTCTTTTCCAATCATTTATTGCAACTCCCCAGGGAGGTTCTTTCCTTCCCTCTCATTACTGACATCATTTGAAGTCACTGGCCATCTTCTTCTTTGACCTATGGAGAGTATGCTGGTTCAGTTCAGAGTCCATTGGGGGGTCCCGGGTAATGGAGTTCTCGCCTCACTTTTGCTTTATTCCTGCAAAATGCCCACAAGGTGTAAAAAAAAAAAAAAAAAAAAAAAGTCTTTGTTGGCTTATGAAGTCAAGAGCTCCTTGGTACATCTTGAACCTGGCTGTGTCCAGTGGATTTTTTCCCTCTTCTACCTCGTGTTATATATTAGCCTCTATCATTTCAGGCAGTTCAAGCGACTCAAAGATTTTTGGAGGTCTCTGTTCCTTTTACACTTTGAATGGGACTAAACTCACCAGCATTGCTGAGAGGAAACGTTTTTATAGACTTTCTAAATCTCTCCACTGCTGAGAAGAATTAAAAAAAAAAAGTAGAAACATTTCTCTCGTCTCTTTATTTCTAATCACTTTTTCCTTCTAATGGGACTGAAGCACCATGAGAAATGGCACTCTTTTACGGCAAGGACTCATTTGCCCATAACGAACACTGAGTACAAAAGCAAATTTAAAAAACCCAACCCTATGCTTAGAGAGACCATTAGGAACGATTTGACATTTATTGAACAACAGATGGCGATTAAAAGCATAAAAGCTAGATTGCCTTGCTAGAAACAAAGGGTAGTTCTACTGAGGGAGTCTAACGTTTCAATTAAAATACTTCTCAATGCCGATTAAATCATATGAAGATAAGACTGAAAATGGTTTCTATCTGTACTATAATCAATAGTGCAGTTAAAATCCTCATCAAGAAACACCCAAGTTTTTAGTTTGACAGTTTGCTAAAAGATTAGCCAAAGTTTCAGGAAACCCTTTCCTTCAGTGTAGGGTTCAAAAGGTAAACATTTAACCAGGAGTGTTTCATTCGTATTAAACAGATTTATTCCAGTGATGAGAAGGCAGCCTCACTGTCTTTGCTTTCTTTCAAATCTCACCCACCTTTCAGTGGATGAAACATTAGTAAAGGGTGGAAAAATAATCCCATTATTTCCATAGCAAGAATGTTGCTTTAATGATGTTCGTATTCTTTTGGGAAATAGTGAGTTGGAGTAGAGAGGGAAGTGGTTTAGTGGTGAGACAGACCTGTGTTTGAATCACAGGTCAGTCACTTTGGGCAAGTGCCTTAAATGTTGACAATTTGTTTTCTCATTTGTAAAATTGTCATCACAGTATCACCTTTCCTGGAGTGCCTGTTGCATTCTTGGGTCTTGGTGAATGAGGCCCCCTATCTTTATCCCTCTTTTGGAAGAACCTCAGGATATAGAATCTATTCTAGCAGATCTTACCAAAACTGAGTTCAGTGGGATACTTGTTCTGCTACGTATCCCATGCCAAGAGGTTACTCTGTGTTATGGGTTGAATTGTGTCTGCCTAAAATTCATGTGTTGGAGTCCTAACCCCCAGTACCTCAGAATGTGAGTTTATTTGGAAACAGGACTGTTGCAGATGTAATTAGTCAAGTTAAGATGAGGTCATACTGTAGTAGGGGGAGCCCTAATCTGACTATTTCCCCTTTTTATAAGTGTTCTTCTAAAAAGGGGAAATGTAAAGACAGACATCCACACTGAGGGAAAGGCCATGTGAACATGAAGGCAGAGATAGGGCTGATTCTACAAGCCAAGGAATGTCAGGGATAGTCAGCAACGTACCAGAAGCCAGGGGAAAAGTGTGGAAGAGATCCTCCCTCACAGATGTCAGAAGGAGCCAACTCTGCTGACGGCCTTGATCTTGGACTTCTAGCTTCCCAAACTTCAAGGCAATACATTTCTGTTGTTTAAGCCACCCCATTTGTGATACTTTGCTACAGCAGCTCTAGAAAACTAACACACTATGTCACATACAATTGGTAAACATTGGTACAGCATCCTGCTTTTGAAGGTTCATAAAACAGTTTACCAGAGTCAAGTCTGAGAAATCCTGCCCTAAAAATTATCTCTACCTTTATTTAATCCAGTGTTTCCCAAACATCTGGCCATGGAAGACTTTCTTGCCTGCATAAATACCTATTTATGTACTTTGGAACTCTGTTGGGAAACAATACTCTGGAATGCTTGTCTTTAACCCCACCTCCTAGCTTACATCACTCCCATGTCTTCACCTCAGCCCCAGGGCTTTCACTCCATGTCTTGCTTCCTCACCAGCCACAACCAGTCACCTAGCCATGTGCTCAGCACCGCCCAGAATGATGTCAGCCCCTTAGTCATCACTGCTTGCCTAGGCAACTTTCGCTGTTGCTCCCACCCTCTTTTCTCCACTTCTGCTCTGCAGGTGTCAGGTGTTGCTTGAGAACGTAATGAAACTGAGTTAAATGATGAATTTGGATTTGGGGCAGTGAAATGTAGAATGTCTCAAGCTGAGTCTCCACCTCTGCTCAGGCATCTTTATTTTCTTGTATTGCTTTTCCATTGCTTGCATGCCTTCCTTCATGCCTGCACTCATTTACCTTCTAGTGTATGGCCCACTGTAAGCCAAGTCCTCTACTAGTCACAGGGTAGGTAGGGGAGCAAGGGCAGGACCCAATGAACCCCTTCCCTCAACTGCTGTTGGTCTAGCAGAAGAGATAAGCTAATACTCTCTCATAGAGAAAAAACATTCACAGAAATAGTTTCATGTTGAACAGAAAATGGAATAGAATGAACAAGAGTTTGCCAGACAAATGTGGGAGAGTATATTTCAGGCAGAAGGAAGAGCAGATGTATTCAGGAAATTTCAAGTTCTGGTCAGGTGTTAGGTTACTAGATGGGGGAAAATAGAATGTGAAGTTAGGAAGGAGGCAGGGATAAAAATATTACATGCTAAGGCATTTGCCATTTATCTCGTGGGGAAGGCGGAGCCATTGATGACTGTCAATAGATCAGATTTTCATTAAGAAAGGTCACTGTGAGATTATAAGTGACTTTAATTTTCTTCTTTATCTTTTTTTTGGTATTTTCAAAATTCTCTGCCTGTTTTGGTTATTGGAAATATATGTGTTGCATGAATATATTTTTACTAAAAGTATTAAAAAATTCAGACATATACAGAGAACATCCTGGGTTTTCTTACCACTTTCCAAATCAACTTATATTCCCTCCCAATAAGTTTGGTTTATTTTTTTGGTACCTCATTTATCTTTCTATGAATTTGTGTGTATGTATACATGCACACACATATACATATGTACATCCATATATGTATACACACACATGCACACACATTCTTATATATGCATTTGACTCAAATTTGTTACTTAAAAAACATGGATACAATCATGCTTTGCCTCTGTTTGGTGACATTTTTCCACATTTGCAATGTCCTGGAACTCTTTCCACATACAGGTTTATCTCATTCTTTTTAATGGTTTCATAGTATTCCATACAATAGATGTAATTTATTTTAACCTCTCCCTCATTGTAGGAAATTGCTATTATTAGCAGTACTTCAAGGGTATTTTGTACATAAATTTTAGTGCACATGTGTGAGTATTTCTTTAAGACTCCTAGAAGTAGAATTGTTGGATCAGAAGTATAGCATTTAAATTTTTGAAAAATATTGTCAAAAATGACTTCAGAATGGTCTCAGTGATTCACTCTTCTACTATGTCTTTTAGTGACTGAAATTATCAATATTTTAAATTTCTTCCAATTGTGGGGGCCAAAAATTTTATTAAAAAATAGTCATCTTCCTTGCTACTAATGAGGCTGAGTATCTTTTCATACATATATTGCCCATTTTTATTCATTATAAATTGCTAATTTTTATCTTTTGCTCATTTTAAAAATTGAAACTCTTTACCTTATTAATTTGTGGAAGCTTTTGATATAATTTGCATATTAATCTTCTGTCATTTTAATATGTAACATTTAAAACTTTTCCAATCTGGCACTGAAAAGGTAAACTGCTTATTTTGACTTTTATTTTAAGGAAATTTTAAATTTCTATGAAATAAGATCTGATAATTATTTTTCTATGACTTTTAGGTAGTATATCTTGCTTAGGAAATTTTTTTTCAAAATTTTTATTGGAGTATAGTTGATTTACAATATTGTGCTAGTTTCTGCTGTACAGCAAAGTGAATCAGTTATACACATGCATATATGTACCTTTTTAAAAATTCTTTTCCCGTATAGGTCATTATGGAGTGCTGAGTAGAGTTCTCTGTGCTATACAGCAGTTCTGTATTAGTTATCTATCTTATATATAGTAATGTGTATATGTCAATCCCAATCCCTTAATTTATCCCTTCCCCCTTCCCCCCTGGTAACCAGAAGTTTGTTTTTTACATCTGTGACTTTATTTCTGTTTTATAAATAAGTTCATTTGTACCATTTTTTTTTCTTTTTGCGGTACGCGGGCCTCTCACTGTTGTGGCCTCTCCTGTTGTGGAGTACAGGCTCTGGATGCGCAGGCTCAGTGGCCATGGCTCACGGGCCTAGCCTCTCTGCAGCATGTACGATCTTCCCGGACTGGGGCACGAACCCGTGTCCCCTGCATCGGCAGGTGGACTCTCAACCACTGAGTCACCAGGGAAGCTCATGTACCATTTTTTTTAGATTCCACATAGAAGTGATATCATATGATATTTGTCTTTCCCTGTCTGACTTACTTCATGTCTTTCCCTGTCTGACTTACTTCACTCAGTATGACAATCTCTAGGTCCATCCATGTTGCTGTAAATAGCATTATTTCATTCTTTTTCATGGCTGAGTAATATTTCACTGTATATATGTACCACATCTTCTTTACACATTCCTCTGTTGATGGACATTTAAATTGTGTTTTTCTTTTAATGCTTCTATAGTTTTAGGCTATAATAGAGTTTATTTTTGCACACCATGTGATATTGGGATCTAAACTATTCATTTCATTCAAAAATAGTAATGTCCCAATGCTGTTTATTGAATAATAATTACTATTATAATCAGAAATAAAGTATTTTAAGTATGTATTAATTTGGTGCCATTGAACAAGAAGGATTGGAAAGGATGGAGAAGAACAATTAGGAGATGAAAAAAAAATACAACCTTAGTAGTTAAAATATAACTCAGAGCCCCTAAGGTTTGTTACTACAAGGAAAATTTTTAGGTAAGGAAGTCTGGTAGCTTCAACTAAAGAATTGTCTTAGTCACCATAATAGGGTGACTGAGAGAAGAGACATGAAATTGAGAGATCTTTAAGAATAGAACAGACAGGGATTTGTAACTGACTGACTGAGGAAGAGGGAGGGATCCCGTGTGGTTCCCAGGTTTCCAACCCTGGTGACATTAAGTACCAACGTATTTCCTCCTGGACATGAGAATAGGTTGAACACAATAAAACATGTTTCCCAATCTAAATTAATCAAAATGCTGGGTAGGGCTTCCCTGGTGGCACAGTGGTTGAGGGTCCACCTGCCGATGCAGGGGACATGGGTTCTTGCCCCAGTCCGGGAAGATCCCACATGCCGCAGAGCGGCTAGGCCCGTGAGCCATGGCCACTGAGCCTGCATGTCTGGAGCCTGTGCTCCACAACAGGAGAGGCCACAACAGTGAGAAGCCTGCGTACTGTGAAAAAAAAAAAAGCTGGGTAAAACATTAAAAAATAAAAATTAATAGAGGCACACCTAAAGGCAAAAAGGAGGTTCTCTAATGCTTAAAACAAAAAGGGGACACAAAGTGGTGAGTAGGAAACAAAGCCACCTTGCTCAGGGAGGCCTGGAACCAACAGAGACTTTAGTGGTTGTGTTTTGAACACTATCTTGGGGATGGAGTAAAGTCCACAGGCTCTGGGTTGGGGTGAGGGTCCCAGAAATTGAATGCCCCATATGAGGCTTTGGGCTAGAAATGTGCTTCCCATCCTTGTATAGTGGAAAAACACAAAACAAAAAACACTGCTCACTACACAGGGGCTGCAGCCAGAAACAAGCTTGCTGCCTCAGGCTAGGGGTGGAAACCATTGTACCAGGTTACAACTCCAGGGCAGCATCAAGTGCAGATAAATAGGGTGCAAGTTTATAGGACCTATGTGGAACAAGAACTCTGAGACCATAAAGTAACTTAAAAAGTGGTTTAGGGCTGGGAAATCCCATGGAGCCTGAGCAGAGAAACTGTAAAATAGGACAACTGAGTGGCTAAGATGTAGGAAAAAATAGAGATAGATACATAGATAGATAGATAAAGGGATAGATAGATAAATTCCACACCTAGACACTTAATAGTGCAAGTGCAGAATATCAAGTATAATGAGAAATCCTGAGAGCCAATGGAGGAGGAAAATGACAAGGTTAACTATAATTGCACAGTAATAAGATTGGCAGCATACTTCTCTTCAGCAGCAAAAGTTGTCATAAGGTAGTGGAATATACTTCCAAAGTCCTAAGGGCAAATAATTGGGAATTTAGAGATCTATAATGAGCCAAACTATTATTTAAGACAGGATTTTTTGTACTTCTTGAATTTGTGTCAGGTGCTTGTTCAAAAAATTAAATAGAAGAGTGAAAGTAAGATAAAGACATTTTAGGCCGACTAGGAGTTAGAAGGTTTACTGTTCACAGTAACCCAAATAGATTACACTCACTAAAAATATTACTAAATGATATACTTTAGTTTGAAGAAAAATGTATTCAGGGAAAGAAGTGGGATGCTAGTAGCAAAGGGAACAAATTATGGTGATAAATCTAAATGAGAATCGAGAATAATAATAATAATCAATGAGAATAATAATATTGTTCATAATATGTGCTTAAAACAAAATGAACCAAAACATTAAATGAACAAACAAAACTAATAGCACAGGGCTTCCCTGGTGGCGCAGTGGTTGAGAGTCCGCCTGCCGATGCAGGGGACACAGGTTCGTGCCCCAGTCTGGGAAGATCCCACATGCCGCGGAGCGGCTGGGCCTGTGAGCCATGCCGCTGAGCCTGCGTGTCCAGAGCCTGTGCTCCGCAACGGGAGAAGCCACAACAGTGAGAGGCCCACGTACAGCAAAAAACAAAAACAAAAACAAAAACAAAAAAATACTAATAGCACAATAGCAGGGGAGTTGGGTGGGGCAATTCTGAAAGGAGTTAAAGTATGCAAAAGTCCTAGTTCAATTAGGAAGGAAGGCAGACGTGTGTATTAACTTTAGCCTTTGATAGAAAAAATTAAACTATATATCTATATCTATCTATGAAAAATTTAGGTATAATAACTAAAGGAAAAAACATAGACTGTTTAACACTAAATGGGCAAAGGGAAATAAAGGAAATGAAGAAAATGTGATTAATGGACAAAAACTAGGACAGGAAAGTAAACAAAGTAGAGTGAAAGCCCAGCAAACACCAGAGGAATTTATCAATAGATCATTGGAATAGCATAGAGACTGGAGAAAATAACTTAGCATGGAACTTGGCTTATTACTGAAGGGACATCAAAATCAGTGGGGGAAAAGATATCCTGTAAAATACATAGCATTGAGACAACTGAGTTTCTGCAAGGAAAGCAATAATTAGATGACTACTTTACATCATATACAAAGGAATTCCAGACAAAAATGTGAAAAATAAAATTCTAAGACTACCGGGAAAAGCATGTTGAATAAAATGTAGAAAATATGAAAAAAAAACATGAACTTGTGATAAGAAAGGAATTCCTAAAAAAGATCAAATAGCACAATCTATTAAGGAAAAATAGATAAATTTGACTCCACAAGGCAAAATACCCTATAAACAAAGTTTAAAAACAAACTAGGGACTAGGAGAGGTATTTCTGTGTACATGATAGATTAGTATCCAGAATAAATAAAAAATCCCTACAAATGAATAAGAAAAAGACAAACAGAAAATAGAAGAAACTCCCCCCAAAGAAACCAGATATCACCTCTCCCTCTGTTTATGGACTGAATGTTTTTGTCCCTCTCCAAATTCTGATGTTTAACAAACATCAATTCTGATGTTTAACATCACTCATTGTGATGGTACTAGGAGGTGGGGACTTGGGAGGTAATTAGGATTGGATAAGGTCATGAGGGTGGAGCCCTCATGAATTGGATTAGTGTCCTTATAAGAGGAGACACTGGAGAGCTTGCATCTCCTCTCTTGTCTTCACCATGTGAAGATACAAAAAGAAATTGGCGGGCTACAATATGAAAGAAGGCTCTCACCAGAACCCGACCATGATCTCAGACATCCTCCCTCCAGAACTGTGAGAAAATAAATGTCTGTTGTTTATAAGCCATCCAGTCTATGGTACTTTGTTTTAGCTGTCTGAACAGACACCCTCCTTGACACTTTACCTCATTTTGTTTGTATCTTTTTATGGATCTTAAATTATTTTGTCTTTGTTAGACTTATTTGTTAATATGTCTACTTGTCTTTATTCTCCATTCTCATCCTTCTAAATGGTAAAATTTTTGAAGGCTGGCACTATTTATACCTGACTGCCCTATAACTCATACTCTCTTGGATATAATGGGTACTCAATAAATAATTTGTTAAATTCGATTCAATAAAGGTAAAAATCATGTAGTCTTCATGAGCAAAATGTGCAGGCCATGAGAATTCACTGGGAGTGAATCTCCTGGAAGTTTCATGTATCAATTTAAGGGGCTTTGTAACCTACAAATAAAAAGGATATTTTTTACCCTACCTCATTGTTAAGCTTTTCCTTTGGACCAGGGGAAAAAAACTCATTGACTTTGTTTATTTATTTTAGGAAAATTGTGCTTAAAGGAGGAAATGAGAATTATGGTAGCAAACATCCTGAAAATGCATTGGAATTTCCTCAGTATTGGATTTGCTTTTCTTCAGACCAATAATGCTCTCTTGGCATTCTGATTACTAAAGACATCAGGTCTCTAAGTTTCCTGGAAAGGGAGTTTTTGTTTAATTAGGTCTCACTGTATGAACTACAATTTGATTCACACTGGTGGCAGAAAGGGCCAGGAAAAGAGTAATTCTACTGCAGTCTTCCTGCCTGTTTCTTCCTCACATCTCTTCCTACATCTCTTTCTAAACCACCTCTCTTTTCTACTTGCATCCTTCCTTCTTAGTGCTTTTCACCCTTCTCCTGCTGTTCAATTATAACTTAGTTCCATTTGTTAAAAATCTCTCTCTTAAGCCTATACCTGTTTCAGCTTTTCCTTATCTGCACACAATTTATCTTTCTGAAGGATGAGGAAGGAGAACATTTAGTATTGTACAGACACATATTCTCCAAACCACCCTAGAAAGAACTATCACCATTATATGAGTGTACTCTGATGGTTAAAGACAAGGGGAAAATTTAGCAACCCAGGATGCCTGGGCATCACTGGGCAGAAATAATTGCTAATTAGTATCCTACTAGCTTGGGAGCATTAACTGGCTTTGGGCACCTGCTTTCTAGACCCTAAATATGTTTTGTTCATTTTAGCTTGCTTTATAGGATGAGAGAAGAATGACAATTATAGAAATAGTTTCATTTCAGTAATTCAACCTAATGAAGACTTGTCATTTGAATGATTATTCAGTAGTTGGTACTTGTTTTTCTGCCAAGTTTTCAGAAAAATGAGCTCAGATATTCTTCAAGCCTGAGAAAACACATCCTTTCCTTTAAAATAATTTAGAGAATTTTATTTTATTAATGGATACGGGAATGCTCCCCAAAGAATTGTCATCTTATATGACTATATAAGTAGAAAGAAAAAGAAAGAGGGTATCTTTTGAAACATATCATTTTCATTTCAGAACACATCAAGCAATCATATAAAATAAAGTGCTTCAAATTGATATCTTAAATTTTCTCCTAGAAAAATTTGTCAGCTACTTTGTGATTTAGGGAGACTAAAGGCATAAGTGAGAACAAGTTTCGTGATTAATTAAATGAAATTACTTGAGCATAATACTCATAATGATATTATCTTTGAATTAAAATACACTTGAATAAGATTGATGACATTTTCAATCAGTAGATTAATTAAACTTTTGTTAATTACACATAAGTCAATATGTTTGGATTACATATCAATCAATATATTGAAAGCAACATCCACTCTCTTTGCTCTGGAAAACTGCTTTGCTGATACATTTCTAGTGACTTTATTTTAGAAGTTAGAGTTCTTTCATTTTCTTTATATCAGAGATCTCAATATTTAGCAGATCGAGATGTGAAAATAATTATTGCAACAAGTTTTTTTTATCATTGTGAAAGTCTTTTTTGGGTTCTGATGATTGCTTTAATGATTATTCTTGTAACTGAATTCCGACTCTGCCCCACTCAGATGTTTCTGTCGGAACAATGCCATGATGGAACTAGAGATGGGGAAGTCTGCAGCTGTCGGCTCTGCCCGACGCCTGTCTGATTTGAACTGTTGTCTGCTATTCTGCTTCCCACTTGCAAGCAGGGTGCTGACTACAGTGAAAAATTCTATTGTGTTTAACATCCTGAAGGACTGTTAGCTATTTAGATACCTTACTCTTCCTTTGCCAATTTACTTCACTCCTCCTCTCCTCCCAAGTCTCATTTCTAGAGGTTTAATTCCTGATGAATTAATATTTGTCTTTGTAGGTAGAGGCTGGGGGGGAAAGTGACTAGTTTTTTTGGCACAAAACCATAGAAAGGTGAATTTTCTTACAGTCTTGGGTGCACTTGTGGGCCAGTGATAAGCCCACATAGTGGTAACTTATTTTTCAGTGCCTCTGTGCATTGCAATTAAAACAAATGGTGTGACTATTATATATAAAATAGATAGCCAACAATCCTACTGTATAGCACAGGGAACTGTAGTCAGTATTCTGTAAAAACCTTTAAGGGAAAAGAATCTGAAAAAGAATATAAGGCTTCCCTGGGGGCGCAGTGGTTGAGAGTCCGCCTGCCGATGCATAGGACATGGGTTCGTACCCCGGTCCGGGAAGATCCCACATGCCGTGGAGCGGCTGGGCCCGTGAGCCATGGCTGCTGGGCCTGTGTGTCCGGAGCCTGTGCTCCGCAATGGGAGAAGCCACAACAGTGAGAGGCCCGCATACCTCAAAAAAAAAAAAAAATATATATATATATATATATATATATATATGTATAACTGCATCACTGTGTTGTACACCTGAAACTAACAGGACATTGTAAATCAACTATACTTCAATAAAAAAAAAAAGAAAGAAAAAACCAAACCGTGTGGTTGAACAATCAACTCAGAACCTCTCCTATCCTCCTCTTCCAGTTTCTGAACACTGACTTTCTCTATTTTTATTCACTAGGCCAAATTATTTTCTCAATCTGGCAGGAGTTTACATTCTACAAATAGCTACCCTTGAATGAGTGGGAGTTTTCTAGGCTCTCAGTCAATCCAGTTTGAATTGTCATTTAGCTCTTGTCAAAGCCTGGCTAAGACAACTGATATTTGAGAAATAGAGTTTATAGATGTGCAGTCTCCTCCGTGTGCTAAGCTGTATGTATCCTTGATCACCAGAAAGATCTAAATGTGGTCTCGTTAGCTTAGCCTTTCCCAGTGGAAACTTTCATGAATCATGTTTTGGTGCCAGGTCTTTATATATATATTTTTAAAGCATTAATATTGGAAACCCTGAAGTGAAGAATATTTCTGTAGCTTCTGTAAAAACTGATTAAAGATACTGCTTATTATGTTGTTCAATGTTCCTTGACAAGAACTCATGCGATGGATTCCTTTTAAAATTTATTATCAGAAAAATGTTTGTCTCTGTTGACGAAGTGAGTGTTTTGCTATTTTCAGACAATAAACACCATATCATTTATTATTTCTCTTTATGCATTGGCTGTCAGGAGGCTCAGAATGAAAGTACATGCTGTATTAGAAGAAGAGAGAGTAAGAAATCACAGGCAGGTTCCAGGAGGAGCATAGGAGTGAATCTGTCTTTGTCTTTCCTGTGTCTGTTCATTTACTGATGCAATGGACATTTATGAAAGGACCATTGTGTTCTAGGCACCATGTCAAGTGTTGGGGAGAAGAACACAGCCCCTACCCTGGAAGGGATTAGGGTCCAAGAGGGGGACAAGATAAGTGAGTAGACAAATGAAAGGAGTGCTAGAATAGAGGGATGCATGAGGTGCTGCAGAAGGGGAAATAAAGAAGCACTCAGTTCTGCCTGGAGACAGGAAGTTCTCTTCAGTAAATTATGAAGAATAAGTCCCTGGCGTAGATAGGGTCAAGGTGGAGGGCAGAGCACAAAGGCAGAGAGGGAGAAGCAGCCAAGCAGCCACAGTAGTGTGTGAAGGGAGGGTTATGAAATGAACCTGGAGAGATGGGCAAAACCTGAACAGCAATGACTTCAGTGCCTTGCCTAGAAGTTTGTGGTTTATCCTCCAGGGCATAGAGATTCATATTTTAAGCAACACGATCAGATCTGAATTTTAGAAAACCTTCTGGAAACCTAGATAATTTGGGAAGGGGACCAGATGAGAAGCAGAGGCTCCAGGCGGTAAGTTGTTGGAAAAGTACAGGATATACAGGAAGGACCACACTGAGGCTGGGGCCAGGGGGCAGAAGAGAGATGAAGTAGACAGGGAAGAGGGATTAGAATCAACCAGACTTGGTGTCCAAAAGGAAAGGAAGCAGCAAGGATTGGAACCCAGGTTTCTGGCTTAGGAGACTGTGGATCATTATAAGAGGAGAGAGTATGGAATGGGGAGCAGGTGCACCCGTGTGGGTTGGGAGATGATGTTTGAGATTTTGGTGATGTGGCGCTGAGGTGCCTGAGAGATGAATGATGGAAGATGCTTTGTAAGCAGCTAGATTTAAGGGTCTGGACCTCAGGAGAGAAGTCTGAACTGAAGATGTAGGTCTGGGAGTTGTTTCTACATTGGAGAGAGGTTGAAGTCCTCGGTTCCACAAGATCCTTTGAGAAGAGTGGGACATGAGTGTATGGGGAAGGGCAGATATACAGGTGTCATAAAGGGAGCCTCGAGAGGCGTGGGCAGACAGGAAGGGAGGGACCTCAGAAAGAGCAGTGTTGGCTTATACTTCTCCTGCCTTTGTGGTCAGTCTATGAGGTTAACCCATGGGCATCTCGAGTTCAGTAAGTCAAAAGCTGAGTTCATCCTTCTCCTCCCGACACTACCTCCTTCGCTATTCTCCCTTTGAAGCGGAAATCTACCCATTTCCCAAGCAAGATTTGTGGAGTCACCCTTGAGTCCTAAAGTCTCCAAGCCTTAGAACATTCAGTTTCTTATTAAGCCCTTCCCATGTCTCCATCCCCCAGTCACTGCCTTAGTTCAAGCCTCTGTCACTTCTGGCATGGGTTATGGGAGCAGTCCCTAGTGGATCCTTGTCTCCAGTCTTGATCTCAAATTCAATTTTCTCACAACACTTCCATGGTGAAGATCATACAATGGATTCCTCTTTCCTGCCTGACAAAGTACAAAGTCTTAGCTTGGGATTCAAGATCTATTTAAATAGTGTGATGTGAGACAACCGTTTTGATGTCATTTTTTTTTTACATATGCAAAGTGCAAGGTACAAAGTAAGATGTCTCCATTGTCCAGCCTTGCTCCATTCTTCCCAATTAACATTTTCTTAGTCTAAGGATGGCAGTTGGACGCTCCACCAATCCAAGGTCAGGAGCAGAAATGGTACCGTGTTTTGTGGAATTGTGAAATCTACCCCTACCCTTCCATCTTTGGCTCATTTCCTGACTGTGAACTTCAGTATTTTTTTTCTCTTATCACCACACTTTTGTACATGTTATTTCTTTTGCCTGGAATGACTTCTCCTTCTTCATTTTGATAGGTTTATACTAGAAATAACGGAGATGTAGTGAGTTCTGTACAATAAGGGATGTTTTGTTCAGATTATAGTTAGCCTAGATGTTGTTTTCTTTCTCTATCCCCGCCCCCCGCATCTGAGCCAGAATTTATAAAATCTTTCCCATAGCTACAATGGAGTTCAAAGAGACAGAAGGAGAGGTTAGAACAAAGAATGAAAAGTCACCTCTGGTTGACTCTTAGAGGCAGCTGCTATTTGTAGAGAGTGCACTTTGGAGGAAACCAAATCTCCTCAGAAGTAAGCTTGATGACTTAAAGATAAATTTTGAACAACTGTTGACTGAGAAACTGAAAATTCTCTGTCATTTGAAGGAAAGCCCTGAAACAGAGAAGCATCCTTTTCAGAGCACAGAGGTTTCAGATGTAGACTTTTGTAAAGCAAAGAAGAGGATCAGCAAATAACGTAGCTCCAGGGCAAAGAAAAAAGAGAATTTGCACAGTATCTGTGGAGAGATGTTTCTCTTAGCAATATTTGACTGAAAGTTTCACTGGTTCTGAGGTGAAGAGGAATGGGTAGTTTACTGTGTGTTTTCATGCCTAAGTTAACCATTTAATAATCCATATACAATCAGTTCCAAAGTAAGTATTGACTTAGCCCTTCTCAGTTGAGGAGAAAAAATGATAAGCCTAAAATCCTTGGTTAAAATTAAAAGCAACTCTAAGTCATAATGCTATTCGATAAGGTCAGGAAGAAAAGAAACCTATAGGTCAAGTGCTTTGAATTTTGAAAGTGCTTCGCTGACCAGATAAAGATATTTACATTCTGTGGCCACAGCAACAGAGCCAGCAAAGAACACAGGAGGGGAAAGAACAGACAGGAGGGGAAGGGCTGTATTCAAATTTAAATTTACACAAGCTTTGTCTGTTATCAAGTTTATTGGAAAGGAGCTAGAGGCTTCTGGACCAATTCAGTAACTATAAATTTCTCCCTGAGATAGTCATTTAATGTTAACTACAAAGTTGCTGCTTAATATTCATAGAGTGGAATTTTCCACTGCTGCACGTGCAAAATATTCTATTATTTACTTAATCCATATTTGTTTTGTAGGAAATGGAATTTTTATACTTCATTTGTAAAGGAAAGCAAGAGCCTTGTGTTAATCTATGTCAAAATTGTTCTTGCATTAGTTGGAAAACCCTTCTATCTCTGGGCCTATTTTTTTCTTTGCAGGTTGCAAGTAAATACATGTCTTTAGCAGATTCAGATCCAAACACAACATGAGGATTGGTGCCTGTGACACACTCACTTTAATTTATTGAGCATTTCCTGTGTGTCGGGCACCATACTGAGCATGGTACTCATTGTCCTCTAATCTTCCTGTACAAGTCAAGTTCAGCCAGGGAAGCAGAGCCACTGGGAGTGGCATGAGAAGAGGGGCTTCTTCAGCACTGCACTGGGGCTGGCTTGCACCAGCTCCAGGGAGCACTGTGACCTTTCTTCCCAATTCCATGTCCAGTGACTTAATGTTGGTAGCCTGAAGAGTGGGAGTATTTACCCCACAAAAATTAACAAAAGCTACAAATCAGGCTCTAGCAGGTATATTACATAATTGTGTAAGGAGCTGGGGAAATGAAGGTCTGGAAGGAGGAGCTGGAGGATGAAAGGTGTCACTAGGATGAGATGTGTCACTTACCAGAAGCACTCAGATCTTGTAGAGGAATCTAGAAGCCAAGCATGTCCATATGTGGAAGGTGCATTGTGAAGGGGAAACTCTTGGTGGGGACCGTGGAAGCTGTTGCCTCTGTGTAGCTGCCTTTTTGAGTTTGCAGCCAAGGTCTAGGGGTGCCTGCTCTTGATGAGGACAGCCAGCATTCGGGGAGGAGGAGACAAACAAGATATGGAGCAGAGGGAAGTGAGGTACCAGCTGGAACCCACCAGGCACTGCTGGATCCCCATCACTGTATCAGACTGCAAAGGAGGTCTTCTGTCCTTCTCCTCCTCTCTGCTTCACATCTACCTCCCAAATTTTGGGCAAGTTCCTTTTCTGGCTAATCCTACCCTGGAATCATACAGGAAACAGGTGTCTGGGAAACACGGTTCCCAGCTCAACCAAGGTGACATGGCACAACTCAACAACTTCCCAACAGTGCCATGACACAGATATTATCCCCATTTTTCAGAAGAGCAAAACAAGATCTAATGAGGTAATTTGCTTGAGCTTGCACAAACCTATCACTAGGTCTGTTACATTCCAAAGCTTGTAATCTCAACTACTCTAGTGTACTGGGAGTGTTTTTGTTTCGTCGTTTTTTGCTGTTTTAAAAATAATGACCTCAAATGAAAGAATCACATTCCAAAAGCACTATAGGTAAGTATTTGACATAGATGAACCCATTTGACAATGACAGTTAACATTCTAGTGCACAGAATGGCCAGACCAGTTGAACATTTGAAGAAGAGATATGGGGATATATGTATATGTATAGCTGATTCACTTTGTTATAAAGCGGAAATTAACACACCATTGTAAAGCAATTATACTCCAATAAAGATGTTAAAAATTAATAATCTTAAAAAAAAAAGGCAAACCTATTTTAACCAGGCTTAGTTCAGTCTGGTAGGCTCATCTTGCCCTTAGCCTCTGGGGATACAAAGATGAATGATAAGAGAGGATTCCTGCCGTTAAGGAGCACATGGTCTATTTCACAAAAATAAGCATAGCCATAAATATGGTACCTGACCATTTTATGTCCTCTTCCAGGTTTCCTCAGCCCCACCTGGCCTCCAGCCTTTCATGGCTGCTCGATGGACAGCCTTCCCAACACTGCCATAGTCTGAATGCTACCACCACCAACTGGGCTCCAGCATGGGCTCCATTTTGTCCACTGAAGCAGGGGCCTTGGGGCTTCTAGGCTCAGATCTGACTTGACCAAACTTATAGAGGTGCTGATTTCTCCAGCACTTCAGGGCTCAGAGGAAGTGTTGCATCGTTGGCTGTGGACTGGCTTCTCCAGCAACTTCCCAAGGGACAGGATCTCATAACTCAGAAGTAGATGGGGTAGTTGACACTGGTAGGGCCAAAGATAAATGATAATGACCAATGATAAGCAGGAACTAGTGGACCCTGGCAGGTACATCCTCCCTCAGGTGCAGTGGTTCCACATAGCTGACCAGAAGTGAGGGTCCTGTGATTGAACAACGGACTGTGTTTTCTAGGAAGATGCAGGCAGGTCAGCAGTATGTCACTACGTTTATGCCTGCCCTCTTCCCTTACCCATTCTCCTTACCCCTCACTGTTGCTTCCCTGGGATTGCACCTCTTATAAAGGCTTGGCCTCTAATCTTTGCCTCAGACTCTGATCTCTAGGGAACCCAGGCAAAGATGATTACCTAAAAGTAAACACACACTAAATAAATTACAATAGTGGCCTATTTAAAGTACTGTTGGGGAGGATTGCTAAAAATATATATAATTCTTTACTTCCATTTTGATGCTTGTCTTATGTTTCACTATTCAAAGTGCAAGTCTTTGATACCCGACTCATTAACTGATTTCTTAAACTAATTCCTACGTGAGCACATGCCATGATGTAACAATATATCATGATCCACAGGAAATATGCTTGTATTTTAAATGGCATCTTATTAAGTCAAAAGGTTGAGTAGAATGGGGATTCCATACTGCAGTGTGGGGAAGACGTGATGGAGGAGGGAGGCTCTTAAATCACATCCCATCAGTGGTGATCCCAACATGATAATCATATGAGTAAGACTTGCCACAGCTGAGCCATGACTTTATGTTATAACATCTATTACAATTACTTGAATTACCACTATTGGGAAGTAAACAACTACACATTTCCTTCAATAGAGCTAGTGGGTGCTTTCTTTAGAAAAGATATACAATTTTTATTATATATGGCTATGGGGAAAAAAAAAACACTTCATCTAGAAGATCTGTAGTCAAACTGTACTAATCTCACTATAAAGGCATAGTGAGATTCTATTCAAATTAATAGAATATGGCAAAACTAACAGATACCTTGTATTAATGATTAAAATATTAGGAAAGCTTAAAAACATATTTCTAAACTCAGGGTTCACATGCATGTGTTCATATTTTTAAATGAGATTGTTTGGAAACTGCAGAATGGGTTAATTAGCTTCCTTTATTAAAAGAGAAGAATTCTCCTAAATTAACTTAGGGGACCAAATCCCAAACTGCAAATAATTGAAAATAAAGTTTAAAAATGAATAGGCTGATACAGCAGTCTCCTAGAACAGAATGCACCATCACTATCCAATTATAAGTGGGTATACCAAGGGGAAGATTAAAACAGAAACTGTCAGTTATGACATTCTAACCATAAGGACTTTTAGCAGAAACTTGTTGTAAAAATTAGGACAAAGGTAAAAGGGTATATTTACCCTAAAGCATCTGAGAGACTTCACAATAGTTAGAAAAATGAATTTTTTTCTGTCAAGATTTTACTTTTTCTTTTCTTGGTTAGAGACAGAATCATCTTGATGGAAAATTAGCAGTCACAGAGCAACATTCAGTTTCACTAAATTATGGAACAATTCTGGTGCTGTATGTTATGAGGAGCCTTTAATGCCATTGCTGCAGGACAACCAGCGATTTTTCCAATTCTTGGGACTTAAATTGCAAAGGAGAATATTAATAAGATAAAATCCTATGATGGAAAATCTTTCAACTCTGAAATTCTATGCCTGGAAGAATCATAAGATAACATTTTCTCATAAAGTTCCTTTGCTTTAGAAGATCCACAATCCTGATTATTATTCAAACCTAATTTCAGCTCAGAAAACTTAAGTAAAAGACAATCTTCAAGTTCTGAGGATTATAAAAGATGACAGGACGTATGTACTGTTGATCAAAAATGCACCAGGGGCAACAGCTACCCACAAAAAGACAGCTCAGGGAGGCTGTCAGTCAGACTAACAGGAAGGCAAGTCAGAGCAAATCACTGTGTCAGACTCCCGGGCAATAAAGCCATTACTCCTTAAATGCTGGGCAGTTAAGAAATGTTGCTCTACCGTGAAAATGACATTATGACATTCTCGGTTTGTTATTTCCCTTTAGTTTTCATTTAACTTTTCTATACTTGAAAAGGCAACCAAATTACACATTGTCCTTGTTAGGTCTTGAAACATAGCATAAGATTCGTCTCATTCTTCAACAAATATTTATTGAGTGCCTGTTATTTACCAGGCACTATGCTAGGTCCTGGAGCTATAAAAATGATAGGATTTTGATCTTTGTTCTGTAGGAGCTTAGAGTCCAGTGGGAAATTAGAGTTGGAGGTACAATTAGAGATCATCTAATTTTGTAGATGAGGACGCTTGGGCTCTGAGAGGATTAGGGACCTATTAAGGATGAACAGAACCGGATTCATGGAGACAGAGGCGAGGTGATCTATGTCCTCTGATTTCCACAGCAGAGCTGTTTAGAATTCTTTATTCATTCATTTATTTGGTCATGAACACATATTTGAGAGCCCACTCTGGGCCGTTTGTGTCCTTCCTGACCTGGAGGTAACAACTTCAGCAGAGAAGACAAATATCAAAATGGTGAAGATGCTACAAATTCTTTAAGCTATATCTTGGATCTATAAATAACATCACTTAATTTTTAATAAGTAAATTTACACAGTATTTTGAGCTCTCCCCCTGCCAACACTGGCACAATATTTAGCATGATCCATTCCAGGTGAATCCTGTTAATCCTGGTTGTTTTCTCACTCTTTCCTTCTCCAAGTTACTATAAAGTTTCCCCTGGAATTTATGGATTGTTGTGGACACTCATCTGGTCCTAAGTCATCACCTGCCAGTGATGGCAAGAGATGTCTGATTTTCCCCATTCTTGAGCCCTCAACCCTCTTCATTGATCCCATTGGCATCTACTGAGATATCCATTAACCCCTCTGGTCTACACTGCCTGGGTTCATGCAGTGAAGTCTCTTGTCTGCCATTCCAGCCTCCTCCAGATATTTTCTTTCCTTTTCTTTTTTTTTTTTTTAAATCTCTTCTTAGGGCTTCCCTGGTGGCACAGTGGTTGAGAGTCCACCTGCCAATGCAGGGGACACGGGTTCATGCCCTGGTCTGGGAAGATCCCACATGCCGCAGAGCGGCTGGGCCCGTGTGCCATGGCCGCTGAGCCTGCGCGTCCGGAGCCTGTGCTCCACAACGGGAGAGGCCACAACAGTGAGAGGCCCGCATACCGCAAAAAAACCCCAAAAACAAAACAAAAACAAAACAAAAATCTCTTCTTAGATTAGAAAACTCACTCTGACATCTTGCCTTCTAAATTTGTTGCTTAACTCATGAGTAGTATGCCTCTTAGTTCTTTAGGGCTTTGTCTCTTGACTGAGTGCTAGTCAAGTGCTAAGATTTTTAGATTCCAAATTTAACCCCTTTAAGCCATTGTCGTAGAGATGATTCTTGAAAAACCACTTTGAAACTTAAAAAAAAAAATAGACACCTTTTCTTTTAATAACCTAACCTGAGAGCAGTGGTAAGAGTAGGGTCCTAGTGTGGGTTAGTTATGGCTCAAACGATAATACTCATTTATTATGTCTCACAGTTTCTGGGGGTCAGGCATCCAGACAGGGCACAATGAAGACAAGTTAAATTTGTTCCACTGTGTCAGGAGCCTCAGCTGGAAGTCATCAACACTGGGGTCTCAAATCATCATAAAGCTCATCCATGCAGTACCTGGGAGGTTTCTGTTGGCTGGGAGCCTAGCTGGGGTAGTCATCTGGAAGATCCTCACATGGCCAGGCCATGGGCTGTGGGCTTTGTCACATGGTGGCTAGGTTCCAAGGGCAAGAGGAGAGAGAGAGAGAGAGAATCAGGCAGAGGCCATATTGCCCTTTATGATAAACCTCATGAGTCACAAAGCGTCCTCTCATTGGTTGGGGCAGCACAGGTCCAGCTGTCTTCAAGGGGAGGGAACTATGTGACCCCACCTCTGGATGGTGAGGCTTGTTTACGCCACCCTATGAACATGTGGAGTGGGACATATATTGGGGAGACCGTATCTAGGGAAAATATAATCGGCCATGGGGGGTTAGCAGGAAATACGGAGAATGACAAACACTGGGTAATACTCTACAATATTATTTTGTCACATATGGTTTGCAACGGATGACCGTCATCCATGTGAGCAGCTGTGGCCCCAAAGAAGTAAAGCATGCACTGACAGAGAGTCAAGCTGTGTGTGGCTGGTTTTTAAAAAAACAAACAAACAAACAAACAAAACCTCTCATTTTAGGATTAGAGGCCTTTCCAGCTATTTGTGTCCCACTAAGGAGAAGGTTTTGCCCTGGAATGTTTACAAAATAGGTGCAGTTACCTCTCCAGCCGTTCTTTTTGTTTGTTGCCCTTTCTCTACTTTCTCCAGGGACTGAGTTTGTTTATGCTGTATTTCCCCCACATTTATCACCAAGTCCAGCCTGTTTCCCCTTCTTTCCCGTATCATAATGTAATGGTCTAGCCTTGTGTTGGGGAATTAATTGGGTTATCATGTCCTTAACTAATAACAGTTTTTTTTCTTTTTTTTTGCCCATGAATTTTAACAGCTGCCCGATTGAAGTATCCAAATGGAATAAGTAATAATGAGAAACTTAGGCTTTGAAAGCCTGACTGCAGGACTCATTTCTGGATGAGACCAAGGCAGTGTGGGCAGAAGCAGCCCAAAAGCTCCTAATCACGCCATGCAGATGCCCAGGGCAGACTTGCTTTCAGGAAGCTTAATTAGCAGGGTGACAAGAATTGCCTCCTTTCCATGATCCAGTGAAGGGATTGATCTAGAAGAACAGTGGAGCCTTGATGCTCTCCTTTTTATTGTTATATATTTTTAAATAAAATATTTTAAATTATTTTATTCTGGTTATAAAATGAATGCATGCCCACTTAAAAAATTTTAAACATTTCCAGAATGTATAGAGAAAAAAAAAATCACCTGAGATCTTACCACTCAGATTTAACTCTTGTATCATTTTGGTAAACTTCCATGTGTTTACGTATCCACTGGTAACTTACAGCTATACCCGTACATAACTCTGTATACATATTATATGATACGTACATTTCTGTACCCTGTTTTTTTTCATTCAGTAATGGGTGGTGGCTATTATTTTTCATGTCAATAAATACAGACTCACATCATCATTTTTATTAACTGCAGAATATTACTCTGTGAGATGTACCATAATTTATTTAACTAATTCTATTGAACAACAATTATGCCTATTGTACTTTTTTGATGTTATAATCAATGTTCTGAAGAACTTTCTTGTATACCCATTTTTAAGGACTTGTCCAAAGATTTAATTGGCATATATCCCCATAAGGAGAAATTGATGGGATTCTTTCTTTTAAAAAGGACAATAGGGGGACTTCCCTGGTGGCACAGTGGTTAAGAATCTGCCTGCTGATGCAGGGGACACAGGTTCGAGCCCTGGTCAGGGAAGATCCCACATGCCACAGAGCAACTAAGCCCATGCACTACAACTACTGAGCCTGCTCTCTAGAGCCCACAAGCCACAACTACTGAGCTCATGCACCTAGAGCCCTTGCTCCACTACGAGAAGTCACCACAGTAAGAATCCTGAGCACTGCAACAAAGAGTAGCCCCCACTTGCTGCAACTAGAGAAAGTCCACACGCAGCAATGAAGACCCAACATAGCCAAAAATACATACGTACATACATACATACATAGGACAGTAAGAAGGCATGAGAGAAAGAAATCTGGGTGAGCAGCCTAGTTTCAGAGAATTCATGTAACACATATGCATAGAAGTCTACAATCTGTCAGGAGACTGAGCTAGACTGCTTGGGATACAAAGATTAAAACAATCTTTAAAAAATTCTTCTAGCCTAGTGGGGAAGATAGACCCATATACGAATAATTACTACAGTAAGTTCAAATTCCCAGTAGAATTATGAAGAAAGTACCACAGGAAGGGTTTTAAAAAAGGAGCTATTAAATCTGGGCAAGAGTGATGGGGAAGAATTAACAGAGAAAGCAACAAGCGAGCTGATCATGTGGTTGAGAAGGAGTTAAAAAGGGGAGAGTATTAGTTTGCTAAGGCTGCCATAACAAATACCGCAGACCAGGTGCCTTAAACAGCAGAAATTTGTCATCTCAGAGTGTGGAGGCTAGAAGTCCAAGATCAAAGTGTTGGCAGGGCTGGTTCCTTCTGAGGGTCATGAGGGTAAGGTCTGTTCCAGGCCTCTCTCCTTAGCTTATTGACAGCCATCTTCTCCCTATGTCTTCACACCATCTTCCCTCTGTAAGTGTCTGTGTCCAAATTTCCTCTTCTTATAAGGACACCAGCCATATTAGATTAGTGGCCACCTTAAAGACCTCATTTTAACTTAATTACCTCTTTAAAGACCCTATCTCCAAATACAGTCACATTCTAAGGTATTAGAGGTTAAGAGTTGAACATACGAATTTGGGGAGTACATGATTTGGCCCTTAATATTGAGAGAATGGAGAAATGCTTGTGTAAAGGCCCAGAGTCAAGCAAGTGTGCAGTGATGGAGGAAGACAAAGGAAGCTCCATAAGCTAGGTGGAGAAGGTCTGGGGGCTGGAATGAGGAACGGGGATCGCGGTGGAAGATGTGTCCATGCTGGGAGGAAGGGCTTATAAACAACCCTGAGAAAGGTGGGCTTTATTCTGCAGGGGGCAGAGAACCATGGGTAATTTTAAGCAGAGATATGGCATAATCAGTTTTGTCCTTTATTTAGATGATACTGTCAGAATATCGTGTCAGCAAGGATGTGGAACACCTGGAACTCTCACGCACAGCTGGTGGGAAAATAAAATGGAATAACTATTTTGGAAAACAATTTGCTACTTTCTTTAAAAGTTACCTACACGTCTACCATATGACCCAGCATTCTCTCCTAGGTTTTAACCCAAGAGAAATGAAAGCATGTCTAGATAGTAATTTATCTAGTAATTTTAATAAAGATGTTAATAACATCTTTATTCATAATTGCCCAAAACTCAAAACAATCCAAATGTCTATTAGCAGGTGAATGACCACAAATATACCACAAAATGTGGTATATCCATTCAATATAATACTACCTAGTAATGAGAAGGAAAAGAACTATTGATAGCCACAACAAATATGGATAAACCTCATAAATAATTATACTGAGTGAAAGAATCCAGGCTAAAAAAAAAAAGTACATACTGTGTGATTCTTCTTATATAAAATTCTACAGGAAATAGAAGCTAATCTGGGGATGACGGTTTGGGGCAGATGGGGTAAGGCTCTGAGGGAGAGATTGCAAAAGGGCATGAAGAAACTTTTGGAGGTGATATAATTGTTCATTATCTTGACAGTGGTGATAATTTCATGGGTGTATAAAGATGTCAAACCCCATCAAATTGTGGACTTTAACATGGGGTGTTGCTTAAAACTCAATAAAAAGCCAAGCAATTGTACCTCAATTAAAAAAGGAAAATAAAACAGAAAATAAATATATGGAGTGGATAAAAAAAACATTGGAACATAAACTCTGGGAAAGGAGACCAGTTAGGAGGCTACTTGCAAGAGATTGTGAGAGTCTGAATGAAGTTGGGTAGGTGGTTCCCACTTGGCTTTGCTCTACCTCTGTTCTGAGACGTGAACTTTTAGGAACTGAACTGTGGGCAGCAGAAAGTCACTTTGTCCCAATGTGATGATGGAGGACACTAACCTTTCTTCCTCTTCCTCTCTACTATATGCTAGGAATAATTTTAGACATTTGTAGTAGTGGTGAATAAAATGGACAAATATCTTTTGTGCTTAGGAAGTTACTGTGCAAGTGGGAGACAAAAAATAATATGTCACAGAGAGTTAACGTCTACAAAGAAAAAGCAGGGTAATGGACCAAGTAATGGATGGGCATTGAGTGTGGGAACTATTTTAGTGAGATGTTTAGAAAAGGTTCCTCTAGAGCAATGACCTTTGAGCTCAGACCTGCATGGAGGGAGGTTAGTTGAAATCAGGGACAGGTATTCTAGGTGGAGAGACAGGCAAGTATAAAGGTCTTGAGTTGGCAGTGGGAGTGGCTTGTCAAGGAGAAGGCTGGGAAGAGTGGATAGCAGAAACTTAAGTAAGGTCCTGATTTGCCACCAACTTGTGCCTGAACCAGCTCCCTGGTAATTTACACTGGACATTTCTTCTTATAATTACGTTCATGCTAGAACATTGAAAGAGTTAAATGCTGACTGAAATACTGTTCAGTTGGCTGTAACTTAGATTCTCTTTCTCAACCTTCTCTTCTTTCTTTCTTTTTTTGTCAGGTTGTGGTTAGTCATGGCATTTGTTGTAATGGAATTTAATCTACATCTCATTACGTTCTAAGGTGTGAAAAAAGCCTTCCAAAGGTGTCTTTATTTACCATCTATCTTAATGCCCAGGGCTAGGTGGAATCCCATATTAAAACAAATCTGAGTATAACTGAGAAATGGGTAACCTCTAGTGTTTGAAAAGTTAAGATCATCAATACATCCTTATAAATTCTGCCTTTAAAAATATAGTCTGAAGAGGAAACAGCAAACATTCTTGACCACCTATTTTGAGGTGAGCATTTCCACCTGTCTTAATTAATTCTTTCAACAACTCTATTTTATTTTATTTATTTATTTTATTTTTTGCGGTACGCGGGCCTCTCACTGTTGTGGCCTCTCCCATTGTGGAGCACAGGCTCTGGACGCGCAGGCTCAGCAGCCATGGCTCACGGGTCTAGCTGCTCCACAGCATGTGGGATCTTCCCGGACCGGGGCACAAACCCGTGTCCCCTGCATCGGCAGGCGGACTCCCAACCACTGCGCCACCAGGGAAGCCCTCAACAACTCTATTTTTAACACCATTCTGCAGCTATAGAAATCAAGGCTCAGAAGCACTAAATAACATGTCCAAGGTCACAGGGCTAGTAAATGGCAGCATCAGGATTTCAAGTCACATCCACTGCCTCCTGTTTGGAACCCCTGTCTCTGAGCCATGTCAGTCTTAGTGCTACTCCTCCACATGCATAATGCCATGCTATCACGGATTGAATCAAGAGACAGTCCTTCTAAGAAAGTAAACAACTTCCTTGAGAAAGAAGCCCCAAATCTTTATCTCTTGACTGTCAGACCTACATATCTGTCTGAATGTTTCAGAGGAGTCTGTGCCTGGCTCAGCCACTCTTCCTTTCCAAGAAGAATTCTCCAAAGGGACTGGTGGCAGAAAGAGGCTGAAGGAAGTGGCTGGGTCAGCGGGTATGATTGAACACTGTTCCTCTATCAAAGGCCTGATAAAAATCTGGGGTCTCTGGGCACTCGATTTTTAAAGTAATCCTGTCAGTTCCCTAATAATAGTAATAAATTAACCAAACAGCAGATTCAGTGGTATTTTATGTCCTGGGGGTATTGCTTTCACACTTCAACTTGATAGCGTGATTTATCAAGAGATAAATTACAGCTGGGAAGAATGGATTTACTGATGTCAGGGAGATGACAAGTATATTCTGAAGATGTTACCAGTGATGGGTATGTACCTGACAGGCATACTTGAAAAGCCCCAAACAGAAAGCTTCTCTTCAAAGGCTGAATAACTTTAATCTCCACTTTAGATGTAGGTCGTTGCAAGGACAGGAGGAATTTGATGGTCTAATTATCCCATCCTCAAATCATTATGACCTGAAAGTATTAATTACTTTGCTCTTTGGAAATGGGGTTATGCAGCCACCTCAAACCTTTTCTGAAAGCCATCTGGAGGATAAGTAAATACATTAGTGTGGGCTTATCCTACTGTAAATGAATGTGTAACTGCCAGCTCTCCCATCTTCTGCTGCTAATCGGCCATTGCTGCGTGTCTATCATGCTCTTATGGGTGCTCATGACTAAGAATGGATGGACTTGCTCACGGAGCAAGGCTCGGTGATTTAAGGGAAGGTGGGATTACTTCCTGGAAGTTGCTCAGAAGAGTAACCAGAAAGTAGAATTGAGAGAGAGCCCAGGTAGAGGGCAGAGAAAGCTTGGCCTCTCAGGTTTAGATGAAACCTCCCTGGAGATGTGTGAAGATGTCCCCTCCATAAGGACGCAGACCCGGGACCCTGAGCTGAGGATGGGTTCTGCCCTTCAAACTCACAGATGCTTGTGCGGCTGTCGAGTATGTACTTGCCAGAAAAGACATATTAGGAGAATTCTTGGTGAGGAATGGTCTAATGAAATTACTCTTAAAGTAGGATTTGAGTCTTTTATGAAAATATTAAGAATGGGCTTATTTTTGTGGGCAGGAGTGGTAAGGAGATGTGGAGGTAGGGTAGAATGTGTGCTGTTAGCTCTTAACAGTGTCTTGCAGGAAAACTAACTCTAAGCTTGGGGCATCTACTTTACAAAAGAGGCAAGTTAAGGGTGTCTTGAGCCTTGAACATTCAAAACATATTTTTACAACAAACTCCAAAATCCGGCAGTGTACAATGAAAACACAGACACATAATATTTTGCCCAAAAAATCAAAGCCAAGATATAAATCAATAGAAAAAGTAGATGTAGAAATAAGATTTAACTTCAGAACCAGGCAAGCAGATAAGCTCATTAATGAACAGTCCACTCAAGGAACAAATAGCATTTAAAATGCTCCCAGCTTTTGGATGGTTTAAAGCTGGCCATAACTATACAACTATGTACACAGATTAAAAGAAAATGGTGCAATGCAGTTTCCTATGAAATCACTTTACAGTTTTCCAATAGCCTGAAGCATCTGTCAAAATCCGAGGGAGGTGTTACAAATAATTATTTTAAACCTCCAAATTCAGGACACCTGAAGAAATAAAGGTCCAGGTCATTTTCCCTCTTGGGGATAAACAACTTTGCCATATATAAATTGTGAAAGCTGTTATAAACATATAACACTTTTACATCACATAGTCTATGTGGAGCTCTCTAGGCTTGGATAATTTTTTTTAATTCTAAAAATAATTAAGTTGCTTCATGAATCTTTTTTTTTTTTCTGAGCAAATCCTGAATATGTTTTTATAGGAAAAAAACTATCAAGTGTGAGATAGAATTCCTGGACTCTGGGGAGATGTCTCATTTTCAAGATAAATCCCTAAGACAAGACCCCACCATCTTGAATATCTGAATTCCAGATAAATTCTTCAAAAATGCCCTAAGAGCTAGAGAAGCCATCTTTAATATGCATTCTTCATACTGACTTAAGACAGAAGATGCCCACAGGCTAATGCAAGAAGCAGAGCAGAACTGGACAGAGATTCTTTCTCCCTGAGCATCAGAGTCTTGGGTGTGAGGGTGAATTTTGATAGGTGTCCAAAGCAAGTGTTGGTCTCAATGCTCTTATAGTCACCCACATGTCTAATGAGCAACCCAAACCAAGTGTATTCAAATTAAGGCAGACAGAAAACCCAAATTTGGCTGTTAGCCTGCTATGCTATCCCTTTCTCCACTCCACGTTGTATCAGAAGTAGGAAGGTGGGGCAAAGGGATGAACTCTTCCATCTCTTCTGTTATCACCCTTCCTTTGAGGCTCAATTTAGTTCATGGTGGGTAAGAAAAGGGAGACTGCTGATAATATTTATTTTGTCCTACCCAGAAACACACTGTCCCAGCTTTTCATCTTTTTTGGAACAATAGACCCAACTATTTTTGTTTTGTTTTAGAACAGCGGTAGCGATTTTTTTCTGCTTTTGGTTTGTTGAAGCAAAAGTTGCTATGAATCTCAAACTTGACCTTCTTTATAGTAACACTTAAATATATTACACTTCAAAAAAATTAAACGGAAAGAAATGGCACCATTTTAAGTGAAGTATAACATATCAATTATAGAAAAACATGGACCTTGATGAATTTTTACAAACTACAAACTGAACATTCCCATGAAACCTCCACCCAGGTGAAGAAGTAGAAAATTACCAGAATGCCAGAAGCTCCCTGTGCTGCCTTCCAGTTCCTATCCTGACAAGGCTGACCACTATTTTGACTTCTATTATTACTATTTTGATTGATCAATATTTTTAAAACATTTTTTTTACTTTAAATAAATGGAATCAAACAGTATGTATTTTTCTCCATCTCGCTTCTTTCATTCAACATGGTGGTTTTGAGAGTCAGTTGTTGGTGTAACAATTATTCATTCATTTTCATTGCTCTCAAATTTCACTGGGCAAACACGCCACAGTTCATTTACCCTTTCTACTTTGGATGAACATTTGCGTTGTTTACAGTATTCGCCTATTATGAATAATGTTGTTATGTGTATTCTTGTACATTTCTTTTGTGGAACATATGTGCCACCTCTGTTGGTTATATACTTAGAAGTGGAATTGTTGGGCCAAAGAGTGTGCATATGTTCAGTATTAGTAAATCCTAACGGTTTTCCAATATGATAATGGCACTTAACACTCTGGTTTGAGAGTTTGGGTTGTTCTACATTATTTGATATTGTGTCTTTTACATTTTAGCCCTTCTGGTAGCTGGGTGAATGGCCCCATTTCTGAGAATATACATTGTAAAACAAAATATTCAATAGTTAGGTTAAAAATACAATAAAGTACATTTTCATGTTTTGAAGATTAAATAATGTCCTGAGAGACCCAAATATGTGGATGATCTCACTGGGGAATACTGTTGAAAGATCATTTATGTATGAACAAAGTAAAGTAGCTGGTCTTAATTATTCCATAAAAGATGAGCAGTGTTGCTTTAAAATGTAGGAGCTTAGAATTTAAATAAAAATAAAACATTTTTCATTCTATTTTGTGTTTCACAGGCATTTTGAAGAATTGTGATCAATACCTGATTGCAGGCAATTTGACCACTGGTTAATCTACATCAGCACAAAAAAAGTGCTGCAGAAGGGAGTCTGTTCATATGCTAAATACTCGGAAGCATTTTTACCTGAGGTAATCTAGATTTGCTGTCCCTTATTAATTCACTTTCCATTATTTCTACAAACTCAAAGTTCTGGAAGGATGTGTACATGTGTTTCTTATTGCATTAGAGCCGTTAAAATTCATCATTCACTACTCTAAAGTCACATTGAGCATAGTTACAAAATGCCTAGTTCTGTGCTGACCACACAGCAACGTCTCATCATAACTGTTAGGAATGCATTTGGTGGCAATAACAAATTATTATTTTTTTAATTGGAGTATAATTGTTTTACAATTTTGTGTTAATTTCTGCCATACAGTGAAGTGAATCAGCTATAGGTATACCTATATCCCTTCCCTCTTGGACCTCCCTCCCACCCCCATGCCCCCATCCCACCCAGCTAGGTCCTTAAAGAGCACCGAGCTGAGTTTCTTGTGCTTTATAGCATGTTCTCACTAGCTATCTATTTTACTCATGGTAGTGTATATATGTCAATCCTAATCTCCCAATTTGTCCCACCCTCCCCTTCCCCCACTGTGTCCACGTGTCTGTTCTCTACGTCTACATCTCTATTCCTGCCCTGCAAATAGGTCCATCTGTACAACTTTTCTAGATTCCACATGTGTGTTAATATACAGTATTTGTTTTTCTCTTTCTGGCTTCCTTCACTCTGTATGACAGACTCTAGGTCCATCCATATCTCTACAGATGACCCAATTTCATTCCTTTTGATGGCTGAGTAATATTCCATTGTATATATGTACCACATCTTCTTTATCTATTCATCTGTCATTGGACATTTAGGTTGTTTCCATGTCTTGGCTATTGTAAACAGTGCTGCAATGAACGTTGGGGTGCATGTGACTTTTTGAATTATGATTTTCTCAGGGTATATGCCCAGTAGTGGGATTGCTGGGTCATATGGTAATTCTATTTTTAGTCACATTAAACATAGTCACAAAATGCCTAGTTCTGTGCTGATCACACAGCAACATTGTATCCTAACTGTTGGGAATGTATTTGGTGGCAATAACAAATTAATCAGCCAAGAGTAGCTCAGACAAAGTGTTTATTTTCCTCACATAAAAAGAGTGACATATTTGCTGGTTTTAAGACTTATTTACCAGCTACTTGTTGTTACTGTTCCAGGTGCTCAGCAACATCTTTCAGTATCCAGCTTTCAATCATTCTGTTCCATCATCCTAATGCACCAACATTCACACTCATGCTTGTTGCCTCATGGTGGCAAGATGGCTGCTACATTTCAGGTATCACATGTACATTTAAGGAGTAAAAGAGGAAAGGAGAGAAATGAATCACCAGCCATACCTTTCCCATTTATCTGGAAAAGTAAACAGCCTCCAGAAGGCCTCTGCTTATACCTCTGTATTAGTCACCTATAACTGTGGGACAAATAATCCCCTAATCAGGCGTAAAACAACAATAACAACACCACCACAGGAAATAAATCAGATGAAAATAAAAATTAAATAATTATTATTTTACAGTTTGTATGGATCAGGCATGCCATAGAGGCTCAGCTAGGAGGGTCTGGCTCAGGATCTTTCATGAAGTTCCAGTTAGATGTTGGTAGGGGCTGCAATCTTATGAAGGTCTGAGCAGGGCTGGAGGATCCACTTCTGAGATAGCTCACTGCCAAGAGGGCAGTTGGCAGGAAACCTCAGTTACCCACCATGTGGGCATCTTCACAGTCTCCGTTTTAGATCCTCATACCATGGATGTTTCCCCTGGAACAAGTGATCCAAAAGAGAACAAGGCAGAAATCACATTATTTTATGAACCAGTCTTGCAAGACTAACACCGTCACTTCTGCCTTTTGAAAATAGGAGTACTAAACATTTGGTGGACATATTTTTAAACCACTACTGCTTCATTGGCCAAAACGGATTCACTTGTTGAGTCTAATTACAGTGGAATCTGGGAAATAAATTTATTATCAGAAGCGATGTCCATTTTTCCCTTGAACAAAACAAGAGCTCTACTATCCGCAACAAAGTGGAAAGGAATATTGGGAAGGCAACTAGCTCATGAATTTGTACATAATGGAGTTTTGGAGATCTTGACCAAATAATTCTAGAGCTTAACTGAAGAAATGAATAATTTAGAGTAGATATAAAAATTTTGAAAAATAAGGCTTTTTAAGGGTGAGTAGACACCTATTAGACTTAATACAAGATGAAAATTCATATAGGCAAACAAATAGAACGCAAAGTATAGTACATAAATAGATACTAATGTATAAGAAATTAATACTGAAAGGGATGAATTATTTCATAAACGGCATTGGAAAATATGTGTTTGAGAAAGATTCATTTACATTCAACAGAGTAAGTTCTAGATGAGTTAGAAGAAGAAACATGAAAAATGAAACCACTTTAAGAAGGTAGAAGAAACTTTCGGGAATATTTACCTTATCTCAGATGGGAAAGGACTATCTAAATACATAAGCAAGAGACTAAATAGCAAAGGAAAAGACTGATTTTAATATTTAAATTTACAAGCTCTGTGTCAAAAACATCATAAAAAATTAAACACAAACAAGGAAATTATACTTTATAGATTTTGAAGGGATATATTTATTAATAAGAAAAATACCTTAGCTTTGTTTGAGGTCTACGGCCCTTTTCTATGGAGCAGATATTTCAGATTAAACATAAAACAATGGGAAAATATTAATATATAATGAGTTAATATAAATGGTAATAAAACCTCTACATTTTCAATGAAATGGACAAAAACATAAACCTACAGTCCACAGAACAGATAAGGTAAACGGCTAGTAAACAGGAATAAATGGTCAACCTCATTAGTAATCATAATGATGAAAATTAAAACAAAATAAAATTTAATGTTTACCTATCAGATCAACACAGATTGTTTACTGTAAATCCTCAGGGCTGGCCAGAATATGGTGAAAAGGGATTATCTAATACTGCTGGTCTATGCAAAGCAATTTGACAATCTTCATCAAGCCTTTCAACATGTTTATACTTTTATATCTGATAATTTTACTTATAAAAATCTAGTCTAAGGAAGTAAATGAATTTAAAAGCATATGTATGAAGCTGTATGTCTCAATATCATTTATAATGGAAACAAAAAGGAAGTTACTTAAATGTCCCACAATAGACTCATAGCTATACAAATCATGGAATGTCCATATAATGGACTATTTGGTTGTTGTGAAAATATTTTAATGAATTTCAATGACTTAGAAAAAGTTTATGATATGATTTTAATTATAAAACCAACACATAGTACATAAAGTCTATATGATAGTATATGAATTATGGAATATGTATTATATAAGAATAAAAGGTTTGGGAGAAAATAGAAAAAAAATTTGCAGTGTTTCCTGAGAACTATTTCGGGGGGGGTTGTAAGATTATGAAAAATTTGTGTCTTATTTAGATTTGTGAACTTCTCAAGTTTTCTAAAGTATGTTGCTTTTGTGATCAGAAAAAAGTCCTCAGTAAACTCTAAATGGATTATTTTAATCTTATCATCTAACCTGTCTTACTGCTCTTGAGAGTTGTACTGTGTGTTTGTGTGTGTGTGTGTGTGAGATAAAGACAGAGAGAAAGAAAGAAAGAGAGGAGGAGGGAAAAAGGGAAGGAGAGAGAGAGAGAGAGGGAGTTTGCACACTGTAATTTTAGGAAACATGTATAAAAAAATACTAAAGCTCATTTTGTCAGGAAGTGGTAGATTAAACCCTACAATAGTGCATTAACTCTTTCAGGTCACTAAGGGACCAATTAGTGCATTATGCTAAGGGGTACTAAATTGTATCCTACTTGCCTGGAGGAGACCACGCACGTCCTGAAGCTCTAACTCATATCACCACTGGGAAGTGATTCAAATCTGGGAAGAAGCTGGTTCATTGAATATTAATTGAATGGGTGAATAAATGAAGAAAAGACAAAGAAGAGAGCTAACAAGCTAACATTTATTGATTATTTTCTGTGTGTCAAGTGCTTCCCTTTCATTATTTCATTTAATTCTCATGGCAACCATATGAGGCCGATATTATTATTATTACCATTTTGCAGAACAGGAAACTGAATTTATACCACGGACACATGAACACATTCCTGCCTTTCGTATAGGAAGATGCCAGCACTGACCTGAAATTGTCACTTATTTGCTCATGTGCTCTTGGCTCTCCACAGTCTTCTTTTAGGCTGATTCATGAAATCCCACAATCAAGGTATTCCTTTTTAGACTGTGGTTTTTCTGAGTACAGTAGTCTCCCTTTATCCACACTTTCACTTTCTGTGGTTTCAGTGGCCTTCGGTCAACCACAGTCCAAAAATATTAAATGGAAAATTCCAGAAAGAAACAATTCATGTTTGAAATTGTGTGCCTTTTGAGAAGTGTGATAAAACCTAGCGACATCCTGCTCCATCCCACCCTGGATGTGAATCGTCCGTTTGTCCAATGTTTCCATGCTGTGCACGCTACCTGCCTATTAGTATAGGAAAAAACATAGTATATGCTTTTGGTAACATGGAGTTTGAGGCATCCACTGGAGGTATGTAGTCCCAAAGGATAAGGGGGCACTACTACATTTCATAGTACATAGTATCCTGGAGACAAGTGGGTAGGAGAGAATTCTGGAGAAGGGAACCTCTTTGGGATAGCAATCATCACACTGAAAAGAAGACATTTCAAATTACTTTCCAATAACTGTTTGTAATTTTAAAAAACTTAAAATGAAGCAGGGGAGAGCAAAGATTATTGGGTGCCAAAGAAGGACAAAAAGGAGTGCCCCAAGACACAGAACATGGGGGCTGTTCTGTGTTCTGAGTCGGCTACTTACCATCTGGGTGATGCAATCTTAACTTCCTCTTCTGCAAAATGAAGATAATGGTATCCAATTTGCAAGGTGATAGGAGGATAGAGATAATGTGTATAAAGGGCTTGGTACATAGTAAATGTTTAATAGATATCAGCTCTTACAAGCCTACTAACTGTTGGTGTCACAAGTGTGCTTAGAAGCCATTCTCCATGAATCTCTGAAAAGCAAAAGGCAGGCATTTGCAAAATAGTTTTCTGGGCTGCCCGTTGCAGGCACAGGCTGTTTTTGTGCCTTGGAGCAAAGGAAATTGTTTCATAAAGAGAATATATTCCTGGCTCATTTCATTAACAAGAAGCAGTAGCCCAGTAAGGTGGCTAGTACAGACTTATAAATGGTACCTGAAACTGACATAAGAAAACACAATACTGGAGATGAATCCATTTCTCATAGGGATCCCGGGCTAGGGGAAGAGTTGCTTGCTCTGAATATTTCATATTTCTATTTAGAAGACTTTTCCATCTGAGAGGGAGCACTTTCCTGCACAGGTAGTGAGACGCAGTTTCACATTGTAGACCATTTAAAGTTTTGAGTACAAAGTTCCAAATCCCCATAGTTTTATTTATTATTATTATTTTTTAAAGAAACAGGCATCCCTTTATTATTTTTTTTTACTTTAATTTATTTATTTTTGGCTGCGTTGAGTCTTCGTTGTTGTGCGCGGGCTTTTCTAGTTGCGGCGAGTGGGGGCTATTCTTTGACGTGCGCGGGCTTCTCATTGTGGTGGCTTCTCTTGTTGCAGAGCACGAGCTTTAGGTGCACGGGCTTCAGCAGCTGTAGCTCACAGGCTCTAGAGCACAGTCTCAGTAGTTGGGGCGCACAGGCTTAGTTGCTCCGAGGCCTGCAGGATCTTCCCGGACCAGGGGTTGAACCCGTGTCCCCTGCATTGGCAGGTGGATTCTTTTTTTTTTTTTTTTTTAATTTTTTTTTTTTTTTTTTTTTTTTCCTTTTTGCGGTACGCGGGCTTCTCATTGTTGTGGCCTCTCCCGTTGCGGAGCACAGGCTCCGGACGCGCAGGCTCAGCGGCCATGGCTCACGGGCCTAGCCGCTCCGCGGCATTGGGATCTTCCCGGTCCGGGGCACGAACCCGTGTGCCCTGCATCAGCAGGCGGACTCTCAACCACTGCGCCACCAGGGAAGCCCGGCAGGTGGATTCTTAACCACTGCACCACCAGGAAACCCCCATAGTTTTATTTTTAAAAGAGAGATTTCAAGAAATAAATTGAAAATTCTAAAAGAAGCCTTTTTATTCTTTTCTGATTCTTAGTTTGGGCACATTTATATTTAGGCTTTCAAAGAATGAAGGGGCCAAAGTGTTTCTTTCTAGAAAGAAAATCCAAACTAGTGACATCTTTAAATAGATTTACACCCAAATTATACACTGTAAGTCTACAAGCAATATTATACAAAATCACCCACGTGGCCTTTTGTATCGTGATCCTTTGTGTGATACTGAAACTCCTGCAGGAGGGAGAAAATAATGATTAGGCTTAAGCAAAGTGAAAAGATATTTTCTCAGCTGGAAGCTGTTAATACTTCAGCTGATAGAGGCTTGGAGAATAACTCTGCTGCTGTGTGTTTAAAAAATAAATATACAAGCACTGGAATAATTCACAGGATGAGAAATCACAGGAGGGAGATAACAGCCGAGCAGATCTGAGACTGATCGTTTTTCTGCTTATGGGGATGTTGCTCTTTTGCCCTAAGTCTTGGACTGACAGCTCTTCTGGATGTTGTTTCCAGTCCTCTGGGTCTTGCTGTCTTTGAGTAAATACAGTATTTCTAAGTCAGCCAAGGGCTTTACATTTTCACAGCATTTTTGTAGGAGACATAATTATTGGAAGCACAGGCTTCCAGAGAGTTTAGGATTCTAAACATCTCCCACACTTGAAAAAATTAAATATAACTTATTTTTTCTTATTTTAAAAGCAATATATGCTTATGAGAGAAAATGTAAGAAATGCAGAGAAGCAAAAAGAAGAGTCTATATACTAATCCTACTAATGAGAGTGAATCACCAGTTAGTAGTGGAGTAGATCTATTCTTCTACCTCTTTTTCAATTCAATAGAAGTATATTTTACAAAAAATTTTCCTCATCTGGTACATACAGATTTTTAATCTTCTTGGACCTGCTCCCCTATCCATTCTTATGATTAATAGCTAAGAGTTTACACTTTGCAATCAGAACCTACAACAGAGAGAATTCTGAGTCGGCTACTTACCATCTGGGTGATGCAATCTTAACTTCCTCTTCTGCAAAATGAAGATAATGGTATCCAATTTGCAAGGTGATAGGAGGATAGAGATAATGTGTATAAAGGGCTTGGTACATAGTAAATGTTTAATAGATATCAGCTCTTACAAGTTTTCTTTTCTTCTTCCTTTTGCACCTCTGCCATATTAGTGCCCTGCTCTGTCTTTTGCTGGGTTCAGCTTCCCGCAGTCTCCCTTCCATACTAGGTCTATTTATAACCATTCCAAAAGCTTTCTTTAGTCTTTGGTGTCCTGTTCCCCAAGCCACAGCTCTCTTGAGGCTGAAGGGCATTGCTCCTAACCCAGAGTTGACTGTGTCACAAGTGTTATCCATTCAACCTTGAGACAGGACGTTGGCTTCACAACCATCCAAGAAAAACTCACTCCTTCGCATATCTCATGTTGCAAAGTAAGTGTGATGGGCTTTTCCTGATGATTCTACCTGCCAGAAGTGGATGGACACATATAACCTTTGGATATCCTCTGAGTAACCTTGGCCATACATTGTTAATCCTAATTTTTTGCTTCCTTTGCCTACTGATGAATGCCATTACTGTTTGACTGGAAATAATGGATGTAACCACATCCATTACACATGCCACCAGATCCGTTCCTCTACTTCTTCCCATTCCTCTGGCCATTCCCAAATGTCACTGGTATATTACTACCTTCTGCCAGCCATACTGAGTGTTCATGTCACATAGCCTTCTGATCTCTGTCCATAAACTTCAATCTGTTCTGCTACCTTGATCCATTATTAGTATATATTATTAAAATTATTTATGAATCAGCTAAAAGCTAAATTGTACAGATCGTTGAGCTGCTCCCCATATATTACTAAAATTGTAAATGCCATTCAAACCTATATATATCTTAAAATTTTTCCTTGACAGATGAAGTAAGGAGTGAGGTTTTCCAACAGGGTATGTTCAGCAGTACTGAACATGTTTAGGTTAGAGTGCTGATTGTACTTTATTTTAGAATATATGAAGACTAGAAATGTTCTGAACAGGTCAGAACAACTTGGAGAAGAATGTTTTGATTCCCAAAATGTGTGGGGAATGTTTTGATTTCACTATATCCTACTGTCTCTTTAGGTAAGACGAAGAGTAACGCCAATACAAATGAAGGTCTCCCTTGTCTGAAGGAGAGATCAAAGGACTAAGAGAAGGAGGTCCCTAACTTTGTTGGAACAACCTTTGGGGAGAGGGAGTGTTGGGATGAGGTTCTATTTTGATGGGCAGGAGCAGGGAAGCAGCATAAGAAGGTTGAGCACCTGCAGGACCAGGGCTGCATTGGGACACACATCCCTTGTTTCAGAGTGGACTGTTACAACTTTCCTTGGGACAAGCAAGATGGAGGTGCCTGCCTAGAAACTGTTAAGTCATGGATTAAGAGCTATCATATACAGTAGCAAATCTGAAAATATTCACATTGAGGGAGTGCTGAGTCTTGTGTTCAGCAGTGGGGCAATAGGTGAGGAAGAGGCAGTCAGTTGCACTGCCTTCTTTTCTTTCTTTGCCTGCTGTACCCAGTAAATAGAGTTATTTCCTTGCCTAAGAACCTGGTGTATTGGAATGCTCCAGGTACTTGGCCAGTGTGAATGGGCTTGGGAAGATTAAAAAAATTTTTTTATATAACAGAAATTTTCAAACATATGCAAGATTAGAGAGAATAGTATAATGAACCCATGAACCACCACACAATTTCAGCAGTTTTCAACATTTAGTCAATTTTGTTTCATCTTTTAACTTATCACTTACCTTTCATGCCTCCCCTGTAACTACAATATTCTAAAACAAATCTCATAGAAGAAATTTTCTAAATGCTTCAGTAGCTGTCTCTAAAAGACAAGGACATAAAAAATAACATAATCATAATACCATTCATACCCCTCAAAATTAGTAGTAATTCTTTAATACCATCTAATATCTATTCCATGTTTAAATTTTCCTAATTGTCTAAAAAATCCATTGGTTTGTTCAAATCAGAATCTAATCAAGCCCTACACATTGCATTTGATTGTTAGTTTTCATAAAACTCTTTAATTATAACAGTTCTTCCTTCCCTGTAACCTATTTTCATGCCATTTAGTTTTTGAAGAAACTGGATCATTTTTCCTTTGGAATCAAGACAGAATTTGGATGAGCTCTTTCTTCAGGTCTTAAGATTTTCTGGGTAACTGAGAGGTCATGTGGAACAGTATAGCCGTATGTCCACGAACATGTTAATGTCATCCATCGTGGTGGGACCCAGATGACTGAGTGATTGATGGGACAAGAGAGAACAGCTTCAGCCACAAGATGTGGAAGGGTGAGAACACTGCTCAACACAGATTTCTTATGCAGAGAAACTTAAGTAACAGTCACGCAGAATGGCTGCCTTGCCAATGACCTCATTAATCATATTTCTGTTCTTTTAAACACCTCACCCTGACTCAGGGGCCATAGAGTGAGCTCGGACCTCACAACTCTTCCTCTGTACAGACCACTCTTCCTCAGCCACTGTGGTTGGCTGGTTTTTGCTAGAAATACACCGCTTTTTCCATGTGTAGTCTCTTAGTGATTCCAGTCAGCACACTGGGAGTAGTTATCTGTGTAACTTCTATCTGCTCTGGGGCAGAACAGAGGTGGAGTATGCCATTTGCAAGGTCTCACTTTTTAATCTCAAATTCAAAAAGACTAATTCTCTTTGGTTTTTAAAAGCTACTTAGTTGATTCTTTGGGCTTTGAAGCCACATGATACTGCTAGGAACTGGAAAAGGAAAACAAATTCTGTCTTGACATGAACTCTGGGTTAATCTCAGCCATTCTGCCATCTTTGGGGCTGTAAATAGGTGGTGACAGAATAGCAGAGCTCTGAATTCCTTCATGGCCCGTGCTCATACAGACTAATCAGTATTTCTTGAACACATTTTATGTTTTTCCAGAATCACATACTGCTCTTTTCTGCCTCCACTGAAACCTCTTGAAGGTTCAGCTCAGATGACAATTCCTGATAAACAACTGTGTAGCCAACTGTGTAGCACAGGGAGCTATAGTCAGTATCCTATGATAACCTGTCATGGAAAAGAATCTGAAAAAGAATATATATATATATATATATATATATATATATATATATAAATCTATATCTATATATACACAACTGAATCACTTTGCTGTATACCTGAAGCTAATATAACATTGTAGATCAATTATACTTCGATAAAAACCATGACAACTCCTTCCTGAAGCCTTTCCTGAGCTCCCCAACCAGGTGTGCGTTCTTCCCTGAATTTTCAAGGTGCTAATGTTCAGTGGGACGACTGGCACCAGAATTTGTGCAGAGACCAGAGCTCTCATTTGTCCTCTTTCCTCTAATCCCTTCTAAAGATTGTGGCCAGTATCTGCTCAAGGAAAAGAGGACACATCTGGACACATTTCCAGTTAGCCAACAAAGAAACAAAAACCAAACAAAAATGACAGTATGTAATGATAAGCACTTGGTGAGTTATCCTTACCTGTGCCTTGTTATTGAGTGGAAACTTCAGTTCAGTTCAGGAATTAAAAAAAAAATTTCTTTCCATGTTTGCCCTGTGCCAAGGAGCATGTTAGATATGGAGGGCACAAGAATAATAATAGCTAACATTTATATAATGCTTATGATGATAAGGCCCTGTCCTGAGCACTTTGCAGCTATTATTCACTTAATCTTCAGAACAATGCTTTCAGGTTGGTACTAGTACTGTCTCCATTTTATTTTCAGAGAAACAGGCACTGTGAGGTCAAGCAACTCGTGAGGGAAAGCAACACATGAGGTTACACAAGCTTCCTAAGTGACAGTGCAGGGATATGAACCAAAGCAGTGTGGCTCAAAGGAAAATAAGACATAGCTCTTTAGCCTTCAAATGTTTACAGTGTGAGGGTCCTAACAAAAGGGGGAATGTGATTCTCTTCCAGTGTTAGAATCCCAGGTGCATTCCACAGGACTGGATGCAACCAATAATGTGTGCCGAATACATTCTGGGCTGGTACGCTGCCAGACAAGGCCACAGCTGAGGCCAGTGTTGAGAGTGGCTTTCCCAGCATGCGCCAGGGCAATGGCAAACGAGGGCTGAGCTGTGCTCCCCAATGAACTGTGAAGCCTCCTGAGGAGGGTGCTATTGAGCATTGTCCTTCAGAAGTGAAAGGAAGGATCCTGTATATGGAGGCTGGTCTTTCCTTGAGGAATTTGCCCTTTGTTCTTGTTCATTACCATTAGTGAATCTAATGGCACAATGCCATTTTGTGGTGCAGACTTACTGCCTATTAAGAAGTGTTCTGAGGAGAGCTCAGCATATAAATAACCCTTTGGATATTTCCTTCCAAAGCAACAGATCCTATGGCAGCAAAGAAACTGCTGAACTGAAGCCACGTGGAATCATAGCCAAATGTTAGGATGGCATAGCAATCTCCACAAGCATTTCTCTGGAGGTTTGGGATGTTCAGAGTAAGCCTCCATCTTAAACATTGTGTTTTTAAGCCAAATGGGTTTTCTGAGAAAGAAGAGGTTTTAAGGGCTTCTCTGGAGATAAATGAGCATATAATCATCTGCTCTAGGGGGAAATGGTTCCAAATCTCTTACATAAATCTGGGAAGTGGTTGCCTTAGAAACAACTAATGTTGTGTAACTCTCTTCTCTGGACAACTATTTAGGGTCTCTATAATTTGCTAACTTCTACCCATGGTTTTTAAACCTTTAACCCTAGGTGAGAAATCTTAATCCCTCTCTCCAATGAGAATGATAACAAATAACCTTTCTCATTTCTTCAAATATTAAACAGTTGGTAGGGACCTATCCTCTTCTTCTTGAGTGGGATTCTGTTAATGTAGTGGAGAGTAGATCCTCCATGGCAGGACCATTGGGGGTTTGAGGACATCTGTCCTGGTTTGCTCAGGACTGGGAAGTTTCCTGGGATGCAGGAGTTTCAGTGCTAAAGCTGGAATGGCCATTCACCATGGTAAGGGCATAGAGAGCTCTCCAAGCGAGGATACCCAGCTCCATGGTCTCTGGGCTCTGAATAGTTCTGAATTCCTCCCCCAGCATCTTCAGTGGAGGACAGCTGAGGGCGTGGTCCCTACTGAACTGCCCAGTGATTGCTCTTTCAAAGATCCTCCCACAGCAGAGTTAGATTAGAGAAACTGCTAGAAATATTACACACAGCCAGATTCAGTTCAGCTCATTCAATTTTACTCAATTTATCAAGCCTACATGGAGTTTCTATAAATCTGTGACACTGTACTAGAGGAGGGGGGATACAACGATGAATAAGACACAGTCTTGCTTCCTAGGGGCTCTTAGACTAAAAGAGATGTAAACAAAGAAGCACCTTTCAGTGTGATGGATGCTGTAATAGAAGTAGCAGACAAGGTATAGGGGAGGGACATTACTAAAGTAGCCAACTGCTTAAGGTCAAGAAAGCCTTCACAGAGGAGGTGACGCTTCATTGGAGAGCTGGAGGATAAATAGGCATTTGACAGCTAGACAGGAACGAAGAACACTTCAGGCAGAGGCAAGAACATAGAGCAAAAGCACAGAAACAAGAAACGATCTGCCGAGTAGGAACTTCATGGTATATTTAGGGGATAGCAGGTATGGTTGGAATGCAGGATTTGAGATAGAAGGAATGGTAAGAGAGAAAGTTGGAGACCAGGAGCAAGAGACAGACCATGAATGGCATACATGCAATTACAGTCATCACTGCTGGGTACCTAACACTATCCTTCTTCCATTTTGCTGATTTTGTGCAGGTGATCCATCCTCCCCCATGCCAGGGCCTTCTTTGAGCCAATCACAGTGATCTAATTTCCCTTGTCCGTGATTTAAGATTTGAACTGAGACAAATATCTGGCCATAGATGTGAGGAGCTGTGCGTCTGTTGAGATCTACATAGAAAGAAAAGCTCTCTGCTCCTGGCATGTCTACGTGTGTGGCAGTCATATGGTGACCATGAGGACAGTTGGCTTAAAGAAGCTGACTTGCTGAGAATGTTAGATCAGAAACATGGGAAGTTCCTGGGGCCTTGGAGTCACTTTCTCTTAGAACATTTTGTTATATGAGGTAAGAATTTTTCCTCATTGTTCTAGATATTTTGAATTGAGATTTCTGTTACTGGTGGCTAAAAGCATTTATTGATATGGTATAACATGTTAAAAAGTTGAAACTTTTGGTGACAGGAGAAATGGATTATGTTGTCATGGTTTCATTTTAGTACATTGACTCTTATTTGTTGGTAGTCATATTTCCCAGATGCAGAAATTCATTTATTTATTCATTCATTCAACTACTATTTTTTTTAACTTTATGCCAAGTACCATTCTAGACCCTGTAGATGCAAGGTCAAATAAGTTATGCTCTGTACTCTTAGAGGATTTGCAATCTCTTGGTGGAGATGGGCAAGTAATTCAGCTTCACAGTATACTGTATCAAGTGCTTTGGTAAGGTTACACCCAGGGTACTGTAGTAGTACAATAGGGCTCCCAAATCAGTCTGATACAGTATAGAGTGCTTATCAAGGGGGGGGGGATACTTGGACTAAACCAACTGAAGACAACAGAAGCAGTAACTAGTCATCCAGAGAACTCCCACATCTGGGAGTATCTGGACCCAGGTACACCTACATCTTTGCCCATCTTTTTTCTGCTGCAGTCCTTTTGACTTCAACCTATTTCTGGATGCCAGAGACCTGTTCTTATGTTTGACCTGCCTCAGCTCTGCTGGATATAGTTTCTTGCTCTCATCTCTTGAGTTGGACAGATCATCTATTCCAACTTCCCTTTTTGTTGGTTTCATGGTTCCAGCCTCCACCGCCAGAGGCTTTTCCTGAGTATGTGCTCATACTGTCTTGACTCTACAGATTCTGGCTTTTGCCTGCTGCTCCTGGACATATTCGTGCTCAAGAGGTTCCTGGCTCATTTCCAGCCTGTCTGACTTCTCTCTACCCTTGTCCCTCAAGCCATATGTGGACCATGGCATTTGATGCCAGAGCACATGGGTTCATTGTACTAACAATGACTGTGGGCCTCACCATGTAATTTTTTTGAGACATGTAGAAGTTCAGATTGGTTTAGAAAACTTTGGAGTAGGTAAAAATTAGGTAGGAAAGAATTTCCATTTTCCTTCTTGGCATCATTTTTTTGGGGGGGTGGGGGTGGGTCTTAAGATTTTTCAAACATATGGAAAAGCCATATATACACAGCAGTATAACTTCCCATTTACCACAATTATTTGCATTATGAATGATGTTGCTTAGTGTGGGAAGAATATTAACAACCCATTTAACATTATGTAAAAGGCCTTTCTCTAGAGGGTGAAAGGGAAAGAAGGTTCTCCGGCTCATGCAATTTTCCTGAGAATTGATTAAGTGCATCAGCCCCAGAGAGGTAAGGAATTTGGAAAGGTAGAATGGTTTTTCTAATGGTTCCCTGTAGGCTTAAACAGCTTAATATTTACCCTCTAAGGTCACTGAGCTTGAAATTGAGTAGGTAGAAGGACTTTAAGTAAGCAGCAGAGATAAGAAGTGGCACATATTTTATTACATTTTAAAAATGAGAGATGGCACATATTAAGCATCTCTCAAATATTATATATATTTTCAAAAAGAATAATAACTCTATTGAACTTATAAAAACAATGGAGCTCGTTATAAGGGAATCAAGCAACAGAAAAAGGTACAAAGAAGAGAGAAAAAAATGTCAATCCAAATCCACAGAAATAACGATCCTTAACAATTGTAAACATCATCCCAGGCCTCTCCTTGGGATAACATTGCATCTATTCAGAATGCATGGTTTAAGGCCTCTACTATTCCCATTTCCTGGTTTCATTAAAGACAAGAAAGGTTATTTTCACCAACATTTTAATTATTATTTTTGGTTGTCTATGGGTTTTGCATATACATTGCTGTAAATGACATTTATTGTGCCATCTTTGACCAGAATATACATTTCTTCTTCTTTTTTTTGTTGAAGTATAGTTGATTTACAATGTTGTGTTCATTTCAGCTGTACAGCAAAGTGTTTCATTTGTATATATATACAAATATACATATATATATTCTTTTTCAGATTCTTCTCCATTATAGGTTATTACAAGATATTGAATATAGTTCCCTGGCTATACATTAGGTCCTTGTTGCTTATCTATTTTATGTTTAGTAGTGTATATCTGTTAATCTCAAATTCCTAATTTATCCCTCCTGCTCTCTATACATTCTTTTGGCTAGAAAAATTTCAAATATCTTTAAATTATTTTAAGAGTAAGATGAAAATATGTGGGTTCAAAGCTGCTCAGAGGTACTGAGCTTCATGGTTTATACTAATTGGTTCATCCTCAGGACTCCCATTTTGAGGAACCATCCATTCGTCATCAAATATTATTGAGTATTTCATAATTGCAAGGATCTGTGAAAATCCTAGTAAAAGACATAAAAATGTGACATATTTTCTTACCTTCTAAGATTTATGATTTAGTGGTAAAGAGAAGTCATTCATTCATTCATCCATTCATTTTACTAGTCATTTGTGGAGTGCCTGGCATCTGGCACCATGTCAGATGCTAGAGATAGAAAGAAAATAGATAAACATGTAGTCTCTGTCCCTAAGGAGTTCACGGTCCAGTGGGGAAGATAAACACATGGACAAATAGTATTCGCATCATATGCCATGTGCCTCTGATATGTATGTAAATAACAGCAACAACAAGAAATAGTATCTGTCAAGTAATTTATGAGAAATACAATTAGTCCATGAACAGGACTTAGGAAGGAAAGAGTGATCCCATCTTGAGGTATTTATAGAGGAGAAATACTTGAGTTGGTTCTTAATGGAATTGCAGCCTTTTTTGGGGGGGGGCTGGGGGGCTGTGTTGGGTCTTTGTTGCTGCACGCAGGCTTTGTCTAGTTGTGGCGAGCAGAGGCTACTCTTCATTGCGGTGCACAGGCTTCTCACTGCGGTGGCTTCTCTTGTTGTGGAGTACGGGCTGTAGGTGCACAGGCTTCAGTAGTTGTGTCACATGGGCTCTAGACCACAGGCTCAGTAGTTGTGACACACGGGCTTAGTTGCTCCGTGGCATGTGGGATCTTCCCGGACCAGGGATCGAACCTGTGTCGCCTGCATTGACAGGCGGATTCTTAACCACTGCTCCACCAGGGAAGTCCCAATTGCAGCCTTTTAATTGGCAAAGATGAATGGAGACAGTATTCTTAGAGAAGGCAAGGGCACTATAAACCAGAGCACAGAGATGAGCAAGAAAGGAGAGAAACTGGGCAGGGCAAGTCATGCAGATAGTGGGAGCTGAGGGTTCATTTTTTGGTAGTTGGGAAAGATATGGTAGTTGAAAGGTAAGTTAGGGTGAGACCGATAATGCAAAGATTTGGGTTTTATCCTTATTCAGTGGGAAGTGACGGTAGGTTGCAATGAGGGCAGTGACATGATTGAAGCAAGGCTTTTGGTGGATTGGATGCTATCCCCAAGCAGGGTGGATTGAAAGAAGAGAAATGCAAAGGAACTAAATGTATGTGACACCTGGTATATACCAAGCTCTGTGAAGTTATTGCACTTCAATCCTCAGGAATATATCCACAAGGAGGCAGTTTTATTTCCATTTTAAGGCTAAAGAAACTGAAGCTTGGCAGCATCTAGCTTTGCTATGAAAGAACAACCTGTTGAGATTATTGCATCAAATGTCATTGAACATTTATAAATCTTGATGGTGATTAAGACTCAAAATGGATGACGGCTGGTGGCTCTTGGTTTCTATAGTATGAGATAGCAGTGTGACAAAAACCTAAAACAGCGGTAAGGGTGGTGGTTGACCCAGAGCTTGGAATCTTCAGACAATACCCGAGATGTTCAGTTTGGTTTTGAATGCCGCATGGCAGAAGTGACAGGAACAAACTTGAGCACATTCAGAGGAGAGCAATGAAGACCAAAAAGTACCTAGAAATCCTGAGGCACTGAGCATGCTTCATCCATTCAGAGAAAAGAGACTGACGTGGCACAGGAATCCTGGAGTTAGACTGGTCCTATGGTGTTCTAGGCAGATAAAAACAAATGGGTACCAGAAGTGAGCTCTGTGGAAGGGATAACTTTTCTAACAATGATGAAATGGGCTGCTGTGAGAGGTAATGCACTCCTTAAGATCAGAGATGTTCAAGTACACGCCATTGATAATCTTCTAAACAAAGATTCTGTGGTACTATGATTTCCTAGTGTCTTGCAGGTGACCTGTTTATACTAGTACATGCACAGCTGTCAGGTTATGATTGGTGCCTCTTTCCTTTTCTCAGAGTCTCTTTTCAACCCAGTCTAAGCTGGCTTGTGTCCCAACCACCCCCTGCAGATGGCCTCTGTCAAGTCATCAGTACCTCTCAGTCATCAGATTGAATCTTCTCTGCCCCTAAACTTTGTAGGAGCATTTGGCACACACGGTGGTAACTCCTACTTTCTGGAAGCAGCTCTTTCTCTCAGCTTCCAGGACCTCATACTCGCCCAGTGGTTTTCTTCCTATTGCACTGACCTTCATCTCACTCTCTTTTTTCTAGTTCTTCCTCCTCCGCTCAACTTCTAAATGTTGGAGCGTCCCAGGGCTCTCCTTAGTATTCCCTTCTCTTCTCTAACTAAGTTAACTCTTCGTGGTGGTTTTGAAACATGTCTGCAGTTTCCTTGACTCTCCTCCCTTCCAGAGATGGGGGTCTATGTCTCCTTCCTTTGAACCTGGGTTGAACTAGTGACTCATCTTCAATGAAGCAGGAGAGATGATTTCTAAGACCAGAGGCTGGGTCAGAAAAGGCGTGAAGCTTCCACTTGGTTCTCCTGGGACACTGGTTTTTGGAATCCTGAACTTTCGGAACTGAGGAGGTCACACTGGAAGAAAGCACAGGTCTCTAGAGAGGTGATGTGTGGTACTCTAGCCAACAGCCCAGCTGAGGATGCAGGCATTCTGGAGTAGTATTTAGCTGTATTGACTTTTGTGTCTCAAGTCCAGACACAACATGGAACTTGATTTAGCAGTTCAACAAATTAATAGATTAGAATTAATATATTGACCTTTTCCAGCCTTACCTCATTCATGCTACAGCTTCAGCAATCTCATCTCTGTTAGTAGAATTACCAGAGATTTTCTAATACACAATTTCCATGATTAAGTTTATGACAATAACTGTTACATGATACTTATATGGTGGCAGAGACTGTTTCAAACACTTTACATGTTTAAACTCATTTAATCACCACGGCACTCCCATTCTACAGATGAGCAAAGCAAGGCACAGAGAGGCTAAATCACCCAAGGTCACATAGGCAGTAAGTGGCAAAGCTGGAATTTGACCTCATAGTCTAACTTTAAAGTCCTTGGTCTTAACTAGTACATACTCCTCCACTCATAGTGTATAAATTTTTGCAAAACCCCTCCATCACTACTCAACACCGGAATAGTCTGGTTACTAGGTTCATGCAGAGGTATATTTTCAAAGGTATGCAGTCTCTTGATTTGTTTATTGCCTTCATTAACTGTATGTCTACCATTTTAGTGGGTATCTTGGACAGAGAGAGGAGAAATGTTGAAATGTAAGGAGAGAAATTCTCCAAAGTGCTCTTTGAAGCCATTGTTTTACCCAAGGAACAGATTATGTCTCTAAATATCTCTCAGATCTGCCCTGGCTTATAGTCATGGGAGGGCTTTCAGAAGTTTTTCTGGCTTTTTGGCAGGAAGAGAACAACTGTTAGCTTGGTTATGACCTAAATAAATATTCCCTTGCTCCAAAGATGTTATTGACTCAGTGGTACTTCCCGTGTTACACCATCAAGCACTCCCCCTGGCTGTCACAGTACAGGCTTTTACTACTGTCTAACTGCTTCATTCTCTGTCCATGAGGAGCTATACCTACCCTTTTGGTTCCACTACCCCATCTCGCCCCCACTGCAAATGTCTCTCCACACACATTTTGAGATTTAGCCTGTAATTTTCCAGCAAAGAAATTCCTCCTGCACCGAGGATGCTGATCAAAGGCAGGCAACAGAGACAGTACCTGTAGCCACATCCTGAGATGAAATAAACATCACCCAGCTTCCTATTCCTTCCTTTCTGAGAAGGAATAGCAAGGTCTGGAAAGCCAGGAATAAAAAAGTGGCCAAATAAATATGAGTTATTGAAAAATATTCAGGGTCCCTTTGGGAGGTCTGTCACTGATGCTGTCTCTGCAGGGAGCCAGCCTCTCCTGCCGGCTTCACACAAAGGACCTGAGCCCCGGCCACCATTGTCTTTGGCACATGCTGTCTCTGGGCAGGAAAGATGCTATTTTTTTTTTGTTGTTGTTGAAGCTGAACATTCACCTGAACAAATAGCAGATGTTGATGAATATTAATTTGTGCTGAGATTAATGCTTCAAAGTGTCAATTTAATTTCTGTTTTACTATTCTGCCCCTGATTGTAATGAGTTACTTCAGGATGTGGGAGCACACACCTGGCTCAGGGGAGGGGCTGGAGGGCTCCAGGGAGCGGAGCTGGGTCCTCGGGCTTTTATCTCTCTGCTATGGGACAATTCCAGTGGAGCCCAGCTGGCCCCTGAAAGTCACGCAGCTGTGCGCTATCCCAGTGGAGAGCGGGCACCTCCTCAAGGCGAGGAAGGCACACACACATCAAACAACCTTCAGGAACAGCCAGGAGCTGAGCCAGTGCCCACGCTGGGCTCCAGGCTCTGGATGGAACAGGCTGCTGTGTGACTCCTGCATGGTCTCCTTTTACCCTACATGGGTCCGTGTCTGTTGCTGACATTTCAGATTCCTGAGAGACTTAATTCTAATTTGTATCCTTACAGGGCAAGTGAACCTGATTTTGGAGTCAGGCATATCAAGGTGTGAATCTCAGCCCTGTATCTCACCGGCTTAGGCATATTTCTGAGCCTCTGTTCCCTCCCTTATAAACAGAATCATTGAGAAGGCTAAATGAGGTGGCTGCTCCATGCTTAGCAAGGGGCTGGCACCAAGCAGCACACAATAGATGAAGCTCCCCTCCCCTTTCCTTCAGATGGATAAACCCACTCTCGGATAATGAAAATAGTAAACTTCCTTATTGAATTTCCAAATATCTCTCTGTTAGAAATGTTTCTCTGTGTTGCCAGATCTCCTAGGTCTCTGTGTGCCTTATTAGTAACCTGGTAAGTAAACATGACCAATGTTTCTATTTAGAGTTTTCTGCCAGAATAACGTGAATGCGGACTTTTTTTTTTTTTTTTTTTTTTTTTTTTTGTGGTACGCGGGCCTCTCACTGTTGTGTCCTCTGCCGTTGCGGAGCACAGGCTCCGGACTCACAGGCTCAGTATCCATGCTCACGGGCCCAGCTGCTCCGCGGCATGTGGGATCTTCCCGGACCGGGGCACGAACCCGTGTCTGCTGCATCGGCAGGCGGACTCTCAACCACTGCGCCACCAGGGAAGCCCTGTGATGACTTTTTTTAAAGGATACGAATGGTACCCTATTCCATCTTTGTCTTGTTCCTCATGGACCAGTGTTGCTGTTTCTCTGTGAGCTGGACAAATAGAATGGATTTTTCCCTCATAGAAAATCACCTTCTGCAGTCCAGGCTCTGCCTGCCTGGGACTTGCTTTACCGTTTCCCCTTCTTGCTCCTCCCACTTTGCCCGCCATCATCCCACAGACACGCAGGTTGTTGGCACTTTACTGAGTGCAGTCAGGAGACTCCTGAGCAGAGCCAGCACGCAGGATTACAAAGCCTGGCTGTTCTGTCACTGAAACTCTCGACGACAGGTTTCCGCCCACTCTGTGGGTCTCCACCTCCCTCCTGATCGCTTTCTGAACTTAGATATTATATGTTTCCTAGGGCTGCTTAACAGAGTACCCCAAACTGGGTGGCTTATGATATCACAAATCTATTGTTTCACATTTCTGGAAGCTAGACTTCCAAAATCAAGTTGTTGGCAGGGCCCAGCTCCCACTCAAGTCTGTAGAAGAGCATGCACCCCTAGCTTGCGGTGGTGGCCATCCATTCTTGGGGTTCTCTGGCTTCTGACAGTGGAATTCCAATCTCTACTTCTGTCTTCACATGACATGCTCCTTGTGTGTTTACATCGTCTTCTTTCTGAGCATGTATGTGTCCTGATTTCCCCTCTTTATAAGGATATCAGTCATATTGGATTAGGACCCACCCTAATGACCTCATCTTATATTGGTTAAATCTATAAAGACCAAATTTCCAAATAAGGTCACATTCTGAGGCACTGGGGTTAGGACTTTGACATATCTTTGTTTTGCAGGAGATACATAACTCAATCCATGACATATGTAAATTACCTCTCACTTTTTCCTTCTTGGGGCTCTAGTCAACCCTTTGGGATTTTACCTCTGTTTCAACCAAAACAACAAAGCCCTTCATAATCTGGCCTTTCTTCATTTGTTCATTCATAAAAATATTTATCCAACACTTACCATATGCCTGGACTGGAACTTTTTTTTTAATTGAAGTACATTTGATTTACAATGTTGTGTTAGTTTCAGGTGTACAGCAAAGTGATTCAGTTATATACATATATATATATATATATATACACACACACATATATACATATACACACACACATATATATACACACATATGTATATGTATATATTGTTTTTCAGAATTTTTTCCATTATAGAATATTACAAGATATTGAATATAGTTCCCTGTGCTATACAGTAGGTCCTTGTTTATCTATTATATATATAGGAGTGTGTATCTGTTAACCCCAAACTCCTAGTTTGTCCCCCTCTTGGAACTTTTTTTTTTTTGTGTGTGTGTGGTATGCGGGCCTCTCACTGCTGTGGCCTCTCCCGTTGCAGAGCACAGGCTCCGGACACGCAGGCTCAGCAGCCATGGCTCACGGGCCCAGCCGCTCCACGACACGTGGGATCCTCCCGGACCGGGGCACGAACCCGCGTCCCCTGCATCGGCAGGCGGACTCTCAACCACTGCGCCACCAGGGAAGCCTGGAACTTTTATTTCTACCATTTGTTGAATTTTCAAACATCCTAGAAAGGTCGATATCTTTATTTTCGTTTTACAAAAAAGAAAATGAAAACCCAAATGAATTAAGATGCTTGCCTATCTTCTCACAGTAAGTGTCAGAGCTCAGTGTTTGAGCTGAGGGCTTCTGACTTCGAGTTTATTTCATCAAGTCAAAACTGTAGTGACTCAGGGACAGCTTTTATTTTCTATTCAACTGTTTATCTCTACCATTGACTCTAAGAAATCCTGCTGCCCTTAATCTCTTCTCTCCGTCAACATTCTTTGGTCATTCTCTGTCTTTGTCTGGCTATTTCAGTGACTTTGGCCTCAGCGACCACGGTCAGACCGGCAATATTTGTTCCTTCTGGCTACTTTCTCCCTTGTCCTGTTCTATTTCCTTTCAAGGACTTTTCTCTTCCCTGTCCTTCTTCTTTCTGTCTTACTTTCTTTGTTCTCTTAATTCTTTAAGCCCTACAGCATCTTGACACCTGGTGTCATCCATCCACACCTAAATTTAGCTGGCAGTCTCTATCCTTTATATTTATACATTTTGGACATCAACAGAGTTCCTTACCACTTCTTCTTGACATTTCTCTGTTTCTTTCAAAGCAACACTCATAGCTTCTGATGTATTTTAAATGGACTTAGACATCACTTCATACTGGAACACAACCCAGTTCCCTACCTCTGCTGCTTCTTCCAAACATGACATTGGTCCCCTGAGGGACATTGTGTGTTCTTTCCCCAGCACGGAGAGGTTCCTCCTTCTAATGTTATTGTATGGTGCTTCTTTAACAAAACTTAAGGAGTGTAGATGTTTGCCTGCTCTTCTAATGAGTTTCTTGCCCTCCCCTGGAGAGCTACTTGAACTCATATGAAAGAGTACTGGGCTGATATGTCTGCCTATTAGGACAGCTACTCAAACTACGCAAAGAAGATATTATCTAGCCTTTTAAAAAAACCTCCAGAAGAAGAGACTGAGTTACACCCTTGATAAAATTAAAAATTATCCCCAGTTTCAGAGCTCCTTCTCTTCTGTCTATATTAAACATCCTGAGAGATCTAATTTTATTTATAACTTTTAAAGTCCTATTTATATGCTGGAAAATGTCAAATCTAATTCATCTTGGTGCCTCCCCCAAGTTCCAGATCCTTATTTTTAACTATCTGTTATCTACCTCGATGTCCTTGCTGGCACCTCACCCTGAAGTGTCCCCCATCCTGGCTAAGTGTCCCCTTCCTCTTGTGGTCTGTATTTTGACATCAACTGGTGTTATGGACCCTCCAACTCCCAAGCTATGCATTTGCATCCTGGTTCTGTACCAATCAGTAAATCTGTCTTCTTTGGATCCCTGTCCTCAACATTTTTCACTGAACTGGAGCCCCTTGGCCAGTGTCTCTTCAGTTTCTCTTCATTCCAATCCAAATAGGCTCCTTTCAAAAAAGTAAAGTTGACCACGGGGCTGTCTTGCTTTGAAATTACTGCTGGCTTCTCATTGCCTAGGATAAATCTCTAAATTCCATATGTTGATACTCCAGGCCTTCACAAATCTGACTATGACCTACTTTTCATCCTTCAAGCTCTGTCTCTCAACTCTCTCCTCACCCCAAGCATACCAAACTTCTGCATAATGGGGTTTCTCATTATGTCTTGGAGAAGACATAGCCTTTCATGCCTTGGTACTTCCGCATGTGCTAGTTTCCCCCTGTTTGGAATACCCTTTCTTCCCTTCTTTACCATCTCACCTTAGTGAAGCCGATAGTAATTCCCTGGGTAGAGTTAGTGGTACTCTCCTCTGTGGTACCTTGTTCATGGCTGTATAGCACCACTCTAAGCTTTATAATAATCTGTGTGTTCTCATTTGCCTTCTCCATCAGACTGTGAACTCTCCAGCAGTTAGGATGATGTTTGGCATTCTATGGGAAAGCCACAAGTGTTTCTGGATGATGGAAAGCTTCATAACATCTGACTCAACTCTATGTCTTTTGATCTCTTTCCATTCTTTTTTCCTTTCCCTTTCTCCATAGAGAAAGATCTGATGGACTATCAAAGTCTACATTGTATAATCTTTAATAAATAAATAAATAAATAGATAGATGGATATATAGATATAGATATAGATATAGATATATATGTCAAGAAACAAATAAGCTGCAGTTAAAAAAAAAAGGTTTCCTGGGGATAAAGTTAAAGATGGGTTAGTACATCATCCACCTGCCTGGGGCAGTACAGGTACTAGAGGATGGCTCTAGGACTTGTTCTGAGCTTGCCAGCAGCTCAAACAAAGACTACCTGATCAGTTTATACAATTATTAGTATCCATATAATAAAATCTTGCTCTGTGGAAGAACAATAACTCTAAGTCTTGAGACCCAAGATAAATTTCTCACAAGGGCACTATGTAACTAGAGAACACCACCATCCTCTCTCCTCTGATAAATTGCCAGCATGTGACAGGATCATTCTTGGCTGAACTGTATGAGAGGAATGCAATATTTGCCCAATGTCTACATTAGTGAGTTTTCATTAGGAAAATGTGAGTCTATTTCCTCTTGGTCTGTGTCTGATGAACAGGGACAGGAAAAAGAGTGGAGAGGGCAATGTCCCCATCCTGTGACTAAGAGCCCTGACAGTTTCACTCACTCATTCATTCATCAGGCAATAATTCTTAATTGAATGTCTATTTTATATAAGGCCTTGTGGGAGATTTCCCCTCCACCTCCTACTGTGCAGTCTCTCCCATCCTAAGTCTGGCTGGATGGTATATTATTGTATACAAGGTTTTTAAATAAGAGGCTGGAGGCTACATCTGCCTAAATTGCTTTATACAGGATTCGGTGCTTGAGCTGGAGGTTTCTCTGTGACAGCCAATGGGTGTCACAGGGAGGAAAAAAAAAGGCTCTTGGACATGCTTCTTTTTAAGTGTCTGGGGAACATTTTCTGGCTCTGGAAAGATGGCTTTCACAGAGCAATTTTAGCCATTATCAACTGAGGTAGGTTTTTTCCTAAAGTATAAAACCTACTTTAGGAAATTAAATTAGCCAGTCTTCCCTCCCAGATTCACTTTTCCTCCTTTCGCATGGTGGAACCCATCTTTATTTAGCAGGCCATGTAACCTCTCCTACCTCATTATTCAAATCATTTAGCAAAATAAAAAGACTTAAAAAAAGTAGGGTGCAGGGCTTCCCTGGTGGCGCAGTGGTTGAGAGTCCGCCTGCTGATGCAGGGGACGCGGGTTCGTGCCCAGTCCAGGAAGATGCCACACGCCGCAGAGTGGCTGGGCCTGTAAGCCATGGGTGCTGAGCCTGCATGTCCGGAGCCTGTGCTCCGCAATGGGAGAGGCCACAACAGTGAGAGGCCTGCATACCGCAAAAAAAAAAAAAAAAAGGATGCAAATATAAACATGAGTGCAATTAATATCTCAACTCCATTATTTTAAGATAACTACTCTGCGTGGAATTCATTAGGATGCGCATCAGGGTTTTAATGTTTTCTCCTTTTTAGTGTCATCCTTGTTAGAAGGAAACATCGTGCTATAGGAAACAATTGCCTCTTGGGTTGGAAAATAGTTTTAATAGGATTCCATTGTGATTAATTAAACTCACGCACGATAAGTAGAAAGAATCAAACAGTTGTTCTCCAAGTTGACAGCATAGTTGGTGAATGAAAAAGATTTGTAACACCAAATTTAAAATTTCCTGATGCAATAATATATTATGGAAATTGCTCTTTTTTTGTTTTTGCTAGATACATGGTGAGCCTTTATTTTTTATTTTTTCCCATGCAAAGAACAGAGGCACAAACAAGAATGAAGGAAATAAGAGAAAAGAAGACTTAATGAGCAAGACAAGCCTTTATTTTCTCCATTAATTTCAAATTATTTCCCACAAACATTTTATCTGACAATTCTTCTTTGGAGTCAGCTCTAAATGTGTGCTGCCTTCACGAGGAAGGGCTTTATGTCTTTCTCCCTGGATAACCACCCTCCTTCCTGGAAATAATACTCCAAACTGAAAAGCATCTCCCCTCTCCTTTCAGTACATCTGCTGACCTAACCCAGGCTCTCCTCCACTCAGTGGGTCCTTCAGGAAATAGCCATTGTCGGCCCTTAGAATATGAGGCAAGCCACATCAGTGACATTAGAAACCTGTAACTAACACGTCTGCAAAGAAAATAGTAATCAGCTCAGCTTTGAAAAATATTGTTGCCACTAGGCAACATCTATATTTTGTCTTTGGCTTGTCCTTCTGTCTCGTCATCTCTTTCTTTGCATCTGCATCTCTCCATGTGTCTTCTGCTGGCTCTCTCTCCTCTCCACCCTTTCCTCCTCTTAAATTCTGAGTCTCTGGGTTGCAATCAAGATCCTTGAAACCAAATAAGAAGCGATGGCGCATGTCTCTGGAAAGTGTCTTCTATTAACTGGCAAGACTCAGGAACTGTGAGGAATGAGTAACAGCAGCTCCCCAGGGTCAGCCTGGGCTGCTTGAGCAGCACATTCAAAGACTTTTCATTGTTGAGAAATGCACTGATTTCTTACCTGCTGGAAAGGTGCTTCCCAGGCTACAGCAGGATCCGTGTGATGCTCACAGAGTTACCTCTGGGCACATTCCTTTGTCCACGTTGTCCTGGTGGAGCCCGCCATGACCCCCACCAGCTGACCTGGCTGAAGAAGAGGAGGAGTCTAAGGTGGATGAGGACACAACTTGAACTTTCCCTTGTCTTCAGGAGGCACCAAAGGAATGTTTGCCCTTTCACCCCTCTTACATTTGGGAAGAAAGCTGACCTCACAGGAGACCAGCAGCTTTTATAAAGAGCTTAATGGGCTAAGACACCAGTCATCATCCTCATTTGCTCAAGATGTGTCAGCTTGAGAAGGAGAATTACTAAATCATTCTGTAAATCCAAAGAGATGAGACTTGATGGAAACCTTATTGATTTGGAAACCTTGACGTTCCCTTTCTGCACTCGTGATAACGCTCAGAACAAACGTATAACAAGCACCCACGGACCAACTACTGCCTCCGGATTTCTGATTCTTTCTCCCTCTGCAACCTCACAGACCTTGTTTTCAAGACAGTTAAAAATAACTTACTTTAAAAAAAAAATAAAAGTGAAACCTAAACCCATGTTTCAGCCTTCTCCCTCTATGAAGACTAGAGAAAAGGAGTTAAGATTGCTTTTAAAGTCAAGGTATTAGTCGATTTATTAGTTCCTAAGAATTTATGCATTTACTTTTTATTGTTTTTCAGCCTGTAGTGCCACATGTAAAATTAGAAAAAAAAAAACCCCAAGAATTGGAATATCTCAGGTTAGTTCAGTTAAAAATATATTAATTGGAGGAGTCAAGATGGCGGTGTGGGAAGACGCAGAGTTAGTGTCTCCACACAACTAGGGAGCCTGCCAGCTGCTGGTGGGGGCTCTGACACCCAAGGAGATGGGATTAACCTCAGAGTGAATTAGTAGGACATAAGGAGACTAAAGGGGGAGGAGGAGTGGAGGCCAGACAATATCGGCTCCCCTGAGGCTGGGGAGATCAGGAGAGGCAGGTGGGAGGGACTCTCCTGGAAGAGCAGGAGAGGAGTGGAGGGCGATCGCCTGGTCCACTGGGGCTGGGGAGACTGCTGAGCTCCCAGACTGATCCCCTGTGCTCCAAAGACCCCTCCAGGCTGTGTGGGTCCTTGGGAACATAGGAGCGAGGCCGGAGAGATCAGGAGAGGCAGTCGGGAGGGGCCCTCTTGAAGGAATGGAGGAGGAGTGGAAGGTGACTGCCCCGCCCACTCAGCACTGGCAGCCTGTTGAGCTCCCAGGCCAGTCCCCTGCCCTCTGAGATCAGGGGTGGGGGCATGCCTGGGCCCCTTCCGTTCCTTGAGCCTAAGCCCCACCCCCCAGAGACCCAAGGGCCTTTTCCAGCCTTGTGGGTCTTGAGCATTGGCCCTGCCCACCACCCAAAGCTCACCCTTGTTTAGGTCCTGCTTTCCACAGCCAAGTCTTCCCCCCCCTTTTTTTTTCTTTTTCCTCCCCCTCTTTTTTACTATTGTGGTACTGATGTACCTTCTGGTTGTTGATTCATTTATATTTTTATTTTTACATTCTTTCTAACATATCTGTAAGTTTCCTAGTCTAATTTTATTTTTTACTTTGTTATTGTTTTCTTTTTTTTTCTTTTTGCCACCCCATGCAGCTTGCAGGATCCTGGTTCATGAGCCCGGGGTCGAGCAGAAGCTCCTGTGGTGGGAGCTTCAAGTCTGAACCACTGGACTAACAGAGAACCTCAGACTCCAGGGAATATACATCAGAGTGAGGTCTCACAGAGGTCCTCATCTCAGCACCAAGACCCAGCTCTACCCAATAGCCTACAAACTCCAGTGTTGGAAGCCTCAGGCCAAACAACCAGTAAAACAGGAACACAATCCCACTCATTAAAAAAAAAAAAAAAGTGAGATGACAAAAAAATATGTCACAGATGAAGGAGCAATGTAAAAACCTACAAGACCAAATAAACGAAGAGGAAATAGGCAATCTACCTGAAAAAGAATTCAGAGTAGTGATAGTAAAGATGATCCAGAATCTCAGAAATAGAATGGAAGCACAGATTGAGAAAATACAAGAAATGTTTAACAAAGAGCTAGGAGAACTCAAAAGCAAACAAGCAAAGATGAACAACACAATAACTGAAATGACAAATACACTAGAAGGAATCAATAACAGAATAACTGAGGCAGAAGAACAAATAAGTGAGCTGGAAGACAAAATGGTGGAAATAACTGCCAAGTAGCAGAATAAAGAAAAAAGAATGAAAAGAATTGAAGACAATTTCAGAGACCACTGGAACAACACTGAACACACCAACATTCGAATTATAGGGGTCCCAGAAAACGAACAGAAAAAGAAAGGATCTGAGAAAATATTTGAAGAGATTATAGTGGAAAACTTCCCTAACATGGGAAAGGAAATAGTCACCAAAGTCCAGGAAGCAAAGAGTGTCCCATACAGGATAAACCCTAGGAAAAATACACCAAGACACATATTAATCAAACTAAAAAAATTGAATTCAAAGAAAAAATATTAAAAGAAGCAAGGGAAAAACAAAAAATAACATACAAAGGAATCCCCATATGGTTATCAGCTGATTTTTCAGTGGAAACTCTGCAGGCCAGAAGGGAGTGGCTGGATACACTTAAAGTGATGAAAGAGAAAAACCTACAATGAAGATTACTCTACCCAGCAAGGATCTCATTCAGATTCAATGGAGAAGTCAAAAAGCTTTTCAGACAAGCAAATGCTAAGAGAATCCAGCACCACAAAACCAGCTTTACAACAAATGACAAAGAAATTTCTCTAAGTGGGATACACAAGAGGAGAAAAAGACCCACAAAAACAAATCCAAAACAATTAAGAAAATGGTAATAGGAACATACATATCTATAATTACCTTGAATGTAAATGGAGTAAATGACCCAACCAAAAGACATAGACTGGCTGAATGGATACAAAACAAGACCCATATATATGCTGTCTACAAGAGACTGACTTCAGACCTAGGGACACATACAGACTGAAAGTGAAGGGATGGAAAAAGATATTTCATGCAAATGGAAATCAAAAGTAAGATGGAGTAGCAATTCTCATATCCAACAAAATAGACTTTAAAATAAAGACTGTTACAAGAGAAAAGGAGGGATACTACATAATGATCAAAGGATCAATCCAAGAAGAAGATATAACAATTATAAATGTTTATGCACCCAACATAGGAGCACCTCAATACATAAGGTAAATGCTAACAACCATGAAAGGAGAAAATGACAGTAACACAATAATAGTAGGGGACTTTAACACCCCACTTATACCAATGGACAGGTGATCCAAACAGAAAATAAGGAAACACAAGCTTTAAATAACACAATAGACCAGATAGACCTAATTGATATGTATAAAACATTCCTTCCTCAAAGTGACAGAGTACACTTTCTTCTCAAGTGCACATGGAAACTTCTCCAGGATAGGTCACATCCTGGGTCACAAATGAAGCCTTGGAAAATTTAAGAAAATTGAAATTGTATCAAGCATCTTTTCTGACCACAATGCTATGAGACTGGAAATCAATTACAGGATAAAAACTGTAGAAAACACAAATATATGAAGGCTAAAATAGTGCACTACTAAATAACCAAGAGGTCACTGAAGAAATCAAAGAAGAAACAAAAATATACATAGAAACAAATGACAATGGAAACACGACGACCCAAAACCTATGGGATGCAGCAAAAGCAGTTCTAAGAGGGAAGTTTATAGTAATTCAGTCTCACCTCAAGAAACAAGAAAAATCTCAAGTAAACAATCTAACCCTACACTTAAAACAACTAGTGAAAGAAGAACAAAGAAAACCCAAAGTCAGTAGAAGGAAAGAAATCATAAAGATCAGAGCAGAAATAATTGAAATAGAAAACAATAGCAAAGATCAATAAAACTAAAAGCTGGTTCTTTGGGAAGATAAACAAAATTGATAAATCCTTAGCCAGACTCATCAAGAAAAAAAGGGAGAGGATGCAAATCAAAAAATTAGAAATGAAAAAGGAGAAATCACAACTGACACTGAAGAAATACAAAGGATTATAAGAGACTACTACAAACAACTATATGTCAATAAAATGGACAACCATGAAGAAATGGGCAATTTCTTGGAAAGGTACAATTTTCCAAGACTGAACCAGGAAGAAATAGAAAATATAAACAGACCAATCACAAGTAATGAAATTGAAACCGTAATTAAAAATCTTTCAACAAACAAAAGTCCAAGACCAGATGGCTTCACAGGTGATCCTTCACTGATCCTTCTCAAAGTCTTCCAAAAAATTGGAGAGGGAGAAACACTCCCAAATTCATTCTACGAAGCCACCATCACCCTGATACCAAAACCAGAAAAAGATATCACAAAAAAAGAAAATTATAGACCAATATAACTGACGAACACAGATGCAAAAATCCTGAACAAAATACTAGCAAACAGAATCCAACAGCACATTAAAAGGATCATACACCATGAACAAGTGGAATTTATCCCAGGGATGCAAGGATTCTTCAATATATGCAAATCCATCAATGTGATACACCACATTAACAAATTAAGGAATAAAAATGATATGATCATCTCAATAGAAGCAGAAAAAGCTTTTGACAAAATTCAATACCCATTTATGATAAAAACTCTCCAGAAAATGGGCATAGAGGGAACATACCTCAACATAATAAGGACCATATATGACAAACCCACAGCAAGCATCATACTCAATGACGAAAAACAGAAAGCATTTCCATTGAGATCAGGAGCAAGACAAGGATATCCACTCTCACCACTCTTATTCAACATAATTTTGGAAGTCCTAGCCAAAACACAGAAGAAAAAGAAATAAAAGGAATACAAATTGGAAAAGAAGTCAAACTGTCACTGTGTGCCACTGATGTGACACTATACATAGAAAATCATAAAGATGCCACCAGAAAACTACTAGAGCTAATCAATGAATTTGGTAAAGTTGCATGATACAAAATTAATGCACAGAAATCTCTTACTATACACTAATCTATTGCTATACACTAACAATGAAAGATCAGAAAGAGAAATTAAGGAAACACCCCCATTCTTTTTGTTGCAACCATTGTAGCAAAAAGAACAAAATACTTAGGAATAAACCTACCTAAGGAGGTAAAAGAACTGTACTCAGAAAACTATAAGACAGTGATGAAAGAAATCAAAGATGACACAAACAGATGGAGAGATATACCATGTTCTTGGATTGGAAGAATCAATATTGTGAACATGACTATACTACCCAAAGCAATATACAGATTCAATGCAATCCCTATCAAATTAACAATGACAATGGCAGTTTTAAAAGAACTAGAACAAAAAAATTTTAAATTTGTATGGAGACACAAAAGACCCCAAACAGTCAAAACAGTCTTGAGGGAAAAAAACAGAGCTGGAGGAATCAGACTCCCTGACTTCAGACTACACTACAAAGCTACAGTAATCAAGACAATATGGTACTGGGACAAAAACAGAAATTCAGGGCAATGGAACAGGATAGAAAGCCCAGAGATAAACCCACACATCTATGGTCAACTAATCTATGACAAAGGAGGCAAGGATATGCAATGGAGAAAAGACAGTCTCTTCAATATGTGGTGCTGGGAAAACTGGACAGCTACATATAAAAGAATGGAATTAGAACACTCCTTAACACCATACACAAAAATAAACTCAAAATGGATTAAAGAACTAAATGTAAAACCAGACACTATAAAACTCTGAGGGGAAAACATAAGAAGAACACTCTGACATAAATCAAGCAAGATCTTCTTTGATCCTCCTCCTAGAGTAATGGAAATAAAAACAAAAATATGGGACCTAATGAAACTTAAAAGCTTTTGCAAAGCAAAGGAAACTACAAACAAGGAGAAAAGACAACCCTCAGAATTGGAGAAAATATTTGCGAATGAATCAACAGACAAAGGATTAAATCTCCAAAATATATAAACAGCTCATGCAGCTCAATATTAAAAAAACAAACAACACAATCAAAAAATGGGCAGACCTAAATAGACATTTCTCCAAAGAAGACATATAGATGGCCAAGAAGCACATGAAAATCTGCTCAACATCACTAATTATTAGAGAAATGCAAATCAAAACTACAGTGAGGTATCACCTTATACCAGTTAACATGGGCATCATCAAAAATCTACAAACAACAAATGCTGGAGAGGGTGTGGAGAAAAGGGAACCCTCTTGCACTGTTGGTGGGAATGTAAATTGACACAACCACTATGGAGTTTCCTTAGAAAACTAAAAATAGAACTACCATACGACCCAGCAATCCTACTACTGGGCACATACCCAGAGAAAACCATAATTCAAAAAGACACATGCACCCCAATGTTCATTGCAGGACTATTTACCATAGTCAGGTCATGGAAGCAACCTAAACGCCCATTGATTGACGAATGGATAAAGAAGATGTGGTACATATATACAATGGAATATTACTCAGCTGTTAAAAAGGAGCAAAATTGGGTCTTTTGTAGAGACATGGATGGACCTAGAGGCTGTCATACAGAGTGAAGTAAGTCAGAAAGAGAAAAACAAATACCGTGTATTAACACATATATGTGGAACCTAGAAAAATGGTACAGATGAACTGGTTTGCAGGGCAGAAATAGAGACACAGATATAGAGAACAAATGTATGGTCACCAAGGGGGGAAAGTGGTGGGGGGTGGTGGGGGGATAAATTGGGAGATTGGGATTGACATGTATACACTGATATGTATAAAATAGATAACTAGTAAGAACCTGCTGTATAAAAAATATATAAAATTAAATTAAAAAAAAATATGAGATCAAGATCTAGTTGCCATTAGCATCCTACCTACATTGAAACATCTACTGAGACATTGACTCTTGGGCTTCTCTAATGGGCAGCCTCATCTTGCTGAGTCTTTATTCTACCTGTAAATGAATATAATATATCTTACTTTGTAATAATGAGGAATACAAATTCTATTTTTAAAAAATCAGAAACATAAGAAACTTAAATTATATCAATAATTTTGTTTCCATATGTTTGTATCTCAATACAAATAAATGTCTCTAAGCCATGATAATAGAATGACTATTGTTTTTCTCTGTCACAGCTTTTAAATATGCTTATGTGCACTACTACTTCTAAGTGGAAAGTAAGAAATTCCTATCTTAAAATTCCCTTGGGATATAGTCCCAATTGATGTTATTAACTTTGTGTTTAAGTGAAAAATTTAGCACTGAAATATTTTTGCAGCATCAATATCAGTGTTGAGTTGTCTTCCTATATGTGCCAAAAACCAGAGTTTTGTCTGTATGGGAAAGACCCACGTTACTGTAAAGTCAATGAGTTTTTGTTGTTTTGTGAATCTCCTACTTGGCTCAGGCTGTGAACAGTAATATCACAATTCATAAATACCTGTGCACAGAAGAGTATTCCTCGAGAATAAAGAGGCTCTGCTTCAAAATGCACCAAAAATCTGGTAGAGATAAAAGCAAAATGATTATGTTACTATTTATGTTACCTGCATTATTTATTTACTCTTCAGCAACAATCCTGTGATATAGGTTTTATTGTTTCTATTTTTTTAAATGAAATTGGGGCTCTGAAGTTTAACATATCTTGATTTTAGTTAAATAGCTGAGATGTGGCTAAGTCAAAGTTCCATCAAGTTCTATCTATCTATCCACAAAGCCTCTGATCCATCACATGACAGTGTGATGGAGAAAAAAAGGAAAGAGATAAAAGAGAACCACAGTCTGAGAAAAACTACAGAGTGAAGGTGACATTGGGGGTCTACAAAAAGCTGACTGAAGGACATAAATTGCTTAACCTTGCTTTGAGAATATGTTCCTTTATTTGTGTGACTCAAGACTAAAAGGAGTTTACCTGTTTTATTCACAGCCATCTCCAATACCTAAAATGGTGTCTGGAGCACAGTGGATGAATAAATAAATAGTTGTTCTTAAAGGATTACATTCTCTGGCTTGAAAAAAAAAAAGAAAATCCTAAAGATGCCACCAGAAAACTACTAGAACTAATCAATGAATTTGGTAAGGTTGCAGGATACAAAATGAACACACAGAAATCTCTGGCATTCGTATACACCTACAATGAAAAATCAGAAAGAGGAATTAAGGAAACACTCCGATTTACCATTGAAACAAAAAGAATAAAATACCTAGGAATAAACCTGCCTAAGGAGGCAAAAGACTCGTACTCAGAAAACTATAAAACACTGATGAAAGAAATCAAAGATGACATAAACAGATGGAGAAATATACCATGTTCTTGTATTGGAAGGATCAATATTGTGAAAATGACTATACTACCCAAAGCAATATACAGATTCAATGCAATCCCTATCAAACTACCACTGGCATTCTTCACAGAATTAGAACAAAAAATCTTAAAATTCATATGGAAACAGAAAAGACTCCGAATAGCCAAAGCAATCTTGAGAAAGAGAAATGGAGTTGGAGAAATCAGGCTCCCCGACTTCAAACTATACCACAAAGCTACAGTAATCAAGACACTATGGTACTGGCACAAAAACAGAAATATAGATCCATGGTACAGGATAAACACCCAGCGATAAACCCATGCTCATATTGGCGCCTAATTTATGACAAAGGAGGCAAGAACATACATTGGAGAAAAGACAGCCTCTTCAATAAGTGGTGCTGGGAAAACTGGACAGCTACATGTAAAAGAATGAAATTAGAGCACTACCTAACACCACACACAAAAATAAACTCCAAATGGATTAACGACTTAAATGTAAGACCAGACACATAAAACTTTTAGAGGAAAACATAGGACAAACACTCCTTGACATAAACCACAGCAAGATCTTTTTAGACCCACTTCCTAGAGTAAAAGAAATAAAAACAAAAATAAACAAATGGAACTTAATTAAACTTAAAAGCTTTTGCACAGCAAAGGAAACCATAAACAAGACAAAAAGACAACCCTCAGAATGGGAGAAAATATTTACAAATGAAACAACAGACAAAGGATTAATCTCCAAAATATATAAACAGCTCATGGAACTCAATATCAAAAAACCAAATAATCCAGTTAAAAAATGGGTGGAAGACCTAAATAGACATTCCACCAAGGAAGACATACAGATAGCCAAGAGGCACATGAAAAGATGCTCAACATCACTAATTATTAGAGAAATGCAAATCAAAACTATAATGAGGTATCACCTCATGCCGGTCAGAATGGCCATTATCAAAAGAGCTAGAAACAATAAGTGTTGGAAAGGGTGTGGTGCAAAGGGAATCCTCCTACACTGTTGTTGGGAATGTAAATTGATACAACCACTATGGAAAACAGTATGGAGATTCCTTAAAAAACTAAAAATAGAACTACCATATGACCCAGCAATCCTACTACTGCGCATATACCCTGAGAAAACTATAATTCAAAAAGACACAGGCACCGCAATGTTCATTGCAGCACTGTTTACGATAGCCAGGTCATGGAAGCAACCTAAGTGCCCATTGACAGATGAATGGATAAAGAAGATATGGCACATATACACAATAGGATATTACTCAGCCATAAAAAGAAATGAAATTGAGTTATTTGTAGTGAGGTGGATGGACCTAGAGTCTGTCATACAGAGTGAAGTAAGTCAGAAGGAGAAAAACAAATACCGTATGCTAATGCATTTATATGGAATCTAAAAAAAAAATATGGTACTGATGAACCTAGTTGCAGGGCAGGAATAAAGAGGTAGACATAGAGAATGGACTTGATGACATGGGGTGGGTGGGCGAAGCTGGGGCGAAGTGAGAGTAGCATCGACATATATACACTATGGAATGTAAAATAGTTGGCTGGTGGGAAGCAGCAGCACAACAAAGGGAGATTGGCTCAGTGCTTTGAGATGACCTAGAGGGGTGGGATAGGGAGGATGGGAAGGAGGCTCAAGAGGGAGGGGATATGGGGACATGTGTATGTATATGGCTGATTGCTTTGTTGTGCAACAGAAACTAACACGGTATTGTGAAGCAATTATATTTCAATAAAGATCTATTAAAAAAACCAATCATATTGGCAAAGATTTAAAAAAATATATACATATTAATTAACTATTCTATATCAAGTACTGGAATCCTGGGTTGAGTGGGACATGATTCTTGCTCTCAAAAACTTACAGTCTTCATGGATCTCTCAGGGATTTATAAGGAAAGTGCTGAATAAATACCACTTCTCTTCCCTAACTACAAACATCCCAACTCTCACCTTCCCCTTGATATAAGGACTTTCTAAGCAGGGTGGGCAAGCACACATTAGAATCCTTCCTTAGCTTAGATTGTTCAGTTTTTTCCTACTTCTTTTTGGATCTCCTTGGTACAGCATGGCATCTCTGTGCTCATGTATGACTTTGCATATGCTTTTACACCCAAACTGAGCAAGGGATGTTTGTTGAATGAATGAATGAGGGCCTGGATTGTTTATCAATTATTGTTATCAATCTGTCTTTTACTTTGGGCTCTAGAAGCTCTTCCAGGGAGGAAAGGCCATGTCTCTCTTATCTTTGTGTTCCCAAATAATATGTGCTCTCAAAAACTCTTTGATAGGAAGGGAAGTTATTTCTCTTTGCCTTCATTCCAGACACACAGGGTGTAGGGTTGCTGTGAGGCCTTATAAAGTGTGGATCCCAGTGGATCCGAGTAGCTTAGAAAGAAAGTGGTTTAGAGGATGGTGGCAGCTGTTAACATATCCATGAACAAATGTGGCAGCGTGTTTCTGGCCTGGGTGTTCTGCTCTGAAGCCTCTGTAAGAGGATTAGATATTCTTAGATTTCAGAATATCTGCTTTTAGACTGACTTAAAAATTCTTAGAATACTACATCTTTGAACAACCCCTGTATTTTGTTCCTTGACTGTGACCTAGAGGCATGTTACCCTACTCTCAACTTTGGTCCATGGGATGCCCTAGCCTAGCCCCCTTGACCTTGTGCTGTATCCATAGAGAAAGATGCTATTTCCCTAGGACAGTTTGTTGTTCAGACAGGTTCCAACTTTATGAGTGAATCTAAGATAAGCATCTCTCTTTCTCACCCAGAGGGCACTCAGCTGACCCTAACTTCATCCATTTGCACAGGGGTAAGAGATTTGTGGGTTCTATTTGCATCCCTCTGCTAAGGACAGCCAGAAAGTTCATGCTGACTCCGAAAAGGAGCTGGGGAATGCCATAAAGAACCTTCTTGGGATAAGAAACTAGTGAGATTTCTAGCCTCATTAAAGAAAATTCAGAACAGGACAAATCGAAAGAGATGCATCTGCCACTGGACTTTTAAAGTTATCCCTCCACCCCCAGACCTTCAACTCAAGAGAAATGGCAAGTATAGTGAAAATGAAGGCTCTCTGGGCCTGGTTATGCAATGCCTTTTCATTTGTTCAGGTCATACCTTGGACTTTGGGAAGCCATCCTTGATATCTGAAGGCTGGATTATGTGCCCCCCTAAGTGCTCCCTTAGCACAGTGTGCCATCCCACGGCAAGGCCCATGTCTGTGAGATGTAGGGGTACTGAGTGCAGGGCTCACAGAGACATTCCCGGAACTTGGAAAGGACTTGCAGGGTAAGTAGAGCAGGCAGTCCTTTTCTAGCATGTGTAGTCCACTCTGTAAAATAAACCCCATTGCCTTCAATGGCTCCTACGTAACTCCCACCCAGAATGTGACCGTGAGTGTGGACTTTAGGATTTAATTTCCTTCTCCCAAAGTCTTAGGCAAACTCTGTGAATGAGCACAGTATCTTCTCCTTGTGGCTTTATGAGGACTGTCTGTCTCAGCCCCTGGCAAAGTCTTCAACGAGGGTCAGTTTCCTTCTTATTACTTGCAAACAACCCTGGGAGAAGTGGCATTTTAACCTGTCCAAAATTAGATAACAATCTGGAGAAATTTGTGGTGAATGTGGTTGTCTCAGGCGAGAACCCAGAGGGAATTAACTGAATTAATATTTGAAAAGCACACAGCACTATATAAGTGTTTGTTAAAATATTACTGCTGCTGTTATTATTATCAGACACTAAGGCATCATGCAGACCAGAACATTATTTCCTAAACCACTGAATTTCTGATATTGTGAAGAAAAAAAGTACACTTTAGATTTTGGAAACCCCCAAAATAAAACATGGAAGTGCTCTTGGCTCTAGGCTTATTCTATTTAACACCTTTCAATAGGGCAACATCTGGATGTTATCATGGCTTGGCAAGATGAGATGTCGAAATTACAAATTCTGGAAATGCTGTGCATTAGGCACTCTTGTCTTTGCCTGTAATTGCCTTAAAGATATGAAAGAGCCTGATTGTAATAACTCCCCTAGTGTAACTATTCTTCATTTCTATTCTGCAGGAGAAGATAGCAGGAAGTGGTATCATTCTAAGGATATGAGTAAGGAGAGAAGGGAGCTAATCCTTCAATATGTGTGCCCCGCATCTCAAATAAGTACCAAACAACAGTGTGAAAGGATTACCGGTAATCATATATATATATATCCCTTAACCTATTAACTGGAATAATTGTTGCACTAAGATAAGGAGTCCCTAAGTCTTTCAAGCTAGGTGGCCCTAGGTCAAAAAGCATTTATTATTTATTTCCTAAAGTCCTGTTCCCCGATGATAGGGATGGAAATTTGGCAAAGTCGGTCTGCCCTTGTCAAGCAAGAGAAATGGTTGTTTCATTTTTAATCTGGATCCTTTGCCCTGACAGATAAACCTGAAGAGTGCTGTTAAGGATGGGATGAACTGGGCTCCTGGTGATGGCTGTGGGAAGGGTGAAAGATACTGGCAGCCTAGGACTGCAGTCGCTGTCATGTGACTTCAGCAAGTTTGTCTCAAACATGTTTTGAATTCTTTCAGTGGACTTTCTCCCTTCAGGGAGTGTATTGAAGGCCTTTGGGCTGAGCTGGGATGATGGGAAAAACTGAGTACTGTTCTATCTAGCTGGGTTTGTTTTACCCCTGGGTACCATGAAGCTTTGTGGACAGTGAGTGCTGTGGTCCAACAGCTCTAGCTGGAGGTGGGCTGCAGTGAACAAGGGCAAGTAGGGTATGTCTGAGTAAACCCTGGTATCTGTGGTCAAACGCCATGTCCACCAACAACCAAGGCAAGTAGTAGTTTAATCCTCATGGGTCATCCATCTGATCTGTGGAGACAGCCACACTGTACGGTTATAGTTCCCAAGTAGGCTTTTGTTTTGGACCCCAAAATAATTCAGAATTAATGTTATGTAAGGTAGGAAGTTGCTGCAGGGTTTTAGCAGGTTTTGATATATATTTAGAACAAAAGTGGTGAACCAGTCAGGAGAATGAACACACAATAGTAATTTAAACAGGGAAAACTAAATACTGCATACAAATTTTTAACTAGTTAAAGGTTATTACCACTAAGAAATATAAAGGGAACCCTCAAGAATACAGGCGTAAGATGTAGAAAGCAGTCATTATTTATGGGATTGAGAGAGAGCACGCAAGGCAAGAACAAAACTGGAAGAGGTTCCCCTCTCTGCCGCCAAGGGTATAACTCATTAGTGTGGTCCAGTAGAGGGCAGAGGAGTTCGCTGAGGTGCTGCAGCCTGGGCTGGTGAGCAGAAAGCCACCTGGTGGAGTGTGGAAGGAACTCGTGGGAGGGTTTGCGTCGCTGGGTCTCCTGGACACCACCGGCAAGGGAACTGTGGAATGGCGAGAAATTACGCTCAACGCTCAGTAGGAACAGAAGCGCTGGAACCCGGAAGAGAAGCCCCTTCCTCTTGCAGTCTCCCTCCAGCGCCCTCTACTGACAAGAACTGACACTGGGCCCCCTCGCAAAAGAAATGTTTACTAGGTTCAGCTCCAGTATCTCCAAGAAAGGCAGAGAAGGTTTTATTTGCTGCTCAGAGACAATAAAGTAACTGGTACAGGTGGTGAAGAAAAGGTTGGCTTGAAGAAGGGAGAGTCTGGGGGCTGGAGTGGATGCGGTGGCGGGTAAGGTATGATGAGGTTGCTTAGAAGGATGCACTGACCTTGGTCCTGAAACGCGGCTGAGAGAGCGGGGATACAGGGAGGGAGGGATTAGAGTGGTATTGATGAGGTAGAATAGATAGGACTTCATTGCGGATAAGATGGAGACGCGGGAGAGGGAAGCATGAAGGATGGCCCCAGGTTTAGGGGACTTCCTAGGTGGGAGAAAGAATAAATTTGGGTTTGATGGGAAGATAATGAATTCTGTTTGGACATGTCAATTTATGGTACCTGTAGAATATCCTGACAAGATTCAGAATTTTCTGGAAGAAACACTATGGATTCGCATGTGTAGTGGGGCTATGGATTTCCACAATTGCGACAAAATTCCCATGTGGAAAAAAAAAGGAATGAAAAATAAAGTTCCACCTTAAGAAGAATTTAAGTAAATTATCTTTTATGAAAAAAATAACTTTCTTCAAATTCATAAAAGTCGTACAAATTTCAGTTAAAGCTTGGAGCTATGTTATTTTTTCTTCAAAATGCCCTAAGGCTTTAATTTAGACTGTGGGTCAGCATCAGAGTCCAGTGTGTGTGTGAGTGTGTGTGTGTGTTTATTTCTGTATGTTTTTGCTGTTTTGTACAGGAAGAAACTTTTAAAATATGTATATAAGTCCCAAATGAGTGAAGTTTCTGTATTAAGCATTCTAAGAAATGTAATATTTTACTATGGTAATGATTTATTGCAGGTCAAAAGTTGGTTAGACAAACATGTATAAACTCAAAGGAAGGAGGTGGGGTTAATGGGCTGAAAAGACAAAAAGAATTATAATCCTCCCCTAACATTTATTTCTTGTGCCAAACATCATGGCACTTAGTTGTATTCTGTATTTTGTGTCTAATTATTTTCTGCACATAACTCTTGCTTCCTCTTCTGTGCTAAGTTCCAAGAGAGCAGGAAAGATTCCACGTGTTATTTATTCTTCACAGTTTAATAATAGGTTCTCAAGAAAGACTTCATTTGTATTGCTCAACTAATGTTTATTAAGCATCACTCTGACCCTACACAGGTAAAATGATCCTTGGAAATGATATGAAAAACACACAGTTGTTTTCCTTGAAGAGTCCATAATTTAAAGAGAGAAAAACACAGAAAAAGCCCATTTTCATAAAATATGATTAGGTGCTTAAAGTGATAATCCTTTTTCTAGGCAGACCCTTCAATTTTTTTAATTTGATTTTTATTTTATATTGGGATATAGTTGATTTACAATGTTGTGTTCATTTCAGGTGTATGGCAAAGTGGTTCAGTTATACGTATATCCATTCTTTTTTAGATTCTGTTCCCATATAGGTTATTACAGAGTACTGAGTAGAGTTCCCTTTGCTATATAGTAGGTCCTTGTTGATTATCTATTTTATATATAGTACGTAGTGTGTATATGTTAATCCCAACCTCCTAATTTATCCTCCCTTCCCTCACCTTTCCCCTTTGGTAACCATAAGTTTGTTTTCGAAGGCTGTGTCTGTTTCTGTTTTGTAAATAAGTTCAGAACCTTCCATTTTCAGTGAGTCTTTGGACTAATGAGTCAGGAAGTACCATCTTTTCTTCACACTGAAGTTTGTGAGCTGACTGGGTTTATCAGACACTGTGTGGGCTGATCAGATCCCCAGTAGTGTTCGTTTGCTAAAATCAAATGAATGTTCACATATTATATGGAACTATACTGGAGGGAACATCAGAGCAGGCTAAAGCTTTATAAAATTGACAAGAACGTTGGGAAGATTAGCGAGTTAATATTTCACAAAATGCTTTGAAGATAGAAAGTGCCAACATAACTGCTAATTATTATTATTAGCCCCACAACCTTTTTCTTTTTCCCTTTAATGTTAGATCTATCATAAAACTTCTTAACTTCAAGGGAAATTATTTTTTTTAGATGAGCGTTTTTTAAATGAAGTCAAATGTTAATATATGCATTTATGGAAATACCGTTTCTTCCATTATTTTTTTTATCCTCCCTAGAAGGCAGAGATTGTGTCATTTATCTATTTTGTAAGGTGCCTAGCAAGGCAATACTCATTTTGTCACTCTAGAAGTGTGTTGGCAATGGCTGGCTTACCTTTAAGAGAAGCAAAATGCATGTTTAGAATCCTAGCTGTGACTGCAAACTACCGAGATTAAAAAAAAAAGAATCAGAACTTAAGTAACTAAAGAGATTTGCATTTTAAAGTGGTCACCAGGGGAGATTGTAGGGTCTATTCTACCAGAGGTGCTGACATTACTCCAAATATTTTGGTTCTCCTCATTTGCAATAGCTTTCAGAAGCACTTTTACAAACCATATTAAGAGCTAGTGTCATTACTTCATGTCACATCTTATGTATGAAAAGAGCATGAGAGATCAAAAGCAGGAAATGTACCCAAAGGGACCTCTCTGTATGGGTGTGTGTAAGGTTCAGAGAGTTAATGAGTTAGAAATCCATTGTAATAATATGAAGCAAAGCATCCTAATGCTTTACCCACCCGTATAAGCTTGAGAAAATTTCAAACACAAACATTGAAAGGCTTTAGAGCATTTTAAAATTTAGATGTTCTGTTAAACTTGGTTGCTTGGGATAAAAATCAAAACTGTGCTTAAAAGACATTCACTAAAGAAGAAAAAAAAGCAAACATAATAACAACACCACACACACACACACACACACACGCACACACACACACACACACACCCTACCCACTCTTTTTCCAGTAGCTTGATTAGATATTCTGAAAAACCAACTCAGTTCCCACCAGGTTTCTTCCTTTTTTCCATCACAGGCAATGATAGCCAGAAATTTTTGGTTACTTTCCGCCTTTTTCTCATCAACCTGATTTGTTGCCAGGAAAGAAGAGGAAAGAGAAATAGATAATGAGCAGCTGGAACATGGAGTTGGCTGAATCATTGCAGGCTTTTATTCCTTCCCCTATCTGCCACGTCTGTTTAAGGCTGCATTGGTTTGCTAAGGCTTCTGTAATAAAGTACCTCCAACTGGGTGGTCTAAACAACAGAAATTTATTGTCTCACAGTTCTGGAGGCTAGAAGTCCAGATCAAAGTGTCAGGAGGGCTGATTCGTGGTGAGTGTTGTGTAGAGGATCTGTTCCATGCCTTTCTCCTAGCTTCTGTGGGTTTGCTGGCAATTTTTGGTGTTCCTTGTCTTGTTGACACATTACCCCGACCTCTACCATGATGTTCACCAGGAATTCTTCTTGTGTTCATGCCTGTCTTCACATTTCCCCTTTTATAAGTATACCAGTCAAGACGGATTGGGGTACACTCTAATGACCTCATTTTAACTTAATTACCTCTGTAAAGAGCCTATCCTTAAATAAGATCACATTCCAAGGTACCAGAGGGTTAGGACTTCAACATATAAATTTGAGGGGGGGACGTAATTCAACACATAACAAGCCCAGAGCGGGAGTGTACAGAGAAATGAGAATGTGGGGAAACAGCAGGCATCTCAGCTTGATCTTTTGTACTATGGCAGGTATGAACAGGAAGTCATTCCTCTCACTTTCATAGATTGCCATGCTTATAAGGATCTAGGCTAAGAAATCTTTATCATGTCCATCTCAGGTAGATTTCCATAACACTTTACCTGTACCTAACTTATGACCCTCACAATTTTCTACCTTGTATTACAGTTCCTTACGTACCCAAGTTATCTCTCCTATAAAACTATAAACTCCTTGAAAGTAGTATCTAATTCATATTTATTTTTATTCCTTGACCTAGCAGAGTGCCTTGTACATAACAGATACTCAATAAATTGTCACTGAATCTATAAATCCATGCAAGCTTTATAGTTACAGAGTTCCAAGAGTATACAAACTCATTGCCAAGCACTATATCAGTCAGGATAGGTTAGGTTGTGCTGCAGGATCAACCAACTCCTAACTCTCAGTGACTCAATATAACAAAGTTTATTTCTTGCTCAGGCAAAATCTTCTGCATGTCTAGAGAATTCTCCAAGGTGGTCATGTTCAATTGTGGGAGCAAGGCACCCCAGGAAACTCAGCATGAAACTTCAGTGTTTCCTGTGGCAGGAGAAGAGATCATGGAGAAACCAGCACTGGATCTTAAATGTTTCAGCTGAAAAGTGACACATGTCACTCTGCTCCCAGTCTGTTGGCCAGAACTAGTGTCATGACCATCATGACCCAAATGCAAGGGGGCTAAGAAATGTTATCTTCCACATGTCAGGAAGGAGAGGAGGACTAGAAATGCTGCTGAACACTAGTAATTTCTACTGTAGGCACTTTTCCCCCCTAAAACGTATATTTTATATTAGCACTGTGTTTCATATGGCATTTATTGAGCCCTTACTATGTGCCAGGCAATGTTCTAAATGCTGGTGGTCCAACATACAAAAGACAGACTAGAGGCTACATTCCAGTGTGGTGCAAGGATGACAAAGGGGTGACCAAATAAATGAGATATCTGTATACTGTAATAAATGCTATAAAGAAAATAGAACAGGATAATATGATGGAAAATAACTTCCCTGTGATCTCAGCACCAGTATGTCCTAAGGCTCTTCATCTTCTATTGAAAAGTTAGTGCTTATTTTTGCTTTCTCATATAATTCAAAATGTAATATAATCATTCTTATACTGTATTGTACTAATTGAAACCCAATTGAAGAGAACCTTTAAGTTGCTGGAATTTGAAACCCTCCAACACATTTTTAGGTATTAAAGTCAAGTAATGAGAAAATTAAGTCACACAGAATATTTATAAAAAGAAAAAAATCATTTTAAAAAAGAAACACACACAAGTTGTTTTAGTTATCTGTTGCTATATAACAAACCGCCTCAAAACTTAGTAGTTTAAAACAGCAGCAATCATGTACTCACTCATGATTCTGCAATTTGGCCCAGACTTGGTGGGGAAAGCTCATCTGTGCTCCATGTCTGCTGGGCTGGAATGTCCAAGGTGTCTTCATTCTTCATTAATGACTTAGGTGGATGACTGTAATTGCAGAGGCTATCTAGGTATCTCTGTATCTCTTTGTGGCCTTTCCTCTCTCTCTTTCTAGCTTGGGCTTCCTCACAGTATGGCAGCTGGGTTTCAAGATGGAGCATTCCAAAAGGATAAGCCCAATACATAGTTGCTTATTAAGCCTTTTCTGGCATTGCACTTGCTAATGTTCAATTAAAACCAAAGCTTGTTCCATGGTCAAGTGCAGAGTCAATCAAGGAGGCAACTTTACATTCTACCCTTTGTGAGTCTCCCATAGTCTCATTCCATTAGAGCATCAGACTCAGGCTTGAAGTCTAGAATCTCATTGTCTAAATCAGGTTCAGGGAGGATAAGGCTTCTTAGGTGTGGTGGCTTTCAAGCTGAATACCTCTAAGGTAAACATATAAGTTATCTTTACCCCTTCTGCCCACAACCTAAAATCATGGAGCAAGGACAGAAAACAAAAGCACCTATTCAAAGAGGGGAAATGGGAGAAATATGAGTCACTAGTCCTTAGCAAGTCTGAAATCTAGTTGGGTACATAATGCCAGTTTCATGGTTAGGGCCTAGTTCTGATATCTGGTGGTGGTTCTCCATGGCTGCAACTGAGTCACTTTTTCAGTTTTCTTCCTCCACAAAGAAGGTTGAGAGGATAAGGTCTTCTTTTAATTTTGAAATTCAAGTTTCATTTTGAAATACTTCTGTCTCTTTTAGTCCAATCTGGCAATGTTGATATTGTATAATTCTCTTAAAAAACTTTGTGGATTTCTTATAAATCTTATTATGGGTTCACTTCATTAGGCATTAGTTTTGTCATATCCATAAAGACTGAGCCCTTTCTAATTTTGCCTGCAAGTCAGGGTGCTGTAAGACTGTGCCCTTAATATACATAGAAGAACTTTTTTTTTTTTCCTCCTAGATGAGAGATTCTATGAGTCCTGAGGATTATTAGAAGCCCATTTGTCTAGCCAGGAGTATATGAGGCAGTGCCCTAAATCTTTCTGAGTTCTCATAAACAACATCTTTGATTCAATCTTTACTTTGTGGTCTCATTTTACTGGTAGTGCCGTGGATTTGATATTTTTTTGAGGCAATTTCTTACTTTGAAAATATCTCACCATCTTACACTGGGGATAAGAATTTGTTTTATATTTAAACCCCCAATTCCTTTACATTTGCTTTAAATTCTGCTTGAAAACGAAGTTACTATTTTAGCTCATCTCACTCCTTCCATAACTTATCTTAAGCAACTAAAAGACATCAAGTGCTACTTTTAGCATTCTGTATCATTCTTAGCTGGATCTACAAATTAGGTATCCTTTCTGTTTTCCATGTTACTGTAGATGACAGTTTTGCTAATTAATTTACACATACATAACTTGGGTTTTCTTTTCTTCAGCTTCAAAAAGCAATTCCTACTGCTTTTCTAACGATTACTAAGAGTCTTCTTGAGGTTTGTCAGGTCTCTGCTCACTTCACTAGTTTAGGTTTTTGTTGAAGCATTACTTCAACTCTGGGTACTAATTTCAAATTTTCAAGTTATCTTAAGGAGCTGTTTTACTAATTGTTCTGCCAGTACATAACTCAGGACCCTTTTTCTCCAGCTTCCAATAGCTATTGCTTTACTGCCCTTCCATTCTCTGCTAACACAGAAGTATAAACAAAAATCTCTTCCAGGTTATTTCCTTAGGACAATAAGTACACATTTAATTTGATCTCCTATATTTTCTGAATCAAAAGTTATAGCATGAATAGCCATAATTGCCATTATTAAAATTTCTCACTGCCAAAGATTTAGTTTTCTTAGACTTAGAAAAAATTACATTCAGTAGTTCTCTTTTCTTTCCTACTTTTTCTCTTTCTTCTTTCTTTCTTTCTCTTTTCCTTCCCTCCTTCTTTTCTCACTCATGCATTAATTCATAAAATATTTACTGAGTACTTCTTATGAGCCAGGCACATAGTATTTGTCATTAAGGTACAGAAATAAATGAAACAATTTGTTTGCTTGCCTGAAGCTTATATTCTAGGGAGGAACTAATTCTTAGTCACCCTAAAAATCATGTGAACCAGGGAACCTATTTTGGTTATTTGATAACCCAAGTGAAAATTTCAAAGTGAGAAAAGTTCATCTTCGATTCACTTCTCTTCACCTGTTGGTGAACTCTTTCCCACCTTTGGAATTCCTCTCCCTGGAGCCCACCATTCTTACATTTTTCCTAGGAAGACTTTGTTGCCTGCTAGGTTTCTCCCAGAAAAGGCTTCAGGATCTACCCATATTTTTCCTGTCTTTCTTTACACTAATACATTTACCTCTACCTTCTTTGATTCCGCCAAGGCCTCGCTTTTGACTCATGTTCCCCAAACTCATTTTCAGTAATATGATATTGAGTAATCATTGCTTTCTTGGATAAAATAATAACAGAAAAGAGTATCCTAAAAATGTAATGCCTCAACCTAAAGAGTATCTAAAATTAGGCCTGGGCCTGTGATGGAGATATGTAGGGGTAAGTTGGCCTTTCAGGCTTCCTTAGGTTGCTATGGCAATTCCACATGGCTTCTGTACCTCCTAAGATTCTCCATGTGAGCTAGGCCATGTGCTGGAGAAGGCACGCTTTCAACTGTGGGTAAAACCAATGGCTGTGCAATTAAATTTATCATTTTTTTTTCAGACTAGAGAGGTTTGCAATGTAGGTCTTGCTTCTACATTGGAAAACACCTTATGGTCCCTCAAGTTGCTGATGGGACCTGACCAGCCCAGGGGTAAAATTTCTGCCTCATGGCCACCAGAACTCTGATTACAAGTGCAAGTAACTTGGTGACCAGCATTTGCTTTTCATATTTACTTGAAACAAATCTATGTTAATTTATCTTTTGAATATTTAACACCTGAGAAAGAAGATTTCCAGCCCCACCCTCTTTTTTTCCTCATGCAATTTTCTTTTATGATTGTTTATGCCATCGTCTGCATCAGCTGGTCTGGACATCGAAGGGGAAGGTAAGACAGTGAACGTGACCCACTCTTAGGGTTTGTAGCTCCCCACCACATTGGGGTTTTACCTGTGGGGATTAAATAAAGGTATCTGAACCCCAAAGAGGCAGTTCAGCCCAGGGAGATAGTCCAGCGCCTGGCTTTCTGTGAGGAGATGGAGGATAGAAGCTGTGGAGTCCTGCTCTGCCCCTTGACACCTGTGGGACCTGTTAGGTTTGGAAATTTCTACATTTCTATAAACGTGGAATGTTCTGAAGTGAAGAGAATACTGGGAAACACTCAACCTCTTCAAATGATAGTTTCTTAATGTATAAAATGTGAATAAGAACATCTGCCCAGCTTTCCCAAATATGAGTTGTACTTATAGCTCTGGTCATCTTGGGAATGGAGGTGTTCATCAATTTCTGACAGAGTTTCTGCAAACCAAAACAAAAATATATTCCTGCCGAGACAGACAGGTCTAACTGACTTTCTGACTCAGCTTGAATTGCTGTTGGTGGTCATATAAATTTGCTTTTCTGTGCTTCTTGGAGAGCAAGTTGAGAAGGAGAAACAGAGAGGGACATTCCTTTGTACTTTTGTTACTGTCTGAAAGAATTTTATTTCTCTCTCTCTGTAGGAATAAAAATAGAATCTAAAAATGTTCCCTTTCTCTGGGGATAGTTAGGTGTGAAACAACTTAAAGCCATCATCTAAACAGTTATGACAAAGCTACTTTTTTTTTAGGGAGGGAAGGTATAATCCTATTATCTTTGTGTGGTTATCAGCGCCACTTGAAATTCCAATTAGTGCAGCTAATCACCATGGGCTCCTCTGGTACTTAGCTGGCAAACAACTAAGTCTAATTAATACTTTGGAGTGGTGGGTAAATGGCATTTATTTTATTCCTTCAGACACATTTTCTAAGTAAAATTCTGATTTGGGGCTTGCTTCACTGCCAACGGGCAATTTATAAAAAGGAACAAAGAAATAATTCTGTATGAAACTAACAAAATAAGGTCCTTAAGTGATCTTGTCAAATCTGAGGGGAACTATAGGTCCCAGAGATAAAGAAAGGTAGGATACTTGATGGCCAGTCAAAGGTATATTTCTCATCTATTTATTATTTTTTTAAAATGTATAAAACAGGAGAGGCATTATTCATTTAAACTCAGATTTGTATAAAGGGTCATTATCATTTGACTCATTAACAATGATTCTTTGCTTAGAAACAGGATAAAGTATTAATAACTCAGGACTCTGGGTTTTTTTATTCAAATGGCTTAGAGCCAGGATTGTAGGCAAGTCCATTATAATTACCTGGGTAATCTCCAAGCAAAATAATATCAATGCTTTCTCTGTGATCAGTAGGCATTTTAAATGGGAACTAGGGCTTGGCAACTGTGTTCATTTATGCAGAAGTTCTCTATTAGTTCCTGCTCCCCAAATTCAGAGTCCCACAGTCTCCTATCCTAGAAAGGTCCTGGAGTTGACTTGGATGTGAGTCAGCTTCTCATGGGGAAGCCAGGCTTGACCACATGCCCAATGTTGACCAGCATGGTCTACAGATGCCTTGGACGAAGAGGAAGATATGCGTACAAGTTAGTCAAACCCACCGTGACTACTGAAAAATCTGTTCTGCTGGTTATCATCCTCTCAATGTCTGAAGAAAATCACTACAATATTAATATTAACCCAAAGAGTAAGGGTCTGGTTTTCTTTCAAGGCTGTCTCTTTCTGTGGTCCTGGTGGATTCCTATATGTGTGTCTCAGAGTAACTTGTTTATAATTAAACAATTGCTTTGTTCTCTCTCTCTTACTTTTTTTTTTAAGTGCATATTTATAGAGACTTCCAGACTTTCTAAACCAGAAAATGCTGTTGAGAAGAATAATGAGTCCTAAAGTTTTGTAAATTCCCCTGGTTTTGAGTTCAAGCCTTTGACTGGGCCCTGGTATGGGAAAAGGGGACACTTATTTTTAAGACAAGAATTCTGTGTTTAATTTTTGGGAATATGAAAGCACTGAATGTTTACTTGGGAAGGGATTTGAAACATTTTGCAGGCTTTTTGAGTTTTTCAAATAAAGGCAATCCACACCACCGTTCTTAGGCAAAGTAGTTCTGTAAGTAGCTCTTCCAGGAACCAAGAGCTGTTCCCCAATGGATAAGCATTATTCTGTATAATTATGGATATTTTCCCTTCCAAAAATATATACTTTTTCTAGAAGCTGCTGTTTCAAAGGCTTTCAATTCTGTGTGTCATTATCAAATAATCTTTTTTGTACTTGGGTGTTTATTATTGGATTGCAACAACGACAAAGCTCTAGGGGTTTTTGTCTCCTTTGGTATGCTAATTAGCCAGTTTCCTTTTGATCTTTTTCCCACTGAAAAGAGTGAAAAGCTATCTCGGTAGGGAATCTTAGTGCTGTACATTCATCCCCTCATCTCCATAATCTGAGGATCAGAGGAAGACAACAATTTCACTGCTGAATGAGAGCTTCTAGAAGCTTTAGTTAGAGCCCAGTGCTACCAAATAATCCCACTGGTACTCAGAGGTGGGCACAGAGGAAGGAGACGCAGAGAGGAAAGAGGTACAGATACTTCTTTTAGCAGAGTGAGCTCAATTGCTTTTATTTCTTCCCCAAGCATTCAGTCCAGGCAGATCCATGTCATTTCACCTGATTTTTAACTTTTAGATGTCTTTCTTCTATTAATATGTTTTTAGTGACAACGAATGAATATTTAGTTTGAGGAAAATGGCCTGAATATTGGGAAAACAAGCAGCTGACAAAATCTGTTAGACTCTAAAGCCGTCTTTCAAAAGACACAGTAAATTCACATATGCAAGAGTGACATGTAGGAAATTGTGTGGCTCTTATGGGTTGAATGCACATGCTTGTATGCTTGAGAATGGATAGGAAAAAGAAGTTATTAGATTTTTAGTTTGACCACTGATTGGTCTGCCATAGTTGTGAATATTCGCCTTTTTATTAAGATCTTAGGATATAAGATAAAGTCTGGGAAGTCAAACGGAAAATTTCACCATCAATATCTAATATCTCTTGAGGATGCACTGAGAGGGCAGCACTGCATTACGAGGACCCAGCAAGTTGATATGTAAATTTTCTAGTCTCAGGAATTATGCCTGGCCCATATGGGCATGCGCGCACGTGCACACACACACACACGCACACACATTAGGTTGAGCCATATGAAATCACTGTTTTTGCAAGTAAAAAAAGCAATTTCATATAGTTCAACCTAACACAGTTTTCTTTTTGGGAGCTATGATTACAGGTAATCAAGCTTTATTAAAAACAAATGAGTTCATACATTGAAAAGAGTATTGACTCCTTTAAAATCATCCCCATAGGGCTCTTGGGGTGCTGGGGGCGCAGGAGGCGACGTGGCGCTGGTTCGCGAGGCTTCGGGGCAGGAGCCAGAGCCTCACGGCCACGTCAGCAGATGTTCACTGGTTGACAGCAGAGGAGAGGAACCAAGTTATACTTGACCTTAAAGCAGCAGGATGGTCGGAATTAAGTGAGAGAGATGCCATCTACAAAGTGTTTTCTTTCAAAAATTTTAATCAGGCATTTGGCTTTATGTCCTGAGTTGCCCTACAAGCAGAGAAGATGAATCATCACCCGGAGTAGTTCAATGTGTACAACAAGGTCCAGATAACTCTCACATTGCATGACTGCAGAGAACTGACCAAAAGAGATGTGAAACTGGCCAAGTTTATTGAAAAAGCAGCTGCTTCTGGATGATTTTTTCCAAAACGCATGTAAAATCTTATATACACATCTAGCTCCAATGTATTTTGAAGACAATTTATCAATACATGAACAAATTAAGTTGTAAATTTAGTTCACCTTTTGAACGATCACATTTTGTAAAATCAGTGCTTAAATGAAAATGATTTCAACTCGCAAAAAAAAAAATCATCCCCATAGAGTTCTGTTTCCAAAAATGCTGCATGGCTTAGGGCAATTCTAGAATAGTCCTAAACCTCAGGGTTTTCATTTCCTCAGTGCTTGGAAAACCATCTTTACCTTTTGAAGATGAGCTTGAATTTTGGAAATTAAAAAAAAAAAAGTCATTCAAAATCACCTCTTTGAGTAAAATAATTTATACTGAATAAAACTAATTTGAGTTTTCTTTCAAATAAGCAAAATTTAAGTATAAATAATGTAAAAAATTACTTGGGTGTCATATCAACCACCATGGCCATATCATTTTTGATTTAGAGATCAACTGGTCCAGAAGTCCTTAAATTTTATTGAACCTAAAAATCCTTGGGGATTATTAATAATGCAATTTTGGGCACTTTGCTAGAGAGAGTCTGATTTATTAGATTTAAGAAGAGACTTTGAAATCTACATTTTAAATACACTTTTCAGATGATTCTGAGGCAGGAGGCTGTCTATCATACTCGGAATTGCCACTCTTGTCTGTAGGGATAGATATTGAAGTTCAGTGACTTGCTGACACTTACCCTACTATACAGAAACTGGCCTGGAAGCAGAACTCCAGTCTCCTGGACTCCCAGGGGAGCCTGAGAAAGGGACTTCTTGGTCTGAATTGCAGTCCAGTACTTAATAAGCTGAGTGGCAGTCAACCACTTTTAAAAACCTGTATTTTAGGCCCATGTTTTCTCTTTTGTAAAATGGGGGTAATACTGTTACCAAGCTCATAGTGTTGTCTATGTAAATTGCTTGTTATGGTGCCTAGCAGTAGTAATGGCTCAATGAACACTAGCCATTCTATTTTTATCCAAAAATTTCCATTATGGTTCTTTTATAGTTATTTCCTTTTCTGTACTTGTCCATTTTCATGGCTCCTCATGCCCCTGGCCCCCCTTTTACAGGCATTTCTACATGGCATTCCTTCCCCATGACTTTGATCACTTCTTGGTCCCTGGTACTGCCATCAGACTAGAGAATCATGTTGAAAGGTAGCAATCAGCTATAATAACTCTCTGCAATCTTCCCTGAGAGGAACAGCTGGGTCTTTTCACATTTTGCCTTTATGCCCAATTAACCCCTAACTACAGCCTTATTGGCTTGTTTTTGTTGAAAAAAAAAAAGTCTTCAACTGTGAAACCAAAGAGTGCAGAGATTGAAGATATCAGCACAGAAATTCCCTCTTGGTGCCAGGTGAGTGGAGAACAAGGATCAGGCAATGGGGAAGGGCAGGCAGAACAGCTGGTGGCATCTGCACTTACCCAGGGCTCTTCAGAGCTGGCTCAGAAGCCAGGGCACTAACGATGGGGCCAGAGGGAGAAAGACAGCATGAGGCATCCATGCAAGGCACCAGTGAAGCGCCTGTGTCTCTTCCCCATCTGTTCCTGTCACCCCTACACCCTCCCATTTGCTCACAAATAAATAGGTAATGGGTGACCAAATGCTGCCTGAGCTACATGATGCTGCTAATTACTATGTCTGTTGAGAGCCAATTATCTCCACAAAAGCAAAACATCTTCATGTAGCATTCCAAATGGGTACTGTTTCATCTGGGGCAGAGACAAATTGAACACTGGGGCTTAGTTCAAGCTAAAGGGACTCTTCCTTGGCACAGTTTTCAAAGACACATTTGTTGTCTTTTCTCTTTCTTTTAATTTTATTGTAGCTTTGCAGATGCTATAATTCCTAAAAATGCAGGAAGCACGATTGGGTGGATAACTCTGTGTAGACAGATTTGTATGTATCTTTTCATCTGTGTAAAAAAATATATAAATAATGCACAATAGATGCAGAATGCATATAGTCCATTTTACAAACCAATAAGATCTTATTCCTAGTTTGAACCCTGTAAGTATTTCTCCACTCTCTCTCAATTGCAATACGGTTAAAAGGTATAATATAAATGTTCTATGTGGGACCTCCATGTAACACAATTATGCATATATTTATTCAAACTTTTGCTGGGAATCTACTCTAGGACTTTATTTATTTAGTACAAATGGTTGGATAAAAACCGTTAGGCTAACTCTCTTTAGCCTTTAGTATTGTGAAATGATGCTTACATAAGACAAATGAGGTGTAAATCTGCAATAATGATCTGATTTTCTGGTCAAAACATTTCACCTAAGGGAAAGGTGTGCTATAAATAATACATATTCACTGCTGCTCTGATTAGTGTCTTTGGACAATTACTCAGCTCTTATCCCTTTGTTGATAGGTACAGGCTGAGTCATTGCTCTCCAGTGTCACTATGGGAAGGAATGAAGATAATTTATATGCAAAGCATATGCATGGCTTCAGTCTCTTCTCTAAATGGAGGAAGTTGCCACAAGGAAGCCAAGTACCTGGAGAGAGAGGATGCTGACAAATGCATTTCTGAGCTGTGGAAACACCTGGGAAAGGTGGGTTTTCTTGGGCATGCTTCCATTTTCTCCTTTGCTTCTCTAGAGGAGAGGACCCTAATATGTCATGGTGAATGTCCACAAATTAGCTGACGTCAGTGTTAAGTAGAGAGTTTTGCAGCATCCATTGGGTCACTCATTCCTTCACTACAGTGATGGCTGTGGGTCCCAGTGGTGAGAAGGACACACAAGGACCTGTTCCTGTGGGGTTTCCAGTCTAGCTAAGGGGAACCTTGTAGGAAGAACAGAAGGGGTTTACTCACTAGCTGGAGTTAGAGAAGCAACACCAAGATACTTTAAGGCCTAAGAATGCAGCTTTTCTTAGCCCTAATTTTGTGATTACAGCTCACTTCCCTGAGATTTAAAAATACCAAGTTTATTTCTGATAGTGTCAAGACCTGCTGCTATCCTTAATCCTTAGCAGAATGTGTGTGGGAATATATGCGAATAATAAACAAGACTCCAATTTCTGAGACTTGGTTGCTACTGATGGCTACGGTAAAATACAAATGGCAACTGGGCTGAAACCTACTAGGTACCCCCTTTTCATCACATGAGAGTCAGATAATAGCTTTTCTAGAAATAACCTGCTTACTGAGCCACTTTCACTGGATAATTGGATGTGTGTGTGGGTGTGTGGGTGTGTGCATGTGAGAGAGAGAATATATATGTGGGTGAACATGTATGTGAAAGTGTTTGCACACCTGGGTGTGAATGTCCATGTGTGTGAGTGCATGTGAGTATGTATGTTTGCATGTGTGTATTCATTATATATGTCTCTTCATGCCCTGCAGAGAATTAAGAGACTCTTCTGGAGAAAGTTATTCAAATCATACAGCAGTTGAGTAATTCTGGCAAGTCAGTGCATCCCTAAATATATTTTTGCAAAGGGGCTGCGGAAAAGAAACAGCCCTTTTCAATAAGCTTTAGGTTCCTACCATAACTATGAGGCAACATTTGGACAATGTCCATGGTAATCGGTGCAGTGGTCCATTCAGCATTCATTTTAAATGTAAGGGTACTTTTAAGTGTAGATTTAAGTGTCTTCTCATAAATGGGACTGAGAAATTTCTGAGTGGGAGGAGATTCCTTGGATCCTCGCCCATGTGCTCTATAAACGTGATGTTGGTGTATAACATTTCTGCCCAGGATATAATTATATAGCACATGGGGATATTCCAGGGTATATATTTTCATTTGTTTTCCTGATGAAAAATATGTGCCCATTGCTAAAATTCCTTTGGAAAATGAACCCCACATAAAAGATAATTATTTTTCATTTCCTTTTCCTGTAAAAATTCTTCTCTGTATTTTATGCTAACTCCTCTAAGGGGTTGTCACATCCAAGGCTGATTTCATAACTGCTATGTTCTGGCAGGTTTCCCTAATTTCAGACTGGGTCTTCATGACATACAGTGAGTGGAGCTTTATTAGTTGTCTGTCTAAGTATCTGGGAGTTTGATTTTTTTTAAAATATTAGTCACTTAGATTTATTCAGCATACATTTATTAAGCACATTTTTGCATCATCTGTAAAGACAAGCCCTGGGGAGAAAATGATGAATAATAACCCAGGGCCCTCAAGGTGCCCTCAGAGTAGAGGGAAGACTTCCTCTAAAAAGGGGACTGAGTAAGTGAGACAGGAGGACAAAGGAGAGAGAAAGGAGTTCCTTTTGTGATGTTGGGGAGGCTTTACAGAAGAGATGATGTATGAGCTGAAGCTTGAATAATGGGTATGACTTTGTCATGTGACAGAGTATAGTTGGGGGGAGTGGGGAATCATTCGAGGCAAAGGTCTGAGTTTATAAAAATAAACCCAATTGTTGAATTCCTATCCTCAGAGTAAGCAGCCACACCTCGAGACCTATTTATCATTTTTCTCCTTTCTCACTCAGTAGTCCAGTCTTGCCATTTCCCCTCTTGTCCTGTACCTGATTTTCTTTCAGAGTCTTCTGAATCAAGCACTTCACTCAGTATAAAAAACATGATACCCAGTCTAACAAAGAGGAACTCTATTCTGTGCTGTTTATTAGGCTGCCTTTCTTGTCTAGGACAAACTGATTTCTTGGTTCGGAATTGTTGTTGTTAGAGGGAAAAATAACACTTTATTCTCCTGAGCTACTACAGCCTCTATACAATCACCCTGGAAAAGGAACAAACCCTACATTCCCATAGAATAGACAAATCGTTTGAGCAAACCATAGTTCTAGCCAGATCTTATGTGAGGCTATGTATTACTTCAAGAGACTCACATGAAGTCAAGGCTAGTGTGAAATTGTTCTCCGTCTGCTTTTTAATTTTATTTCATGTTTTTGAATTGCGAGGCATTGGGGCTTAAATGTCCTTTAGATAGTTGAAGATGGACAGACTGATAAAAACGAAACCAAACCAACAAACAAAAAACACAAACCAAAGCAAAAAAGCACCTTGTCAGATATTGCAACAAACTCAGACCTTTTGTGTATAGGAATGGATGCCAAAAGTGCTCTGTCTGTAAACAGAAAGTGAAGATTTATTGGAGTAAGGTAATGAAGGCGTCAACTAGGGGCTAGGGCAAATATTCTTCTGAAAACATCAAAGACATTCTGTTCCATTTCATACTAGGTGGGACTGTAAATCTACCAAGGTCAGAAAATGGTTTCCCTTTGGGCTCATGTGAAATGTTTGAAGATGTCAGTTTGCACTAATCTTGTTACAATGTTTCAAAGCAAACAAGGCTAAATTGTGATTTAATTCATGGAAGTGTGTTCTTGATTTCTCTCTTGATTTATGTAGAGCAAAGCATTTGGTTTATGACTCCTGAAATTATCTATTTTTTGTACTAACACCTGTTTGGTCCTTTGCTTTGCATAAATGATAGTCTCCTTTTGTCTAGGGGGTGATTTTTATATGGTATGAGAAGAGAATTCTCTCTATGCTTTTACCTCAAGGATCTTACATCTTTTTCCCCCTCAGTTTTCTCTAATTCCACACCATTCGGTGTCATACAGCCATGACAAATGTGATGTGGAGACCCTGTGCTGATTTATATTATTTACTGTGATGCTTCTGGCCAACCACAGCAGAAATGAGAGCCATCAGACCTGACCTGGGAAGAGGCAATTGGAGCCTCTGGTTTCCATTATCTTCCACAATTTTGATTTCTGCTTTCCTAGTGTTGGAAAATTCTGTGATTGGGTTGATAGTTTTGGTTGGTTCCACAAATATTCATCATACGCATGTGCAAGTCTTTGTATTGGGGGTGTATGTCGGGGGAGTGCAGTTGGAAGGGTTGGGAGAACAGTATTGTGGGCAAAGATAAACAAAAATTAGTCCTTTTCTACAAAGACCTTAAGTTTTGAAGGCAGGAGGTTGACCTGTGAACAAGAAGGAATGAAATGAGTTTTATGGTAGAAGCATAAGCACAGTGCTCTGGCAACCGGGAGAAGGGAAAGCTTTAGAAAAGCCGATTTTTCTTGAGCTGTAAAAGTCCTTATAAACTGGAACTCATTACTTCTAGCTTGATATATTCTCTGGAGCTGTGATATGAATAGACCCAACTCCATTTCACATGTATATTTCAAAATTGCCTCTGGTTTTGGATTTTTGTGGCGATGCGTTTTATAGACTGAACTGGTTCCAAAGGCGGGTAGTCCGTAGTTAAGTAGTTATAAAAATGAAAGTATTTAGATTTAGAAACTCAACCTTTCCAACACTTCTTTTTCTGGATAGCTTTATCTTGCATGCGGTCTTGAACATCAGTGCCTTTGCTTGTGGCTCAGCAAGTTTCGGTCATCAATTCACTTTCCCTTGTTATTATTACACATTGTTTTCTTACTCATGAATAGCGTCAGGGAATCTATGCACTCACTGTAAGCATATGCAAAAATCTCTCTGTGTACATTTTTCTTGGAAGAGAGTCCATTCTTTTCATCAGATTCCCAAAAAGATCCATGAACCAGACAATGTAAAACTACTATGTTTTCACTTCATGATTTTCTCCAGTCTCAATATTTCAATACCAGCTAAATGTTGATGACTCTAAAACCTGTATTTCTAGCCTAAATTTCCTCTGAGTTTTATTCTTTTTTTTTTTTTTTTTTTTTGCGGTACGCGGGCCTCTCACTGTTGTGGCCTCTCCCGTTGCGGAGCACAGGCTCCGGACGCGCAGGCTCAGTGGCCATGGCTCACGGGCCCAGCCGCTCCACAGCATGTGGGATCTTCCCAGACCGGGGCACGAACCCGTGTCCCCTGCATCGGCAGGCGGACCGTCAACCACTGCGCCACCGGGGAAGCCCTGAGTTTTATTCTTATATATTCTAATGTTTACCACCTATCTTTGCTTCTTTGGGCCAACACACCCAGCCCACCAATTCCAAGATTAAATTCATGATCATTCGTCCTAAATCACGCTTACATAGTTTCCATTTTCTTTGATGTTACCAACATTCACTCGGTCATCCAGGAGAGAAAACTGAGAATTATTGAGCTAATTTTTACTTGCCCTTTAAGGCAACTCAAATAGCACTTGCTTCCAGAAGCCCCTCTTGACTACTGCTTGCTCTCTTCTGGGCTCCCACAGCATCCTGTGCATATCACCATCATTGCTCAGCCATATATTAATGATCTGTTATTTTTCTGGTTCCCTTATTAGTCGGTAAGCTCCTCGAGGGAAGCGACTGTTTCTTACTTAGTTTTGGAATTCAGCACTGAGCCCAGAATCATACACTCAGTAAATGCTTAGGAATCAATTAAGAGGAGAAATTAGGGGTCTTCAAAGAACTTATATTACACTTGGCTTCTGAAAATTCAGATACAGTGAGAGTGGCTTGAAATATTCTGATTTCATGGCTCATGAGGTATAGAGGGAAGAAAGCTCTGTCCATTTTGGTCTGCTAACATGAAACTATTTTTAAAGTCAAATCTTAATGCTGATTCTATGTCATTCAGCAGGAAGGAGATGGCAACTGGGTAGTAATAGCCTATATTCTCTGCGTTCTTTCTAAACTTGGAAATCTTAGTCTCCAGAGGGAATAAAATTCTATTAAGTTAAACATTTAGGTTTTAAAAGTAAAGTTTTAGAACGAAGTAATTAATAATTCATAGCATCTTGTGGCAAATTGTGTTAGACACAAGTGCAAAATTCCTGAGGCTTCATGAGTTCTGGTGGAAGCATACACGGCAAGTACAACAATACTTTGGCCATTGTGTTTAAGACAGAAACACTCTTAAAATAAGCACTAATGGAAAAGGAGTTTGAAAATGTCCCTTGGTCATTCACCTATCAGACATCTTTTAAAACCATTGTAGTTAGGTTTTCTGTAATTTTCAAATGAATCAGAATTATTTCCTTTTCTCTCCTCATGAGTTAAGGGTAAGGGAATGGTTCCCTCTACTCTACACCATGTAAGAGGGACTTAAGAGAAATTGTGGTGTTTGTCAGAAGGAGAGCCTAACATATCATCTTGGTTTTGACTGTTGGCTGAGCTGTAGAAATGTATCCATCCCTGTGTCACCATGGGAAAAGAGCTGAGTGCAGAGATAGTTCTAGGGAGACATCAGCTTGTGTCCTTTGTAGTCTGTACCCAGAGACTGGGCCCTGATTCTTGCATAGAAAATCCTAAAGGCAAGAGGTTAGGTGGAGATGCCTCTGAAGATTAGACCAATGGAAAAAGCCATAGGAGGAGTGTCATTTCATCTAGATTTTGGAAAAACAGAGGTATAACTTTCTCATGGGCTAACTGGACATTCTTTGGTAAGTAGCAAGTTCAGAGGAATCTTGAAAAGACTCTGCCTGAGAGGTCTGCTTGTCAGGGCAAGGTGTCCCCAATAAAGAGTCTGAATGGGGTACACTACTGGGGCAGCAGTGAGGTGAGTGGTCTAGGACTGGTGTTGGAGATACTGTGTGTGTATGTTTTGGGGTGGGTTCTTTTTCCTAATCCCATTCTCAGCTCCCACCCCCACCCAAGTTGTTGAGGGACCAGAAAAAAGTGTTTGCAATGGAGAAGGCAAGGGAATAAGGAATACCTGGATAAAAACTGAAAAAGTAAAAAAAAAAAATCTGCACTACTGAAAAGATCAGTATGTCTGTTGTACTCAATGCTATTGACACCCTCCTAGATATCCTTTTCACCTAATGCATCAGTCAGCCAGCTGCTGTGAATGGTGGCTGCTAATAGCTCACAGCTGCTCTGTGCCGCTGAGACTTGCCCTTGGCCAAACAGGACCCGCCTTGCCCCGAAATCTGTGAATCTTCCCTTAGCTAAACCTAAGACATCCAGTATTTTATAGAAATGGTCAAATTTCTGCTGCTGCTGGGATTGCATGTTAAAAATATTAGAAGTATTTTGGAAGGATATCTATTCTTGTGACAGTGAAATTTAAAAAATCTAACAAAATGTATTTTATAAAAAGTCCATTTGAAGCATTGGAGAGCTACTAAAGCAACTACATCTTGAGGGGCCAAGATTTTGGAAAGAAAAGTGAAAAGAGATAAATTTGTTTTTCAGGGATGCTTTCCCCTTCAATGTATTTGCTAATTCCAAAGAAGCAGCGGAGAGGCTAAGAAATTGAGCAGAAATTGATGGCTGAAAAGTTGAGAAGCCAAATGGAGTTTCTGGTGGTCTCATGGGCCAGAGGACAAAAACTGGAATTCAGGGCCAGCTCAAGGGGGGAAACCTTGGCAAACTCTCCAGGGTTTTAATTATACCCCTGGATGGCCTATACCCTAGGAGTGAGAGTGGACCAGAAATAAACCAACCCCACAAAGCAGAGCCCAGATTTAAATCAGCTTATTCCCTGATCACATGAAGATGATCTTTCTCTGTTCTGTCAGAAGCAAAGCTAAATGCTGTCTTGAGGGGGTTGACAGTCTCCAGAATCTCAAAATATTTCTTCAAATTTTCGTATATGTTATCTAGAATTCAATACAAAATTACCAGGCAATGCCTGGAGATAAACATGTTCCTGAAAGCTAGGAGAAAAAGAACAATAGAAACAGACTTGGAGGAGATCCAGATTCTGAAGTTATCTGACATAAACTTAATGAATGTGTTGAAAATAAAAAGTTAGACAATTTAAGCAAATAATAACTTTAAAAAATAATCAAATGCAAAATTTGGAGTGTAAAAGAATGACAACTGAAATTATTAACTCAATTGATATGTTTAGTAGCAGATTTTTTAAACTGCTTAAAAGAGAATTAGTGAACTGGAAGATAAACCATAAGAAAATCTCAATACTAGAGAAATATGGGACTTAGTAAATAGATCAAACATGTTTTGAACACAACTTTTACTGAGGGGTACATTTAGAACCCCTAAATGAAAGAAGAATGAGATTAGAACAGAAGCCATATTTGAAGGGATGATGGCCAAGAGTTCTCCAAAAATAATGAAAGATACCAAGAGTCAAGGAGCAGTACAAATCCATAGTAGGATCAACATTAAAAAAATACCATACTTAGGCATATCATAGTAAAACTGCTGTAAACCGAAGAAAAAGAGTCTTAAAAGCATACAGAAGCCCAAATAAAACTGTTATATGAACTCTCCAAAGCAACAATGGAAGCTAGCTGGCAATGAAATTATTTATTCAACGTTTTGAAATATCTGTTTTAAATAATTTACTCAAAACTAACCTAGAATTCCATCCCTGTAAAAATCTTCTTTAAAAATAAATGACGGGGCTTCCCTGGTGGCGCAGTGATTGAGAGTCCGCCTGCCGATGCAGAGAACGTGGGTTCGTGCCCCGGTCCGGGAAGATCCCACATGCCGCGGAGCGGCTGGGCCTGTGAGCCATGGCCGCTGAGCCTGCGCGTCCGGAGCCTGTGCTCCGCAACGGGAGAGGCCACAGCAGTGAGAGGCCCACGTACCACACACACAAAAAATAATAATAAAATAAAATAAAATAAATGAAATAATTCTACACCAAAAAAGAACTGAGATAATTTTATCATTAGCTCACCTGCACTGTAGTAAATAATAGAACAAATTCTGCTCTAGTATTTACTGTATTTCCAGAGAGAAGCATGGAGATACAAGAAAAAATGGAAAGCAGTGTAAAGGGTAAATATATGGGTAGATCTAGATGAATATTTAAGGTATAAAATGATAATATTGTTTTATAGGGTTTAAATATCTATGGGATAGACACAGGGCAAAAATAGAACAAAAGGTTGGAGAATGGATAAATGGAGTTATATTGCTCTAAAGTCCTTGTGTTATGCTGCAGTAAGAGTCAAGGATGCATGTCTTATCATAGGGTGACCCTTAAGAGAATAGTAAAAGTATAATAAGCAACATAATGAAAGGGGAAATGGAATAATAAAAATATTTAATTAAAACAAAATAAGGCAAGAAATGAGAGCAAAGGGAACATGGCACATGTGAGAAGAGAAAACATATAGTAATGTGGTAGATTTAAACCTGTAAATGAAAGTCTAAATACTGCAATTAAAAGACAAATATGGTCGAACTAGATTTTTAAAAAACCTTTACGCTGCTTATAGTAAACAACTTAAAAATTAGGATGCAGAAAGTTTGACAGTAAAAGGATGATAGACATTTCTTATTAACATTAACTAAAAGAAAGCTGTTTTGTAAACTAATAACAGGCCAAGCAGGCATTGAGGTAAGAAGAATTACTAGAAGGATAGTTCACAATGATAAAATGGTTAATCTTCCAGGAAGTAGCACTGTCAAATTTGCATGGATATAATAATAAAGCCTCAAAATTTATGAAGTAAAAATTCATAGAACCAAAACAAGAAAAAGGCAAATCCACACTAGTCTTAGATAATTTTAATATATCTCTTTCAGTGACTGATAGCATAAGCGAGGAAAATAATTTGTAAGGATACAGTACATACTTGACCCAATTGACATACATTGAACACTGCACACAACAATTGCAGTGGAACCTAAAACAAGTTTCAACAAATTTCCAAATGTTAAATTCACACAGAGTATGTCCTCCAAACACAGTGAAATTAAGCTAAAAATCAGTCATGAGATGATAACTAGAAAACCCCCAAATATTTGGAAATTAAGTGATATAGTCATCTCTTGGTATCAGGGAGAGATTGGTTCCAGGATCCTCGAAGATACCAAAATCCTCAGATGTTCACATCCCTTATATAAAAGAGTTTACTTGCACATAACCTATGCACAACCTCCTATATACCTAAATCATCTCTAGGTTACTTATAAAACCTAATACAATGTAAATTCTATGCAAATAATTGTAAATGCAATGTAAATAATGTGCAGCAACTTCAGCTTTTGCTTTTTGGAATTTTTCTGGATTTTTTTAAAATTGTTGAATATTTTGGATCTGCAGTTGGTTGAATCTGCAGATGTGGAACCCGCGGATATGGAGGGCCAACAGTATACTTCTAAATAAACCATGGATCAAAGAAGAAGTCACGATGGACATATATACACTACCAAACGTAAGGTAGATAGATAGTGGGAAGCAGACGCATAGCACGGGGAGATCAGCTCGGTGCTTTGTGACCGCCTGGAGGGGTGGGATAGGGAGGGTGGGAGGGAGGGAGACGCAAGAGGGAAGGGATGAGGGAACAGGTGTATATGTATGACTGATTCACTTTGTTATATAGAAGAAACTAATAAAAAAAATAAACACACACACACACACACAAAAAGAAGAAGTCACGAAGGAAATTAAAAATTGTTTAGGCTTTAGAAGAAGAACTAATATCATTGTGCTAAACTCATAACTGCAGCAGTCAAGGTGCTAGCTCAAGGAAATGGAATAGATTCTTTCTTTTTCAGTCTCTTCCCATTAAAATTTCAAGGAATTTTGTATCTGTGGCACAAAAATGACATGGCAGGGCTTTGTAAGTGTCTGCTTTGTAGTTTACATGAATCTTATAGGTCAAATGGTCAATGTAGGGTGGCTTTCTGGGACAATAATGATAACAAGATTGGGAACATTGAACCCTGTGCCAGGCATAGAAGTGATATTTCTATCATCCAAAAGATCTGTGGAATAGCCTGAGTCCTCTCCTTTTCTCATTCATGTAAAATGTTACTCTTCCCTGGAAAAAATCTGGCAGATGTTTAGGAGCACAGAGAAGCACTTCACACCATTATTTAACCAAGCATACTGTGCTGAGTAATTAAGAATCCTGCTATCTGTTTGCTCAAATATGAAGGAAAGGGCTATATAAACAAAGTGAGACAAATTAGATGTTTTTGTGTTCAGAATAAGGGCAAAGATGGCCTTTTAATGAAAACATTTTCTTATGTGCAAACTCTCAAAAAGTTGTTTCTTCTTAGGGAATATTACATGATGAAATAATAATAATTATGTCCAGAAGTTATGAAATGGAAGATGATGCCTGTGTTTAGGAAGTGTTTCTCTTCCTAACCCTCTGGTGATCACAGGCTTCCAATGCCAAAAGCATTGAAGACTTGTCATATTAGAGACCTTCAGAAGCTCATGAGGCCAAAAGTTACTCTGTGGCATGAGTTACTGGGCTCTGAGGGCCCCGGTTTTCTGTTGCAGGTTACCACAAATTAAGTGTCATAGATTAATCACCCAGAGCTAAGTTAGGGAGTTAAGAAGCTGTTGATTCATCCCATAGCTTTAAACTCCAAGGCAAACTACCAGCCCATCAGCTGCAAAACGCTGCTGGCTTCTACTGGAAAAGCAAAATTCTTCCTTGATGTTAGGATGAAGGGTCTGTGTTTGTAATATGCTCATAAAACAAACTTCATTCTTTTCCAAGTAATTGGCTTCCTGCTGTCAGGAGCTCTAAAGAGACGTTTGACAAGAGTTTGAATTGGTGTGTTAGTACATTTTTTATGTGTCTCTCTCCATGCGCTGTTTATATTTCCTCCTGTTAGCATACCCTTCACTTGGTAAAGATGAATTTGGATTTTCAATGTCTTCTTGTACAGACTTATTAGTGATTTGTAGTTGCACAGAATTTTCATGCCTTTGTAGCTGTAAAATTCACAAACAGGCTAGACCACGTGAAATCTTAAGGTCTTGGAAGTCTAAGTGGCTCCAAACAGCTTCAGGTTTTTGACCTTTTCCTATTCTGGGCTCCTTTGCTTGTTCTGAAAGACTCACTTGGATTTTATAAGATGCAAAAGATAGTTCTATTTTCAGTGTCTTGCCCTTTAGCCTATTACAGAGCACAACTTGATTCTTCTTTCAGAGGATGGTTCAAACCCACATTGAATGATTGCTTTTGGGAGAAAAACATCTCAGATCCTAATGTGCTGAGACTGAAGTGGTTCTGGGCCACACATCAATAGGTAACTAAATAAGGATACAAACATTTCTGAGGATGAATGTCATATTAAAACAATAAGAGAGGTACCGAAATTCCTTGGTGTCAGGGCTGATTGGTGGTGTCAGGGCTGATTGGTGGAGTTAGGGCTTAGGGATACTTTTGCTGGAATAATGGGTGGGAGAGAATTCAGAAGCAGGTTTTTGCATCTATAGTTATAATAACACTCTTTCCTCATTCCCACCCACCCCTAAACCATGAGGTGGAATTGCAGTGATGACATGTTCCTATTAAACTCTCTAAAGAGTAAAAACTAGGAAATTCCAAATATCTTCTCATTATCAATTAGGAAGGTTTACATTTAAAATCTGTGGCTAGAATGCAGATCTTAAATATATAAACTAAGCCAGCATTTTAAGAGACCAAAGTCCATAAAGGCAGGACTGATCACATGAAACTCAGTTGCGATACTGCTTAATAAAGAGTGCACTGGTGTAACCATTGAAAGACCTGGATTCCAAGCTTAGTTCTTCCACTTACTCGTCATATGACCTAATTAAAGCAAGTCACTTGATCTTTCTGGGCCTCAGTTTCTTCAAGTATAAGCTAAAGGGTTTGGACAAATGTTAAGGAGCTTGTGAGTCTGCGAATTATGTCTAGGGTACTAAGCAGGCTTGGATTAGCATGTTGCAAATAACCAACATATATGGTCAGGGTTGATATTGTAAATATTTAGCAGCCCTGTAGCATAAGTACTCACCAATCAAAATGAAGGTTTGATATAAACAACCTTCACCAGTGCATGCTAGATAATTATCAACTACACTTATGGGAATGGAGCCCCAGCTACTGGTGTCAAATTGCCAAAGCAGAACAGACCTTAGGAATCACTGGTCCATCTTCCTGATTTTACTGGCTATTTCATCCTCTGTTAGAAAAAGCACATCGTGATATTTAAAAATTGTTGCAGAAAGATGACACCAATGCATAAGGGCTTAGGTACATGACTGCATATGTCAATACATGTGGTAGATTGTTACAGCAATGTCACTGATGAATCATACCTTCCTGTATCCTCACCCTTTATTAATCCTCTTCCATGTTGACACTGGCCATGGCTATGTGACTTGCTTTGGCAACAGGACACTAACAAATATGATTCAAGCAGAGTCTTACCAAATACTTTCTCATTAGGGTTTGCCCCATCTCTTGCTGCTTTTGGAACACAGCCACTATGTAAAGATGTCTCTTGGCCTTCTGGTGACACATAAAAGGCAATAAAAGAATCCATTTTATCATCATCCTAAAGTTTCTGATACCTTACCTCTGGTGGCTGTGAGACAAAGAGTTAATTTAAAACAAAACCTTGAAGACTGCTGCTTTTTGTCATAAATGACTCTAAAACTGGACAAATATATGAGACAACTAATATCAGGTATTGAATAACAAGGGTACAGTCCCCAAGAGAAGGGGCCTTTCTCCCCATGTTCATCCAGGTCTCTGCACAGGTTTCCAGCTGTAGCCCAGAAAGCTGAGTCCATGCTGAGGGTGGTGGTTCAGTTGACTTGAAGAGGCAGAGATAAGAGCTTGGGACAACTGAAGTGGATGGAAGCTGCATATCTGAGCATTGGAGAGGAGGGAGCTATATTGGATGGTGAGAGAGTGAGAGAGAAGTGTACACAGGAGTTCCTGTGAATCCTTGACTGAGGACCCAAAGGCATATGTGCAGAACAAGATCACAAAAGCTTACTATTAACAGGATTGAGAGCAAGACAGAGATACTAGAGGTTGAGCATTGCTAGATGTTAGAGTTCTGATTCAGCCTGAGGAGGGTTCTTGTTAACACCCTAGGCATCTGAGACACCAGAAAGGCCATACGTCAGAAGACAGGACAGTGTCTTGTAGTCAGGTCTACTCTAGGCCTACTTTATTAAAGCCTAAACATCTAAGCTTTGACAAGATCCACAGGGGAGACAGAAATTGGATGTTGAGTTCACTAAGTTATGGGAAATGAGAAATAACTAGAGCTTTCCACAGACTAAAACCTAGGCTAACAAGTTCGAATTTACTAACAGTAATTAATTTGCCTGCCAAAGACATTGCAAGAAGAAAAAATTATAAATTAATACCTCTCATAAACATAGATGCAAAAATAAAAATGTTAGCAAATCAAATCATGTAATAGCTAGAAAAAAAGTAATATGTTATGACCATGGGGGGTTGATCCTAGGAAAACAAGGCTAGTTTAACATTTAAAACTAATATATGTAATTCACCTTGCTAACAAAATGAAGAAGAAAAATCATATGATAATCTCAATAGATACAGAAAATAACATTTGACAAATTTCTACACCCACATATGATAAAATCTCTCAGCAAATTAGTACTAGAATAGAACTTTCCAAATCTGATAAAGAACATTTAAAATATATCTACTAAAAATATCATAGCTAATGGTAAAACACTGAATGCTATTCTCTCAGACTGAGAATATGGCAAGGATATTTGCTCTCTTTACTTTACTTCAACATCTTACTGGAGGTTCTCAGCAGTGAAATAAAGCTAGAAAAAGGAATAAAAAGAATAAAGATTGAGAAGAAAGAAGTAAGACTGCTTCTCTTCAGAAAAGACATGATAGAAAAAACTGAGTCTATAAAAACCAAATAAGCAGGAGATAGCTTCAAGATAGCAGAGGAGTAAGACGTGGAAATCACCTTCCTCCCCACAGATACATCAAAAAGACATCTACATGAGGAAGAGCTCCTACAGACTTCCCCAAACCTTTTCTTTTACCATTTGTCCTAGGGTGCTCTCTGTCCGGTTTTTTTTTTTTTTTTAAGTATAGTTTTTAGCACTTATTATCATTGTGGATTTGCTTTTTGGTTTGGTTGCTCTCTTCTTTCTTTCTTTTTTTTTTTTTTTTTGGTGGTATGCAGGCCTCTCACCACTGCGGCCTCTCCGGTTGCAGAGCACAGGCTCCGGACGCGCAGGCCCAGTGGCCATGGCTCATGGGCCCAGCCACTCCGCAGCATGTGGGATAACCCTGGACCGGGGCACGAACCCGTGTCCCCTGCATTGGCAGGTGGACTCTCAACCACTGAGCCACCAGGGAAACGCTCTTTTTTTTTTTAGTTAATTTTTTATTTCTAATTTCTAATAATATATTTTTTATTTTTTATTTTAATAACTTTATTTTATTTTATTTTATTTGTCTTTCTTTACTTTTTTTTCTTACTTTTCTTCTGAGCTGTGTACCTGACAGGGTCATGGTGCTCAGAATGGGTGTTAGGCCTGAGCCTCTGAGGTGGAAGAGCCAAGTTCAGGACATTGGTCCACCAGAGACCATCCGGCCCCACGTAATATCAAATGGCGAAAGGTCTCTCAGAGATCTCTATTTCAATGCAAAGACCTAGCTCCACTCAACGGCCAGCAAGATACAGTGCTGGACACCCTATGCCAAACAACTAGCAAGCCAGGAACACAACCCCACCCATTAGCAGAGAGGCTGCCTAAACTCATAATAAGTTCACAGACAACACACCACCAGACATAGTATTGCTCACCAGAAAGACAAGATTCAGCCTCATCCACCAGAACACAGGCATCAGTCCCCTCCATCAGGAAGCCTCCACAACCCACTGAAACAAACTTACCCACTGGGAGCAGACATGAAAAACAATAGGAATTACGAACCTGTAGCCTGTGAAAAGGAGACCCCAAACACAGTAACTTAAGCAAAATGAGAAGAACAGAGAAATACACAAGAGATGAAGGAGCAGGTAAAAACCCACCAGACCAAACAAATGAGGAAATAGGCAGTCTACCCGAAAAAGAATTCAGAGTAATGATAGTAAAGATGATCCAAGATCTTGGAAATAGTATGGAGAAAATACAAGAAAGGTTTAACAAGGACATAGAAGAACTAAAGAGCAAACAAACAATGATGAGCAACACAATAAATGAAATTAAAAATTCTCTAGGAGTCAATAGCAGAATAACTGAGGAAGAAGAACAGATAAGTGACCTGGAAGATAAAATAGTGGAAATAACTACCACAGAGCAGAATAAAGAAAAAAGAATGAAAAGGATTGAGGACAGTCTCAGAGACCTCTGGGACAACATTAAATGTACCAACATTCGAATTATAGGGGTCCCTGAAGAAGAAGAGAAAAAAAAAGGGACTGAGAAAATATTTGAAGAGATTATAGTTGAAAACTTCCGTAATATGGGAAAGGAAATAGTCAATCAAGTCCAGGAAGCACAGAGAGTCCAATACAGGATAAATCAAAGGAGAAACACGACAAGACACATATTCATCAAACTATCAAAAATTAAATATAAAGAAAAAATATTAAAAGCGGAAAGGGAAAAGCAACAAATAGCATACAAGGGAATCCCTATAAGGTTAACAGCTGATCTTTCAGCAGAAACTCTGCAAGCCAGAAGGGAGTGGCAGGACATATTTAAAGTGATGAAAGAGAAAAAACTACAACCAAGATTACTCTACCCAGCAAGGATCTCATTCAGATTTGATGGAGAAATTAAAACCTTAACAGACAAGCAAAAGCTAAGAGAATTCAGCACCACCAAACCAGCTTTACAACAAATGCTAAAGGAACTTCTCTAGGCAGGAAACACAAGAGAAGGAAAAGACCTACAATAACAAACACAAAACAATTAACAAAATGGTAATAGGAACACACATATCAATAACTACCTTAAATATAAATGGATTAAATGCTCCAACCAAAAGACATAGACTGGCTGAATGGATACGAAAACAAGACCCATATATATGCTGTCTACAAGAGACCCACTTCAGGCCTACGGACACATACCGACTGAAAGTGAGGGGATGGAAAAACGTATTCCATGCAAATGGAAATCAAAAGAAAGCTGGAGTAGCAATTCTCATATCAGACAAAATAGATTTTACAATAAAGAGTATTACAAGAGACAAACAAGGACACTACATAATGATCAAGGGATCAATCCAAGAAGAAGAACAATTTTAAATATACATGCACCCAACATAGGAACACCTGAATACATAAGGCAAATGCTAACAGCCATAAAAGGGGAAATCAACAGTAACCCAATCATAGCAGGGGACTTTAACATCTCACTTTCACCAATGGACAGATCATCCAAAATGAAAATAAATAAGGAAACACAAGCTTTAAATGATACATTAAACAAGATGGACTTAACTGATATTTATATGACATTCCATCCAAAAACAACAGAATACACTTTTTTCTCATGTGCTCATGGAACATTATCCAGGATAGATCATAGCTTGGGTCACAAATCAAGCCTTCGTAAATTTAAGAAAATTGAAATCATTTCAAGTATCTTTTCTGACCACAGTGCTATGAGACTAGATATCAATTACAGGAAAAAATCTGTGAAAAATACTAACAAATGGAGGTTTAACAATACACTACTAAATAACCAAAAGATCACTGAAGAAATCAAGGAGGAAATAAAAAATACCTAGAAATAAATGACAATGAAAACACGACAACCCAAAACCTATGGGATGCAGCAAAACCAGTTCTAAGAGGGAAGTTTATAGCAGTACAATCCTACCTCAAGAAACAAGAAACATCTCAAATAAAAAACCTAACCTTACACCTAAAGCAATTAGGGAAAGAAGAACAAAAAAACCCCAAAGTTAGCAGAAGGAAAGAAATCATAAAGATCAGATCAGAAATAAATAAAAAAGAAATGAAGGAAACAATAGCTAAGATCAATAAAACCAAAAGCCGGTTCTTTGAGAAGATAAACAAAATTGAGAAACCACTAGCCAGACTCATCAAGAAAAAAAGGGAGAAGACTCAAATCAATAGAATTAGAAATGAAAAAGGAGAAGTAACAAATGACACTGCAGAAATACAAAGGGTCATGAGAGATTACTACAAGCAACTCTGTGCCAATAAAATAAACAACCTGGAATAAATGGACAAATTCTTAGAAAAGCACAACCTCCTGAGACTGAACCAGGAAGAAATAGAAAATATAAACAGACTAATCACAAGCACTGAAATTGAAACTGTGAATAAAACTCTTCCAACAAACAAAAGCACAGGACCAGATGGCTTCAGGTGTTTTCTATCAAACATTTAGAGAAGAGCTAACACCTATTCTTCTCAAACTCTTCCAAAATATAGCAGAGGGAGGAACACTCCCAAAATCATTCCACGAGGCCAGCATCACCCTGATACCAAAACCAGACAAAGATGTCACTAAAAAAGAAAATTACTGGGGCTTCCCTGGTGGCGCAGTGGTTGAGAGTCCGCCTGCCAATGCAGGGGACACGGGTTCGTGCCCCAGTCCGGGAAGATCCCACATGCCGCGGAGTGGCTGCGCCCGTGAGCCATGGCTGCTGAGCCTGCGCGCCCGGAGCCTGTGCTCCGCAACGGGAGAGGCCACAACAGTGAGAGGCCCGCGTACCGTGAAAAAAAAAAAAGAAAATTACAACCAATATCACTGATGAACATAGATGCAAAAATCCTCAACAAAATACTAGCAAACAGACTCCAACAGCACATTAGAAGGATCATACACCATGATCACGTGGGGTTTATCCCAGGAATGCAAGCGTTCTTCAATATATGCAAATCAATCAATGTGATACACCATATTAACAAATTGAAGAAGAAAAACCATATGGTCACCCTATTAGATGCAGAAAAAGCTTTTGACAAAATTCAACACCCATTTGTGATAAAAACTCTCCAGAAAGTAGGCATAGAGGGAACTTACCTGAAAATGATAAAGGCCATATATGACAAACCCACAGCCAACATTGTTCTCAGTGTTGAAAAACTGAAAGCATTTCCACTAAGATGAGAAACAAGACATGGTTGCCTGCTCTCACCATTATTATTCAATATAGTTTTGGAAGTTTTAGCCATAGCAATCAGAGAAGAAAAAGAAAAAAAAGGAATCCAAATCAGAAAAGAAGAAGTAAAACTGTCACTGTTTTCAGATGACATGATACTATATATAGAGAATCCCAAAGATGCTACCAGAAAACTACTAGAGCTAATCAATGGATTTGGTTAAGTAGCAGGATATAAAATTAATGCACAGAAATCTCTTGCATTCCTATACACTAATGATGAAAAATCTGAAAGAGAAATTAAGGAAACACTCCCATTTACTATTGTAACAAAAAGAATAAAATATCTAGGAATAACCCTACCTAAGGCGACAAAAGACCCATATGCAGAAAGCTATAAGACAATGATGAAAGAAATTAAAGATGATACAAACAGATGGAGAGATATACCATGTTCTTGGATTGGAAGCATCAACATTATGAAAATGACTATACTACCCAAAGCAACCTACAGATTCAATGCAATCCCTATCAAACTACCAATGGCATTTTTCACAGAACTAGAACAAAAAACATTCACAATTTATATGGAAACACAAAAGACCCTGAATATCCAAAGTGATCTTGAGAAAGAAAAACAGAACTGGAGGAATCAGGCACCCCAACTTCAGACTAGGCTACAAAACTACAGTAATCAAGACAGTATGGTACTGGCACAAAAACAGCAATATAGATCAATGGAACTAGATAGAAAACCTACAGATAAACCAACACATATATGGTCACCTTATCTTTGATAAAGGAGGCAAGAATATACAATGGAGAAAAGACAGCCTCTTCAATAAGTGGTGCTGGGAAAACTGGACAGCTACATGTAAAAGAATGAAATTAGAACACTCCCTAACACCATACACAAAAATAAACTCAAAATGGATTAAAGACTTAAATGTAAGCCCAGACACTATAAAACTCTTTGAGGAAAACATAGGCAGAACACTCTATTACATACATCAGAGCAAGATTCTTTTTGACCCACCTCCTAGAGAAATGGAAATAAAACCAAGAATACACAAATGGGACCTAATGAAACTTAAAAGCTATTGCACTGCAAAGGAAACCATAAACAAGATGAAAAGACAACCCTTAGATGGGAGAAAATATTTGCAAACGAACCAACTGACAAAGAATTAATCCCCCAAATATACAGGCAGCTCACGCAGCTTAATATCTAAAAAACAAACAACCCAATCCAAAAATGGGCAGAAGACCTAAATAGACATTTTTCCAGAGAAGATATACAGATTGCCAACAAACACATGAAAGGATGCTCCACATCACTAATCAATAGAGAAATGCAAGTCAAAACTACAATGAGGTATCACCTGACACCAGTCAAAATGCCTAGCCTCAAAAAATCTACAAACAATAAATGCTGGAGAGAGTGTGGAGAAAAGGGAACCCTCTTGTACTGTTGGTGGGAATGTAAATTGATATAGCCACTGTGGAGAACAGTATGGAGGTTCCTTATAAAGCTAAAAATAGAACTACCATATGACACAGCAATCCCACTACTGGGCATATACACTGAGAAAATCATAATTCATAAAGAGTCATGTACCACAACATTCATTGCAGCTCTATTTACAATAGCCAGGACATGGAAGCAACCTAGTGTCCATCGACAGATGAATGGATAAAGAAGATGTGGCACATATATACAATGGAATATTACTCAGCCATAAAAAGAAATGAAATTGAGTTATTTGTAGTGAGGTGGATGGACCTAGAGTCTGTCATATAGAGTGAAGTAAGTCAGAAAGAGAAAAACAAATACTGTATGATAACACATATATATGGAATCTAAGAAAAAAAATGGTTCTGAAGAACCTAGGGGCAGGACAGGAATAAAGACTCAGATGTAGAGAATGGACTTGAGGACACAGGGAAGGGTAAGGGTAAGCTGGGATGAAGTGAGAAAGTGGCATGGACATATATACACTACCAAATGTAAAATAGATAGCTAGTGGGAAACAGCCACATAGCGCAGGGATATCATCTTGGTGCTTTGTGTCCACCTGGAGGGGTGGGATAGGGAGGGTGGGAGGGAGATGCAAGGGGGAGGAGATATGGGGATATATGTATATGTATAACTGATTCACTTTGTTATACAGAAACTAACACACCATTGTAAAGCAATTATACTCCAATAGAGATGTTAAAAAAAAACAAATGAGCAGAGTCAACTAAATTTAATAAATGAACTTATTAATGTCCTCAGGATACATCCAAGTAAAAAAAATCAACTGTGTCTCTGTATATCAGTAACAAAGAGATAAAAATAAATATCAAAAAATATTTAGGATAGTATCAAAAAACATAAAATACTTTTTAGTATACGTGAAAAAAGACAGGAAAGACTTGTGTATTGAAAACAATAAATATTTCTAAGAGAAATGTTTAAAATTGTAAATAAAGAAATCTACCATATTTATGGATTGGCAGACTCAATATTATAAAGATGTTCATTTTCCCCAAATTGAAACATAAATTCAATGAAATTCCAACCAAAATTGCAGAGGTCATTTTTGTAGAAATTGAGAAGCTGATTCTAACATGTACACAGAAATGCAAAGTACTTAGAATAGTCAAAACAATTCTGAAAAAGAGAACTGACGTTGGAAGACTTATACTATCTGGTTTCATGACATTCCATAAATGCTACAGTAGTCAAGACAATATGGAACTGTCAGAAGGGTAGACGTATAATCATTGGAACAAAATAGAGCAGTCAGAAATAGACCCATATGTGTTCATTTTGACAAAAGCAACAAGATAATTCAATGGGGAAGGGATACTCTTTTCACTAAATGTACTGGAACAACATATGAGAAAAAATAAACCTCAGCCCCCGCTCCATACCATACAGAAAAATTATTTTAAAATAAATCACTACTTGGTGACCTAATCAGTTCCCTAAGGAAGCTTAATATAAGGTATAATTACTGGGTCCTGTAACAAGTCAAATCTTGGGAAGATTTGCACTGCTCTCAGTCAGGGTTGGGTATAACAACTGCTCATGATCTGAATACTTATCTGACATACTTAACATTCCCCAACAGATCAATGACAAATAACTGCAATTTAAAACACTCATCTAGAAAAGGGAAAACCACGCTCAGTGGTCACTGTCCACAGCACGTAGGCTGTTTGCCAGAAGATGCAAGGACTCCCTAAGCTGACTGTGATGTGTGTTCCTAGACTGCCCAGGATGGCCTCCCCGGATCCTAGTCACAAAGATGCTCTTTCTTAGCCTTTTTCCTCTGTGACCACATCTGAGCTGGGAATTGAGATGATATTCCAGGGGCTTTACCATTTATTATTGAGGGTTCAGGAATCTCAGCCCCTTGTTTGCCAGGTAATAGTTTAATATTTACTTGCATTTGATCAACTCCACTATCAAAACTGAAGACAGTGCTCAAATTTACTTCTCAGCCCAGGGATTTCCATCTCCTAGCAACAGCCCTGAATGTTCTGTTCATGCCTTTAACCCTCAGCATAAATGACTTCCACCTGGGCCTCCCCAGGGTCGTTCAGAACAATTTCTTGGGGGTGGGAATCACAGTTGATACATGTCCCTCTGCTTCCAAGCTGCATCTCAAGGGATGACTTTTTTGCCATGAGGTGATTTTAATTTTTCTTAACTTGGATCTTCCAAACTTAAGGGGAGTTTGAGAGAGACAGGGGACCTCAAGGCTCTGTGAGACCTCAATGTTATCTTCCTGATTATTTCTGCCATTGATTTTTTTGCACTAACTTTAGTTTGGTACAGAATTTTTTGTTTTTTTACCCTTAAGACTTGCCAACTTTCAACCTTCTTGGATTACTGGCCTCAGTCAGAAAAGGGACTCTTTTAGTGATATTATACTTTCTTCCCCTTCTGCTCTCAGAGGGACTATCTTCAACTGGAGACTATCCTTTTTTAAAATAAATGTAGCCAAGCCCTTCCCTCCAATCCTATTCTCTGGCTTTAGTAGACACATGATCCGAATCCCAAAATATGAGTAATGGTTTGCCAGCGGCTGTGCAAACACATAGCAAGAGAGCAGGGCAACCTCTTGACTTAGTGTATAGATAGGTCTCCATGGACCTCCTCCCTGGATCCCCTCAGACAATTACTCATTTTAGAGTCTGTTACTTAGAATTCCTTTCTCATTGTTGGAATTTGTTTGGATTGTTTAGGAGACAAATAACAGAAATCCAGCTGCTAATTTTCTTGGATATAAAAGGGGAACTTGCTGTTATACTTAAATGAAAAGTCCAGTGGGAGATCAGGCATGGTTGGATCTAAGTGCTCAGAGTCATTTCAGTTTTTTTTTTTTTTTTTTTTTTAAATGTTGAATTTACACTCAGGCAAGCACTCTCAACCTAGTGGCTCATATCCAGCTTACATCTTCTTAGCTCAGCAACTCCAGAGGAAAAAAAAATAGCCCTTTCTTAGTAATAGTAGCAACAATCCTGGAGCTGATGCTTAATGGCCCTGAATGGCCCGAACTGGGAAACATGCACGTACCTGAGTCAATCACTGTAGCTAGGAGGATGGGCTATTTTAATCTGGCTAAGCCTGGGTCATGTGGTGAGCTGAGTACCAGGAGTGGGGGTGTCTATCATACCTTACTCACATGGATTGACTTATTGAAGAGGTGGTTTCTCAAAAGAAAACTGGATGCTGAACAGGCAAAAACAATGAATGTCCAATGTGCCCTGATAGGACAGTGTTGAAAATGACTCAAGAAACCAGTTTTGTTACTTGGGGCTGCACCAAGTCTTGCATATTATTCCATAAGTCTCACTTATTGCAGAAGTCTCACATAATCTACAAGTTCCAAGGATCTTATGATCCTTTAGCAGGTTTTCCAGTTTAGAATTCAGATGATGTAATGTGGTAAGAATTACACAGAAGTGACATTGGGTGGTGGGACCCTCACACTATTTCAAAATATTCACGAGCCCCTTTCTTGTGGTTGGCAATGTCCTGGGCTCCAGGATACAAATTTGATGAAAACATGATTAATGCCTGGAAGAATTCCTAATGGGGGTAAGAAATATACCTTTAAATAAAGGTATGTGATATGCAAGTGCCCCTAACAAAGGATTCAGTTGTCTTTTGAGACCTCAGAAAATGGTAGGCACTGGACTTTTTGCTCTTCCCACATTTTCTTACTTAAACCTCAAGGCAATCCCTCAAAGTAAGCATTCTTTCCTAAAGACATTGAAGTTTGTAGAGATAAAGTCTTTTGTGTGTGGTCATTCAGCTGGTAAGTAGCAGGGGCCTTTGGGAATTCTATTTGGGAATACCATATTGCTCAATATTTGAGAGCACTAAGAAATATGACTATTCCTTAAGCCATCCAATAGCTTTAGAATCACTTATTTGTTCCATCTTCTGCATGCCCTACAGCTATATGCCATGAAATCCTGCCAATTTTTCCTTTTCGGTGTTTCTTAGGTTCTCACCCAATACTTCAAAGTCATTGTTCAGGCCTTTAACATCTGGTATATAATTGCAGAGGCACCTAAATTGGTCTTCTCCTTGCTTCCTATCTTCTCTTTAATTCATTCTGCTACCTAGTGGGTTTTGAGGTAGGCAGAAGTTGTACACCATATCATACTGCCTTGATCATTTATTTGGCAAATATTTATGATAAGCCAGTCATTGTGCTGGATCATGGTTTAAAGCTTCCAAAAAAACCCAGTCCTTTTTGAGGATTTCACCAATGTTCAGGAAAGGCAATCGTCTACGTTATTTATCATACAGTAGTTCTCCCTTATCTCCACCCCCTTATCTGTGGTTTCACTTTCCCTGGTTTCAGTCACCTATGGTCAACTGAAGTTTGAAAATATTAAATAGAAGGTGCCAGAAATAAACAATTCATAGGTTTTTAAATTGCATGGTATTCTGTGTAGGGTGATGAAATCTCATGCTGTTCTGCTCCATCCCACCCGGGACAAGAATCATCCCTTTGTCCAGTGTATCCTGACCCTTAGTCACCTAGTAGCCACCTTGGTTATCAGATAGACTGTCAGTATCACAGTGCTTGTGTTCAGGTACCCCTTATTTTACTTCATAATAGCCCCAAAGGGCCAGAATAGTGAAGCTGGCAATTTGAATATGCAAAAGAGAAGCCATAAAGTGCTTGCTTTAAGTGAAAAGGTGAAAGTTGCCCCACTTAATAAGGAAAGAAAAAAAACTGTATGCTAAGGTTGCTAAGATCTATGGTATGAATAAATTTTCTATCCATGAAATTGTGAAGAAGGAAAAAGAAATTTGTGCTAGTTTTGCTGTTGCATCTCAAACTGCAAAAGCTATGGCTACAGTGCATGAGAAGTGCTTAGTGAGCATAGAAAAGGCATTAAATTTGTACAATAAGATATTTTGATACAGAGAGAAGGAGAGAGAGATCATATTCACATAACTTTTATTACAGTATATTGTGAAAATTGTTCTATTTTATTATTAGCTATTGTTGTTAATCTCTTACTGTGCCTAATTTATAAATTAAACTTCATCATAGGGATATATGTATAGGAAAAAACACAGTATATATAGTAGGGTTCAGTACTATCTGTTGTTTCAGGCATCCAGTGGGGGTCTTGAAGCAAATCCCCCTTAGGTAAGGGACAACTACTGTAATAGAATACATATCAAAAACCTCTTTCTCCACAAACTTCAATACTTTCTCACTACCGCTTTAAAAGTGTCTAAACTCTTTAGCTTACATCAAGGTCCTCCTCAAATGTGCCACCCATTCAAGCTTGTCGTCCTAAAGCCATCCATTCCAACCAACTGGTATATTTAGTCCCCATAAAAGGCTCTCTGCCTGCCTTTTTCCGTAGCTTGTAAACATCACTCCTGGGTTCTCTACATCCCTGGCAGTTCTGGCTGACTCTGAGATCTCTGTAAAACCTGAGATCTCTTCCTATTTGCACTTGATATAACTTTCTCCATGTCATTTGGCACTGTGTCTTCTCTGAACTCTGATGGCTTTATTTTTTTAACATTTAAGTATTTTCTTCTACAAGGCTGTGAGCTACATTGCATCACCAATACTTGATAAAATATCTGTTGATAAAGGACCCCAAAGTGGGGACTTCCCTGGTAGTGCAGTGGTTAAGAATCTGCCTGCCAATGCAGGGGACACGGGTTCGTGCCCTGGTCCGGGAAGATCCCACATGCTGCGGAGCAACTAAGCCTGTGTGCCACAACTACTGGGGCTGCGCTTTAGAGCCCGTGAGCCACAACTACGGAGCCCACGTGCCACAACTACTGAAGCCCACACGCCACAATAGAAGTGACTGCAATAAGTTCGCATACCACAATGAAGAGTAGACCCTGCTCGCCGCAACTAGAAAAAGCCTGCATGCAGCAATGAAGACCCAATGCAGCCAAAAAAAAAAGGACCCCAAAGTGCTCTGATTACTGGTGGTCACAAGCTTTATTTTAGATTAGGAATAGAGAGGTTCAGGTGAGAGGAAGAGAGATGAAGATAAAATAAGGCACAGATGAAAAGTTACTCCTTAGCCCATATTCTTTTACTCTTCTCTTGCTTTGCAACATTCTTGAGAGGGGGGCACATATTTTTTTTTTCCTATAGAGTGGTAAGACTCCAAAGCATGGTCCTTGAGCCAATGACCGAAGTCAAGTACCAAAGTCAATTTCTCTGGCTCAGTTGGGGTTTGAGGTATCCCTGAACCAAAAAGGTAAAATATTTTTCATTATTCATTGACTTAATTTCCTTCATAGAGCTAGGCTAATAAAATCAGCAGTTTAAAAACTAGTTTTATGTTATATTTTAAGATTACATAGTTTTGATAATATCATTATTAACATAATGATCCTATGGGAAAATTTTATTCTAAGTGAAGATTATGTCATTTAAATCCTCGTTTAATGTTAAGGGGAATTTATGATTAGTGTTGATACTCTATAGTGGTTCCCTGTGATTTTCTCTAGGTTCAAGCACTTAAATAGTTGATAAATATCATTTGTTTCTAGGCTACGCTTGTAGACAGTATTTTGGCTGACTTCAGGGCTGAATTATTTTCCCTGAAATCATTTTCCAGAAAGGACCAGCAATTTGCTGATGACTTTTCTTAGAAATGAATGCAGAGTCAAGACCTAATGGGGTCAGTGGGGTAACAGGAATGTGAGATAATGACCCTTCTTATGCGAACACTTAAAACAGTTACTCTCAATTTGGGGGGCTCATTCTGCTGAAGAATGACTTTAGCTTTCTCAAGGTATGATTTTAAAAATAGGAAAAAAACCCCCAGTTGTTAGGTTGGTATTTTTTTCTTTCAAACAGTCTTCATTGCTTCAATTTCTAGAACTTGCTGCTTTAAGACAGCAACATTGCACTTGATAATGTTTTGCTCATTATAATCTTTTCTCCAGAATGTTTGTTCAGTTGAGAAATGAAAATGGGTCTCACATAGTACATAGAGTGATTTATTCTAAATGGCACAAAAACTGTTTCTGGAACTGTTAGTTCAAGGTTCTATAGAAGTTGATGCTTACTCTGAAGTGTGGACACCATAATCTAGGCAAATATTTACATTAGGGATTTTCCCGTGGCTTCATTTTTTCCCCTAAACATGTTATTACTTTTATGTAATAGGAAAAGGTGAATATGCAAAGGCACAGGCACTATTTTGAATTAGGGACCATTTCCCCTCATGTTTATGGTGAAAGTTATCTTAGTTTCTGTCCAGCGTGCCTTAGTGTGTAGGGGACACACTGGAGTTACTTGTTCAGCAAAAGAGAAAGTCTTTTATTAAAATGATTAGAATGCAAATCCTGTTTTACAGATCTGGTTTTCTGGCATTTTGGGGGAACGCTAGCATGTCTGGTGCTTTTGTTTTAGGAACAAAAGTAAACACTGTAGGGAGTTCAACCAAATCCCCCCACCCCCTTTCATCTCTTTTGAAACCAAACTGAGCAAGAGGACCAAACTGCTGCTTTATCCACGTTTTGGTCCTCCTGTAGTGGTGGTAGTATAGTTTGGCAATATGCTGGCAAATGGGAAAACAAGCAACATAAAGCAAATTTCTGCCACAATGCTTTTAATATTGAGACAGATTTTTATCTAACAGAGCCAACAGAATGGAACATGAGAGTACCATGGGCTCAAGGCTGTAAACATGGCTTCCCGATGACACATCCTAAGGGGACAGATCATACAGTTTCTATATTATTCAGCTTGTCAAGCTACTGGCACAGAACTGATTTTTGCTTCAGAAAATGTCTCTTTCTTGAAACTCCAGCTGTCTTTCGTTCATAAAGCAGTGTTTTAATAATGCGGTTGTTTACTAGGAAACAAAGCTAACGCTAATAATGAATCTCTGACAATATAGCACATTCCTTATCATAGATGGTCTCCTTGCTGCTAAACAGCTGGAGGCGAAGTGGGGAAAATGCAATCAAGCATTTAAGCATCATAGGTGGATGTTTTCAAACATTAAGTAGCCAGATGTTTAGCATTGTGGAAGTAATGTGTATGATTGCCTGACTTTTAAAATGTTTTATCTGGGTCTTTTGATGTTCGGTAGATAGAGTCATAGACTGTTCTTCATTTTCAGGATACTGAGCAGATTTTCTGATCGTGAACAGCAAGAATGACGCTAAAGACTGGCAAGAGCCAGGCTTGGCAGGGACTGTGTGCCACGAGAGAGAAAAGGGACAAGACTTGGACTGTGATGAAATGGGTCCCTCTCCTGGCTAAAGTGCATGGAAGCATGTGCCTTTTAAAATGCATGGGCTGAATCAGTTTTCAGTCTTCCGATAAGGGGCATCTAGGAATGAAGAAATTGGGTAAAGGGATCAGATCCTCTTGTTTTCCCTGAGACCCAAAGACTGAATAACCAGATGCTTCCTTGGAGTACTCAGTTCTAAGAAAGAAGGCAAACTGTCTTAATACCATTGAGGATACTGGCCAACAAGAAATCTAGTCTCGGGCTTCCCTGGTGGCGCAGTGGTTGAGAATCTGCCTGCCAATGCAGGGGACACGGGTTCGAACTCTGGTCTGGGAAGATCCCACATGCCGCGGAGCAGCTAGGCCCGTGAGCCACAACTACTGAGCCTGCGCGTCTGGAACTTGTGCTCCGCGACAAGAGAGGCCGCGACAGTGAGAGGCCCGCGCACCGTGATGAAGAGTGGCCCCGCTCGCCGCAACTAGAGAAAGCCGTCGCACAGAAATGAAGACCCAACACAGCCAAAAGTAAATAAATAAAATAAATTAAATTAAATTTTAAAAAAAGAAAAAAAAAGAAATCTAGTCTCACTAAACTGAAGCAGAGTTGTTTCCTTCCTCAGACAAATGCCTCATCAGGCAAAATTTTAAAAATCTGAAGTACAGTAGGACCTTGCTGCCCATCCATCATATATATAGTAGTTTACCTCTGCTAATCACAAACTCCCAGTCCTTCTATATTCAATATCCTGCAATAAATCATAGTGGGAAAGAATATAAAAAAATAATGTCTATGTGTGTATAACTGAGTCACTTTGCTGTACAGCAGAAATTAACACAACATTGTAAATCAAGTATACTACAATAAAAAATTAAATTAAAAATATCTAAAGTAAACAAAATGAAGCTTTTTCTCTTTTTAGGATCTCAGAGTACCTGATGAAAATCAAGTCATGCTCCCCACTGTACTTCTCTATCGGTTACTGGTACTTATAATTAGAGTCCTTGCCAAATGCTCCACTAAATTAAAACCCCTGGAAATTAATTATCTCATCAATGGTGGCTCAGTTTCAGAACTGGGTTCACAGATCCTGGTGCTAAAATAAGTGCACCTCCCTCTTAAGAGTGAAAGGAAAAAAAATAGTCACTTACTGACATGTCTCTGCAGGAATCAATAACATTACAGATCATGTAGGAGCCAAGAATAGCCTGGGCATATTAATAGCTCAGCCTGCTCACTGATTTTGTTCAAGATGACTGGTTAAAGAACACTCTGCCTTGATGACGGCTCCATGGCGCGAGGAACAATGTCATCATTAACATGTGGGACTGTTTAGCATTTAGAACACTTCACACATAAAGAGAACTTAATATAGGACTATTGTGCTTCAGACAGATGGTTTAATGTTTCTTTAGCCTTCAGCCTATCAGGCCACCTGCGGTTTTCTTCAGCCAAGGGCTTTTAAAAAATAATTGGTGTATAGCAATTTTTAACAAGACTGACTGCAATATATTTCCCTAAATCTTTTTCTTACCCTTAACTCTCCCTTGCAGTGAATTGTGGTTGACTAACCTCCCTGACTGACACCAAGTCTTCATGTATAAGTAATTACTGACATAAAAGGAGATGAAGGGGCTGTAATTTCATCATTAATGGCTTCTTTGCTTGGGAAAAGCTATTCAGAAATGATTACTTTGGGAAACAGTCCTTCTCTGATTAGAGACTGCCTGACTCTGGAGAAGCTGTTCCGCCAGAATCTTTCAATACAGGAAATGATAACCCAATATAGATGGATAACCGTGGGTGGCAAAGGATGCATATATGCATTTGTTTCAAAATGGTAAAGGAGAAGAGTAATTGTGCCTCTGTCCGAGGACTATGTGTGCTCAGGAAGAAATAAAGACACTGCGGGTCCCTTGCGCATACTCTCAAAGTGAGATTCGGGCACACTAGCAAAGCAAGCAGGGTGCGTTTTTATAGTGTAAACTTCTGTAGCCATCTTAATGACCCCCTGTACTGCCCTGGCCACTGTTCAGCTCTCCAGGCCCTTCTGTGAGCTCTTTCAAGGGAAGAACATGACCCAGAGGCCGGGAGACTGTGGATTGGTCCAGATGGATGCTTATTTGCATACTCTTCCCTATGTAACCTCCCCAGTAGGGTTGAGAAGAAGCGTGCTTGGGCCCCAGGCAGAGAAAAGGGATTACATAGCAGAGAGGGTTTAGTGATCAAACGTATTTAAGACGGCAAGTGTCTCCTGACTGTGCACTCAGGAGGCCTTGAGAAGGCTGCAAGTCTGAGCTCAGAGACTCGGATTGTTGGTGTTTTTCTTTCCCTTTGACTAACAGGAATGTCTCACTGGAGGCTCAGATTCCCCGCTGACACTTTACACAGGGCTGGACTGGGGTCCCTGTTGCTTCTGCTGCTGCTGCTTCTGGTGTCAGGGTCTTGCACCGAAACTGTCAATTTCCTCACCTTTGAGGAAGAAGCCCTCGGCACCTTCATCGGTGTTCTGTCTTACCACATCCTGTTTAATTCCCAGCGCGAGGTGTCAGGCCAGTTCCGCCTGATTAAGTTCAACAGCTCGCTGATCCAAGTGCAAGAGGGCGACCGTGCTCGGAGACTTGGGCCTGGACCTCGAGCGGCTGTGCGGCCAGGACTTCAAAGTGGTCAGCTTTTGGCAGGAGCAGTTCCGGCTGGTGCACGTGGAAGTGGAGGTGAGGGACGTCAACCACCACGAGCCACGCTTTCCTCGGGCCCAGATCCCGGAGGAGGTGCCTGAGGGCGCGGCCGTGGGCACACGCATCCCCCTGGAGGTGCCCATAGACGAGGACGTGGAGGCCAATGGGCTGCAGAGCGTGTGCCTGGCCGCACAGCCCCTTCCGCGTGGAGCTGCAGACGCGCGCTGACGGTGCCCAGTGTGCCGACCTGGTGCTGCTGCAGGAGCTCGACCGCGAGAGCCAGGCCGCCTACAACCTGGAGCTGGTGGCCCAGGACGGAGGCCGCCCGCCGCGCTCCGCCACGGCCGCCCTCAGTGTGCGCGTGCTGGACGCGAACGACCACAGCCCGGCCTTCCCGCAGGGCGCCGTGGCCGAGGTGGAGCTGGCGGAGGACGCGCCCGTGGGCTCGCTACTGCTCGACCTGGACGCGGCGGACCCCGACGAGGGCCCCAACGGCGACGTGGTGTTCGCCTTCGGCTCCTGTACCCCGCCCGAGGCGCGCCGCCTCTTCCGCCTCGACCTGCGCTTGGGCCGCCTCACCCTGGCCGGGCCCGTGGACTACGAGCGCCAGGACACTTTCGGACGGGCGGGCACAGGACTGGGGCGCCGGGCCCCGCGCCGCCACCTGCAAGGTCATCGTGTGCATCCGCGACGTCAATGACAACGCGCCGGACATCGCCATCACCCCGCTGGCCGCCCCGGGCGCGCCTGTCGCCTCGCCCTTCGCCGTCGCCGCCGCTGCTCTCGGGGGTGCGGACGCGACCTCGTCGACCGGGCCCGGGACGCCAGAGCCCGGAGCCATCTCGCCGGTGCCAGAGGGGGCGGCACGCGAGAGCCTGGTGACGCTGGTCAGCACCTCGGACAGGGACTCGGGAGCCAACGGGCAGGTGCGCTGCGCCCTCTATGGGCACGAGCACTTCCGGCTGCAGCCGGCCTACGCGGGCAGCTACCTGGTGGTGACCGCGGGGTCGCTGGACCGCGAGCGCATAGCCGAGTACAACCTGACGCTGGTGGCCGAGGACCGCGGCGCGCCCCCGCTGCGCACCGTGCGGCCCTACCTGGTGCGGGTGAGCGACGAGAACGACAACGAGCCGCTCTTCACGCGGCCGGTCTACGAGGTGTCGGTGCGTGAGAACAACCCGCCCGGGGCCTACTTGGCCACGGTGTCCGCCAGGGACCCGGACCTGGGCCGCAACGGCCAGGTCACCTACCGGCTGCTGGAGGCTCCGTGTCCACCTACGTCTCATTGGACCCCGTCACTGGGGAGCTGCACGCACGACGGTGCTTTGACCGCGAGGAACTGGCTGAGCTGCGGCTGGGGCTGGAGGCGCTCGACGGCGGCTCTCCGCCGCTCCGGGGCCGGGCCGTGGTGCGGCTGCATGAGGAGGACCAGAAGGACCACGCGCCCCGCCACTCGTCAGTGACTCAGCTCAGGCCCCTCTGCCCCGGGACGCGCCCCTGGGCTACCTGCTGACCCGACTTCAGGCTAGGGACGCGGATCAAGACCTCAACGCGGAGCTGACTTACATCCTGCTCCGCAGCGACTGCGGCTCCGGGGCGCTAGCGCTACAGCCGGCCACGGGTGAGCTGTCCCTGCAGTGCCGCCTGTCCCCGCAGCCCGCCGACCCGCTGACGGCGACCGTAGTGGTGCTGGACGGAGGCCGGCCGGTCGGGTAGTGCACGGCCACCTTGCTCCTCGTGCCCGCGCACTCGGCGCCACCTGGCGGAGAGGTGGTGCTGGTGCCACGGCCGCCTCCGCCGGCAAACCAGGAATGGGAGGGACCCGCGGGACGGCGCACAGCTCATGGAGCAGGGCGGCACCCTGACCTCTCCGCGGTTGTGGTCGCGGTTTTGACCAGCGGCTGCGGCCTTCCGCCGGTGGCCATCGTCACCGTGACTTGTTCCTGCTCAGGCAAGGCTAGGACGCGGAGGAAGAGGCTTTGTGAGCACAGACAACAGGTGCCATGAGAGCAGTGGCCAGACTTGCCCCTGTTGCAGGACATCAGGGGCTGATCCTGGGAGGTTCGACCCAAGCTTCTTCGTGGAGACACCGCGGCTTTCCACTTCCTCAGAGGCGCAGGAGAACGAGTCTGCCGAGACTTCCCAGTGCGGGAACAGTGCGGTGTCCTTATGCCCCTCGCCTCCGAAGAGAAGCGGGATCCCCTGGGCCCAGGTAGCCCACCCTCAGCTCTCTTAGTGTCCTCGTTAGCATTCAGTAAATTTTCACGCTGGGAGCTTTATGAAAATTCAGTGCCTGATCAGGTTTGGGACTTCAAGTGGCTAATTTTTCGGGACTTGTTTATTTTTTATTTGAGAGGAAAAATTCTCCACAGATGAGGGCAGGAGGAGGCCTGATGCTCATGTGTTCCTGGAGGTCCATGTCTATTCCTGCTGTTTCGGCCCCTGGTAACTTCCTTATGGGTCCAGCTCGGATCCCTTTCCGTCAGGGTTTAAATGGTGTCTTCCTGCAGCACTGCAGATGAGGGATGCTGCGCCTGCTCTGTCAGTTCTGATATCTAAGGGTGAAATATTATTAACTGCTGCTCTCACACCTCTTTTTTTTTTTTTTTTTTTTGGCGGTACGCGGGGCTCTCACTGTTGTGGCCTCTCCCGTTGCGGAGCACAAGCTCCGGACATGCAAGCTCAGCGGCCATGGCTCATGGGCCTAGCCACTCCGCGGCATGTGGGATCCTCCCGGATCGGGGCACGAACCCGTGTCCCCTGCATCGGCAGGCGGATTCCCAACCACTGCGCCACCGGGGAAGCCCCCCCTCACACCTCTTTTTAAGCAGGGTTCCGTCTCAGGTCCTTTTCATTCCCCATTCCTGTGGGGAGAGGATAAATCTGCTGCAAGTTTAAGGTAATTGCAGAGTATTTATCATTATCGCTAAGAAATTTTGTACATTTTTATGGATAACAGAGTAGTTCTTTCCTTTTCACTTCCAGGACACATTCAAATCCAGATGAGTTTAGTGTGAGAGATAGTGGAAAAGGAGACAGTGAATTGAGTGACAACAGTTCTGATATCAAGAAAGCACCTTCTGGAAGGATTGCAAAGCAAGAGGGTAAGTTCACACCTGTGACTTTGAAGTTCTTGCTTTCAAAGTCATAATATTATATGCCCAAATGCATAATTAAAAAAACTAAACAAGGGGTCTTAACTGTACATTCATAGATGGGAGTACGCTGAGTGCTGCTGAATAGAGCTGATATTTTTGATCACTGACTATATAGCTGTTTCTATGTATTTGAAATACATTTATTGACTTATGTATTCCCCATGATAAATCTAATGAGGTAGGAAACTGAGGCACAGAGACTTTAAGTAGTTTGCCCAAGTGTTGGAGTTAAGATCTTAGCCCAGGAATTCTGGCTTTAGATTTCCTGCTTTTTTTTTTTTTTTTGCGATACGTGGGCCTCTCACTGCTGTGGCCTCTCCCATTGTGGAGCACAGGCTCCAGACGCGCAGGCTCAGGGGCCATGGCTCATGGGCCTAGCCGCTCCGCGGCATGTGGGATCTTCCCGGACCGGGACACGAACCCGTGTCCCCGGCATCGGCAGGCGGACTCTCAACCACTGGGCCACCAGGGAAGCCCCAGATTTCCTGCTCTTACTCACCCTACTAAACTGCCTCTATTAATGCAAAAGATGAAAATACTGAAAAATCAGAATATTGTGGTTATTAATACTAAAATAACTTAGTGTCACGAGCACTAAGGATACTTCGCCCCTGTGGGTATTCCAGAAGGGAACAGCATATGAATAGGTAAATTTCATATAGGCCAGTATGTCATTTGCTGGGAACATATGGGGATAGATTTTTTTTCTTTTTTTGATATTTCTTTTTAAATTTTATTTATTTATTTTTGAGGGGTATGTGGTTTTGTTTGGCTTTGCTCTGTTCAGTGAATCCTACACCAATACAGCCTTATGCTATTCAGTCCATCTCCTGTAGTGTTGAGGTCAAAATCTCTGTAATGGTGTCTGGTTCTGGAACGGTAGCTCTTGTGGGGAAAGGCATAGTTAATTTTGAGGTGTTTTATGTTAGTCTCCACAAAAGTGGGCATTAGATGTTTAGTCTCTCAAAGATGAGTCTTGATGGTATGTCCTACTGATTCAAGTGCCTCTTCACCATCATAGATACTTTTGCCCACTCTATGTTTAGTTCCTTCAACATTTTTTATTTTACATGGTATGGCTTTTAAAAGTATCTGCATCCTGGTCCCCTTCTTCTGAATATTCTCTAGTTTGTATATATCTTTCCTAAAATGAGGCACTTAGAGTTGAACATAGTACTACGGAAACAGCCTCTCTCCTGACTTCCAAATTCGTATACCTACTTGTTTCTTCCACATCTCCATTTGGGCGTTTCATGAACGTATCACATGTTCAAAACTGAACTCTTGATTTCTGTTCCCCAAACCCACTCTTCCTCTAATGTTTGTAGCTCTGGAAATGACACCTCTATTCACTTAGTGAGAAGAGCTTTGATTGACAATATAGTTTCAAAGTAATTCCAATAGGATTTGCTGATGGATTGGAAGTTGTGTGTGGGAAGATACAAATCAAGAATGACACAAAGGATTTTGGACAGAGCAAGCAACTATCTTCATTGCTGCTGCCCTAGCTGGGGCACTATCATCTCTTGCTTGGACAACTGCAATAGGCTCCAAACTGGCCTCTCTGCTTGCATGCTTGCCCTCTTGCAGTCTGTTCTCCCTGCAGGAACTATAGTGATCCTTTTACTTCATAAATCAGATTATGTTAATCAACTCTCCAAAGATTTCTCACTTATCCAAAATCCCTATCATGGTGTCCCAGTTATGAATGCTGGGTAACAAACTAGCCCCAAATGCAGCAGTTTACAACAATCATTATATTATGCTCATGGATTCTCTGGGCCATTTTGGACGGGACATAGCTTGTGTCTGTTTCAGTTTCTGAGGCTTTAGCTGAGAAGATGTGATGGCTGGGAGCTGGAATCATCCGAAGGCTTATTCAGTCATGTGTCTGGCATGGTATCTAGGATGACTGAAATTCTAGGATTGCAGACTTGGGGGTGGGAAGGGGGGCCACATGTGTCCTGTACATGTGACTTGATTCTCTCACAGCATGGCGGCCTCAAGAAAGTCACATGCCAGCTTACGGTTGCAAACGTGAATGCTCCAACAAACAAGACAAAGACCCATCTTCTTTTATGACCCAAGCTCAGAAAGACATAGTCATTTCCATCATATTCTACTGGTCCAAGCAATCTTAAGTCTACCAGATTCAAAGGAAGGGGACAAAGACCCCATGTCTACATTGGAAAATTATTAAAGAATTTTGAGGCCATGTTTGTAAACAAGCCACACATGGCCCATAAAGTCCTGTATTATCTGGCTCCTGGCTGCTTCTCCCATCTGATTTCTTACCACTCTTCCCCTTGATAATTTAGGTCATTTTATTGGCTTTCTTGTTTTTTTGAATTGACCAAGCGTGTCTTTATTTCAGACCTCAGGGTCTTGCTGTTCCCTCTGCCTGGTAAGCTCTTTCTCAAGATATCCATATTGTTTGCTTTCTGCCTTCATTTAGTTCTTTGCTCAAATATCCATCCTCAAAGAGGTCTTCCTAACTGCAGATTGCTTCTCCCCACTGTCACTGCCACTCTCCACCCTGCTTTATTTTCCGTCATAGCATTTATCACTGCCTCATATTATTTTATATATTTGTTTGTTTATTATTTGTTCCCTGTTCCATGCTGATCACTGGCATCAAATGTGTACTAACATTTTTTTTACTGAATGGATGAATGAAGGTGTGGTCTAACCAGAATATACATTGCAACTGTATGACTATTTCAGATGATAATATCACATTTTATATTAGGGTAAAATAATGTTGTTTTTACAAGTTCCATTGTGCTGCTTTGTTTTGTGGAAAATTTTAGTGTCAGCTTAAAACTTGAAGATTTTACAGTAAATGTATCTTTCCAGATCATTTAATGGTAAATAAGCCTTTTCCAAAAAAACCAAAAAACAAAAAATCGAATTCCTGGAACTCCTACTGTTTATTCACTATTTAGGGAATTACCAGCTTATTCTTGCCTTATCTCAGTTTCCTCTTTGTAATAATAGGCAAGCTCTCTAAATCCATGAGAGCTCAAGGTGTAGTTTTAGCAAACAATAATGTGATCAAGGCAATGTGTTCAGCATGAGAAAATACCATTTCTTGTGTCTCGGTAATAACAATCACATTTCCTCCTACCAGTATGCAACAGCTACATTTTATTTATTTATTGAGCACTTATACAAGTTTTACCATGTGCCAGGAACTGTTCTAGGTGCTTTACAAGTATTAACTCACTTAATCCTCATGATAATGCTATTAAGTAGGTACTGTCATTTAACACCATTTCGCACATGGGGAAACTGAGGCATAGACTTGTTGGAGTAATTTGATCACGGCCACCCAGCTGTAAGGGGTAGAGCTGGATTTCCGACTCTGGAAGTCTGGCTTTGGAGTCCATGCTTTTAAAATGTTCTGCTGTAGCGTAGTTTCAGTAGGGTTTTACACACTTATGTTATGAGCCTGCTGAAGATTTAGGACCGATTTACATTTCTGAGGATGTTTCTGTCTTTGACTTCATGAGCTGTTCTGATTTATGATTTGGTTTATACTTCAACTCTCTGCTGCATTTTCTTGTAAAACTTTTAGTGTTGAAAGGATGCCACGCGGGTGATGGCAAGATACTTGAATTACATGTTGACAGCTGGAGATAAGATGTTTATCGCAGGTATTTTAAATTGTGTTTTGCATCTCACTTTTAATAGTTAACACAGAAGATGAGTGGATTAACCTGATAATCTTTTTTTTTCTCTTTTTAAAAATTTTTTGAATTTTATTTAATTTATTTTTTTATACAGCAGGTTCTTATTCGTTATCCCTTTTATACATATTAGTGTACATATGTCAATCCCAATCTCCCAATTCATCACAGCACGACCCCCCTGCCCCCGTAACCCGATAATCTTCAGAAACTTCATTTTAGACTGTAATTCTGACCATTTCTCCCACCAAACCTGTATCAGAGATTCTCTCAAATCGTTTAATTTACTTGCTTGGATTTTATTCCCATTTCATTTCCTCAGTGCACCAGCAGGTGGAGGTACAAGTCATTGGTAGAAAATCCAGAGGAAGAGAAAATAAACAGCTAGAAAACCGGTCTCTGGACAACTGAATGCTGTTTGCATTTTTAAGTATATCGCTATGTAGCATTCTGGTTATTTAAAACATTTAAAACTATTTCACTTTATTTCCAAGTTGTTTCAGATCATTCAGAACAAAAAACATTTAAGGATCCTGAAAGGTTAATCTAGGCATTTCATCACATCATGAAAATAGCTACAGGATTGTACTCTCTTCAAGTACCCGTTGCCCTCACGTTTCCCAGCTGAGAAATATGGGTTTCCAGCCAGAACACTAAGAACTCAAAGGACGTTATTTTCAAGCCTATGCCTCCCCAAGTGCTGGCGGCCAAGTGTATATGACAGAGTTCAAACCTGCAGGCCAACAGGGCCACCTTCCACACTTCTTGGACAGAATGATGAATTAAATCATCCTTCAGTGGATGAATCACCTTCACATGCCTCAGAAATAACCCCTTCATTCTGAAATGCTGCAACTCATATAGACAGTTACATCTGGGGAATATACACATTTATGTTTCTGTCAAGTATTTATAAGTCAAGCTGCACCCACGAGCCTCCTGGTTTTGACAGACGTTTCCCTAAATTACGATAATAGTCAATGTCAGAGTACATGATGATTTTATATAATCCATGCTATTTTACCAAAGAGTTCTAGATGAGAGCCTTTTATTGCCACAAATATAATAAGTGAACATATATTTTATTTTCTAGGATCATTTATGAATGTAAATAAAATATTCATCTAGCTGTTCATATACAGTTAAGTGTTTACAGTTTTACTGCGAACATGATTTAACTTTGAATAACTTTAGGCTGGATGAAGAATCTGGACCCCAGCTGTAACCATAGGCCCAGTGGGGAGAAAGAAGAAGCTGTGGATGGGCACCACTGGGCTGGGGGAACCCAAATCATTTCTCTAGCCTAACATCTGAGAGGGTTGCCTGGTGCTTAGTGGGTAGAGCAGTGGCAGATTCTGGTAATGGGTGAAAACCAAATACAGGTGACTGGTGATGTTGTGCTTTTGGGCACTCAGCCCATTCACAGCCGCAGCTCCATCTGAGGCAGGGCTGCAGGGAGCAGGGATGGCAGGACCTAGAGAGAGTTTTAAGGCCTCAGTCATCTGGGTTTGAGCTCCCAGCAGGACTCTTTCCCCTAGCTGTGAACAAGAAGCTACGCAGACACTGAGGCAGAAGACCAGGGACAAAAGGAGAGATCAAACGCCCAATGCAGTGATTGGCAGGCTAGGTGAACAGCTGACCAGATCCAGGGGCAGCAAGGTTGGGTGATGGGATGGAAGGATCTGGATTATGTCTTGTTGGCTTCAAGATTGGCTCAGACCGTGGGAAGAATTGGGTCTGCAAGGGCAGGACGCTAGTATCTCCCCAACAGGAAGGGTCCGGGCTCATCAAGATCTGACTGGCAAGAACTGTCCACCCAATTCAATAATCACTCGCCACATGTGGCTGCTTAAATTTAAATGAATTAAAATTCCATACAATGAAGAATTCAGTTCCTTGGTCACATTAGCCATGTGTGGCTAGTGGCCACGGTATTGGGCAGAGAAGCTGTACAACCTTTCCATTATCACAGTTCTAGTGGATTTAGAAGGAGGGCCAGGCTGGAGGACCACGTCCACGGGCTGGACCTGTTGAGGGAGCCACTGACCCACCATCGTTGCTTGGCACATTTACAGGGTGACTGTGTTTTCATTGTTCTCCACGCTTCCCTGGTTCATGACATGTCTTTTATTGGTTCACAGAAGTATCTAAAAATGGGTGGACACATTATATTATTTATTATAAAATATTTGAAAAATGTCTAATGACAAGAATTCCCGGGAATTCCCTGGAGGTCCTGTGATTAGGCCTCCTCGCTTCCACTGCTGGGGCTAGATTCAATTCCTGGTCGGGGAACTAAGATCCCACAAGTTGTGGCAGTGTGATGTTTAAAAAAAACAAACAAAAAGAATTCCCAATACTACACGGTTTTCTGCAGGCAGAAACTCTAATTTCTAAAGGCTCCTCTGCTATTCTAGCTAGCACCTTAAATTTGTAGTCCTCATATTCAGTCCTATAACCTTAGAGATTTTGCAGCAATGGTCATGATAAGATCAACCTGCTGTTATTCCTAAACTTGCCCAAGAAGTAATTCAGCCATTTTCATGATCAGTAATTCATTCTTTACCTACGCTCAGGTGAGACGCTAGAAAGTCCTTTGAACTCCTTTGGCTGCTGGGCTTCCATAGAAAATCACTGCTGTAGAAATCAGTTTCCAGGCCCTGTGGTGTCTTCAGAGTTAGTATGTGGCCCCAAGCATCAGCTTTCCAGAATCGGTGGTCTAGGCCCCAGCGAGAGTGGAGCAAATATAAACGAGTGTACCTAAAATTACATGAGACATACCTTCAAAGTGAAATGTACACCCATCTTTTGGTTTACGTTGAATAGTATTTCAACTTCATTAGAGTAATTTGTTATGTAAATGAATTCTATGGGAAACAATATTTAGAAGCTGAGAATCTAAAATTTTCCCTCAAGTTTATAAACATAGGATTAGATGTCTTTGTTTTTCTTAAAACCAGGTTCACATGCATTTGTGATGTTAGCTTCTACCTTAAGTATGATTCCTCAAGCAATTTATAACTCCTGAATCCTGCCTGTTGACGACTGCATTCTCAGTGAGAGACCACAATGGGCAACATTTATCAAATGCTCATTGTATACAAGGCTCCATGCTAAATGCTTTACATGAATTATTGTATTTATACCTCATAATTATCCTAGGAGGTAGTTATATTATCATCCCCATTCTATAGATGAGGAAATGGAGGTTTAGAGAGGATGATTTGTTTGAGGTCATATAGTCAGTGAAGGAATTACGATATAACATTAAAGTGCATGAATTTTAGGTTTACAGCTGGATGGAATTTTATATGTATACACTCATGTTACCACCACCCAGATCAAGGAATAGAACATTTCCAGCTTCTTTGATGGCTCCTTTTCATGCACCTTTCCCAGGCAATAACTCTTCCCAGAGAAACCACTATTCAAACCTCTTTCACCATCTGACTTTTTCCTATACTTGAACTTTATATAAATGGAACAGTACAGCCTGGCTCACAGTTATGTCTGTGAGCTTCATCCATGCTTTTCATTCTTTCTCACTGCTGTGTAGTATTTGATTTGTGAATTTGCCACAATTTATTTATCCTCTCTACAGTTGATGGTCATTAGGGTGATTTCAAGTTTTTGGCTTTTGTGAATTCATTTACACATTTTTTGGTGGATGTAACACTTGCTTCTGTTGGCCATATACCCAGGAGTAGAACTGGTGAGTCAAGAGTGATGATTTTGTAACTCTATCATATGATCCTGCAATCCCACACCTGGGCATATATTCAGAGAAAACTCTAATTCGAAAAGGTACATGCACCCCACACCCCAGTGTTCATAGCAGCACTATTCACAATAGCCAAGACATGGAAGCCACCTAAATGTCCATTGACAGAGGAATGGTTAAAGAAGATGTGGTATATTTATACAGTGGAATATTACTCAGCCATAAAAAAGAATGAAATAATGCTATTTGCAGCAACATGGATGGACCTAGAGATTGTCATACTAAGTGAAGTAAGTCAGACAAAGGCAAATATCATATGATATCACTTATAGGTAGAATCTTAAAAAAGATACAAACAAACCTATTTACAAAGCATAAACAGACTCACAGACATAGAAAACAAACTTATGGTTACCAAAGGGGATAGTGGTGGTGGAGGAGGTAAATTAGGAGTTTGGGATTAGCATATACACACTACTATATATAAAATAAATAAACCACAAGGACCTATATTGGATAGCACATGGAACCATCCTCAATATCTTATAATAACCTATAATGGAAAGGAATCTGAAAAAGAATATATATATACATATGTGTATGTATATATACACATATATATGATAACTGAATCACTTAGCTGTACACTTGAAACTAACACAACATTGTAAATTACCTATACTTCAATTACAAATGAATTTTTGAAAACCCAAACAAAAGGGTGATGGATCTAGTATATGAACCTCAAGTTTCCTGACTCCAGTGTTACCCATTGTACACCACCCACTACATCAATAACAGCTAATATTGTCTGAGCACTGTCTATAATGTGCCAGACACTCTGCGAAGCTCTATTTTTCCAAGTAGGCTCTTGATAAAACTGAGAACTTTTTATACGCTTAACTAATAACCACAGGGGAGGTTTCACATTTGTTCGACAAATAAGACAGTCTTTTAAATTAACATTAACTAGCTGATATATTACAATGTATGTGGAGCACTTAGCAGCTTCTCTCTGTAAAGACCATCATAATATCCATCTTTGACAGACTTATTTTGCTCATGGAAATGTATACAGTAAAAGTAGAGGTAGCAATTGATTATGAATTTACTTGTGTACTGTAATTAGCTAAGGAAGAAACAAATCCATTTAAAACCAATTTCCATAGTCTACATAGGCACAGGAATTGATTGCAGACTTGAATTTGCTGAATAAAAAGTGAAGCTAGCTAATCTCAATTTGTATTTCATTGAGCAAATGTCAGCTATTGATTTCTGTGGCTGACTACCGGTGAGGCTATGTGTCTGTCATGCTGTAAAGGTGGCACAGCACCATCACTATGCAGTTTAATTAGGTGTGGGCTGGTCATTTCACTTGCTTGAGGCAGATGAAGTATTTAGCTGTAGTGGGAGGAGAAACTTCAGCCAGCTGCCTGTCCTATCACCCTCTTTCAGACTCTTACTCATCTCGATTTAAGGTCCATTGGTTCCTATTGTTGGATGTTGTACAGAGGAGCCCTTTTGTAATGTGGTGTTGGAAGCTTGGACCAAGACTGACTTAACAGGCTAACTGAATTCTCCCAAGCTTTCTTGAACTCTTTTTTTTGTTGTTGTTAAATAAATTTATTTATCTTACTTATTTATTTTTGGCTGCGTTGGGTCTTCATTGCTGTGCACCGGCTCTCTCTAGTTGCGGCGAGCAGGGGCTACTCTTTGTTGCCGTGCGCGGGCTTCTCACTGCGGTGGCTTCTCTTGCTACGGAGCATGGGCTCTAGGTGCATGGGCTTCAGTAGTTGGGACACATGGGCTCAGTAGTTGTGGCGCACGGGCTTAGTTGCTCCATGGCATGTGGGATCTTCCCAGACTAGGGTTTGAACCCGTGTCCCCTGCATTGGCAGGTGGATTTTTAACCACTGCGCCACCAGGGAAGTCCCAGGTTGCCCACTCTTGCCACTTTTTATTCAACATAGTTTTAGAAGTCCTAAATATATGACCGGACACCATAAAACTCCTAGAGGAAAACATAGGCAGAACACTCTTTGATGTAAGTTGTAGAGATAATTTATTTTGGATCTGTCTCCTTCCTCAACTTACAATGGAGTTACATCCTGATAAACCCTCATGATCACATACATGGCTAACTGGGAGCTGGACCTCATTGCCGCTGCCCAGCAACATGAGAGAATATCTTACTGGCCTTCAGAGTGGAAGTGAAACAGCAGCTCTCCTCAGAACTCAGTCCACCAGTTTCGCTTTCTTGAACTCTTGACAATGCAGCGTTACATCTTAGGGTAATGACTTGACCCGTATATTACAGAACAGGTTTCCACAATGTGCCTGGTTTTCTTAAAGATCAATCCATGCTGCCTTGGTCAGATGGGATTTGTATAGGATTTGACAAGTTGTGATGCCTTGTGACCTAGCGTAACACAGAATGTGTAATCTTGCCCTGTCCTCGAATGTTACTATTCTTATAAAAAGTGACCTAAAGGAACAGTGAAAATTGTCTTCTTTCTCAAAACGAATACTATAATCTCTTTGGTTTTGGTTTCCTCACCTGAAATGGGGATAACAATACCTACTTTATATGGATTTTGTAATAGCTAAATGAGATAGTACATATAAAATGCTTAGAGCAATGCTTTGCCCATAGTTATCACTTAATAAATACTTATTATTACCATCAGAAACATTTTTCACTTCCCTCTTGTCTTGTTTAAATGGATGTAGTTTGTTATTCCAAATATTCCTAATTTTTTCTCTTTTTTCCTTTCTGTTTGGTGCAATTAGTTTTTTTTTTTCTCTCCCTTTTGGTTGGCTATTATTATTATTTTTAAACTAACTTTTCAAGTAGGTGAACAATAATAAAGTCCCCTGTGGATTACAATATTTTTGACAGTGGTATGAGCCTCTGATTTTAAAAAAAAGACCCTTTAGTAGAAACATTTTTTTACAGTAGTTCTTGGAAAGTTAGACCAGTCGATCATTTTGTCTTCTGGCTATATTTCAAGCCAGCAGTGAACTTGACAGGCACATGAGGGCATTTAGATGGAAAGGTTAGAGCCCAGTAATAATAAATGCACTGTTTCTTTAGTTCAAGAATCCTTTGGAAAACTCACAAATACTTGGTAGCCCACTTTTTTCTGCTTTGGTGAATGTTAATGTGCCATTTAATTGAGCCTGTAGGCCACCTGCTCTGCACCTCGTGCAAACCCGTCAGCCCATGGTGCTGTCGTGATACCTTGCAAGAGGCATGATGTAATAAAGTGGTGGATGATCAGCTTCTAGCTCAGGCCACTGTAGCTGGGGAGATGATTGATAGGCATTTCTAAGTAATGGGAGAGAGTCTTCCAGATAGCACGCAGCCTGAAAGGTACTTTCTTTCCAACCTGGAGCCAAGAAAACCTGTAGAACTTCTCCCACGTAAGGCCCAGAAGGCAGTCACAGACATTCATAGATATTTTGGTAGACATATTTTATAGATGGCATATGCTCTAGTCCATGCTTAGTTTTCACTTCTATCTCCTGCCACCTTCCTGCTTATATGCCCTGCCCCAGCCTTAATGGTCTGCCTCCCCTAAAATGGAGATGGGACAGCCATATATACAATACCCCAAGCCCTGATCACCAGAGCCAGCCCACCTCTCAGATAGCCCTGAGGACATATTACACCTGAGGGCCTATAAAGAGATGGACACCTGAAATATGCTGATTACCTACTCACCTGAGTTCTTATCCCCAAGCAACCTTCCTCCTGCCTATGGTTTGGTTTTCCATGTAAGCTTGTTTTCAGGGAGAGAATGGGCTGGACCTATGGAAGCATGTATTCTGTTCCTATGCAAAGTAGAATTTTCATTAATTAGATTGCAATTTTGGTTTTATACATCAGAACCATGAGGTTGCTTGAAGTGATTTTTGCTATTCAGAAAAAGATCTATTTTCATAGTGCTGAAAAATCAGGGATTTGAATCTGCCTCTTTGAGGGCTGGACACTGTATTATGATAAATTGACAAAGATAATGAATGCAATTCCCTGGGGTCTCCTAGGGGACAGCCTGCTGGTCATTCCCCAGGCAGTATGCCACCCCCCAGCCCTGCATTGGCCATGCCAATTCATTTCCTAATTAAATGTCTGCATCAGCTGATGATGTAGTGGTAACTAATATCTGTCAGACTTTTCACGTGTACAGTGATATTTCAATCCTGTGAAGCAGGCAGTTTTACTGTCTTCTACACATAAGAAAATCGAGGTTAAATTACTTAGGCAAGTCCTAGTACTGGTGAGTGGCGGAGCTTCAATGCCAGACCACATCTTCTGGGTTCAGGGCATGTTCCCCCTTGCCTTACTGCCTTTCTTTTAGCTTGTTAGTTCTTCATTTTATAGGTCTATAGGTCTAGAAAGCAAAGTACTTAAAAACCCATTTTAGTAGTTTCTCTGCTCAAATCACCAGGAGCGGATGAACAATCTAAATGCATGTTCAACCACTCAAAGATGTGATCTGTCCTCTGCCTGCGTGTCCCTCATCCATCATGCATGCTCCTAATAGACTCGGCAGGTTTGCACAAAGGGGTGCTTTGCTTCCTCTCTCTGTGCTGCTTCCTTTGAGGCATGCTACTGTTCAGGGCCCTGTTGAGATTTTGATTAAAAAAGACAGATATTGTGCAACTTCCATTAATGTTCTATTTCTCCTGTAGCAAAATGTAGGCCTTTGCAACTTCCTCAAGGGAATTTAATTTTCCATGTCTGTTGGCAAATTCAATTTTGAGTTTTACGTAAAACACTAGAAAACAGTTAGTGGCCTGGTCAGGGGTTATGCTTGTAATTCAGTGATTCTTTGAGGTGACTTTAACCCTTTTGCAACCCATTCCCCTTTTCTGAAATCCACAAAACGCTAGCTTTCTAACGTAAAAGAAAATTACTTTTACAAGTATAAAGGGCCTAAGGTATTTAACTTTCTTTTGCCCTCCTCTTTCTGGTTATGGTAATGCCATTTGACTTATTTTTATGATGTTCTCTAAAGGTAACAAAACCTTTGTAAGCTAAGAAATTATAAACATGTATTTTGAAAATGCTCAGTGCATGACAACTAAAAGTTAAGATAGCTCATTGTATATCTGAGCAGCTTTATAACACCTCCACTGATAGTGTGCCCTTGTATATATACATATATATATATATCTATATATCTTTGTGCCCCCCAGTCTTTACCTAGCTCAATGTATATATAATTTACATTCATTAATTCTGAGACTTATTACAGATTTGTGGATTATCTGAATCTTTTCTGTCTCTCTCTCTTGCCCCTTGAATAGTGTTCATTTTTTCCCCAACTTACTTGCACTTTTCTCATGTTGAAACTAGGATAAGAGAGTGGGGAAAGTCAAACACATAAATTTGACTTCTTTTGTGATTTGATCAAACCAGTGTGTTAGAAAAGTGGTCAAAAAAAAAAAAAAAAGAAAAGTGGTCAAATAAATCAAGCAACTGGTACAAAATTTGGAGCTGCAGCTTCTATTAATTTTTTTTCCTGGAGATGGGGAATAAACTGGGGTAGGGAGTAGATATGAGTCTTTCTTCTCTTAATATGAATTTGCTCCCTTAAGGCTACTATTTTTTCTTCTGGGATCCTAACTGTCATACTTACAATACCATGCAATCAACTGCCCACATTCCCTCAGAAAGACTAAGATAACCTTGGAAAATGACTGAGCTAGATGTTAAACTTTGTGTTTTTAAAAAAGCTTCGAGATTACTGACTACAAGAGTCACATTTATAGACTCCATTTAACCATAAATATACAGAAAACTGAAAGAATCCAGTTTTATGCCACGAGTTTTTGTTGTTGTTGCTGCTGTTTTTTAAACAGCTATCTGAGCTGGAACCCATGCTTTCTAAAGTGAACCAAAGAACAATTTAGTGAAAAAAAATGTTTCATAGTTTTCGTTACTAAAATTACTTTATGAGAAAAAGGTCAGAACATACATGTTCTCTCAGCCCTAAAGCTTGTCCACATTTGACTGGACTTGGAAAGCCCTTTCCAGAGCTTTCCTTCTTACTAAGCATCTGCTCTGCCCTGAGGGGAAAGAGACAGCTGAGCTCGGGGACAGTTGAGGGCGCAGCTGTCTGTCAGAGCTGTCTCTTCTGTAGCCATCTACTCTTTGCTTGGTGAGTTCCCTTCTCAGATACCCGAGTCCATAGCAGCCTGGGAAGATGATGGATTTCCCACTGTCGTGGAGAGTAGAGATGGTTGACTCTGATGGGTAAGATAACTTCTCACGTGTAGTTTTGTGTGGACCTGGGCTGGGGTGGTTTGGGACATGGAAAATATACACTGTGACCTGGTTTTACTCATACTTCCTCTCCTGTTTCTTTTTGTACTTCAGATCTGGTAAAGTTAGGGAGTATCAAAAGTCTGGTCCTTATGCAACCCATCTAAAGAGAAAGTAGAGCAACTTTTCCCTTCTCTCTCTGTATAGGGCTTCAGTGAGCATCTTGTTTGACTTCAGTAGACTTTCAGGAAATGCTTGTTAAATAATGAAACTAAATGAAATTTTAGTCTTAAAATATTTAGTTCATTTATGTTGATATAAATACTATTTAATGTACTTGAGTCTACTATTTGTTTTCTTTGTTTTTCTTCTTTCATGCCTTTTTTTTAACTAATCAGCAATTTTGAACATTACTATTCCATTTTCCCCCTTTATTTACTTGCCTTTGGCTATAATTTGTTTTATTTTTCTTTTAGTGTTTAGGGATTATAACATACATACTAGACTTAATAAGAATCTACTATGAATTAGTACTTTTTTTTTTGCCATTTCCTGGAAAATGTAAGCATGTAGAATACTTTGCATCGATCCCATTCTTATCCTTTGTGCTATTATCATGTATTTTAATTCTACATGTACTTTATACTTCATAAGATACTATTCTTATTGTTTTATACAGTCAATATTTCTTTGGTTTTACATACCTATTTATAGTCTGCTATTCTTCATGCTTTCTTTCATTTCCATTTTTCCACCTAGAATCATTTTCTTCTGCCTGAAAAACTCACAATTATTTTACTCTGGACCTGCTGGCTCTGAATTCTCTGTATTTTATTTATCTGAAAACATTTTTATTTCTTCATTTAAAGAAAAACTTTATCAGAGTATAATATACGTACAGAAAAGTGCACACATAATAAGCATCCAGCTCAATGGATTTTTACAACCTGATTACACCTGTGTAACCAGCACTCAGATCAAGAAACTGAACGTGACCGTGAGCAGCATTCCGGGAGCCCTCATGCTCCTCTCCAGTCTATTCCCATCAAAGCATGCCCGCTCTCCTGACTCTAACATCATAGATTACATTGGACTGTTTTTGCATTTTGTGTATATGGAATCATATGTTAGATGCTCTTTTGTGATGACTTCCTTTACTCATTTATATTTGTGAGATTCATTGACATTGTTGCATTCAGTTATAAAGAGTGGATGCTAACCTTTATAGCATTCTGTTGTGTGGATCTACCAATATTCATTTATCCATTTTACTATTTTTTTATGTATTTCTTTTAACAAAAATATTATTTATTTATTAAAAAAATTTTTTTTTGCTGCATTGGGTCTTTATTGCTGCACGTGGGCTTTCTCTAGTTGAACCGAACAGGGGTTACTCTTCGTTGCAGTGTGCGGGCTTCTCATTGCTGTGGCTTCTCTTGTTGCCTAGCACGGACTCTAGGCACATGGGCTTCAGTAGTTGTGGCATGTGGGCTCAGTAGTTGTGGCTCACGGACTCTAGAGTGCAAGCTCAGTAGTTGTGGTGCACGGTCTTAGTTGCTCCGCGGCATGTGGGATCTTCCCAGACCAGGGCTCAATCCTGTGTCCCCTGCACAGGCAGGCGGATTCTTAACCACTGAGCCGCCAGGGAAGTCCCTCCATTTTACTATTTATAGGCCTTTGGGTAGTTGCCAATTTTGGTTGATTACATAGAGTGCAGCTATGAATGAATATTTTAGCACAAAATTCATGTCCTTCTCACATGCAAAATACATTCACCCAGCAGTTCCAGAAGTCTTGACCAATTCCAGCATCAACTCCAAGTCCAAAGTCTCTGCTAACTAGCATCTAAATCAGATATGGGTGAGGCTTGAGATTCCAAAAGGGAGAAATTGGAAAGAAGAAAGAGATGATGGATCCCAAGCAAGTCTGAAACCTAGCAAGGCAAAATTCCATTAGATCTTAAGGCTAAAGAATAATCCTTTTTTAGTTTTTTAAGGAACCTCCATACTGTTCTCCATAGTGGCTGTATCAATTTACATTCCCACCAACAGTGTATGAGTGTTCCTTTTTCTCCACACACTCTCCAGCATTTATTGTTTGTAGAATTTTTGATGATGGCCATTCTGACCGATGTGAGATGATATAGCATTGTAGTTTTGATTTGCATTTCTCTAATGATTAATGATGTTGGGCATTCTTTCATGTGTTTGTTGGCAATCTGTATATCTTCTTTGGAGAAATGTCTATTTAGGTCTTCTGCCCATTTCTGGATTGAGTTGTTTGTTTTTTTGATATTGAGATGCACGTGCTGCTTGTAAATTTTGGAGATTAATCCTTTGTCAGTTGCTTCATTTGCAAATATTTTCTCCCTTTCTGAGGGTTGTCTTTTCATCTTGATTATGGGTTCCTTTGCTGTGCAAAAGCTTTTAAGTTTCATTAGGTCCCATTTGTTTATTTTTGTTTTCATTTCCATTTCTCTAGGAATGGGTCAAAAAGGATCTTGCTGTGATTTATGTCATAGAGTGTTCTGCCTATGTTTTTCTCTAAGAGTTTGATAGTGTTTGGCCTTACATTTAGGTCTTTAATCCATTTTGAGTTTATTTTTGTGTATGGTGTTAGGGATTGTTCTAATTTCATTCTTTTACATGTAGCTGTCCAGTTTTCCCAGCACCACTTGTTGAAGAGGCTGTCTTTTCTCCATTGTATATTCTTGCCTCATACAACCCAGCAATCCCACTACTGGGTATATACCCTGAGAAAACCATAATTCAAAAAGAGTCATGTACCACAATGTTCATTGCAGCTCTATTTACAATGGCCAGGACATGGAAGCAACCTAAGTGTCCATCGATGGATGGATAAAGAAGATGTGGCACATATATACAATGGAATATTACTCAGCCATAAAAAGAAATGAAATTGAGTTATTTGTAGTGAGGTGGATGGACCTAGAGTCTGTCACACAGAGTGAAGTAAGTCAGAAAGGGAAAAACAAATACTGTATGCTAACACATATATATGGAATCTTAAAAAAAAAATTGTCATGAAGAAGCTAGGGGCAAGCTGGGAGTAAAGAAGCAGACCTACTGGAGAATGGACTTGAGGACACGGGGAGGGGGAAAGGTAAGCTGGGACAAAGTGAGAGAGTGGTAGTGTATATATGGACATATATACACTACCTAATGTATAATAGATAGCTAGTGGGAAGCAGTCGCATAGCACAGGGAGATCAGGTCAGTGCTTTGTGACCAGCTAGAAGGGTGGGATAGGGAGAGTGGGAGGGAGGGAGATGCAAGAGGGAAGAGATATGGGGATACATGTATATGTATAACTGATTCACTTTGTTATAAAGCAGAAACTAACACATCATTGTAAAGTAATTATATTCCAATAAAAATGTTAAAAAAAGAAAACAAAAGAATAATGAAAATTAAAAAAAAAGAAAAAGAAAAAGAATAATCTTTTTGGGCTTGATTCTCCTCCCTCTGAGCCCACTGGGGCAGCATTGTCCCTTCCACAGTCCTAGGTAGCAGCTCTGCCCCTGAAGCTCTGGCTGGTGACCCCACCTCCAAGGTTCTGGGTGGCAGCCTGTCTCTGAGGCACTAGTGGCAACAGCCTGGCCCTCTGAAGCCAAGGAGAAGACAGCCCTGTACCCTGGGCCTGTGCTCTCTGGACCTTCAGTGGCAGTGGCAGTCCTGCCCATCTCTGAATCACCTTCCGGATCCTTCATCCCTTTTCTTGAGGGATAAGGCATGTTCACAGCTAAATAGCTCTATTGTTCCATCCTGTGGAATCCCAGAAGTTCAAAAGCCTTCCTTCCTTCCTTTTGTCCATTATCTGTTTCCTTTAGCCCATGCTGGCAGTGTTTCTCCTGGTATAATCCCATCTCTATTCCTGGCTTCTACTGAGCTGGCTGCTGGACAATCTCTTTATGGAGTGATTGTCCAGCCACACCTGTGGTGATCTATTCAGAGCATGCTTTCTCATTTTTGGCAATATGAATAGACTGAGGATTTTCCACATCTTTAGTTTCTGGTTCCGTTTTGCCTGACAATTCCTGTAATTTATCTCTCTTCTCTCACATTTCACTATAAGCAGTAAGGAGAAACCAGGTCATGTATTTTTTCCCCTAACATGGATATCCAGTGGCCCAGGACTGTTTATTGAAAAGATAAATCTTTTTGTACTGAATTGCCTCTTTGCTATTGTTATTAATCAGGGGACCATGTATGTGTGGGTCTGTTTCTGACATCTCTATTATGTTCCATAGGTCAGTCTGTCTATTCCTGCATCATTACCACCCTGACTCTATAATAGGTGTTGATATATAGTAGAATAAGATCCCAGCTTTGTTCTTTTAGATTACTTCATTTATTTTTAACTCTTTTCACTTCCATGAGAAGAACCAGTGAATTATGTAAAAGCAGTGGCTTGAATTTTAATTTTGATTGTACTAAATCTGTAAGTCTTTAAAAAATATCTCTTATTCAGTGTCAAAGTCTTGCACATAGTTTAGATTTAGTTCTAGGAATTTGATGTCCTTTGATACTATTGTAAATTATATCTTTTTACTTTTTTCATTTTTGTAGCTTATTTCTGTTAGATATATAATTCCAAGTTGGCAGTTATTTTCTATCAGCAAATAACTGAATTTAAGTTTAAAATGTTGGGACTTCCCTGGTGGTCCAGTTGTAAAGAGTCTGTCTTCCAATGCAGGGGACGGGGGTTCGATCCCTGGTCAGGGAACTAAGATCCCACATGCCGTGGGGCAACTAAGCCCGCACGCCACAACTATTGAGCTCACGCGCGTCAACCAGAGAGCCTGCATGCCACAAACTACAGAGCTCGCACACTCTGGAGCCCGAGCGCCACAACTAGAGAGAAAAAACATGCGTGCCACAACTAGAGAGAAGCCTGAGCACCACAACGAAGAGACCACGCACCGTAATGAAAGACCCCCGTAATGAAAGACCCCGCATGCCACAACGAAGATCCCGTCTTCCACAACTAAGATCTGACACAGCCACAAAAAAAGGAAAATAAATTTAAAAAATTAAAAATGTTATTCCATTATCTTCTGGATGCTATCATTTTAGTTTTGAAAAGCCAGCATTAGTCCTCCTTGGTCCTTTGAAGGTAATATGTCATATTTTATTTGACTGTTTTTTAGAGTTTTCTCTTTGTTTTTCAATGGTTTTACCATATTAGTCTCCAAAGGTGTGCCTTTAATGAATCGTGCCCCCTAGTATTTTTGTCCTGCCCCTTTGAAAAAAAAGTGAGCCCTGCGACTCACTTTTGACCAATAGGGCACATCTGCTTTGACACTGTGTGATTTCTGAGGCTCAGGCGTAAGTCTTGCTGCTTACCTGGCCTCTTGGAACACTCACGCTTGGGATGTGCCCTTTGAGAACCTCACTGTTAAGATGTGAAATTACTCTGAGACCACCATGCTATAAGAGAATCATGCCACATGGGGAGGCATTGGAAGATATATTCTAGGAAAGAGACAAGGGGTGGGGGAGATACAGAGGGAGAGGGAGAGAAAGAAAGAGAATCTGAGATGCCTGATGTAAGAGTGAATGGGTCATTAGGAGATCTTGCCCAGCCAAGCTTTCAAATGGCTTCAGCCCTGCCACTGTTTAACTGCTACTGTGCAAGAGACCCCAAGCAAGAACTGTGTAGCTGGAGTTGGTCAATCTGCAGAGCTGTGAGATTTAGGAATAAATTACTTTAAGACATTAAGTTATGGGCTGGTCAGTTATACAGTAATAGACAAATGGAACAGAAAATAATACCTAGAAGTAGGATACGATTGAAACAAAACCTTAAAACACGTGGCATCAGCTTTGCGACTCAAAGGTAGGAGGAGCCTGGAAGATCCTCAAAGGAATTGTTGATGCAACTGGAAGGACAGGGAAGGGGCTATTACTAGAGCCTGGAGGAAAGGCAACCCGTGTTACATAGTGGCAGAAAATGTAGGGTAAGTGTTGCCTGGTGTAACATGGACAATAAGAAATGTACCTAATTAAATAGGGAACCTGCATAAGGAGATTTTCAGAAAGAATGTCAAAAGTGCTAATTGGTTATTTTTAGCCAGTTATGATAAAATATTATACAAGAGTGAGAAAGAGAAAGATACTAAGAAGGAACTTTTTCAGTTTCAAGCAGAAATCAGAGAAAATATAAAGGATCCAGAGCTTACTAAGGGTAAAAATAAAACTGTATCTTATTTTCAGCCTCCATAATGCAAAGCTCTCAATATCTATCAGACCTGATCTCAGGATAAAGATTATCTTAAGGGCACAGCTATAGGCACATTGTTAAGATTTCAGAAAGATTTTTTTTTTTTTTTTTTTGCCGTACGCGGGCCTCTCACTGTTGTGGCTTCTCCCGTTGCGGAACACAGGCTCCGGACGCGCAGGCTCAGCGGCCATGGGTCATGGGCCCAGCCGCTCCGCGGCATGTGGGATCTTCCCAGACCGGGGCACGAACCCGTGTCCCCTGCATCGGCAGGCGGACTCTCAACCACTGCGCCACCAGGGAAGCCCCTCAGAAAGATTTAAGGGTGCACTTTATAGACCATTAGCATTAGACAAAAATTTTCTTAGAATCTTAAGGGTGTTATTTCTCAGCTCCCTGACTTTCAGCATAAGCCAGACTGGGGCCTACATCAAAAAGATTTCTGAGTGGAGTTTTGTCTAGTGGAGTGAATCCCACTACTGTTCATAGGAAGCCCAAAGATCTTTAAGAGAATTGTATTGACAGAAGCATCATAAGCTTGGAGTATAATGGATGGACGTAGTTCAAAACGAAGAAAGACTCTGGGTCCCTAATCTTTTGTAGGCGGGAAGCATGCTGAGACTGCTGCTTACTTGCAAACATGGATCATTTCTTGTGCAAAAGAAAGCTTGCAATAATAACCAAGAGAGAGGAGACAAAATTCCAGAGGGTAGAACCAAGAGCCTTAGAAAACCACTCCCAGAACTGAGCCCTAATCAAGGAACTGGCAATATATGCCCAAATGAATTTCAGAATTGCTTTGGACCAGTGACTGCTATGTGACTCTTTTTCCCTTATGTCCCCCACCCTGCCCCTCTGACCCCCACTTTTGAATGACAGTGTCTATCACAGTTATAATACTCTGGTATTATTATTGTATGTTGAGTGTGTGGGGCAGATCATTTGTGTCTTTAGTTCACAGGTCTTCAGATTGAGAAGAGCTGTACTCAGGGGTTGCCCTGAGCATTTGCACTTGCTAAGCCTTATTGACATTTGACCCTGATTTAATACTGCTTTATGCTTGGCTTCTCATCATGGAAAGTTTAGTTCTGTTGCAAAAACTGCCATAAGTGAAAGGATTTCTTAGTACAATTTATTTCCTTTCAAGTTACAAAAGAGTTTAGAAAGAAAAACATTTCATCTTATCACACTCCTTCTTTCTTGAAGCAAGTCTCCAGGGTAATGAAGTAGTTGGTGACTTTGGAGGAAGAGGAATGTGAGCAGGGAGATAATTTGGTGATTCTCTTTATCATTGAAACTGAAACAAAGTATGTGGTTGTATTAATGAAAAGAATGCATCTTAGGCCAAAAAAAAAAAAAAAAAAGCCCCCCAAACCATACTTCTCACAATGTAGAAAAATATTTTCCATTTAAGGAGACAATTTGCCTGAGGAAAATTTGAAGTATTGGAAGGAAGAAAGATAAGTTTAAATTGTATTTTTTGTGGTGATGGGGCTGGTTTGGCGGTGGGAGGGGAGTAGAAACAGGGTAATTTGTTGTAGAATCAGGATTTTATGGCTGGGAGGAAAATTAAATGCCATCATGTCCCCTTCTCTCCCATTTTACTTAAAGAAATGGAAATCCAGAGAGGTTAAGTGGCTTGCTCAGAGTCACACAGCTAGTTATTTACTGAGAAAAAGAGAAAATTAGAAAGAAAACGTAGTTCCTGAACCAATTACCTTTTTATATATATATAATATTGCAGGTACCTCAGTAACTGATTAATTCTAAAAAAACATAAAAAGCCAAACCTGGGAAAATCTCTCCTCCCTGAGGCCTTCCTGCTACTCCTGCATCTGCCCAGATTCCTTCTGTGAGGATCTATCCCCCATCTAAACCCCCCTGCCCCTTATCCAAGCTCTCACAGCTCTGTCAAATGATAGCTGTTTCCTGCTAAATAGAGGATGATCATCGGAGTTTTGGAGGTGGCTTTTATCCCCCCCTGTTTTGAGTAATTGGTATACTTGTTTGTTTTTCTTTAATGTTTTTAAACATTAAATGTGGTAAAATACACATTTACTATCTTAACCATTTTTAAGTGTATGCTGCAGTAGTGTTAAGTACATTCACATTATTGTGCAGCCATCACCACCATCCATCTTCAGAACACTTTGCACCTTGCAAATCTGAAACCCAGTCCCCATTAAACAACTCTCCATTCTCCTTTCCTCCAGCTCCTGGCAACCACCATTCCACTTTCTGTCTTGATGGGTTTGACTATTCAAGCCCCCTCATACAAGTGGAATACAGTCTGTCTTTTCTGTGACTGGCTTATTTCACTTAGTGTCATGTCCTCAAGGTTCATCCACAGTGTAGCACGTGCGAGAATGTCCTTCCTTTTTAGAGTTGAGTAATATTCCATCGTGTGTATACACCACATTTTATTTATCCATTTATCTATTTGATGAACACATGTTTTTTTTCCCACCTGTTCCCTCTTTAATGACCCATTTTGGATGTGCACAGGCAGTTCCAAAGTGCATGTTCAAGGAAAGATTGAAACATTGGTGTTCCATATGTGACCCTCGTGTGACAAAGGAGTAAACCGCATATTAATTTACAAACATCATGCAATAGGATATGTTTTCTTCACAAACTTATTTAGTTGTAGGAGGAGGAAAGGGGCTCACAACTGGTCTGGCACATGATGTTCGAGGCCATAGATGTTTCTTAACATGATAGAATTTATGACAGTTAGAGACAGAAGGCATCTTAAAGGAGATAGGGGAATTTGAGCATTTGGGCATGGACATCAGGAACACCTAGGCTCCGGTTTCTAGGGCTTTATTAGCTGTGTGACCTTGAGCAGATTATTTAAACTCTTGAATGGAATTAAACTCTTCATGGAATTACTGAGGATTAAGTGAGACAATGCAATTAAAGTGGTTAACACAATTCCTTGTACAGAGGGAATGCTCAATAAATTCTAGCCAAGGGATGAATCTCCTCTTTACAGATAAGTGAAGGGAAAGTGACTGGCCTGAGGTCACACAGACAAAACCACAAAGCTGGCATTTGATTTGCTTTTAAAAAAGCATGAGAGGGATTCATTTTTAACAAATACATTTTTTTCTCACTGAAACTTTATTAGTTATTATGAATGTTCACAGAAACTCATGCCAAGAAGAAACATGGCACATATTCTTTTTTCCACTTCTTATTTGTCCTGTCATTTAGTCATTCAAGGAATTCCTTCATTTAATAAATGGTCACTGAGTGCCTGTCATGTACAACCACTGAATGGGCATTGGGGACATCACAGTTTCATGGAGGAGGGGGGTGACTTTGCTAAGAGTCCCAGTGGGGATTAACCTAAGAGAATGTGGGAAGCAACAGGACAGAGAGGTGCAGAACCCTGGGCTTTGGGGCAGGAAGTAGGGAAAACTGGATATGTATAGGGCCAGGCCTCAGGTTGCCCTTTGATTGCATAAAACATTGAAATAAATCTGGCTTCCGCCTTTGAACCTAGTGGGAGAGTAGCCATAAAAACAGTGACTAAGAATATAATTAAAAAGTGCAATGTATGCACCAAGTGGTAGGGGGCGCAGTGGAGAGAATGAGTGATTCTGCCTAGCGGTTTTGGGGGAAGAGTGATGATATGGGGTGGAGGGAGGACTTCATGGAGGGGCTGGCAAATGAGGTACCTTGTAGGCTGAGTGGGATGTCACCAGCCACAGGGGAAGGGAAAGGTGCCCTAGGAAGAAGACCCAGAAGCATGTGAGCACAGGGGTCCAGGTCCCTGGGACACAGGTTATCCACGAGATGCTGGAGATGCAGTGTGGAGGAAGATGATCCTCCCGTGGGGATGTCCCAGACCTTACCTGCTGGTGAGTATAATGGGGTCGCGTTAGCATTTACTGTCTTGATTCTGGGGGCTTTTCACTGCTATCTTATCCTTTAGGATATGCCCAAAGTCTCCCCCAGGTATTTCTGAGCACCTCCTCCCCCCTAGCAAGGCATCTATCTCATCTGGACTCAGGATCAGCTGCTTCCATTTTCTGCTCCGGTGTTCTCATTAAGGTTTCTTGAGTTTTCCACTGCTTACCGTGCCTCCATCAAAACATTCTGCCTAGCTGGGGCACCTCTGCTGGTGACCACACGCAACTCTCAGGGACACAAACATGTCCCATGATCTGTGACTGGGAATGGGGAGTGGGGATAGAGCAGGGTCTTTTCTACTCCATTTCACGTGAGTGTGTGTGTGTGTGTGTGTGTGTGAGAGAGAGAGAGAGAGAGAGAGAGAGAGAGAGAGAGAGAGAGAGAGAGAGAGCTGTCTATGGGGCTATGTTTCTCAAGACCAGAATCTTATAGACTCCCCTGAACACACTTCGGCTTATATCCTAAACTCTCCCCTCATTAGGGCCCATAAAGGGAAGAGACTTGCCGTCTCATTCCCTCCTCTGAATTTATCTCTTCAACTATCACACAGGCACCATTATTAATGCACTGTTTTCTTCCCCTTTCTTTGGTCAATTAAAAAAAATCTTTGAATAAGTATAAATTAATGAAAACAGATACTTGGTGAGTGGGTGTCTGCCTTGTGCCTGTGTGTCTGGTTCTCAACTTTGGTCCAGCAAGCAGCTTTTGAAGGTCTTTCATGGTGTAGCTGAGAAGTTCCTGGCATTTGGGAGATATTCAAGAAACTACTATTGAATTGAACTGACTCTCCTGTAAGGAAGGAAGCCACTAAGGGTGCGTTTGTTTGTTGGCAGGTGAATGGTCTGAAGGAACCTGATGGTTTTAGGAGAAGAGAGTTGCGGCAGGAAGACCAAGTAGGAAGCTGAGGCAGCCATCAGGGTGATACAGGCTTGAGCCAGGGAAGGGACCATAGGGATGAAGTAATGTGGGCAGAGCTGAAAAATAGTGGGGACAGGAGAACTGGTAGAGAACTTAAAGGCTGTATTTACTGTGACTCAAAGAGTAGTTCTTGGAAACATACCCCTCCTCTTGGACAGAAGTTATAGGATGCTAATAATCCTTGTGTCCCATCCTCAACGCCCCCCACCCCCGCCCCTGCTGCAGATCCCCCAGCATCTTTCTCCCTTGGCTCCATTGATCCACATGGGAGAGGACCGAAGAGATGATGACTCTGAAGTTTGTCTTGGGAGAGTTGGGTGGATGGTGATGAGCTGAGCACCATTCGATCCATTTTACATAGAGGTTAAGTGATTTGCCCAAGATCAGTGAACATACTGATAGCGGCGTTATGTGTCCTTATTGTGCTAAAAACTCCAAACCAGAATAGTTTCTACTTCATTACCCCCATGGCCTTTTCGCATTTCATAAAAACTTCTACACACAGAACAGACTCAAATAATTTTCTAAAATGTCATTAAAATTAAGAAGATACTTAAAAGGACATATGAGAAGCCACATTCAACAAGTACAGAAATAAATTAGAGATGAGAAAATATTAAAATACCTGACCTGCGTGGGTATTTGCATAATATTTAAAATTATCTCATCCATTTAGTTCTAGTGTTTGGTGTCAATCTGAAATATGAAAAATGTTCTCACGGAGATGCAGGCAAGCTGAAGGAGGATATCTTAATATACAGTGAAATATAAATTAAAAAGCTCTCTAAAGCTATTAGTAAAAGTACTGAAATACATTAGCAGGTGCATGGGTTCAACTTTGGATGAATGTTCTTTGAAATCGGATTCATCACCAAAATTAATCTGAGAGGCGTCAAATCTGTGCTGGGTTAAACAGGTGACAAATGGGAAGATTTCATTGAAGTTCCAAATTGTAAAAGGATCAGAATGAATAATCCTCTGTCATGAGGAACTTGATCACTTAGGAGTTTAAGGAGCTTACATCTTGAAAGAGAGTAGAAAAGAAATCTGAAATATTTCTGGTGAAAGCAGTAGTCTGGTTATCAGTTGGATTGATTTGGTTTGATAAATAACTTCAAATCAACCACAGATAACCATGAAGATACGTGTCTGCAACTTTCACATGAACGGGGTTTATGTCTTTCAACAGGCTGGTCAATTTATTCTCCTAGAATGGAGTAAGTACAGTATTTTCCTCCCTTGTTATTTTTTTTTAATTGAAGTATAGTTGCTTTACAATGTTGTGTTAGTTTCAGGTGTACAGCACGATGATTCAATAATATATATTTATGTATATATATAGATTCTTTTTCAGATTTTTTCCCTTATAGCTTTATTACAAAATATTGAATATAGCTCCCTGTGCTATATAGTAGGTTCTTGTTGGTTATCTATTTTATATATAGTAGTGTGTATATGTTAATCCCAAACTCCTAATTTATCCCTCCCCTCCCTTTCCCCTTTAGTAACCATACATTTGTTTTTTATGTTTTGTAGATAAGTTCATTTGTATCTTTTTTCTTTCTTTAGATTTCACATATAAGCAAAACCGTATGATATTTGCCTTTCTCTGTCTGGCGTACTTCACTTAGTATGATAATCTCTAAGTCCATCCATGTTGCTGCAAATGGCATTATTTCCATTGTATATAAGTACCGTATCTTCTTTATCCACTCATCTGTTGAACACTTAGGTTGTTTCCATGTCTTGGCTATTGTGAATAGTGCTGCTATGAACATAGGGGTGCATGTATCTTTTTGAATTACAGTTTTCTCCGGATTGGTAGAGCCACTATGGAGAACAGTATGGAGATTCCTTACAAAACTAAAAATAGAGTTACCATGTGATCCTGCGATTCCACCCTTGGGCAATATGTCCAGAGAAAAGTATAATTCAAAAAGATACATGCACCCCAATGTTCATTTCCTCCCTTGTATTTAATTCAGAGCTTCTTGGGGGTGATGCCCTTTAGAAGCACCAATCTTCCTTCATTAGTGGCTTCTATTATGGCTCTTCATTCATATGGACTCACATCCTGAAAACGAGCATAAAGAAAACGGGGGTCGGGGGCAGTGCTGGGAATATTTCAACACTCCACACATACATTTGCTCCAAATACCTCAAATAACATTTTTTCTTAGTCAGAAAGACATATCCCTCGACCCTTTCGCAGGAAGTTTTCCACGTTCCAAGTGACGAGTTTGGGTTTATGTATTAATGGGATGTGTTTGCATCTCTGCATCATAATCTCACGGTTAGGCAGACGGTCCCTGGCACCCTGCTCAATTACGCATGAATAGCAATGGGAAAGGATATGGCTGATGAGTCTTATGAGCTGAGCTTATGATGCTTTTCTGTAAGAACAAAGCCGCGGCTGCTTTTGAGCATGCTACCACCTTAGCCTCACGGCTGCAGTCGGGGGCTGCCTGATGTTTAGCAGCCCTGGGATTGGCATGATCCCCCTGAAACTGAACCTCTGATGAATCGAACAGCTGTAAGAGGACTCAGCAACCTCAAGTCCTCAACTAAGCCTCCAGTCCATCCCCTGTTAGTACCTGTGTCTATAGGAAGAGCTTGGCTATGGGGCCAGCGTATATTTCAGAGTCACTTTGCGTGTGGATCCTTAGTTTTGTCCCGCATCCAAAAATGAAGACTCTTGGAGGCCATCCTATGGAAGGTGGCCTCTAAGTAGGTTGAAAGAGAAAGAAAGAATCTTATATCATTTATACTTTTGAGTACCTAATAGATATCTGATCTATCATATTTCCAAAATAGAATTCTTCATCTTATATTTCTAGTTTTAACAATCTAAATAAAACACTTCAGTGTCAAAAGAAAAAAATAGAATTCTTAATGCCCCCTCCACTGATACTGTTAGTTGTTCCCATGTCAATAATGTGACCACCAACTCCTTAGTTACTGAAGCCAAAAATCTAGATGTTATCCTTAGTTTTAATGATTTCAATCTCCCTGCCAACTTGGATCCTGGAATCTTTAGAGCCTCTGTCTGTGCTTATTATTATTATTATTATTTTAAATTGTTTTTTGGCTGCGTTGGGTCTTCATTGCTGCACGCAGGCTTTCTCTAGTTGCGGTGAGCGGGGGTTACTCTTCGTTGCTGTGCACGGGCTTCTCATTGCAGTGGCTTCTCTTGTTGTGGATCATGGGCCCTAGAGCATGCGGGCTTCAGTAGTTGTGGCATGTGGGCTCAGTAGTTGTGGCGCATGGGCTTAGTTGCTTCGCAGCATGTGGGATCTTCCCAGACCAGGGATCGAACCCGTGTTCCCTGCACTGGCAGGCATATTCTTAACCACTGTGCCACCAGGGAAGCCCCTGTCTGTGCTTTTTCTCACCTTAGGGCTTTGCACCTTCCACGCTTCTCTGGTAGTGCCCAGGCCCTGGAACATTCACCTATATGGAAGCTGAGTGCCAAGCTGTCACTTGGCTCCAGATTCTTCCTTCTTTTTAGGAGACTACTTCTGCCTGTTTTGGGTTTGCAATGAAAACGCACCGCACCCCTCCCCACCCCGCAAGATATCCCTCTGCTTACAAATTAATCACATCACACTCACCTTACTTGGGCTATCAAGTGTATACTCCCATAAAGCACAATGTGTATTAGTCTGCACTTCACCTGTAACATACTCTTGAAAGATAACCTGCATGCACAGGAAGTCTTTGTAAACTGCGAGATATTGTGCAAATGCTGGCTTTTCTTATTGGCTTAATTCCTGAGTCCTAAGACTTCACAGGGACTCCTCGGCCCTTTCATGGTGGGATCAGAGCTTCCCATCTCTCTTCACCCCAAGCGGCTCGACTTTTATCTTTTTTATGTTCTGCTGCTAAAAAGTTTAAAAATCACTGACTTCATCAAACACTTGGCTTATGCATTAATCTCCTTTACAACATCTCTTACAGTTGGTTGTCCAGCCTTTGCTTGAATATGTCCAGTGACAGGGAGCTCATTACTTTAGGAAGTAGCTATTTTAAGACCGTTCTATTCTATTTCAGTTCTGTTCTATTTTTGGAAAGTTTGTTTTGTTGTTCTTGGTTCATAATTCTTTAGGCCAAGAGAGAAGAAATACTAGCTAACGGATTCCACAGTTGGGTCCTGGTTAATTAAGGCTTTCCCCTGTAAAAATTTTTTATGCACGGATAATCATTCTAGGCGTTTTGTTGATTCATGCCCTTATTTTACGCCCTTTCTGAGTAGAGATGAGTGTAGGCATTTTGCCCATACCCAACCCTGCCCCACTTTCACTTTTACATCTTAATAATGAGATATAACCATAAAGTGACTCTGGGTTACCACAAGCAATTCAGCAGGCAATACAGTAGTTTCTCCTTATCCAGGGTATCACTTTCTGTGGTTTCACTTACAGGCAACTGCAGACTGAAAACATTAAGTGGAAAATTCCAGAAATAAACAATTTATAAGTTTTAAGTTGCTGTTCTGAGTAGCATGATGAAATCTCCTGCCATCCACTCATCCCACCTGGGACGTGAACCATCGCTTTGCCCTGCCTGTTAGTCACTTAGTAGCCATCTGGGTTATCAGACTGACGGTCTGTGTTATCCTGGGGCTTGTGTTCTATTTAATAATGGCCCCACTGCACAAGAGTACTGATGCTGGCAATTCAGATATTCTTTTACTGTGCCTAATTTATAAATTAAATTTTAGCATAGGTATGTATGTATAGGAAAAAACATTATATATGTAGAGTTCATTGCTACCGGTGGTTTCAGGCATCCACTGGGGGTCTTGGAATGTATGCCTGGTAGATGCGGGGAGGACTGTGGCTCATAAGATGTGGGACTGAGATAGGGACAGAGAAAGGGACAGGTGTGTATTCTTGAGGTCCTACTCTGTGCTAAGCCATCATATATTTTTTAATATGCAATGCTTACAAAAATCAATCATAGATGTAATTATTTTGAAGCCCAGATACATTAGAAAATGGTATAAAATTCACAGCTAGTAAGTAGTGGAGTTGGGATTTCCAGGACTATCTGATTCTGAAATCTGAGTTCTTTCCTCTGCTCCAGAAGATAATTTCCTTTAATAACTCTGGCCACTACCACCATTGTCATTGTATTGTTATAAAAACACACAGTTTTGCAGTCATTAATGTCTACTTAATTATTTCTCCTGACCTCAGTTTGCTTATCTGCAAAATGGGGATAATAATCATAGCTTTATCACAGGGTAGTTATGAGTAAAAAGGCAATTACAAGTTATGCACTTGGTGTCTGCCTGGCACATAGTTAGTAAGCATGGGCTATATGGTCACTTTTGATTGTTATTGTTATTCCATGCCAGGCCCTTCCCTGAGTCAATTAGGGAGCACAAGGGCATTCACACATGCATAGCCGAATGAAGAACTAAAGGAAAAAACTTGTGTGTGTTAGAATGTTAAATCCCTTTTAAGTCTAGGAGCCTGGCTGATATGTCGGATCGTGAAGCCAAGGGGCAGGGTGCAGCCATGGTGGTAGGGGCCGTGAAGGTGGTTGAGGGGGAACACTCTAGTTGCTTCCAGACTAAGAAGGACCCTGGAGGGTGCACATATCCTGCCTTCAACTCTCCAGACACGTGGATGTAAGCGGGGGGCAGCCCACTTGATAGGCATGCCAGGCTGGTTCAAAGGCATCACCATAACTCTGGTTCTATCCGCTCTCTATTCGTGACCTCCTAATAGGGGAAACAAATCCACTGAACCAAGTAAGATTAAGCTGCAAACCCTGGCTCGGGATGCTCGTCAGGCAGCCGTCTCCCTGCTGGTTTCACAGATTGTGGTGTTGAATCCCAAGCCCAGGCTGTCCCACCGCCCAGGCCACCAAGCACCACACACTCCTCTAATGTATCACAATTACCGAGACAGCTGCACTAAGTAACTTTCCACGGATCTGCTCTGAAAACATTCAGCGTGTTCAATAGCCCTCAAAATTTGTCATTTGGAACCTGCAGTGAGGTGGTATGGTGGTGCTCATCCTGAGCTGTGGCAGAATAAATACAGTCACCTCACGAGATTGTATGTTTCCTTTGAAGTGGAGCTCATGTAAAAGAGTTGGGTTCTTTCAGCTTTGATTATATCTCAATTTAGCACAGTGAAAGGGAAGGAAGGGAACTTGCAAAGACAGCACAGGTGCGAGAGGCTGTAGAGCTGGATCATGTACATCGCCCAGAAGCAGGCGTGTGCTTTGTTGAGAATGTTATTTTGCATTTGCAAAGCAAGGATCTGCCCAGGCATCCTGAGAGGGCCCCGTACGTGAATTGCCCATTAGCACTGCTGGGGGTGCTGGGCGAGGTGCCCAGTGTCAAACACGGCTGGTGACAGAGTGGGGAATGTCGCTAATCTCTGGGGACACCCTTAGTAGGACTGAAACACCCCTCACTTGTCTCTCGTGAGTGGAGCTTTGGAGGCCAGGCTGCTGGAAAGAAGCACTAATTACTTACCCAGAATACAATCCAGAAGCTAACCCAGATCTGCAAAATGCCTTCTGTTATTATCAAGAGCACTGCTTCTCAAATCCCAGCTTTTGCACCTCAGAAAGAGGTGAAAATGAGATGGGAGGGAGGTGGCAGCTCTGGGGGCTCCGGGCACTGCTTCCTTGGAAGCCATTCATCCCTCCTCTGGGGAAGGCATATCAGCGCTTCTCTTTCAGGTGATAGATAAGGACAGGGAACTAATGACAGCCCCGTTCTCTCTGAAAGGCCCACACTCCAGTTAAAGAGAAGGCTGTGAATGAAGGTGAACCAAGCACTAATGGGCAGGGAGGAATTGTTGAACAGAGCCCGGGAAGAGGCTGAGTGTCTGTAGGTTCCTCTAAGGAAAGCAGAGTTCTCTCCTGCTTACTCAGGTGCCAGCAGTGGGTTCCTTAGTCTCAGTGGCTGTTTTGCCCTTTGAAGGCACCCTGGTTGGTTTATCACACAGGATAGTAGCAACTTCACCCCGTGGGTTGGGTTGCCCTTTCTTGGGGCAGGGGAGAAGGGTTGCTGACATACCAGAACTTATTCCAGCCTCCTTTGGGACAGGCGTTAGGTCAGCAGTAACTAGAAAACCACTAAAGTCATCCACCTTCTGATCGCCATCTTCCTTCGCAGCTGAGCTCCCGGATATTCCCTCCATTCAGGGGCCTGGACTCTTTCCTCCCCAAAGATGCCCTGCTTTTGTTTTTTTAACATCTTTATTGGAGTATAATTGCTTTACAATGATGTGTTAGTTTCTGCTTTATAACAAAGTGAATCAGCTGTACCTATACATATATCCCCATATCCCCTCCCTCCTGCGTCTCCCTCCCACCCTCCCTATCCCACCCCTCTAGGTGGTCACAAAGCACCGAGCTGATCTCCCTGTGCTATGCGGCTGCTTCCCGCTAGCTATCTATTTTACATTTGGTAGTATATATATGTCCATGCCACTCTCTCACTTCGTCCCAGCTTACCCTTGCCCCTCCCCATGTCCTCAAGTCTGTTCTCTACATCTGCGTCTTTATTCCTGTGATGCCCTGCTTTTGAAACACTCCAGGCTATTTCATGTCTCCTGCTTTAGCTTGTGTGGTTCTATCTGTCAGCAGGCAGAAGACTTCCTCCCCTCCCTACCTGAGCATCCTGCAGGGCATGGCTCAGCTGTCGTCTCTGTGAGTCCACACCCAATCCCACAGGCACACTAAGTCGTGGAAGCGTTTCCGTGGTGCTTTGAGCTTACCTGGATTGTGTTGCCTTTCACATGTGCTCACGTTATCTATTCACCTGTCTGTCTGCTCTATTACCTTGTTAATTCCTCTAGAGAAGGACCTGGGTCTTATTTATTGTTGCATCCTCAGGGCCTCCAGATGGTAGACACCCACTGAAAGTTTTGGGAAAGAAGAAATGCACAGTCGCTTCTGCACTGGGTATGAGTCCTGGCTGTTCTCCTAGCATGCTGTGTATCTTTAATTAAGATATAATGTGTCACCCTTCCTGCTTCTCATCTGTTAGGAAGAAACGGGTGTGAGAACGGTACAGACCTACCTTAGGGGACCTTGTAAGAATTAGCAAATTCGAGACTTATGCAAATGTCCCTCTCGATGGCTGCCAGACCTTGAGACGAAGCTGAGCTTGTGATTGGGAGGCATCCGGCTGCTTCAGTCCACTTAGGAGCAGATAATCAAATGCACAGTCTCTCTGACAGATGCTGATCACAGACACCATTAAAAAAGAAATGGTCATAATAGCAGGTGACAAAGAGAGAGGCAAGCCTTCTGAGTGGCAAGTTAGTACCGCGAGGAAAACTACAAAGCCACAGAGGCCTTGCCCGGAAGGCATGGCCAACTGCTACCCTTGGCTGTGGGCGGGAGCAGCTGGGAAAGAGAGGGCTTATGCAGGCAATCATTTACATTTTATTAAAAATAATTGGAGAAGTTTACAGACATTTCTTGCCAACACGCAACTGTCAGGCATGGGTGGAAAAGAAGCCTTCTCCCAAATTGTGAAAGATTCTAATGTCGTGGCAAAAAAGTCTGGAGTCTGATGATTAAATGTGGAGAGCTGTCATCTCGGCATTATATTAAAATAACTCGCCTCCAGCAAGTGCGCGGTATTTCTTGCTTTAAATCTGTCATTTTTCGGGAGGCCATTGCTCCGGTTGGCTGCACCGGTGGCTTTGTAGCCATGGCGGTTTAACAGCAACTGGGACATTCAGAGGCTTTCTGGGGGCAGGGAGGGGGCTGATGCTTGGGGCGGGGGCTCATTCACTGCTGCTTGGCTGCAGCAAGCCATCTGCAGACCTCTTTCCCCGTGACTTAGTGGGGCTCTCCGGCATCCGAAAGCTTAAGCAGAACACAGGCAGACACATTATTTTCAGCAGTGGTCCTCAGACAGCGATGTCAGGCTGCAGGCAGAATGAATTGCATTTGTTTATGAAATCTGTTGCCTAATTGGACGATCAGTGCCTCATTTCAGCCTCCAGTCATGATACTTTTAATGATGTCCACGCTGTGCTGCTTTTCCATGCAAACCGTGCAGGGGGCAGAACAATGGAGAAAGCTTCCATTGGCGGAAGGGAAGGGCGATGCTGGGTTAGGGACGCATCTGTCTCTGCTCCGTCTGTTAAATGCAGCAGATGGATCTCTGCATGTGTCTCTTCCCTCTTGCTTTTGCTTATGAGGCCGTTTAGCCTCCTTCCCTAGTCAAATGTTTTCTGGGGATCCCAGGGTAGGCCCTCCTCTCTTCTGCTTCCCTGACTCCTGCATATCATAGAGCGGACAAGCTCCCCAACTCTTGAAATGTTCATGATATTAACACTTCAGTTGGTAACACCCTTTGGCTTTTGGAAGCACATTCACATCTAAATCCTCCATGTCCCTGACAGAAGAGAGCAGAGTGACTCAAGGGCAGTGGTGGTGTATATTTGCCAGGCTTCATGGTTGGCAAGGCCTGTCGACGCACATTGTGGCTGAGTATTTTTTTTTTTCTGAGTTTGGTTTTGATCCTTATCATGGTTAGCCCCATAACACAGGTGAGAAGAGTAAGGCGGAGGAGACAGCATGGTCAGTTACTAAGAGCGTAGGGTTTGGGCTCACGTTCGTTCTGTGGCTTATTTCTGTGTGACCTTGGACCAGCTCCTTAACCTGTCAGAGCTTTGATTTCTTCCATAAAATAGAAGCAATCATTACTTCCTCAGAGGTTCTTGCGGGGATCAAATGCGATTGGGCATAAGTAAAGCATTTAGCACAGAGGCTGTTTAACAGCTATTATTATTAGTGATGGTATTACAGAAATCAAGATGATGAGGATTGGCTGACGGCCTGCTTCCTGGAGAGCCTCGTTCTCACCACTTTCTTCCCCGCCCTGGCTGTCTTTCCAAATGCCTAAGGAATGTGCAGATTTTCCACCTTTCAGCAATTCCAGAGACAGCCTGCAAGGATATAAAAAGCAAGTGAAGAGCCTGCAGAAACGCAGGTGCAGTTTGGGGTCCCTCTGCTAAAAGTGCAGCTTTTCTTCAAAGCCCTTAAATGTCACCTCGCCTCGCTCGGCCCGGCTGGAAACGCCCGCACCATTGCCTCTTCTGCCCAGGGGTGACGTCGCCGGAGTCATCTGAGTCTGAAAGAGGGATTCACCTTGACCTTCCTCTTTCCCAGAAGAAGACGCGACACAAATGAGGCCATCAAAAGCAGCACGGTTCCTCCCCCTCGGCATGTCTCAAAGCCCTCACTCTGAACCCCATCGATCAGCCATAAAACACAAAATCAACAGAGTTCTGCTTTTCTATTTCATGCAGAAAAAAATCAGCATTGACCAGCACGGTCAGCCAAGCTCACGGAAACAGCCAGTAAAAATGGGAATGTCTACAGACTCCTCTCTCAGATCCTCTTAAGTTTCTTCTTTGTCCTGGTCCCGGATGACAGCTGTGGGGCAGGGCAAGTCCTGCTGCTAAGTACTACGTAGGAGAAGTGTTCACTGTCGTTCCCACGCAGAGGGTGCTTTGAGTGACTCAGTGACTGACAGCCTGAATAAGCAGTTAGTTCTCCCGTCTCAGGCGCGGGGACACAAGCAACCCCCTGCCTGACCTTACGCAGCTGAGCTTGGCACTCTGGGGCCAGCTCGCTGCCACCGTTACCTGGTAAGGTGAAAATATGGTTGAGTTGATGGATGTTGAAGCTCTGATCATGTTACTCTCTCACTGAAATAATTTTTGACTGTGCTCCACGTTCTCCAGGGTCGGGTCAAATGCCTTCCCCTGGCATTCATGGCTTATCACAATCTGACCCCAATCTATCTTCCCAGTTGCATATTTGATTACCAGGCTTCACGTGTCCTGTGATGCAGACAAGCTGAACTGCTCTCTGAATCTGCCCCATAATTTCCCATTTCTGTGTTGTTGCTTCCATTGGTCCTTCTCCTGGGATGCTCATTTTCCTGATGGTCCACATCTGTCTTAGTCTGCTAGGGCTGCTGGAACAAAATACCATCGACTGGGTGCCTTAAACAATAGGTATTTACTTCTTGCGATTCTGGAGACTGAGAAATCCAAGATCAAGGTCCGGCAGATTTGGTTCCTGCCTTGCAGACAGCTGCCTTCTTGCTGTGTGTCCTCTTAAGGTGGAGAGAGAGAGAGCTCTGGGCTCTTCCTGTTCTAAGGACATGAATCCCGTCACGGCAGCCCCACGCTCATGACCTCATCAACGTCTAATTACCCACCAAAGGCCCCACCTGCAAATACTATCATGGGGGGTTCGGGTTAAGGCTTCAACATATGAATTTGCAGGGGACACAGACATTCAGTCCATAACAATGTCTAAATCCCATCTATTCTTCAAGCCTCATTTAAAATCCAACCTCTTCCATGAAGAGTTCTCTGTTTCCTCCAGCTATAAATAATTCTCCATCTTCTCAACTGCTGTAACTCTTTGTGCATAAGCTTATTAGGGCAGTTATGCTTTCTATTGTGTATTATGGTTTTGCATGTGTTTTGTTTCCTCTACTACATTCTGAGCTCCTTGAGGGCAGGGGCCATACCTTTCTCTTCTAGGAATTACTAACACTTAGCCCAGGGTCCCTGAAGTGCAATTAGTAGTGAGAGCTTGTTATTAAGTAAATAGGTGCTCCCATCTGCAGGAGAGCCTCGAATGAGCAAACGCAGGTCTTGTGTTCATGACAAATATATTGGTAAGGCCAGGGTCCTTTCTGAAGGCCACATGCTTGGGTGGCTGTTAAATATATAACACCCGGTTTGAGGGATTGACTCAGTATGTTTTTCTTTAAGGGGATGAGTTGTATCCTCCCATACCAGTGAGGAATCTTATGGTTGCATGCACACACACACACCCACACACACTTGTATAGAGATGATTTGGCCAAACTCTGTTGAAAACAATCTGTTCTTATCTCCTTGGTGCAACTTTTGTTCTTAGTATAAAAAGAATCCATAAGCAATATTTAGAAGATGTTAATGATTCTAACTCTTTGTATTGACTCCTGAACATACATTGAGACCTGACATTGGACCACGGGCCCAAAACATCCTAAAAAAAAGGCATCATCCTTCCAGGAGAACCTGATTGTTACATAACATCTTCCCAGGGGTTGGCCTTTCAGAACACGTGAAGGCTGGCCAATGATCGTCACCTCTACCACCACCACCAATACGTCTATCCATCTTATATTCAGATGGACTTCAATTATTAATTTTATTTACAGCATCCATTCTGTATTCTCCTGGGCACGCACACTGAGGCCCAGAAGGCTCTGGTGCCTTGGATATGTTCTAATTTGTACTGCCAAGAAAGGGTGACCTGAGTATTGTTATTCTCTGGAATGAAATAATTAATCCAAATACACATTCCTGTGGCAACCCACAAGTGGAACTTCATTTAAGGACTGTGAACGCAATATTCTCTGGGAAGCTGTTACTTGGGCCACGCCGGGGCTGCTCCCATTTGCATAATTGCGGATAAAGGGAGATGTTCGCCTGCATATTTAAATTATATATATTTCCATTTCATTAATGAAACACCACCGAAGTTCAGGAGGGAACCTGTAGGTTATCCTGGCTACTGATTCCTTTGCACCAAAAAGCAACCGGGGCATAAAAGCAACAGAGATGACCTTTAGCTACAAGGGTTGCAAGTTTTATTACTAGTCATCAGGGCTCGAAACCAAGCACCAGGCACCGAGCAGAATACAGAAAAGGATCCTCACCATCCGGCCTCCACCACCCGAAGCGTGAAGGCGAGAACAAGGAGAGATGGTCCTCAGTGCTGGTGTCAGGACACCTGCCTCCACCTCTTTGCCCCAGAGCAGCTTTTAATTTTCATTTCCATGCTAACAAGGTAGACTGTCCTAGCGTGTGTTCTGAAGAGGTTCTTTCATGTTCAGGGCCCGGGGAGCTTTAACATAGTTAGATGTACTCTAACAGCAGGTTGCTATCAAAACTTCTATAATAGGATTAAAATAAAAGAGAAATGCGCTCGCAGTGGAATGGCAGTGATGATTTAACACATTTCAAGGGCTTGGTGGGGAGGTGCAGCACAAACACAGCAGACGGGCCTGCTGTGTGGGTGTGTTGCCTTCTTAACAATCAGGGTTCTGTGTTGTGATCATGGATATTTGGAGTTTGGCGTCGGAGTGTGTCCAAGGGCTCCGGCAAGGCTCTGGGAAAAGAGCCTGATCACTATCGGAGAAGCTCACATTGATTTATGCTTGCTTTCGTGCTGCAGTCTGTCCGCCCCACCTAGACTGTGAACTCTGGGAAGGAGGGAAATATGTCTGCCTTGTTCGTTTTTCATATCCCAGTGTCCACAGCTGTACCTGGCACATTCTAGGTGCTCAGTGAATATGAGTTACATGAAAGAAAGGGCTCCAAGCAAGGGCTCTGCAGCCAGATTGTGCAAGGGTGACCTTGGAAAACTTTCTTAATAATATTCAGCTTCAGTTCCTGCATCCCTAAATGAGGAATGGCGATACAGTGATTTTCTAGCCTTCTTGTCAGGACATCTAAAGCAACTGAAGCGGGGCACCTGCTTCCACATCTGGCACTCTGGGCTTCAGACAGATGTTTGCTGTGGATCGACTAGCTTAAAGCTAGTAGAACCTCAGCTTTGAGATCTGCAGTGGCTTTTGGAGGTTCCTGCTTCGTCCTTGTCTCACTCTGAAGATACAGCCTGTGTGGGCTCTAGAGAGATAGCAGGCAGTAGTGGTATCAGAGGACGGGAGAGCCTTTTAGAATACACCCAGAGGGGAGCCTGGAACGAGCCGGGTGAACCAAATGCCTTTACCTCACAGTATCAGTGTCATCTGGGACACCAGGAGGGAGATCTCAGTGCAGCAGTTACTTCTGGAGTCTGGAGAAGAACACTTAGGAGGGTCATGTGCTTGGGGTCATCAAATCTCCCTCATCTTGACCCCCTGCCCTCCTTATTCTGCCACCTCATAGGAAGGTGCCCGAACTCCAGCAAGGATCTCCACGCATTCCGGTACCTACAAGCTCTCCATCTTTCCTGGCTATTTTTCTTCAGTCTCTGTGCTGGTAACTCTCCATCAGGCCTGGCATGACCCCCTCTCCTGCCAGGTCCCATTTCTTCTCTTCCCAGTCCTGCTCTGCCCCCCAGAAGGCTGACCCCACCCTTGCCCTTTGGTTACCAGTTGGGTTCTGCCAATGGGAAGTGTTGGCAAGAGATTAGAGGGTGGGAGAAAAGGTAGATGAGGATTTTTCTCCCCCACTGAGTCTCCGCTTTGGCACCACGGTCTGGTGATGGCTCTATCCTTCCACCACTACAGCTCCAGCCTCATGGTTCCTGCTTCAGGGCTCCATTTTTCTGGCGACGCTATTTCTTCCTGTTGCCTCTTCAGATCCGGGGATGTCAGTGGCTTCCGGCTGCTTCAGCTCTTGGTGCCATGCCCCTCCTCAAGGTCCCATTTATTGTGCCTGGACCTCTACAAACAGCCTTATCCTTAAGTCTCTTATTTGAACTATCTGATGGAATTCTGTGGTTGCTAGGTCACTGATGAATGAACCCTACATGGCGCCTATCTCAAAGAAACCTCAAGGGAGAGCCCTTTCTCTCTCCTCTTCACAGCAAGCTTCCTGAAGCTATCCTCCATGTACTTACTAGGCCCTTCTTGATTGCACTGTATCCTTGCTCTCCACCCTGTCAGAAATTTCACCCACTTCCAGTGCACTCAGCTACCCCCACAGATTGATGATCATCAAGTTCATTCATTTGTTCAACAAATATTTACTGAGCACCTACTACGTGTCAAGCACTGCTCTGGGCGTGGAATGTACTGGTGAACAAAACACTCAAAGATTCATGCCCTTATTAGATGATGTTTTTCTAGGATCAAGTCTGTACTATCAACCCTTCACCTGGCCTCCAGAATTCTAATTCTAGTTTCCCAATGAATGTCCCACACGCCCTACAAGCTCATCACATCTGAACTCAAATTCATTATGACTCTTAAGGTATGACATCACCGCCCCTGCCGCCCGTTCTACCCAAGTTAGTCACCTTGCCCTTTTCCCTCATTTCCAATAGATTCTTTAAATTTGGCTTCAGATTTCTCTCCCAAATCTCTGTCTTGCTTTTCATTTCTAATTCTTTGTCCACAGTTAAGGGTCTTACCATCTCTCACTTGGACCACTGCGATAACCTCTTACTTGGTCTGTCTGTCTCTTTTTTCCTCTTTCATCTTTCTTATCACCACTGCCAAAGTTCATCTCTACAGTGCTTCCTTGCTTAAAGAGTTCTGCCAGCTTCCCATTGCCTACTTCTTGGCAAGACACTTTCCAACCAATAAGGACCACCCCACTGCTGCAGGCCTAACACCCATATCACGGACTCCGCTCAGTTCCCTGGACCTGCACGGTCGCCCAGGCCTCCCCACCTTTGTTCGGAGCCTTTTCCTGCATTGCCATCACCTCCCTTCCCGTCTCTTGTTCCTCAAGCCCCTATAGATGTCACCTTTTCTGTAAGGTTTTCCCTGACCCTTCCCAGAACAGTGAATTCCTTTGTCCTTTTTACTCCCATAGATTTGACTTTTTCTATTTACCCTGTTGCTCCACAGCTAGTTATATAAGTGCTGTGGCTCCTTCTAGCCTGAGAGCCCTTTGAACCTTCCTGGCTCTTTTGAATCTTTGGTGTTTAGCACAGAGTTTGGCGTAGAAGAATGATCAGGGTGTATGTATGTTATACATTAGCCATGCGTTTTTCTATAGCTTCATGGCGTCTCCAGCAAAAGCACTTTCTAAGGCCCTAAATCATCTCCTTGCCATTAGCTCAGCCCACTGTAGGGTGGGCTCTTGTGGTTTCTTGTCCACAGAACACATTCTTGCCTCGAGCTTGTGTCTCTAATGTCTATTGTAACAGCTGATTGATCTGATAGCTAAGAGCTGGAGTGGCGTCTAAGATTTAGTGAACTGAAATAATATTCGGACCTCTGTTTTCTTTTTCTATTTGGAGGGGTTGATAAGCTAAGCAGCTTTGTGAAGACATTGGCCCCGGAGATCAGAAAGCTCAAGCCATCTCAGGGAAGATGCTAGCAGGCAGAAGCTAACACTCAAAACCTCATTCATGTGCAGTCAGAATGGCACCCAAGCCCTGGAGCCCCCTTGCTCATCCCCTAGCCCAGTCTGCTGGCACTTTTATCCCCCTTTAAATCTGATCTAGGGATAGCCATGGGGAGAGAGGAAGGAGAGAGAGGAATGAATACCCTGTAGTAGTTCCTCTGTGATCAATATCAGCCTGGAGATGGTCTTGCTAATAATATCCTAGCCAGAAGCATTACTGAAATCCTTTGCTCTGGTTCCCAAACAGCTTGGGAGTTGGGCCAGACCAGGCCTCTGCTGCTTGGAGTGCCAAGTTTTAAAGTGCTGTGAACTTGGAGGCTGGCTTCAGATGTGGTATTTCTTTCTCTGGGGTGATCAGATCAACTTATTTTTCATGTTCAACCTCAATCCTTTTCCACCTCCCCTCATCCCCCCCAATAAACAACAAACAAAATAAATAAGGATTAATGAGACCCTTGACACCAAGGGGAAAGCCTTCTCTGGGGCCACCTTTATGGGCTTGACCAATGACCTGAGGTTATCTGTACATCTATAAAGGGCAAGCCCATCAGTTGCTCACCTCCAGCATCAAAATCAGTTGCTCACCTCCAGCATCAAATAGTCACAGTGAAGAGCAGAGATTCGGGGTCCTTGTTTAGGACTGGAGCCCATGGGAAGAGGAGGTGGGGTAGATGCCTTGAAGGGAGGAAAAGAAGGAACGAAGAAGGATGGGGATAGTGTGGTTCCCATTCCCTTCAGTCGGTAGAAAACTTTAAACCGGTTTTGATTTTCTGAAACTAAATTTGGTACCACATGGCGAATCTACAGTTGGCACTTCACTGAATTTCAGCACAAAGTAGATTTACAGCCACTGAGATAGTTTGTCAAATTCCTGACAACCCCCCAAATGGAACTCACAGCTGCAGCTGCAGAGGTGGTTTCTGACACTGGGGGGAAACCCCCCCAACCAAACCTTTTCATCTCACCAAAGGAGGACTCTGGGGAGATTTCAAAACGTATGAGAGGAGAGAGCAATGAAATTACATCCTTGAAACATCACAAGCAGGGACCCATCTGATCCTACGTTCTGCTCTCACTGCGGCCAGATTCCTGGGGATGAGGTGGGGTAATGAACACGTTGTGAGTCATGGTCACCAGCGCTCTGCAAAATGGTTTCTCCTCCGGCATGGAGGAAATTCCAGGAAGAGGTCAAGTGCAGAGCCTAGACATTGTTAAATATGCAGAAGTATCTGCATATTTAACAATCTTAGGGCTATTAGACAGCCAGTATGTTTTAATCTATTCTTCACACAAAGGAGATAAAAAGACTGAGAAATAGCTCAATTTCTCCATCTTCTTTCAGGTTACTGTGGAGGATGAATGAAGTTACTATGGTTCTAATATGTGTATTGTTCAATTTGAAGTAAAATTGCATTTTTCATATAAGGCTGCATTAATTTGAGCATACACATCCTCCTTTTATCTTCCTTTTGCAAATTTATTTAATAACTGCTGACTTTTAGTTTCAAATATCAATATGCTGTGTGAGATTCATTTTCTTTTAGTAATTGTAATTTGATTAAATTGCACTAAATGAATATTTGCATCCCTCTAAAAAACCCATGTTCTTTTATGTTTCTGCTGAATGAATAGTCTGGGAAATGCCCACTAGATGGCAGTGTCACTACATAGCTGAAGAATATCTAAGCAGGGGATCCAGAAAATAAGGCTAGTTTACGTTTTAGCCGTCCTGGAAAATCCAGAAGGTGGCAGATTTTAGCTATTTATGAAAAGACAAGCACAGAGAACAATGTTGCCTTTTAGAAAAATTATTTTTGTTTATTGTTCCAGGAGGAGATTATGAGCGGAATAAAATTATCTGTGATATTTAAAACATTTGAAAATGTTTCACATTTTTAGAGTATGTAATGCAAGCTGAAGGGCTAGCAAAGCAAACAGTGACACCCAATCAAGGTGAAATTGGCCAGTAAATTGAGAACTCCATTACAGGAACAATTTCCCCGAGTGTGAGTCGCAGTGTTTGAGTGATAACCTAAACCTGTCTAAACTTTGTGAAGCATTCAAGGCGAAGATGGAAGGAGATAGCAAGGGAGTTGGCAGAGGAGTGCCAGTGTAGGCACTGATGTTTGTATTTTTCACCAACTTTTCCAGGCTCCCAGAGGACATCCGGCAGACCTGTGCTTTAGAGTTCAGTTCTTTTCAAGGTTACTGATTACCTGAAGGGATCCTGGTTTTAAAAATGAAAAATGACAGCTTGAATACAATAGTCCAATTTAGAAGGATGGTGTACCCGAGGCAGCTTTGCCGGCTACTGCGAGCATTCACGGTGAATACAGAGCCACATCCATTTTGTGGAAGACAACACTGCCACAGTTTTGATGCCTCATCTGAAACCTTGGGTTAGAGTGTGCTAGCTCCTTTGAAGGGAACACCTGTGTCTTAGTCGATTTTGGTCACAAGCAGTATGGATGGGCTTGTCTCTTCACCTCCTGCAGCAAATACACATTCATGAGACGGTACTGGGGGGTGGCAGGACAGCAGGACAGCGGGATGGCAGCTGAGAAGTCATCCTTCTGAGTGACAGCTCTGCGTGGCTCTTGGCACTCCAACATGTCAGGGAACTGCTGTTCCAACCGGTGTCATTTATCTCATTTAAATATTCCAGAGAGATTAGCCTCCATACTCAAGTTAGATTCATTTCTGTCTTTGTGCTCTAAAAAGGCCTGGCAGCCTCTCTCAAATGGAGGAGAAAAAAAAAAAAAAAGGAGGAAGAGAGAAAGAAAAAAAATGGTGAGGAAATGCAGCAAGCAAGTGATATATCAGGTGAACACAGAATTCAATATCTAGAATGAGGACACACACGTCTTGGACCCCAGATATATAGCTCCGAACTGATGGAGAAATGGGCAGGAAGAGAGATAATTTTTATCTCTGTTCCCAAACCTTTAGAAATACCAAAGGCTAAATCACCCTGGGAAGAAAGCAGGAAATGAAGACTGCTCCAAGCCACCCATGAGGTTTCAGAGGGCAGGCCACTGGCTGAGAGCACTTTTTCTTCTTTTTTTTCTGACTCACAGCTTGAGATCAGGGCCAGTTGGTAAATGGAAACCTCAGTGAAGTGTTTGGGTCTAGGCTAAGATTCTGGATTCCAGTTTTATTCAGGAAGAATTGCTGGACTTGAACTTGGATTTACCGTCTGAAATCTTGGCAAGAGGGAAAGCAGGGGGAGGTTTTGGTGTTTGTCACAGCCTAATTTCTTCCTGGGAAAATCATGTTAGAGCACTCGTTTCTTTTTCTAACATTTCAAATGCCCAGTCATTTATGCATGAGTTTATGTACCTACCAAACACAATCTTTTGGGTTACTTATTTCTTTTGTGAAGTTAGTCATCACTACAGCAGGTTTTTTAATAGTTTGGAGTTATAATAACAGAGTGATGAGAATGAACTTTGGTGCTCAAGAGAAAGTGGGCCATTCTACAGTACATGGTATTCTGGGTTGAGTTATGCATATTCTTCCTTTATGGTATTTGGAACTGCTTCTCCACAAAGAGGCTCTGTGATCAAAGAAGAGAGCAAGGACTCGGGAAGTGCTTTGGTGGCCTCTAACTTGTGAAGTGTGAAGTCCATTATCTGTATTGGTCCATCATAGCCAAACCGATCCATTGGAATTGATGTTCTGTGAGTTTCCTTGAATTGTTTGGAAACTATTTCTGTCCTCCAGGCAGCTGGCTGAGTTAGCCTATGGCATTCACTATCGGTGTGGTTCAAGTAGTTTTATGAGAGCATTTTGGCAAGAACTATTTACTCTACCCAATGTAAGGAAGTATTAGCTTATAATTACCCATGAGGAAGGATCAAGGGGGCATAGATGTCATTAGTGCAGTTCACCGTGCATATCCGGTCCTTTTCCCTTTCAGCCTATGGTAGGGTGCTCTTTTCTGCCCTCTTCAAGTTGGATGTGGCCATATGATTTGTGTTGGCCAAAGAAACATGAATGTCACTTTTAGGCTGAAGCTTTAAGAACCTGATCTGAATGGCTATGTTCTGTTCCCCTTACCTAAGTCACTCTGAAGAATTTTTGGCGGTGGAACTTTCATCAGCTTGAGTCCCTAAAGTGATCACAATGAGAAAGCCCCCTCCCCAATCATGTGTCTGTTAATTCCAAGCTGGGCATTTGGTAGAAGTAAGAAGTAAATGTTTGTGTACCAAGCTACTGAGCTTTGGAGATTATTTGTTGCCACTGCAAAACCTGGACTCTTCTGATTGATGCCTGGGAATTGCATTCTGATTTGTTTTCCATAGGCTGAGAAAGCAATGATATACTTCCACTTTACAAGGTTCTACATCATGTGGCCTTTATTATTTTTTTAGAGTTTTTTTCTCTGCTTTTGAATAGTGAAATTCTTTTGGTGCTTCTGGCAGTGAGCACTTTATTGGTCCTTCAAATACATGTTCTATCTCCCTGGCGCCCTCTGATCCTCCAGCTTCTCCTGCTATCTCCTACCATCATTTAGGTGCTGGCTGAGACATTGCTTTTACAGGAACATTTTTCTTGATTGTTTTGTCTGTCCCTCCTTTATGCTCCCAAGCACCTTGTGTTATCTTATCAGTATTTAAACACTGTATTGTAATTGCCTTTTCTGGTATGTCTCTCTATGTGACAATTTCTTGTATCTTTAACATTTGGTTCCAGTGTACAACTAATAATAAATGCCATATTTTAAAAATAACATGAGTGATAGAACCGAGTACTTAATGAATCTGGAATCTGGATTCCTTTCACTTCTGTTCTGCCTTTTCCCCCCTTTGGGCTTCTGTTCTCTAAGTTGGCCAAAATGAGAGAGCACTGACGGGAGAAGGTCAGCAACCGAGATATGCACCAATGATCCACAGCCTGATGGGGTTATACCTTTGACTTTTCACCTGCAGCTCTGCAGTGGGGCCACTGCAAACTCCTCAGAAGCTGTGCAAGGCCCACCATCCCTCTGGATTACTGCTCCCCCACTGCCCCCAGATCTCTGATCCTCCATCCACCAGAGCCTCCCCTCCGTTGATTGTGTTGTTTTTATTGTTGCTGTCTTGGAGTAGGCCACAGGAAGAGGGGAGTGGTTAGTACAAGTGACCTGGGGTAGAAATAGTTCAACTCTGTCCCTGAAACGGTACTGAGAGTTCAGACCTTAGGCAAAATCTTAGGGTTGGGAGATATTTGGAGATAGTACTCTTCATCCTCTGGACCTGACCTGTCTGCCACCAAGGCAGCTGTCCAGGGTACTAGGCTTATAAAATCTCATTGGTCTAGTTCCTTATTGCTAATCTCCTCACCTATGAGTTGGCAGTCAAGATTAACTGCTTACCCTGCCTTGACTAATTTGTAATAACAATATTGATGCCATTGTCATCAAAAAACAAGAGAGTTAACATTTCTGAGTTGCTTCTGATGTTCCATGAATACAAGGGCAATTCCATTTAATGCTTGCAACAGGGTTAACATGGAGTTGGTACTATTGCTATTGACATATAAGGAATCAAGGCTCAGCTTGGTGAAGCAACTTGCCAATGTCACACAGCTAGTAAGGGACAGAGATGGGACTTCAATCAAGGTTTCTTGATTCCTCACCCCAGGTTTTCCCCCCTGTGTTCTTTGTCCTGGAGACTAAAACACCTTCAAGTAATTCTATAATTTCAGCATCACATTAAATTAAGGGAAGTGATATTTTCGTTGGGGTTTCTCATCTGGCCTCCTTCACATCACATGCAGCGAAGGGTCACCTGTTTGGCTTATCCTGAAATCCAGTCCCAGGCATTGCCTAAATCTGGAAGACCGTCCCTGGCTTCAGATGGTTCCTTTTGGCACCCTTTGGGAGAAGAAGTTTTCCTGGAGATTTGATTTTGGCTGGCACAGAGGCAGCAAAAGGACTTTTAGAAAGAAGCATATGGTCCGTTGGCATTATTATTCTGAGGTGCTGAGATCTAATGAAACCAGGAAAGCACTGAGAGCCAAGGTCATTATGAATATAATTCAGATTTTAAATTGCTATTTGTGGAAAATATTCCTTCAGCCAGTTGAACCAGGTTAAATCGCTACAGCAATTATATTTACAGGCAATTGCTTCACCCTGTACTTCCCTCTGCCTGTGCGGACAGAGTAAGCTTCTGAGCTAGTAGGCGGTAGGGCAGTACATAAAAACGGAATACTGTTATGGCCTCATTAAGAGAGACCCTGATTCTTTTACGTCGGCTGTAACAAGAGCCTTTGGAAAAACAAGAGAAATTTCCGAACATATGATTAATTTAGACTGAACAATTAACAAAGTGATATAGTTAACAGTACACTTGGTATCACTCATTAGGAGGCAGCCTGTGACTTGGGAAGGAGGCTGTTAGGATCAAGTGCCACCACGCATCTGCAAGTCAGCCCCAGTGAGTCGTGTAAGCAATCAGGTTCCTGTCTTTGAGGCTTACAGAGGCTGAAAAATCTCCTTTTTGGTGGTGCTGGTTTTTATCCTAGCAGAGGATGAAATTGCTAGAGAAATCATGTCATTTCTACGGTTCATGTTTTCTTTAGCTTCAAAAGCTGAGCTGCTGATGGGGCAGCACCTCTCTGTGCATATCAGTGGGGGTTGGGTGGATGCCTTCCAGTACCTGAGGTACAGGGTCCTGTGGCTTGAGGAGACCATTGCTGGACTTCCACACCTGAGTGGTCTTGGCTGGGCCTCTTGCTGTGTTTCTGTGGAGGCAATCACTGAAATTAAACCATGAAGAAATTGGTCATTGCTTAGATATTTCCAAATACACCTCTGAATACCTGAACTAGAGCCCCATCTGATATTTAATCAGAGTGACCAGGTGAAACTGACCTGGTTACTATAGGGTCACTGTGAATGGCTCTAATTAATAATGGGCTATTTGACTGATGGCAGGCTGCCCGAAGAGAGGGCACACAATCATTTCCCTTCACTCTTGTAGTGACACTGAGAGTAAGGACAACTCAAGTGGTGGTAGGGACATTGAAGCCTGTTCAGGTGGGAACAGTTGAAAATAGGGTAAGTCCTGAAGCCAAGTGTTTGGGGCAGCTTAGGCAGCAACTGAAGCCATGAGGGGTGGGAGTGAGTTGGCCCTGGGAGAGGACCTTTCATTAGATCTGGGAATGAGGGATTAGCCAGGAGCCATCTAATGAGAGCTGCTGGACTATCCAAGATCAGCGTCTGATGCCTACAACAATCAGTGGGTCTGAGTTAGTCCATTCATAGAGGCGGGGTCCCGAGATGTGCTGGTTGGAATTGTGAGAGCCAAGTGGGAGGTAGCAGGGGCCAGAAGGCCTTAAAACATGTGGCCAGGCTCCACCCCTGCTTCCCCCAAGTACAAGGAAATAACACCAGCTTCTGGGGAAGAGGGCTTGTGGATCATGGGGGCCCCTGGGGCCCCGATCATGCCAGGGTTCAGAGCAGGTCTGCACACCTAGGCTCAGAAGTTGATGTGAACTATCTCTGACACAGGGAATGAATGCTGAAGGTCTGTCTTAACGGACGGGACCGGAATGGGAGGGGCCGGGAGGACTGTGGAATGGCGTGACCTGGGCACCCAGGGCTCCCTGTGGGTGCTCCACATCCTGCGACTGCTGGATATGAAACAAATTTGTTGGGAGGGCAACGTAGGAACCCAGCAATTGTACAGACTCCTCACATTTGAGGTTTGGAACCCATGCTTTGATTTGAAGCCACGGAGAGCAGACAGAATGGAGGCTGCTACTCTGCAGAGGGGTTTGGAACAGAAGGTGGACCTTTCCAGAAATGCAAGCTGCAGTGAATTGGGGAAGACAAAGATGTGCAGAGAGAGGACTGATGCCCAGTTACTAAGAATAGTTCCTCCATGTCCCATAAAGCCCACCCTTTCCATTGGCCAGGGCCTTGACCTCCATCGAGGTACCCAGCAAAGAGCTGATGAATGAAGATGTCGAAAGCAACATCTGAATCCTTTATGTTGCCAGCGTCTTTAGATAATCACAACCTAGAAAGCATTCAGATGTTTAAAATACAGTTGACGCTTGAACGACATGGGGGTTAGGGGTGCCAACTCTCCAGGTAGTCAAAAATCCACATATAACTTTACAGTCGGCCTTCCATATCCATGGTTCTGCATCCAGGGATTCAACCAATTGCTGATTATGTAGTGCTGTACATACGCATTTAGTGAAAAATCCTGTGTGTAACTGGACCGTGCAGTTCAAACCCATGTTGTTCAAGGGTCAACTGTGTAAAGAATCCATACAGAGGTTACTGGCCATATGTTCCAAATCCTGGTGTAAACTGTAACTCTGAATAAATCCTATTTTTCAGGTTTCTCTAGAGTATAGTGTCCAGAGCTTGACAGAAATGGTTTGAATTTTAGCTTTGCCACTCACGAGCCAAGAGACGTTGGGCAAGTGATTTCTTTGAGGAACCTCAGATTCCTCATCAATAAAATGGGAATCAGAACATTGCCTTTGGGGATTTGTGGAGATAAAGCATGCGGAATGCCTGTCCCAGAGTCGCTGCTTAGTAGCTGGAAGTGGCCTGTACATGCATCCATGTGTACTCAGGAAGCCAGGTCAGGGAGCACAGGACCACACTTGCCATGAATTGAGGATGTCAGAAACAATGATAAAATGATTTTATTCTTGGCCTTTTGCTGTTGATCGAAAACCACATGGAAACTCTCCACTGTAGATCTGGCATTTCGTTCTGAGCATATTACAGACCGTATGCACTAGTGATTCCTGACCTTCATCCTGCCCCCTCGCTCCACTTGGGATTGTGGGTATAAGGAGACCTGTAAGTGACAGCTGAGTGTTTACATCTGAATGGTACGGTGTTAGAATGAAGTGATACACATTGCTCATGCCAGAAACTCCCAGAGGTACTATATCCCCATTTAGATTCCTTTTAAGGGAAGAATTCAGTAAATTGCATTTTGCTCAAGTTTATGACAACACAAAAGCCAGGAAGAGTCAGTTCAAAAAAGAAGGTGGAACATCTCCTCGGTCCAGTAGTAAAAAGACTGCCCGATACCCTCCTTTATCTAGCTCAGAAAACCTTGCAGAGGTTAATTTTCTAACAATGGTGGTTCTGCTAACAGAGTGATTATCGCAAGCTAGACCACTGCTCCGTGGATAGCAGCTGCTTCTGGTCCCCACGCCCTCCTGCTCCAAAGAGGGGTTCTTGTTTTGGGGGGTGACAGAGGGAAATGGAGAGAATGAGATGGTGAGTTCACACTGGGGAGATGACTATGTGTATGAGGGCTCAGGAAACACAGGAGGGGAGAAAGGAGACGGGAGGGAGGAAATTGAGCTGACAAGAGATGCGAGTGGCTCTGCCTGAATCATTGTCCTGGTCCCTAAGCAGCAGAACAGTGTGTGTCTGAGAAGCACTCAGCTGGAACAGGGAGGAATGGAACTTGATGGTAACCGTTAGTCAAATGCTCTCTTCTGAGTAACAACACACGTACGTACGAAGAGTGACGGAGACAAAGTTAACAGAAATGGGAACGGCTCTGATGTCAGTTTACCTGGAGAAAGGCACCATGGGAACTTTGTTTGGCAGAGCACCAAGGAAGCGTCGCTTAAATGATGATCAATTCTTTCCATCCTTAAAAAGGGCTTAAAGTTCAATGTAATTCTGCAAGAAACTGAGGATTTCTTCATTGAATTGGCATTAATTACTTTTTAAATGTAAATTTTCAGCTGCAAGCCTTTTTTAATATTAAAAAACACCCCCCCACACACCACCAAGTACATCAGGGTAAATCAAAGACTAATTGGTGACCAAATTACAGGGTTTAAAGCACTTTTTTTTTTTTGCCATAAGTGAGTGAAAAATAATTAGCAAATGTGAATACATGCTTTTTCTTTCATTAATAATGAATTGTATGGTGAGAACCCATTTTTAGCAAAATTAAAATTTCAATTTCAGACTGAGAGCTGCAATTCCATTAGGTGGCACTTTATATTTAGTCAGTGCTTGTTCATCTGCTGGTGTCTCCTCGTACCCAGACCAGGGCTGGTCTGACTCAGGATGGCTGTGATCACAGGACCGGATGGAAATGGACAATCTTAGTGGGTCTTGGGGATGGGATTAAATAAGACCATCTACAAATGTGTTATTGGGGCTTCCATTTAAGATGTAAGCACGGAGGGTTGCAGAGAGCTTGGGGCTTTGGCCAGAGACCCTTACAAGACCCGAGGCAGAGCCTGGTCAGAGAATCCATGCACTTGGGTGCTGTTTGCTGGGCTTGATGACAGTTTCAGCCTGCTTCTTATCAACCATAGCTATTTATATTCAGAGGCACATATTCCACAGCTGTACAGAGTGCCTCCCAGTGACTCTGAAATCAGTTTCTTCTCCCTTTCTCTCAGGGAAGATTTACAAAGTTGTCGTTGAAGATAATCACAGAGAAAAAAGCAGACTCGGCAGGGGGTGGAGGAGGGTTCTTTTGTTCCCTTCATAGCTTTCTCTTCTCTCTGAGATACTGTTACTTTCTCACCTCTTATTCCCAGATACCCACATCCCTTTTATAACCAAACAAAGAATTGGTCCTTATCTTGACCTTGCAGAAAAGGTGTTTTGCTCTCGGCCATCTCTACAAAGACCCTACAAGTCTCCAGGTGAGGGTCATTCCGTAAGTCAAGCTACTAACTCTGGCTGGAAGAGGGGAAGAGACCTGAGACCAGAAAGTACTGGTGGTTCTGGGGAAGGTAATGTCAGGAAGGGGCATTGCGACGTGTTGCCAAATCACTCATCAGGCGTGGAGAGAATTGGAATCCAGGCCAGGCTCGGCCACGGACAGGCTGGGGCAACACAGGCAATTCTATTCGCCTTTCTGGCCTCATCTTTCTCATCTGTGAAGAGAGGGCGCTGCTCAAGATGACCTCTCAGGTCTCCTTCAGCTATGAAATTCTGTGATTGCTGCAAGGATCATTTTCCCTATTTCTGTGAAACAATAACAGCTCTGGGGTTGGAAAATGATCTAACAGCTTTGCTCCCTGAATGAAAATGTGTCTTAAGCGTTTTGCTGAGAACAGCCCAGTTTCCTGCCTAGAAAAACAACGGCCCCCCAAATGCAAATGGGGTGGCGGTGGTAGAAATGAAGAATAATACCACCACTTTGTATTTTTACCTTTCATGATAAAACAGTAGTTTTAAAAATCGTAAAAGTGTACCAGTTTGACAAATGGCACATTTAAAACCCGACTTAACAAAGGGGTTTTACCTTTGTAATTTTAAAACTGTCACTTGAACTAAAAATATAGGTGAGTGAGTTGGCCTTTCATATTTAATGTTTCCTTTTTTCCCTTTTTACTTGCAATTCATTTTGTACGGCTTTGATTAAGGAAGTAGAAGAAATTGGACAAAGAATGGCCAGTCCTTGGCTAATTCATTATTGAGAAGATGGTAGATGTGACTCTTCCCACCTGTTCAGAATTGAACCTTTTCAACACCAGTCTCGGTTGGCTTTGGGACATTAGCCGTATCTCTTACCCTTAAACATTAACAGAGAATCACCTAAGAATATCTGACTTAAAAGAGGACAAAGATAACTGGAGGATTGCTCTCTCCTCTGATGGAAATCTCAAGATTTTATATGTTTGTTAAAATAAGTGCGTGATGGCCCCAGATTAATTGGTAATTATAGCAGGTCAGAAAGAATCTGGAATAAAAATGAGAACCCGAGGTGTCCTGGAGTGTGGAATATTAAAAGCAGCTATGCAGGATTAATGGAATGTTTACAGATGTGCTTTCCATTTTCAGGGGAGAATTTAGGCAAGTTGCTGCATTTCTTCGAACTTTAGTGACCTGATCTATAAAAGGAGGCAGTTGGAGTAGCTGCAAGCAAATGCTTCTGAATGTTCTAGTCTTTAATTGTGCTTTGTTTTTTCCTTGTGCAGGACTTTGCTCACGAAGGGTACTTACCTATTGTTGGAATCCGCAAAGTTAACGATTTGTTTAAAGGGGAGCCCCAGGTTCTGGGGTTGGTCCTGGGCCTCATGGGTGGGGGAATCTCGGCTTTCCTGTTTATAAAATGGGATGATTAGCCTCACCCCTAGGGTTCTTTTAAGTCTCAAATGTGATAACAGAACTGCAATCTCTCAAAAGGCAGTGCAAGTGGAAGGTATTTGTATAAAAGGCTCTTTCTAAACAGTATTGATGGAAACATCTTTATGCAGCCGTGCATGTCAGTATTGAACTGTTTATTCACTTATTAGCTGTCATTAGCTTCTGATTCCAGACTGTTGATCTATCCTATGAGCATAACAGATGTGTTCACGACAAGGGCAGGCCTCAATGATACCAATGCATCCGGGGCTCACCTCCCAGAAACCACTGCCCTCCAGTTCCATGGATCAGTGCCAGGCATTGTAGAGTCTCAGGGTCATCAACGTCCTCACCCTGAATTGAGCATGCTCGTTGTAACTTCCTTCAAGGGTGTCGATTGAAACTCGTCTTGAACATCTCAGGTGATGAAGGGGGTAATTGAGGTGAAGGGAAGGAGACCTACAATCTTGAACAATCTGCTTTGTGCAGAGGCTGTGATAGGTTCTTTATACCCCTCAACTCATTTAATTCTTATCACCAAACCTACAAGTTGATTTTCATTATCCCCATTCCTTCAGATGAGTGAATTGAATCTGAAGAGGTTAATTAAATGAAGAAATGGAGTCCCTAAATGGTAGAGTTGGGTTAAAACCAAAGGTCTTACTTTGTCCACATGCCATATACAACATTTCCTAAGAAACTTATTGTTGCCATTGACAGATTCCCCTGCCCCCGCCCCAGCCCCCATATCTTTTGACAGCTCTGTTAAAACAAAACAAAACTATTGATATTTCTTATAGCTCAGAGATGACTCCTTAAAGTGTGGTCAATGGACCAGCATTATGGCCCTCACCAGTAGCTTGTTTGAAGTGTGGGAACTTGGCACCACCTCAGGTCTACTGATTCAGAATCTGCATTTCAGTAAGACCTTCAGTGGTTCATAGGCACACTAAAGCTTCAAGATTACTAGCTAGAGCACACAGAGCTGGTCAACTTCCTCCTTTTTAAGATGGCTCTCTAAATATCTCTCCTGACCACATCAGAACTTTTGTCCCAAACAGAAACATGTGCCAGGGACACCTGTAGCTCTCATCTTTCAAACACATTTCAGAATCCTGGAAGTTTCTATGAAGTTTCCTCATCTAACTTGAGAGAGGTAATCCTTTCTCTAACCCCCCAGATGTAAGTTTCATAACATTTCCTGCCCTCTGCCCTGTGAAAATGCCTGGATATTTGTGATTCTGTGAATTGTGGCTCTTACCCTGCATAATTATTTATCAATTAGTCAATCAGAAGTCAGGTAGAGGAATTTAGGCTTTACGGACTAAGTTTTTAAGCAGGAGAATGAAGTAGAAAATGGTGAAATAAACAGAAACAGGGAGATTTATCTTGTGTTTTGCAGTGTGGTTAAAGAGGGAAGAGAATGAAGGCTCTGAAAGTAATTACAAATTATAGAAAAGAGAGCCCTTTGAAAGCTTTTATTGGCTGTCATCTGATGCATTGACTCATGGGTTTCATGTGATATAAATTTATTCCCTTGATAAATGAACCAAATTTTGTCAAGATCAGTCAACTGATTTGAGATTTATTATGAAATAACCACACAGACATATGCAATTTATAGAACAATTAATTTGAAACTTAATCCAGACCATTGTTATGGTATCTGCCATATATTTATAACTGTGCATTTGTGCCATTATTAATATGCTGATCATCAATGCCAATCTTTTCTAATAAGGGCAGAGTCTATGTCTGTTAATTTGCTTCTATAGATGCAGCTGTAATTGATAAAATGAAGCCCTTTCCCCTGTTCTGAATGTTTACCATGGAATACAAAATACTCTTTCTCCCAGGAAGATACCAAGGCCCTTTAACCAGAGAATTCTATCCAGTCACCAACACCAAAGACAGAAGCGAGTAGGCTCTTCCAGGTGAGAAGGGGATTGGCTCTCTGCTCTCTGACCTGTAATCTTGCTTCTTGCTGCTTCCTCCATCTTTTGTCCACCTGTCTCAGCCAACAGGGGGTTGTCCTATAACTCTACTTCATTCCTCTAATATATTTCTTTTCCACTCTTGATGGTGTCCAAAAAAATACTTCAAAATCTCATACCTCCCAGAATAATAAAAAGAGAATCGTGGAAAGAAATTTCAGAACCACTGGATTTAGTTTATTGGTTTAAATACCTCCAAATTGATACAGCCCCAACACCTTCTACTGGCCATATTTCAGAGACAGAAATACTGAAGCCTGGGGGTCAAACAAAATTTTCAACCAAAATAACATCTGAAGAGAACCAGCCATGTGACAATCCACATTCAGGATTCCTGCTGTAATCTCTCACGTGTGTATTTCATCATGAATAACTCTACTGAATTTTTTAAAATCACAATTTTTCTCTCTGAAAAGTGGGTTGAAATTGTCAGTCTCATCTTTTGGCCACCACGAGGGAGCTGTCTCATGTAATGCTGGAGGGGAATCTAAATAAACACCAGTACCTGGGATAGGATGAGAGAATCTCTCCTTTAGTTGCTTGTCCTCAAGAGAGAGACCCCTTGGTTTCTCACCCAGTAAGGGTGTAGCTTCCATGGTTAGTAGGTTAGTAGGGAAGAGACTTCAGGAATAATACTTGAGAATATTATCAATATAGATAATATTCAGGCAATAGAGGGCCTGAATCCAAAAGAGATAAGTAATTTTATTAATGTCTCTGGTCTTTGAAATAACAACTCCAAATTACCTTCCCATCAACTAAATGACTTAGTGGCTTTGGAGAAGAGCCCAGCCAAAAGAGGGCTTGCTCCTGCCTCTTTGGTATTTTTTTTTTTTTTTTTTTGCCTCTGTTGGGTCTTCGTTGCTGTGCGCGGGCTTTCTCTAGTTGCAGCGAGCCAGGGCTACTCTTCTTTGTGCTGCACAGGCTTCTCATTGTGGTGGCTTCTCTTGTTGCAGAGCACGGGCTATAGGTGTGCGGGCTTCAGTAGTTGCAGAGTGTGGGCTCAGTAGTTGTGGCTTGCAGGCTCTAGAGCGCAGGCTCAGTAGTTGTGGCACATGGACTTAGTTGCTCCGCGGCATGTGGGATCTTCCCAGACCAGGGATCTAACCCGTGTCCCCTGCATTGGCAAGCGGATTCTTAACCACTGTGCCACCAGGGAAGTCCTTCTTTGGTATTCCTTATACCATTTCTTATATGTTTCTTGTAGACAAGGCAAATGGCAAAAATCACTTGCGTTTTATGCATTTTACTGTGGCTTGTAGTCCGTCCATCAACTCCTCGTGTGCTAGATGGTTGGAGAGGAGTGAGAGAGGCATTTTAGTTGACATTCACTAGTCTGGGGGGGATGGAAAGCTTTGCTGGGGCAGAGGCTGTCTTCAGAGTTGCCAGCTGAGGGTGAAGCTCCTCGTCAGTAGAACCATGGCCTCTGACTCACACCTTTGGCTGGACTTTGGAGGCCTGAGGTGCAACAGGAGTGAGAGAAGGTGTGTTTGGGAGGCTCATTCATATTCATGGCTGGGCAGGATGTATGTCATTCCTGCTGTAAGAACATCCATTATTTTACACATAGTTATTTCCCTAATGTTTATCCTGAGATAGTGATTTTTGCTTTGGAAACTCTAAAAATAGGGAAAAGATCAATCTATGTGATCTACCAGTGGGGGAAATTGGTCTGATACCTTACATCAGGATCAACCATGTAGCAGTAAGGAGGCAGTGAAGAGAGGAAGGTGATATTGTTTAGAGAACCTTCAAATGACTGTGGGTGGAGATAGGATTCTATCAAAGCCTTAAGACCCATGGGGTGGGGGGCCAGGGAGCCTACAAGGAGTGACTCTCAAGCCCTATAAATTGCTGGTGGACTTTGTCGTCAGCACAGAAATCGGTACAGGAAGGTAGTAGATTCAGAAAGATATTCCATAAAAGCTCATCAACAACCTTGAGTGCCCATGGTAGTCAGGCCCTGGCTAAGGTTAGTGAAGTGACTTTGGACCATGAAATGAGCCATGGGGTCCATCAGTCCTGGAAACCCAGCCTTGTTCTAGCACTTTCTAGCACTTCCACCTTAGTAGGATAACACATCTTGTTTAACATCCTTTTGTTTGTTTGTTTTGTTTTTTTAACCTGTAAAATTAAGATCAATTGTTTGGAGGATTAGTGAGTACTTAGGAGTATTTCAGGTGCCTGGTACATGAAAAGCTTTAATAAACATTAGCTTTTTCCCCCTTCTCCTACTTAGGGGCTGTGTAGGTTGTTGAGAGAAATCAGATGATGTGTTTGTGATCTTAAAGGGTTTATGTTTCAATGGGGAGGAAAGCCACACAATTGACAATCATATGGGGCTAAATGAAGTAAGTGTGTTCATAGGAGACATAGAAGGATATAGGAGAAAAAGCTAAGATTGATTCTGCTGGAAAGGGGGCTGGGAAGGCTTTTTGGGACAGGTGACATTAACACAGGTCCTGAAGGATTTGAAACAGTTGCTTCTGATCTTGCTGATGAGAAATACCCAGGAAAATGCCGTCAGAGCCATCTACTTGGAAAAGACTAGTAGAGTGTGGAGGAACCAAGCTTATTAACAAAACAGATGTGTAGAGACTCAGGAAGCAAAGGAAGGAAACTATGTCAGAGGAACTCTCAAGGGTAGGGCGAAGTCTAATTACCCAAATTGAAATCTGGCCTTTGGAACAGACCTAAGACTTCTCTTGAACCCATAAAGACCTGCTGGAATAGCCGAGGCATGCCCGAAATAATTAGCTTTGTATTTCAGCTCCTGTTTGGGAATTCTTGGTTTGTATCAGCCTTTTTCCGGGAAGCATGAGAGGTATTTGAGAGTGGCTAGAAAATTGCCTGGACAGGAGCAGGGCAGGAAAATGTAAAATCAATAAATAATCAGGCTGAATTTTAATTGAATATATTACTGAGGCCCTGCTGACATGTAAATTTAAAAACTACTCACTAGAGGAAATCAGTGCTTTCCCTCTTGTAGATATTTGGGTTTCAGGAGATACGTTAAAGGCTGGCTTCTGTAACCCTTCCTTGGCAGGTCCCACATTCTGTGTTTCCTTGTGTGTGCAGGAGACCCACGTCAAACCACTTTCCTGCCTTTCTCTTTTCTGCATAAGGGAATAAGTATTTACTTTGGAAAAAAAAATTAGTTAACCTAAAATTCATGTAGAAACAAAGATCTGAGAGAGGAAGAAGAGCTCCTTTGATGTTGTACTTGTCTTTTGGGGTGGAAATGTAGTTCCTTTTCAGAAGGGGATTTGGGCTCCATAAGCTGTCACTGTCATTCTGCTTTGTGAAATCTCAAGGCCAAAGAGGTCATCACATTTGTTTCTGAGATACGAGTCTGTTTTCGTTTTACTTGTATTTTCTGTAAATATTTTCTTTGTACTCCTGTGTAGCATTTGGCCAAGTTATTTCTTGAATTTTGAATGAGATTCAGGGGTGCAGAGGCACGAAGGAGAGCAGCTTTGACTCAAACTGGGGCTCAGGAAGCCACCCCCCTTTCTGCTCCCATCTCCCCAGGGACCAGCATGGGAGCAGTGGAAGGAATCAAAGTGAGACAAGCCCTGGAATTTTCCTTGACTATTTTTCTCCCAGGCAGCTCATTTTGTATTTGGTTTTGTAGCCCTGTGTTTGTGTAAGGAAGGCTCTTGTCACCTTAACCTCTGCACAGACACTGTTGCTCAGTTAAAAAAAAAAAGGGCTGCATCTGAACAAATTTGTTTCTACATGGATTTAATTAGGTACCTACCAGGTGCTCAATTCTGTGCTTGATGCTGCCAGGATATGGAAGATTTATGAGACACAGTCTTTGACTTTAGAGGGTGCCAGCATGCTATAGATGCTGGTAAATAAACTTTAGTGGATCTGAGTCTCCTGCAGAGATTGTCAAACCATGCCTGGAGATTCTGATTCTATAGATCCAGGAATAGGCCCTTGAATCTACATTTTAAGAGGTAAACCAGGTACTTCTGATTCAGGAAGTCCACGGCTTGGGCTTTGAAAAACACTAATAGGATGGACTTAACATCTTCATTAGTCAGAAAGACCTGCTGTTTATAGATCCACCCTGCTACATATTAGTCAAGTGACTTAGCACGAGATATTTACATTTGCCAACCTTTATTTCTTCATCTATAAAATTACAACAGTGATGTCTAGCTCATAGTAATACTGTAAGAATTAAGTGAGACAAATATTAGAACAGTTCCTGGAACATTCTAGAAAGACAATAAACACATTTTCTAATCTTCCTCCTCAACGATCTGGTTGGGAAGATAACACAGGCTACTTTAGCTTTCAGATTATTTCTTATCTGCAAAAATGATAATGATATTTATAATCTATGCCACACACTTGGCTCCTTGTATCACCTAAATTGCATTGTTAGTCATCTGTCTGTCTATTTGTGTTTCTAACTGAAGGCTCTGGTGAGGTGTCATTGGCTCACCAAGCCCAGGGACTCTGATGTGACACTTCAGGCCACAAGAAATTCTAATTGCATGAGATTGAAGGACAGGATCTGGATTTGGGGTTGAAGAGTTTTATACCAAGGATGGAAGAGAAAAGCTACCCTCAAATCTCGGAGAAGGTTCTCTGGAATGGGCAAGAATGAACCTTGGGTGAAAGAGAATATAGGGGAGAACTAAGGACAGAAACTCTGCTTCAAGGCATAGTTAGGGCCTCAGGCATTTTGAAGAGAGACAGTAACACAGCTTAGAGGACTATTTCCTTGGCTCACTTCAGGCCAGATCTTGAAAGATGGCTCTAGATCTAGATCTAGTCCATAACGTTGTTGGTACTAGAGAGAATTCTTTGCTGACCACCAGAAAGAACCATTGAACAGTGGTCTTTGGGACCGTCAAGGAAACTGTCACAATCCAGGGGAGAGTTTATGACTTGGGGTCAAAAGAGCTCAAACCAGGAGGAGGTGCAAGTCGAAATGACTGTGTGACAAGGCCGTGGTAGAGGGAAGTTGGAGCTTGCAAAACTGTTGAGGATCATGCTAATGACTCTAGATCATCTTGGGACCATGCTTAGGTGATGCACTTTTAATGCCATTGACCCAGAGATGTAGGATGGGGGATCCTGAGCCTGAGAAGGATTGAGAGGACTGTGGGTAATTCTTTTAGATCAAGAGTAATGCCTGAAGCCAAGAGACCCAGCCAAGCCAAATGACTTTTGGGTTATCACACTAGCCTTTGATTCTAACTCTGTACTCCCTCCAAACCTCAATCTTCACAGGCTATGGAGGGTGAGGACTTTATCTGTGTGTACTCACTCCATCAGGATGGGGCTCTCAATTAATCCAGAGTGGTAGCCATTTGAATGCTTCTCCACACAGCCTGACTCAATCAGGATTTCACGGAGAATCACAGAGTGTTAGAAAGGGAAGGGGCCTTAGGAATGATCCAGTCCAGTCTCGTTATTCTCCTGATAAGATTTAGAGAAATCACATGACCTTCTCAAGGTCACAGCTGCTCAGTAACAGCTGCATCTGGAACCAGGCTTCCCATGCCACTCACGTTACCAGGTCGTGCTTTCTCATGATGATTTACTCTTGCCTGAATTTCCCTTGATCTTCCTGGGAGCCTGGACTGACATGCCTGCTCAGGCTGGGTGAACCACTGCTCAGCACTTAAAATACAGCAGGCTCCCTTTGCTCTCACTCTTCACATGCTAACCACGAAGCAGAAGATGGAGCTGCCACTCACCGCTCACGCCAATGACAATTTCATTAACTGCGTTCTTGGGCTCTGGCAAGCCACTCATCTCATAATAGTGCTCAGCTCATTCTGGTGAAAAGTGCGTGAAGATTTCTGAGTAGTTCATAATGAGGAAATCATGGTTAAAGTTTCAACAAAATTAGTGTTAGGTGTTCATGAATACTTGAAAACACCAGGATCTGAGATGTCAGTGAGGAAATAAATGTGGTAGCCCTGGCCAGTGGCCTCCTGCATTTACACACTCACCCTTTGGGAGGATGTCTTTGGCAGCAAGCAGTCTGGTGAGTACAGCCTTTGAAGTTGCTGGCTCTAAAAGATAAGCATCCCTTCAGTCAGCAAACTGCTATGGTGAAATGTCAGATGGAGCTGATATTTTTGACCACACAACTGTGGGAAATGTGGCACCTGAAACATACAAGGGATGGAGAGATTTCTCTTTGGTTTTCTTTGCCCTCTCCTGCCCCACAATTACTGTCTCTGGTCTACCTTGAGCTTGGAGAACAAAGGCACCTGAAATTCCACAAAAACATTTTCATGCTGCAGTTAAGTTACGAGAATATGTTTTGGCACCAAGGTCAATAGATAAGGGTATAAATTCAGGATTTTTCTGTTTAGATGGAAATTGAGGGCAATGCAGATCTCTGTGCCGGCAGTTCTGTGTTGAATGCCACTTCAGCCTTAGCCACTGGAGCAAATAAAGCTCTTTTTCTGATTTAGTTTTCTTAGACTCACTGAAAGTGGAAGCTCCAGATAACATCTCATTTTGAATAGATCAAACAGCTCTGATATGGATGGTGTAAATGTGTCCTGTCCCTCTACAGTGTCCGCCCCTGTTGTAGTGTTAATTGATCTGCCAATAGTCAGTCAGATCTCCTACTTGGGGAAATATGTGAAATAAAGGCCCTGACTTAAGATGAACTCTTTACTTCCTTCTAATTTTCTTTTGGGTCTATTTCCTAGCCTTCAATTTCAAAGAAAATAATAATAATACCTTGCATTGATACGCTTTTTCTAACACATTCAAAGTGCATTTGTACTTGTCAGGATCTAAGTAGCATAAACCAAAAAGGTTTATTTCTTGCTGACACTGCATGGATTGGCTGGGATGCCTGATATCTGTCATCCTCACTCTGGGCTACCCTCTAGAATACGGCCAGTCTCTGTGGAAAAAAGAAAGAGGAAGTGGTAAAATTACACCTAGCTCTGAGAACTTCCATTCAGAAGTGATATGCATTCCTTCCACTAACATGTTATTAGCCATAGAAAACCACATGGGCCAGTATAATTTTAAAAGGTAAGAAGATGCAATCCTACTACATGCCCAGGAGGAGAATAGGCAACATTTGCCCAGGAGGAGAATAGGCAACATTTGTTCAGCAGCAATGACTACAAAGCCGTCCTTAAATGATCTGATTTTATTTCTGAATATTTACAATAACTCTGTTCTGGTCACAGCCAAGAGAGAATTATAGATTTATTCTACATTTTCCAATATAATATTCCCAAACTTTTAGACTTCACAGACAGTCAGTTCTTTTAATTGAGGAGGGGTTTCTTGACATAAGGTTGCTGTCTTTTATTTTATGAACTATCTGCTATCACCATCATTTTATAAAAGAAAATTCTGGACTTGTAAAATTGAGAGAATTCATAAAATGTAGGAGGCATATACTCTCAGCCCAAAGGTTAGTTCTTCAGATATATCTAACTATATGAAAAACTCTCAATACTGCCCTTATTTTTTATCCCTTCCTGGTAACTTTTGTGATCTAGTCATTGAGAACTTCTTCTCTGAGAGGTTATAATGCCAAATTATAACATGAACCACATAGATAGGACTTGCACTCAAGGAGCTGAAGTATTAAATGGACCCGTGAAGTATAAGAATGGAAGCAAGGTTTTACTAGTTAGGCATGTGGAAAGTAGATCGTCGGGTTGAGGGGTAAAAATGAACTACTGTCTCACACACTGGTTTGGAGAAGGCTTGACTGAATGGGCCAAGGTAGAAGGAAAGGAGGGGTGAGCAGTACCCTGGGCAAAAGGTTTGGAGCCTAAGTTAAAAGCCTTGGCCTTGGGACTTTTCAAAGCCATGCTCAGAGAAGACAACCGAAGTTAGAGGGATGCATGGCACAGACCTTGAACTGGAAGTCCTGTGATAGCGAAATGTTTGGAGAAGTCACTTAACCTTTAGAGGTTGTTGGTCCCTTGGAGCATCTGTATCTATGTGGGTTGACTTTAGACTGTGGTGTCTGCATGGGGGAGCAGAGGAGTAGAGACGTTTGGGATCATAGTGGCCTCCCTGGATTCTAAATATTCCACCTAGAAGACTGTCTATCCTGTTGACCAGTGAAGGAGGCTATAGAAAGAGCTACATGAGAAGGACGCTTTACTGTGAGATAAAGCGGAATTCGGCTACTAATTCATTGTGAAAGTGAAGGAAAGACAGGAGCTGAAGATTAATCTGTGGTTTCTGTCTTCAGGTCAGAGTTGCTGACACTTGCACACATCAGGAGCATAATGATAAGGATGCCAAGAGATTCATCTGGATAGAGGAAAAGGGAATCTCTCAGAGTATGGAGTACTATCCAATTTTGTAGTCCTACCCCCTTTCCTCAGAAAAACATTAATAATTAAGGAACTACCACGAATGCTCCCCCTTTGCACTTGAAGACCTCCGTATTTTGCAGAGAATGCCATTATAATCATTGGAAGTGATGCCTTGGACATTAGAATATGCTCAGCAAAGTCCAGCTCAATAGCGAAGCAGTCATTCTGGGAAATGTGGGTTGAGTTAGACAAACTATTTTTTTGAGAAAATAATCCAAATCACTTCCAGACATGTTAAGGTTTTATGTGAATGGCTATCATACAGAAATGTAAATTTATAACTATCAAGATGTATTATAGAATATGCAGAGAACCCCTGTATGAAAACATCTTTACCTTAAAAAATACAGCAACAAGAACTTGTCTTTTTTTAGTGTGGATTTTATTAGCGCTGCTGTGAAGCTACCAAGCTGGTCCAGAATCTCTGATACAAAGGGCTTCTGAATTGCCGCTCAAGGCACTTGCACATCTAGGTGAAGTGGAAGGTTGCAAATGCTCCTGGAATGGGTGAGTGGGAGCCCTGGGCTTTGGTCTGGCTTTGTTCACCATGGGCCTTTGGGGCAGTCACTTCTATAGGTCTCCACTTCCTTGTGCATATGATCAGAGGGTTAGATTGGATGACTGCTAGTATCTGTTCTGGTTCTATGATTTCAGTAGTTTGTAATTCTTGAAATAGAAATATAAGATGGCTCCTGGAAAAACTGTATGAATTTCTGTATTGTTTAAGTCAACAGCAATGGTTGGACTTTGCACCCATCCAAAATCCTTTCAGAACAGCTTGTGTCTCTTCTTTTCCATTTGATTACACAGGATTTTTCAGTGTAAATAAAAATTCCTTTTTATAATTAAGCTTTCCCTGCTGTCTGATTCATTCACTGATGTTACAGCCCACAGCTTGAGATATGATATTTCCTTTCATTCTGGTAAAATTGTGATGTCACAAAATTTGAACTGATGCATCCAACTGAATTAAGCAGTTAGGAATTAATTACAAATGAGAATGCTCCTATCTATACACATATGTGTCTAGGTAATCAGCAGTGACGGGGAAGGAAATATAGGCAAGGCACTTGGCAAAATTTGCCAGGCTGTGGCTGGAGGCAAATGCATTTTTAGATAGAGCATCTTGTTTTAGAGATTATAGTGAATGCTTGAATATAGCCCCAGTAAGAAGCAATTCAGCATTACCTGTGCAACATGGACCACCACCAACTAAATCATATCACTTGGCCTTTGGCCTTTGGTTCCCAAGTTTATTAACCTCAGAGGTGCTAATGTTTATTAGATTTGGAATTTTCTTCTTGTGTATACAAAAGCAGTTATCTTTATTTTGAAAATCATGATACTGACAGATAGCTTATCTGTAGGAACTTTGTGACTCTGACTAGAGAAGTATATTCTCATTCATGGATGGTGGGTCTATGACTCATAAAGATTTTTTTTCTAATTTAATTTTTATTTTATATTGGAGTATAGCTGATTTACAATGTTATGTTAGTTTCAGGTGTACAGCTAAGTGATTCAGTTATACATACACATATATCCATCCTTTTTCAGATTCCTTTCCCATATAGGTTATTATGTAGATTATTGAAGATTGACACTGAGAAATGCATACTATTTTAGCACCAACCCAGAAAATATTAACAGTGTTTCAGCTTCATGTGAAAGAGCCAAAGGTGACATAGTTGTTCTATGTCTTTTGTTTTTGACATGAACTCTTGGTGACAGTGTTGAAAATCCAATGCCATTTAAACAGGAGCAATCTGACATGTTGGTGCAGGTTTGTTCAATCTCACCATAACAAAGAAGGTTACCCTTTCAGCTCATTGTTTGATGTGGCAATTTTTAAAGAGTTTTAGAGCAGGACAATCAAGCCAAAGTTAGGATGGAAGAGTTAAATTATATAGAATTTTGGCACTTAAATGATGCATTTGTAGCTCTGCCACTGGGGGGAGAGAGATGCTTTTATTATTAACATGCCAAGTTAGTCTTACCCACAACTCAATCTTAAGAGTTCTAAATACGCAGCTCCTATGATTTCGCAGAATTCAATTATTCCTCTTGATTTCACTATTTCTGAAGCTAGAGCAACTTTTCCCCATATTTTTGAGGCATGAAACATTGAGTTGATTTTCAATATTTTATCTTTCTCTTTTCTTCTTTACTCTTTACCTCTAATCACTTGGCAGTTTCTAGCAATTTTTCCTTTCAAAATTATATTTGTATCTTTTCTTTCTATCCCTTTGGCCAGCAGCCAAGGTTAGGCCATAATGACTTTACACATAGATTATGACCCTGGCTCATCCAGTCATCTTCTTGCTTCCAGAATTTTCCTCATTCTCAATCCATTTTGCACCTTATGGACTGATTAATTTTATTACAGAGTTCCTTCATGTCATTCTTCTGCTTAAAAATCTTCAGTGGCTTCCAGTTTTTGTTTTGTTTTGTTTTTGTTTTTGGCCATGCCATGAGGCAAGCAGGATCTCGGTTCCCCAACCAGGGATTGAACCCATGCCCCATGCGGTGGAAGTTCGGAGTCTTAACCACAGGACCACCAGGGAAGTCCAACTTCCAGTTTTCTATAGAGTGAAATTTCCAACTGTGGATCCGGGTATTAGGAGAGCTCTAAAGTTTCCATTTCCAGCCTCAATCTCTCACTATTCACCATATCAACCCTAGGCTCCAGTCAGTCCGGTTACTAGAAATTAGAACAAGTAGAAGTTTCCCAAACATATATTGTTTGTTTTTCATCCCATGGACTTTACAAAAAATTATTTTAAAAATTCCTTAGATCTGCAAAACCATAAGGAAAAGAAAAGGAGAAATGTTGAAAAAAGGTAGTGTCTTGGATGGGATCCTAAAACAGGAAAGGACTTTAGATAAAACTTAAGGAAATCTGAAATAACAATAATGTATCAATATTGGTTCATCAGTTAGGCAAATGTATCACACTAATGTGGGATAACAATGGGGAAAACTGTGTGTGGGGAGGAGGATTTATATGGGAACTGTCTGTACTATCCTTACAACTCTCTGTAAATTGAAAACTATTCTAAAATTAAAAGTTTATTAAAAAATATATGAATAGGGTAAATAGAGGAACCAGAGTATGAAAGACAGAGATAGATAGCCAGGTTCAATTAGAAGTGAAGTGGTACCGATAGGGATAGAGGGAGGTGAAATACATGGTCTGGCTGTTGCATGTCAGAGAAATAAATACAAGAGTTTCTTTCACATTATTTTAGCCCACTTATTGATTTGCAATGTGATTATGGACTCCCTTAGATGGAGGAAAAGATTCTGAGTTCAGCTCTCTTTCTGAAAGAGTTGAAGGTAGTCCTGAGGGTGCTGCCCAGGGCCCTTGGTGACCTGGCCCCTCAGTGAGTCTCTGGATGGATCTTTGGGCAGCCATCTGAGGGGATGCTCAGGCCTTAAGGAAAGGACTCCTGAGTGTGTGTGTCTTGGGAGTAGGAAGGTTCTGAGGCTTCCCTGTGAGTTCTTAGGTGTCCAGTGACGAGTAAATGTTCCCCTCAGTTTGACTAAACTTTAGGCAGGTTTCTTCCTGACTCTAGGCCCAGACCTCCCTTTTCTTTCTTTTTTTTTTTTTTTTGTGGTACGTGGGCCTCTCACTGTTGTGGCCTCTCCCGTTGTGGAGCACAGGCTCCGGATGCGCAGGCTCAGTGGCCATGGCTCACGGGCCCAGCCGCTCCACGGCATGTGGAATCTTCCCAGACCGGGGCATGAACCCGAGTCCCCTGTATCGGCAGGCGGACTCTCAACCACTGCGCCACCAGGGAAGCCCTAGACCTCCCTTTTCTTAAGAAGAGCAATTATTTTATAGAAAACTTGCAATTGTAAATTATTTCTTTGTTGCCCTTTGAGATGTAAATCTACTATGGTGCAGGGATGTCTTTCTTGAGGACCTGCAAGGCATCCCTTTGGAATGTCATCATCAAGAAAGAGAGGGCAGTGTATATATGTCCATGCCACTCTCTCGCTTTGTCACAGCTTACCCTTCTACCAAGCGTAAAATAGATAGCTAGTGGGAAGCAGCCGCATAGCACAGGGAGATCAGCTCGGTGCTTTGTGACCACCTAGAGGGGTAGGATAGGGAGGGTGGGAGGGACGGAGACGCAAGAGGGAAGAGATATGGGAACATATGTATATGTATAACTGATTCACTTCATTATAAAGCAGAAACTAGCACACCATTGTAAAGCAATTATACTCCAATAAAGATGTTAAAAAAAAAAAAAAAGAAAGAAAGGGCCTCTGCCTCCCAGTCACTAACGGAGGGCAGGGAATCTAACTGCAGTAAGCGACAGTTAGCAACACCCACCCCCTTCCTGCAATGTCCTCCAGTACTTTTCTACTAGCTCACCCCAGTGTTTAAAAATCCTCCCACCTTTTGTTTCAGTGGAGTTGAGTCCAGTTTCTCTCTCTTATTTCAGTAGGTTTGACCCCAATTGTAATAATCTCAAGTAAAACTTCTTGCTGTTTTTAACACATGTCCAGTGAGATGGTTCTTTTATGCCAGGAGAAGATCCTGAGTGAGGCTAAGAGAATGTGGCACAACCAGGCCGGGAGTGGGGTGGGAAGCAGGATTGAGATGATAGTTTTAGAGGTTGAGATTACTTTCAGAGGACTATATGTAAATTGCAGAAAACTTATTTAAGATACTGAGAGACTATAGAATTTTGCTATCTTGTTGAGGAATACATAATGTTTAATTTAAAAAAGTATCTTTTTCTCTAATGTGTTTGTGATCACCATGCTTATGTTCTCCTCTTGAACTATCTGCTGAGATTTCTCTAGGACTCTGAGTGGAAATTCAAATGAGAAGACACAGGGTAGTCAGGTGTAATCTGGAACTTTCAATTCATGGATATCTCTGATACTTCATTTCTGAACTTTCTGATTTAGGGCCAACCCACCCATAGCTGTAATATGCCTGGGAGATGTGTATCTTCTTTTGAACCTGTTTATGTCAAGGGATGGGCAAACTAAGACAGTGGGCCAAATCAGCGCTTGCCTGTTTTGTAAATAAAATTGTAATGGCTCTCAGCCACATTTACACATTTTTGTATTGTCTATGGCTATTTTCACACTTCTGTGGCAGAGTTGAGAACTTACGGCAGGAGTGGTATGGCCCTCAAAGCTTAAAATATTTAATATGTGAGCCTTTATAGAAAAATGCTGCCCTTGGTTTGTATCACCAGTTCGTCAAACTGCATTAATACAATGTCCTCTTTCCAAGGGAAAAAACCTTATTTACTTACTTATCAATCAATACAATTCAATAAATATACAAAAGTAGCATAGCATGATTGTTAATAGTATGGGTTATGGAACTAGATACTCAGCCTGGCTTTGAAATGTGACTTTGCCATTTACTAGCTGGATGACAACTCTACTTTTAGTAGCCTCTCTGTGCCTCAGTTTCCTCATCTGTAAAACAGAGATAAGTCATTGGGTCCTTAAAGGGATTAAATGAGTTAATGAATGCAAACACTCACAACAGTATAGCTGGTGTCATATATGTATTAGCCATTATTATTATTAATAGCAGTTTATCATTACTATGGTTAGAATCTCTCTTTTCTGAAGAGGGATAAGAACCAACTTGGTAATTATTGCCTAAGCCACCCTGTGACCTACAAGAGTGAATGCTCAGAATATTCTGTAAGGAGATATTTCCTTCTTGTCCATTTTATTTTCAGCACTGTCCTACCCCTTCCAGACATTTTACCGTTTTGTGTCTCATTTTAGCAGGGAATTTCTCAGTTTGTTAATAACCAATATCACATACTGTGTTTATGGAAAAACTTGTAACAGTCAAAGGAATGAATGAATTACTAATGGTGGAATTTCATGCATAATAGTGGCAGGGGAGAAGATAGAAATGATTCCATTTTTCCCTCCGAAACTATAGTAAATTCCTAAAGTTTACATTTCCTTTCAGGTTCATTTGGTAGCATTCCTAAGCACCACCTCTTCTTTCTGTCCTACCTCCTAACTCTCCAGATTTGTAGTAAAGGAGCCCTGAATTCAAGTTGTACCTCTGCTTCCTCAGCTGTAAAATGGGGTAAAGCTTCTCTCTCTGCTTATTTCATTGGCACATTTGCAACATCAACTATAACTGAAATCCGAAGTCCTTCCCATACATAACAGGTCTTATGTGACATGCTTCTGGCCACCTCTGATCCTGTCTACCCCCTCCCTCCTGCTTGATTCTTTTTTTTTTTTTTTTTACATCTTTATTCGAGTATAATTGCTTTACAATGGTGTGTTAGTTTCTGCTTTATAACAAAGTTAATCAGTTATACACATACATATGTTCCCATATCTCTTCCCTCTTGCGTTTCCCTCCCTCCCACCCTCCCTATCCCACCCCTCTAGCACAATGCCTCTGGGGTGCATTTGAGTTTGAAACTCTACCAGCAATTGAGTTTCAGCCTCAGGGCTTTTATATTTGCTGTTCCTTTTGCCTGGAAGGCTCATCCCCCAAATGCTTCCTTCTTTTGAGTCTCTTAGTTGCCACTTAGTTGTCAACTCCCCCCAAAGACTTCCTTGACCATCCTATTTAAATTGTCACCATTTATCACTTAGTAACCTCTTACCTTGCTTTGTTTTCCATCACAGTGCTTGTCATTACGGATCTTTCATGTTTATTTCCTGTTGTCTGCCTCCCGTCCAGAACTTAAACACCATGAGGATAAGATTTTGTCTGTTTTATTCACTGCTGTGTTCCCAGTGCTGAGAACTGTGACTGGCACACGGCAGGTATTCAATATAAATTTGTTGAATAAATGAAAAGACAGGAGGGTTTGCATATTAACTTGCTTTGAAAATCATAAAGTTGGAAGGCAATTTAAAAGATGAGGCTGAATAACTTTTGCTTTTTCTATTCCTTGCCCTTGCTGCTGCTACGACATCCCTTTTTTCTTTTCCGATCAGCCTGCATCTTGATGGACCTCCTTCACTGGCCCCTGGCTTCCTTTCACCAACTTTCTCTCACCAGCTTGCCATCTAATTTCCAATCTCCTCTGAAATCTCATTGTTTCTCTCTTGCTTCTTAATCTCCAATCCCACTTGGTACCCTGTAACTCTATCACTGAGAGAACATCGATGCTGTGGACAGCAGAGCCATTCTGGGAGGTACAATTAAGTAATGGGTAAAAGATTTAAAAGTCATAGCATCTTGTGAACTATTATCAATTTATAAACTATCAAAGCAGCCTCAAATTCATGAATTCCATAATGGCTTTGGAGAGCCCTTCTACAATGGCTAGAAAATACTGTACATGATTTGAAATGGGATACTCCCTTTGGATAATTCATTTCTGACACATGTATCAGGACAAAGTTGGGATAGAAACCCTGGCGGGACAAGATTCACAGCCTCTATTGTTTCCACCTTCCTTGATTCCTGCTTCTCTTCCCCATCTCTCCCCATCTCTCCAAATTTGGAACTGGGGTAGATTCACCACCCAGAACCTGGCTTCAGGGACCACATTGATCCTCTGACTTGAATTCTTTGGATTTTAAATTAAGACCTCCAAAAGAATCCCTTAATGGAAACTCAGGAAAACAAAGACTCTTGACAACGACAACAATAAAACAACAAAAAGAAAAAGACCAATTAAGACGGGTCTAGAGAGAGAGTTGCTAGACCAGTTTGAGGTCTTTTTTGGGATCTCGTAGGTTTTTAATTAAGGGTGATATCTTGCTTCTCAGGACTATGATTTCTAAGCACTTGGAAAATAAGTGCCACTATCCCAAGTAGAGCATCTGAGGAAGACAGAATTTACATTAGGTAAAGAGCGATTGGTCTGTGGACTACGAGCGGTTGATTTTGAGTATAACAAGGATAATTCCTTAAATTGTCTCCAATCCTGACTCCTCAGAAACGTATGCCAGGCTCATAAGGAGAGAGGTAGTAATCAGAAGTGAGTCAGTTTAGAGCAGCTGGAAGAACCAAGGATAGAATTTCCCTCTGCCCTAAGGCTTTGTAGCAGATGATAATGTAGTTCTAGGGCATGGGGCGATGGGATGGGCATGGAGGTAACTGGGTGTTTCACTTGAATGAAGCATGTTGGGAGAGTAATTAGGATAAGGCCAATGCTGAAGTTATCAGGAAATGTCAGTGCTGTAACCTGGGAGCCCTGTGGTCATGCCAAGAGGAGCAGAAATCTTCAGAAACTGACTAGGAAAGATTTACAGGAGCTGGATGCTCTCCCACCACTTACCAGTGACCCAGTCATAGGAGGAGATTTATTGCTTCAGCTTTATTTCTGGGGCTTATTTACATTTCCATGTTTGTGTTGGGGAAACAAGGGCTGGACAGTGAAGTGGGTTTATAGACAAGCTCAGCTTTCTGCACACTCAGGTCCCATTTCTGTACCTTCAGTCTGTCCTGTACTTTGTCCACTTACCCTTTGGCTTCTGACAAAGAGGCCACCCCAAGTATCATTTAAAGACTTGCTACGATGTGTCAAGCACTGCACTATCTGCTTTCCTAATTTACTTAATCCTTCCCACATTCCAGGAACTAGAAATCATATGATCCTAATTCTACCTGCTCAGGTTCACATAGAGAGAAAGATGCAGATCTGGGATGTGAGGTTGGCCTTTTCTGATTACAATATCCAAGCATTTAACCTCTCTCTTATATAGATTTTTTTGGGGGGGGCAGGGGCTATATAAAAGAGCAGTTTGTACAGGGTTTGGCCCATTGCAGGTACTCAAAAATATTAGGAGAGATATTTTTATTATGCAGATAAGACTGGCCCACACACCTAGAGCTTTACAAATAGATTTTTTACTAGCCTTCTAGAGAACAACCACAGATACAGAAGCTGGGGAAATGTTTCAAATAAAACAGATATTGATAAGAGTAAAAAGCAGTCTAGAAACCAGAATTCTTGGCAAAGTTATCCATGTGGGAAATAAATTTGAATTCAGTCACATTAAAAAAAAAATCTCTATGTAAGCAAGCTTTGAGCCACCTGGGAGTTCTCCAGGCATTGACCATCACATTGCTTCCATGCCTACCTCTCTGCTCTCCCATCAGTCCTTCAGTGTCCCTGGTTTCTCTCTCCTCCCGGACTTCCTTCCCGCCAGCCATCTCCTATGCTCTTTGACCGCAAGCCTAAGGCCAGATGTGGAAGGCAAGAGTGATCTCTCCCACTCAAGTCCTTTGGGAAGAAGAGGTTTTGCTATCAGCCATCTCTCCTTCAATTAAGAAGGTCATCATTTTTATAGGACTTGTTTGATTTCCAGGATCTGAATCCACTTAGCCCTTCCTCCAGAGTAAGCTAAATTGTGACGGTTGCAAGGTACCTCATTTTACCTCAACCTCAGAGGGATGCCCCAAAGTCAATTAGAACCACCGAAGTCAATTACTTCTTAAACAGCACAGCTTCCTTGAGTTCCCTGCATCCATCTGGGTGGGGCAGGGGGGAGGGGGGTGGACAGGCAGGTAGGACTCTGACAGCTCCTGTCCTTCTTTAGTCGCCTGTTCTACCTAGAGGATTGGTGTGAATAAGCAAGAAGGGATTATTACGTTCTCTCCCCTCAGGGAGGGTTAGTAATTCCCCAGCCCCTCCAATTTTAGATTCCCTGAGTGTGCTCAGAGCAATTAGAAGTAAAGAAAACACCCAGCGCTCCTGCACTAATAAATTACAGAGTGCTCACCTAATTAATAAGGTAACAGTGCCCTGCCGAATTATAATCACAAGGCGTGAACCATTTAAACAATTCATTCTTAAAGAATAGCAAGTGATCTCAGTGAGTGCAATGGGAAGGCATATCTTAGGACTGAAGGCGGGTACGCCAGGTCCTGACACGGGTGATGGAGTACATGGGCCAATGTTTCCAGCAGTGGCCCGGGAATTAATGACTCCGAGCCCTTCCAAGGACCACAGCATTTTGGACGATCTCAGGCAAATCATTTAGGCATGTTAAGTCAGAAAAAATCTATCTCACCATTTCTGAAATAGTCCTATTAAATGCTGATTATTTTCCTTTTGGTGGTGCTTGGGAAAGACCCATGACATGCCATATACATCGAGCAGAACAGTGACCAATAATTATAGGGAAATGAAGCTATCTCCTTAAGATATTTTCCTTAACGCATCTTGGTGATTTCTTGGTGATTTCTTGGTGATTTTCCTTACCAAGTCTTGGTGATTTAACAATATTTTCCTTAACAACCCTGTACGAATATTGTTTTCTTGTGAAGCCCTCCCACTGGTTCATTGTAGGTAATAGCAAGGCTAGAACTTTCTGTTTGCTTGAAACACCCAGGAACTGTCCTTCAGACCAGGAAAAAAGAAGCTGTGAACATTGTTGTTTGATTCTAACCTTTCTGTGTTGAGACTCAGTAATAATCTCAATAAGCTGCAAAATGTACTCTGTGGGCTGCTTGCCTTGGAAGGCATCTGTCCAAACATGCGTGCATTCAGAAGGCTGATTCCATTTCAGATCTCTGTAAATGAAGGAAAAGTGAGGTATCACTGTAAGGAGAATGCAGTTGTTAAATGATTACCTTAAGGGGGAGAGACAGTAAATACAATGTGTTTCTCATTCTTTGTAGGTTCCATCTCTTGTCTTTCTAATGTCCCCCGCTGACTTACATTTACTTTCTAATCCTCAATCTTGTCTCTGGTTCCTCTTGTGTGCTATACTTTGTAGTTTATGTTGGATCTTGAGGAACTCTCAGGACATGCTCTCATCACAAGGAACCCTTTAGGATATACTCTACTCATAGCTATACCTCCCATGATGATCTAGAAGGCTGGATCATACCACATGCTGAGGATAATGCATGAGAAAATTGATATGTGCTACAACGGAGCTGGGACTCCCAGAATCTCTGACCAGCTACATACTTCTACCAGTTTCAAGGGAACAGACACCTTGTGACTACTCCATGAAAATCATAGTCTTCTGGTGAACTAGGCTGGATCACTCAGAGCTACAAAGACTTCCTTCATTTGGCACTGGTGGGTCTAAAATACAAGTGGGAAACAGTGTACTTCTAGAGTAAACCTCAAAATGTAAGCAAGGGCAAGCCTATCATTATATCTGTTTGAAGATCCTGCCTATTCCCTCTTCTGTGATTCTCAACACAGGCTATTAAGTTCTGATGTTGGTTGAAAGCTAACTCCCTCAACTGTGCAGAATGATTCATTGGTTCATATGGGTTATAAATCCAAGTTTTAATTTCAGAGCTGAGTGAAGGAGATCCGAGCCTGCCATTGTGCCGGTGTAGAATGGCAGGGATGTAATACACATCCACTGGGAGATGGCATGAGAATCGCCTCCCATAACTTAACCTTTAAAGCTACTTATGGAAGGCTTTTGTTGAAGCAGACAGGGTTTCCGCAATTAAATTACCATACATTAAAAAGGTTTCATTATGGCATGATTATTCTATTATTAAAATAGGCGGCAAATAAGCAGTGTGGGCCACCTGGCTGTAAGCCTACATTACTGAGACTAGCATTCTTTTTTTTTTTTATTTTTGGCTGCATTGGGTCCTCGTTGCTGCATGTGGGCTTTCTCTAGCTGTGGTGAGCGGGGCCTACTCTTCGTTTTGGTGCACGGGCTTCTCATTGCAGTGGCTTCTCGTTGCAGAGCACGGGTTCTAGGCGGGTGGGCTTCAGTAGTTGCAGCACGTGAGCTCAGTAGTTGCAGTGTAGGGGCTTAGTTGCTCTGCAGCATGTGGGATCTTCCCGGACAAGGGATTGAACCCATGTCCCCTGCATTGACAGGCGGATTCTTAACCACTGTGCCACCAGGGAAGTCCCAGACTAGCATTCTTTTTAATAGGTAAAAGAATATTAACCTTTAGATGGCTCTAAAATAACACGTTCTCAAGAATATGCAAATAGAAAGTTGCACACTACAACTCTCAAAATGTGAGAGAACCACTGAGAAGACTGATCTTGCAAATTATATGGCAGGCTGTTGCTGCTAGAAACTCCACTCTGTCGAAGGAGGGAGAGAGACAGATACTGGGTAGCTCAAAACTTTCAGGATTAGCAAGGCTTTGATGCTTTCCTAATGCTGTAATGATAGCTGGTCAAGATCTGTCATCTCTATCAGCCTCCATCAGCCAGTTCTCCTATCTCACATAAGGCATTTATCTTTCAAAAGACTGCTGGACTCAAATGCAACTTAGTGGACCCAGACAAATGGAATGCCTTCTCAGGCACTTGTCATAATTCTCTGTGTCCATCCTTTTATGGTCAGCAGAAGCTGTTTTTGTGGAGTTTGGGTTACCAATTTAAGATGGACTGAGATGCTTAAATAAATACTGACCCAAATTTAAAGTATGATTTTCTGAAATCAGTAGTCTTGCTTGACCAAATTGATCTTTCCTTATGTGTTTCTATTTAGAGGTTTTGTCTACTACAACCCACTGGGAAAAAAACCTTCCAAACTTTTCAAATCTGGTTTTATTTTGCACTTGCTATTTGAAAAAGTAGCTGTTGGGAATAATAACTGAATAAAATTACATCAGACAAATGGTTGTTTACAACCAATGTGCCTCAGGAAATAATCAATAGCTCCAGTGTTGGAAAATCAAATATGTCGACATTAATATTAGTATTGTTTTCCTCTTCCCACTAACATTTTAGATTGTTCCTCTAAAGCTTTTATTGTTTAAGATTAGCAATCTTATTTCAGATGTGGCTTAGTAATTCAGCATTCATATTTTATAAGCAGTTGATTGTTGTCTCCTGGATATGTTATATAATTTCATTAGAGTCTGTGTTTGTCTGCATATGCATATATTATTTCTTCTCAGTAGTTGGAGGTCAGTATATTTTAATGTATTAATTTGTCTGTGTTTGTATATGTATGTTGTTCTCTGCTCACTAATAAGTTGCCATTGTATTTTTATATATTTATATATTTTATGGTGATGCTTGCTATTAGTTAAAATGTACACAGTTTATTTTCAAAACATTATTTATTTTTATGCATTTGATATATAAAAAAGTCTTCATGAAACAAACAACCAAAAAGCACTAGCAAATATCACACTGAACCACCTTGCCCACAGCCATTGGCAACACCAGTCTCCATTGTGAGAATTCTCACCTGTAATGACTTCGTTGTAGTCATTGCTGTCATGGGCTTAGCAGTTGCTTTAACCTTGGTGATATTCTGCCTATGCTTGGCACAGCCTATAACAGTGATACGTTCACCTATTTGAAAAAGGTTCATAAGCTCAGATTTTTTTTTTTTAATCCAGCGGTGAGAGCTTTTCAGTATAAATTAAGCATATGTATTATATTTCAGGTACATAAAATCTGGTTATAAAATAAAACATTCTTGTGCTCTCCCACGACTTCACAGGTTCCCCATCCCCCAGGTTTATCCCCCAGAGGTAACCACCTCCAATCACTTCCCCACAACTCTGGGCAGAGGTAATAACAGCTGTGGTGTTGGTCCCAGGCTAAAGAGATCAGCTCTCTGAAGAAGCTGAACCAGCCATTGGGAGGACCAAGCCTGACAGGCCCACTGTTTCTATTAGTAATTCTTCTGGCTCTTTCTAGTTCTTCAGGTAGTTATTTGTATAACTTGGAATACTATTGATTCAATAGTACTGAATAGACTGACTGATTTCCCACAGTATCTACTGCCACCCTGTTGTGAAACGAGGAATGTAGCCTATCTACATAAGCCCATGCCTTTCTCTCCTTTTACTCCCATCAGTTTCAAATGTAAGTGATATCTCTTGACTCCTTATTACATAAGATGAGATTTATGTTTTTCTTTTCCCAACTTCTATCAGCTGGACCATTATTTTTACATTATGCAGTTTTACCATTTCAACTTTGTGAGGTTCCACGTAGGTGTAGTTTTTTCTAAGGTCAGTGGGTTCTTTCAAATTAGCCTTTTTTTCCAGCATTGGGAAATTTTATTTTTACTTTCTGGAAATTATTATCTATCTTTCATTTTTTCTAGTTTCTTTTTCTGGAACTTTGATTAGATGAATACTAGATATCTCCAAGTGAAGTTTTCATTGTTTTGTAATTTTGTTTTGTGTTTTGGAAGACTGCCTCACCTTTACCTTCCATGTCTTCCACCAAACTTTTCATTCTGATGATCAAAATTTTCATTTTGAGTTCTCTCAGATTTCTATTATTAATAGTGTCCTCTTCTAATTAATGGCTGAATTATCTTTTCAGATCTCTCCGAATTTACTAGTTATATTTAAAAAGTTATCTTTTATTTCTTAAATTATCTCTATTTCCTCTGGGATGATTTTTCCAGTGTGTTTATCTTTTTCTACAATGTCTGGAGTTCCTTGGCTATTAGTTGACATTACTGTCTTCAGTACTAGGCCAGCCAGGGCTTTCTGTGGCATTATGCAGTGGGTGCTTCCCCAGGAGGGCTCTTCTTACAAAGGGGTGTCTGCAGATTCAGCATCTGTGGACCAGGTATGTCTGCTTCAGTCATTCCCAAATGGCTTATTCAGGTTCTTCCGTGAGCCGATGTCCTGCTTCCCTCTGGGGGCCAACACCACTACTGTTAGCATCTCTGCACAGAGTGATGGTGAGACAAGTGTGCTGGGCAGACTTGTTATCCTGATGGATGTTCCACTTCTTCTCCTGCTTTCAGGGTCCAGCCTTCTCGAAGTTTCTGGGATAAAGAGTGGCTTCGATTTCCCCTGCAGCTCTCTCCTAAGCCTTCCTCTGCTCAGGCTAAACTTCCATATGATTGTTTATTTCTGTCTTTCAGAAATTCAGCAGTGTCCCCCAACTAATGAAGATCAACCTCTTATTCACAATGTACTTTTGGAGCAATATCCCTTTTGTGCAGTGTTCAGGCTATTTCATTATGATCCTTATTGAGTACGTGGGGTAAAGTTGGCTCTCAGTCTACCCCCAAAGTCCCCTGTGAGGGGGATGCAATGTATGACCACCTCAGGCTGCAACTCTTGGGAGCACTGGCTTTTGTTTTTGTTTTTTTTTACAGTTTCTTCTTGCTTCTTTCAGAGGGGAACAGCATCAAAGCCCAGATACTTCTAGGAATACATTTAAAATGAGAAATGTACTCTTTTGCTATGGAAAATGTGAACGCATACAAAAGTAGAATAGCACGATGAACCCCCATTTGGTCATTACCCAGTTTCAACAAATATCTCATAAGCAAACTTGTTTCCTCTTCACCTTTATCCACTACAGTCCTTGAATGAAATTACTTTTAAGCAAACCTAGACATTGTATTGGAATAAAAACTAGCAATATGGGAATAGATTTTCAAGCCATACTTCAGAGGCTACTTTTGCCCTTCCTGAGTCCTGTCTGTTATTAGGTGAGCTACTTCATGTGGCCACTGATGTCTGGGCTCCTCCCCTTGACCTGCATAGACACAAGCAACAGCATGGATAGCTGATAATGGATTTTTTTTTCTCCATAAATAAAAAAATATTGTTTTAATGAAAAGGTAAGTTACTCAATTAATATTTATAAATACCAAAAGCAGTTAAGTAGAATCTAATAACTTTAAAAAAGTACGTAAAGCTGCTTCTCATACTCTGGCAGTAGAACTGTCATTCTCCTCCGGGCTTCCAGTACTGTATGCAGGAGGGAATACGAAAGAGGCTTTAGGAGTATGCAGGCTAGTGCTCTTTGAAGGCTCCTAAGGCAAATGAGTTAGAGATTCACATGAAAAGCCAAGCACGGCCCTGATACAAAATATTTCTGAAGGGAACTAGCATTATTCTTTGTCTTTGGCCTAGACAAAATAATTCTACCAGAAATAAAAAGAGATCCCAATGACATGTATGGTGTCAGGTGTGTCTCGGTATTACCATCTTTTCTTAAAGTTTCAACTATCATGTCTATATGGATAATTCCCATACAGCACTCTTTTCAGTGCAGATTTGCTGCCCAAAATTTCAGGCTTTTAATCTACTTATTGGAAGCACCCTGACAGTACCTAGTACAAAACAGGTACTCAGATATTGATCTTGATGGACTATTAGACATTTCCAAATGGCTATTATACCAGCATTTTACATTTATTTTAACCTCAAGGCCATCTTCTTCTGGTTCCAAGGTCATTAGTAGCCCTACTGTTATCCTTGGTTGAGCAGGTGCTAACTGTGGCTCCTTCCTGTCCTTCATCTGCTACATCCAGTTGTCCACCAAGGCCTGTGTGTTCTTCCTGTGTATTTTCTCCACATACACTTTCTAGCTTCCACACCCACTACCTTAATTCAGCCCCCATCAACTCCTGCCTGTACTAAAGCAGTAGCCTCCTGACTAGTCTCCTTGCTCCCGTCTCTTCTCCTACATTCCATCCTAAAATCAAGGGTTTCAAAATCCACTTATTGAAATTCTCAGTGATGCCTCATTGCCTATAGGAGAAGTCCAAATGCATTTGGCTGCAAAACCAGTGTATCTTTGCAGTCTTCAGGCTACTTAACTCAATCACTTTGCTTATTGGTTTTTCTTCCTTACTGTCTGCCGATCCCACTGGAAATATCTCCATAAGGCTTATTCTGTCCACTGAAGTATCCATCCGCAATGCCTAACACAATGTTTGAGACATAGGAGGCATCAGACTAAAATATATTGAATGAATGCATGAGTGAATGTTCTTCACTCCACTTTGTAATGCTACACTGACTCAATCTGAACTATTTGCTATTTTCTCAATAACAAAATGGTATTATTTGCTACCTCCTCATTTTAGCTGCTCTTCTTTCTCTTTGGAATGTTCCCATCCTCCCCATCTCTGCCTTCAAGACCCACCTCTAAGCCTGTATTCTGCATACTGCCTTCTCGGATCCACCCTCTAAGGGTCCCTGATACTTCATTCAGGCAGTCTCAGAGCATTTATCGCATCCTGTCTTATGTTGTAGTTGTTTATGCGTGTATCTTGGCTTTCTGTTACAGATGGTAAACTCCTGGAGATTGGGAAGCATGTCTCCCATTTGGGGGGAGCATGATTCCTACCTTTTCATATCTTCCACAGTTGTGGTACCCACTAAGGATGTTTGAATTACTCACAGTTGCGTTCACTAGTAAATGAGAAGTTGAGATTTATAAATATTTCACCCTTTTCATCTCTATTTACTCTCCAAATCCCAAATATGTTCTTTATAATGTCAATCATTGACTGGCCATTGAGCTTTCTTCTATTTTCTGTACATTATATATCTTTGGTGTGGTGAAACTTATCACTGGTGTTGGGATTTGTTGATGCAACACATTGTGTTTTTAGACTCAAACTCCTGTAGTTGACCCTTGGGTTTCTGTTCACTCATTATTAATCTAGATAGATACACTCTTCTGAACCCCAGCTCCAGCTCTGAGAAAACCACTGTGTAGAACAGCTTCTGAATTTCATGTCCTTAATTTGAAATTGCATCAACCTCTCTAAATATAAAACGTTAAGGATTCAGGAGCTAGCTCAGCCACCTGCTAACACTGTACTTTTGGCCAGATTACTTCACCTCTTTCTGACTTGGCTTTCTCACCTGTGAAGTGGGGATGATAATAACACCTAATTCACAGGTTTGTTGTGAGGTCTGAATGACTTAATACAAATGCATTAATTATGGCTGGCATGCTGGAAGCAAGCAGACAATGTAATACATGTTCGAGGCTATTATTCAGGGAAAGCCAGTGGACAGAAGCTCATTCAGGGAGCTCATCCACTCATGGACAGGGACCTCATACCCTGAGTTAGATGAGAGGGGCTGTCATGATGTCTCTGATTGGAACTTTTTTCCTTCAGTGGCTTTGGGAAGAGCTTCATCTCTTAACCTGATCTGGGAGAACCTATGTGATGTGGCCTCTATTTATATTCCTGTCTAGCCATGTTGAGTTTCTTTTGCTTCCTATAAAATGCTATAATTTCTCTCATCTCTAGGTTGTCACATAAGCTATTTCCTCTCTGTGCAACACCTTTCCAAGTTTAGTGTCAGTTCTTCAGGAATATCTTTCATGATAACCACTTCCCCCATCCCTAAAATTAGGTGTATTTCCTATGAATTGTGATAGCCAAAGATGACATTAAGAATATTTAATAATTGGTAAAATATGGGCGTGAACCTTAAAACAACCATGGCACTGGAGTGAGGTCTCAGGAACCCCTGACATCGTTCCTTTAGTTGCTGGACCCTGAAAGACTCTTGGGCATCCGGGAGAGAGGTTGGGAGCCAGGCTGATGTGAGGAGGCCCTCTAGGGGCTCAGAGCAGCTGCTATCTTCCAGGTGGTACAGAAGTAGTAAACTCTGTTAAAAGCTGGGCTCCGTGGCTGTTCTTAAGAGCTGAATTTCAGTCTTGACTATGGCCCATCTTACTTCCTCTATCAAAACGCTTCCAATGCTAATTCTAATTGTCTATTTCTTATACATATTTCCTGCCAAGCTTTGAGTCCTAGTCAATACACCCTTTAAATGATTGTCTTAGGTTCACTTCCCCTGAAAGTGGAGCCTGAGTCAAAGGCTTAATGCAGTCAGTTTCTTTGGAAATCGCTCCCAGGTATCAGGAGTGAAGGAATGGGGACAGTGAGAGGAAAGAAGAGATGCCCATGTTAGGAGTGTGTTTTCTAAGGCACTGCCATAGGTAATGGGGCTTAATTCTGCCTCACGTCCTTTGTAGCAAACAGAATTCCTCTTAAAACTGCCTCCTCATGGAGCAGAGGCTGGAACATTTATCCCCAGGCTCACATCCTCCTTGGGCTGAGGGTGTCTGCTGGAAGCATGAACTCCCTTGCACTTCCTAATTTCATGTATGTGAACAGAGGAGGCTTGGCAGTATAGGAAGAGGTGCTGGGGCAGAAGCAGAAAGGTACAGTTGTGTTATCAGTGAGGTTTGAATCTGCACTTGCACAGAATGGTCTACTGTACTTGCAGCTGAAATCGAGATGGCAGGAAGAAATTTGATGTGGGCACCAGAGCTGCCTGTTACAACAATTTACCCTAGCTTTCTTTAAGGAAATTTTAAAAATATCTTGTGAAGTTCCATACTTTTCATCTTCTTCCCCAACTCTTTTTCAGTAGCTTCTCTTCTACTTATGGAAAGATTTAACAAATCAATATTGAGCGTCTACTACACATGAGATTTTATTGATGGTCCCTGCGATAGAGCAGTGATAAGACCCCGTTCTTGCCTTCCACTGAATTTTACCAGGTCCTGACCCAGTGCTACCTAAATGGCTTCAGAGCATTGCTTAAGGCTTGAAATTGTAGTTTTGTAGAACATTGGGTGGGATGATGGAGACCAGAGGTTCTTAATCTAACTCTGAACCCTGATCTTTCTTACCCATCCTATACCTGGGTTTCCTCCCATCTTCAATGGAGATTATGCCACCTACCTTTTCCTACTTTAGCACTATGTTGAGAGGGCAGAGGGAGGCAATGCCCATGTAAGCAACGCATTAAATATGAATTTAAAGTAGGATTGTTAATGCACTCTTTTTGAAAATGTGAATAAACAGAGGAAATTAAAAAAAAACCTAAAATCTATTACGGTATCTAAAATCTTCACTCTCCCTCTCCAATTTTAAGACTTACAGGATATGATTTATAAGGTGTTAATCTCAAACTACAAAACAGAAAAAGTCCAGCTCAGATTTATTGCGATGTAAACCAATCCTGTAGACCAGGCTCTTTCCTAGGAGAAGAAAAGAGAAAATAAAGGCTGTTTATTGAGCATCTGCTGTGTACCAGCGTGTTCTAGGTACTTCACATGAGTGATGTCCAGGCTAAGCTAAACGTGGGTGCATCTTGTCTTTGGTCCCTACCTTCCCCTTACGATGCCCATGGAGCATCTAGGTGGTTCTTTTGTTTTTGTCCTCTCGCACCACTCAGTGATCAATGGATGCAAGACATCTCACCTCCTTTGTTACCATCCCATGCCTTCACACCCTGCTATGAGTCAGGCTCATCTGTTTAAAAATACCACCCCTATTAAGGTATTCATGAAGGATACTGATATTATGAGGACTGTCTATCTTAATTCAAAAAGGCTGAAAATTTCAGGTAATAGCGTTCAGGGGGACAGAAATTTGGAGGACAAAATGGAGATGTTGCTACTTCTGAAGTGACAGCACCTATAATACCATCCTACAGGGTTTACCCTGCTTCCGCCAGAATGACAAGCAGCTTGTGGCATAGTTTGGCTCTATGGGGAAGGCAGAATTTCCATCATCGTTATCAATTCTCTTGTGTCTGACTGCATAAGACAATGACCTTTTCAGGTGTTAGAATGGGGTATTAACAAAAGTGAGATGAGTACAGGAGAGAAAAGGTCACCTGAAACCAACAACATTTTACTTATGAGTTCCCTAGGTTTCTAAGCAAGTGGAGATAGTCTCAATACTTTTTTTTTTTTTTTCTCACTCTACTATTGGCTCTGGATTTCCAGCCTACCAAAGCAGTCTTCAGCAAAAGGGTAATGAATGATAATTCTGACCTCAAATATTGACAGTGCTATCCCTGTCTCAGGGTCATTCATTTGGTTTTTGAGAATGTTTTCTCTTTTTAAAAGGATTCTGAAGCTGAATAATCCATTTTATCTATTGTGGTTATTCACATTTCAATTATAATTATCATTACTCAAGTGCCTTTTCCATGTATGTATAGCACAAATTTCCACCTTTCTTGAAAACCACTGTGAAGACTGACAGCAGAAACACCTTTCCTATATGTTTAAGTTCTGATTAAAACATTTTGCTGTAGGAAGCGTTCATTTTTATCACCTGAAACTACATTCAAGTAATGTGGTTTCGATTTCCACAACAGTGTCAAAGTACAACATCAACAGAATGTATTTGCTTTTTTTTTTTTAGAACGCTTCCACTGCCTCAAACTTTGAGTTGAATTTTCCAATTAATCTTTTTTCCTAGACAAGGGCACATTTCTTAAAACTGCGTTTTATGATTTTATAATTTAACATTTCTGACGAGGAACAAAACCTTTGGCGAAACACCAACAGCTCTTAAGAAACCTTTATTTGACTTTTATATTACAAAACAGGCTCAGAATCTGAAAAGATACAGAATCTGACACATCGCTAGGTACAAAGAAGTCAGCTCAAAATGTGATTGATTGATCCAAAATGATTAGAGGAGAGAGTAGGATCAGCTTAGTTGAAATTCACATGACTACGTGGGTTTGTACAGAATGCTGCTACCTCTAGGATGGGAGAATTTGTCTCCTTACTATGGAAATTTATTTAAATAAACTCTAATGCAAGCAGATGCTGAACATTTTTCCTCCTCTTCTTCTACTAGGTTTTGCTTTGGTTGTACTTGGCAGGTATCAGTAGTGATCATTGACCAGGCAGCTCTTTTTTCATTCCTTCCCAACCTGCCCATCTACCATGCCTTCATGTGCCAAACCCAAGCATCACTTTGATGATGTTTACCACTTAGTCTTCAAAGAACAGAATTCAAACTTACTCTATGACAATGAATACAGCTGATTTCTCTCTTAGGGCAATTAAACTGGGATAAGCAATAAAACACTTTGAAAACAAAGCAGCATTTTTCAACACATATTTCCTTGAACACTAGACTCATTGTATTATCTGCATCAAAGATGGGTGATCAAATATGTGTGGTAAATGCTGTATCTGCTGCTGCTCAAACTGTGATCCATCAATTGATGCTGGTTCACACCTTGTTTCCTGTCCGTTATGTGATATATACAAAAACTGAGACTAAACATTTAGAAACTTGAGTAGAAATTTTACCTCACGATTTTACATCTGTTAAATCTAATAATAAAAAATTGATTGTATTTTTCATTTATTGTTTTTATTTCTGTTTTCTAGTAAATCACTTTTATTATATTTTAGTAAAGTAATGTTCCTCTGTGAATTGGAAAAAAGAATAAAAACCCAAACTGATCCTTCACCAAAGATAGAAAAACACTGATTTATACTGTTGCCCTTCCTTAGAGATTCACAATATATAATATATAATAAATTAAAAGCTCTGAGAAGCCATGCAGGGAAGAGACCCATTGGACTCATTATTTCTAATGCTTATTAGGCCTTAGAACCTTTGTTTTTTTTTCCTTCTGGGGTCACCTGTATTAATATTCTATGTAATTAATGTTCTACAGAACACATTGTGGGAAACATTGAATTATGATGAGCAGTGTTTGTAAAGCACTTTATATTTTAAAAAGCACAATAATATGTTATCTTATCAAAAACATATTAAAAATGGAGTCAGTGGGCAAATACCACACTCTAACATGATGCCATATTCCTTATTCAGAAATGTATGTTTTAGCAACTTAACTAGGACACGAAAATTAGTAGTATCTACTCACATCCCTTCAAGATATTTGAGAGAGTTAATCCATGTAAGGATAAACAAATTTTATTTCAGCCAAGGAATAAGAAATGAAAACAATGAGGGAGGAAGATTTTGACTGTTTACTCATATCAAAAACAGAGGGACACCAAACCCAGTTTCCATGCCTGGTATGTTGGAACCAGTGATCATGCTGTGAATTCCCATGATATTCCTGCCCTGTCTTTAACTATCTACAATTTGAGTAATATTTGGAAAACCTCAAAGCAGAGTCTGGAGATGTGGTTTACACAGCCAGAAGGCTAAGTCACTGACTTTCTGAATTAATCCACACAAGAAATCCAACTTCTTGGATTCCCAATGATAAGAGGGGATTAAACTATTTTACTAAAGCAACAAATAATCTGAACACAGTCAAATCGAAATTGCAACAAAGAAAACATGAACATAGTTAATTTCTCCAAGTGAAGAATTAAAAAAAAAAAGTCAAGGTGCACTGGGATGGCAATGTATGGAGATGTTTTCTGGGAACCATGGGTTGGCGCTCACCCAATAGGGTGTTGTGTTCTCTATGGTCCTGGGTTAACTGTAGTCCTTTAGCATTGGAAATATGATCTTCTTATTAGTGCTTCACAAATGACGTGTGTTAAGATGCTAATTAGTGATATCAAAGCTCACGACAACCCTGTTGATTAAAATGAGATTTTTGGTAGCACCAAGGTGAAGAGTACACATTCCAGATGCAGGTTTCCTAGGTTTAGATCCTAGCTTCTCTACTAACTAGCTGTATGACCTTGGTGAAGTGACTTAGCTTGTAGTCCTGTTGAGAGGAATGATGACATAATAGATGTAAAGTGCTTAGTCTGGCATGCAGTAAACAACGGATAATGGTTAGCTGTTATGATTTATGTTGATAAATGCAATGTCAAGTGGACTATGTATTCAGATTGGCTTGATCAGCTTATCTCACCCTGTAGGCAAGCTACATATGAAGCCAAATTATCAGCAGCTGCTTAGTAATCATGGTACTGGAAGGAGTTACTTCTGTCTGCATGCTTTATAGCGCTTTATAGCCTATATAGCACTATATAGCCTATGATCAAATGATGCATCCATTTCAGTGTCCTTAGAATCAGGAAGAAGAGACAGTCCCTGTCAAGTTCATGGATGCAGCTGTCTAACGGCTCCCAGTAGGTTATGGGCAAGAGTTGCTGTCCTGAGAGGTAGTCTGCCTCTTTATGGTGATTGCATATACTTACGTTCTGACCCCCTATTTGCTAATTCTAGAGTGCATAGCTCAGAGGACAACCTTATTTCCATGCTCACACAGATCATCTTATAGCTGCCCCACCATACACATACCTATGAGATACGTGTGTATCCAGACTCAAAGTGTATCTGTGAATTGAACAGTGAAGACTAAGAATTCTTCAAGCAAAACAACTCATGCTTAAAAGAATCACTCAATTTGAAGATTTGCAGAAACAAAGTCACAATTTCAGAAATGATTTATGGACTTTATTGAGTGCAATTAAATTTCTGCAGTTGCCTATTGAATTGAAACCTTAGGATTTATCCAAACAATCAAGTGTCCGCTTTTTCAATTTGGTCAAATTTCTAACGAAATGGATTGTGCTTAAAGAAAATCGGGCCCACCAAACAAGGGCTCTTAGAATAATCCTGAAAAGTTTGGGCCTTTTATAGTACTCCAGCCAATGTTTGAGGCTTTCTGGAATAGTGGTCATTGATCATCATGTGTGCAGATGCCGGAATTAGATGCTTGGAGCCCTCATCAGTGATATGAACCTGTGTGGGATTAGAATTGTGCATTATAATTTTCACCCATGTTTCAGCCTGTTAAATATTGATATTTTTATGATCTTGTTAAATAATGTTGAATGGCTACAACTAAGCTTGCTCTTTTTGTGAATAAAGTGAATTGAGCTGTTCTGGAACTGCTTTTGTTTTACTATTAAAAGTCAATGTTGGGAATTCCCTGGCAGTCCAGTGGTTAGGACTCCATGCTTCCACTGCCGGGGCCCCGGGTTTGATCCCTGGTCAGGGAACTAAGATCCTGCAAGCCTCACGGTGTGGCCAAAACAAACAAACAAACAAACAGATAGATAGATAAACAAACAAACAAACAAACAAATAAATAAAATGTCAGTATCCATGATTGGTTGTCATGTGGCAGTGAAAAATCAGGAGATTCATTTGTGTCTGGATCGTTGTAGAGCCAAATATTAAGAAAGGTGAATATTTTTATTCTTAATTATCCCTATTTAACATGGCAGATAGGTGTTGTGATCATTCATTTCCCCTGAATCCTAACATTAGACTACATGAAAATAAACTTTTAATTAGCAATCTAGTGAAGAAAATAGACTTTTATTCAGATATTGTATTATGTCTTTATCCCCCCCCCACTTCTATAACCTTTTAAAAATAATCTCCATCATTTTTACTTGGCAATGAACCTACAGCATCACACTCAAAATTAACTCATGGTTTTCATTAAGTGCAGTCTAGATTGTCTGTGTCTTTACTCCAATCCAAAGCACAGACAACTTGGTTTGCCACTTATTCGAAACTTCTTCCTAAAGAGAAAAAGCGAAAGTGTGTATGACTGCTTTTAAAACTTAGATGAGGTAAGCACAGTGTTCAATAACTTCATCAAATCAGGTCTAAATTTTGTGGTGCAAATGCCAGTCTTCACAGGTCAGTGAACGTTTTCAAATGGTACACAGGCTGCCTATATCAAATTTGTACAAAAGAATTGATTTTGGTTGTTGGAATAAGGCCATTTTAGTCTTGCTGCAAGCTTTCCAGAAATAATAGTGCTATGTTAGAAGATAAATTATAACTAGATGATGGCTTTAAAATATTATTTGGAATGTTAACAGCTACTATAATGGACTTTCTACTGCAATGCTAAATAGCAAGTGCCAGCTTGATTTTTTTTTTTTTACATCTTTATTGGAGTATAATTGCTTTACAATGGTGTGTTAGTTTCTGCTTTATAACAAAGTGAATCAGTTATACATATACATATATCCCCATATCTCCTCCCTCTTGCATCTGCCTCCCACACTCCCTATCCTACCCCTCTAGGTGGTCACAAAGCACCGAGCTGATCTCCCTGTGCTATGCTGCTGCTTCCCACTAGCTATCTATTTTACATTTGGTAGTGTATATATGTTCATGCCACTCTCTCTCTTCGTCCCAGCTTACCCTTCCCCCTCCCCATATCCTCAAGTCCATTCTCTAGTAGGTATGTGTCTTTATTCCCATCTTACCCCTAGGTTCTTTATGACACTTTTTTTTTCTTAGATTCCATATACATGTGGTATTTGTCTTTCTCTTTCTGACTTACTTCACTCTGTATGACAGACTCTAGGTCTATCCATCTCACTACAAATAACTCAATTTCATTTCTTTTTATGGCTGAGTAATATTCCATTGTATATATGTGCCACATCTTCTTTATCCATTCATCCGATGATGGACACTTAGGTTGCTTCCATGTCCTGGCTATTGTAAATAGAGCTGCAATGAACATTTTGGTACATGACTCATTTTGAATTATGGTTTTCCCCGAACCTGCAGCCTGCAAAAAGGAGACCCCAAACACAGTAAGATTAGCAAAATGAGAAGACAGAAAAACACACAGCAGATGAAGGAGCAAGATAAAAACCCACCAGACCTAACAAATGAAGAGGAAATAGGCAGTCTACCTGAAAAAGAATTCAGAATAATGATAGTAAGGATGATCCAAAATCTTGGAAATAGAATAGAGAAAATGCAAGAAACATTTAACACGGACCTAGAAGAACTAAAGATGAAACAAGCAGTGATGAACAACACAATAAATGAAATTAAAAATACTCTGGATGGGATCAATAGCAGAATAACTGAGGCAGAAGAACGGTAAGTGACCTGGAAGATAAAATAGTGGAAATAACTACTGCAGAGCAGAATAAAGAAAAAAGAATGAAAAGAACTGAGGACAGTCTCAGAGACCTCTGGGACAACATTAAATGCACCAACATTCGAATTATAGGGGTTCCAGAAGAAGAAGAGAAAAAGAAAGGGACTGAGAACATGCTTGAAGAGATTATAGTTGAAAACTTCCCTAATATGGGAAAGGAAATAGTTAATCAAGTCCAGGAGGCACAGAGTCCCATACAGGAAAAATCCAAGGAGAAACACACCAAGACACATATTAATCAAATTGTCAGCTTGATTTTTAAAGTTCTCCATTACCTCTCGGTGATTGTGTGGGTTCCAGGGAAAGCTGTGCTATCCAGCTGACAGAAACGTCATGTTTTATGTATAGCCTTTGTTTTCTTCCTTTTGGTTCTGCTGTCTGGTGTTAATGGGAGGACAGACAGAGGAGCAGGCAGGGACTTTGGTGTCTGGCAGGTAGCACCCCTGGGAGGTGAGGAGAAATGTCTTTCCAAGATGGAGGTTCTTGATGTGTTCTGCTTTTGTGTGAAAATTGATTGGCAGAAAGATTGGTGGAGGATGATAATTGGTATTGCATCATCCTCACCAGCTCTAATGGGTCATCCTCACTGGCTCTAATGCCCTTGTGCCCTTCTACATGTGGATCATCTCTTAGAGTGGGAGTTTTCCCTGATTTTTCCGCTTGCCCACTCCAAGAAGTCACGAGGGCTTTTTGCCGCATGTAGGGGCACCACATCTTCTAAGAGGGCTTTCCACGCTCTGCAGGGCTTAGAAACTGAGTGCACAGACTGTTCTGTGAAAATACAGTTCGGTAGAAAAGCCTTCTCCAGGTCCTTTAAGCAGACTTAGCCATTTCTCTCTCTGTCCCCCTGTTGTCTTTTAACATTGCTCTGCTATTTGTTTGCATGTTTGTTGCCTTGACTAGGGCAGGAATCTCTGCCATCTTTGTTTCCCACCCCATTTCTAGCATAGAGTTTGGCACATAGTAGGTGGTTTTGTTTGTTAAATACCCCTCAACACACGTACCTCAGGGGGTCTGAGGATTAAAATCTGGCAAAATCTGACAAAATCTCAAATATGTAATATCTGCTAATGTGAACCAGAGCTTAGATGAGTCCATCTAAGCTCTGGTGGAAAGGAATTCAGAAATAGTGTTTATTTTCAAGGAAAAGTAAAGCAAACTTTACTTCCATCCCTAATAAGAAAGAGAACGCATGCTTCTGTTCCCACAGTATAAACACCTGTGTGCTGCTGATTTTCGGTCTAGTAATGAGAAATTTATGTGGTTCTCAACGATCCTTTTGAGTTTGAAACTTTTCAGCATCTTTGGCATAAAGCATTAATTTATTTTGCTTTATTCTTTATATTTCGAGGAGCTGATGTTTTCATTGCTCTGCTGATACTCAACAATACAGATTCAAACTAGAGGAGCTTTAGCAGCTATGAAACTTATGACAGACCTTAACTCCAACCAGAACGCTACAGAGAAAACTTCCAAACATCGCCTTGGGTTTCTCTGTGTCTGAGTGATAAAACATTTGCAACTGGGACATCAAATTATCTATTTCATGAAATATTAATATCAGATGACTGCACTTAAAATGTAAATAAGGATATTTAAGAGAATCATTTCCAATTACCCTCCCTCTCGCTATTAAAATAATCTCTGTAGGTCCATGGTAGTTTATTTAATTGTTAAGCAGACATCAACCCTTGTTTCTCAGGGCCCATTGTGCCTTCTCAGGACATTGTCTGACAGTCTGCTCTTAAGGATGGCATAACCATCAAGTTGGCTTCAATTGAACCTCCATGGCCATCTTGGGACTCCCTGTCATCACTTAGAATAATAGCAGTTCTCAGATATTTAATATATTCCTCGGAGCCGAGGAGTTCAGTGCCACTCCAGGCAAGGCAGTACCTTATTAAAAACAGGGGGCTCTGACTCCTCCTCACGCCAGCCATGGACAAAGGGTTTCCTTTCTCTTGCCCGTCGTCTTATCTCCCACTTCCGGTCCTGCGGGGAGCATGTGTTCCTCTACCTGCTCTTTATCATAAAAGTGTGGAACTGAAAGGGAACTCAGAGATAATAGGTAAAGTTGATAGATGAGGAAGCTGAGGCCTAGAGAGGTCACGTGACCTGCTGGAGGTCACGCAGCTGGTTGGGGGTGGGGCTGGACCTGAGCTGGACCAGGTCTTTCTCACTTTTACACCAGAGACTCTTCTCTTCCATCAAGCTTGGAAAGGGACAGGGGCGGTAGAAACGTTGGAGAGTCCATATTTTATTTTACAGTAGCAAGACTTGCCTTAAGTTTTTTTCTCTCTTGTTTTACAAAGGTGTTCATTTGTTTAAATTTTCCCAGTTCTCCCACTTTTTTACATGGAAGCCTAACCTGATATCTTGTGTGGAAAACTGACAAACTATTTCCTACAAAATAAATAGTGAAAAGCAAGTAGCACAAGTATTTAGAAACATTCAAGGGTCCTTAGTGTTCCAAGCATCCAACAGCTCAGTAAACATGCTTGTCTGATTGTCAAGGGGGAGGAAGATATGGGAAGAAGCTGTGTTCAGAGAGCTGGACATCCTAGGAGGAGCAGCATGGCAGTGAGTGAGTAACACTCTTGGTGTTGTGATAGGTCTACTTTTCCCAGAAGTATAAAAATGCAGAATCACCATCCCTGAAGCTCAGGGAGCCAGGAAGCCAACAAGACTCATTTCTAAGCCTCCAAATAAAATGTCATCAAGACAATGCACGTCTCAGCAGAAATCCCAGAAGACAAGCCATGTATCTCTTTCTGTTCCATGCAGATCCCTGGGGACTGGGGCTCCAGTCTCATGGTGGAAGGTCTAACCTGGACAGTAATGCTGATGTGTATATGCCTGCTTGGAGGAGGCAGGCGTTGTGAAGTTTACTGGGGGGAGAAACCTCATCTCTAAATGTCCAGATGTTGGGGGTCTATGACTAGGGAGTTTGAGACTAAACCAGACCCGATAGAGGGGTTGCTGTTTCTCTTACCTTTGACCCTTCTCTCCTTTCCTTTTCTCTCTCTTTCCTCCTTTTTGCTACCTTTCCTACCTCCAAACCCTAACTGATCTACAAACTGCAAGGCTGGCAAAAACATCTCTATGAGCTCTGTTCGCACTGCTGTTGGGATGGAATTGCGCCGGTGATCCTGAGCCACATTCCGATTGTGAGTTTCAGAGCAGTTAAAGGTGAAAACAGCTACCTGAGTGAGACTACAAAGACACTCACTCTTCTCTTCTCCTTACCTTATAAAACTCCAATCCTGCTTTTCTTCCACTCAGAAAATCCCTGATCTTTGGACGTGTCCTGATGTGCATGGAATGAATAAAGTCCTTAATCTCTATTTGAGTCATTGAAACAATTTTCTTTTGACACAGGGAGTAGTGATCATAAATTAAAGGTTTTTATCTTTAACCTTTAGGGTGAGCCTGGGAAAGACAAATCTCAGGACACTATATGAAGTATTATGATGAGGCTGGGTTAGAAAGTGAGAAAGATATGAGGCATGATTCAGAGTCAGTAGAAGAAGCAAGGGGAACTTGATTTGACCAGCTACTTTCAGAAGATGGGTTTTTATCCACAGTCAGCCAAACTCAAAGTTAAGGGCACAGTCCTCCCTACTGCCAGGTATGCCCAAGACTTCTGATACCAGCTGCAAGTTTGGGAGTCTCCCGGGCTGCTCTCACTTCAGACCAGCTGGCTACAAGTTTGGGGGTCCTGACAGAATTACTGAGGTTTGATCATTCATTCACTACGACGACTCACAGAACTCAAGAAAGTGCTACACTGTTGATTCTTGAACAACACCAGTTTGAACTGCGCAAGTCTGCTTATACGCAGATTTTTTTCAATAAATGTACGGTTGGCCCTCTGTGTCTATGTTGTGCATCAATCAACCAACCACAGGTCTTATACTATGTTTATGATCTGTGGTTGGTTGACTCCATGGATGCAGAATCCAAGGATATGGAGGGTCAACTATGGGACTTGATCATCCACAGATTTTGGTATTTGTGGCAGGTTCTGGACTTAATTCCCCATGGATACCAAGGGCCAACTATACTTACAATTGCAGTTTTATTATAGCAAGAGGATACAAATCATAACCAGCCAAAGGAATAGATGCCTAGGGTAAAAGCTGGGACTGGGAAGGTTCCAAATATGAAGTTCCTGGGTCCTCAGGGACACAGTACCTTCCTGGCATCAGTGTGTGGCGATATGCAGAGAATTGTCAACACAGCAAACTCACTGTAGCTTTGGTGTCTAGAGTTTTTACTGAAGTTCATTACAGAGGCATGATTGCTTAAGCAGTGGCCCACATGGTTGAGCTTGGTCCCTCCCCAGGGGTCAGCTGATCACGTGCCCAAAACTCCAACTCTCTCATCACATGTTTGATCTTTCCAGTGTAGGCAGCCTCCACCCTAGGCCTATCCCCCATTGGCGGCCCCACCCAGCGCCATCTCTTTAGCATAACCTACCAGGTGCCCACCATGAGTCACCTCATTAGCATACACTATCATACATGTCTGAGGGACCCACCACCAATACCAAAGACACCCCTGTCGCTCAGGAAGTTCCAAGGGTTTAGAGGTTAACTCCCCACAGCTGGGACAGAGGCCAGACCCCCTCCTTGGGTAAAGTTAATTCTTCACCACACAGTTTGGCAACGTGGCTTGACCCAAAGCTCATATGTGTGTAAACTTAGTGGGTTGTGAATGAGTGAGGCACAGAGAGAGGGGATGGGTGGTAGGGCCACATCGCTGACCTTTATTCACCTGCCATGGCCCAGATCTCCGCGTGCTGAGCTATGCTCACTGTGAACGCAGGTGGAGATGCCATTTGAGTGGAAATAAAAGTATTGAGCATATTTGGTCAAAAGAGTCCATTCTGTGGGCTAGTCCTAGTTTTTACGTTCAAGTAGGTCACCAGTGGCAGCAAATCCATAGTCTAAATTTCCATCCTTATGCAGATGAAAACAGCAATACTTAATGATATCAGAGTAAGAAACTGTTAAAACCAGCTCGCAAAAGTCTCAGTCCTGGGCTTCCCTGGTGGTGCAGTGGTTGAGAGGCCGCCTGCCTATGCAGGGGACACGGGTTCATGCCCTGGTCCGGGAAGATCCCACATGCCGTGGAGTGGCTGGGCCAGTGAGCCATGGCCGTTGAGCCTGCGTGTCCGGAGCCTGTGCTCCACAACGGGAGAGGCCACAACAGTGAGAGGCCCACATACAGCAAAAAAAACAAAAACAAAAAAACAAAAGTCTCAGTCCTTTATAGTAAGGTTGAGAGAGGATGGGTTTGGAAAACCTGTCGGGTTATCTCCAAATAATTAGCATTTGTATTTTGATGTGCTCTGAGGTTTGCATTTGCTCATTAAGACACTCTGATTTAGGGAACAGTCAGCAATCTTGCTCTGCTCTTCCTTAAAAGCTGAAATAGGCAGTTTGTCTTTGAGACTAATGCAAAACAAGAGGCTAAGCGGATTCATGCTTTTGCAAACTCTCCAGGTGATGGGGACCAAGGGACTTAGTGGACTTCAAAGAGCTTTTCTTCATGAGAAGTAAGTGAAGGGAGTTAAGAGCTGCCCAGGATAGGAAAAGACTTAGGCGTTGCTTCTCTCAGGTCACCTGGAGGCAAGGTGGGAAGTAGATGCATAGCGCTGAGGACGGCAGGGTAAGGACAGTAAACTCTGGGCATTTTGTATTCCTCTGTTCCTTCTTAGGACTTTTAGTCAGTGAGACTATAATATTAGATTATTAGTCTTCTGTTACAAGGAACTGCTTTCAAACCATCTCCAGAATGGTTTAATGCAAAGAACGTTGTGTATGGATTCAAAAGAGCTAGGTTTGAACAAGACTGCCTCACTTCCTAGCTGTGTATCTTTGGTCAATCCACTAACTTTTCTAACTCTGTTTTCTCATCTGTAAAATGGGAATAAACCTATCTACTTTAAAAGGTTATCAGAATGAATGAACCCATGCATATAAAATGTTTAGCATGCTGTTTTTGAACAGTGAGTGTTGAGTAAGCATCTTTCCCTTGTCTCTCCTGCTTCCTTTGACCTCAGAACATCATGTTCTGAGACCTCTTGCTACTCAAAGGTTTTCTTTTTTTTCTTTCTTTTTTTTTTTTTTTGCAGTACAGGGGCCTCTCACTGTTGTGGCCTCTACCATTGTGGAGCACAGGCTCCGGACATGCAGGCTCAGCGGCCATGGCTCACGGGCCCAGCCGCTCCGCGGCATGTGGGATCTTCCCGTACCGGGGCACGAACCCGTGTCCCCTGCATCGGCAGGTGGACTCTCAACCACTGCGCCACCAGGGAAGTCCTACTCAAAGGTTTTTGAGAAGCCTCTTTGACACCAAATTCTGCATTGTCTCTAAAAGTCTCATGCGGTCTTGCAAACCCAACTTCTGCTTAATTGCTTCCTCCTACCATTGCTTCTGGTAAGTTCTATATAACTCAGTTTGAAGTTTAACCCTGTTTGCCCCTTTTCAAGGGAACTGCGCTTGGGGGGTAAGCTGTTCCTGAGAATTGTGCAATTTAGGACAATTAAGTTTCAGGCCAGCCATGTGTCTCTAATAGCTTCTACTGCTCAGTACTTAGCAATAATGGAGAAAATGCCAGTAAAAATGACAAAATGGCAGAGTCCTGACCCACCAGGTAATAGTATATTTAATATGTCTTGGCTCAAATCAGGGATGATTTTGCTTAAGTGAACTAAGGGCAAAACTGCATGTTGTAAGTCATATAAAACAAGACCGGTGCCCTGGGTAACTAAAGATGCAAATGAGCAGCACAGATGTTTGAAAATGAAAAGTGAATATCACTGGCTTTAAAGGGGCAAGGTGACAGGGGATGGGGAGGGCAGACTCTTTCTGTTTAATGAATAGGTTTCAGGCATGTATATGGGTACGAAAAAAGACAGGCAGTCATTCAAACCTAGCACTTTCATTTTTTTTTATATTAGAAGAAAAAAGGTGAGAGATTTTGGTTGTCCAGAGCCCACAATGGCCCTTATCATCCTACAGATGCACAGAGAGGGGCAAAGAAGGTAAAGAGTTTGAAGGAGATAAGTACAAAACCACAGAATGAATTTGTGCAGGAATGGGGATTAGAGCCCTTAAGTGCTTTAGCCACTTGATCCTGCTAATCTTTGTTCTCTAACGTGAAAAATTCATGGGCTTTAGGAAGAAACTACTGTAAGTTCTCATATGAAACCAGGACCGACTGTCATTGTGTAATCCCCACATATTTGCACCCTGTCTCTTCTGTAATCAGAAGGAGGCAGCTGGAGAAGGCAGGCAGAGAGATTAGCTCTCCATTTCCCAGCACGCTCTGTTTTTGTGTTGCAGCATATTTGATTACTGAAAAGTAATTCACTGAATAGTACCCTAGTGGCTTGAAAGAGTTAATGCAGTTTCCAGAAGTGTCTAACCTTCTGGGAAGTAGCTTAAGTACAGAGCAAAACTTGCTCAATAAATACTAAACAACAAGAATCAACTGATAAGGGTCAAACTCCACACAAAAAAATTGAACCAGTGGCCCATTTAATTCATTACCTTCTCAATAAATCCCTTTTCAACATGAAGCGCTATCTGCTGGAAATTTCCATGAATTGATGGCCATTCTTCCTCAATCCTTTGAGGTCAGGTCAGTATTCATTTATTCCCTTCACTCATTTCATCCATCATCCATCCATTCATCCATCCACCCATCCATCCACTCATCCATCCATCCATCCATCTTATTGAGCATCGACCGTGCAAAGTTCTGTGATAAATAAGACACAGTCTTTCTCTATCTCCCTCATCAGAAGAGGGAGATGGGGTGAACTAGAAATCTGTAACATATTCTAAGAGAGGTCTGTAGAGGGTCAGTGGGCATCATCTCTTCCAGAAGTCCTCATGGGCGAACATTCTTCCACAGGCTTCATGTGCTCCCACAAAAAGGGTCAGTTCAGTTCCAATTTTTGCCCAGATGGGCTTTTCATAATTGGGCTTCATTTCATGTGAATTCTTGATACATTTTTACTGATGGGCAAATTTGGAAATAAAGGGCAGAACATTCCAAACATCTTTGGTGAGTTAAGTCCTTGTTTCTGGCACTTCATTAAAATTTTGCAAACTAGGATGACCAACTGCCTTGGTATACCTGGGACTGTCCTGATTTTTACACTGAAAGAACTACTTCCCTGGAAAGCCCTCATTCCTGGCTTCAGACCTGAAAATCCCGCATTCTGGGCAACCCCCCGCAGTCCCCGGGGCTAACAGGGCACACTGTGACAGTTGGTTTACCTTAGAAGTCTTACACCTTGGAGGTTGTCTTTCTAGGACTCCTGCCCTACTTAGTTACAGAACCTTTAGTACCTCCAGAGGATGCAGCTCTATGGGAAGATTACAAAAGTTTAAGTGGGAGGTGATAGTCTCTGAGATCATACCAACTTTCTGTAAGATGCGGGGGTGGAGCACTTAGAAATATCCTCACAGGAGCCCAAGAGGTAACGCGTGGAACAGAAATTCAAACGCATGACTGAGCATCTGCAGAGCTCCCTCTTTTGGCAGCTGTGAGGGGTGCAGTCCTGATGTGGAAACAGCGGGAGGGGGGTTGGAAGACCTACAGTCTCTTAGGGACTCTCTTAGAGATTCCCTGAAGCTAGTTGACCTTCCGGTTAGCTGTTTAACCTCTCCATGCTTCAGTGTCTTCATCTGTAAATCGAGCCAGTGCCTTTCTTATCTCAGGGCTGCTGGAGATTCAAAAGGCTAGTGTGTGAGAATCATTTGAAAGCCATGAGTGGTCTGCAAATGTGACTGACTACCATTATCCAGCAGCAATGTTATGTGAACACAGGTGGAGTTTTTCCACCTGTGTTGGTAGAGTTGGTATAGTTCTAGAAGTGTCTGCTCTCAAGCATATCAAAAAGACCTGTGCAGAAACATGACACACATCTGCAAGTGCATGGGGCATGGCTGCAAATCTTGGATGTTCTTGGCTGTGATGCAGGGCTGACCGGGCACAACAAGCAATGCCTTCCTGTGATGCAGCCTGGGATCATCTCTTTTACAGAATTGAATTGTACAAATTACACAACAGTAATCTGACCACTTGATCATATTTTTAGCGACATTTGCCCAAGTCGGCCTCAGACCATATACAGGATGACTTGAATTTTGAAAACTGTACTGACATTTGATATCCATCTTTTTACTACTTTAATGCTTTAATTTTTGATGTTTGTTTGAGAAGCATGATGTTGCATTGCTCTTTTGTTCTCTTTCTGCAAAATCACAGGGCAACTCTCAATTCTGATACTTTTGTCCTCTATAGCACTTTTGAAATATAAGAATGTAAAATACTTTTCACATAGAACACAATATACTACCTTTTTCAGAAAATCTGTCATGCCTTCCCACCACTTCCTCCCCAAGAACACACTCAGTTACACTGTAATGTGTTTGCACCAACGACAATTACTGACCCCATGATCTGAACAACAAAATGTTCTCAAAATACATTGCCTCATCTGTTAGGTTTGATTAAACCATTTATCAGCAAAAAATAAAAATTGCTTTTCTTTGCTTAGCATGTTTGGAGATTCAGGAGTACTTTATGACGTTATTGTTATCTCAGCATTTGTAGGTGAACTGCATACTATTATTAGTTTATGATAATATGGAGGAGAGCTTAAATTAGGAGGAAGATTGTCTTATTTCTTCTATTTGCACTGCTTGTCATATCTGGGTGTGTTTCTGACTGCATTGTTGGCTAGATTAGATCAATTCTGAACATTTAGTTGTATTGTTTATTTATGTTTTTGCTTCTGTTAGCAAAACCATATCATCCCTCCTCCATCCCTAACATATATTCATTGAATTCTTTTTCTGACCATGGAGATGGATGTATGGTATGTGCTTTCTCACCTTAGTGAAATAGTTGGTTAAAATTAGGTATGTGGCCAGACATTAAACAGCAGAGTTTTTCCCTGTCTAAAGCTCATTAATTCCGAAGGCCTCTGAATTGCTATCTTCATCTTTTTACCTCTATTCCCTACCCATGGAGTTCGTTACTCCAGTGAATTAGACGGCTGCACAGTTTGATCCTCTACAACTCTGTCAAGGTTACGTAGACCTCACATACGTGGTCAGTTTTGATAAGTTTCTAGATGAAGTTGCATTGGCGTAGGATGATTTGAGCAAATTGTTATTCAGCCTTCATAATAGGCATAGTGCCTGAAGAGTGTATGAGACCAATGCCGTATTTTTTATTTGGATTATAGTTGATTTATAATGTTCTGTTAGTTTCAGGTATACAGCAAAGTGATTCAGTTATATATATATGAATATTCTTTTTCAGATTCTTTTCTCTTATAGGTTATTACAAAATATTGAGGATAGTCCCCTCTGCTATGTAAGGCCAATGCCATATTGATAGAGCCACGATACTGAACAAAAGTTGCTTCTGTTTGAAGTTTTTGGGGAGAGTCTGTAGAAGAGATTGGTAACATTCATTTATTCTTCTAACGTTTATTGAGTATCTACAGTGTGCCGGGTACTATGTACATCCTGGAGATGAGATCAAGAGACACAGTTCCAGAAGGAGTTTAAAATCTAAGGGGCTGCCAGACTTGCGAATAAACAACAATGACAACTGCTGTAACTGAGTGTCTAAACTGTGGAGCCGCCATGCATTCAGGAGAGCCACAGTCTGCCTGGGGGTGTCAAGGAAGTTTTCTTGATGGGGATAGAATTTGAATTGAGACTTGAAGGATGATGAAAACTTTAAACAGACAAAAAAATAAAAGCACTGCAAGGGTGTGTGTGTGGGAAATGTACCAAAGTCTGCAGGCAGAAGAGAGCTTGGTTGTTTCCTATTGCTGGGGATTAAAGTGTGTGTGTGTGTGTGTGCACGCGCGTGTGTGTGTGTGTATGTGTATGGGGTGAGGGTTGTGTTTGGGGGAGACTGTGGGCTGGGTGGGACACAGGGAGTCAGGGTCAGACTGATCACAAAGGGCCTTGGGTACCAAGTAAATGGACTTAGCTTATATACTGTACAAGAGCCTTTTTCTAAATCAAGTCAGAGGTTGTACAAATGTCAGTGGGGAGGGTAGCAATTGTACATCTCCAACAGTCCAGCTGTCACCTCTTCAGAGCAACTATAAAAGCATGGTGTTGAGAATACCATGCTTGAGAATACATCAGATGTGAGTGGAAGAGAGCTGAGATGAGCGAGACAGCAGCTGAGAACTGCTGAGCATTTTTGAGCAGGAATCTGGATCAGATTTCCATGCTCATTTTACTAACGAGGCTCAGAGAGGTTGAGTGACTTCCTCCTAGGGTAAAGATCTAGTGATGCTGGAGGCAAGATTCCATTCAGGTTGACTAAATGCCTGGTGCTGCTTTCAGCATCACTAAAAGGCTGAAGGGAAAACAGAGAAGAGGGAGAGGGTGGAGAAGGATTGGAGCACAGACCCAGGAGTGAGAAGCTGAGCGCTGGGTAGCTGGAAAGAGAGCAGCTGGCATACTTGAAGGGGGAGACAAAGAGCCCTCAGAAGGCTAGAGAAAATAAGAGATGGTAGAAGTCCTTATATATCTGGTTAAAGAACCCAGGAAAGTTTCTGGAGAGTTATAGTGAAGTTCAGAAGGGAGTGGTGGTAAGGCAGTAACACAGCACATCAATGATTCTGACAACTAACATAGCCTATGGATTTTAAACTGACTGATCTAGTTGGGGGATTGGGAACCCAGACCCATTTTAGCAGAATTCAGTGTAACACAGTTCTGACTTGTCCTCCAAATAATGGCATCAGTTATTAGAAGCATGAGAAGTCCCAAGGGCACAGACTCTGAGAATGGTGCTGCTGTGTAGATGTGCCACACTCAGTTATCTCACTCACTTTGAAGCACAGTCCTTCATAATTCATAAATGATGCTGCTGTAAAATACACAGAGGAAGATACACACTACTATATATAAAATAGATAAACAACAAGGACCTACTGTATTGCACAGGGAACTATATTCAATGTCTTGTAATAACCTATAATGGAAAAGAATCTGAAAAGTGTATATATAACTGAATCACTTTGCTGTACACCTGAAGCTAACACAACATGGTAAATCAACTCTACTTCAATAAAAATAAATAAATAAATAAAATACACAGAGGATATGGCCACAAAAGAGGAAGTATTTCACAGTTTAAAAAACCTGGCTGGGGACTGCAACTGTTTGTCTCCTGGGCTTTATCTTAGCCCTTTCTCTCATGGGCTCCTTAATTCAGAACTTGTTCTGACCCAGGAGGTCTGTGATTTGATTGCCGATGAACCTATTCTTCATTGCTCTAATATTTTGGCAAAGCTCAGCTTGCACTTCGGTCTTCAGTTTTTAATCTTCGCACAACACATCAGCTTGACACAGTCTAGAAACTTCTTTCTGCTCCCTGACATCTTGGAAGCCTCCAATGAGCAAGAACCTGTGCTTGGAGATACAACATATCCAAAAAGAGGAAAACATTTTCTCTCAAAGTTTACTGAGATATTTTTTTTTTTTTTAGTGTTTGGCATATCAAGAATATGGGCCCTAAGGTGTACTGGAGGTTCAACCATGTGCTTCTTTCTTGGTATTTGCATTAGTATTTTCCTTGGACATGTTCCCTGTCTTAGACAGCATCTGTTAAGGACCAACGACTTTTTTTCTGATCTGTGAGATTATGAAGACATGGCCTAATACTTGGCTAAACTGCTTTGAGTTCTTTGAATCTTTGCCTAAAGATAAATGTGACAACCTAAGTAGAGGAGCCTAGTCTTTCACCGGCTGTGTCATAGGAGCTTCTGGGCGAGTTTCTTCATCATAACCAAAACCAAAACAAAACAAAACGAACACCATTAATGCTGATATAACATGTTAGAAGAATGGAATAATTGGAATTACCAATATTTTAACTGTGTTTTACCATTTACATTTTGAAAGTCGGCAAGTAATACTCTTTTTTTAAATTTTTTAAAGAATCTCTCTCTCTCTCTCTCTCTCTCTCTCTGACTCTCTCTCTCTTATTTCTTATATTTAAACAGAAATATAGATAGAAAGGATAGAAAGCCCAGAGGTAAACCCACACACCTATGGTCAACTAATCTATGACAAAGGAAGCAAGGATATACAATGGAGAAAAGACAGTCTCTTCAATAAGTAGTACTGGGAAAACTGGACAGCTAAATGTAAAAGAATGAATTTAGAACACTCCCTAATACCACACACAAAAATAAACTCAAAAAGGATTAAAGACCTAAATGTAAGACGGGACACTATAAAACTCTTAGAGGAAAACATAGGAAGAACACTCTTTGACACAAATCACAGCAAGATCTGTTTTGATCCACCACCTAGAGTCATGGAAGTAAAAACAAAAATAAACAAATGGGACCTAATGAAACTTAAAAGCTTTTGCAAAGCAAAAGAAACTACAAACAAGACGAAAAGACAACCCTCAGAATGGGAGAAAATATTTGCCAATGAATCAATGGACAAAGGATTAAATCTCCAAAATATATAAACAGCTCATGCAGCTCAATATTAAAAAAAAAAAAAACAACCCAAAGAAAAAGTGGGCAGAAGACCTAAATAGACATTTTTCCGAAGAAGGCATACAGATGGCCAAGAAGCACATGAAAAGCTGCTCAACATCACTAAATATTAGAGAAATGCAAATCAAAACTACAATGCGATATCACCTCACACCAGTTAGAATGGACATCATCAGAAAATCTACAAACAACAAATGCTGGAGAGGGTGTGGAGAAAAGGGAACCCTCTTGCACTGTTGGTGGGAATGTCAATTGATACAGCAACTATGGAGAACAGTATGGAGGTTCCTTAAAAAGCTAAAAAGAGAATTACCATATGACCCAGCAATCCCACTACTGGGCATATACCCTGAGAAAACCATAATTCAAAAAGACACATGCACCCCAATGCTCATTGCAGCACTGTTTACAATAGCCAGGTCATGGAAGCAACCTAAATGCCCATCAACAGATGAATGGATAAAGAAGATGTGGTACATATATACAATGGAATATTACTCAGCCATAAAAAAGAACGAAATTGGGTCATTTGTAGAGACGTGGATGAATCTAGAGACTGTCATACAGAGTGAAGTAGGTCAGAAACAGAAAAACAAATGTAGTATATTAATGCATATATGTGGAACCTAGAAAAATGGTACAGATGAAGCTGTTTGCAGGGCAGAAATTGAGACACATATGTAGAAAACAAACGCATGGACACCAAGCGGGGAAAGTGGCGACGGGTGTGGGTGGTGGTGTGATGAATTGGGATTGACATGTATACACTGATGTGTATAAAATGGATGACTAATAAGAACCTGCTGTATAAAAAAATAAATAAATATAATTCAAAAAAAAAAAAAAGAATCTCTCTCTCTCTGACTCTCTCTCTCTTATTCTGGTTTACTTTCTGAAAAACAATCTAGCTGTAGAGCCCTAGTTAGAGGTAAGGCATGCTTCAATATGCAGGGGTGAGATATTAGAGCAAAAGATAATGCCTGAAACCACACTTTTAACATTTAATTTCAGTGCTGTCCAGAACACGTATAAAACTGGGAAAAGGTGAGTAATAGATTTGACAGCCATACTCTAAGATGGACCTTATTAGTGAAACATAAATTATAACCAGGCTCTTCCTATCAGCACCCTGCACAGTTAATGATAAGCAGTCAATGCAATTTATATACCCTTAGCACTTTTATAACGAGTCTGTTGCTTTGATGACAGTTTACTGTCAAACATTATGCTTAGAAATTTATAGCATTTGATTCAAATGAATAGACAGTTTAGCTTCATTGCAATCTGTTCTGATTTTCCCTTTTCATGAGGTTCCCACTTTAACTTCTCTCTTTCGTTTTCTTTTTTATTTCTCTTCCTTAGACTAATCTCTCAAACACTCCACTGGAAATGAAGATTTGAAGTGGGTGCACATTGACCAGCAGAAAGCATGTGCTCACTTTAGGGGAAAGGGTTCAATGAATTCCAAGAACAGTCACGAGGAGTCTAGAGAGAAGGCGTGCTATGCTAAAATATTAAAAATTTACAGATGCACCAGGATGGTGGCTGTAGGGAAGTTGTGAAGTGGGATAGAAAGAGATTGGGCGGAGGGAAGGACTTTTAAGTCTGAGAGGGGTTGGCCCATCCACACTGCTGGAGAGGAGATAACATCTCATTCCTTCCTGGAAAGAGCCGAACATCCGAGCGTCTGTTCCCGGCACTGCCCGCAGCCCTGAGGACAAGTACCCAATAAAAGCTGCTGACAGATTGACTGAAGCTGGAGAGGGCCACCAAAGCCACTCAGAGGGATGCTTTACAGAGCCCCACTGCCCCCAAAGGGTCATTTCACCACTCAGTTCAAGTGGACACAGCTGTCGCATCTGCTGGCTGTCTCTGCACAGCAGGGAGTGTGAAGGGAGTGTGACTTCAGGTAGCAGGTGCCTGATTTTCAGGAAATATAACTGCTGCTCAGAAAATGTGGTCTTTCAGGTAGACAGGCTTTGAGCACAGGTGTCTTCCAAAGGTGGTGTGACTTGAATAATATTTATGCAGCATTTTAAAAACAACTCAAATGGGCCCAAAGCATTCTTCTCTCTTACATCCTAGGCTCTACATCCTGGTTCAGACCCTTTCCACCTACTTCACCTTCCCAAGCACCATGTGTCCTCTGGCTTGGAGGGGTCAGCTGGAAGTACACACCTGTGTTTAAAGTCCAGGATGGTTGCCACCTGCTCCCCACCTGTTCTTGTTCTGATCAACTCTCCATCTCAGCTTTGATATCTTGGCCCTAGAATTTCCTGAGCCTGGACTTTTGGATTCAATATTGGTTGATTATCTTTTTCTTTTTTTGAGTCTTGCCTTTTCTGAAAGAACCCAGAGTTGTCTTATCTCTTTGGCCCTTCCTAGGTCATGCTGCTTCTGGTCAGAATCTTTCTTGAATTTCAGTCCCAAACTGTGCCAATGATTACTTCACTGGTGACTAACCCCAGCAAGGACCCAGGTGGTTGTTCAGACACATGCCATTTTTTATTTTTTTTGCATAATAAAACATTTTGTTTTTATTTTTTACAAGTGAAACTTTAAAATTTATTTTTTATATGACAACAAAATCTTTTCCTTTATGGTTAATATTTTTGGGTCTTATTTTAAAATTCCTTCCTGACATAACTCATAAAGATATTATATTTTCTTTTAAAATGTGAAAATTTTGGTTTTTCAATTTTAAGTGTTAAATGAATTCAATTTTTGTGTATGTATGAATTAGGAACCCAACTTCTTTTTGTTCCCCAATATGGCTAACCCAGTGCTAATAGACATATGCTGTTTTAATAATGATTTTAATTATAATAACATCACTATCTATTTAGGCCAGGCTCTGTGCTAGGTATTTTACATAGGTTATTCTTTAGTGCATACAATGTTTGTGATGTAGTATTATTATCCACATTTTATAAATAAGGGAACTGAGTCTCTGAGATGTTGCAGAGCACAGATTCAAATGCAAAGCTCAAGATTCTTTCAAGCATATTAGAACTATAAGTGGGAGGAAATACAGTTCAGAAAAACAAGGAACTCTGATTTCTCATCCCTCTATCCATCTTACTGTCTTGTTTTGAGGTCTCAGCTGGTAAATTTATCTTTCTTTTTCATGAGGATATTGGTTCATGCAATCATTCTTGCCCGCAAGCTGATTGATGACAAGTGTTAAATTTAAATAATGCCATGTTTAGGAGAGAAAGCTTTGGAATTATCTGAGGCCTGAGTCAGGTGAAGCAGCAGACTAGGTACCAGGCTTAGAGGGTTACCCTTAAGGAGCTAGTAAGTCTGTAGTTTTGATGTATTCACAGGAAAAGCTCCAATCTTGCTTCTATTAGGAAAAGGACACTGAGAGTGGCGGTCTCCAGCAGGCACTTAAATTAGAGCACCATGGTGAAGGCAGGCGTTGAAGAGGAGTGGTTGTCAAGGAGAATTATGAAAGCAAGTGAGTGCCATGGTGATAACTTTGGAAAACATTAAAGGGTCTTAAATGGGTCATGGGCAGAAGGCACCATTTCTCCAGTGTGCCTCAGAGGTCGTGTAGCTGAAGGCACACAGCCCCGGTGACTGTGTGGGATTCTGAGCAGAGAGCTTGGGCCCAGCAAGTGAGAAGCACATGTTCTGTCATCAAGGAGCTTAGATGCAGGTGAGATGTGTGATCAAGTGGTTATTGCTCAGACTGGGCTAGAAAATCCTTTCTAGCCAAAGACCAATATTCCTTTAATATAGCACAGTATGTGCATGGGGCTGTCTGCCAGTGTTATGGGCCTTTGAAATATAATATTACCAAAGTCGCTGACATTTTATTTATAGGAGATAAAAAATAATGCATTGGTTATCAAATAACTTGTCATAAGCACATTCATGCATTTCATATAGACTTTCTCCAAGGTTTTAAAAAAACAGCTTGTCCTTAGAAACTAGGAGAGGGCATGTGGAATGGTTCCCAATGAAGATATTAATATTCACATTAGAACTAAATCTTACTAATTTGCACTAATGACTGGGAAACCTATTGCAAATTACCAAATTAATGAGTAAGCCAGCACCCAGGATTTCAAAAAACTCAAAGACAGCACCAGAAAATTAATCTTTTCCCATAATTTCATCAGTGCAATCAAATTTAAACTACTGAGGGTAATTTCTAGTCTATATTTTGTCTATCTTGCAAATATATGTGCATTTAAAAAAGCACTGTTGGGGCTATTAAAATAGAATTTGTTTTTTACATATGTTTTTGGTTAAGAAATGTATGTAAAACAAACAAGACAAAGCCCTTGGGAAAAAAAAAACAAGATTTTTCTAAAGGATTTTTATTTTTTAATAACTTTTTTCAATTGTAATACCAGACATAACTGGGTTCATTTCACCTTTTAGTTATCAACCAGAATACACAAAAGCTTAACAAAATATTGCACAAAGACTTATAAGCATCAGTGAAATCTCTCAACTAACCAGGTGACTTATTTGTGAAACAGGTAATTTTCCAAACACTATTGTGTGAAAATGGAAATTGACAGAAATGGAAGTAAGGCTAGGAGTGGTAGTTTCTTCGAGGTGACAGCAGCAGAAGGGACATCAGGGGTGGCACCTAAGACCAGCTGTGACCTATCCATTGATATGCTGGGTTTTTTCTTTATTCTTAGTCAACATTCACTTTCATACCTAACTTTGAAGTTTTGTATTCTTTTTCTTAACTGTGTAAATTTCTGCCCTCACAATACCTGAATCCTCCCTGGTAGTTGGGACCAAGAGTCTGGACTTGTACTGAGGAGAGTTAGTGGAGCGAGGAGAGAGTGAGCTGAGGTAGCATCTGAGAACATGGATATTTAAAGAGGAAGAATGCTCTGTAAAACATAGAAGGAATGAGCTCTGCTCTCAGGGAGTTCCAAGGATGCAAGATCTGTCCTCAACCTCCTGCTCTCTTCCCTAGGCAGAATTCTCCTCTATCTTCTGAGAGGCAAGAATGTCTCTGCCTTCCCTGCCCCTCACAGAAGATCAGAACTCACACTGCCTGGATCAGATGGGGGCTGAGCAGAAAGTGGGAGTCTACTGTATGGTATCTCAGTTTGTAGCGGTTTTGTAATAAATACTCAGAACCACAAGTGACTTGGAGTTTTGAGAACAGACCCCACCTTGTTTCACTCCATGGTCCTGTGGCTCTTACTGGGTTGGCTACGCTTGATTTTCTTACCTCACTCAGAAAGTCAAGTTAGGATGTATAAACCAGGTGCAATTGGTCAACTGTGACTAGCTCTGGAATTGCTTAGGTTTGGCCAACTCCATGTAGCCCGGAGGGCAACACAGAAGATGTTGGGAAACGCTGGATCTGGAGAATGTCGGCTTGAGTCTGCTTTTCCCCATGCAACCCCTAGAGTTCAGTAGTAGATTTAGAGAGTGCTTTCTTTCCTCACTAAACAGGGATTATAAGGCAGGAGACTGACTCTCTCACATGAAGTTAGACCGAGGACTAAGAAGTCTAAAGAAAAATCGTACCAGCTGTAACTACTCGTCACAGTGCAATGAGAGCCCATGAGTTTCCAAGACATCTCTGGACAAGAAGGAAAATGTACATTCCAGGTGTAGAGATTAGGGATGGGGCTTTTGCCATCACATATAAGGGTTTTCTATAAAATATCATGCCTATGTATGATTTAACCACATACTTTTGAAAGCTAAAATAGAACCATGAAAGAGGCATAAATAATTATTGTATTTAAAGAACTTCTGATAGATGAATTATTTGTGTTCATGGCTAATTTTAACTTTATCTACACCTTCAAATGCACCATTCTTGACAATATTATTGAGACTGTATTCTCTGAAGAAATAAGGAATATGAATAATACTTTTCAATGGAAATGGGCTGTTTTTTAGTGTTAAAAATCTTTGAAATAAAAAAGATATGAAGACTTTTTTCTTGCTCACGATTATTTAAGGCAAATTGTATGAGTTTGTTATTTATTTATTTTAAGGCTTCAAGTATTTGAAGTGTTCAGCTTGTTGGCAGTGTCTCAGGCTTTCCTCTCCTACTTTTACAGCTTTGATAACTTCCTTGGGCTGTTTCCCTGGAGACTGTGATGCTAATGGTCAGAACAGGTACACTTAGTCTCCATCACTCCTGTAAGGACGCAGCTAGTGTGAGTGGGTAAAAACTTCTTATAATGAAATCCTATTCCAGTTACTACCATGTAGAACTTAAAGCATCAGCAGAATACACTAGGAACACTTCAGCATCTTCTTCTTTTTTTCACCCAGCTCAGATATTATTACTGCTTAAACGTTCGTCTGCGGGAATCCATCAATGTCCTTTTTCAAACTCTCTAAAACGCTCTCCAAAGGGGATTCAGAGATAGGTAATTTTCGCTTATCTGAGTTTTCATGGAATTTTAGTTCAAGTTTTATTGTATTTTTAAGAGCCCTCTAGATGCCCATAGAGAGAGTCGAGTTAAGATACACATGCTACAATGCATTCATGACCTTAAAAAATTCTTTAAGAAGAATAATCAGAGTAATCATTCCTTTGTTCAGAAGAGAGGCTACCCGGGCTCTTCTCAACACCTCCAAAGGTTTGAAAAAACAATGCCCTTAGCAGGTTGGTTACATGACGTTTCCACAAAAGTTGTTGAAAGTATTTATAATATGCATTAACAAATAGACATGGTGTATTCTTCTATGGTGTTGACAGCAGAACATCAGTTTTTGAAATCTATCTGGACAGTTTAATCCCATTAATGCATTGATTCTGTTAGGATGGTAAAAGGAGGGCTTTCTTTTTCTTTGCTGACTTGAAACGTCCTTCCATAAAGCAACACTCTGGCAGCCCATGCACATATTCAAGGAGAGAGGAGACTAACAGATGTTTCCAGAAATGTTTGCTGAGACTTAGCAATTGAAGTCAGTTGTTTCATTATACTCTGTACTCATGTTTGGGAATCTTGAGGTCTGATACATCTTCCTCCTGTTTCTTCATTTTTTTTTTTCCATTTCCAGATGTGTTTTTAAAATAAAGGCAAGAGTGGTTTCACTGCAGTTATCTTTCATTGAAAGACTTTGTTCAGCTTCTGTCTTCAACTTCTCTTCTTCCTCAACAGCTTTTCTAGAAAGCAATGCCTGAAAAAATTTTAACTACAAACAACGAAAGGAAAATTCACATGCACTTACCATTTTCTTGGTCATGAAACTTCCAAACTGAAAATAATTACCCGAAGAAGGAAAATTTTAATGAAGATATTGAAACTTGCCTTCTACATTTTGATTTTTACATTGTTCACTCAATTAAGATGAATTATTTTACCTAATGACACCATGATGTAGAATTTTGGCATATATGTTACAGTCAACAGAAATTCATCTAGTTTGCTTATATGAATGCTATCTGCTTATAGGCAAGTTTGCCTGCATAAAATCTGGGAAAACATTTAGGGTCATTTAAACTCAATCCATGAATCAAAACATTGTTTAAGCACTTACTATAAAGAAGATATGATGCTATCTTTTTTTTTTTTTTTTTTTTTTTGCAGTACACGGGCCTCTCACTGTTGTGGCTTCTCCCATTGTGGAGCACAGGCTCCGGATGCACAAGCTCAGTGGCCATGGCTCACGGGCCCAGCCGCTCCGCGGCATGTGGGATCTTCCCAGACCGGGGTATGAACCCGTGTCCCCTGCATCGGCAGGCAGACTCTCAACCACTGAGCCACCAGGGAAGCCCGATGCTATCATTTTTAAGGACACAAAGATGTGTTCTGCACTGGTCTGTTTTTAAGCCGATTATAACTAACAATTATTAAGGACAAATAATCACAAGAGACAGTAAGAGGATGTGAAGTCTGACAGTATGAACTGCCAGAGGCCAGAGAGCTCATGGTGGGCTGCTGGGTTCAGAGAAGGCTTCCTGAGTTATGCTTGATAAATGAGGTATAAATAAGCTATGGTACCTATGAGGTGGAGGTATGTATAGGTCTGTAAGAGATACATATAGCATAGAAGGGAGGGTTTGTGCTGCAGGTAGAGAGCTGGGCACAACTAAAAATGCATCAGCAGAATGTTGCAAAGAGTGTCGGCGTTGAGTGGGAAGGGCAGTGAACAGGTCAGTCAACCTGCAGGAGAGGCAGCCCAGACAGGAGATGTGCAAAAATGCCTGATGAACTCATTTAAATGTTATTCAAATGAGGATTTTCAGCTGTGACTTCAGCAAGTTAAGGTAAATAAATTCCTGTCCAAGTGGGAATTAACCCTGTTGTCTCAGTAATTGCTTCACGTTTCTGTATCATGACTGGATGTCTAAACAGTCCCAGCTAACGGGCTTTATTTTGTTCGCCATGCTTTTGACAAGAGCAGATAAACGCATATTTTCTGTTCAAAGTGTGTCTACCTATCAGCCAATGTCAATGTTCTCAGAGGGATCCCTCTGTGTAGGGGGAGCACGTGGCCTTATGTATGTATGAGCCCCTAGATATACACCCGCACATACATAGATCCATTTATATGCATTTATGTGTATTTTGGATAGAGTATACATAGGGATAGCTGAACATCCAGTATATGGTAAATAGTCCTGGCTTCACCATACCCAGGGGAAGGGTTTTCTTTGATCTGCATCTCCTCCTGTTATTTACAGGCATCTTTGATGATGCAAATAAATGGACCAATCATGCCACAGTCTGTTCATCTCTTACAAACGTGCATGCTCTTTGATCACAGCTCTAGGCTATAATCTATAATTAACCTACATTCAAAGACTATGAAAACCACCCAGGTTTTTCTGTTTTTTTTTTCAGGTAAACTCTGCGAGCAGGTGTCACTACACATCACCAACTTTTCAAGACCAAAGCCAAGAGCACACATTAAAATAGTACTCCAGTAACTGTTCTGAGCGTATTCTTAATTTATAGGTAGAACAACTACATCTAATCTTGCCTTTCACAATGTACTCCTGAACGAAATTATTTAAAGTCATTTGTCTGGTGAGGTACTGAGCATTTCATAACAAACCATCTTTTCGAGGAAATAATTCATTGGGATACATATTGATGACAGGTTTGGATTTTAGAAAATGGTAATTTATAGTATCAGCTCCGTTGTTTTGATGACCTTCTCTAGGCTGTACTAGTATTTTACTTATTATTCCCTCTTCTTTGCCTTCCAACATATCAGAGAATAATTCGTACCCTTGCTAACCTTTGCAAATGATTTCCCCAAAGGTTTTCCTTCATCAGTATCAGGGAAAACTAACCCATCGTCACTATCTTTTAAAAAGTAATTAGCCATGAATAATTGTTCCATCCTGACATCTTTAACTGAATTGATTTTCTTTTTCTTTTATTTGAAGGTAGATCTGTGAATTGTGGCTGTGCTAGAATGCTGTCACCCTTTTATTTTCCCATTTCTTACTCTGCTTTTCTGCAAATGCTCTGGATTACACTAGGCTTGTAGATTTTAATGCCATGCTAAACATTTTCCTAGTTTTATTATATATTCTATTCCAAAGTAGAAGGATGGATTTTCCTAACCAGCTTTATTAGATTCAATTTTGGAATATTTTAATTAATGGGTTATTTTCCTGGCAGTCCCTATGCAACATTTATATGGGAAATATGGTTCTACTTGATTAAAACTATCCCCATGGGATAGTTTTTTCCCAGGAGTTTTCTTTTTTTTTTTTTTTTAACATCTTTATTGGAGTATAATTGCTTTACAATGGTGTGTTAGTTTCTGCTTTATAACAAAGTGAATCAGTTATACATATACATATGTTCCCACATCTCTTCCCTCTTGCATCTCCCTCCCTCCCACCCTCCCTATCCCACCCCTCTAGGTGGTCACAAAGCAGCGAGCTGATCTCCCTGTGCCATGCGGCTGCTTCCCACTAGCTATCTATTTTATGTTTGGTAGTGTATATATGTCCATGCCACTCTCTCACTTTGTCACAGCTTACCCTTCCCCCTCCCCATATCCTCAAGTCCATTCTCTAGTAGGTCTGTGTCTTTATTCCCGTCTTACCCCTAGGTTCTTCATGACCTTTTTTTTTTTCTTAGATTCCATATATATGTGTTAGCATACAGTATTTGTTTTTCTCTTTCTGACTTACTTCTCTCTGTATGACAAACTCTAGGTCCATCCACCTCACTACAAATAACTCAGTTTCATTTCTTTTTATGGCTGAGTAATATTCCATTGTATATATGTGCCATATCTTCTTTATCCATTCATCCGATGATGGACACTTAGGTTGCTTCCATGTCCTGGCTATTGTAAATAGAGCTGCAATGAACATTTTGGTACATGTCTCTTTTTGAATTATGGTTTTCTCAGGGTATATGCCCAGTAGTGGGATTGCTGGGTCATATGGTAGTTCTATTTTTAGTTTTTTAAGGAACCTCCATACTGTTCTCCATAGTGGCTGTATCAATTTACATTCCCACCAGCAGTGCAAGAGTGTTCCCTTTTCTCCACACCCTCTCCAGCATTTATTGTTTCTAGATTTTTTGATGATGGCCATTCTGACCGGTGTGAGATGATATCTCATTGTAGTTTTGATTTGCATTTCTCTAATGATTAATGATGTTGAGCATTGTTTCATGTGTTTGTTGGCAATCTGCATATCTTCTTTGCAGAAGTGTCTATTTAGGTCTTCTGCCCATTTTTGGATTTGTTTGTTTGTTTTTTTGTTGTTGAGCTGCATGAGCTGCTTATAAATTTTGGAGATTAATCCTTTGTCAGTTGCTTCATTTGCAAATATTTTCTCCCATTCTGAGGGTTGTCTTTTGGTCTTCTTTATGGTTTCCTTTGCTGTGCAAAAGCTTTTAAGTTTCATTAGGCCCCATTTGTTTGTTTTTGTTTCTATTTCCATTTCTCTAGGAATGGGTCAAAAAGGATCTTGCTGTGATTTATGTCATAGAGTGTTCTGCCTATGTTTTCCTCTAAGAGTTTGATAGTGTCTGGCCTTACATTTAAATCATTAATCCGTTTTGAGCTTATTTTTGTGTATGGTGTTAGGGAGTGTTCTAATCTCATACTTTTACATGTACCTGTCCAGTTTTTCCAGCACCACTTACACAGAAATATAGATCAATGGAACAGGATAGAAAGCCCAGAGATAAACCCAGGATTTTTCTTAAAATTACCTTTCGGCTGCATAAAAGTCAAAAAATTACCTTTTTCATGGGGCATGAGTTTGTCACCCTGTAACAAACTCAAGACCCTCAAACACAATCATGGAAGAAGGCCAGGACAGAGGATAAAGGAAAATTAAACAGACCACGCCTGCCTAGCTCCCATTTCTAAAGCTCAGCTGGGATTTTGTCTATGTGCTCCACTAAGGAGCTACCCTGGAAAATTATTCAAGAGCTTTGGCTGATACAAGCGCCAAGAGTTTAGTTATGCCTTTGCTTGCTGGTCTCCATTAGTCACTGATTTGCTTCTGGGCACAATTCGAGGGATTAATTTTTATCTAGAAATCCCTGTAAGTTTGGGCCCTGGTTATCTTGGCAATAGTGTTTCTACTCACTCTAAAGGCAACTGAGATTCACAGGGGAGATTCCTTGATAGAATTATATATGATGAGCAGCCAGGGCTATGTGCTTAAATAGGTAATCTTAATGTTGTGTGACTAGAATTTGGCAGTAAACAGGTATTTCATGTCTGCCAAGATTTTACTATCAGATACACTCTCCTGTTAGCTCTTTAATGAGACAAGGTCTTTTCCCTCCGTTTGCTATATATTGCAGCATTGCTTAGATTTATGTCTAATTCAAAAGCACCTGTTCCCAGTTGCTTCCTGGTACTTAGAGCCTGAACCACGTCTGGTGTTAGCAATTTGAAAAGCCTTTGTAGCTTGGATACTGGTCTTATATGATGCTGGTGGCTTGGTAGATACTCATGGAAGCAAACAGAAAAGAAAATAGTGCACAATTCATTAGCAAAGTGTTCAAAGCCTGGAATACGCCATGAATTTGAAGCTGACTCAGCCATCAAACCCCTCTCTTTCTTGGCAAAGGTAATCTATCTCTGCTTCAATTTCCTGAGTTAGAATATAGGGATTATACAATTTTCTAAACCTTGGCTTCTATGGAGAATGATAAAGATTACTCATTGGAAGTGAGGCTGCAAATAGAAAGTTTGCAATCATAATAGGAAAGGAAATAATACTAATTAAAACCATATGTATAGAAGAGGGTCTTTTCCTTAGTAATCTGAAAATCTCCTCAATACTAAAAATGCAGCTGAATTTGACCTTTTGCTGTTTTGGTCATCTGGTTAAATGAGGTAGACTTTTCATTGTCCTGGCAACTTTTAAGAAAATGAAACAAAACATGGGTATAACAAGCAACACTGGGAGAAGACAATTGGCAAACTCCACACCTTGTCTGGGAGTTTCTAGGCCAATGGCTCTGAACTTGCTACCTTCTGAAAAAAAGAATCTCAGGGAAGTAATAAGGAAGAAAGGAGAAATAAAGAGAAGGTGACATGTAGCTTCTCGATCTAAAATATGATTATTTTCTACCAAATCTGGTCCTTGGAGAAGGTCACCTCCACTCAGCCTCTGTGCCTGCCTGAACCTTGGCACTTCCTGAGCTGTCCACGTGAATTGATTTGCTAATGTGGTGAGCACTTGTTGAGGGGTGACCATGTACCAGGGCAGCTGCTGGGCTGGAGAAACAAGACAGACAGGGTCCCCACTCTCATGGATCCCACATTCCTCATGAAGAGACAAACAAAAGGCAGTAAAATGCAAAACAGGGAAAGAAAATGACAGACTGCTCTAAGGCCTGGAAAGGGGGTCCATGAGGTGCTGAGGAAGATAATATTGTGGGTCCCTGCTTCCACTCGGTGGTCTGGGAAGTCTGCTCTGAGGAGGGGACATTTAAGCTGAGGTTTAAAAACCAAGGAGGAGCCCTCCCTGTCGAAGTTGCTGGAAGAGTGATTCAGTCAGAAGAAACAGCCTGTGAAAAACCCTGAGGCCAGGGTTTCCCTGGTGTTGCAGTGGTTGAGAGTCCACCTGCCGATGCAGGGGACATGGGTTCATGCCCCGGTCCGGGAAGATCTCACATGCCACGAAGCAGCTGGGCCCGTGAGCCATGGCCGCTGAGCCTGTGCGTCTGGAGCCTGTGCTCCGCAACGGGAGAGGCCCCAACAGTGAGAGGCCCACATACTGCAAAAAAACAAAAACAAAAACAAAAACAAACAAACCCTGAGGCCAGAACAAAGAGAGCCTGGGGCTGGAGGGTAGAGCATTAGGAGAGGCCGCAGGAGCCTGGCTTGCTGGAAAGGATTCTGGAATCATCCCAAGGGCATGGGAAGCCTTTCAAGAGTTTTAAGTGGAAGACTAACAAGAGGTGATTCAGTTTTCAAATCTTGCTGCTGCGTGGAGGACGGACTGAGGCTTCCACCTCCTGACGAGCTCTTGAACATGCTCTTTCCCTCCTCTCCACGGCCAAGGTCACCTCTCATCTTGCTAACCCAACAGCCTCTCAACTGGTCTTTTCAATCCACCCTTCCTCCGTTTAATCCATTCTCCGCACTGCCGTTGGAGTGATCCTTGCCAGTGCAAACTTGGTTTTGTTCCACTCCAGCTTAGAAACCTACAGTGGCTGCCCATTGCTTACAGAAGAAAGTCCACATCCTTCCCTGACTGAGCCTGCACTGTCTTGGCCTCTGCTGCCTCCCCGGGGAGGAGAGCTGAGCTGGCTCTCCTGCTTTTCTGGACTCCAGCCACACAAGGGCTTCTGCCCATTTCCTGAATGTGTGATCATGTTTCTCTCTGCCTCAGTGCCTTTGCACATTCTCTCACCCTAAAAATCTATCCCTTCACCTTCACAATTCTCAGTTCCCCTAGCTCAGGGGTTCTTCAGTGTGCATCAGAATCAGTCGTTCCATTTCTAAAATGGGAAAAGAGTACATCTCTCTCTCTCTCTCTCTTTTTTTTTTTTTGGCCTCGCCATGTGGCATGCAGGATCTTCCACTACCAGGGATTGAACCCGTGCCCCCTGCATCGGGAGTAAGGAGTCTTAACCACGGGACTGCCAGGGACATCATGAGAACTATATGGTCAACTCCTGAAAAGTAGGAATAAAGAAATAAATGTTCCTTAAAGTCCATACCTCCTCCCTCTGTTGCCACCCAGAAGTCTGGGGTTGGCAGTGAGCAGCATCCAAGTATATGATCCTGGGAATCTCAACTCAAAGCAGAGAAAAGACTGTGAGCTTTGGAGAGGGGAGGGCAAGGTGGAAGGCTGGCCCAGGACTCAATGCTAATTACTCCTCTCAATACACCATCTCTCTGTGGGTCATGGAATGGGCATAATCAGCACACCTACCTCATGACTGTAAAGATTCAGAGATAAAATGTGTAAGTTCTACGAACAGTGACTGACACAGGGCACAGGAATATTTATCATTATTTTATTATGATTACATTTTCTATTTCTGGTATGCTGCTCATTCAAAGAACTCGAATGACTGTAAATAGTGGGCTCAACTTTCACTTAATCAGTGGGGTAGAGCATGGAGAGATTGGGGCTTCTCCAGATGGACTAATAACCCACAGGCATGTCAGGGTGACTGAGGTCAGGCCCAGGTATCTGGTCTGTCTGTAGTGTGTGGACCATAGACTCCCAGGCTAGAATCCAGGGCCTGGTTCCAGCTGTCCCTGCCTGGCTTTGAGTGAAGTCACTTATCTTTGGAGGGGTTATACACTCGACGACCATCGCCTTTCTCATCTCTGTGACTGTGCACATGCATATGTGCCATTTTTGTTTTGAGATCACCTATTTTTTCTTCAAGACTAAGCCCAGTTGTCACCAGTTGCAGGAAGCTTTCCACACACTGCAACCCGGGCTTCCTTCTACTGGAAGACTGGTTGTTATGGGTTGTAACTGTAGAGTGTACATTTCCATCACCCTAACTGGATGACAGCCAACTTGAGAGCAGCAATCCTTCGTGTTCCCTCTGCTTAGGAGAGACTAGACATTCAAAATAAGCTCCGTGGAATGTTTGAATATATCAGAGCGGCTTTCTTCTGTGACCAAAGGAGTGGAGCCTCAGGAAGCATTAGTTATCTCTCTGGAGCAGGAACCCGGAAAATCAGAAACTAATAGAGAAAGAGGATTTAGGGAAGGAAAATGTCACTGAAGGTAAAACATGAACCTACTTTACAATTTTGCTTAGAGTCAGGATGTTTTGAACAAATTTATTTACACACATTTTCAAGGAGGTACTCCCAGGATTCAGTTGGTGGGCTTCAACACACCTAAATATTATATTGAGTTCTTAACAGGTGATGACCACACACTCTTAATTGTGCAGTGCGTTTTTGTAGGTGTACACAGAAAACTGCTTCTAGGACCTTCTTGACACTCCCTCTTCCTATAACTCACCCTTTACTTATGCAGCATATACTGATTAAGCATATATTTCAGACAATAACAAACAAGGGAACACTAGCGAAAAGGAACACATCTGGCAATGCAAGTGAAGCACGAACTCCCAGGTGTCCACCTAGCTGAGGAGGGCACTCCATCCAGGCCCATGAATTGAGAAGGAAGTTTGTCCTACAACATATGCAACCTGTCCTCTGATTGGCAGTTTTTCTCTGTATTGAATACTGAACTTTTTTTTTTTGCGGTACACGGGCCTCTAGCTGTTGTGGCCTCTCCGGTTGCAGTGCACAGGCTCCGGACGCGCAAGCTCAGCGGCCATGGCTCATGGGCCCAGCCGCTCCGCGGCATGTGGGATCTTCCTGGACCAGGGCACGAACCCGTGTCCCCTGCATCGGCAGGCGGACCCTCAACCACTGCGCCACCAGGGAAGCTCAGAATACTGAACATTTTATAAAACTCTCTCCAAAGTAGCAGAAATAGGTAGCCTCTGTGGAGAGGTTAAGATATAGAAGAAAAGATGATCCCATCCACTTCATGTTTCCTCCTGGGATTGTCAAGGCACCTACCCTTCAATGACCACTGAGCCACCTTTCTGCCTTCTTGGATGGGGTGGTCACCAGCACTGCTCACGAATATTCTGATTCTCCACCTTCTAGGCACGTGGTAGGATTGCACTTCCTCTCTCTCCTTTCGAAAGCAGGCTTTGCCCTGTGACTTGCTTTTGCCAATGGAAGGTGAACAGAAGCAATCTGGGTGGCTTCCTGTTTTCTGCTTTGGAAGCACATGTTGAGGTGGGGACTCTGGTCCCTTGGGTCCCTGACTGAATATATTGGCCAGAGCCCTCACTGTTACCTTAGATCGGTCACTAGCATGAGTGAGGAATAAACTTTGCTGTGTTAAGCCACTGAGTTTTGTGAGCCTCGCCTATCCTGACTGGTACATTGGAAAAGAGCAAAGTCATTCAGTCTGTGGATGTATATGTGAATCTATATTCTTTCCGCAAACATTGCAACTTCTAAATTATTGTACTGGTTTTATTTTATCATCACCAATATTCCCCCAAACAGAAAGACAAAAAAAAAAAAAGTAAGATTTTCCAAATTTTTATTTCTGGTACATTATTACTGCTTCACTAAACATCACCATATAAAGCTGTTAAGTACTAATTATTTTGTAAAGTTTTAAAGTTATAATTATGGCAATAACCATAACTAACTCAGTAATAAGGAGTGGGGTCCCATCACAAATGGTTCAATTGCTAAATTTTGTGAGCAGGTGACAGAGAATGATTAAAAAGAAATCCGGGGCTCCTGTACCAGAACGAGTGATTTGTTATCTTGTTTTGGCGAGTACAGTTTAGCTTTAATTGTATGTGATAACAGTCTGTAAGGGGAGTGGAAATGTACTGGGATTCATTTGGGAAAGGCGATCTAAAACACCTCAAGACTGCACAATGTTCTTTAGTCTGATGAGAAATGAGGTGTGACATTGCCAGGTTTCCATAGGAAAATGATTATGTTTGCAGATTGAGAGAGAGTGAACCTAAATTATTCTGTTGTATATTCTGCTTGACTGACACACAGATTTGCCTAATCGAGGATGTGGACTGCCAATAATTGAATGTCTTCTATTTTTCAATGTTCAGAAAACTACTTGATAATTCAAGGTTTGTTTTTTTTTTTTCCGCCAGCAAGAATCACTCACATGCTCTGTGTTCATTTATATTCTTCTGTTATGCTTTGGTTGTAATCCAAGGTTTTCTAACTGATTAGGTATGCATGGTATGTTTCAAACCAGTGCAAACTCCCACTTTCTCCTGGTCTTCTTGTTTCTTTTTCATGTGCAATATTAGGAGGTTGCCTAGCTTCTCCTGGAAATGTGGTGGTTATTGGGTGATAAACTCTAGTTGAGCTGTTACGGAACCAAACTGGGGGCCACTTGCCTGTGCACAGTAAAGCCAATCTACGGACATGGGGTTGTGGTAGAGGAAACTGCAGCGTTTAAAACAGGGCACCAAGCAAGGAGTCCAGGGCAGCTAGTGCTCAAAATACCCGAACTCTCCGATGGGTGTCAGGAAAGCAGTTTTAAAGGCCAAGTGAGGGAGGGGCGTCCCATGGTATGTGGTCGGCTGTGCACAATTCTCTGATTGGTTGATAGTGAGATAACAGGGTGGTATCATCAGGGTTTACATTATCAATCTTTAGGTGCCAGTAAGTCTGGGGGCTACCTGCTGTGGTCATCTAGTTGTTAATTTCTTCTATTTGGTGTTGGTTTTAGCATCTGTAAAACAACTCAGAAAATATGCATCAGATACTGTTATCTAGGTACTTCAGAAAGGAGCTAAAGCAGAGGATAAGGGGGAGGGCTGTGTCCCCAGCAGGCCCCGTAGAGTCCTGCCTGGTTACAGAGCCTTTAAAAAAATGTAAATACCACCTCACAGCAAGCCCACTATCATATACCAGAGAAATTATCTATGTCTCTTATCTAGCCCAGGAGAAAAAGAAAATATGCAAAATTAGAAACTGAAAACTGAATTGTCCATTAATTATTTGTTATCAAAACCTTCCTAAATGTGTCGAGGTACTTTTGCTTAATCTTAGGCTTTTTTTTTTTTGCTGCCTTAAATGTAATGTCATATATATATTTTTTCCAACACAAGTAGGCTTAATTATTATTACAATAACATAAACATTTGCATATAAATTATATATTAGAAAGAAGGATACCAGAGAAAGCAATTGGATATAGTTTCCTATCTTTCTTTCTATTCTATTACTTTAAATTCAGGTGATACAATCTCTCTTTAAACTTCTCCCAGGATTACTTTGCATTACTCCTTATTTGTTCCTTGAAAAGCTTCTGTAGATGAAAGGTTATTCACTATAGCCCTTGCACTCGCTAAAACTTAATAGGAAAAATACTTGTAAGCAGCGCAATGGTATCTGTCAGAAAAGCAATAATTTGATTTCAGAAACCTGTCTGATCCTTCTTCTTTTCCTTAGACTCTGCCAACTGATATAAAATTGCATATCAGTGACTGAAATGGACAAAAAGCAGATGCCTATAGGAACCCTGGGCTCAGAGGTTCTCAACCTTCTCTCTTTCTTTATGGATGCTTCTCAGGCTGGAGAGTCCCACCCCATAAGCAGGCCAGCATTTCAGCAATTCTGGGAGGGAGGCATGTGGTTTGAATGGCTCCTCGTGTCATTCTGACACAGCCTTGTGGTGCAGAGCAGGTGTGGGACTCCTCCCCCTGAAAATCATTGTCCTGGTTTTGATGGAGAAAATAGCATTTGTTGGGGAGGGAATTAGCTAACCCTTAAGTTCTCTCTCTTTTTTAAAAAATAAATTTATTTATTTATTTTTGGCTGCATTGGGTCTTTGTTGCTACACGTGGGCTTTATTTAGTTGCGGCGAGCGGGTCTACTCTTCATTGCGGTGCGCGGGCTTCTCTTTGCGGTGGCTTCTCTTGTTGTGGAGCATGGGCTCTAGGCACGTGGGCTTCAGTAGTTGTGGCTCGCGGGCTCTAGAGCGCAGGCTCAGTTGTTGTGTTGCACGGGCTTAGTTGCTCCGCGGCATGTGGGATCTTCCCGGACCAGGGCTCGAACCCGTGTCCCCTGCATTGGCAGGCTGATTCTTAACCACTGCACCACCAGGGAAGCCCCCTAAGTTCTCTTTAAACAAATATTTTAGGTGCATTTTGCCAAGCTATTGAAAATTTCAAATAGCTTATTTTTTTATATCCATGTAAACTTGTGGATCACAAATATGTGTCAGGAAGTGACCCTTTACTCTGTCATTCTTAAATAAATGGGCCCCCATCCTCCTGCTGTGCAGAGCAACATTCTGAGGAAATGGCGACATAAAAGGCACCTCCAAGAGTTCTGATAAGATAGTCCTTGGTGGTTTCTAAGCACTCTCTGTGCTCGGCCTGTGTGGCTTATGAGCTGCTCCCTTGGGTCCCTTTGGGTTTTGGATTTACTTAGTTGTTACTAAGTCCGTGCATGAGACTTTTCCAGTTTTTCTTTTTTTCTTAATTTTTGAATTATTTGTGCCTCTCTCAACAAGTACATCTTCTTCCTCCCTCACCCACAGCATTCATGGCCCTCACTATTTTAGGGCCTCAGTATAGGACCTTGACCTTTACAGCCTCAGGGCCTCCCAGCTTTCTGACAGGTACATTGCCTTCCAGCCAAATGTTTCCTAGGAGTGTTGCTCTCAACCTTGACTCAGGCCGTGTCCATGCTCCTCCCCTTGTCTGGAATGTGCTTCTAGCTCCCTCTGAACCTGGGATAATGACTACATTCTGAGAGGCTTCCCAATTCCATGAATGGCATCACCATCTACCACGTTGCCTGGGACAAAAACATAGTGGGGGGTGGCCATGATGCTTTCTTGCCCCTTCGTCCACCATCTCTCCATCAGCAACATCTGTCAGTTCTACTACCAAATATATTCCCCACGTTCTCACCATCTCCCCAATGAGAGCTCTTTCCAAGTTACCACGTGCCCTGGATGACCACAGCAGTCCCCTAACTGGTCTCCCTATTTCTATGAGTGACCCACAGGAAACATTGTCCAGTTAGCAGCCAAGGTGATCTTTGCAAAGTGTCAGTCAGATCATGCCATCATCCCCTTCTTTATTTTTTTTTTTTGCGGTACGCGGGCCTCTCACTGTTGTGGCCTCTCCCGTTGCGGAGCACAGGCTCCGGACGTGCAGGCTCAGCGGTCATGGCTCACGGGCCCAGCCGCTCCACGGCATGTGGGATCCTCCCAGACTGGGACACGAACCCACGTCCCCTGCATCGGCAGGCAGACTCTCAACCACTGTGCCACCAGGGAAGCCCCGTCATTCCCTTCTTAAATCCCCATGGTGGCTTCCAATGGCTCTGTGTAGCTAGTCTCGGGTACCTCCTCAACCATCCCACCTACTTCTCTTGTTCCCTGCGTTCCTGCTTCACAGGCCTTCCTTCCATTCCTGAACAACAGAAGCATCTTCTCCTCTGGAACTTGGCATTCGTGGTTCCATCTGTGTGCAATCCACTTAGCCCCATATCTCAGCTTCTTAAAATTCAAGCCTAAGCTCAAATGTCACCTCCTCAGAGAGGGTGTCCTCAGTCACCCTGCAGAAAATAATCCCTTCTACCTAGTCACTATATATCCTATGAGTCTGTTTTCTTTTCACTGACATTCTTATTTATAATCATTTGTTTATTGTCAAACTGCCCCCCCACACAAAGAAGAATATTACTCCTGTTAACCACTCAGTGGATCCCCCATGCCCAGGTCAAGGCCAGCCTATAAATATTGGCCATCTGAGAGAAGGTGTTTGAAATGCTGCTTCCTTCGTGAATGCCCATGGTCTTTGCTCCTCTGATGGCACCTACCCTGCATTTATATACTTGTTTCTCCTGTTAGAGTTGAAGCTTTTCAAGGCCCTGTGCTCTATTCAACTTTTTATCCTCCAAAGTGCTTTTTGTGGGGTAGAGCCTTAGTAAATATTTACTGAATCCAGTTATACTCTTTTTGTTGTTAAAGGAAATTGAGTAACAAATTTAAGTAGCACTCTGTAGTATCTGAGAGAAATAGGAAACAATTAGCAACAGCCTCAAACAGTTACTACACAGTGTGCTCATTTTCAGGTATTAATTCTCCAGTGTGCCTTATTTCCAGATTTTCCTATTCAAGAGCTCACGTTACAGAACCTGTTTACAGTTGATTGGCTCAAAAGGAGAGGAAGCAGAACTGGCAAAGAGGTGAGCAAAGGCAAAGGCTCGTGTCTTCAAAGGTTCCACCAGTACCCACTGTGTGTCATGAATTCCTGACCATATGTAGGCAAGGGCATGGTTTGGAGGTGTTGGGAAGAAAGATAGCTGTCTTTAAGCAGAGGCAAAAGGAACAAGCAGAAAAAAGAAATGATAAAAAGAAGATTGATGTTCAAAATTCAACTTTTGAGTCAGACTAGGGAGGCTATAGAAAAAACTTTCTAAATCTCTACATTGGTATTGGTTACCGTGCTCTCCATTTCAGGTAAAGAAAAGGCACTCTCAACCCTTTGTAATGTGTAAATTGCTTTTAGTCACTCTCCCCAGGAAAGCAAGACATGTCAGCCTGCAAATTGTTAGGCTGCCAATCCTATTGTCAGGCAACCAGGACATTTGAATTCAGATGTGCTGAAATTCCATTTGGGGGTTTTCTGCCACAAATCCCTAACATCTAAAGAGACCTCTGTCTAGAAAAGGAGTAAGTTTCACACATCAAATCTCTTCAGATATATTTTAAACATCTCCACTCAAAAGATCCTGGAAACAAGTGACAAATTGAGGCATTCAACAAGCCTGGGGACCGGTGAGAGGAAAGGTAGGCGGTGATTTCAGGAAGAATCAGACATCTGTTTTCAGAGCAGAGTCATTCTTCCATTTTTATTCATTCAACAAATATTGGTGGCGAGGCAGTGGATCGCAATGCTTTAGAATTTAGCCTTGGAGTCAGAAGGCTTGGCTTAAATCCTGGTTGGGTTACCTGTTGGGATGGTTCATTCTTTGTGTCCACTGGGCTAGGTGAGGTTATTCAATCACACACGAATCTAGGTGTTTCTGTGAAGGTATTTCATAGATGTGGTTGACATTTACAGTCAGTTGACATTTACATAAAGGAGATTATCCTTGATAATCTGGGTGGGCCTCATCTTATCAGTGGAAGGCTTTAACTGCAAAACTGCAGTTTCCCTGAGGAAAAAGGAACTCCACCTGTGGACTACAGCATCACCTCCTGCCTAAGAGTTCCCAACCTGGGGGTGGCGTGCCTCATAGATTTCAGACTGCTCAGCCAGACTCCATAATTGCATAAACTGATTCCTAGAAATCTCCCATGTGTATATATATATGTACATGTATTTATATATACACACACACACTGGTAAGTTTCTATATAAGCTAGTAGGTTTATATATAAACTAGTATGTATGTGTGTATATATACACACATATACATACATCTATATCTATCTATCTATCTATATATATATATGCACATACATATATAGATAAGGTTTATTAGTTTCAATTCTCTGGTAGAGCCCTGGCTGATCCACCTAGTAACTGTGCTGACCTTGGGAAAGTACCTTACCCTCTCTGTGCCTCAGTTTCTTCATCTATAAAATAAGGATACAGTAGTCCCCATCTCACAAGCCTGTGGAAAGGATTAGGTGAGTTAACAAATGTAAGGTTCTTAGACTGGGGACTGACACATACTAAGTGCTCTTCTTGATTATTAAGCACCTGTTGTTTGCTTATGGCAGCTACTGGGGAGAAATAAGAATAAGGAAGATGAGATGCCTGACATTAAGGAGCATGCAATTCCTCAGAGGGTGATAAGGCATAATCATAAGTACACATAGTCAGAATGTAACCCTAGTGCACACTACTAATTAGGGAAAGGTTGGCTTGTAATGCTAAAAATACTACACAAGAGGGTAGATAGTGGTTATCTACTGTGCACTAAGTATAGTACAGGCAATTTCATTTGTTTGCTTTTTTCATTCTTCCTTTATTCATTTGTTGTTCCATTTATCAAACATTCATTGGTCTCCTATTATACATTAGACATGACACTAGATGCTAAAGATATAGTGGAAAATTAGATAGAAGGGGTCCCTGCCTCCTTGTAATATATATTCTAGTAGAGACTACAAATAATACATAAGTAAAACAAATTATGTAATGTAATTAAGTATGGATAAGTTCTATGAAGAAAGATAAAGCATGGTAAGCATGGTTAGGGTGGGTCTGGTGACATTTAACATGAGACCCGAATCATGAGAAGCAGCAGTTTTGCAAATATCCTGGGGAAGATGATTTCAAGGCAGCAAGTGGGAAGGGCCTTAGATTAGAATAATCTTGACACATTGGAGGGAAATAAAGAAGACCATGGTGGCTGTAGCAAAGCAAACGGTGGGCAGAGAAGGAAGGGAATGAAGTTGGAAACGGAAGTAGAGCCCAGATCTTATAGGGACTGTAGGCCATGACGAGTCATGTTACTTTATTTTAAGTGGGATGGGAATATTTTGATGTGTTTGCAGTAGGGAACGCACACATTTATTGTAGATGTTGGGTAAAGTATGGGCTATGATGGGGTGGGGAGTGGAGACGAGTGAGGCAGGGAGACTGCATGTGTGGCTAGTGGAGTAGAACAGGTGAGGGTGATGCTGGCTGTCACTCAGGTGGTAGAGATGGAGGAGATCAGAAGAGGATGATATTCAGGATGGGTTTTGGGGGCAGAGATGTAGGAGAAGGCCTGAAATTAAGGCACAATTGCTGTCTTGTCATCTCTAAGCTTCACAGGGCCCCAAAGGCCTATGTCTGAGTTTCCTCACTGTTGCCAGATACACTCCCCACCCAGCAGCAAAGGTTCCCCACCTGGCCAGTTCCTGCAGCAGTTGGACCAGGTACACTCTATCCAGTCCTCAACCCAACAGGTTTCACTTCCCTGCCAGCCTGTGAAATTATTCAAACAGCCAGTCACTTCCTCCCACTGGAACCAGGGGCCACTGCACCGTCTTGGTACTACAAGTCTGTCCCCTAGAACCCCTGCGTGTTCATTCTGTCTCTGAGCGTAACCCCCTTGTGGCCCTGCATGGCAGCTTTTGTCCTGCCCTGGGCTGGTGAGTATCTATGACTAAGGAACTGCTGCCCATTTCATCTGTCTGGTCAGGTGTCCTGTGTTTGGCCATCTCTTACTATTTAAGGCAAGGGATCCATCCTCGTCAGTGGCGTGAATAGGAGATGATCAGAACAATTAATGTCAAAAACAGAATGGCCCAGCCACAGCCAAGGGCCTCCAGCAGCTTTCCTAAGCTGCTGTTTGCTAAATAACTGGCTCCTGAGGTAGCCAGAAGGTCTGTGCTGTGAGTGATTGGATGGAGACAGAACCTGAAAGCTGCGACTCTATGCAGCTAGCGGTCTCGAATGCTCTGAGGGAAATTTGTACAGAGAGAAAAATAAGAGGGAGGGAAGCACTGCAGGAAAAGGCAGGGCTTTAACAGGAAGGTTTCTATCCACCAGCCTCTTGGTCGTGGGCCCAGGTATCCTCTGCTGCACCACTCTGCTGCCTCTGTCACAGCAAAGAACCTAATTTTCAGAGTTAGACAACAAAAACAGAAACAGAAAGACACCCATGGCACCCCTGTGGCATGGCAAAAGGGTTAGTTCAAACCTGACTCAAGCCCAGGTTTGTACGGTTAAGGAAACCATTGCCACTGGGGAGGGCCCTCACCCTGGCAGAGAAAGAGGCCGAGAGGATCCCATCTGCTGTCCCCAGTGCTGCCAGCTCCTTTAAGCAGGCTGACCTGGGGTGGGCGATGGCAATAGCTGTCAGGCCTGGGTCTTCTCAGGCTGAGATGGCAACAGGAGCCACTTCTGGAAGGTGGGAAGTTGGGACTTTTTTTTTAAGTTTTTAAATTTTTTTCCACTTTTTCAATAAACATGATATATGTATAACTGGAATTATATATAGATGTTTAAATGAGTATATATTTCTATACAAATCACTGTAACTTTAATGCTGTGGTTCCATGCACTTAGGTTTCCATATCCAACACTGAATATCTCATTCAAATTACTGACTTCATCCCATCAGCCACCAGTAAATATTTGCTATTATAGATTTGGTTAACATGTTCTGTTCAGTGCCTATTTCAACAGCCTCTGAGCTGTTGTTTGCCTTCACCTCTGAAGGAATGTGTTCACCTTTACCAGGCTGTCCATGAAGCCCTTCAGCTGCCTTCACTGTGCACTGTCTTTGCAGGGAAGCTCTTAGCTGTATCTGCCTTTCTTGGGAGCACAGGTGTGACACTGTGTTGATGACATTCTCCACTAAACACATTCATTTGACACACTCATTAAGGACATACAAACAGAAAATAACTTAGAAAAAAGGGATTGGCGATTGCCTTACACATAGTGTAAGGTCCTGTCACCTTGGTTAAATTTTTGAAAAGTATTTAGTAAATCGAGAAATGTTCTATTCCTGAGACTATCAAGAAACAGCTACTGACCTTTTTAGCACCCAAATGTTAATAGAAGCCCAACATCTTTTTTTTTTTGGCCGCACCGTGTGGCACGTGGGATCTTAGTCCCTGACCAGGGATTGAATCCTCACCCTCAGCAGTGAAAGTACAGAGTCTTAACCACTGGACTGCCAGGGAATTCCTGAAACCCAAGATCTTTTAGCCACTTGGGGTCTCTGAAGGCAACATAGTCCACATTTTAAAGTTTTTACTTAATCCATTTGTGCTTTTACTCACAAATCTGCCCACCTTGAATGGGGCCCCCTCCAACCAAAGACTCGAGAATCTGTCCAAATTGAAATCATCAGGAATTCCCGTTAGTGCTCTTGGAAGGCCCTTCACTGCAGAGGCTTTAGCACCCTCCTCTCAGGGAGTCTCTGGATTGCCTGCGATCATAGGCCAGAAGTTGCCCATGGGCTTCTGATACAAGAAACTGCCTTTCCTCAAGGCACTGTGCTATACACCATCAGGGTGGAGATTGCTGGCCACTCACTGGGCTCTCTTGGAAGCAGAAGCTCTAACAGACCCTGAGCCCATGACCCTCTCTACCAGCTGCCCATTATGCCTTGAGTCATGGAAACAGCACCCCACAAGCTTGGCACAGCTACTGAGGCTGCCCTCCTGCAGAATGGAGCCAAACGTGGACCCTCTGGCACCTTCCACTCTACAAGTGTGGATGGCGCAGTGGCTAAGAATCCTCCTGCCAATGCAGGGGACACGGGTTCGAGCCCTTGTCCGGGAAGATCCCACATGCCATGGAGCAACTAAGCCCGTGCGCCACAACTACTGAGCCTGTGCTCTAGAGCCCGTGAGCCACAACTACCAAGCCTGCGAGCCACAACTACTGAGCCTGCGTGCCACAAGTACTGAAGCCCATGAGCCTAGAGCCTGTGCTCCGCAACAAGAGAAGCCACTGCAATGAGAAGTCCGTATACCACAATGAAGAGAGTTTTTTTTAAATTTTTAATTAATTAATTAATTAATTTTTGGCTGTGTTGGGTCTTCATTGCTGCACGTGGGCTTTCCCTAGTTGCAGCAAGTGGGGGCTACTCTTCGTGGACCCTCTGGCACCTTCCACTCTACAAGGATGGCCTCCCCCATCCTCAATTCCTTGCCCTATACCATGGTGCTGGAGGAAGACAACAGTCTCCAAGATTCCTTGCCTACCTGAGGGCTCCATGGGATTAACAGAGTTAATAGCAATGGGATTTTACAGACTTTACAGGTGAAATCACACCGTCCATGTGATGGAGTTCAGTGGAATATTGTTGTTTGCTGTCTCGTAACTAAGATGTCCCCAGTAACAGCTGGGATCCAAGCCTCATCACAACTGGTCAAATTCCAGGCAGTCATCTTAGCACTGGATGCCCTGGCCAAAAAATTGACCCCATCTGCACCTTTTACAAACTCTTAGCCTAAGTGTTGCCCCATTCTGAGAATCGCTTGCCTCAGAGACACTCAAAATATAAATCAAGGTAACGGATGTCCCTACATATACTAAAGCCACAACATAAGGCTTCACCAGGACACTCCTTACCCTCTTGGGAAGAGTTCCAGACATTATTAATAGAGACGAGGGCATTCATTTCACTTCAGAATGCACAATGCTAGGCTTTGGAGAAAGCGTTCAATGGAACGTCCACCTCCCCATAGACTCAGAAAGTTGGTATAATTGAAAGACCTAATGGGCTTCTCGAAAAACTCCTATTTAAGTTAAAAAGTGACAAGTGACTTGACCCTGGGTAACCACCCTATCCACTATCAGCCCACGGTTCAGGTGGCCTTGAGTCTGCTCCCAGCTCTGTGTGGGATGTGACTCAAGTCTGGCTAGTCACAGCATCAAGTTCAAGGTTGGTGCAGGAATACAACACCTGATCCACTCCCATCCACAGATGTCAGGCTGAAGGCAGCCCAGCATAGTGATTAGGGGGTCCAGACTCTGGGTCCTGACTTCTGGGTCCAAATGCTCCCTCTGTCACTAACTAGATAAATGGCTTGTGCAAGTTACCTCACTCCTCTGTGTCTCGAAAAATGCAGGACTGTGGTGCAATCAATAAATACCATAAGGAAAACCCTTAGATCAGTGTCGGGCATGGAGTAAGGGCTCTGTCAGTTTTTATCATCTGGTGAGGAAAGAGCAGTACTCTTTTCTGTTGCATTTGAAGCCAAGATGCTGTAGTCTTGGACCTGCCAAAGGCCATCTTGCTGCCATGTGGAATTTGAGAATAAAACCACCTGGAAGAGAGGTGGAGATGGAGAGATACTGACTCTTGGTGATACTTCTGGTTGGTTTGAGTACATATAAGTTAGTGTCTCAGTCAGTTGTAATGAAAGATTCACAATCAGTACACTTTCTAGTAATGTTTCCCTTCGGTTTGATGTGTATCTCTTCCTTGCTTCAGGTGTCTATGACTTGTCTGAGTCACTTCCCTTAACATGTCACAATTCCTGAAAGCACCAACCAAGCAACCTGGCTTGTTTATCCATCATTGTTTTTGTTCCCTCAACTCCCCCACTTGGGTGCGTTGGGCAGGAGAGTCTCAGAGCTCTCTTCTCTGCTCATCCTCAGGGTTGAGAGCAAGGTCAGTCTTTCAGTGCTTTGTCCCAGGTCTCACTGTCGTTCTATCCTGTTTTATTGCTTTGACAGAAAACACACGCCTCTTCACACATTATTGTTCCGTCTCCTCACTGCATTGTCAAGTGCTGCTTCAGAACAGGAAAAAAGAGGAGATGGAAAAGGACGAAGCAGACGTGTGCGCCAAGCAAATCCGTGGCAGATCCTTGCCCTCCCTGGATCCAGGATGGTGATCCCCCCACTCACTCGTTCCTTCCAACGCTCTCCTCTCTGTGCTCCCATCTCAGTCCTCTGATACCCCAGGGGACAGAGAGCTGTCGTTAATGGTTGGCATTTTCTCCCGTGATTGTACCCACTCAGTTCCTAGCACAAGGTTTGACCCCTGAGGATGCTCAGTCAGTGCCTGCTTCTCATACTGACCAGCTCTTCCTCCTCCAAGGAGACAAGGAAGCCAGGCTGAATGAATACAGGGAACCGTTTCGAGCTGCACCCGAGGGAAACACCTCAGTAAAGGAGGAGGAGACGGAAGGTTGGGATGTGGGGAAGTGATGTGGAACAGCGGGGATGGGAAACAAATGGGGAAGAATTTCAATCAGGGGTGATGTCACCCTCACCAGGCGGCCCCAAGGACCTCGCCAGCTTCTTGGCCGTCTACCCTTCCCTCATGCTTCTTGCCCAGCCATGCTGGGTTTCTCTGGGTCCTCGGATACAGCCAGCTCTCTGACCTCTGGGCCTTCACAGCTGTTTCCTTTGCACCCAGCAAACTCTTATGTCAGGTCCCAGCGTGGGTGTCATTTCTGTGGGGAGATTCCGCTCACCTCAGGCTGTGGTTAGTTCCTCGCCATTTGTACCTGGAACTCCCTCAACTTGCCATCACAACACACATCACACTTGACCTTTGTTATCTATTTATTTTCATTTTATTTCCTTTTTTAAAATTTATTTTTTAAATTAGTTTCTGCTTTATAACAAAGCGAATCAGCCACACACACACACTTGTTCCCATATCCCCTCCCTCCAGCGTCTCCCTCCCTCCCACCCTCCCCACCCCACCCCTCCAGGCGGTCAAAAAGCACAGAGCTGATCTCCCCGTGCTATGCGTCTGCTTCCCACTATCTATCTACCTTACGTTTGGTAGTGTAAATAACCTTTGTTATTTACGAGGTTGTCTTTCTCCACTGTTAGACTGTGCACCCAGGAGGACACGGATGCTGTTTATTCTACATTAATGACTGCTGTAGCCCAGCAGCACATTTCCTAGCCATCTTAGGCTCTCAATAGATGTTTGTTGAGTGATAAACTCTGGCATGAATCTTAAAATATTCTTAGGGTCAGAGATGATAGTTGTAGATCTTTCCTTTTGCAATGAATTATACCTGTTGAATCGGGTGCCTTCTTTCCACCCTGCCACACGACGCTAGGTGAGGGCATCAGTCCGTTTATATGTGGATGCACAGCACATCTGAACAAGAGCAATCGGCATAGAGTCACCCAGAGGTAATGCTGTCAATACAGATTCTTGCCTTGTGAAACAGAAAATTAGTATAGTAATCCACTTAACTCAAATGTGATATTATTCTCTAATATGAAATGATTTATTTTTTCCTCCAAAGGGCGACTATGTTATCCAGAAAATTACTTCAGCCCATAGCTTCACATCGGGTCATGTTGCACGGATGTTGCCAGCCACCCCTGAATGGATCTGGTGACTGACCTATAGCGCAGCTGATTCTACAACCCATTACCTATCTTCCAAGCTATCTAGTCTCAGAAATTCACCTTCTGTTACAGTAGAGTCACTGTGTTCTGTCTCCCTGACCTCTGCAGTCTTACTGGGAAAACTGGGCAGCACTGAAAGTCAAGTAAGTGGAGGGAAGAGAGGGACAGAGGCATCCTATAAATGGAAGAGAGGTTCTTTCCTGTGACAAGTGGCACTGCATAAAAATGATGTGTGTGTGCACGATAGCTTTCTTTCTCGTCTCCTTCTGACACTTGGGAGTTTACTTTCTCATAGCCAATCATCTCCCTTAGCCAAGAAATTACAAATGACGCAGAGAGAAAATAGCAAGTGAGTAAGTGAGAGAGTTTCTGAGTTTGGAAAGCCTAGGCAAAGTTAAAACAATGATGACTGGTGCTTGTATAACAGTTGTCAAAGTTGACATTTGAGGTTTACAGTGCTTTCGCTAATGACATGTTTGAGTGGAGAAACAATAGCATTCAAGTTAAGTTCAACTAAAGACTCAAAATACCTTTACACTTTTTTGCCTTTCTCTTGTCTTCCTGAGACAGGCGGAGAGAAATCTGTTCCTCGTGGCAGTGTCTATGACAACAAACTCATTTCATTTTCTTACTTTTATGTACATGATAGGCAACACTGAGGGACTTTTGATACCTTTTCTACCTACATAATTAAGCTACTGGAGTCTGCCTCCCACTCCTGAAATGATTTGAACCCATGCCAAGTTATCCTGGGATATAAGGGCAAGACTGTGGGTAGGGACAGGACATAGTTAATAAACCAGAGACTAAGAAGGAATCATGTTGTCTTAATCTTGGATAATCAATCATTCATCTTCATAGACTGTAACTCTAGTCTTTGATGGGAGAAGTTGTGGATTCAGGAGGATGAATTTCAAGGGAAGCAAGAGAAGGTGAAGCTCTAAATGCATAGGTATTTTTTAGTGCTCATCATAGGCAGGGCATGACTGAAGACACTTGGAGGGAAGTAAAAGGATGTAAAAGGCAATCCTTGCTCCCCTTGTAGGCTGACACAATAGCACAAGCATTTGTGTGATTATAACTCAAGGCAGAGTCTTGTCCTTATTGACTGTCTTAAAGTTAATTTCAGTCTTGGACACCCGACCTCAGCAGGATAATCATAGGGGAAACCCATTTAGGAAAAACCCCATGTGATAAGCCTATGCCTTTTAATTTTTAATGCAAAAAGAGGTCAGCTATTTTCATAACTCAAGTGCCAAAGTGTTTTCAGTAATTCTCTGGTTAATATAGCATACTGTCTAGGGGACTTTCTTTTTTTCCCTAACAAATTTGATTAATCAAGATATTTGAGGATTCTAGACATTTTTGTGTGTGTTTTTGTTCTGAATTAATTGTTTAAAGGTCCTAAATAATGTGGATATTTTCTAGCACTTCCACTCATTGGTCTGTGTAGACCCTGTCTCTATAGCTCTTAAAGCAATGACTTCTGAACTTGAATGGTCAGTAGAATTGGGTGGATGACTTTATAAAAATACAAATTTGCAAGCCCAGTCCAGGTCTCTCAAGTAAGGCTCTCTAGGAGTTAAGCCCAGGTATGTATGTTTTTACAAAGCTTCTCAGATAATTCTCATAATTAGCTGGCTTCAAGTCTAGGTTATACTCTATGACAGAGTCTCTTGTGCAGTATTTTCAAAACCAGAAATGTATGAGGTGTAAGAGTGTTTCTTTTGATGTTGGTTAGATAGTCCTGGGTTTGAATAGTAGTTTCACCACATTTCAACTGCAGCGTGACTTTAGGCACCTTCCTTATAGCCTCATCTGTAAGATGGAGTTCATACTACTACATAATGAATAGGATGGCTATGCAGATCGGTTATTAAAAAAACGAATTCAGCCCAATCACATCAAGGAATAGGGCACTTAATAAAAGTTAGCTGTTATTGTTAATAGTGTTTGAATGTTTATGTTCATGTTATATATTTGCGTTGCATAGTCTAAATATTTTTATTAAATGTCAATCTCTTATAAACATAGTATATTCAGAATTTTCTGTAAATAATTTTTAAGGACAGGTGCTACATAGTTCTCCATCATTTTCCATTGTGTTGGCCTTTAGGACAGTGCATGGAACATATTAACTGCTCAATAAAGCAATCAGATTCATCTACTGAAAATCTTCACACCTACACAAATATTCCTGACTTTGTGAGTACGTATTGGGCAGTGATGAAAGTTAAAGAGAACATCTCAGAGGTCTGTTCCCATCCTTTAGGGTTGACCTCTGAAGGATATGTGGGTGCACATCTGGTATACCCACTTAGCCTGCCTGAGTTTGTAAGGTAGAAACATTGGCTAAAATAATCAGCTGGGAAACTAAGGAGGCAAAACGCTCTGGTATTAGAGGAGTAATGAAGAGACAAACACTTAGGGAGCATTTGTTTCAGTGCAAGGTCACTGTTCATTAATACCCATACAGATAGCTTATTAACCACCCAGAAAATTCACTTCAAGTTTTCAAGCTACATAATACTCAAAATCACTGCCTGAATATAGATTAGGAGATGGGGGCTTGCTGCACAGAGAGCTCAGAAAGGGCTGTAAACCGTAAGCTTCATCGATTCTGAAAGTGGAGATTATCCCATGGAATTTATCCCACCCTCCTGCCCCCTGCTCCCCCCGGCTGCAACCCCAGGACAGGAGACTTCTCTTTCCAGCCTATTCTTGAAAGCCTGAAAGAGGGATTCCGGATTCTAAAAAACAGTGCTCTACAAAAGAGGTGCCAGTTGGAGGATGATGAAGAGTGTCACCTTCTGCGGTGGGAAACTTCGCTCTGGAAACCCACTGAAAAACGATGACCTTGGGGCTTGGCCAGCCTTCCAGGTCTGCTCCTTTAGGCATCTTTTCATCCCCTATAGAGCCTAGTGTAGCATCTCCTTGCCACATTGTAGCACTACATTGAATGAATGAATGGACTCATTCATTCTAGTGTGAATTTTTTAAAAAATTTTAGCTACCTGACTCTTACGCCCAACTCATTATCTAATGGGGTGTCGGGGGCGGGGTAGAAATTGACTCACCACAATTCAGATGTGCAAGATAAAAATAGTGACCATCTTCTAACCAAACTTGCCTTACCTGGAAGCCCCCATCCTAATGGTGGCCTCAAAACCTTCAGTTTGCCAGTTACATACAGCTCAGTATCTTCTGTAGCAAATGAATCTGGATTACTGTACTAGTTTGCTAGGATTTATGTTGTAAACACTTAGTCCAAAGTTCAAACTTCCTGTCTGTTCCTCTCCACACAGAGGGCTTCTTCTGTTCTTTGCAAATCCCATACAGGTGCCACCTGATGCTTGTGTCCATGTGGGAGCAGGGGAAGGACGTTTGTTTTTTACCTATTGTCTTCTGGGATTTTGTCTGCATTCCCTGTGATGTCTCATTCCACCTGATCTCTGAGCAAGAAAGTGGGTGCCCTGAAGCAAGTGGGGGTCCTGTCTTGTGCTGTGGATTTTTTTACCAGCAGCTGCTGCTCGAGTTGGGGGTGATCGCCTCTGGTCATGAGTTTCCCCACCCTGTGTGCTCTGTCCTGACCCAGGCCTCTTCTGCTCCACAACTTTGCACAGCACTCACATATCACCCACGGAAGCATATGAGGGTTCTGGATGTTGGACTGTGCAGAATCAGGAGTGCTAGCTCCATCCATCCACCTAGACAGCTACCCTAGTCAATTCCACTTTTACTCCAGTCCCATTTGGGACCATAGTGCACTGGCATCATGAGCAACTCAGGACTTGTCTAAGGGGCTTGCAAATTTCCAGAGATGTAAGGAGCGACACTTGTAAAGGGGGATTCTCTACTGCATTCCTTCCATGGAAGTTCAACTCTGAGGTTAGGGATGGTAGAAATGTAAGATGGTCCTGATTCTTCTCTCCTTTCTTGTTTTCCCTTCTCTCTTTTCTTTCTTCCTCTTCCTCCCTGTCTCTGTATACTAACTCAGCTCTCTCCCATGACTCTTGAAGGGTCCTCTACCCCCTTTCAACTTGACAAGAGGCACCCTCAATCCCATCCTTCTCCTTCCCTAGGAAGTCCTCATCTATCCCTTCCCTGGCTACAAGGAATGGTGAAAGGACTGTCAGGAAAGAATCTGGATTACTGTATAGTTTCTTAGGGCTGCCATAGCAAAGTACCACAAACTAAGAGGCTTAAACAACAGAAATGTGTTGTCACACAATTCTAGAGCCAGAAGTCTGAAATCAAGGTGTTGGCAGGGTTGGTTCCTTTTGAAGGCTGTGAGGGAGAACATGTTCCAGGCTTACAGATGGCCATCTTCTCCCTGTATCTTCACATCACCTTCCCTCTGTGTGTGTCTTTGTCCAAATTTCCTCTTCTTATTAGGACACTAATTGTATTGGATTAGGGCCCACCCTAAAGACCTCGTTCTAACTCGATTACTTCTGTAAAAGCCCAGTCTCCAAATAAGTTCACATTCTGAGGTTCTAGGGATTAGGATGTAAACAAATGATGGAGGGGGGCACAATTCAACCCAAAACAATTACCAAGGAGGGAAAATACATTGGCAAGCATTTCAAAATATTCCTGTTATCCCACGACTTTATATCTGTGTGCTAGGATGAAGTGAGGAAGCTGTCTGTGCTTCTGTGCTCTGCAGATGACTATTTTTTGATGGCTTTAAATGAACTTGAAAGTTGCCTTATCATTTTCTTGCACTGTCACTAGGGGGCATTTTAAGGTAATAATTCAATCACTGAAATTTTGTACTGGGGTATCAATAGAAGTGGCAGACCTTGGACTACAAAGATTCCTGAGCTTTTAGAGGATGAGAAAAAGGGACCAAGAGATGGAGCTGGTGTTACATTTTTTCTAGGAAGCACTTAGCATCATATGAACATCTGCCCCAGCTTGGTATGAGGCTAGATATGTCAAGGAGACAGTTTTGATGCATTTGTAGGTCCACTTAAATATGGAAACTGAGGGAGAAAGGGGAGTCAGGGATGATCCCTATTATTTCCATTTGAATAACTGGATTGTGGCAGAAATCGTGGTGGAAGATGAAGAATTGATGGGCTTACTTTTGGGATGTGTTTGGTCTTAAGTGCCTGAGGAATGTTCAAGAAGAGGTGCCCCATAGGATAATCCATGGCTCTGTGCTTTAAACATAGCATGTTTAGTGCTCAACTGACAGTGCAAGTGGACATTATGATCTCCATTTTACAGATGAGGAACTGAAATTCCCAGAGGTGAAGTAGCCTACTCAAGGTCAATGTGAGAACTATTTGATTCCAAGCAGAAGGACCTAAAATGGTTCCATTCACTTTCTCACAGATCCAAGACAAAAGCAAGCCAGGGACCACTGCTCTGTGCTCAGGACACACATTCTCTGCCTTGGCTTGCTTCATCCCGGATCTGGAACCTCTACATATTACAGCCTTAACATGAGCTCTGGCAGTGTTAATGTTTGAAATAACAGGGAAGCCTAGAATCACTACTTGTTAGTCATATGTTAAGAAATACACTCACCATTTAGTATAATCTTAAATGTATTCTAAAAGGCCATAATAATTAGGTCAGAATTCACCAGAATCTTGGAGAAGAACTCTCCACTTCAAGAGTTTATAATTTGTCCAGGTTTGTTAAATTTATTTTAAAGTTAAAATTTGTAAATATTTTCTGCTTGGAAGATAATCCACATATTATATGGTAAAAATGATATAATGTCAATTGTGTATAATTTAAGTTATAGAAAAGAGAAATCTAGTGGCTTCTGACTCAAGCACAGTTTCAAGCCAAGATAAGAAATTCTGTGGGCCATTACTTACTAATGGACATTAGGGACTTAGCTCTTTTTTTATAAGTGTGTAAACTGCCAAGATACTGAGATTTAAACGACGACACAGTTATCTCCAATCTGCATCCCGAGGAGTTGTCTACAATAAATGACTTGATACATGGATTTTAGGGAATGCTGAAAGTCACTGGATGTTTGTTGATAGAACCCAAGCTCATTACCCTCTGAGAATGGGATACAAAATACAGTCAAGAGCTGATTCTAGATTTTGGCTGGAGCATTAATTTAGGAGATGGTCTTAGACCATGATCTGGATGTTCCTTTCTAACAATAAACCTGAAAGAAAGAAAGGAGTCAGAATAGACTATTATAATGTTTTCTACTTGAGGAAGTAAGGCAGTGAAATGCCTTCCCTGCAGACACAGATGTACGTGGGTGAATGCAAAAGGCAGAAAAATGAAAAGAGATGGAACGACATCCTATCTACAGCTGAAAGTGAGCAAAATTCCAAATGCAAGTTATTTACTTCTAATTTGAGTTAGAGTTGAATATCTATTTTTTTAATAGTAGGTACTATGATGTAGTTTTAAAGAACCTGAACTTTGTGTTCAGAAAGACCACCTTAAAAATTCCACCAAGTACCATCTCCATGACCCTGGGCATATTTCCTAACTTTTCTAGGCCTGAATTTTCTCAACTTGTAAGATGGAAATAATGTTTACACTTCAAAGTGTTGTGAGCATTAAATGCAATTATGTTGGTAAGGTGCTTAGCCTAACATCTGGTCCATGACACACACTCAGTTAACATAAGCACTTAAAATTCTTTTCATTTGGACAAATCTGGTAAAATTCAGCTGACATCTCATTCCTAGGTCTCTTGGTTCTCTCTACTCTGCCTTCTACTGGAAAACCACTAGTTGCTCCTGGGGTCTGGCCCATCCAGGGGTCCTACTTCATGAATTCTCTTCTCCACCCAGCCATTGTATAGTATATTCTTGAAAGTTGTTAAGAAAGTAGATCTTAAATGTTATCACCACACACCACACACACACGCACACACACACACACACATGCAGTAATTATGAAAGGGGATTGAAGTGTTAACTAACCTTATTGTGGTAATCATTTTGCAAATTAAACGTGTATCCAATCATCACATTGTACACCTTAAACTTATACATCTTTATGTCAATTGAATGATGAAGGGTGATTGCCTGGATTTACATCTCAGCTGCATCACTTACTACCTGTGTGTCTTTGAGTGAGTTGCTTAACCTTTCTAAACTCAATGATCTCATCTGTGAAATGGGGATAATGATTGTATTGGTCCTGCAGGATTGTTGTAAGAATTAAGTAAGATCATATATGTAAATTATTTAACTGACATGGACTAAGTGCTTGATAATGTTGACTGTTGTTCTACATATTTCATTGTTTAGATACAAAGCAGAAGAGAGGCCACTCCTTGGGCTTGTGAGACAAACATAAGAGAAAAATTACATCATGACTCTTCATAGACAGTAAATACTCCCATAGCAAGTGGTGAATGTCCCAGCAAGGCCAAGTTGCAAAGTATGCCAAATAAGTGATTGAGCCATGCGTTGTGATAAGATTTAGATAAACAGGAGAATGAAGGAGACACATCCGTTGGGGATTGACACAAACAATGGAGAGGCATGATTCTGGAAAATGTGTGCCCATCTGTATTAAAAGAGCAATTTTCAAACCATTTCCTTAGAATACAGTACACTAGACCATAGATTTAAGCCCCCAAATCAATTTTGCCTATTTTTATAAAGTCCCCCCTGCCCCTTACACCAAATTAAGTCCATGGATAAAATTTTCTCAACTTACAAGTTTTTATCCCAGTTTTTTTAAAACAGGGGCTGGCTCCCACTGCTCTGTTAACAAATACTAGCATGTAATGGAACCAAACGATGCTTAGCAAATGAATTTTCCACAGAAAATTATGCAAACTGTGGCAGATCCCGTTGGTTGGCTGGCGCAATTGCCCTTCAATTTTATTGTCTTTCATGAAAGACAGTAGAATGTTAAATGTTCATATCAACTTCCTTTGACAAAGTCCTGTAAGTGAAATTGTACTGAGGATTTTCTGAGAAAGCTTTTGCTTTCCTGCTGGGGATAGACAGGGCTGGTGAAATACTTTCTCCTGTTCCTACTGCCTTGAATGCAGACATACTCCTGGAGCTGGAGCTGTAATCTTGGGACCAGGAAGGAGATACCAAGAGAACTACAGAGATACTAGCCCTGGCATCAGGGATCTGCCAAAATAATGCCATCAACCAACAGGTTAGAGCAAAAAACAATCTTATGTTAGTAACAGTTGAGGTACAAAGTTTTGAAACAGATAATTTTTTTTTTTTGCGGTACACGGGCCTCTCACTGTTGTGGCCTCTCCCGTTGCAGAGCACAGGCTCCAGACACACAGGCTCAGCGGCCATGGCTCACGGACCCAGCCGCTCCACAGCATGTGGGATCTTCCCAGACCGGGGCACAAACCCGTGCCCCCCGCATCAGCAGGCAGACTCTCAACCACTGCGCCACCAGGGAAGCCCTGAAACATATGACTTTTTATACCACTTAAGAGTTCCCTTATGTACTAAACAGTAAGTCAGGGACTTTGAGTCTTTTATCTAAATTATCAGTGTGACCTTGGCTAAGTTACTAAACCACTGTTTTCTCATTTATAATAAGATCATTATACCAACCTATCTTATAGGGATATCATGAGCTCTAGTAAATAAGTCTAAAGTGCTTCATAAATGCTTAATGATGCTAGTGATCAGCAAGCGGAACCACTTTTGTAGGACAGAGAAATGAGCTCTCCTGAAGAAGGTAACAGCAAAGCACAGATAGGAAATAGTGTTTCTTACAGGGAGAGAGTATGCATCTAATTGAAGACTAAATGGAGAAGATGATGGTGTCATGATTGGGTTTATTTGGAGTGCAACTGAAGACTCATCTGTAGAAGATGAGGCATTTTATTCTCTCTTCAAATTGTACAGCACAGGAAGTCATGGCCAGGGGAATGTTAGCTTATTTATCTCTGCAACACAGCTCACCTCTTAACCTCCTTCTTCGAATTTTGCTTACATTTTTTTTCTACAATAAAGAAAAAGAATTGAGATGTAAGGAGTTAGAGATAAAACGAATGCATTAAAAAACCATGTAATTTCAGAAAGCATTCAACTTACGTCTTAAATCAGCTTCAAATGCATTTATACCTGCTGAGAGCCTGTTTTTTTTTTTTTTTTCGGTACGCGGGCCTCTCACTGTTGTGGCCTCTCCCGTTGCGGAGCACAGGCTCTGTGGCCATGGCTCACGGGCCTAGCCGCTCCGCGGCATGTGGGATCTTCCCGGAGCGGGGCACGAACCCGTGTTCCCTGCATCGGCAGGCAGACTCTCAACCACTGCACCACCAGGGAAGCCCGCCTGTTTTGTTTTTGATGTGAATTCTTAGGTGTGAGACGGTGGATTATCCAGCAGGGGCTTTGCCATGTAAATTCTCCAAAAAAAAATGCCAGCACTCTGTTCTTCAATGGTGAGACTTGGATGAATTCAGGTAAATTTTTCAAATTCTCTAATTTCCTTTTGCCATTTTTCCTTTTTCTTATTGTTAGCAGTAATCTTGCTCCCTTTGATATCCTCTTTACTATTTTAAAATCTATACCTGAACAGAGAAGCCAAGGTATGTTTCTGTGAATCCTCAGAATTGCTCTGTCCATATTACATGCATTTCACTGTCTTTGGTGCTGGATATTTCAGTTGAATAGACATGTGCCTAATGAAGCTGAGTGTATGGTTCGATCCTAGTTAATGATGTAACTGGATTTTCACAGAGAAGAATTCCATTTATTAGGTGAAAGCTACGGTTTCAATTTGCTAGTATGTTCTATTGATTCCCAAGTGTGAGCGAGTGTGCTTCCATTGTTGAGAAGACAGCTCAAGGCAACAACTTCTGATGGAGGAAGGAAAGGATTAGCACATACATCCTCACAGTTAATTCAAGAAGAGTGAGCATGGGGCTTCCCTGGTGGCGCAGTGGTTGAGAGTCCGCCTGCCGATGCAGGGGACACGGGTTCGTGCCCCGGTCCGGGAGGATCCCACATGCCATGGAGTGGCTGGGCCCGTGAGCCATGACCGCTGAGCCTGCGCGTCCGGAGCCTGTGCTCCACAACGGGAGAGGCCACAGCAGTGAGAGGCCCGCGTACCGCAAAAAAAAAAAAAAAAAAAAAAAAAAGAAGAGTGAGCATGAAAAGTGAAGAAAACTGTAGTCTGAGTTAGTCAGTCTTACCAAGCTTCCATTTGGACCTTCTCTTTAATTCTGACTTGTGAGGCAGCCTGGATTCACCTGGACTAATCATTTCTCTGGGGCCCAGTGAATCCATACCTGGAAGACGAAAGTCACCGTGATGAGTTCATGTTCGAAAAGCAGTTGCCTCCTCTGGTACTTGCTCATCCCTCCCTGCCAGCCCCCCCTTTTCTTTAGCCCAGGCATTGTTTAAGGGACCTGCTGGCCCACTAGTTGGGATTCCCTTAACTTTTGCTGACTTATACTTTACTCCTTTCTCTCTGGGTATAGAAATGTCTCTTTCCTTTTCATTGAAAACATATGAGTGCCCTCTCCCTATTAGTGACCTGTATCTGTCTGGCCCATCAGAGTAGGTCGGCTGAGGATGGATGCTGGGACTCTCTAACAGTCTCAGACATACCTTTAGCAGACATACTTAGTAGGTATGTATATTACAAAGAATTGTTTTCCAATGTCAAATGGCAAACTTTCCCTCACTTCTACTTTTTTTATGCCAACATTAAAAAATTGTAAAACTTTTTATAAAATACAGACAGGGTCCGACTTATAGTTTTTCAACTTTATGGCAGTGTGAAAGTGATGTGCATTCAGTAGAAACCATACTTTGAATTTTGATCTTTTGCCAGTCCAGTGATATGTGGTCTGATACTTATTCATTGTGCTGGGCAGTGGCAGCCCTTCCCGGTCAGCCACGTGATCATGAGGGTAAAATACTGACACACTTACAACCATTCTGCATCCATACAACCAAGTCTGTTTTTCACTTTTAGTATAGTATTCAATAACGTATGGGAGATATTCACCTCTTTATTATAAAATAGGCTTTGTGTTAGATGATTTTGCCATCTGTAGGCCAATGTAAGTGTTCTGAGAATGTTTAGATAGGCTAGGCTATGATATTTGGTATATTTAGGTGTATTCAACCCATTTTTGAGTTATGATACTTTCAATGTATAATGGTTTATTGGGATGTAACCTCATGGTAGGTCAAGGAAGACTTGTATTTGTTTACTATTTATTTCTTTTTAATGTACATCTAGTTCTTTAGGTACATGAAGTAGCTTTGTACAGAATATTTCCCCTTTCTTTGCTAAAACACAGACACACACACTCACCTTTCTTCTCCTAACATTCATTTTTCCTTTAAACTAGCTTATTATATCTAAGTGGGAGCCAGGGTTTAAAAATACTCAGTGTATTGTTTGTTATATTTTCACTAAAATAATTTTCTTGTTTATATGAGTTCTTAAAAATGTAAGCGTAATGGATGTCACCATGTTTCATATTAGTAGTTCAGTGCTTCATAAAGGAATGGTGTACTTCTGTAAGCTCTTTAAACTTACTCTTTAATGAGTTTCTTATTCTAATGGATCTTATTTTTGTAACACATTATGCATCTTGAATGACATATTTAATACTTATCCTTTAAAAATTTACTGGCAAGATTGTAAGTATAAGTATTAAAGGTCTTTCCTCACCTATTAGAAAAAATAAAAAGGTGAGGGAAGAACTGCATCAATTATCATGAAAAGAGGAGCAGATAATGTCCTTTTGCAAGAAACACTCAAAAGATAATGAACGTGAAAAATTAATTAGATTTCAAGTTGGAAGTATCTTTCTCTGCTTGATGAATTTGATCATGCTGCTATTGCTACCTTAATGTATAAAAGGAAAAATGTCAAAATTAATAAGATAGGAATAAAGGGAATAGAATGGTTACCTTTGAGGGGGCTGAGTACTCGCTAGAAATAATAGCTAATTGGTAGAAACCTAACTTCAGAAAAGAATCAGGCGACATTGTTTCAGACATCTTAGACTGGCATGGTTTCTAAAAACACTCTAGTTTGCAGAGATTTAAGTGCATTATAATGGAAATTGGATATCTCTGGACTGAGAAATTAGTGTTTGTGTCTGGCTTGTAACTTATAAACACGTTGTTGAAAGATTTCTATTTCTTGAGAGGAAATGAGCCAGACATTTAGGATTCTCATGCCTTTCATATTCCAATTTGTTCTTTCATAAAATTAAAAAAAAATTTTTTTGGACTTCAAAAAAGACTTTTCAGGGGCAGATGTATGAAGAGAACTAAATGAGAGTTTTTATTTTAACCTCCCACGTTCCTCTCCTCAGTGATTCTTTGAAACCCATTTGTCTCTGGTGATAAATAAAAGCTGGAAAACTGTCATCTTGCAGCTTAATTAAAAAATTTACAAAAGATATTTGATACTTTACTTGGAAGAACCTGGACGAAATGGCCTCTTGAGGCCCCTTCCAGTTTTCAAATTTTTTTTTTGATAAATACCTTGATTCCAGGATTAATATCCAAATGATCTCAATAATTTCACTGGCCTTCAATAGCCCTATACACTGACATGGAGCTGTAATTTCTTATTGCATGTCAAAACACAATGAATGGTGTATTGGTAATGTTTCCCAAACTATGTTCTGGACATGAGTTTAATTGATGCATGTAAAAAGGATCTACATCAAAATTAATTTTCAAAATATGGTGAAATAGTATTTAGAGAACACAGGTTTGTCTAGATCCAACTGCTTACATAGAACCAAGTGAAATATCTAACTGAGTAACAAGCATAATATTAGAGTTTATTAAAATCCTTCTGAATTTAGAGGAAACATATTCTCAAAGAATCTGAAACATCATAAAGCAGGCTATCTCCAGAAAGCAAACAAAAAAACCAAGTCTCAAAGATGAATTCAATACAGAAGATCCATGAGAGAACGAAGTGCCATGAACACTAGGTCTCCCAGCTGGCGAAATGTCCATCCTCAGTTGTCCTCAGTCATGATGGCGACAGCCACATTTGTTCTCACACTATTGCCAGACTAACTGGAATCTGTGTTGGGAGTTTCACCTGGATTTTATTTATTATTAGATTAGTTTGATTGTATTTTTAGATTGTGGGCTTCTTATTTATTTTCTGATTAAAATAATGCATGCTTATATTAATTATACCAAAAAAATATAGGATGCTCTGAAACGGGACGCATAAAAACGTGGCTCATGCGGAGAGGCTGGGCCCGTGAACCATGGCTGCTGAGCCTGCGCATCCGGAGCCTGTGCTCTGCAACGGGAAAGCCACAACAGTGAGAGGCCTGCGTACCACAAAAAACAAACAAACAAACAAAAAAAACAAAAAAACGTGGCTCAAAGAACACAACCTTTGTTCTTCTCTCATGTAACACAACTGCAATGAACGTTCCTGGCTGTTCAGTGCCTCTGTTCCATACACTTTTTCAGACATATGTCCTGACACATCTGCCATCTACAATACATGCTTTCTAAATTGGATCTGATTACCAGGCAGGAAGGAGAAGAAAGAAGTCAAAGGTCATGCCAGGTGGAAGTTGAACATTACTTCTGCTCACATTCTACCCAAGAGAATTAGGCACAGGGTTACAGGTAGCTGCAAGAGAGTTTGGCAAACATGGATTAACCATGGGTGCAGACAGGAAGTATGAAAACATTTTGGTGGGCACCTAGGAGTTCCATGTATTGCTTGTTAAAAAACATAATTGAATAAAGTGCAAAGAAGAAGTCAAGAATCACCCTAAATTGAACCACCTGAAAATAATTTGGTGAATATCATTCTATACATATTTTTCTGGACGTATACAGTGTGGATGAACAAAAGGTTGAATGGATAAACAAAAAATAATTTTGAAATAATGCAATCATCCTCTGTTTAAATACCTCATTTAATTTTATTTAAATTTATTTACATTTTAGAAGAAAAAGAAGCTAAAGTGAAACTTAAGGAATTGCTAGTGTTTCTAATCAATAAGAATAATAAGTCTGATGTCATCCCACTAATGGTAGAAAAGCTTTTACAAGATTGGAATCATAATCTTTTTAAATTATATATTTCAACTTTAAATAGTATTTGATAGGCAAACTGATGGGAAAGGTGAAGTGATAAGGACTCTTTTTCTTTTCGCTTTTCCTTCCTGCACTCTACCTCCTGATTTTTGTTTCAGATTATTTTTCTTTGTCAGCATTGTAGCATTACATTTTGTTCTGCAAACGTGAGTCCCTCTGTTAATCATTCTCAGTTCTCTATTTAGATGGAAGAAATGCTCAGCACTAGTTCTTTTGCCATGACTTTCCCATTACTGAGTTTGATTTTTAATTTATCACTTGGTTGGTTGGATTTTATTGTCATTTAGTTTTAAAATTTTTATTTACTTTATTGTTTAGCAAAGGGGTTATAAATTCCTACTTCTCAGGGTTCTTTCATATTTGAGAATATGCCTATTGCCTTCGTGCATGAACAGCTTGGCTGGGTGTACTGCTCTTGGTTATACATGTTGCTTCTTCATTGCTATAGACACTGTTCTGTCGATTTCTGGAATTGAATATTACAGTGAAAAACCTTGAGGCCAGCCTGGTTTCCCCCACTCTGAGTAACTTTTTCTGCTTCAATATGGGAATGATTTGTTTCTCTTTATCTTTGAAGTTCCATAACTTGATTTGAATGTGTCTTGATACTACTGATAATAACAGCCAATGACTGTACCTAGGTCCTATTCTAAACACTCCATGACTGTTAATATATTACATATATAATCTATTACAGCAGAGGTGAAGAGCTGTGACAGAAACTGTGTGGCTTGCAAAGCTTAACATATTTGCTGTCAAACCCTTTACAGGAAAGTTTGAAGACACCTGCTCTGAGTGATTAATTTGATTTTTAATTATGTTCACTTTCTTTTTCTAATTTTTAATTTATCTATTATGGTCCTTTTAATTTCATTTTGTGGTTGCTGTTTATCACTTTAGTTTGGGCTTCTGTTTTACAGATGTTGTGTTCTTATTACTTATTTAATAATGCATTTTCCAATAGCTCCTGATTTTAGTGCTATTTATTTTTCTTCTAAACTGCCAGTCTCAGTTCTGATTTTGCCTTTGTATCTTATGATCTCTTCTCTTTCTTTCTTTCCTTTTGACTGTGTATGCTAGCATTGTTACCAGCTGTTCCTTTCCACTCTACCTGTGTTTAACCTGATGGAGTCCACCCAGATCTTTTATTTATCCATCCTCTCCTTCCCAGAACCAGTTAGCCTTCCTTCTATCAGCTACAGTTTGCTGCCTGAGTGTTGCTTTCTACACATTCCTTGCAGTCTGAGGCCAAGGAGGTGGGACAGGTGGAAAGTTCTTGTAGGATTAAATGAAGCCCTGAATGGGCTTTGCAATTTCTTTCCTTTATTTTTTTTTTTTTAAGATTTCTTTATATTTTCTGTACAAAAGGTCCTCTCTCTCTGGAGCAGGTTGCTTGCCATCACGTGGGCTTTATGTGCTCCTTGGGAATAATGCTATTCTGAAACAATGTTCTCCCTAACTTAGCTGAGTCCCATGGTGGGGTGTAACAGCTTCCGCTGTTGCCCGTTTTCTATCCAGAAGCTTCTCTGCACCCCAGAGGACATTACCAGGACTCCTCTGAATGTTACCAAATCACCTTTGTTCAAAGCTACTCAGAGGTATGAGTGACATGAAGAATCCATTCTCTAATTTCTCAGCTAACACACCACAAACAATGCTGTAATGATCAAGCAGTGTTCTGAAATCTAACCATGAATTTTCATTATAACTGCAAGCAAATGGCTCTGACCTGTAATTCTTAATTCTCTCTGTGGTTTGCAAACAATTTCCTCTAGAGTGCATTGCTTTCTACTTCACAGAGATCTTGGATATAAACATGGATCTAAGAAAAATGAAGCAAAACAAAAGACCCTCTTTGAAATGTATATCTTGTGGAGCATTTAAGATGGCCGGTTACCCTGTTTCAACCCCGAGGATCCTGGAGGAGATAGAGGGTGGTCGCCTATCAAGAAATAACAAACACTGAAAAGTTTTGACAAGTCTCTTATGATTCCCACAGCTTCTCATTTCATTTTAAAAAATTGCTATTAAGTAGCAATTATGAAGTAGTTGTTTTAGAAGTTACAGCCTTTATGTGTCTTCTCTTTCTCTTCCTCTATCCCATTCCAGGGAGAAGAGATTGTGATATAATAAATTCCACGGTCATCTCTCCCGCTTTGGAAGTAATGATTTGTACCATCTAGTAGTGTCAATACTGAAACTGGAGTGAAGTAATCATGACGTTACCTTGCTTTTTCCCAGACTTCTTATAGTGAGCTCTTTCCTGGGAGGAGCTGGGAAGATTGCGAGTGCTACTTTAAACAAAACCAGTTTTCAGTACCTGTTACAGATAAATATTTGGGTCTTCTGATTAGGTATTTGGAGATGGCAGATATGACATGTGGGCGGTTGTCATCTCTTCATGGGCTCCACAGTTCTGATGTTCACTTCGGCCAGCTTGGCCACGAGCTAGCCTGGGAATCCTTTCTCACATAGTACTCCAGGAGCTGCCACCAGTCCCCAAGGGTCAGCACGTGACTTGAAACTCATCTGCCATCCTTGATTAGTTAAATGACAAATTTTAAAATTGAATAGATTAAATTAACATGAAAGCCCCCTTTCCCTCTCAATTCTGAAAACACTGTAGAATCTTGGGATATCAGAGATTCCTCATCATGAAAACAAATTTTGATTGCATCAGAGAAATACAGGAGTGACAGCAAATATCCAGTGACTCATCCATGCCTTCATCCCATCCACAAATACTCTTTGAGTGCTTACAAAGTGCCAGGCAGTGTGATTGCTGCTGGAAAGGCACAGTCTCTACCTCTGAAGGTTCTCAGTCTCGTAAGGGAGATGGATGTGCATAAGAGGATGTGTCCGGACCCCAAAGGAGGCATGGAGGATGGGTTGAGGGAGTTGGCTGTGCCTGGGAGGGTTGCGGGTGAGCAGTTACCCAGTTCCAGGTTCTCCTGAGCTGGGCTCTGAAGCAGATGTCAGTATTATCACTGACTTGTGATTTAAAAGTAACTTTAATATCTATTATCTTCTTAATACTACTAATTAAAATTCATCAAAAGTAATAGCAAGAGAGCAGTTGAAGATAATTGTCTTTTGGGACTTGCTGTGGCTATAAAGCCTCACTCAGAACCCTCCAGAGAACTTGCCTCAAACGTACAGCTGCTTTCCTCACTGATCAGGTCACAGAAGCACAGACCTCTCTCCCTCATCTCAGTTTTGTGCATTTTTCATGTCTGCTTTCCTGTTGTTGCCCAGTGAAAGGAAGAAGAGACTTCATCAGACTAGCTCAGGGGCTTTCAACATTTTTTTGACCATAACCCATAATAAGAAAGAAATTTAAAAATTTCACAACCCTGTATATATATATATATATATATATATATATATATATATATATATATGTATATACACACATACATATACATATATACTATATATATATAGTGTATAATTAAAAATTTCACGAAGCCATAATTATCCAATGTGCAATTCATTTTAACAATTTCTATTCTAAAACCAGTTGTTGGTCATGACAAAAAAATGTGATTTTATAACATACTATTGGGTAATTCAAAATCTGAATAACGCTAGTCTACTTTTACTAGGAAAGTAAATCCAGTGGAGAATATAAATCACAAGGTACCTTTCTAAACCAGATTGAATTAATTTGGTAGCCATCCATCTGCTTACCAGGAATTGTGCTTGTCCTGAACAAGGGCATCATGCATAGTCTTTGTGTTACTGCCAAGCTCAGTGCCACATTTAGACTTCGTGGTATGCATTTTGTGTGTTAATTTCACCTCTGACCTCATTTTATTTTTCTTCTTTTTTCCTTGTAGTTCTGAAGCTGCTTTTTAGAAACCCTATTGTATTATTGTGTTTTGGGAGGTGCATTTACAGTGTTTGGATCAAGATGCAAATAAATAAATAAAATCGATATTGCTCTTGCTGCTTTCAGGGCCGACAATTGAGCACTGAAAGTCTCTGAATTCTGTATTGTGCTTTGAATTGCTTTGTCTGCATTATGTGGAACACTCCCTGCTTTTAATGTGTTTGTGTCATCATTCCATTGTGACTTGTTCAGGCTCATGCACTTGAACTTCTTTAGTTACAGTGTGAACAGAAACTCAGGAAATGACAGAGAGAGCTTGGAAATCTGCACCTGTCTCCCTAGTTAATGCTGTAGAGAGGTAGCTCTGTATTTCAACATGTTCCTATTGAACACTGTGTTCCAATTACCTTCTATTGTAATTCGCAGGTTGTTATGGTAGAGACTTTGATAAGAACAAAAGTCTCTAGTGAAAATTTGATGCATTTATACATTTTTAAAAAGCCCTAAGCATGCTAATTACATCAATTATGACATGTCAAGTGTATCCCTGCAAAGAGAATTTGGTGCTTTGGAACATGGGTGATACTGTGACTACCCAATGGAAGGGTAGATATTTACTTACACGCAATTACCTATGATAATTGTGTTCCTGTGTGAAAACAGGCTTTACACAGCCTAGTGGAATAATTACCAAAGCTGGAGAAAGCATGTTAACATCAAGATCCTAGCTCGGAATCAATCATTCACAGGCAGGAACAGGCACCAATCTGTCTGGGAGGCTTTGGGGCTTCTGTGTTTCACCCATGTTGGTTGCCACAGATGTTTTCCAAATGAACAGGTGTCTAAAATCGAAACATAGGTTCTGTTGGCTTTTACATTGCACCCTTCTCATCCTGTGTGTGGACATCTGTACAGGTTTCAAATTTTTAAGCAGACTTTATAGATTTTAAAGCATGAGTACTGACAAACAACTCAGCAAGAAACACTGTATTCTGATGCCCATCATTGTGTTGATTGGTTGCTTATGAATTTTTCCAAAATCCACAGGTAAGTGATTCACAGATTCTTCAGCAGATTATTGACACCTAAATCAAATCACACAAATGTGATGCTTTATTAAAGATCAAAAGAAACCTGGGAAATTGATGTGTGTTCTCTCATCTTATGCTAGTCTTACTACCATTATTATCATGAGGGTTTTTTGTTTTGTTTTGTGTGTGTGTGTTTTCAGAGAAGGGAGAAAAATCTAGGCAGCAGTAACAGAAGGATGATGATTTACTTCTCTTCTTTCTCTTTCTGCTCCTCTGTCAAAAGCCTCCTAATCCTCCGTTGGGGTTTGCCGATCTTGTTCATTTCTCCGTTTCTTGCTATGTCTAGGAAGAAGTTACTAGGAGAAACAACATATTTTCTGGCTTCCTCTTGAGTACTAGCCACCCCACTAACTCTTGGAAAAGAGCAGGGACCAAGCCAACATTAACAGGGCCTTCCTGGAGCTTAGAGTTCACGAGGGGATGGCCATGAAATAGGGACTTACAAAGGGGATCTGTGCTTCAAAAATTTATCATCTAGACTTTATCCTGATCCACCCCAAGACACTGAAATGCTACAGTTTTCTGTTTTGTAAATCGATATTTTCCAGGGGGTTTGATTTCTGATGAGTGGCATTTCAATTTCAAGACTTAAACAAAAATGTTTTAAACAGATGCTCGAATCGTCTCCCGAAGAATCTGCAGGGAGGCCCCTTTAATGTATGCCAAATATAAATTCATATTTTCCCTCCAAATTCCTTAGGAACCTTAGTCAGATTGTTTTTTTTCGATATCTGAAAAGAAAATAAGGGTTGGTTAATTAGAATTCCACATAAAACTCCCACAGAGACCATGATGACAGTTTTGCCTGCTTTTTTCTTCAGCTTAGTGGCTGATGGTCAAAATCTCAAAGTTTTTCATATGTCCTGGAGGGCTGGATGCCTTGGCATTATTTTTTTTTTCTGTAGACTACAACAGTGTAGAAATAGGAATAGACACTAATATACCTGAGAAGAGTCTTGCTGGACTACTGCATATAAAGGGGGAAAGAAAGGAGCCTGCATGTGTTTTTTTTTTCATTAATTCATTTATTTATTCAGTAAATATTTTTTGTATGCCAGACTTTGTGCTCTGGGCTGAAGATATGGCAGTGACCACAGAAGATCACAGGACTGAAATTTTGGATTGAGTCTGAAATTTACTCAAAGTCTAGAAGGGCTTTGATCTAGTTAAGAATTTGCACTTATTCTCTTAGTTTAAAACAAATGGAAATCAGTAAGAAAGAAGATTAGTAAGGAACATTATCTTCCTTAAAACTTAAGTAAGGAAGAGTCTGAAGGGAGTACTTTAAATTCATATAGTAGTAAGTTGGAGCCTACATGTTTTTATAAAAGAATAATTTTCCTTTTAGCTAAGGATATACAATGAGCTGATTTAATTTTAATGAGTTTTAATCTGTCATTTTCCTTTCTTACACTTATATTTTCCAAATCAGCCTTCCATTGACTGCCTAAGCCTGGAATGCTTTTCATATATTTTTAGAGAGCTATTTTTCAGAGGGGTTCTTTTGTGTCGGAAACACTCCTTTGCCCTCCTTTCACCTATGTAGTTACTTTGCAGGAGGTCTCAAAGCAGCTATGGCTTGAACTACCTACAGTTTTTAATCAGAAACCGTAGGGTCTCAGAATAATATTACTTAGGTAGGCTGAGTTTATGCTGCCGTTTTATGAATTAAAGTATATTTGATATATTAAAAACAGTTTCTTATATACACAGATACCTTACAAATATGTGGTACTAAATAGTAACTAGTAGAATTTAACACTCAACATTTTAATCCAGTGTTCATTTCTTTATTTTTGGTGTTCTGAGTGGTAAAAATTGTAAGAAAGTAGTGATGCCATGATATCCTTTTTGCTTTTTATTGTTGCTTATTTTTATCCACAGATCTTATAAAGTATGGTTTTTCATATAGCATGTGTATGTGTATGTATGTGCCTATAATATCTACATACACCTCTCACATATACACAGACATATATAAAGTTCCCTCTCTTTTATTATGTTTATTAAGAAGAATTCTTAATAATATTATAGCAACAAGGCAGTTTGATCATGTGAAATCTCAGATAGTCCTAATATTGAAGACCTAAGGAAAATACTTTTTTGCCTGTGTCCTTTGTTTATTGAAAAAGTGATTAACGGTGTTGATGATTTAAATAAGGGACAAACTATCAATATTTGGTCTGAAGAACATTTGATTTAGAGGGAGATGACAGTACAGGTTTATTACAGAAATCAGAACAATCCAAATCAAGCCTTTTATTTGTAGATGTTGAAAAGTGTTCAAGGTTTGAAGAAACAATTGTAAAAGACTGAAAAGGAATGAATGGGGGAGAAGGTCAAACTCTTACATATTGATTGATACTAGGTTTCTTTTTGGGTTTGCCATAGATATACCTAAAATGGAGGGTAAAGCATAAAAAGGTAGAAAAAGTAGCGAATATAAAACTATGGAGTAAGAACATGAGCTGTCAATTGTAATCTTAACTTTGCTGTCCAGTAATTTTATGAACCCAAGCCCTTTGCCCTTTCTCCTCTACAACGTAAGAATGATTGAGCACAAGAGAGTTTTCTTCCAGTTGCTTTATGCACAATTCCTTTACCCAGGGTCTCTCTGGCTATAGTTTCCTTCCTGATGGATCATGGGAGGGCCCTTGCTTTCAGGCTTGGTGGAGGCAAGTTCATTTTGATTTCCATGCCCCTTCTGGATCCACCAAGCTTTTATATGTCTGCTTCTGGCCTTGAGAAGTAAGACTTATTTTGTCCATAAAACAGACACAATACACTTCTCTAAGGTGTAGAGTGACACTTGGGTCTTCCACAGGGGACTTTAGATCTCTCCACTGAAGTTAAATATTGCCAGGTTAAGTGTCTCTTATACCAAGTAAGATTTCCTAGTCCTATTTCTTAGGGCCAGAAAGTAGTGGTGAAGCCTCTAAAACCTTGCAGTTTGGGATAAGTGTTGGCACTGATCTGGAAGAACATGGTGCGTGCCCCAGGAGGAGTTGTGTAGAGAGATGTATGTATTTGGCTGGCTTGTCAATCAAGGAAACCCTTAGAAGGGGTGTGTGTGTGTGTGTGTGTGTGTGTGTGTGTGTGTGAGAGAGAGAGAGAGAGACAGAGAGACAGAGAGACAGAGAGAGACAGAGACAGAGAGAGGAGGGAGGATTTTGTTGCTTCTAGTCCCATTTGAGAGAGAAACTTGATTTTTTTTTTTTTTTTTTGCGGTACGCAGGCCTCTCACTGCCGTGGCCTCTCCCGCTGCAGAGCACAGGCTCCGGACGTGCAGGCTCGGCGGCCATGGCCCACGGGCCCAGCCGCTCCGTGGCACATGACATCCTGCCGGACCGGAGCACAAACTCGCGTCCCCTGCATCGGCAGGCGGACCCCCAACCACTGCGCCACCAGGGAAGCCCTGATTCCTTTTTGAAAACTATGGTTTATAGAATCACCATCAGAGACTACCTGAAACTAATAAAAATGTTTTAGATAGAAGGGTGCCCAATAAACGCATGGATGAATAAGGGATGAAAAGAATCAAGAAATGAAAAAGGCAGAAGTGGTCCAAATTCACTTTATAGATAAACCCAGATTTCTGACCAGGTTGGTGTGTCTCATAAGTTGGTTGTATAGTTCAAGTGCCTTTGAAACCAAAGGTTATGTTAAATAAGTGCTTTAAAGTGATTTCACTACCAGAGCATAAACTAACCGCAATGTGGTGACTGCTGGGGGAAGTCACTGATGGCTGAGAGGACCAGAAAACCTCTGAGGGTCCTCATGCGCTAGGGTATGTTTGGCTCCACTGTCGATCAGAACCGTCACATCATCTTTTGTTTGTTTCTGGGGGACCAGTAGATAGTGAACTCTAGGTGAGGCCTCCCATTCCCTCCAATGGCCCTCGGCTGGAGGCAATCTTGGCCTGCATTCTATTCCTGGAGCAGCCCAAATAGAATTGTTTCCCTGTAGGCCTCTGCAGGAGCAGGCAGGGCATCTGTGATGGGAGGGACAGGTGGAAGCCCTGGGAAAGGGAGGAGAGGGAAGGGGAGAATGTGGTGATTGACAGTAAAACAGACAAAATGCCTTGTGCAGTCTGGCCCTGTAACATAAAGGAAAGTGCAGCAGCAATAACCCTATCTAGAGGGCAGCCCCCCGTTCAGAAAACATTCATGAGGAGGGAATGTAGTCTTGCTGAGCTGATTGAGTGAGCTGCCAAGTTCCAGCAGAAGTCCAGGGAAAGTATCCAGGCATGGTTAGTGTGGCTATGGGATTCGGGGGTGATGGCATTTCTCTGACCAGGCAGGAGGCAGAGAAAAAGGCAACATCACCACACAGCCTGCCTTCCGGCATCGTGACATGGGCTTGGGGGTTACAAGGGACCTTGGGAATCTATAGAAGAGACTGCAGCAACTTCTTTGGGAATTGGTAATGAGACAGGCCATCTACGACCCCATCATTGAAGCCATGATTGGGCCACATTCACTTCAGGAATGAAAACCAAGGCACTCCAGTCTGCCCCAGCCCTGGTGTGCAATGCTGATACCCATGCTGAGCCCAGTGGTAGGCAAGACATGTATGATGCTGGGCAATCCACTGCTGCTCTGGGGGAAACTGACAAATCCCAGGAATGGATATGGGTTGTAGGGAAATACCCAAGGCAAATAGGGAGCTTGGGGAGCTAAAAGTTATTCCAATCTGCTGTAAAGGGTCCGGTAGGTGTGACCTGGAAGCAAATGTGGTTTGACCTCATTGTTGCGGGACCTCACCTGAAAAGATAGACCCACAACCTAACAATGTTGGTAGGTCCGTGGAGAGCCTTAAAACCTGAACAGAAGTTCAGACCTGCCCCACTGGCTCCTACCATCCCCGCTGCCCCCCTGCTTCAGCAGAGGCCTCAGGGACACAGTCCTATTAAGGGTGGATACCTCCCAGGCTCTGGATATAAGATGTAGGCCCAGATTCATCTAGGTGAGGACCTTGGAGGTGATGGGAGGCCTCATGCTGAGCCCACTATTCACTGATTCTCCCATGAATAAACAACAGGTGATGCCTCTGGTTGACACTGGAGCTTTAATACATGGTGACCCTCAGAGGTTTTCTGGCCCCTTCAGCATTATTGATGGTTACAGAGGGAAAATGGCTGTGGTCACGAAGGTCTCTTTGACACTGCAGATTGGGTGTTCTCCCCCACAAGAATACGAGGTTTTTATCTCTCCAATACCAGAGAACATATTGGGCCTTGCTATCTTACAAAGTCAAACTCTGCACTCCTGTGTTGGTGAATTCCACGTCGGAGTTAGGGTAATTGAACCAGTGCTGAGGGGAAATGCAAACCGGGAACTATTAAGTCTGCAGCCTCCACAAAGAGTGGTAACTGTCAAATAATATTGCCTGGGGGGGGGGGGACATGAAGAAATAGGAGAAACTATCCAAGTACTGCACCAAGTGGGTATTGTACACTCTTCCCACAGCGCTTTCAACAGCCTGGTATGGCTGGTAAAAAAGCTAGATGGTTCATGGCAGATGACCATGGACTATGGAGAATTGAACAAGGTGGTGCCCTCCATCTATGTGCTCTGCCCAACATGACACCTTGGTATATGCCACGCCGTACTGGACTTAGCAAATACATTTATTTTAGTATACCATCTCACAAGATCAATTTGCCTTCACCTGGTAGGGGCAAAAATGGACCTTTCAAGTGAGTCCCCAAGGTTACCTGCACAGCCCCATAGTATGTCGTGGGATGGGAGCGTGAGATGCGTTCCTTCCCCACATGAATGAAATGGGCCTATTACGTTGATGATCTAATGTGAACACATGAGGACTGGGCATCAGAGCAGCCTTTGAGAAGCAAAAATGCTCATGAAGAAGATTAAAGCTCTGGACATCTCCCAAGCAGGGTTATCATTTGACTTAGATGCTCCTGTGACTCTGGAAGGTTTGGGTTAGTCACTGTGGCAGAGAGAACAGAAGGAGATAGTACCCCTAAGATTTTGGTCCCACTCTGGAACGGAGTTGAAACTTGATACACCCCTGTAGAGCAACAGTTCCTAACAATGCACACAGTGCTGCTCCTCCAAATAGGACCTCTCACAAAGGACGAGCATGTCATAATAAGAACTTGCCCTCCCATCAAGGGGTGGGTTGAGAATATGTTTTGTCGATCCATCTCTGTTATGGCTCAAACCCACTTTGGCTAAGTGATGTGCCTGCTTGTAGCAGAGGAGCATCCCGTCCACTAGCCTCTAGAAATGCAGGTGCAGATTCTCCAAATGCCCCCACCCCTATTGCTGTGGCAGCCCACTGATGCCTGGTGTACAGATGGGTCTGGTCCACATGAACTATGTCACTATTCAGCCCAACACTGACACCATCTGAATGGAAAAATGAATGAACCACAGCAGCCAGTGCGCTGAACTCAGAGAGGTTTGGCTGGTGATAAGGGATTAACCCTAAGGCTTGGGCAATGGGAAGCCAAGGATGAATGATCATGAATAAGTCCTTGTGGGTTCAGGATATGTGGACAGATATTTGGGGTGGCCTGCAAGAGCCTGAGGCATATTCTTCCAAGTCCCAGCTCATAATGCACTGACACTTTCTAGCAAGCAGGAAGCTGATGTCCTAGCTCAGGTACCAGCCCTAGCAATTTACCCATCAGTAGATACAGCAGATTGAGTGCATAGAAAGAGCATCCATATAGTCCCTGGGTAGGATGGCATATTGCCAAGGATTCTGGATTGCCCTTGAAATACAGTGTCTTTGTTGATGTAGTAACAGCATGTCCTGTATGTTCTAAACAACATCCAAGGCTACTGCCAAAGGATCCAGCGCCATGCACTAGAGTTACCAACAGGTGGACGATTGGCAAATTGATTATACTGGCCCCCTCTTTGCATGTGACGGTGATAAATAGACCTTAGTTTGTGTGGACACTGCATCTGGCCTATCTCAAGTTTGCCCTGTTACCACACAAACCAGGCTGCCACCATTCAGTAATTAGAGAGGCTAAGTACCATGTATAGATACCCTCATCAAATAGACAATGATGGGGTCACATTTCAAAGGTCATGACTTGCAAGACTGGGCAAAATAACATGACATTGAATGGAGGTTCCATCTCTCTATAATCCACAACAGCAGAATTTGTAGAAAGGAAAAATGGAATATTAAAGCAGCAGATTAAATTACCAACAGGCAAAACCATCTTGGCTGGGAAGTCCTATCCCAGGTTTTAGTATATTTGAATGATCAGCTAGTAGGGTCTGTTGCCCCATATGCCAGAGTGGGGACCCCACTGAGATACCCAGTACTGTTAAGACAGCCATTGCCCTGACTCTCATCATGGATCAGTGCACTAGGCTGCTGAGAACATCCATCATGCCTGGGAGAGGCATTATCTACTGGTATTTGCATTGGGATGTCCCACTGGGATGGGTGAGTTATTTGTAGCCCTGGGTGAGGGGAACTGCTCAGTCTCCATTGGGATCCTGTTGTCCAGCTGTTGAAACACACTATACCTGGAATGGAAGAGGCACTATTGAAAGAGGGAAGAAGGTGGGGATCCTGGTCTGGCATTTCCCACTCCCGAGCATCTCCTCATGTCTGAGAGTGCTGCCACTTCCAGCCAACATGTAATGATATGCACAAGGTCAGGTCAAGTTCCTAAAGCTGCAGCCCCATTAACATCTAAGGATCAGGCCACAAGTGTAATTCTTATAAAATGGGGAGACCTTCCCATACAAGTTCCTACTAAGTATCTGTCTTTTCAACCTTACACTTCTGTTGCTTCTGTGGTATCCAGTCATGAGATTGGCACCTGACTTAGATGCCCAGCAAGGAAATCAATCCAGCTGTTGGGTAGGTGGGCAGCTGCTCCACTCTAGCTCATCAGGACTGCCATGCTAGGTATCCCTACTCCAGGGGGTGGGATTGGAAAGCCCTGAAGTAGTACCTTAAGGAAGAGCAAGCTAGGACTAGTAGTCTGAATTCATCTGACATTACCAACACTGATCCAGAAGCCTGGCCTGTGACACACACTATCAACCACACTGGGCATGGTATTCTTTTTCTGTCAATCAAATAACACAGGCAGCCATCAAACTGCTGAGCAGAAAAGTCCTAAAAATACCATCAGAGCCATGGGTGGCTATGCTCAAATTTGGGATGTGTTCACGTGGCTCACCCTGGTTTATGAATATTTGAGCACCTGGGCACCCCTACGTTGGGAACAGAAAAATGACTCTAAACAGAATGAAACCAATTGCACCAGGGATGTGGGATGAATATCACCAGATCTATGTAGTCATTCTGTCACATTAAAGGACAGTGACTGGTGTGGCACTGACTGTTCCTCCCACCGGGTATTTATTGGGTAGCCCTGAGTGGAACTCAATGGTTGTATGGCACCAATCTTTGGCCATGGCTTCCACCTGGGGGGCTGGGCCACTACGCCCTGAGTTTTCCCTGGGCATGGGGAAACATCCACCGCACGGCAACAAAAGTTGCCAACCTCCCTCTCTTCATGATGGTCACGTTCAACTTTCCACGGGTAGGATCATTTGGCTGCTGCCTTTGCCCCCTCTATTGGCCTGGAGGACATTATAGCACACATATCAGCCCTTACCACGTTCACCCAGCAAGCCTTAAATAATAGTCGCCAAAGCCTGTTTTTACTGAACACAGAAACCCCTGATGAAAAAAGCTGTCCTCCAAAACAGGATGGCCTTGGATGCTATTACCGCCTCACAAGGAGGCACCTGTGCCATTATCCACACAGAATGTTGTGTGTTTATACATGATGTGTCTGCTCAGGTATGAATAAGACACAAGGGAACGCCCTGAGTAATCTCACCCCCAGCCTAGGGGACTTAATAAATCAGGGGTTTGGATCACAGGGATCTTGTTATTTATTTTGGGAATCATTATCTTAATCTGTGTTTTCTCTTGCACGTGCCTATATAGTTGCTGTGACATCTACCCTCTGGTGGAGCCAAAGAGCCACCAAACCAGCCACTTCCACACTAATGAAACTCCTAGCTGAGCACTTAGGGCCTGTTTCAGAAGAAAGGGGCGTGTAGATTTTCAGAGCCGGTCACGGGGAGGGAGGGTGTTGGAGGAGGTCATCAAGAGGACATGACCTGTAGACCTAAGAGCTAGACCAGGCAACTGGGGGCTCCCCACCCCCTCCCCTTTCCTTGGAATGTCTGCTCTGCTCATCATTCACACAGTAGGAGTCGTTTCAAGGACACAGCCTTGAGATAGTCATGTGCTGTTGAGACTAACTGGACGGTATACAAGGCTGAACCCAGGACCCTGTATAAACTTTGAAGAGTCTGGAGGGCGGTTGCAGAGATCTACTCATCTTGCAGCACCCAAAGCAAGCCTGGTATGCAAGTCCCCTTGCTTGTGCAAACTGCCACCTACCAATCTGGTGTGATCTGCCTCTGTCTCTCCTTGCCCTCCGTGTATGGGAACCAGTTTCAGATTTCATTCAGGAAGCTCCTGAGTTTTCTAACCAGCAGACTTGAGGTAAAGCGTATTCTCTGCTTGTCCTTCTTTAGAATCCTGGTGTTCTCCATTTGCAGAAAAATGGGAATGAAACAATACAATATCTTTAAACTCTCCTTCCTTATTAATGAACAGACGCCGCATCAGGACAGATGGCAGTTCGAACCCCGAAGAGCATGCAGGACAGAAAACACTTGCCGAATTTCCTGGATGTAGATGAGAAAATAGTCACCCAAGGGATGCGCTTGCTAACAGCCAAGTTTGCATTTGCTCTGCTTCTCTCTTGTTTTTCACCTGCTCCTCCCAGAGCAGGGACCCAGGGCCATGAGATAAACTCTTCTGGGATCAGAAGCAAAGTGAGAATTTGATACTTAAAAAGGATCAAATTCTTAATGAGCCTTATCAAACTTATTGACAAGAAACATGAGCTGTGGTTTCTTGGGGACTTGTTGACAAACTGGAGTTGACTCAAAGGTGCCTTTGCTAAGAGAAGTAATTCATAGAAACCGGGAGTCTTTATTTCCAGACAGTGTAACATGGGGTGGAGGTATGACCATATAAAGGACTCCTCAGGGGTTCCCAGGGGTCAGAATTACCAGGAGGTGTGGGATAGCTGTGGTCCCCAAAGCTCTGCCTTCTATGGCCTAGAAGTTATTTTCCTCCCTCGTTGGGATTCTTAGACAAATATTTCTAACTACAATTCTTTCTCTAATATCTAGTTATCTCTATCATTAGTAATTATTCCTCCAAATCAAATTAATCCCATCACTAAATAATTGTTCCAATTGGCCATGTTCTGTGTCAGACCTCACTGCTTTCAGGTTTATTGAGTACCTCACAACCAGCGTGGGATAAACTAAATGGTCCACTAAGCAGTCCTCTGGAGAACATACTCCTTATTGCCCCCAATCTTCTGTTTAATCCTTTTTTTTTTCTTCTGTGCTTTGAGGCTTGTGGCATCTAAGTTCTCTGAGCAGGGATCAAACCTGGGCCCCCGGCAGTGGAGGCACTGAGTCCTACCCACTGGACCATCAGGGAATTCCACCCCCAATCTGTTCAATTCAGTGTAATGGCCCTGGTTTTTTCTCAACGTGACTTAAATTTTCCATGAATTCTCAAAGTAATGAATTCAACCCTTTCTTTGTTTTTCTTTTAACATTAAAAAAATACATATTATAAATATATATATTTATAAATACATACATATAAACATATAAACTACAACAAAGGAGAAAAAAATATTACAATGATTATGTGCATATTTTACTTGGATTAATCAGTTGCTAATATTAATCAATTGTCAATATACCTTTGTTTACCTTTCCATAAATACATATATTTTTGATGAACTCTTTAAAATAAATTGCAGATATTGATACTACAACATTTCACTCGTAAAATATTTAGCATTGATCTCCTAAGGATAAAGATGTTTTGCTATTAACCATCATATCATTATCACACTCAAAGAATTTAATAACAATCACATGCTATTATTTAATGCCTAGTCCATTTTCAAATTTCCTGCGTTGTTCTAAAAATGCCATTCATAGTTAAAAAAAAATAATTCCTGGATCCAAACTAGTTTCAGGTTTTGCATTTTGTCTTTTTTAATTTAGAAAAAATTCCCTCATCTTTTTATTTTGTTTGTTTGTTTTCTGTGTCGAAGATTTTTTTGAGAATCTAATTTTTTTGAGAATTTTTTTGAGAATCTAGATGTCTTGTAGAATGTTGTTTATTATGGATTTGTCTGATTGTTTACTTATGGTTAGAATCAAATTAGACCTTTGTTTGGAAGAAATATTACAAAAGATGAATGTGGTAAATTAATTTATTATCCAGAAAAATTTCACTATGCTTCTCTTCCCCCTTACCAACACTTCTTAGCTAACAGAGTGTATTTCCTACCCAAGTCCTAGAGTTTGGCCATGTAATTTGTTGAGGAAACGGGGTGTTAGCAGATACTTCATGAACAGTTGGACTTGTCCTCTGGTGCTTCTGACATTAACATGAGAAGAATATTTCCTGGGTCTCAGAAAACTGAGGGATGTATAGCTCTAACCTGATTTGAAACCACCGCCTGACCAAGCGTTGCCTAGATCAGCAGAATCCCAGCCAATATGCAGATGTGCAAGCAGCATGTATATTTTTGTTGCCTGTCACTGAGATTTTATGGTTAAATATTACACAAAAGAGCTAAATGAGACAGCAACTGTGCCTACCTTTTTTTTATTTACTGTTGTTAAAGACACATGACATGAAATCTACCCCTTTAAATTAAGTGTACAGTATAGTATTGTTAATTATTCACATTTTTGTATAGATCTCTAGAACTTTTTCATCTTGCATAACTGAAACTCTATAACCATTGAACAGCAACTCCTCTTTCTCCTTTCCCCTAGCTCCCAGCAACCACCATTCTCCTTTCTGCTTCTATGAGTCTGACTACTTTAGATACCTCATATAAGTGGAATCATGCAGTATCTGTCCTTTGATGACCGACCTATTTCACTTAGAATGATTTCCTCAAAGTTCATCCATGTTGTAACATATGAAAAGATATCCTTTTTTTTTTTAAGGCTGAATAATATTCCATTGTAAATACACGCCACATTATCTTTATCCATCCATCTATTGATAGACATTTGTTTGTTTCTACATCTTGGTTATTCTGAATAATGCTGCAATAAACATGGGAGTGCAAATATCTCTTCAAGATCTTGTTTTCAATTCTTCTGGATAAATACCGAGGAGTGGGATTCCTGGATCACAGAGTAGTTGTTTTTTTAAAATTTTTTGAAGAACCTCTGTACTGCTGTTCATAACAGCTGTATCACTTTATTTTTATTTATTTATTTTTAAAAATATTTATTTATTTATTTGGTTGCACCAGGTCTTAGCTGCGGCATGTGGGATCTAGTTCCCTGACCAGGGATTGAACCCAGGCCCCTTGCATTGGGATCATGGATTCTTAACCACTGGACTGCCAGGGAAATCCCTGCACCACTTTAAATTCCCACCAAAAGTGCACAAAGTTTCCAATTTCTTCATATTCTCACAAACACTTATTTTCTATTCTTTTTGTTTTGTTTTTTTTTGTTTTGATAATGGCCATCCTAACAGGTATGAGATGATATCTCACTACTGTGATTTTTGATCTGCATTTCTCTGGTGATTAAAGTTGTTGAGTGTCTTTTCATATACGTGTTGACCATTTTTAAGTCTTCTTTGGAGAAAAATCTATTCAAGTCCTTTGCCCATTTTTTATACATGTTATTTGCTTTTTCACTGTTGAGTTGTGGGAGTTCTTTATGCATTTTGGATGCAAATATTCAATTTCACCAGTTACCTTTTCATTCTATTGATTGTGTCCTTTTCTGTTTTTCAGTTTCATGTATCACTTGTCTATTTTTGCCTTTGTTGCCTGTGTTTTTGGTGTCATAGCTTTGGTGTCATAGCCAAGAAATCATTGCCAAGACCAATGTTATGAAGCATTTCACCTACGCTTTCTTCTAGGAGTTTTATAGTTTCAGGTCTTATGCTTAAGTCTTTAATTCATTTTAAGTTGATTTTTGTGTATAGTGTAAGATAGGATGCAATTTAATTCTTTTGCATGTGAATGTCCAGTTTTTTAAAAGAGATTCTCCTATCCCCATTGTGTAGTCCTGGCACCCTTATCAAAGATCATTTGACTGTTTATGCTTAGGTTTATTTCTGGCTCTCTATTCTATTCTTCTGGTTATGTATGTCTACTTTTATGTCAGTACCATACTCTTTTTACTAATGTAGCTTTGTGATATGTTTTGAAGTCAGGAAGTATGAGGCCTCCAGTTTTGTTCTTTCTCAAAATTGTTTTGGCTATTAGAAGTCCCTTGTGGTCTCATATGAATTTATATGAATTTGGGGATTGTTTTTTCTATTTCTGCAAAAAATGCCATTGTGAGTTTGACAGGGAGTGCATTGAATCTGTAGATTGCCTTGGTATTATGGACATTTTAACAATATTAAATCTTCTAATTCATGAATATGGGATATCTTTCTATTTATGTGTGCCTTCTTTAATTTCTTTCAGCAATGTTTTATCATTTTCAGTGTATAAGTCTTTCACCTTGGTTAAGTTTATTCCAAGTATTTTATTCGTTTTGATGCTATTATAATGGGATTTTTTTTCTTAATTTCCTTTTTTGGATTGTTCATTGTTGATGGTCCTTTCCTGAATCAATTATTATATTAGGGCTCTGCTATGGACTGATATGTTTTTATATGTATTTTCATATATATATAGACTTGATTTTTTAGAGCAGTTCTGGTTCACAGGAAAACTGAGTGGAAGGTACAGAGATTTCCTATATACCCCTGAGCCCGCTCATACATAGTCTTCTTCCTTATCAATATCTCCCACTAGAGTGGCACATTTGTTAAAATTGATAAACTTTGCTGGCACATAATTATCCCTCAAAGTCCATAATTTACATTGGGGTTTAGGGTTGAATCTTAGTGTTGTAAGATATGGATTTTTTTAAAAAAGACAAATGACTGTGATTTTTTAAAATCAAAGCTTCAGTCCTGAGTGAATCTAGGCAGTCAACAGGCCTTGGGAGAGGCAGAAATAAATTTTCTCCTGTTGAGCCCCAAGAAGAGGGCTTTTGGATCACATGTTCACAGGCTGTGAGCAGGCTGTCTTGAGTGAAGAGCAGCACAATCTCGGCTGCAGCCAACTGTGGGTCCTCAGTGATGGCTCACCTGGGGCAGTGCTTGACATCATACTATAGGGAAAGGGCCAAAGGAATAAACTAACCTAGATTAAATACTATTGATCCCACATTGCTTCATACAACACAAATAATCTCAAGGATGGTGGTGTTTCCTACTCTCCAAACTAAGTGTAAATTCACACCTTCACTGTAGCTGAATCAGCAGCTTCTGAACTCAGGCTGAAGTTCCCCAAGAAGAGTCAAAATGCAGTATAATTTATCAGGTTTTCCAAATTAGCTTTCAACTGGTGGTTACTAAAAGATCCCAGTTTGTGGTCCAGCTTGTGTGTTGTCTCTTCACATTAAAGATCTTGCTTCTTTTTCTACCCCTGGCCTTATAATTACTATGATTTTCAACATATATTCAAAACACATGGGGATATAAAATAATATGATGGAGTAATAAAATAATTCTTTGCGAAAAATAACAGTATTGAGAATCCTTTCTGTAAATGGTAAATAAGACATAATTTAAACTAAATTAGAACATAGATTAGTTTATAAATAACTATTTACAATAAATAACATTGGGTACCAATTACACACGTGACATTATGTTAGTTGCTTTACATCTCAATTAATCCCTTAATTAATCCTACACAGTAGGTAACTTTTCTTATTCCCATTTTATAGATGAGGAAACTGAGACTTAGAGAGTTAGAGTGACTTGGCCAAGGCTATTAAGCTGATAAATAATAGGGCCAAGATTCTAATGTTCATATTCTTTCTGTTAGTTCTTAAGATAAAATCTTTCATTTCTAGGATGTGAGGGGGGGCCCAGGTATGAGCATTTGGGGAGTTATTTTAGTGAAGAGGTCAAACAATGAGACGTGTGTTTGAATACCCTAAATATGGAAGGAAGAAAACACCAAGATGGCATCAGTAAAGGAAAAGGTCAGAAAATGAACCGGAAGTAAAAGCTGGTAAACAGAGGACAGCATCATGTTCACAGGGACAGGATAGGACAGAATACGAAGGGGATTTCAATCATTGCTTAGGAAACAGAAGTGAGGGGCAGCCAGACTATTATTAAAGGAGGCAGGTGACAGACGGCAGGCAGAAGCTACATAACGTCTAGATTGGTGGTTACGAGGGAATTTATTGATGGAAGTAAAATCTTAACATGCATGCTTAATGTCAATCTAATTTACAGTTTTAGGCAATGTAAACTAAGGGTGACAAATTTGGAACAGGTGGCAAGAAGCAAGTTTTACAGAGAGCAAATCACAAATGCCTGTGGAACAGTTATCCTGCAGGGACAGCACTCAAATTTACTTGCAGGGGACTTCACAGCCCTCATCAGTGATTTACATGTGACAGTCATGGGCAGGAAGTACCCACTAACAAAGTTCCCTCCAGTTTCCAGCAAGGAGAGTCTGTTAACTCTTTTGGCATGATTTGCTGATTGTATTTTAGGATAAGCACACCAGCCTCCTGATAGGAACACTGTGGCAATGATTTTTTTTTAAAACAGATGTACTGTGATAATCTAATGGCAAATTCCGTTTCTCAGTTTTCTCTCCAAATGTTTGTATCTGCTTTGGGGAACCGTTTGGAAAGGTTTTGGCAAGTGTTGTGTCATGCATGCAGGGTTGGGTACCCACTGTTTGATTGAAATAGACATTAGAGGGAAATCAGATTTGGAGTTTTCTGCTCTTACCACCCTTCACATCAACATTTTAAGGTAACTGTATGCTTTATAAGATTTACAGATTCTTTTGATGGTGGGACACAGCACAGTGACACTCAGATCAATGAAAGCCAGAACTGCACCTGGGGACAAGGTCACCACAGGTTGAAAATGTAGACGGTGGCTTATGTATAGCAAGTGGGGGTGGGGTGGATAGTTGGGTTTCCTGGGATCCCTGGGGATTGGTTAAGTTGAATATTCTGCTGAGTCTGGAGCACAGATGCTGCCCCTAGTTGTTTGGTACCCTTAGCCCTGGGGGAAGTGGGGTGTTTGCCTAGTGGTCCTGGACAGTATGAGTTCAATAAGGCAATTGGTTGGGGTGGGACTTAGCAAATTGTTCAAAAAAGGAAATCAAGACTTTTTAGCCATGACTTTATCATAGAGTCAAGACAGCACTTGTGAAATATTATATTCCCCCTTTCTGACTGTTGGAATGTTGGAGCTTGAATCTGCAGGAACTGTCATTTTTCTAGGCTCTTTCTGCCTCTGAATTTTACACATACGTTGGGGCATCAAGACCCTTTGTGATAAGGGAGGGATTTATAGTATCTTCTCTCTCTCTTTTTTTTTTAATTAAAAAATTATTTATTTATTTAACTTATTTTTGGCTGCGTTGGCCCTTAGTTGAGGCACGCGGGCTTCTCTCTAGCTGTGTCATGCGAGTTCTTCTCTTTCTAGTTGTGGCATACAGGCTCCAGATCGCGTGGGCTCTGTAATTTGTGGCACGTGGGCTCTCTCATTGAGGCACACGAGTTCAGGAGTTGTGGTGCGTGGGCTTAGTTGCCCCACAGCATGTGGGATCTTAGTTCCCTGACCAGAGATAGAACCCGCGTCCCCTGCATTGGAAGGCGGATCCTTTATCACTGGACAATGAGGGAAGTCCCTCCTCTCTCTCTGGATTCCAAACTTTTTCCAAGTACTCCATTTTCATCAGTAACACCCCATTCTTTCAGTCTACTAGGGGAGAAACCATTTTGAATTGTTCCCCTATCCCTCTTTTTAGCTGTTTGCCTCCTCTTTCCTCCAGTACTTACACCTTTCCATTCCTATGCTTCCTTCTTAACTCAGGTCTATATTCTCTCATCATTATTTTAACAGTGCTTTAAGTCACTTTCACTTCTTCTAGTCTCGGGGTCAGCAAATACGGCCTGCTGTCCAAATCCAGGCCATTGTTTGTTTTTGTAAATAAAGTTTTACTGTAACATGGCCATACTCATCTATTTACGTATTGTCTGTGGCAAAGGAGAGTGGTTGCAACAGGGAGGGTGGCCTGCAGAACCTAAAATATTTACTATTTGCCCTTACAGAAAATGTTTGCCAGCTTCTGTATCTAGTAGGTGATATTAAATATCCCTTCAAAATTGTGATTGTGTTGATCTAGGAGATGAGAGGAGGAGAGGAAGGGACTGACATTCATTGAGCACCTTATGCAAACTCTGGGCTGGACACTTTGCATGAGTAAAACCCAGGTCTATAAACTCAGGGGAGTAAGAAATGTAACTTCCCTCATTTCTTTCCCTAAAGCTTAATGTAATTTCTAGTACAAAATCTCACCTTTTGGATGTCAGAAACTTAATCTTAGTCAGTTTGATGTTCTCCCATCTTCCTCCCCTGGGATTTTATCTGAGCTCTGGGTGAGGGGAAGTGAGCAGCGCTGAGACGTTGGCTGGGCTGAACTGCACCTAGTCACTGTTATCAACCTCACTCCTGTCAGGTAATCGGCACTCACTCGTGAAAGTCTTGTTACAATTCCTTCTTCTTCCCATTCTGAAGGCCCCTTTGGATCTGCCTCTCTTTGCATCTTCTCTGATGCTGTGGGGCTTAACAGAAAATGTAAGAAATCTCTTATCTGGTGCTGGGGTTACAGGACCTCTGAGAGGTGGCGGGAGCCTCATCTGCCTCCACGTTCCTGTAGGTACATGCAATGCTTCTACTGCTTCTTGGCCAGTGGGCTCACAGGAAGTGAGTGAAGCTGTGTAAGGCCCTTTCTGCTCACTTCTCAACCATTTCTCCATAGGGGTCTTGTTGCTTCCTGAGAAATGAGGCACAGGCATCCTTTGGTCTCAAATCCCAGAAACCTCTCCATTGACTCACTCCATTCTTCCCAGAGTTCAGCCTGGGGTAGGTCCCCATAGCCGGTTCTCCTTTCCCAGAGCTGCAGCATTCAGTCAATTTGTATTCCGCTCTACCTGCCCTCCATCCTCCAACCTGGAGAATTCTGTCTAATCAGGAGTTGGGGTCTCAGGAGTGGGAAGAAGGAAAGTTTGTTTGTACTTATCACATATTTTTCGAAGTTGATGATAGATACACATGTCTTCTTTCCTTGCTGAACTTTAGACTCTTAAAACTCTAAACCTAAGAGCTGATACCTGTTTACTCTTGTTTTGCTGTCTCATGCCTTCCTTGAGGCAACAAACACCTAGCAGACAAGAGTTTACATTAATACAGGCAAAGGCCTTGGGTTAATATCTCATAATAGTCTTCGTCCCCTCTCTCCCCCTGCCCCTCAATGCACACGTGTTTTCTCGTTTGATCCTTGCAATAGCGCTGACTGGTAGAGATTTCTGCTTCCATTAGATAAATGAAAAGACAGACTCAGATGAGTTAAGTGGTGGAGTAAGAGTATGAATTCAGATCTCCTGGCCTCCAAATGAGTCTTCTTCCCCTTATATGGCACTGCCACATGAATTTTACACTAAAGAGGCCCTAACCTCTTTATGCTACTCTTCTGCCCTGTTTAAAGTCTACTCTGTAGACTCCTCATCTTGCTACTCCCTTTGGTTGTTATGATTTTATAATTTATTGGACTCTATGTATTAGGACATTGCAAGTTACAAATGTAAGCTAAACCACTGTATATTTTCATTTGTTCATTTACTCATGAAACCAACATGCATTGGCACATCAAGTGCAAAGCAGTGTGCTAAGCGCTATGACTCATGACATGGATCCAGACCATAGGGGATGTATAATATAGGAAGTGATAAAGACATTCAAATAGCCTTTACTTACACAAGATACACTGTTAGTAGAGTTAAATCAATGTGCAAGAAATTTACTGTGATTCCACTGAAGAACATTTAATTTGCCTGGGAGGATCAGGGAAGGCTTCACAGAAGAGGCACCATCTGAGTTGGGTCTTAGAAGATGTGTAGAACTTTGAATGTGTGACTAAGGAATGCAAGAAACCTTTCAACCTCAAGATACTGCTTAAGTAGAGACACCAAGTAGAAGAATGTGGTATTTGGTTTATCAAATTGATTGGTGTGTCAATTTATAGAGTAAATAGAGGGATGTAGTAGGATATAGGCCTCTAAGTATAAATTGGGATCTGAACATGAAGAACTTTTTAAATGTCTTGCTAGGAAGTATGAACCTTATTCCTAGGAATTAGGAAATTTTGATGACTTCTAAAGAAGGGGAGCACCATTGTCCAAGCTGAAATCAACATATTTGGTAATTTGGGCACGTAATTTGTAGGGGGAGAGAAGGAAGTGCAAATCTTTGGTTAAAATTCACCATTATAATTATTTGTATATTAGAATCCATTGTCCACATTATTCATCTTCACAATTACCACAGGCAAAAGAAAAATGTTGACTTGCGGGTGTGAGACTGTGATGAAGTACAGATCCTGACTTATGCCTGGTTAGATGTCCTCTGGAGATGCTGTGCTCATTAGTCTAGAGGTGTTAGTTCTTCAGTTTCTTTTATAAGCGTTTTGTTATTTTGTCATTGGATAATAATGGATGTGTCAGAGTAAATATGTCTCAACTGCCTAAGAAATGCTTACCTGCCGTAGAACATAGTGACATAATTCTTGAGATGATATACACCTTTCTTGTGAAGCCTAAGCTTGTTATAAAGCTATGGCCTTTGACTACATTTCTTTTTTTTCCCTCGGGTAAAGAATGGAACACATCCTGTTAACTCTTAATTTGCTCTCCAGGCAAGACTTTTCAAAATCTTCTGTCATTTTAAGTATACAGGTAAGGAGCAATCAGTTTGTTCTGGAACATAGCTACAAATGGTCAATCTGATTTCACTGTAGAAGTGACAGACGGAAAAGATAAAGGAAGTTAAATGTAAAAATGATCAATTTCCACCCCTAACCTCATCATTTGAAATTACAAAGAATATGTTTCCTTACACTGTACTGTGTAAAATATTTGGATTTATTTACTGATTCATTTGATTGACTGATTTATGTAAAAACACTTGCCATATACCAGAGGCTAGATGTTGGGATGGAAGATAAGGTGAGGAAGGATTAGAAGGCTCAATCCAAGGGACATCTAATTGAATCTTAAAATCAAACTTGGGTTGCACAGTGCAGTTATCAGCTAATCAACAAGCATTTTCTCCCCCACATCTAATTTTTGTAACGTTCAGTACTAGGTGCTATGGAGGATACAAAAATACATCAAACAAGGCATATACAACTGAATGAAAAAAATGTGCAGTAAATGTTCATTAATCACATAAGCAGAAACTGAGAGTAGACATAATATGACATTTAAGAGGTCAGAAGAGGGGAGCTTTCTATGAACTTGGCTGATCAGGGAATGCCTTTGAAGGAGGTGGTAGAACTTGGCCAGTGTTGACAGGACACGTGCCTCTTCACTCCTATGTCTTAGTCATAAATGGTTACAATCCACTTAACCTATTGTTTGAACAGTGATATGAGACTGTTAAAAATATAAGAAATATTTTGATTTGTACTGTTATACTCTGATTATTACATGAATTACATGAATTTCCCATAAATTCTTTTAAAGATAAGAAAATTAGTTATGTGTAAATAATTAATGAGCATAGTCCATTAATTATTTCATGTACCTGAAGACCTCCAGGGGATGCCATGGCTACACAACATAGCCCCAGAGTATTAAATTTTGCATTTGATTCCTTGCATTTGCCAAAGATGAGAAAAATTGGATGACTCCCTGTTGACTATGCATCTAAAGCAGCTTACTGTGTGTTGTTTATTTCCCTAGAGAACAAGAATTCTGTAACATCCTGCTTTTAGTCAAATTATGCCTCTTTCTTCCCAAAGATTTTCACATGCAAATAGATTAGATAAACTGTAGGAGATCATAGTGACAGACCTCTGGGGATAGAGAAATATTCCTATATTGCTTTAAAGATTATTTTTTATTATGGGATATTTCAAACATGCAGAAAAGCATAGAAAATAATCTAATAAAGACCATTCACCCTTCACCTAGATTTAATAGATGTTAACATTTTGCCATAATTTTTTCTTCAGATATCTCTCTCCTTAAAAAAAATTAATTATCAGTACAACTGAAGCTTCCCTGTTGCATCACTTCCTCCTTCTTGCCTCCAGAAGTTGTTATTCTGAAGTTGAACTGTATCATCTCCATGAATACTTATATGTTTAACATCTACATAGATATGAAGGAACAAAATATGCTGTTATTTATGTGGTATATGATTTTACGTAAAGGACATCAGAGTGTATGTCACCCTGCTTTTGTAGTCAGCAATTATGTTTTTGAGACTACCATGATGCGTGTAAATTGAGTACCTTCACTTTAATTTTATAATATACTCACTTATTTGTTGTTTAGCATTTCATTGTCTGAGTCAATCATGGTTTATTTTGGCTCATTTGTTTTCTATCAGTAAAGCTTCTTTGGGGAGAACACTTGAAAGTGGAATTGCTGAGTCATGATTTCATGTAGGCTCTGCTGCTGAAAGTCAGCAAACATGTGATGGCTCCAAGGCAGAAGTTCACTTCTTGATCACATAACAGCCCAGAGCAGAGCAAGTGCTATGTCAGTGGGTGGGTCTCCTCAGTGAGGGAACTTAGGGACTCAACCTCCTTCCAACTGCATCTCCAGCTCTTCATGGACTGTATGCAGCTGGCAGAAGTAGAAAGAACATGGAGGAGGCACATTCACCCTCCTGAAAGCTCCAGGTTGGAATTGGCACAAACCACTTCTACTCTTCCCACGGGAATAACTGACTTGCTATTTAAGTACACTCTGTGGGCAGTTATCCTTACAATGGAAGTCATTCATCATAGGAGTTGGTCTTTGGCCCCTTGCCCTGGTAAACTTTCAGGTCAGCTTCCACACGCTGGCCTGGATTATTATGGATGATAAAATTGCCCTAGATTTCTTCCTTGTGGACCAAAGTGGAGTCCGTGCAATCACAAATACATTGTGCTGTACCTGAACTAATACCTTGGACCAAATGGTGGGGGAGTGAGGGTCATATCAAAACAGAAGGAGAAATCAACTTGCTTCCTAAGGTAGATCCTGATGGCTTATGGGGTTTGTTCCATTGGTTGGTCTGGGACCTGGATTTGGGGAGGCATGGCTGAGGTCAACACTGCAGTTTGGCCTCATCCCACTGCTTAGAGTCCTATCGATAGTAGCCTTACTATGATGCCGTATGAGGCAAACTGACAGGTTTGGTCGCAGCCTCAGTTGGTAAGATGTATCAGAGTGACTCAGTGGTGTAGTCAGAAAAATCTGCTGAAAGCCCAGATGATGTAGAAAGGATGATGTTGGAAGTGAATCCCATGGGTTTCTGATATTTCTGTACAACCTGCAAGCAGAGGCACTGACTGTCTTTTTTCTGGACTATCTTGACTATAGTTTCCTGAAAATCATGACTATTTCCCTAAAGCAAAGGGCAGTTGTGCTTCTGGACCATTATAAAAAAAATTAGATTCCCTAAACTTGGGGCTTCTCTCCTGCACATGAGGCTGTCATGTTGTCCTCTTGAAATCTCCTCATGGAAACAGGGGCTCAGGGAACTGGCACAAGAAAATGTTGATACTCTGGCTACTGTTACTGCTGTGAGCAATACAGATCTTTGTCTCTGAACTGGGAGTCTCATGTCTTCTGCCAGTATCTGTGATACTGGGATACGCTAACTTGTTAGCTTGCAAGTAGGACAAAAAAAAATCTCAGCTTCTTCAAAGTTCTCACTAATGAGAAGATAAATATAATACAACTTGGTTGATTTTGACCAATGGACCCATCCACTGTGGGTCTGTTGTTTCATACATTTTATAAGAAATAGGATGTGAGTTAGACCAGACTATCCTTAAGGCTCTGGAGAGTCTGAAGAGCTACAATTCTATGATTCTATGGGGCAACATCTTAGTGCCTTCCTAAGCATAAGCCACTGGAATTTGTATGCAAGAGACACTTGTTTATGCTAGTTAACACCTTTGGCTACTTCTTGGCACTTCACTTTTTACCCTCCTCTGTCTTGACACCCTATGCCTTCATTTCTGAGATTGTAAGTCAATGGTAGATTCCTCAGAGTTGGGGAAATGGTTGAGGAACCAGCATTTTGAAAAGGACAGTTCCATAGTGTAATCCATAGAGGGTGTTTTAAACCTCTAATTTAGTTCGTGGTTTAAGGAAAATCCACCTTTGCTGCCGCCTCTGTTTCAGCAAACAGCAAAGCAAGACAGTTCTGCCCATGCTGGCTTGTCTGAGGAGCGTCAAGGCAGCAGGGATCTGCATTTGATGGTTCACCAAAGAAATAGAGAGATCAGGGAGCTAAGCAAAGGGCACTGACTCAAGAGACTTGACTCCAGGTGCCCTCATTTGTTTTGAATATCAAATCAGTTGTCTTTTGTTGTCGAGAAGGTTTTGCACTAACGAGCTCAGTTGCTGATGGTATTTTGCCACGTGAGACTCTGTAAGTCTTGACTGGAGGGTAGAGGGCAGTGAGAGTCCAAAGAAGAAAAATGATCAGGAGCCATCTGGGTACTGCAGCATCTTGAGGCACGGCTGTGACTGAGACATTGACTCTTTGCACCACAAATTATTCTTTAACTCAAATGTTATCACTCATATACATGACAGGAGGTGAGATGTCAAATGTTGGTGAGGGGTTGATTGACAGGGCCCAGGCAGAGGCAGCCCCAGTGCCCCTGAGCTGGCTGTTCTAGCTCACTTCCCTAATCTATACTCAAATCCTAGACCTCAGGGCCTGGGGATCTACACACTGACTCCTTTACTGCTTCTTTTCTTGAACACGAGGAGTGCCGGGTGCAAGAGACATTTCCTATATCTAAGGCCAGTGCTAGGAAGAGACTTCTTCCCTCTCTTGTTCTCCAGTCTTCCACGCCAGAGCTCTGTGTGCATGTTTTCTAATGGTAGATGCTACACAAGCGTCAAAAACTCTACAGCGCTCTTAAATAATCTCCAAGTACTACTGCTACCTTGTCATATAGCATTCTTTCCTCCTGTAAGGTGCATTTTCTTCTGCATCTTTCCAGCCCTCAATTCTTTAACTTTAAAAAAAAAAAGGAAGATCCGTTATCAAGGGAACTTGTCATTTTGTTATTAAGACCCTGAACCACCAGGGTGTCTGATTAAATTAACCACAAGTTTCAGAGCACAAGCAGTACCCTGTTTAATTTTCAATTTCCTTATTCATACAGGAGTGATAGAAACAATTTTCTCCCTTCCTATTACATCGGGTTCCCCTGGTACAAGAGACACTTCCTGATGCTGGCTCTGAAAAGGCATGTGTCTCATAAACGGTAGTCAGGAGAGATCAGTGTTGTATATCTTTCAGGACATTTGTTGCCTATAAAATAAGATATGAGAGCGAGGAGGAATACATCCTGAGGAGAAGCAAATATTTTATATTTTCACAATCACATTTTCTCAGAAATATAGTGTATCCAAATATTCAGTACATGAAAATGGAACATTATGTCTGCTTTTTTCACCTTGCTTCCTAACTTGACTATGTTTCACTTTACCTATTTTATCTTTTAATTTTAGTTCTGAACTTCACCTTGACCTTCCCTCGATCCCCTTCTCTCTGAATTTATTCATCAGATAATCCATCTTGACCATGTAAGCAGTGCCGTCACCACAAATCCTGCTGCTTCTCCGACTGACTGTGAAGTAAACCTCTTTGAGAAACATCAGAATGGAGACTGGTTGCATAAAGTAGATTATGCGTGTCTGGAAGACTCTGGAAATTGTTGTGTTCCACTTATTACCTGTTTCTGAAATGAAAATATCAAGATAGTTTATCTTTGAAATCCTCCTCTCCAGACTACAAGGTTGAAAACTTAATAGTATCATGAATTCAGTTTAAAACAACAATCTATTTATTCAAGATACTCCTCTCTAATACTGTACTTTGGAAATATCCTCAAGAACACTATATATTTTAGTATTGTTTTTATTACACTAATTTATTGAGGCCGAAAGCATACTTGAGGCTGAGAGGGGCAGGAAGGCAGGGAGGGAGAGAGGGAGAGGGAGACAGAGAGAAATTACTTTTCCCTGGGATTATAATCTAAAAGTCTGCCTGAAGATGGAAGGCTTTCAGAGATGCGATTTGCTCTTTCTTTTTTGTCTTTGTGTTTCTCACATAAACAATACCTTAGTGAAGGAGTCATTCATTACTTTGATGATTCCGCTTCCTATCCTCTCACACTAAGGCTTAAAGATAGAGAGATTTAAGCCTGTTCACTAATTTCTTCCCTCTCAGCAGAGTGGTCAGAAGCAAAAGCAAATCTGGGTCTATTTCTTATAGCTGTCCCTGTATTTACACAGTGGTTCTCACCTGGGCATGATTCCCTCCTACTCTCAAGAGGTATTTGGCGATGTCTGCTGACTTTCTTGGTGTCACCGTGTGTGTGTGTGTGTGTGTGTGTCTGTGTGTGTGTGGGCTGTTGCTGACACCTAGTTGGTAGTGAATGGAGATGTTACTAAACAGCTTGCAATGTACATTACAGTTCCCATGACAAAGAACGATCTGGTCCTAAGGTCACGAGTGCAGAGGTTGAGAGAGCCTGATTTACACTAACCATACTCAGAAGTAAATGGTGAAGGTGGAAGACAAAAGAGAAGACAGAAAAGAAATAAAAATAAATAGGGAAATTACTACAGGCTCCATATCCCTAGTCACGTATGTCATTTCTTTCACTTAACCCCTCATAAAACCACTAATAAATAAGTATAATTGTTCTTGCTTTTATTTTTTTTGTCAGTCAGAGGAGGAATCTAAGATGCAGAAAAGTTAAGTGATGTACTAAAAAGTCACTTGACTCACCAAGTACAATTCTAAAGCCCATGATTTTCCTCTTTCCCCCTCATTGGGAGCAGGGAGATAATTATAGTAGTCCCCCCTTATCCACCAGGGAGCATGCTCCAAGACTCCCAGTGGATGCCTGAAACCATGGGTAGTACAAAATCCTATATATACTGTTTTTTCCTATACTAACAGGAGGGTAGCATGTACAGCCTGGATATGATGGACAAAGGGATGATTCACATTCCTGGTAGGATGGGGCAGGATGGCACGAGATTTCATCACACTACTCAAAACCACATGAAACTTAAAACTTATGAATTGTATATTTCTGGAATTTTTTCATTTAATATTTTCAGACTGTGGTTGACCTTTGGCAACTGAAACTGTTGGAAAGCAAAACCACAGGTATAAGATGACTACTGTATTCCACTGAAGTCTCAGACTGAAAGAATGGAGGTTGAGCTGGTATGTGTTATCAATAGATTTATACATATGGGTGCTCATATTTATATCAAATGACCAGATAACGATGCATTTCTAGGGTGGTTTTTTTTTTGTTTTGTTTTTTGTTTTTTTTTTGCGGTACGTGGGCCTCTCACTTCTGTGGCCTCTCCCGTTGCTAAGCACAGGCTCTGGACGCGCAGGCTGAGCGGCCACGTCTCATGGGCCTAGCCGCTCTGCCGCATGTGGGATCCTCTGGGACCGGGGCACGAACCTGTGTCCCCTGCATCGTCAGGCGGACTCTCAACCACTGCACCACCAGGGTAGCCCCTCTAGGGTGGTTTTAATTTTAAGTAGTTGGAAAACTTTTATTTCTATCCTTTTGCTTTGTTTGGAAAAACATGGCCGTTCCTCCTTTTCTATGTTTTTTGTTTTATTTTACTTTTTCTTTTAGATCATACTTAAGAAACTTTACCAAACACATAGACCTTGGGCTGTGGTATGTAATATATTACATAAAGGGCCAAGACAAAAGACAAAGTGCCATTGGTCATGAATTAAGAACACATAGATAGGTTAGGACTTCCGGGTAAGATGGCGGAAGAGTAAGACGCGGAGATTACCTTCCTCCCCACGGATACACCAGAAATACAGCTACACATGGAACAACTCCTACAGAACACCTACTGAACGCTGGCAGAAGACCCCAGACCTCCCAAAAGGCAAGAAACTCCCCACATACCTGGGTAGGGCAAAGCGGAGAGATTCCCGCACAGAGGAGCGGTGCCGAGCGGCACTCACCAGGCCGAGAGGCTTGTCTGCTCGCCCGCCGAGGCGGGCGGCGCTGGAAGCTGAGGCTCGGGCTTCGGTCAGAGCGCAGGGAGAGGACTGGGGCTGGCGGCGAGAACTCAGCCTGAAGGGGGCTAGTGTGCCACAGCTAGCCGGGAGGGAGTCCGGGAAAACTCTGGAGCTGCTGAAGAGGCAAGAGACTTTTTGTTCCCTCTTGGTTTCCTGGTGCGCGAGGAGAGGGGATTAGGAGCGCTGCTTAAAGGGGCTCCACAGACGGGCGCGAGTCACGACTGAAAGCGCGGAGCCCAGTGACGGGCGTGGGACGCTGGGGCTGCTGCTGCCGCCGCCAAGAAGCCTGTGTGCGAGCGCAGGTCACTGTCCACACCGCCCTTCCGGGAGCCTGTGCAGCCCGCCACTGCCGGGGTCCCGGGATCCAGGGGCGGCTTCCCTGGGAGAACGCACGGCGCGCCTCGGGCTGGTGCAACGTCACGCCGACCTCTGCCGCTGCAGGCTCGCCCCGCACTCCGTGCCCCTCCCTCCCGCCCGGCCTGAGTGAGCCAGAGTCCCCGAAGAGGCTGCTCTTTAACCCTGTCCTGTCTGAGCGAAGAACAGATGCCCTCCGGCGACCTACATGCAGAGGCGGGGCCAAATCCAAAGCTGAGACCCAGGAGCTGTGAGAACAAAGAAGAGAAAGGGAAACCTCTCCCAGCAGCCTCAGAATCAGCAGATTAAAGCTCCATAATCAACTTGATGTACCCTGCATCTGTGGAATACATGAATAGACAACAAATCATCCCAAATTGAGGAGCCAGGAGTCAGTGCTGTGCCTCTGAGGTGGGAGAGCCAACCTCAGGACACCTGACTACAAGAGACCTCCCAGCTCCACATAATATCAAACGGCGAAAATCTTCCAAAGATCTCCATCTCAACACCAGCACCCAGCTTCACTCAACGACCAGCAAGCTACAGTGCTGGACACCCTATGCCAAACAACATGCAAGACAGGAACACAACGCCACCCATTAGCAGAGAGGTGGCCTAAAATCATAAAAAGTCCACAGACACCCCAAAACACACCACCAGACGTGGACCTGACCACCAGAAAGACAAGATCCAGCCTCATCCACCAGAACACAGGCACTAGTCCCGTCCACCAGGAAGCCTACACAACCCACTAAACCAACCTTAGCCACTGGGGACAGACACCAAAAACAACGGGAACTACGAACCTGCAGCCTGCAAAAAGGAGACCCAAACACAGTAACATAAGCAAAATGAGAAGACAGAAAAACACACAGCAGGAGAAGGAGCAAGATAAAAACCCACCAGACCTAACAAATGAAGAGGTAATAGGCAGTCTACCTGAAAAAGAATTCAGAATAATGATGGTAAAGATGATCCAAGATTCTATTTCCCAGATCCAAAATCTTGGAAATAGAATAGACAAAATGCAAGAAACAGTTAACAAGGACCTAGAAGAACTAAAGATGAATCAAGCATCGATTAAAAACACAATAAATGAAATAAAAAATACTCTAGATGGGATCAATAGAAGAATAACTGAGGCAGAAGAACGGATAAGTGAGGTGGAAGATAAAATAGTGGAAATAACTGCTGCAGAGCAAAAGAAAGAAAAAAGAATGAAAAGAACAGAGGACAGTCTCAGAGACCTCTGGGACAACACTAAACGCACCAACATTCGAATTATAGGGGTTCCAGAAGAAGAAGAGAAAAAGAAAGGGACTGAGAAAATATTGGAAGAGATTATAGTTGAAAACTTCCCTAATATGGGAAAAGAAATAGTTAATCAAGTCCAGGAGGCACAGAGAGTCCCATACAGAATAAATCCAAGGAGAAATACGCCAAGACACATATTAATCAAACTGTCAAAAATTAAACACAAAGAAATCATATTAAAAGCAGCAAGGCAAAAACAACAAGTAACACACAAGGGAATCCCCATCAGGTTAACAGCTGATCTCTCAGCAGAAACTCTACAAGCCAGAAGGGAGTGGCAGGACATAATTTAAGTGATGAAGGAGAAAAACCTGCAACCAAGACTACCCTACCCAGCAAGGATCTCATTCAGATTTGATGGAGAAATTAAAACCTTTACAGACAAGCAAAAGCTGAGAGAGTTCAGCACCACCAAACCAGCTTTACAACAAATGCTAAAGGAACTTCTCTAGGCAAGAAACACAACAGAAGGAAAAGACCTACAATAACGAACCCAAAACAATTAAGGAAATGGGAATAGGCACACACATATCGATAATTACCTTAAATGTAAACGGACTAAATGCTCCCACCAAAAGACACAGAGTGGCTGAATGGATACAAAAACAAGACACATATATATGCTGTCTACAAGAGACCCACTTCAGACCTAGAGACACATACAGACTGAAAGTAAGGGGATGGAAAAAGATATTCCATGCAAATGGAAACCAAAAGAAAGCTGGAGTAGCAATTCTCATATCAGACAAAATAGACTTTAAAATAAAGACTACTAGAAGAGACAAAGAAGGACACTACATAATGATCAAGGGGTCGATCCAAGAAGAAGATATAACAATTGTAAATATTTATGCACCCAACATAGGAGCACCTCAATACATAAGGCAAATACTAACAGCCATAAAAGGAGAAATCGACAGTAACACAATGATAGTAGGGGACTTTAACACCCCACTTTCACCAATGGACAGATCATCCAAAATGAAAATAAAAAAGGTAACACAAGCTTTAAATGATACATTAAACAAGATGGACTTAATAGATATTTATAGGACATTCCATCCAAAAACTACAGAATACACATTTTTCTCAAGTGCTCATGGAACATTCTCCAGGATAGATCATATCTTGGGTCACAAATCAAGCCTTGGTAAATTTAAGAAAATTGAAATTGTATCAAGTATCTTTTCCGACCACAATGCTATGAGACTAGACATCAATTACAGGAAAAGAGCTGTAAAAAATACAAACACATGGAGGCTAAACAATACACTACTTAATAACGAAGTGATCACTGAAGAAATCAAAGAGGAAATTAAAAAATACCTAGAAACAAATGACAATGGAGACACGACGACCCAAAACCTATGGGACGCAGCAAAAGCAGTTCTAAGAGGGAAGTTTATAGCAATACAATCCCACCTTAAGAAACAGGAAACATCTCGAATAAACAACCTAACCTTGCACCTAAAGCAATTAGAAAAAGAAGAACAAAAACATCCCAAAGTTAGCAGAAGGAAAGAAATCATAAAAATCAGATCAGAAATAAATGAAAAAGAAATGAAGGAAACGATAGCAAAGATCAATAAAACTAAAAGCTGGTTCTTTGAGAAGATAAACAAAATTGATAAACCATTAGCCAGACTCATCAAGAAAAAAAAGGAGAAGACTCAAATCAATAGAATTAGAAATGAAAAAGGAGAAGTAACAACTGACACTGCAGAAATACAAAAGATCATGAGAGATTACTATAAGCAACTCTATGCCAATAAAATGGACAACCTGGAAGAAATGGACAAATTCTTAGAAATGCACAACCTGCCAAGACTGAATCAGGAAGAAATAGAAAATATGGACAGACCAATCACAAGCACTGAAATTGAAACTGTGATAAAAAATCTTCCAACAAACAAAAGCCCAGGACCAGATGGCTTCACAGGCGAATTCTATCAAGCATTTAGAGAAGAGCTAACACCTATCCTTCTCAAACTCTTCCAAAATATAGCAGAGGGAGGAACACTGCCAAAGTCATTCTACGAGGCCACCATCACCTTGATACCAAAACCAGACAAGGATGTCACAAAGAAAGAAAACTACAGGCCAATATCACTGATGAACATAGATGCAAAAATCCTCAACAAAATACTAGCAAACAGAATCCAACAGCACATTAAAAGGATCATACACCATGATCAAGTGGGGTTTCTTCCAGGAATGCAAGGATTCTTCAATATACGCAAATCAATCAACGTGATACACCATATTAACAAATTGAAGGAGAAAAACCATATGATAATCTCAATAGATGCAGAGAAAGCTTTCGACAAAATTCAACACCCATTTATGATAAAAACCGTGCAGAAAGTAGGCATAGAGGGAACTTTCCTCAACATAATAAAGGCCATATATGACAAACCCACAGCCAGCATCGTCCTCAATGGTGAAAAACTGAAACCATTTCCACTAAGGTCAGGAACAAGACAAGGCTGCCCACTCTCACCACTCTTATTCAACATAGTTTTGGAAGTTTTAGCCACAGGAATCAGAGAAGAAAAGGAAATAAAAGGAATCCAAATCGGAAAAGAAGAAGTAAAGCTGTCACTGTTTGCAGATGACATGATACTATACATAGAGAATCCTAAAGATGCTACCAGAAAACTACTAGAGCTAATCAATGAATTTGGTAAAGTAGCAGGATACCAAATTAATGCACAAAAATCTCTGGCATTCCTATATACTAATGATGAAAAATCTGAAAGTGAAATCAAGAAAACACTCCCATTTACCATTGCAACAAAAAGAATAAAATATCTAGGAATAAACCTACCTAAGGAGACAAAAGACCTGTATGCAGAAAATTATACGACACTGATGAAAGAAATTAAAGATGATACAAATAGATGGAGAGATGTACCATGTTCTTGGATTGGAAGAATCAACATTGTGAAAATGACTCTACTACCCAAAGCAATCTACAGATTCAATGCAATCCCTATCAAACTACGACTGGCGTTTTTCACAGAACTAGAGCAAAAAATTTCACAATTTGTATGGAAACACAAAAGACGCCAAATAGCCAAAGCAATCTTGAGAACGAAAAATGGAGCTGGAGGAATCAGGCTCCCTGACTTCAGACTATACTACAAAGCTACAGTAATCAAGACAGTATGGTACTGGCACAAAAACAGAAAGATAGATCAATGGAACAGGATAGAAAGCCCAGAGATAAACCCACGGACATATGGTCACCTTATCTTTGATAAAGGAGGCAGGAATGTACAGTGGAGAAAGGACAGTCTCTTCAATAAGTGGTGCTGGGAAAACTGGATAGGGACATGTAAAAGTATGAGATTAGATCACTCCCTAACACCATACACAAAAATAAGTTCAAAATGGATTAAAGACCTAAATGTAAGGCCAGACACTATCAAACTCTTAGAGGAAAACATAGGCAGAACACTCTATGACATAAATCACAGCAAGATCCTTTTTGACCCACCTCCTAGAGAAATGGAAATAAAGACAAAAATAAACACATGGGACCTAATGAAACTTCAAAGCTTTTGCACAGCAAAGGAAACCTTAAACAAGACCAAAAGACAACCCTCAGAATGGGAGAAAATATTTGCAAATGAAGCAACTGACAAAGGATTAATCTCCAAAATTTATAAGCAGCTCATGCAGCTCAATAACAAAAAAACAAACAGCCCAATCCAAAAGTGGGCAGAAGACCTAAATAGACATTTCTCCACAGAAGATATACAGACTGCCAACAAACATATGAAAGGATGCTCAACATCTTTACTCATTAGAGAAATGCAAATCAAAACTACAATGAGATATCATCTCACACCAGTCAGAATGGCCATCATCAAAAAATCTAGAAACAATAAATGCTGGAGAGGGTGTGGAAAAAAGGGAACACTCTTGCACTGCTGGTGGGAATGTGAATTGGTAGAGCCACTATGGAGAACGGTATGGAGGTTCCTTAAGAAACTACAAATAGAACTACCATATGACCCAGCAATCCCACTACTGGGCATATACCCTGAGAAAACCATAATTCAAAAAGAGACATGTACCAAAATGTTCATAGCCGCCCTATTTACAATAGCCCAGAGATGGAAACAACCTAAGTGTCCATCATCGGATGAATGGGTAAAGAAGATGTGGCACATATATACAATGGAATATTACTCAGCCATAAAAAGAAATGAAATTGAGCTATTTTTAATGAGGTGGATGGACCTAGAGTCTGTCATACAGAGTGAAGTAAGTCAGAAAGAGAAAGACAAATACTGTATGCTGACACATATATATGGAATTTAAGAAAAAAAAATGTCATGAAGAACATAGGGGTAAGACAGGAATAAAGACACAGACCTACTAGAGAATGGACTTGAGGATATGGGGAGGGGGAAGGGTAAGCTGTGACAAAGTGAAAGAGCGGCATGGACATATATACACTACCAAACGTAAAGTAGATAGCTAGTGGGAAGCAGCCGCATAGCACAGGGAGATCAGCTTGGTGCTTTGTGACCGCCTGGAGGGGTGGGATAGGGAGGGTTGGAGGGAGACGCAAAAGGGAGGGGATATGGGAACATATGTATATGTATAACTGATTAAATTTGTTATAAAGCAAAAAAATAAAAAATAAAACTAGAAAAAAAAAAAAAAAAGAACACATAGATGACAGATGCTCCAGACTGAAGGCTTTAGCCAGGAAGAAAATAATTTTCCTGAACGGAAAATTATTAAATATAAATTATCTTATCAAAAGAACGGAATCATCTCTTTTCTCTGGTTATCTGGAAGAAGAAAATGGATTTTCATTCACTGGAACAATTTAGTACTTTCTTCCTTGAATATCTTTATAATGAATTAGCTTTTCTGCTTATGGTCACAATTTTTATCAAAAGAAAAGAGCTGGGTAAAAACATTTCAATTAAAATCCAGCCTCTTGGGGAATAATTAAGCATTAAATGGAAAGTGATAGTGGGAAGTCATTCCTTCCCATTGACCTCTGACATTCTAGAATAGAATACTCAGGACTAGGGCCTGGGCATTTGTATTTTTTATAGGTTCCACAGATGTTATTTTAGTAAGCACAGTACTTTGAACTTAGTACTGTTCATAATTACTTCTTGTTGATCATGGTTACCTTGGTGGTTGTCCAGCCTACCTGCCCTTGAGCCAACATGGATCCCGATCCCAATCTACACTTAAACTTTTAAAAGAGGTGTTTCCTCAAGTGTTATAAGTAGGCATGGCTGTGAATAACTTTTAAAAGCATCAGCTATTGCTATAGGAAAATAGTACAAATGTTTCACAATAGGGTTTTAAAATTCTGGACATTCTACTTCTCTGAGACTCAGGTTCTTAACCTGGAAAATGGAGATGACAATAAATTCCTCACTTCATTTATAAATTTAAAGATAAAATGAGGTAATACATAAAAGTACTTAGGACACTGGAAAAAATAAGATATTGTTGGTATATTTTTTACTATTTGACACTTCGTTGTACTTCTTATTTTTGACAACTTAGGTCTTTGAACTTCACCTTTAGTTTTGAAGAGTCATTCTAAATCTATACATTTTTAAAACAAAATCTCTTACCTGCTGCAGGAATTCCTCTGCAAAAGACTTCAAACTCTGAGTATACAGGATTCATTAGGCCAATGGATACATGTTGTTTAGCTCACTTAGTTTTCAAAATTAAAAAAAAAATCAGTTGCTAATATTTAAAAATCAAGAGGTTTGTTACAGAAATTTAACATTCTGATTGAGGTTGAGAAACAAGAACACTTAACCTGTGTACCCCCAGGGCAGCAATCAACCCCAACAGGGTCACCTTATCTGGATCCTCTAGGCATGGGAATTTGTTGCCCATACTCTACAAGGGAAGATTCTCAAAGTGTGGCCCTGGACCAACAGAGTTTGCATCACCTGGGGATTTTAGAAATGTAAATTCTTGGGCCTCATTCTAGACCTACTGAATTGGAAACTCTGAAACTCTGGCCCAGCAGATTATTTTATCAAGGTTTCTCAGTGATTCAGATATACTCTAGAGTTTGAAATCCACTGCTCCACAACATGCCAGCTCATGGACAAAGAATGTCACCTGCCATTTCAGTAAACAAAAGATGCTGGGGCCACCAAGCTATCAGCCACTGCAGCCACACTCAGTGGTGTACCCTGAGGATGGAGAAAACCAGAATACTGGCCCTAGGTAGTTAAGGTGCATATCAAAGGAATAATTTCAGTATGCCCAGACTCTTTCATCTTCCCATTTACAGAAGAGTACAAAATTCATTAATTTGCCATGTCTTGTTTTCTTTAATTAGCAGTAATCTTTTGATGTTTGACTGTTTTTTGTTTGTTTGTTTTACAAAAATTCCTATATATCTTGCCCCATCCCTTACCTCTTCAGAATAGTCCCTCAGAGCTATCTGGAAGACTGTATTCTGGGTTTAAGTCCTCAGTAAGCCCATCGAATAAATCATTATCCTCAGCTTTTAGTCTGTACTTTCTTTTTTTCAGTTGATACAGTCAAATGGTCCAATACCTTCTTTCTGTACTTGTCTACTGTCAGGTAACTCACTTTAACTTCTAATTGTCATAGAGTTCTTCCTTTTACTGAGCCACATTTTATTTTCCCGTCCCTTTCACCATTGTTAGCTTTTCCTTTCCTTGCTTTTCTTGGACCTGAGATAACAAAGAAAAACAACGTTCTTGTGGTCCTCAACATTTCCAATAAGCAGCAGCAACTTGCGGTGACAAGCCCTCCAGACCACAAGCTGATAGAGCTCTCATCACTCTTTGAAGCCATTCTTTTCTTATTCCTGTCTGTTGAGCACATCCTTAAAAGGAATGCAAATCTGTGCTTTTATTTTGACATCTCTTCCAACATTGATTAGATAATTTCTGATCTGTTTTATTGTTTTGTACTAGAATGTGAAAATTTCTAGAGATTACTCTTCATTGGTGTTCCCTCCTTGAGGGAAAATTCATAGTATAAGAACTAACTGTTACTGTAGGAAGCCAATATTCCCATGAGATTTGTAAATTAAATTTTCTTTCCAACTTTTGTTTAACATATTCAGTGTCACCTTGTAAGACGACTGAGATAATTTTGTGTATCCTATCAATCTGTTTCTTGTTTGACATCTGTGTTTGTTTATATAGCTTTCAGAAGTGGAGAATTCTGTCACCAATTAATGCTGATGGATGGTTTTGAGTTAGAGAGAAGGGGGTATGCTTATAAATGAAAGTTTTTGTTTTTAAGTTGTGTTTTATTGTAGTTGAGTGTTTTCCAAATAAATATTCACTGACTGTATTGAATATGTCAATTTGGTAATAGAATCACAGGCTTTCAGAGAAGTAGGGCTCAAATATAATATTTATTTATAGGAAATTCCTGTAATTGAATAGGGAGACAATTGAAAATACATTAAAGAAATATCTTCAAGTAATTGACCAAGTATATATTTCCTTGTGGAGGTGGAATCTTGGGCTAAAGCAGCTGCTCCAATAACTTTAACAAGAGCATTGTTAAGGATGCTGTCTATTAAAACAGGAATTTCTGATTTCTGATCTCCTAGATTGGTTGAAAAATCACCTAGGGACCTTATTAAAAATATTAATTCAGTAGCTCTGTGGTGGGGACTGGGAAGATGTATTTTACAAACCTTTCCAATTGACTATTAATGTGTAGCTGGGTTTGGACACACTATGCTTTTTTTTAAACTCTGGTTTTATTTTAACATTCTTTCCATTTTTTTTTCCACTCTGAGTTCTCCTTTCATTTAATTTATATTTTTTGGTATTTTAAAGTATTTTTGAAGTCATAATAAATTCTTTTGATATAAGGCATAGTATAAATAAATATAATAACCACAGCAAAAATGCTGTCATACAGGTTATTAACGAAGCTAATTTAGGGAGTGTTACTTAGTAATCCTGAATTAACTGCTGCTGAACTTAGTACTCTATTTTCTATATGCAATGCTTCTCTGATAGTAAATGAAGTTAAGAACTAGGTCATATAGTACATGGAGTTATAGATTTTCTATCCCACTTTTTAGGGGTTTTACTGTACACATTACAGCTTAAAAACTCTGAAAAGACCTGCAATGAAGACATTTAAAAATCTTTAACCCAGCACTTTGCAAACTTTTAAAAAACCAAACACTCTTCCTTCCCCCAGAACACATGTTAACATTTCCAGTCTTTTATTTGGGAAATAGTATATTAATTGCTATGTCTGCAAGCAGTGAATGTCAATATGGATGAAACAAGGAAAGCTGCTGTGCTGGGTGAGCAGAAATGATCAAGCATAGCTGAGGGAAATAAACTGAGCTAAGTGGGTCAATTTTAGGAACAGTGCTGGTCCATTGGCACTTGGGAAGAAATAGATTTAATAAGGAGAAGAAAAAGCATAAAGGATATTTGTATTTTTACAATTGCAGGAGGAAATGCACTAGAAGCACACATTTGGAGTACATCCAGTCAAAGCTGAGATCCTAGCTGATCTGAACTACGGTTCCATCTTCTGGGTGCTCATGGCACTAAGATGTTGTGCACCTGATGTTCATTGCAGTGCTATTTGAAGTGGCCAGAACATGGAAGCAGCCTAAATGTCCATCAGCAGAGCAATAGATGGGGAATATGTGGTCCCTGTGTGTGGTGGAATACTACTCAGCCATGAAAAAGGATGATATGATGCCATTTGCAGCAGTGTGGTTGGACCTAGAAACTGTCATGCTGTGTGGAGTGGGTCAGGCAGAGAGGGACACATATCCTATGATGTCGCTTATATGTGGAATCTTAAAACAGGCTACAAATGAACTTATCTGCAAAAGAGAAATAGAGTTACAGATGTAGAGAATAAACATAGTTACTGGGGAGTGAGGGAAGAGAGATAAATTGGAAGATTGTGATTGACACATACACACTACTATATATAAAATAGATGACTAATAAGCACCTACTGTATAGCACAGGGAACTCTGCTCAATACTCTGTAATGGCCTATATGGGAAAACAATACAAAAAAGAGTGGATATAGGTATATGTATAACCGATTCACTTTGCTGTACACCTGAAACTAACACAACATTGTAAATCAACTCTACCCCAATAAAAATGTTTTTGAAATGTGCAAATAAAGTAAGTAGTTGTTTGAAGTGGAGCAACCTCCCATGAAGGGGAAGAATGGGGATAGGGTCTGGGGAGAAATTTGGATGAGTTTATGTGTCAGACACAGATAAAATCATGAAGAGAAGAATCTGTGTTTGTATGAAAGAATAAACTTGCTTTGATGGCATGGGATTTCCCCAGGTCTTGCAGACAAGTTTTACCTACCTTCATCAGAGCACAAATAAATTAAATATTTCGTGTGTCCACTGCCTCACTTTTCCTATCTGTATTGCCAGGGGCAACAGGGAGAAATAGTTTTATTCTAGGGAAATTTTGCTCTGTTGAAGGCAAAGTTTATGTGACATTCTATTAATCGGTTACTTAGTCACTGCAACTCACAGTCTACTTTAAATCTTGTTAAACATTAGCCTTTTCTTTGAATGAATAAAAATTAATGAGAAGTGGTGAGAAATCAATTTAATACAATTCAGTTTGGAAACACCTAAGGTGTGAAGGTATAATCTAAATTACCCATGGAAGTAAACCTTGAGTCCAGCACCTAAATTATTCAAAGTGAACATAGTGAGAGATAGGCATGAGCTTAGAAAGCCCAACACCATCTGTCCACCAGGAAACTGTTCATGGGGAGGACTCAGTAGTTATTGTAGAAGATGCTATATTCTTGTCATGTCAATAAGAGTAAGACCAATCAATGAAAATACTGTGGCCCAGAAAAGTGACTGGGCTGAAATAGTATTAGTAATCATTTGCAAGGCAAGTTACACTAGTAACAGCTCAAGAAGGTCAATTCCATGATTTCTGTTTCATCATTAAATTGATCACCTGTATGTGTTCTCCTTTCTGGGTGGCCATGTTTATTAACTGAGAATCTTCTCTGTCAATCTTTCATTTCTAGTTGAGAAAATCTGCCTCTTTTGATCTCTCTTTATCAACTTACCTCTTTAAGTTAAATTAACTCAAATTTCTGGAAAATCATCCAAATTGTAAGACAGGTAAGAAATAGTGAGGAAATGATCAAATCTAGGAGTCTCTGACTTTATTTTCTCAATTTATTGGTTATTTAGTAAGGGAATCAACTATATATAATATTTATGTATATATATATTATATGTATATATATGTGTATATATATATATTTTTTAAAGGGTAGGCATTGAACGATTAACTTCGAAGTTTGATCACATGATCCATTTTGAGATATCAGCAAATTCACGAGGGCTTATGTTTTATGGTTTGCACAGTATGATCATTATTGTTAAAAATGTCTTTCACCTAGTGCCAAGGTAACCAAACTACAGCATGAGACTTTTTTTTTTTTTTACAGCATGAGACTTTTGAAAGCTGAATAACCTCCCATCTGTTGAATTAGAAAAACTAGAGATAAGTGACAGTGATTGTCTTAGTAAGACAAGTTTCTAAGAATTCAGACCATTTTCATTGTTCTAAACTGCATTTTTAAACTATGTACATCATTCTCAAATGACAGCTTCCTGAAATAAATACATTGGTTCATACGCCCATGTATATGGATTTAGCAAAGCCAGGAAAAACCAGAGCAAATGCCTGGTCTTAATGTGCCACAACCAGGGTGGTGTTCTTTAGACAAAGTCCCATTTTTGGTAATAGAAACAAAGTGGGAAATAGCTCTAGGCCTTGCAATGGCTACAGACACAAGGTAAGAAAATGTTCCACTTATGCATGCTTACCTGTGTAGATCTCCACCCTGGCTTCCTTCCTCTGCCCCCTTACATAGTAATTTTACTATCAGTCAACACTTACAAGGAACTGTCTGAAAGTAAATCTTAGGTAAAGACATCAGAGGTGAGAAATGGAGAGAGATTTCTGATGAGATAGATAGCTTGAGAGTCTTGGTCCAGATATGTGCTAAGGCCTCTACTTCTCTCCAATCTTTGCTTACCTGCAAGTCCAAGCAATATTTTTATTTGTTTTTTAGAGAGATTGATTGTAGCCTGATGTTAGAAGGGAAACACTCATATAAGCTATTTGATGGTTAGTTTTCTATGTTAGCTGAGCTAGGCTATATAGCTCCAAATTATTTAATCGAATCCTAATCTAGGTGTCACTGTGAGAGTATTTTGTAGATGTGGTTAGCATCTACAATCAGTGACTTTACTTATAAAGGAGATTACTGTAGATAATGTGGGTGTGTCTCTTAGAATCAGTTTTAAGTCCTTAAAAGCAAAAACAGGTTTACTGGAAGAGGAAGAAATTCTGCCCCCAGACTACAGCATCATTTCCTGATGAGTTTCTAGCCTGTTGGTCTACCCCACAGGGTTTGGACTTGCTTGCTCCCCCCAAAACACATAAATCATTTTCTCTTTCTCTTTCTCTCTCACCAGTTCAGTGTTTCTAGGGAACCCTACTGATACAAGCTCTTTCAAGTTATTTGCATGGTGATATGATTGATCCATAGCTAAATGGGGGTCTCAACACCATTTGTGAAATGGTGCCAACATTTTTTGAAGAGAAACTTAAATTTGCCTTCATGGTGAATGGATGGTGCTGCTTAGTACCACCTGTTCAAACTGGCTCTCACCTGGATTGAAATTTGCACAATTAGAATCAGCAGCATATATTGATGGAGTAATTGGAGTAATTATCGATCTGATTTAGAGCTAAAAGTGCCAGAAACTATTGGCTATCTCTTAAATGTAGGGGAATACTTTCCAGGTCAAAACCAAAACATTTTGAATCTTAGAACTGTAAATCCAGTTATAGTATTAGAAAAGGGATCCAGTTATTATTCAGTTCAACTTTCTCATTTCAAAGGTAATGAAATAGGGGCCCAGGGAAAGTTAAGTGTGGTGTACAAAGCCATACTCACTGGAATAACATATCTTTTAAAATTTGTTTTATTGCTTGAAAATGTTTTAATATTTTTCTGTTTTGCTAAATATTTTGCTGAAGCACATTGTTTTAGTCTGTAGGGTATTCTGTCATAAGGATGTGGCCTAATTAAACTGAATCCCTTTTGGGCACATTAATTTATCGTCATATTTTCACTTCTATAAATACTGTGATAAATATTCTTATACATAAACCTTTGTATACATATTTATTATTCCTGAGGATCAGTTTCAAGAAAAGAGATTTCTGCATCAAAGGGTATACACATTATCTAAGGGTTTAATCTCAGTTGCCAAGTGGTCCACTAGAAAGGTCTCAGCAGTTCCCAACACTCAGTGATGGATGAAATCACCTGTTTCCCTGCATCCTCACCCACACTGTATATTTTCACTAACAAACAAATACAGTGAAAATGGGGTCTTGCCTTAATTCACATTCCTGTATTTATTAGCAAGGTTGAACACTCTTTTCCTAATTTTATAGGCAATTGTGTTTTCTTTATGCATTTTTAATGTCCTTCCCCCACTTTTAATTGGAGTTTATATTTTATTGCTTTGTAGAAATTTTAAGACAATGAAATTGAGTCCACAAAACAATCCCTCAATAAATGGTAGGTGTTATTATTCTTACTGATATTGTCATTGTTTTGTTGTGGTCGTTGGTATTATTGTGTCTGTTGCTAGTTTCTGTCGTACTTAAGAAAAAATTACAAAGGGAGTACTGCCTGGGGTCAAACAGCCTGTATTAGGAAAAATGTATCTCTATTTCATTGGGAAAAATTCACCAAGATACATCCCAATTACGCTGTTGATTTTACAATCTTTCATCTGCATCCTTTCTCCAGGCTTTATTCTCCCTGGAATAAAGTCAAATGTGGTTTATGCTTCAGGCACATATATAACAGCATGAAAACCACTCCACATCTTTAGTTTCTTTTCTAACTAGGCACTGAGACTGTTTCTTTTCTTGGAAATAATAGGAATTTATCTCAGAGAATACATAAATTGCAAAATGCCTCCTCTTTTAATCTAGCATTTTACATTATTCCTGTTTTTCCCTCTAAAAAGTATAAAATTACACTTCCTAAAATGGAATCTGTGTAGCCATTTTTTATCTTTTAAAATATTTAGCAGTACACAGTGTTTACTTTTTATGTTTCACTCCTGAATATTGTGTTTCATCGGAGAGTATCAGGGAGTTGCCTTTTTTATTTTTATAGTTGGCCTCAAATGTTTATGGGCTTGTGTTATTCATCTGCCCGCTGCTGTGTTTGAACTCTTCCCCTAGGGCAGCAGCAGCATTTATGATTGGCCACCACATCATGCAGCGTTAGTGAGGAGGGATGAGAGATGGATGAGGGATGTTTGGAATAATCCGTTGTGAATGGCAACTGAAAAATATATATCAGGCTCTTTTGCATGGTTGTTACAGAACGTTTTGCCTCCACAATTGAGTTAATATATATAACTTGATGAACATGCTTCCTGACACATGGCAGATGTTCCAATGATGTTAGTTGTCTGTCAGTCAGAGACATAGAACCAATAGGATACCATACACACACACACACACACACACACACACACACATAAATGTAAAGAGAGATCTAAAAGAACTGAGAAGTGGCTTACAGGATTGCTGGGGCTGGCAAGTTTGGGACAGAGCAGCAGGCTAGATGAGGCTAATTCAACTAATTAGATAAAGGTTCGTCCACATTCTGTTTTTTTTTTTTTTTTTTTTTTTTTCGGTACGCGGGTCTCTCACTGTTGTGGCCTCTCCCATTGCGGAGCACAGGCTCCGGACGCGCAGGCTCAGCGGCCATGGCTCACGGGCCCAGCCGCTCCGTGGCATGTGGGATCTTCCTGGACCGGGGCACGAACCCGTGTCCCCTGCATCGGCAGGCGGACTCGCAACCACTGCGCCACCAGGGAAGCCTCTAGAATGCATTTTTGAGTAAGGGAAAGAAAAGGAAGTTTTGTTGGGAAAGTACAGGCAGCAGAAGGAGAGTTAAGAGCATCCCCAAAATGATGCCATCACCTTCCTGGTTTGGCCTCGTTCTGGGCATCTCTGTGAGTTTACAGTAATAATGGAAATGGTGGGCTGGAGGAAGAGCAGAAAAAGGATGGGCTCTCTCAAGGCACAGTGTTAGAGGACTTTCCTGCTACAAAATGGGGGTGTCATGGGCAGAGTGACGTAAAGCCTCCTGGATTCTCTGGCAGCATCCACTCTGAGTTTTTAAGAAATGCCCAGATTCTTCTTCTATTGGCAATATAGACATGGACCAGGGTGCTCTTTGAGTCCAGATTGAGGGTGGGCATTGAGACAGAGTTGCTACATAGAAGAGAGTGAAATTCACTCTCTAGGTGCAGAAGGAGAATGGGCTTGAATGAAACTAAAGAGTTGGTGATGAAGTTACTTAACCTTTCAGCAGCACCAAGTATTTAGACATGTAGGAGTATAATAATATCAACCCCTAACCTATTTAATAGGGCAATGAGTTAAAATGGTTATATGAGTTTAAATTTATGTCAATCAGCAAATTCAAAGCATGGCACTATAATTAGAGACTCACAATTACCCATAGAATATCCTTGTGGGCAAAATTAATGCATATTGAACATTTTTAGCAGTTATTTTAAGCCCAGATATAGCCTGGTTCAAATGAGTTGATTTCTCTATTCTGGGTAAGATGGGCTACTTACATATAAGGTAAACTTCCTTTACTGATGGAATTTTCTGCTACTTTAGAAACTTGGTGATGATCTTTCTAAGGTTATAGTCAACAAATCAAATCAGAAAACTTGAGAGTGACTACGGGGAGTCTCCTAGGAACAACTTGTTAAGGGAGAGCACAAAATCCCTCTCTAGGGGACAGACTTGGCCACTGGCTTTATTAGATCATGCCACTTTATTGTATACTTTTAAAGGCCTGTTTCTTTATCATCAATTCTTTTTTTTTTTAATGTGGGCAGGTTAGTGGTTTTAAGTCAGATAAGCAGAAACAAATCCAATAGCTGATTTCTAAGAAGGATTCTCTTAGGATTTGTATTTGGGTGAGAAATGTATTTGCTAATACACTTGATTCATTGGCTTTTGAAATACTTCCTTTTAATGCTTATTCATTTGGAGTAACACAGAACAAATGCAATCCCTTCTTTTCAATAGAAGCTATCTTCTTTTCAGGTCAGGGATCCCAAGCTTCCTCTATGATTTCCTGTATTACTGTTTACAAACAATGTTATAAATGACTTGGATGTTTCCTGGATTATTTACATAGGAGGCAATGATACAGTATGGCAATAAAGAGGGCAATGAATTTTGGAAGCTGGAAAGTCAGCTACATAAGTCTTCTATGGAAGACTGAGAATGACATCTTTGCATTGTTAGGCTGGTATTTGTTTAATGTGATTTTGCAGAAAAAGTTATCAGAAAAGCCTCCCCTGTAAGCAGCCATATGACCTCCAGGAGGCAGTTAAGAGAAATGTAATGGCACTCTCTGATAGAGTGTAGGTTATATTTTTGGCAGTGATCCAATTTTTTCCAGTATTTATTCACTAGGGAGTAAAATTATTGCCTCATAAAACAAGAGAGCTGTCCAGTTATTTCTTAAGTAGGACCCTATTAACTTTACCACTGTCACCAGTTCCTTTCACAACATTAAAATCTCTCAGCCTTGTGGCAGGGAGGATGTTACGTACCCAGATTTAGTGATCCAAGAACAATTATTTTGAAAACATACATTTCCTTGAAAGACACAACTTTGCAAGAACTAATTCTTAGAATGATGTTCCAATGGATCACTGGATTCATAACAGCATTTTTCTCTGAAAACCTTTTGCCTACGTCAAAACTATCAGCCAGTATATGAAAAAGTGAGTCTTAATGTTATGGAAAATTTATTATGGAGAAAGAGAGTTTGATTATTGAAATGCATTACAATAAAACTGTGAAATCATTGAATTAAATTTTCATTTATTTGGAAAATCTGATAATTATCCTCAGTTTCTATCTGAATATTGCCATTGTGTAGAATTTCCTTTTAGGCCATACTGAGAATCATAGTCCCATTTCTGCTTGGTATGCAAATAAAAATACTGTTCTTTCCCATGTTGTCTGAGTGAGAATGAACTGAACCCATTTGAGGAGATGTGATGGTTCCTACAGAAGAAGAACCATCTCCCTTAGTTATATATTGTCAAGAACTGGCGAGTGAACAAGATCAAACTCAGTCAAGGATGATGTTAGTCTCCCATACACATCATCTATTCCCTTTGGCTCTCAGATTGAGCTTCTAATACCCAAACATTTGCATCGGTTTCTAATTGTTTTTAACTGAAATTCTTGCATTCTGCCAAGTTGGGTCTGGTATTTGTACAGCCATAGCTGAGTTATTCTTAGCCAAGATGTATCAATTAGAATTTGGTTAGACTACAAGCCATAGTATGTTAGCTAATTTCCTCCAAGGGTAGATCCCAGGATCAGGACTCTAGTGATTCTAGGAAGCATAAGTGAGGTGGGAAAGAGAGTAAGACAGGGAAGAGAGAAAAACCAATAAAAAACCAATAAAAAACCAATAAAGTGTATGTTAAAGAGGAACAGCCTTGAAATTTTCTCCTGGAAAGACAGGGACTGTTCCTCATTAGTGGACATTTGTCCCCAAGGATGCTAATGCCTCACAGGTACCGAACTGTACCCATGAACAAGTTTCCATGGGGCCAGAGAAAGGCCTTAGATAGAGAGGCAGAAACACAGGCTGCTGGGCGGGAAACTATCTACCAAGGCTGTTATTATAAACAGTAAGCTAGAAAATAACATTGCTTTGGAAGGGCAGAGGGCTACTTTCCCCTAACTCCAGAAGTCCAGAAGTAGACAGTCCAGGACTTATTTTGGAATCTTCACAATCCCCAGATGCCCAAGTTTTCCTGGTCCACTGTTTTGCCATCTCTAGGGTGGGATCATTTTCAAAATCCAAAAAGACTGCTAAAGCTTTAGTAATCATCTCTGTATCCCAGGGGGTAGAATTTAGGAAGGGACAAAGAAGGCCTGTCTTTCTCTTTTAAGGAGATATTCTGAAACGACAAAATATGTCCATCTATATCTAATCGGCCAGAACTCAGTTACATGGCTACATCCTGCTATAAAACATTCTGAGGAATACAACCTTGATTGCAGGTGGACATATGTCTAAAAAAAATAGTGGTTCTATTACCATGAATGGAAGGGATAATTGAGATATCAGCAACAAATCACCTCTGCATTGTAAAAGTTTCACCTGTCAGGATCTATAAGTGGGAGAAAATGTAGAAAGGGTAGAAGTAAGTAGAATAGAATTATATTAACTGCTTAAGGACCCTGAAATGACTACATCATGCTCCTTTCGTAAGGCTGATCATCTTCACAACATTTTAGATATTGACCTTATTCACAAAGTAATTATGGATGATCTGAATGAAAGAATCAATTGAACTGTGTTTTGCCTAGTTGTTTTGAAAGTGAATGAAGAGTAATAATAACATCAATGGCAACAGTGACTGTATTAGTCTGCTAGGGCTGCCATAACAAAATATCATAGACGGGGTGGCTTAAACAACAGACATTTATTTCTCACAGTTCTGGAGGCTGGAAGCCCAGGATCAAAGAACTGGCAAGTTTGGTTTTCCTGAGACCGCTCTTCTTGGCTTGCAATTGGCCCTTTTCTTGCTATGTGCTCAAGTGGCCTTTTCTTTCTGCCTACATTGCCCTGGTGTCTCCTATTCTTCTTATAAGGACCCAAGTCCTATTGTATTTAGGGCCCCATCCTTGCAATCTCATTTAACGTTCATTACCTCTTTAAAGGCCCTATCTCCAAATACAGTCACATTGGGGGTTAAGGCTTCAACATATGAATTAGGGGGGCACAGTTCAGACCATAACAATGATAATAATAAATATTTATTTAAATGCTTCCTATGTATTGGGCCTGAAACTTAGTGTTTTATACAGATTAATTTATTTAACCTACATAATAACAGTGGGTAAGAGATTACATTCCTCATTTGATATAGAAGGAAACAGATTTAGGGAAAGTGAAACATGCCCAAATTTGCATGGGAAGAAGTGAGGGTGGCAGGTTGGCCCCAGAGCTTAGGTTCATAAACCACTGTGAGATGGTGCTTGTGATTTGATGCAGAAGACAGGCAGTACCACGTGTGAGAGATGGACAAGTGCTGTGGGCAGTCCCAGTAGGAGATGCAATTACCAGCTGCAGGTGGTGTTGGGGGAATTCTTTGAAGGGGCCCTTACAAAGCAGAATCTTCATCTCCTCCTGAACAAATGGAGCTGTAAATCTAAGACTAGCAAGTAGGGGCTAAAATATCCCTTTATTATTGGTAGAGGCTGGGGGATGTGACTTTAGGTTTATTTGCCAAACGAATTAGCTAATGGAATTAGGCAGACTCAGCCATCCAATCACAGCACACTGGTCCAGGGCAGGCCTCCCCACTCCAATAGGACGGAGCCTCTGGAGGGGCTGTGGAAAGTCTGCTCGCTCTAAGTTGAAGCTTCCTCCCATGAGGAAGAATGTTGGCGGAAGCAAGCTAAACAAGCCTGTTATTTCTCCCAGATTTAACAATCAGGTCCCTTTATCTCCTCTGTTGGTGGAGGGAATAAAAAGGGCAGTTATCTTAGGAAAAATCCCTCTCCCTGGAAACCAGTGATGAGAACAAGGCGTTCCCAGGTAACAGGATGTAAGGAAATTGTCTTGAGCTTACCTGGGCAGCTGGGGCATCTTTACACAAGTATCAACTTTGAGGCTGAGGCAATGGGGAAGAAGACGTTTTCTCATTACTTGTGAAAACATTTTTTTATGGGATTAATTTTGTATTGTTGAGAGCAATACAAATCATTCAAACAATGTTGGGAGGCAACCAAGCTTGGGATTGTGTCAATGAGTGGGTGCAGTTTGGAAATAAATGGATGTTTTGGTGATGCATTTAAGATGTTACATTATGAATAACAGAAGAGACCAATATGTAAATATGTAAAAGTTCCCCAGAGGAATTCAGCACATTTCTCTAAAAAAATGAGTCTACTTTCAGTAAGAAAATCAGTAAACCTAATCAAAGGAGTAGGTCTAAGCAAAGGAATCAGAGCCAAATAGAGAGCAGGATTTTTAGTCATTCTGCTGATATGTTCAGCCTATGATGAATGTCATTAACAATTGATCAATAAACTATTTTTCCTATTTCTTCAACTAGAGTTGAAACATAAAATGAAGAAAAGTAAACATTTTCTAACTCTCCAGAAGACTAAAGCCCACTGCCTACAAGTTCAGCCACCTTCAAAAATAATACATTTCAGCAGAATAGTTTCATGTGCCTTCGTGTGCTGTCTTCCCCCACACCCCCAAATTTGGGGTCTACAATGGTAAACCAGAATGGAGACTTGAGACACTGATCCATAAAAATGAGGCCAAAAATCTTGGTTCTCCCCAAAATTGGTTATGTGAAGCAAAATTATATTTTTGGCACTGCCCTATAGAGTGGACTGATTGAGGATTCGGTTCATAGCTATAGAGTTGTCTGTGGTTTTCCCTGAAGAATATAATGCTTATATCTCCCTGCTTTTGCACGTGTAAAAGTAGAATTTTACATTTGCTGTGTGTCAAATTGAGCTTCTCAGATTTTTTTTTTCAATTAATTCCTCTCCTCTGGCATATTTTGCAAATAGAATGTGATGATGAGGTTTAGTCATTTTGTTATTTGATAGTTCTAAATAACTAATCTAAACAATTCTGCTCTAAATAAATTTTGAGGGATTTTCAATTTTGCAATTGAAATATTTGTTTGGGCTGTTAACAGAGCTTAAATAAATTAGGTGGCTAACAAACTTCTCCTAAATAAATTAGGTGGCTAACAAACTTTTCCTTTGCTCTGTATGACATAGATGCAATGTTAGAAATATAGGATGGTTTAGGCCTCCAAACAGATTTGTTTTGGTTTTTTTTGCTTTTATTTTCCTTAAATTACCATTTATCCAGTAATTTAAGGGAAATATACCTTTCCTTTTTTTTTTTCTTTTTTTTCTTTTTCTTTTTTTTTTTTTTTTTTACAAAAAGCTCATCTGGATTACTCTGATGAGTTGAAAAGAGGTATAGGTATTGAACTCTTAAAGTATTTCCAGAAAATCATTCAAAATCAAGATACTAGGAAACTCTGATTTTTAAAAATGTTTATTCTTTGATATTCTTTAATAAATGTTTATTAATTTTTTCTTTAAAATATGTTTCCCTTAGAGCTACATCATTAGAAAAACTCATTTTTTGAAATCAGGGTTTTACGGTTATTTAGTTACCTATTCATTTATATAAGTTGGAGGTGTTCTATACATGTTTTTTGCTAAATAAAAATAATCTTTCACCTCAACTTGTGAAAATGAAAATAGTGAATTCTTTGGCAGCAATATTACCAAAATAGACTTTATATAACTGTTTTTCTGCTTGCTTTCAGTATTATTAGGACTGGTATCCACAGGGTTTGGTAAATTTTGAACTTTATAATTTAAATCCAATCTTTTTTCACTCTGTACCAATTTCTCTGTTCTTTGGATTACTGATTTTGGAAACTGGAAGCAAAAAGTGTTCCTTAGAGTAAGGCTCTTTCAACTGGAAATGTTGGTTTTATGTATGTTATCTCTTAGCCTTCCCTAATGATTTTTTGCTGAAGGATTTGAAAGCATGTGAAAAGACTGAAGTGGCTTTTACTTGTGTGATTTGGGGTGGAGCGTCTTCTAAACACAATTCTCTTTTTTCCTCTGAACGTGAATTCTGTTCTGATCAAAGGGGTCAGGCAGATAACAGTTGACCCTGTAAATTCTGGAACATAGATGGCATATGGGTACAAATTTTGCCTCTGATTTGTGATTTATCCCTGATTTAAAATACTCCCACCTTATAGACCAAAGGAATGGTTTTCTGAGAGTACCAGAGATTCTTGAAAACCTCAGCTAGAGCTTTTAGAAAACATGTGCAGTGCCTGGAAATAATGGTTGAAAGCAGTAGCCTTCTGAAGTTCAGAAGGCTGAATTTTCTTATATAGGTGAATAAATTCATTTCCTTTAAAATACATGCTCAATATCTTCAAAATATACTGTTAACATATATATGTGTATATATATATATATATATATTCTAAAAATTAATTTTGAGTGAGTGAGTAATCAAATATCCCTGATGAAGAAATTTGATTTAAGCATTTTCATGTTGGTAATGCAGTCTGCAAATCAGGATCACTTCAGCTTAGAAAAAGATTAAAAAATAGTCAAGAGTCCTTATCTTCCCACCTTGAAAATGTTTGTGGTTAAGTTGATCTGGGTACCTAGAATTGATGTTCTTAGTGTTTCCAATGGTATTTCCAATCACATGCACGTTTTCATTTTTTCTGTGCATTCTTGTGTCTTCTGTACTGACAATGGAACTTATGCTCCCAAATTGTTCGTTGTGTTCTTCTGCCAGGATTTGCATGACAACTATTTGTTTCTGAAAACAAAGGGTCCTTTGCATCTGCAGAGTGGGGACCTACTAAAATCTCTAGGACATATCTTTTACATATTTTATTTTGTGTCTGATTGAGTCGATAGCTGTTATTCTTTGTAGGATATCCGTGGCTATAAGGGTGGGTCAGAATCTTTGAATGGAAGTAGGGGATGCTAGATGTTTGGCCTGGAGTAAAAGACATGATGTTTAAATGTTGGGTTTTTGTTTAAAATGGTTTCTGGCTAGTAATTTCTCCAAAATTTCTGTTAAAATAGCTATACACACTATTAGAAAAGGTGAAATCCACAGTAAAATTAAGAACTAAGATTCACAATTGCCAAAACCTTGGGGAAAATTCCACTAATGGTTAAACTGGTACAACTCCACTGAAACATGGTCAGTGACAGAATGGCTGAGTGGTTAAGAACATAGACTTGGTTCCAAATCTGACTCTGTCACTCTCTCGCTATGTAACTTGGGAAGTTTACTTGGTCTCTTGATGCCTCGGTTTTTTCACCTATAAAATGGAGATCATAATAGACTCTCCTAATTAGGAGTTTGGGATTAACATATACACACTACTATATATAAAATAGATAAAACCAACAAGGACCTACTATATAACACAGGGAACTATACTCAATATCTTGTAATAACTTTTAAGGGAAAAGAATCTGAAAAAGAATATATGTGGGGCTTCCCTGGTGGTGCAGTGGTTGAGAGTCCACCTGCCGATGCAGGGAACACGGGTTCGTGCCCCGGTCCAGGAAGATCCCACATGCCGCGGAGCGGCTGGGCCCATGAGCCATGGCCACTGAGCCTGCGCGTCCGGAGCCTGTGCTCTGCAACGGGAGGGGCCACAACAGTGAGAGGCCCGTGTACTGCCAAAAAAAAAAAAAAAAAAAAGAATATATCTATATCTAGAACTAGATATCTACCTGAACATATCTATATCTATATCTATATCTATATCTATATCATCTATATCTATATCTACATATATCTATGTATCTGAATCACTTTGCTGCACACCCAAAACTAAAACAACATTGTAAATCAACTATACTTCAATTCAAAAAAAAAAATAGACTCTCCTTCAGGAGGTTGCTGTGAGATTTAAATGAAGTAATACTTGAGTGGACAATGCCTGGAACTTGGTAAGCAGCAGAAAATGTTAGTTATTATTGTTCAATTGTCCAAATATCCTGTGTCTGCTTGACATTAGGTCAGATACCCTTTATCACTCTGTCTCCTTATTCAGTAGAAAAGGGCTGAATCTACCAGAAAACTGAGAAGTCATTTACGTATCACACTGCCTTTCTGAAGCAGTCTCTAGGTTGCTTTTTCCCAAACGTGTACAGCTCAGCAAAGCTCTTATTTGGCATAAGACAAAATGCACTTCTCCTGACAGCACTGATTTCAGTTGTTTTACTACTGGCTTATGCCCACTGAGACTCTTATGAATGTCTCTATTCCTGTTATCTCTTCATTATACAGACAGTTTTTACAATAATTCCATAACCAATCTGTGGTTAGTGCTCATTTTACCTCAGGGGAACTTGCAGGTCAATACACAAAGTGAATTTGTGCCAGAATTGCAAAAAGAACTTTGACTCAGGGTTCAGACATCTTTTCAGTATGTCAGTCTTAAGGGAATGTCAATCTTCACCCTTCTGCTCTTCCTATTATTTTTGGTGCCTTTCAATGCAATCAGGTTGAGCACCTTTTTGGTGAGTTAGTAATATATCCATTTAAATAAATGAATCAATCTATGAAACTATTTTTTCACTTTTGTTTAGGAATGCAATAAAAAGGGTGTTCTACTTACGTAAGTGATATAAGTTATAAACAACTCATTAAGAAATACAAATTCTGCTTCTGTGTTTTGACTATCTTGAGCTTGATTTGTATCTATTACACCTGTGCTCTAACTTGTATCTTCTTAACAGTCATATACATCTATGTTTTTATTTATTCCCTTGACACAAAATACAGACTGTCCATAAGGTGCAGCTTAGTAACGAGGTTAAAATTAAGATGGAAATAGTTATGCATCCTAAGATTTTTCCTATTGATAACTTTATTTTTGCCATCTATTCCTTTTTTTTTTTTTTTTTTTTTTGCAGTACGCGGGCCTCTCACTGTTGCGGCCTCTCCCATTGCGGAGCACAGTCTCAGTGGCCATGGCTCACGGGCCCAGCCGCGCTGTGGCATGTGGGATCTTCCCGGACCGGGGCACGAACCCACGTTCCCTACATCGGCAGGTGGACTCTCAACCACTGCGCCAACAGGGAAGCCCGCCATCTATTTCTTAATTGACCCATCATATTTTCTTTATTCTGCAGCTACAAAGAGAATAGAATAAAGATTTTCCTTTGCTTCCTGAACTATCCATCCAGTAAAGTTTGTTCTTGACAATAGATTTATTAATCCTCCCATGAACATACAGCTAGGGTTTTATTTCCAGAAGACCTATGTTACAATGAATTTGTAGCAGGTTAGACATCAGTACGGATTAAGTATCTGGTTAGTTAGCTGTGCCCGGTTGTTATTTGTCAACTCAGCACTATCTTGGTTGCTCTTCTGTTCTCTGTTCTGCATGGCAGGCATTGAAAGCCTGTGAGCTACATTTCTTCAGAACCCATTACCTAGGTTAGATTTTGCAAATGAGGCACTAGCGAGAGATTTATAGAACTGGGAGAGAGGCAGAAAATATCCTATTGCTCCTCAGGTAGCAGAGAACTGGCAGGTAGGATTCAGAAAATGCCTCTGGACATTTCCCTATGAATCACTTACCTTATTGCTGCAGGCAGAGATCTCTTGCTAGGGTAACTGGCCCTCCACATCTGTGGGTCCTGCATCTGGGGGTTCCACACTTGCAGATAGGGAAGACTGGCTGGAAGACAACATTTTTTTTTTTTTTTATTTTGGTACGCGGGCCTCTCACTGCTGTGGCCTCTCCCATTGTGGAGCACAGGCTCTGGATGCACAGGCTCAGTGGCCATGGCTCACGGGCCCAGCCGCTCCACGGTATGTGGGATCTTCCCAGACCGGGGCACGAACCCGTGTCCCCTGCATCAGCAGGCGGACTCTCAACCACTGCGCCACCAGGGAAGCCCTGGAAGACAACATTTTACACAAGGAGCTTGAGCATCTGTGGATTTGGGTATCCTCAGGTGTCCTGGAATATATGCACCCACCCCCGCCCCTGATACCTGGTAGGACTACAGTTTGTTGCAGTTTCCTGGTTCTGAAAGCTAGCAACAACCTGAGAACTAGAAGCATTTTCCCCAGATATTCACTGTTTCACTCTTTTCATCACTCATTTCCCTGTATTAAATCTTTTCTGTCTTGAAAAGCTTAAATTGTCTTAGTCTTCCCTGAAAAAATTCTCACTGCTACTCAGAAGCTAACCAAGTGAATTAACCAAGATTAATTCACTGTGACCTTTGTCAAGACATCTCAGCTGTCTGGCTTCTCATTCTGAAAATGAGAAGATGGGGTGGCAGCATCTCGCTTATAACATTTGATTCTGGTTGGAATGAGCTCTAGAAAGGTGTTGCCTTGGAAGTAAGAGATGAGAGATGGGTCTGTACCAGTGGATGTTAACTATCCACGTATAATTATAAATGAGTTTTATTTAGCCTAATCAGTCTCAAAAAATATTGATGCAACATTTAAAGATTTTGTTTTCCATAAAAATCTGGAGTTCTGGACTGTCTTTAAAAGGCAGAAGATCCAACAATACCAGGCCTTTCTCCATGCCAGCAGTTGGCGGGAACAGTTATACTGTCTCCTGGTTCATGCCAGGCATGTGCTTTCCCAGGTTCCACAACTTCATCTTGTCCTGTTGCCTTCCAAGGCGGTGTCAACTGCCATGTACCACCATACAGGTGCGTTTTTCCCTTTAGAGAGTTATTGTTTTGAACTCATATTTCTTCCCAAATTGGTAAAACTAAAGATGGAAAGAAAGGGCAGTGTGTTTTAAAAAATTAGAAAGAGTATGACATTTTTGTGCCAAATATTTCTACATATTTATTTGACAATTCCCCATCCACTTCAATCTTACTTCTTTTGGCTATCTCCTATCAGTATTTAAGTTTATGAGTCCTGGTTTAGGCTCTAGCATTTTTTTCCACTTTATTTGAGTCACAAAGTCTTTGAAGAATATCATGAGAACCACTGGACATTTCTCCAGAAAAAAAAAATGCAAGAATGCAAACATAATATTCTGATCACAGGTTTCTTTGAAGTTTTACATGTAACTAACTTAATAAGCCCATTTGCTCTAGAGCAGTACTTCTTGTGAAAATGAAGATTCAGATTCAGTAGGTCTGTGAGGTGTCAGATACTCTGCATTTCTAACAAGCTCTCATGTTAGTGTTTGGGCCTGGGGACTATACTTTCAGCAGCAAGTTTCCAGTGGTTCTTAAATTTTATTTGGACATTAAAATCCCCTGGAGAAGTCTTTAAAAAAGATTGATGCCCAGGCAATGGTATTTCTCAGAAGCTCCCATGTGTGGGGTTTGGGACTGTCTGCTCTACATCAAAAGTCATTTACTGAAATAAGTAGAGAGGCAAAGCAGGCTGTAAGAGGGGTCTAGGCATCAGGTGGATGTTGAAATGGAAATGGTGCCAACCAAGAAGACAGGGCATTGCCAGCGACTAACACTTTGGTTTTTCAAAAGATGACCAATTCCTTTTTTTCTGTAGTGAAAGCAACAACAATAACTTAATGCCCCCAATAAATTTTCTAATGACCTGTTGTATTAGAATCATACATATTGCTTAGCAGAGTCTACCAATCTTGGGCACATCTGCTGGTCTATTTCAAAGGAGACCATGAGTTGGGGAAAGAAAGGAGAGTTGGGTAAAAATGAATATTCTAGTCATTGTTTATCATTTCCAAGGCAATATTTTCCCCTTATGATGTGACCTTTTCCAAGGCTACTAAAAAGCCACAGAGGTTGCCACAGTAGACTTTATATCAAATGGAAAACTAATTTGAAATGGTGTCCACTGTTAGCATTGGGGTGGATGCCTTGTTTCACAGGTAGTCCATATCAATTTAGGAAAAAAAAACATATGAGTGTGTAACACAAAAGACATGTCCATGGCACCACTTGATCTGGGCTTCAAAGACAGAATTGAAAGCTGAACTTCAATGGGTGTCAGATCATTGGAAAGAAGTTCTCACAAATGATATCACAGCCTGGGTCATTAATGTTTCTATCCTTTCACCTTACATCCCAACCTCCATGTGTGCAGGCCTCTAATTAGTGCAGCTCGCACCCAGGAAACTTCTGATGCCAAATATGTGGAACATTTCCAAAGAAGCATTTCCATTTTAAAGAGATCTTGAAACATTATCTGAATCAGCTCTCCCTTTAAAAATTCTATTCCTGCAGGGAAAAAAGTAATTATATACATTTAGTTATGGATGGCTTCTGAAAAAAAAAATCCTTAGTTGACGTTACCTAATCACAAGGAATTATTTCATAGTCATGAAATAATAATAGCCCTAAAACTCTTAGATTCAAAGAAATCTTTCAGTCAAATTTAGCTTCTGATGCTGATATGTACTTACTAAAATGATGTTTTAAAATATCTTTCATGATAATTTTTTTCTGTTAATTTCCCAATTAAACTTCTCTCTCAGGCTCTGTCAAGTCATTAGTTGGCAATCATCTTTTGTTCTCTGGTTTTGGAACATCTGGTAGAGTGACATAAAAATGGACATGACATTTAAAACACATCTCAAAAAACTTTTGGAATATTGTTCTCCATCTGATTCACATGTTAGAAAGGAGGAAGCAGGAGATGGCATCCCTCTGAGCAATAACAAATTGGGCTAGTAGGTGACAAGTGAAGCCTTGAGGAGTTAGCAGCTGCCGCTACTCCTCTTTATCTGTGAGGTCATCGTCTCTAATACACACCGTTTTCTTCACATAATAGACTTGCACCTGTCATTCAGTTGGGAATGACAAAGAAAATATTTTTCCTCTCTCATCTTTTTTGTCTTCTTGTGATTTTCTCTTTTATTCTGCCCTAGAGAACAGATGTTCGGTATCCGCTAAGGTCGGTTTTACATTGTTTTGGTTTTCAAGGAGTATTTTTAACAGTCCTGCTGATGATTTAGCATAAATTGTTCTTGTAATTAGTGTGGTTAATGAACTCCCCACCTATCTTTTAGTAGGTAATTACAAAGCTGGCGTATATCAGCAGGTACTGTGTAAGGAGAAGAGGAGGGCTGGTGATTATGGATTCCATCCTCGTGTCTCTAAGACCAACTCCCAAACGGTTTAATCATCATCAATGTCAACCCTTTCCATATCTTCATTCTTCATGCCATATATTATAATGCTGCTTTTATACTCCATCTTGACTTTGATATTTGCTCCTTCAGAATAGAGGTGCCCTGATTAGACAAGGCGACTGGCAGTTGAAAGAAATGTTTTAAAAATATGCATGTACCATCACCAATTTCCCACTAACCTTTCTCCCTATCTTCTACTGTCTGCATTTTCAAGAGGTTTGTTTTGTTAGATATAATTATGAGTAGAAAAGCTGGATCTATGGCAAAAATGACAATCCCTCACAGCTTTCTGTACTAGGTCCCTTCTTATAGGCAGGGGCAGGGAGACGAGGAGGAAGGGGATCTCTTCATGCAAAATGTGAAGACTTTGAGTATTTCAAATGTAGAAATATACTATATATGTACATCTGTGTTCATATTTAACAAAATCCTATTATAAGAATTACTATCTAGCCTATAATTATTGCTATCCTTTTTCTCTACTCCTCTTTGGTCATTTCATTGTTTGGTCATTACCACCTCAATAATATTGGGAAGTCATTGATATCAGAGATCTTTTCTAAACCAATCAATCATTGATTTTCATTTATTACTCATTTACTATATATGTCACTATACTAGTAGATAGGAAAATATAAAAGCAGAGTATATAAATAAAGAAAATAATTGGTTAGTGTTAAAGTAGAAGAAACATTTTTGCATTCAGTTTACAAAAGAGTAGGTTCCTTTTATGGGCATAAGCTCTTGATTTCTATAATGTAGTTGGTAGGAAATACAAAGAAATTTAGTATCCAGTCACTGTCTTCTTCCAGTTTCCATAATGCTAATTAGGAAAACTGGGCAACGTATATGAAAAATTTAAGAGCCAAATTTAAGGATATATTTAAGGTATAACAACTAATGCAAGAATTGTTATAAGACGATAGGTGGTTGCTTGCCAAATGGTGCTATATAAGTTAAGTATTTTGAGTTCCAGGGGGGAAGTACTTACTGTATGCTGGAGTGGTCTTGGACAATTTTAGTGAAAAAAATAGTAATAACTGCTCCTTATAGCCTATTCTTAGATTAACTCCATATTATGTAATGGTAGAGAACAAAAAATTACTGTATACACACTTCAGGTTACATTAATGACACTGTAGTTTTTTCTGATATTCAGGAAAGGGTGTATTAGGTAATTAGAACCTATCAGACATCAAATTTAACCACTATAAAAGGCTGAGGGTGTTGGAAATGTCACTGATATTAAAATTAGATAATTGGGTGTCATGCAGGCTTCTTAACAGCAAGCAGTAGAAAGTGACCCTGTAACTTAGCAGAGAAGAAACTATAGAAGGGCTATTGGGTAGCTTCCACAATGGATGTAGCCAAGGGAACCTCCACCAAGGATCTGGGTGGATGTATCTCTGTTATTGGAGATATCCCCACCTAACACTCACCAGTACTGTGCTGGGTGCTGAGCTCTCCATCATCTCTGAGTACTTGGTGATGTTCCCTTTGCCTTTCATTCCTTCTTCAAGTTTTAGGGACCATAGGAGGAGCTTATGATTCCTAGGTCTTTGTCAAGGGCCTGCACCCTAATCCCAGAGAACTGGGAGATGGAGATCAACCCCCTTCTGCTTCCTTGGTGTCCATGACTATAGACATTTACTTAAACAATGTGAGAGATAGGGCTTTGACCAGAGGGTGATAGTGCAGGAGGAAGATGGCAGTAATCAGATATGATGGCCAACCAGGCAAGGAATTCTTATAAGCTTTGCAAAGAGCATTGCCATTTATGGCACACTGATACATATAAAATTCTCTAGTGACTCCACTATGCTGCACAAAGTTGGGGAATTGGGGCCACACCTTCTATCAAGAAACTCACAATAGTGCATTCCTCCTCATTTAGGGATGGTGAATGCTGTAAGCAAAACATGACAGAAGTCCACTACACATGGTTCAACTGTGTCTCTTGTTTCCCAGCTCTGTGACCAGTGGAGAGCCACTTAAATTTTCTGAGCCTCAGTTTCTTCTTTAAAATTGATAGCTCATGATGTTGTGAAGATTAAATAAGGGGATAAGTATAAAAACTCTTTGCAAACTGGAAAAGTTCTATAAAAATGTAAGAATAATGATTACCCCAAAGATATATTTCTGTGATCTCTTAGGATACCATAAACTGAGAAATTCACAAGATCTGAAAATGGTAGCTCCAACTGACCATTTCAGAATTTTCTTGCATGCTCTCAGATGTCTCCAATATGAGATGTTAGGGCAAATCTCACTAGTTGGTGGGTTCTCACTGACTTTTTATGTTGACTGAAGAAGGAATTTTTTTCTACCTTTACCAGTTATTTAGCGGAAGGCAGCTGGAATTCTTTGCCACGATTTTACTGAATGCAAGTTCCTGTGCCCAATGCACAGTGAGGCCAAACAATACCAAAACATCAGAGGTTAGGGAAGAGACATGTTCATTTCAGGGCCATGCAAGGAGATGGATGGCTCATGCCCCACATGAAGGGTCTCAGCAAAGGACTTTTAAAGGCAAGGTAAAGGAGGGGCGTGGTTAGTTGTTGCAAACGTCTTGGTGTTGGAATCCTTTGTTCTTGCATCTGTCCACATAGGTCAGGTCACGATGTTCCTGTAAACCTCCAACAAGACAAATGTTAAGGCAAAAAAATAAATTCAAAAAAATGTTATTTTCTGTTTTGCAACTTTTAATCTCTATAAGAATAGAAAAGTGTTATACCCTTAAAGGTCAGAGCCCTGGGAATGGTCTATCCTGTATATTTTAGGCTGTAGGCAACATTCTATTTTATTTTATTGGAGTAAAATTGCACTACAATGTTGTGTTAGTTTCTGCTATACAATGAAGTGAATCAGCTATATGTATACCTATATCCCCTCCCTCTTGGACCTCCCTCCCCCCCACCTCCCCCACCCCCCCCACCCCATCTCACCCATCTAGGTTGTCACAGAGCACCAAACTGAACTCCCTGTGCTATACAGCAGGTTCCCACTAGCTATCTATTTTATACATGGTAGTGTATTTATGTCAAACCTAATCTCCCATTTCATCCCATCCCCTTCCCCCACTGTGTCCACACGTCCATGCTCTACATCTACGTCTCTATTCCTGCCCTACAAATAGGTTCATCTACATTCCTAAAGCAATAAAATACAAAGGCCAAAGTAAAAGAAACAGATCTAATATGGAGTCAGATTTGTTCTCCCCTATTACAACCGTACTATTCATTAAAGCCACAGGAATATACATTTGGAATGGGCTACACCATAGAAATCAAATGAGACATTTGGGCTGTGCTGATCCACTTTAAACACTGCTCCTGGGAAATGGGCCTCTCCCCAGGAGCTTCCTAAGGATGCTGCTGTCAGTGTGATTCTCACGGGACTATACCAAAATCAGCTCCTTGGAAATCTTTCATTCTGCATTTTGTCCCCAACTTCATACTTTTTGCTGAGCATGGGTTATGGGAAGTAAACAAGAATGTAGTATATCATCACTTGTGTTTATTCTTTGGATTGTCATAGTTATTTTCATTTGCAGCAGGTTTATATTATCCAGTAGATGGGATTTTATGAAGGGTATGCCACCTATGAGGTTCTGCCAGACCAGATGCACCTTAAATGACAGCTTTGGAGCATGGGCTTTTCTGTGTTAAGCAACTCGGTGCAAAGCTGGCTGTCAAGTGACACAGTTCCATCCGTCAGCTTACTGAGGATGGCATGAGTGGCTTTCAGTTCACTAATGCCTGCTTATTTTATTTATTTTTGTTTTTTGTGGTGTCCCCTTAGAGTGGTGAGATGATTGGATTCTTTGTAGGGAGCCTGCATGTGATGAAATGCAGTCTATTACTGTCTGTCCAAGGCTGGCAGTGTTTCTCCAGTGTGTTTTGTCCCTAATAAAAAGATGAGGAGACAGTGTTCCCCTTTTGTTCAGACCTGAAAAGCTCTGGAAACTGGCAAGTTCACAATTTTGATTTTTATTCTAATTATATAGTGAAAATAATTCACAGAATTTAGTGTCTAATTTGAGATATTTTAATCTTAGTCTCATCCATTAATTTGTTAAGACCATGTTGAGAGAGAAACTTGAAAGCAAGTTCTCCCTGTCAGGAAAATACTGTCAGGGCGTAGATTAAAAATCTATCTTAATCACAGATCCACTTTCCCTCCAGCATCTGAACAAAGAGGCCTGTAGCAGAGGTATGAGTTTGAGTGCAATTCTTATTTCAGATGGTGACACATCATGGCAGATACAATCTCAACCACTTTATAGGATTAGTCATTGCTGCATCACAGCAAACGTCTGTGCAAAATTAGGAAACTCAACCCCCGTGGGTCTCAGTTTGCCCATCAATAAAATGATAGTGCTGGACTATTTGATCTTTGAGATTTGTCAGGTTTTTAAATACCTACTTTTAGAAATGTATTTATTTATTTATTTATGGCTGCATTGGGTCTTTGTTGCTATGTGCGGGCTTTTCTCTAGTTGCGGCGAGCGGGGGCTACTCTTCGTTGTGGTGTGTGGGCTTCTTATTATGGTGGCTTTTCTTGTGGAGCACGGCCTCTAGGCGCTCGGGCTTTCGTAGTTGCAGCACGTGGGCTCAGTTGTTGTGGCATGCGAGCTCTAGAGTGCAGGCTCAGTGGTTGTGGCACATGGGCTTAGTTCTTTCATGGCATGTGGGATCTTCCCGGACCAGGGATCGAACCCATGTCCCCTGCATTGGCAGGACGATTCTTAACCACTGCACCACCAGGGAAGTCCCTAAAAATGTATTTTATTAAAGACAAGAACAATGTTATCATTATCATTTCTTCAAGTTTGTTTGTCTAATATTAATGTTTTAATACTTAAAACTCAGAGTCTTGATTCTCAGACTTTACTGTTGAAGATGTACAGACACTAACTCATGTTTATAGTGAAATATGAACCCACTCATTTGGGGATAAACTAGAGTTATGTACATCTAGTTTAGGGAAAAAAAACCCAAACTTTATTTTTGGTTCTTTCAGTTTTAAATGCTTGCCTACATTCTCTCTATCCTCCCCCCAACCCCGCATGCACATTTTTTGCGTCAGTAATATCAGAAACAAATGTGTATAATGTGCGCCTAGTAGATGATCAGTCTATGCTGAGAGAATTAAATAACGAGTGAATATTCCCACAACATATTTCCACGTTAGCAGATGGTCTCTGATAGACTCAAATAAGAGCCAACTGAGCATGGCAATTCTTGTGATAATAAACCATTATCAATTCTATTATATGCACTCTTTTCATTCAAGGGTAAACTCTATGTCAGTGTGACAGCATAATTCTTCTCTGCAGTCACCATTGGTCCTCACCAGTTCCATCAAAGGGCACCGAGTGTATTTTGAAGTTGGAAAGACATGAAATGATATCCTAATTTTTATAACTTTCTGCTCCTCTCACCATCACTGCCAAAACCTGTACAAGTCTCTGTGCTTTCACATTTCAGAACAGCAGCTCGCAATGTGATCTGGGATCTGAGGTATGAGAGATTGTATTAGTGGATAAGCTCAAGTTTTTATATAGAAACAGGTCACGTATTGGTTGGAAATCCTTCTTGCTGAGGAATCCAAGCAGAGTTGAAGGGAAGATGACAAAAATCAACACAGAACCCTCTGTTGTTTTTTCTTCCTGCTGTCATTTTAGGAAATTTCTTTTATCACTTTGATCGTGCTACTTGTGGAGTTGTTTGGGCAAATCCCCACAGTTAGACAGGCCCACTGACTTCTGCTTAATAGGGTCATATTTATGTGGCTAGAAGGGCTGCACACTGGCTTCATTCCCCAGGAAGTAATTCTTGGCTAGTCTGGCAGGGACATTATAAGCTCTCAGGCTTTATCAAATCTGTGAAACCAAGTGTTATTTACAGCTAGAGTTGGGGAAAGAAACATACTGCGGTTGGCTTCTAAAATCAGTAGCTTCCTTCCTGAAGCAGGAGAGGGAATTTGAATCAGATGTCAACAAATAAGACCAATTTCAGCTTATCTTGAAAATTTCCAGACTTCTTCATAAATTTGACAGGAAAGAAACAGTTGGAAATGACACCAAGTAAACACTCCATGTGAGACCCAGAGATGGGATTGCATTCAGAGGGCTGGGCTTGGTGCAGAGGACCACAATGACAATAGAATATGATGTTACAATCTCTCTCTTTTATGTTTCTTTAAACTCCTGTGGAAATGTGGATAGGGTGGGAACTAGTCAGTCAACAATATACTTCAGATTAAAAAAAATTAAGTCAGGAGTAAGGGAGTATCTAATCAAAAGTAATGAGGATATATATACATATATTTTGGACATAGAAAAATGTTCAGGAGAACAAAATAGGCATAGGTTCTATTTTTATTATTTTTCGGCATAACAAATGACTGGGAAAGAGGAGGGATTTCTTTTTCCTCAACAGCTGATGATAAGACGGTATCATTTATTCTACTGGCAAAAGTAGAGATTGAAAACAAGCAGAATTTTCCATGGTTATCCCATTTGGTAGTTTGACAGTATTATCAAGAAATTGTTTACATTATCTTGGGATAACTTAGGATCTTAAAATCTCCAGGGAAAATGTGAATGATAGATGTACCCTAATTTTTAAGCAACAATGAAATTAATTTTCTACCACCTAGTAGGTCCATTATTTTGAATATATATATATATGTATATATATATATATACCTCAAAAGTAAACTTCAGTCAGTAATAAATTACTGTTTCATATTTTCATTAATATAAACTTTGTCAGAACCAAGTTTCTGGTTGGTAAACTTCTAACCAGCTTGTACAAGGTAATCAGTTTTGCCATGCTGAGTTAAAATAATTCCAGCCTAAAGCAAAGAAATTGTTTATGTCTGCTCACCTGTGGAGTCTAACCAAGAGTAAGTATGTGTGTGTGTGCGCACTGAAGTACATGTTTGTGTCATTTTGAGATGCCAAATGTCAGAGGGGCCCTTTCATCACCTTCAAGGATATTTAAGTCACTTAAAACCCATATTGGAAACCATTAAGAATCTCAACTAATATAGAAATAAATAATCTTGTCCAAAGTAGTCCCACTCAAAGCATTTAAAAAATATTTAATGGATAATTATGGTAGAAAGCAATTTCACAGAGTACTATGGGGGTAATCATTATCTTTTTTTTTTTTTTTTTTTTTTGCCGTGTGTGGGCCTCTCACTGTTGTGGCCTCTCCCATTGTGGAGCACAGGCTCTGGATGCGCAAACTCAGCGGCCATGGCTCACGGGCCCAGCCGCTCCGCGGCATGTGGGATCTTCCCGGACCGGGGCATGAACCCATGTCCCCTGCATCAGCAGGCGGACTCTCAACCACTGCACCACCAGGGAAGCCCATCATTATCTTTTTAAATACATGTAGGAGATAGTTTCTGTCATAAAGGAGGCAGAACAACAGAACACTTAGCCTTCCACCAGGAATGTGCAAACAATTGAGACAAAAATAATGAAGAGGACTGCTTTCTGTAGAATAAAAATAATCTTGACCTGAGAATCTTGGATCAGTTCTTGGTTCTGTATTGTTAAATGAAACACTTGGAAAAGGAGAGGTGAACGTCTTGCTTGATTGTTTTCCTGAAGCTCATGTGTTCTCCATGCCCAGCATACACAGCCTAGACTTCTCTGTGCTGAGAGTGGGTGTGTGCGTGTCCAGTGGGGTGGGCTGGGCTGGGCTGGACTAGAAGAGGCACTAGACTTTGCTGCCACATTTGGTCTGGCAGCCAACACATCTCCAAAACAAACTTTCATCCCATGGCACACCTTTGAGGGTGAGAAAGCAAAACTTTTTTCTTTCTGACATTTTAATTTTCATTTCTCCCAAGTAATCCTGCCATATTTTTAAGTGGGTACAATACATAGTACTTAATTTATGCATTTAAGTAAGCAGATCTGACAAAACAATAAAACCTGCATAAGGTTTATGTAGGCAACTTGCCACCTCTTGAACTTTGAAATTTGCATGCATAGTAAGTTAGGAGGTTGCTAATTAACTCTGTGAACATGCCCAGAAATGGACTCACAGCTATTGATTCTTGTCACTGAGAATGTGTTTAACATACGCCAACCAAAGTGCACCTTCAAATAATATGTCCAGGTCAAAAAATACTGCAAAAAATACTGTGTATCATAATATTTTTAGCTTTGTGGTTTCACTTTTTTTTTTTTTTTTTTTTTTTTACTATTTGGTACAGTTGTCCTGAGAACATTTTCTATTGGTAGCTGTCATCTGTGTAGGATAACAAAATGAAACACTTGTTTTAACTCATACAATCCCCTTGGGAGAAAACTTGCAACTAGTATACTCCTTGCAGATGAAACATTAGCTGTTTTGCCTATTGGAAAAATATGAAATTACAGAACCTTAGAATAAGAAGTGCAATATTTAGACATGAGCTCAACTACTGAAACAAAGAAATCACAAACACAGGGAGTCAAACAAGGCAGAAGTTTATTTCTTTTCACACAACAGTCCAAAGGTGATCAGTTCAGGCTTATGGGGAAGGCTCTGCTGACGGCAGTCGTTCAAGGAACCAGGTGCTTTCCATCTGGGGCTCTGTCATCCTTCAGGGTGATGGTTGTCCATGTCTGGGTCACTGACAAGTCCACATGCTAGCCTGGTGGAAAGGGAAAATAGAGAGAGGCAAGGACAGTCAGCTTCAGTTTTAAGATGATCGTGCACAAGTTGGTCATAACACTTCTCACATCCCATTATTCAGAACTCTGCCACATGGCTAGGGAGGTGCCATAGGTCATGAAGGCTGCCAGACATCCTGAGATATAATTGTGCGTGTCACTCTGACTGGCCGGCAAATCAACAAAAATAGATGAATTGTGCTGGGTATGATGGGGCAACTCCTTGAGCTTTTATACACTTTTACTTCTATTGATTTAATAAAGAATTGATATACAGCAGAAATTAGCACAACACTATAAATCAACTATACTTGAAAAAAATAAATAAAAAAATTGATAACAAGTTTAAGTCTTTTAAGAAACTTAAAATAGCTTTCTATTTATCTAGGAATCATGTGAATTAATGTGACATTCAGATAGCTTATAACTATAGGTTCATTTTAGTATTTATTTTGAAAAAAAATTAGAAAAATCCCACTAAATTTTTTTCCTCATAACTGATGAATTCAATTTCTTCTTAATGACCTAACAAAGGATGCATTGAGTAAAATAGCTAGCTAGTGGGAAGCAGCCCCATAGCACAGGGAGATCAGCTCAGTGCTTTGTTACCACCTAGAGGGGTGGGATAGGGAGGGTGGGAGGGAGGGAGACGCAAGAGGGAAGAGATATGGAGATACATGTATATGTATAACTGATTCACTTCATTATAAAGCAGAAACTAACACAACATTGTTAAGCAATTATAGTCCAATAAAGATGTTAAAAAAAGGATGCATTGATTTGTTAAAAGAATATATTTATTGTACACCTCCTGTAAGCCTGTGATTGTAATAAGCACAAGGACAAATACAAAAGAGTAATTCCAAAGGTCTCAGAGGTCAAGGTGGGCAAGATTCCCAGGTCCAGTTGTTCTCAGACATTATAAAACTTGGGTATGAAGTGTTTTCCACTGTTCTCCTTTGCAATATGACTAGATGTAGTTTTCCTAAATCTTCAATTTTACCTGGAAGAAAGACAGTACTTTGGAGGTCTTCTTAATTCCCTAATTAGTTCAATGAATGTTTTATGATCATCCATTATGTATCAGGCACAGTATTAGGGTTAATGATTTCTGCATTTGAGCCTCAGAGCCACCATGCAATATGCCTGCTAAGTTTCACATTCAGCAGTGGAAGCAGACATTACAGTTATGGACATTGTACTCCCCCTAATATTTTGGCATTAACATGGGAGCCTCATCCTCAACCACTGGTCTAAAGCATGTTGATTCAGTCTGAAAAGGAAGCAGTGGCTCTGAACTTTAGGAAATACCCTGGGGTCCACTCTGCGATACTGATTCAGTGTGTGTCAAGGGAATCTTAGGGTCTCTTTCCTCAGAAGCTTCCCATGTGATTTTCATGAAACAGTAAGCTTGGAGAATTCCATTTAGGTATGTAAACTGATTCTGTTTTAACATTTTTTCAGCCACTATCTTGCTGGTGCAGGACAGGTGGTGAGTCTACTGGGTTTTATTGATGAAAACTTGAGAACTAGCCTCGTGATTTGTGGCTGTGATGACCCCTTTCTGGTTCTTCCCCCAGTGTTCCTCTGTCTGACAGCATCTTTATGTTTAGCTTCCAAACGGATTCCAATATTTAGAGCATACTAAATATGTAGAACCTCTCATTCTCTGCCATCTATCCCTTGGTTTTGAATTAATCTTGAAAGCACTTTTAACTTCTTACTGTATGCAAAGTACAGTATATTACAAATGCATTTATACTTTTAAAAAATGACTCCAATTAATCTCCTCATTATGGCTCAACATATATCTAAAAGAAAAACCATCACACATCCATCATTTGAAGCCCTTCTCCCAGCTGGAGAGCTGATCAATTTAAGGACATTCACTTATTTTTCTGTGCACGGAGAGTATGAACTTTTCATTGCATTTTAATTCATGTTTCTCCCCTCTTTTATTGTCACATTACCTGTCAGATATGAACTTTGTATCCAAAGGTTCTTTTTCCTTATATAGCAATGTGAAGATTTTGTTAGCTATTTTTCTTTCTTTTCAACTTATCCACCCCCCAAATCCTGTGTAAAATGACATTTCGACTTCCTTTATTTGTTTTATAACAGATATAGTGTTAAATTGAGAGAAAATAAGAGTCTTCTTCCTGAAGCTTCTTTTAGAGGCCATCAAAAATATATAGAATCTATTTGCTTGGCTTTAAAGCCCCCAAATTTGAACATAATTCTGAAGTTAAAGCTGTCCCTGAGGACGGTGACATTTGATCTGGGTAACAGCTATGGTACTCAGGTGAGGCTGTTCTTTCTATATAGCTTCAAAGCTAGAAGCTCAGAAAATCCATTAAAGCTAGAGTTAGAGCAGAAATAAAGGTGATGACATAGCATTTTGAGGTGAGAAATGTGAACGTCTTCAGAGGGTTTCAAGAAAGTGCATAATGAAAACAATTTTGGAGCCCTGCCTCTGTGGTACTCCTAGCTGCCTAACCCAGATCTCCCAGGGACGAAAGGCAGAGTGATCTGATTAAACGCTTACGACGTTCTCGCCATCCCCCCTCTGCTTCCCGTAGACACACCCCTCTTTCAATGCTGCCCTCATTTCATGGGTCTGATTGAACTCTGCTAATAGAAGGGCTGCTTGACAACATCATTTAGAGAGAAGGATGCTGAGTCACAATGCAAACTGCTCCTTCTCTTCAGAGCACAGCTCAGAAGGAGACAAAAAGATTCTTCACCATTGCCACATGATGGGGAGGGGCTACATAGCTCCTTGTAGCATCTCTGCAAAACTTCTGTTAGATCTCATCAAGTCATGCCTTTTTCACCCTTATCTCCCAGCCTCCTTGACAGTTTTAGTTGAGTGAGATCACCAACCATCCTCAACAACCTACGTGCTCAACCAGCCCTGGTGTTTAGGCTCTTCTGTGCTAAGCAGAGAGATATCGTGTTAGTATTTCTTATTCCAGACAAGCATCTGTCTTTGGGGGTTCCTGTTGGTAGTCTTGTCACTCAGACACAGCAATAGTCATGAAGGCTCCTTTGATTCTATTTCAGTTCCTTAACAGGAAATGTTCTGTTGCCTCATTTGACTGCTAAAAACCCATAGAAGTTCTTGTCTTGTTAAATGTAATTCTGTTGCAATTACTGTCAAATATTGAATTAAAAGTGGTTAGCTCATTAGCAGCTCCCCCCAACAGTCGATTAAAAAGTTTTATTTTTTAATGAGAAAATGGCTGGCATTTGCTGATGAACTCCTTTCTCATCTTTGGAATCTAATGTAGTCACCAGGAATGCTCATTTTTCACTTGGTCCCCAAGTTCCCATGGCATGGGAGGGGCATGCAGTGGGAACAGAGGGATGTGGCATGAAATTACCTCTGTGGCAGAAGTCAGGTCTGGAAGAAAGCCAGCTGAAGGTATGGGGTGCAATATCTAAGCAGGGGCTGGCTCCAGCCTCAGAGGGTTTCATCTGGATGTAAGAAAGTAGGCTTCCTGATGTGGTGGGCAGAGCTGGGATCTGGGAAATACAGGAACAGGTGACATTGGAAAATACAAGGCAGGTGGCAGTGGTGCTGAACGATGAATAAGCAGAAAACAGGGCAGTAGCCACTGGGCTGGACTTCAGGTAGCCAGATTACAGCCAGACCCAGTCTGCGAAGGAGAAGGAATAGTAAACTAGGCAGACAACTTCAAAAGTAGTAATAAAAAAGCAGTAAAAACATTCCCCTCTAAGCCATTTTCACCATAGCATCTGGAGTGTTCCTTTTAAAAATAGAAAGCAGGTCACACCATTGTGTTGCCTAAACTTTCCAGTGGCTTCCTAAACCTGTGCTTCTTAATCTCAGAAGTGCACAGGGATCACCCAGGGATCTTGTTAAAATGCAGAGTTCTGATTTAGTGGTCTGGGGTGGTACCTGTGTTGCTGAATTTCCAGCAAGCTCCTAGGTGATACCCAAATCCCACTTTGAGTTACAAGAACTTGGAGTACAATCAAAACTGTCCACCTGCCTTTGCCCTGTTCTCTCCCTTGCATGTCCACATTTCAACCATTCTCCTTTGCAATTTCTGTTTCTTGTGCTTGGAGTGCCACTCACTCAGCTCTTCTGGCTCCTCTTCTGGTCTCAGCTTAAATGTTACCTCCTCAGAGTGGCTTCCTCTTGTTACCAAGTCTGAGCTCGTACTGCTTGCTACTTGACAGGCCAATCAATCCAGAGATGAGGTGTTGGGGCAAGGGGTAGTGACTTTGTTTGGAAAGCCAGCAGGCTGAGAAGCTGGTGGACTAGTGTCCCAAAGAACCGTCTTGCTTGGGGTTGGCTGCTAGTTTCTTTTATAGAACAAAGAATGGGAGATGGTAAAGTTGTTGCAAATATTTCCTGGTTCCGGCCAGACTCTGGAGGGAATGTGTTAATTTCTTCTTTCCTGCAGCCACTCACAGGTGGGCCTGGTCAGGCTGTTTCCTGTGAGCTAAACAAAGGTATTTTAGCTTAAGCTCAGGCATGGGAGCAGGGCTTCTGGAGATGGGCCATTACGTACACTTTAAGCTAGAGGTAACGTCACTTTAGTGATTAACTTGTAGCAAAAGCAATAGAATACAAAGGTTAAAGTAAAAGAAACAGATCCAATATGAAGTCAGATTTGTTATTCCATTACACCCTGACCACCCTATCCAATGAAGCCCCTCATTCCAGATTATTCTCAATTAGAGTAACTATTTCTTCTATCATAGCTAGTTCTGACTCAGTTTATAACCATTTATTTATTTGTTCTATTGTTTATTATATGTGTCCCTACTTAGATATAAACTTCCAGGAAGACAGGAACCATTATTGATATGTTTGCCATATCTGTATCATTTCTTAAGTTCTACCTATGTGCTAGACACTGTACTAAATGCTATCATTTATCTCGACCATTCCTCATATCAGTTCTGTAAGTTAGACCTTTTCCATCACTAGTTTATAGACAAGATAATAGATGCCCTTTAAAAACAGCACACAGAGATTTCAAACATTTGAACAGAAAGAATAGAGATCCAGAAAAATGGTTATTGCATGTTCTGCCCCTGACCCTCTGCCTGTGTTCCACCTGTGGGTGGAAATGTTCACAGTGGATGACCTCTACCATCTCCACATGGTCCCCATGGTGCACTGCTCAAAAGGGAATAGCAATTTCATTCCTCCATCCTTCCTTGCACAGCTGAGCTAGTCTGATGCCAAAGACAACTGCTAAATAGGAAGGCAGAATTAAAAGAACTTCAATAAGGGAAGTAACAAGGCTTTATCAACATTACCAAAACCATCGCCAGCTGCTTTGTATTGTGCTCCAACCCCAGGCCACATACTTTAAAAACAAGATCAGACAAAATAACTAGGGGGAGACTTCTATTCCCAGGGCAAAGGTGTAGCATAGCTTGGATGAATATGTGTTCCTCTGAACCACCTCTACCATCAGTAACCAGGGGCAGGGATGCTCTGGCTGATCCTGTTTTTGCTTTTCTGTAAATACAAATTCTGGTAAGAGTGCATGTTGACAGCATTTGGAACCTGGGGTCCTTATATAGCTTTTCCACGCAGGACGAGGCATTTGTAGCCCTCACTTTATCAAAGAGGATATTTCAGGGTTGGGAATTAAGTATTCGGTTTCCATTGTCCCGGATGTTTCTGAAAGGGGGTGGAGAAGGTCACATATAATTCTATGTACAAGTAAACATTTCATTTCTTATTATGGAGGGAAGATAAAAGAAGTGGGAGATTTGGGGCTCTGATTCTAAAGCCCCTTCAAATACTGGCTCAGCCGCTGACTCTCCTGGAAGGCAGAGTTGAACAGGGGGCTGCCATGTGCTTGTTATTTTTGATGGATTGCGGTCTAGCTGCAGGGCAGGAAGCTCAAAACCCCAGGGTCGCATGGTTGGAGCTTGCAAAGATGTTAAGGCTTGAAACATTTTATTGTAGCCAGACCCAAGGAGAGCTACCAGTGCTGTCTTCAGGATCCCTTCCTCTTCCTTCTTCTTCAAGCTCAGCCCCAGATATAAAGAATCACACCAAATGGCACTCCTCCCCCACACCCTTCCACCTATACACTCGAGCTGAATATGAAAATTGGTCTCTAATTGTTGGATACAAGCTTGACTAGCTTTGAATTAACAGCTAAAGCTGTATTCATTAATCTGAACAGGGACGAGCAAGCAGACTGTCACAACACGGCTCAGTTCAGTAGTCATGCAGAGCAGGTGAGGGAACTTGAGGCACTTTGAAAGTGCAGCAGCCGTCTCCATCAACCCCATCCACCAGTGATGAAGGGGGGAAGGCAGCCGGCCACAATATCGCTAGGAGACGGATGGCGGACCTCAAAGTCCACCGTCCCACGGGCATCCCAGCAATGATCGATGGTTATCCACAGCAATTAAACTTCAGAGCTTTTAAATGTCATTCTAGAATAGAAAGCCGTCTCATAAAGGTGTTGTTTAACATTTATCCAACATGTGCTGGGGTGTGCTTGGGGGCCCCTGGAGTCATTCTTTGGGGAAATAGGAACAAATGTTATAGCTTTTGAAGTGAGACATACTTGTGAATTAAATAGGAGGCTCTTCTAATGTGTTCTCTTCAACACTGAAATAAACTGGAGCAGAACTGTTTTTGGACACTCTAATATTTTATTTTTAATGTTTATTTATTTATTTTTTTGGCCGTAGTGTGTGGCATGCGGGATCTTAGTTCTGGGATCAGGGACTGAAGCCGTGGCCCCTGCAGTGGAAGCATGGAGCCCTAACCACTGGACTGCCAGGGAATTCCCGAAGTTGTTTTTTAAGTGTTGGGAATTAGTGAGGGTGTGGTGGAAGGAACATATAGCAAAGGGGCCAGAGAAGTAGTTTTAAACAGTTGCTTTTTTTTTTTTTGGAGGTTATCACCATTATTTTTATTTATTTTTTTAAAATTTTAATTTTATATTGGAGTATAGTTGAACAATGTTGTGTTAGTTTCAGGTGTACAGCAAAGTAATTTAGTTATACATATGCATATATCTACTCTTTTTCAGATTCTTTTCCCATATAGGTTATTATAGAGTGTTGAGTAGAGTTCCTGGTGCCATACAGTAGTTCCTTGTTGGTTATCTATTTTATATATAGTAGTGTGTGTATGTTAATCCCAACCTCCTAATTTATCCCTCCCCCGCCCCTTTCCCCTTTGGTAACCATATTTGTTTTCTAAGCCTGTGAGTCTGTTTCTGTTTTGTAAATAAGTTAATTTGTATCAATTTTTTTAGATTCCACATATAAGTGATATCATATGATATTTGTCTTTCTCTGTCTGACTTACTTAGTATGATAATCTCTAGATCCTAAGGTCCATTGACAGATGAATGGATAAAGAAGATGTGGAATATATATATATATAATGGAATATTACTCAGCCATAAAAAAGAATGAAATAATGTCATTTGCAGCAACAAGGATGGATCTACAGATAAACGGTTGCTTTTTAACTTATGATGATGCACCTTGGTTAGATGACAACCTACCTGTGTAAATGGGAGTAGTAGGCGGGAATGGTGGTTCTCAACCTCCAGGGTTAGTATCACTCAGGGAGCTTTGAAAACACCTATGATTAGAACCCATCTGATCCAGTTAGTCTGGGGTGGGGCAGAGCATATATTTTCATGATTTTTTTATAGGGATATTCCCAAAGTAGAAGACTCTTGTTAATAACAACAACAACAACAGCAAAAACCAACTTTCCATCAGAAACACGTATGGTGTTGAAGGACAATACAGTGGTCAATATTTTTTTTCTGCTAACAATTTGTATTTATTCATTCATTTAATCAGAGATTGAATAACTCTTGCAATTCTTATCAAATTCAAACTTGGAGGGGCTTCCCTGGTGGCGCAGTGGTTGAGAGTCCACCTGCCGATGCAGGGGACACAGGTTCGTGCCCTGGTCCGGGAAGATCCCACATGCCGCGGAGCGGCTGGGCCAGTGAGCCATGGCCACTGAGCCTGCGTGTCCGGAGGCTGTGCTCTGCAACGGGAGAGGCCACAACAGTAAGAGGCCCGAGTACCGCAAAAAAAAAAAAAAAAATTCAAACTTGGAAATATGAGGCCTAGATTGACCTGCACATCAGGCAGTGGGGACTGTGAATGTGGAGGTATGCTGTGTGGATACCAGCCTCTAAAAAAGACAGTGGAAGCCAAGTTCTTTGACTATCAGAAAATTGCTGATAAAGTTGTCGATCCTCCATCCTACATTCTGGCCTTCTCTTCCATTTATTCCTCTTTTCAGTTTCTAGTTAGGTCATGGCATGATTGTTTTGCGAGATTAGCAGATGTTTTTAAATGTCTCCTCCTCATGTTCCCTTTTCCTGTCCTTCATTACCCTATTGCCTCAGGGGAAAAGCAGAACAGGGACAGGACGACAACAAAAAGCCATACACAGGTTTAGGTTTCTCAAAACCAGTCCCTTCAAGGAGATTGTTCTTGTTAACGAAGAATTCCAAGAAAGGAGACCTGGTTGAAATAAAAATGCATTTATCTAGGGTTGTTAGGACTGCAGCCTGGGAGACACAGATTAAAGAAGCACTTGAATTGTGTTCTGCCAGACGACAAAATGGGAGAGGCTTATAAAGGCAAAAAACTGCAGGGTTACATAAATTGTCAAGAATTAGGATTGCAGCCTATAAGGGGTAAGGGCACTTGTAAGGCAACGGTTGATTGAGGTTCAAAATGATTATGTAGTTGCAAAGGGGGAGAACTCTGAAACTACAGGGGTGAAACTAGCAGCTGCTAACAGATTTTGTTTTGAAAACAGGTGGTGGTGTCCTTGAGTTTGATACAGTTCAGAGAGAATTCAAGTGCTCAGTGGGGCAGGGATGTGTCTGAGACCAGATGCTCAATGTCTGCCCAGTTTTGTATGCCTGGACTATGATTACTCCATTATAATTTCCATTTGCTATCGTTCCGATAGAGAGAATACCTTCCAGTTTATGGAATTCCTCCAAGTGGAATGAAGAGGAAAGAGAGGCAGTGAGAACAGAGACCTCAGTGTGCCCAGGAGCCAGGGACCTGGGCTTTGCTTGCAAGAAGAGTGGTGGGAAGGCAGGACAACACAAGAAGGGTGCATGAGACCTAGGGGCAAAGATGATTAAGCCCACTTTCTTCATGGTGACACCCAAAATGGAAAAGCCCAGTGAAGGGATGGCTGTGGGGCCCATCTAAGAGGAATGCGATAGACAGCTCATCAGATATTCCCATGTCTCTAGGCAACAGAATTGCTTAGAGGTGAAGGGACCACTGGGACATGGTCATCTCTACAGGGATTGTGTAGGCTGATGGCAGAGCCCCAGGATGGAGGATGGGCAGTCGGTGGATACTCGTAAAGACAAGTGGCATAAGATCAGATAGAATAGGATAATCAAATATAAGTTAAGCTGCACTCTAAGATCTTTGGAGACAAACAGTCTTATGGGATCTCCTTTTGATAGAAGTAAAAGATAAAAAGGAATCATGTCGTATAGTTTGATAAGTAAACATTGCCATATACAGTGAGTATGGCAGTCAGAATTCTATGGAGTATTAAATGGACTCCCATTTAGAACAAGTCCTCCCTCTGCTAAGAGAATTCTGTTGCTTTGAAATGAAAGGCAAACAGGTAGAGAAGCAGACCTGTAAGAGATAATTCCATTTGCAAGAGAAGGCTTCTAAGCTATTTTCATGCCAAAGTGTAAAGGAATTTTCACTTTATTCATCACTTCATTAATCTAATTTCAAAAGGGAAAGCCTGCATGGAAAACAGGTTATTCACATTTCAAGCAAACTCCTTAGGCATAATAAGTGGGCAAAGCACTCAACTGTTAGACTTGGTTGCTTTTCTACCAGCTGGAGATGAGTACAATAAAGGTCATGCTATTTAATCTTACATGAAGAGAGATGTATATAGTTGGGGTTGGAGAAGGAATTATTTTGCAGAATGGCAAATAATAGATCTGTTATGCACTGTGTATCAGGGTAGAGTTTAGAATAACATGAGCAGTTCAATGATATCTATTTCCATCTTGTTTTACTCCACAGAATGACTGTCTGAATGAAAAATTCCACAGTAACCATGAGAAAGAGGTAGAGTCATATATACCAAACACCATTCTGCCACATAACGAATGGGTTTGGAAAGGCTGGAAATGCTCCCACCCCAGGAATTTCCAGGACATCTGGTAAGTCAACAACATTATCACAAACATTATGGCCAACCATGTAAGTTCTTGCAACAATGTATTCATTCTCTAAATGTTCCAGCTGAGAAAGCCACACAGAACATTCCCACCATCTAGTAGACGGCTAATGGGAAAACCAATATTTTCTGTGGAAACCAAAGTTTCTTCTTCTAACATTAGACATTTCATCAGAGAGAACAAATAAGCATTTGTTTTTCTATTCTGTTCTCTCACATCCATAAAGAGAATGTATTTCAGACTATTAATTTAAAAAGTGCTTAAGAAAATGAGTTTTACCGGTTTGCAAGGTAGAAATAGAGACACAGATGTAGAGAACAAATGTATGGACACCAAGGGGGGAAAGCGGGTGGTGGTGGTGGTGGCATGAATTGGGAGATTGGGATTGACATGTATACACTGTTGTGTATAAAATAGATAACTAATAAGAACCTGTAGTATAAATAAAATAATAAAATTCAAAAAAGAAAAAGAGAATACAGAACTAGGAAGTTTTTAGATCCAGAAATGGTGGTGGTGGGGACGAGGGCTGCTGCTTTCCTATCTAGCCGGAGATGGAGGGGTTAGGAAAATCTTGAACTTTTGTGTATTATTATTATGGTTATTATGGTTAATTTGTGGGGAAAAAAACTTTAAAGTGTGTGGGTGGAAATGAGTTTTCCCCTGGCTACCTCAGATTTACAACTGATTTGTAGGATGCAGAGATTATGAATAGGATTTTATTTTTATAAGAAGATGAAACAAAATGAACAAGTCACAGTTGCCAAGTTTATTTTTAGGAAGAGCTGGAAGAAGTGGCAAACAAAAGATAAAACATGTTGTTTGAATAACATTGAGTTAATACATCCACTTTCACACAGACTACATTTACTGTTCCAGGAAAGTGGGTCAATAGATGTGCCTTAAAATATTTTACTTTCACTTGTTATTATCAATCATTCAAGTAAATATATAACCTGTTGTCATTTGTCACCCATATGTTAAAGGGTGGGAACTTAAAAATGGATGGTTTCATCTGCTTGTTTTTGTTTTGTTTTCTAAGCCCCTTGGTGGACTAAGTTGAAATTTCCATTTTTCCAGTAATGACTGTGTTTATGTCCCTTCTGTCTGACTAAAGCCATTTCATTTTGTAATTAATTTCATGCAGCCATGCAAAAATACTGGCATGTGAAATTACACCTGTTTTTATAACAGGCTCGTTCACTCTTTCGATAAATATTAAAATGGCGATATACCTACTATGTACGAGAATATATACTAGGCTCTGCTGGAGACACAAGAAACTTACATGGAAGTTAGTGGTACAAAGACATGCTTAATCTCAGTAATTATCAAAAACATTTGCCTCCCTCCTTAAAAGGCGTGGGTATCCTAGCTGAAACACCCATTTGGTGGTTGTTAGGGGTCTGGTTTTCTCATGCCCATACAACTTGGAGTCTAAGATATTGTTCAGGGGGTACTAACAGATAAAGATGTGCTCTTCCTGGAGTACAGTTTGGTTCAAGGATCAAGAGAGCCCCAAACTTGTAAACAGCTCCTTAATCAGTGTGGTGGGTGAACAACGCCCCCTCTCCTTCCTCAAAGATGCCACGTCCTAATCCCCGTAACCTATGAATATGGCTTGGCAAAAGGACTTGCATGTGACCTATGAATATGGCTTGGCAAAAGGACTTGCCCATGACCAAGTTAAGGATCTTGAGATAGAAAGATTACCTGGATTATCTTGGGTGACTCCAACATAATCACAAAGATCCTTTAAAAGGAAAACATGAGAGTCAGAATCTGTAAAGATGTGACACCAGAAGCAGAGATTGAAGTGATGTACTTTGAAAATGAAGGGTGCCATCAACCAAGGAAGGCAGGCAGTATCTAGAAGTTGAAAAATGCAAGGAAAGGGCTTCTTCACTGCAGTCTCCAGAAAGGAACACAGCAGCCCAGCTGCCACCTTGATTTTAGCCCAGTGTGACTTGTGTCATATTTCTAACCTACAGAACTATAAGATAATAATTTGTGTTGTTATAAATGGCTGAGTTTGTGGTAATTTATTAAAACTGCAACAGGAAACTAATACAATCAGAAGTTCATAAATAGGGCATCCCTGGTGGCACAGTGGTTAAGAATCCGCCTGCCAATGCAGGGGACACAGGTTCGAGCTCTGGTCCGGGAAGATCCCACATGCCATGGAGCAACTAAGCCCGTGTGCCACAACTACTAAGCCTGCACTCTAGGGCCCATGAGCCACAACAACTGAGCCCGCGCGCCTAGAGCCCGAACTCTGCAACAAGAGAAGCCACCACAATGAGAAACCTGTGCACCGCAATGAAGAGAACTCCCTGCTTACCGCAACTAGAGAAAGCCACACCCAGCAACAAAGACCCAATGTAGCCAAAAATAAATAATAGATAGATTAATCAATTAAAAAAAAGAAATTCATAAATAATTATTGTAAGTTCTTCTGGAAGGAAGATGTAAGCCTAAGTGTAAAAGAGCTGTGGCATAACAAGAATTCCTCATCTTTCTCAACTCTGGCAGGGTCATACCCACACAGACCAGCATCCGCTTTACTCAAGAGGAACCCAGGGGCAGCAGGAAACCTGGGTAAAGTGTTCTCCTGCTCTTTACTGCCAACCCTGTTTTGATGACATATTTAAGATCATTTAAGTGAGAGAGTGGCATGGACATATATACACTACCAAATGTAAAATAGATAGCTAGTAGGAAGCAGCCGCATAGCACAGGGGGATCAGCTCGGTGTTTTGTGACCACCTAGAGGGGTGAGATAGGGAGGGTGGGAGGGAGTCACAAGAGGGAGAGGATATGGGTATATAAGTATACGTATAGCTGATTCACTTTGTTATACAGCAGAAACTAACACAACATTGTAAAGCAATCATACTCCAATAAAGATGTTAAAAAAAATCAAAATGGAGAACTATGATTCACATATCCAAAAGAGATAGCCATTGTGGATGTGGTTTCAGATACTTCCTGTATCACTGAAAACTTGAATTTCCTGAACTGTATCAAACCCAAGGACACCACCGGCTGTTTTCAAAATGATATCTGCTAGGTGCTGTGGGCTGCAACCTTGTAGTCTGAAGCTTCCCTCCCTTCACAGCTGTGTAATCTTTTTGAATCACAACTAATACTTGCTTAACAATACCCTTACTTCTTGACAGCTCCAGTCCTAATTCTCAACTGCAATGTAGCCTTGCAGTTTTTTGCCTTTATAAACTCTGCCCACCCCCCCAACCCACCCACCATTTTGTCATCCAGTGGAACAATTCAAGTGCTTCTTGAATCTGTGTCTCTGCGCTACAGTCCTAACAAACCCTAAACACTTTTTTTTTTTGGCCTCCATCCAGGTCTCCATTCTTGGAATTCTTGGTTAATACTTTGCTCAGATCAATATCCTTTCTAAATAAGTTGTGAACCTACAGGAGATAATCATGTATGGTCTCCTCTTGCCCACTTGTAGACACACATAAAATGATGCAAAAATAATTGTTGAAAAGGCTCAGTGGAGCATGAGCAGGGAGCTCACTTCTGATTATAACAGGACTTATTTCCATGTCAAATATGCCATCTTGGATGAGTGGAGTTTCCATGTTATTGCTGAAAATGTACTGATACCTCCCTCTGGAATAATTCAACTTTTTCATCAACCTTGCAGCCACTAAAGCTTGAATCCTAAAGCCATTTATGACTCCTCTCTTTACTTTTCCATTCACTCAAATATTCATTGTCTGGTTCATGCATTCCTAAGAGAAATACCTCCCTTTGCATTGCTAAGATTTTCAGTAAGGTCTGATTCTCAGTTCCTTATGCTTGGTTGATTGCAGTCAGAGTATTTCAACCACTCCTTAACCCTGTGACTGAAGAAAGTTTTCATATCACCTCCTTGGCTATATTGATTATTTTCAATACAAGTCCATGGACCAGTCACTGGATGGCTGGACTGTAATTACCCAGGAATTTTATTACAAAGCAGGCATCATGCCTGGAGGTTCTGAATGAACATAGAACTCTTTAGGTATCGGTCCATTTCTAGCAATAACATGGTGCTTCCTTTTAAAGACAGGCAACTCAAATCAATGCAATTTTGGATACAAAAGCCCTCAGAATTAATATAAACAGTTACCAATGGTGAGTGTTTGCTATCTGCCAGGCAATCTCTTTTTTTTTTTTTTTGCAGTACGCGGGCCTCTCACTGTTGTGGCCTCTCCCGTTGCGGAGCACAGGCTCCGGACGCGCAGGCTCAGCGGCCATGGCTCACGGGCCCAGCCGCTCCGCGGCATGTGGGATCTTCCCGGACCGGGGCACGAACCCGTGTCCCCTGCATCGGCAGGCGGACTCTCAACCACTGCGCCACCAGGGAAGCCCCAGGCAATCTCTTAAATGATTTACCTGTATTCTTTCATTTAGTTTTCATGACAGCCCATGAAGTTGGTAGTAAATTTCTCCATTTTTACCAAGGAGAGAACTCAGCCTCAGAGGAATTAAGTAACACACGGCAGAACACAGGACTCATAAGAAGCAAAGCTGAGATTTAAGCCCAGATCCTCTGACACCAGTGCCTACCTCCTGACCTCAATGTTTTACTGCCTTTAACATTTTTTTTAATTTCTGAAATATAGCATATACACAGAAAAATATTTAAAAATATATAGCTCCAGAAACTCTAGAAGCTTCCTGAGCAGGCTTCTATGATCCTCTTCCCACCTCATTGCCTAGAAGTAACACTTTCTGATAAGTGTGATGACCATTTTCTGGCTCTTTTGCAATGTTATTGTCAATGATTATAACCCTCAGTGACACTGTCATTTTTTTTTTACCCTGCATTCAAGGCCTTCCAAGGTAGAGGCTTTGCCCTCATTTCCTCTTCCTTCCTACTTGAACCCTCTCCTATAACTTCCAGTCGATTTATATGACTCCCAACATGTTATATACATCACTTCTCCCTTTATATTTGTTCCAGCAAATCCCTTCCTCCAAGTCTCCTGTCCCTAAATTCACCCTTTTCCTATGGCCCGTCTACCTAGCTGGGGGTTTTTCTGATATGTTTGTCCCTTAGGGATTCCCCATCTCCCCTGAACTGTGCTAGTCCTTGTATCTATTCCACCCAATTTATACTTTCCTCACAGTGCTGTGTAATGCTGTTCCTTAATAAAATAAAGCCTTAATGTGTTTGTTACTATTAGTGATCTTTATTCATTATTAATTTATTCACTCAACACATTGCTATTAAACACATTGTGTGACAGATGTAGGTTCTGCATATATGGCAGAAAATAAGATGCACAAAGTCCCTGCCCTCATGGAGCTTACATTCTGGAGTGGGAAGACAAATAATAAACAAGGAAGAAAATAAGATAATTTTAGGAAATAAGTAGATAAAATATCAAAGTGATAAATACTATTCTGGAAACAGGGTTAGGAGTGGTAGGGAGAGTGGGGTACCATTTGAGTTGAGATCTTTTTATCATCTGGGGTAATAAACGTCACATCAGAGAGCATGGTCAGTTCAAAGGCCCTGAGGCAGAAGCAAATTTGGAGTGGAGAGGGTGGGGAAAGAAAGCAGGAAGACAAGAGGTGTAGAAGTGGTTATGGGTAAATGATGTAGAGTCATTTAATTTTGAATGGTAACTAGTAATGGTAACTGGTAAATGGAAATTCTCTAGGTGGGAAACACAAGAGAAGAAAAAGACCCACAAAAACAAACCCAAAACAATTAAGAAACTGGTAATTGGAACATACATATCAATAATAACCTTGAATGTAAACGGATTAAATGCTCCAACCAAAAGACACAGACTGGCTGAATGGATACAGAAACAAGAAGTATATATACGCTGTCTACAAGAGACCCACTTCAGTCTCAGGAACACATACAGACTGAAAGTGAAGGTATGGAAAAAGATATTCCATGCAAATGGAAATCGAAAGAAAGTGGGAGTAGCAATACTTGTATCAGATAAAATAGACTTTAAAATAAAGACTGTTACAAGAGACAAGGAGAGACACTACATAATGATAAAGGGATCAGTCCAAGAAGAAGATATAACAATTATAAACATTTACGTACCCAACAAAGGATCACCTCAATACGTAGGCAAATGTTAACAAGCATAAAAGGGGAAATTGACAGTAACACAATAATAGTGGGGGACTTAACACCCCACTTACACCAATGGACAGATCATCCAAATGGAAAATAAATAAGGAAACACAAGCTTTAAATGACACAATAGACCAGATAGATTTAATTGATATTTGTAGGACATTTCACCCAAAAGTGGCAGAATACACTTTCTTCTCAAGTGCACATGGAACATTCTTCAGGATAGATCACATCTTGGGCCACAAATCAAGCCTCAGAAAATTTAAGTAATCTAAAATCATATCAAGCATCTTTTCTGACCACAATGCTATGAGATTGGAAATCAGTTACAGGAAAAAAAAGTGTAAAAAACACAAATACATGGAAGCTAAACAGTACACTCCTAAATAACCAAGAGATCACTGAAGAAATCAAAGAAGAAATTTAAAAATACCTAGAAAAAAGTGACAACAAATACACGATGACCCAAAACCTATGTGATGCAACAAAAGCAGTTCTAAAAGGGAAGTTTACTTAATCTCAATTTAATCTCACCTCAAGAAACAAGAAAAATCTCAAATAAACAATCTAACCTTACACTTAAAGTAACTAAAGAAAGAACAAAGAAAACACAAAGTCAGTAGAAGGGAAGAAATCATAAAGGTCAGAGCAGAAATAAATGAAATAGAAATGAAGAAAACAATAGCAAAGATCAATAAAACTAAAAGTTGGTTCTTTGAGAAGATAACTAAAATTGATAAACCTTTAGCCAAACTCATCAAGAAAAAAAGAGAGAGGACAGAAATCAGTAAAATTAGAAATGAATGAGGAGAAATTACAACTGACACCACAGAAATACAAAGGATTATAAGAGACTATTACACACAACTATATGGCATAAAATGGACAACCACAAAGAAATGGACAAATTCTTGGGAAGGTCTGATTTACCAAGACAAACCAGGAAGAATTAGAAAATATAAACAGAACTATCACAAGTTAAGAAATTGAAACTGTAATTAGAAATCTTCCAACAAACAAAAGTCCAGGACCAGATGGTTTCACAGGGGAAGAGAAGAGCTAACACCTATCCTTCTCAAACTCTTCTGAAAAATGGCAGAGGGAGGAACTCTCCCAAATTCATTCTACAAGACCACCATCACCGTGATACCAAAACAAGACAAAGATATCACAAAAAAGGAAAATTACAGACCAATATCACTGATGAACATAGATGCAAAAATCCTCAACAAAATACTAGCAAACAGAATCTAACAGCGCATTAAAAGGATCATACACCATGGTCAAGTGGGATTTATCCCAGGAATGCAAGGATTCTTCAATATACGCAAATCAATCAATATGATACACCATATTAACAAATTAAAGAATAAAAACCATATGATGATCTTCATAGATGCAGAAAAAACTTTTGAAAAAATACAACACCCATTTATGATAAAAATTCTTCAGAAAATGGGCATAGAGGGAACCTACCTCAACATAATAAAGGCCATATATGACAAACCCACAGAAAACATCATTCTCAATGGTGAAAATATGAAAGCATTTCCTCTAAGATCAGGAACAAGACAAGTTTGTCCACTCTCACCACTATTATTCAACATAGTTGTGGAAATCCTAGCCAAGGCACTCAGAGAAGAAAAAGAAATAAAAGGAATACAAATTGGAAAAGAAGAAGTAAAACTGTCACTGTTTGCAGATGACATGATACTATACATAAAGAATCCTAAAGATGCCACCAGAAAGCTACTAGAACTAATGAATGAATTTGGTAAAGTTGCCAGATAAAAAATTAAATGCACAGAAATCTCTTGCATTCCTATACACTAGCAACAAAAGATCAGAAAGAGAAATTAAGGAAACAATCCCATTCACCACTGCAACAAAAAGAATAAAATACCTAGGAATAAACCTACCAAAGGAGGTAAAAGAGCTGTACTCAGAAAACTATAAGACATTGATGAAAGAAATCAAAGATGATACAAACAGATGGAGAGATATACCATGTTCTTGGATTGGAAGAATCAACACTGTGAAAATGATTATACTACCAAAGCAATCTACAGGTCTAATGCAATCCCTATCAAATTACCAATGGCATTTTTTACTGAACTAGAACAAAAAACTCTTAAAATTTATATGGAGACACAAAAGATCCCAAATAGCCAAAGCAATCTTGAGGGCAAAAAAGCAGAGCTGGAGGAATCAGACTCCCTGACTTCAGACTATACTACAAAGCTACAGTAATCAAGACAATATGGTACTGGCACAAAAACCAGAATATAGATCAATGGAACAGGATAGAAAGCCCAGAGAGAAACCCATGCACATATGGTCACCTTATTTTTGATAAAGGAGCCAATATATGCAATGGAGAAAAGACAGCATCTTCAATAAGTGGTGCAGGGAAAACTGGACAGCCACATGTAAAGGAATGAAATTAGAACACTCCCTTATACCATACACAAAAATAAACTCAAAATGGATTAAACACCTAAATGTAAGGCCACACACTATAAAACTCTTAGAGGAAAACATAGGGAGAATACTCTTTTACATAAATCACAGCAAGATCCTTTTTTGACCTACCTCCTAGAGAAATGGAAATAAAAACAAAAATAAACAAATGGGACTTAATGAAACTTAAAAGCTTTTGTACAGCAAAGGAAACCATAGACAAGATGAAAAGACAACCCTCAGAATGGGAGAAAATATTTGCAAGTGAAGCAATGGACAAAGGATTAATTCCAAAATATACAAACAGCTCATGGAGCTCAATATCAAAAAAACAAACAACCCAACTAAAAAATGTGACGAAGACCTAAATAGACATTTCTACAAAGAAGACATACAGATGACCAAGAGACACATGAAAAGATGCTCAACATCACTAATTATTAGAGAAATGCAGATCAAAACTACAATGAGGTACCACCTCACATCAGTTAGAATGGGCATCATCAAAAAATCTACAAACAACAAATGCTGGAGAGGGTGTGGAGAAAAGGGAACCCTCTTGCACTGTTGGCGGGAATGTAAATTGATACAGCCACTATGGAGAACAGTATGGAGATTCCTTAAAAACTAAAAATAGAACTACCTTATGAGCCAGCAATCCCAATACTGAGCATATACCCTGAGAAAAACATAATTCAAAAAGACACATGTACTCTAATATTCATTGCAGCACTATTTACAATAGCCAGGACATGGAAACAACTTAAATGTCCAATGATAGGTGAATGGATAAAGAAGATGTGGTACATATATACAATGGAATATTATTCAACCATAAAAAGGAACAAAACTGGGTCATTTGTAGAGATGTGGATGGACCTAGAGTCTGTCATACAGAGTGAAAGAGTGTCATACAGACAGAAAGAGAAAAGAAATATTGTATATTAACACATATATGTGGAATCTAGAAAAAATTGTATAGTTGAACCTATTTGTAGGACAGGAATAGAGATGCAGATGTAGAGAACAGACCTGTGGACATGGGGGGAAAGGAGAGGGTGGGACGAATAGGGAGACTGGGTTTGACATAAGTACACTACCATGCGTAAAATAGATAGCTAGTGGAAACCTGCTGTATAGCACAGGGAGCTCAACTCGGTGCTTTGTGATGACCTAGATGGGGGCCGGGGAAGGGGCAGGAGGGGATGGAGTTCCAAGAGGGAGGGGACATATGGCTGATTCACTTCATTGTACAGCAGAAACTAACACAACATTGTAAAGCAATGTTACTCCAATAAAAAAATAAAAATAATTTAAAGAATGGAAGGGATGTGCTTTCATTTACTTATGAGCTCTTACCTCATCTTGTCTTTTTACTTTTTATATACATGTTTTTCCCCCTAACTAGAGTGTTCAGTCTTTGTAGTTTGAAATGTTTACTCTTGATACTGTAAATATTGTTTCAAAACCGGTGTGGAGGTCCTTTCAAGGTTGTAATTATACTAACACTTTATTTCAGCTTTTAGCCATGTCCAAAACTTTTCTGAAAGTACTGAGGATACTCAAAAAACCCATTCACTTGGTAAAGTTTCAATTGGACAACTAAAGTACTTTGTGTGGTTATTATATTGTCAACAAACATGACCCACCTTGCAGGCAACTTGAGGAGTGTCAAACTCCTTGTGAGTTGTTCCAGACCTAAAGTGCGCCTTTGTTCCGATTCGGTGTAACTTGATGAGCCTTGAATTTCAGCTGACCTTCTGCGCACTTCTCAAAGCAAGATGTGCAGAGCTGGAAGAGGAACTGAAGTTTGTAATAAACCCGGCAGACACAGCCATTCCTTTTCCACTTACATTTCCCAGGGACTTTGTGCAGTTCATCTCTATACAGTGTATGCTTCTGAGAATTTGAAACAAGCAAGGCAACTGTCAAGGAGTGAAAATGAGCCCTAACCAAATTTATCAACTTATACAAAACCTGAGACAGGAACGTATAAGGTCCGGGGAGATCTGTTAATAATAAAGATATCTTTTTTTTTTTTTTTGACAGCTGAGAGCATGCGTCTAGCACTGAATGTTCCACGTGATTGATACTCAGCTTGCTCTTTATTATCTAAGTAAGCAACAATACGCGTCAGAATCGGAAAGAAAGGTCGGTAATTCTGTGAAACAAGGCAAGCCAGAAGCAAGGCATCTGGCTGTTGGCCTCAGGCAGGGTTTCTCAGGGCCTGAGAGAAGGGGCTCTGGTGCTAGCAAGTTGAGATTGGTTATTAGACAGCAGTCCCAAGGCACCGTTGCCTCGGAGGGAAGAAATGTTGCTCTGATCACACTCCATTACTCCTCAGTGTTGCTAATGAACCAGATTTCCAAAAAGGAGCGCTCCCTTTCAGTATATGCCATTTTATACTCACCGAAACGACCTGAAATTGTACTTACAGATGGATTGTAGTTAAATGGCTCAACTGTCCAAGTAGCCAGTCATGTGATCTTCATGCTGGAGAGGTTAATGCCTGACTGCTCCCGGAAGAGTCCGAGAAACAGGGGTCAGAGATGCTTGAAAACAATTTTACTTAAACATGTTCCCCAGAGGTGGAGTTTTAGGAGGAAATAGTATAGTTTCAGTCACCTGGCACCTACCCTTCAATTTTGAAATCAACAGATATATATAAGACTGCTACCATTTTCTGGCACTGTACCAGGCGCTAGGGATACGTGGTGAACAGGATAGAAAAGGACCTTGCCTTCATGGGGTGAACATTCTAATGCAGGAGACAGAAAGCACACACAAGACACACATTCAGTAAGGACATACACACACACATACACACACACAAAATGGATTGTAAATTTGTCTTGAAGGTCCATGGAGGAAACAAAAAAGAGGCCGAGATTACACAATAGGCAAATGCTCAAAAAAAAATAATGTTTAGGTAATGCGGAAAGGTCTCAGTGAAGAAGTGACTTCTGTCTTGAGATCTAAAAGAAAAGAAGAACTTAGTCTTGAAAATACTGGAAGAGGGAAGGTGAAAGTCTCCTAAGCAAAGGTACAGCTAGATGTGTTCCAAGAATGGAAATACACCAGAAAATTCAGAGTGTGCAGGATGAAGAGGAAAGAGAGATAATGATGCACCCAGGGTCTGATCAGGCAGGAACTTCTTAGCCACGGGAACATGTTTGGATTTATTCTAAATGCAGTGTGAAGGCACTGAAAGCCTTTAAGTAGGGGGAGATGGACTCAGACTTGTGTTTTGCAAAGCATGAGTACTTTCCCTGCATTTTGAAATATACCAGGCATATTGAAACAGCTTGGAGCCTTGACAAAACCAATACGAATTTAAGTTCACACATTTCAAATTTTTCTTCCTCTCATACCATTCATTCTTATGTATTTATCGAGTGTCTATTTAGTATAGGCTACATAGTAACTATGGAAACAGGGAGAAGGTAGAAGTTTACTGTTTAGGGTGGAAAATCACACAACAAATGTAAAATCTTCACACTTATGATGCATGCTCCCCCAGCGTGAAGTTCAGAGATTCTAGGAGTTCAAAGAGAAGCAGGCCCTTGAACTTGGCGTCACAAGACCTGTCCTCAGGGATGTTGCTATACCTTTCCCCGACTCCCCTCACAGGATTCCAGATGTTGCTGCATATTTTAATATTTAAGTGCATGGCTACAAAAGCTCCATATAAGTAATGCAGAAGGTTGTACTTTACGTGTGTGTATGTGGTTAAAGGCAGGTAGGATCAGGGTAACAAAATTCATATAATTGCATTAAGGGCCAGCCCTTATATTGCAGCTTGATCAAGTTAAAAGAGTGTAACAAACTCACGTTTAACTTCACCAATGACATTTAGAAATATTTTCACAGAAATGATCTCATCATGGGTCATAGAGAGATATAGGGGAATCAAAACTATCCACATTAAAAATGTTGAATTATGTAATATTAAAGAGTGAAACTACTAGCAGATTTTAAAAGAAAATCTAGGGGAAACTGGGTCTTACTTAAGGGGATTTTAGGTGTTATTTTTGATGACTTAAAATCTCTTTCTGTTACGTCAATTAGAAAACAGCTTTTTAGAAAGCTAATAGATGGGCTTCCTGCTACCATTGGGTAAAACTTATGTGCCAAGAGGATAAAGACTTATTTTCACCTTCATTCTTATCTTGGCAAAACAGTCCACTGACTGTATCAGCCTTTGTCTGGCCAAGGTTTAGTGCTGCTGTAGTTGGCATTAAAGCCAGAAAAAGAGAGAGGGGCATGGGAGATACTTTAACTGCCAGAGGCATAAGCCATTATCTTCACCCTGTGAAAAATTGCCCCATTTTCTCTCTTGATAAAACTAGACATGAGTTTAAAAACATTACTTAGAAACATAAACCTCAAATACCTAAGTCCTTACTTCTCTTCCTTTATCTCTCACCAGAGCCTTTGAGAATTGAAAGAAAAAATAAAAGGTAACTACTTGTAATGAAATGCACTTAAAGAGGGAAAAATGTAAGATTTCATTTTTGATACACCATTGATAGAAGCATTATCTCTGGAGGGTTTATTCAATCAAGAGCCCGAGGTGTTGAAACAAGCAGTGGTTAAGAGATGGGAAAAGGGTTTAGCCAAGGTGTCAGAGCAAACCCTGCCGGCCAGGTCCTCTGTTGGCTGCCTTTGCTCTGGTCCTTTTAGGGCAGGCACTTCCGGGTGGACCACATGTCATTCTATCCGCTGAGGTGACCATTCCTTGAGTGCCCTCTAAGCTTGGTCTGAATACCTTGGCAGAGCACTGATGTTCTCTGTTCCCAGTCCCCACCCCACATTCCCAGCGTCATTCCAACCTCAAATTCATGACACACACCAACACTGTGTCCATCCCAAACTCTCCATCACCCTGTAGACCTTCTTGTACATACCTCACTCTATACCTTTGTTCCCTATATTCTTATCACATTCAATGACCATTTTTGAATTTCACCTTTTTTTCATTAAATCTTCTCCATAACCCTAATCAAATCATTACAACCCATTTTCTGTTTCCATCCCCAGTTTTTGCACTTTCTCATTCATCTCTTATTCTAGTTGTGTTTCTACCCTCCCTTCCCTTCAGACTCTAAGTTCTTTGAGAACAATGAATTATTTCACCACTATGTCCTTTCAGAAACGATCACATCTAAAGGACATTTATTTATTGAGCATATTCTAATTGAATTGTTCTGGATGTCAGGGAAACAAATAGAACAAAACACATATAGACCCTGTCCTCACGGAATTTATATTCTGGAAGTAGGAGGATAACAGTAAACAGGAAATATAGACAAACAAAATAATTACAAATTGTAGTACATGCTATAAAGCAAACAAACAGGATGATGGGATAAGAGGGCAGGCCTCCCTGAATTAGTGACCTGGGGGAAGTAAAGTGACACCCTGGCCCGAGTAGCAGTGGGGCAAGCCTAACAGAGTGTTCTGAAGAGTAAGGTCAAAAAAATCTTGAGGTAGGCAAAAGCTTGACATATTCTAGGAATGATTTGAAGTACTTTTGTGGTAAGGGGAAAAGAGGTCGGAGGAAGAACTGGACAGGTAGGCAGGTGCCAGATCACTCAGGACCAGGAGTTGAGACTCTCTTTTAAATGTATTGGGAAGCCATTGGAGGGTTTTAAGTTAAGAATATGATATTATATGATTAATATGTTTCAAAGATTATATATAATGCTTGTTGAATTAAACTATCTCTTGTAAGACCAGGGCTTATTTACTCTAACTGAATATTGATGGTCTTGGTTTTCTCACTTGAAGCATTTGCCCAGCCTTCACCAACTCAATGAGTAAGACTAGAAAACCATTTAAAATAAAATAATACTTAATTCAAAATTTTCACGTTCATTGCCTTGGCCAGTTAGTCTTTTTTTTTTTTTTTTCAGTACGTGGGCCTCTCACTGTTGTGGCCTCTCCCGTTGAGGAGCACAGGCTCTGGACGCGCAGGCTCAGTGGCCATGGCTCACGGGCCCAGCCGCTCCGCGGCATGTGGGATCCTCCCAGACCGGGGCACGAACCCGTGTCCCCTGCATCGGCAGGCGGACTCTCAACCACTGCGCCACCAGGGAAGCCTGGCCAGTTAGTCTTAATGGTCTCATTTCTATTAGTGTATGAAAAAGGTTTTGCTAAACAAACTTCTAGTATAAATAGAACATTGTGGGGTGGGGTGGTATGTGTTTGTGTGAGTATGGTACCCCCTTAGTTGAATTCAGAACAAATATTGAAAAATTAGCAAAAAACTTGTCCTTGTAATTAAAATCGCCTTTCACTTTATTTATCTCTGCATCTAGGATCACTGCTCAGAGATGCAAGAAATCCTTTTATTGTTCTAAGCAGGAATCTGCACATGCCTGGGGTGATTCATTCAACATTTTATTGACTTCTTCGTGGTGTGAGGGATCTTTGCTGGCCTTTCTCCCAGTTAGAATGAATAAGTGAAGTGGTCCTGGGTTTCCACAGAGCAGTTAAAAAGAGGGGACAAGAAATGCGATGAGAATAACAATGTTTCTACTCAAGTCGTGGAGAGGCTGAAGAGTAGGCTTTGTGTTTGAAGAGATTCAATTCTACTGCTCTTAGAAAACTTTTCTGGTAATAATTCAACTTGGAATAAAGCAGCAAGTTTATATTGGTAGCCACCTATTTGTAGCTGAAAGACTAGAAATAATTCACGCAACGCAATCCTGCTATAAGGCAAACTGACATCAACCAAATGTTCGTGATAGATCCACCTACTCTTCAGAAAGAGAATGGGGTCTGTGGTGGTGAGAGTCTGGCCCATTTCTAATTTTATTCTCTTATTGCCGCTCATCCTTATTAGATTGAGGATAGAGTAAATGTTTCAATTAACTTAAACATATAACCACTTCAGGGTGGATTTCTAGGTTCCAGGTCCTCTGGGAGAAATTGAACTGCTTAATTTAATAACTGTGATTGATAGTGAAATTTATCCTGCAGTGGGTAGTGGGAATTTCTAAAATTTTTGAAAATAATTTTTGGGATGAGAATGACTGTAAGAGGTGAAATGATTATCCTTCTATTAATAGCCTTTAAGTATTTTATGAAGTAATCCAGTACAATTGACTTCTACCCAATCCCTGCTAGCCTCATTTTATTGGCAACATTTCATCTGTGGGTTGCTGTTAAGACATTTTTACTGTTTAACCAGATGGGGTAAGATTTTACATAACTTAAAACATCTGCTCTCATTTCAGTCCAATATGATCATCTATTTATATAGTTGAATTATATTATCCATCTCCTTTTAAATGATCGTGAAAATGTTTTCAGAAGGAAAGTTTACATTATATTTGCCAAAGACATGTTTAAGTGAATGAATGAATGAATGAATGAATGAATTAACATCTTTCTTGGAGTATAATTTCTTTACAAAGATGTGTTAGTTTCTGCTGTATAACAAAGTGAATCAGTTATACATATACATATACCATCATATCTCCTCCCTCTTGTGTTTCCTTCCCACCCTCCTTATCCCAACCCTCTAGGTGGTCACAAAGAACCGAGCTGATCTCCCTGTGCCATGTGCCTGCTTCCCACTAGCTATCTATTTTACATTTGGTAGTGTATATATATCAATCCTCCTCTCTCACTTTGTCCCAGCTTACCCTTCCCCCTCTCCGTGTCCTCAAGTCCATTCTTTACATCTACATCTTTATTCCTATCCTGCCCTTAAGTTCTTTATAATCATTTGTTTTAGATTCCATATATATGTGTTAGCATACGGTATTTGTTTTTCTATTTCTGACTTACTTCACTCTGTATGACAGACTCTAGGTCCATCCACCTCAATACAAATAACTCAATTTCGTTTCTTTTTATGGCTGAGTAATATTCCATTGTGTATATGTGTCACATCTTCTTTATCCATTCATCTGTTGATGGACACTTAGCTTGCTTCCATGTCCTGGCTATTGTAAATAGAGCTGCAATGAACATTGTGGTACATAAATCTTTTTGAATTATGGTTTTCTCAGGGTATATGCCCAGTAGTGGGATTGTTCTGTCATATGGTAGTTCTATTTTTAGTTTCTTAAGGAACCTCCATACTGTTCTCCATAGTGGCTTTATCAATTTACATTCCTACCAACAGTGCAAGAGGGTTCCCTTTTCTCCACACCCTCTCCAGCATTTATTGTCTGTAGATATTTTGATGGCCATTCTGACTGGTGTGTTCAGATACCTCACTGTAATTTTGATTTTCATTTCTCTAATGATTAGTGATGTTGAGCATCCTTTCATGTGTTTGCTGGCAATCTGTATATCTTCTTTGGAGAAATGTCTATTTAGGTCTTCCTCACATTTTTTAGTTGGGTTGTTTGTTTTTTTGATATTGAGCTGCATGAGCTGCTTTGTAAATTTTGCAGATTAATCCTTTGTCAGTTGCTTCATTTGCAAATATTTTCTCCCATTCTGAATGTTGTCTTTTCGTCTTGTTTAAGTTTTTCATTGCTGTGCAAAAGCTTTTAAGTTTCATTAAGTCCCAATTGTTTATTTTTGTTTTTATTTCCATTTCTCTAGTAGGTGGGTCAAAAAGGATCTTGCTGTGATTTATGCCATACAGTGTTCTACCTATGTTTTCCTCTAAGAGTTTTATAGTGTTTGGCCTTACATTTAGGTCTTTAATCCATTTAGAGGTTATTTTTTGTGTATGGTGTTAGGGAGTGTTCTAATTTCATTCTTTTACATGTAGCTGTCCAGTTTTCCCAGCACCACTTATTGAAGATGCTGTCTTTTCTCCATTGTATATTCTTGCTTCCTTTATCAAAAATAAGGTCATCATATGTGTGTGGGTTTATTTATTTTGTAACCCCTTCCATTGATCTATATTTCTGTTTTTGTGTCACTACCATACTGTCTTGATTACTGTAGCTTTGTAGAATAGTCTGAAGTCAGGGAGCCTGATTCCTCCACCCTTGTTTTTCTTTCTCAAGATTGCTTTGGCTATTCAGGGTCTTTTGTGTTTCCATACAAATTGTGAAATTTTTTGTTCTAGTTCTGTGAAAAATGTCATTGGTAGTTTGATAGGGATTGCACTGAATCTGTAGATTGCTTTGGGTAGTATAGTCATTTTCACAATGTTGATTCTTCCAACCGAAGAACATGATATATCTCTCCAACTGTTTGTATCATCTTTAATTTCTTTCATCAGTGTCTTATAGTTTTCTGCATATGGGTCTTTTGTCTCCTTAGGTAGGTTTATTCCTAGGTATTTTATTAGTTTTGTTGCAGTGGTACATGGGAGAGTTTCCTTAATTTCTCTTTCAGATTTTTCATCATTAGTGTATAGGAATGCAAAAGGTTTCTGTAAATTTATTTTGTATCCTGCTACTTTACCAAATTCATTGATTAGCTCTAGTAGTTTTCTGGTAGCATATTTAGGATTCTCTATGTTGTGTCATGTCATCTGCAAACAGGGACAGCTTTATTTCTTCTTTTCCAGTTTGGATTCTTTTATTTCTTTTTCTTCTCTGATTGCTATGGCTAAAACTTCCAAAACAATGTTGATTAATAGTGGTGAGAGTGGACAACCTTGTCTTTTTCCTGATCTTAGAGGAAATGGTTTCAGTTTTTCACCATTGAGAATGATGTTGGTTGTGGGTTTGTCATATATGGCTTTTATTATGTTGAGGTAAGTTCTCTCTATGCCTACTTTCTGGAGGGTTTTTATCATAAAAGGGTGTTGAATTTTGTCAAAAGCTTTCTCTGCATCTATTGAGAAGATCATATGGTTTTTCTCCTTCGGTTTGTTAATATGGTGTATCACATTGATTGATTGGCATATATTGAAGAATCCTTGCATTCCTGGGATAAACCCCACTTGATCATGGTGTATGATCCTTTTAATGTGCTGTTGGATTCTGTTTGCTAGTATTTTGTTGAAGATTTTTGCATCTATGTTCATCAGTGATATTGGCCTGTAGTTTTCTTTTTTTGTGATATCTTTGTCTTCTTTTGGTATCAGGGTGATGGTGGCTTCGTAGAATGAGTTTGGGAGTGCTCCTCCCTCTGCTATATTTTGGAAGAGTTTGAGAAGGATAGGTGTTAGCTCTTCTCTAAATGTTTGATAGAATTTGCATGTGAAGCCATCTGGTCCTGGGCTTTTGTTTGTTGGAAGATTTTTATTCACAGTCTCAATTTCAGTGCTTGTGATTGGTCTGTTTATATTGTCTATTTCTTCCTGGTTCAGTCTCAGAAGGATGTGTTTTTCTAAGAATTTGTCCATTTCTTCCAGGTTGTCCATTTTATTGGCATAAAGTGGTTGCTGGTAATCTCTCATGATCCTTTGTATTTCTGCAGTGTCAGTTGTTACTCTCCTTTTTCATTTCTAATTCTATTGATCTGGATCTTCTCCCTTTTTGTCTTGATGAGTCTAGATAATGGTTTATAAGTTTTGTTTATCTTCTTAAGGAACCAGAATTTAGTTTTACTGGTCTTTGCTATTGTTTCCTTCATTTCTTTTTCATTTATTTCTTATCTGATCCTTATGATTTCTTTCCTTGTGCTAACTTTGGGGTTTTTGTTCTTCTTTCTCTAATTGCTTTAGGTGTAAGGTTAGGTTGCTTAGTTGAGATTCTTTTTGTTTCTTGAGGTAGGATTGTATTGCTATAAACTTCCCTCTTAGAACTGCTTTTGGTGCATCCCATAGGTTTTGGGTCATTGTGTTTTCATTGTCATTTTTTTCTAGGTATTTTTTGATTTCCTCTTTGATTTCTTCAGTGATCTCTTGGTAAATTAGTAGTGTATTGTTTAGCCTCCACGTGTTTGTATTTTTTATGGTTTTTTTCCTTTAATTAATTGATATCTGGTCTCATAGCATTGTGGTCAGAAAAGATATTTGATACAATTTCAATTTTCTTAAATTTACCAAGGCTTTGTGACCCAAGATATGATCTATCCTGGAGAATGTTCCATGAACACTTGAGAAGAAAGTGTATTCTGTTGTTTTTGGGTAAAATGTCCTATAAATATCAATTAAGTCCATCTTGTTTAATGTATCATTTAAAGCTTGTGTTTCCTTATGTATTTTCATTTTGGATGATCTGTCCATTGGTGAAAGTGGGTTGTTAAAGTCCCCTACTATGACTGTGTTACTGTCGAATTTCCCTTTCTATGGCTGTTAGCATTTGCCTTATGTATCGAAGTGCTCCTATGTTGGGTGCATAAATATTTACAAATATTATATCTTCTTCTTGGATCGATCCCTTGATCATTATGTAGTGTCCTTCTTTGTCTCTTGTAATAGTCTTTATTTTAAAGTCTATTTTGTCTGATATGAGAATTGCTACTCCACCTGTTTTTGATTTCCATTTGCATTGAATATATTTTCCCATCCTCTCAGTTTCAGTCTTTATGTATCCCTAGGTCTGAAGTGGGTCTCTTGTAGACAGCATATATACAGGTCTTGTTTTTGTATCCATTCAACCAGTCTATGTCTTTTGGTTGGAGCATTTAATCCATTTATATTTAAGGTAGTTATTGATATGTATGTTCCTATTACCATTTTCTTAATTATTTTGGGTTTGTTATCCTACATGTTTTCCTTCTCTTGTGTATCCTGCTTAGAAAAGTTCCCTTAGCATTTGTTGTAAAGCTGGTTTGGTGGTGCTGAATTCTCTTAGCTTTTGCTTGTCTGTAAACGTTTTAATTTCTCCGTCGAAGCTGAATGAGATGTTTGCTGAGTAGAGTAATATTGGTTGTTCATTTTTCCCTTTCATCACTTTAAATATGTCCTGCCACTCCTCTCTGGCTTGCAGAGTTTCTGCTGAAAGATCAGCTGTTAACCTTATGGGGATTCCCTTTTATGTTTTTTGTTGTTTTTCTCTTGCTGCTTTTAATATTTTATTTTTGTATTTTATTTTTGATAGTTTGATTAATATGTGTCTTGCTGTGTTTCTCCTTGGATTTATCCTGTATGGGACTCTGCACTTCCTGGACTTGATTGACTATTTCCTTTCCCATATTAGCGAAGTTTTGTTTTGTTTTGCTTTTTTTTTTTTTTTTTTTTTTGCTTTACGTGGGCCTCTCACTGTTGTGGTCTCTCCCGTTGCGGAGCACAGGCCCTGGATGCGCAGGCTCAGTGGCCATGGCCCGCCCACAGGCCCAGCCATTCTGCGGCATGTGGGATCTTCCCGGACCAGGGCACAAACCCGTGTCCCCTGCATCGGCAGGCGGACTCTCAACCACTGCACCACCAGGGAAGCACTCAAAGGTTTTAACTATAATCTCTTTAAATATTTTCTCAGTCCTTTTCTTTTTCTCTTCTTCTTCTGGGATCCCTATAATTTGAATGTTGATGCATTTAACATTGTCCCAGAGGTCTCTGAGACTGTCCTCAATTCTTTTCTTTCTTTTTTCTTTATTCTGCTTTGTGGTACTTATTTCTACTATTTTATCTTCCAGGTTACTTATCCATTCTTCTGCCTCAGTTATTCTGTTATTGATTCCTTCTAGAGAATTTTTAATTTCATTTATTGTGTTGTCCATTGTTGTTTGTTTGCTCTTTAGTTCTTCTGGGTGCTTGTTAAACGGTTCTTGTATTTTCTCCATTCTACCTCCAAGATTTTGGATCAGCTTTACTATCATTATTCTGAATTCTTTTTCAGGTAGACTGCCTATTTCCTCTTCATTTGTTTGATCTGGTGGGTTTTTGCCTTGCTTCTTCATCTGCTGTGTGTTTCTCTGCCTTTTCATGTTGCTTCACTTACTGTGTTTGGGGTCTCCACTTCACAGGATGCAGGTTCGTAGTTCCTGTTGTTTTTGTTGTCTGCCCCCAGTGGGGAAGGTTGGCTTCAAGTGGGTTGTGCTGGCTTCCTGGTGGAGGGGACTGGTGCCTATATTCTGGTGGATGAAGCTGGATCTTGTCTTTCTGGTGGACAGGACTACATCCAGTGGTGTGTTTTGGAGTGTCTGTGACCTTATGATTTTAGGCAGCCTCTCTGCTAATGGGTGGGATTGTGTTCCTTTCTTGCTAGTTGTTTGGCATAGGGTGTCCAGCACTGTAGCTTGCTGATCATTGACTGTAGCTGGGTCTTAGCACTGAGATGGAGACTTCTAGGAGAGCTTTCGCTATTTGATAGTGCATGGAGCTGGGAGGTTTCTTGTGGACCAATGTCCTGAACTTGGCTCTCCTACCTCAGAGGCTCAGGGTGACACCCAGCCAGAGCACCAAGACCCTGTCAGCCACACTTTTGGGAAGTTTGAAGTCTTCTACCAGCATTCGGTAGGTGTTCTGTAGGAGTTGTTCCACATGTAGTTGTGTTTCTGATGTATTTGTGAGGAGGAAGTTGATCTCAACATCTTACTTCTCCACCATCTTGAAGGTCTCTTCTGCCAATGACAATTAACTTTTTCCCTTTATCTTGTTTTTCTGCTATTAGGATAAGCCATATTGTGAGTCATGAATGTAGTGAAATATTTAGCTCTCTGTCTTACTTTTGAAATATTTGATTTCATAAGTTAACTGTTGTTAAGTTTGCTTTCCTATACACGCCAGCATATAATAATTTCAATATGAATATAAAATACAGGAAGCCATTTTAGATTGGGCCAATGGTCTGACACAAATGACAGGCTTCAAAAGTTATTGTGTGAATAATACTGATCTGGAAAGAATGGAAGAAGGGAAAGCTACGTAAAATAAGAAATGGAAATAGGATTATTTACTTAACCTTTGAACTGGCTAATAATAAGAATTACTATTGTATAATTTACAAAGCACCTTTATATATAATAATCAAAATCAGATGTAGATGTTACTATTGTTGGCCCATTTTATGGAAAAGGAAACTAAAGCTTAAGGACATTTGGCAACTTACCCAGGGTCACTGTGGTGAAGCCACTGGGGCTTAGACCACAGTCTCTATTATGAAATCCTTGGAAGGTGCATCTGACAGCACACATAACCATGATTCTAAGAGAAGAGGAGGACAACCTCCCTTTGTTTATGGTTGGAATACTGTTTATGGGACCTGTTGCTCCTGTGGGCTTAGTTAGTTACCTCAGGGGTCATGGTGCCTTTTCTGGTGTAGTGAGTTGAATTATGTTCCCCCAAAAGTTGTGGCCAGTCCTAACCCCCAGTACTTACAAATGTGATCTTATTTGGAAATAGCGTGTTTGCAGATATATTTCAATTATGGATCTCAAGATGAGCTCATCCTGGACTTAGGTTGGGCCCTAAGTCCAATGACAAGTTTCCTAATAAGACAAAAAAAAAAAGGAGAAGACACAGAATCCAGGTAAAGATGAAGATAAATATTGAAGTTATGCAGCTACAAGCCAAGGAACACCAAAAATTGCCAATAGCAACTATAAAATAGGAGAGAAACATGGAATGGATGCTGTCTCAGAGTTTCCAGAATGTACCAACCATGCCAACACCTTGATTTTCTACTTCTGTGCTCCAGAACTGTGAAAGAATAAATTTCTGTTGTTTTAAGCCACTAAGTTTGTGTGATTTTTTTATGGCAGCCCTAGGACACAAAAGCAGTTGGGTTTTCTTTTACAAATCGTAGAAATAATAGTATGCAAAAGTCATAATTTTAGCTACATTTGTTGGATATAGAAAGCAGGAAAAAGTCACAAGATGACTGGAAGATACCAACAGATAAAAATTAAGAAGCAAAACCATTAGTGAAGCCAATGTGTCTTCTCTGGGGCATCAGGTTTCTAGATGCTATTTGCCTGTCTTCCCTGACCTACAGGTTTAGAAATTGGCATGAATGTGATGGAGGCAAAATTTCCAGGAAATCTACCAGTTAATTAGGAAAGTCTGGAAAAGTCACTTAACCTCTCTGATCTTCATATATTAAATCAGTGCAGTGCAGTCTCCAGCCAGCTTTAAGTTTGGATGATTCACTTTCACACCTTGAGGCCTGCTACTTGGCACTGCCGTTCATCTGGGAGTGGAGGAACCTAGGCTTTGGAACAAGGTACCTGGGTGCAGATCTTACCCCTATCACCTGGTTGATAATTCTCAAAATTTTTTCTATGTGATAGTCATCATTATGCTTACTTTAGAGGGCTATTGGGCGGTTTAAATGGGAAAATGCATGTAAAATATATTTTTTTGCACATAGTAGGTGCTCAACAGTGATATTTATTCCTGCATTAAACTTTAACTTTTGTTTCAGATACTTCAGGGCCAGTTTATCATCATGTTAACTCAATCCTGATGTCCTGCCTAGTGACTGACAAACAGGTTTCTCAATCTTTTAAAAAAAAATTTCCATTAAAAAAATTTTTTTCTCATCCTTTAATGATTTTTCTGGCTCTGTCTTCTCTATTTTCTTCCTTGTCAACTACAGACAAGGAGATGTGTGTTGAAGTCTCTTTAGTTTATTTTAAGAGAATAGGCTGAATATAAGTTTTTTGTTTCAAATTATACTCTTACCATACCCCACAAACCTACCCACCCCCTATTTGAAAATTTCTGAACTAGTATTCTAACTGTAACTCACTGGAAACAGTGCCTTACTATTGTCTGACAAATATATACAATTGGCATTTCTAGCTGACTTTGGAGGAGAGTTCTTAAATGAGATAATCTTCAGTATATACCTTAAAAGCACCTGGAATCAACCACTTGCATAAATTCAGGCCTGCCTAAGAGTAATACTATATGAATAAACCAGGAACTCATGATGACAATGCATAGTACACTCTTACGAGTCTGGATGAACTATGAAATTCAATTCCCATTGGTATTTCCCAGTTAAAAGAAAACTTTTCCAGTAACCAGTGAATTTTGAAATGACAAATCTTTTAAGTTGCATCTCTTAGACTGGGAAGGCTGGTCAAATACATTGTCCTGAGCAGCACTTATTTCTCTCCTCTCTGTTTCTTTCACACAATAGAAGCTTCTCTACAAGTCCCAGCGTCCTTCCTCATCTTTCTCTATCTCCCTCACTCCGTTCCTTTATGATGCCCATTGACCTGTCCCAACTCCAGCTACACACACTCCCTTCTGGAGAGGTTGGCTTTGTCAGTGCCAGGATCTTCTTTCTTGGGCTAGGAGAAAGGTTGTGAACTTTCACTTAAAAAGTAATTTTTAGACCTGTCACGATAATAACTTTATAAACTTCTAACTTTACCATACTTTCAGATATATTATCACATTTCCTCTTAAATTTTTAAATGAGATTCTCATAATACATTATTACTTTTAGGAGGCTGAGACTTCAGAGCGATACTTGGCTTGCTTGAGGGAAGTACGGAGGGGAAACTTGAATGTGATGTTTGAACTCTTAGTCCTATGCTCCTCTCTCTCTCTTTCATTCATTTAAATCCATCTATCTGTCTGTCTATCTATCTATCTTATCTATCAACTTATAGATATCTATCAACTATATATATCTATCAACTTATCTATCTCCTTATCTCCATCCATCCATCCATCTGTCCAATCTCATTGTTTTACTGTAACCATACTCCAATGGATGGATATAACTCATGATCTGAGAGTAGAATGCAGGAGGGAATAATCTTAGATGGCTGGCATCCTCCCAACTATTGGGTTGGCCAAAAGGTTCGTTCGGGTTTTCTGTAACAACTTACGGAAAACCCTGAACAAACTCTTTGGCCAACCCAATACATAGTGCTACATGATGTGTGCCAATCCTCTTATGCTCTGTCACCATTGAAGCTGCCAATGTCTCCTAAAGGGTCATTATAACCAAAGGAAAACTATCAGAAGTGGGGACCAAACTGGGAGTACTACGGGTAATGAGACAATTTTGTGAGGTGTATATGTTATAAAATGTTACTACTCTCATTTATTTCTAACTCCACCTTTCTTGAATAATGTGTCTGACCAAAATGTAATGTAATAAAAATAAAACAAAATAGTTAATTTCACAGTCCACAGGTGGAAATCAAAAGCACTTGGAAAAAGAGCTTTTCTATGTCAAAAAGTCATTCAAAGTAAGAATAAATTATGGCAGATTTTTGCTATTAATTAACAGTTCCATTCAAAGACTTCTCTTAGGTAGAAATAGCAGAGGTTTAGGACTTATTAAGCCTTCTTGAAAGGCCACAAGGGTCAGATTCTTATTCAATTCTCCTTGTAATCCTCATCCCAGTTATCATACTGAAAATTATTTTCAGAACACATGCTTTGTTAAACTTGAATTACATAGACCCAGTAAGATGCTTTTCCTATATTAGAGACCACAGAACCTTTCCTGTAAGAAGCCAGAGAGTAAATATTTTAAGCTTTAGGGGTTATTTGGTCTCTGTCACAAGTATTTAACTCTGCCTTGGTAGCTCAAAAACAGCAATGGACACAAATGAATAGGTGTGACTGCGATTCAAACAACTATTCTCAAAGACAGGAAGTGGGATGGATTTGGCCCACAGGCTGTGGTTTGATGACCCCTTTCCTGGATCAAACTGAGAAGGTAGGAGTTGGGGTGTGATACTGAGAAAATCTGTGTTTTAGCTGAACATAAAATGCAAGACAAATATCTGTACGTGTTGCTGGATACAGCTACATGAATCTACCTTATTCATTAATATATATAAACTCCACTAGCTCACTTTCCCTTCTATGTGATTTCGGAAATCTATTTACTCTTCTCTAGAAAGAAACAAAGTTCCAGTTCTTTTCAAGGCTTGGCCTGCTCTATAGAGGAATGGAAACAATCACAATTGGAAAAGCAAATATTCTGCCTTACCAAAGTTTTAAAATAGAAAGCAGAGAAAGAAAAACTTCATTAGTAGCCAGAACTGAGCCTTTGAGGCTCATTGGTTTTGAAAGCACCAAATAGGTGAAAAAAATGAATGCATCAATCTTTCAGAATCAATGCATCACTCTGCAGATAGAGCTAACTCTCTATTTCAACTCCATTCTCCCTTCATTCACCACAGAGACACCAGAAATCAGATCCTCCCTGAGTTAAACTACATCCCGGTGCCAAGCAAAGATTCTTGGTATATAGATTCTTAGCAAAATGATAACCACGCTGTGAACTTCAGAAAATGTAACATACAATCCATAGAGAAACCTACTAAATAGATGCGAAGTAAGCAGCTGCGAGCTGTCTCTTTCAGCACCTGACCGGAGATGCTTAATAAAATAGCGTACAAAGTATTACTCTCTCATCAGTACCAAGAGGCAGGTGTGGAGGGATAACTAAAGCTATTTTCCAAAATGGGGAATTTTCTGGTGTGCCTGTATTGAAATGACAGTTTCTTTATGGGATAGGAGATGGACAGGAAAACACTAGCCAGGTAGTTGCCCCGGTGCCCACCACCAGTAAAAGGTCTATAATGAGATTCCAAATTAGATTGTTGAACCTCGAAGACAAGGTGCTTCACATCTGTGAGATGTTCAGCTTGGATTTATAATGAGTTCACCAAGCAGAATGAACCACACTTGAAATCAAATACTTTGCATTCAGGATGAAATAAATGGGGATCAATCATAGTCAGGGAAGTAACATTTGCTCAGAATGTAATGATATACTGAGCTTAAAAAAATAAAATAAAAAAGGAGAGTGGAAAATGAAAGAGCATGAAAGAGCCAGTTCATGGGTGACATGGGTGATGCCAAAGGGCAATATTTGTGCCTGAGAAGAGCTGCATGTATGTATTAGCTTCTAAAGATGGTAACTGAAGAGGGTGGAGTGGTGAGAAGTATAGGTACCCAAACAAATCAACATGTTACCGAATGCAAGTTTATGTACTTGATGCAGAGTGAAGTCAAACAAACCGGAAACAGGAAACATCAGACTCCGGAACAGAGAAAGGTTTATTGCAGGGCCATGCAAGGAGATGGATGGCTTGTGCTCCCCAAACCCCGACCTCTCCAAACGATTTCAGCAAAGCACTTTTAAAGGCAAGGTGAGGGAGGGGTGCGGTTAGTTGTTGCAAACTTCTTGGTGTCAGAATTCTTTCTTCTTGCAGCTGTCCACTTAGGTCAGGTCACAATGTTCTTGTAAACCTCCAACAAGACAAATGCTAGTCTCTGTTTTGCAACTTTTTTTTTTTTTTTTTTTTTTTGCGGTACTCGGGCCTCTCACTGTTGTGGCCTCTCCCGTTGCGGAGCACAGGCTCTGGACGCGCAGGCTCAGCGGCCATGGCTCACGGGCCCAGCCGCTCCACGGCACGTGGGATCTTCCCGGACCAGGGCCCGAACCCGTGTCCCCTGCATTGGCAGGCAGACTCTCAACCACTGTGCCACCACGGAAGCCCTGCAACTTTTTATCTCTATGTGAATGGACTCTTAAAGGTCAGAGCCCTGAGAATAGTCTATCCTATATATTTCAGGAGATAGGCAACATTCTTTTACAAAATGTGCAGAGCCAGCATGACTGAGCACAGGCGACTGAGCACAGGTAACAGAACACAAAGCTTAGAGCAAAAAGAACAGATTTAAAATGGAGTCAGATTTGTTCTTCCCTGTTACAAACATGCCCAGGAAGCAGCCCAAAACACTACCATCTTATGAAGCATTTTCTGAGTGTTCTCAGAGGTTTTTGTTCTTGTGATGGTCTTGGGTTACCAAACATATAAGTCTTGATAACAAGTTGTTTTGTTTTCATGCTGGTTAGATTCTAGATGAAGCCAGGCATAGCCCACCTGTGGATGGCATGACAGGGTCAAGAAATACCTGGGACTAACCTTAGAAGCACCTTGCCAGTGGCTGAAGAGCTGCAAAGAAATGCAGAGGCTCCCAGGAGACCACATCCTTCACTGCACAGGCAGCTCACCCCCCAAATCCCTAAAATATGAGTATCTGCAAAAACTCTGCAGGATGGCATGGCAACCCCCAATGATCCAGGGCCTTTGATCCCAGCCACTCTGCCATGATTAGTATACCTGCCAGGGCTAAAGTTTCCCCAAGGTAGAGGTCAGCTCCTGGAAATCCTTAGGGTTGTCCCAGGTGTGATACACCCTTCCTTTCACAGAACCAATATCGTTACCTGTGCTGCTGTCTAGTGGGGAAATGTCACTGGAGGCCTCATTAACAGCAGACAGTACAGAGAGTCATGATATGACATCTGGCCTTCCTGCAGGATTTGAAGCTTATATTACAGAAGGAAGGAAAAGAACGGGTGTCATGACTTGTCTTTTTCTTTTTTCATCCCATAACTGTCACTCACAGGGCTCCAAACAGAATGAAAAGAGCAAAAAGGAAGCCCAGTGAGTTGCCTAGCCTGGGAGGGCGTGGTGAGGTGTTGCAGTCATTGTTTTAACCAGAGATGACAGTAACCCAGTGTACCTCCCTCCTACACTCTCTTTCAAGATTCGGTTTTGACTTGACACAGCCTTTTGGCTGCCAAGGTCCATCCAGATCCCAGAAGGCCCCTGCCTGAGCCAGTACTGCATGTGGCCCTGCTGCTGGCCTTTGGCTGTCTTCAGAAATCCTTACAAAGTTACAGGGGAGCAAGTGAGTGCATTTCACCCTCTCCGTGCCTGCTAATGAAAGCTTTCTGCTTTGCGGGGAGAGAGAGGCTGGTCCATCTGGTGTTCTCTTGCCCCCAAGTTAAGATTATAAAAATGGAGGGAGAGGGACTTCCTTTGTGGTCCAGTGGTTAAGACTCTGTGCTCCAATACAGGGGGCCTGTGTTCGATTGCTGGTCAGTGAAGTAGATCCCACATGCTGTGCCTGCTGCAACTAAGAGCCCACACACCGCAAGTAAAAGATCCCATGTGTCAAAACAAAAGATCCCACATGCCGCAACTAAGACCCAGCACAACCAAATAAATTAAAAACAAACAAACAAACAAAAATGGAGGGAGATAACATTTTGAACAGCAGCCTCTGGCTGCTGCTACAGTTGCTTCTCTAGCCTCACCCTGCAATGCCAAGCAGAGTTTCTCAGCAGACAAAGGACTAGTAATGAGTGATGGGATGGAAGAGTTTTAGGGTCAGACAAGATGGGGGTAGGCAGCATACAAAAAAGTGAAACAAGGCCCATGTGTGGGATGTGTCTACAGGAAAAGATGTTTCCCAAACTGCCTGACCAATGACCTTATTCCAAGGCATAGCCCGAGATTGTTATTCTGCAGGGAACATGAAGGGTTAAATAGTGAACATGATCATTGCTGTCTCTTATATGTACACACGGAGGTCTCGTACTTATAACACACACCAATAGCCATCGCTGTCAAGGAGACCAGGAGACTGTGGTCTCTCACTAGGACAAGTACAGATTGATCCAGGGGTTCAAGGGCAAACCATCAAAAGAAGTGCTATTGTTTTGCTGTTTTTCTCCCTCTCTTTCTTTTAAATGTACTCCTCTCCAATTCATTGAATTTTTTTCACCCTTATTCTTAGACTCTCTTAGGGAAAATCCTGTGCAATTTTCTAAGTTGAATCTCATTTTGCTATTCTTGCCCATATTTTTGTTCCCAGGGGAAAAGACATAGCTAGAATTCTGTGTGTGTGACTGATAAAGCCTTTAGAAAAAGAGATAATGAGGCGGAGACCAACAGAGACTCAAAGACTCTCCTGCATAGATGTAACAGCTCTGTCATCTCCAAAGAAATCCTGTCATTAATATGCTGGGGATGGGAGTCCTTGTTGGAGTGGTCAGGCAGGCAGGCAGTGTTTACCAAGTACTTGCAGTGCTGCAGACAACTGTCCTTATCACAGGAGGGAATTATGTGGGAGCAAGGCACTCTAATAAAAATAAGAGGGACAGAACAGAAAAAAGTACCGAAAATACACAAAGAAAAAACTTACGCTCAAGCACACATGTAATTGGGTACATTGCTGCCTGAGTGCTGAGGATGTGACTATAGTGACAGAAGCAACTAGAGGTCTGGGAGGGGGGTTGTCTGGAGAGGTCTCAGGGTAGGGGAGAGGTGGTCCTTGAATATCAAGACAAATTTGCATTGGGTAGAAAGGAAACTAAACAAAGATGCTCAGGAGCTGGAACCATGAGGGAACCAAGCTCCAGGAAGGCCTTACCACCCTTAACTGTTCTTGTCCCCATCCCTCTGTGGACAGAGCCCTTCCCACATAAGATGTATTGTAGCTTGGAATGGGCTTTCTGGCCAGTGAGCACCAAAGAACTTGAAGCTTTAGGAACCAAAGGTGGCCTTCGTTTAACACAGGCACATCACCATATCCTGCATCTTATGAACTGATATTGGAATGAAGAATTTGATTTCCCTTTGCTAACTTAAGTGCCAATCAGATCAGACCAGTATGTTAATATCCATCCTCTCTGGCCCTTTCAGCTTGGCCAAGCTGTTGGGATGCCACATGACAACTGACAAATAACAGCTATCGGCAATGAAGTCTTTCAAGGCAACTGTCTCTGCATGTCTCCTGGTTTATGTGATGTGCTTGCCATCATCTTCCCGGCTCTGCTATCCTGATTTAATCCATGCCCGTGGCCTTTTTGTCTTTGGAAAATTGTTAGACTCCTTTAGGGTGCTGGATCACAGCTCCTTGGTTCCTAGCTCTGTTCTCTTTCCTGGTTTCCCTGTTTCCAGCATATTCGGGGGGGAAACACCTTTATTGGCCGGAGTGATCTTCCTCTCTGCTTTCACATTCTACCACCCATGCCCCACCAGCCCACCCCCCTCCCCCTCCCCAAGCACTTCACTGGGGGAGGATTCTGATACTGACATCCCAGCCGGTAAAATTCCCATACTGATTGAGGAAAATTGAATACTGTGAAAATAAGCTTCCAGGAATGATGAAGTAGTTTTTTACAAGGTTAAAATACTGATAGAATAGGAAGGGGCTAGGGGATTTCATTATCTTTTCATTACTCCAGTAGTCCTCAACCTGTGGGGTAATTCCCACCCCACCCCCCCCGCCCCATCAGGGGAGATTTGGCAAAGTCTGGAGACATTTTTGAGGGTCACATCTGCATTGGGGGGAAGCAGGCAGGTGGTTTCTACCTGCACTAAAAGGTAGAAGCCAGGGGTGCCCTCAATGCCCTTCAATGCACAAGACTCATCAGGCCTAAAACGCTAGTTGTGTCCAGATGAGAAACCCTGACTTACCCTAAGCGTGACAACGTCATATCCTTTACATTTGGTAATTGTTTACCTAGAAAAAAAAGATACATTTTCCTTAGCTATGTCTAGCTAACGGATGCTATGGATGCAATAATCCATATGGCTGTAATATCTTTGGAACACATTTTTATTCTTGTCTCCTCCCCTTACTCAGTTTCCAAGAAATGATGTCTACTAGGGGTCAGCAAACATTTTCTGTGCCCGATAGTGAATGGCTTGGTGGGGCTAAGAGACAGAATTGAAGATACTTAACACAGCAAGGGAGAAAATCCCTGCTGCTTCCCGCTAGGTGGGCTTGAAATGGGTGGTCCTGGGTGGAGGGAAAGCTTCGCCATTCACTAGTGGGATAACCATGGTCCGGAGGGGTGGGGCCGGGGGTAGGTGACTCCTGGACCCAGATGACAATGCTGGATGATAGCAGCCAAGCCCACAGCATGTAGGTGGCAATGTGTGCTGGTCCTGGGCGGTGCTGAGGCTCAGCTGCTGCTGGGGAGGCAGGTGCTGGGGCTGAAACCTGGGACACGGGGTGGATGCCCGCGGCTTAGTGTCGGCGTATGTCTAGTGCTGGCCGGCTCACGGGGTGGCCATGGGGGTAGAGAAACTGGAGAATTCAGCATGTGGGCTGTAGTTTGTGAACGCTTTCCCTATATCATTCTGGATCTTCTATTTCACCATCTTCATTTTTCTCTGAAAGGATTATTTAATGTCCATTTGAAGGGAATTTCTAAACGTTTGGGAAGTTTTTAGCAACAGCGGAATTCAATTCATTGGATTTCACTTAATTGGATAAATTCCTTAAAGGAAAACTCCAATAAACCATGTTTGGAATTGGAACCCAGATGATCTGATTCCAGAGCACAGAACCCCCCCTGCGCCCTTCTCCCACTTCCAGGGGAGAGGTGGTGCTCAAGAACACAATTTTTTCCTCCTTTTCTTCTTTGGGCTTCAGTTGCACAAAATCAGTTTAGTGTTTGTTTTATGACACATTCTCAACATTGTCATGCATGGATAATTTGTTACATTTAATAATGTTATAACACCTCCAAATGCCACTCAAAGCATGAAGTAAGATCTTGGCAATAATCTAAATCTAAAAATATGATCCATCTATTTATTTCTTTTCTCTAGTTTCCCTGAAGTTACCAGCATTTTGAATCTACTTTTCTTTTTATATACATTTATTGCTATCATATTTATTCCTAAAAGTATATATTTTTATTTCAGATAATTTTTACTTCAAAAATGCTGTCATGATATATGTAAACTTTTGGGATACATTATTGCTAAGGTTGATCTATATTATTGTACTCTGACCACTGTATAACAAACCATTTTGTGAATATACTACGTTTTATTGACCTACTCTTTAGTTGATGGGCATTGGGCTGTATCCAGTACTTTGTTGTTGTGAACAGGGCTGCCATGTACATTCTAATGCATGTTTCCTAGTGTATGTGCCCATGAAGTTCCTTTGGCCAGATGTCATATTCTTCATCCCTATGCTATACCACCTTTTCCCTAGCCACACTTAAAGTCATTCAAATTTTAATTAAACTTAGAGTCAACAACTATTTATGAGGCACCAACTAGGTGTCCAACATGGTTCCAGGTGTTGAGGAAAAAAAATACAAAAATCCCACTCTTGTAGAGGTCATAGGGAAGGCAGACAAAACACAAAAAAGTAAATACATACATGAACAAGATATACCTCATCTTTCTCCATTTCTCACTTTGCAGTTAATGCTACAGCAATTCTAAACTACTTGCATGTAAGGTTTGATGCCTCCAAATCTTTGCTCATATTGTTTGCTTAGCATGCAGTATCCTCTGAGCCCTCATTTTTCTAGCTAACTTTTATTTCTTTTTGTCTTTCAACATTCAGCTCAGATAATACTGAGCTAAGCTTCCATTAGTAAACTTTCAGCGATCCTTCTCTGGGATAAGGACCTCTCCTTTGTACTCATATAGTTCCTTATCATACTTTTATCATGACTCTCTCTCTTCCAGAGTATAAAATCAAATATTCTTATCTTTAAATAGCTCTAGTGACCAGTGTGATGGCAGCAGATAAAGGGTGTTCAATAGATGATTATTAAAAAAAAAACAAAAACAAAAAACTAAAATACTTCTCAAAATTCTAGGACTGTATCTTCTGCAGAATTCATGCTTGGAATTTTGTTTCAGAAAGAGCTTTAGTTCTGTAAATGAGGATGGAGGGCAGTATTTATGATGAGAGATTCTCTTCACTCATGAAAAGCAAATGCAGGCTGGTCGTGCATTCATTCAAAAGAATGAGCCTTACCATTAATAAATTCAAGAGATACAGTGTTCAAAAGTGGCCCTGTACCTTTTATAAAGGAGATCAAAATGAATTTAGAAAATAAACTCCAATAAAGTGGTTTGGAAGCAGTGTAATTGAGCGGAAAGAACAATGTCCTAGAAGTCAGAAGACCTTGGGAGTGTTATAGGTAGAGGGTATGGGGCTTATGTAACAAGGAAAGAAAACGAAAGTCAAGATCCTAAGAATGTGATCTGAAGGTCTGGATTATACATGTTCTATACCCACCCTTTTTGTTTACATAGAGTTTTTTTCTTCAGGAGAAAGTCCTCCTTAAATTTTATTTTATTTTATTATTATTATTATTGTTATTTTGCAGTACGCGGGCCTCTCACTGTTGTGGCCTCTCCCGTTGCGGAGCACAGGCTCCGGACGCACAGGCTCAGCGGCCATGGCTCACGGGCCCAGCCGCTCTGCTGCATGTGGGATCCTCCCGGACCGGGGCACGAACCCGTGTCCCCTGCATCGGCAGGCGGACTCTCAACCACTGCGCCACCAGGGAAGCCCCTTCTCTAAATATTTAAACTTTAACCTGGCCTAAAGTTAAGAAAAATAGATACTTAAGTTTTTAAATTCCTAATAATAAATAAAGATATATCTTGGTATCTATTTGTAAATAAAGTTTATATCTCTCATGTGTGTATTTGTTCTTCTTTATGTTAATGAAACTTTTGATTGTGAAGAAGTCTACAGACCCTCTCTCCTTCCCTCCTGACCTGCACTGTGGTCAAGGATTACAGCAAAGAAGGCTACAATTGATTTTGCAAGCAAACTAATAGGAATTAGAGGACAGTCTCTCTTTTTTCTTTAATTGAAGTATAATTGATTTACAATGTTGTGCTAGTTTCAGGGGTTCAGCAAAGTGATTCAGTTATGTATATATTCTTTTTCAGTTTCTTTTCCATTATAGGTTATAATAAGAAATTGAATATAGTTCCCTGTGAGCTACAGCAGGTCCTTGTTGTTTATCTATTTTATATATAGTAGTTTATTTATTTTATATATAGTAGTTCCTGTTAATCCCAAACTCCTAATTTATCCCTCCCCACAAGAGGACAGTCTCTTGAGGGCTCTAAAAGAAGGTGGTGTCCCAGGACCCAGAAAATGAGGAACAAAGAAGGAAGATGAGGGAGAGACCTGCAGGAAGAGGGGCCAAAATGAAAAAGATGAGCAGTGAGAAATTTCTATGGTGTTTATGACTGGGAATTGGACATGAAACACACATCACAGCCTCGTGAAGGAAGAAACTGGAGAGATTTAAATGAAGCGGAACGTAAGGGCTCCAAGGCTTGCTTGGACTCTGCTGTGGCTGGGCTGCTAGGGCTGGAACTCTTTTGTTTACACATAAAAGGAAAAGGTTATTGAGGATGACTTGATTTCTTGAAGCTATTCGAGTGGGAGATATTTGGATTACAGTTAGAATTGTAATAGGTATTTGTGACTGCATATACTTAATGAATTGAGTGTTGTTAAGAATACTGAATAAATCTAGGGTAGCCTTGAGTCTATAGGTTTAGTGATATCAATATCACACAGATTTCCTTCCCTTTTAAAAAAATATTTTTTCTTTCAACTATTTTGGAAATATATTCTGAAGCATTAAATAGAATTGAGAGGAGGTGACCAAAGAGGACTAATTTAATTAAATGACAAGTGCAATGGAATATGTATTCTTTTCTTAAGAGTATTCATCATTTAGATACTGGACATTCCATACCCAGAAAAAAGAAAGACATCCATCGAACTTTTATATTTGTATCCATTAGAATAACTTTGCCTGAATGTGTATAAAATCCTAAAATAACAATGGTAGAATTAACACAGAGATTGATTTTTCTCTCACAGAAATGAAGGCAGGAATAAGCAGCCACAGGCTGATATGTACCCTGACTGGTTTATCAGAGACCCAGTTTCTTTCTATCCACTTGCTTCATTATTCCCAACATATGTCTTCTACTTTACGATCCAAGGTGGCTCTTAAGATCCAGCTGCTATGTTCTCATTTCAGAGTATATGAAGAAGAAATGGGAAAGGGGACATTCCCCTTTAAGAACATTCCTGGAATTTTTACTTTTCAATTCTGCTGATATTCCACTTAATAGAATGTAGGCTGGGGAAATACTGCTTTATTCAGGGGAGCCATGTGCCCACTTTAAAATCAGAGATTAGGTGAAACTTTATAGTCTCTGTCCCCATGTTTCATATAGCCTTAACTCTGAGGCTATATAACCTAGTGGAGATAACATTGACAAGGAACAACCAAATGGTGGGTGAGCAAAATGGACAGATCTTTAGGACCTGGACAGCATCCAGTGAATGATTTTAAAATAGTAACCAAGCAGATGCTAGCTGTGGCTATCTTTTGGACAGGACTTTACCAGTCCTTGGCATTTAAAGCTGTATCACCCTCAGGACAAATTGTTGGTCATTGAAAGGAGAGAGAGAGAGATGGGGAAAGAGGGAGGGAAAGGGAGAGAGAAAGAGAGAGAGAGGAGAAATATTTAAAGAGCAAGACACATTACTTTCTCTAAAATATTGATTTTTCATTTTAAGTTGGGGCCAAATAGCAATATAGGTAAAATTGGTAGTTCCCAGAACTGATGAGAATTCACCGAGCTTAACAAAATGAATGCATGTCTTGATCTTACTGCAACATATTTAGAGAGAAAATAGAGTATTGATCAACTCACTTTAGGATGCCATTTATAAATAATTATTGATTGAAATAACCTTATTGCCGAAAGTTTATGTACACTATATTTTGTTCATTGTAAGGGAATTCATACTTTTCTGGTTTTGAGAAATGGTCTAATATTAGGGATGTCAAGAGGATATGTTTTAATATGTAATATATGAATTCTGGGTTCTTGTCTTGCCTAGTTGCTGAATCATAGTTTAATCTTGTATAAGAAAAGTACAGTATCCCTGCCTCAGTTATACTTTTAGGAACATTAAGAGTACTATGCATTGTTCATTTTTAAGCACAGTGGAAGAGAATGTTGTGATAAAAAGTCATCTTATTGTTATGCTCTTGGTACCAAAGGGTAAAACCCAACCTTTCTAAAAGTAAAGTGATTCCTAGGATGTCTTCACCTTTTTTTCCTCCTTTAACTTACTTTTAAGGTAGCTTTTATTATTTTGAAGCACAATTCATGAAAAAACAGCCTGTAGCTACAACAGTGTCTAAAAGCATTCATGCTTTAATTGCTCCACATATAACATTTAGTAATTACTGAGTTGACACACTTCATTTATCTAAATTTATCCAGCTATAATGAAAGCTGCCCATGTAATTTTCTATTGTGAATGACAAACACACAGTTATATCATAACTGTACTTATTTTGGAGTGGCCCTCAAAGAAATCTACATCTAGGGGGTATATACCTTGAAACTTCAGGCCATAAAGAGGTTCTTATATCTATTTGGAGGTTTGAAGATTAGAAAAAAGTAGTTTGCCTTATTAAGTTAAATTCTACAGGAAAGAATTAGCAGAAAATCTATAATAATGGTTATAAGTGGATCTTATCTCAGGTTATTTTGGTTTCTGTTTAGTTGGTTTTGCAGAACTGTAAAATGTTAGATTCAGACAGTAAATTCCAGGTTTCTAAATGCTTAAAAAGAGGAGTTCAAGAAAACACAATACAGGAATCCAACATTCTAGAGCCCTTTTCCAGGTACAGAGAACAGCATTTAAAAGAATCAGCTAACATTTGACTCAGATTTGAAAGATACTAGTAATGATCTTTTCTAATACATTCACAGAATTATCAATAATAATTGATAACATTAGTAGGATAAGTGCCAAATGAGTGCTGAAGATACAGGTACTTCAGGAATTGAGAGTTTTTGTGGATAGAAAGATTGGGTATCAAGGGACCTTCTGCAGGATCACACTGGTAGATTAATCAGATATAGATGAATGCAGAAGATGGAGAACAGCATTCCTAGAGGGTGCAGTGAAGGAGCGAGAGTTTGAAGGTGGAAATGAGTAAAATGTGTTCTGATGTCTGAGAAAAAGAGAGCATTCATCCTAGGGGACAGTAAAAATGGGAGTGATTAATCTGGTCAGAATATGATAGATCTTGAATATGATCCATTTAGCTATGGATAAAATTCCAAGTATTTGAACCGGAAAAGACAAAATAAACATGGTGTTTGGGATGATTAAGCTGCAAATGTTGCAGGAGATGGTGATAGGAGATACCAGCAGACTGTAAGGTCATGGTGGCTTCCAAACTTGCCAAAGTTAAAATCACCTGGACCTATTGTTAAATTTGTAGGACCTATTGTTGAGTATCTGGCACATAGTAGATACTCAACAAATGTTCACTGAATTAAATTTAATTTTTACCAGTCTTGAGTTTGTCCTAATATGAGTGTTATTTGTTCATGGTTTATCAGTGATCATCATCACAGATATTGTGTTTTAATAAGAGAGTCTAGAGGACTACTAAATCTTTCAAGATTCGAATGAAGTAAGCCAGATAGAGAAAGGCAAATATCATATGATGTCAAATATCATATGTGGCATATAAAAATGATATAAATAAACTTATATACAAAACAGAAATAGACCCACAGACACAGAAAACAAACTTATGGTCACCAAAGGGGAAGGGTGGGGAAGGATATATTAAGAGTTTGGGATTAACATAAACACACTACTATATACAAAATAGATAACCAACGAGGACCTACTGTATAGCACAGGGAACTCTGCTCAGTATTTTTTAATAACCTATAAGGGAAAAGAATCTGAAAAAGAATATATATATATATACACACACACACATAATATATACTTACATATATGTATATATACATATAAATACTTTGCTATATACCTGAAACTAATACTATGTTGTAAGTCAACTATACTTCAATAAAAAATAAAGTCATTTAAGCATAAAAAAAGATTCAAATGAAAATAGTTGTAATGGTAGAATTGATTCATCCATACATTTATTCATTTATTCAATTAATAAATATTGAACATCTACCATGTGATTAGAACTCTTTGGGTTGCCATGAGTATAGAGGTGAATGAGACAGACAAGGTCTCTGGTCTCATGGTATAGCACTTTGCAGCATTCTACATGTTGTTCTAGTGAATTGTTGAACCTGAGGGGGTTGTGGGAACCTCTGAGTTTATAGTCAGTCAACCAGAAATATGGGTGACCTGGAGATTCCCCAACTGTGGCTGTTGTCTGAAGAAGGGTAGTCTTGTGGGGGACGGAACCCTTAATATATGGTGTCTGCACCATCTCCAGGTAGTTAGTGTTAGAATAGAATTGGATTGAGGTACACTCAGTTGGGGTGGAACCAGTATACATATAATGTTAGATACTCATAAGTGCTGGGTGGGTTCGGTTTTAAGATAGCTTTCAAAAGGTGAGGATAGTGTTGAATAATTTGGGTCCCTCTCAAATTATTATGTCATGAAAAGGGTCAACTAGGACACCTACTTTTATCACTGTCCCTTTAGGGGTTGCTTTAAGGAGATGATGGAGCATGAGTTAGATTGGTGATATGTGGACAGGCAAGGAAGGAAGGGTAAGGAGGGATCAGAGTGCTGCTAGGGCTGGAGCAGGCCTCCTGGATGTCCACTATGTAGCGTCTTTAGCTATTTTCCCTAATGGGCCGCTCAATAGGGGTGGGCATCCCGTTGACTTGAAGCGGTTAATAGGGTATCATTTTTGCTGACATTATTATTAATAATGGCAGTAACTCTCACGTTCCTCACTTATTAGTTTCCCAATGTCTTTTATTTATTTATTTTTGTATTTTTTTATTGAAGTACAGTTGATTGACAGTGTTGTGTTAATTACTGGTGTACAGCAAAGTGATTCAGTTATACATATATAAGTTCTTTTTTTAAATATTATTTTCCATTATGGTTTAGCATAGGATATTGAATATATTTCCCTGTGTTATTCAGTAGGAGCTTGTTGTTTATCCATCCTATATATAATAGTTTGCATCTGCTGATCCCAACTCCCAATCCATCCCTCTCCCAGCTCCTCCCCCCTTGATAACCACCAGTCTGTTCTCTCTGTCTGTGAATCTCTTTCTGTTTCATAGACAGGTTTGTTTGTGTCATATTTTAGATTCCACATATAAGTAATATCATATGGTATTTGACTTTCTCTTTCTGACTTCATTTAGTATGATAATCTCTAGTTGCATTCCCAAAATCTTTTATATATTACATCATGATTCTTCCAATAACATTCCAAAGGTAGAGTATTATTTTATGCATTTTTACAAATGCAAATGACATCTGGAGAGATTAAGAGACTCGTCCATGATTTTAAAGGCTAGAAAGACACAGACTGAAATAAAACTTTAATCCTTTAACAAGACATCCAGGTTTTCTCTGCTAGACCAAAGCTCCCTTTTAAAATTCATGGCCATCATTTTCTTGTTTTGTTTTGTTTCTCACACCCTGATTTACCTGAATTATAACAAAATTCCAAGCCATTATTGAATGGAATAATTAATGGGTCCTGAAGGAGGATGGAGATAGAATCTGTAATTCCACCTCGGGAGCAGTGTCCTGTTTCTCATTGTCCATTCAAGTCCATTCCAGAGGGTCTGAAAAAAGAGGAAGGCTGTGACTTGAACACCCAGGGAAGAAGGAATAAACAGGATTTTTTCAACCACGGAAGGCATTTTATCAGATATGTATACCAAAAAACAACTTCTCTAAACTGTAAATAGGGATTCTTTGAGAACTGGCATAATTAGGGTCCTTTTAAAAGAATGATTCCTCTAAGAAGTAATTTTTTTTTTTTTTTACCTCGTGAAATTTCCTTCAGTGAACATCTGAGGGAATATAATTGCACTGAACCTATGAATTTGTGTGAGGTATTTTGAAACCAGGTGGGATTCTGTTGAATGTTGGGGCCTCCATAGAGTCACGTTGACCATGATCATGAATGACTCCTCTTTGTAACAAGATGGAAGATACCTGTAATGTACTCAGTTATTTCAATTAAAAGTCACAACAATTTCCCTTTGAATAATATCTCTTAAAAATATCTTGATGGTGAATTTTTCTTATCTGTCGAGCTTTTTGCTTCTGAGGTGGGGGACTTAGAAATGGTTTCCTTACAGCAGAAATTTACTTAATATTAAACATACCCAGTAAAGCAAATTTACTACTTTTCTTTAGAAATAAAAACAGAGGCAAATGAAATGTACTAATGTGCTCCCAATTAGCACATTCATTAAGGATTATTTTGAACGCAGTAATGAACTTTTTGCTTCTGATTGAAGACAGAATTCACAATGATAAATTAGTGAGTATATCTGCTGCAAGTTGCCAAATTACAGGGCTGAGTGAATACTACTAATAAAATCATTCACCACCCACATGAAAGTGATAAATATGAATATAAAAAAACCCTGAAAAATATCCTTCGCACAATTGTAGATTTTTCTTTGAGGAAACAGCAGGTAAAAATTCATCTTGAACGCTAATGGGTCTTTCTCTGGTTGATTTGTCTGCCCAGCAGTTTGGGTGTGAGGTGTTAGCTTGCCTGTGTTTGGACAAGGATGACTCCTATTAAACCTAATGTAAAATGAGAGAATCTCTTCTTTCTGGTTTACCAGGTGCTATTTAATACGTTAGGAATGTCTAAGCTTTAAGCATGTTGGCCAGTATGAATTGGAAGCTGATTGGAAGAAACAACTTCAGTGAAGATCACAGTAGGAGTGGAACACTAGAAACTGCTACACGTTATATTCAACTCTGTTACTGGTGGAAGGAATGGAGGTAATAGAAGTAAGTGATGAAGATGTTGATGATGGTGGTGATGATGATGACAGTTATTTGCAATTCTTTCTACTTGTTGAGTTCTTGCTCAACCTGACAATGTGTTATATATATTACCTTATGTGCCTTTACAAACAGTGCGAAAAAATTAAGTCTCTTGTTTTCTACAGAAGAGGGAACAGGATACATCAGATGATGGCATTTGGTACTCTTATGGTATTTAGATCCTCTCTATACCTCCCACAACATTGAAAGCCCTCTCTTTTCCATCATTCTGTGTGTCTTTGTGTAGTGTCTACTCAAGAACTCCTCACTGCCATGATCGTCTGCTCTCCAACTTAGTTTGACAGCTTTACTTTGGTTTAGTATTTTTTGGTAATATTATAGTTGCATATTCCCTCCTCTCACTCAAAGTTCTTCAGAGTTAGAGAATGCCTTCTACTGCTTTTGAATACTCCCAAGACTCTCTGGAACAGTGCTCATCTTAAAATAGACATCCAATAAATGTTGTTGGTTGGGAGGTAAGACTCTATCATGTTTTTAAATACTTCTGAAAAATGAGATTCCTCTGTGTCCCTTGGTAACACACCCCAAGGTCTATTAGCATCAGGAAGTTTGCCCTTGGTTCTTATCTGAATACCTCCTGCCATTTCCCCCCTTCATGGAATCTTTCAAACATTCTCTGTGTGATGGCCCTTCATACACTTGAAAGTTGGTTTCATGTTTTCCTTCAGCTACTCCTCAAGACAAAATGATGGGCCTTCAAATGATCATTATAGAGTGTTTTTAAATGGATGTTTTTCCCTTTAATTATGTTCAAAAGAATTTACATAAGAGAAAGAACAAGAAACTAAACCAGATCAAAACTTAGTTATTTTTCTAGTTCTTTTATATTTTGCGTTCATAGAAAAGTCATGACAACTTAGGTCCTCCAAAATGGTTGTAATGATTACTTTTGACAGTAGTGACTTCGTTGCAGGGTTTCGTGAGCTTGGGTTTTCTAAAAGTTACATTTATGGTTCTTTCTTCTTTTCTGTAGAAATTTAGGTGTTAGTTCTTTTCTAGCAAATTTTTGATTAAAACAGTTGTTAGAATTTTTCTCCTTTTTTTTTTTTTTTTTTGCGGTACGCGGGCCTCTCACTGTTGTGGCCTCTCCCGTTGTGGAGCACAGGCTCCAGACGTGCAGGCTCAGTGGCCATGTCTCAGGGGCCCAGCCGCTCCGCGGCATGTGGGATCCTCCCGGACCGGGGCACGAACCCACGTCCCCTGCCTCGGCAGGAGGACTCCCAACCACTGTGCCACCAGGGAAGCCTAGAATTTTTCTCCTTTTGATTAAAGGGGAAGAGGGTGGATAAATCAGAAAGGTGCCAAACCATTTCTAGCCAGAAATGTTTAACTTTTTAGTCCCTTTTTAGGTGAGTTTTTCCCTAAGAATGTAAATTTATGCTTATAAAGCTGGGTTTTCTCATGGCAGTAGACTGAGGTATTGGTGCTTATAATAGATATGTTTCAGTATTTTCCCTGAGCAGACCCAGCCCCTAATCCCTGTTTTAAGTGTTCCTTTTAGTGTCACATTGCAAAATTAATCTTTCCATTTGCTTCACTCCACACCGTTTAATATTGCTTGACTCCACATAAAGCAGCATGACATGGGCTTTAAATAAAAGCTGGCTAGGGCTAAGTTGTGTGCATATTGTGTTTGGGATTAAGAAACTAAATTTGACAGGTAATGGAGTCGGATTTAGCTGCTCCATAATGCTAAACTGTGAGGTGTCATGTCAATCATCTGTCCAGGAAATATAAGCTATAAAGGGAAAGTGAGATATATTTCAGACATCTAATCACACAAGCAAAAGACTAGCTACTAAAGGATGGGTAGTTTGCAGACTGCTACTTTCATCTCTCACAGGGACTCTGGGAGTTAAGGCCATCATACAGATAGGTGTATTTGCTTCAGGATTAGATAGGTTTCCTAGGAGACATGATAAAGAAACCTCTGCCATAAATGGCCAGTTCCTCATATTAAATAAAGGGGAAACAAAACTCTAAAGCAGTGAGGTAATGGATGTGGGGTGTTTAGAGAATTTCCTACATATATATATATATATATATTTTGTGGTACACGGGCCTCTCACTGTTGTGGCCTCTCCCGTCGCGGAGCACAGGCTCCAGACACGCAGGCTCAACGGCCATGGCTCACGGGCCCAGCCGCTCCACGGCATGTGGGATCCTCCTGGACCTGGGCACGAACCCGTGTCCCCTGCATCGGCAGGCGGACTCTCAACCACTGCGCCACCAGGGAAGCCCTTTCCTACATATTGAACAGAAAAAAAAAAAAAAGCATGTCAGAGATACAAAAGAAATAGATTTTGAACTATTTCTTGCTAAGGTAGTTACCCATAATGTTAAGCACTTGCTCTTATTCCTGATGACCAGGAAGTTTTGAACTCAATTTTATAGGCAATTAAATTAACTCTATCAATCTACTTTTTGGACAAATTTTATTCTGCCTCCATGCCATCACAATATTTTTTCAGCTATTCTAACTATTCTATTATTTTTTTTGTTATTCTTTCTTTGAAAGAGGTAAGATGTAATTAATAAAGAAAAATAAAATATCCTCTACAAATAAAGATTATCTACCCATCTATCTAGTCTGAAGGATGACACAAAGAGCGCTTGGAAGTGAATTACTGAAGTGTATGATTACACATTTAGTCCAGAGTCTCAGCTTGACATGCAGCACTTTTACTGTGCAATTCCCATTAATGCTGATTGTTCAATTTAGTGCTTCATTAATGAGCCATAGACCACTTGTAAATTTCTGACTTACAGAATCAACCCTATTTAAAGTTTTGTTCTCCTGAAAATGTCTTCGTCTGACAAGCTGATAATAAATACATTGCATTCTTCCATCCACTTAACCCTCTGCCATGTCATTTTTGGCTCTTGTCGTTTGGCTTTCTCTGTTCTTCAATGTATATAACATTTATAACAATCACAATTATAAGAGCAAACATTTTATGGTGCTTATTCTGTGCTAAATTTAGGTTTTAGCATCAATTATTGATAGCTTATGGTGTGCCAGGTGCCGTTTTGAGCAAACTACATGTATTAACTCATTTAATCCATGTAGCACTGTGATGTTGCTACTCTTACTATTCTCATTTTATTGATAGAGTAACTAAGGAAGGTTAAGTAACTTGCCTTAGGTTATAGATCTGAAGTATGGGAGCTGGAATTTAAACAGTGGAGGTCTAGATTTAGAGTTCAATGTCCAAAACTCGATCTTACAGACTAAGTATATATTCATCCTCAGGAAGTAGAAAGAGCTTTACAAAGGACCTGATGTATTAGCCTACAATATCCAAAGCAATTGCACAGCAATCAGCCTTTACATATAAAGTTTTCCTTTTTTTTTCTTGGTAGAACCTTGAGCAGCTCTACTCAAAATTATTCCATTAATTCTAAGGCAGCATTCTGTGCGCTATGCTTTTATATTCAGGAAACTGACAATTTGCAGAGAAACACTGACCAAACTTAGAATAAAATAATTGAAAATTTTGCCATGGAAAATCATAATATTGTCATTTGGGTCAATACACATTGAGAGTAATTAATAAGTGATGGATATGCAAATATCACTAGAATTTGGCATCAATCAAGTAAATGGAATGAATAAAAACATATAAAAATCGGTAAGACATTTGAGAACTTGACTTTGATAAGAGAAAAAGACATGGAACTGCCTGAAGCCAGAAGAAAAAGTAATTGTATCTGGAATGTGCTTTTGCCCAACTCTACCCATCAAAATCATACTCATTCTTCAAAGACCACATCTTCAGAGAAGCTTTTCTGATTCCTCTAGTCCTCTATGGAATGTTGGATTTATTTGACATTTCCTGTAAAACAGTGCCTTGTATGTTAGCTTTTTATGTATTTCTTTCACATACTCTTTTGTAAATTCTCTGAGGGCAGGGACTATATCTTCCCTACTTTTGTGCATGTTTATAGGCAATCAAATATATCCTGATTGATTGACAGGCAGATTCAGGTGGTCCCAGTGATTTTCTACCTTTGAACTGAGTCATTAGTACTTTGTGGAACCGATCTGTAAATCAAATGCATTCCATGAGTTGTAATTAAGTGGATGAATCTTAAAATTATCAGAGAAAGTTAAAATGAAACAGGAATCACATATGGACAGTCTAATAAAGAGAGTTGCTTCATCTTGCAAGGAAAGTTGAACAAAGTCTCAGTAAATCATCAGAAATCATCCACTGCAAAATGTAGAATAAGAATATTTTCCTGATTAGTTAAGGATCCTCTTATCTCTGTTACCAGAAAGCAACTCACCTAAAATATAATCAGTTTCACAAAATCTACAAACTTGGAATTATAATATAGTATGAGAAATGAAGGGAAGTGACTTAATGACAAATGCAAAAAAAAAAAATCCTCTATCTTAATGGTATTTACTATTATGAAAAGTGGAGGGTGAAGCCATGTCAGAAAGAACTCTTGAATTATTCAGAAGTGAGGTAGACCTTATTTAATAGAAATAACTAGAAAGGCAAACCCTGAAATCTCAAATATAATAAAAATTATACATCCTGTTTTACTAGTCAATTCCTTTTGTTTTGATTCTTGCTTTAACAAAACACCTTCAGATCACCAGTTTGGCTTTCCACAGCCTTTGATACTGCTTGTGGGTGTCTGGATTTAAGGCTTAATTGTTTCACTTAACTTTATATTTATATCCTATTGATCAATACTCTTTAGGGTAATATCTTGAATTATCAATAATTCTCTTGTAGGAATGGATAATGTGGGTCAATGAACAAAATCTGTTCATTCTCAAGTGAACAGATAAGTGTTAAATTTTGAGAATTCGCAAAGCTGAGAATTAATTGGAGTCCTACTAGAAAGTTTTCCACTAACCCATAAGTGATGCTTGGGGCCTGGAATGAAATAATCTGCCAGGCAGTTAGATCCCATTTCCTTACACCTCATTCTCTTAACTCACTTATGTTGCTTATTAGGTCATGTGGACACGTGAGATTGTGTACTGTATACTAAATGGATAAAGTCACCTAGGGCACTTCACACTATATAGCACTGTGGTAGATTGCATCACTGTTTCCAATTATTTCCTCATCACTTCTTTAAGAAGATTATACCTCTCCACTCTGCTGACATCAACCTTGGCCATGTGAATGGGTTTGATCAATGAAAGTTTTAACAGCCATTGCTTAGTTCTGCTGTTGTTCTTTTCCCTCTGGCACAGGATAGCATGAGTTAGATGGTTGTTGCTTTTTTGTCCTGGATCCCAGAACAGAGCCACAGTGAACCTGCTGCAATAATCTGAGTGATTTTGTAAAACACTGAAATTTGGGAGTTGTTTGTTCCTGCATCTTAAAGTAATGAAAGCTAATACTAGCACTCTTCCTATAAAGTTCATTTGGCATTTATCATAATTTCTTGCAATTTTCAAAAATTCTTTACATCTTCAGTAGTTGCTCTTAATTTTCAAAATGTGTCACCTATAAGAAATAGTTCATAGAGAAGGAAAGAAGTCTTCAGGGCATTTATTCTTCAATTTTATGTAGCACAATAGCTTTTCTTGAATTGAGATCTTGATAAATTGGAAATTACAGCCTTACCAGCTCCCAGATCAGTAGGGAGAAAAGACACAGGTTGTGCTATCTCCTTTGGTGGACAGATAAGAATGCCTGGTGACCAGGGTGACTAACAATCTTATTTGAGAAGAATTAGTGTTTTGCTAAAGCAGAGAGGAGAGGTGAAACACCGAAGCAAGGATGGCACAACTTTTTGAGCAGCCGTAATGAAATCTCTCCCTCCAGCAGAAGCTCTGTGTACTGCACTAAATTAGGCAGAAACTTGAGGACATGCATTTCAGGAAGAGTGAATGTGTCCCTGACCTTGCACCTTTGTTGCAAGAGCTGTGAGCACTGCTTAGAGGAGCAGTAAGCTCTGACATGTTGAGGTGGAAACATTCAGAGTTCTTTTACTGCTATTCAATGTGTGCAGGGAGAGCTGGCAGTCATTGAATGACCAGGAAAAGACACATGCCAGAACACAGCAGAGCACATGGTCAGATCATGAGGGGAGCCCTCCTCCGCGCTAGTGAGGAATGATGAGATGAGACATAACTTTCAGCTGATGCAAAAACAGCAGGATGTGTTGCAAAATATCCTAGGAGACTTTCACAGAATGGTCTCCGTGTCCAGAAGCATTCCTGATCCAGGCACGTTGACTCTTCAAGAATCTTTGGGATCCTATATTTTATCTGTAACAGAGCAATGATTACTAAATGATCTTGAGTTTTAATGCCTTTTGTTTTTGCTACATTAAGCAAATATAGATCGAAATTTGAGAGTAGATTCCAAATTAAGAGATTTGTTAATGGAGAGGTGATTCCAGAATTTCTTCTCGGGGATTATGGCTAAAGGAAACATGCTCTCTTCTCACACACTCCACACACAAGCCAACCTTTAATCTTTTTGTCAAGAATATCTCTTACTGTATGTATAATGAAATGCACTTTTGCTCAGAAATGAAAAGGGTCCTCTCTGCTATTGTCAAACTTGTTTTATAAACTCCTATTTTATATTTTATTTTGGATATCAACTTTGTATATCAACTTTGAGTACTATTATTGTCAGGTCTCCATTGGTAAACCCCTTCCCTATGACAGTACAGTGTGTACTCAGTTTTGGAGCATGGAAAATACATGGACTTGTTTTGTACCTATAGTTTGGATATATAATTGACATCTTTGTGCCTTGGTGTTTCAAAATTTTTAAGGCTGTAATGAGGAGTCACATTGACAGTGATGAATATATTCTCTACAATGAATATGCTCCCTTAATTAAATCATGATGCTGCAAACACACACACACACACACACACACAAACACACATAAAAGAATATCTCTAAGTGAAGGATTACACTTAATTTCTAGAATTCTTCAATGAGACAGATGATATTACTGAGACACTACAGAGAAATAAACCAGTGTCTCTGGGAATCAGAAAGAATTAATGAAATTTAGGTCATATTGATAATTTTACTCAAACATCTTATGTTGCCAAAATTAATACCTGACTCTTGATCTTGGATATGATAATAGATGTTTTCTTTCATCTTCAACCAGGAGATGGACACAAAGTCAGTTCTAGTGTTTGTGCCTGTGTGTGTATTTAATGCTGTTTTCCTAAACACAAATAGTCTCATCCTAGGCCAAACTTCTTGTCAGAATCCTTTCACAAAGTACCATTTTGGGGGGATAGAGTTTAGGAAACAAAACATATGCACAAATACTCTCATGAGTTTCTTTTGTGCTTTTATGTATATACAGCCAGACCATAATAGTCACTCTCACATGGGCAGGTAGTTGCCAGATACCACCACTAAGTCTGGGTAGATTGTTTGGGTCCTCTGAAGATACTCTCTGAATGTCATTTGGCTTTTACTCAAATACAGCTAATTTTCCACACTCTTCAATTCTGCCCTTCCAAAAATCTCTCTCATCAGAAAGAGATGTGTGTTTCTCTCATTGCAAGAAAACAGAACTTCTCTTCAAAGGACAGAATGCATGTTCAATTCAAAATTATGTATCTCCACCAAAGTCTATCTCTTAAATATAACATAGAACATGTGTGCTCTATGAGCTCATATTTGTGACGTTATTTCTGATCCCTTTTAATTACACCACTAACAATATTTCTTGATTTTAATATTAAAAGAGCATCCCATTAAAATGGGTTTCAGTGGTTAACAGCTGGATAGCCAGTGCTTGATAAATGACTTTTGCAAAGATAGAACCAATGTAAACAATCCCTGAATCTATAACGAAAGGTAACGGAAGTCATGCAGAATCATTTGAAAATACCTGACAAAGGGACACAGTTTTTCTCAATGAATGAGAGATGAGTTCCAGAAGAAGTAGGAATCTCTAAAGGTCACCCCTGCATTCATATACTACAGTAGACATGGGAAAGTCACAATATAGATGCTATTAAAATTTAGATTGGTTATGTGATTTGCACAGAAACGCATTGTTTTTCTTTTCTTTTTCTTTTTTTTTTTTTGTGGTATGCGGGTCTCTCACTGCTGTGGTCTCTCCCGTTGCAGAGCACAGGCTCCGGATGTGCAGGCTCAGCGGCCATGGCCCAGGGGACCAGCTGCTCCGTGGCATGTGGGATCTTCCCGGACCGGGGCACAAACCTGTGTCCCCTGCATCAGCAGGCGGACTCTCAACCACTGCGCCACCAGGGAAGCCCCACATTGTTTTTTGAATTGAAAATTTTCAGGGAATAAGTCTGATGCCAGGAAGAATGTGTAACTTAGAAAAAGAAATGTACATTTCTTCCCTAGGGTGGAAGGGTGGGAATAAAGAATGTTTTTTAAAGTAACTTTTGCATTCACATCCTTAGGAGGTAGGAAAAAAAAAAAGCCCACCACTCCGATTTTTTTTTTTGTCTGGTTCATTAATCATATTAGCAATGTTTAGGGGAAATAAAAAACAGGAATGAAACACAGTTCCAACTGGCACAGTGCAGCATTTAGGGTTTTTAGAATATAACATAAGACTCAAAAGAATACACTATAAATAATTTGTAAGAAGGAAGAAACCTTAAAAGTTCTACAAAATTCAGTGTTTTAAAGTTCTGAGTTCATTTTAAAGAACATAAACTTGCACAAACATATGGGGGTACAACACGATATGACAGTTTTATAAGTATATTAGCTAGATAACAGAATATTATCAAATTATTCAGAAATTAGTAGTTATTTAAAAGAAAATATGTATTGCATTTATACACAGTATAATAATCTAATCTCCAGATTCATGGCTTTGGTTATCAGCTTTATGTGGCTCACTACCAAATCTATATCTCTAATCTGGTTTTTCTTTCAAGATCAGGTTCATGACCCAACCATTACTACATAGTGTCATGACTATTTCTCTCATCTCAAAGCACAGCTCTTTATCTTTTTGACATTCCAACTTGACAGACTTCCCTAATTTCCTATCCTTGGAAATGACCAAGCATTCCCGTAGTTTGGAACCTTGAAGATATCTTTGACTAATGACTTGTCTTAGCTTATCTCACAACTCAGGTCACTGAGTCCTTTCATTTCTACCTGCAAATATTTTTTCCCTCTCTTTCTTTTTCTGCTCCCACTTCTACCCTCTTCTGAGTTATTACTGAAGCTTCCATACTAATTTTTCTGAATCTAGTCTTTCTTGCCCTTGTCCACTTTCCCACTGCCCTCTATTAATTCTTAATAAAACACTAATGTCATGAAAAATTCCCTCTGGATAGATTGGGAGTTTAGGATTGACATATACACACTGCCATATTTAAAATAGATAACCAACAATGACCTATAGTAAAAAAATAAAAACAAACAAACAAAACTTCCCTCTGCTCAAAAGTGTTCAGAGATTTTTCCTTGTGATTGGGATTAGGCTGAATTTCTTCATTATGATCTTTTAATAACATGGCCCCATTGTTGCTACCCAGAGAGTAAATACATATTAATTGAACATTGTGTTTTACCAAATCTCCACAAGACACTGTGTAGGATACAAAAGCACTATAAATGTGAGCCCTGTCATCAAGGAAGTAAAGTCTAGTTCAGGAAATATAGAAAACAGACATAAAAGATAATTATACAAAGAGATATAAAAGCCAAATGAATGACTCATATCCATACATTATGACCTGAGGGAAAATTAGAATGGAGATATCTTGCCCTGCTAATATTTTTCTTATCCAAAGTAGATCCTCTATTTGTTACTTATTTATATATTTAATAATTAATTTTAACTTTGTTATGTTTCATATATGTGTGATTTGAATTCCAATGGTATGTAAAGTCTTTGACATGATGGATATACACTAAATTCTCAATAAAAGTTAAAGAGCAAAATCAGGAGGAAGTGGCCAAGATGACAGAGTAGAAAGACCCTGAACTCACCTCCTCTCAAGAGCACACCAAAGTTACAACTATTAACAGAGCAACTATTGACGAGAAAGACTGGAAAACGAGTAGAGAAGGTCATCTACAACTAAAGATACAAAGAAGGAACCACAAAAAGATGTATAAGAGGAGTGGAAATGTGATTTAGTCAAGACCTATACCCCCAGGTGGGTAGCCCATAAACAAGAGGATAATTACTATTGCAGAGATTGTCCTCAAGGAACAAATGGTCTGAGCCCCACATTGGGCTACCCAGCCCAGAGGTTCTGCACAGGGAAGATGAACTCCCAGAATGGTTGGCTTGAAGGCAAGCAGGGCTTACTTTTGGAAAAGCCAGAGGGCTGTGGGAAACAGAGGTCACTCCTAAGAGTGCACACAGAATTTCACACACTCCTGGGCAGAAGCAGCAATTTGAAAGCCTGAGTCAGATCAGCCTGGAGGACATAGGCACTGGCAGCAGTCATTTTGGGGAGCTCATTCTGCCACATGGACACTGGTGATGGCAAGCACTATTTTTTAATATTCTCTCTAGCTTATTAGTGCATGACCTGGGCCCACCCACCAGCCTGTAAACACAAGTACTGGGATGCCTCAGGCCAAGCAACTAGCCAGGTGGAGATACAGCCCCACTTGCCAAAGACTTGCTGCCTTAAGATGTCCTGAGCCTACAGCAACCCCAGGACATGACCCTGTTCACCAGAGGGCCTAGGACCTGGACCTGTATATTGGTGGGGCAGCACTAGCCCTAGGACCCCCAGGAGCTCTGCAGCCAGCTACCTCATGACCCAGTCCCGCCAACCAACATATGGCAGCCTCAGCACAAGGAAGGACATCAGAACCAACTGGAATGGAGCCATCAATGACAGACTGCCCACAGTAGTCAGTCTACCACAACAGAAGTATACATGCAACCCACATAGGGAATACCCTAAAGCATATAGCTCTGATAGCCAGAGGGGAATGTGCTGCTGGGACACATAGGACATCTCTACATAAGGACTTTTATTCAAAGTTGGAAAATGTAACCAATTTACCAAATACATAGAAGTAAAAACAAATTCAGATAAAATGAGATGACAGAGGAATATGTTCCCAATGAGGGAACAAGATAAAACCCCAGAAGAACTAAATGAAGTGGAGATAGGCAACCTACCTGATAATGATCATAAAGATGTTCAAAGAACTTGGTGGAAGATTAAACGAAGAGTGAGAAGTTAGAAGTTTTTAACAAAGAGTTATAAAATATAAAGAAGAATCGAATAGAGATGAAGAACACAATCACTGAAAGAAAAATACATTAGAAGGAATTAACAGTAGATTAGATGATACAGAGAAACAGATCAGCGAGCTGGAAGACAGAGTAGTGAAAATTACTAAAGTTGAACAGAAAAAAGAATAAAAAGAAACAAGGATAGTTTAAGAGTATTTCGGACAACATCAGGCATACTAACATTCACATTATAGGGTTCTCAGAAGGAGAAGAGAGAGAGAAAGGGGCAGAGAACATATCTGAAGAATAATAACTGATCTTCCCTAACCTGGGAAAGGAAACAGACATCCAGGTATTGGAGGCACAGAGAGTTCCAAACAGGATCAATGCAAAGAGGATCATATCAAGACACATTGTAATTAAAATGGAAGAAATTAAAGATAGAGAATATTAAAAGCAGAAAGGAAAAAGCAAAAAGTTACATACAAGGGAATTCATATAAGATTATAGGCTGACTTTTCAGCAAAACTCTGAAGAGCAGAAGGGAGTGGCATGGTAGATTTAAAGTGATGAATGGGAAAAACCTACAACCAAGAATTCTCTAAGCAGCAAAGCTGTCATTAAGATTTGATGGAGAGAGCAAAAGTTTTATAGACAAGCAAAAGCCAAAAGAGTTAAGCAACACCAGCTTTACAAGAAACGTTAAAGGGACTTCTCTAAGTGAAAAAGAAAAAGCCACAACTAGAAACATAAAAATTATGAAAGGGAAAGAAAATCTCATTGGCAAAGGCAAATATACAGTAAAGTTAGTAAATCAACCGTGTGTAAAGATACTAGGAAGGTTAAAAGACAAAAGCAGTAAAATCATCTATATATGCAATAAGTAGTTAAGGATACACAAACAAAAATATGTAAAATATGATGTCAAAACAGTGAGCATGGGCTTCCCTGGCACAGTGGTTGAGAATCTTCCTGCTAATGCAGGGGACATGGGTTCGAGCCCTGGTCTGGGAAGAGCCCACATGCCATGGAGCAACTAGGCCTATGAGCCACAACTACTGAGCCTGCGTGTCTGGAGCCTGTACTCCACGACAAGAGAGGCCGCGATAGTGAGAGGCCTGTGCACCGCGATGAAGAGTGGCCCCCGCTTGCCACAACTAGAGAAAGCCCTCGCACAGAAATGAAGACCCAATACAGCCAAAAATAAATAAATAATAAATAAATAAATAAATAAATAAATAAATAAATAGCCAACCATTTGAAGCCCTTAAAAAAAAAAAAGTAAGCATGTGGGAAGAGGAATAAAAATACAGATATGTTAAAATGCATTTGAACTTAAGAAATCAGCAACTTAAAATAAAGATATATATGGCTACATATAAATGAAAAGTTTTTAATAGATATACACATAAAAAAGAGAAAGGAATCCAAACTTAACACTAAAGATTCTTAGTCCTCAAATCACAAGTGAAGAGAACAAAAAAAGAAAGGAACAACAACTACAAAAACAACTACAGAAACAACCCCAAAACAGTTAACACAATGGCAATAAGTACATACATATCAATAATTACTTTAAATGTAAATTAACTAAATGCTCAAATCAAACAACATAGAGTGGCTGAATGGATAGAAAAATGAGACTGATATACGCTGCCTACATGAAACTCACTTCAGATCTAAAGACACACACAGACTGAAAGTTAGGGGATGGAAAAAGGTATTCCATATAAATGGAAATTTTAAAAAAAGAGCTGGGGTATCAATACTTACATCAGACTAAATAGACTTTAAAACAAAGATGATAACAAGTGACAAAGAAGGACATTATGCAATGATCAAGGGATCATTCCAAGAAGAAGATATAACAATTATAAATATACATGCAAACAACATAGGAGCATCTAAGTACATAATGCAAATTTCAAAAAGTAATTTATTTATTTATTTAGGCTGTTTTGGGTCTTCATTGCTGTGCACGGGCTTTCTGTAGTTGCAGTGAGGGGGGGCTACTCTTCATTGTGGTGTGCGGGCTTCTCACTGCAGTGGATTTTCTTGTTGCAGAGCATGGGCTCTAAGCACACGGGCTACAGTAGTTGAAATGTGTGGGCTTAGTAGTTGCAGCACGTGGGCTCTAGGGCACTTGGGCTTCAGTAGGTGTGGCTCATGGGCTGTAGAGAGCAGGCTCAGTAGTTGTGCTGCATGGTCTTAGTTGCTCTGTGGCATGTGGGATCTTCCCGGACCAGGGATTGAACCCATATCCCCTGCATTGGCAGGTGGATTCTTAACCACTGCACCACCAGGGAAGTCCCTAAAGCAAATATTAACAACATAAAAAGAGAGGGAGATTGGTTCAAGATGGCGGAATAGAAGGACTTGCTCTCAATCTCTCTTTCGAGAACACCGAAATTACAAATAACTGCTGAACAATCATCGACAGGAAGACACTGGAACTCACCAAAAAAGATACCCCACATGTAAAGACAAAGGAGAAGCCAAAATGAGACTGTAGGAGGGGCACAATCACAATAAAATCAAATCCCATAACTTCTGGGTGGGTGATTCACAAACTGGAGAACACTTATACCACAGAAGTGCACCCACTGGAGTGAAGGTTTTGAGCCACATGTCAGGCTTCCCAACCTGGGGGTCTGGCAATGGGAGGAGGAATTCCTAGAGAATCAGACTTTGAAGGCTAGTGGGATCTGATTGCAGGACTTTGGCAGGACTGGGGGAAACAGAGACTCCACTCTTGGAGGGCACACACAAAGTAGTGTGTGCATTGGGACCCAGAGGAAGGAGAGGTGAACCAATAGGAGACTGAACCAGACCTACCTGCAAGTGTTGGAGGGTCTCCTGCAGAGGAGGGGAGCAGCTGTGTCTCACCAAGGGACAAGGACACTCGTAGCAGAAGTTCTGGGAAGTACTCCTTGGTGTGAGCCCTCCCAGAGTCCACCATTAGCCCCACCAAAGAGACCGGGTAGGCTCCAGTGTTGGGTTGCCTCAGGTCAAACCACCAACAGGGAGGAAACCAAACCCCAACCATCAGCAGACAAGCGGATTAAAGTTTTACTGAGCTCTGCCCACCAGAGCAATAGCCAGCTATACCCAGCACCAGTCCCTCCCATCAGGAAACTTCCACAAGCCTCTTAGATAGCCTGATCCAGCAGAGGGCAGCCAGCAAAAGCAAGAAGAACTAGAACCCTGCAGCCTGTGGAACAAAAACCACAGTCACAGAAAGATAAACAAGATGAAAGTGCAGAGGGCTATGTACCAGATGAAGGAACAAGATAAAACCCCAGAAAAACAATTAAATGAACTGGAGAGAGGCAATCTTCCAGAAAAAAGAATTCAGAATAATGATAGTGAAGATGATCCAGGACCTTAGAAAAAGAATGGAGGCAAAGATGGAGAAGATGCAGGAAATGTTTACCAAAGCCCTAGAAGAATTAAAGAACAAAGAAACAGAGATGAACAACACAATAACTGAAATGAAAAATACACTAGAAGGAATCAATAGCAGAAAAACTGAGACAGAAGAATGCATAAGTGACCTGGGAGACAGAATGGTGGAATTCACTGCCACGGATCAAAATAAACAAAAAGAATGAAAAGAAATGAAGGCAGCCTAAGAGACCTCTGGGACAACATAAAGGGCAACAGGATTTGCATTATAGGTGTCCCAGAAGGAGAAGAGAGAGAGAAAGGACCAGAGAGAATATTTGAAGAGATTATAGTTGAAAACTTCCCTAACATGGGAAAGGAAATAGCCACCCAAGTCCAGGAAGTGCAGAGAGTCCCATACAGGATAAACCCAAGGGGAAACAGGCTGAGACACATAGTAATGAAATTGGCAAAAATTAAAGACAAAGAAAAATTATTGAAAGCAGCGAGGGAAAAAAGACAAATAACATACAAGGGAACTCCCATAATGTTAACAGCTGACTTCTTAGCAGAAACTGTACAAGCCAGAGGAGAATAGCATGATATACTTAAAGTGATCAAAGGGAAAAACATACAACCAAGATTACACTACCCATCAAGGATCTCATTCAGATTCGATGGAGAAATCAAAAGCTTTACAGACAAGCAAAAGCTAAAAGAATTCAGCACCACCAAACCATCTCTACAACAAATGCTAAAGGAACTTCTCTAAGTGGGAAACACAAGAGAAGAAAAAGACCTACAAAAACAAACCCAAAACAATTAAGAAAATGGTAATAGGAACATACATATCTATAATTACCTTAACCGTGAGTGTATTAAATGCTCCAACCAAAAGACACAAGCTTGCTGAATGGATACAAAAATAAGACACATATATATGCTGTCTATAAGAGACCCACTTCAGAACCAGGGACACATACAGACTGAAAGTAAGAGGATGGAAAAGATATTCCATGCAAATGGAAATCAAAAGAAAGCGGGAGTAGCAATACTCATATCAGATAAAACAGACTTAAAGATAAAGAATGTTACATGAGACCAGGAAGGACACTATGTAATGATCAAGGGATCAATCCAAGAAGAAGATATAACAATTATAAATATATACGCATCCAACATAGGAGCACCTCAATATATAAGGCAACTGCTAACAGCTCTAAAAGAGGAAATCAACAGTAACACAATAATAGTGGGGGCTTTAACACCTCACTTACAACAATGGACAGATCATCCAAACAGAAAATTAAGAAGGAAACACAAGCTTTAAATGACACAATAGACCAGAAAGATTTAATTGATATTTATAGGACATTCCTTCCAAAAACAACAGATTAACTTTTTTCTCAACTGCACACAGAATATTCTCCAGGGTAGATCACATTTTGGGTCACAAATCAATCTTCAGTAAATTTCAGAAAATTGAAATTATTTCAAACATCTTTTCTGACCACAAAGCTATGAGATTAGAAATGAATTAAAGGGAAAAAATGTAAAAAACACAAATACATGGAGGCCAAACAATATGTTACTAAGTAACCAGAGATCACTGAAGAAATCAGAGAGGAAATCCAAAAATACCTATAGACAAATGACAATGAAAACACAACAATCCCAAACCTATGAGATGCAGCAAAAGCAGTTCTAAGAGGGAAGTTTATAGCAATACAATCCTACTTCAAGAAAAAAGAAAAATCTCAAATAAACAACCTAAATTTACAACTGAAGGAACTATAGAAGAAGAACAAACAAAACCCCAAGTTAGTAAAAGGAAAGCCCAGAGCTGGAAACAACCTAAATGTCCATCATCGGATGAATGGATAAAGAAAATGTGGCACATATATACAATGGAATATTACTCAGCCATAAAAAGAAACGAAACTGAGCTATTTGTAATGAGGTGGATAGAACTAGAGTCTGTCATACAGAGTGAAGTAAGTCAGAAAGAGAAAGACAAATACCGTATGCTAACACATATATATGGAATTAAAAAAAAATATATCATGAAGAACCTAGGGGTAAAACGGGAATAAAGACACAGACCTACTTGAGAATGGACTTGAGGATATGGGGAGGGGGAAGTGTAAGCTGTGACAAAGCGAAAGAGAGGCATGGACATGTATACACTACCAAACGTGAGGTAGATAGATAGTGGGAAGCAGCCGCAGAGCACGGGGAGATCAGCTTGGTGCTTTGTGACCGCCTGGAGGGGTGGGATGGGGAGGGTGGGAGGGAGGGAGATACATGAGGGAAGGGATGTGGGAACGGATGTATATGTATAACTGATTCACTTTGTTATAAAGCAGAAACTAATAAAAATAAAAGAAATCATAAAGGTCAGAGCAGAAATAAATGAAATAGAAACAAAGAAAACAATTGCAAAGATCAATAAAACAGAAAGCTGGTCTTTTGAGAAGATAAATGAAATTGATCAACCATTAGCCAGACTCATCAAGAAAAAGAGGGAGAGGACTCAACTAAATAAAATTAGAAATGAAAAAGGAGAATCTATAACAGACACAGCATGAATACAAAGCATCCTAAGAGACTACTACAAGCAACTCTATGCTAATAAAATGCACAACCTGGAAGAAATGGACAAATTCCTAGAAAGGTATAACCTTCTAAGACTGAACAAGGAAGAAATAGAAAATATGAACAGACCAATCACAAGTAATGAAATTGAAATTGTGATTAAAAATTTTCCAACAAACAAAAGTCCAGAACCAGATGTCTTCACAGGGGAATTCTATCAAACATTTAGAGAAGAGCTAACACCCATCCTTCTCAAACTCTTCCAAAAAATTGCAGAGGAAGGAAATCTCCCAAACTCATTCTATGAGGCCATAATCACCCTGATACCAAAACCAGAAAAAGATACTACAAAAAAAGAAAATTACAGACCAATATCAATGATGATTATAGATGCAAAAATCCTCAACAAAATACTAGCAAACAGAATCCAACAACACATTAAAAGGATCATACACCATCATCAAGGGGGATTTATCACAGAGATGTAAGGATTCTTCAATAAATGCAAATCAAACAGTGTGATACATCATATTAACGAACTGAAGAATAAAAACCATTTGATCATCTCAATAGATGCACAAAAAGCTTTTGACAAAATTCAACACTGATTTATAAAAACTCTGTAGGAAGTACGCATAGAGGGAACCTACTTCAATATAATAAAGGCCATATATGACAAACCCACAGCAAACATCATTCTCAATGGTGAAAAACTGAAAGCATTTCCTCTAAGATCAGGAACAAGACAAGGATTTCCACTCTCACCACTATTATTCAACATAGTTTTGGAAGTCCTAGCCATGGCAATCAGAGAAGAAAAAGAAATAAAAGGAATACAAATTGGAAAAGAAAAAGTAAAACTGGCACTGTTTGCAGATGACATGATACTGTACATAGAGAATCCTAAAGATGTCACCAGAAAACTACTAGTGGTAAACAATGAATTTGGTAAAGTTGCAGGAATCAAAATTAATGCACAGAATCTCTTGCATTCCTATACACTAATGATGAAAAATCTGAAAGAGAAATTAAGGAAACACTCCCATTTACCATTACAACAAAAGGAATAAAATACCTAGGAATAAACCTACCTAGGGAGACAAAAGACCTGTATGCAGAAAAGTATAAGACACTGTTGAAAGAAATTAAGGATGATACCAACAGATGGAGAGATATACCATGTTCTTGGATTGGAAGAATCAATATTGTGAAAATGACTATACTATCCAAAGCAATCTACAGATTCAATGCAATCCCTATCAAATTATCAATGGCATTTTTTTACAGAACTGGAATAAAAAAATCTTAAAATTTGTATGGAGACAAAAAAGACCACGAATAGCCAAAGCAGTCTTGAGGGAAAAAAATGGAGCTCGAGGAATCAGGCTCCCTGACTTCGGACTATACTACAAAGCTACAGTCATCAAGACAGTATGGTACTGACTCCAAAACAGAAATATTGATCAATGGAACAGGATTGAAAGACCAGAGATAAAGCCATGCACCTATGGTCAATTAAACTATGACAAAGGAGGCAAGGATATACAATGGAGAAAAGATAGTCTCTTCAATAAGTGGTGCAGGGAACATTGGACAGCTCCACGTAAAAGAATGAAATTAGAACACTCCCTAACACCATACACAAAAATAAACTAAAAATGGATTAGAGACCTAAATGTAAGACCAGGCACTATGAAACTCTTAGAGGAAAACATAGGAAGAACACTCTTTGACCTAAATAACAGCAAGATCTTTCTTGATCAACCTCTTAGAGTAATGGAAATAAAAACAAAAATAAAAAAGTGGGACCTAATGAAACCTAAAAGCTTTTGCACAGCAAAGGAAACCATAAACAAGACAAAAAGACAACCCTCAGAATGGGAGAAAATATTTGCAAATGAATCATTGGACAAAGGATTAATCTCCAAAATATATAAACAGCTCATGCAGCTCAATATTAAACAAACCAAACAACCCGATCCAAAAATGTGCAGAAGACCTAAATAGACATTTCACCAAAGAAGACATACAGATGGCCAAGAAACACATGAAAAACTGCTCAACATCACTCATTATGTTGAGTGATTGAGATTGATGAAATTGATGATGATGATGAGATGAGATTGATGAGATTGATGATTGAGAAATGCAATCAGAAGTACAATGAAGTATCACCTCACACCAGTTAGAATGGGCTTCATCAGAAAATCTACAAACAGCAAATGCTTGAGAGGGTGTGGAAAAAGGGAACCCTCTTGCACTGTTGGTGGGAATGTAAATGGATACAGCCACTATGGAGAACAGTATGGAGGTTCCTTAAAGAACTAAAAATAGAATTACCATATGACTTAGCAATCAGACTACTGGGCATATACCCAGAGAAAACCATAATTCAAAAAGACACATGCACCCCAATATTCACTGCAGCACTATTTACAATAGCCAGGTCATGGAAGCAACATAAATGCCCATCGACAGATGAATGGATAAAGAAGATGTGGTAAATACACACAATGGAATATTACTCAGCCATAAAAAGGAAAGAAGTTGGGTCATTTTTAAAGACGTGGATGCCTCTAGAGACTGTCATACAGAGCGAAGCAAGTCAGAAAGAGAAAAACAAATATTGTATATTAACGTATATATGTGGAAGCTAGAAAATGGTACAGATGAACCGGTTTGAAGAGCAGAAATTGAGACACAGAAGTAGAGAAAAAAATGTATAGACACCAAGGGGGGAAAGCGGCAGTGGGTGGGGGTTGTGGTGTGATGAATTGGGAGATTGGGATTGACATGTATACACTGATGTGTAAAAAATGGATGAATAATAAGAAAAAATAAATAAATAAAAATAAACATTAAAAAAAATAAAGGAGAAAACGATAGTAACCTAGTAATAGTAGGGGACTTTAGCACCCCACTTACATCAATGGGGAGATCATTCAGACAGAATATCAATAAGGCAACACTGGCCTTAAAGGACACATTAGATCGAATGGACTTAATAGGTATACATGGAATATTTCATTCAAAACCAGAAGAATGCACATTCTTTTCAAGTGCAAATGGGACATTCTCCAGGATATATCATGTGCTAGGCTACAAAACAACCTTCAGTAAATTTAAGAAAATTGAAATCACATTAAGCATCTTTTTTTGACCAATACACTATGAGACTAAACATAAACTATATATTTAAAAAAAGCTGTAGAAATCACAAACACATGGAGGCTAAACAATATGCTACTAAAGGACGAATGGATTGATCACGGAGGAAATCAAATAAGAAATTCAAACATACATGGAGACAAATGAAAATGAAAACACAATGATTCAGAATTTATGGAATGCAGCAAAAGCGTTCTAAGAGGAAAGTTTATAGTGATACAAATCTACTTCTGGAAACAAGAAAAATCTCAGATAAACTATCTAACATTATACCTAAAAGAACTAGAAAAAGAAGAACAAATAAAATCCAAAGTTAGTAGAAGGAAAGAAATCATAAGATCAGAGCAGAAATTAATAAAATAGAGATTTAAAAAAAATAGCAAACATCAGTGAAACTGAGGTGATTCTTTGAAAAGATAACCAAAATTGATAAACCTTTAGCCAGACTCCTCAAGAAAAAAGAGAAGATCCAAATAAAAATCAGAAATGAAAAAGAAGTTACAACTGACACTGCAGAAATGCAAAGAGCTTACTATGAACAATTATACAACAATAAAATGGAGAATGAAGAAGAAATAGACAAATTCCTAGAAATGTACAGTCTCCCAATACTGAACCAGGGAGAGATAGAAAATATGAAAGACCAATTATCAGTAATGAAATTGAAACAGTAATATAGAAAACTCCCAACAAACAATAGTCCAGGACCAAATGGCTTCACAGGTGAAATCTACTAAATATTCAGAGGAGAGTAAGAATTACCCTTCTCAAACCATTACCAAAAAATTTAGAAGAAGGAACACTTTCAAACTCATTCTATGAAACCAGCATCACCCTGATATCAAAACCAGGCAAAGTTATCATACACAAAAATTTTTAGGCCAATATCACTGATGAACATAGATGCAAAAATTCTAAACAAAATATTAGGAAACAATCCAATAATACATTAAAAGGACCATACAATACATTAAAAGGATCATACCAGTGAGACTCATCCCAGGGATGCAAGAATGGTTCAATGTCCACAAATTAATCAGTGTGATACACCATATTAACAAATTGAAGAATAAGAATCATATGATTATCACAGTAGATGGAGAAAAATCTTTTGACAAAATTAAACCTCTATTTATGATAAAAAACTCTCAACAAAGTGTGTCTGGAGGAAACATACCTCAACATAGTAAAGGCTATGTATGACAAAACCACAGCCAACATCATACTCAATGGTGAAAAACTGAAATCATTTCCTCCCAAGTCAGGAACTAAAAAGACAAGGATGCCTACTCTTGCCACTTTTATTCAACATAGTATTGGGAGTCTTAGTCATAGCACTGAGACAAGAAATAGAAATAAAAGGACTCCAAGTTGGAGAGGAAGAAGTAAAACTGTCACTGTTTACAGATGACAAAATACCATATATAGAAAATCCTAAGGACACCACCAAAAAACTATAAGAACTAATGAATGAATTCAGTAAAGTTGCAGGATACAAAATTAATATACAGGAATATGTTGTGATTCTATACACTAATAATGCACTATCAGAAAGAGAATTAAGAAGACAATCCTATTTACAATCACATCAAAGAAGAGTAAAATACCTAGGAATTAATCTGACTAAAAGAAGTAAAAGGACTGTACTTGGAAAACTATATGACACTGATGAAAAAAATTGAAGACAACACAAATAGATGAAAATATATTCTATGTTCATGGATTTGAAGAATTAATATTGTTGAAGTGACCACACTGCTCAAGATAATCTGCAGATTCAGTGCAGTCCTTTTCAAAATACCAATAGCATTCTTTACAGAACTAGAACGAATAATTCTAAAATTTGTATGGAAACACAAAAGAACCAAAATAGCCAAAACAATCTTGAGAAATAAGAGCAACGTTAGAGGTATCACACTCCCTGATTTTAAGCTACAGTCATCAAAACACTATGGTGCTGACACAAAGACAGACATAGACAAAGAGAGACATATAGATCAGCAGAACAGAATAGAGATCCCAGAAATGAACCCACACTTACATGGGCAATTAAACTATGACAAACGAGGCAAGAATATATAATGCGGAAAAGACAGCCTCTTCAATAAATGATGTTGGGAAAACTGTACAGCTACATGCACAAGAATCAAATTTGACTACTCTCTCATGCACAAAAAAATTCAAAATGGATTACACCCTTAAATGTAACAACTGAAACCATAAAATTTCTAGAAGAAAATATAGGCAGTACATTCTTTGACATCAATCTTTGTAATATTTTTTTGAATATGTCTCCTCAGGCAAGGTAAACAAAAGCGAAGATAAACAAATGGGACTACATCAAACTAAAAAACTTTTACACAGTGAAGGAAACTATCAGTAAGATTAAAAGTGCACCTAGTGAATGGGAGAAGATATTTGCCAATGATGTATCTGATAATGGGTACCTAGACTTACCCTGGTGATCAGTTTGAAATGTATAGAAATATCAAATCACTATGTTGTGTAACAGGAACTAACATAGTGTTTTAGGTCATTCATACTTCAAAAAGAAACAAATAAACAAACTGAAAGAAAAAGAGACCAGATTTGTGGTTGCCAGAGGTGGAGGTGGTAAGAGGGGGAATTTGATGAAGGCAGTCAAAAAGTTCAAACTCCCAGTTATAAGATAAGGACTAGGGATATAATGTACAATATGATAAATGTAATTAACAGTGTTGTATGTTATATATGAAGGTTGTTAAGAGAGTAAATCCTGAGTTCGCATTAAAAGAAGAAAGAATTTTTTTCTATTTCCTTAATTTTGTATCTATATTAGATAATGGATGTCCACTAAACTTACTGTGATAATCACTTCAGGATGTATGTAAATCAAGTCATTATGCTGTACACCTCAAACTTACTGTGCTATATGTCAATTATTCTCAATAAAACTGGAAGAAAAAAAATAAATTCCCTTGCACAAGGAAAGAAAATTAAAGAGTAAAATCATTTATCCACTGATGATAATATTAATAATTTTAATGAAGTATAATTGTAACACAATATTTATTCACTAACGTTGCCATGAGTCTTCAGCACAGACTGAAAAGTAGTCTAACCAATTATACTATAATGATGATTATAAATAACATTATAAGCAAGTACAAAAGTACATTTATTAAACTTCTTAGGGGTATATTTGCACCTTTCTGAGATTGTATATTGAGGAAATTTGATAATGGATAATTGAATGTTTGGGGAATATTGGGGAAAATAATGTAACATGAGTGATTAAGAGCACAGGCTTTGGAGCTGAAACTACCCAGATCTCACGTTTGTCTTTCTTTGGGTAATCCTAAACTTTAGTTTGTGCATCTGTAAAACTGCAATAATAATAGTATTATTATTAGTGTATGTTTGGTGTGTAGTGTATACAAGTAAAATTTATTATTATATTTTCTTAGATAGTCTATAAAGATGTTTACAAATAAAAAACAGCAGTTAAGAGAAAAAATGATTGGAAACGGTTAGGTCAATATATATGATCATCAACATATATTTCATCCATGGATAGTACACATGAAAAATAAATGATTGAGAGCAAAATTAGCAAATTCAAATGGAAATAACAGGGTCAGTAATTTTTAATAATACTTTTAAGTTACCAAAACATATTATAAGAGGATTATGGCTTTAGTAGACATAGCCTTCTTTTTATGCATTTTATTCATTTCATACATATTCATTCATACCTATTCAGATATATTCATTGATAACCAAATTTGTGTAAAGCATTCTAAACAGCGTCTGCCTTTGGGGAGCTTGTAATTAAGCAAATAATTGTTAGATAACAATTTTGATCAGTGTATGAGGAGAAAAGCTGGGTGCTATGAGAAAGTGTGTGACTGGGACCTCCATAATCTGAGGGATCTCAGAAGGCTTCACAGACAAAGTAAAATTTAAGTTGAAAATCAAGGATGAGAAGCATCTATTGGGAGATGGAAAAGAGTGACCCAGGAAGAGAGAACCACATAAGCAAAGTGCCACGTGTGGGAGAGACTTGAAATTCTGAGGGACTAATAGCTGTGCTGGGACTAGAGGGGAAGTGAGAGGGAGACTGAGATGAGGCAGGGTGGAAGATGAATACAGGGCTGGTTAGGCACGACCATGTGATCCAAGTTTAGGATTCTGGACTTTGTTCTAAGAGCAACTAGAACACACTGAAGAATTTTAAGCAGAAGAAAGATTATACTTTCATCTCAGTTCAGTGTACCAAATGAATGAATGGATGCTACATTACCTTACATAAGCCCATAAATTTTAGTTTTCTTATCTTTAAAATGGAGGTAAAGATGATGAATCATGAAGTTCTTCCAGGGAGAAAAGGGGATAATAACTGGAAACATTTGTAAACAAAAATCGAATGATAGAGGAAGAGACAGAGAGATAAAGAGAGAGAATGAGAATGTATGTGTAAAGCACCACTCATAAAACCTGACCCATGGCCTAAACGTATTCAAAACCCTTACATATAACCTTAAAACTGTAATAGAGAAGAACAAATCTGACTCCATATTGGATCTGTTTCTTTTACTTTAACCTTTGTGTGATATTGCTTTTGCTACAAGTTAAGAATGTTGCCTATAGCCTGAAATATACAGGATAGCCCATTCTCAAGGCTCTGCCCTTTAAAGATATAATACTTTTCCATTCATATAGAGATAAAAAGTTGCAGAACAGATAATAGCATTTGTCTTGTTGGAGGCTTACAGGAACCTCATGACTTGACCTATGTGGACAGCTACAAGGACAAAGGATTCAGACACCAAGAAGTTTGCAGCAACCAACCACATCCCCTCCCCACATTTAAAAAAAATTAATTAATTTATTTTTGTCTGTGTTGGGTCTTTGTTACTGTGCATGGACTGTCTCTAGTTGTGGTGAGTGGGGGCTACTCTTTGTTGCGTGTGCGGGTTTCTCATTGTGGTGGCTTCTCTTTGTTGCATAGCACGGGCTCTTGGTGCATGGGCTTCAGTAGTTGTGGCTCATGGGCTCTAGAGCGCAGGCTCAGTAGTTGTGGCACGTGGGCTTAGTTGCTCCACGGCATGTGGGATCTTCCTGGACCAGGGCTCGAACCTGAGTCCTCTGCATTGATAGGCAGATTCTTAACCCCTGTGCCACCAAGGAAACCCCCCTCCCCTTTTAATATAAAATAAACCTCAATTCTAACTCAGATTAAATGGTTTTTTGGGGACACTAGTCCACCATCTTCTTGGCCTGCTGGTTTTCTGAATACAGTCACCATTCCTTGCCCCAACAACTTGTCTCTTGATTTATTGGCCTGTCTGTGTGGTGAGCAGTATGAGTCTAGACTCGGTAACAACAAGATACTGCTGGACTCATGAGGTTAGGGGTGAGAAAAAGAATATAAAAATTGTGAACAATGTATAAGAAGACAGGGATTAAACTTTGCTAGTTATAGAAATTAAAAATGGGAAAATTTTTGTATTACTGCTTCAACAGATTTTAGATTTCTGAGTTAGGTAAATTCAGTTACAAAGAGAGAACAAAATATAATGTTAAAAAGAGAAATTATTTCCTTATTTGTCTTGTTTTTTTTGGAACGGATACCTCCTAAAACATAAAACCAGAACCTCTGTACAGAGTGATTATGACTGGACTACTGAAGGTCCCATTCAGGAAAAGTTTTTTGTAGAATATTAACTTTATGTCTAGATTTTAAATCAGAAACTCACAGGACTATAAGGAAGGACAATAAAAATATATTTACTTTGGGTCTCTGACCAGCTCTAAAGACAGCACCTAATTCTTTTGGTCAGATGTGTCTCCCTGTCCAGTTATAAAAGATCTGCTAAGCAAGACCTGTTTTATTGAAAGAATTTTTGAGATGAACTGCCAAGTCAGAAGAAAGCACTAAAGCCAAAGTTTAGAATAATTAAGGATACAATCTTTGCTCTATAAAAGTAGGAAAGATCTCAAGAGAACAACATCAAATGTCATGATGATACATTGACTTGTCCTGAAAAGACTGTAATGGATTTGACTGGCATAATCCAAGATGTATTTATCGAGCACCCATTAGGTGACTGGCACTGTTCCAAACAAACCTTCCAGGTGGTGGAAGACTGGTCGTTTTCTGCAGAGAGAGAAACTGATTTCCTACCTAAGATCAACTTTATGGTGAGCAAGCTATTTATTTTATTTATGGCTTGAACTCAGTTCCCTGCTGTAATAATTCAAATTCTGTAGGTACAGACCTCCTTCTTATTTAGATATTGACTAGAAAGGGAGCCAGCTTAAAGTTGGCCCTGCAGCTACTTGCAGGGGGTTTGGATTTATGCTAATGAATGGGGCTGAAGCTTTCAAGGATTTGCTTTCATTACTAAATCCTCAGGTTAGTACTTTCCAACACTCTTGGTTGGGCTTTGAAATAAGAGTGGAATTCTATATACTCCATGCTGAAGGCTACTTAGGCTCAAAACAAAACTAAATCAAGAAACGCTTAATGGAAAAGTTTGGTTTCTTAAAATAAAATTCTGTATCCAAGTAAACAGAAAGTAAAGCAAAAATGTCCAAGAAATTTAGGAAGCGTAGTCATGGAAAGGTGAACCCATATTCTTATCTTGGGAGTCAGAGGTTTCAATTTAACCTCAACTAAATTGGAAAATTTGCAAATGTTCTAATTATTAGCAATTGAGTTAGATAGTCCAAGTTGCGAGATTTCAGGAAGCACAATCTCAGAAGAGTTTTGGTATTTTTCTAAAGTAAGAAACTTACCTAAGCCTTTACCTTAATCATTCTTGGAGCTTGTATGTTCTCTTTACTGACAGCAGGAAGCCAAAGACCTTTGTACAAATCAGTTCTCAATGGGGACAGACACATTGCTGAACTACAGTAAGGTTATGGACAAATCCACTTGGATACAAATCATAGCAGAATTTGAGAGAAACTACAGAACCAGATATATGATTGGCATGCCACCTGAACCATGAAGTCTTTCAGAAATGTAAATATAAGTATCACTGTGGTAAAAAAAATAGCTACTTCTTTTTTTAAGACATAAAGTTGATTCTGGAATTTTAAAAATAAGTTTAGAATTACATAAACAAGGCCAAAACTTTATCAGTCTGGTCATTGAATTGCTTTTTTCCTGCTTATAAAACCTCATTTACCTTCATGTTTAAATCCCTTCTTTATGAGCTTTATGTAACAGTAACCTATAGATTTAAATTTGTGTGCATGTTTGTGAAATATATGAGGATTTTACAACCTCCTAAATTTTGGATCATCTATTAATACATTTAACTTACTCTTATTTTTCTCATGGATTCTTTTAAAGAAGATGGTTGTATAATGTTTTCTTCTAACTCCATCCTTTATAAATTTACACTCAATTAGAACATGGGCAACACCAAAACTATCTCATTCTTTTTTTGTACTCTATATATCATTCTTGAATATTAATAACTATCTTAGCCATTTTATGGGCTGGTAGGTTATTTAATTTTATTACTGCCTTTAGATTGACCAAGAAACCTCAACAATCTGGGGAAAGCAATGGAAAGCCTTTCCATTTGAATGGAGAACTACATATTTGTCTAAAGATTTCTTTAAAAACTTTTTAAAAAGCTAGCAGGTCCACAGAAAACCATGGTGACAATTTACCTAATAAGTGATTATGGAGTGTCTATTGCATTTACTGCTAACAGAAAGGCTGAAGCAACATCATCTCAAAGTTTTATTTTCAAGTACTTGATTTTGAATTTCTTCATTAAAAGTGGTAAGTGAATGCAAACAGTCATCTCCTCTGTCTCTGGGATTTTACCACATCAGATAGGAAAGGACACAAATATGCAGCTCCTAAGAGGGTAGAGGCATAGTAGCATTCTTTTAAAGCTACAAGTAAATTATGAGTAGATATGCTCAATTTTCATAATTTATGACTAATGTGATGTGCCAGTGGTCAGCAAACGTTTTCTTAAAAGGGCTAGACAATAAATATTTTAAGCTTTGTAAATCATGTGATCTCTGTCACATCTCCTCTCTGACCTGGAGCAGGAAAGCAGCCATAGACCATATGCAAATGATGAGCTTGGATGTGTTCCAATAAAACTTTACTTACAGAAACAAACACTGGGCTGGATGTGACTTGTGGGTACTAGTTTGCTGATCCCTGTGGTATAATATCACACATCCTACTTAGAACTGAGAAAAATGAAACATTGCTCTTGAATAGTTTCTGCTGGATGAGATTTAGGAAACATCCAAATTAACCATTAATAAGTGGTTTGAGCCTTGTTTTTGCCACAACTTCAGTTTCTTCATTTGCAAATATCTCTCTTCCTCACCTATTTGAAATGTGATAATATGTTCACAGGACACTGAACAATACAGTGACAAAAAAGTGTGTCGAAGGATGAAAATACTTAAGTTCCTTTGCCAAGTTTTGCTCAAATGTGTTACTTTTCTGCAACTGCTCAAATGTGCTACTTCTCTGCAACATTTGGTCTTCATATTTTCATGGTAGCATTTACCATAATGTCTTATAAGTTGTAATTTGACTGTCTTCTTCTTTAGAATATGGGTTCTTCAAGGGCAAGGTCTACGTATGTCTATCTCTGTATCACTAGAACTTTGCACAATGTCTTCCTCACTCACTATTCTTTAAATGAATGATCACATAATTCACAGACTACCCTGACAGGCCTATGCTTTTTTTCTAAGTGCTTTCTAGGTATTTTCCAGGCAGTTTCTATCCCTGTCTTCCTTTGCTGAGCTCTAAAATAGTGCCTGAAATTATTGGCTCGAATTCATCCCATTTGAGTAAATGTCTTAAACAGTAATTGAAAAGATGATTTAATTTGGCACATTATAAAAGGTTGACTGAGAATGACTCTTCTCATGCCAGGACAACTGAATACAATATTCTAAATGTTTAACTTAAACAAGGATGTATATAACAAAGTGCAAAAAATATATAGCATACATTTTTTTTTTTTTTTTTTTTTTTTTGTGGTACATGGGCCTTTCACTGCTGTGGCCTCTCTCGTTGTGGAGCACAGGCTCCGGACGCGCAGGCTCAGCAGCCATGGCTCACAGGCCCAGCCGCTCCATAGCATGTGGGATCCTCCCGGACCGGGGCACGAACCCGTGTCCCTTGCATCAGCAGGCAGACTCTCAACCACTGCACCACCAGGGAAGCCCTATAGCATATTTTTATATCAATTTCACCAGGTATAGGAAATATGGTTACTGCTCCACATTAAAGCCCTTGGATACTTTCTATCATTCAAGGTGCTTCTCTTGACTTCTGTATACTTTTGCTTCCAATAACTCATGCCTGTAGGCAACTCTCTTTGGAAGACTGTCCTCAGAATCCTAGAGCAGCTTTGTCTACACTTGCCAAGAGCTGGAGATGCCTGGGAGCTTATACCCCTCTTGATGTGGCCCCAAGCAAATAATTAACTGTCACAGAAGCACGGAAACCCAGCTGGCTTGCCCCAAGAGGAGACAGACTTTAAGGCATAATTTATACTCCAGAGCTTCCTTTGGGATCAGGCTGAGGCTGGGACTTTGCCTAAAATTATAACCTTGCTTGACTGGTTGACTTCCACTGACCTACTTCCCTTACTCCCTTGCTGTTTCTCCAAGGAGCCTTTTCTTAATGACACACATGCATGCAAACCTTCACCTCAGAGACTATTCTGGGAAACTCTAAGATATTCAGCTAAAGAAATATTTCTATTTGGTCTTCTTTCTATTTTTTTCCTTCTTCCCCTCCTCCTTTTCTTTCTCCCTCCACTTCTCTTCCTCAAGCTGACTTGGCATCCCTCACTGATATTTTCTGGGCCACACACCATTCATGACCTCTGCCATTTAGGGTTGGAATGGTCTTTCAGCACCTTAGCAGCAGGAAGGGCTTTACTGCAGCTGCTTCTTTGGCAGGAAGAGTGTACCTTCTGTGCTGAGTTCAACATGAAAAGGGCTTCCCTACTGGGTAGAAGCCATGGATTGTATAATACTCCCTGTTTCACACTATTAAATATCTGCTCTGGCTGGGCAGCAGCTCTGCTTTTCAATGTTTTTCCCCTAAGTATACATTTTTATTTAAGTGTAACACACATACCGAAAAGCACACGAATCATAAAAAACAGAGCTGAAAAATGAATGTTACAAAGTAAACAGACCTGTGTAACTACCACCAGGTCAAGAAACAGAACATTACTTGCACCCTAGAAGTCAGCACTCTACTCTCCCTAGCTGTTACAGGCTCTTAAATGTAACTGCTATTCTGGTGCCATCAGTAATTGTATAGTAAGGAATACATCTTACCCAAAGAGAGATCTGGACTTTGTTCTTGGGTACTGAGAGATCACCTCTAGGCCCCTGAATGTCCAGCCTGAGAGCAATGTCTTTATTTGCCTGGGAGCTTTGTTCACTGGAAAGTCTAACCATGTGACTTATGATGAGGGCTTTGAGATTTGTCCTGTCATATCTGATCTCTGGAGAAACGGGAGACTAAATGTATTAGCCCAGACCTACAGGAAGGGCTGAGACTAAAGGTCAACCATGCAGGCAATATGCTATCAAGTCCCGGTATAAATTCTAAACACCAGTGTCTCCAGTGAACTTCCTTAGTTGGCAGTTACTCCATGTGTATTGTGACACACCTACTCCAGGAGAGGCAAATCCTGTGGACAAGGAAGCGTCACATTGGGAACCCTTCCAGATTCTTCCCTATGCCTCTCCCTTTGCTGATTCTAACTTGTATCCTTTTACTATAATAAAACTGTAATCATAAGTTGAGTGCTTTCTGAGTTCCATGAGTCTTTATAGCAAATTATAGAACTTGAGAGTAATTGGTAGAGACTAGAATTAGCAGCCAGCTGGTCTGAAGTGAAGGTGACCCTGGAGACCCTGAGCTTGTGGCTGACCCTTGACTGAGGGCAGTCTTGTGGGGACTGTACTTGTTACCTGTGCACTTTGCTAGCTTATTACAACCATAGATATGTTTGGATTGATTTTTTTTTTTTTTTTTTTTTTTTTTTTTGCGGTACATGGGCCTCTCACTGTTGTGGCCTCCCCCATTGCGGAGCACAGGCTCCATGGCTCACGGACCCAGCCGCTCCGCGGCATGTGGGATCCTCCCGGACCAGGACACGAACCCGTGTCCCCTGCATCAGCAGGCAGACTCTCAACCACTGTGCCACCAGGGAAACCCCTGGATTGATTTTTGAACTTCACATAAGTGGAGTCATTCAACACGTACACTCTTATTTTCTGGCTTTTTAAAAAGAACATTCTTAATCTATGTTATATGTAGCTGTAATTTGTTCTGTATTCTATATAGTAATTTCATGATAGGAATGAACTTTAAAATTTGTATTTATTTATTTATTTATTTTATTGTTGATAGATATTTGGGTTGTTTCCAGTGTGAGGTTTTGGGAAAAAATAATTCTGCTGTGAACATTCTTGCATGTGTCTTCTGGGGGATGTAAACTTTCATTTATCTTGGGTATATACAAAGGGGTGCAAATGCAGGGTCAGAGCAGATTCATAATTCCAACTTTAGTCAGTCCCACCCAGCATTTTCAAAATAATTTGTATCAGTTTCCATTCCTGCCAGCAGATGATGAGAGTTCTGGTAGTTCCACATTCTTGTTATTCTTGTCAACACTTGGTATTGTCTGTCTCTTAACTTTTAGGTCATTTTAGGGAATGGGAATACACTCAACTTAAAACTGCATGAAAGAAATAAGAACACTATATATATGGAATCTAAAAAAAAATTTTCATGAAGAACCTAGGGGCAGGACGGGAATAAAGACTCAGACCTGCTAGAGAATGGACTTGAGGACACGGGGAGGGGTAAGGGTAAGTTAGGACAAAGTGAGAGAGTGGCATGGATATATATACACTACCAAATGTAAAACCGATAGCTAGTGGGAAGCAGCCGTATAGCACACGGAGATCATAACGGTGCTTTGTGACCACCTAGACGGGCGGGATAAGGAGGGTGGGAGGGAGGGAGAAAAAGAGGGAAGAGATATGGAGATATATGTATATATATAGCTGATTCACTTTGTTATAAAACAGAAACTAACACACAATTGTAAAGCAATTATACTCCAATAAAGATGTTTAAAAAAAAAGAAAGAAATAAGAACACTGTCATTTGTTCAAGTGTAACAATTCAAACTATGTGTGCACAGGGGTTGCAGTGAAATGATTTGTCATCTGGGAAAGGTAGCCTGGCAAAGAGAGGACATTTCCCTGGAAACTCTCCATGGAGAATTGAATGGTTTGCAAACACAATCTCCTTGGTGGTCTATAGCTGACCAAATGTGAAGATGCTACTTAAAGATATTAAAGCTCACAAGAAGTTGACAGTGAAGCTATCTGATACTGATTTGTTTTGGTAAGAATATATAATATTGTACATTGTACATTCAAGTTCTTTAATAGCTATAGAATCATATATATAATATAATTATATACATTCATAGTAATAAAATATAAATATATTATATATATAATTTTCTCTTTTATTTGTCTACATTAAAAAAATTTTAGCCCTTTAGCCTTGTTTCTTGGCATTCCTGGTACTTTTTAAATTCAAATATTGAACCTAGTGAACGAACATTTCAGAAACTCTATGTGCTATTTTTCTCCAGAGGGTATTTAATTTCTGTTAAAATTAAATGACTATTAGAGCAGGGGCAGGTCACCTTGCTGTAATCAGGAAGTGCAGTAATTTGAGGTAGGTTTAGCCTTTGTGAGTGCCTGTCTATTTCCTGTTTACCCTTTTTCCTGGGCTTAGCCTTCACTGCTTTTAATTGAAAACCTGGGTGGTTACCAGGGTCCCTTATTAATGGTGGATTCTGACCTCCAGTTTCCATCTCCCACCACTGTGAGTCTCCTGAAAAAGCTCTAGGTTAGCTTTTTTTTTTTTTTAACATCTTTATTGGAGTATAACTGCTTTACAATGGTGTGTTAGTTTCTGCTTTATAACAAAGTGAATCAGTTATACATATACATATGTTCCCATATCTCTTCCCTCTTGTGTCTCCCTCCCTCCCACCTTAGCTTTTTAGCCTACTAGTTGATCCCACTGAATGGCTTGGTTCAGTGGTCCATCATTATCACAAATTAGGGGTTGCAAATGGCTTGCAGGGAAAGAAGATTTGATTGGATACAATCTACTCTGTCAGAATTAGAAGTGGAAGTCCTATTCTGAAGTGCAAACTACTATTTCTATTTCAAAAGTAAGTTACTCTACACAGTGTTTATGTTTTTGGTCTCTCTTCTTCAAACTACACCATCCCCATTTGAGAATCTCAGATATCTCACTTCTCCAAAATAGACGAGAAATAAATCCATTTTATTAAATATGTGACACTTTTCCACTTTAGGATGGCCCACTACTCTTTGTGTGTGTTGTGTGTGTGTGTGCACACGTGTGTGCATGTGTGTGTCCTTTTATATGTTCTTGGTTAGGATGGAAGCTTTTTTTTAGGGTAAGCTTTAAACTATATAATTGACCTAAGAGCAAGTGTAATTTTTCACTGAAACTTATTTTTGAGTCCTAATCAGATACCTTAAGTACACTTATATTTGTCTTTGTAATTTGTATACACCAGTGTCAATTCTTTTCAACTCCTGGTTTACCTCTATTTGAAATAATGATTGTAATTAAGAGTTACATTAATTTCTACCTATACAGTTAGATTTTCCTTTATTTGTTGTTTTCAGCATTATTATTATGCTCTTGATTAGATAATGCAAGTATAATATAAAACATTTAAAAGATATAAAACAAAGTGAAAGGTAACTTTCTCTCATTATTGTTCTACCAACAATATATATATTTTTTTCTACCAACAGTTTCTCATCTAGGAGCCAGTCATTCTTGTTTGTGTTTAATGTATGCTTCCAGAAAAGACAACACTTGTACCACTATTTAAATAGTAATACAAATTTTAGTATGCATACACATCGTTCATTACCTTGTTTTTCTTCTCTACTGAACAATATAAATTGGAGAAAGCTCCATGTTGGTACATAGATATGCCGTCTTCTCCATTTTAACTGCCACATAACATTCCGTTATTTATATCCATTTATTGGGTGTATTTAACTAGCTTTCTATTGAGTTTTTAAATTGTTCCTAATGTGTTATTATAAAATACTACAATAAATATTTTTGAATGTGCATTTTTTATGAACATATTAAAGGATACCTGTAAAATTAATATCTATAGGTTTAACTTGGGTCAAATGTTATGCGTGTTTACTCATTCTATTTCTATGGCATCTTTAGTTTCTCAGCATTGAATTGCTTGATAAATTTGCTTACTTTCTGAACATGATGAAGCTTATATCAAATTTGATTTCACAAAGCTTATAATCAAAAATTCTGTTTTAATGAGGCTTATTTAAAAACTTTAGCAAATCACATGTAACCTAGCTTTTTTTTTCAACTTTAAACTACTATTAGAAAAGTGGTTGCAGAAAAGAGTAGTTTTATTTATTTTGCTGTTCTTTTTTAAAAAAAAATTATTTTAAATTTTGGTATATTTTTAGCTGCAACTAATTGTGTAGGCTAATCATGTCCAACAAGGCAACTCTGTTATCTTCTCATATTTTCTCAACCACCCAATATTTTCCAGATCTAGCTTCACATAACCAAGACTATTTAATTTTGATCAAAATAAAATTTTATTAGGTACAAATTGGAAAAAATAATTAGTTAGTGGTTGGAAACATAGCTGAAAAGCAAAGGGCTCAGCAGATCTGTATGCCTCACCAAAAACTGGGGACAATTTATTTCCAAGCTTTGTGGTAAACAGAAATCCAATCAGGAAATGCACCCTTGTTTAGAACCCTCTAATAGACTTTTAGCTTTCAGTTGCACAAGAGCCTGCAGACAAATGACTGCTGCTTTTTTTATGGTGTTAAATAGGTATGGTCCTCTAATAAGTAGAGAGTTACCCAAGGGAAAAGAGCAAGAGGGAGTTTGCTGTGTGCTACCCAGCATTTAGTGCTGAGATTTCTCTGTCCCAGGGAATTCCTATCTCTTCACTTGAATAATAATGAGAGTCATCATGTGTCTGTGTACTCTTAGTCACACAGTGGCTTTCCTTATTATTTTTATTCATAGTTTTCTGAATTTTCATTCATTTCTGAAACAATGTGATATTTATTGTGTGGCGATTCATTGCCCCATTCTCCGCCAGTTGATGTGCATAATGATGAAAAGACAATTCCTGCCCTCAGAAACCTGTCTTCTGAAGAAAGTCAGTTGAACAAAGAAATACACTGCAATATGATGAGCTATGATACAAGAATTCAAGTGTCCTATAGGAATGTATAAGGGCCTTCAGGGGTTAAGTGGAGGAGGATTCCCAGAGGAACAGTGGGGACACCTAATTAGTAAAATGAGGAGTTGGATGAAGAGTATTTTAAGGAATTGTAACATTATCCTTCCCTTCTCTAATTACATGCAAACACTTGCAGACCTTAAGATTTCCTAAGATCCGCTATATTTTATTCTCTCCACAGTATCAGTGAACCTATCATACCAATTACCAGATGTCCTGGACTGAATGAATAAAGGATCACAATTTTTCACCCTTCCCAGAAGTCATGCTCTTTGCAATGGGACTTTGAAGTTCTTCCCATCAAGAAATGGAATCTTTCCCCCAACCTCCTGAATCAGGGCTAACCCGCTTTGGCAACATATTGTGGCGGAAGAACAGATGTGTTAGTTCCAAGCCCATGATTCCATTCTTTTGGAACCCTGCCTGCATCACATCAAGCCTGGTCTAGCCTCCTAGAGAATGAGACACCATGTGGAACAGAGCCAGCTCAGCCCAGTTGTCCCAGCCAAGGCCCCAGGCACGTGAGTGAGTCCAGCTGAGATCAGCTGGCACAGAACAGCTTGGCCCTAGACTCATGGGAAATAATAAGTGGTTGTTGTGTTAAGACACTATGTGTTGGTGTTTTTTGGGTTTTTTTTTTTTTTTTTTTTTTTTTTCGGTACGTGGGCCTCTCACTGTTGTGGCCTCTCCCGTTGTGGAGCACAGGATCCGGATGCACAGGCTCAGCGGCCATGGCTCACGGGCCTAGCCTCTCCGCAGCATGTGGGATCCTCCTGGACCGGGGCACGAACCCGTGTCCCCTACATCGGCAGGTAGACTCTCAACCACTGCGCCACCAGGGAAGCCCCGAGACACTATGTTTTTTTTTTTTATTTTTTTTTATTTTTTGCAGTATGCGGGCCTCTCACTGTTGTGGCCTCTCCCGTTGCAGAGCACAGGCTCCAGACGCACAGGCCCAGCGGCCATAGCTCACGGGCCCAGCCGCTCCACGGCATGTGGGATCTTCCCGGACCGGGGCACGAACCCGCGTCCCCTGCATCGGCAGGCGGACTCTCAACCACTGCGCCACCAGGGAAGCCCTAGACACTATGTTTTTAAATTTTGCATTCACAGTTAACATTGAAGGATGGTTATGAGGATGAATAAATAATGCATGCAAAACACTCCACTCAGTGACTACCACATAGTAAACAATGAAAATTATTATTTTTGAAGATCAAGTTAAAATCTGTAAGTTAGTTTTCTTGGCTTGAATGTGCACCAAAGATACTGGGAAACATGTTTGACTAGATAGCTCAGTGTTCTCAATCTGATCTGAAAGCCCTCTGACCACAGTTTTCCTAAAAGATTTTTATTATTAAAGTAGTACTAGTTTTTATTGAAAGTAGTATAATTGTGATCCTTAGCTTGAGTTCCATGACGAGGGTCCTGGGATGAAATGAATTGTGTGGTTCATGGCTGGATGGTCACCTGTTTTTTGCATTATATTCTCATTAGCTGGAGTCTGCTACCATTACCAACATTCAAGCCTATTCCCAAAAGGTAGGCTTGACGTTGTCAAGGGAGCTGGTTGTGAACATAGTTAAACCGACTTCTTATAATCTTGAAAAACCCTTATAATCTCATAGCCAAGCCATCCATAGGCCTACTCACTGCTATGAGTGCCCCTGAATTCTATATGTGAACCAACATAATATGTTGCATCTTTATATGGCTGACTATCCTGAAATATTGGAGGACAGAAGGAGAGGCCAGTTTTTACTAGGTCTGGAGTACCAACAGGAGGCTGGGCTTTTGTCCTAGAGGAAGCATCAGCATTTGGTTTTCTGCAGCTTCTTTAAGCTGCTTCAAATAATTTATAGATAACATCTGCTGCTATCTTCTAGTCTTTGCTTGGTTTTCTTAACAGTCCAGATGACTTTTGCTTTAAATCCAGTTACTTTTCACTTTACTCAGATAGCTACTTTCCAATTTTTTTTTAATACCAGAAAAAAAATGATGAATCCTTTCTCTTCCAAGTTTTATGCTGGAACAATCTTTAGACTTCTCTTAGAAACTGGAGCAATCATTAGAGTTCTCCTGGACAACTTATTTTCTTTAATAGGTATAGTAGTTTTCATTGTAAATTATTAATTCATGAAATATTTATTGAGTGCTTAGTATATGATAGATGTTACACTGTGTCTTCATTTGGGTTCTTCCAGAAGTGGACCCTGAGATAAAGATCTGAGTGCAAGTGGTTTATTCCAAGAAGCACAAGACGGGTGAAACTTAATCTCCCAGGAAAATCTAGTCAAAGGAATAAAACCCAAACCTCAGAATTATTTTATTTAAAGGGCGAAGAAGCTGACACATTTATGCTCAGCTCTGGAATTGAGGACTGCTGTGGAAGGAAGAGATGTATAAAATTTGCATAGGCAAGGTGACTTTCCAAGATGTTGGAGAGAAACTCTTCCGACATGAAATGAAGGCACTGTCAGTTGGAAATCTGTCAGGGCATACAGGCAGCGATGAGGGAAATGGGTGGAGTACCAACAACACCTGACACAAGTAAGTCTTTTATATTTACTATCTCATTTGCTCCTTACAGTTCTGTGAGGAAGCCATTGCTATCTCTATTTGTTCAAAGAGAAAGACTGAGGTTCAGATTAGTTGTGTAATTAGCCCAAGGTTATATGCTAATAAGAGGCAGAGTCATGATTTAGACCCAAGACTGGGATTCCCAGTCTCTCGAGAAAGTAATGACTTCCCAAACATCACACAGCTGCTAATTAGCAGAGCTAGGGCTATGACCCAGGTCTCCTAAAATGCAGACTAATGGCCTTTCCATAGATGTATCTGGCCATTCTCATTCCCTGCACACATGCCACTTCTAAATTCTATACCCTGGGAATTTGATTGCCTGAGTTAGTTCTTTTAATATCAGGGCATTTGATGCCACTGCTTTCTTTAGATGCTCTGGAATCACCAAGGGAAAATCTATAAGTTCCCCCCTTTTTCTTTTTTCTTTTTCTTTTTTTTGTGGTATGCGGGCCTCTCACTGTTGTGGCCTCTCCTCTTGTGGAGCACAGGCTCCAGATGCGCAGGCTCAGCGGCCATGGCTCACGGGTCCAGCCGCTTCGCGGCATGTGGGATCTTCCCGGACCAGGGCACGAACCCGTGTCCCCTGCATCAGCAGGTGGACTCTCAACCACTGTGCCACCAGGGAAGCCCCTATAAGTTCCCCTTTCAACGTGTAAACTACATGTTAGCAAGCCCACAATTTCTTCTGGGGATATTCCTCTGGCTGAAGACACTCTATTATCTTTATTGATAATTTTATCCCCTTGAAATTGCTTTGTTTGCTCCCATAACAGAGTCCTTTTACATGTTGTTTCTTCTTCCTGAATGCTCCTCTTTCTCCTTGTCACCTAGCTGATTCCTATGGGTTCTTCTGATCTCATGTCATTTCCCAGAAATCCTCCTCTGACCTTCTTGATCCCATTACATGGAAGCACCAAGTAACTCTCCTTTATGTCACCCTTTGTGGTTCCAATTTAACTTTTGTTCCTGTGAGTGTTTCATCAAAGACTGAAAACACTACCAGAAGAGGGACTATGTCAATTTTTGTTTACTATCGTATCTTCCTCACCTAAAACATAGAAGGCGCTCAGTAAATATCGTCGAATAAATGGTTGGGTGATGGATGCATTTCTGTTGTAAAGCACCCAGGGTGTAAAGTTTTGTATTTCATCTACTAGGAAAGAATCATGGCTCCTGCTTTAGTAGACTTAAGTCTTGGTCACAGCTTCTGTCTAACACTTGAACATACAGCCATTCCCAGGGATCATACCCTGTCCTCCTTGCCAGCATATCCCTGTCAACCCCCAAACCAGCCCAGGATGCATTAAGCTAAATATGCAACAAACCCAGGTGCACCTGTAAAAGTTTAAAAGGATGGATACTCTGCTTATTTAAATAGCACTGTTTGATTATGAGGAAAGAGTATTGTCATACAATACACATCAATTAGCATTAACAGTGCTAACCTCCTTTTTCTGAAATACTTATACTGAGGCTTGAGGCTAGCATTCATTCTCTAATACATCCCCACATTTCTGCCCCCACCAGTGGAAATTTTGTCTCCCGGAGTCAGTTGGGTTCTTCCCAAGCCTATTTATGCCACTCAAACTTACTACAGCACTTGCATATTTTAATTTATTGTAAACCATTGAAATATGAGCTCATCAACAACAAAAAAGTGTTGTTTCCTTAAACACTAAGTTGAATGCTTTGAAAAGTCTCAATCAAGTCCAAGAGGCTAAATTTATTTTTTAAATGTTGAATTAGTTATGAGCAATATAATTATATAAGATGGTGATATAATCATAAATATCTAGATGGTTTTTGACATCACAAGTCTCCTCAAGAAACAGCAACTGGAGTGATGGAATCATGCTTTATGGTGCAGCAAAAATCATGAGGCAAACTTCCATTTAGGAGACGCATATCTCATTTCCTTCTTGTCTAAAAGGAGAATAGTAAAACCCAACAGAGAGTTTTGAAGATTAGACATAGTAATGCTTGTTAAGCGTCTGGCCCAGTGCCTGGCTTGTAGCAAGTGGTTAGTTTATTTTGCCTCCTGCTGTGTGTGGAAGCACTTGGTAAATGCTGGTGTATGAATCTCAGTTATTGTTCCAAGTGCCCAGGGAGGAATCAGCCAGGAAAGGAGGCAGATCTGGAAAACCTGAGGATGTACCCAAAGAGAGAAATCGATCTGGAACCATTAGCAAATGTTCTTCAACGTCTGGGCTGATTCTGCACAAGGAAAGAAGCTTGCAAAAAGTTGCTATTCGAAAAAAAAAAACAAAGTTGCTTTTTTTCTTTAAGTGAGAAGCCTTCACCAGAGGAGCGCATGGTTCCTGTCCCGCTGGGTGGGTTGCCAGCCAAGACTGTAGCCAAGACAGTCTCTATTTAGAAGATTAAGTACAACATGCAACACTTGATAAAAAAGCAGGAGAAGAGGCTAGTGATGCATCAAATGAGACAACTCTCTACAAGTCCAGAGAAAATCTTTTAAAAGTGGAGAGTTTGAAAGTAAATTTAACAAATTCCTCTGGGTCAAGAGCTCAGCACAGATTGCCAACTGGAGAGGTTTCACTTTTTGCAAACCTGGTTATTTCCAGATTCTCGATGGGGACCAGATCCTACAGGTTCTTCCTGCTAAGAGCATTTAAGCACTCATTGGAAGCATGAGTTCCGGCATGAACTCCTCCAAGTGTAACCTCTGGAGGATGGCAGGCAGGCTGCATTGGGGACTGACATTTTTGCATAGTTGCCAGTATGCAACATCAACCATTTAAAACACTGCAAACAGGGCTTCCCTGGTGGCGCAGTGGTTGAGAGTCCGCCTGCCGATGCAGGGGACACGGGTTCGAGCCCTGGTCTGGGAAGATCCCACATGCCGCGGAACGGTTAGGCCCGTGAGCCATGGCTGCTGAGTCTGCACGTCCGGAGCCTGTGCTCCGCAATGGGAGAGGCCACAACAGTGAGAGGCCCACGTACCGCAAAAAAATATATATATATATATATAAATAAATAAATAAAATAAAATAAAATAAAACACTGCAAACAGTGTTGTCTCTGAGTAGAGTATAGATTGTGGGCAGAACAATGACACTTTGATGGTTGCGCCTGACTTGTTGGCACAGTGAAGAGGGTAAACCCTGAAAATACATAAATATGAACAAGTCAGCGCATTCTGGTTGTCTGCTGGGCACTAAGAGAGGGGTATAGGGAGGGAGGGACACAGCCTTCTTTGAAAAATTACTCTTTTTTTTTTTTTTTTTTGCGGTACGCGGGCCCCTCACTGTTGTGACCTCTCCCGTTGCGGAGCACAGGCTCCGGACACGCAGGCTCAGTGGCCGTGGCTCATGGGCCCAGCTGCTCCACGGCGTGTGGGATCCTCCTGGACAGGGGCATGAACCTGTGTCCCCTGCATCGGCAGACGGACTCTCAACCACTGCGCCACCAGGGAAGCCCTGAAAAATTACTTTTGTATAAGGTTGAATTAAAACTTTTTTTGAGGACTTTCTTAATGAAATTAGTGTCTTAGTCAGTTTGGGCTGCTATAACAAATTAATTACCTTAGACTGGGTGGCTTATAAACAGTAGAATATATTTCTCCCAGTTCTGGAGGTTGATGTGTGAAATTAGTGGTACCCTTGTGGTCAGGTTCTGGTGAGAACCCTCTTCCAGGTTGCAGACTGCTGACTTCCTGTTGTGCGGACATGGTAGAAAAAGAAGAGAGATGGGGCAAGCTCTCATGTCTTACTTTCCTTGTAAGAGCACTAATCCCATTCATGAGGGCTCCACCCTCGGGACCTAATTACTTGCCAAAAGCCCCACGTCTTAACACCATCACATTGGGAGTTAATATTTCAACATATGAATATGTGGGCGGGGAGCACAAAAATTCAGTCCTTAACAGTCAGAATTTTAGTAGAAAGTAATGAGGAAAACTGGATGAATGATTTGAAAGAAAACACATCTAACTGAATTTTCATTCTTTAACATCTTTTACATCTTCATCTTTCTTTCATCTTGTCGTTTTTGCCTCAGCAATGACTTCCTCTGCTACACTGTGATGGCTTCCTTGAGGACAGGAATGTGTTTTACTTGCCCATGTTTAAGCTAGCACCCAATAAGGTAACCAGCATGCATTGCCACTTCAAAGAAAGAAAGAAAAATAATAGGAAAGAACTCAACTTAATCCTAAGGAGGATATGCTTAAGCAAAAAGGAGTTGTGTGCAAAATTTATGTTTGTAAACCAGTTGTTTAGAAATCACACCATTCTGAACATTAATCTTTTGTCAGTTATATGTATTGACAATATCTTCTCCCAGTCCATGGCATCTCCCTATAACATGATAGCTTGCAGAAACACTGGTATAAATTAATTTGGTTCGACATTAGCACATGCTGTATCTCTAACTCTCACATAACTGAAGAACTGAAGGCAGAGACCAAAGTTCTGTTACCTGTTATCAAGAACCATGCAGTTCAGGAATCAGGAGGAGAAAGAAAGAGAGAGATTATTTTTCCCCAACTTTTTAACATCAAGTCTGACCTTAAGGCGAGATTTTTGAGTTGATGAAATATCTTTGGCACTTTCTCCTTTGCTTGTTGCATCTAGTTTGCCTAATTTCCCATTACATTTATTTCTCTGTATATTCACTTCCCTCTTTTTATATTTCAAAATTATTAACCCCCAATCCTCCCCTTTCTGACCCCATTACCCACCATGAATAACAGAGACTGTGAATCAAATGAGACATGTTTGCACATTTAGATTCTTAATCCAGATGAGTCTCTGATTGGTAGACTTTTAAGCCATGAGATCAAGTATGAATTGTGTGTATATATGTGTGTGTGTTATTTTGGGCAGATGGATTCAGGACAGAGTCAAGTCACTCCTGCCTAGAATATTGTCCAAAATTCATTTTTCTTAAGGTGCTTTGATATTTTTTAATATTCCATTTTTCATTAATAATCCAATTTAATAACACTTAAGTGCTCAAATAATGTTTGTTCAAAATATATACCTTCCCTCTTTAAATTCTGAGATGACAGTTTCCCTGAATACCCCATGGTTTTTTCAAAGTGGTTTTTCCAAAAGCAAGGGAAGTGCCTGAGGTCTGAGAATGGGGGAGCTGGCATTGGCAACTATTTTTATGCAAGTCTTTTCTATGTCCAATGTTTAGAAGTTGGGAACAACTTGTAAACATCATATTTGGAATTTTGGAAGAAAATTATCCACCACTGAACCCATATCTAAAGTAACTAGATTTTTAAAATTCAACAGCAGGATACAAGGGATGAAGCAGATGCAGTTATTGGGAAATATGCAGGGGATTCATGATAGATTCCCATAAATGAGGAAATGGGCTTCATCCTAGAAAGTAGGTGGTGCAGGAAAGAGGGACTCAATATGGCCAAAGGGAAGAGAAAAGCTGTGATAGTTGATAGGCAAGGTTAAAAAACATCTAAAAGCTAAATCTGACTCATTTAACAGGAACAATAGTGTGTGTGTGTGTGTGTGTGAGAGAGAGAGAGAGAGAGGGAGAGAGAGAGATAGAGAGAGAAGGAGACAGAGATTGAGAGATGGCTCTTACTTTCTCTGGAACTTGGCTAAAACCCACCTATGAGAAGTGGAATGGCATCCTGCAGCAGTCTTCACGGAAACATCCCTGAGATTGTTTTAGCTGGTCCATGGGGTCAAAACTATTTTCACAATAATACTTGGTTGTTATTTAGTATTATATGTACTAGTGTTTAGTATTATATGTGTTGATATTTGCACTGGTGGTGCAAAAGCAAAGGTAAGTGAAATTGATGATGCTTTAGCACAAAGCTTGGCAGGGGGACTAAGCAGTACTAGGCGTTATACTCTCCACAGTCACACACTTTCAGTTAAAAAAGGTACCAGTTTTAGTTAAGAATTCCCTTGAAGAAGGAGTAAAAGGTTATTAAATTGATTAAATATTGACCCTTGAATATATGTTTTTTTAATATTCTGTGTGACAAAATGGCAGATTTGCATAAGGTACTTCTGCATGCTGAAATACAGTGGTTGTCTTGAGAAAAAGTACTGTGCCATTGTTTGAATTGCAAAATGAGCTAGTAGTTTTTTCATGGAATGCCATTTTTACTTGAAAGAACATTTGGCAGATGAATTATGGTTATTCAGACATATTTGGCTAACATTTTCTCAAAAGTGAACAAATGAGTGTGTCTCTTCAAGAAAAACAATTGACACTATTTATTGCCAATTATAAAAATGGAGATTTCCAATAAAAACTAGAATTTTGGAAAACATGTATTCACCATGGTGTGATTTCACAATAATTAAGAATTTCTGATAAGATCATAGTTATATTAATTGATGTATTTTTTGACATTATATAATGAATAATGTCAAGATTTTCCAGGTAACTAATACATGTTACAAAGTCATGAATTGGTAAAAGGTCTGTCCAAATTGCAAGACAGACAATGGGTTTTAACATATCAGAGTATAAAAAGTTCACTGGTATGGTTTCATATACTACATTGGAACTAAATTAACTTTGAGAAACATCACTTATTAAATTTTATTTCTGTTGAGGAAGCAAAGTGAATAGAGGATCAGGGAAGAGCAAAAGAGGGGTTTCAACTTTAAAGTATATGCATACTCTCCTTAAAGTCTATTTAATTGGATATTTATAATAATGAATAAATATTATTTTAGTTATTTTTTGGCTTCCTTTACTTTAACTTTTTAATTAATTAATTAGGTTAACCTGATTTTAATTCATTTACATTTTAAAATTTCTGATGTATTTTAATCATTTTACATTGGTTTCATTTCACTTAGCATTTTTTCTTTTCCTTTCTTATCTTGGATTGACAAAAATTTTCTTGATGATTTCTTTGTTTCCTCTGTTCATTTGAATATATAGATACTCTTAATTTTCTTAGTGATTATGGTTACATTTCTAACATGCATATTTGATCTTTTTCTCAAACAATGGTTAAGGTACTCATCCTCTCTTTCCTCCTGTAAAAATAAGACAAAGAACTTACCATTTCAAACTTCTGTCATCACAGGATTTTATTTCCAATATTTCAAGACCAACACAATATAATAATAATACCTTTAAAAATTAAAAGTTGTTAGTTAATAGATCCACCAACATTTTCAAACTATTTACTCTTCATTGTTCCTTTCATCCAAGTCTTTCTATATTTATTTATTTTTTCCTCACTGTATACTCTGGGAAGTCTTACTCTCTTCACCTTGTTCCTATCCACACATCTAGGTTATCTTTTGTTATGATTGTTTATTTCTATTTTAACCTGTCCTGTATTTCTTTTTGCAAGAGTAAACTTGTTTGTATGTATACATATTTTTCTGTCTTTCTAATACAAAACATTGTATATACTCTTTATATTCTTGTGTTTTTCACTACATAACACATCCAGTAAATAACCCCATATAAGTTCATAGAGATTTATCAATCTTTTTTTATTAGCATTATAGTATTCTATTTTGTAGATGAACCTTAGTTTATTCAAATAGTCTCCAATGGATGGGCCATGAGATTGTTTCTAATATTTTGATAAAACAATTGTCCACCATGAATAAACTTGTGCATATACTGTTGGCTTTGATTGAGATATATCCTTAGGATAAATTCCTAGTAGTGGGATTGCTGGGTCAAATAATAAATACATACTTTATGGTTTGGTTTATTTTTTAAATTACCCTGAGGTTGTATTCTGTTCCTTAAATCTGAAGATTTATGTTCTTAATTTTTTCTTATAAAGTCTTAGCTATTATTTCTTCAAATACTGCTTCTGCTTATTCTTGGATCTATAGTTTGTTGGAATTTCCTAATACTGTAACACTTTTTTTCATATGTTTTAGTTTATTATCAGTATGCACTGCATTTTAGATGAATTCATTAGGCATATCTTCCAATTTAATAATTTTCTTTCAATTGCATCAATTCTATACTATATATATATATATATATATATATATATATATACACTGTGTATATATATATATATATATATACTGTGTGTATATATATATATATATATACATATATATATTATATACTGTGTATATATATATATATATATATACTGTGTATATATATATATATATATATATACAGTATAGAATATATATATGCCAACTATATCATGTATTACACTTTTTTCCAGTGGCTACACTTTTCTTTTTCTGATTTTTGAATTGACATATTTTTTGTATCTACTAATATTTGATTCATACCTGCCTCTTGCTTCATAACCTCTTGTTTTTGATACTATGTTTTCCATTTCTTTCAGGTTCTTAAAATATGTATTTTAAAGTTATTTACAAGTTTCTCTAATATTTTCATTTTTTGAGGCATAAATTCTTCCATTTGATGAGTATTCTGTCTGCCATAAAGTTAGTTTCTTCTTGTTCTTTGAAATGTCTGTTTAGCTGCTCCTGAGTAGAAGTTTTATTGCTATTTGCTTTCTCTCCTTATTCTCACCCATCCTTGTCTGACAGTTCTGATATCATGTCACTCAAGTTTTCTGGGTTTCCCGTACCAAATTATGTCTTATGTTGCAAATTGAGAGCTTTTATCACATGAGGATATTGCTATAACCCATCCCTGTACCATCATGTAGCAAATTACTCACCTTCTCTAAGATTCTCTTTTTTATCTATAGAATGTGAGTATTAACAGTATACATCCCATAGGATTGTTGTGAAGGTTTCCTTTGTTAATCTATATGGAGAACTTAGAGTAATCCCTGCACATAGGGACCACTATGTAAGCATCCATTATTATTATTATCATCATTATTACAATCCCTGGTATATGGCTGGTATGTAGCAGATATTTTACAAACGGGTGTTGTGTTTATTATTATGATTCATTGGACTTCTGTGTCTTCTAACTTTCAGGTCATATTACTGTGCCTTTAAAAATTCCTATTACCACATACCCTCTCTGTTCTTTCATGAATTATTCCTGATGAGACTGATTAGGTGGTTTCAGAGGACTCATACCAGGACATTATTCTCTTCCAAAAGTGAAGCTCTGCCTCCAGGAATGGGACAATACTCTTCATTTTACTGAATTCAAATCCCTTTTCCCTCTGAGCCAGCGTAAGTCAGGATCCAAGATCAGGGGAAGAAAGATGCAAATGAAGAGTAGGGGATGGTAGTTGGAGATGGATACTTTGTTGGCTTTATATATCTTGAAGTAATTACTTCAGTGCCTATTGTAATATAATTAGAGCTAAATATTAGTTTCTATTAAGGCAAATAGTAGGAATCAGAAGATTAAAAGTTCAGAACCAAGTGCCTGGCCTTACTGATAATGTTAGGCTGAGAAAACACTCCAAACAACAATGTACACCAGACAACAGTGAGGATAATAGTTAAGATACTAAGCCTTGAAGTCAGTCTTCAGGGTTCATGAACCCTTTTACCTCTTGAGATCTGTATTTTCTCATGAGTAAGTAGAAATGATAATAATACAGTTATTTTGAGTTAAAATATTCAAAGCACTTGAGAAACTAACTAATATAAACTATAAATTCAATAGATATTGACCATTATCTTGCCATGGATTTTTGGCCAAAAGAGGACTTTGAGGAAAATATAGAGCTTGGAAGAGGAATTCTAAGGACAATGATTTCATTGATAAGAAACCAAACCTGTCAGATTAGTTCAGTTGTGAATAAAGACCATGAAGTCTCCAGATGGGTATTCAAGATGAAGAGTTGGCTAAGAACAGTATGGTTTTTTGGGTAGATGAGACAGATCTCTCCTGGGCACAGGGAGATTGACGGGAGCGGGGCATTAACTGGTGAGGCTCACATCTGGGGAGTCTCTGCAATTTCTGTCTTCATCCCCACTCTTGGTCCTTTCCTGGGTTTGTCTCTCCAGGTCTAAAGCTGGAAACCTCTTGTATGTTGAGGCAGTGTTTCTCCTTCCCAAGCCATAAAAGTGATCATGGTCCAGGAATACCAGTAGGTGTGGGTAAAAGAGGAACCACTGAAATCAGTGGCCAATGGTAAGATCGCAAAAGATAGAGCTGGAGAAGTCCCTGCCCAGATCTTTGGAGGACGAATCACACAATTCCTTCTCTTGGTTACATTGTCATTGGGGGCAAAACCATGTTTCTTCTACTCGTCTTTAAATTTATGGCATAGGGAGATTTGTCACCTATTTATAAATGCCTGTTTTCCATGCAACTGAATGCCTTCTATGAAGTATATCTGGTAGACTCTAAGTTTTAAAATATAGTTTGCATATCTCCAAGGGTAAGTTGAATTATCTTAGGGTTCGATATTTTTAGCACTTCTAATGTTTTCAGCATCAGAATTTAGTTTGGCTTATTCAACAGTTAGTTTGCTTTCCATCTGGAAGGGATTAAGGGAAGAGATTATGTATTAATCAGTATGACAATATTGTATGTGAAGGAATATCATGAAGAATGCTTGAAAGGAGTTAAGTTCAAATAATTCCCTAATTGGTAGGCTGATTTTAAGGTTTCCAATTCCAGGATACTAAAAGCATCAAGTACTTTACATGATACAAGTCCAACATCCTCATTCAAATGTAAGTACACAATTGCATTCTAGGGCCAAATGTAAGTACCTTTGGATTGCCCACTCAAATGGGGTTGACCAAGCTTTTCAAACTTTCATGGGATTGATAATCCTATTAAAATTAAGTATCCCTCCTCTAAGTATCCTGAATCCTAGATTGTGTTTCTGGAATTAAATAACCAAAAAGACACCCAAACAAATTTGAAAATGCCACTAAGAGCCACCAAAAATTCACCTTGAAAAATTGGAGTTAAATATTTCTTATTCGAGGAGGGAGAACCCAAACAATTTCTTTTGACAGATTTTGCTTTAGCTCGTCTACTGGAGAACCTGATGTCTTTGCCAAAGAAATATGCAAATATGTGTTTGATTAAATCAGATGAAAACTTTATTGCTGAGGTATGGATTTTCTTCCCGTTTCTAACTTCCTTCATTTCATGCCCACTGAACCAAGTCTAAGACCTCCGTGACTTTCCATAGGACAGTACCCTCTGCTTCTAAATGAACCCTCCTAGTGCCCTGAGTTCCCTGTGAGCCCAAGATCAATAGGTGGATCATCTGTCATTCTCCAGCATGTGTATGGTGGAGGAGACGCCAGTCTTCTGCATGGATATGTGCAGAATGACACTCTTCATGACAAACAAGATAAATCCATCCTGTCAAAACTGCATGTGCCACTTCTCTATCACCATGATTACACAGAGGTTTTGCTTTAGAGAACCCTGGATTTTAAATTGAAAGTCAAATATAATTTGCCAGGAGAAGCATGAAGTGAGTGACTAGAAAGCTGCTAATGAGGCCCAGCAAGGGGAATCAGTGTCTGTGACAATGAGCCTCAGTGTGTGTGGGTCACTGGGCCTCAGCTGGGTGGGAGAAGCAGACTGGAGGCCCAGGGTTGGCACAAGGGCCACGTGCTCTGGGTTGGTTCTAATGGTGTGATGGCTAAAACCAGGCAGATGCTGTTCACTTCTTTGGCTGTTCGGGGGCAGTGGCATTATTTTAACTTCTATGTAAAAACTAAAAGATGCAGCCAAAGAGAACTAAAGTCTGTGTTGAGAAACAACACTTTAGGAATGTGAACTCATATTTACTGAGTGCTTCACTGGTGCCTGGAACTGTGATAGGTCCTTTCCATATAGTTTCTTGATTAATACTCACTATAGGTTTTATTGTCCACATTTTGGAAATGAGAATACTGAAACTGTGAGAAATGAAATGACTCACAGAAGGTCATACATTTAGAGCAAAGTGAGGGAAATTAACTTTTTCTGAGCCTCATGGCATAGTTCCATGTTGTCTTCTGGGCATGGTAAGTGCATATATGATACCTGGAAGTTGGTATTAGGGCCCTATTTTGCAGGAGAACCAATTGAATCTCAGAGAAGATAAATAGGTCCCAGGGTGAGTGAGGCTAGCCAATGGCAGAATTAGGCTTTGAACCTAACTTTGCTGATATGGAAGCCCATAGTCCTTTTACTCTTATTTATGTTAAGAAGGTGATGGGTAAGCTGAGGATGAATTGATTTTCAGAGAGAGCCCTTTACCTTCAAAGCTGTCCTGAGAATCTATTTTTTCTCTCATAAGATGACTTGCTGCTAGATCATTTCTGGTCCCTCCTTTAGGACTATCTTACCTGTTACATCAGGATTTTATAGCATGCTTGATTTGACCCTAATACATATAGCAATGAGGTATATAGCAAACACTATTAAATTTTCCCTCAGGTTACCTCAGAAAGCAGGCTGACACACTCTTCTGCCAACTTTTGCTCACTCACTGACCACCTCCAATCCCTTCTGGAAATTCACAAATTTAGATGGCATGGATGCACACAGTTCACCTACTTGATGTTTAAAGAGGATTTGCAGTCACATGACCAATGCGGAAGAGATGAGGTGTGTAGTTACCTTGGTCCCATGTAAGTTGTTTGAAAGGCTTGGTTTCGCCTCAGTAAGGATGAGTGCATTTTGTTTGCTGTGTGCCTTGCGGAAGGTCATCTGGGAATATTGCACGTAAACACAAATCCTCTCTAATTTTGGTAGCATCTTAGTGGGATTTGCTCGAGTGCTGAGAGCTACAGGTTTATGCTTCACTGTGGTTGCTGATAATTCAGCAGGATTTTTTTCTCTAGGAGTCTTAAATATGGATCTAATGGCAGATGCAAAGCTCCAGTAATAAAAGTAATGAAAGAGGTAAATGTCATAATTGGTTATCCCTTAATTCTGTTTTTACCAAACTGGGCTTCAGTTACTAAGGACTCAGAACTTCCCCTCTCAGGCCCTGGTAGGGTGACATGGGAAGCAAGAAAACTCATACATGAGATTCATGGAGCCCTGAGCTTTACTTGGATTTAGGCACTCCTGAATTGGTTGACTATGAGTTACTTAAAAACTCCTCTGAAATGCTATTTCTTCATCTGTAAAAAAATATCCTTATCCTCTTCTCAAAGGTTAAGAATTAACATGACACATCAAATGCGGAAACAGCTAGTAAAAGACTTAACACCTATTAAAGTCTGGATCATAGTTTCTCCTGTCTGATGAAATCTTCCCTTGTTAATTGTATGACCTTAGGTGAGTTACTTAACCTTTCTGAGTTTCAGATTCCTCTTCTTTAACATTGTGAAAATAATCCCTATTTTATAGTGTAGTTGTGAGGATTAAATGGACAGCCTAGGTAAAAGCATCTAGCATTGCAAGCCCTCCTTCAAGACAGCTTTTATTGTTACAAAGCCTTCCAGGTTAAAGTAGAAAGGGCTCAGGTATTACTAGGGTAACCACGGCCTTCTGGTTGTCTCAGCCAGAACCTGTTCTGGCAAAATTATTCATGGAATATTCTTTACACTCAAAAAATTCCACATAAATTCTATGGTCATTTAAAGTATAACTTATATGTGGAAAAGAGGCTGGCCTAGGAGAAGGAGAGAGCATAACAGTAATTTCTTACCCATAAGTAATGTTTGTCTACTTCTTCCCATGGAGTAGTTTGTTATTAATAATTAGGTATTATGAGGTCACTGCTTGTTATTATTATGTAGATAACCATCTCTGAATCAGAAACTAAATACACAGAATATATACAGGCCGAGTGTCTGGTGGTTTTGCTCATTTCCCACCTATTAGCATCAAGTTTTTCAAGAGCACAGGGCTTTCATGCTGCCCTCTGCCTGCTCCAGATCCCCTCCTACTGTTCTAAAGGGGGAAATGTAAGTACCCTGGCTGCCTGCATGGCATCCTGTACTCGCTGCTGTTCCTAAGAAGTCTGGACCTATCCTCACCCACCTCCTCACTTCCAGCACGCATACTTTCTCTGATTTTTGCTTCTGGAGTCTCCCTGTTCTGCCCGACAACCTTCGAACAGGGACAGCGATGGTGGGTAATTTCTTCCTCAGGAATCTCAGCAATCTCTGCTGCCTCACTCTGGGCCCGGAGGTACAGGAAGGCAAAGCATCTTTGCCTCAAGATGGGAGTGAGGGCAGGGAGGAATGTATCCCTGAGTCTTTCCTTGACACTCTCCACTGTTTCCCACTCCACCACATCCTGTGTCTTCCTCATCCATGGAGGGGCAAATAAGAAGCAAGTGGGGAACAAAATGGTGGTTTTCAGCCCTTGGGAACCACCAAAGTTTGATGAGGCGAATGCTAGGTGAGCTAGAAGCAGCAATAGGAGCAGATATTTGCTCTCATTCTCCACAAACCCTGAGCCTCTCTCTTTCCTTTTCAATCTCCTTTCAACTTCCCCCTCTGGAAAGGAAAGAGAAATCAATGAACATGGGGCCAGATTTTATTTCCAACGATTATCGTCTCATACCTGGAATGTAGCCTTTGACCCAGTCCTTGGAATATAGGTCATCTTTCTTAGCCGTTACTGTGTGGAGCTGGTAGGGGAAGGAAAAGGTAACCCATTATTTCACATGACTGTGTTGAGTATTCAGATCCTTCTGTTACACGGGTAACGGACCTTCCCTTTAATTTCCTTCATCAGAGTAAAGACTAGGCAGTAAGTTTAAAATATGTACTATGAAATATATTTTTAAAATATCAAACCGTATATAAAAGTAAGTAAATCAGGAGTTGGCAAACGTTTTTTGGTAAGGGTCTGGATAATGTATATTTTAGATCTTGCAGGCCACAAACACCTCTGCTGCAGAGTTCACACCACCTCCTCTCCCTCCTTCCCCCCACTCCTTCTTAACAAAGGTTTAAAAATGTAAAAAAATAGGGCTTCCCTTGTGGCGCAGTGGTTGAGAGTCCGCCTGTCAATGCAGGGGATGCGGGTTCGTGCCCGGGTCCGGGAAGGTCCCACATGCCGCGGAGCGGCTGGGCCCGTGAACCATGGCTGCTGAGCCTGAGCGTCCGGAGCCTGTGTTCTGCAACGGGAGAGGCCACAACAGTGAGAGGCCCACATACTGCAAAAAAAAAAAAAAAAGTGAAAAAAATATTTTCTTAGCTCTTGGGCCACACATAAGCATCCTGCTGACCAGATTTGACACCTGGGATGTTGTTGGCTGATCCCAGTATAAAGGATAGTAATAAAAAGACACAAGGAGTACCTCTTACCCAATTTAAGAAACAGAAAAATGCCATTAATGTTGAAGTTCACCCTATGCTTATCTTTACTGTACCTCTTTTCTTTACTCTGGGAGTTAATCACTAGTTTAAATTCTGAGTTTCTCATCCCTTTGTTTTTCTTGACTCTTTTATCTCTTATACATGGATCTGTTAACAATATCATTTTTTATGTATGGCACTCTATTGTATGAATATACCACAATTTATTCATCTATTTTCCTGTTGATGGACATTTGGGTTGTTTCCAGCCTTACTGTTATAGAAAATATTCTTTTGTACATTCTTATAAATATGCTCAGCCTATAACTTTTATTAAGTCTTTAAAAAAAACTGTTTGAGGAACACAGATAGGAGATGTGACATAGAGAGGACATAAAATTGACATTAGATGTGATCTTTCTCAGAGCTCTCAGGTTCAAGCCCCAGTGGACGTGTTTCTTTTATGGGGCAGCACTTACTCAGAGAGTACCACTTCTGGACCTACCTTCTGGAATATTTCCATGTTTATCTTCATAATCCTGAGTCCAGTAGAGATCCATGACTACCTGCTACAAGTCCCAAAAAGGTAATTTCCCCTGATCACTAGCTTTACCTGTGTCCCAGGATATGGTCCTTCCTCAGGTGATAAAGAGGGGAGATATCCACTCCCTTCCAGGCACATCCTACCCTCTGACCATGAAGTGTGGATGAGGCCTTTGGCTCTAAAAATACATTTAAAGGAGCATCCAGAAAATAACTGTCCAATTTTAGTAGGTTCTGATATATTTGGCCTTAAATAACATGAGAAGTGCAGGCCATATGGTATTTTAACTTGGTCTGGATTGAGCTGTAAACAAGCTCAGTCTAATATTCCTTTTACAGTTCCCCTGGAACATGCAAAGAAAAATCATGTAGACATGACTATCCTTTTTTACTGAATATTCCCACTCCTTTTTTACATTGGTTTTAATTGTCAGTTATATAATATGTCTTAATATTAGGCAGGAAAAGTCCCTTCTTCTTCAATGTTTCTTTTAAACTGTGGTATCATATATGTTTTTGAAATTATATTTAGTATGCTGTTTTGTTTTTAATATCCATTATTTGCTTTTCACTGAATTTATAAATTTATTATAATCCTGTAATTTACTCTTTCTGTCCTTCCCATTTTTTTCCCACACAGTGAATTTGTCTTCTGTGTCGTGACAATTGAATTATCTACCATGACAGCTGTTTCCTATACCCCAAGTTCTAGGTCTGTCAGTCAGAGACTGAGGATTGCCCTGTTAAGAAGGTCCTACGGTAAATGATCAGGGTGGCTGCCCTCTGTTTTGCTGGACTCACAGGGTTAGACATGTGCAATCAATTTCTCTCCAGTGGCTATTTGTTTCTTTTCTTCTCAGATGACTGGATAGGGACCATTTTGGGCCTGGGTGACCTTAGAATCTAGATCTCAACATACACAGAGTAAAGGTGTATTGGGTTAACTTTACATTGTTGTAATTCCAGTATTAAACTCTGCCTAAGGTGGGTTTGATTCTTTCTCTAGAAGCCAAGATAAATGTCATGGGATTTCTGTTAGGTCCAAATTAATACCACTCTACCTGATCTCATGTTACTTCATTGCTGACACATTTGCTATTTAACAAGTTAAGGGAGGCATCGTGAAGATTTGAGATCCAAATCCTGGAATGTCACAGTTACATCCTTAGGAAAATCCATTTCTCTAAGCACTGGAACATAGAGTTGCTACTTACCTTAATTCATGCTCATGCTTACTTTTCATGCATTTTCTATCACTAAGCTAAGTATTGCCATGATGGATTGAAATTCTCTTCTATATCAAAATAATACTAGTTAAGAAACACCTGTGAGTGAAATAAATACTCATATTTTTTGCTTACTTTCCAAATGCAAGATATTTTCCTTTTATATTAACATTTAAACACCTCTTTTGGAATGGCTTTCACCTAATATTGATAGTAATTCAAACATCCAATCCATCTCAGCAACCACAGAATAGGCCAGTGCCAGATATTATAGCAACTACATATGAAATCTCTTCCAGTGCAAAAGCTTATTAACATTTGAAAAGAACTAGATCCATTTATACTTTGACTACAGAGTCAATGCCTGCTGAGCAGAACTCACTGTCTGTCATTCTCAACCTTTTCCCCTCTTTTGCATTTACCGAAGCCCTTAAATATGAGCAGCACACTAAAAATTCTCACATAAGTGCACCAAATGAAACCCCATCTTTAGCACTAACCCTCCCAACCCATTTCCCTCATGTTCATATAACACTGAGGGGCTCATTTTCAGCAAATTGTTAAAAGGAAAGGTGACAGTCTATTTAGCAGTCAGCTAGTTGCTAAGTAGTATCCAACGAAAATGCATCAAAATTTGAGCACTCCCAATTGAACACTTTGACAAATAAGCATTCTACTAATCTAACTCTGCTGTAGGTTGAGCCCTGATTGAGTTCTTCCACAGAAAGCTGAGCCATCTTCCAGGGCTTTCCAATGTTGATTCCAATGTTGATCTAAAAAGCTAAGTAGGTTGTTATTTTGTCTTTGATTTCTTCCTACAGGGGGTACAAACTTATGAGACTGTAGGTGGTGGGTCATCACATTCTGACCCAAGAATTAAAAAAAGACTCTCTTATACCTTTTTGAGGCTTCTATATTAAAAAAAAAATGTTGGGGAGGTAGAGGAAGGTATAAATTTCAGAGAGAGAGAATTGTTCTAAGAAGTGGTGATTTGTTGTCAAGGGAAGCTGAGCTTGATGTGATCTTTCCAGAAATAGTTATGCTCCTTTTCATAATTAGTGCACTTAGTGCAGAGGCTATACCTGCCATTGGAAGTAGGCACAATACTATTTCTGCAAAATTATACAGAGCTTGACCAGACCTGGAAGTCATTTTGTTCAAAAGACTTGAATGAAGACTTTTTACAGAGCTTAATCCAAGAAAAAAGAAAAAAGAAAAAGAAGAAAAAGAAAGGGGGTAATATTTTTTTTTTCCTGAGAGCAACATTTTAAAGTATTTCCTACTAAACTCTTTTTTGAGTGGGTTATAAATAGTAACAACCTTGAGACAGAGGTGGTGGTGTGTACCTAGGAGCCTGGAAATATGTCACTTATTTTACCTATGCCTCTGAATCCCATGCTCTTTTCACCATTGCACCCTGAACTCTCCAATTCTTAGTACGAGGAAACCCAAAAGTACTAATGGTGTCTTGGAAGAAAATAGTGTTGTCCTAATTTTTCAAAGAGGAAAAGGAAAATAGGTCAAAATGAATCTTCTAAAATCACTGAATTGTAACCATTCAAAAGTTTTTGAGAAAGGTATGGAAAAAGTACAGAATGAGCTAGATTTAATGAGGCTAAAGTGACTGTGTAAATCTCATTTGCCAGAAATATTGTATCTGATCTGAGAAAGGTGTGTTACTCTCTTGTAGCTATGGTTCTTTCATGCCAAGCTGCTGTGGCAACATGGTGAGTGAGGCAGAGAAGGCAGAATGTATATTTTAGAAGAGCTGGATTGGGTTTGTTAGGCATCTCAGCGTTGCTAGAATAAGTACCTGGGGAAGGAAGATGTAGAAAATGTAAGAGGCAAAGTCTTTGGAGACTGAGAAAATAAGTAAACTTTGTACCTCGGTCAGTTGCCTACTTCCTAATTTTACCTCTAGGTAGATTTGGAAAGGAAGAGAAAGAAAAAATAGGATCTCAGAAGCAGCTGGGTTTAAATATATGAGCACAAAACTTCCCCTTTCTTGACCCTACTCTTTACCCTCAGAAAAGATTTCTCTAGATCTGTGAATAAGGAGACCAGGCTTCTACAGCTCTCTGCCGACACTGAATCAATTCCTTTACTTCTCTGTGATTCTGCTTTTCATTTATTTAATAAATGGCTTTAAATATTACCCCTATTCAGTTATAAACTGTGGTGATTCTGTGCTTCTCATGTTCTATTAGAATGATCTACTCTACAGAGGAAAAGGCAGGCTTCTAACACAGTGTGTGGTACATAGTTGGTACTCATGGAAAAACAGTTGCATGAGTGAGTGACGATTTTTTTGGGGGGATTTAGTCATTTAGTCATTTTGTGGGTTTTCCCATTTGTACGTGCATTATATAAAATATGTGTGGGATAATTGATTGAACGATTCCTGATTCCAAATGACTTATGTGTAGTTTTCAAAAAATGTCTATAGGTAGCAATAACTACTGAGTTTACTCTTATAAGTAACCTTGACCACGTATGCCCCTATTTGATCATGATATAAGTTCCCAGCAAGGTTTCCACGCAACCAACTCAAACTAAGAATCATGAAGGTGAAAGGGGCTGCCAAGAAAAGTGACAGGGACAGCATGGGAGAGTGAACAGAGCTCCAGATCCATACTACCAGCTAGATGGTGGACATGGTACAGACTACAGCCTTTGTCTGTGTCCATATGACTATTCTAATGTTATATTTTTTCTGTTTACTCCAGGGTTTTGTATTGACTATGTTGAGAATCTTAATCCATAATACTGTCTCTCTTTCCCCATTGCTAAATTTGGATATTTAGTACCCTGAAACATCCTCTTCAATTATTTCTGTGGGTTTCAGGGGATGTCTACAGCACTTTTGAACAATTCCATTATCTACCATGTGACATGTGGCATGGACTGGCCTCTCTCTTGTCTACCACTCCTATTTCTATTGGGTATCTCTTCATCAGATGACAATACCTGCTACTTCTTGTATTAGTTTGCTCGAGTTGCTGTCACGAAGTATCACAGTCTAAGTGACTTAAACCAGAGAAATGTATTGTAACACACTTCTGGTGGCTAGAAGTCTGATATCAAGGCCACACTCCCTCTGAAGGCGCTAGAGAAGGATCTGTTCCAAGATTATTTCTTAGCTTCTGATAGTTCCTTTGCTGTGGCAGCAAAACTCCAATCTTCACATGGTATTCTCCCTATGCACATGCCATTCTCCTTCTTATAAGGACACAATCATAATGGACTTAGGGCCCACTCTAATGACCTCATATGACCTTGAATACCAGCAAAGACTCTACTTCCAAATGAGGTCACATCTACAGGTACCTGGGGTTTGGACCTCAACATCTTTGGGGGGACACAATTTGGCCCATAACACTTCCCTTTGTTGCTACTGGGTGAAGAGGTACAGCTGTGCCCCCATCTCATTCCTGCCTCTGTCCCCAGGCATCCCTATCTGAGCTCTGGCTGGACCCTTTCCCATCACTGTGTATTCTCTAGAGTTTTGAAGTACCAAAGCTGTACTATGTTCTCTGAAGCCCAAAACATGCTTTGAGGGGGAATGCTTTTCTCCTCTTTTGCCCAACTCTTTGTTAGAGGCCTATCCAAGGAGTGAAATTGTTTGGTTTTTATTCTCCTCCCTCTCTTTCCTTAGAACCCAGACATATGTCTATAGGATTCCTTGAAAGGCAAAATTTGAAACACAGACTCCTGTGGTGAGCAAAATTCCCCCTCATTTCTGACACTGAAGCTTTGTAACTGTCTAGTTTCTTTCCTTCCATGGATTCTCTGCCAGGATATCTTCATGCAATAGACTCCAGAAAAGCTCACTTCACTAATCCATCAAGCACACTCAGCTGCCCTGAATCCCAGTCTTACTATTGCCCTTGCCCAAACTGAGATTCTTACCACATGTAAAACTGAGATTAGTAACAATATGTAAAATATATTAAAATATTACATATTAAAATATTATAGAATATAGAGTATATAAATATATATTTCATTAAGAGAATACAAAATTCATTCATGATTATTCCAATAGATATAGGAAGCGTGTTTGATAAATCATCATACATTTTATGAAAAAAAGTAACAAACTAGGAATAGCAGGGACAGTCTTTAGTCTAATAAAGTATATCAAAAAAAGAAACCCAACGGTAAGCCTTATACTTAATGGTGAAATGTTAAAAAAAATTTCTTTGAAACTGGAAACAAGATAAGAATGGTACCCACCAGTTCTATTTGACAGGTACTGGGCTTCCTAGCCAATGCAGTAACACAGAAAAAAAATAATAAATTATAAAGGGTTTCAAAGAAAAAAATAATAACATCATTATTCATAGATGATATGCTTGTGTTTTTAGAATATTCAAAAGAATCTTTTGAGAGTTTGCTGAATAGAAGCTGATATTAAAAAATGTATTATATATTAGCAATAAGCAATTAGGTGACAAAAATATCATTTCAGATATTATTAGAAATAACAAATGACTAAGAATCAATTTAATAAAGGACATACAAGATCTCAATGAAGGAAACATTAATGGAAAAAAATTAAAGAAGATATAAATAAAGGGAGAGGTATATTATGTTCATTGATGGGAAGACTCTGAAACTGACTGTAAAGATGTCAGTTCTTTCCAAATTGGTATTCAGATTTAATGTAATGGTAATAAAATTATAAGCAGGTTTTGTGTGTGTGTGTGTGTGTGTGTGTGTGTGTGTGAGAGAGAGAGAGAGAGAGAGAGAGAGAGATGAGCAAAATGATTTTAAAATTTATGAAAATGCAAAGGACCAAGTGTAGCCAAGACACACTTGAAACAAATAAGGTGGAAGAGGACTTGCACTTCCAAATATCACACTTGATTTAAAGATATAACAATGCAGACGGTGTAGTTTTTTGGCATAGGGTAGACAAACAGGCCATTGGAAGAGAATAAAAAAAGACCCACACATCTATGAACACTTGATTTATGACAAAAGTAGAGATAAGTGGGAAAGAATGGCCTTAATTAGTGGTCTGGGCCAACTGGATATTCACACTGAAAAAAAATTAAAGCTGACCTTTATTTCACATCATAAGGAACAAATATGTATGATAGAGAGTAGACTTCAATGTGGAAGGCAAAACAATAAAGCTTTTAGAAGATAGTGTAGGAAAGTATCTTCATTGCCTCAGGATAATCACATGGAAAAAGATTGATAAATTTGACTATATTAAAATGAAGTATTTCTGTTCTTTAGAAGAAACATTAAGAGAATGAAAAGATGGAAATTCCCTGGCAGTCCAGTGGTTAGGTCTTGCGCTTTCACTGCTGGGGCCTGGGTTCGATTCCTGGTCAGGGAAGTAAGATCTTGCAAGCCACGAGACACAGTCAAAAATAAATAAATAAAATAAAAAGGTAAGTAAAGAGGGAGAGAGGCTATTTGTAATTATATGTATGATGCAGTATCATTTAAATCAATAAAGAATTATAAAAATGGACAAAGATCTTGAGCAGGCATTTCAAAAATATGACATCCTAATACCTAGTGCACATCTGAAAATATGTCAGTCTCATTAGTAATCAGAAGAATGACAAATGACATACATCTATGTGAATGGCTAAAATGAAAAAAAGTCTTGCAATATACTAAGTTTATTAAGAATATGAAGCAACAGGAACTACCTGACACTGTTGATGTGAATTGGTACAATCATTTGGAAAAGAAGTTTTCAATATTAACTTAGGTTGAAGATATATGTTATGGTGACCCCCAATTCTGTCATTAGGTATATAACTGACAGAAATGCATGCCCATGTGCTTCATAAGACATGCATAAGAGTGCTCATAGAAGATTATTCATGATAGTTCTAACCCAAAGATCCTCAGCGGTAGAATGGATAAATGAACAGTGATATAGTCATGTAATGTAATAGTATGATAGCAATGAAATGAACAAACTAGAGTGTCAGACAAAAACATGTACATCATAAACATAAGTTTTTAATTGAATGAAAGAAGTCACATTACAGAAGAATCAATGTTTCATGATCCCATTGGTATATGGTTCAAAAACAAGCACAAATAAACTATAACCTCTAGAAATGCATGCGTATGTGAAAAACCTACAAAGCAAAGCGAGAAAGGTACCGCCATAGTGGTGCTAAGCTTTAGGGCAGCGACAGGTGGTTCTGAGGCTGGATGCAAGACTATATACAGCAGCCTTCCCGGTCTCAGCAATATTCTATTATATGACCTGTGCAGAATTGTAGAGGAATTTCCTGTTTCTATGATTTTCTGTAATGATGTAGAATTTCCCAGTAAAATTTCTTTTTCTTTACTTTATTTTAAGAAAGCATGTAAAATTCCAGGACCCCAGCAGGTGCTGCCTACACGGTAGCTACTTAATAAGCATTCTCCCTCCCTCTTCTTCCCCTGATTAGCTCTGCACACTTCATCTTAAAAACCTTGACATGAATGCACAGAGTGGCAGACACCCATTCCCAGAAGAAAAGTTGCCAGAGCATTAGCAGATTGCAAAGGTGAAAGATGTTCATTCCTGCTTCATCTGACTGCCTCTTTCACCAGCACCAGAGTTGTCACACTGGTGACTAGGCCTTTCAGAGCCAGTGAGCATCCCCATGCTTCATAATTACTGAAACACATGTGCTAAGTCACTTTTTGCTAAGCCGTGATGAGAATTCTCAGTGTTCAATCGCCCTCAAAATTTCTCATCTCTTCCCTGGGGTGAGGTGCTTTGGTTTAGCAGCTGCACATGGGAATTGCATTTAAATCGTTTAAGACCTGAAGTTCAATATCCCCTAAAAGCAGCCTCCTGTCTTTTAGCATCCCTCTTCAGGCACACCTAGAATTTTTTTTTTTTTTACTTCAAAGTGAGGGATATCCTCCTAGAGGGAGGAAAGCTTTGGAAATGCATTAACTCTTTGCATATACATGATGCCTCTGCTTGCCTCTTCCCAGACTGTTAATCACTCCTTGGCAGTAGCTCTTTTAAGTCATTAGGTATCCATTTCCCATTTTAGCAGCAAGAGCAGTAACACAATAAATCAGATGTGTGGGCAGTGAAAAGTCAAAAGAAGTCGTAGAGGAGAGTACACGAAAAGTCAAGGCCACTTTTACTTTTAGATAATATATCCCCTATGATATAACATACAGGCCCTCCTCCGGAATTCCTCCAATTATGGCAGTGCTTGTCCAGGTGGCTAAGTTCTTCATGAAACATTAGAAGTATGCCTTAGGATATAAATTTCCTTAGAATCTGATCACATTGACAAACTTATATTATGCTGTAGATGAGGGGCATCAGAGTCTTTTCTGAAAGTAAGTTTTTGTTGAAAGGGGAGAGAGAGCAGCTAATGGTATTTGTGGCTGAAGCAGAAAGGAAATATTTTGGATGCCCCAAACAAATTGAATCATTTAATAGTTGTACTAAGGTCTAACTCATTTATCATTAAGTGTTACTGCCCGTTACCCCCAAATGGGTGGGAAGTACAAGAGGTCAGTGTCCATTAGGTGAGAATTAAATCAGGAGTTTGGGACAGTGCAAGGGGACTTAACAATAGAGACAATCTGAGTAAACCGGATTTAGAAATTTCAGAAAATACTGGATAGAGGTAACAGAACGAGCTCCCATCTGGATTTTTCTGTGATATAAGAGGATATCTTTTCAAGGCAGTATATTTTGATAAGCATTTGTCAAGCACTTACTGTGAGCCAGGTACCCCCTGGCACTTTCTTAGGACTTCTGAATGGGTGGCTGAGTCTGAGTCACCGTACTGTCCTACTAATCACTATTCATGGAGTACCAGTACCCAGGTCCTAGGGCTATGCTGTACTAAACACCACAGGAGTTTGGATGGAGAGTGTTAGGAAGCAAAGAGGAGGCTGGACTCTCCCCACAGTGAATCTGCAGGCCTAGCTTTCAAGTTACAGACAGTTCATTCATCTCGGGATGTTGGGCGTAGTTTGCCAGTCACTGAACCCCCCCTGCTTTTTGTTTTGTTCCACAGAGCCATCTGCAGCTGGTGAAAAATGACCCATTGGAGCTGGTGAATATTTCCCACAGCTTTTTCTTTGACTTCACACAGCTGTTACAGACGGTGTCCCAGCAGGGTCTGCACAACTCATCTGCCAAGGGGAAGCATCACCATGGTGGTCCTGACTTCAGGTCTGAGGCTCAGCTTCTGTTTGTTCTCACCACCTCTCACTCCCTTCAAGGAGCTATACCCAGTTGGAACTTGGCAACAAAAGTTATTGACTAAAAGACTGGAGAATCTTTTACTGCTAATGTTATAAATCTGAAGGGGGCTATATGGAGCTGAGGTATCATCCTTCTAAGTCAAACTTCATATTTTACAGATGGAGAATATAAGGTACAGAAGTTGAAGGTCATAGTACTAGTTGGTAAGGAGATAAGACTGGTCCTTCATCAGTGCTATTACCATTCTGGCTTCCTCACATAATTAGGTCATGCATTTTATTAGTTACCCATGGAATCTTCTGAGGAAAAAGGTATCTGCTTTTTGGAAACTTTCTGGTTAGTGCTTAGACCCATGTAATCCTCATGTTGGTTACTATTGTTGACCTTTGATCTGTTGTGTTAAAAATGTTATTAGGCTTCTTTACATGTATATGATGATACATATTTCTAGTTTTTGAAGTTTTTATCATAACTTGTGTCAAATGAATTTTCTGCATGTATTGAAAAGATCATATGGTTCTTCTATTTTATACTATTTATATAGTGAATTACATTGATTCTCAAATGGCAAACCTACATACCATTCCTAGGATAAATCCCACTGACTATGATGTATTATATACTCTTTTAATATTGCTGGGTTTTATTTATTAAAATTTTGCTCAGGATTGTTGCATTAATGTTCATAGTGTATGTTGAATTATGGCTTTCTATACTTGTGATGTTTGTGTCTGGTTTTGGTATCTGAGTAAGGCTGGCCATATAAAGGGATTTTGGAAGTATTCTCTCTTCTACTACTTTCTGAAAGGTTTGCATAGAATTGGTATTATTTTTTCTTCAATGTGTGATAGAATTCACCACTGGAGCCATTTGGGCTTGGAGTTTTCTTTGTAGGAAGATTTTAAATTACAAATTCAGTTCTAAAGTAATACAGGATATTCAAGTTTTTCTTCTTGGGTCAAATTTCTGTATTGTAAGAAATTTATTCATTTCAGCTACATATATTGTTATATTAAGTTGTTCAAAACATTCCATTATTACCCTTTCCATGTATGTAGGCTCTGTAGTGCTATACCCTCTTTCAATGTTAATGATGTGTGTCTCTTTATTTCTTGATTAGTGCAGTTATGCTGATTAATTTTACATATGTTTGAGATAACTATTTTTTGGTTTTATTGATTTTTGTCTATTATTTTCTTGTTTCCCGTTTCATTGATTTATCCTTTACATTTATTATTTTCTTGCTTTCACTTAATTTGAGTACATTTTTCTTTTTATCTAATTTTTTAAAAGATGAGAACTCATATAATCAATTTTTAGATCTTTATTTCTAACATAGGCATTTACTAAATGTCTCTCTGGACACTGCTTTGCCTGCATTCCATAAATTTTAATACTTTACATTTTTATGTTTCTCTGCAGTTTTTGTAATGGTTTTCCTGGGTATTAATATATATATATATATATATATATATATATATATATATATATATATATACACATACATTGTCCTATATATGTATATATATAGTATATTAAATACATAACTTTTCATATTTCACTTACAATTTGTATTGTATCACTTTCTGTAGAAAATTAAAAACATTTTCAACCTTATAGGTACATATTCTCTCCCCTCATGTTTTAGGATACTCTTGAGTGGGAGGCAGAATTATAGCCTTCCAAATATGCCCATGCCCTAGTCTCCAGAGCCTATGCATATGTTATCTTATATGGCAAAAGTTGCTCTACAGATATGTTTGACATGGGGAGCTTATCTTTGATAATATGGGGGAGCCAAGTCTAATCACATGAGTCCTTAAAAGAAGAGAGATTTTCTCAATTGGGTCATAGAGATGAGATGAAAGAAGGAGGAGGAAAGACTCAAAAAGGGACTTGACCTGCTATTTCTTTGAAGACGAGGAAGAGGTTCATGAGACAAAGAATGAGGGTGGCCTCTAGAAGCTAGGAATGACACTAAGCTGACAGCCAGCAAGGAAATGAGACCTAATCCTACAAATATCAATACAATGAACTCAATTCTGCCAACAACACAGATGAGCAAGGCTTTAAGGCCTCCAGAAAGGAACAAATACTGACACCTTGATCTTACCCCAGTGAGATCCATGTCAGATTTCTGACCTACAGAACCTTAAGTCAATACATTTTTGTTGTTTAATCTAATAAGTATTGGTAATTTTTATGGCATCAATAGAAAATTAATACATAATATAATGTGAACTCCATTTAAATATAAGTTCCACAAGATAATGTTATAATTTTTGCTCTAAAGAGTTGTATGGTTTATGGGAAACAAAGAGAAAAAAAAAATCTTTGGCATGTACCAGATATCTACCATTTCTGATGCTCTTCCTTCTTTCCAAGGATCCAAGTTTTCATCTGAAATATTTTCCCTTCAGCCTGAAGAACTTCCTTTAGCAATAACTTTAGCACAGTTATGTTAAAAGCAAATTATACTAGTTTCTGTTTATCCAAATATGTCTTCTTTTTTGTCATTTTTGAAGAATATTTTCACTGGGTAGAGACTTCCGATTGATAAGTTTTTGTTTCAGCTCTGGAAAGACATTGTTCCAATCTCTTCTGGCTCCCATGGTTTTCATGAGAAGTCAGCTATTAATCAGATTTTTGTTCCCCTGTATGCAATGTAATTTTTCTTGCTGATTACAATATTTGCTTTTTATCTTTGGCTTTCAACAGTTGAAAACAATAGATTTTGGCAGAATGATATAAAAAACAATTAAAATAGAGTGTGGTGAGTCTTGTCACAAGAGGAATTACAGGAGGCTATGAAAGTTAACTGTTGAATTCCTGTATATAAGTCTAGAAGAGATCAGGAAGACTTTCCTGAGAGAGTGAGATTTAAGAGGAAACTTGAAGTAAGTGAAAGAGCTGGAGTCAGATAAATAGAATTCAATTTGCATATTACAAAAATGATTTTGGGGGCTGTTTGGAGAGCCATTCAAGTAGATGATGGGGTAGAGGGCAAAAGTAAAAGGAAGTAAAATAGGAAGTAAATAAAATAATAGTGATGTCCCAGAAGAAGTGGTTATAGTGGGAAAGGAGAGAATTATGGTATAGTTGAAAAATATTTAGAAGATAGAATTAAATAAGATCTCATGGTTAATTTAATAAAGAAGGTGGGGAAGTATCAAGGATAACACCTAGATTTCTGGATTGAGACTCTGAATGGATGGTGGTACCTTTTATCGAGATAGGGCACACTGGAGGAGGAATATGTTAAGAAATAAAATGAGATTATTAACTCAGCTTCAGGTTTCTGAATTTAGGTACTTGTATTATATCCAAATTGAAGCTTTCAACATATAATTGGGTATGTATAAGAGAAATCTTAGCTGAAGGCATCACTCTTTGGTGCTGTTAGGAGGAACACTTTCTCCTTGTTATTCATGAATCCATAAAGAGAATTTCCACTTCACAAAGGTTAATATGAGAAGAATTCTTCCAACTTCTTTTTGCATCCTCATTGACTCCTCACTGATAAGACTGACTTATCTTATTGGTAAATCTTGTGGAAGGAGCTGAGCATGCTGGACTCTGGGCCTTTTGGGTTCCCTCTTTTGCAGCTCACAGGTGTTCAGGATCCAGGAGTGGTCCTCCATGTGGGTAGCTTTGGACTAGGTCCCAGTGGCTTGGTTTATCCTACTTCATGTATAAGTGGAAGAATAATCAAGTCCATTTTTGGGAGAAATTTAGGGAGCTCAACTGGTCTCCAGTTGAGATTTATCAATACAACAGGCACTATGATATGGATTGGCTCTTCTCTTCTATCTTAATTTTTAGCAGATTCTAAACTCAAGAATGGAAGATAGGGTGGTATTTATTGCTGCTCCCAAATCCAAACTAATTAGTAATAATATCTTATCATTTTCTAAGTGAATTAACTAAAACCTGCAGAGAGTTAATTTTTTCCATGTTCATACTAATAGTAAATGACATAACTTGGATTTGAATCTAGCTGTTTTTCTAAAACTGTTCTTTTTCAGTATGTCACACCACAGTGCCTCAGAAGAGTGAGGACAGTGAAACTTTACTCTTTGCAAATGATTTTTGGGAAAACTGATTAACTGTCATGTAGCAGAGAAGTCCATTTTGTATTCTGTCATTGAGTGGACTAACTATAGGAATTGAAGAAAACAATTTTAGCTGCTGTAGAATCTAAGAAAATCTTTTGAGTTTGGCTGTGACATACAGATGGTTGGGCATCTCTGTGTAATATCTGCAGGGTCTTCCATCTGCATCTCTACCTTTGATCCCTTCTCTCATGTGAATGTCTTGGGAGGGTCAATGAGTTCAATGAAAAGGCCATGGAAATGGTGGATCTGCTTTCCACAGGTTGTTAAAAGTTGGAAAGTATTTCCCCTAGGATGAACTTTAATCTCCTAGAATTAAGTTTAAGAGTAATTTATTAAAGTACACTATGGGTATTATACAACTTATTAGAATATCTTTATTTAATAGAGAGTGTGTTAAGGTGGGAAGAACATACACACCATAGACAAACAGCTCAGTTTCTACTCGTGTGATGATGGTCAAGGTATTTGACTTCCCTGAGCTTTAGTTTCCTCTACCATTGGATGGGAACAAGGCTTTCCATATTATTGCTTAAACGTTTTTGATATAGTTTAGATATCAGATATGCAATGTTAAAACTGTTATTTTTGTTGTGGAAATTTCAAGCTCATTTAAAATTTTAAAACTAAAAAGTTTTAAACTTGCCTGCTTGTGAAGACATCCCTGCTTTGTAGAATTCTTCAGGGACTATCTCTTTCAGAGTAAATCCAAATGGTACACTCAAGAGTGAACTGACAACACAGAAGACAGGCTGTTTGGTTACATTAGATAACAGTGGATTTTGGAAGCCACCTGGGGATTGTCATTGTAGGCAGGTGGCATGATGTAAGGGTTAAGAGCAGGGCATCTAGAGCCAGCTGTGACCTTGCATAAGTTATGTATTCTCTCTCTGCCTCAGATTCCTTATCTTAAAATGAACATAATACCATTAGCCTTATTTGGTTGTAAGAATCAAAGAATTTAATCTGTGTAAAGCAGTTATATTAGTGTTTGGCATGTAGTAGGCACTATATAATTGTTAGGGATGATGATTATGATGACGATGATGATGATGATGAGATGACAAAGAAATTTCTATTGTCTGGTTATAGGTTTTTTTCTTTTCATATCTATTTCAGATATTCAGCTAATGTTCTTTTCAATAAATTAGACCATGTGACAAGCAAGTAAATTAAGAGAAATTGGGTGACATTTTGGAGAAATCCTTGACTCAGTTGGCAGGTGGGATTTAATATTGAACAAAGGAACTGAGATGTACTGGTGGTGTGGAGAGTTCTGTCCTGACTAGTGGAAAGCACAGTCACGAACAACAGGTACAAAAATAAGATTGATAGAAGAGCTAGCATATTTGAGGCAGCTTTAGTGTTAGTTGAGAAACCCCACTGAGAAGAGAGATGAAGGGTCTTTGTTTGCTGTAGCTCTCACTGCCCCAAAGGGAAGAGCTGGGAAATAAGGTAAAAAGGTTTAAAAGCTTCCCTCCATTCCTGAGGGATTCAGTTTCTTCCTTAGCTTTAAGGTCTTAGGTCTTGTGTAATGTCTGGCCTTGAGACCCGGAGAAAGCCAAAGACAGCTGCACTTCTGGAAACAGGCAGTCCTGAGGGGGCGGGGGTGACTCCCGCACAGCTAAGACCTTCACAGAGTAGATGCTCCCATGAGTCTTACAGAACCACAAATCCTCTCCGTGATTGGGAGGCAAGTCAGAAGCCTACATAGGAATTAATGAACCAAGATAAACTTTACAGTGGTGGGCTAAGTCAGAGGCCAGCGTACAGAAAATGGCAGCAGAATTCTGGGAGAGAATCAAACAGTTATGGTAATCATTGGTGAATAGAAATGGAAGCAGAGAATATTAGACATGACCTAACCTAATTCAGCCACAATCCATGGCTGCTCTAACTGTGAAGGCTTCCATTGAGTCAGGTCTCAGTCTGAAGATATGTTGTTAAATCACTGTAAATTTTCCTAAAATCTTTTTTTCTCTTAAATGTGAAGTTGCATGTGAAAACCCATGTATAGTTGTTTACATTATTTATTAAAGATTTTCTTTTTTGTTGGATGATACTTAAATAGCTGGAGGAAACATTAAAAACATCCATGGTTAAGTTTTGTGGAGAAAGAACTTGACAACTTGGAAGGACCATCTCAAGTAGGTTAACCCCTGTTATGGGGCAAATTATTCAGGATATCCTTAGGATAAGATGGCAATAAGAGGAGTGGGGAAAGCAGCACCCTGTTGAGGAGAACAATTATCTTCCTTAGATCTATTGTTTTACTTCTGTTCTCTGAAGCTTCATCAGAACACCAAGGATAAAATGTTGTAAGAGTTTTCTCTTCATTGTTGTGGGCAGAATGAGTGGGGGCAGCTCACTTTGTGGGTCAGCTGGTATGTCTGCTGCTTCAGGTTGGTCCTGCCATCTGTGTGTGTTGAGGTAAAGAGAAGTGTATTCCAATATGGCAGTGCCGATAGACAGTCTATGGCTGAGCCTTGACTCCACTGGCCCTTCCCTTAGATAGGGTTGCCGGCTTGTTTTACTGAACAGAAAACTCAAGCTCTCATGTTCAAAGAGTAGTACATAATTGCGCCTAGAGTGAGTGAGAACACATGCACACAAATCACTTCATTACAAGGGCCCTTCTTTCCATGGCCAACTGAAAGCACAAATAGAGAGTTAGTAGCTACAAACTGTAGCAACAAACATCACATAAGGAAAGATTTTTAAAATAGCTAATGATGGGAAAACTGATCAAATATTTTGGGCAAAAAATTAAATTATTGATGTTATATACTAAACCAAAAATTAATTTCATGTGAATTAAATAATAACTACAGTTGACTGAGTGCTTACTATGCATGCTGTGTTTTAAATATATTATTTCATTTAATATTGACAACAAACTTTAGAGGGAGGTATTATCACCATTTAAGAGATAGGGAAATAGCCAGCCCACCCAAGGTCACTCAGCCAATAAGTGGCAGGGCCAAGACTCCACACACACCATCTCAGTGAAGAATGAACACTCTGTACTCCACAATGGACTTCCCCTAATGACTCATAGAACAATAAGAAATCAAAGTATCAGATATTTATCCATTCATGATTGGGAAGGATTTTTGTAAGCATAAAGTCATTGAAGAAACAACAAAAGAAAGGACTGATAATATAAAAATTAAATATAACAAAACAAAATCTATAATTCCAAATTAAAGAAAATTTGCAAACTGAGAAAAATATTTGGAACATGCATGACATATTCAATACTTTAAAAAATCAACAATAAAAAGATCTCAGAAACATGAACAGAAGTCAAGGAAAGATAATTCAGAAAAGAAATACAGATGGGCAATTAATGTGAAAATATTTTCCAATATAATGAGTTGCAATTTTCCACCTTCAGACTGGCAACAGTTTGAGAAAAAATGTTGTGAGATAGGCATTTTCATACACTTCTTGTAGGTTTGTAAATTTAAAAAAACTTTCCTGGAAAGCAACTTAGATATAGGCATCAACAGATGAAATAATTAAAATGTTTTGAACTTTTCACTCCACTTCTGGGGATTATTTTTTCCTATGGAAATAGAATTATGTACAAAGTAGGGTGTCAGAGAACTAAATTTTGTTGCAGAGTTCCCTGGCCAAATTATTTAATCATTCTCTCAGTTTTTTCATCTGTAAAATGGGAATGATACATTTTTCTTTTTTTAAATGAATTTTTATTGAAGTATAGTTGATTTACAATGTTGTGTTAGTTTCTGCTGTACAGCAAGGTGAATCAGTTATACAAATACATATATCCACTCTTTATTAGATTCTTTTCCCATATAGCTCATTACAGAGTATTGAGTAGAGTTCCCTGTGCTATACAGTAGGTTCTTGTTAGTTATTGATTTTATATATAGTAGTGTGTTTATGTCAATCCCAATCTCCCTATTTATCTCCCTCTTTCCCCTTGGTAACCATAAGTTTGTTTTATACATCTGTTACTCTATTTTCGTTTTGTAAATAAGTTCATTTGTACCATTTTTTTAAGATTCCACATATAAGTGATATATGATATTTGTCTTTCTCTGTCTGACTTACTTCACTCAGTATGACAATCTCTAGGTCCATCCATGTTGCTGTAAATGGCATTATTTTGCTCTTTCTTATGGCTGAGTAATATTCCATTGTATATACGTACCACATTGTGTTTATCCATGATACTAATACTGATGGACAAATCTGTGAGCTACCATGATATTAAAGAGTTAGCTTAGTATATTGAAATTATACACTTAAGTAATATTATTATTTTTTGCTCTTTATGTTGCTGTTATTTTAAGCATGGTTTTATTTATGAGTAAAAGTAGTGGAAACAAATATTTTGAATGACTATTAAATATTCATCATATATTCTATTTTTTTTTTTTTTTTTTTTTTTTTTTTTTTTTTTTTTTCTTATCATCATATATTCTAAAATGAAAAAGGCAGCTATCTATCTGACTATAATTTATACTGTTCTCATGGAAGGAAGCATACCAAAATGATAACATTGGTAATTATTGGGTGTTTATTTGTGGGGTTCTTTTTTTTTTATCCTTTCCTCAATTTTCTAGTTTTTCTCAAATGGAAATACATTCCTTTGCCATTGTAAAAACCTAAGTATATTTATTTGGGGAGGATGGTGAAAAATAAGTCCTAACTTTAGTTTTCTGGAGCAGAACTGATGGAACAAGGCCCTGCATCTGAGAAGGGGTTCTCTGGCTGGAGTGGGGTGGAGTTAACTCCATCTTGGCATAGGTGGAGGCACATTGTATGAAACTTGAATCAATGGATATTGATTCAATCTTAATGAGAGAAGTCAGAATTTTAGTGAATTTATTTTTTCATGAAGGATTGGAGAAGGCCAAAGGGAAAGAAAGATGCATCTTTCAAAGTCTCTATCCTCAGTGGTCCAGAAGAGATTGCTAGTAGTAGTAAGGAAATATTTTGATGCTTAGTATGTGACCTACATTCTTAGTCTTGGTGGCAGTTGGTCAAGACATGAGTCCTACTCTTAAATTCTTAGAATAAATTGAAATGTTGCAACTTATAAACCTAAAGGATCTAGTAAGCAAAACAAGAATTACGTACACACACACACACAACACACATGCAATAGAGTTTGGACTAAGAAAGAAGGAAGGAAAGAATTGGTGGTTTCAAAACCATAGGGTTGAAAACAGGTGTTCCCTGTCTTCTAGGTTAGAATCTAAATGCTTAAGAAGAGTGGAAGATTCATGCTGGAAATATTTTCAATTATAGATATTATGGGAATAATATAGTTTGAAATATAAAATTGTGTTTTTATTCTTTATACTTCCTTATATGGGGCTGTCCCCTGATTATGGCAGGTATATCTATTGCCTCAGGAGAGATATAAGCAGTCATGTTAGGACAGGAGGACAAAACCAAAATGTTTACTATTCAAATTTTGGCTAAAAATGAAGTTTTTGACTCCCTTGTGAGAGACAATGCTAGGATTTCCAAAAGACAAAGATTTTTCTGAATTCCAAAAATCTGCCTTTTCCATGTCCAGAGTCAAGCCAAGGAGACTCTGGTCACAGAATTTTCCTTAAGCTATAAGCCTAGGAAGGGTTGAGGATGTGACCTAAGGAAAGATAATAGAAACTGGAGGAGGAGGGCACAGATTTCTGTCCAAGGTGTATACATGCACTGGAGGAGGAGAAACTAGGGTTAAGTGCTCCCTGGGTCCCTTGTATGAAACATAAATCCCCTCTCCTAGGTCTCAGCCACAAGATGATTGAAATCTGACCAGAGTCCCAGACAATCCTTTGCATCCAGTGTAGTCCAGGAGTAGCAGAAGAGCAAGAGCAGAGAGAAAGTGATATAGATATGATATAGATATAGATAGATACACCTGCAAAAGGACTCCAAACCCTATGGCCTGCACAGGGTTTGAATGGGACATTCCAGCATACCTGGTGTTGAGGGAAAATTGGGAGGTTCCAGAGGACCAGCGACCATCAGCCGCCTAGATGTAAAGATGAAGAGGCTACAGGGCACAGGACTTCACAGCCAGAGGTAGCTATGTGAGGGTGGGCTTCAGCAGCACATCCAGCAAAGTGCCTACAAAGCCAGGTGGGATCAAGTGTTACCTGGGCTGGTAGCCAGGCAGGCAGTCAGTGCTCATCCTGGATCCACTCTTCAGCAGACAACAGTGCAAGCCTCCCAGGAACAAAAGTAGGCCAACTCCATGATAGTGGAGACTAGTGATGCCCCAATCAGAGACCCATCACTGTGAGGATTCACACTGTCCCCCTGTGCCAGTGTGAGGGGGACAGAGGCGAGGACAGAAATACCTGATATCAAGGCATGAATCAGCACTTACAGGGATTTTGAACTTCAAATTGGCAGATGCTTTACCCATTGGCTCAGTGGTTCTCAACGTTGGCTGTACATTAAAATCACCTGGGAAGCTTTTAAAACTCCTTACCGCCAAGGCCAATTAAATTAGAATCTCTGGAGGTAGGATCCTGGCATTAGTATTTTTAAGAAATCTTCATATGACTAAAAAGTGTAGCTATATTCTAGAACCGCTGCAAGAGGAGAAAGAAACTTGAAGGACTTTTGAAAGGAAGTTATCTTTAATTGGCAAGTTTAGTTTAACTTTAGTTTTCACTCCACTGCTGAAGTTCTTAAATGATCCAAAGCAGATCTTTTCTAAAGAAAATTAAAATAAAAATACCTAAATCTGCATGAAAGTAGTTTCATCTCTGCTCCACATAATGAAAATGAGCTAATACAACACTGAGTGCTTACTATTTGCCATGCATTAGTTCAAGTGTTTTATACCCAATAATTCATTTAATACTCATGACAACCTAGGAAGTAGGCACTGTAAATATTCCTACTTTAGATAAGAAAACAGTCATGGAAGGTTAAGTACCTTTTCCAGTTTCACCCAGTTACTAAGAGTCAGAGCAAGTATTCTTTCTACAGCCCATTCTTTGCCCCGCCAGCTGCTACTTTCTATCACTCAAGAAATACAATATCTCTTTCTAGGCTCTACCATGTGACGGAAATATCTCTGCTCTCAATATACAAAAATAACTTAAAATTTTCACAACCACTGTGTGGCTTTTTAAAAATGACAACATGTACTTCAATTAGTCTGCATTTGCTTATACCAACATCTATTAAAAGTTTGTCAAGCTTCTGGAAAAAAAAATTCACATATCCTGTCCTGGTCATCATTTTTATTTTTGCTAGTATTTTTCTGCCTTTCAGAATATTAGAATATGCCTCACTAAAGCTAGTCTGTTGAACTTCCTTTAATGGCATCCAACTCAAATGCCAGTGCCTCCTTGAAGCCTTTTCTGATCTAGCAAAGGGTGTATGTCTTTGCTGGGTTTACTGTCACAACTCTCTGCTCTTACTTCTTTTATCCTTTTCATACACAGCCCATATTATGTAATTATCTTGTATTATTTATCTTAACGCTTCTCCCTGTTTTTCTACTTAGTTCTTCTAGTACATGTTCCTTTGGGTAAGAATTATCTTATTTATCTTCATATCTCTTGAATAATTAACACACTGTCTTATTCATGTTCAAGCCATATATTTTAATAAAATGTCATGCAAATGGTCATGATCCAAATCTAACATATATATGAAAATGGTTCCCCCTCAAAACAATAAAAACTACAAATATAGAATCAAGAGTTTCAAATGGAAGGTAATTGAATGCAACCTCTAACTAAACAGGAAAAGTCTAAGGTGAATATGCCAAAGAACTTCTTTCTACATTTCACTTCTACAATAACTTGAGGTATCTCCAGTTATTTCAAAATTGTGTGTCTCTCAAAATAACACACTTAGGACTATTTGTCTTAAGTTGCCATATGGGAAAAGACAATTTTAGTTGAAGTTTCTTGTGCTTCCATATTCTCATGACATGTTCTCCTTTCGGATTTCACAGGCAGCATTGTCAAACTTTACCAGACAAATACATATTTAAAAAGATTCTGTGATTAACAGAGGTATTTTGTTTTTCAAAATTTAAAGGGTTATCTTTTTAACTGAACTGACATTTGAATTGCTACTAGCAGATTGTTGGGCTTTTGTCTATGAAAATTGTGTTTGGGTTTTTCTTAGGGCACATATATTGTTCACTGTGATTTCTAAATACCCTGTTTCCCAAGTTATGGGATCCAATTCTTTTTTTTTTTTTTTGAGATTCACTAAGTTTATTTTAAAAATCATAAAACATTTCTTACAAAAGAGCATTACATTCTGCACACTGTTCTGAATAGATGACAGGGACATATGGACTATTGTTACTTTTCCTCCCTGCCCTACCTCCCCCAAAAATATTACAGTGACCACAAAGCAAAGTGTTCACAATAATTACATGGGGGTATTTCTTTTAAACAAACCACCAACAATGAGCAAATATTAAAATTCACTCACTCTGCTGCTGTTGCAAAATTTCAATGTTAGTTTCTGCACACCCTGCCCCAACCCCCACTCCTGTTTGTAAGGAACTGAAACATTATATCTGGTGACAGCAAAGATTTCACTACACCTCAAACGCAGAACACCTATGAAGCAGAGGAATGTTGGCTTTTTAAACAGAAGCAGATAAAAAAAAAAAAAAGATGCAGGACTCCTTCAGTTCTTCACTAGTCTTAGAAAAACTTTCCAGAATACTGCTTCACACTGTTCTGCAGCAAATCCTGTGCATTCTGTATCTGGGCCTGTGTTCCTGTAATGGTAATGATCCGATCTTCAGACCCTTCTAAAGGCTCACCAATTTTGATCGATGTTCCTGACTCGTGACGGATTTGTTTAATCCGCTGACCAACTTTGCCAATAATAGATCGATCCAGATCTTTGGGAACAGTTACTTGTGTAGTAATAATAGGTCCACCAGGATCACCATATGAGCCACGACCCCCTGCATAGGAATAATCATATCCAGAGCCACCCTGTGGTTCATAAGCCATCTGCGGCTCTGAAGTGCTCCATGTATCTGCTGCAGAGTCGCAGGTTTCATCAGCGCTGAAACCAACCATGCCATCATAATGGTCTCCAGGTCTTCCTCTTCTGTCATAGGCCATTAGATTCCCTCCTCTAGGTGGTGGTGGTGGAGAAGGAGGAAGATTCCGAGCTCTGCCACCACCCCGGCCCCCTCGTCCAGGAGGAGGTGGAGGAGGTCCTCGATGAGGGCTCCTCCTATCATCACAATCCCTTCTGGATGGAGGCATGGGACGCCCACCCTGACCAGGAGGCATTCTGTCAAAACCACCTCTTCCCCGCATGGGAAATCCCACGGGACGTCCACAGCGGTCATCAAACATCATTGTAAAACCACCATAATCATAGGTTTCTTCGTAAAAATTGGGATCATAAGGCTGACCACGTCCTTTGATGGGAGACTCTGATATAAGATCAAGGATGATCTTTATGCACTCTACAACCCTATCAGGTTTTCCTCCAATAAGAACCACTCAGTGGATTGAGGACAACATTCCTGGAAAAGCTTGATTGTTGTCTGAGTGTTCTCTCGAAGTTCTTTGATTTTAGCACGTTTGACCCCAATAATTCCTCCAGTCAGACTCTGATGAATCAACAATCTCAACTCGCAAAGTCGCGTCCTTTATAGTGTTGGTAATTTAAGCATTCCACAGCATCAGATTCGAGCGGGAGCTGGCTGGTTGCAGTGGGTGATGGCAACTGCAGGCCCTCTTCCAAGCTAGGGATGATTTTCTTCAGAATTTCTCCAATTGTTTCAATATCAGCACTGATACACAATGAGCGCTCGGGGCCACTGTTGTCTGACTGAAACACTGGCATTCTGGTCTGTAGAGAGAGCCTTAATATTCTTGCTTCCTTTTCCAACCACTGCCCCAGCATTCTTGCTCTGAAGCAGAATGCATAATTCAACCATCTCATCAGTGTTCTAGATCTTTTAAAAGCGTGCTCCTCTTCCATATCTTCAGCAGGGCGTTTACCAAATTCGCCATTGGTTTTGGTGTTGGGAAAGGTTTCCTCTGGCTGTTCCGTTTCCATTTTCTTGTATTAAAGGAACACACCAATCAGTTATTAAATATATCCTTGCAGGGAAGAACTGAAGTGTTCTGGCCAGGACCAACTGACACCTTAGTGCTGCAGTAGCCCGGATCCAAAAGGAGATGGCCCCAATTCTTTTTGATTTCATATTTTCTGGATATTTGCACCTCAAAGATGTAACAAGAGGATACATGTTTTCCTTTTCTTTCTTTTATGTTGTGGCCTTTGAAATTAATGCTAAAAGCATATCAGGCTAAAGAGTAATTTCCCTGGATTGTTTTTCTTTTTCTTTTTTTAGTGGATAAACTGATATTGAACCAATTGGCATTGAATTGGCTGGGAGATAACACATTTCAAATTTAATATCTACATGAAGTGACAGGTATTTGGTAAAAAGATAGATCAATAGCGCAAAGGTCAAAATTTTCCTTATGACTTATGGTACAGACCAAGAATAAATTATTTTAACTTCTGTAAATCTCCACATCACTTTAAACATTTTAAATCTTCTTCTGCATTCTTCTTGTACTATTGATGTGCCTTTCAGAGATAACTGCTAAAAAAGTTTGAGAAGTATTTGCTAACTCTCTGAGGAGAGCAAGGGCTCAATGGTATGTTTTGAATTCTAGTTCAACTCCTTTATGATAAGGAATTTTCTTTATTCACAATTGAGTTCTGCCTGTTGAAGGTAGAGTTCAGCTGTTTATATACTAACATGCAGCAATTATGATGAAACAAAACTCATTCTAGAACTCTATCATAACTATGGCAACCAGAATTAAATGAGTCCTCTTAGAAATACAAAAAGCCACCCCAGCAGGATAGAGTAAATATTATCTCTTATTGATTTATGAAGGTTCCAGATGATGAAAAGTGGTTAATATATTTTTGTCATGAAACACATTTCTTAAGTCTTCTTTTTATTGATAGAGCCATTGTCTATTTAAATAATGTCAGCCAGATATCATCAATTTTTACATCTTTTTTCAATCACTTTTGCCTTCATTACAAGAAGCTAACAGCCTTTCCATTATTTTCTGTATTTTATTTAGGAGTAAAAAGAAGAAAGCTCGACTTAAGGACCATTTCTGATTATGTTTGGCTAAAATCTGGCTTGGCCAAAGATTGTTAGTATAAATGGATTGCATATTTATTTTGCAAGAGAATTAGTTGGTTTTGATATTTACCTGCATTTGGACAAAACCTACAACTCTCTTGGCTTCAGGTGGCTGGTGCTTGCAGTGGGATTTGTTGGAAAAGGAAAATTAAACTTTTGGTAATTTGTTCTGTAAGTAGACTAATTTAAAATTCAATTCAAGTAATAATGTAAGGCTAAAATGGAACAGCATTATGTAGCAAGATTAGAGTTTTCGTGTCCCAGAGGGTTTGGTGTACAGGTGTCAGTGGGGTTCTGCATGCAAAATGCCAGCACGTACTGTACGCACTTCTGCTTTTTCCCTAAATTCAACTCAATACTTTGTGTCTTGATTAAAATGAAAAGGTCACTGTAGGTTTTTTTCTTCCAAAATACTGACAAGAGTCATAAGAATGGCGCATCTGCAAACCAGGGTGTAGGAGGTAAGACACATACCATGGCATTGGTCCCAAGACTTTTGGAGCTTCATATTTTGTTATTTTGTGTTTCATTATAAATATTTTCCTGTGATTGTTTCTAGTCACGTGGAAATGATGTGGTGGTGAGTTAGGAAATGTGTTTTCTGAAACAAAAATGCTCAGTCATAGAAACAAAGCCAAAAATTATGAGACTTTGAAAACTCTAAGACATTTAACTAATTTTCTACTCTCATGTTCCCTTAACTTCTAAAATGACTGAACTGTAAGGTTGAACTTTTAGGTGTGTTATATATCTTAAGAATTAGGGTTTATTTAGCTTGTCTAATCTGCCTTATTTATCACTAGCTTTTTTCCTGTTACTATAGGTATTGAAATTCCTGAAATAAACTATAGTCAACCTAAGCATTTGCCCAAGACAGAAAATAATCAAAGAACCACAGCCTTATGTTATTTTGGTCCTGATGCTGCATTCTCTAAAGTTCCTGAGTTTTACCTGAGCCTCCATCCATCGTGTCAAAGCAGTCTCTGAAATGCCATTGCAATCTGATCCTTTCTGCCTGCAGTTCTGAAGATCACGGAGCTCCAAAATTTTATAGGACATTTTATTACTTTTCACAGCATCCCCATGTCAGGTTGACATTCTGCTTCAAATCACAACATATGAGATTTGGAGGGGATTTCAGAGATCACTTAGTCTAAGCTGTTCATTTTGCAGATAAGAAATTGAAGCTCAGAGAGGTGAAGTGAATTGCTCAAGGTCACACAGCTCATTAACAGCACAGCTGCTCTTCTAATCCTAATCTGGAGCTCTTTCCATCAGACCTCACAACCTCAGGTTTTCTCTTATGTCCAGAGGAAGTCACTTCTGCTCTGCCTTTTAGCAGATGAGCTCACAGATGGAAGGTAGAATCACCCATTCCCAAACTAGTGCTCCAACCATTACTGCCCATTATATATCTTCTCAGTTTTAAAGGAAAAAAAAAAAAAAAAAACAGCCTGCACATTCTGCTTTTATATTCATTATCTACTATGTGCCTGTTAGTTGCTCCCGTTTTTTGGGGAATGCTTTTACTGATTAACTTGTTCTCTGCAATATAAAATGGTGAAATGCATTATCTTGGGTAAATGTGATGTTATTAATGTGTTTTATTCTTGTTATGGGTCATTATTTCCGATATATGTAATCGTCCCACTACTGAGACCTAGCAGGTGGTCTCACTAGAAGTTATAATAGTATTCTTAATGGTCTGATAAGAATGTCATCTGCAGGGCAGCAAGGGCAGAAAGAAATTGGTCCCAGCGCTAGCTTGCTTCTGTACTCCTTCCCAAGCTTGAGCAAGCAAAAGTAAATACATGTTTTCTTACTGATCAGCTGGGTATTTTTACTGCCTATCTATTTTCAGTAAAAGTCATGAGGACCCAAGTCTATTTATTTATATTTATATTTATTTACAGCCTCCCCTTCCCCAATAATAGTACTAATGGGTCTTCAATGCTTTGCTTTTCTAATTCTTGGAGGACACAGGTCATATTTTCTCCTGAGGGGAACCAACACCCATTCAAGTAATAAGATATGATTAAATCCATCTGACCAGGCAAAAAACAGAGGTCACTGGGAAGCAGAAATCAAGTGACAATTTTTCCATTAGAGGTAGCTGACTCTTGAGAGAAGGTATGATATCACTATGATGAGAGAAATAGAAATTGTATATTTAAATGTTAATACCTTAATATATGTAAGAGACATGCTTGCTAGAAATTATTAAATAATTATGTACTATTAAAGATATATTATTAAATAATAGTAGGTCTTACAATCAATGGCATTTTCGGTTCAATAAAATACAGCATTTAGCCATCATTTCATAGAACTAAATATATCTAGAGCCAGGGGATTTGGAGAACTGCTATAGTCTAGCTTCTTAACTTTGCATTTGAGAAAGTACGGCTCAAAGAAACTAAATGAGTTGCCCTTGATTACACAGCACTCTGGTATATGAAGGTGACAAACCAGGTTTTAGAGGTCACCACTGATGACTGTTCTGAACCTGGCTTATAGAGTTATAACAACATACTATCATTTTTTTCCATAGTGAAATTCCTTCTTTCTTCTAATATATAAGAAAATGTGTGATCTAAAGAAGTAAAGTGATAAAGTAGTTCTTATATTTAGGGACCTCCCAGGAAGCATAAAAATGTGCTTTCCAACAAGAGATCGTAAGTTCTTGGAGAGATGGTGGCAGTTTCTTAATATTTCAGGAACTATTATTTTTGGGAAGAAAAGGATAATATTCCTTTAACATCTAGAGAATTCCAGATAAGCAACAGGGGCAATAATCATTGGCCCTGAGAATAAAATAATGTAGTTTAACGTCTTTTCCATACTGCTATCTACTATTTATTAGTATTATTATGGACATTCCTGTGTTTTTTTAACCTTTGCAGTACATCAAAATTCCTCCTGCTTTTTCCCTTTTTAATAGTGATCTTAATTTTTATCAAAACAATGCACTATATATAGTTTTGAAATCAAAAGATATAAAATGCTTATAACAAAAGTAGCAGTCTTTTTTCCTGGACTTCGAACTCCAGTACTCCCCAGAGACAAACACTGGATTCTTCCAGCCATTTCCCTTGGCATTTTTAAGTGATATCTATCAAGTGATAGATTAAGACATGACTTATTTTGTACAACCATATATTTCTTAATCAACTTTATTGAAGTATAATTGACCTACAGTAAATTGTACAAATTTTAGATGTCCAATTCCATAAGTTTTGGCAGATGCACTGGCCTGTAAAGCCATTGCCACAATCAAGATAGTGCTTATATAATTCCCTCTCAAAATATCTTTGTGCCCCATGTAATCCCATCTTGCCTCTACTCCCTGTAACTACCCCTGCCTGGTCCCTGGAAATCACTGTTTTGGTTTCTATCACTATAAACTAGTTGGCATTTTCTAATATTTTATGTAAATGGTATCATATAGTAGGCACTCTCTTTTTTTCTGGTTTCTTTCATAAAGCATAATTATTTTGAGGCTCATCCATGTTTTTGCATCTATCAGTAGCTCATTCCTTTATATTGCTGATTAGTATTCCATGGTATGAATACACTATAACGTGTTAATCTGTTTTAACCATTAATGCACATTTGGATTGTTTCTAGTTTTTGACTATTACAAATAAAGCTATTAACATTTGTGTAAAAGCCTTTCTGTGGAAATATGCTTTCATTTCTCTTGCATAAATATCTAAGAGTGGAATGACTTTGTCATATGGTAGGAGTATGCTTTTCAAAGTGGTTGTACTATTTACATTCCCACCTCCGGTGTATGAGAGTTTCAGGGATTCCACATCCTCACCAACACTAGGAATGATCAATCGTATTTTAATCTTAGACATTCTAATAGGTGTATAAATGTATTTTATTATGATTTTAATTTCCTTTTATTAATTACTAATGATATGAAGCAGAGTCAATAATATGATAAAATGAGTGAGACACTCATCCTGGGCACAAAATTTGAGGGGATGCCAAGAAACTCAGTAATCAAGAAAAATAATATTTAAAAAATAGAAAAAATACTGAAAAATACCCATAGTGAACAAAGTATCAAAAATTTAAATAAAGACAGCATTAATATTACTGAGTTTTCCTTTTGTTTCAGATTCTAATATGGTTTGGTGCTGCACTGATGTTAGGAATTTTTTTCATGTATTTATTATTATCTGTATATTCTCCTTATGAAGTATCTATTCAAATCTTTTGTTTTTGTTTATTTTTTCAGATTTTTTTTTTTAAGAAGATGTTGGGGGTAGGAGTTTATTAATTAATTAATTTATTTTTGCTCTGTTGGATCTTCATTTCTGTGCGAGAGCTTTCTCTAGCTCTTCCACTATGCCACCAGGGAAGCCCAGGAAATCAAATTATTAATTTTAATATTTTCTAATTTTATGGATTGTGCTTTTGATGTTGAAAGAAAACTTTGCTTAACCAAAAGTCTCAAAAATTTCCTGCTATTTATTTTCTATTGGAAATTTTACAGCTTTCGGTTTTACAATCAGGCATATGACACAGTTCCATGGTTAATTTTTGTATAGATTAAAGTTCTTTTTCTCTCTTTTTTTTTTGGCATATGATTATCCAATTGTTTCACCCACATTTGTTGCAAAGACTATCTTTTCTTCATTGAAACATCTTTGAAAAACCTGTTCTCTTTCACAGAATTTTGTTATTCTCTCCTTCAAAGATGATTTGGCTATTTCAAGTCCTTTATCATTACATATGAGTTTTAGAATCAGTGTGTCAATTGCTTCAGAAGAGGCTGCTCAATTTTGATTGAGAATGCATTGAATCTATAGATTAAATGGGGAAAAATAATAACCATAATTAATCTTCTGATCCATGAACATGGTTTATCTCTCTATTTTAAAATGTGTTCTTTGATTTCTCTGAGGAATGTTTTGTTGTTTTCACTACATAAGTTTCGTACATCTTTGTCAGGTTTATCCCTATAAATTTGATACTGTTTGAAACTATTGTAAGTGTTTTTTAACAACTTCAATTTTTGATTGTCTGTTGCTACAATATAGAAATACAGTTGATTCCTATGAATTGATTTTGTATCCTGTAATCTTGTTAAACTTATTTATTAGTTCTAGTACCTTTTTGGTAGAGTCCATAGAAATTTTTCCATAGATTCTCATGCTGTCTGCAAATAAAAAAACACTTTACTTCCTTTCCAGAATGGATTTTTTTCTTTCTTTTTTCTTTTACTTGCCTCATTGTACTGGCTAGAACCTTCAGTACAATGTTGAATAGATGTGGTGAGAGTGAACACCTTTCTCTTATTAATGTTCTGAAAGGGAAATCATTCACAATTTTACCATTAAGTATGTTGTTAGTTGTAGGTTTTCGGGGGAATTCCTTCTGTTGCCTTCTGTTTCTAGTTTGCTACGAGTTTTTTTTTTTTTTTAATTTATTTTTTTTTATTGAAGTACAGTTTTTAAATTTTTTTATTAGTTTCTGCTTTATAACAAAGTGAATCAGTCATACATATACATCTGTTCCCACATCCCTTCCCTCATGCATCTCCCTTCCTCCCACCCTCCCCATCCCACCCCTCCAGGCGGTCACAAAGCACCGAGCTGATCTCCCCGTGCTCTGCGGCTGCTTCCCACTATCTATCTACCTCACGTTTGGTAGTGTATACATGTCCATGCCTCTCTTTCGCTTTGTCACAGCTTACACTTCCCCCTCCCCATATCCTCAAGTCCATTCTCAAGTAGGTCTGTGTCTTTATTCCCGTTTTACCCCCAGGTTCTTCATGACATTTTTTTTTAAATTCCATATATATGTGTTAGCATACGGTATTTGTCTTTCTCTTTCTGACTTACTTCACTCTGTATGACAGACTCTAGGTCTATCCACCTCATTACAAATAGCTCAGTTTCGTTTCTTTTTATGGCTGAGTAATATTCCATTGTATATATGTGCCACATCTTCTTTATCCATTCATCCGATGATGGACACTTAGGTTGTTTCCAGCTCCGGGCTATTGTGAATAGAGCTGCAATGAACATTTTGGTACATGTCTCTTTTTGAATTATGGTTTTCTCAGGGTATATGCCTAGTAGTGGGATTGCTGGGTCATATGGTAGTTCTATTTTTAGTTTTTTAAGGAACCTCCATACTGTTCTCCATAGTGGCTGTACCAATTCACATTCCCACCAGCAGTGCAAGAGTGTTCCCTTTTCTCCACACCCTCTCCAGCATTTATTGTTTCTAGATTTCTTGATGATGGCCATTCTGACTGGTGTGAGATGATATCTCACTGTAGTTCTGATTTGCATTTCTCTAATGATTAATGATGTTGAGCATTCTTTCATGTGTTTGCTAAGAGTTTTAAATTAGAAATATATATTGGATTTTGTCAAATTGTTTTTTTTTTAAATTTTTTGAGATGATCATAACTTTTTTCATTTTTAGTTTGTTAATATTATTAATTACATCTTAGGATATTCAACTGATCTTCCATTTCTGGGATAAACTCCACTTGGTTGTGATGCGTTATCTTTTCTCTATACTATTGCATTAGATTTCCTAAAATTTTCAAATGATCTTTGCATTTATATTCATGAGAATTATAGAATTATAGTTTTTTAAAATATCTTTGTCCAATTTTGGTAGAACATGCTGGCTTCATAGAATGAATTGGGAATTGTTCCGTTTACCTCCATTTTTCTAGAAGTTTATATAAAATTCGTATTATTATTTATTAAAAGTTAGCTAGAATTCACCAGGGAAGACATCTAGGCCCAGAATTTTCTGTATGGGAAGTTTATAACTTAAAGTTCAACTTTAAAAAAAAGATAAAGGTCTATTCATGTTATCTGTTTCTTCTTCAGTAAGCTTTGGTAATTCATGTCTTTTAAGCAGCTTTTACATTTCATATAGGTCATCATCATTATTTTTCTTTAAATGCCTTTAGAAATTAGAGCATTCCTGTTTCTCCCATTTTTCACACTGGTAATTTACCTCTTCTATTTTTATTTCTTTGTGTTTCTTTTTGAATTTTTGACCTTTATTTTATTCATTTTATGTATACAGCAGGTTCTTATTAGTTATCTATTTTATACATATTAGTGTGTATATGTCAATCCCTTTCTCCCAATTCATCACACCACCACCACCCATCACTGCTTTCTCCCCTTGGTGTCCATACGTTTGTTCTCTACTTCTGTGTCTCAATTTCTGCCCTGCAAACTAGTTCATCTGTACCATTTTTCTAGGTTCCACATATATACATTAATATATGATATTTGTTTTTCTCTTTCTGACTTACTTCACTCTGTATGACAGTCTCTAGATACATCCACATCTCTACAAGTGACCCAATTTTGTTCCTTTTTATGGCTGAATAATATTCCGTTGTATATATGTACCACTTCTTCTTTAACCATTCATCTGTCTATGGGCATTTAGGTTGCTTCCATGACCTGGCTATTGTAAATAGTGCTGCAACGAACATTGGGATGCATGTGTCTTTTTGATTATGGTTTTCTCTGGGTATATGCCCAGTAATGGGATGGCTGGGTCATATTGTAATTCTATTTTTAGTTTTTTAAGGAACCTCCATAGTGTTCTCCATACTGGTTATATCAATTTACATTCCCACCAACTGTGCAAGAGGGTTCCCTTTTCTCCACACCCTCTCCAGCATTTGCTGTTTATAGATTTTCTGATGATGCCCATTCTAACTGGTGTGAGGTGATACTTCATTGTAGCTTTGATTTGCATTTTTCTAATAATTAGTCACATTGAGCAGCTTTTCACGTGTTTCTTGGTTATCCATATGTCTTCTTTGGAGAAATGTCTATTTAGGTCTTCTGCCCATTTTTGGATTGAGTTGTTTGTTTACTTGATATTGAGCTACATGAGTGATTTATATATTTTGAGGATTAATCCTTTGTCCCTTGATTCATTTGCAAATATTTTCTCCCATTCTGAGGGTTGTCTTTTCGTTTTGTTTATGGTTTCCTTTGCTGTGCAAAAGCTTTTAAGTTTCATTAGGTCCCATTTGTGTATTTTTGGTTTCATTTCCATTACTCTAGGAGGTGGATCAAAAAAGATCTTGCTGTGATTTACATCAAAGAGTGTTCTTCCTATGTTTTCCTCTAAGCGTTTTATGGTGTCTGACCTTATAGTTAGGTCTCTAACCCATTTTGAGTTTATTTTTGTGCATGGTATTAGGGAGTGTCCTAATTTCATTCTTTTACATGTAGCTGTCCAATTTCCCAGCACCACTTATGGAAGAGACTGTCTTTTCTCCATTGTATATCCTTGCCTCCTTTGTCATAGATTAGTTGCCCATAGTTGCATGGCTTTATCTTTGGGCTTTCTATACTGTTCCATTGATCTATATTTCTGTTTTTGTGCCAGTATCCTATTGTCTTGATTACTGTAGCTTTGTAGTATAGTCTGAAGTCAGGGAGTCTAATTCCTCCAGCTCTGTTTTTTTTGCCTCAAGAATGCTTTGGCTATTTGGGATCTTTTGTGTCTCCATACAAATTTTAAGATTTTTTGTTTTAGTTCTGTAAAAAATGCCATTGATAATTTGATAGGGATTGCATTGAATCTGTAGATTGTTTTGGGTAGTATAGTCATTTTCACAATATTGATTCTTCCAATCCAAGAACGTGGTGTATCTCTCCATATGTTGGTATCATCTTTAATTTCTTTCAACAGTGTCTTATACTTTTCCGCATACAGTTTTTTTGTCTCCCTAGGTAGGTTTATTCCTTTTGTTGCAATGGTAAATGGGAGTGTTTCCTTAATTTCTCTTTCAGATTTTTCATCATTAGTGTATAGGAATGCAAGAGATTCTGTGCATTAATTTTAATTCCTGAAACTTTACCAAATTCATTGATTACCTCTAGTAGTTTTCTGGTGGTATCTTTAGGATTCTCTATGTATAGTATCATGTCATCTGCAAACAGTGACAGTTTTACTTCTTCTTTTCCAATTTGTATTCCTTTTATTTCTTTTTCTCCTCTGATTGCTGTGACTAGGACTTCCAAAGCTATGTTGAATAATAGTGGTGAGAGTGGACTTCCTTGTCTTGTTCCTGAGCTTAGAGGAAATGCTTTCAGTTTTTCACCATTGAGAATGATATTTTCTGTGGGCTTGTCGTATATGGCCTTTATTAAGTTAACGTAGGTTCCCCCTATGCCCACTTTCTGGAGAGTTTTTATCATAAATGGGTGTTGAATTTTGTCAAAATCTTTTTGGGCCTCTATTGAGATGATCATATGTTTTTTCTTCTTCAATTTTTTTGATATTTATCACATTGATTGTTTTGTGTATGTTGGAGAATTCTTGCATCCCTGGGATAAATTCTCCTTGATGATGGTGTATGATCCTTTTAATGTGTTGTTGGATTCTGTTTGCTAGCATAATGTTGAGGATTTTTGCATCTATATTCATCAGTGGTATTGGCCTGTAATTTTTTTTTTTTTGTAGTGTCATTGTCTGGTTTTTAGAATGAATTGGGGAGTGTTCCTTCCTCTGCAATTTTTTGGAAGAGTTTGAGAAGGATGGGTGTTAACTCTTCTCTAAATGTTTGATAGAATTCACCTGTGAAGCCATCTGGTCCTGGACTTTTGTTTGTTGGAAGATTTTTAATCACAGTTTCAATTTCATTACTTGTGATTGGTCTGTTCATATTTTCTATTTCTTCCTGGTTCAGTCTTGGCAGGTTGTACTTTTCTAAGAATTTGTCCATTTCTTCCAGGTTGTCCATTTTATTGGCATAGAGTTGCTTGTAGTAGTCTCTTAGAATGCTTTGTATTCCTGCCGTGTCCGTTGTAACTTCTCGTTTTTCATTTCTAATTTTATTGATTTGGGTCCTCTCTGTCTTTTTCTTGATGTGTCTTCCTAACGGTTTTTCAATTTTGTTGGTCTTCTCAAGGAACCAGCATTTCATTTTATTGATCTTTGCAATTGTTTTCTTTGTTTCTATTTCATTTATTTCTGCTCTGATCTTTATGATTTCTTTCCTTTTACCAACTTGGGGTTTTGTTTGTTCTTCTTTCTCTAGTTCTTTCAGGTGTAAATTTAGATTGTTTATTTGAGATTTTTCTTGTTTGTTGAGTTAGGATTGCATTGCTATAAACTTTGTCTTAGAAATGCTTTTGCTGCATCCCGTAGGTTTTGGATCATCGTGTTTTCATTGTCATTTGTATCCAGGTATTTTTTTTTATTTCCTCTTTGATTTCTTCAGTGATCTCTTGGTTATTTAGTAACATATTGTTTAGCCTCCGTGTGTTTGTGGTTTTTTACATTTTTTCCCTGTAATTCATTTCTAATCTCATAGCGTTGTGGTCAGAAAAGATGCTTTATGTGATTTCAATTTTCTGAAATTTACTGAGGCTTGATTTGTGACCCAACATGTGTTCTATCCTGGAGAATGTTCTGTGCATACTTGAGAACAAGTTTAATCTGCTGTTTTTGGATGGAATGTCCTATAAATGTCAATTAAATCTGTCTGGTCTATTGTGTCATTTATAGCTTGTGTTTCCTTATTCATTTTCTGTTTGGATGATCTGTCCATTGGTGTAAGTGAGGTGTTAAAGTCCCCCACTATTATTGTGTTACTGTTGATCTCCTCTTTTAGAGCTGCTTGCAGTTGCCTTATGTATTGAGGTGCTCCTATGTTGGGTGCATATATATTTATAATTGTTATATCTTCTTCTTGGATTGATCCCTTGATCATTACATACTGTCCTTCCTTGTCTCGTATAGCATTCTTTATTTTAAAGTCTATGTTATCTGATATGAGTATTGCTACTCCTGCTTTCTTTTGATTTCCATTTGCATGGAATATCTTTTACCATCCCCTCACTTTCAGTCTGTATGTGTCCCTAGACCTGAAGTGGGTCTCTTGTAGACAGCATATATATGCGTCTTGTTTTTTTTTTTTTTTTTTTTTACGGTACACGGGCCTCTCACTGTTGTGGAGCACAGGCTCCGGATGCACAAGCTCAGCCACCATGGCTCACAGGCCTAGACGCTCGGTGGCATGTGGGATCTTCCCGGACTGGGGCACGAACCCATGTCCCTTGCATCGGCAGGCGGACTCTCAACCACTGCGCCACCAGGGAAGCTCGCGTCTTGTTTTTGTATCCATTCAGCGAGCTGTGTCTTTTGGTTGGAGCATTTATTCCATTCACGTTCAAGGTAATTATCAATATGTATGTTCCTATTATTATTTTCTTAATTGTTTTGGGTTTGTTTTTGTAGGTCCTTTTCTTCCCTTTTTTTTCTCACTTAGAGAACTTCCTTTAGCATTTGTTGTAGAACTGGTTTGGGAGTGTTGAATTCTTTAATTTTTTGCTTGTCTGTAAAGCTTTTGATTTCTCCATCGAATCTGAATGAGATCCTTGTTGGTTAGAGTAATCTTTGTTGTAGGTTCTTCCTTTTCATCACTTTAAATATGTCATGCCACTCCCTTCTGGCTTGTAGAGTTTCTGCTGAGAAGTCAGCTGTTAACCTTCTGGGAGTTCCCTTGTATGTTATTTGTCATTTTGCCCTTGCTGCTTTCAAAAAAAAATTTTTTTTTAATTTTTGCCAATTTGATTACTATGTGTCTTGGCATGTTTCTCCTTGGGTTTTTCCTGTATGGGACTCTCTGTGCTTCCTGGACTAGGGTGGCTATTTCCTTTCCCATGTTAGGGAAGTTTTTGACTATAATCTCTTCAAATATTTTCTTTGGTCCTTTCTCTGTCTATTCTCCTTGTGGGACCCCTATAATGAGAATGTTGGTGTGTTTAATGTTGTCCCAGAGATCTCTTAGGCTGTCTTCATTTCTTTTCATGCTTTTTTCTTTATTCTGTATCACAGCAGTGAATTCCACCATTCTGTCTTCCAGGCCACTTATCCATTCTTCTGCCTCAGTTATTCTGATATTGATTCCTTCTAGTGTATTTTTCATTTCCATTATTGTATTGTTCATCTCTGTTTGTTTGTTCTTTAATTCTTCTAGGCCTTTGTTAAACCTTTCTTGCATCTTCTCGATCTTTGCCTCCATTTTTTTTCAAGGTCCTGGATAATCTTCACTATCATTATTCTGAATTCTTTTTCTGGAAGCTTGCCTATCTCCACTTTATTTAGTTTTGTTTTGTTTTTCCTGGGGTTTATTTTGTTTCTTCATCTGGTATATAGCCTTCTGCCTTTTCATCTTGTCTATCTTTCTGTGAATGTGGTTTTTGCTCCACAGGCTGCAGGATTGTAATCCTTGCTTCTGCTGTCTGCCCTCTGTTGGATGAGGATATCTAAGAGGCTTGTGCAAGTTTCCTGATGGGAGGCACTGGTGGTGGGTAGAGCTGGCTGTTGTTCTGGTGGGCAGAGCTCAGTAAAATTTTAATTCACTTGTCTACTGATGGGTTGGGCTGGGTTCCCTCCCAGTTGGTTGTTTGGCCTGAGGCAACCCAACACTGGAGCCTACCCAGGCTCTTTGGTGGGGCTAATGGTGGACTCTGGGAGGGCTCATACCAAGGAGTACTTCCCAGAACTTCTGCTGCCAGTGCCCTTGTCCTCACGCTGAGACACAGCCAACCCTTGCCTCTGCTGGATACCCTCCAACACTAGCAGGTAGGTCTGGTTCAGTCTCCTATGGGGTCACTGCTCCTTCTCCTGAGTCCTGATGTGCACACTACTTTGTGTGTGCCCTCCAAGTGTTGAGTCTGTTTCCTTAGTCCTGCCTAAGTCCTGCACTCAAATCCTGCTAGGCTTCAAAGTCTGATTCTCTAGGAATTCCTTCTCCCATTGCTGGACTCCCAGGTTGGGAAGCCTGACCTGGGGCTCAGGACCTTCAATCCAGTGGGTGGGCTTCTGTGGTATAAGTGTTTTCCAGTTTGTGTCACCCACCCAGCTGTAATGGGATTTGACTTTATTGTGATTGCGCCCTTCCTACTGTCTCATTGTGGCTTCTCCTTTGTCTTTGGATGTGGGGTATCATTTTTGGTGATTTCCAGTGTCTTCCTGTCGATGATTGTTCAGCAGTTAGTTGTGATTCTGGTGCTCTTGCAAGAGGGAGTCTGTTGAGCATCATATTTTTTTATTTCTGACCAGTCTGTTTAGGTATATATCAATTTTATAGATCTCAAATAACCATATTTTGCATTTTTTGTTTTCTGGTTTTTATTTCATTAATTTCTGCTCTAATCTTTATTTTTCCTTTCTCTTTCCTTTGTTTTAATTTGCTCTGTTTTGAGTTTTTTAAGGTGAAAATTAAGGTTATTGATATGAGACCTGTTTTCTATTGTAATATAGTTTATTCAATGCTATTAAATAAATGTTATTATTGCCATTTATGTATTACTTTTGGTGCACACTCAGATTTTGATATGTTATGCTTTCATTTGAATTTCATTCAAAATACTTTATAATTTTATTTCATTTTTGTAATTTTATTTTTTACCCATTGATTATTTAGAAACATATTATTTCTATTCTAAATATTTAGCGATTGGCCACATACTGATTTGTTATTGATTTCTAATTTAGTTCTATTGTCATCAAGGAACATAAGTGGTTTGCACACTTTTTAAGTTACTTAGACCTGTTTTATGGCCCAGAGAGTGGTCTAGCTTGGTAAATATTCCATGTGTATTAAAGAACTGTATATTCTTCTGCTGTTAGGTGGAGCTATTAGGCCAAGTTAATTGACAGTGTTTTTCAAGCATTCTTTTTGTTTATTTGTTTATTTATTTATTTATTTGTGTGTGTGTGTGTGTGTGAATATATATATATATATATATATATATATATATATATATATATATATATCTGTCTGTATTGGGTCTTTGTTGCTGTGCGTGGGCTTTCTCTAGTTGCAGCAAGCTAGGGCTACTCTTCATTGGGGTGTGTGTGCTTCTCATTGCAGTGGCTTCTCTTTGTTGCAGAACACAAGCTCTAGGCACAGAGGCTCCAGTAGTTGTGACTCATGGGTTCTAGAGCGCTGGCTTAGTAGTTGTGGTTCACAGGCTTAGTTGCTCCATGGCATGTGGGATCTTTCTGGACCAGGGCTTGAACGCATGTCCCCTGCATTGGCAGGTGGATTCTTAACCACTGTGCCACCAGCGAAGTCCCTCAGGCGTTCTTCATACTTAATGATTTTCTGTCAATTATTTCTCTCATTTTTTGAGAGAGGGGTGTTGAAATCTCTAAGCAAAACTGCAGAATCTAGACTGTTTCCATTCTATGTCTGTTATTTCCACAGAATACATTCATTATGCTTGGTCTGGGGAAGACAGAGTTTGGAGAACTCAAGCCACTCTTTAAACTGTTGGACCAGAAATGGCATATTTTGTTGCTAACCATTGGCAAGACATAATTACATGGTCCAAACAAGGGAAGCTGGGAAACGTGGAGGAAGGAGGGGTCACACGGTATGATCGGTGAGCAATAACCATATTTTCTATAACAAATTTTACCCAAAGTTAGAGTGGGAAGTGCTCCCATATTGATTATGGTTCGGTACATAGAGATGACTCTTTAGACTTCTTCCATATCATAAATGTTTAGACTGTCCCATGCTTCACAATGCACATCTTGGACCTAACAAGGCTTGTGTCTGTCACTTTTTAAATATAACTAAAAGTCTAATTTCATGAAACCTTTGGGATGGAACAGAGTCATCCCCATCTTAAGAAATAATATAGCAATGAACTGTTTTCTGTCATTATGTGCCAGTTTGCAAATTGTAATATGTAAATAATTTCATGTAATATTTACAGAAAACCTATTTTTTAATCCCAATTTCTAAGATGATGACACTGAAGCATAGAGATATGAGTAATTTAATACATGGACAAATAGGTAAAAATTTGGCTGAGTTGTTCTTTGGACCTTCATGCCATGTTCATCTTGTGCCAAAGTTCATTCTGTAGGTTTTCTGTGTTACTACCAAGATTAATCTGTCCTTTTTCTCAACTACTGGCTAGTGGATTCAGGGGGAAAAAAGATGAAAGCAGCTTAAACTGATGAGTGACAGTTATGTTTCACTTGAAGTGATAAATATATATAGTAAGCAATAGCTCAGGTGTCCCCAATAAATAATTATAAAGTTATGTGATCCATTATGAGCATATTAAGATAGCTATCATCAACTCTTTGGAAAACTATCATGAAGAAAAAGATTATGTTGTTTATATATGGCCCAGTATGAGGCCACAGTTAATCACTTTGTATAGCACCATGATTGAAACACACACACACACACATAAATGCACATATATGTATTTATATATGCATACATATATAAATTATAATATATAAAGTAGATGTTATATATACACATGTATGTGTGTGTATGTGTGTGTGTTTTCCATGCTCATAAGATTCTCGGGTTTCTTAATCCCCAAACTGCTATGTGGGACAAAGAGTATCTACCTGAGGAATCAGCACCTTGAATGATTCAAATCTGATTCTTCCACCCTCCAGTGGAGGCTGTTTTTCCAAGAGGAGCTGGAACTTCATCTTCCCATTTACAACCTCAGGGTGCCTCACCTGTGAAGTATGGCTATTATGTTTTTGTTAGGAAGGCAAAAAACCCATAACTCAAAAAGTCTCACGCAGGAGGGAGTTACTAAGATCTTTCACATAAGCAGTGGAAGCATAATTATCACTCTTTAAAGGTGAGATTGAATTTATTTTTATTTCATTGCAAAAGTAGTGAGTAGAAAGAGTGAAATAATGTGGGACACAAATTAACCTTGCCAACATGAATGGAAAAATAAGCAGGGATGAATTAGGTTTTATTCTAAATTGAGCTGAAATTTCTCTTCAATGTTTGGTCATTTTGCTTAACTTTTCTTTAATTTTTAAACAATCAATTCTCAAGCTTCAGTGTACTTGAAAATTTAAATATAGTAAGATAAAATTGATAGCATGGTAGACGTGTCAGAACAAAAGAGTGTTAAAAAGTGACAGGAAAAATGATCTTTTTTTCTTGTACATTTTAGTTTCATTTTCTCAATTTTCTATCATATATATCTTTTTGAAGTATTTAATTACCTTTTTTCCTTCCGAGTTGACATTTTGGTCTCTCCTTTTCTTCATAGCCTGTTTAGATGTTTCCCCCCTGTTTTTGTTCTATGCAATTAACACTGAGTGAAGTCGTGTATAGTACTCTGCAGCTTTTATATCCATGAAAAGAATGAAAACCTGCATCTGCTCTTTCAAGCTCTGAGAGTTTACACTTGATGTTAGGGCTTGACAATCACCTTTCAGCAATTTTGTTTTCTAAAGGTAACCCCAAACAAATACCGAGTCTAGAGTAGAATCAACCACATATACTGTATAGGTTACAGTGCAATTAAAAGTGGTTTTAAGAATGCTTTCTTTAGGAGAATACCAAAAACATTTCATTAATGAGCTATTCATGATCTTGTTTAAAAAGCGTCCTTTGCTGTGATAGTTGTGTGAGATGATATAAGAATTATATTGCATTTATGTATAATAGTTTATCAATATAATCTGTCTACAATTTCTATCTCTATCTCCATCTCATCTCTATTTCTGTCTTCATCCTTGGAAAGTGTGCTGGTGCATAGTGCCCTTGGATGTGAATTCAAACCAATTCAGTGACTGCAATCATATTAACGAACCAAGGATAAGGATTTGACTATCTCCACAACCTATGTGTACTGACATTTTCAAAGGGCTGAAGCTCAGGTGCAAACTAATGGAGCTGTAAAGAAAGATGTACATGTTTGTAGCCACAGGGTATATATTCTATGTTGTTGAATTATGCTGATTTAATTCAGTTAAGGTCATGGCCATATTTTCAGTAATATCTGGCTGCTTTTCTGTCATTAGTAAATAGGATGAAAGACAAATGCTAAGGCGAATGTCTTTTTGTGTATTGTTAGTTTGCAAAGAAAAAAATATTTTTCAGACTCTAAGAATTGAAAATTCCTAAAGACTCCAAAATTTTAGGTGGAACATGAAGGTAAAACATAAAGGTGCATCTTATGAGATTGAATTGGTGATGAGTAGGAGGCATGCATGTCTGTATTTTGGTCTGTAATTTTGAAGATTGTCCAGCCATTGCTGGCATCTTTAGGGAGATGTGTTTCACTGGTAACTTGCTTTTCATGAAGAAATATCACAATATATATCCCTTGTTTTTGGATATATATCCTTTATCTCTGTGAATCACCTGACCAATGCATTATGCAATTTAATATTCCTTATGTTATCCTTTGTGCTTACTTACTCCCTCTGCAACCCCTTCACCTGGCCCTGCAATTACTGTAATGCTTCTTACCCCTGGCACACTCAATATATACACCTAATTTAGTTCACCTTCATATTTATTCTCCTGCCCATTCTTCAAGTTTGATCCATGTTTCCTTATCTCCCAGCCCACGCCTTGACTAGTCCCCTGATCACAGAAACCTCTGCCCATTTTGGCAACAACTCCACATACTGTTCAGACTATGGGGGGAAATGAGAGCAGATGACCCCCTGTTTATAGAAGAGCACCCTGATGCAACATACGAGATGTTTCCCCAAACTTGCCCAGATGTGTATACAACACTGATATCCTGAAGAGAGTAAAAATTCTGTGGCATATTTTTGAAATTTGGGAAAACAGAGAGCAACAGTCTGGCATATCTCAGAGCTCCTCTAAGAGGAATATAAACAATAAGAACTGAAGCTCCAACTGATCCCTCAGAACTGAACAAAAAAAATGAGAGCTAACACACAAAGGGATCTCCACTAGAAGCTAGGCTAAACTGGGAAATATCCCAGGAGTCCTTACAAATTTATGGTGCCTATCTTATCAGATCAGCATTAAGGAGCTTCTGATAAATCATCTTGAAATATTCATTTATAAATGGGAATAAAACTTGGACAGAGAAATACAAGATATTGGCAGGAATTCTTCTGAGCAAGATTAGTAGAGATGGTATTTCCTAGGTGAGAAATGCTCCTTTTAGTTGCTGGGGGATGACTGTGCCTCAGTCTCATTTTTCAAATTATGCAGATTTTTAAAAATGTTATTGGGAGTATAGTCCCTTTTCTCAGTTATTTTGTTAGCTTGATAGCTTTGCACATTAGAGGAGACCCATGGTGCCATAAGAAAGTAAAGGACACTATTATTTGTCTAACACCCATTCTGTGCCACCATTATGCTAGTTCTAGACCCTTTTATTTTCACCATCTTCACAATAACCCTATAAGTCGGATGTTATTCCCACTGTTTGAATGAGGTTCAGAAGAAATGAATATGTTCCTGGTGGGGTTACTCACCTCCATCATGAATGTGAGATCAGGCTGACAGCACAGGCCATCGGAACTCCTTTTAACACATATGTCCTGAGTACAGTGGGCCAAGCTTCACAGTGGTTTTATTTATTTATTATTTTTGACCTACACACTTAGGTAGTATGTAGAATATCTCAAGACTAATATTGTGATTAAAACCTTGCAAGTTTTATAACTTAAAAAATTCAATTTTTTTAACAAACTAATAATTTTGAGTTAAAAATAAGGGATATTCTAAAAGAATATAGAAAGTAGCATCTTAATTTGCTATTTATAGATGAGCTGGATATCACAGCAGAGCAATGAGGTCATTGTATTCTTTTCATGTTAAGAAAATCTTCTTCCAAGTGGAGGAATTTACATATTTTGAATTAGAGCACACACACAATTGAAGCTTAAGTTTTTTCTGGGAAAAGTATGTCCCGCTTATGGTTTAGAGTGGTTTAGAGTGGGTTCAGCATGATTTTTACTTCTAGTTGACTATATCTTAACTATTTTACCTTTACTTCATCTATTACTTCTAACTGAAATGAAGGTGCTTGTACAAAGCCTGCACTCTGAAACCTGGAGATTGGCAGGTGGGTCTTCTGTGTGATTTTTCTCCAGCCCCATGAGCTCACAGGCCAAGTTCCCAGCCTAGAGCTGCTCAGTATCTGTTCACTGAGGTTTTCCCCTTGACTTCACATAAAATACCAGATGTGAGCTGCCTGAATTAAAGTGGGTTGGAAGGAGAGAAAGGCAGAAGTAATATTTAGCCAAATCACATCCTTGTCTCAAATCTTTGAATTAATTCCATCTGTTTTATGTTCCTGACATTGGTACATCTCTTCCCATTCAAATCATTAGAGTGCACCTCACTGCTGAGCTGATGTAGGTTTGGCTTCACTTTTCTTCTTAGCTAGTCTTGGAAAAAAGAAAATCCTCCCTTTTGGCCCCTTCGATGTTCTTTCTGAATTTTTGGCTTCTTCAAGAATAGAATAACTAAACCCAGTGAGCCGTTCCTACTACCTGTGCAGGCACTTGCTACACACAGATCTGAGATGTGTGCAAGGGATATAGGTGATTCCTTTCACCTTGAGAATCACCTGGACCAATATTAGGTGTCTAAGATTTGTTTATTTTAGAACAAAATAATGATGCACACAAGTGTGCTAGTCCCTGTGTTCCTGGAAGGGATGGGAGTCTCAGTAGAGGAGGGACAGTTGCTTCTCATACACCTCCCCCGAGACCTGCAAGACCCATGGAGGCTCCTGTAAAGTCTTTGCTCTGCCTGATGGGAGGCTTAGGTGAGTTGGACATGTGGGACTAGATGGATTGGCTGTGCTCTCTCAAGAAACTTGCATTTCATCTCCTTTACTGACCTGATTGGGAGACATGCTTACCTGTCCTTTCAACCCTGATTCTACAGGAGGATATCCATTTGATATTTCTATTTGCTTTCCATGTCTCACTCTGGAACTGAGGTACCATGGATCAATGGGAAGATGAAATGAAGTAGAAATTTCAATGATTCTATTTCATGAGATCAGAACTTCTTCCAATTCTTGGGAAAGGAAGGAACAAACATGGTCTTTAGTAAGTCTTCCTGTGATGCATTGGTTATTTGTGTCTTCTAAAATTCATTTGTTGAACCCTAATGCCTAACATGATGGTATTTGGATGAGGGGCCTTTGGGAGGTGATTAGGTCCTGAGGGTGACTCCTCATAAATGCAATTAGTGCCCTTATGAAAAAGGCCTGTAAGAGATCCTTGCTCCTTCTACCCTGTGAGAACACAGTGAAGACAGCCCTCCTGAAATAAGGCCTTTATCAGACATGGAATTGGCCTCCAGATCTTTGAGAAATAAATGTTTGTTGTTTAAGCCAGCCAGTGTATGGCATTTTGTTATAGTACCCCAAAGGAATTAAGTCACTTCCCTACTAGGAGAGCCTAAAGTTTGTTATAGCTGGAACTATGCCAGGCCACTAAGGAATCACAATTTAGCCAACTTTCTGGTGAAGCACAAAGATTTATGACACCGACTAACCATTATAATTAAAAAAATTATTTTGAATTTGGAAAACACTTTCCAAATTACAAAGAAACCTCATAAGCATTTTCTCATTTTACACATGTGTAAATATACAGAAGGTCCCCAACTTACGATTTTTTGACTTCACGATTGTTTGAAAGCCACACACATTCAGTAGAAACTGTACTTTGAATTTTTTACCTTTGAACATTTCCTGGGCTCATGATATGTGGTACATACTCTCTTGTGATGCTGGGCAGGGGCCACAGCTGCCAGCTGGCCACAAGATCATGAAGGTAAACAGCCAATACATTTACAACTATTCTGTACTCAGACAACCATTCTGTTCTTTCACTTTCAGTACGGTATTCAATAAATTGCATGAGATATTCAACACTTTATTATAAAATAGACTTTGTGTTAGATGATTTTGCCCAACTCTAAGTGTTCTGAGCATGTTTAAGGTAGGCTGGGCTAAGCTATGAAATTCAGTAGGTTAGGAGCATTAAATGCATTTTTTGACTTACAATATTTTTACTTATGACAGGTTTATTGGATATAACCCTATTGTTAGTAGAGGAATATCTGTGTAAATATGAACATATATTCATGGCAATGGGTCCCAGAGGAATATAGCATACCTATGAAGTACCATCTGTGAGGTTGCTTATAAATCTAAGTGGTTTTCAAAGAAGTTGGGTGGGTTGACTAGTGGAACCTAGCTCAAATGTCAAATCATTCCCTAGATAAACACATAAAACCCCCATTAACTGGTATTTTAGTGTAATCAAGGGTGAGAGTTTGGGGACAATTGCTACTCAGAGGAAGTTAAAGGTAATGCTCAGGAAGATAACTCAGCCCATGGAAAGTTGGGAATGAGTTGTGAAGGCAAAAGTTGGCTATAATTTTATAGATAAGAGGAATAAAATACAGTCTGTGTTTTTTTTTTTTTTTTTTTTTGCGGTACGCGGGCCTCTCACTGTTGTGGCCACTCCCGTTGCAGAGCACAGTCTCCGGACGCGCAGGCTCAGCGGCCATGGCTCACGGGCCCAGCCGCTCCGTGGCATGTGGGATCTTCCCAGACCGGGGCACGAACCCGTATCCCCTGCATCGGCAGGCGGACTCTCAACCACTGCGCCACCAGGGAAGCCCAGTCTGTGCTTATTTTCCTCTCTGGAAAGACAAATAATATGGAAAGAAAATGATATTTGGACTAAAACAGAATCTTAATAAAAGCCACAATAACAATAAATTGGAAGCAGAGTTTAGTTATTGTTTTTCTCTGCATGATTCACTCTTTGCCTTCTTTGTAAACTTCCTAGAACTTAGTTTTGATTCTTCTTTTATCCTTCATATGCTGATGTTATTTACATACAGAATTGTTATGTGTTTACCATATTATTAAAATAGAAGTGGATTTTAATTAAATATCAATTCAGGATCACAACTTCAAGCTACTTGCCAACACTGTTGGTGATCAATAGAAGATGTTGAACAAAGAAGATAAATGATTTTCCAAATAGACCCATATTTTTCATTTCCTTCTTTTCCTTCTCCAGTTTCCATGCTTTCCTATTTCCCTTGAGATTCATTCACTCATTCCCCTTCTCTGTTCCTCCACCTGCTTAATTTTTCATACACTGCCTATATTTAATTTCCTGTGTGCTTTACACTCATTCTATAGTTTGCATTCAAACACTGGGAACTGGAGGTGTTGACTGCCAGATCATCACGTTTGTTAATTCACAAATCTACTTCCAGTTCCCTTGGATTAGGCATCTTTGAAATGTTTCTATTATGTGTTTGTTTCAGAATTATAAAATGTTATTTGCTTGATTGTGTATTTATTTGACAACAATTAATTCACACTGAGCTTTTATTTGGAAAAAAACATTGCTTGCAAGAAGTAAACATTTCTTAGTATTCCTGAATATTATACCTAATTATCCCTTTATTTTTGAAACTACACCATTCCCTTCCAAGTTTAACATTTTGGTTGATGTAACTCTTGCAGAAATTAAAGCTCTTTGTGAGAAGTGTTGCTTAGGAAAATTCAGGATTGTGGATTTGAAAGGGCTATTCTGAATTGGACATATGTTTCATGCAATGAGATCTTTGCCTGTACTCTACAATAACAAGGTCATGACATTTGTTCACATGCACTAATTTACTTCTGGTACTTATGCATTCATGTATTTTTGCAAGACTATCTGAATATAAAAAGAATTTTAAAACAATTCAATATCACATATTGGTAGTAATCCACCATTCCATCAAGCCATGAATCCGAGTTTTCCTGCAGCCTGAATGTATACATTCTACAAAACTTATTGAGATAGTAACCCACATTGTGTATACAATTATTTAAAAAGTTCTACTTTCTTATCCCTTCCATATATACACGCATGTATATTTTTGTTCATGGTAATTATACCATAAAAGAATTCGAGATTTTTAATTTCCTTCTCCTGAATAAGAACGTGTCCTTTAAAATTTCTCATATTTGTTCACTTTTACCTTTTTTTTCAACTGAACTTTCTTCTTTCTCCTTTGCTTGCTTAGGAAGATTTCTATTTACCTTTGCCTCTATTCAAACAATTTGCAGAGTGAGTTGCTGACTAACTCTGTGTACTTCAGCTTAGGTTTGTTCTCTTGACTTTTGGGCATAAGTACTATCTCTTTAAGAAACTCACCATTTTACACATTGCTTACCCTTTAGCTGGACACATGACTCCTGTTAATCACTGTCCTCCAAAGCGCTTGACTACTGTGTTCATGGTTTCTCCTCTTCACTAGCCTTTACCTGCTTCACTACTATGCTGACATACAGGGACTGATTCTCTTCTATCTTCCATCTCCTTCCTTTTCTCTTGGGAAGAATATTGGGAAACATATTAGTATAACATTTTCAGGAGTGTGGGTGCTGGGGAAGCTGGTCTACACTGCTGGAGTAGTGCTGTGTGGACTATGGCTGATGTGCATGGATGGAAATTATTCATGAGCTTTCTTGGTAAGTAAACCTGTGGCTTGCTTCCTTACTGTCCAGTATGGCTCTAATACATTGTAATGGTTTGTGAAATCTATTTAGCAAGGAAAAGTGGTGGGATAAAAACTGGAAATTGAGGAGTCAGATAAACAGAAGAAAATAATCTTATTGAGGAAAGCAAAACCTGAGAGAGTAGAAAACTAGGAAGGAAAGGCATGTGGATCAAGTGAGGATGTTAAAAAATGAGTTTTGAAAATAAGTCATAGAAGATGATGTTGGAAGTCCTGGAGATAACTTTTCCTGCTACTGTAACCTTTGAAATAACTAAATTATGTGTAATATTTAAAAATCAATCAATAGTACAAACCAGACTGAGGAGGGACGGAATGGGAGAGAGAATTCTGGAGGGGAAGTAGAATAGAGCTTTCAGACATTATTAATGAAAAAGATGACCAAACAAAAGAAGTTGTCGAGTTGCTACTTAGAGGAGTGTTGAAGTTACATGAACAAATCCACAACTTTTCTTTACCTACTTTGCTGACCAGATAGTTTGACCTTTTGAAATCCTAAGCTTCCTCTGTCCAGCCATCTTGGCTAGCTGTCAAATAGGGTCCCAGCTGTATGTCTCCTCCACACAGTTCTGGGGATACCAAGGAGGAAATGAACATAAGGGTCTCACATTTTCTTAGAGGAACATTTCACAACCCTTGCAAAGGCAGGATTCTATTGAACTTGCTTGAACTTTAACCAAATAACAAATTAACTCCTTAAAAAATGTTTTTTTGTAATGGAATAAGAGGTATCAATGAGAATGGTAAAATGCTACTGAAGTACTTAGAAGAGGTGCTCCTCTTTCACTCTTCACATCAAGACTTTTGTACCCTTTGTGCTCATTCATTTCAGGACAGCCCTGTTAGGTTGATGGCCCACAATGGCCATTTCGGGGTAGAATATTTCATAAACAACACACAACTTGTTTCAACACTACTGGCATATTGGCATATGTCTTTTCAAAAATAGAAACGTGTCTGTGGGTGAGAATGAATCACCTTATAAAATGAGTCACCAAATAGCATGTTAATACAGCCATTTAGAGAAGAGCAGAAGTAGTTTTAAATATGCATAATCCCTCCACACACCTTCACCTCACAAACGTGACACACACACACACATCCATATTTCTGGGTATATAAATAGTCAGGTAGCTTTCTTCTAAACACGGAAAAGATAAACTTTCTAGGTAAGTGATGACTTTAATTGGTTGATATTTAAGAGGCTTATATTAGGTAAGGAAGAATTTTTTCGGGTGGCTGATTGAGCCATTTAGCTTGGCTGCTTAGAAAATTTCTCTCTTTTTTCTAACAGAAATAACTGTTTCCTGCCTGAGACTCCTTCCCTCCTACCTCCTCTCCGTAATCCCTAGACTTAAGTGAAATTAATTACTGGGCAGATCATCAATCATTATCTGTGGGCACTAGGAAACAGGTAAATCATGAAATTCTAAGAATCATCCATTAACTCCAGTAAGTAGATGATCAAGCCTTTCTCAAACAATTATTTATTAAAATATTTATGGAGTGTAGATCTTCATTCTACCTGTTTAATGTTTCTTTTCCTGGCTGTATAGAATGGGGAAGAAGGGAGAGGGAGAAAATGAACAGCTAAATTGTGGTCATGTAAGAAAAATATAACTATTTTCAACTTTTTCACACTTGAAATATTCTATCCTCAAGCGGAGTAACTCTTATTCAAAGCAAAATGAAGTGAAAGGTTGGTGCATTAACATTCTAGATATATATTGTGAATAAATTGGCATGTCAAATCTTCCCAAGATTAGGGTTGTCCTCTTTATCAGTGAAATAATATGGAGTAAAATATATAGTTTGGTATTTCAGAGAAAATCTTATTATAAGCAACTCAGGATCATTGAGATATGATCTCAATGAGCATATTTATCTTTAAATAAACATGCTTATGCCTCACATATGAGATGAAATCACACATCTGTGAGTTATTTTGTTTTATTCAGGAGGTATTCCTGCCTCAAGGCTGACTTGCTAACTGGAATGCTTATTTTTAGAGTCATTTGGGTTTTTTTTTTTTTTTTGGTTAAAACTCCAGGAAGCCCCTATTTAAATCTAAATATGTGACCCAAAAGAACTGATTCATTAATCCACTGTATTTTCGTAGAGAGCAGTACACGTGATGAAAATGTCACACAAGTGCCAGAGAAAGGAGTTTTATCAGGCAGGTCGGTGGGTAACATGATTTCATTCATTCTTCAACACAACTCTGAGACAGGCTGGGACCTGGGACCTGGGACCCTTTACTGCAGTCTTTACACCTGGACAAACATCTCCTCCAGCAATAAAATTCTAAGAAACTATAAGGGACTAAAAATAACTGCATGCATGCACAGTTGGGGCAACTTATGGACAACAAGATACAAAGAGACCAAAAACCCAGTGGCCATTTCTGAAGAGCTGGGAACAAAAGCAGGGCGTCAGGAGCAAAAGCCAGGTGCTGCGCATGTCCCCTGCACACAGCACCACCAAAGGTGTGAACAAACCACCTAAGCTACCTCTCTGCCTCACTCCATATAAAGAACCAGCTTGCCCCCTGCCTTGAGCAAGCAAGCAAGCAAGCAAGCAAGGAGACCTGTTAACTGGTTCTCGCTGCCCCCTGCTGCAGCAGGGACTCCCAGTGAAGCTTTGCCTGAATTTCTTGTCTGGCCTCTGATCAGTTTCTATTGATTAAGGAGGCCAAGAACCCTGGTCAGTACCAACTCTGTGAGCTATTATATTCCCATTTTGCAGATGAAGAACATGTGAGATTAAATAATTTACCTCAAATCACACAGTCAGTAAATCTGTTTTTTTTTTTTCCTTTCAGATCTCCATGTGATGAGTGCTATGTTTCTTTTAAAATCTTATTACCATACTAAAACAATACCCTATGGAGAAAACTTCCCCAACTGGGAATGTCACATAGGAACCCTACTCTTTTCGAGGCTGCGGAGGAACTTGCTCTTCCTGACTTTTTCTCATTTTAGAATGTGAGGGGGTGGAGGCAAAGAGTGAAAGGTGACTGGGAGGTAAGAGTCACACAAGTCTGAGAACAGGGAAGTGTTTGTGCGAGGTTAAGGGAGAACCCAAGTTCACCAGTGAAGTCGTGTAAGAAGGATACATCCTGACCGAAGGCAGGGACTCAACTTCATGGAGGCAATGTTTTTCTGGAGAAAGAGTATTTATAGAAACAAGTGGAGTTTACAGAGGAAGTCTAAGCAATAACAATTTTCATGTCCAAGGCTGTGGCAATTTTTTGATAATCTGTGTTAAAAAGAAATTTGAGTTTCTCAAAAGAGAAGACTGAGAGGATGACTTAATTACTATTTTCAGTGTATGAGGGATTCTTACAGTATTGGAAGATGACAACCAGCTGTTCACGGTCTCCAAAGAGAAAAACAAGAGAAAGTGAATTTGCAAAGTGGCACGGACTTAGACTGGAGACAAGAGAGAACATGATTATTATGTATTTTCTTAACCACGGGGGACTATTTTATTCGAAGAGAGGTAATGGGTTTGGGGGGTACTGTAGACTTTTCTAAACTGAGGTTTGCAGTGAATGTCATCTGGTCCACTACTCTCCCTCTGGGCCAAAGGTCTACAGTATTGAGGACACAATTACCACGAGCACATTTGAGATGGTTTTGGCATTACATGACTTTTATAGTCACTTTCAGATACCCTTTAATACTAGAAGTTTATTTAAAAAAATAATTCCAGGTAAAATTCAGTTTTTCCAAACCTGATAATGATATTGATAACAGTCTTTAATAGATACCTTTTTCTTCACTAAGACTCAATTTTAACATTCACAATTACATAAAAATGCCATAGGAGTCTTGAATTATTACTAGTGAACTTCCAATATGTCTATCCTGCCTCCTGGTCATCTATGATATGGGGGTGATATGCAGATAAAGTTCTTGTAATAATAAATCTCTTCTTTGTTTTACTAAAGATTTTTTAGGATAAGTCAAGATCTCTTTGTAGGTTGAAACTCACAGCTGTAACTCTTCCAACTTAGAGAGGAAAAGATTCTGGAATGTGTTTGGTGATTTTGTAGGTGTGTGTGTTTTTAAGCTCTAACTGATAGACCATAAAGTGATGCAAAATCACCTGAGTGACTCCACATAGGTAAAGAGTAACTTTGGCACTCTGGTCAAAGTAACCAAAATGAACCTTTTCAAAGAAGGTGAGAATTTGAAACTGTATTAAAATAAAACAGAGTCTTTTGTTATCTTAAACTCACATTTCTCCATACATATTTTTTATCCTTTCCCTTTTTCCTGGTTTAATAAAGTTACATAGTATATAATACCTATTTAACAAATGTAACTTAATAACTATATGCATATCCATTTTAAAAATAACATAGGGCTTCCCTGGTGGCGCAGTGGTTGAGGGTCCGCCTGCCGATGCTAGGGGACATGGGTTCGTGCCCTGGTCCGGAAGGATCCCACATGCCATAGAGCGGCTGGGCCTGTGAGCCATGGCTGCTGGGCCTGCGTGCCCGGAGCCTGTGCTCCACAACGGGAGAGACCACAACAGTGGGAGGCCCGCGTACAGCAAAAAAAAAAAATAAATAAAAATAAAATAAAATAAAATAAAATAAAATAAAATAAAAATAACATAATCATAAGGAAACTCCTAATCACCTTTGGTCAAAAGCCGAGTTTCTTTTCGTTTTTTTTTTTTTGTATTTTTTTATTTAACAAATTTAATCAGTTATACATATACATATACATATGTTCCCATATCCCCTCCCTTTTGCGTCTCCCTCCCGCCCTCCCTATCCCACCCCTCCAGGCGGCCACAAAGCACCGAGCTGATCTCCCTGTGCTATGCGGCTGCTTCCCACTAGCTATCTACCTTACGTTTGGTAGTGTATATATGTCCATGCCGCTCAAAAGCCGAGTTTCTAATAGTGGCTTAAGTTTTTGAAACCCTAAATGATGGTAAAGATTTAATGCTTACTGAATGGGATTTGTGGCTTATTTAGCAGCTTTATTTGCATGTATTAAAAAAAAGTTGTCATAGTTCATCACCATTTTTACATCTATTCTTATATTTCTATGTATGTGGAATGCAGGGGCAATATTATTTAATAAATGCAGAATTATCTATTTTTTTCTTAAGGAAATCTTCATTTCATTTCATATTCTAAAATGGCCCTCCATGCACTTTGTGATGTCAATATAAGTTGTTTACCTTTCTGCTAATAGCAATTACATTTCTTGTTAATGGCCAGTTTGTAACTGAATGCTGCTAGCTAGTCATTAAAACCCAAGAGATCAGAGGAAACAATTTCTCAGGCTTGTGGCACCTTGCTCTGGAAGTTTTAAAAACAGCTGTCACTCGCTCTCTCTGTATATACTTGTGTATGTGTGTGTGTGTGTGTGTGTGTACATATATATATATATATATATGTTTTTTTTTTCTTTTACAATTTCCTTCTAAAGTAGAAGGGTACTCAGCACTGCTGTTTCATTCACCATACATATTTCATTAAAATCAACCCTTTCCTTGCAGAAATTATTTTAAGATGGCTAACAGAGACATCAGTCCCATAGTATGTACTGAAAACAAGAAGGCGCCCACAGGATTAAAATTTCACTATCCATATACCTCTGCTGGAATGCTCTGCTGGAATGCTCTACTCTCTGTCATAGAGTGGGAACTCAATAAGGGTAGGGACTTGACATTGCCAATAATTCCTACCACCTTTTCTTAGCAAATTTGATTTTTTTATGCTCTAAGATGCATTTTCAAATTGTTCTTTTCTCCTCAGTTTGCAACAGTTTCCTCTGCCTCACAACATACTTAAAGAGGAAACTGAGGCAATAGAAGGAGATAAACCTCCACTTTTCATCTCCAAGTCCAGTGGTAGAAAAAGAAGGCAGACTGAGGGGCTTCCCTTCTAAAGAACACTGGAGAATCACCAAGGACAGACCCCTCATCCCAGTTTGCAGAGATGTCATAGCTCTGCTGTCTTCCATCTCTTTGGCCAACACAGAAAGTACTTCTTGTTTGGGCAACTGGGACATCTCAAGAGCTCTTTTTAGGAATTGTGCCCTGGCTCCCAAACACCTGAATTTAACCCATTTTGCTATTACATAAAATCCACATTTGGTGTATACATGAGAACACATATTATGATATTTCAAAAATATTCCTAAATACATACATATGTGCAATCAAATGCAAACATGCATACATATGCATATATGGACATTCTTCACAGAGATTTAGAATAAGGGAATTGGGTTATGTTTTCAGAACCTGATAAGCAAATTTCTTATTCTGATTCAGTCAATAAAGGAGCGAGTTTTTCCAAGCCTTCTCGAGGGCTGATTGCCAGGCAGAATAAATTCTTTAAAACTTTTTTGCCCTTTAATTTTATTAAATGCCTGACATTTAATAACATTAGCTGATAGCAGAAGATGAGTCTTGCTTCATGTGCTGTACCTGGAACATGATGCAAGACATAAAATGAAATTTGGATGGAAATGTTGCCATTAGTTTGGAAGTTGACTCACAGAAACTAAATGTTCATACAGATTGTGATATTGTAGGAGGCTGGCACACTCTTCATTAATCTTATTTCAATTAGAACTCTTCACAGAATGCAATTAGAATGTTGCTGCTGTGATGAATCCATACTGTACATGTATCGACGGCGGTTTTCTAATGAAGAAAAACAGGCTGCTTGGCATTTTAAAGACAAATTTCCATTTTGGGTAATTCAATAAATGCTTGCTTTGCCTACTCTTTCTACACCCTTGGAATTGTCCCTCAAAGCTAGTGAAAAGTTTTCAATTAATCCTAATCATGTCAAACATAATTCTTGCACTTCTTCCAGAATGTGTCTTCACTGTGATGGAACACCCTCATAATAATTTGATACTTCTCTGTAGTTTAGACTAGGGATCTGCAACATTTTTCTTAAAGGGCCAGATAATAAATGTTTAGTTTTCGGGTCACATGGCCTCTGCTCCAACTACTACTCAGTTCTGCCACTTGAAAGCAGCCATAGACAACTGGGTATATTTGTGTTTCAGTAAATCTTAACTTACAAAAATAGGTAGCTGTCCAGTGAAACCTAGCTTTTATACCCCCCCCCCCCAAGGTCTTTATCTATTTTTCTGGTGCTTAGGGATCTGGAAAGTATATTATTTTCAAAGATTCTACCTAAATTATCTATGTTCTTTAGTCAAATGTATCCCTGTAAGACTACTTTGAATACTATTTAACACTTTTAGTACTACTATTTTCTCGGTAACTCTGGAATTTGTATCTTAATACATATATTCTTTCACCTCTGCTTCCCAGTGATGCAATGAACCAAATTGGCCAAATTGTCCTCCTCATTTCCCTTTCATAATTTCCATCACTACAGAATGACTTTTCTGAGGCACTAAAAATGTCAAGGTGTAACAACATGAGCATTCCTCTTTGAAATATTCAAATGACTGGCAAATATTTAACTGAGCCAGGCACCTTGTAGACATCATAAAAGAAAATGCACATGTAGGAGTTCTTTAATGGAAACAGAGAAATAGACTCTCACAGGGAGCATGGGCCAGAGATCATGGATTCCAGGCTTTTAGACTTGCAACCTTCTCGAGGAAGATAGAAGTGCAGTTATTAAACAGTAAACATACAAAACTGTTGTAAACAAGTACTCCATATTAAAGTACAGGTGCTAAGGACTATAGCAATTCCAATAACATTATGGAGATACCAAATTGAGAAGAGCAGGAGCCCTTCTCTATCGTGAATAAAGTTCAGAAAAATCCCACTATATTTCAATGATACCATCCTTAAAATGCTGACTACTCCACATCTCTCCAGTTACTGACAAGATCCCTACACTGACTTATGCAGTTCATATGCTTTCATTAAGTGAAAGGCACAACGCTAGGGGCTGTGGGTCATCAGGGGATTTGACAGACCCCAAACTCAAAGAGTTTATGGATAAGGAGGAAAGTAAGTGTAGATAATTAGCTTAAGGCAAAGCAGAATGTGGATTCAGTAAGAAAGGAACAAAATGTCTTCGAGGCTTGGAGGATGAGGGCATAGCAATGTCAATCTGTCTTTTTGAAATTTCAATAGGGTTAGACTAAAGTGTGATGCATGTACCATTTCCTTCCTTCCTCCCTCGCTCGCTCCCTCTATCCCGCCTTCCTTCCTTCCTTCCTTCCTTCCTTCCTTCCCTCTCTCCTTCCTTCCTTCCTTCCACAGTTCACGCAAGGACTTCTCCATGGTCATTAATCATCTTTCCTGCACCAGGGATGGCACTATGTGCTAGAATAAGAGAGGACAAGAACAGCAGCTCATAAAGCAGGCATGTATTTGAGGCAGGGAGAACAAAAAAGAGAAGCTTAATACAGTGTGCAGAGCTGGAGAAAGATTGGCATTTCACCTGAGGCTCTCTGATCACACAAAGAGAGAACATTAAAAGATTGATCTTCTGGAAAAGACAAGAATAGCAGCTACAAGTCAATCTTACACTTACCCAAATGCAATAACATGAATATTTTACACCACAAGGTAGTAAAATAAACAGTGGACTGAGATGTGTCAAGCTTTATGAACATATAAAGTTTATGGTTGCTCTAATAAGCTTAAGTAGAGGCAATAAGGAGTGTTGGAGAACATTAATTTCAGAATGAAGTAGATCCAGAGACATAGCCTGATTTTACCACTTACTGTGTCACCTCAGGCAAGTTATCAAATGTCTTCATTTGTAAAGGAGGAACTATGAATAATTCTGTCATTTAGGCTGTTTTTAGGTACAGATAGCTACCCAATGGCTTCAAGATGACATGACGGCTGCAGCAATTCTAGGCGTTGCATCCAGGCATGACAATATCAAGAGGAAGAAGAGACATGATGATTTCACATGGCTTGGTTTACCATGAAAGCACTTTCCTCAAAGCTTCTCTTTGGATTTTCCTTTATATCTCATTGGTCAGAATTGATCACTGACCCATTCTTGAACCAATACTTGTCAAGGAGAAACAGATAAACCTTGGCCCACCAGGTGAAAGTGAAGGGGATCAGATCCCCTGAAGCACATGGCTCTGTGGGAGAGTGCTGCGGACTTATACAAAATCAGAATTCTGGTAGGGAAACAATGGGGTAGAGGACCACTAGTGTCATTGTCATTATCAGGATTAAAAAGGATCATGTTGAAAAAAGCATAGAACAGCACTTGGTACAGAGAAGGCACTTAATAAATGATAGCTAAAACCATTGTTAATTTTATCACTTCAATTCTTGTAGATTCCATTTTCTTAACTGCAATATGTTCTATAAATTTTCTTCTAACTTTAATATTAAATGCCAATTTTACTTCATATGTTTACATGTGATCATTTTCTTTTTCTTTTTCTTTTTTTTTTTTTTGCAGTACGTGGGCCTCTCACTGTTGTGGCCTCTCCCATTGCAGAGCATAGGCTCCGGACGAGCAGACTCAGTGGCCACGGCTCACGGGTCCAGCTGTTCCATGGCATGTGGGATCTTCCCGGACTGGGGCACGGATCTGTGTCCCATGCATCGCCAGGCGGACTCTCAACCACTGCGCCACCAGGGAAGCCCGTGATCTTTCTCTTAAACTTAATTTTATTGAAGTGTAATTTAAAAACAGCAAACTGATCAGATTTAAATATAATGTTTGATGTGTTTAGACAGATTAATACATGCTTGCAACTACCACCCCAGTAGAACATTTCTTTCACCCCAAAGAGGTCCCTCATGTCACTTTCCAGCCCATTCTTGAACTTCATAAATGAAATTATTCATAATGTTGTATTTTGTGTCTGTTTTTTTTCACTGAGTAAAATGGTTTGAGTTTCATCCATGTTGTTGCTTGTATTATTTAACTACCTTTTTATTACTGTTCCATTATATGGATGTGTTACCATTTCTTTATCCATTCATGAGTTAATGGACATCTGGGCTTTAAAAAAAATTTTTTTTAACTTCTTTATTTGAGTATAATTGCTTTACAATGTTGTGTTAGTTTCTGCTTTATAACAAAGTGAATCAGCTATACATACACATATGTCCCCATATCTCTTCCCTCTTGCATCTCCCTCCCTCCAACCCTCCCTATCCCACGCCTCTAGGTGGGCACAAAGCACCGAGCTGATCACCCTATGCCATGTGCCTGCTTCCCACTAGCTATCTATTTTACGTTTGGTAGTGTGTATATGTCCATGCCACTCTTTCACTTCGTCCCAGCATACCCTTCCCCCTCCCCGTGTCCTCAAGTCCATTCTCTAGTAGGTCTGCATCTTTATTCCTGTACTGCCTCTAGGTTGTTCATGACCATTTTTGTTTGTTTGTTTGTTTTTTAGATTTGATATATATGTGTTAGCATACGATGTTTTCTTCTTTCTGACTTACTTCACTCTGTATGACAGACTATAGGTACACCCACCTCACTACAAATAACTCAGTTTCGTTTCCCTTTATGGCTGAGTAATATTCCATTGTATATATGTGCCACATCTTCTTTATCCATTCATCTGTCAATGGACACTTAGGTTGCTTCCATGTCTTGACTATTATAAATAGAGCTGCAATGAACATTGTGGTACACGACTCTTTTTGAAATATGGTTTTCTCAGGGTATATACCCAGCAGTGGGATTCTTGGGTCATATGGTAGTTCTATTTGTATTTTTTTAAGGAACCTCCATACTGTTCTCCATAGTGGCTGCTTCAATTTACATTCCCACCAACAGTGCAAGAGGGTTCCCTTTTCTCCATACCCTCTACAGCATTTATTGTTTGTAGATTTTTCATCATGGCCATTCCTATTTGTGTGAGATGATATCTCAATGTAGTTTTGATTTGCACTTCTCTAATGATTAATAATGTTGAACATTCTTTCATGTGTTTGTTGGCAATCTATATATCCTCTTTGGAGAAATATGTGTTTAGGACTTCTGCCCATTTTTGGATTGGGTTGTTTGTTTTTTTAATATTGAGCTACATGAGCTGCTTGTAAGTTTTGGAGATTAATCCTTCATCAGATGCTTAATTTGCAAATATTTTCTCCCATTCTGAGGGTTGTCTTTTGTCTTGTTTATGGTTTCCTTTGCTGTGCAAAAGCTTTTAAGTTTCATTAGGTCACATTTGTTTCTTTATGTTTTTATTTCCATTTCTCTAGGAGGTGGGTCAAAAAGAATCTTGCTGTGGTTTATGTCATAGAATGTTCAGCCTATGTTTTCCTCTAAGACTCTGATAGTGTCTGGCCTTACATTTAGATCTTTAATTCATTTTGAGTTTACTTTTGTGTATGGTGTAAGGGAGTGTTCTAAATTCATTCTTTTACATGTAGCTGTCCAGTTTTCCCAGCACCACTTATTGAAGAGGCTGTCTTTTCTCCATTGTGTATTCTTGACCCTTTATCAAAGATAAGGTGACCGTATGTGCATGGCTTTATCTCTGGGCTTCTGTCCTGTTCCATTGATATATATTTCTGTTCTTGTACCAGTACCATACTGTCCTGATTACTGTAGCATTTTAGTATAGTCGAAGTCAAAGAGCCTGAGTCCTCCAGCTCTGTTTTTCTTTCTCAAGATTGCTTTGGCTATTCGGGGTCTTTTGTGTTTCCATACAGATTGTGAGATTTTTTTGTTCTAGTTCTGTGAAAAATGCCAGTGATGGTTTGATAGGGATTACACTGCGTCTGTAAATTGCTTTGGGTAGTATAGTCACTTTCACAATGTTGATTCTTCCAATCCAAGAACAAGGTATATCTCCCCATCTATTTGTATCATCTTTAATTTCTTTCATCAGTGTCTTATAGGTTTCTGCATACAGGTCTGTTGTCTCCTTAGGTAGATTTATTCCTAGGTATTTTATTTGTTTTGTTGCAATGGTAAATGGGAGTGTTTCTTTAATTTCACTTTCAGATTTTTCATCATTAGTGTATAGGAATGTAACAAATTTCTGTGCATTAATTTTGTATCCTGCTACTTTATGAAATTTATTGATTAGATCTAGTAGTTTTCTGGTAGCATCTTTAGGATTCTCTATGTATAGTATCATGTCATCTGCAAACAGTGACAGCTTTACTACTTCTTTTCCAATTTGGATTCCTTTTATTTCTTTTTCTTCTCTGATTGCTGTGGCTAAAACTTCCCAAACTATGTTGAATAATAGTGGTGAGAGTGGGCAACCTTGTCTTGTTCCTGATCTTAGTGGAAATGGTTTCAGTTTTTCACCATTGAGGACGATGTTTGCTGTGGGTTTCTCATGTGTGGCCTTTATTATATTGAGGTAAGTTCCCTCTATGCCTATTTCCTGGAGAGTTTTTATCATAAAACGGTGATGAATTTTGTCAAAAGATTTTTCTGCATCTATTGAGATGATCATATGGTTTTTATCCTTCAGTTTGTTAATATGGTGTATCACATTGATTGATTTGCATATATTGAAGAATCCTTGCATTCCTGAGATAAACCCCACTTGATCATGGTATATGATCCTTTTAATGTGCTGTTGGATTCTGTTTGCTACTATTTTGTTGAGGTTTTTTGCATCTATGTTCATAAGTGATATTGGCCTGTAGTTTTCTTTTTTGTGACATCTTTGTCTGATTTTGGTATCAGGGTGATGTTGGCCTTGTAGAATGAGTTTGGGAGTGTTCCTCCCTCTGCTATATTTTGGAAGAGTTTGAGGATAGGTGTTAACTCTTCTCTAAATATTTGATAGAATTCGTCTGTGAAGTGATCTGGTGCTGGGCTTTTGTTTGTTGGAAGATTTTTAATCACAGCCTCAATTTCAATGCTTGTGATTGGTCTGCTTTTATTTTCTATTTCTTCCTGGTTCAGTCTCGGGAAGTTGTGCTTTTCTAAGAATTCCATCTCTTCTATGTTGTCCATTTAATTGACATAGAGTTGCTTATAGTAATCTCTCATGATACTCTGTATTTCTGCAATGTCAGTTGTTACTTCTTTTTTATTTCTAATTCTATTGATTTGAGTTTTCTTGCTCTTTTTCTTGATAAATCTAGCTAATGGTTTTTCAATTTTGTTTATCTTCTCAAAGAACCAGCTTTAACTTTTATTGGTCTTTGCTATTGTTTCCTTCATTTCTTTTTCATTTATTTCTGATCTGATCTTTATGATTTCTTTCCTTCTGCTAACTTTGGGATATTTTTGTTCTTCTTTCTCTAATTGCATTAGGTGTAACGTTAGGTTGTTTATTTGAGATGTTCCTTGTTTCTTAAGGTAGGATTGTACTGCTATGAACTTCTTTCTTAGAACTGCTTTTGCTGCATCCCAAAGGTTTTGGGCCATCTTGTTTTCATTGTCATTTGTTTCTAGGTATTTTTTGCTTTCCTCTTTGATTTCTGCAGTGTTTTTTTGGTTATTAAGTAGTCCATTGTTTATCCTCCATGTGTTCGTATTTTTTACTGATTTTTTCCTGTAATTGATATCTAGTCTCATAACATTGCAGTCACAAAAGGTACTTGATACAATTTCAGTTTTCTTTAATTTACCAAGGCTTGAGTTGTGACCCAAGATATGATCTATCCTGGAGAATGTTCCATGAGCACTTAAGAAGAAAGAATGTTCTGCTGTTTTTGGATGGATTATCCTATAATTATCAATTAGGTCCATCTTGTTTAACATATCATTTAAAGCTTTTTTTCATGATTTATTTTCATTTTCAATGATCTGTTCATCTGTGAAAGTGGGGTGTTACAGTCCCCTATTTGATTGTGTTACTGTCAATCTCCCCTTTTATGGCTGTTAGTATTTGCCTTATATATTGAGGTGCTCCTATGTTGAGTGTATAAATATTTACAATTGTTATATCTTCTTCTTGGATTGATCCCTTGATCATTATGTAGTGTCCTTCTTTGTCTCTTTTATAGTCTTTATTTTAAAGTCTATTTTGTCTTATATGAGTATTGCTATTCTAGCTTTCTTTTGATTTCTATTTGCATGGAATATCTTTTTCCATCCCCTCACTTTCAGTCTGTATGTGTCCCTAGGTCTGAAGTGGGTCTCTTGTAGATAGTATATATATGGATCTTGTTTTTGTATCCATTCAGCCAGTCTATGTATTTTGGTTGGAGTGTTTAATCAAATTACATTTAAGGTAATTATCAATATGTATGTTCTATTACCATTTTCTTAATTGTTTTGTGCTTGTTTTTTTTTATGTTTCCTGTTCATAAATTTTTTAATTTTTTTATTAGTTTCTGCTTTATAACAAAGTGAATCAGTCATACATATACATCTGTTCCCACATCCCTTCCCTCATGCATCTCCCTCCCTCCCACCCTCCCCATCCCACCCCTCCAGGCAGTCACAAAGCACCGAGCTGATCTCCCTGTGCTCTGCGGCTGCTTCCCACTATCTATCTACCTTACGTTTGGTAGTGTATATATGTCCATGCCTCTCTTTCGCTTTGTAACAGCTTACCCTTCCCCCTCCCCATATCCTCAAGTCCATAGACCTAGAGTCTGTCATACAGAGTGAAGTAAGTCAGAAAGAGAAAGACAACTACTGTATGCTAACACATATGTATGGAATTTTAAAAAAAATGTCATGAAGAACCTAGGGGTAAAACGGGAATAAAGACACAGACCTACTTGAGAATGTGCTTGTTATTGTAGGTCTTTTCTTTTTCTTGTGTCTCCTGCCTAGAGTTCCTTTAGCATTTGTTGTAAACCTGATTTGGTGGTGCTGAATTCTCTTAGCTTTTGCTTGTCTGTTAAGGTTTTAATTTCTCTGTCAAATCTGAATGAGATCCTTGCTGGGTAGAGTAATCTTCATTGTGGGTTTTTCCCTTTCATCACTTTAAATATGTCCTGCCATTCTGTTCCGGTTTGCAGCATTTCTGCTGGAAGATCAGCTGTTAACCTTATGGGGATTCCCTTGTATGTTATTTGTTGTTTTTCCCTTGCTGCTATTAGTATTTTTTCTTTGAATTTAATTTTTGATAGTTTGATTAATATGTGTCTTGGCGTGTTTCTCCTTGCATTTATCCTGTATGGGACTCTCTGTGCTTCCTGGACTTAATTAACTATTTCCTTTTCCCTATTAGGGAAGTTTCCACCTATAATCTCTTCAGGTATTTTCTCAGTCCCTTTCTTTTACTCTTCTTCTTCTGGAACACCTATAATTCGAATGTTGTTGCATTCAGTGTTGTCCCAGAGGTCTCTCAAACTGTCCTCAATTCTTTCCATTCTTTTTTCTTTATTCTACTGTGTGGTAGTTATTTCCACTATTTTATCTTCCAGGTCACTTATCCGTTGTTCTGCATCAGTTATTCTGCTATTGATTCCTTCTAGAGAATTTTTAATTTCATTTATTGTGCTGTTCATCATTGCTTGTTTGCTCTTTAGTTCTTCTAAATCCTTGTTAAACATTTCTTGTATTTTCTCCATTCTATTTCCAAGATTTTGGATCATCTTTACTATCATTACTCTGAATTCTTTTTCAGATAGACTGCCTATTTCCTCTTCATTTCTTAGGTCTGGTGGGTTTTTACCTTGCTACTTCATCTGCTGTGTGTTTCTCTGTCTTCTCATTTTGCTTAAGTTACTGTGTTTGGGGTCTACTTTTTGCAGCCTGCAAGTTCGTAGTTCCCATTGTTTTTGGTCTGCCCCCAGTGGCTAAATTTGTTTCATTGTGTTGTGTAGGCTTCCTGGTGGAGCGGACTAGTGCCTGTGTTCTGGTGGGTGCGGCCGGATCTTGTTTTTCTGGTGGGCAGGTATGCGTCTGATGGTCTGTTTTGGGGTGTCTGTAACCTTATTTTGATTTTAGGCAGTCTCTCTGTTAATCGGTGGGGTTGTGTTTCTGTCTTGCTATTTGTTTGGCATAGGCTGTCCAGGAATGTGGCTTGCTGGTTTTTGAGTGGAGCTGGGACTTGGTGTTGAGATGGAGATCTATGGGAGATTTTTGCCATTTGATATGACGTGGAGCTGGTGGGTTTCTGGTGGAGCAATGTCCTGAACTTGGCTCTCCCACCTCAGAATTACAGCCGTGATGACAGGCCAGAGCACCAAGACCCTGTCATCCAGAAGCTCAAAATAAAAGGGAGAAAGAAAGAAAGAAAGAAAGAAAAGAAAATAAATAAAAATTTATTAAAATTAAAAAAATTAAAAAAATTAAAAAGTAATTTTAAAAAACAGAAAGAAAGAAAGAAGAGAGCAACCAAACCAAAAAACAAATCCACCAATGATAACCAATGCTAAAAAATATACTATAAAAAATGGACAGAGAGTACCCTAGGATAAGTGGTAAAAGCAAAGCTATACAGACAAAATCACACACAGAAGCATACACATACACACTCAAAAAAAGAGAAAAAGGGAAAAATATATATATCGTGCCTCCCAAAGTCCACCGCATCAATTTGGGAAAGTTCGTTGTCTATTCAGGTATTCTGCAGTTGCAGGTTACTTCGAGTTGATTGTGGAGATTTAATCTGCTGCTCCTGAGGCTGCTGGAAGAGAATTCCCTTTCTCTTCTTTGTTCACACAGCTCCTGGGGTTCAGCTTTGGATTTGGCCCCGTCTTTGTGTGTAGGTCGCCTGAGGGCGTCTGTTCCCGCTCAGAGAGGAAGGGGTTAAAGGAGAAGCTGAGTAGGGTGTTCTGGCTCACTCAGGCCGGAGGGAGTGAGGGGTACGGATGCCGGGCGAACCTGTGGCGGCAGAGGTCAGCATGACGTTGCAAGAGCCTGAGGTGCAGTGCGTTCTCCTGGGGAAGTTATCCTTGGATCATGGGACCCTGGCAGTGGTGGGCTGCACAGGCTCCTGGAAGGGGAGATGTAGACAGTGACCTGTGCTTGCACACAGGCTTCTTGGTGGCTGCAGCAGTAGCCTTAGCGTCTCATGCCTGTCTCTGGGGTCTGCACTGAGAGCCGTGGATTGTGCCCATCTCTGGATCTCGTTTAGGTGGTGCTCTGAATCCCCTCTCCTCGCGCACCTCGAAAAAAAGAGGCAAGAAAATGTCTCTTGCCTCTTAGGCAGGTCCAGACCTTTTCCGGACTCCCTCCAGGCTAGCTATGGTTCACTAGCCCCCTTCAGGTGTGTTCACACAGCCAACCCCAATCTTCTCTCTGGGATCTGACCTCCCAAGCTGGAGCCTCGGCTCCCAGCCCCTACCCATCCCGGCGGGTGAGCAGACAAGCCTCTCGGGCTGGTGACTGTGCGGAAAGCTCTCCGCTTTGCCCTCTGCACCCCTGATGCTGTGCGCTCCACCATTGCTCCGAAGCTTCCCCCCTCCGACATCTGCAGTCTCCACCCACGAAGGGGCTTCCTAGTGCGTGGAAACCTTTCCTCCTTCACAGCTCCCTCCCACTGGTGCAGGTCCCGTACCTATTTTTTGTCTCTGTTTTTTCTTTTGTCCTTTGCCCTACCCAGCTACGTGGGGAGTTTCTTGCCTTTTAGGAAGTCTGAAGTCTTCTGTCAGCATTCAGTAGGTGTTCTGTAGGAGTTATTCCACATATAGATGTATTTCTGATGTATTTGTGGGGAGGAAGGTGATCTCCACATCTTACTCTTCTGCCATCTTGAAGCTCCTCTCCTGGGCTATTTCCGTTTTTGTCTATTGTGAATAAAGTGGTTCTATAGATTTTTGTTTGGCCATTTTTGTAGAAAATAGTCTTTTATTTCTCCTGTATATATACCTAAAAGTAGTTTTGGGCTCATAGTGATGCTTTGTAAGAAACTACCAAACTGTTTTCCAAAGTGATTGCACCATTTTACCAGTGATGAGTAAGAATGACAATTACCCATCTTCACCAACCCTTGGTATTATCAGTCTTTTTGTCATACTAATGGGTGTGAAGTGAAATCTCATTGTGGTTTTAATTTGCATTTCTCTGATGACTAATGATGCCAATCACCATTCATATGCTTGTTGGAGATACATTTATCCTCTTTTATGAAGTGCCTTTTCAAGTCTTTGCCAATTTATTTGCATTTTTTATTATCATTGATTTGATGATATCCTTTATGTATTCTGGGTACAAGTCCTTTCTCAGATATCCATATTTATTCCCTGACTGTAGCCCATTTTTCATTTTCATAGCAGTGACTTTTGGTGAGCTGAAGTTTTTAATTTGAAAAATTCTGATTTATAATTATTTTCTGTCTAGTCAGTATTTGTTGTCTATCACAAGTATACTATGCTAATCTATGTTTTCTGTAATTTTATTATTTTAGCTTTTTATGTTTTGAGGCCTTATTTCTAAGTAATTCTTCTAAAACATCTTTCAGCTTACTTCTTGGCTATTAATCTATTCATTTTTTTTTCTATTTCTTGAGAAATTTTAGAAATCCATGGTTTTTCATAAAAATATACTTTGAGGATTCTATACATTAATTTATACATGTATACAAAATATAATTTGTATTAATAAATAAGTGTAATTAAATACATACATTTTTCAAAGATGTCACCTGTTTTTTCTTTCCTGCTTCCCTTTCCTTACAGCATGTCTTTTCCTGAATATACATTAATAACCACTATCTATCTATCTATCTATCTATCTATCTATCTATCCATCTACCTACCTACCTATAATGTAATCTATCTATTGTTGAATAGATTTCTTTCACTCTATCAGGTGAATGTTATCAAGGCTTGATAGAGGAACCTCAAGTTACAGTCTTTTCTTCTTAATTTGTACATGCTGTACATGCTATTCCAATTTTTTCTAGGTTCTACTACTGTTGGGGAGCAATCTGATGTCATTCTGATATTTTTGTATCATTACTTCCATTTAAAAATTTTTTACTTTTATTTTTCTCTGATGGCATTTGCTTTTTCTTTTCAAATCTAGTGATTTGGATGGTATGCACCCTCTTTTTATTCTACTTATTATTACCTTTAAAGTGAAAAACTCTTCTGAATTTGTGTTTCTCTAGGTATAAATGGTAAAATTGCTATTTTATATACCCAGTGTAAGATGCGAAATTCTTATACTTTCTTCCTTCTCCCTTTACTTTTTATGGCCTGCCACTTAATTTGTTTGCAGGTAAGTTGGTTTAGTTTTTCCTATTTTTATGGTTATTGGCTTTCTATTTTTTTAGCCTTTAAACGTTTTGCTGAGATAGATCTAGAAATGAGTATTCTATCTTAAATTCTAAGAAAAATCCTTTTAAATTTGCAAATTCAATTTTTTTTTACTGGCTGATTTTTTCTCTTGCATTATTTCATGTTTATTGCTTCCTACTTTTCTTTTGAAATTCTTTTCAAATGTGCACTGGATCTCCTCAGCCTGTCCTCTAAGCCCTGTACCTTTTCTCACATCATTTTTAATACTATTGTCTTTCCCTCAGTTCAAGGTTTTTTTTTTTGAACTTGATTTTTTTCCCTCATTTTTGTGAGTGTGTGTGTGTGTGTGTGTGTGTGTACATGTTTCAAAGGGTGGATGATATGGAGATATGTATTTTTTTTTGTCTGGACAGCCTCAGCTTACTTTGCTCATTATTGAAGCTTTGGTAGGGTGTCTACCACCCCTGTGACTGGGTACACAGCACCCTATATTCCAAAGTTCCCATTAACACTTCTTGGTTGATGACTGTGTATTAGCTTAATAAACTTGCTAAATAATTTTCTTTCAGCTTTTAAATAGTGTTCTATCCTAAATATTCTCAAGCCATAACACCTCAACTTCAATAAAAAGAAATTTAGCTGTGAGGGAAAATTCTTAAAATCCTGCCTCACCAGTTTCCATATTATTCATATTTCCTTCTTGATGGTCAGCGTGTCAGCTTCAGTTATGAAACATTCTATATGAATATTAAAATACAGAAGTTCATTTTCCTCTAAGTTCTGTAGTGTCACTGGGTTTTATGATCACAACATGCTACATGAAGTGGGACATGTTCCTTCTCTCTTTTATCAGAGGAACAAGATATTCTTGAGAAGTTGGGTGAGTAACCTTAAGTCATACATCAATTAAACAAGGTGTTCCATTTAGCACTCAGCTCTCCTGACAGTCCCTGCTTGGGGTTCATGCTGCATTTTAAAGTAGCTCTTAAATATGTATGAAATAATTCTTAGCTTGCCATGCCGTCTTGCTTGTCCAGAGTCCCCATTCATCTCAATCTCTTGAATGTCTTGTACCCTATCATTCCTTGTCTAAGTTCCAGTTTTAAAATATAAGTAAAAAATTCATGATGCATATTGGGAAGAATGTATGATCAGATTAAATACATATCCAAACTAATAGAATCAATTGAGGGTCTCTGGAAGCATTTAGCAATATTTAGCCTTTAGGATACTGGATCACTGGTTTGTTGTTTGCTTTGAATATTGCCTCCCACTCATTGTTTTGTGAATACTTTCACGTTATTACTTGTGACTAAAGTCATCAAGGGAATAACTGATTTATATTTTTAGAATTTTAATTGTTAAATTATATTCCCACACATTAAAAATGTATTTTCTATTGTGAACCAATAAATGTAGTGCTAATTTCCACACAGGGATTTACTCCAAAGAATATTTCTAATCTTACAGAAAATCTCTACCCACTTCCCCTTGGACATGATACATAGCCCAAATTCCTGTAACCACTGATATTTCTTTCTGTGTGATTAGCTGTTAGCAGTATATTTAAGAAATGACATATTGAGCAAAAGATTTCATAAGTTGTAAATAGGAAGCCAATAAGACATCTTACCTTATATATCATGAGGAAACGTACCCTACCAAACCATAGGATCTGACTGTAGATTGTAGTGCTTGTTTGAATTTCAGAGATAAAACAGACATTAATTGAAATCGAATTGACAGCTGATGAATTGAAAATGAACTGATAGATCTTACATTCTATTACGGGGGGAGTGGACAACCAAAACGTGTAAAATATTTATTATGTAATGCTATGCAATGGTTAGAAGCAATTAACTGGCAGTTCATGAAGCAGTACGCTCAGTTTTAAAATGTAGATTTTAAGAAGAGGAGTAAGAATTAGAACTATATCCATACAGTTTAGGGAAATTAAAAACAGTTATACACACTTAAACATGCCTACAATGTGCAAGGGAAATTTACATATGCAAGGTCATATATTGGTCACATTTGACTGAATTCCTGGGTAGAGGAAGGGAAATGGAATGGGGATCAAGAATAGAAGGGAACCTGGGGCTTCCCTGGTGGTGCGGTGGTTGACAGTCCGCCTGCCAATGCAGGGGACACGGGTTCATGCCCCAGTCGAGGAAGATCCCACGTGCCGCAGAGCGACTGGGCCCATGAGCCATGGCCGCTGAGCCTGTGCATCTGGAGCCTGTGCTCCACAACGGGAGAGGCCACAACAGTGAGAGGCCCATGTACCACAGGAAAAAAAAAAAAAGAATAAAAGGGAACCTGAAAATAATATAATATTTTATGGTTATTATAATTCAAAAATAATAGTAATTAAGGACTTTATATGGACCAAAGATGAAATCTTGCCAATAGATGAAGATCATGATTAACTCAACTCTTCACCAGTAGAATTAAAATTATATGCCCAATATTGCTCTTCTGGGAAGACTACTGAACTGAGAGTCAGAAGACTTAATTCTAGTATATGCACTGCCATATTTTATATGCTATTGCCTAACAGTACAAACTTAACCAAGTTTTGGATCAAAATTTGCTCTAAGTGTAGGTTTTGCCATTACACTCCATTAGATTTCCTCTAGTGTTAAGCTTTGATATAAATATATTGTTTTATTCATACATACAGCTAGGGTTAGACACATATGTATGATTACTAGAAGTGATATTCATTTTTTTCCTCAAAGTTTTTAATCATTACTTTATTTATTATGGTGATCTGTGATCAATGATCTTTTTAAAATTTTTTATTATTTAAAATCTTCATTGGAGTATAATTGTTTTACAATAGTGTGTTAGTTTCTGCTTTATAACAAAGTGAATCAGCTATACATAAACATATATCACCATATCACTTCCCTCTTGCATCTCCCTCCCTCCCACCCTCCCTATAACACCCCTCTAGGTGGTCACAAAGCACTGAACTGATCTCCCTGTGCCATGTGCCTCCTTCCCACTAGCTATCTATTTTACATTTGGTAGTATATATAAGTCCATGCCACTCTCTCACTTCGTCCCAGCTTACCCATCCCACTCCCTGTGTCCTCAAATGCATTCTCTATGTCTGCATCTTTATTCCTGTCCTGCCCCTAGGTTCTTCAGAACCATATATATATATATATATATATATATATATATATATTTTTTTTTTAGATTCCATGTATATGTGTTAGAATATGGTATTCGTTTTTCTCTTTCTGACTTATTTCACTCTGTATGACAGACGCTATGTCCATCCACCTCACTACAAATAACTCAATTTCATTTCTTTTTATGGATGAGTAATATTCCATTGTATATATGTGCCACATGTTCTTTATCCATTCATCTGTCGATGGACACTTAGGTTCCTTCTATGTCCTGGCTAATGTAAATAGTGCTACAATGAATATTGTGGTAAATGACTCATTTTGAATTATGGTTTTCTCAGGTTATGTGCCTAGTAGTGTGACTGCTGGGTAATATGGTAGCTCTATTTTTACATTTTTAAGGAATCTCCATACTGATCCCCATAGTGGCTGTATCAATGTACATTCCCACCAACAGTGCAAGAGAGTTCCCTTTTCTCTACAGCCTCTCCATCATTTATTGTTTGTAGAATTTTTGATGATGGCCATTCTGACTGGTGTGAAGTGATACCTCATTGTAGTTTTGATTTGCATTTCTGTAATGATTAGGGATGTTGAGCATTTTTTCATGTGTTTTTTGACAATCTGTATATCTTCTTTGGAGAAAAGTCTATTTAGGTCTTCTGCCCATTTTTGTATTGGGAATGTTTGGTTTTTGATATTGAGTTGCATGAGCTGCTTGTAAATTTTGGAGGTTAATCCTTTGTCAGTTGCTTCATTTGCAAATATTTTCTCTCATTCTGAGGGTTGTCTTTTTGTCTTGTTTATGGATTCCTTTTCTGTGCAAAAGCTTTTAAGTTTCATTAGGTCCCATTTGTTTATTTTTGTTTTTATTTCCATTTCTCTAGGTGGGTCAAAAAGGATCTTGCTAGCGCTGCTTAAAGAAGCACCATAGAGAGACGCAAACTGCAGCTAAAGGCACGGACACCGGAGACGGGCGTGGGACGCTGGGGCTGCTGCTGCTGCCGCCACAAGGCCTGTGTGTGAGCGCAGGTCACTGTCCACACCCCCTTCCTGGGAGCCTGTGCAGCCCGCCACTGCTGGGGTCCCGGGACCCAGGGACGGCTTCCCCGGGAAAGCACACGTAGCGCCTCGGGCTGGTGCAACGTCACGCTGGCCTTTGCCGCCACAGGACCGCCCCGCACTACATGCCTCTCTCTCCCCTCGGTCGGAGTGAGCCAGAGCCCCTGAATCAGTGGCTCTTTTAAACCCGTCCTGTCTGAGTGAAGAACGGATGCCCTCCGGCAACTTATGCACAGAGGTGGGGCCAGGTCCAAGGCTGAGACCCGGGAGATGTGAGAGCAGAGAAGAGACAGGGAAATCTCTCTGTGCAGCCTCGGAGGCAGTGGATTAAAGCTCCACAGTCCGCTGGATGTGCCTTGCGTCTGTGGAGTGCATGAATGGACAGTGAATCATCTCAAATTGAGGAAGTGGACTATGAGGACAAGATTTAAGACTTTCACCCCTTTTCCTCTTTTTACAACGAATTATCCCAAATTGAGGAAGTGGATTTTGAGAACAAGATTTAAGATTTTTTCCTCTTTTCCTCTTTTTACAATGAATTATCCCAAATTAAGGAGGTGGACTTTGAGAGCAAGATTTCAGACTTTTCCCCCTTTTCCTCTTTTTACAACGAATTATCCCAAATTGAGGAGGTGGACTTTGAGAGCAAGATTTTCGATTCTTTTCACCCTGTTCACTTTTTGTGAATGTGTATGTGTATGCTTCTGTGTGAGATTTTCTCTGTATAGCTTTGCTTCCACCATAGGTCACATGGTTCTATCCGTCTGCTTTTTTCTTCAATAATTACTTTTTTATTTTTAATAATGCTACTATATTTTATACTTTATTCTATTTTACTTTATCTTCTCTCTTTCTTTTTTTCCTACCTTCCCTTCCTCCATCCCTCCCTCCACCCCTTTCTTTCTTTCTTTCTTTCTTTCTTTCTTTCTTTCCTTCCTCCCTCCTACCCTCCTGTCTTTCTTTCTTTCTATCTTGCTTTCCTTCCTCCTTCCCTCCTTCCCTTCTTCCTTTCACATTTTCTCTTTCCATCCTCCCTTGCTCCCTCCTTTCTTTCTTTCTTTCCATCTTTCCTCCCTCCCTCCCTCACTCCTTTCTTTCTTTATTCATTCCTTCCTTCCTTCCTTCCTTTCCTTCTTCCTTTCTTTCTCTCTCTCTTTCATTCTTCTACTAATTCTTTCTTTCTACTTTTTCTCCCTTTTATTCTGAGCCGGGTAGATGAAAGGCTCTTGGTGCTGCAGCCAGGAGTCAGTGCTGTGCCTCTGAAGTGGGAGAGCCAACTTCAGGACACGGGTCCACAAGAGACCTCCCAGCTCCACATAATATCAAGCAGCAAAAATCTCCCAGAGATCTCCATCTCAAGACCAACACCCAGCTTCAGTCAACGACCAGCAAGCTACAGTGCTGGTCACCCTATGCCAAGCAACTAGAAAGACAGGAACACAACCCCACCCATTAGCAGAGAGGCTGTCTCAAAACATAATAAGGCAACAGGCACCCAAAAACACACCACCAGACTTGGACCTGTCCACCAGAAAGATAAGATTGAGCCTCAACCACCAGAACACAGGCACTAGTCCCCCTCACCAGGAAGCCTACACAACCTACTGAAACAACCTTAGCCACTGGGGACAGACACCAAAAACAACGGGAACTACGAATCTGCAGCCTGCAAAAAGGAGACCCCAAACACAGTAATATAAGCAAAATGAGAAGACAGAAAAACACACAGCAGGTGAAGGAGCAAGATAAAAACTTACCAGACCTAACAAATGAAGAGGTAATAGGCAGTCTACCTGAAAAAGAATTCAGAATAATGATAGTAAAGATGATCCAAGATTCTATTTCCAAGATACAAAATCTTGGAAATAGAATAGACAAAATGCAGGAAACAGATAACAAGGACCTAGAAGAACTAAAGAAGAAACAAACAATGATGAGCAACAAAATAAATGAAATGAAAAATACTCTAGATGGGATCAATAGCAGAATAACTGAGGCAGAAGAACGGATAAGTGAGGTGGAAGATAAATTAATGGAAATAACTGATGCAGAGCAAAATAAAGAAAAAAGAATGAAAAGAACAGAGGACAGTCTCAGAGACCTCTGGGACAACATTAAATGCACCAACATTCGAAGTAAATGGGTTCCAGAAGAAGAAGAGAAAAAGAAAGGGACTGAGAAAATATTTGAAGAGATTATAGTTGAAAACTTCCCTAATACAGGAAAGGAAATATTTAATCAAGTCCAGGAGGCACAGAGAGTCCCATACAGAATAAATCCAAGGAGAAATATACCAAGACACATATTAATCAAACTGTCAAAAATTAAACACAAAGAAATCATATTAAAAGCAGCAAGGGAAAAATAACACTCAAGGGAATACCCATCAGGTTAACAGCTGATATCTCAGCAGAAACTCTACAAGCCAGAAGGGAGTGGCAGGACATAATTAAAGTGATGAAGGAGAAAAACCTGCAACCAAGATTACTCTACCCAGCAAGGAACTCATTCAGATTTGATGGAGAAATTAAAACATTTACAGACAAGCAAACCTGAGACAGTTCAACACCACAAAACCAGCTTTACAATAAATGCTAAAGGAACTTCTCTAGGCAAAAAACACAACAGAAGGAAAATACCTACAATAACGAGCCCAAAACAATTAAGGAAATGGGAATAGGAACATATATCTCAATAATTACCTTAAATGAAAATGGACTAAATGCTCCCACCAAAAGACACAGATTGGCTGAATGGATACAAAAACAAGACCCATATATATGCTGTCTACAAGAGACCCACTTCAGACCTAGAGACACATACAGACTGAAAGTAAGGGGATGGAAAAAGATATTCCATGCAAATGGAAATCAAAAGAAAGCTGGAGTAGCAATTCTTATATCAGACAAAATAGACTTTAAAATAAAGACTATTAGAAGAGACAAAGAAGGACACTACATAATGATCAAGGGATCGAACCAAGAAGAATATATAACAATTGTAAATATTTATGCACCCAACATAGGAGCACCTCAATACATAAGGCAAATACTAACAGCCATAAAAGGGGAAATCGACAGTAACACAATCATAGTACGGAACGTTAACACCCCACTTTCACCAATGGACAGATCATCCAAAATGAAAATAAAAAAGGAAACACAAGCTTTAAATGATACATTAAACAAGATGGACTTAATTGATATTTATAGGACATTCCATCCAAAAACAACAGAATACACATTTTTCTCAAGTGCTCATGGAACATTCTCCAGGATAGATCATATCTTGGGTCACAAGTCAAGCCTTGGTAAAGTTAAGAAAATTGAAATTGTATCAAGTATCTTTTCTGACCATAATGCTATGGGAAGAGATATCAATTACAGGAAAAGATCTGTAAAAAATACAAACACATGGAGGCTAAACAATACACTACTCAATAACGAAGTGATCACTGAAGAAATCAAAGAGGAAATAAAAAAATACCTAGAAACAAATGACAATGGAGACACGATGACCCAAAACCTATGGGACACAGCAAGAGCAGTTTTAAGGGGGAAGTTTATAGCAATAAAATCCCACATTAAGAAGCAGGAAACATCTCGAGTAAACAACCTGACCCTGCACCTAAAGCAATCAGAGAAAGAAGAACAAAAAACATCAAAGTTAGCAGAAGGAAAGAAATCATAAAGATCAGATCAGAAATAAATGAAAAAGAAATGAAGGAAACGATAGCAAAGATCAATAAAACTAAAAGCTGGTTCTTTGAGAAGATAAACAAAATTGACAAACCATTAGCCAGACTCATCCAGAAAAAAAGGGAGAAGACTCAAATCAATAGAATTAGAAATGAAAAAGGAGAAGTAACAACTGACACTGCAGAAATACAAAAGATCATGAGAGATTACTACAAGCAACTCTATGCCAATAAAATGGATAACCTGGAAGAAATGGACAAATTCTTAGAAATGCACAACCTGCCAAGACTGAATCAGGAAGAAATAGAAAATATGAACAGACCAATCACAAGCACTGAAATTGAAACTGTGATTAAAAATCTTCCAACAAACAAAAGCCCAGGACCAGATGGCTTCACAGGCGAATTCTATCAAACATTTAGAGAAGAGCTAATACCTATCCTTCTCAAATTCTTCCAAAATATAGCAGAGGGAGGAGCACTCCCAAACTCCTTCTACGAGGCCACCATCACCTTGATACCAAAACCAGACAAGGATGTCACAAAGAAAGAAAACTACAGGCCAATATCACTGATGAAAATAGACACAAAAATCCTCAACAAAATACTAGCAAACAGAATCCATCAGCACATTAAAAAGATTATACACCATGATCAAGTGGGGTTTATTCCAGGAATGCAAGGATTCTTCAATATACGCAAATCAATCAATGTGATACACCATATTAACAAATTGAATAAGAAAAAACATATGATCATCTCAATAGATGCAGAGAAAGGTTTCGACAAAATTCAACACCCATTTATGATAAAAACCCTGCAGAAAGTAGGCATAGAGGGAACTTTCCTCAACATAATAAAGGCCATATATGACAAACCCACAGCCAACATCATCCTCAATGGTGAAAACCAGAAACCATTTCCACTAAGATCAGGAACAAGACAAGGCTGTCCACTCTGACCACGCTTATACAACTTAGTTTTAGAAGTTTTAGCCACAACAATCAGAGAAGAAAAGGAAATAAAAGGAATCGAAATCAGAAAAGAAGAAATAAAACTGTCACTGTTTGCAGATGACATGATACTATGCATAGAGAATCCTAAAGATGCTACCAGAAAACTACGAGAGCTAATCAATGAATTTGGTAAAGTAGCAGGATACAAAATTAATGCACAGAAATCTCTGGCATTCCTGTACACTAATGATGAAAAATCTGAAAGAGAAATCAAGAAAACACTCCCATTTACCATTGCAACAAAAAGAATAAAATATATAGGAATAAACCTACCTAAGGAGACAAAAGACCTGTATGCAGAGGATTATAAGACACTGATGAAAGAAATTAAAGATGACACAAATAGATGGAGAGATATACAATGCTCATGGATTGGAAGAATCAATATTGTGAAAATGACTCTACTACCCAAAGCAATCTACAGATTCAATGCAATCCCTATCAAATGACCACTGGCATTTTTCACAGAACTACAACAAAAAATTTCAAAATTTGTTAGGAAAAACAAGAGACCCCGAATAGCCAAAGCAATCTTGAGAACGAAAAATGGAGCTGGAGGAATCAAGCTCCCTGACCTCAGACTATACTACAAAGCTACAGTAATCAAGACAGTGTGGTACTGGCACAAAAATAGAAAGATAGATCAATGGAACAGGATAGAAAGCCCAGAGATAAACCCACGCACATATGGTCAACTTATCTTTGATAAAGGAGGCAGGAATGTACAGTGGAGAAAAGACAGCCTCTTCAATAAGTGGTGCTGGGAAAACTGGACAGGAACATGTAAAAGTATGAGATTAGATCATTCCCTAAGACCATACACAAAAATAAGCTCAAAATGGATTAAAGACCTAAATGTAAGGCCAGAAACTATCAAACTCTTAGAGGAAAACATAGGCAAAACTCTCTATGACATAAATCACAGCAAGATCCTTTTGGACCCATGTCCTAGAGAAATGGAAATAAAAACAAAGATAAACAAATGGAACCTAATGAAACTTCAAAGCTTTTGCACAGCAAAGGAAACCATAAACAAGACCAAAAGACAACCCTCAGAATGGGAGAAAATATTTGCAAATGAAGCAGCTGACAAAGGATTAATCTCCAAAATTTATAAGCCGCTCATGCAGCTCAATAGCAAAAAAACAAACAACCCAATCCAAAAATGGGCAGAAGACTTAAATAGGCATTTCTCCAAAGAAGATATACAGACTGCCAACAAACACATGAAAGAATTCTCAACATCATTAATCATTAGAGAAATGCAAATCAAAACTACAGTGAGATATCATCTCACACCAGTCAGAATGGCCATCATCAAGAAATCTAGAAACAATAAATGCTGGAGAGGGTGTGGAGAAAAGGGAACACTCTTGCACTGCTGGTGGGAATGTGAATTGGTACAGCCACTATGGAGAACAGTATGGAGGTTCCTTAAATAACTACAAATAGAACTACCATATGACCCAGCAATCCCACTACTAGGCATATACCCTGAGAAAACCATAATTCAAAAAGAGACATGTACCAAAATGTTCATAGCAGCTCTATTCACAATAGCCCAGAGATGGAAAAAACCTAAGTGTCCATCATTGGATGAATGGATAAAGAAGATGTGGCACATATATACAATGGAATATTACTCAGCCATAAAAAGAAACGAAACTGAGCTATTTGTAATGAGGTGGATAGACCTAGAGTCTGTCATACAGAGTGAAGTAAGTCAGAAAGAGAAAGACAAATACCGTATGCTAACACATATATATGGAATTTAAGGGAAAAAATGTCATGAAGAACCTAGGGGTAAAACAAGAATAAAGACACAGACCTACTTGACAATGGACTTGAGGATATGGGGAGGGGGAAGGGTAAGCTGTGACAAAGCGAAAGGGAGGAATGGACATATATACAGTACCAAACGTAAGGTAGATAGACAGTGGGAAGCAGCCGCATAATACAGGGAGATCAGCTCGGTGCTTTGTTACCGGCTGGAGGGGTGGGATAGGGAGGGTGGGAGGGAGGGAGATGCAAGTGGGAAGGGATGTGAGAAGATATGTATATGTATGACTGATTCACTTTGTTATAAAGCAGAAACTAATAAAAAAAAAAGGATCTTGCTGTGGCTTATGTCATAGAGTGTTCTGCCTATCTTTTCATCTAAGAGTTTGATAGTGTCTGGCCTCACATTTAGGTCTTTAATCCATTTTCAGTTAATTTTTGTGTATGGTGTTAGGGAGTGATCTAATCTCATACTTTTACATGTCCCTGTCCAGTTTTCCCAGCACCACTTATTGAAGAGGCTGTCCTTTCTCCATTGTACATTCCTGCCTCCTTTATCAAAGATAAGGTGACCATACGTGCGTGCGTTTATCTCTGGGCTTTCTATCCTGTTCCATTCATCTATCTTTCTATTTTTGTGCCAGTACCACACTGTCTTGATTACTGTAGCTTTGTAGTATAGTCTGAAGTCAGGGAGCCTGATTCCTCCAGCTCCGTTTTTCGTTCTCAAGATTGCTTTGGCTATTCGGGGTCTTTTGTTTTTCCAAACAAATTTTGAAATTTTTTGTTCTAGTTGTGTGAAAAATGCCAGTGGTAGTTTGATAGGGATTGCATTGAATCTGTAGATTGCTTTGGGTAGTAAAGTCATTTTCACAATATTGAATCTTCCAATCCAGGAGCATGATATATCTCTCTATCAATTTGTATCATCTTTAATTTCTTTCATCAGTGTCTTATAATTTTCTGCATACAGGTCTTTTGTCTCCTTAGCTAGTATTATTCCTAGATATTTTATTCTTTTTGTTGCAGTGGTAAATGGGAGTGTTTTCTTGATTTCACTTTCAGATTTTTCATCATTAGTGTACAGGAATGCCAGAGATATCTGTGCATTAATTTTTCATCCTACTACTTTAAAAGATTCATTGATTAGCTCTAGTAGTTTTCTGGTAGCATATTTAGGATTCTCTATGTATACAATCATGTCATCTGCAAACAGTGACAGGTTTACTTCTTCTTTTCTGATTTGGATTCCTTTTATTTCCTTTTCTTCTCTGATTGCTGTTGCTAAAAGTTCCAAAACTATGTTGAATAAGCTTGGTGAGAGTGGGCAACCTTGCCTTGTTCCTGAGCTTAGTGGAAGTTGTTTCAGTTTTTCACCATTGAGGATGATGTTGGCTGTGGGTTTGTCATATATGGGCTTTATTATGGTGAGGAAAGTTCCCTCTATGCCTACTTTCTGCAGGGTTTTTATCATAAATGGGTGTTGAATTTTGTCGAAACCTTTCTCTGCATCTATTGAGATGATCATATGGTTCTTCTCCTTCATTTGTTAATATGGTGTGTCACGTTGATTGATTTGCATATATTGAAGAATCCTTGCATTCCTGGAATAAACCCCACTTGATCATGTTGTATGATCCTTTTAATGTGCTGTTGGATTCTGTTTGCTAGTATTTCGTTTAGGATTTTTGAATCTATGTTCATCAGTGTTATTGGCCTGTAGTTTTCTTTCTTTGTGACATCCTTGTCTGGTTTTGGTATCAAGGTGATTGTGGCCTCGTTGAAAGAGTTTGGGAGTGTTCCTCCCTCTGCTGTATTTTGGAAGACTTTGAGAAGGATAGGTATTAGCTCTTCTCTAAATGTTTGATAGAATTCGCCTGTGAATCCATCTGGTCCTGAGCTTTTGTTTGTTTGAAGATTTTAAATTCCAGTTTCAATTTCAGTGCTTGTGATTGGTCTGTTCATAAAATCTGTTTCTTCCTGATTCAGTTGTGGCAGGTTGTGCATTTCTAATAATTTGTCCATTTCTTCCAGGTTATCCATTTTATTGGCATAGAGTTGCTTGTAGTAATCTCTCGTGATCTTTTGTATTTCTGCAGTGTCAGTTGTTACTTCTCCTTTTTCATTTCTAATTCTATTGATTTGAGTCTTCTCCCTCTTTTTCTTGATGAGTCTGGCTAGTGGGATATCAATTTTGTTTATCTTCTCAAAGAACCAGCTTTTAGTTTTATTGATCTTTGCTATCGTTTCCTTCATTTCTGTTTAATTTTTTCTGATCTGATTTTTATGATTTCTTTCCTTCTGCTAACTTTGGGGTTTTTTTGTTCTTCTTTCTCTAATTCCTTTAGGTGCACGGTCAGGTTGTTTACTTGAGATGTTTCCTGTTTCTTAAGGTTGGGTTGTATTGCTATAAATTTCCCTCTTAGAACTGCTCTTGCTGCATACCATAGGTTTTGGGTCATCGTGTCTCCATTGTCATTTGTTTCTAGGTATATTTTAATTTCCTCTTTGATTTCTTCAGTGATCACTTCGTCATTAAGCAGTGTATTGTTTTGCCTCCATGTGTTTGTATTTTTTAAAGGTCTTTTCTAGTAATTGATGTCTAGTCTCATAGAATTGTGGTCAGAAAAGATATTTGATACAATTTCAATTTTCTTAACTTTACCAAGGCTTGACTTGTGACCCAAGATATGACCTCTCCTGGGGAATATTTCATGAGCAGTTGAGAAAAACGTGTATTCTATTGTTTTTGGATGGAATGTCCTATAAATATCAATTAAGTCCATCTTGTTTAATGTATCATTTAAAGCTTGTGTTTCCTTTTTTATTTTCATTTTGGATGATCTGTCCATTGGTGAAAGTGGGGTGTTAAAATCCCCTACTATGAATGTGTTACTGTTGATTTCCCGTTTTATGGCTGTTAGTGTTTGCCTTATGTATTGAGGTGCTCCTATGTTGGGTACATAAATATTTACAGTTTTTATATCTTCCTCTTGGATCGATCACTTGATCATTATGTAGTGTCCTTCTTTGTCTCTTCTAATAGTCTTTATTTTAAAGTCTATTTTGTCTGATATGACAATTGTTACTGTAGCTTTCTTTTGATTTCCATTTGCATGGAATATCTTTTTCCATCCCCTCACTTTCAGTCTGTATGTGTCTCTGGGTCTGAAGTGGGTCTCTTGTAGACAGCATATATATGGGTCTTGTTTTTGTATCCATTCAGCCAATCTGTGTCTTTTGGTGGGAGCATTTATTCCATCTACCTTTAAGGTAATTATCAATATGTATGTTACTATTCCCATTTTCTTAATTGTTTTGTGTTCGTTATTGTAGGTATTTTCCTTCTGTTGTGTTTCTTGCCTAGAGAAGTTCCTTTAGCATATGTTGTAAAGCTGGTTTGGTTGTGCTGAACTCTTTCAGCTTTTGATTGCCTGTGAAGATTTTAATTTCTCCATGAAATCTGAATGAGATCCTTGCTGGGTAGAGCAATCTTGGTTGCAGGTTCTTCTCCTTCATCACTTTAACTATGTCCTGCCACTCCCTTCTGGCTTGCAGAGTTTCTGCCGAGAGATCAGCTGTTAACCTGATGGGGTTTCCCTTGTGTGTTATTTGTTGTTCTTCCCTTGCTGCTTTTAATATGTTTTCTTTGTATTTAATTTTTGACAGTTTGACTAATATGTGTCTTGACATATTTCTTCTTGGATTTATTCTGCATGGGACTCTCTGTGCCTCTTGGACTTCATTAACTATTTCCTTTCCCATATTAGGGAAATTTTCAAATATAATAGCTTCAAATATTTTCTCAGTTGCTTTCTTTTTCTCTTCTTCTTCTAGAACCCATATAATTCGAATGTTGGTGCATTTAATGTTGTCACAGATGTCTCTGAAACTGTCCTTAATTCTTTTCATTCTTTTTTCTTTATTCTGTTCTGCAGCAGTTATTTTTACTATCTTATCTTCCACGTCACTTATGCGTTCTTCTGCCTCAGTTATTCTGCTATTGATCCCATCTAGAGTATTTTTCATTTCATTTATTTTGTTGCTCATCATTGTTTGTTTCATCTTTAGTTCTTCTAGGTCCTTGTTATCTGTTTCCTGCATTTTGTCTATTCTACTTCCAAGATTTTAGATCATCTTTATTCTCATTATTCTGAATTCTTTTTCAGGTAGACTGCCTCTTTCCTCTTCATTTGTTAGGTCTGGTGGATTTTTATCTTGCTCCTTCACCTCCTATGTATTTTCCTGTCTTCTCATTTTGCTTATCTTACTGTGTTTGGGGTCTCCTTTTTGCAGGCTGCAGGTTCATAGGTCCTGTTGTTTTTGGCGTCTGGCTAAGTTTTGGTGTCTGGCTAAGTTTGGTTCAGTGGGTTGTGTGGGCTTCCTGATGGAGGGGACTAGTTCCTGTGTTCAGGTGGATGAGGCTGGATCTTTTCTTTCTTGTGGGCATGTCCACATCTCGTGGTGTGTTTTGGGGTGTCTGTGGGCTTATTATGATTTTAGGCAGCCTCTCTACTAATGGATAGAGTTGTGTTCCTGTCTTGATAGTTGTTTGGCATAGGGTGTCCAACACTCTAGCTTCCTCATCGTTGAGTGAAGCTGGATGCTGTTGTTGAGATGGAGATCTCTAGGAGATTTTTGCCATTTGATATTATGTGGAGCTGGGAGGTCTCTTGTGGATCAGTGTCCTGAAGTTGACTCTCCCACCTCAGAGGCACAGCATTGACTCCTGGCTGCAGCACCAAGATCCTTTCATCCACACGGCTCAGAATAAAAGGCAGAAAAACTAGAAAGAAAGAATTAGTAGAAGAAGAAAGAAAGAAAGGAAGAAAGAAAGAAAGAAAGAAAGAAAGAAAGAAAGAAAGAAGGAAAGAAAGAAAGAAAGGAGGGAGGAAGAGAAGGAGGAAGGAGGGAAGGTAGGAAAAAAAGAAAGAGAGAAGATAAAGTGAAATAGAATATAGTATGATAAAATATAATAACGTTATTAAAATAAACATATTAAGAAAAAAAAAGGATGGATAGAACCCTGGAACAAATGGTGGAAGCAAAGGTACACAGACAAAATCTCCCACAGAAACACACACATACAAACTCACAAAAAGAGGAAAAGCAGAAAAAATCATAAATCTTGCTCTCAAAATCCACCTCCTCAATTTGGGATGATTCGTTGTCTAAAGGAGGGAAGGAAGGTAAGAAAGAAAGAAAGAAAGGAGATAAAGTAAAATAAAATGAAGATAAATTAAAATATAGTTATTAAAATAAAAAATAATTATTAAGAAAAAAAATGGACGGATAGAACCCTAGGACAAATGGTGGAAGCAAAGCTGTACAGACAAAATCTCACACAGAAGCATACACATACAAACTCACAAAAAGAAGAAAAGTGGAAAAAATCATAAATCTTGTTCTCAAAGTCCACCTCCTCAATTTGGTATGATTCGTTGTCTATTCATGTATTCCACAGATGCAGGGTACATCAAGTTGATTGTGGAACTTTAATCCACTGCTTCTGAGGCTGCTGGGAGAGATTTCCCTTTCTCTTCTTTATTCTCACAGCTCCCGGGTCTCAGCTTTGGATTTGGCCCCGTCTCTGCATGTAGATCACGGAGGGTGACTGTTCTTCGCTCAGACAGGACGGGGTTAAAGAAGCAGCCACTTCAGGGACTGTTGCTCACTCAGGCCAGGGGGAGCGAGGGGTACGGAGTGCAGGGCGAGCCTGTGGCGGCAGAGGCCAGTGTGACGTTGCATCAGCCTGAAGCAAGCCGTGCGCTCTCCCGGGGCAGCTGTCCCTGGATCCCAGGACACCGGCAGTGGCGGGCTGCACAGGCTCCCTGGAAACGGGACGTGGACAGTGACCTGCAATTGCTCACAGGCCTCTTCACAGTGGCCGCAGCAGCCCCAGCGTCCCACGCCTGTCTTTGGGGTCTGCACTTTTAGCCGCGGCTCGCGCCCATCTCTGGAGCTCCTTTAAGCAGCACTCTTAATCCCCTCTCCTTGCACACCAGGAAACAAAGAGAGAAGAAAATGTCTCTTGCCTCTTCGGCAGGTCCAGACTTTTTCCCGGACTCCCTCCCGGCCAGCCATGGTGCTCTAACCTCTTCAGGCTGTGTTCACACCACCAACCCCAGTCCTCTCCCTGTACTCTGACCGAAGCCCGACCCTCAGCTCCCAGCCCTGCCCACTCCAGCGACCGAACAGACCAGCCTCTCAGGCTGGTGAGTGCTGGTCAGCACTGATCCTCTGTGCGGGAATCTCTCCGCTTTGCCCTCCACATCCCTGTTGCTGTGCTCTCCTCCGCTACTCCGAAGCTTTCCCCCTCCGCCACACGCAGTCTCTGCCCGCGAAGGTGCTTCCTAGTGTGTGGAAACCTTTCCTCCTTCACGGCTCCCTCCCACTGGTGCAGTTCCCGTCCCTATCCTTTTGTCTCTGTTTATTCTTTTTTCTTTTTCCCTACCCAGGTACGTGGGGAGTTTCTTGCCTTTTGGGAGGTCTGAGGTCTTCTGCCAGCGTTCAGTAGGTGTTCTGTAGGAGTTGTTCCACGTGTAGAAGAATTTCTGGTGTATCTGTGGGGAGGAAGGTGATCTCCGTGTCTTACTCTTCTGCCATCTTCCCCTCCCTCCTAATTTCATTCTTTTACAGGTAGCTGTCCAGTTTTCCCAGCACCACTTATTGAGGAGGCAATCTTTTCTCCATTGTATATTCTTGACTCCTTTATCAAAAATAAGGTGACCATATGTGCATGGGTTTATCTCTGGGCTCTCTGTCCTGTTCCATTGACATATATTTCTGTTTTTGTGCAAGTACCATACTGTCTTGATTACTGTAGGTTTGTAGTATAGTCTGTAGTCCAGGAGCCTGACTCCTCTAGCTCCATTTTTCTTTCTCAAGATTGCTTTGGCTATTTTGGGTCTTTTGTGTTTCCATACAAATTGAGAAATTTTTGTTCTACTTCTGTGAAAAATGTCATTGGTAGTTTGATAAGGATTGCATTGAATCTGTAGATTGCTATGGGTAGTACAGTCATTTTCACAATGTTGACTCTTCCAATCCAAGAATATGGTGTATCTCTCCATCTGTTTGTATCATCTTTGACTTCTTTCATCAGTGCCTTATAGTTTCTGAGTACAGGTATTTTACCTCCTTAGGTAGGTTTGTTCCTAGGTATTTAATTTATTTTTTTGCAATTGTAATTGGGAGGGATTCTTTCAATTCTCTTTCAGATTTCTCATCATTAGTGTATAGGAATGAAAGAGATTTCTGATCATTAATATGTATCTTACTACTTTACCAAATTCATTGATTAGATCTAGTAGTTTTCTGGTAACATCTTTAGGATTCTCTATGTATAGATTCTTGTCATCTGTAAATAGTGACAGCTGTACTTCTTCTTTTCTTATATGGATTCATTTTATTTCTTTTTCTTCTCTGATTGCTGTGGCTAGTGCTTCCAAAATTACGTTGAGTAATAGTGTTAAGAGTGGGCAACCTTGTCTTGTTCCTGATCTTAGTGGAAATGGTTTAAATTTTTCACAATTGAGAAAGATGTTGTCTGTGAGTTTGTCATATATGGCCTTTATTATGTTCAGGTAAGTTCCCTCTATGCCTATTTTCTGGAGTGCTTTTATCATAAATTTGTGTTGAATTTTGTCAAAACATTTTTCTTTATCCATTGAGATGATCATTTGGTTTTTATCCTTCAGTTTGTTAATATGGTTTACAACATTGATTGGTTTGTGTATATTGAAGAATCCTTGCATTTCTGAGGTAAACCACCCTTGATCATGGTATATGATCCTTTTAATGTGCTGTAGGACTCTGTTTGCTAGTATTTTGTTGAGGATATTTGCATCTATGTTCATCAGTGATATTGACCCCTAGTTTTCTTTCCTTGTGACATCTTTGTCTGGTTTTGGTATCAGGGTGATGATGGCCTCATAGAATGAGTATAGGTGTGTTCCTCCCTCTGTTATATTTTGGAAGAATTTAAGAAGGATAGGTGTTAACTCTTCTCTAAATATTTCATAGAATTCACCTGTGAAGCCATCTGGTGCTGGGCTTTTGTTTGTTGGAAGATTTTTAATCACAGTCTCAATTTCAGTGCTTGTGATTGGTCTGTTTATATTTTCTGTTTCTTCCTGGTTCAGTCTCGGAAGTTTGTGCTTTTCTACTAATTTGTCCATTTCTTCTAGGTTGCCCATTTAATTGGCATATAGTTGCTTGTAGTAATCTCTCATGATCCTTTGTATTTCTACAGTGCCAGTTGTTACTTCTCCTTTTTCATTTCTAATTCTATTGATTTGAGTCTTCTCCCTTTTTTTCTAGATGAGTCTGGCTAATGGTTTATCAATTTTTTTTATCTTCTTAAAGAACCAGCTTTTAATTTTATTGATCTTTGCTATTGTTTACTTCATTTCTTTTTCTTTTATTTCTGATCTGACCTTTATGATTTCTTTCCTTGTGCTAACTTTGATGTTTTTTGTTCTTCTTTCTCTAATTGCTTTAGGTTAAAGTTAAGTTTTTTATTTCAGATTTTTCTTGCTTTTTGAGGTAGTAATATATTGCTATAAAATTCCCTCTTAGAACTGCTTTTGCTGCATCCCATATGTTTTGGGTCATCGTGTTTTCATTGTCATTTGTTTGTAGGTATTTTTTGATTTCCTCTTTGATTGCTTCAGTGATCTCTTGGTTACTAAGTAGTGTGTTGTATAGCTTCCATGTGTTTGTATCTTTTACAGATTTTTTCCTGTTATTGATATCTAGTCTCACAGTGTTGTGGTCAGAAAAGATCCTTTATACAATTTCTATTTTCTTAAATGTACCAAGCCTTGTTTTGTGACCCAAGATATGATCTATCCTGGAGAATGTTCCATGAGCACTTGAGAAGAAAGTGTATTCTGTTGTTTTTGGATGGAATATCCTAGAAATATCAATTACGTCCATCTTTTTCAATGTATCATTTAAAGCTTCTGTTTCCTTATTTATTTTCATTTTGGATGATCTGTCCATTAGTAAAAGTGGGGTGTTAAAGTCCCCTATTATGATTGTGTTAATGTTGAATTCCCCTTTTATGGCTGTTAGTATTTGCCTTATGTATTGAGGTGCTCCTATATTGGGTGCATAAACATTTACAGTTGTTATATCTTCTTCTTTTATTGATCCCTTGATCATTATGTAGTTTCCTTCTTTGTCCCTTGTAATAGTCTTTGTTTTAAAGTCAATTTTGTCTGATATGAGATTGTTAGTTCAGCTTGCTTTTGATTTCCTTTTGCATGGAATATCTTTTTCCATTCCCTCACTTCCCGTTTGTGTGTGTCCCTCGTTTGGAAGTGGGTTTCATGTAGACATCATATATAAGGTTCTTGTTTTTGTATACATTCAGCCAGTCTTTGTCTTTTGGTTGGAGCATTTAATACTTTTACATTCAAGTTGATTATCTATTTGTTTTCCTATTACCATTTTCTTAATTGATTTGTGATTTTTCTTGTGGGTCTTTTTCTTTTCTTGTGTTTCCTTCTTAGCAAAGTTCCTGTAGCATTTTTTGTAAAGCTGGTTTGGTGGTGCTGAATTCTCTTAGCTTTTGCTTGTCTTTAAAGGTTTTAATTTCTCCTTTGAATCTGAACGGGATCCTTGCTGTGTAGAGTAATCTTGGTTGTAGTTTTTTCCCTTTCATTACTTTAAATATGTCCAGCCACTCCCTTCTGGCTTGCAGAATTTCTGCTGAAACATCAGCTATTAACCTTATGAGGATTCCCTTGTATATTATTTGTTGTTTTCCCTTGCTGCTTTTAATATTTTTTCTTTGAATTTAATTTTTGATAGTTTGAGTAATATGTGTCTTGGCATGTTTCTCCTTTGATTTATCCTTTATGGGACTCTCTGCACTTCCTGGACTTGATTAACTATTTTCTTTCACATATTAGGGAAGTTTTCAACTATAATCTCTTCAGATATTTTCTCAGTCTCTTTGTGTTTCTCTTCTTCTGGGACCCCTTAAATTCGAATGTTGGTGAATTTAATGATGTCCCAGAGGTCTCTGAGACTGTCCTCAGTTCTTTTCATTCTTTTTTCTTTATTCTGCTCTGCAGCAGTTATTTGCACTATTTTATTTTCCAGGTCACTTATCTGTTCTTCTGCCTCAGTTATTCTGATATTGATTCCTTCTTGAGAATTTTTAATTTCATGTATTATTTTGTTCATCATTGTTTCTTTGCTCTTTATTTCTTCCAGGTCCTTGTTAAACATTTCTTGTATTTCCTTCATTTTATTTCCAAGATTTTGGATCATCTTTACTATCATTACTCTGAATTCTTTTTCAGATAGACTGCCTATTTCCTCTTCATTTGTTTGGTCTGGTGGTTTTTTACCTTGCTCCTTCATCTGCTGTGTGTTTCTCTGTCTTCTTATTTTGCTTCACTTAATGTGTTTGGTGTCTCATTTTCTCAAGCTTCAGGTTCATAGTTCCTGTTGTTTTTGGTGTCTTCCCCCAGTGACTAAGGTTGGTTCAATGGGTTGTATATGCTTCCTGGTGGATGCAACTAGTGCCTGTTTTCTGGTGGATGAGCCTGGATCTTGTCTTTCTGATGGGTTGGACTGCGTCTGGTGGTGTGTTTTGGGGTGTCTGTGGGCTTATTATGATTTTAGGCAGCCTCTCTGTTAATGGGTGGGGTTGTGTTCCTGTCCTTTTAGTTGTTTGGCATAGGGTGTCCAGCAGTGTAGCTTTTTGGTCATTGAGTGGATCCAGGTCTTAGCATTGAGATGGAGATCTCTGGAAGAGCTTTTGCTATTTGATATTATGTGCAGCCGGTAGGTCTCTGGTGCACAAATGTCCTGAACTCAGCTCTTCCACCTCAGAGGCCTGACACCAAGCCAGAGCACCAAGAACATGTCAGCTACACACCTCAGAAGAAAAGGGAGAAAAAGGAAAGAAAGAAAAATAAATACTAATAAAATAAAATAAAGTTATTAAAATAATTATTAAAAAAATAAAAAGTAATAAAATGAAGAAAATAAAAATGAAGGAAAGAAAGAGAACAACCAAACCAAAAAACAAATCCACCAATGATACAAGCACTAAAAGCTATACTAAAAAAAAAATAACAACAGACAGACAGAACCATAGGATAAATTGTAAAAGAAAAGCTATACAGACAAAATCACACAAAGAAACATACACATACACACTCAGAAAAAGAGAAAAAGAAAAAATAATATATCTATATATATATAAAAGAAAAAGGAGGAAGAGAGCAACCAAATCAATAACAAATATACCAATGATAATAAACTCTAAATACTAAACTAAGATAAACATAAAGCCAGGAACAAATTAGATGCAGAAAGCAAACCCCAAGTCTACAATTGATCCCAAGGTCCACCACCTCAATTTTGGGATGATTTGTTGCCTATTCAGGTATTCCAGAGATGCAGTGTATATCGAGTTGACTGTGGAGATTTAATCTGCTGCTCTTGAGGCTGCTGGGAGAAACTTCCCTTTCTTTCTTTGTTCACACTGGTCTTGGGGTTCAGCTTTGGATTTGGCCCCACCTCTGCATGTAGGTGGTTTGAGGGTGTCTTTTCTTCACTTACAGGATGGGGTTAAAGGAGAAGCTGATCAGGACGCTCTGGCTCACTCAGGCCAGTGGGAGGGAGGTGTAGAGAATGTGGGGTGATACTGCAGCGGCAGAGGCTTGCATGACGTTGCAACAGCCTGAGGCGTGCTGTGTGTTCTCCCGGGGAAGTTGTCCTTGGATCACAGGACCCTGGCAGTGGGGGCTGCACAGGCTCCCGGGAGGGGAGGTGTGGATAGTGACCTGTGCTTGCATACAGGCTTCTTGGTGGTGACAGCAGCAGCCTTAGTGTCTCATGGCCGTCTCTGGTGTCCATGCTGATAGCTGTGGGTCACGTCCATCTCTGGAGCTCTTTTAGATGGTGCTCTGTATCCCCTCTCCTTGTGCACCCTGAAACAATGGTCTCTTGCCTCTTAGGTAACTCCAGACTTTTTCTGCACTCCCTCCTGGCTAGCTGTGGTACACTAGCCCCCTTCAGGCTGTGTTCACATATCCAACCCCAGTCCTCTCCCTGGGATCCGACCTCCAAAGCCGGAGCCACAGCTCCCTGTCCCAACCCGACCCAGCAGGTGAGCAGACAAGTGTCTCAGTCTGGTGAATGCTGGTCGGCACCAATCCTCTGTGTGGCAATCTCTCTGCTTTGCCCTCTGCACCCGTGTTGTTCCATGTCTCTGATTCTTCCCCTCTGCCACACCCTGTCTCCATCAGTGAAGAGGTTTCCTAGTGTGTGGAAGCTTTTCCTCCTTCACAGCTCCCTCCTAGAGGTTCAGGTTCCATCCCTATTCTTTTGTCTCTGTTTTATCTTTTTTCTTTTGCCCTACCCAGATACATGGGGAGTTCCTTGCTTTTTGGGAAGTCTGAGGTCTTCTGCCATAATTCAGTAGGTGTTCTGTAGGAGTTGTTCCACATGTAGATGTATTTCTGATGTATTTGTGGTGAGGAAGGCGATCTCCACATCTTACTCCTCCACCATCTTGAAGGTCTCCTGATCAGTGATCTTTGATGTTACTATTATAATTATTTCAGAGCACTGTGAACTACACCTATATGAGATGACAAACTTAATCAATAAATCCTGTTTGGGTTCTGACTGCTCCACTGAACAACCAACCATTCCCCTGTCTTTCTCCCTCTCCTTGGGCCTCCTTATTCCCTGAAACACAACAATAATGAAATTAGGTCAATTAATAACCCTACAATGATCTCTAAGTTTTCAAGGGAAAGGAAGTGTTGCATGTCTCTCACTTAAAATCAAGAGCTAGAAATGATCAAGCTTAGTGAGGGAGGCATGTCAAAAATGGAGATAAGCCAAAAGCTAGGCCTCTTTTGTGAATAGTTAACCAAGTTTTGAATACAAAGGAAAAGTTATTGAAAAAAATTAAAAGTGCTACTTCATTGAACACATGAATGACAAGAATGTGAAAGAGCTTTATTGCTGACATGGAGAATGAAATTCTGAGTGGTCTGGATAGAAAATCAAACCAGCCACATTTCCTTAATCCAAAGCCTAAAAAGGCCCTAAGTCTCTCTCATATATAAATATTTTTTTCTTTTAACATCTTCATTGGAGTATAATTGCTTTACAGTGTTGGCTTAGTTTCTACTTTATAATCAAGTGAATCAGTTATACATATGTCCCCATATCTCCTCCCTCTTCCATGTCCCTCCCACCCTCCCTATCCCACCCCTCTAGGTGGTCACAAAGCATCCAGCTGATCTACCTGTGCTATATGGTTGCTTCCCACTAGCTATCTATTTTACGTTTGGTAGTGTATATATGTCCATGCCACTCTCTTACTTCATCCCACCTTACTCTTCCCCCTCTCCATGTCCTCAAATCCATTCTCTACATCTGCGTCAGAACCTTTTTTTTTTTTTTTAGATTCCATATATATGTGGTAGCATATGGTATGTGTTTATCTCTTTCTGACTTACTTCATTCTGTATGACAGACTCTAAATTCATCCAAGGAAGCAATATTCTTAATTTTAATTAAAAATTTGCTGGATAGAAGCCCTTTTCTCTTTTACTCAATATTAGGAAAATTGCTTTTCTAGCCTGTGTATTATAGGAATCCCGCTGGTGTACTTTTTGTGTGCCTGGACTTTGGTGGTGATCGTGTGCAAGCAATAGAGCTTGTGTTGCTGAAGTAAGTTACAGCTGTGCCCAAGAATCTTCCCACACTAAGCACTGGGATGGAGTTAAAGGCTGGATTAGAACTTCAGGAATTATTCACCATCCAAATATGCTGTCAGAACAGTTTTGCCTCCTGGATGCACTCCTGATGCCTGGCTTTGTCACTCAAGCTTGGTATCTCACTCTGGCTTCTGCTTACCTGCCTGTTTCTTTGATCTGAGCTATTTTTCTGTTGCTATTGACTTGGTGTGGATCTAGCATAGATGGGATGCTTCCTTGACATATTTGGTGGTAGTTGGTGGCAGCTGTCTACTTCCTAAAAGCTTCTATAAAGGAAACGTCTGGATCCTAATCCAGTGCCCTGTAATTCTTTGCTATCTCCGTAATAATCCTTTGCTGTCACCACTCTACCTCCATTCATTTTGGCATTCTGGCCCGAATTTGGTTAAGGAATTTACAATTGGCCTTTGATAAGAAAGATGGAACTATCCCTTTTGAGTCCAAATCCTGGATTGGACTAAATTACACCAACAATTCACATTTGTTACATTCCTGTAGCACCAATATCCTCACCTTGGTACAAGAAAAACATGTCAGATATGCAGCTGCTATTACATCTAAAAAAGCTTTTACTAGACAAGATTTTCTCACACTCACATTTTCTTAACATTTTAAAGGTGTTTGAGTACTTATTTCGTGACAACTTTGAATAAAATCTTGGGGAGTTTCTATTGCCTTGACAGCTTTTTCATGAAAATCTGTTCCCTCCATCATCAAAGAGTGGGGGAGGAGACTTCTGATTTCAGTGACATAGAAGACTGATTTAACACAGGCCTCTTAGTAGAAATAAAACTCTAAATGCATATTAACAGAATCTATCAAAAATTTAAATACGTAAATGCTGAACTTGAAAAAAGTAAAGGAAAATCGAAATGCTCACACCAGAGATTAAAGCCAGAGCAGTAAGCATGTTAGCCGATGTCCCAACAATGTGGGACCTAGCACTCTTGATTATAGGAACTTAGCCCAGGGGCTGAATTTCTAACATCTGTATAAGGAGAGGAGGCAGGAGCCTTGGCTTGCAGAAGATGAGGAGCTTGAATTAAGACACTTGCACTTGCTCAAGGAGATTCTGTGTACCCTGCCTGACATTCTGGAGGTGGGGCGAAATCTCCCATGAACAGTCCAAGCCACAAGTTGTGACATGTTTGGATTTTGTTGACCAAACTTATATTTTGGCATGATGTGGAAATTCCCAAGCCAGGAAACTAATTATAAAACTTAGTCCCATACTGGTAAAGCCCATGGAGCTCTCTGTAGAAGCAAATACATCACCACTCTGTAGGGACTTTTCTACAGCTCAGGCTCTACAGAGGCCCCAGAGTTAAGGCAATCCCTGGTAAAATTTATAAACCAAAGGAGGAGGTAATCCACTGTGGAGGGCCAGAAGTTATATACTAAGAACTTGGGTAAAAAAATCTGAAAAATATAGAATACATATGCTTAAAATGACTTAGGGATAAAGAAGGACTTTATCCTTTAAACCAAAATAAAAGAATAGAATACAGTGAGATTTAAAAGGAAGAAAGGACTAAAGGGGGAAGGAAGATTCTGAGCTGTCATATATTAAAATATTTTGTTCCCCCTCATGTTTCATCATGTCCTACTATTGTATTTATGTTTGTAATATAACCATATATATATAATTATAATAATTCAATATAGTTTATTATAGTATATAATATAATTATATGATATAAATTATATATGTGATCTCAACATGGGGTAAAAACTATTGTAACCAATGCCATTAAAACCAAATTTATAACAGCAAACAAATTTCAAATCCACCCAACGACTACCAATTAACCAACTAGTTTTTAAAAAAAAAATCATAATGAAGCTTGTTACTTATAGTTATGAAAAGTTTCTTAGAAAAATCCAATTTTTAAAGATCCAAGTGTCTTACATATATTTCTCTTGAGTAAATACATTTCACAAAAGTAGTGTTTAATCAGACACCAGGTATTTCCATTCTCTAATACTAAAACATAATAAAGTACTCACCTCATTGCAAAGTTGAAGTACATGATGTTTTATGTATTTTAAGATAAACTGTGTCATGGACAGTAGAATTTTTTAAGACCCTTCAACTACAAGCACTGCCTTTAATGGTCTTTTAGTGAGTGTTCTTGTATTTTATTCAACTCTTTCATTCTAAATTCAGTGCTGTGATTACTACTTGTTTCTGTTGAATTTCAATGTCAGCCTTTCCAATTGTTTCCAAAATGTTCAATTCTTTACTTCTGTGCAATAGGTTTCCTATACTGTATAGAATTCCAATCAACATCTCTCAGGGCCCTTTGCACTCTTAAAATATCTTCTTTCCCTAAGTTGGAAATGCTTGCATTGTTTTCTCTTCATAAGCAGCATATTCTCTTGAGCATTTGAAATCAAATAATAAGTCGATAACTAGATTTGAGATGTTTCCCAGCTTCAATCTGATTTATCATACTTGGCTGAATTTTTAGGAAAGGTTCCAGGAAAAAATTAAAAATAGATTAAAAGGATAGAAAACAAACCCCTAAAAACTTCTCTTCATAAAGACTAGCCAAAGAAACTCTTAGAAACAAAAAACAATGTGACTTGAGGACAGAACTTTAACTCTTTTCTATAATTAAATTGCCCTTATCCCAATCGATGTTAATGTAATTAAAATCTTTCATGGTCAATATTCGGGCTTTTCCATGGTTGTTCCCCATTAGTCTTAAGAAAAGTTACTCCCTTCAGTTTCTTTCCAGATTGTTTTCATGTAAAAAGTGGCATTTTCAAGATTGGGTAGATCCCAACTTTTGAGTGAGTAAAAGAGACAAAGAGTGAGAATGAGGGAGAAAAACTGGCAAAGAAGAGAAAAAGAGAGAGGGAGAGAGATTTGATCATAATGCAGTTAACAGACTGGTTTTGACCACTAACTACGTTCCCTAGATACTTGCTTGATTAACTGCATATTTTTTCTTCCAGGTAACCATGAAAAAGAAGACTGGCTTAGTCTATATTTAAAACATTTCATGTATCACATTTATAACATGTTCAAGGATTTATAAATGCCCAAGGATGTATTCAGGACTAGAGAAGTGAAATTAACATAAACTAAATCTAATTTCTGCCTTCAAGACACTTAGGCTCTTGACTGAAGTCAAGGTAAAATATCAATAGGAAAAGCAAAACACTACACCAATTGATCATCTTTTCTATGGGATGTCAACACATCTGTATGTGTTAATTTTGTCCTTGCTGTTTAAAGATTTGGTGTATTTGAACCTCTATAATGGCTTTGCATGTCACATAGCCTTTCTTGGTTTATAATCAGAGGACACAAACTCATGGCCAGACAGTATGTTTTGTGAAATTTACAGAATAATATTTAAAGCTTTGAATTGTTTGTCAAATATTGAAAATTGGAGAATTTCAAAAATTCCAGATTTCTGAATTTTCTCAAACATACCAAAGATCCATGGACAACGAGTCTACAGTTACAGAAGGGAATAGTTAGTTATAGAGGAGTAAGGGCTGTCCCTTTAGACTGGGCTTACCTATAGCTTCTACCTGGTCTGCTTTTACTCTTTATATTAATTGCCTACAGGTCCATGGATTCACAAACCTATACACTAGAAACACCTGGAAAGTTTAAAAAAGTATGGAAACCCAGACTTCCTTAATACTGGGTCCCAACCACATAGGTTGGGATTTATGGGTTCAGTAGAATGTGGTTATTGGTATGAATGTATATTTAAACAAACCCTAAAACAAACCAGTTATACTCCAATAAAGATGTTAAAAACAAAAAACAAAACAAAAACAGTGGTTCTGTGTAACTACAGTAGAACGATTGTTGTGATATTTGAGGTTTTATCCACTGTTTTATATTTCTAATAGCCTAGCCATTAAATAAGAGTATTTCTTTCTAGTTCTGTTCTGTTTTGGGCTTTAATTTTGAAGCACTAACATGAACCACGTTGCTTAGTATTTGTTGAGAGTGAAAAATCATGTCACCTCACATGACCTAGCATCTGGGCACAGTTTGGTAGTCCAGAGCCTCATTTGGTTTTGTCTTTGTGGCCAAAGATGACCAGTTTCAAGGGAAATGATTCTGGTAAATTAAACTCATAGCTAATTGATATATTTATTAGTTTATGATAAAAAGTTTAAATGAAAACAGAACTTCCAAGCAGAGGGAACAAGTGTGTTCTTAGGTCAATATATTCTTTCCCTAAGATGAAAGCCTATGAAGTCAAGTTGTGATCAAAGAGCTGTTTTGTGAGCCTGGTATCAGAACAAAGAAAATGAAGACAATTGTCACATCTGTTGGGTTGATGACCAGAGCATGAGTGTCTAGTACTCTGGGCTTCCTTGACGTCTGTCTCACTACAACCACAAATACGGCCTGGCATGTTTGTTTGGTTTTGGGTTTTTCCCAAATCTCCTCAGGTTTGCATTTGCTGATGCTTGCTTGTATTGAACCCCCTCAACAGATGGCCCTTCCCATCCAATGGGGTACAATTTTGCTAGCTTAATTTCAAATACAAAATCTGCCTTTAAATTCTGTGGGCATCTCATATAAACCTCTATATACTAAAATATTATGAATTAACTTTTCATGAATGAGTATCTTTCATGCTCCATTGAAGTGGTAGCTCCTTGAGGGAAAAATATAACATGTTATACTTGGTAATTCTCTTCATTTGTCACATTCTCAAGTTGCTGTCAGGACAGAACTTTGCATGTAGGGAAAGGAACAAAAATCTCCTAAGCAATTGTTAGGAGTTGGTACATTTTCTCATATATATATATATATATATATATATATATATATATATATATATACACACACACACACACACACATATATACATATATACACACATATAACATATATACATATATATATACTGATATATAATATATTATTATCCTCATTTTATAAGTAAGGAATTTCGCTAAGAGAAATTAAATAAATTGATCAAGTTTGCAGCTCAGACATCAGCAGAGGTTGAATTTAAGAATCTGACTCTGACTTCCAGTCTCATTGCCTCATATAATATATGATCAATAAAGGCATTAGTTGTTTGATATTAGTTAAAAAAGTTATATTTATTACTCAATCATTTTCTTACAGTCCCTACATATTTTCATTTACTGTTTATAGAGATTTGGGAGATGGGGTGGATTTTAATTGTTTCGATCATTTAATGCTCGGTGGTCTGAGTACCTCAATAAATACTTCACATGGGAAGAAGTAAAGGGAATTATATGGGAATTTTGACTCTATAACTACACTTATGAGGTATAAATAGCTAAAGGTCAGTTCAATCCTTCTCTTTTCTCTTTATTTAAAATGCAAACTGTATAAAATCAAATTTAATATAAAGTTATTGCTGCCTGGAAAGGAGCTAGAAAAAGTATTTGCTATTTAAAATGATTTATTGCAAACAGATTAGAAAAACAGGAAACACTTTGTCATTATACACACACACACAAAACAACCCTCTAGTAGGATGAAACATTTTCCTAATAAAGTTGGTGGGTAGCTGTAAACACATGTATATATCTGAGCAATTTCAAATCCGGCACACCAGAAAGCTCAAGCTGGGAATATTTGGCCTCGAAACATACACATTTCGTCTGAGACGTTGTCCTTCAGCCTTGCAGCACTACTAATAAAGGTGCTGAAGCAAAGAGAGGCAAACCTCAAGTTCTTCTGTTGTACAGCAGATGTGTTCTTAACAATTGGAGAGAAGTCTTAGAAAAATACTTCTGTCACTAGTGTAGCTGACACTCCATAGGTAGCTCTTCTTCTTTTATCCTAGCCGTTCTATTTGAAATGTCTAGTGTAGATGCAAGTGAGTGGTCCCAGATGAGACTAAGCGATGCTGGAAATGGAGCCGAGCTCTTCTAATACACAATTTTATACTGCATTTCTTGGACCAGTGTGCACCATCACCCCACCCCCAACCCCTCCCCAAGTCCTCCCTTACTGAATTTCAGCAGTCATTTGAAATTTTCCTGGGGTAATACATAATCCCTTATGTAATGCAAATATTGATTCAATACATTCAGTGAGTTTTGTTAGTTCTCATTTGCAATTCTATTTTTACAGAAGTTTATTTTCCATTATTTGTGCCTATTACAAAGTTTTATCTGCATGTGACAAAGTGGCATATTTATTACCTGTATCCAATGTCCTCCTCCAAAGTCGTCTTCTTCCTTGGTATTTCTTAGGCAGTTAATTAATTGCTAAGCATGGTGGTCTAGTTCTTTGATTTTTATTTTCTATCTATCTTCCTATTAAATCTATTAAAGAAGATCATTTAAAATATTCTGAATTCTATAAAGAATTGATGAAGGAAGTTAATTATTGATCCTTACTAGTCTTATGATTTGCCTAATTATGATAATCCTTAGTCATATAATACAAAATTCTAAACATTTCCCCCTCCCCCTAAGTGCTATAAAGTTGAACTTACATTGTGTCAGGATGGGTCCACAAATTAGTTTTTTGACACAATGCATTGGGAATGTCTCATCCAGCTGTTATTGTTAAGAAACTTAGAGACTTTAAGTTGGAGAAAGAGCTAATATTTATTGAGTGACTACTATATACAGACTAGTATATTATGCACTTCATATATTTTACTTTGTTATACACATCCAGCTCTGTGAGGCAGACATTAATACTTCTGTTCAGTAGATAAGGACAAGAAATTTGAGACCTGTTAGAGAGCTTTCAGGTTAAAAGCTTGACTCTAATGCCAATGCATCTGCCATCACCTTGTCACTATTTCTGTAAACATTTGTATATATTTAAAAAAAAATTTTATTTACAAAAAGGTCATCACATATACTCTTTAGATACACATACTTTCTCTGTTTTTGTCTTCTAACACATGTTCTCGACATGCCGACATTTCCTCTGCTTTTTGAACATTTTGATCCCATACTTCAATATTCACCATGCCCCAAGTTACCCTCCTGATGGTACTCTTATTTTTTAATTACATGAATGAGAATGAGTATATTGAGAATAATATAAATAAAGCTGTTTTTCTTTCTTGCAGATGGCCTAAATTCTGCTTCAATCACACTGCCCTCAGATAAGAATTTTTATTAATGTAAATCATGTAAGGAATGAGAAGGCATATTCCGTTAAGTACACTAGGGGCCTTAGTGGCTGGATCTCAAGGGGAAGGAATGATAATATCACCACTGTAGCCACCACGTACCTGCATCAGTGAGAAAGATGTCATTTATTAGGCATTCTCAGAGAGCAGGATATTATACAGGCACTTTGTCCATATTATGTCTCTTAGATATAGATTTGACTTGACATGTGTGAAGTACTCAGAACAGTGTCTGCTAGTAATTTTTACACAAATGTTTGCTTTTATCATTTTCATTATCATCATCATCAGCATCATCATCTCATTTAAAGTGTTCAATGATCATTGGATGTAGGTATTATTATTCTCATTTTGTGGGTAAGGAAATTGAGGTTATTGAGGCTGAATTACTTGCCTGGTGAATAAATAATAGAGAATTAATTTCAACACAGGTATAATTTAATTTCTAAGACCATTTTCTTCCTGCTCAGCTACATTATGACACATGGGTGGGAATGGCCACAAGAAAAAATGTTTCCCTGCTTCTGACCTTCACAAGGTGGGAATATCTTCCTGTCTTCTCTCGGAGAGTATGTCACACAGGGGGAATAATCCAGAAACCATGGCTGATGTTTTGACTGCACAGACCGCTGTTTGGAGATGTCCCTGTGGCTTTGAGGAGGAAGTGTCTGGGTTCCTGGGGGACCCTCCAAATGTCTAAGATGTTTTGATTGCTCTGCTTATCCCAAGGAAGATAACTGCTAACCCCTGTCTTCCCCAGGGTCTCTGATTTTCCATGCAGAACAGGACTCTGGTTCTATAAATGCTCATCTTGTCCTCTCCTTTGTCCCTTGTCATCACTTCTTCTGAACCTGACATCAGCTGTGTGCCATCTATTAACCTGTCATATTCATTGATCTCCCTAAGAAATCAAGCTGTCCCTCTAATTCCCCTGCCTGATCTTTGCCAGAGCTTACTGACAAAATTTTCCCCTTGAAAGAGAATAGTAGAGTCTATTCACTTTAGCTTTCACAGCCTCAAATGCTGTATAGTCAATATAAAATTTTCTGTAAATTTTAAACTTTATGGCCTCACTGAAAATGAAAACTGTCTGCAGATAACTCTGATTTGACCTGCAAAAAAAACACAACAAAAGTAAACCTAGGGATTAAAGAAGTTTATAAAGAAAAGTATAAAACCTTTCCATTGGCACTTTCATTTTTCAACAGAAAAAGACAGGATTCACTTTCTAATTCATAAATATCCAAAGCCAAACTGAGAACTAATTTTCTCCCTTTATTTTCTGGAGAATGTTGAGGGAGGATTATAAAACCTCCAGTGTAGTTTAATATGCTTACAGTGAAGCTGTGGTCATTCCCTTTTCTGTTTAAGAACTTCAGGAAATTCTCCATTCCTTGATGACACTGTTCTTCAACCCCATGATGTCACCATAATTGCATGACTTCTTTGCCAAAACTAGGTCTTATTTTTAGAATAAGAACATCCTCATTTCATTATGTATCTGTCCAACTATTCATTCTTTCACATATAAATTCTTTTATTATTTAGCACTAACACTGTGCTAGGAGCTTGTATTAGTCAATGTCTTATCAGGATAACATGAGTTATTCTAGGCCTTTCAAGCAGAGAGAATCCAACACAGGAAATAAGCTAAAAACATATTGGATTCTCATCGTAGTATCATTTACAATAGCCAAGATATGGAAACAACCAAGTGTTCATCAACTGATGAATAGATAAACAAGATGTGATTTGAGCTTCTCTGGTGGCGCAGTGGTTGAGAGTCCACCTGCCGATGCAGGGGCCACGGGTTCGTGCCCTGGTCCGGGAAGATCCCACATGCTGGGGAGTGGCTGGGCCCGTGAGCCATGGCCGCTGAGCCTGCACGTCCGGAGCCCGTGCTCCACAACGGAAGAGACCACAACAGTGAGAGGCCCGTGTACCACAAAAAAAAAAAAAAAAAAAAAAAAGATGTGAATATATGTATATATATATATATAAAGGAATATTATTTAGCCATGAAAGAAGGAAATTCTGCCATTTGCAAAATGTGGATGGACCTTGAGGGCACTATGCTAAATGAAATAAGTCAAACATTAAAAGAAAAATACTATATCACTGTATCATCTCATTTATATGTTGAATCTGAACAAACTGAAATCATAGATACAGAGAACAGATGGTGCTTGCCAGAGGTTGGGGCGGAGGCAGGAGGGAGGTGGGCAAAATAGGTGAAACTGGTCAAAACTTCCAGTTAGAAGATACCTTAATGATAGGGATGTAATATGCAGCACGGTGACTATAGTCAACGATACTGCATTGTGTATTTGCAAATTGATAGGAGAGTAGATCTTAAAAGTTCTCACCATAAGGAAAAATATTGTAAGTATGTGAGGTGATGTCTGCAACTCAACTTATTTCACAATATATAGTTATATCGAATCATATTTTACTCTTTGGACTAATACAATCTTTTATATCACTTACATCGCAATAAAAATGGGAAAAAAGAAAAAAAAATCAGACCCGAAGGATCAAAATAGCAATGGAAGAAAACAACTGATTACTCAGAATTGAGAGCTGCTGCCACCTTGGGCTGAAGGCTAGGCCCCTGGTCAGTGTGCAGTGGGGGCAGCCAATGTCTCTGTTAGTACTAGCATCTTGCTGCTGTCACTGAGCCAGAAGCTAGAAGCCCCCTCTCCTACTGATGCTGTCAAAACTTGCCCAGAGGCTTCTGGGGACTAAAAGTTCCCACCATCTCTCTACAAAGCTTTTGACAGGCTATTCCCTGTGCCGAGAAGTCAGCCTTCCTCCCTCCACCTATCACCCCACAGCCGTGCACCCCACTTGGCTAACTTTTCTATTTCCAAAAAAATCGGATTTATTTTCAACATCTAGCACAAGATTGTTATATTGAGAAGTCTCCAACATTATCATTCCCTTCTCTATCTCTTATATTCTATCTATTATTGCATCTATTACCTGTGTAAGAGGTGTGTCTATTACCTGTGTGCTTGTTAGGCTTTCATATTGAGTTGAGAGCTTCCTAAGGTTGTGCCTTTTTGTTTGTTTATATCTTTTCAGCTAGCACAGAACCTACCATTTCTCAATTAGTATTTGTCAATTTTATTTTAATTGAATTGCAATCTGCAAATGTACAGAACTATAGTATATCTTAATATCTTAATGGATCTAATATGCTGGATCAGGAATTGAAACACGACCACTGTTCTTTGCTCATTTGGTATGTGGGAGAGTTATTTTAACTTATTTTATTGTGGAGGTGAGACTTTTTTCAAGCTTAAAAAGTATTCTTTTTAGAGCTTCTGAAGGTGTCTGGCTGACAGTCTGGCTGAGGTTTTACAATCAACCATTTATAATCATGAAATGTTCTAATTATGAAAAGTAATATAGTCAGACATTCTAAATTGTGTTCCCATTCACTTTTCCAAGTGCCTTTTCAAAACGTTTTTGCTCTGGCATCCTATTTTTTTTTTTTTGTAATTCTCATTTTACAACACAGAAAACTGAGAATCTAACTTCAGAAACAATAAAATTTAGAACAAATTTAAAGGTGTGAGTACAAGGGGTTCAAGACAAATCACGGTCTGATACTCTGCCTTCCATGTTGAAACTTGAGTTTTTCCTCCTAGACAAACTCTTCAGAACAGCAGAGCTGATGCTTGTTTGACTGAAGGTAAAATAACAGTGACAACCCAGTACTCCTTCCTTACTTGAGAAATGGGCTTTCTGTTCCTCCTGCAAAGCTGCATTCTCAAGACAGAGGCCAATGTGATCTAGGCCAGTGGATTTCAAGCCAAGTGTCACAGATTCTTGAAGATGTCTAAAGGGCCACTGGGAGGAAGAGAGACAGAGCTGGTAGAGTTTCATTTCTTCCAGCCTCACCCATCTTTACCCTCAGCAGATTCACTTATCTTTTAAATACCTTTCATTCTCTATAAATCTTCATTTACAAAAGGAATTTGGTTACTATACACATTGCAAAAAACCCCTGATCTAGTCTCCTCAAATATTAGGAGAATGTACAATTGCCAAAAAGGCTGTATGAAGGAAAATTCCATGGATCTAGACTCAGAGAAACTCTCCTTTGATTTTCCTCTTCCAATTAGCTGTGAGGCCTTGAACAAGTCACTTAACCTCTCTGGACCTTAGTTTTCTCATCTTGGATATTGTGAAATTTTAAATTACTAAAGCTTTTGAGAAGTGGTTTGCAAATCATAATATTCCACGCAAACAAATGTTATTATTGTTTTCCAGAGAATGGGTCAGTAAATTAGTAAAATTCTAGAGGAACAACACAGATATGTCATTATTGATAAACTTTTTTAAATGCCTACTGTGATGGTTGATTTTATATATCAACCAGACTGAGCCATGGGATACCCAGATAGCTGGCAAATTTTATTCTATTGTTTCTGTGAGGATTTTTTTGGATGACATTAACATTAAATCATTGGACTTGAATAAAGGAGATTGTCTTCCATAATGTGGGTGGGATTCATTCAAGCAGTTGAAAGCCTGAATAGACCAAAAGGCTGACCTGTTTTTCATCTGTCTGATTGTCTTTGAACTGGAACATCAGCTCTTCCTGGTTCTCTAGCAGTTTCTGGCCTTTGACTAGAACTGGGATATTGGCTTTTCAGATTTTAAACTTGCCACCCCTTGTAATTGTGTGCACAGATTCCTTATGATAGATACAGATAGCTGGATAGATAGATATCCTGTTGGTTCTGTTTCTCTGGAGAACCCTGACTAATACACCCACTGAGGTGATCCTGAAATATCTTCACAATTCTTTGACACTCTTGCTTCCAAAAGATGAAGCCAAATTCCCCTCTCTCTTGAATGTGGGCTGGAATTAGAGACTTGCTTCTAATGAATGAAATACACTGGAAGTGACAGAGTGGCAAGGTGATAAAAGGCACTATGACTTTCTTCTTCTTTTTATTTCATCATTTTTTCTAGGAAAAGCAACTTGCCATGTCTTGAGAACATTCAAGAAGCCCAATGAAGAAATTCACATCATGAGGAACTGAGGCCTCCAGCCAACAGCCATGTGAACCATCTTGGAAGTGGACTCTCCAGCCCCTGTCAAACCTTCAGAAGACTGAAGCCCTGGTGGTCATCATCACTGCAGCTTCATGAGAGATCCTGACCAGAACCATTCAACTCAGCTGTTTCCAGATTCCTGACCCATATAAAGTACATTAGATAACAAGTATTTACTGTTTTTAAGCTACTGTGTTTTAGGGTAGTTTTTTTTTGCAGCAGTAGATAAATAATACACCTGCATTGAGTTCATTGCATTTTCTGGACCCTCCATTCCTAGACTCAGGGTTATGAATGGTTATATGGAGAGACAGAGAGTCAGTAAGAGAAATTTTCATTCTATTTTCCATTTGCACCAAGATATGGGGGAGTGGCCAACATCCAGTAAACCTGGATCAAAATTCGAAGTGCCCTTGTTGATCTGGGTGGGAAGTCAAGATAACATAAAAGAGTGTCAATGAGGGCAAGGACAGAGTAGCAGGCCTTGGAGGGAAAAGAAAACTCTTCATCAGCACAATGGGAAAAAAAATGGCTCCATAAAACTGAAGATCAGGCTCCCTGTGCACTTAAAATAGGTGTTCAATACATATGCATTGATTGATGTTGGCTGATTTATTTTGAATCCCAGACAGACTGTGAATCATCTGTGTTACAAAATAGCTTAAATAGATGTGTGTTGTGCCTGGAAAAATAGCAATTGAGCAGTGAGGACCAAAAAGAGCCATTCAGCCTCTCACTGGGCAGCTTTACTGGTCCCATCTGCCATAGACCCCTGACTACTGAGGAGATTCCCATTGGAAGGTGAGCAGTGATTTGGGGGGAAATGAGGAGAACTTTCAACAGGAAAACCTTTTGCAGTGGGACCTGACCAATTGCTCTCAGTGTCAGTGAAGACCTGGATTGATTTCAGTATAGGTAAATCAGTGCTAGACCTGCAATGATGCTAAGACAGGCCCACAGTAGGTTGGTGGTGAGAGAGAACAAGATGGGGGTGGTGGTGATTGCAGGTTAGTAATGGAAGAGAAATTTGATACAGTAGTTAGACATAGTTCACAAAAAGACATGGATTATTTTTCTTATAATTACTCTTCATGAAAACTTTGACATATTTAGGCTTCGATGAAAAAAATATGTGTGGCTTTTGTTCTTGATCATGTTAGATTTTTTTTTTTTCTGTTTTGAAGATGAAGGCTCTGTGTGAAGTACTGAAGGGCACATTAAGGTGCTCGTATGATCTAGTTTCCCTGGGAGAATCTCTGTTTACATATCATGTTCCAGTGTCATTATTTTGGTGACACTTTTACTCAAAAGGATCCTGAGTTGGAGAATTAATTATATAGCAACCACTTCTAGTTTTAATGGAGAGGCAATACAGTGGAGTGAGTAGAAATATGAACTCTAGCACAAACCTCCTTGAGGGAAAATCCCAGTTCTGCCACTTATTAGTATGTGATCTTGGACAAATTCCTTAATATCTCTCTACTGTGGTTACTGTAAAGTGGGGATAATAATAACATCTATTCATGCGGTTGGGGTGAGGATAAAATGAGTTATTATGCATAAAGGGCTGCAAACAGCACCTGACATATGAAAGCTCTATAACAGCTTTAGGTTTAGTTAATATTAAATCTTCACAAAAATCTTGTGAATGAAGTTGTTATTATGCCCCTTTGTAAATGAGGACACTGAATTTCCAGAGGTTAAGAAAACATTTATAAACAGACCAGCTAGAAAGTAGTAGGTGCAGAATTTGGTTTTGATTCTGATTTCAAAAGTTGGCACTTATTAGAGTATTCCACAACACCTGCTACCCTCAAAGCCTCTTTACCCCGTGACTTCATTTTCTAGAACAAGTTAGCATGAGGCAATATGCCTGTATTCTCACTCTCACTCTATTCTATACCAGTTCTGGGCAGAGCAGAGTTGTTTTTTTTTTTTGTGGGGTTGGGGGGAAGGAGTGTTGTTTCCATCATGTTACCCAACCAAACTTGGCAACAAAGACAATCTTCTGACAATGGGTTGTGGGGTGAAGAAATTACAGCATTTGTTGCAGGACCCTGAGCAAGGAGAACAGGCAGCTTATGCTCAAAAGACCCTAACTCCCCAGTGGCTTTCAGAGAAGGGTTTTTAAAGGCAACATTAGGGGCGAGTGTTGTAGGATGGATGCCTGATCAGCTCCTGGACATTTTTCTGATTAGTTGGTGCTGAGCAAACAGGGTGGTATTTTGGGAGTTAACATCATCAACTTCTGGTTTCTACTGGTCTGGGGTCTATGTGTTTGTGATCAACATGGAGTTAATTTCTTCCACCTCATGGGGGTTTTAGTATCTGTAAAACAACTCAAGGATATGGCTCAGGATATGATATATAGCTTCTGAGGAAAAACTAAAAGTCCTTGACTTTGTTTAATGACTAAACTATTATTATTTTGTCTGGTTTCACTCTTTTCCTTTGTTTCTGTATTTTTTCACTTTTCTGATTAAATTTGCTCCTTAGAACACTGGCTGCCCTAGGAGGCTAAAGCTTTTTACACACAAGAGGCAGAGGACACTGTGGGTCATCTTCCACCAGGAAGACCCTGCAGTTTCCTGTTCGGTTTCAATCATCAACATCAGATTGTGTCTTGCCCCTGTATCAGGTTCACAGAGGATGAGGGCAGGACAGCGACACACCCATGCTGATACTGTTTTGCCTTAATCAAGTTGCCCAAAGCAGTTGAGAGTCTAGGCTCATTCCCATTGTGGAGTTCAGAAGAAATGTCCTTTGGGGAAGCTGTGGAGGCAGGATTAAAATAGCCTCACTGAGTCTCTGCATCATGAGAAGAGCAAGAGGAAGGATGATTCATGTTCACCAAGAGCAGAATGGATGTGGCACAGAGAACCAAAATATCTTGGCTGCCCAGGCCAGTAAATTAGGGCTTTGCCTGTGTGACCCAATGTGGTCAAAGATGGAAAAGAATGGGTGTTCCTGAGTGAATACCAAGTGGGATGGATGATCCACCAGGGCACAGGCACTGCCCTGCCCTGTTAAGCCTTCACACTGCAGATGCATCTTCAACTCTTAGATGAAACTCTACCCAATGGACAGTGGAATATAGAATTTCTCTATAATTTTTAGTAAAAATTCAGCTTAGTTTTAGAAAAACACAATTCCATGCTTGTATACTTAAGTTATAGACTTAACGATTTATAGGTGTGTAAATGCTACACCATCTTGAGGGACAGCCTTATTCCAGTTCTCTCAGCTCCATTCCTTCCTCACTTTTTCTTCTTGTGATGCTTGATTCCTCAAGTCAAACTTGTTAAGTATATCTCGAACCCTTGCTTAAACTCTGGGTCCCCCTCTATAAAGTGAGAATAATAATATATATCAGGGTCATTGTGAGGATTATAAAAAATTTATAAAATGTGCTTAGACTACAAGGTTGAGACACCATAGGTGCCCAAATGGTACTATTATCACTACTACTCCTACTAATGAGAAGTACATGACTACTAATGATAGTGATAATAAAAATAATAATGACAGCTAGGCTGGAAGTGTGATCACTTGAAATTACCAGGCTGGTATACTCTACTACATCAATACGTACATTATCAATATAAAATTACTGAGGTTATCAAGGTTAATATATGTACCTAGGATACAATGTTCGTATGAATATCTAGGACATACAGTGTCTTCTCCACAATGCTAGATTTTTTCTTTATGTATGAAGAACCAGCCCTGTTCTTCCCTGAAAGAATGAGTTTCTCTTGTATAGACAAATGTACAGAAGACATTTTACATTTTTAAAGAGCACATTCCATACCTATCAAGAAAATGAAAGCTTTTCAAGAAAATTCCTGTGAAAAGTCTAGGATTATTAAAAGAATAACTATTGAGGAAAAAGAAACAAAGTGTTTAAACTTTTTCCTGAGAAGTTAAAGACGGTACTTCACAAAAGCTTCTGCAACCTTTTAAATTTTATTCAAGACCTAAAGAAACTAGTAATCCCCAAGGCTCCAAGAGTTAATTTCCATTGCACAGAATGCCTCTCACATCAGAATTAATTAGGTTTCATTTCCACTGTCCCATTTCCCTTAAGGAATCCTGCAGTATAAACCTCCAAGGTAAACACAAATATTCATCTACTCACCTGTTTTGAAGAGCCAGACGTTCAGGGGTGTAAATCATTGGCAGTGATGGGTATGCACTGATTTGGGCACAATTTGTCTTCTCTGTCTAACTCCACAGTTTCCTTCAGCCTCTCATCATGTGCACAAGAGCAAATACTTTACTCCGAGACATAAGGAAAAATGAGTGGATTTTGATAAGTTTTGCTGCCTATAAGCAGACGGGACAAATCTTGATTTTGTTTCTTTTTTAAGAGAGAGAAAAAAATCAGATGTATGAAATAACAGATAGGATTATCTGGGTATCCAGCGTTGCTACTTCCACAAACCTACCTTCATTGATATTCTAAGTTTATAAGAAAATTACTTCTTAGACTGTAATTTCCTGCTAACAAGTTGAGCATTTGTAAGCCTACCATCTTTGGTTCACTCTTTGCTGGTAGAAGTTTCAGGGATCCTCAGATGTGAGTAAATGTCGGCTCCAGGTCCAGAATGTGTGTGTTTAATGAACTGGGTACTTATTTGTTTGTGGAAGGATGGGTCTGGGGTGGTGTATACACAGTGGCTCAGATTCAGTCTACCAATGTGTTTTTATTTCTGGAACTCGCAGTTGTGCATGGCAAGGATGAAGGATGGGATTTCCCTTTATTGCTTTTGTAGCAATAAAGGACCCGTTTGCTTATCCCTTCTCTGTTTCTTGCTATTTCAATCCTTAGTAAACGCTGGCAACTGTTCCACTTCAAAAAGTGGACAAAGGATAGGGCAGCACTCATTTTCAAATCCCTGTTTTAGGAGAGATTGTAGGGAATCAGAAAGGATGAATTGTGGCTTTGGAAACTTCCTTCTCCATGATAATTAGCATTCTCATCAAATTCATTGGTCTTTTAGCATTCTCATCAAATTCATTGGTCTCTGTGGGATTTGTTCTATGCTTGGGTTGACTCCAAACTATATGCAGGTATTAGAGGCAGAGAAGCTTAAGGGAGTTTGGAACGTGCCTTCAGAGCATAAGAAGTAGCTTAACTATCTTACTTACAACATGTTCATTTAGTCCTAAAGGATTTAGGAAGTTTTTGAAATCAAAAGTTGCTTTACATCAAATTTGATTGTCCAAGGAGTACATTCCTTTAAATTAATCTTTTTTAGTTCATTTTTGATGTACAGATAATAATTTAGGAATAATAGTATAGCTTTTCATTCCTGGGTTTTGACAAATTCAAGGAGGAAAATATCACATTTGGTTCATTTTGGGAGTCCAGTGTAAGGAAGCATCTAGGTTAGCTACAGAAGTTACTTCTGCCTTTGGTAAGATCAGTCTAACAGGACTCCAAACATGCACTGATGTTGCTGGTTTTTCCGGATGTTGCTGTTCCTGGCTACTAAGTCTGCAAAAATCCTAGAGATGGTAATCTGGCCCAGCAAACAGAGACATTTGCGGAACACATGGACGTATGTAATAACCAAGTAACTCATCTCAAGTATAAGTGTCTACCTAAAATGAAACTACTAGAGAAAATGTCTTGATCCAAAATGCCCTGTTCCAAGAAGTTGTGTCTTCTATGGCTTTTACAACACTTGTACTAACCTCCCCAGAGTGTCCCTTCAACTATGGCTTTGAAATTGCCATTGCATTTGCTTACCTCCAACTAAATGGTAAGCTCCCTGAAGGTGAATACTTAGTTTTATTCACACAGCAGTCCAATGTCCCAATGGGATTGAACATTTGGAAAGTATTCATTGAATTAATGAGCCAGATTTCTTGTGTTAAACTCTGACTCTTATGTCCTGCTGCCATTTTCTAACTCATTAAAATTATCAACAATAATAGCATTCAATGATTTATTATGTGTCTGACACTGCATTGAGCACTTGGTCTATCATATCTTTAACTCTGCACAACTCTATGGATGTTTGGACTAAAAATGGTCAAACGAATGAGGTTTTGGAATCAGAGAAATCTGAGTTCAAACCTGTGCTTTGCCCTTTGTTAGCGCTTGGAGTTTAGCCAGTATATGTGTGGTTCTGATTTTCATTTGCAAATATGGGTTAATAATAACTTCCTCAAAGAATGATGTGAATAACATTTACCTTTGCCTAGCATGTAGCTTGCGACCCTGAGCTGTAATTTCTTTGCTTAAGATCATTATATTCTTAGAGTCAATGAATGCTAGAAAACATTTATCAGTTTGGAACAGAAAAGGAAAATATTTTCTTTTAGTCCACTAGTCTCTTATTCTTACATTTTTTAATAGATCCACCCATTCCTTCTAATAGGGGTACAATTTAGCAGCTTTTCATTAAGTCTAGTATATACAACTTTTCATTAAGTTTACTATATACAACCTCATTTTCATAATAAGTAATAGTTTCCTTTTGTCAGAAACTCTTCTGATTATTCTTGGTTGCCCATTCTATCCAGGATCTTTTGCCAGTGTTTTGATACCTCCTTGTTTCTCAATATACTGTGAGAGAATTTGTTTGGATACATATTCTTGTAAATTAGCCCAACAGTATTGCAAGAGATCCCAACATTGTGCATACTTACTCAGAATAAGAAAAAAAAAACAAAACTGTTGTGGTAGCAGAGATAATAGTCAGTATGGATGCATGGCCAGTCAGAGGAGATGCCAGCTGTAGAAAACTGGTAGCTATAATGTGAACAATGCAATCATACACAACTGGTACATTTGTATGTGTATGTAATAGCTGAGAGTCAGCCTGGTGGCCAGTCACCTCTTTGCCTTCCTCTGACCTATTATAAATGAGTAGAATTCATTAACAACTGTGACACGTCCTACTCAGATAATTTTCCCAGTGGGATTGGCTGATTACTATTATGCAACAGTTTAAGTCTCTTCTGCAAAGAACCAGTATTTCAGCAGAAACTAACAGAAACCAGAAAAGACCAGTATAATATGGTATATATATGTACAACAGGATTTTACTCAGCCATAAAAAAAAATGAAATAATGCCATTTGCAATAACATAGATGGACCTAGAGATTATCATACTAAGTGAAGTAAGTCAGAAAAAGACAAATATCATATGATATCACTTATATGTGGAATATAAAATAAAATGATACAAATGAACTTATTTAAAAAACAGAAATATACTCACAGACATAGAAAACAAACTTATGGTTACCAAAGAGGAAAAGGGGAGGAGGGATATATTGGAAATTTGGGATTAACAGAGACACTCTAGTATATATAAAATAGATAAACAAGATCTACTGCGTAGGACAGGAAGCTATAGTCAATATCATTTTTTTCTTAATAGTAGCTAAATTTTTTATTAGTTTCTGCTTTATAACAAAGTGAATCAGTCATACATATACATCTGTTCCCACATCCCTTCCCTCATGCATCTCCCTCCCTCCCACCCTCCCCATCCCACCCCTCCAGGCGGTCACAAAGCACCGAGCTGATATCCCTGTGCTCTGCGGCTGCTTCCCACTATCTATCTACCTTACGTTTTGTCCATGACTCTCTTGCGCTTTGTCACAGCTAACCCTTCCCCCTCCCCATAACCTCAAGTCCATTCTCAAGTAGGTCTGTGTCTTTATTCCTGTTTTACCCCTAGGTTCTTCATGACATGTTTTTTTTAATTCCATATATATGTGTTAGCATACGGTATTTGTCTTTCTCTTTCTGACTTACTTCACTCTGTATGACAGGCTCTAGGTCTATCCACCTCATTACAAATAGCTCAGTTTCGTTTCTTTTTATGGCTGAGTAATATTCCATTGTATATATGTGCCACATCTTCTTTATCCATTCATCCGATGATGGACACTTAGGTTGTTTCCATCTCCGGGCTATTGTGAATACAGCTGCTATGAACATTTTGGTACATGTCTCTTTTTGAACTATGGTTTTCTCAGGATATATGCCTAGTAGTGGGATTGCTGGGTCATATGGTAGTTCTATTTTTAGTTTTTTAAGGAACCTCCATACTGTTCTCCATAGTGGCTGTACCAATTCACATTCCCACCAGCAGTGCAAGAGTGTTCCCTTTTCTCCACACCCTCTCCAACATTTATTGTTTCTAGATTTCTTGATGATGGCCATTCTGACTGGTGTGAGATGATATCTCACTGTAGTTTTGATTTGCATTTCTCTAATGATTAATGATGTTGAGAATTCTTTCATGTGTTTGTTGGCAGTCTGTATATCTTCTTTGGAGAAATGCCTATTTAAGTCTTCTGCCCATTTTTGGATTGGGTTGTTTGTTTTTTTGCTATTGAGCTGCATGAGCTGTTTATAAATTTTGGAGATTAATCCTTTGTCAGTTGCTTCATTTGCAAATATTTTCTCCCATTCTGAGGGTTGTCTTTTGGTCTTGTTTATGGTTTCCTTTGCTGTGAAAAAGCTTTGAAGTTTCATTAGGTTCCATTTGTTTATCTTTGTTTTTATTTCCATTTCTCTAGGAGGTGGGTCCAAGAGGATCTTGCTGTGATTTATGTCATAGAGTGTTCTGCCTATGTTTTCCTCTAAGAGTTTGATAGTTTCTGGCCTTACATTTAGGTCTTTAATCCATTTTGAGCTTATTTTTGTGTATGGTCTTAGGGAATGATCTAATCTCATACTTTTACATGTCCCTGTCCAGTTTTCCCAGCACCACTTATTGAAGAGGCTGTCCTTTCTCCACTGTACATTCCTGCCTCCTTTATCAAAGATAAGTTGACCATATGTGCGTGGGTTTATCTCTGGGCTTTCTATCCTGTTCCATTCATCTATCTTTCTGTTTTTGTGCCAGTACCACACTGTCTTGATTACTGTAGCTTTGTAGTATAGTCTGAAGTCAGGGAGCCTGATTCCTCCAGCTCCGTTTTTCGTTCTCAAGATTGCTTTGGCTATTCGGGGTCTTTTGTTTTTCCAAACAAATTTTGAAATTTTTTGTTCTAGTTGTGTGAAAAATGCCAGTGGTAGTTTGATAGGGATTGCATTGAATCTGTAGATTGCTTTGGGTAGTAAAGTCATTTTCACAATATTGAATCTTCCAATCCAGGAGCATGGTATATCTCTCTATCTATTTGTATCATCTTTAATTTCTTTCATCAGTGTCTTATAATTTTCTGCATATAGGTCTTTTGTCTCCTTAGGTAGGTTTATTCCTAGATATTTTATTCTTTTTGTTGCAGTGGTAAATGGGAGTGTTTTCTTGTTTTCATTTTCAGATTTTTCATCATTAGTGTACAGGAATGCCAGAGATTTCTGTGCATTAATTTTGTATCCTGCTACTTTACCAAATTCATTGATTAGCTCTAATAATTTTCTGGTAGCATCTTTAGGATTCTCTATGCATAGTATCATGTCATCTGCAAACAGTGACAGCTTTACTTCTTCTTTTCCAATTTGGATTCCTTTTATTTAGTTTTCTTCTCTGATTGCTGTGGCTAAAACTTCCAAATGTAAGTTGAATAAGAGTGGTGAGAGTGGGTAGCCTTGTCTTGTTCATGATCTTAGTGGAAATGGTTTCAGGTTTTCACCATTGAGGAAAATGTTGGCTGTGGGTTTGTCACATATGGCCTTTATTATGTTGAGGAAAGTTCCCTCTATGCCTACTTTCTGCAGGGTTTTTAGTATAAATGGGTGTTGAATTTTGTCAAAAGCTTTCTCTGCATCTATTGAGATGATCATATGTTTTTTCTTATTCAATTTGTTAATATGGTGTATCACATTGATTGATTTGCATATATTGAAGATCCTTGCATTCCTGGAATAAACCCCACTTGATCATGGTGTATGATCCTTTTAATGTGCTGTTGGATTCTGTTTGCTAGCATTTTGTTGAGGATTTTTGCATGTATGTTCATCAGTGATATTGGCCTGTAGTTTTCTTTCTTTGTGACATCCTTGCCTGGTTTTGGTATCAAGGTGATGGTGGCCTCGTAGAAGGAGTTTGGGAGTGCTCCTCCCTCTGCTATATTTTGGAAGAGTTTGAGAAGGATGGGTGTTAGCTCTTCTCTAAATGTTTGATAGAATTCGCCTGTGAAGCCATCTGGTCCTGGGCTTTTGTTTGATGGAAGATTTTTAATCACAGTTTCAATTTCAGTGCTTGTGATAGGTCTATTCAGATTTTCTATTTCTTCCTGATTCAGTCTTGGCAGGTTGTGCATTTCTAAGAATTTGTCCATTTCTTCCAGGTTATCCATTTTATTGGCATAGAGTTGCTTGTAGTAATCTCTCATGATCTTTTGTATTTCTGCAGTGTCAGTTGTTACTTCTCCTTTTTCATTTCTAATTCTATTGATTTGAGTCTTCTCCCTTTTTTTCTTGATGAGTCTGGCTAATGGTTTGTCAATTTTGTTTATCTTCTCAAAGAACAAGCTTTTAGTTTTATTGATCTTTGCTATCGTTTCCTTCATTTCTTTTTCATTTATTTCTGATCTGATCTTTATGATTTCTCTCCTTCTGCTAACTTTGTGGGGTTTTTTTTTTGTTCTTCTTTCTTTAATTGCTTTAGGTGCAGGGTCAGGTTGTTTACTCGAGATGTTTCCTGTTTCTTAAGGTAGGATTGTATTGCTATAAACTTCCCCGTTAGAACTGCTTTTGCTGAGTCCCATAGGTTTTGGGTCGTCGTGACTCCATTGTCATTTGTTTCTAGGTATTTTTTTATTTCCTCTTTGATTTCTTCAGTGATCCCTTCGTTATTGAGTAGTGTATTGTTTAGCCTCCATGTGTTTGTATTTTTTACAGATCTTTTCCTGTAATTGATGTCTAGTCTCATAGCATTGTGGTCGGAAAAGATACTTGATACAATTTCAATTTTCTTAAATTTACCAAGGCTTGATTTGTGACACAAGATATGATCTATCCTGGAGAATGTTCCATGAGCACTTGAGAAAAATGTGTACTGTATTGTTTTTGGATGGAAAGTTCTATAAATATCAATTAAGTCCATCTTGTTTAATGTATCATTTAAAGCTTGTGTTTCCTTATTTATTTTCATTTTGGATGATCTGTCCATTGGTGAAAGTGGGGTGTTAAAGTCCCCTACTATGAGTGTGTTACTGTCGATTTCCCCTTTTATGGCTGTTAGTATTTGCCTTATGTATTGAGGTGCTCCTACGTTTAGTGCATAAATATTTACAATTGTTATATCTTCTTCTTGGATCGATCACTTTATCATTATGTAGTGTCCTTCTTTGTCTCTTCTAGTAGTCTTTATTTTAAAGTCTATTTTGTCTGATATAAGAATTGCTACTCCAGCTTTCTTTTGATTTCCATTTGCATGGAATATCTTTTTCCATCCCCTTGCTTTCAATCTGTATGTGTCTCTAGTTCTGAAGTGGGTCTCTTGTCGACAGCATATATAAGGATCTTGTTTTTGTATCCATTCAGCCAATCTGTGTCTTTTGGTGAGAGCATTTAGTCCATTTGCATTTAAGGTAATTATTGATATGTATGTTCCTATTCCCATTTCCTTAATTGCTTTGGGTTCATTGTTGTAGGTATACTCCTTCTGTTGTGTTTCTTGCCTAGAGAAGTTCCTTTAGCATTTGTTGTAAAGCTGGTTTTTTGGTGCTGAACTCTCTCAGCTTTTGCTTGTCTGTAAAGGTTTTAATTTCTCCATCAAATCTGAATGAGATCCTTGCTGCTTAGAGTAATCTTGGTTCCAGGTTTTTCTCCTTCATCACTTTAACTATGTCTTGCCACTCCCTTCTGGCTTGTAGAGTTTCTGCTGAGAGATCAGCTCTTAACCTGATGGGGATTCCCTTGTGTGTTATTTGTTGTTTTTGCCTTGCTGCTTTTAATATTATTTCTTTGTGTTTAATTTTTGACAGTTTGATTAATATGTGTCTTGGCGTATTTCTCCTTGGATTTATTCTGTGTGGGACACTCTGTGCCTCCTGGACTTGATTAACTATTTCCTTTCCCATATTAGGGAAGTTTTCAGCTATAATCTCTTCAAATATTTTCTCTGTCCCTTTCTTTTTCTCTTCTTCTTCTGGAACCCCTATAATTCGAATGCTGGTGCATTTAATGTTGTCCCAGAAATCTCTGAGACTGCCCTCTGTTCTTTTCATTCTTTTTTCTTTATTTTGCTCTGCAGCAGTTATTTCCAGTATTTTATCTTCCACCTCACTTATCCGTTCTTCTGCCTCAGTTATTCTGCTATTGATCCCATCTAGAGTATTTTTCATTTCATTTATTGTGTTTTTAATCGATGCTTGATTCATCTTTAGTTCTTCTAGGTCCTTGTTAACTGTTTCTTGCATTTTGTCTATTCTATTTCCAAGGTTATGGATCTTGGAAATAGAATCTTGGATCATCTTTACTATCACTATTCTGAATTCTTTTTCAGGTAGACTGCCTATTACCTCTTCCTTTGTTAGGTCTGGTAGGTTTTTATCTTGCTCCTTCACCTGCTGTGTGTTTTTCTGTCTTCTCATTTTGCTTATGTTACTCTGTTTGGGGTCTCCTTTTTGCAGGCTTCAGATCCGTAGTGCCCGTTGTTTTTGGTGTCTGTCCCCAGTGGCTAAGGTTGTTTCAGTAGGTTGTGTAGGCTTCCTGGTGGAGGGGACTAGTGCCTGTGTTCTGATCATTGAGGCTCGATCTTGTCTTTCTGGTGGACAGGTCCACGTCTGGTGGTGTGTTTTTGGGTACCTGTCGCCTTATTATGTTTTTAGGCAGCCTCTCTACAAATGGGTGGGGTTGTGTTCCTCTCTTGCTAGATGCGTGGCATAGTGTGACCAGCACTGTAGCTTGCTGGTCGTTGACTGAAGCTGGGTGCTGGTGTTGAGATGGAGATCTCTGGGAGATTTTCACCGCTTGGTATTATGTGGAGCTGGGAGGTCTCTTGTGGACCCGTGTCCTGAAGTTGGCTCTCCCACTTCAGAGGCACAGCACTGACTCCTGGCTGCAGCACCAAGAGCCTTTCATCTACCCGGCTCAGAATAAAAGGGAGAAAAAGTAGAAAGAAAGAATTAGTAGAAGAAAGAAAGAAAGAAGTTAAGAAAGGATGGAAGGAAGGAAGAAAGAAAGAAAGAAAGGAGGGAGGGAGGAAGGAAAGAAAAAGAAAGAATGAAAGGAAGAAGGGAGGGAGGGATGGAGGAAGGAAAGAAAGAGAGAAAGAAAGAAAGGAGGGGCTGACGGAGGGAGGGAGGAAGGGAAGGTCGGAAAAAAAGAAAGAGCAGGTAAAGTAAAATAGAATAACATATAAAATATAGTAGCGTTATTAAAATTAAAAAGTAATTATTAAAAAAAAAACGGACAGATAGAGCCCTGGGACATATGTTGGAACAAAAGCTATACAGAGAAAATCTCACACAGAAGCATACACATACACATTCACAAAAAGAGAACAGGGGGAAAAATCGAAAATCTTGCTCTCAAAGTCCACCTCCTCAATTTCGGATAATTCGTTGTAAAAAGACGAAAAGGGGGAAAGGTCTTAAATCTTGTCCTCAAAGTCCACCTCCTCAATTTGGGATGATTCGCTGCCCATTCATGCACTGCACAGGGCACATCAAGTGGACCGTGGAGCTTTAATCTGCTGCCTCCGAGGCTGCATAGAGAGATTTCCCTGTCTCTGCTCTCACGGCTCCCATGTCTCAGCCTTGGACCTGGCCCCGCCTCTGTGCATGGGTCGCCGGAGGGCGTCCGTTCTTCGCTCAGACAGGATGGGTTTAAAGGATCTGCTGATTCGGGGGCTCTTGCTCACTCAGGCAGAGGGGAGGGAGGGGCGCGCAGTGTGGGGCAGGCCTGCGGCGGCAGAGGCCGGCGTGACATTGCACCAGCCCGAGGTGCTCCGTGCGCTTTCCCGGGGAAGCCGTCCCTGGGTCCCGGGACCCTGGCAGTGGCGGGCTGCACCAGCTCCCTGGAAGGCGGGGTGGAGAGTGACCTGCGCTCACACACAGGCCTTGTGGCAGCGGCAGCAGCAGCCCCAGCGTCCCACGCCCGTCTCCGGGGTCTGCACCTTTAGTTGTGGCTCGCGTTCGTCTCTGGAGCTTCTTTATGCAGCGCTCTTAATGCCCTCTCCTTGCGCACCAGGAAACAAAAGGGAAGAAAAAGTCTCTTGCCTCTTCGGCAGCTCCAGACTTTTTCCCCGGACTCCCTCTGGGCTAGCCGTGGTGCACTAACCCCTTCAGGCTCTCTTCCTGCCGCCAGCCCCAGTCCTCTCCCTGCGCTCCGACTGAAAGCCGATACCCGAGCCTCAGCTCCCAGCCCCGCCCTCCCCGGCGGCCGAGCAGACAAGTCTCTCAGGCTTGTGTTTGCCTGAGGGCACCGATCCTCTGTGCCAGAATCTCTCCGCTTTGCCCTCCACACTCCTGTTGCTGTGCTCTCCTCCGCTACGCCAAAGCTTTCCCCCTCCGCCACCTGCAGTCTCCACCTGTGAAGGGGTTTCTAGTGTGTGGAAACCTTTCCTCCTTCATGGCTCCCTCCCACTGGTGAAGGTCCCGTCTCTATCCTTTTGTCTCTGTTTATTCTTTTTTCTTTTGTCCTACCCAGGTATGTGGGGAGTTTCTTGCCTTTTGGGGGGTCTGAGGTCTTCTGTCAGCGTTCAGTAGGTGTTCTGTAGGAGTTGTTCCATGTGTAGATGAATTTCTGATGTATCTGTGGGGAGGAAGGTGATCTCTGCGTCTTACTCTTCCACCATCTTCCTCTGCTCCCCTATAGTCAAGATCTTGTAATAACTTATAATGGAAAAGAATCTGAAAAAGAATATATATATATATATATATATATATAATTTTCCCTCCTCAAAAAGTTCAAGGAGGGAAGCACCACATTTGATTCACTGCTGCAGTCCAGTGTCAGGAAGCACCCAGTTTATATATATATATATATATATAACTGGATCACTTTGCAGTACACCTGAAACTAACACAACATTATAAATCAACTATACTTCAATAAAAAAACAACAAAAACCTAACCAAAAAACCCACATTCATCATAAATTTAATACAACTGTTTCACTAAAACTACAGGTTTCTTGCCTTTAAAAATGTTTTGTTGGTGCTATGTGGATTAAATAATATGAACAACTAATGAATAAATCAACATTTTGGCTCAAACATTTTAGTTAATGCTTTCTTATGGACAAATTTTAATTATCAATGGGCCTTGAGGAAGGTAGATGCATTGGATGTTCAGAAATGACTGGACTATGGCATCAAAAAGGTGAAGGGTCTGAGAGTCTACACTGCTTGCAGGTTAACAAGTTAGCCTGCTATCATTTCGTAGATGCTGGCAGAAAACACAAGACTCCTGGGTCAGAGAAAAAGGACTTTATTACTCATGGTGCAACAGGCTGCATAAGCTCCATATTCCCACTGGTTTCTCATGTTCCCCAATTTCCACAGGACTACACAGTTGGATATAGATGAATGCTGTACAGGCAGTGTGTTCTGTCTCACTGAGGAACCCCAAGCTTAGGAAACCCCAGTCTTTTATAATGAGCCACAACAATCTGTTTAACCTTTGCCCCAGAAGCAGGCATTATCTTTATTATACTGGGCAGCAAACAAATCTACCTTCTTATCTGGATGAAGACAGTTCTCATCTTCCCATGGCTGTTCTCTATAAAAATATTCTTGGGTGGAGTCAAGATGACGGATTAGGAGGAAGCGGAATTCGTGCCTCCACACAACTAGGGCAGTTACCAGGCACTGGTGGGGGACCACGGACACCTAAGGGGACAGGAGGAGCCCCCAGCAACTGGGTAAGATGTGGGACATGGGGGGGATGAAGGGAGAGGAGAAGTGGAGGCTGGACAGGACTGGCACCCCTGAGGGGTGGTTGGGGGAGAAGTGATCCCATGCCCGAAGGGGGAAATTGAGGGACCATTAGGAGGACAGAGGACCAAAAGGGAGCATGGCCATGTTTCCCCTGCCCACTTGGGTCCCCAGGAACCTGCTGAGATCCTGGGCCTAATCATCTGCCCACCAAGGCCCCCTCCAGCCATGCGGGTCCTGACGGAGTGGGAGGGAGGGAAGAGGGAGCAAAAATAAAGACTGGATCTCTGGGACCAGCACCCTTGAGGGGTGGCTTGGGGAGGGGAGGGGTTCCTACACCTAGTGGGACCCACCCATGGCTAGGGGACCAGAGGGGATAGGAGAGACCCTAGGGGAAATGGTGGTGGGAGGGTGTGAAGGAAGGAATGGAAGGGAATGGGGCCAGTGCTTTCCCTGTCCACTTAGGTACCGGGGAGCCTGTTGGGCCCTTGGAGCCTCCCACCTGCCATGCAGAGCCCAAGCCCCGCCCCTACACCTCCACCCAGGGCCCTACCTCTACACTTGGAGACCACCTCCAATGCACTGGGCCTAAGACCCACCCACATACCCTCACCCAGGACCCTACACCCAAACTCTGGAACTCCACACTCCAGAGGCTCTCCTTTCCACGTGCTGCTTCTCCCCTCTGCACAGGTCCTAAGACCAGGCCCCACTCCATGTTCAAAGGCCATCCCCCCACCCACCTAGGTCCCACAGCACCCTAAACCCCACTCCTGCCTCAGTTCAACCCCCGCCTAAACTCCACTCCCATAGCCAAGGCTTTTATGCTTCTTTTTTTTCTTTTTTCTTCTTTTAGTTTGGGGTTCTGTTTTACCTTGTTGATTCATTGTTGTTGATTCATTTATAGTTTAATTTTTCCTAATAAATCTTTTATTTTACTAATTTTATTTTATTCTTTATACTTTGTTATTGTTCTCTCCTTTGGCTTGTTATCCCCGCACCACTACCCTTTGCTTTTTTCTGTTGTGGTTTTATTTTACCTTGTTGCAGTTGTTACAATTATATTTTTATTTTTCCTAATATAATTTTTACCTTTCTAATTGTATTTTGTTTTTTTATTCTTTGATATTGTACTGCTCCTTTTTTTTTTTTTTTTTTTTTTTTTTTTGGCCATGCCATGCAGTTTGTGGGATCTTGGTTCCCAAGCAGGAGGTCAGACCTGAGCTCCTGTGGTGGGAGCTCCAAATCCAAACCACTGGACTAACAGAGAACCTCAGACCCCAGGGAATATTTATCAGACTGAGGTCTCCTGGAGATCCTAATATCAGCACCAAGTCCTGGCTCTATCCAACTGCCTGCAAACTCCAGTGCTGGATGCCTCAGGCCAAACAACCAGCAAAACAGGAATACAGCCCCACCCATCATAAAAACCAAATAACATGACAAAAAAAATTGTTAAGACGAAGGAGCAAGGTATAAAACTACAAGACTAAATGAATGAAGATGAAATAAGCAACCTAATTGAAAAAGAATTCAGAGTAATGATAGTAAAAATGATCCAAAATCTCAGAAACAGAATAGAGAAAATACAAGAAATATTTAACAAGGATCTAGAAGACTTAAAGAGCAAAGAAACAGTGATGAACAACCAAATAACTGAAATTAAAAATACTCTAGAAGGAATAAATAGCAGAATAACTGAGGCAGAAGAATGGATAAGTGTGCTGGAAGATAAAAGGGTGGAAATAACTGCCAAGGAGCAGAATAAAGAAAAAAGAATGAAAAGAATTGAGGACAGTCTCAGAGACCTCAGGGACAACATTAAACATATCAACATTCAAATTATAGGGGTCCCAGAAGAAGAAGAGAAAAAGAAAGGGACTTAGAAAATATCTGAAGAGATTATAGTTGAAAACTTCCTTAATATGGGAAAGGAAATAGTCAATCAAGTCCAGGAAGCACAGAGAGTTCCATACAAGATAAATCCAAGGAGAAACACACCAAGACACATATTGATCAAACTATCAAAAATTAAATACAAAGAAAAAATATTAAAAGCAGCAAGGGAAAAGCAACAAATAACATACAAGGGAATCCCTATAAGGTTAACAGCTGATATTTCAGTAGAAACTCTGCAAGCCAGAAGGGAGTGGCAGGGCATATTTAAAGTGATGAAAGGCAAAAACCTGCAACAAAGATCACTCTACCCAGCAAGGATCTCATTCAGATTCGACCAAGAAATTAAAACCTTTACAGAAAAGCCAAAGCTAAGAGAATTCAGCACCACCAAACCAGCTTTAAAACAAATGCTAAAGGAATTTCTCTAGGCAGGAAACACAGGAGAAGGAAAAGATCTACAAAACAAACCCAAAACAATTAAGAAAATGGTAATAGGAATATACATATTGATAATTACCTAAAATGTAAATGGATTGGAGGATAGCTTCAAGATGGCAGAGGAGTAAGACGTGGGGATCACCTTCCTCTTCACAAATACATCAGAAACACATCTACACGTGGAAGAGCTCCTACAGAACACTTACTGAACAATGGCAGAAGACCTCAGACTTCCCAAAAGGCAAGAAACTCCCATTGTACTTGGGTAAGGCAAAAGAAAAAAGAAAAAATAGAGACAAAAGAATAGGGACAGGACCTGCACCTCTGGGAGGGAGCTGTGTAGGAGGAGAAGCTTCCAAACACTAGGAAGCCCCTTCACTGGCAGAGATGGCACGTGGGTGGAGAGAAAGCTTGGGAGCCATGGAGGACAGCGTAGCAACAGGGGGCAAGTGGAGATATTCCTGCACAGAGGATCAGTGCCAACCAGCTCTCACCAGCCTGAGAGGCTTGTCTGCTCACCCACTGGGGCAGGTGGGGGCTGGAAGTTGAGGCTTCAAAGGTCACATCCCAGGGAGAGGACTGAAAGGGGCTAGTGAACACAGCTACCTGAACACAGCCTGTAAGGGGGCTAGGGTGCCAAAGCTACCTGGGAGCGAGTCTGGGAAAATGTCTGGAACTGCATAAGAGGCAAGAGACCATTGTTTTGGGGTGCACAAGGAGAAGGGATTCAGAGCACTTTCTAAAAGAGCTCCAGAGTTGGACGTGATCCACGGCTATCAGTGTGGACACCAGAGATGGGCAAGAGACACTAAGGCTGCTGCTGCCACCACCAAGAAACCCGTGTGTAAGCACAGGTCACTATCCACACCTACCCTCCTGGGAGCCTGTGCAACCCACCACTGCCAGGGTCCCCTGATCCAGGGAGAAGACAAGAAGAGCCTCAGGCTGTTGCAACATCATGCTGGCTTCTGCCACAGCAGGCTCACCCCGCATTCTGTACGTCTCATTCCCCACGGCCTGAGTGAACCAGAGCCCCCTAATCAGCTGCTATTTTAACCCCATCCTGTCTGGGTGGGGAACAGATGCCCTCAGGCGACCTAAAAGCAAAGGCAGGACCAAATACAAAGCTGAACCACAGGAGCTGTGTGAAAAAAGAAGAGAAAGGGAAATCTCTCCATTCAACCTCAGGAGCAGTGGATTAAATCTCCACAATCAAATTGATGCACCCTGCAGCTATGCAGTACCTGAATAGACAACGAATCATCCTAAAATTGAGGTGGTGGACATTGGGATCAACTGTAGACTTGGGATTTGCTTTCTGCATCTAATTTGTCTCTGTTTTTATGTTTATGTTAGTTTAGTGTTTAGAGCTTATTATCATTGGTAGATTTGTTAACTGATTTGGTTGTTCTCTTCCATATATATATATATATATATATATATATATATATATATATATATATATATATATAATATTTTTTTCCTTTTTCTCCTTTTGTGAGTGTGTACTGTATGCTTCTTTGTGTGATTTTGTCTGTATAGCTTTACTTTTACCATTTGTCCTAGGGTTCGTCTCTCCCTTTTTTTTTAAATATAGTTTTTAGCACTAGTTATCATTGGTGGATTTGTTTTTTAGTTTCCTTGCTCTCTCTTTCTTTCTTACAATTTACTACTTTTTTATTTTTGATAATTAAATTTTTTTTCATTTTAATAAATTCATTTTTATTATTTTTTTCTTTCTTTCTTTTCTTTTTCTCCCTTTTCTTCTGAGCCAGGTGGATGACAGAGTCTTGGTGAACCAGCCCGGTGTCAGGCCTGAGCCTCTGAGGTGGGAGAGCCGACTTCATGACATTGGTCCACCAGAGACCCCCAGTTCCAAGTAATATCAAATGGCAAAAGCTCTCCAAGTGATCTCCATCGCAATGCTAAGACCCAGATCAACTCAACGACAGAAACCTACAGTGCTGAAGACCCTACACCAAACGTCTAGCAAGACAGGAACACAACCCCACCCATTAGCAGAGAGGCTGCATAAAATCATAATAAGGTCACAGACATCCCAAAACACACCAAAGAATGTGGTCCTGCCCACCAGAAAGACAAGATCCAGCCTCATCCACCAGAACACAGGCACCAATCCCTTCCACCAGGAAGCCTACATAACCCACTGAACCAAACTTACCCACTGTGGACATACACCAAAAACAATGGAAACTATAACCTGCAGCCAGCAGAAAGGAGACCCCAAGCACAGTAAGTTAGGCAAAATGAGAAGACAGAGAAATACACAACAGATGAAGGAGCAAGGTAAAAACCCATGAGACCAAACAAATGAGGAGGAAATAGGCAGTCTACCTTAAAAAAAATTCAGAGTAATGAGAGTAAAGATATCCAAAACCTTGTGAATAGAATGGAGAAAACACAAGAAACGTTTAACAAAGACCTTGAAGAACTAAAGAGCAAACAAACAATGATGAACAACACAATAAATGAAATTAAAAATTATCTAGAAGGAATCAATAGCAGAGTAAATGAGACAAAAGAACAGAAAAGTGACCTGGAAGATAAAATAGTGGAAATAACTACTGTAGAGCAGAATAAAGAAAAAGAATGTAAAGAATTGAGGACAGTCTCAGAGGCATCTGGGAAAACATTAAATGCACCAATATTTGAATTATAGGGGTCCCAGAAGAAGAAGGGAAAAGAAAGGGACTGAGGAAATATTTGAAGAGATTACAGTTGAAAATTTCCTTAATGTGGAAAAGGAAACAGTCAATCAAGTTAAAGAAGCACAGAGAGTCCCACACAGGATAAATCCAAGGAGAAACATGCCAAGACACATATTAATCAAACTATAAAAAATTAAATACAAAGAAAAAATATTAAAAGCAGCAAGGGAAAAGCAACAAACAATATAAAAGGGAATCCCCATAAGGTTAACAGCTGATTTTTCAGCAAAAACTCTGAAAGCCAGGACGGAGTGGCAGGAAATATTTAAAGTGATGAAAGGGAAAAACATACAACTAAGATTTCTCTACTCTGCAAGGATCTCATTCAGATTCAACAGAGACATTAAAACCTTTACAGACAAGTAAAAGCTAAGGGAATTCAGTAACACCAAACCAGCTTTGCAGCAAATGCTAAAGGAATTTCTCTAGACAGCACACAAGAGAAGGAAAACACTTACAATAACAAACCCAAAACAATTAATAAAATGGTAATAGGAACACACATATTGATAACTACCTTAAATGTAAATGGATTAAAGGCTCCAAGCAAAAGACAAACACTGGTTGAATGGATCCAAAAACAAGATCTATATATATGCTGTCTACAGGAGACCCACTTGAGACCTAGGGACACATACAGACTGAAAGTGAGGGGATGGAAAATGGTATTCCATGCAAATGGAAATCAAAAGAAAGCTGGAGTAACAACTCTCATATCAGACAAAATATACTTTAAAATAAAGACTATTACATGAGACAAAGAAGGACACTACATAATGATCAAGGGTTCAATCCAAGAAGAAGATATAACAACTGCAAATATTTATGCACCCAACATAGGAGAATCTCAACATATAAGGCAAATGCTAACAGCCATAAGAGGGGAAATCTACAGTAACACAATCATAAGAGAGGATTTTAACACCCCACCTTCAACAATGGACATATCATCTAGAATGAAATTAAAGGAGGAAACACAAGCTTTAAATGATACATTAAAAAAGATCGACTTAATTGATATTTATAGGACATTCCATCCAAAAACAATGGAATACACTTTCTACTCAAGTGCTCATGGAACATTCTTCAGGACATATCATATCTTGGGTCACAAATCAAGCCTTGGTAAATTAAAAAAAAAATTGAAGTCGTATCAAGTATCTTTTCCAACCACAATGCTAAGAGACTAGATATCACTTACAGGAAAAAATCTGTAAAAAATAAAAACATATGGAGGCTAAACAACACACTGCTTAATAACCAAGAGATCACTGAAGAAATCAAAGAAGAAATTTAAAAAATCACAAGAAACAAATGACAATGAAAACAAAACGACCAAATACCTATGAGATGCTGGAAAAGCAGTTTTAAAAGGGAAGTTTAAAGCAATACAATCCTACCTCAAGAAACAAGAAACATCTCAAATGAACAATCTAACCTTACACCTAAAACAATTAGAGAAACAGTAGCAGAAGAACCACAAAGATAGTGGAAGGAAAGGAATCATAAAGATCAGATCAGAAATAAATGAAAAAGAAATGAAAGAAATGAGAGGTAAGATAAAAAAAAAACTAAAAGCTGGTTATTTGAGGAGAAAACAAAATTGATAAACCACTAGTCCAACTCATCAAGAAAAAAGGGAGAAGACTCAAATCAATAGAATTAGAAATGACAAAGGAGAAGTAACAACTGACACTGCAGAACTACAAAGCATCATGAGGGATTACTACAAGCAACACTATGCCAAAAAATTTGACAACTTGGAAGAAATGGACAAATTCTTAGAAAAGCAAAACCTTCTGAGACTGAACCAGGAAGAAATAGAAAATATAAACAGACCAATCACAAGCACTGAAATCGAAACTCTGGTTAAAAATCTTCCAACAAACAAAAGCCCAGGACCAGATGGCTTCACAGGAGTATTCTATCAAACATTTAGAGAAGAGCTAACACCTATCCTTCTCAAACTCTTCCAAAATAAAGCAGAGGGAGGAATACTCCCAAACTCATTCTACGAGGCCATCATTACCCTGACACCAAAACCAGACAAAGATGTCACAAGGAAAGAAAACTGCAGAGCAATATCACTGATGAATATAGATGCAAAAATCCTCAACAAAATACTAGCAAACATAATCCAACCACACATTAAAAGGAACATATACCATCATCAAGTGTGATTTACCTCAGGAATGCAAGGATTCTTCAATATACATAAAGCAGTCACTGTGATAAACCATATTAAGAAATTGAAGGATAAAAACATATGATGATCTCAATAAGTGCAGAAAAATCTTTTGAAAAAATTCAACAGCCATTTATGATAAAAACTCTCGAGAAAGAGGGTTAGAGGGAACTTATCTCAATATAATAAAGGTCATATGTGACAGACCCATAGACAACATTCTTCACAATGGTGAAAAACTGAAACCATTTTCACTAAGATTGGGAATAACACAAGGATGTCCACTCTTATTCACCATAGTTTTGGAAGTTTTAGCTACAGCAATCAGAGAAGAAAAAGAAATAACAGAAATCCAGATCAGAAAAGAAGTAAAACTGTCACTGTTTGCAGGTGACATGATGCTATACATACAGAATCCTAAAGATACTACCAGAAAACTACTAGAGCTAATCAATGAATTTGGTAAAGTTTCAGGATACAAAATTAATGCAGAGAAATCTCTTGCATTCCTATACACTAATGATGAAAAATCTGAAAGAGAAATTAAGGAAACACTCCCATTTACCACTGCAACAAAAATAATAAAATACCTAGGAATAAACCTACCTAAGGAGACAAAAAACCTGTATGCAGAAAATTTTAAGACACTGATGAAAGAAATTAAAGAAGATTCAAACAGATAGAAAGATACACCATGTTTTTGGATTGGAAGAATCCTCACTGTGAAAATGACTATAATCTCCAAAGCAGTCTACAGATTCAATGCAATGTCTACCAAACTACCAGTGGCATTTTTTTCACAGATAGAGCAAAAAATTTCACAATTTGTATGGAAACACAAAAAACACTGAATAGCCAAAGCAATCTTGAGAAAGAAAAACAGACTGGGGTAATCAGGCTCCCTGACTTCAGCCAATACTACAAAGTTATGGTAATCAAGACAGTATGGTACTGGCAAAAAAACAGAAATATAGATCAATGGAACAGGGTAGAAAGCCCAGAGATAAACTTACACAAATATGGTCACCTTATCTTTGATAAAGGAGACAGGAATATACAATGGAGGAAAGACAGCCTCTTCAATAAGTGGTGCTGGGAAAATTGGACAGCTTCATGTAAAAGAATGAAATTAGAACATCCCCTAACACCATACACAAGAGTAAACTGAAAATGGATTAAAGACCTAAATGTAAGGCCAGCCACTATAAACTCTTAGAGGAAAACATAGGCAGAGGCAGAACACTCTATGACATAAATCACAGCAAGATCCTTTTTGACCCACTTCCTAGATAAGTGGAAATAAAAACAAAAATAAACAAATGGGACCTAATGAAACTTAAAAGTTTTGCACAGCAAAAGAAACCATACACAAGATGAAAAGACATCGCTCAGAATGGGAGAAAATATTTGCAAATAAGGCAACTGACAATGGATTAATCTCCAAAATATACAAGCAGCTCATGCAGCTCAATATAAAAAAAACAAAAAAACAAAAAAACAAAAAAACTCCATCCAAAAATGGGCAGAAGATCTAAATAGACATTTCTCCAAAGAAGATATACAGATTGCCAACAAACACATGAAAGAATGCTCAACATCATTAATCTTTAGAGAAATGCAAATCAAAACTACAATGAAGTATCACCTCACACCAGTCAGAATGGCCATCCCCCAAAAATCTACAAATAATAAATGCTGGAGAGGGTGTGGAGAAAAGGGAACCCTCTTGCACTGTTGGTGGGAATGTAAATTGATACAGCTAGTATGGAGAACAGTACAGTGGTTCCTTAAAAAAACTAAAAATAGAACTTCCATACAACCCAGCAATCCCACTACTGGGCATATAACCTGGGAAAACCATAATTCAAAAACAGTCATGCACCACAATGTTCATTGTAACACTATATACAGTAGCCAGGACATGGCAGCAACCTAAGTGTCCATAAACAGATGAATGGATAAAGAAGATTTAGTACATATATACAATGGAATATTACTCAGCCATGAAAAGAAATGAAATTGAGTCATTTGTAGTGAGGTGGATGGACCTAGAGTCTGTCATATGGAGTGAAGTAAGTCAGAAAGAGAAAAAAAAATACCGTATGCTAACACATATATATGGAGTCTAAAAGAAAAAATGGTTCTCAAGAACCTAGGGCCAGGACAGGAATAAAGATGCAGATGTGGCAAATGAACTTGAGGAGACGTGGAGGGGAAGTGTAAGCTGGGATGAAGTGAGAGAGTGGCATTGACATATATGGACTACCAAATGTAACGTAGATAACTAGTGAGAAGCAGCTGCATAGCACAGGGAGTTCTCCTCCCTGCTTTGTGACCACCTAGAGGGGTGAGATAGGGAGGGTGGGAGGGATACACGAGAGAGGGGTTATGAGGATATATGTATGCATATAGCTGATTCACTTTGTTATATTGCAGAAAATAACACAACATTGTAAAGCAATTATACTCCAATAAAGATGTTAAAAAAATTCTTGAAAAGCTAGTCCAGTACAGACCTTGTCAGTGCATCTACTTGCAAGACATGCAGAAAGGCGAGAGACCCTTGGGGAATTCTCTCCTTGCATGCGAAATTCCAAGGAGTCATATGGCTGTGAACTAACACTTAAAAGAGCATCTGAACTTTTCCCTATTCAAACCATTTGCTTAGTAACTTTTCTCTCTTTTTAGGTAATGTCCAGAAGAAATTTTTTGTCTGAAAAGAGGCAGTCTCAAGGGTACTTCTGACGGAAACAACCTCTGAGAAGCCAATTAACATTGTATGGCTGAGACTAGTCAATTTATTGTTTCTCCTGCCAAGTTTGTGCATTTGAACTTTAGAGGTTTTGTTTTCATGTTCTATGGTACAGGAGCAAATGACAAAATCAGCTAAATCCTCTATAAGCAACAGAGAAGCCAAAGCAAAACTTGTTGTGGAATCAATTTGATCTCCTTTATCTTGTTTTCCAAGCCCTGCTTATGCACAGCTATTTCAGAAATCAGTAGAAGAAAGACAGAAAACTAAGAGTAGGTACAGAAGCTCGAATGACACCACTGGGTTAAAAGAGAACTGAATTATATCAATGCAAAATATATTTAGAAAGAACTTCAAAGAATCAAGTAGAGGAAAGGTCAGGATATGATATTTCTAAGAAACCAGAAGTGAGCCACTGATGTGCCTTAATTACATTTCTATTTGTGAAGCATTTCTCACTACTTCTTAATTATTTGTTTTTCACTTAGAAACTTGGCTTTTTTATTTCAGCAAACTTTATATCAGACTGCTGTTTCAAATGAGAAATACATTCATTTTAAATATAGGCTTTGGCACAATAGCTCAAGTTTTAAATTAGAAATATATTCATTTTAAATGCAGGCTTTGGCGCAAGAGCTCATTATATTTGAATCATGTCAAATGTTGACCTAAAATAGGAGAAAATAAATCTTGGGGTGACCAGTTAAATTTAAGTAACTGTTTTTTCTCTGGGATTCAATAATCCCTACAAAAGCAAATAAAATTCTATCTATATAACTAGAAACCTTTAACATCTAATTTGAAATATATTAAAAGGAATAGTTGTAATGTCATCTCTGGGAGTTATTTTGGAAAATATACACAAATTGATATTTTCACTTTCAAAATATATTAAGATATAGAGAAAATGTAGTTAGTAAGGACATTATATGATGTTCTAGAATGAAAAGACAGTCTAAGCCTAATACATTGGCAATTCCAATGTAAGTCCCAGGTAATTTTATACCTAGGTATGAATAAACAATCTTTAATTATTAACCAATTTATCAATCCAAAGTGAGCTTTTATACTACAGCTTGCTTTCATGTAGATGTTAGGTACAACACTGTGTTTTCACATATACGGAGAAGAACAGTCACTGACTGTCTCATCTACTTTTAAATATAATGTCAACCAGAGTTAAATGTATATTATTTCTGATTTTCTTGTTTCCTCAACTCCTTCTACCTTTAACCTCACACGACTTTAGAGCAAGGGAAAAAAAGAGCAAGAATTCCTTTATTCTTTACTTTTTATCTTCCAGTTATTTGACCTGCAGATGGGATATTGACAATTAAAAACACTTTTATATCCTTTAATTTAGGATGTGTGTTTCCTTTTTTTTAAGTGCTGCTAAATGACAATCAATGTACCATACATTGAATAAACCACTTTGCAGCTGTATGTCAAAGCATGTTTATGGTACATCTAAACTATTCTCAAATTGTGTTTTCAGGGACTGGAACAGAATTGCTCCAAAAATGAGAGCAGTTTCAAAAATTAGTGTGTTAAACTTGATGGGCTACTAAAGGAAGTGTAAACAGTTATTATTCATTGCAAATTATACACATGAAAACCATAACTTCAAAGGACGAAAAGCTTAGGTGAATGCCAGGCAGATGGGTAACAAAAAGATTCCTTTTTGAATAAGAGAAAGGGCAGTCATAGGGGTTATAATGGCATTTACAGGGCAAGTAGGATTTTGGTAGATTTCTGCTACTGCCATGGTTTAAAAGAAAGAGAGATACGGATTCCTGAAAACATCCACAACTAGGCAAAGATTCAGAGAAGGCCATTAAACCCTTCTTAAAATTAAAAACATTCATGGGTAAGATTCTGTAGTTGGAGAGGAAAGACTTCAGGGATCTTGGCATCTTGTGAAATAGTCTAGGGATCTCAAGACAAGCTCTGAGCTGTCTAGGAAGGTTCCAGCTTGGAAAAAGACTCCAGGGTTTCTCAAACATTAATGTGAGTTTGAGTCATCTGGGGATTTTTTTGTGTGTGTGGTACGTGGGCCTCTCACTGTTGTGGCCTCTCCCATTGCGGAGCACAGGCTCTGGACGCACAGGCTCAGCAGCCATGGCTCACGGGCCCAGCCGCTCCATGGCATGCGGAATCTTCCCGGACCGGGGCACGAACCCCAGTCCCCTGCATTGGCAGGCGGACTCCCAACCACTGCACCACCAGGGAAGACCCACCTGGGGATTTTTAAAATGCAGACCAGGATTCAGTTGCTCTAGGGTGGGGTCCAAGATGCTGTATTTCTGATTAGCTCCAGGGAGATGTCAAGGGTGGTTCAAGGAGTAACACTGAGTAAACAGGGATTAGTAATGGCTTAAAACAAGTGAAGTTAAACAGCTGTTACCTTGATGTTTTATTCTATGTTCATATATTTTTATAATTATATATTTAAGTTTTTATACATACATTCTATTATGTGTCATATCTTATCATTATATACATACAGATATATATTTTTCAGTACCAGTACTTTAGCAGATATGGTTTTTATGCAGATAAGTGCTCCCAGTCTATATTTTCATTTTCTTAATAATGACCATAGATTTTTTTTTTTCATTTTGATGCAAGTCAGCTTATCACTGATATAGTTTTATGATGTGTTTTTGGTGTCTTACCTAAAAAAATCTTTTTTCTTTCTTTTCTTTTTCTTTCTTTTTTACTATTACTTCCCAAAGTCCCCATCCCTGAATACAATCACATTGGGAGTTAGGGCTTCAGTATAAAAATACTGGAGAGAAATAAACAGTTAATCCTAAATTTAGTCCATTTATTTCCCCCCCAAAATTTCAACTTTTGTTGAAAATCCATTGATCTGAGATGTGTAGGTCTATTTCTGGGCTGTATTTTGTTCTATTAAACTATATATTTATCATTATTTCAATCATATGGATTTGGTTACTATAATTTTATAGTAAGTCTTAAAATCAGTTAGTATTTAGTCTTCTCACTTGGTCTTTCTTTTTAAAAATTGTTTAGATTATTCTAGATCATTTGTATTGACATTAATTTTAGATTAGCTTACCAATTTCTACAAAAATCTGTGCTGTCTTGTTCATGATAGAATTAAAACTATAGATCAATTTGAATCTAGTGAAAATTTAGTATAGTTTTAGTTTACATTTCCTTGATGTCTAATGATGTTGGACATCTCTTAATATGCTTTTCATCCATTTATATATCTTCTTTTCTGTAGTATCTATTTAAATTTTTCTCATTTTTAAATTAGTCTTTTTGCTTATATATTGTAATGTGACAGTTTTAACTTAGTCTGGATTTATCACTTTTGAAAGATATATATTTTGAATGTATTTTTCCCAATCTGTGGTCTACCTATGAATTACCTTAACAGTATCCTTGAAAGAGCTAAATTTTAATTTTGATAAAGTCCCAAATATAAAGTTAATGCTCTTTGTTTTACATCTAAGAAAGTTCAAAGTCATGAAAATGTTTTCTTTGTATTTTTCAGGAAGATAAATTTTACTATTTTGCCATTTATATTTAAGCTTATTTCTATTTTGGGTTGATTTTTATGTATAATATGAGGTAACGGTCAAAACATTTTTTTCCGTGTGGAACATAGCTATCCAGTTGTTCTATCCCATTTTTTTTTAAGATCATGCTTTACTAAATGAATTATCTGGGCACAATCAATTGATCTATAGGTGTTCATATCTACTTTGAGACTCTCTACTTGGATTTAAGGTTGGATTAACATTTAAACAAGTAATCGAAGTAATTCATCATGTTAACTGTAAAAGAGAAGAAACCATATGATCATCTCAATAGTTTCAGAAATGTCATTAATCAAAACTCAACTAGAGAATGGACTTGAGGATATGGGGAGGGGGAAGGGTAAGCTGTGACAAAGCAAGAGAGAGGCATGGACATATATACAGTACCAAACCTAAGGTAGATAGCTAGTGGGAAGCAGCCGCATAGCACAGGGAGATCAGCTCGGTGCTTTGTGACCGCCTGGAGGGGTGGGATAGGGAGGGTGGTAGGGAGGGAGATGCGAGAGGGAAGAGATATGGGAACATATGTATATGTATAACTGATTCACTTTGTTATAAAGCAGAAAGTAACACACCATTGTAAAGCAATTTATTCCAAAAAAAAAAAAAAAAAAAACCTCAACACCCATTTGTGATATAACTCTCAGCAAATTAGAAACAGCAAAATTTAATAAAGGACAGCTATAAAGAATGTACAGCTAACATAATACTTTATGGTGAAAGACTGAGTAATTTTCCCTTAAAATTAGGAACAAAACCAAGATTGTCCACTTTCATCACTTCTATTCATCATTCTACTGTAAGTTCTAGCCATGTAATAAGGTAAGAAAAAGAAATAGAAAGCATCTAGAGTGGAAAGGGAGAAGTAAAACTATCTTCATTTTTATTTGACATGATCATCTATGTAGAAAATCCAGTTGAATCAAAATGCTATAGAACTAATGAATAAATTTAGCAAGTTCTCAGGATACAAAATTTATGTACCAAACTCAATAGTATTTCTATATACAAGCAACTAAGAATAAGAAACCTTTAAAAATGTCATTCATGAAGCAGTAAAAAAGGGATAGAGATGAATTTATAGATGTGAAAGACTGTACTCTGAAAACTACAAAACACTGTTGAGAAAATTTTTTTAAAGAAGTAAGTATATGGAGAGATATATTGTATTTATTGCTCAAAATCCTCAATACTATTAACATGTCAATTCTCCCCAAATTAACCTATAGATTCAATAAAATCCTACCAAAGTCTCAGCAACCTTTTTGAATAGATACTTAAAAATTGATTCTAAAAGTCATATTTATATGCACAGGACCAAGAATAACCGAAACAGCATTGAAAAACAACAAAACATTAGGACTAATGGTACATGATTTTATGAATTACTATAAAGCTATAGTAATCAATAAAGTCTGGTGTTCATGTCAACAAATAGATGAAAACAACAAAATGGAGAGTCCTGAAATTCACCACATATGTATGATCATTGTATTGTTCATCTCTGTCATTGATTTTTGACATAAGTTCAAAGTCAATTCAATGGAGAAAAATACTCTTTTCAACAAATGGAGCTAGAAGACTTGAACATCTATATGCAAGAAGTTAACATTTACACATGACTCACAGTGTATAAAATACAGCTCAAAATTGGTTATAGACTTAAATTTAAATACCCAAACTATAAAGCTCTAGGAGAAACATAGGAGAAATTTTTGTAATCTTGGGTTAAGTAAGATTTTTTTTTCTAGATACAATCCCCAAAACAGGATACAGTAAAGAATAAATTGATAAATTGGACCTCATCAAATTAAAAGTTATGCTTTTACAAAATGTTAAAACAATATAAATACAGGGTACAGTCCTTGGAAAACTATTTGAAAATCATCTATATGATAAATGATTTGCATAAATAATCCTTAAAACCCAATAATAAGACAGCAAACTGCTCAATAAAAATGGGCAAAAGATTTCATGGAGGCTGAGGTGGCAGTGAGGTTAAGACATAATTAAAGGGGCCATTTCTTACTTTTCTTTCCTCAGCTTTCCTGTCTCTTGAGCTAGGTAGATTTTCTCTTCTTGAAAAGTAAGAGTATTTGTTAGGGAAGGCAGGTTAAAAAGATAAATAAAACCTACCTGCTGCCTCTTTGTTTCCCCTCTCACTATAAGTCTGGTAACACAAAGAAATCACACCATCAAAACCAACAAGTTTCCATATTCTTTCCTAACAAAAGAAACTTGACATTTTATATAACCTAATGTGGTTTTTTAGTGACTTTTTGATAGTGTACAGTTTTTGTAAATTTAAATTTCTTTCTTTCTATATTTTTAGGACCAATCTCATTTTTAATAAGATTTTTAAAAATAAAAAAAATGTCTAGAGAAAAAACTCCTGTTTTTGCCATGTGATATCCCACAAGTACAGCTGTAGAAAAGTGCTGTCAGTTGAATAAAAAACATATTTGATAGAGAATAAAGGAAGTCATCAAGTAAGAGATACAGATGACAAATAAATAATATCAAAATATTTTCAACATTACTAGTTATTAGGGAAAAAATTAAAACCATAATTAAATACCACTACATCTTTATTAGAATGGGTTAAAGATAAAAATAAAAACAAACACTCTGACCATATAAAGTGTTGGTGAGGTTGTGAAGCAACTAGAACTCTCATACACAACCACAGTGACTCTCAAACACAGCCACTGTGACAGCCATTTTGGTTAATCCCTAAAGGGATCTTGCCTATAGCTTAAAGTGTACATAATGACCTATCTCTGGGAACCGTGCCTCACATTCCTGAAGGTTAGGCTAAAATATCTCTGTTTAAGCTCATAGAAAACATCCTGACCAAGTCCACCTTTGAATGGCTGCAGGAAAGAAGAAATTAACACATCCCCTTTGGAGTTTGGCTGGAACCAGGAAATATTTGTAACAACTTATCACCTTTTAACTTTATCTCCTCACCTCACCTTCTTTGCTCTATAAAAGAAACCAGCATCCAAACCCAGGTAAGATAGTTCTTTGGGACACCAGTCCACCATCTTCTTGGTCTGCTGGCTTTCTGAATAAAGTTGCAATTCTTTGGCCCAACAACTCATCTCTCAATTTATTGACCTGTCATGTGGCAAGCAGTATGAGCTTGGACTCAGTAGCAATAGTAGCTTTACTTGTAATAGCTAAAACTGGAAATCAACTATCCATCAATGGGAAAGATTATCAAATTATGGTATATTTAGTTTTATGAAATACTACTCAGGTATAAAAAAGGATGAACTGCCCTCCATATCCATGAATATAAAACCCAGGGATATGGAGGACCAACTGTATTCATTGTAATACACCATTTTATATAAGGTACTTGAGCACCTGAAGGATTTTGGTATCTGAGGGTGCTCTTGGAACCAATCCCCAGGATAACAAGGGACAGCTTCACTGATACACAGTAGAACAAATATGAATCTCAGTATTATTATGTTATGTAAAAGAAGCATAAAAGAGTACTTTATGTATGAATCCATTTACATAAAATTCTTATAAATGCAAACTAATTAATATTGACAAAGATTAGAGATTAATATTGACTGGATTAGAGAAGAGGCAGTAAAGAGAGGCAAGAGGAAGGGGTTATGAGAGGCATGAGGACATTTTGGGATGTGATGGATATGTTAAATTTCTTGATTGCCCATGATAGTTTCATGGGTGTATACATGTTTAGAACTTACCAGTTGTTCACTTTCAATATGTGCATTGTCTATCAATTATATCTCAGTAAAGTTGTTAAAAATAAAATAAAAATTAAAGGCCTGAAATGATATCAAATCACATTATTTCACATTGTATGTCTTATTTTGAACATTATCATTGCAGTTATGAAGAGTAAACTCTATAAGATAATATACCATTTGTATTAAACAAAGTAGGTGGAAGGAATAGCCCATGCCCTTAAGAAATTTGTAATCTAGATTGGTTCAAGATGGCGGAGTACAAGGACATGAGCTCACTAAATCTTGCTAGAACACTGGAATCAAAACTAACTTCTGAACAGTTATCAACAGGAAGACACTGGAACTCACCAGAAAAGATGTTCCACATTCAAGGACAGGGGACAAGGTGCAATGAGATGGTAGGAGGGGCACAATCACAATAAAATCAAATCCCATGGCTGCTGGGTGGGTGACTCACAAACAGAGGTCCATCCACTGAAGTGAAGGTTCTGAGCCCCTCATCAGGCTTCCCAACCTGGACATCTGGCAATGAAAGGAAGAATTCCTAGAGAATCAGACTTTGAAGGCTGGCAGAATTTGACTGCAGGACTTCAACAGGACTGGGGGAAGCAGAGACTCCTCTCTTGGAGGGCATGCACAAAGTAGTGCGTGCATGAGGACCCAGGAGAGGGAGCGGTGACCCAATGCGAGACTGAAGCGGACCTACCTGCTAGTATTGGAGGGTCTCCTGCAGAGGCAGGGGCGGCTGTGGCTCACCGCAGGGACAAGTACACTGGCAGCAGAAGTTCTGGGAAGTACTCATTGGTGTGAGCCCTCCCAGAGTCTGCCATTAGCCCCACCAAAGAGCCAGGTAGGCTCCAGTGCTGGGTCACCTCAGGCCAAGCAACCAACAAGGAGGGAACACAGACCCACCCAACAGCAGACAAGCAGACTAAAGTTTTACTGAGCTCTGCCCACCAGAGCAATACGAAACTCTACCCACCACAAGTCCTTCACATCAGGAAGCTTGCACAAGCCTCTTAGGTAACCTCATCCACCAGAAGGCAGACAGCAGAAGCAGAAGACTACAATTCTGCAGCCTGTGGAATGAAAACCACATTCACAGAAAGATAAACAAAATGAAAAGGCAGAGGACTATGTACTAGATGAAGAAACAAGATAAAACACCAGAAAAACAACTAAATAAAGTGGATATATGCAACCTTCTAGAAAAAGAATTTAGAATAATGATAGTGAATATGATACAGGACCTCAGAAAAAGAATGGATGCAAAGATCGAGAAGATGCAAGAAATGTTTAACAAAAACCTAGAAGAATTAAAGAACAAACAAACAGAGATGAACAATACAATAACTGAAATGAAAAATACACTAGAAGGAATCAATAGCAGAATAACTGAAGCAGAAGAACAGATAAGTGACCTGGAAGACAGAATGGTTGAATTCACTGCCATGGAACAGAATAAAGAAAAAAGAATGAAAAGAAATGAAGGCAGCCTAAGAGATCTCTGGGACAACATTAAACACAACAACATTCACCTTATAGTGGTCCCAGAAGGAAAAGAGTGAGCAAAAGGACCAAAGAAAATATTTGAAGAGATTATAGTCAAAAATTTCCCTAACATGGGAAAGGAAATAACCATACAGGTCCAGGAAGCACAGAGAGTCCCAGGCAGGATAAACCCAAGGAGAAACACACAGAGACACATATTAATCAAACTGACAAAAATTAAAGACAAAGAAAAACTATTAAAAGCTACAAGAGAAAAACAACAAATAACATACAACAGAACTCCCATAAAGTTAACAGCTGACTTCTCAGCAGAAACTCTACAACCCAGAAGGGAGTGCCACAATATATTTAAAGTAATGAAAGGGAAGAGCTTATAACCAAGATTATTCTATTTGGCAAGGATCTCATTCAGGTTCAAAAGAGAACTCAAAAGCTTTACAGACAAGCAAAAGCTAAGAGAATTCAGCACCACCAAACCAGCTCCACAACAAATGTTAAAGGAACTTCTCTAAATGGGAAACACAAGAGAAGAAAAAGATCTAGAAAAACAAACCCAAAAGAATTAAGAAAATGGTACTAGGAACATACATATCAATAATTACCTTAACTATGAATCAATTAAATGTTCCAACCAAAAGACACAGTCTTGCTGAATGGATACAAAAACAAGCCCCATATATATGCTGTCTACAAGAGACCCACTTCAGACCTAGGGACACATACAGACTGAAATTGAGGGGATGGAAAAAGATATTCCATTCAAATGGAAATCAAAAGAAAGTTGGAGTAGCAATACTCATATCAGATAAAATAGACTTTAAAATAATAAATGTTACAAGAGACAAGGAAGGACGTTACATAAGAAGAAGATATGACAATTATAAATATATATGTACACAACATAGGAGCACCTCAATCTATAAGTCAAATGCTAACAGCTATAAAGGAGGAAACTACAGTGACGCAGTAATAGAGGGGGATTTTAACATCTCACTTACACCAATTGACAGATCATCCAGACAGAATATTAATAAGGAAAAACAAGTTTTAAATGACACAATAGACCAGATACATTTAATTGATATTTATAGGACATTCCATCCAAAAACAGCAGATTACACATTCTTCTTAAGTGCACATGGAATATTCTTGAGGATAAATCACATCTTGGGTCACAAATCAAGCCTTGGTGAATTTAAGAAAATTTAAATCATATCAGGCATCTTTTCCAACCACAACCCTATGAGATTAGAAACCAATTACAGTGAACAAAACGTAAAAAACACAAACACATGGAGGCTAAACAATACGTTATTAAATAACCAAGAGATTACTGATGAAATCTGAGAAAAAAAAATACCTAGAGACAAATGACAACAAAAACATGATGATCCAAAACCTGCAGGATGCAGCAAAAGCAGTTCTAAGAGGGAACTATATAGCAATACAATCCTACTTCAAGAAACAAGAAAAATCTCAAAAAAAATAAAACCCATTCTAACCTTACACCTAAAGGAACTAGAGAAAGAAGAACAAACAAAACCCAAAGTTAATAAAAGGAAAGAAATCATAAACATCAGAGCAGAAATAAATGAAATAGAAAGAAAGAAAACAATAGCAAAGATGAATAAAACTAAAAGCTGGTTCTTTGACAAGATAAAAAAAAAAAATCATAAACCTTTAGCCAGACTCATCAATAAAAAGGCAGAGGACTCAAATCAATAAAATTGGAAATGAAAATGGAGAAGTTTCTACGGGCACTGCAGAAATACAAAGCATCTTAAGATACTACTACAAGCAACTCTATGCTAATAAAATGGACAACCTGGAAGAAATGGACAAATTCTTAGAAAGGTATTACCTTCCAAGACTGAACCAGGAAGAAAGAGAAAATAAGAACAGACCAATCACAGGTAATGAAATTGAAACTGTGACTAAAAATCTTCCAACAAATAAAAGTCTAGAACCAGATGGCTTCACAGATGAATTCTATAAAACATTTAGAGAAGAGCTAATGCCCATCCGTCTCAAACTCTTCCAAAAATTTGCAGAGGAAGGAAAACTCCCAAACTCTTTCTACAAAGCCACCATTACCCTGATACCAAAACCAGAGACAGATACTACAAAAAAAGAAAATTACAGACCAAATATCACTGATGAGTATAGATGCAAAAATCCTCAACAAAATACTAGCAAACAGAATCCAACAACACATTAAAAAGGATCATACCCCATGATCAAGTAGGATTTATCACAGGGATGCAAGGATTCTTCAATATACACAATTCACGCAATGTGATACACCGTATTAACAAATTTAAGAATAAAAACCATTTGATCATCTCAATAGATGCAGAAAAAGCTTTTGACAAAATTCAACACCCATTTATGATAAAAACTATCCAGAAAGTGGGCATAGAGGGAACCTACCTCAACACAATAAAGGTCACATATGACAAACTCACAGCCAGCATCATTCTCAATGGTGAAAAACTGAAAACATTTCCTCTAAGATTAAGAACAAGACAAGGATGTCCACTCTCACCACTATTATTCAACATTGTTTTGGAAGTCCTAACCAGAGCAATTAGAGAAGAAAAAGAAATAAAAGGAATACAAAAGTAAAACTGTCACTGTTTGCAGATGACATGATACCAAACATAGAGAATCCTAAAGATGCCACCAGAAAATTACTAGAGCTAATCAATGAATTTGGTAAAGTTGCCTGATAAAAAATTAATGCACAGAAATGTTTTGCATTCCTATACACTAGCAACAAAAGAACAGAAAGAGAAATTAAGGAAACAATGCCATTCACCACTGCAAGGAAAAGAATAAAATACCTAGGTATAAACCTACCTAAGGAGGTAAAAGCCCTGTACTTAGAAAACTATAAGACACTGATGAAAGAAATCAAAGATGATATAAAGAGATGGAGAGATATACCATGTTCTTGTATTGGAAGAATCAATATTGTGAAAATGACTATATTACCCAAGGCAATCTACAGATTCAATGCAATCCTTATCAAGTTACCAATGGCATTTTTTTACGGAACTAGAGCAAAAAAATCTTAAATTTGTATGGAGACACAAAAGATCCCGAATAGACAAAGCAAACTTGAGGGAAAAAACAGTTAGAGGAATCAGATTCCCTGACTTCAGACTATATTACAAAGCTATAGTAATCAAGACAGTATGGTACTGGCACAAAAACAGAAATATAGATCAATGGAACATGATAGAAATCCCAGAGATAAACCCATGCACCTATGGTCAACTAATCTATGACAAAGGAGGCAAGGGTATACAATGGACAAAAGACAATCTCTTCATAAGTGGTGCTGGGAAAACTGAACAGCTACATGTAAAATAATGAAATTAGAATACTCCCTAACACCATACACAAAACTAAACTCAAAATGGAGTAAAGACCTAAATGTAAGACTGGACACTATAAAATTCTTAGAGGAAAACATAGGCAGAACACTCTGTGACATAAATCACAGCAAGATCCTTCCTTTTTGACCTACATCCTAGAGAAATGGAAATAAAAATAAAAATAAACAAATGGGACCTAATGACACTGAAAAGCTTTTGCACAGCAAAGGAAACTCTAAACAAGACGAAAAGAGAACCCTCAGAATGGGAGAAAATATTTGCAAATGAATCAACTGACAAAGGATCAATCTCCAATATATATAAACTGCAAATGCAGCTCAATATTAAAAAAAACAAACAACCCAATCAAAAAATGGGCAGAAGGTCTAAATAGACATTTCTCCAAAGAAGACATACATATGGCCAAGAAGCACATGAAAAGCTGCTCAACATCACTAATTATTAGAGAAATGCAAATCAAAGCTACAATGAAGTATCACCTCACACTAGTTAGAATGGGCATCATCAGAAAATCTACAAAGAATAAGTGCTGGAAAGGGTGTGGAGAAAAGGGAACCCTCTTGCACTGGTGGTGGGAATGTAAATTGATACAGCCACTATGGAAAACACTTTGGAGGTTCCTTAAAAAAACAAAAATAGAATTACAATATGACCCAGCAATTCCACTGCTGGGCATATACCGAGAGGAAACCATAATTCCAAAAGACACATGCACCCCAATGTTCATTGCAGCACTATTTACAATAGCCAGGTCATGGAAGCAACCTAAATGCCCATTGACAGATGAATGGATAAAGAAGATGTGGTACATATATACAACGGAACATTACTCAGCCATAAAAAGGAACGAAATTGGGTCATTTTTAGAGAAGTGTTTGGACATAGAGATAGTCCTACAGAGTGAAGTAAGTCAGAAAAAGCAAAACAAATATCATATATTAACGCATATATGTGGAATATAGAAAATTCGTACCGATGAAATGGTTTGCAAGGCAGAAATAGAGACACAGATGTAGAGAACAAACATATGGACACCAAGGGGGGAAAGTGGTGGGGTATTGGTGGGATGAGTTGGGAGATTGGGATTGACATATATACACTAATATGTATAAAATATGTAACTAATAAGAACCTGCTGTATAAAAAATAAATTAATTTAATTTAATTAAAAAAAAGAAAATTGTAATCTATTAAAGAGCACCCAATTTACATTTACAATTTTACAATGCATTTCTAGAAATCAACAACTGCCTGTCATAGACAAATAATTTGACATGGAAATTCACTACTTGAAGGGATGTAGTTTTTTTTTTTTTTTTTTTTTTTTTTTTTTTTTTTTTGCGGTACGCAGGCCTCTCACTGCTGTGGCCTCTCCCATTGTGGAACACAGTCTCCGGACACGCAGGCTCAGCGGCCATGGCTCATGGGCCCAGCCACTCCGCGGCATGTGGGATCTTCCCAGACAGGGGCACGAACCCATGTCTCCTGCATCGGCAGGCGGACTATCAACCACTGCGCCACCAGGGAAGCCCAGGGATGCAGATTTAATGGTAATCATTTGAGTTCAGGTTTTTCAGAGGTGGTAGGAGTGAGTTTTCCTCTTGCAGCAAAACTTCTTTCTTAACTGCAGACTCTTAAATCTCAACTAAGTATATCACACCAATTGAGTAACTTGGCGCAACGTTTGAGTGGTAATTCAGTAAACACTTTGAATTTTCACTCAAGGATCTTTTTTGCACCTCTATGCATACCTATCACTTCCCATGCACGCTTCTATGTAAGTCTCTATATTAAATATAAGAGTATGAAGGATGGTCACTGTTATTCTTAAAATGGATTTTATTTTTCCTAAACGAATTATAGTTTTAGTGTCAAAGGACAGCATTTTGTTGTCTCATGTATTCCTTTAAAAACTAAAAGTCAGAATTTTTTAGAGTGGTAAGTCTAATAATAATAACAACTAGTATTTACTGAGAACTTTTTATGTGCCAACAATTTCTCATGTATTATTTCTCAGTTGAGCCTCATGTTATTTTTGCCTCAGTTGGTAAGGATTGTTATATTGGCATAGGTTTTTTGTCTGCATTTATGAACAGTGTTTCTATTCATTTTCTCCCAAACTTCAAGGGCAAATGCATTCTTTATCCATAGAAAGAATGAAAGAATTACTGTTTATGGACTACTATTGTGATATAATAGTGAGTTCTTATAACCCAGTGAGATAGATTTGAACTCATGTTTCCCCAGAAGAACATAATAAGGATGCTAAATGTGCGAAGTTTGTTTATCCTTACACGTCAACATGTGCCAGATTATTCTACACAGAATATGTAAAATTCATTTGCATAAGAACTATCAGATTCAGAATAAACAGAGTTTTGAAATGCACAGGGTTAACACAGCAGAGAATTTGGTACTCGATATAGACGAACAGTATTAAAATGCTTGTTAACTGCCTCTTCACTAAGGGAGCACAAATGCAAGTGCTGTTTGGATGCTTTTGAGTATAGTAAATCTATTTCTACAGTTCAAACGTAATGTAACCAGGAAGACAAGATGCTCTATTCCGAATTGAAGAAAACGTGGGTGTGAGGTTGGGTTTTGATGATCCATTCAACCTGGAATTTAGCCTAGACATGATTCACTAAAACGTAGACTGAAAAGACACAAAAACAAACCTTACCCTCCACAGACGTGTGTTAAGTTTTGCTTTAGAAGCAGATGGAAAAGTGTAAAACCTGTTTGGAAACTGATTGAATTTGAAGAATCAAATGTGGAAAAATCAAGTAATTCAACCAGTCCAATAGCTTGTTGGGGGTTTCAGGACTATTCTTCACAACATATCTTCAAGAATATTTTGTTCTATGTAATTAGGAGCAATAGGTGATTGTTATGATTATTTCTTTTTTTATCCTTTTGCTTGAGAAAACTGTATTTCTAATTCTAAAAGTCTCTTCTCAAAAGTAGTTCCAGAAACAAAGCATACATTTTACCATCTCTTAACTTCATGCTTTGAATACTACTTGAAAAATTTTCTCCTTAATGTGCATGTCTTACAACATTTGTAGACAGTTATCATGTCTGTCAACCTTAATCACTGCTTAGCCAAACATCTGTGAGAGAGATTTATAAATGAAACTTACTTGTATAATTTTTGTTTTTATTGAATTCTTTTAAACTTTCATTTCTAGATTTTATGTTCTGTTACTGTCTATCTCTTTTCATACCCAGTTTTCTGGGCATACTACAATTCAATTTGAAAGAAACTCCTGAATTTTAGGATAAGAGAGACTCAGAATAAAACCAAGAGATATAATTTGGAAAACATAAAACCAATTTAAAAGCTAAAATAAAAAATAAAGCATGTGTGTTGATGTGAACTCAAAATCAGGGAGTAATTGGGCTCATGAATGACCAGAATGCCAGATGAAAACCAATTCATCTTGTTTTCCTCGACCATATGGAATAATGTGAATTGTTATACCAGTCTATAAAATTCTCATGTTGACTTTGACTTTGTTTCTGTCAAGAGTGGAAAAGCAGTATGATAATCCCTTACAAAGATACATTTTCAATACAGAGTCTATAGGTAAGGATATGACTTCTCCACAATCACTGATGGCCCTGACAAGCTCCCTTGAAGAAGTGATGATTGAGCAAAGAGCTAATAAAGTGGCCTCCGAAGTGGAGATGACACACCTTAGAGATACTAATAGAATTTACATATATTTGTTTATCCACAATTAGAAAGAAATCACATTTGACCAGGAAGGTATAGTGGAAGTTCTCTACAGAGAGGCTGACAATGATGTGTGCTCACTCCTCTGTGTGCTGTTGGTATATTGAGATATATCACAATATGCTTCTGTCCAGGTCATATCATGTAAGATTATATTGTCAACTAAATGAATACTTACAAAATGAATGGACTGCTTGGAACAAGTGACTATGTGGAAATCGCAGAGTGAAAAACACACTAATAACACAAGAAATAAATTAGAAAATGGCAGAGCTGATTCTATTCTTCCATTATGGTGGGAACTCTTCCTAGGACACACTGTGAAGTAAAGCTATTATGATCCACTCATAGAATGTATGGAATGTCCTGAGGTATTAGCTTATGTGACTAGACAGCTGAAGAACCCAGAACCTGAGTACAAAGTTCTATAATGTTCTGAATTATGGTAACATTTTGTGATGCCCAGTCTGGTACTCTGTGTCTTCACTAAGCACAAGGACTAGTGTTTAAAAACTTCTCCTGAGATTTTCTACTTATTAACAGAATTTAAAACACCACTTGGGTTTCATGATATAACAATGGCTGAAACCAAACACAGAGCACAATAAGATGAAAACTAACATCCTTTGGCAGTAATTACTGGCACAGAGAAAATACTGTTTAATATTTGAAGAAACAAGTATTAGAAATTCACAATGTAAGAAGTTTGCTATGCAGTTGGATGAAAAAACAGATGTCTCTAACAGGCCTGCATTTATGGTATTTTCAAGATTCTGTTTTAATAATGAAATATAAAAGTAATAATGTTTGTGAGCCACTTGACTAAAGAAAAGATGTATGAGACCTATGACTTTAATTAAACATTTTATAGACAAATTATGTAGCTATAAACTCATGTAGTGGCAGCTTGGCTAAAGTTTATAAGAATGATTATGGGGCAAGGATACAGAGCTAGCACCACACTTTATAAAATATTATCATTTCAGGTTAATTAATAGCAAAGCAGAGAAGTTGAAGCTGGAAGTATGCAAAGTGCTGTGCTATAATTCTGAGTTTATAAATACCACATTGTTAGCTGGCATTAATACAGAGCTTCATCTGTGCCAGGCTCCATTCTTACTGACTTATACATATTCACTCATTTAGTCATCAAAACTCTGTGGAGGGTAATACAATTATCATGTCATTTTTTCAGGTGAGGAAACTGGGGCACAGAGAAGTAAGTAAACTTCCCAAAGATCACACAGCTAGAACATGGTTAAACCAGGTTAATCTGGTCAGTCTGGCTCTAAACTGTACCGCCTGACTATGGACCTTTGTGAAGTATCTTTTTTCAGCTACAACAACCATTGATATTAAAAAAATAATAATAAATAGAATTTAGATTTTCAAATTACAGTATATTTAATTGCATTTCTCATAAAAATATTATTGAAAACTTTTTTTAGTGTAGAACCTTCTTAATCATTAATAAGTACAACTAAAAATACAATAGTTTTTACTGTATCCTTAAAATAGCCTTCACATTTTCTGTTTTTATGTATATTTCAGCACATACATAACATATTGGTAACTGTATATAATGTGTGTATTCATGAGTGTGTGTATCTTTGTGTGTATGTATACACTTTAATTAGATTTTAAGTGAAAAGTGTTATTGATGTAGGTACAATAAAAATTTGGGGTTTTCTAACCTAAAGAAAGTATCGGTATTAAGTAAGAAAAGCAGTTGGAAAAAGCATGAGAGATAGTGGGAAGAGGTGCAAAAGGTTTCGTATTAGGAATTTCACCATGGGGAATTGGTGAAAATGTGGGGAAGAGAGTGTGGATGGAGCATAAAGTGCAAGAAAAGTGATGGGCAATAGTATGAGAGGAGGCTGGGAAGAGCATAGCGGGAAACAGATGAAAGAAGGGTCTGTTCTGAGCCTAGGGCAGAAGAAGGTCAATGGGAGATGATGAACCTTGGACTAGGTAGGTAACTAGAAATGGAGAAAAGATATATGAAATATATTTATCTATTGATCAATCGATCGATCGATCCATCCATCCATCCATCTATTCATCTATCCATTCTTCTATCTATCCATCTACCAAAGAGGAAATGATTGTCACAGTGAGGAAAGGCAAGGCCATGGAAGGTAAACAAGGGAGGTTTCAGCCTTTTAACCAAACAAGTTTTTAGTTGTCTAGTAAATTAAAAACTAAAAGTAAAAGTGAACATGTAAATGTCATTTTATTATTATAATTTTTAGTTTTCCTTATAATTTCTGATACTTAATCAAGAGTAACTTGAAACACTTTAGCATTGAGTTTCTCACTGTATGAAGTTCTTAATAATCTGTAAACAAACACTTGAAGGGACTCATGATTTTATTTTTTTATAAAATGAGGAATTCTTTTGTACCCTGAATAAATCTCCTCTCTAATTTATGGGTTTGCAAGAGCTGTTAAGTGTTCTTTTTAATCATATGAAAGTCTGTCCTGTCCAGAGACACATCTCAAAAGGAAGATATAGCACAACACAATCTTCTCAGTTCCTACTCTCCAAGTATATATATATTGACCATGGCTTTTCATTTGGACTTGTGAGATTTTTGTCTTAATCACTACCTCCACAATGGTGTACAAAAGTAAAGGAAAAACCTTTCTCTTTTAAGTGGAGAGAGAGGACACTGTGGCTGTAGATTTGCCTGTCATGGAATGCTGATGGGTACATCTAAAGCTCCAGAACCTTGAGATTGGAAGTGGGGTCGTCTCTCACTGACATTCCATTGGAAACATTGTGGAAGATTGGGAAAACTTTGCTTATAAAACACCCACATTACCCTAAATCTCTGAAGAGACATCATCACTTAGAATCAACAGGAAGTCTTCTGTAAAAAAAAAAAAAAATAAATAAATAAAATAAATATGTAAATAAATAAATAATTCAGGAAATCACAGTGAGGAGTTTTATGAGCTTTTTAATATTGGAAGGAAGTAAAATGAGGCTCTGTAAGTAGCAGGTATTTAATTACCTTGAGGTTTTAAATGACAGGGATTCTGTGAATTTTGTGAGCATCATGTACTTTAACGGAGAAGCTTTTCTTAAACTTATTCCTATATTCCACATGAACTTAAAAACAACTTTTGAAGGTTGTTTTGGAAATACAGGATATACTGACATGTTCTAGGAAAACAGAGGGTGCGGTATCCATTAGTTCAAATCTGTCAGACTCCTTTGACTTGATGTGTTAATACAAAAGACATTAGAACTGACAGCTGCTTTTCCACATCTGAGAGATCTGGGTGTTATGAGCCCTTGAACAGCCTCTGTCCCTCTAATGGGACAATATGGGACTAGAGCCTAAGGAGTGAAAAGACTTGAGGGTTATTATTATATCCTATGAATCTTTGCAATATAATAGCAGATCACTAATTAGGACAAGAATTTTTCAGTTAGGTATTGGAAATTTTGAAGTGCCCATTGTCCTTTTTACTTTATGTCTAGAGATTTTCATGTTACACTTATATTAAGGGCACAGTAAGGTGAAAGTGGAAAGAGTTATTATCTTGAAACAAAATTTTGGTTCATCCCACAATTGTGACTTACCTACATTTTAAGTTTCAAGTTTTTTTTCCTCCCACTTAGCCCTCTCATTTGTGATTCATGAATGAAGTCCTTTCTTAGTTTAATACACTTTTATGGTATCTAGGTTAGATGATTAGATACACTTTATCAAGGTTAAGAAAAAGGCATCCATTTGGACAGGAAAAGGTAGACCTAACTTCACCATTAAAAATTCATTATAATTATTCTTTGTTCTTGGCACCCAAACATCATCAAACAAGAATGGAACATTTACTGTACTTGAATCTCCATGGAATTTTAGGGTGGACAGAATATATTACAGATGTCAAATAGATGAAAATATGTTAGTCACGCCCACTATCCTCTCTCAGGGAAATGGCAGTCAGTGTTAATAAGATCTCAACTTTCTTTCCTGCTGAGCTTCAGAAACCTTAACACAGACAATATCAATAACAGACTTGGCATATGATTAAAACACAGCAGCCATTGCTTATTTCCAATGGGAAGACTATAGTCTTAAAATTGTGTAAGGACCAGAAAGCATTCTGAATATACAGAAACATAGATTGGAGGCACTTGTGACATAGCAAGCCCAGGGCTAGCACGTGTGCTAGGACTATTAGAGCTGTCAGCACACTCATTCCACTGATCTCACTGCTTTTCTCTTTTCATTTCCTGTTAAATCTTTATTGAAGAAGAGAAAAGGTTGATGAAGAAACCTGACTTGGAGCCATATGTAAAGGTCTTTTTTTTTTTTTTTTTAAAGAAGATGTTGGGGGTAGGCGTTTATTAAATAATTTATTTATTTTTGCTGTGTTGGGTCTTCATTTCTGTGCAAGGGCTTTCTCTAGTTGTGGCAAGCGGGGGCCACTCTTCATCGTGGTGCACGGGCCTCTCACTATCGCGGCCTCTCTTGTTGCGGAGCACAGGCTCCAGATGCGCAGACTCAGTAGTTATGGCTCACGGGCCTAGTTGCTCCATGGCATGTGGGATCCTCCCAGACCAGGGCTCGAACCCGTGTCCCCTGCATTAGCAGGCAGATTCTCAACCACTGCGCCACCAGGGAAACCCTGTAAAAGTCTTCTGAGGGAGGAGATTCCAATTGAGGCTCACCAGTGGTATTGTTTGTATTACATGAATTTTTTATATTTGCTAGAAATTTTATTTATTTTTTTGATATTTACTTTATTGAAGTATAGTTGATTTACAATGTTGTGTTAATTTCTTTAAAAAAATTTATTGTGGTAAAAGTCACATCATATAAAACATACTATTTTAACCATATTTAACTGTACAGTTCAGGGGCAGTGAGTACATTCACATTGTTGTGCAACTCTCACCATCATCCATCTCCCGAATTTTTCACCTTCCTAAACTGAAAATCTTTCTTCTTTAAACACTAACTCCCCATTCCCCCTCCCCACTCCCCCCACCCCCCCAGACCCTGTCATTTACCAAAATACTTTCTGACTCTATGAATTTGACTATTCTATGTACCTGGTATGAGTGGAATCCAAGAGTATTTGTTGGCACCTAATGTAATATGGGGCGGGGGGGAAATAAAAAGAAGGTACACTCTGTTTGCAGGGCATAAATTAACCTTAAAATTGTGTCAATTTCTGCTGTACAGCAAAGCGATTCAATTGTACATATATATACATTTTTTCATATTCTTTTCCATTATGGTTTATCACAAGATGTTAAATATTTTCCTGTGCTATCCAGTAGGACCTTGTTGTTTATCCATTCTATATATAATTGTTTGCATCTGTTAATCTCAAACTCCCAGTCCATCCCTTTCCCACCCTCCCTCCCCCTTGGCCACCACAAATCTGTTCTCTATGTCTGTGAGTCTGTTTCTGTTTTGTAGATAAGTTCATCTGTGTCATATTTTAGATTCCACATAAAAGTGATATCACAGGGTATTTATCTTTCTCTGTCTGACTGACTTAGTATGATAATTTCTAGGTCCATCCATGTTGCTGCAAATGGCATTATTTCATTCTTTTTTAGGGCTGAGTAGTATTCCATTATATATATGCACCACATCTGCTTTATCCATAGGAATTTTACTTATTGATTTAAATCATCAATATCATTTTTTTCTCCAAAACTTCCCATGTAATATTAAAATACTACTTAATTAGAAAAAAATCTGCTAAAAATGTAAAAATTAAATCATTGCCAAATTATGATAACAATTATTAAAATGATTTGTTAAAAAAATGAGAACAGAAGTAGTTTGGAAACATCAGCTGGTAAAATAACCATAAAGGACAATAAAATGGTGAATTTCTAAGTGCTAGGATTAAAGCCTACCCAAGATCATGAGTAAAACGTTCATAATTTGAGGAAATTTCTACAAATTCAGAAATAAAGCCAGTCAGAGACTCATAAATAATTGTGATAAGAGCCAGCAAGGATTCTCTGGAAAACCCTTGCATGTGGGCTTCCCATAGGCTTTCACCACAAAGATAACATGATCAAAGCAAAGCAAGGGAATTTCCCCATTTTCATTGTTTTTGTTGCCACTCAGAGTTTAAGTTCCCCCTTGACTATATCTCCTTTCCTTCAGAATATCTTTGATTATGACTTTAGCCCAGTGTTACTTGTACACAAGTATTTTGTACAAATGTTTCCACTGAGGATATAGAATATAATTTCTGTGAGACACCAAAACCTCCCATGGATGAGCCAGAATTGGGTAAAAATTTTAAATGATGTATTAGTTATTTATTGATGCATAACAAGTTACCCCCAAATTTATTGGCTTAAAATGACAAACATTTATTATGTCAAGAATCTAAGTGTATCTTATCTGGGTGCCTATGGTTCAAGTTTTCTCACAGGTGTTGGCTGGATGGAGTCAACTTAAGTCTCAATTGGGGGAATATCTGCTCTCCATTATTATTTTTCTAATTATCAGTTAGCTTTTATTTTCTATATTATTTCATCATCAGTTCTCAAATGAGTAGAGGCTATATGCAGAAATGAATTCCTCCAGACCACTGTAATTATCTGTTAAAATTTAATTTTTTTATGTCTCCAATCCTATTTTTCACCTCTCCAGTATTCTCTTCATTGCTAATGATTTTTCTGTCCTTTTCAGCTTTCTGCTTATTGATTTGAAACTGTTTTCTAGAAGAAATTTCTAGAAGAAATTAAGGGCTTGAGCCTATTTAAATCTAGATATATCTTTCATATAAATTGGATTAAACTTTGTAAAAACAAAATATAATTATCATTCCTCTCTACCTAGTGTTCTGTGTTTTGGAAACTTAGTTCATGTGATCACCATAAATCTGGGAATTGGATTGCTAAATTTGGCATTTTATTTTGATACAAAACAATATTAACATAAAGACTATTCAAAAGACTAAATGAAAGTTAAACCCATTCTTCAAGATCTTTATCAATATTTAATTTGGGACAAAAGAGCAGTCCCAGTGAAATGGAGCTAGGGAAAGAGGAATCTCCTGTTTTACTCATTTTTTAAAAAGTCCAAGATCTTTAATACTTTGATAAAACAAGATTTAAAAAAAAAATGGAAAATATACTTTGTTTCTAAACAAATAAACTTGTCATGAAAACTTGGATTCTACAGTTTCTAATGTCTGAAATAGCCATGACATATATTCTCATACCTCTAATAAAGTCTTATTTATATAAAATATATCCAAATAACATGAGGCCAGGAGCTGACCTAACCATGTTCATGCAGTGTAAGTTACTGTTTCCCAGAACTCAGAAGGTTGTATGGTCATTGAGGCGTCTCTACTAGGCCTCAGGGGGAATGAAGGGATCATTACCAGCTGGATATGGAGGAGTGGGGACGGCACTCAGGTAGATTTGTTCTGAGCACTATCAGCAGCCCCAGTTCCCAAGACCAGAAGAAAGCCACAACTGTCTCAGAAATATGTGTGCTTTTATGTAACTTCATAAATTTCCAAATCTGTTGGCTTGAACCAAACAGAATATATTTCTAATTTACAATTGCTGTTCTGTGAGTTGGTGGCCAGTTTTCTGTGCAATAAAATGGTACATCAAGATTTGCAGGCAGTTCTCATTGTGAACATAGTGCATTGGGACAAGCATAAATGATGCCATTAAAGATTCATTCTGCAGCTCTCACTAAAGTTTTATACAGCTACACAGCATTACTTTTAATACAGATTTAGAATCTATTCTTTCTTTCCTTTTATTTTCAGGCTTAAATATTTGTGGTTTGTTTGGTTTAGCACCTGTTTCTGTGTTAACCTTTCAAGATAGAACACTTCCCATTGAGGTTCCTTCTCAGACTCTCATTAAAAGTAATGCTTGGAACATTTCCTTAAAAGTAAATGCAGGGCTTCCCTGGTGGCGCAGTGGTTGAGAGTCCGCCTGCCGATGCAGGGGACACGGGTTCGTGCCCCGGTCTGGGAAGATCCCACATGCCGCAGAGTGGCTGGGCCCGTGAGCCATGGCCGCTGAGCCTGCGCATCGGAGCCTGTGCTCCACAACGGGAGAGGCCACAACGGTGAGAGGCCCGTGTACAGCAAAAAAAAAAAAAAAAAAAAAAAAAAAAAAAAAAAAAAAAAAAGTAAATGCAGCTCATCTCCTCTGCTCATGACCTTCTCAGAGACTGAGACCTAACACTGAGCTAAGGTGAGCTGCCTGTTCTCAAATCAATTCCTGGAACAAGAAAACTCATTTAGTGTTTAGATTGGGATGCAAAGTCATGTGCTAAATAAAAAGAGAGAAAAGATTAGTAAAGTTTTATTTGTCAAAAATAAGGGATTGTCTTCAAGGCACCAAAACTATAGTTTGTCTAGTACTTGAGGTGCTGGCGAATATACCAGAAAACTAGATTTACTTTGGTCATACCCCACTGTAGCTTAGTCATCTCAGAATTGCCTGAATATTTTCAATGTAGTAAACTTTAGGGTCTTTCAAAGCTTCTATTTTTTAATGTAAACATGGTTTCACCCAGTATAAAATACTTAGTTTCTCTCTTGATTTTATCTTTAAAGATTCTATTGACCAGTTTGCGGTCACAGATCCCTATTTGATTAATCCACTCATTCAACCACTTTTTAAACTGCCTACAGCAGAGACCTTGAAAGTTGGGTATCTTCTCCCTAGAAAAACTAACTTCCACACAATAGTATATACATAATCTTTGACTATAATTTCTGGAATTTATGGATCCTGTTCAGACCATCCAGGCATTCCTCAAATTAAGAATACCTATTCTAAACGTATGGACACCAAGGGGGGAAAGAGGTGGGGTGGGGTGGTGGTGTGATAAATTGGGAGATTGGGATTGACATATATACACTAATATGTATAAAATGGATAACTAATAGAACCTTCTGTATAAAAAAATAAATAAAATTAAATTAAAAAAAAGAGAATACCTGTTCTATTTCTTCTTTCTTCTTAGCATGCAAATATCTTCTAGAGTGACTCTTCCATAGTTAGAAACAAACAAACAAACAACACAAAAATCTCATAATCTGAATGTTGTAGACTCACTTATAGCTAAAACAAGCATTCCTCTTTGAATATTCTTTGTCTTCTGGCTACTACTCTATTTCATTTTTTCCCCTTCAATAGTATAACAAGTTTCTTTATTTCCCATTCTCATCCATTCTTTACTCTACTGCCTTCTGGCTTCTGTCCCACTAAAATTACTCTTGGTCAAATCACCAAATAACTTCCTAGTTTTTGACACTAATGGGGACTTTAAAAATCTTTATTTTTTTTTCCTTTTTTTTCTTTTTTTCCCCCTGTCTTCAACATTGGACCTTCCTCTGGGAAGAAAGAAAAGAAAAGAAAATACTTTCTAGGTCATTTCAACAGCTTCTTCTTAATTTCCTTTATTTCTTCTGGTCGTCTTGAAACCATGTTTCATGGCATCTTGCCATTATTTATTAACTCCTGTATTTCCTGGCTGAATGCATACAGGCTGATGGGCTCTTATATCTCTATTCCTAACTAAGAGTGCTCTGAGTACTAAACTTTTAACTCTAACATTTACTGTTTATTTTCTTTTGGCAGTCTCACAGATATCTCAAAATCAGAGTTTCAAAATTAAACCCATCTTCTCTGAAAAACATTCTCCTCTGTATTCTGTCTCTCAGTCAGAGGCATCTCTTCAAACTCAGTATCTGATACAAAAACGTGGAAGTCATTCTAGGCTCCTCGTTCCTCATTCAACACATCTAATTGGTGACCAAGTCTTGCAGACTCAAGCTCTTCCATGTGTTTCTATTTTCCCTCTTATGCTCATTTCAGAAATATTTATGAAGCAGAGCTGATTAGATTGCATAAGGGAATGAAAGAGAAGAAATATTTCTAAAATCATTTCCAAATATGTATACAATATGCATTGATGCTGCAGTCTTGAAACAGAGTATCTTTTATGGAAAATGTCAGTTTTTGGTCTTAAGGCCTTCCAACTGATTGGATGAGGTCCACCTACTTTATCAAGTATAATCTCCTTTATGTAAAGTTGACTGATTGTAGATATTAATTACATAAGCAAAATACCTTCACTGCAACACCTACATTAGTGTTTGATTAAATAGCTGGGTTCTATAGCCTAGCCAAGTTGATACATAAGATGAATTATTACAAGTGAGAATAGTTTACCAGCTTCCAGCACAGATTTGTACCACCTGGAGTTGTTATGTTATTGTTTCCAATAGATTCTCACTAGTTGTCCTGAAGGGTATAGGTAGAGGGGATAGGACTGGTATTGAAGGTACAGTTTCTAGAAATGGTCTGTCATTGTTTGCTTTCTCTGTCATTAGAATTCCAAAGAAAAGCATCCTGATTAGTGAATTCTTATGAAATTACTTGTGCCTGCATGAGTTACTCTCCTTCAAGAGAGTGTTTCCAAAGTAGGAGACTAGCAGAGAACAAGGGAAAATCCTGAATATATGAATTTAATACTTTAATAATAGGCTGCTCTGCCTATATCATAGCATGTGACCATCTACTCCACCTACGTGTGAAGCTAGGCTGGTAGGGCACACTCATCTCCCCTCCAGACCTGACAAAGCTTATAGCAGCAGCCCAGTGGCCTCATGGAAGGGAAGTGAACCCCAAAATATTGCAATTGATAATGACATGGTCTTTAAGATCTAGAGGTAAATGGATAGTTGGCCATTAGCATGCTGCAAGTAAAGAAAGAACATGTTGAAAACAGTGGTCCAATAAAAGAAATGTACAGCTTAAAGGATGTGGTGATGATTACATTCAGCCGATTTTTTTTTGTCAATTTGTTTGACTTTCTTTTTTCCTCCTGGTGGATGAATTGTCTGCTCTTTCCTTAAAGCTGTTAAAGCTTGAGGAAGAAAACAACATAGGCATTTTAATTAGCTTAGATGCCGTGTTTGCTTGAAAGGTAGTCACTCTGAAATAATGTGTTCTCCTCTGCATTGGCAGCACAGTTTCAAAGGGTCTGCTGAAAGAATAAGAGAGTCTTAAGTTTAAACTAAAAGTAACACGACAGTTACAAGCTCTGCATTCATGCTGTGTTCAAAAGCTTCCTCTATTTCAATTTCCCTTCCTTTTAGAATAAGTAGGGAGGAAGAGAATAAATAATATCTTGTAGAAGGTTTCCTCCTGTGGGACTCCATTCTTCTGCAGTGAGCTACTGCACATTTCCTAGTCAAAGGACATAAATGCAGACTTCCAGGGGAATTTTAAAGAAAAAGATCACCAGAAAGGTGACACTTCTAGAAATAGTATCATGGTGTTCACTCATTAGCCTTGGCTGGTGCTGAGCTGGTTCTCTGGAAGAATCCCTCTTAAAATCCTGCACTTTTAAACTTGGTATCATAAAAGGCAGTGGAAACTCTTCACTCGAGAACAATTTATATTCCGTTACTATCTGACTGGCATTAGGAGTAAAGGATCCAGAAAGCACAGAACCAAATTTACCTTACTTAGCCAGCATTTTTAATTCTTCTTTCCTACTCAGTTTCTATTGATTTGTGTGGTAGGGCCTCTTAGAAGGTTCCCAATGATCCTGCCTCCTGGTATAAACTCCCTTGGGTAATTCCCTACCCTTGAGTGTAGAGTGGACCTTTTGACTCTTTTCCACTGACAAACGTGTGGTGAAGTAACAGGAGGTCACCTCCAAGATTAGGTTACAAAAGGGCTGTGGTTTCCATCCTAAGCACTCTCTATCCTTCTTTTACTGGCTCACTTTGAGGGACGCCAGCTGCTACATTCTGACCTGTCCTATGGAGAGGTTGATGTAGCAAGGAACAGGTCTCTCTGGCCAGCAGCCAGCAAAGACTTGAGGCCTGTTAACAGTCTTGACCTCATACCTGTTAGGATGGCCATTGTGAGAAAAACAAAAAAATAAAAATAACAAGTATTGGCAAAGATGTGAAAAAATTGTAACATTTTGTGCACTGTTGGTAAGAATGTAAAATGATGCAACTGTTATGATAAAAGGTTATGGGGGGTTCCTAAGAAAAAAGGAAACCTAAAAATAGAATTACCACATGATCCAGCAATTCTACTTCTGAGTATATATCCAAAAGAATTGAAAAGGGGATCTTGAAGAGATATTTGCATCCTTTGTTCACTGTAGCATTAATCATGATAGTCCTGATAGGGAAACAACCTAAGTTTCCATTAATGGATGAATGGATAAAGATATACAATGATAGACAGATAGATAGATAGATATACAATGTAATATTATTCATCCATGGGAAAGAAGGGAATCCTGTCATTTGGTACATCATGGAGGAAATTTGAGGACACTATGCTAAGTGAAAGAAACCAATCATAAATAAACCTATACTTAATAATTACACTTATATGAGGTATCTAAAGTAGTCAAACCCTTAGAAACAGAAAGTAGAATTGTGATTCCCAGGGCCAGGGGAAGGGGGAGAAGGAGAGTTGTTCAATGGATATACAGTTTTAGTTTTGTAAGATGAAAAACTTCTAGAGCTCTGTTCACAGCAATGTGCATAGAGTTAAGTCTACTGTACTGTACCCTTCAAAATGGCTAAGATGGTGAATTTTTATGTTTTTTTCTTCACCAAAATTAAAATTATACCAGTAAACTTACTCAGCAAACCTATCCAACCTGGTATGTCGGTTCAGATACATCAATCTCGCACTTTCTCTGAGCCTTCTCATCCTAGTAGTGAGAACATTTTTCTTGAAGTGGTACCAAGTAATCTGTTGGAAAAATGGCTGGTTTTAAAGTCAAAAGATATGAGTTTGATTACTGGTTCTTCCAGAATTCTTTTATATTCTCTAAGACAAGCCACTTAGACTCTCTTCCACAAAACCAAAATAACGCTGAAGGAATACGGTCATTGTGAGGTTTAAATGAAATGAAGAAAACAGAATCCTTCCTTTTTAAAATGTCTGGTATTATAAATATGTGAATTACTCTTCTTAAAACTTTGTAAAAACAGTTAAAAAAAAAAACCAAGTTCATATCTCCTAAAGTGCCTAAAAATTAGTTTCCAAAATTTTTGGAATCAGAACATATAATCAGGGATTTTGCTGCTCTGGCTGACCCTTCTATTTGAATCTGAAAATTAAATAAACAATTTTTTTTACACTTTGTGAAACTTTTTTATAAAAAGTCATAAAACACAGTTTAAAAATTTAATCATTAAAAAGTACTTAAAAGCAGTTCAACTACACAGTTATAGAGTACTCATACATACATATATTTTTTTAACTGGATAAAATGATGGAAAATTCAGTGAGATGTACTTGTGATGCTTTAGTTCATTGGCTCTCACCTGGAGATGATTTTGCCCCCCATGAGATATTTGGTAATGTCTGAAGACATTTTTGTGTCACAACCAGAGGGGTGGGTTTTACTGACATCTAATGGTGGAGGCTAGGGATGATTCTTAAAATCCTACAGTGCACAGGACAACCCCAAGCAACAAAGAATTATCCAGTCCAAAATGTCAACATGCTGCTGTTGAGTCAAACCTGCTTTAGATGACACTGTGTAATGTGCATTCTTTTAGATTAAGCTTCTTAGAATCCTAACCACTAAGAGGCTATAATAACTACTGTAGGGCCCTATCCTTTTCTCCTTTCCCTCCCTTCTCTGTCTAACTTTAAGGGCCTTATCTCCTGTATCCCCAAAGAGACTACTCCATCCTTTTATGTCTTCAGTCAAAATTTATGTGGAACCACTGTGGAAACTCATAAGACATGACAGAGTGCAAAGGCATTATTAATATGCTACTGACACCAGCTGTAAATCTTCATCTCATCTGCTGCTGACATTGCTATCTCGAAGATTTCAAAGAGTCTGAAAGAAGTAGATTCCTGAGTAAAAAAAAAAAAAACAAAAAAACAACAACAAAAAAACAACTGTCCTAGGATCAACCTAGGTGATACAGAGGGAACGCTGTCCTGTAGGAGAAAGCATTTTGAGAGCTTATCTATCACTGACGTCGCCTCCAGCTGAAGTTTACGTTGTCCTCCTGCCCTAAAGAGTTCCTTCACTTGTTTAGTCTCAAGGTTTACCACCACACAGGATGTACTTGCTCTATTATAAAGGTCAGTCTGAAGTTACAACAATATTGCACATGATAGCTTACTTTCCTGGTGCTTTTTAGACTGATGATTTCCCCAAGTTCCACTAACAGAGGATATCAAGAGATTTTTAACTGATGATAATTAAGGGACGTCTGGGGCCTTGAAGTGGAAGCTCAGTGATCTGCAACTTTCTGAGCTACAGTCTTTATCCTCGTAGCCCAATCCCCGAATGAACAGGACTCAAAGGATGCCATGATTAGGCACTGGGATACAGGAGAGGTTGCTGGATGAATACAGAGCATGTTAAATCTGTGTTTCCCTCATGCAAACTGCCTTTATAGCTGGGGAGCATTGTGGAGAAAAGTTATTTTAACCACATCCTTTGTAGTTTGATTCTAAGCAGAAAAAAAAAAAAGTGTTATAAAGGATGTTTGAGTACTTGGGAATAATATAATAGTTTATTTAACTTTAGGAAGTTAAATAGGTGATTACATGACTGATTGAGTTCAACAGTAAACAAGGGTCTTCATTGCCATGTGGAAGTCTAGGTCTATGATCAATTGTCAAATTCTTCCCACACTTTACAGAATGTTTTAGAGAAGAATAGTCAGCGATTATTTTCATCGGTATGCCCTTTTGATGAGGCTGCCGCTCAAAGCATTTTTGCAACCACTTGACCAGTTTTGTGGTAGCTCTCTGAATGTCAAAGAGATCTGAGGAGGAGGAATTAGTAGATAATGCTTTAATCAAATTAAATGAGAAAGAGAGATTTTGGCAACTGTATCTACTTCTGAAATTTACATGTATAGGGTGTACCTTGTAATCAGAATTCTAACAAGGAGTCAACGTCGCTCTCTCAGTGGAAAAATGACTTTTTAAAATTTGTTTGCTGAAGCTGAACAGCCTTGAAAGAAGATGAAAAGGTAGCCAATAAATTCAGTATCTTACTGAGAGACTCAGCAAATACTGAATAACACTATCCTAACAAATCTTAATGAAAAGCTAAATCTGCCTGTGAACAGAAGGGATTGACTGGGAATAAATTTACTTCATGAAGACTCAAATCAAGTGGTCAGACAGTTCTGTTTTGTCAAGTTTGGAAAAGCCTTCTCATTAAAAAGAAGAGAATTCTGTTGTACTTTATCTGCAATGGTGCACGAGGGTCCTGAAAAGATTTTGCTACCAGTCGCACGACCTAATGTGAGCACCTAGAGAAAAGGTAGGAGTAATTGAAACTTGGAGCTAAACACATCTCACCTTTCACACAAAAGCTGGTGGTATAAGTGAAAATGGTCCCAGGAGTCATTGCCTACTACACTGGTTGCCCCCAAAGAATTAATTATAGCATCTGGGTTAAGAGTATCTTTGGGAAGGGAAAGCACATCCTTTCAGACCTGTGTGGTCTCAGAAGCATATCAGTGCTTAAAATGGCATGAGGAAAGATTTGGACTGCTTCATTTTAGAAAAAATGTGTGCCATGGCCTAGAAAACATTTTTAAACAAATAATTTAGTATCTTTTCTTGGCTGAAGAGTAAATTGTTGATCCAAAGTTTGCTGCTAAGTCACCCAAATTTCATAAATGTGTGGATTAAGACTAATAATAATTAATGATGCATTCCATGTAGGATTTCCAAGAGATGGGACTAGCAGACTGCATAACAATCTCCCACCCCATTTGTGAGCAAGTTGAGAAATGAGAAATGAATAAAGATAAAACAATACATCCATCACAGCCAGGTTAGAGGGCAGGACTCAGAATCTATTAGTGCAGTGGGCTCTCTAATACCAAACCCTAGCATGAGGCATACCCCATCCCCACATCCCTAGATAGCTGGACCAAAAGCTTAGACATGGAAGTAAGTTTGCTCCCAAAAGGATAAAACATAATGCTGTATTGAGTAAGCCTAAGTGGTTATTCTTTCAAAAATTACCAATCACATAAGTCAGGCTGATTCCCTAGGAGTAGAATGAATCAAGGAGAGAGGTCTGAACATTCTTAGAGAAATGTTCCCAAACCAAAGTGGATTTCTTTTACAGTTCAGTTTTCAAGTTATTGTTTATATGCCAAAACATTTGTATGTGCGTGTGTATGTAATATTTTTCTTATGGAAAAAAAATCCTGTGAGATGGCTAATATTCTTAGCTTAAACTCTTATGAGTTTGGAAATTTTAGGAAAATTTAAATGAGATTTTCCCCAGGAATTCACATGAAGGAAGTAAGACTATTTATGGATTTAAAAAATAAAATCAGTAAGTGTCAGACCAGAGTAGAAAAATGCAAAATTGCCATAAGGAGACAATTATAACCTGAGTTGAATATTTTAATACAATTAAAGAAAGAATATAATCATAAACTGATGAAAGAATATATTCACCAGCTAAGGAAGGAGAGAGAGAGAATTCTTCAGCTGGGCTCATTAAAGCACTAGCCATGGCAGAGGAAACCTTAGTCATTAGACTCAGAAACTCAAGTCTCATTGATAAGACCTTTCCTCTGGTCCTATTAATCACTTGATTTCTCTAACTTCCACTCCTATGATCTCTTTCTTGTTGGACCAGTTTTGACTGCTGTGTTGCCCATGTAAGTCTGCGGAGGGAGAAAATGTTCTGTTCGTGAAACTGCATGTCTGTTCAGTACATGAAATTATTGTGAAAAAAATTTCTCCATGGAATCTGATTTTCTTTTTCCTATATACAGTGTGTGTCAGAGAATGTGATGACCATGTTAATGCCAGCATCCTGATCTATGTGGTAGTTACAGTTTCCTTGGAAATTAGTAAATAATTATTCCAGTTTATAGATTAGTTCTCATGAGCCTGGTAGAGGTGAATCCGATCCTGAGAAGGAGATCCACTATTAATATGCTGACCAAATAAAATTTCTGTGCATGCAAGGCTGAGGGAGAAAGTGGTAGCAAAGTAGACCACATTATTGAAGAAAAAGACAAGACTATGGAAAAATGAGGTATAAAAGATCACATTATACAATGATTATAGGAATATAGCTACATAATTGCAAGGGCACAATTCCATAAAATTTACTAAAACTTCTAAAACATTCACCAAATATTTCTACAACAAATTAGAAGAACATAAGGAAGCATGATCTGGTCATGTAAATTGAAGGAACGTAAGAACATCGACTAAAAATGACCTAGAGATCATTCCCAGCCATTTCAGAAATATTGGGAGGGCCAAACAGACATGGTATCTCTATATTAATGGATGTATGATGCACAACGGTACTTTCTAGTGAGTTCCATTTAAAAAATAGTCTGAATTGATTACAGAATACTTCCCATTGTTTTTTGGTTGGAAGCTCAATTACTAACAGAAAAATTGACATAACAACAAGAAGATATTATCACTGAGAGATGATATAAGGTTACAGAATATAAAGATGATGTGAGAAAGAAGAGAAAAGAAAGATTAAAAAAACAAATAGAAACATGTAGTTGTGCTAGAATTTTGCTCTATACATGTAAAGTGCATACCAGTGTAACAGAGAACAATCCTAACTCCATATTTGATCTATTCTTTTAGCTCTAAACTTTGTGATCTGCTGTCTGTGCTTAGTCATGCTGGCTCTGCACTTCTGTAAAAGAATGTTGCCTAGAGCCTGAAATATACATGAATAGCCTATTCTCAAGGCTCTGACCTTTAAAGGTATAACAATTCTCCTATCATATGGAGAGAATAACATTTGTCTTGTTGGAGGTTTACAGGAACATTGTGACCAGTCCTCCGTGGACAGTTGCAAGAACAAGGGATTCCTGCACCAAGGAGCTTGCAACCACTAGCCACACCCCCTCCCTTTTTAGTATAAAAGAAACCTGAATTCTAACTCAGGTAAGGTGATTCTTTGGGACACAAGTCTTCCACCTTCTCGGTCTGCTGGCTTTCCGAATAAAGTCACTATTCCTTGCCCCAACACTACCTCTCTAGATTTACTGGCATGTCATGTGGTAAGCAGTATGAGCTTGGACTTGGTAACACCAATGATATTAATGAATAATGCTACCTGACTGATATTTATTGAACTCTCATTTATGGAAGGTACCATAACTGTCTTATGTTACATATCTTATTTCATCTTCAGGATATTATGAGTTAAGTGTTATTATTAGCTCCATTCTACAGAAAAAGGAATGGAGGCTTAGAGTGATGTCATTTGACCAAAGTTACATAAGTAATAAATGGAGCTGTTATCTGAACCCAGGTCTCTAACTGAGGAGTTTAAGAACTTAACATTACATTTTATTGCCAAAATAGTAATAAAGTATACAGAGAAATATGCCAGTGTTTGTGTTTTATGGGGCAACGTATCAGATTCATTTTTATGCAAGAAAGTTAACTTAGAAGACAGACTGATAACTGGATTTTGAGCAATACTTTGAAAGATGGAAGCTATGCAATTTAGTAGATAAAAGAAAACAGTATTTGTTTTGCAAAATACAGGCAATTTATCAGTCTTTTCAAGGAAAAACAAAATTTAGAGAATAATTTGCGCCAGATAATTTTGAGTCTTGTGTCTGTCCTTGAAAACTATACAAAGAAGGTCACCAAGACAATATAGAGGAAGAAACAAACAAACAAAAGTTTATGGTGCTTTCTTACAATTCTATAGTGCTTCATAGTTTTTGATGTATTTTAATATATATTTTCTAAGTGGATTCTGCTGAAGTAGATATCTTGGATACATCATTTCCATTAGATTATGAAATAACTGATGCTCAGAGAGATTAAGTGACTTGCCTGAGTTCATACAGCTCATGAGACACAGACCTAGGGCTATTGCTCTGTCTCAGTTCTCTTGTAAAAGTGCTGAATTGCTGAGTCATTACTTTCCATGAGTCCACAATCCAGTGAAGAACAAAAGGTTGGATTTAGATGTGAAATCAGACAGGCAAAATGGTCAGATCAAATCAGAGAATTTAAAGTAGAAAATATGGCTAAATGAGAGGACTTGGAGAAAAGTGATTGCCTTCTGGTGACTCAGACTTGGACATTGGATTCGTCTTATGATTACTATTCCCTTTGTTTTCCTATAATTTCTGAAGACAAGAGGCTTTTTCTCAGAATTATTTTTACTCATAGGCCCATTAGAGGCTATCTGTACTGGTAAGTTAGGGAAACGGCTGCACTCTACCTTTCTAAGAAGACCTTCAAAATATAGTGTTCAAATTTTGTATAGTCGTTAAGAGCATTGACTTATTGAAACCTAACTACACCACAAAGTGTTTGGGGACAGCTTACATAACCTCTCTAAGGCTCCCTTTCCTTGTAAGTCATGCAAGTATAAGACACTAACATAGATTTGCCAGGAGGATTACAGAGCATGATGTTTGTGAAATGATGAGCCTAATAATTATCATGAAGTGCTCAATAAATGGTTACTATTATTTATTTTACTAGAATACAAATGTTTTCCATAGGAGTAAGTTAAATTTCTAACATGGCACATAAGAGTTTCACAGAGTTCTCGGAGCTCTAAGATATATATAAAATCTTGCTTACTGAAATATGTCCAATATGTAGATATCACCAAAACACATCAGATTCAACATTTCCAAAACTGAACTCATTTTCTTTCCCTTGGAACCTGCTATTTGTTCTCACTTCCCTAATTAAATTAAAGGCATCATCACTGATGGTCCAAATCAGGTGGGAACTCGTAACAAAGCATCTTTCATTTCCTCCACTAACAGTGTCTGATTATCTATGGCAGTGGTCCCTAACCTTTTTGGTACCAGAGACCGGTTTCGTGGAAGACAATTTTTCCATGGACCAGGCAAGGCGGATGGTTTTGGGATGATTCAAGCACATTACATTTATTGTGCACTTTATTTCTATTATTATTACACTGTAATATATAATGAAATAATTATACAACCTACCATAATGCAGAATCAGTGGGAGCCCTGAGCTTGTTTTCCTGCAGCTAGATAGTCCCATCTGGGGTTGATGGGAGACAGTGACAGCCGAAGTGTTGCTTATGTCTGGTCTACTCCATAATTTTGTTTTGGTTGCTGTCACTGTCGAAAACACTGCTTCACAAAGATAGGATGTTGGAAATGGAAGCAGGCTGTTCTGTGCTTTTGTGGCAATCTCAGGATATTTCACCTTGACCTTAATCCAGAACGTATGGAGATTTGAAGTTGTCTCAAACATACTTTTAAAGCCACCATCATTTGAGATCTCAAGAGGTTGATCCTCTTCTAGCATGGACAAAGTCGATTCACCTGGCTTATTCACAAATGGGTCACGGATCCATTCCTTCCTAGTTTGGGGGTCTTTTCTGGTTGGGAAGTAATGCTCAAACTCTTTTGAAAGCTGAGATAGGTGATCATGCACCAGCTGGGAGAAAGAAGGCCCTCATTCAGTTTCTTTCAAAATCTCTGCTAATGTTTGAAACACGTCAAAAATCCCAATGTTCACTTGTCGCCCCCATAATTCCAGTTTGCCTTTGAATGAAGCCACTTTATCTGCCGACTTGAACACAGTTGTCATTCTCCTCTGAAGTGACAGATTGAGTTTATTGAGCAGGTTGAATATGTCACACAAGGAAGCAAGTTTTGCGACCCATTCTGTGTCACTGAAATGTGCTGCCAGTGGTGACTGTTTTCTAAAAGAAATCTCTGGAGCGACTCTCAAAACTCAAAAAACTCTGGCCAGTGATCTACCTTTAGAAAGCCATCTCACTTCTGTGAATAAGAGACGATGTGTGTGCTCTGTGTCCATCTCCTCACAGAGCTGTGCGAACAGAGGTGAGTTAAGGGCATGCACTTTAATGTGGTTGATAATTTTAATTACATCCCACAAAACGTTATTAAGTTCAGGTGACATTTTTTCAGCTAGCCAACATTTCTCTATGGATGACACAGTGCATAGACTCACATTCAGAAGCGACCTCTTTGACCCGAGTAGTGAAACCAGAAAGCCATCCAGTCATGGCTCCACCTGTGCATACCCTGACACAAAATGACCAATTCAGTTTTCCTGATATGTAGTCAAAGACTTGAATAGTTCTGCAGCTGCAGTGTTCGTTGGCAACCAAAGTGCACATAACATATCCTCATGCACATCCTCCTGAAAAATATATTGCACAAAACAAGCATTGTTGCCTTATTGTCAACATCGGTAGACTTGTCAACCTGGTTGCATACCAACGTGACTCATTAAACCTAACAATTGTGCCTCATTATCCTCTGCTATTTCTTCAATTCATCTAGTTATGATGCTAGCTGAAAGAGGAATACGTGCCACCTTTTGAACTGCAGCCTCTCCTAAAAGTTCACAACAAATGTCCTTAGCAGCAGGCAGGATCAACTCTTCACCAATAGCAAAGGGCTTCTTAGCTTTAGCAATACGGTTAGCCACTAAGAATGATGCTCTCAGTGCAGACACATTTGATGAAGTGGTGGCCTTCAATAATTGCTTCTGTTCTTCGTGCTCATGTTTTTTTCTTTTGAAAAACTCCAAAGGCTTGTCTTTTAATGCAGGATGCTTGATCTCCATGTGACGAAGCAGTTTTGAAGGTTCCATGGCTTCATTGGATAGCCAGTCACCACATATTATACAAAGCAGGCTTGGAGAATGTGAATCACCTATTGCAATAAACCTGTAATTTAAGTAGGACTCTTGGTATTTTCTTTTAAATGCAGCTTTCTTTTTGTTGGCAGTCTTAGAGTCTTCTGCTGTCTCCTCGTTGGGTCTTTCCCACTTTTCAAAGAAGCTCTCCAGCGACATTTGTTTTTTTTTTTTTTTTTTTTTTGGCGGTATGTGGGCCTCTCACTGCTGCGGGCTCTCCCGTTGCAGAGCACAGGCTCTGGACGCGCAGGCTCAGCAGCCATGGCTCACGGGCCCAGTCGCTCTGCGGCATGTGGGATCTTCCTGGACCAGGGCACGAACCCGTGTCCCCTGCATCGGCAGGCGGACTCTCAACCACTGCGCCACCAGGGAAGCCCGCGACATTTGTTTTTGACTCATTTTGGCTAAGGTTAGCTTGTGGGCTTATCAAAACTGTGACTGAGACAAGCGCACAGTGTGGGAAAGAGGCATGGACGAAAGTGGTAAATCAAATAATGGGCAGGCCACTTACGGACTAAAATAAGAGTCGGATTCTGACTTATAGCTTGCCACCAGATGTAGCTGTACAATTGAAGTACATCAATTCAATTGCCACTCTAAAGCCTGCCACCAGATGCAGCTTAATTGTCACTTGCCACTCACTGATGTGGTTTTATTTTTTTTAACACCTTCATTGGAGTACAATTGCTTTACAATAGTGTGTTAGTTTCTGCTTTATAACAAAGTGAATCAGCTATACATATACATATGTTCCCATATCCCCTCCTTCTTGCTTCTCCCTCCCACCCTCCCTATCCCACTCCTCTAGGTGGTCACAAAGCACCGAGCTGATCTCCCTGTGCTATATGGCTGCTTCCCACTAGCTAACTATTTTACATTTGGTAGTGTATATATGTCCATGCCACTCTCTCACTTCGTCCTACCTTACTGATCCCCCGCCCCGTGTCCTCAAGTTCATTCTCTACGTCTGCATCTTTATTCTTGTCCTGGCCCTAGGTTCTTCAGAACCATTTTTTTTTGTTTTAGATTGAAAATATATGTGTTAGCATATATTTATTTTTCTCTTTCTGACTTACTTCACTCTATATGACAGTCTCTAGGTCCATCAACTTCACTACAAATAACTCAATTTCATTCTTTTTATGGCTGAGTAATATTCCATTGTATATATGTGCCACATCTTCTTTATCAATTCATCTGTTGATGGACACTTAGCTTGCTTCCATGTCCTGGCTATTGTAAATAGAGCTGCAAGGAACATTGTGGTACATGACTCTTTTTGAATTATGGTTTTCTCAGGGTATATGCCCAGTAATGGGATTACTGGGTCATATGGAAGTTCTATTTTTAGTTTTTTAAGGAACCTTCATAATGTTCTCCATAGTGGCTGTATCAATTTACATTCCCACCAACAGTGAAAGAGGGTTCCCTTTTCTCCACATCCTCTCCAGCATTTATTGTTGTAGAATTTTTGATGATGGCCATTCTAACTAGTGTGAGGTGACACCTGATTGTAGTTTTGATTTTCATTTTTCTATTGATTAGTGATGTTGAGCATCCTTTCATGTGTTTGTTGGCAATCTGTTTATCTTCTTTGGAGAAATGTCTATTTAGGTCTTCTGCCCATTTTTGGATTGGGTTGTTTATTTTTTTTATATTGAGCTGCATGTGTTGCTTGTAAGTTTTGGAGATTAATCCTTTGTCCATTGCTTCATTTGCAAATATTTTCTCCCATTCTGAGGGTTGTCTTTTCGTCTTGTTTATGGTTTCCTTTGTTGTGCAAAAGCTTTTAAGTTTCATTAGGTCCTATTTATTTCCATTTCTCTAGGATGTGGGTCAAAAGGGATTTTGCTGTGATTTATGTCATAGAGTGTGCTGCCTATGTTTCCCTCTAAGAGTTTGATAGTGTCTGGCCTTAAATTTAGGTCTTTAACCCATTCTTACTTTATTTTTGTGTATGGTGTTAGAGAGTGTTCTAATTTCATTCTTTTACATGTATCTGTCCAGTTTTCCCAGCTCCATTTATTGAAGAGGCTGTCTTTTCTTTATTGTATATTCTTCCCTCCTTTATCAAAAATAAGGTGACCATATGTGCTTATCTCTGGGCTTTCTATCCTGTTCTACTGATAGGGTTTTGATATGAGTCTGCAAGCAATTGATTTATTATGGTCTCTGTGCAGTCAGACCTCTATGCTAATGCTAATCTGTATTTACAGATGCTTCCCAGTGCCTCAGCTCCACCTCAGATGATCAGGCATTAGATTCTCATAAGGAGCATGCAACCTAGATCCCTCACATGGGCATTTCACAGTAGGGTTCGAGCTTCTATGAGAATCTAATGCCGCCACTGATCTGAAAGGAGGCAGAGCTCAGGCAGTAATGGGAGCAATTGGGAGTGGCTGTAAACACAGACGAAGCTTCACTCGCTCAACCACCACTCACCTCCTGCTGTGCAGCCCAGTTCCTAACAGGCCATGGACCAGTACTGGTCCGTTGCCTGGAGGGTTGGGGACCCCTATCTATAGACTCTACTCCTAAAATGTTGATGAATCCAAACTCTTTCTCCATGTTCTCACCTTGGTTGAAGTATTCATCATTTCTTGCTTAGACTTCAGTAATTTTCTCCACCCACTCATATTCCATCCAGTCTTATTTTCTTCCCTACTGCTCTCCACACTGATTCCAAAGTGACTTTTTTTTTAAAATATTTTATTTAAGTGTAGTTGATTTACAATGTTGTGTTAGTTTCTGGTGTACAGCAAAGTGATTCAGATATACAGTACATACATATAATAGTTTGCATCTGCTAATCCCAAATTCCCACTCCATCCCTCTCCCAAACTCCTTCCTCTTGGCAAGCACAAGTCTGCTCTCTATGTCTATGAGTCTGTTTCTGTTTTGTAAGTTCATTTGTGTCATAGTTTAGATTCCACATATAAGTGATATATAGTATTTGTCTCTGACTTACTTCACTTAACAAGATAATCTCTAGGTGCAGCCATGTTGTTGCAAATAACATTATTTCATTCTTTTTTATGACTGAGTAGTGTTCCGTTGTGTATATATATATATATATATATATATATATATATATATATATATACACACACACACACACACACACACACACACACACACACCCCACACATCTTCTTTATCCATTCATCTGTCAATGTGAATTTAGGTTGTTTCCATGTCTTGGCTACTGTAAATAAAGCTGCTATGAACATAGGAGTGCATGTATCTTTTTGAATCATAGCTTTGTCCAGATATATGCACAGGAGTGAGATTGCTGGATCATATGGCAACTCAAAGTTATTTTTCTAAAATAAAAGTTTGATAATTTCATTCTCTTCCCCTTAAAATCCTTAAACACCTTCCTATAGCCATCTCGTTAAAATCTTACTCTTTTAGCCCAACATACAAAAGCTCTTCTCATCTGGCCTATTTTTACCTCTCTGATTTCACCTCTCCTCATGGTCTCTCTCTCTCACTGTGTCATGTTTATTTGTGATTCTGTGCTTTAGTTCATATGGTTCCCATCTTTCTGGCAAATTCATCCTCACCTTCAAGATCAGGATGCTCAAGCGTCTCATCGTCATGGAAGCCTTTCCTGGCTGCCTCAGGGTTCTCTCTACTCCCTCCTCTCGGTGCCTGAGCCTCTTCTGTAAAAATGATCAAAACACTTTGTATGTCTACATTTGACCTCTGTCAGAAGATTGGGAATGACCTGAGGGCAAGGACTAATTCCTATTTGGATTTACAAATTCATATCTGGCATGCACTTACTTTCTTCAGTAAATATTTGTTCAATAAATATATTAGTTGTCAGGACATTTTTATTAGATACTTGCCGCATCTGGACTGGTTAGATTAATGAGATTATTTTAAGAGAAATTAGTGTCCAGTGACATTTTAACTTCATTGAAATATATAACAACATAGAAAAATGTGCACCATATGAAATGTTTCGATGTCTATATACCCATGTAAAAGTTACCACAATCAAGGCAATGAATGTATCCATCATCCTAAAGTTTCCTTGTATCACTTTGTAATCCATCCATCCCATCTCTAATCCTTTCACATCTCCACGTAATCACTGATCTGATTACTATCACTCTAGATTGGTATTTTCTAGAATTTTATATAAATGGAATCCTACAATATGTGTGCTTTTTCTATCCTTATTTCCCCATTGAGCATAATTATTTTAGGATTATTTCATGTCAGTTATGTGTATCATTTGTATCATTAGTTCTTTCCTTTTTATTGGTGAGTTGTATTCATGCATCCCACAGTTTGTTTACCCATTCACTTGTTGATGGATATTTCAGTTATTTCCAGTTTTGCAGCTATTACAAAGGAAGTTGATTTAATACTTGTGAATATGTCTTTATGTGAACATATTTTCTCATTTTTATTAAATACTTAGGAATGGAATGAATCATATAGTGGTTGTGTGTTTAACATTTTAAGAAATTATCAAACTGTTTTCCCAAGTGTTTGAACCATTAACCATTTAACATAACCATCCAGTGTACGAGAGCTCCACTTCTATGTCTTTTTTATCACTTGCCATGGTCAGTTTCAGTTTTTTGTAATCTTAGACATTTTAATAGGTGTGTAGAAGTATTGAGCTAAGGTTTTAATTTGCATTTCCCTAGTGACTAATGATGTTGAATGTGTTCTAAGTGTGCATATATGCCATCAATATCTTTAAAGTAGTTGTTTAAATATTTTACCCATTTTAAAAAAATTGGGCTGTTTAGTTTATTATTGAGTTTTGAGAATTCTTTATACATTCAGAATACAAGTCCTTTATCAGATACATGATTTGAAAATTGTCTCCCAGATTGTAGATTCTCTTTTCATTCTCCTGATATTGTCTTTCAAAAGACAGAAGTCCTTAATTTTGATAAAGTCTTATCTTTTTTTATGTATTATGTTTTTAGTTTTATATCTAAGAAATCTTTGCCTAACCCAAGATCACAGTAGTGGATTTGTCTATTTCTCCTTGGAATCTTATTAGTTTTTATTTTATGTACTTTGAAGCTCTCTTATTAGACGCATAAATGTTTAGAAGGTTGTTATGTCCTATAGATGAACTGACCCTTTTATCATTTTCAATTGACCTTCATAAGCCCTGTTAACATTCTTTTGCCTGAGACCAACCTCCTGTGATATTAATATAGCAGTTCCAGCTTAAAAAAATTGTTAGCATGTCATATCTTTTTTGCATCTTTTTACTTTTAGCTCAACTGTCTTTACATTTAAAAATGTATTTTCTTATAGATAGCATATAATTGGATATTTTCTTTTCATACATTTTGATACATCATGTCTTATAATTGGTGTGTTCATACCTTTTGTGTATAGATGTGGTTTAAAATTTTTTTCCAGCTATACTGAGATATAATTGACAAATAAAAACTGTCAATCATGATGTAAAACATGACTTAATATACATATACATTGTGAAATAACTATTAATTAACTGACCATCACCTCACAGTTACATTTTTGTGTGTGTGTGGTGAGAACACTTATGAGATTTCTGATATGGTTGAGTTTACATCTATCATACTGATATTTGTTTTATATTTGTCCTATATGCTCTTTGTTCCCTCTTCCCTCTCTTTCTGTTTTCCTTAAGATTAGTCTAATATTTTTTATGATGTTATTAGTTACCGATTTTGGCTGATTAGCTACAATGCTTGTCTGTGAGTGTGCGTGTCTGTAATTTTAGTGGTTTCTTTAACTTATCACAGTCCATCTACAGGTGATTTTATGTCATTTCAACTTTATTATAAGAGCCTTTCAACCATTTACTTACATTTCTTCTTTCCAGACCTTTATGCTGTTGTGGCAATGTTTTACTGTGATACATGTTATAAGCTCCTATAATATAGTTAAAAAATTGTTTGAAGGTATAGGTGATGTGTCTTTTTTCCATGGATGACTTTATTATTAGTTTTAAATATCTTGACTTTGATGTGCCTTAGTTTTCTTTATGTTTCTTGTGCTTGGCATTTGTTGAGCTTCTTTCATATATTGATTTATATTTTTTCATCAAATTTAGAACATACTAGCCATTATTTCTTCAAATATGTTTATGTTTGTCCTTTTCTTTACTGTCTTTTGGGGACTCTAATTGCATGTGTATTAGGTTGCTTGCAGTTTTCCCTTAGCTTGCTGTTGTTCTGTTCATTTTCAGTCTTTATCCTCTTGGTGTTTTATTTTATATAATTTCTCTTCTCTGTTTTCTAGTTAATGAACATATTCTTCTGCTATGCATAAGCTGATGTTACTCCAATCAGGTTAATTTTTCATTCTGGATATTGTAGTTTTCACTTCTGGAAGTTTGATTTAATTCCTTTTTTATTTGCCACGTCTCCACTTATCATGTTCTCTCCTCTAGCTTTTTGAACACATGGAATACCATTAGGCTAACTTCTTTTCCCCTCTAGTTGTATCATCTGTTTTATTTTAGGGTCAGTTTTGATTTTTCTCCTCATTATTGGTCATATTTTCCTGTGTGTTTGTATGCATGACCATTTTTAATTACATGCCTAACATGACGAATTTTACCAGTTGGGTGACAAATATTTTTTGTATTCTTATAACCATACTCTTAAGCTTTCTTCTGGGACCCATTTAAGTTATTAGGAAATAATTTGATCCTTTTGGATCTTGCTTTTAAGTTTTATTAGACAGGATCAGAGTAACACTTAGTCTAGTCTGAAATTTTCCCCACCAATTGGCAAAACATTTCTGAGAACTTTTCCTAGTTCTCCAGGAATTAAGAGGTTTTTCACTCTACTTGTGAGAACAGGCACTATTTCCACCCTTGAGTGAGCATCAGGATTACTTCTTCTAATCCTTTTGTGTGGCCATTTTCCAGGCCTGTGTAGTGTCTTTACATGCATGCGCTGAGCAGTGCTCAGCTGAACTCTCCAAGGGAATGAATACTCTGAAGATCCTAGGTATTCTCCATGCAGCTTTCTCCTCTCTAGTAGTAATCTCCTGAACTCTACATGCCTTATCTCTGGACTCTCAGATCCATTTCCTCAGCACTGGATGTCCGCTGTGCTTTGCCTGGCTTGTCCCTCTGCACCATAGCCTAGAAACTGTCTTCTTTAGTAATCAGGAACTGTGGGGCTCACTTTTTTTTTTTTTTAATTATCTGATGTCTAGTATCTTGAGAGCTGTTGTTCCATATATTATATTACCTACTTTTATTTACTTTTAGTTGTTGAAGTCAGGGGAATAAACGTGTTCCTTCTTAGATTATCTTTGCTAGAAGCATAAGTCTTCCTAATAACTTTTGTGTGTGTGTGTGTGTGTATGATAAGAACAGATAACATGAGATCTACACTTTTAACAAAATTTTAAGTGTGCAGTACAGTATTTTTAACTATAAGCATAATGTTGTCTAGTAGATCTCTAGAACCTTTTCATCTTGCATAACTGAGACTTAATAGCTGATGAGTAGCAACACTTCTTTCCCTTCCCCCTGCCCTAGCCCCTGGTAACACCATTCTACTTTCTGCTTCTAAGACTATTTTAGATATCTCATATAAGTGGAATCACACAGTACTGTCCTTCTTCAACATTTAAATAATGTTAATTAAAAAAAGAAGTTTTGTGCTGGTAAAGCTCACATAACTACTGCAGCATTATATGAATTATACTAATACAAGGAGAAGAAAAATGAAAAAAAACCCCCACAACACACCTGTAATCCCACTTTCCAGAAATAATTCCTTAAAGTTTTATTTTTATCTCTTTTAAGTGTGAGAATTACTTTTCATAAATAAAAATTAGATGATTCTATTTATTTTGTACTATAACTCAACTTTAATTTGTTATCTGGAATATTTTTATATGATTCAATCATTTCCTCCAGTATAATTTTTAATTGTTCCATAGGAGTCCACTTTATGGATATGCCAATAAATTATGTGCCATAGTTGTGCATAGTTGTGTCATAATTTATTGAACCAATCACTTATCACTCAGCATTTATGTTGTATCTAATTTTTCACTATTATGAATAGTGTTATGGTGATCATTCTGGTAGATAAATCTTTTTTGGTATTTATCATAATTTCCCCAGGAACACTTCCTAGAAGTAGAATTATTGGTTCAAGGGATATGTACATTTTAAAATCATTGAATATTTTTGGCAAAATGTCACACAACTGTATACAAGCAGAACACCAACTGCCATTTCCCCCTTACTCCAGGCTTTCTAGGTATGATTTTTTAAAAGTTTTACAAGTGGTATCTTCTTATTTTACTTTTAATCAGTACACTTGATCTTTGCATCAGAAACCTCTTCCTCTGACCTTCTCCCACCCCGCAATGACATGCCTTTAATTCCATGCAGAAAAAATCCACAAGGCATTTTGACTTGTCACTTGGTTTTCTTCATCCCTTGGTAAATTTTAGTACCAAAGTACTGTGCCCTGTTAATTGCCTCTTTCTCTTTCTTGTTTTGACTGGGTTCTTTCTTTCTCCTCAACTCTCAGTTCTCTTTTTTCCGAATATAAATATTGAGTTTTATATGTTAAGCCCCAATTTCTTTCCTTATAGTGTGAGATATTCTTTAAGGTGAAGCCAATGCAATTCTAGCTCATTAATCACCTACCAACCTATTCAGGGCTTCAGAGAAGCAATTCAGAAATTCAAAGCCAATTCAGAATGCAACATGAGATTAATATTGTATCCAATGTAAGGAGGTAGTCTAGTTGTTACGTTTTCTTCTTGTCTTTGGGCTCAAACTCCTGGAATTGGTTCCAAGATATTAGGCATATCTGAAGCATCAGATATTATAGCACAAAAAGAATTAAAGAGGATAAATATAGATGATCATGCTCAAGAAAAGCAATAATAGTACTCCAAGCAAAATAGAAATGCTGGCTTAGAATACGGACAGAATCTTGTTCAAACTTCTCAATTTCAAATGGGCCAAGATATATTACAGAAATTACACCTTGTTTCCATGGCCACTGCTGCTTATGTTGGCTCTCTTCTTATTCCCTCTTTTAATCCATGATATTTATTGAATCTATTTGTAAGCACCCATGATGATGAGATAGACTTCACGTCTCTCCAGCAGCTTATTCTTCTCTGGTGATGATGCTCATCCATTGGTTAAAATTGCTTTCTGGATGATTCCATCTTTTGCTCCTTTTCCTTTGACATCCCCCATCATCCCTTCTTCAAAGATATGAAGTCTGCCTTCATACCAAACCTTCACTCCTCTGGTTAGTGAAGGATTATAGGCTCAAATGGAGAACAGAAGGGCATGCACATAGGGTTCATTTCTTAACAGCTCCTGGATTCAAAATAGATGCCATAGACTATTATAATGTCACACTATTTTTAGAATAACCAGATAGCTTAGATCAAACCACTGGCACAGAGAAAAACAATTATTTCAGGCTTGGCTAACCAATCATTAGTTTTTTGCCTGACTCCAATTTTATTCACGAACCATTCCTACACAGTTTGTTTTGTAAACCTTACTAGAACTCTTCAAAAAAAAAAAAAAAAAGAAAAAAAAAGTAAAATTAGAATGCTGGAAGATACAATCTTTCAAAATATCAAAATAGAATTGTATCCAAATTTATAACTCAGAGAAACTATTCTATGCCAAATTATATAAAGCTAGGAAACCTTTATAACTTTCCCTTATTTTCTGATAAATCCATTCATGAGTTTCTGTTAAATTGCAAACCTAAAATTTTCAGGCTCCATTGCATTCTTCTGGTCTGTAGGGCTAATTCTCTTTAAAGTGTCATCATAATCTAGCAATCTCCTCATAACCAACAAAAGCCCTTAAGACTGCTGAAATGTGCCAGCTTCCATCTCCATGTGTAGCCTGTGCCTGCTGGGGCAGAATAGCATGAATGCTTGGATTTCTCTAGTCATTCTATCCAACATTTGGGCATGTGGAGCTCTAACTTGGTCCAGATTCTTTCCATGTTTCAATACACACAGAAAGAGAATTCTCTGGCCTGGCTTCTTTAGTCCACCTACACTGATCCCCAAGTCTTGTCCTTTCAGGAAAATGAATCAAGATACTGCTTTTTAAAAACTCCACTCTTATTTAGATTGAGTTCCATGCTCTTCTCAGCACTTCCTCAAATTTTGCTTTGTTTTAATCTTAATAAGTGACTGAATCGATAAATTAGGAGGAATCTGTTTAACAGTTTACTTCGTTCAATGACTCTCAATCTTGTTTAAATGGCAGAGCATTTGAGAAATATGCACACCTCATAGAATTCCATAAATGACAAATCAAACTTACATTAGCCACATATACACATTTTTGTTCTAAATTTAAAAAATTGGATTTTAATATAGCAATATAGATTTTAATATAGGAAAGGAAATTCTGGCATAAAATAAAATTGATAAAATTTTATTAGATGTTTTTTCCCTGCAAAATTAGAGTCTACCATTCCTGTTGTAATAGATTGAGTCCACTTTTGATATTTTATTGTTGAGTATTTGAAGCCCCACTGTTATCCTTTCCCCTTTGCTTCATATCTGTCAAAGCAGATAAGAAAGCCTAATGCTCCCTTTTTTAGAGCCTGGTGGGAAGTTCAAATAATATGTATGGGACCCCTCACCCAATCCCATTCACTAAACACAATAAAAGCCAAGCCAGTCTCCTTTCCCTGTTCTCCCAAGACACTTTAAGACCTGCTTGAGAAGCCTGCCTTGCTCTTTTCAGAAAACTTCATTATATGTCATACCTTCTTGGTACAGGTGTGGTATCATCAGTCTCAACATCTGAACCAAATTTTGGGTATGTGTGGGGAAGTCAAGCCATATTCTGCAGGGTGTCCACAACACTTGGATTTTTAATAGTAATGCTTTTCCTTCTGTCTATTAACATGGTATATCACAGTAGCATCAGTGGAGACCTTTAAGTTGCCAATTATTTTAAGAAAAAGAGAAGATTGAAAGACAGGAAAGAAACAACAGCTAAAAAATTATAAAGTGCTTATTTTAAATTTTATTGGAAGTTAAAGTTGACTTTTTATCCACAGTACTGTGGTTAAATGATGATTAGACATTTTTGATAAGTGAAACTGCATTCAAAATTGCAATTTTCTAATTTTGTAATAGATGTCATAACTAAGATTTCTTTTAGACCTATATGCTAGATATTATACTCAGTTCATTGAATACCACAACTCTATGAGATATAGATTATTATGTCTATTTCACAGGTGAATGTCAAGTTTAGGAAGGTCGAGTAATTTGCCTGAGCCTGCATAGCTTGCATGTAATGTAGCTTTGATTTAAAGACCAGTCAATCTAATTCCATAGACTGTAGTTCCAATTACTAAACCTTACAACAGAAGTACAGCTAGTACTGTGAGTTGCTTTTCTAAGAAACATCTTGTTCCTCTATTTAATGAAAAAATAAATGGTGGTGGTGATTAGTTTCTAGATTCAGTCTCACAGTAACAATGTTACTTTACAATGGAAGAATTTTAACAACTAAGGGATTTGCTTTTATCTTTAATAGCCTGAAAAGAAAGTTATAAAGTCTAAATATCACTATGCAAATTCAGTATTTGCATCTAGCTTTATTTGAAGAGAAATGGCCTCTCTTTTCCTATTGTTAAAACTACAATGATTAAAAATCCATTATCACCTGTTGCTACAATAAAAAAAAATAAAACTCAAAAAAATAATTTCACTTGTACTGTATTTTTTTTACTACTTGATGGATATTATCTCAACTTCCACATTGATCTCAAGTTCCATATTGAAATATAAATACTAGTGGCCTGCATTACTCAAACAATGCTTCCTAAGAAATTAACCACATGATAATTGTGATAACAATTTATGTTATGAAAACTAGTTCTATATGAGTAGTGCCTGTATTAAGATTTCTTTTTTTTTCAGAGAAGAGTTGCCATTAAAGCACTTATTTTCAACTATTTTAAGAACGTATTTATCTACTACTAATAACAAAGATATTTTTTGTAGCCAGGCTCCACTTAATAAGAATATAATTATAATTTTATAGGAAAACAATGATTATATACTTATGTATGTGTTCAGTGGCATAATTATAAAGTATGCACATTTCCTACCAAGCTAAATTTCATGGAAATGTATTCTTTACACAAAAGGTTAGAATATTTTTGTAAATGCAAAATGTTAGATTTTTTTTTCCATCAACAGCAATACAATTTAGGGTCAGGGAAGCTGCAGTGTAATACAAAAGATATGAGAACTAATTTCACAAGCTTGGAAAGAAATTAGGTAAGGGTTGAGAAATAGGCCTATAAAATTATGGATAGGTCACCCTGAGCCAGTCTACTTACCATTTCTATAGTAGAAAAATTAGAGAATGCTAAATGAAATGAAGGCTGTATCACTGAAACAAATGAAAAGAAAACACATTTTTTACACAGAAGATTCTGTAATTAACCTATGGGGCTCTATATGATTATAAATTATGGCAGTAAATTACTGAGAATGACTGAAATAAGACATATGGAAAACAGTCTCTGAGTAGTTCCTGAATTAAAAGGAAGATGATATACCATAAACTGACCAGCTGAGGTCAGGAATGAGATGTCTTGTCGTCTTTTTTTGTGTGTTGTAATATTATACAATTAGGGCCTTAGCCTTTTTCAAGGCTCAAGCTGTTATAGAGATGAAACACTGTACAGAAAGGTGTTTGTCAATTTTTAATATATACATAAAAGAAAGCATTAGCTTTGAGAAAACTGCCAACAGGAAAGTGTTTTCAATCTCATGGGAAAAGGCAGAAAATACACTCTCAGTCTTAGAATTATGTATTTTTTCTTTCAAATGAGCAGCAAAGGTGAGAACCTTAAAAATGTAAAAGAGTTCAAACAATACTCAGGAGATGTACAGCTTCAGAGGTGAAAATATTCCTTCTCTTATGTCTTTCTGGATTTGGTGGCTATCATCTTGCTGATGCCATAGACGCTGTACTGTAATCAAAGTCCTACATTTTGAGAAAATATTTCTTTTGCCTAAAAGAAAATACCTTTGTGTTTTTGCCAAAAAATGTGGTTATTGTAAAAATGAAAAATTATATCTCTGGGCCTCTGTGGTTATCTGCTGATTCCAGTGTCACAATTTAATTCATTTAATGTGTGTGTCTATGTAGAGAATCTCCTTTGTATTAGAAGTTGTGCTATATTCTGTGGCACAACAGTGTACAAGGTGGACTTACCTTCAGGAAAAAAACAGAGAAGGGAACTAAAACACAATGCCAAAATACTTTGAAGGAGGGAATAAGTGTTATGACCGGGACCCTTTCCTCAGATGTAGGGGCTTTTAGGAGGTCACTAAACAGAGAAGAACTCTAAACCAGGTGACGGGGGGGGGATGGATACTTGCTGAATACAGCTTTAGAGGCAGGTGAGAACATGTTATGCTTTGGAAATTGAAAGAGTTTAATGTTTTCAGTGTACAGTGTGAGACAGAGTGGCAGAGATAAGGCTGGAGAGGAAAGTGGTGGCAAGCCAGGAAGAGCCTTGCAAGGTTTTTAGACTTTATTCTAATGGCAGATCTTGAGCAAGAGAAATGTACCAATTTATTATCATAATTGGGAAATTTAAGACAATGTTCTTAGAAATAACTATACTAAAAAGAGAGAAAACTAGCCAAGGTAGAGAAAATCTAAAACACAGTTATTGGCTAATAATACATAACATAGAGGCTATGATCTCTGATCATAAAATGAAAAGAAAGAGAGGAAGAAAACTTATGTGTTGGCAAATTTAAGAAAACACTTCTAAATAGCTCTTGGATAAAATAAAACATAATGCAAACCAGAAAACAGTTAGAACTGAGTAAAATGAGAATACTTCCTACTACAACATAAGGCAGGGTTAATACTATACTGAGGGTTGCCATGTTGGATTGCTCTGTCATGTGCAGTCTCTCTGCACAGAGCCCCTGGCTGTCATCTTGGATGCAGTGTCGTTGCCCGACTTCTGCATATGGCCCACCTGAACTGAGGTGCCGGCGGCAGCCATTCTGCACTAGGAACTCTGGTCAGAAGAGCCGGGTGCGAGGCCTCTGCACATGGCCCCCATGAGCAAGTGAAACTCGACTAAGCACAAAGAAAGAAAAAGCCATCTCAGAGCTGTGACCATTTTCAAGGCTACTGTTTTCCCTGTGGAACATTGCCTTTGGGGCAAAACAAGGAAGAAGCAGGTGATTCTAATGTGCAGCAAAGAAGGATAGCCACTACAAGTCAGCTTTTCCAACTCTGAAGGCACTCCAGCCGTGTGGCTGACAGGGTCTTGGTGCTCTTGCCGGGTGTCAGGCCTCAGTCTCTGAGGTGAGAGAGCCAAGTTCAGGACACTGGACCACCAGAGACGTCCTGGCCCCACATAATATCAAGCAGCGAGAGCTTTCCCAGAGATCTTGGTCTCAACTCTAAGACCCAGCTCCACTCGACAACTGGCAAGCTCCAGGGCTGGACACCCCTTGACAAACAACTAGCAAGACAGGAACACAACACCACCCATTAGCAGAAAAGCTTCCTAAAATCATAATAAGTTCACGGACATCCCAAAACACACCACCGGACGTGGTCCTGCCCACCAGAAAGACACGATCCAGCCTCATCTACCAGAACACAGACACCAGTCCCCTCCACCAGTAAGCCTACAAAAGCCACTGAACCAACCTTACCTAATGAGGGCAAACACCAAAAACAATGGGAACTACGAATGTGCAGCTGGCAAAAAGGAGACCCCAAACACAGTAAGTTAAAGAAAATGAGAAGACAGAGAAATACACAGCAGATGAAGGAACAAGATAAAAATCACCCAGACCAAGGGCTTCCCTGGTGGCGCAGTGGTTGAGAGTCTGCCTGCTGATGCAGGGGACATGGGTTCGTGCCCCGGTCTGGGAGGATCCCACATGCCACGGAGTGGCTAGGCCTGTGAGCTAAGGCCACTGGGCCTGCGTGTCCGGAGCCTGTGCTCCGTAACGGGAGAGGCCACAACAGTGAGAGGCCCACATACCACAAAAAAGAAAAATAAACGCCCAGACCAAACAAATGAAGAGGAAATAGGCAGTCTACCTGAAAAATAATTCAGAGTAATGATAGTAAAGATGATCCAAAATCTTGGAAATAGAATGGAGTAAATACAAGAACCATTTAAAAAGGACCTAGAAGAAATAAAGAGCAAATAAAAAAATGATGAACAACACAATAAATGAAATTAAAAATTCTCAAGAAGGAATCAATAGCAGAATAACTGAGGCAGAAAAACAGATACGTGACTTGGAAGGTAACATAGTGGAAATTACTACCATAGAGCAGAAAAAGAAAAAAGAATGAAAAAAAATAAGGATGGTCTCAGAGAACTCTGGGAAAAAAATTAAATGTACCAACTTAAGAATTAAAGGGGTCCCAGAAGAAGAAGAGAAAAAGAAAGGGTCTGAGAAAATATTTGAAGAGATTATAGTTGAAAACTTCCCTAATATGGGAAAGGAGATAGTCAATCAAGTCCAGGAAGTGCAGAGAGTCCCATACAGGATAAATCCGAGGAGAAACACACCAAGACACATATTAATCAAATTATCAAAAATTAAATTCAAAGAAAAAATACTAATAGCAGCAAGGGAAAAGTAACAAATAACATACAAGGGATTCCTCACAAGGTTAACCGCTGATCTTCCAACAGAAACTCTGCAAGTCAGAAGGGAGTGACAGGACATATTTAAAGTGATGAAAGGGAAAAACCTACAACCAATATTACTCAATCCAGCAAGTATCCATTCAGATTCAAAGGAGAAATTAAAACCTTCACAGACAAGCAAAAGCTAAGAGAATTCAGCACCAGAAAACCAGACCTAAAACAAATGCTAAAAGAACTTCTCTAGGCAGGAGACACGAGAAGGAAAATACCTACAATAACAAACCCAAAACAATTAACAATATGGTAATAGGAACATACATGTTGATAACGACCTTAAATGCAAAGGGATTAAATGCTCCAACCAACAGACATAGACTGGCTGAATGGATACAAAAACAAGACCCATATATATGCTGTCTATAAGAGACCCACTTCAGACCTCGGGAAACATACAGACTGAAAATGAGGGGATGGAAAGAAATATTCCATGCAAATGGAAATCAAAAGAAAGCTGGAGTAGCAATTCTCATATCAGACAAAATAGACTTTAAAATAAAGATTATTACAAGAGACAAAGAAGGTCACTACATAATGATCAAGGGATCAATCCAAGAAGAAGATATAACAATTGTAAATATTTATGCACCCAACAAAGGAGCCCCTCAATACTCCTAAGTCAAATGCTAACAGCCACAAAAGGGGAAATCAACAGTAACACAATAATAGGAGGGGACTTTAACACCCAACCTTCACCAATGGAAAGATCATCCAAAATGAAAATAAATAATGAAACACAAGCTTTAAATTATACATTAAACAAGATGGACTTAATTGATTTTATAGGACATTCCATCCAAAAACAACAGAATACATTTTCTTCTCAAGTGCTCATGGAACATTCTCCAGGATAGATCATATCTTGGGTCACAAATCAAGCCTTGGTAAATTTAAGAAAATTGAAATCGTATCAAGTAACTTTTCCAACCACAATGCTATGAGACTAGATATTTTATTGGAAAAATTCCTATAAAAGATAGAAACACATGGAGGCTAAAAAATACACTACTAAATAACCAAGAGACAACTGAGGAAATCAAAGAGGAAATCAAAAAATACCTAAAAACAAAAGACAATGAAAACATGATGGCCCAATACCTATGGGATGCAGCAAAAGCAGTTCTAAGAGGGAAGTTAATAGCAATAAAATCCTACTGCAAGAAACAAGAAACATCTCAAATAAACAACCTAACCTTACACCTAAAGCAATTAGAGAAAGAAGAACAACAGCAACAAAAAAAAAAAACCCAGATTTAGCAAAAGGAAAGAAATAATAAAGATCAGATTAGAAATAAACTAAGAAAAAATGAAGGAAACATTAGCAAAAATCAATAAAAATAAAAGCTGGTTCTTTGAGAAGATAAAAAATATTGATAAACCATTAGCCAGACTCATCAAGAAAAAAAGGGAGAAGACTCAGATCAACAGAATTGGAAATGAAAAAGGAGAAGTAACAACTGACACTGCAGAAATACAAAGGCTCATGAGAGACTACAGCAAGCAGCTATATGACAATAAAATGGACAACCTGGAAGAAATGGACAATTTCTTAGAAAAGCACAACCTTCCATGACTGAACCAGGAAGAAATAGAACAGACCAATCACAAGCACTGAAATTGTAATGGTGATTAAAAATCGTCCAACAAACAAAAGCTCAGAATGAGAAGGATTCACAGGTGAATTCTTTCAAACGTTTACAGAAGAACTAGCACATATCCTTCTCAAACTCTTCCAAAATACAGCAGAGGGAGGAACTCTCTGAAACTCATTCTACGAGGCCACCATCACCCTGATACCAAAACCAGGCAAAGATGTTACAAAAAAAGAAAACTACAGGTACATATAACTGATGAACATAGATGCAAAATTACTGAACAAAATACTAGCAAACAGAATCCAGCAGCACATTAAAAGGATCATACAACATGATCAAGTGGGGTTTACCTCAGTTACGCAAGGATTCTTCAATATACGCAAACCAATCAATGTGGTAAACCATATTAACAAATTGAAGGATAAAAACCATATGATGATCTCAATAGATGCAGAAAAAGCTTTCAACAAAATTCAACACCCATTTATGATAAAAACTCTCAAGAAAGAGGGTTAGAGGGAACTTACCGCAACATAATAAAGGGCATATATGACAAACCCACAGACAACATCTTTCTCAATGGTGAAAAACGGAAACTATTTCCACTAAGATCAGGGACAAGACAAGGTTGTCTACTTACGACTATTTTTCAACATAGTTTTGGAAGTTTCAGCCACAGCAATCAGAGACAAAAAAGAAATAAAAGGAATCCAAATTGGAAAAGCAGAAGTAAATCTATCACTGTTTGCAGATGACAGGATAGTACACATAGAGAATCCTAAAGATGCTACCAGAAAACTACTAGAGCTAATCAATGAATTTGGTAAAGTAGCAGGATACAAAATTAATGCACAGAAATCTCTGGCATTCCTATACACTGACAATGAAAGATCAGAAATAGAAATTAAGGAAACAATCCCATTCACCACTGCAACAAAATGAATAAAATACCTAGGAATAAACCTACGTAAGGAGAGAAAAGACCTGTATGCAGAAAACTATAGGACACTGATAAAAGAAATTAAAGATGAAACAAAGAGTTGGAGATATACCCTGTTCTTGGATTGGAAGAATTAATATTGTGAAAATGACTATATTACCCAAAGCAATCTACAGATTCAATGCAATCCTTATCAAACTACCAATGGCCTTTTTCACAGAACTAGAGAAAAAAATTTCATAGTTTGTATGGAAACACAAATGACCCCGAATAGCCAAAGCAATCTTGAGAAAGGAAAACGGAGCTGGAGGAATCAGGCTCCCTGACTTTAGACTATACTACAAAGCTACAGTAATGAAGACAGTATGGTACTGGCACAAAAACAGAAATACAGATCACTGGAACTGGATAGAAAGCCTAGAGAGAAACCCACACACATATGGTCACCTTATCTTTGATAAAGGAGGCAAGAATATACAATGGAGAAAAGACAGCCACTTCCATAAGTGCTGCTGGGAAAACTGTACAGCTACATGTAAAAGAATGAAATTATAACACTCCCTAACACCATACACAAAAATAAACTCAAAATGGATTAAAGACCTAAATGTAAGGCCAGACACTCTAACACTCTTAAAGAAAAACATAGGCAGCACACTCTATGACATAAATAACAGCAAGATGCTTTTTGACCCACCTCCTAGAGAAGTGGAAATAAAAACAAAAATAAACAAATGGGACCTAATGAAACTTAAAAGCTTTTGCAAAGCAAAGGAAATCATAAACAAGATGAAAAGACAACACTCAGAATTGTAGAAAATATTTGCAAAGGAAGCAACTGACAAACGATTAATCTCCAGAATTTGAAAGCAGCTCATGCAGCTCAATATCAAAAATACAATAAACACAATCCAAAAATGGGCAGAAGACCTAAGTAGACTTTCCTCCAAAGAAGATATATAGATTGCCAACAAATACATGATTTTCAACATCACTAATCATTAGAGAAATGCACATCAAAACTACAATGAAGTATCACCTCACACCAGTCAGAATGGCCATTATCAAAAAATCTACAAGTGATAAATGCTGGAGAGGGCGTGGAGAAAAGGAAATCCTCTTGCACTCTTGGTGGGAATGTAAATTGATACAGCCACTATGGAGAGCAGTATGGAGGTTCCTTAAAAAACTAAACATAGAACTACCATATGACCCTGCAATCTAACTACTGGGCATATACCCTGAGAAAACCATAATTCAAAAATTCATGTACCACGATGTTCATTGTGGCACTACTGACTATAGTCAGGACATGGAAGCAACCTAAGTGTCCACTGACAGATGAATAGATAAAGAAGTTGTGGCACATATATACAATGGAATATTACTCTGCCATAAAAAGAAATGAAACTGAGTTATTTTTAGTGAGGTGGATGGACCTAGATACTGTCATACAGAGTGAAGTAAGTCAAAAAGATAAAAACAAATATCATATGCTAATACATATATATGGAATCTAAAAAAATAATGGTTCTGAAGAACCTAGGGGCAGGACAGGCATAAAGATGCAGATGTAGAGAATGGACTTGAGGACACAGGGCAGGGGAAGTGTAAGCTGAAACGAAGTGAGAGACAGCATTGACATATATACACTACCAAATGTAAAACAGCTAGGTAGTGGGAAGCACCCACATAGCACAGGGAGATCAGCTCGGTGCTTTGTGACCACCTAGAGGGGTGGGAAGGAGACACAAGTGGGAGGGGATATGGGGATGTATGTATATGGATAATTGATTCACTTTGTTATACAGCAGCAACTAACCCAACAATGTAAAGCGTTTACTCCAATAAAGATGTTAAAAAAACAAACAAACAAAAAACCCCACAAAAAACTGTACTGAGAGTGATTTTTCTGACTTAAAAGCTTAGTTAGAAAATGAAACTGAAAATTGATGAGTAGTTATGAAAAATGTACAACAAAGATAAATCCAGAGAAAGAAGGTAAAGGGGTATGATAAACATAAGGAGTTAAACTTAGTTAAATAGAATGCAGTTACAATAAAGATATCTGAAATCTAATCATATTGACACATCATCTCATAAGATGTTCAAAGCAAAGCAGAGAAGAGTCAAAAGAAACAATATTATGAAGGAAAAAGGAGACTTAATTATAAATACGACCCTCCCCCAATACTATGAAAGAATATATGTTCATAAATTTGACCACTGGAAAAATGTATAGTGTATTAGAACTATATTGCCAAATAAAACTGGATCAACTATAAACAAAAAATCTGAATAAATTAGATTCTACCAAATATGTACAAGAATGGTATTGCAATCACAGTTTTCTCACAGCAAAACTGTAAAAGCAACCTGTCTGTCCCTCAAAAGGGAGTTGATGATACAAAAACCTGGTTCAATCAGACAGCAACATAATGGCATGTTAAAGAACGAACTAGATAGTTACCATGGTGGATACAAACTACAGAATAATATGCACAAAGTACTGTCACTAAAATAGAAACTTAAAACAGTATTTATGTTGTTTATTGATAAATGTACATTTGATAAAACTATCAAAATATGTATTAACATCTTACACACTACCTGTGAATAAATGATTATAGATGAGGACTACTTGAGAGGCAAGGGATGAGAGAGTGAGCCTTAAACTGTAAAGTTTTATTTCTTAAAATAGTGATCTGAAGGAAAAATTACAAAACATTAACATCTGAACATTGGGTAATGTAAGCCCGTTTGTATGTTTTGGATTATGAATTTATGTAAAGCCTAGGCCAGAAAGAGAAGTCATAACTTTGGCAGTTTCTAAAGTGTAGAAAAGAAGTGATTTTTTTGGTGTGTGTGTAGCTTTTAAAGCTCCTCTCTCTGCATAAGGTCCTGGTTATTCTCATAAGTCAAAATAAGTAATTAGATAATTTATAATCATCAGTAAATTAAATCATCAGTAATTTATTTTGTACCATGCCCAGCAAAAGTTCCCACACAATCTGATATTCTATATATATTTGGGATAATAATATTGTTGATTCTGATTGCAATACTCAGATTGATAATTTAGAATTGTAAATTCATATTTCTTTGGCAATGTAAAGTTTGACTGTGGATAACTGTTTCTCGAATAAAATAACATAAAGTCTGAGTCGGACACTTTTCAAATTCCTAATGAATGTGAGTTGAATGAACACATTCCATGAATGTGGAGACTCAAGCATCATGCAGGTAGCTCAGAACACAGACTATTAATGCTATTTATGTCTCAGAATTCTTGAGATGATGGTTATTTAGGAAATCTCTGGTTATGTTTCCCTAGGGCCAACTTTAATATATCATATAGGTAAAAGGCAAAGGCAAAATCTTCCTTCCTGTATCTTATGCAAACTCTCCAGATTTCAACTATTTTTCTCCTGTATCATTCAAAAACATCAACATCAATTTCAATGCTACAAATGAAAGAGAGAACTAAGAAAAATCACAGTTCAATTATTCCTTTTACCTGACTCCCCAGTACATTTTCTAGAATGACAGTTAATTTAAAGACCTATTTTAAAAGTCAACATTTCTCCTTTTTTAAATTCTCACAAACTGTATGTAGGAATTTATCTTCCACAGTGGAATTTGCATTGATGTAAAGAATTGAGAAAGTTTTCAAAACAACGAGATTTCAACAAGGCAACAAATGTAAGGCAGATCATTAGGGAAACTGATTGTACTAGTAAATGCAATGCATGTTGAGAACAGCAGCCTATTTGTTAATTTACCCAAATAGCATATCTGAGGATCAAAGATTTATTAAAGAAATGACTGACGTGCAGGTTTTCTTGACAACATTATTTTCTGTATATCAGGAGAGCATTTTGTAAGATAGCACAAATGACAAGAATTTGGTGACTGCAAGTATAAAGACCACGCTGCTAATGAAAATCAATCAAGACAGAGCACAATATTTATAAAAACCTGATGATAACAAAGATGCAACTACAGCAATTGCCCTCTGATAATGGAGAGAACAGATTATAAGGCACGACATAATGAATGCCTGTTTCCAATCAGCTTTTATAAACAATGATGGATCCATCATCCAAAATTAGCAAAAACATCAGAGTGTAATGATGGTTTAATTAAAATAGGAAGGGTAGATAAATGGATCAATAAATGAATGCTGAAAACAAACAAAAAATGAATGCTGTACATAAAATATTAGCTAGCAAAGTGCTTTGAAATAAAAATCTTGAGCCAGAATTCATATATAAATCTAATACTACTTCTCAAAAAATTGAAACTGTGGTTTTGTTCCAGTTATTACAATTACAGATTTCACATTTAACTGCATTTATCAGAATAGTTTGAACTTGGGTAGACAATGGCACAGATATGCAGCAGACTATATTTTGGAGAGATTTCACCATGTTTTATATGAATCATTCATATAAAAGTATTTATTGACTTAGTCTAAAACAACTAGACTGTAGCCAAGCTATGGTGATACATTTTGGAAAAATAATGTGATTATTATTAGATCATGAGGAGTTTTCATACACACAGTATATAACTGGTTATTGGTGCATAATTTTAGAATTCTAAATAATTAGAATTTTAGTGTTTCAACTATTTTCATATCATTTTGGAAATATCTGCTTTTATCCTTTATTGTAATTTCAAAATATAGTACCTTTGGCACTAGAATTTTAGAATACAATGTAAATTTCCATCTTTAATAGCAATTAAAAATTATATGAAGCATAAAATAACTTTAAAGATCTTTATTTTGGTAGAAAAATATATTTTTAATGTTTTGAAATAGACTTATTGCTTAGGTTGTTACAGGTCCCAACATCTGATCAATTTGACATGAGTAAAAAAAAAAACAAAAACAAAAACAATCTTTTCTCTTAATAAAGATGTGTTCTCATTAAATTCTACATTACTGATAAAGTAATATCGAACTGTGAAAACCATAAATATGAGATTATAAACAAAACTTTAAGGGTCAGATTCAGAGAGTTAAAATTTGGTATGTATACAGGGCAATTCTGAACAGGAAACAGATATTTTTAGAAGGTCCATTATTATCCTTAAGCTATCTAAAAATTCCTATGTGAATGTTTTATCCTTATTTAGATAGTGGTTGTTTCTGTTTTGCCTTTCTAAAACTCGATACAATTTTTTAAAAACATATAAATATAAGAAACTGGAAAGTACCTTTGCTTAAAATGATCACTACCTGCCAAGCTCTTAGTCTCAGCGACAAACTGCTTGTCCTTTACAGAAGAGACTCTCACTTTGAAGTTGATGCTTGCTCTTTGCAGATATTCAGGGCATGAGAAGAATGAAATCTGGTCTAAGAACTGGAAGATAAATGACTAGCTAAAAGGAATAGCTTTTATTAAGTTAGTGTACATAAAAGAAGATGGAGCTTCTAGACGTTGATGAAATTACCTTTCAAAAGGGATGGAGAAATATATAGATAAGAAGACCCAAAGCAGTATAGTTTGTGTAGAGTACTCAGAAAGTCAGTTTCCACTTCCAGTTCAGACAGTGATGCTTTTTTCATTTCACTTCCTCTGCTCCATGCCATGTATTGCTCCTCTGTGGATCTGAGGATCCTGCTACATGGACGGTCAGATTACATCTACCCTTCCTCCTTACTAGAACATTCAACATTACCTTTGTCCTAACTCTGTAGTCTTGGTTTGCACCTTTTATATTTTAATTTTTTCTTTTTAGTTTTAACTGACAAAAAGGTATTTATTAATGTAGTTTTCCTTCTCTAGCCATAATACAGAAGCATGACCCTGATGGGCTGATACATCAGTGTGAAGGTGTCGAAAGCCCCACCAGTCATTGATTCCAATGTTACAGGATTGCACTTATAGTGTGGTTTCAAGTCCATACAGGAAGCAGACCAACCCTAGGGTCTCCCACATCTGCCAAGCTCATTGGCTGGGCCTGGGAGCATGAGGATCAAAAGTGGGAGGGAGACGCAAGAGGGAAGAAATATGGGAACATATGTATATGTATAACTGATTCACTTTGTTATAAAGCAGAAACTAACACACCATTGTAAAGCAATTATACTCCAATAAAGATGTTAAAAAAAAAAAAAGTACCGTGCAGATGTACGCAGAAGGCTTTGAGCAGAAAGCTGCTGTGGTTGTGCTTTCCCTTACAGAAGCTGGAGTTGTCCACCCTCAAGGCTGCTCTGTTACAGGCCTGCTTCCCTGGAAAGCATCTCCCTTTGGCTGTAGGTGGAAGACTGCGCACCCAGATCACCCTGAGAAGCAGTCCCCACATGCCAACCTGAGCCTGAGCTGCTATCACTGTCTTTCCCGTGGACCTGCACAGCCCGCTGGTGCTACTGCTCTTGTGTGGAAGGGCTTCTTGGTTGTGAGGAGCTCCCTGGTAATCAGGGTGAGCCCACCGATGATGAGAAACACTCCTCCCCACCAAAGGACCTCCTGGAACTCGCCATACAGCACAAAACCCAGGAAGGCCTGCGGGACAGAGACAGCTGTGAGGCCAGGTAGGCACATGCCCGCAGGATGCAACCACAGTGGGTGGGTACCACCTGACTCCCCTGTGGCTGACTGCCCTCCTAGGGCAGGAAGGAAGGTCTGGAGCTGGAAGTCTTGGGCTTGAAATCCAGCTGTCACCTTCAGCAAGTCTCCCCTGTAGAAGTGGGGAAGGTACCTCCTCATGCTACGGACCAGGGCTCCTGGGCTCCTTAATCAATAGAAATTGATAAGAGGCCAGACAAGAAATTCGGGCAAGGCTTTATTGGGGTCCCTGCTGCAGCAGAGGGGAGCAAGAACAAGTAACAGGTTTCCTTGCTCGTTTGCTGGCTTGCTCTCCAAGGTGGGGGCAAAGTGGTTCTTCATTTGGGGTGAGGTTAGGGGTGTGTCAGAGAGTCAAGCCGGAGGGGTGGCTTAGGTGACTTGCCCACCCCTTGGTGGTGTTGTGTGCGGGGGACATGAGCAGTACCCTGACTTTTGCTCCTGGCTCTCCAGAAGTGGAAGTTATGTTTTTGCTCTTTTTGTATGTTGTCCATAATTTACCCCAACTGCACATGTATGCAGTTATTTTTAGTCCCTTATAATTTCTTTGTATTTTGTTTCTAGAGGTCCAGGTGCAGGCACTGCAGCAAAGGGTCCCAGGTCCCAGGTCCCAGCCTGTCTCTCTCACAGCATCAGACTCCAGCAAAGGGCACAAGAAAGCCCAGCAAAGGCCAGCAGCTAGGCCCAGCACACAGTGGGCCTACCAAATGCTCCCTGCTTCCACCTCAGGGCTCAGCCCCACCTGGGTGGGAAGAACCTCAACTTGATCCTCCACGTCTCAAGTTTGAGTTCACAGACTGCTAGCCTCTGGGTTGCACAGAAGCTTCAGACTGCGGGCTCCCGCCTGGAGGAGCAGCAAGCAAGGAGGCTTTTTACAGTTGGACTTCATCCCCAACTAACTTGAGAATTCCTCCAAGTTTGAGAAATCAGAAGAGCAGCCACCAGGGGTCAAGCCACAGTTTCACCTCTGCTTCAGGTCCTGTCCCTTCTCCTATCTGGAAAAGCAGGGATTGCCCAAGGACGACTCACCCAGAACCGTCCCAGAACCCAGCTTTGGGACAGAGGGACCGTATACTCAGGCTACTCACCGAGAGGATATTTGAAAAAGTCACCGTGACAGATGCAATGGCCATAGATGTGGCGAAATTGAGGCTCCGGCTAACGAACATTCACATGAGAGAATTGGTGGTAGCCATCACGAGGACGCCTAAGCCGCATAAGCAGAATCCCATACTCACCTCGCTGCTGAAGACCAGCGCGGTGGAAGCGGCGCCAGGGCCCCGAATGCGCATGCACACAGGAAGTTTGAGCACGCCCCGGAAGTGGTACCGCAGCATGCAGGCTGGGAAGTGCGTCGCCACCTCCATCTTCATTTTTAATTAATTCGTTTTCTGTCTCTTCTTCCCTCTCTTTGAATTGTGTTTTTTTTTAATCTTCTGTATTGATTTGGAAAGTGAGCACTTTAAAATTTTAACCATATTTACTGACATAAAAAACAAACAAACAAAAAATTTACTGTAACAGCTCTTGGATGATTTTTCATTGATTATCAAACTCAAGAATACAATGGCACCTTCTGACTTTGATTTTTTTAATGCACCTTTCCCCTCTCCTTCACCTTTTCAGTCTTTGTTAAAAGAAACTCAGTTTGGATCTAGGTTTATGTTACAACTGTTTCTTCTTACCATAGTGGCTAGCATTTTGACAGTCATAACAGTGTTTCTGTATGACAGTTACCACCATTAGTGTTTTTTTTTAAAGTCATTCTTTTTCTTGCTTGTGATTTCTTGCTCAGTTGGTTTGAATTCCAATATTTCCCAAGAAAGGCAAGTGGTTGATTTAGTACATGTGAATGCTTTTTATTTACTTTCACCAAAAAATAATAGACTATGTAAAGCATCTTGTGCTGCTGTATTTTCCACAAAATATGTGTAGACATTTTCACTGTTTTCTGGCCGTTAGCCAGAATCTGAGTGCAACATTGCTATTGATGTTTTATAATGTGTTTTGCTGCCCTTATGTACCTGTGAGACTTTAAAATATTTGGTTTATAATTCAAAAAATTTTGGATATATAAATAATGTTCTTTTAATCTTGGCTAAAACATGATTCCTTTTACACCATAATGTTTCCCTCCATATTTTAATTAAAAAATTAAAAGCTTTAAAAAAATGAAAAAAAATAAGAAAACAAAAACCTATATGCCTTTCACATATCATTAGTATGTTGCCACATTTGCTTTCTCTCTCTCTCTCTTTCTCTCTCTCTCTCTCTCTCTCTCTCTATATATATATATATATGCACACTCTATATATACTTATATACATATGTACATCTCTATATACAGGGATAGATGACATATATCAATCAATATATAGGTTGGTTAATAGATGAGTAAATGTGTATGTGTGTGTGTGTGTACACAGATAGTTGTGTGTACGTACATAGGTTCAATCAGTTGGAAGTATGTTGCAGACATCATGGTATTTGCCCCAAAATACTTTGAGGTATTTTATGAGAATAGTGGCACCTTCTGATATAATTATAATGTCATTACCACATCTAACGAAGTTAAGATTAATTTAGTAAAATCGAGTACACCATATCTTCATTCTCTGTCTTCTGTATTTGTCAATATCTTTCTCATCATTTAAAACTCTTTTGTGCTTTTCCTCTTGGTTCTAGAATACTTTGTAAATATATTCAATGTTTTCTGTTTCAGTTTGATTTAGTAATATTTCTCTTCTTCAATTGCCTCCAATGAATAACTTAATTCTGCCAATGAAGATTTGTCTTTGTATAATATCCATATTCTGTTTTCCCATCTCATCTTGGTATCATCCTGATCTGTTCTTATGATTTCCTGCTTTTTTGTCTTATGGCCATATTTAATTACATCATGTTGAGAGTTGCAAATAACATTATAGACTTCTATGTCTATATTTCATTAAGATTTTAAGATGCAGTTTCTCTTCTTCTAAGTTTCTAAGCGTTTTGTTTTTCTTTTTTTGGCCTTAGAGTGATCTTTATTGTTGGTTCATTGCATTTTTTTTTAAAATTAATTTTTATTGAAGTAAAGTTACTTTACAATGTTGTGTTCGTTTCTGTCTAAATTGAAGGCCTGTGTTACTTTCTTTATAAGTGATATTCCAAGGAGAAGAACATTTTATTTTCTGTAATATTAATTCCTCCTCATAATGCACATAGGTATCAAATGTGAAATCATTACCAAAGGAGATAATGGTGGGAAAATTAGTCTTACCTCTTCTCTGCAGTACATATAATTTGAAGGGATTAATGATCGATCTAAAGATATTGGTAACTATTTGATATATTGGATTTTTCTAAAGAAATCTAAGTGCCAAGACATAGGAATATTATAAAATTGCTTTATATAGTTTTTTTGCAAATTCAATGCACAGCAAAAAGTTATAATTTGTTTCTAGACATCCAGATTCTCCCAATTCTTCTTTCAAATCGTTCTTCCTGGAGAAACCTTTGCAATAATATTTAATCAATTATTGTATCCCTTCCCTAGAAAGCTCTTTAGTAAAAATCTGCTTTGGACTGTCCAAACCTAAAGTGAGTTCACTTAAAATGCTTCGTGGAAATGTAAAGAAAATGGTAAGGTCTTTTAAATAAAAGGTGCTGAGTTAACTGAATATTCATATAGGAAAAAGTGTATCTTGGCTCCTACCTCACCACACACACACACACACACACACACGCACACACACACACACACATACACACACACACATTCCAAATGGGCTGAAGATCTAAAAGAAAATACTTTTTCTACTAAAAAATTTTTTTGTAGAAAATTTTGTAAGAATAGCTTCTTTAATTTGGAGTAGATTTCCTAAATATGGCACAAGAATAAGTAAGCATAAAAGAAATAAATTGATAAACTGAAATATTAAAAATCAGAACTTTCTTTTCATCAGAAGACACCATAAGTGAGAAGACAACGTGTAAGTGGGAAAATATATTTGCAATACATCCACCTGACAAAGAACTCCTGTCTAAAATATATAAAATAGTCCTATAAGTCAGTATGAAAATTACAGATGACAACTGCAAAAATTGGCAAAAGATCTAAAGATAATTTTTACAAAAGAAAGGAATCAAATAAGCCTGAAAAAGTGCTCAACTTCAATAGTCCAGTAAACACAAGTTTAAATCCACAATATGCCACAAAAACACATCCTTACCTGAATGGCGAAGGGGAAAAGGCCAAAACATACCAGACTGTGGAAGTGTAGTTAGGTATAACTACTGTGGAATATTATTTGTCAGTATGCACTAAAGCTGAACTAAAGTTGAATGTTCCCCTGATTGGGCATTTTAACTCCATAGTATGTACCTGATTGAAATGTGGGTATGTGTTTTCCAAAAGACATATATATTAGAATGTTCACAGTATCACTGTAAGTAATAGCCTAAAATTGGAAATTATCAAGGTCCAGTAACAGAAGCAAGGATAAATAAATTATGATATATTCACACAGTGGAATATGATAGAGCAATGAGAATGAATGAGCTACATTTAACATGCAAAAAAACATGGATGAATCTTAAAAGCATAATTTCAAACAAAAGAACCTGGAAATGAAAGGGTTCATGGTTTCATTTATACCAAGCACAAAAGATGGAAAACTAATCTATGGTGTTGGAATTCAGGAAAGTAATTTTAAATTTGGGGGTAAGAGTGTTAGTAACTGGAAGGGGAACAAGATGAACTTCTTGATCTGGGCACTGGTTATACAGTTTTGCACAGTTTGGGAAAATCCACTGAGGAGTATATCTATAATATGTGCAATTTTCTGTGTCTATATTATACTTCAGTGAAAAGGACTCAATCTTTAACCTGAAAATTGACTGAGAGTTAAAGTTTCAATTTTTCGTAGGAAAAAAAATGCAAACAAATTTTGAATGTACCTGATACTGTAATATATACTATCAATGATATATACTACCAAATATGGTGGCAGGGACAATATTACAATCTAGAAGATTATCAGAGAATCCTAGAGATTGTGAAATCCTCTATTTCAGACTCATGATTTTGAGTAAACTATTTATTGTTGTTTTTATTAAGTAATATCTATTCACCAGGCTCAGAGGTGTCAAATTGCTTACACAGTTGATGTAGGTAGTATGTCAAACCACTCTGAGTCGTGTAGGAGCCCTACTTCACACTAGAATCATGGAACTGGCTCATTCTGTTTGATTCAATGTAGAAATTCTATTTAAATCTAGCCCCAGATCTAAATGTAGTCCAGTGTTTCACTGAGGAATTAACTTCCGAACATAAAGGAGGTGTCTCCAAAGACTTAAGATGAGCAGGCTAAACGTATATATATATTAAAATCACCATCATGTCAATATGACATGTACTGATATGTATGATATATGTATTAAAGGCTCTCTAAGCTTGAAAAGCTTTCCAAGCATTGTTACTTTGAAACTTAGCTGAAGGTCATCATAAAAGAAATTATAATGTAAGAATAGGAAGAAGCACACAATCTCTGTTCTGTTAAGTTTCTCATCTTTGAACTATAATTTCTGGAACAATTAGCAGAAGTAGGAAAACCATAACAATAGCATCCAGGAGCTAAAGAACTGAATTTCAGGCTAATTTAACTGGTAGCTAGGTGTGTGATCATGGGCAGTTGTTAAAATTTCTCAGGCATAATTTTCATCACTGGTTAAATGAAGAGATAGAATTTGATTATCATTAATTCCCCTTCAAACTTCATGATTATGTAGTTCTTATCATAGAACCAGCATTTACATAAATGTATTTCATGCTTGCTTTTCTGAAAGTCTATATCTCATTGCCCCTTCATTTTTTTTTTATTTTTTTATTTTATCTGGACCAAAAATTGATCTTTACTGAAACCTGAAATTCAGCTAACTTCAAGCTTATTCATTTACTGTGAGGTGTGGGAAATATAAATAGAAAATTACTAATTTTGCAACTAATTTAAGTACCTCTAATGATCAGCAATTATCAGAAATAAAATGGTGTGAATAATACTTTACAAGCCTCGTTAATTAATAAAATCTTTGCTTGTGCTTGACAAAATTAAATACAAAGGAAGCACTTATAAGTAATCTCAAAATTACCGCAATAAGTGTATTTATAAAAATGTCAATTCAAGCTCTGGCTAATGTTGAGAATAAGTTGAATTTGAGCCAGCGTTCAAGTAGTAATAATATTCAATTCATGAAGAATTTATCATATATATATTCTATCATAAAATTATGTGCCTAAAATTGATGTTCAGTTTTCAAACCTCCTTTCTTATATCAGCTCTCTAGAAACTTTGTTCAGAAGAGTTTGAAGTTGTGCTAAAAACATAGTTTTTTTTAGCATATTTATTTTACTTTAAGATTAAACTTAACTAAATGAAATAGCTTTGCTAGATAATTTTAGAAAATAATCAAGCATACAAAATAAGGTCAACAATAGGAAAATTTGAAGAATGAAAAGGAAGAATATGAAACAATTAAACCTTTTGAACTTCTTTGGCTTTTGAAGAATTCAGCTGATAAATGAAGAAACTACCAGAAATTATTCCATTTGTAGGTACCAGTTGAAATTGAAGAGTTCACATACACAAGAAAGATAAATTACACAAGCAGTACTTCTATCCATTTCCTAATTTTAAAGAAATGAGAAAATTAAAGAACAGTATTGTAAGAGAAAAATCTATATAAGTACAATCCATAAACATCTTTAAAATGGTAAGACCTTGGTAAGGAAAATAAAAGATGTAAATGTCTGACACCAAGAAAACTAAAATTTTTAGAGTGGAAAAAATCATTATATAGCAAGTCTATAACAGAGGAATTTATTGACTTCTTTTATAATATCAGTACAAAAGGTTAAGATCACGTAACACTAAAAAAGTAAGTTCAAAGCCTCTCTACTCAGCCTTGCCAAAGAGCTTTCAATAGCACCTCTATTCTGCTTGGAAAGGATAGCTGGGAAAATGGACAATTTCTGCCCCACTGAAAACCTGAAGCCATTGTTATCAGTTTAAAAATACTTGGATGTGGACAACAGAGCTAGAAACTGGGCTTGGCTGTTCCAGGAAAGAGCTTGAAAGAAAAATCTCTCTCTACAAATGCACTAGAGATAACCTGATCCAAATGAACAAATAATCCAATTATTGTACAAGAAGTTCTTAAAAGCAAAATTATTTAAAGCAGAAGCTACACAAAGGAAGACTAGAAAGTTCTTTAGGGATTATACAGTGGTGATGTTAAATAGCTGGTTTGACTTCTTCAAATCAATTTCTTTAATAATTTTTGCAAAATAATTAAAAAAACCCATGAGTTCAAAAGTTGTACGTATTAACTCAATAACTAAATTTTTCTAGCTCATTAGTAGGCTGCAAAATACCTGAAGTAACAAATGAGCAGGGATATTTTGGGTAATAAGAATTTATTTGAGAATTCAAATAATTTAAATGTACTACATATTTTGTAATGTATTGTCATGTGAAGCTATCAAAAATACATTCATTCTTTCAGTCTCTTTGCCCTTTTAAAATCTACATGCATTTCAAATAAGATTAAAGCAAATTTTATGATTCATTGCATTTTATTCATCAACACATTGCTTTTTAAGAGTTCTTTGATGTTTGAGAAACCTTGTGTGTCTTTTGAATAAGCCTTCTTAAAACTTTTTCCCTCAAGTCAGAAAGTTATACTTCACTAACTGTAAAGAAACACCCAGGGACTAAAAATTGCTTTGCCACAGAGAACCCAGGATGTTCCAAGGAGGTACTAACAGAACATCTTCTTTATCCACAAACTAAACAGAAGTAAGGGAGCAAATAGTTGACAACTGATCAGTGTATTGAAAAATAATCAACAGCAGAGAAAGAAACTAGAAATCATATTGCAAGGCTGGAAGAAAATATAAAAATAAAAATACTGCTTCAAAAGTAAGGGTACTGATAAGACATATGATGAAAATGCATTCTAAATGGGATATGTCCAGTGCAAAAAAAGGTGAAAGACCAAGAAAAGTGATCTTTTTTCTTGGATTTAGATTTAGAGAAAAACAAAGAAAAAAAATTGTGTACCCCAAATTGAGCTTTGGCTATGAATGTTTTAGGAAGAACTTGAAAAAAATAGTATTTTTTTATCTCTAATACATTGATATTTACCACTTTGCCCACTAACAAGAGATCATTAGCCATGTCAATTGCACCATAGATAATATTTACCTTTGACCTAAGGGATATGCTGGAAAGTGTATATACCTGAATACTACATGCTTATCCCATTTTTTTATCATAGAATATAAACTAGAAGGTTTAACATTAGAAAAACAAAACAATTCAAACATGTTCCATGAAAATTATGGTCAATGGTCAATAACAGTATGATGTAACAGAAAATTAGGTGTATTTTATGTCAGAAATTCATGGCTATGAATCCTGGAGTGATTTAATCATTCTCAAATTCAGTTTCCATATTTGTAGGATAGTAACTAAATTATACTGAAGTGTAAATGAAACAATATGTGGAAAGGGTCTAGGACTATGTCATTTCTCAACAAAAGATTGTTATTATAAAGGATTCTGTAGAGGAACTGATGATGGATTTTGAACTAGAGAAAGTAGAAAGGATGATCTTCTCAATGTAGATGGTGAGTTTGAGAGTGAGAAACTGCCACATCTTCCCTGTATAAATACATGGTTTGTGCACCAAGTGACTCTATGGTACTCCCTTGATAAAACTTGCACACCGAAAGAAGTGCCTGGAGTTGTGCAGTTCCCTAGTTTCACAGTCAGCCAGGATAGTCCTGCAGACTACTCCACAGACAGTGGTACGTTGACTACTTCTCCTTCCCTGTTCAATTTAATTCAGTATAAACTTATTGCCAGATATTAACATTTTCAAAGGTAAATAGTGCATGATTTGTTGCTATTAGGCACACACACACAAAAAAGTCACAGTAACGAAGGTCAGTGTTTTCAATAAAATTTTAAAGGGATTACTGGAGCACAAAAGTGGGACTCCAACCATAGTTTTGGGAGGGAGGGTATTAAAGGGGGTCATACAATACTGATGAGGAGGTGAGTAGATAGCCTTAAAGAATACACATGGTCCAATCAAGTGGAAGAGTGTTGGTTGTAAAAAGGAAACACCCAGAGTCATAAAAAATCTAGGTGTTTGGGAGGCTACTAGAAGTTGGATATATCTAGATAATTGATTAGAAAGATAAATTGACTGTAATGTTGACAGTAGATACACTAACAAGACAAAAAAAGACTAGAAGAAATGAACTGGTGGTGGCTTAACTTTCTACAATGCCAAAGAGTTATTTATCCAAAGGGAATCTTCACTTTTCAAATACAGTATAAAACAGTCTTGCCCAGCTGACCTGTGTCCCAATCCCTTATCATCACACTGAATCAAAGCTGGGGAATTTGTGCTGAGATGCTGCCTGTCTTCAGCTTTTAGAGAGCAGATAAAGACTTCAAATATTGAGTGACTTCATTGGTATATCAATAATCATGAAACAGACCAGACAGGGTCTGGTATCAAAATATTGCATGGGAAGTGGCAGTTTAAGACAGTAAATGAAAATCCCTTCATGCCGAGGCCCATGGATCTCTCATTTGTCAAACAAGAGAACTGAATTAAATCTGTATTTCCAATACTTTTGACACAATATTATCTTGTTAATATATAAACTGGTAAATCTAATTAGGAATGATTTTTAAGTGCTTTTGTCATGTGGGGGCTCAGTGTTTACATTTAATTGATTATAAATTAAAAGTATGATTTGTCAACACATTAGTTTCCTAGGGATGCCATAATAAATTACCAGAAACTGGTAATTTTAAACTGGTTTAAAACAACAGAAATTTATTCTTTCACAGCTAGGAGGCCAATGTCTGAAATCAAGGTGTTGACGGGGAGGTGCTTCCACCAAAGGCTTCAGAGGAGAATCCTACTTTTCTTCCAGATTCTGGTGGCTCCAGGGTTGCCGTGGTTTGGAGCTGTATCACTCCAGTCTCTGTCTTCATTCTCATAGGGCCTCCTCCACCATGTTTCTGTTTCTGTTTTCTTTTCTATATCTCTCTTACAAGGACACCAGTCACCAGATTTAGGACACTAAACCAAGATGATCTCATTTCAAGATCACTGTCTTAATTACATCTGCCAAGACCGTCATTACAACTAAGTCCACATTCTGAGGTTTTAGGTAGATATATCTCTTCAAGAATCACTATTCAAATCACTACAATCACCAACAAATTATTGAGTGATATTCTTATTTTTGCTTCTCGATATGAAAGAATAGCTTGTATCAGACCATCTCCCCAGCTAAGAACTTTGAAATCTGGATACAATACACAAAAACATCAGATCTAAGAGCAAGCAGAGAATAACTTTGGCAGCCAGGATTTCAAAGAAGCCAAGATGTGGGGAAAAGCAGAAACATCTTGAGAAGATCCAGACTGTCTACCACTTAGCCTCCTGTCTATTCATAAGGAGCAGAGGCTGAAATGCTAGGCAGACAGTCATGGCTTGGAGCTTTTGACAATCTCATGGGATCAGGGAGACAAAAATAGAATGTAGGGTGATCAATGCAGCCAGGATTTCAGTGACTAAAATTTTGAAGAAAGGAAGCAACAGATTTTAGCTTCTGGAAATATTTTCTCAAAGTATTTGTGGTTTCATAAATGCTACCTCACAACTGTTGGAATGGCTATCATCAAAAATAGATAATTAACAAGTGTTGCCAAGGGGGTGGAGAAAAAGGAATCTTGTGTCTTAGTGGAATGTATATTGGTACAGCCACTATGAAAACATTATAGAGGTGCCTCAAAAAATTAAAAGTAGAACTACCATATGATATAGCAATTCCCCTTCTGGATATATATCCAAAGGAAATGAAATCAGGATCTCCAAGAGATACCTGCGCACCCATGTTCATAACAGCATATTCACAAAAGCCAAGACAGGGAAACAATCTAAGTGTATATACATGGATAAATGGATAAAGAAGATATGAAATTGATAAAGAAGATATATACGTATATATCTCATATATATATACATATATATATATATATATATATATATATATGCACACATACACAATGGAATACTATTCAGCCATGAGAAAGAAGGAAACCCTGCCTTTTTATGACAACATGGATGAACCCTGAAGGCATTATGCTAAGTGAAATGTTAGACAAAGAAAGATAAATAATATATTACTTATATGTGGAATCTAAAAAAGCTGAACTCACAGAAACAGAGAATAATTGATGATTGCCAGGGCCTTGGGGTGGGGGAAATGGGGAGAAGTTGGTTAAAGGATACTAACTTCTAGTATAGATGAATAAGCTCTGGGCACCTAATGTATAACATGGTGATTGTAGTTAACAAAACTGCATTATATGCTTGAAAGGTGATAATAGAGTAGATTTTAAATGTTCTCATCTCAGAAAAGAAATGGTAATTATATGAGGTGATGGAGGTGTTAGTAAACACTACCATGGTAATCATTTCACAATATATAAGTGTATCAAATCAACATGTTATACACCTTTAACTTACACAATGCTAAATATCAATTATATATCAATAATGCTGGAAAAGAAAAAAAATAAAGATGATTACACACAATTCAAGGTGTTCCTAGTTACTCAATCTTACGTTATAGAGTCAAGCCACTTGCTATTACTTATACCATTCCTTTTACTTATGCGGTATATATTTTGGTAACTCCTCTGTAACAGTGGAGTTCCATTGTACATAAACACATTTAATGTACTTAAATTCAAATAAATATGCTTAGATAAATGAAACATTATTCCTTTCCCAGTTCAACATGCAAGCACAAAATAAATTACAAACCATAACCTAAAAAACGTGTAGAGCTTGTGAGTCCCTTCTGAATGGTAAGGTGAGTATGTGATCTAAGCAATGGATGCAATCAAATCTGAACTAGTAAATGTCTGTTGGCCAAAACCAATGGAAAACATTATGTGAGTAATTTAATATCTCCCTGACCATTAATGAAGGACTGAGATATTTTGTTCAGCTGGCCATGAAATTTGTTGTGATAACCTTTATGTGAAGAATCATTTATAGAGGAACAATGCCTAATGAAGAGTTAAAAGTACTGGTCTATAGAAAAAAGTTAAAATAATAGTCTATAGTCTAACAGAGATCAGAGAAAAGCCATAATTTTATTCAAGTTTTTCTAACAATAAGACAGTTGAGAGATTAGATTTCTGAATATTGTTTCTCTCTGAGATTATTTACCCTACATTACTATATACACTAGACATTCTTACATCCCTAGGACTATGCAGGATTATATATACAAACTGTATACCACACTTTATGGGCATGTATAAGCGTCTCCAGTAGGGTTATTTTGTTTATGGATGACTTTTGCCTTATGTGCTGATCTTAGAAATTAACCTGCTACCTCTACCTTATATGCTGAAAGTCCCTTGTATATTTAAATGTTACACTCAAATGCTATTTTTTTGGGAAATCTTCCTTTTTTAAAAATCCCGTCAGGATAAGTAAGATTTCCTTAGTTTGTTGGCAATTTCACCAACCCTCTGCCCAAGCACTTATCTCTGCTCTCTAGTTAGAAGTTTGATTAGATTGTGAGATTTTCTAGGGCTGGGATTGACTTTTATTTGTTGGTTCTACTTGGCTTACAGCACCATGACTGTAGCATGCTACCTGTTAAAGGCATTTGCAATGAATGAATTTTAAAGTCTGTTTTTCAAAAGGGCAATTTGATGACTCTCACACAAATATAAAATGAACATGTGTCAGAAATTTTATTCAGCTCATTAATTAATGAGAGAATCAAATCGGTAAGATAGTATAACCAGTGCAGAGAACATTTGAGAAGGAAAGTCTGTGTGTGCATGTGTGTGCGTGCGTGATTTAATCAGGGAAGTTATTTCTGGCTTATATTCAAAATGAGTGAATGTATTACAGTATAATAAAAATCTACAATTTAACATATGACTTCACTTAGTCTGAGTGCTTTAATCAATAGTAAATAGTGATCTCAGTATATTCCCCTAGAAAATGCTTAAGTGGATTTTACTCTTGAGTGATACTGAAAATATATGCTTTCTCTAAGCCACAGAACAACTGCCAACTGGCTTGAGCTGATGGGTTGCATTCCCAAACCCTTGTACAGTGCAGAAGGTTCTGGAACTGGAGTGAGGAGGCCCCAGGTGTGGCCTAGTTCCTCTACTAGTGTGAAAAGGCTATATAATTTCAACTGAAAAACATTCTGGAAAAGGCAAAATTATGGGTATAGTATATTATTCAGTGGTTGCAAGAGGTTTAGAGGTAAGAGAAGGATGAATAGGTAAGTACAGAGGATGTCTCGGGCACTGAAAATACTTTGTATGATAATGATGGACACATATCATTACACATTTGTCCAAACCCATTAACTGTGCAACAGCAACAGTGAAACCTAATGTACACTGTGGACTTTGGGTGATAATGACTTGGCAATGTAGGTTCATCAATTGTAATAATGTATCACTTTGGTTAAGGAGGTTGATAATGAGGGAGGCTATGCCTGTGTGAGGTCATGGTGTATATGGGAAATCTGTACTTTCCACTCAATTTTGCTGTGAACCTAAAACTGCTCTAAACAATAAAGCTTATTAAAAAGTAACTAAATAATTTCTCTTAAAAATATATTTCTTACTTTTTTTACCTTATTCTAACTTTGTCTAATTTTTCATAAAGGAGTAAGTTAGTTTGTTCTTACTAAAAGTATCTGTTAATTGATTGTAGCACCATTTCTTCTAAGGGGTCACCAGGTAGGTGCTGATTCTATTAACTTAGAAATTCAGTTACACAAAATGACCAATTTTACTATCATTGCCAGATAATTGAGGACTCACTGTAATGGTTTAGTGACTTGATTTCTCAAAATTGTGTTAATATGATGTATAAATTGCTCTTTGAGAATGGATTACCTTTGAATATTTTAGTGACAGTAAAATCAATGATTAAAAAGCACAGGGTTACAATAAAAATATCTGAACTCTAATTTAAGTCAACTTGGAAATGGAAAATTGGAATTTGTATTTTTTTAACATGTTTATTGGAGTATAATTGCTTTACAATAGTGTGTTAGTTTCTGCTTTATAACAAAGTGAATCAGCTATACATATACATATATCACCATATCTCCTCCCTCTTACATCTGCCTCTCACCCTCCTTACCCCACTCCTCTAGGTGGTCACAAAGCACTGAGCTGATCTCCCTGTGCTATGTGGTTGCTTCCCACTAGCTATCAATTTTACATTTGGTAGTATATATAAATCCATGCCACTCTCTCACTTCATCCCAGCTTACCCTCCCCCCTCCCTGTGTCCTCAAATCCATTCTCTACGTCTGCATCTTTATTCCTGTCCTGGACCTAGGTTCTTCAGAATCTTTTTTTTTTTTTAGATTCCATATATATATATGTGTTAGCATACTGTATTTATTATTCTCTTTTTGACTTACTTCACTCTGTATGACAGTCTCCAAGTCCATCCACCTCACTGCTAATAACTCAATTTCATTTATTTATATGGCTGAGTAACATTCCATTGTATGTATGTGCCACAACTTCTACCTAAGTGTCCATCAACAGAGGAATGGATAAAGAATATATGGGATTTGTATTTTTAAACAATAATTAGGAGATGACAGTTTACCATATGAAAAATTAATGGATTTATTAATCATTTTTAATAAGAAATAAGGATGCATACAGTGAACTTGTTAGTGTTTATATAAACAATAGGATGTTAGAACTGGAATGGACCAGGGAAGTTGTTAGTTGCAACTGAATCATTTTACAGGTGAGGAAACTGAGGTGCACTCATAAAGCTTGTTAGTTATTATGAAACACTAAATGGATAATGAAGTAATATGAAGTTTTACAAGAACACATCACTTCCTTGTATGAGTTATAATCATTGTCCAGTATTTGACTGTGCTATTTGTTGTATTATTAGAGATACACTGGGTAAGCAGTATATATATTTTTTACAGGCAGTAAAATTAGTATTTTGAACCAAAAATGACTTATAAAACATAACCAACTTCACTATATGTGGGTTTCCACCTACCAAATTCACTGGATTTTAAAAAGTGGAAACATTTTGAGGTAGGAGAAATAGGTTCCTGGGGAAAATATATGAAACCTATGATTCACTCTGAAATAAAATTTTATCACTCCCAAATTTATGTTTTCTAATCTTGATGAAGAAAAGCTTATCAGAAGATTGTATTCTTTTTTGTAGTTTTCGTAGGTCCAGGCCTTTTTCTGTTAGTATAAAATATGGTGGTTTAGAAAGCTGGAGACTTTAATATTCTGTTCTGAGAAAATGATCAGAGTTGAGGAAAGTGGAAGAAGAAAGTACTATCTGTGTCTCATGCTTCCACCTCCAAAATGCATGACTATATAAAGAAAAATTACATCTTCCCGAATGTGGAAAAGTTAATACTTTTTAAAAGTTCTCATGATTGGCAAAACAGATCACAGAAAAAAGAAAAAAATATAAACTGGCTGATGAATTTAAACAGTAGGATGTTGAACTACATCAAAATAATAGTTCTGAAGGGACGTGAACCTGATTCCTTTCTGACTTGCCCATCCTCCAGGGTCTTGGTGCTCCAGCTGGGTGTCAGGCCTGAGGCTCTCAGGTGGGAGAGCCAAGTTAAGGACATTGGACCACCACAGACCTCCCGGGCCCACTTAATGTCAATTGGTGGGAGCTCTCCCAGAGACCTCCATCCCAGTGGTAAGACCCAGCTCCATTCAACAACCAACAAGCTCCAGTGCTGGACACCCAATGCCAAACAACTAGCAAGACAGGAACACAGCCGCACCCATTAGCAGAAAAGCTGCCTAAAATCATAATAAGTTCACAGACATCTGAAAACACACTAACGGTTGTGGTCCTGCCCACCAGAAAGAAAAGATCCAGCCTCATCCACCAGAACACAGGCACCAGTCTCCTCCACCAGGAAGCCTATACAACCCAATGAATGAAACTTACCCACGGGGGGCAGACACCAAAAACAACAGGAATTATGAAACTGCAGCCTGCGAAAAGGAGACCCCAAACACAGTAAGTTAAGCAAAATGAAAAGACAGAGAAATACACAGCAGATGAAGAAGCAAGGTAAAAACCCACAAGACCAAACAAATGAAGAGGAAATAGACAGTCTACCTGAAAAAGAATTCAGAGTAACAATAGTAAAGATGATCTAAAATCTTGGAAATAGAATGGAGAAAATACAAGAAACATTTAACAAGGACCTAGAAGAGCTAAAGAGCAAAAAAACAATGATGAACAACACAATAAATGAAATTAAATATTCTCAAGAATGAATCAATAGCAGAATAACTGAAGTAGAAGAATGGATAAGTGACCTGGAAGATAAAATAGTGGAAATAACTGCTGCAGAGCAGAATAAAGAAAAAAAAAAAAACAATGAAAAGAATGGAGAACACTCTCAGAGACCATTAGGACAACATTAAATGCACCAACATTCAAATTATAGAGGTCACAGAAGAAGAAGAGAAAAAGAAAGGGACTGAGAAAATATTTGAAGAGATTATAGTTGAAAACTTCCCTAATATGGGAAAGGAAATAGTCAATCAAGTCAAGGAAGCAGAGAGAGTCCCATACAGGATAAATCCAAGGAGAAACATGCCAAGACACATATTAATAAAACTATCAAAAATAAAATACAAAGAAAAAATATTAAAGGCAACAAGGGAAAAACAACAAATAACATACAAGGGAATCTCCATAATGTTAGCAGCTGATGTTTCAGCAGAAACTCTGCAAGCCAGAAGGAAGTGGCAGGACATTCTTAAAGAGATGAAAAGGAAAAACCTACAACCAAGATTACTCTATCCACCAAAGATGTCATTCAGATTCGACCGAGAAATTAAAATCTTTACAGACAAGCAAAAGCTAAGAGAATTCAGCACCACCAAACCAGACCTAAAACAAATGCTAAAGGAACTTCTCTAGGCAGGAAACACAAGAAAAGGAAGAGACCTACAATAACAAACCCAAAACAATTAAGAAAATGGGAATAGGAACATGCATATCGATAATGACCTTAAATGTAAATGGATTAAATGCTCCAACCAAAAGACACAGACTGGATGAAAGGATACAAAAACAAGAACCGTATATATGCTGTCTACAAGAGACCAACTTCAGACCTAGGGACACACACAGACTGCAAGTGAGGGGATGGAAAAAGATATTTCATGTAAATGGAATCAAAAGAGAGCTGGAGAAGCAATTCTCATATCAGACAACACAGACTGTAAAATAAAGAATATTACAAAAGACAAAGAAAGACTCTACATAATGATCAAGGAATCAATCCAAGAACAAGATATATCAATTGTAACTATTTATGCATCAACATAGGAGAACTTCAATATATAAGGCAAATGCTAACAACCACAAAAAGGGAAATTGATAGTAACACAATCATAGTAGGGAAATTTAACACCACACTTTCACCAATGGAAAGATCATACAAAATGAAAATAAATAAGGAAACACAAGCTTTAACTGACACATTAAACAAGATGGAATTAATTAATACTTATAGGACATTCAATCCAAAAACAACAGAATACACATTCTTCTCAAGTGATCATGGAACATTCTCCAGGATAGATCATATCTTGGGTCACAAATCAAGCCTTGGTAAATTTAAGAAAATTGAAATTATATCAAATATCTTTTCCGACCACAACGCTATGAGACTAGATATCAATTAAAGGAAAAGAGCTGTAAGAAATACAAACACATGGATGCTAAACAATACACTAATAAATAACCAAATGATCACTGAAGAAATCAAAGGAAATCAAAAAACACCTAGAAAGAAATGACAATGAAAACACTATGACCCAAAACCAATGGGATGCAGCAAAAGCAGTTCTAAGAGGGAAGTTTATAGCAATAAAATCCTACCTCAAGAAACAAGAAAAATCTCAAATAAACAACCTAACCTTACACCTAAAGCAATTAGAGAAAAAAGAACAAAAAACCCCAAAGTTAGCAGAAGGAAAGAAATCATAAAAATCAGATCAGAAAGAAATGAAAAAGAAATGATAGAAGCAATAGGAAAGATCAGTAAAACTAAAAGCTGGTTCTTTGAGAAGATACACAAAATTAATAAACCATTAGCCAGACTCATCAAGAAAAAAAAGGGAGAAGACTCAAACCAACAGAATTAGTAAAGAAAAAGGAGAAGTAACAACTGACACTGCAGAAATACAAAGGATCAGGAGAGATTACTACAACCAACTATATGCCAATAAAATGGACAACCTGGAGGATATAGACACATTCTTAGAAAGCACGCCCTTCTGAGACTGCATCAGGTAGAAATAGAAAAGATAAAAAGACCAATCACAAACACTGAAATTGAAACTGTGATTAAAAGTCTTCCAACAAAGTAAAGCCCAAGACCAGATGGCTTCACAGGCGAATCCTATCAAACATTTACAAAAGAGCTAACGCCATTCCTTCTCAAACTCTTCCAAAATATAGCAGAGGGAGGAACACTCCAAAACTCATTCTACGAGGTGACCATCACCCTGATACCAAAACCAAACAAAGATGTCACACAAAAAGAAAACTACAGACCAATATCACTGATGAACATAGATGCAAAAATCCTCAACAAAATACTAGCAAAAAGAGTCCAACAGAACAATAAAAGGATCATACACCATGATCAAGTGGGGTTTATCTCTGGAATGCAAGGATTCTTCAATATATGTAAATCAATGTGATAAACCATATTAACAAATTGAAGGGTAAAAACCATATGAGGATCTCAATAGATGCAGAAAAAGCTTTTGACAAAATTCAACACCATTTTATGATCAAAACCCTCCAGAAAGTAGACATAGAGGGAACTTACCTCAACATAATAAATGCCATAAATGACAAACCCACAGACAACATCTTTCACAATGGTGAAAAACTGAAACCACTTCCACTAAGATCAGGAACAAGACAAGGTTACCCACTCTCACCACTATTATACAACACAGTTTTGGATGTTTTAGCCACAGCAATCAGAGAAGAAAAAGAAATTAAATGAATCCAAATCAGAAAAGAAGAAATAAAACTGTCACTGTTTGCACATGACATGATACTATACAGAGAAAATCCTAAGGATGCTACCAGAAAACTACTAGAGCTCATCAATGAATTTTGTAAAGTAGCAGGATACAAAATTCATGCAGAAATGCAACACAATGCAACAGAAGTCTCTTGCATTTCTATGCACTAATGATGAAAAATCTGAAAGAGAAATTAAGGAAACACTCCCATTTACTATTGCAAAAAAAAAAAAAAAAAGAATAAAATAGCTAGGAATAAACCTACCTAGGGACACAAAAGACTTTTATGCAGGAAACTATAAGACACTGATGAAAGAAATTAAAGATGGTACAAACAGATGGAGAGATATACCATGTTCTTGGATTGGACAAATCAACTTTGTGAAAATGACTATACTTCAAAACAATCCCTATCAAACTACCAATGGCATTTTTCACAGAACTAGAACAAAAAGGTTCACAATTTGTATGACAAAACTAAAAACACCAAATAGCCAAAGTAATAATGAGAATGAAAAGTGGAGCTGGAGAAATCAGGCTCCCTGACTTCAGACTATATTACATAGCTACAGTTATCAAGACAGTATGGTACTGACACAAACACAGAAATATAGATCAATGGAACAGGATAGAAAACCCAGAGATAAACCCACAGACATATGGTCACCTTATCTTTGATAAAGGAGGTAAGGATATACAGTGAAGAAAAGACAGTCTCTTCAATAAGTGGTGCTGGGAAAAACTGTACAGCTACATGTAAAATAATGAAATTAGAACACTCCCTAACACCATACACAAAAATAAGCTCAAAATGGATTAAAGACCTAAATGTAAGGCCAGACACTATTAAACTCTTAGAGGAAAACCTAGGCAGAACCCTCCATGACATAAATCACAGCAAGATCCTTTTTGACCCACCTCCTAGAGAAATGGAAATAAACACAAAAATAAACAAATGGGACTTAATGAAACTTAAAATTTTGCACAAAAATGGAAACCATAAATAAGACGAAAAGATAATCCTCAGAATGGGAGAAAATATTTGCAAATGAAGCAACTGACAAAGGATTAATCTCCAAAATTTACAAGCAGCTCAATAACAAAAAAAACAAACAGCCCAATCCAAAATGGGCAGAAGCCTTAAATAGACATTTCTCCAAAGAAGATATACAGATTGCCAAGAAACACATGAAAGGATGCTCAACATCATTAATCATTAGAGGAATGCAAATCAAAAGTACAATGAGATATCATCTCATATCACTCAGAATGGCCATGATCAAAAAATCTACAAACTATAAATGCTGGAGAGGATGTGGAGAAAAGGGAACCCTCTTGCACTGTTAGTGGGAATGTAAATTGATACAGCTAGTATGGAGAACAATATGGTGGTTCCTTAAAAACTAAAAACAGAACTTCCATACAACCCAGCAATCCCAATACAGGGCATATACCCTGAGAAAGCCATAATTCAAAAACAGTCATGTACCACAATGTTCACTGTAACTCTATGTACGATAGCCAGAACATGTCAGCAACCTAAGTGTCCATCAACAGATGAATGGATAAATAAGATGTAGTACATATATACAATGGAATATTACTCAGCCATAAAAAGAAACAAAATTGAGTTATTTGTAGCAAGGTGGATGGACCTAGAGTCTGTCATACAGAGTGAAGTAAGTCAGAAAGAGAAAAACAAATACTGTATGCTAACACATATATATGGAATCTAAAAAAAAAAAAAAAAGAAAAAATAGTGGTCTGAAGAACCTAGGGCCAGGGCAGGAATAATGACACAGATGTGGAGAATGGACTTGATGATACAGGGAGGGGAAAGGGTAAGCTAGGATGAAGTGAGAGAGTGGCATATATGGACTACCAAATGTAACATAGATAGCTAGTGGGAAGCAGCTGCATAGTACAGGGAGTTCACCTCCGTGCTTTGTGACCACCTAGAGGAGTGGGATAGGGAGGGTTGTAAGGATACATGAGAGAGGGGATATGGGGATATATGTATACATATAGCTGCTTCATTTTATTATACAGCAGAAACTAACACAACATTGTAAAGCAATTATACTCCAATAAAAATGTTAAAAAATAATAGTTCTGTGATCCACTTAAGAACAATAATTCTCAAGCTTAATTCCACAGGGCACCTTTGTCAGAATCAGCAGAGTGTTTATTATAATGTTAGATTAGAGGAGGAATCGGTGTCAGGGTTCATTTTGCAGGCATGGCTTTCCTAAATAAAAAATTTACCAGTAGGTAATTGTGTAGCTCAAAAAGTTGACATAGAGGCCAGAAACAAAGGCTTGGAGAACAGGCAAGAATTAATGATAGTTGGGCAGCAGAGTCATGCTGTGGTGATGGGCGTGTTGGGTTCCATTTTTGGCACCACTGTTACTGTACTCCTGTCACAGCCACCACTCTATTCCTGATGCCATCTCTTCCACTGTCTCTGAGAATTAGTTCTCAGTCTTTGTGTTTTTCTGAATTTATTCTTGTATCATTTCAAATTATTGTCTTAAGTTAGTGCATCCATTGGCTAAGTACCTGTGTCTTAATTTCCTCCAAGTTTGAATAATGGATTACACATCCATTTGGAAACCAGTAGGAAAAACTATAGAAAATAGCTGCTAACTACACTGGTACCACCCTAGTGAGACCCATCCAACCTCTTGTAATAGGGAAAAACCTTTGTATTTTATTACAAGTTAATCACTAAAGAGTTATTGCCAATAAGCTTAAATTACACATAATGGCCCACCTTTGGGAACCCTGCCTCTCAGGTACTGAGCATTAAGCTAATACACCTTTGTTTAGCTCACAGGAAGCATCCTGACCAGGCCTACCTGTGAATGGCTGCAGGAAGGTAGAAATTAACACATCCCTCCAGAGGATGACCAGAACCAGGAAAAGTATGTCTTTACTCTCTTCCCTTTTAGTATAAAAGAAGCCTGCATTCTAATTCAGGCAAGATGGTTCTTTGGGACACGAGTCCACCATCTTCTTGGTGTGCTGGTTTTCTGAATAAAGTCACTAACCCTTACTCCAACAAAATGTCTCTCGATTTATTGGCCTGTCGTGTGGTGAGCAGTATGAACTTGGACTTGGTAACACTATTGAATCAAAATCTTAGAAGAATGATGAGATTTAGCATTTTTAAACAAATACAGTCAGTTCTGCTATAATGTGACATATATGTTCTTGTAATTCACTGTACTATACAAAACCACACAATAATAACTTCAAGGACTTATAAGGAAAGTGAAGAAAGGAATACAGCACTAAAAAGTTCATTAGTGATGCACTGGAAAAAGATAGGACACTAATGAACACAGCAGTATAGTTTGACACATGTTAAATGGCTAAGAAATACATAAATACAATAGAAATGGTCCTTTACCCTTACAAGACCTGAAGTTTGCTTGTAGAAGTTGTGTCAGGAGGGTTGTAGCTTGTGTTATTGGTAAGTAATGGAAGGAAGGTTATCTGAAATCAAGTGGAGAGTTGCAATACCAGATGTGCAGGAGTTTGGCTCGAAACACGTGTGCTGAAGTGAGGTAACTGGTAGAAGTTTCAGGCCTGTGCTTGTGTGTCTTTTGTATATTTTGGTGTGGCTCAGTTCAGTTGGGTACATTATTTGGAATTCACCTGTGCTTCTCCAGATGAAATCTCACATAAGCAAAGGTGAAATTTGCATTATGCTCAAATGGTTACCTAACATACCAATAATGTTGGAACAAATTCACACTTTGAAACAGATATTCTAGCAACATTGACTGTACTCCTGTGTGATTTTGGTGTAAATCAAAGCATTCAGATCATTAGAGGTTTGGGTCTTCTCTTACTATGCCATGTACTTTTCCTGTTAAATGCCCTCTAAGAGGTAGGGGTCATGATTTCTCATTCCCTCTCATTGGGCTAGCATAGGTATGGGAGAAGGGACACTTTCACCTTTTCTCTCCTGCATAACTCCTTGCTTTTCAAGAGTTGATTTACAAGTCTTCCCTATAGACTTTGGAATCACTGCAGCTATAATCTTGTATTTGCTCTCATCCAAAAGGACCCATTTCCCCAACCTCGATGACTTCAGTACCTGACATATTTTTTTCTTTCCATTCCACCACCTATCATCATCTTCAGTGATGTTTTAACTTCTTTTGTGGTGTCTCCATTGACACCTTGATCTCTTAGATCCTAACACTGAAAAGCTACCGATCTTCATCTTCTTTTCATGGCAGCCACTCCCACACTCCTAATCACCCTAGTCTTTTCATCAGTATCTCTGCTGCATATTAGTAAGCCTGAATCAAGTGTGTATCATTTTCTCATTTTTCTCTATTTTCAGGTGAAATTTAAGCATAAAAACATTGTTTAGCAATGCATTTCCGATTTGGTCCATCTCATTTGCCTATGTGCAAGCTATTAATATAACAATGAGAGCCTACACCTGGCCACATCATTGACTTGCTTTACCAAATGTGAATAAGAGCAGAAAGTTGAGATTCAACTAGTGCTAGGAATGCTGCAAACTTATATCTTCTCCAAGTAAAAACTATATGAATTTTCTTTTAATACAAAGATTTTTCTTCTGTATTTCAGTCCCTGCTGCTGTGTTTTTAACTTTTCATTTTGTTGGAGAGATTAAAGAAAGAGGATCATTATGAGTCTTCTAAGAAGCCAAGGGATGGCAGTTAGATTAAAAGCTATTTATTCTGCACTTTGTATTTTCTTTGGTCCTTATTTTCATATTGAACATAAGGTATCTGCTGCACAGATCGCTTTCAGAAAGATGAATTTGACTAAAAATCATACTATACATTCATTCAATAAACATTTATTTTTGAATGCCTCCTATAATTTAGGGTCTCTGCTAGCCCAGGGCACATAAAAATGAATGAGAAAAAGTTTTTGCCTTTAGGGAGCTGTAGTGGATTTCATGGTGCTCTGCCCATATAACATCACCCCAGCAGATGGAAATGTTGGTGATTGCCAGTTTTTAGCTGAGTCTATCTTTGGTCCTTGTCCATAACTCACTTAAGGAAGCCTACCTCCCAGAGGAAGCCTGCATCTAATGACTTGTAAATATGGGGATTATTTCTCTTGCCCCAATTTTTGACAACTCTGAAGGGCCATCCCAGCTTCAGAGCTCCCATAAGATTGGCTGAGGCTTTTGTTGTCATTGCATGAATTCACAGCGCAATTTCTCCCCCCTGTTTCCTCCACTCCCCCACCCCCACAATCCTTGATCCTGAGAACACAAGAACACATTCCAGTGACCTTCCTGTATGCACATCTGTATTTCAGAGTCTGATTCCTGGGGAGCCTGCTTGCAATGAGAATTCACTGTCTGGCTGGAGGATTAGTAACTGTGATAATGTTCGTCACACTTTATTTCATGTTCTTCTTTTTTTGTGTGTTTTTTTAAATTTCCCTTAGAATATCAATGTCTTTGTTACTGGTTTCTAAAAACTCATTTATGGCTAAGGATGTTAACCATTTGTCATGCAATGCAAATGAAATACTATGTCTTATTACCATCAATTTACTCTGGTGTTTTGTATTTTGGTTGTGTTTTAAAATATAATCATGTTGTATTAAAAAAAAAAAAAGAAAATTAGTATAGATATCCCATGTCACCAACAGCATTAGTAATTGTGATCATATTTTGAAAATTACTCTAGCAGAGGTAACCCCATGTCATTAGGAATGGGGTGGAAGTGGGGTCAGGAAAGGTTTTCTAGAGAAGGTGACTTCTAAATTTAGATTTTTGTTATCAATAAGAGTTAAACAGATATATGGGCAGGGAGGAATGAAAGAGAAGGCCTTTCTGGACAGAGGAAACATTACATGCAAAGGCAGACCTGTAAGTGGGCTTGGCACATTCTGGAAACTTCTGGTAGGCCAGTATGACTTGAGCCTACTGGCAAGAGAGAAAGTGGGGAGATATGATAATGAAGTGTAACTCAAGACCCAGTTCATGAGGGCCTTGCATCTCATGCTGAGGAATTTGCATTTTATAATGAAAACATGTGGACTTGTGAAGTTTTAAGCAAAAAATCTTAGAAGGTTATATTGACAATAATGTGAACATGAGTTAGAATGAGGTGAGGGTGAGACATGGAGGCCCTTTAAGAAGATGTTGTGGAAAACCAAGTAGAGAAAGTGGATAATATCAGGGCAGACAATAGGATGCAATGAGAAGATCTGGGGATTCATTGGATGTAAGGGATAAGGTGAACTTATCATTCTAGGGTGAACTGGTAGGGAGCATAAAAGAAGGGATTTGAGGGACAAATATGTTAATTTTAGTGTTGCACACATTGACTTTGAAGTATTTATGGGGTATCTGAGAGGATAGATTCAAGAGAAAAAGGGACAAAAGGAGAGAGAGAGACAGAGATATATAGGTTGTACTTGAAGCTGTGACTTGGGCTGCAGGGAAGAATGGACAGCATAAGGAGCAATAAAACGCAGTCGCTTTGGGGAAATCAGCGTGTTAAAATAAGATGAAGGCAGGAGGTCACAGAGACAAACTTCTAGAATTGGCGCTGTTGACATGGTTATTATCTACTTCATAACAAGGTGAAAACGTTTTTTAAGTTTTCAAGTGTTTTATACTCTGTGTACATTTAAGTATTTTTCACAATAGTTTTTTTTTTTTTTTTTTTTTTTTTTTGCGGGGGACACAATTATCTTTAAACTATAACTGAGGAAACTAACTTTAAGAAGGGTTCCGTGATACTACTCTTATTATATAGTAAGTTGATGGCTTGGTGAGACTATTTATTTGAAAGATGAGTGGAAAGTAAAGATCTAGGGAGAGTTCAAGTTAGTTTACAAGTCAATTCCTCCCATTTGCAGCAGAATATGACTTTAGTTATCATATCCTCGTGAACCAAATTATTCTGAAAATATTTTTAGACATTCACATGTATGATATTTTCAACATCCCAAACTTTCCTTCCTTCACACTTCCTCCCCCCATAACATTTTTTCTGCCCTCTTCTTCTGATTTAAAGTTAACAGCTATTGACAAAAACTATATACAATAAAATGTAAATATTGATGCTATACCTGATCTTTAGTAATTTTTTAAGTCAAATCTTTTAATAAATGTATTCATAAGGCAGGTTATATAATCTCACATTAAGCTACATATTATCTCAAAGTGTGGCATATGACATCATTCATCCTCTAAATTATTTCTGTTTTTTAGCCAGTATGATTCTTAATATGGATGCATATGGCACACCACATATTCCAAACAAGTTGCAGTTCTTATTTTTTTCTCCTTTTGCTTTTTCCTTTATTTAGAATGAATGATTCATAGTAGCTTTTGGGACTTACAGGTATTTAACTACATGTAGGTTGTATGGTACATTTGTGACCATCAAACATTATGTCTTTCAGCAGGCAATTAAAAAGGGCAAAACAGTCTAAATGAATTTTTAAATACCTACTTCCAATCATTAAGCACAGTGACCAAAGCTATATTTTGTAAATGTAAAACACTGGAGTTCTCACAAGTATGCTCGTTACAGTCATTTTTATTGATGATCTATCTGAGCTTCATTTCCTAGCTGAGAAACCTTGTCAGTCAATTTATTCCAACATAACACTGGTTGGTTGGGTAGTTATTAATCCTGTAATTGTTCACAGCATGTCAGGAATAATTCAGTTAATTATTACAATACGTCTTACTTTGCTATGCTTCTCTATGTCAGAATACCCTTTGCATATATTGGAAAAAAATCAGATGCTTATTTAAATTCTAGACATAAAAATTGATTACTAGCTAAAAATATAAAAGAGGGAACTTTTTTATTTGCCCTACATAAAATATCTGCTCGCCTAGATGCAGGTTGATGAATTATAACCTCCTGATTTTAATTGATCCATCATCTCTATTTTTTTTAAGAATCTGGAAGAAGGAATTATTTTAACTGAGTATTAGTTTCAATTAAATGTCATAGTGTAACAATTCACTCTCAATCATATTAAAAAGAGAATTTAATTTTTTTTCCAGCCCAATATATGGAAATAGAGCTAATGTCTACAGTTCCATTATGGCCATGAAATTAAATGCTGTACAGCTAGGTAAAAAACGTGATGATGTACATAATAACTTTCATGCACAGAATTAAATTTGGTTAAAGGTATTTGGGGTTGGATATGACTGAATGGATTCCAGAATGTAAAACCCTATCAATAAAACATAATAATGTATGGATTATTACATTCTAACACTCACAATAGTTTATTTTAGTTCACTATAGAAATGGAAAATTCAATATTCATTATGTAGTACTGTATTTGCATTAAATCAAGTTCAGCAGGGGCCTTCCGTGAGAGAAAGGCACAACCACTGAGTTACAGTTAGCTTCTGTAGCTAGCTTCTATCTTTCTATGAGCTTGTTTACCAAACTAACATCCTTTTTCAGGTCAAAGGAACAACAGTATTAATTGGCTGTGGTCAAAGGACTCTGCAGGAATATAAAGGCAAAGATTATTTCATTCCTGTTGATGACAGTGAAGGAGCATAGAAACAAAATAATAAACACAAAAATGCATTCTATTTCATCAGATAAAAATCACAAGCATTAAAGAAGAAACTGTGATGTTAGCTGGAGATCACTTAATTTGGAGTCATTTCACTCTAGATTTGCTACAGAGTTTTGTGAGTTTAGGCAAGTCATTAAATCTTAATTTATCTATAAAGATGGCATTTTAATACTTAGTGGACATAACAATAGAATTATGTAGTATAGGAGAACCTCTTTTTAAAAAAATGTTTAAGCACTGGACACATGTAAAAAATGATGGAGGCTCAAGAAGTGGGGGATATGGGGATATATGTATGCATATGGCTGATTCACTTTGTTGTACAACAGAAACTAACACAGCATTGTGAAGCAATTATACTCCAATAAAGATGTATAAGAAGTAGAAAATAAAAGGTACAGTAAAGGAAAAAAAAAGATTATAAATTTGCACCTAGAGTATTTAGAATTACACACCAGTGTTAATATATATTAGCAATGAATTAACTTATTCACTACTTCTACTATCTATTGATTTTTCTGAAGTATTTCATAGCTTAACATACTTTATGATATTTTTGGTGTACATGATTATAGTATAATAAATAGTATATCTGATCCTTGTTCCAGGTTCCTGGCATAGAGCTTCAAAAACCCATGGAATTTTCTGAGTGAAGAGTGTTTTTGTTGAGCTAATGATGTGATTCATTTTTGGCCCTTATATAGCTTTAAGATGGGGAAACTGGTTCCCAGAAAGGCCAGCCACATATTAAAGGTTGGAACTTTGAGTCAGCCCGGCCTCCAGGAAGGGGAGGGGGAATGGAGAATGAGTTCTATCATGTGGCCAGTGATTTAACCAGTCATGCTTACATAATGCAACCCCAATAAAAACTCAGGACAAGAGGCTTAATGGAGCTTCTTAATGGGTAACCCACTGATATCCAGGGAGGGTGAGGCACCTGACTCCTTTGGGAGAAGGCATGGAAGCTCGGCATGTGGGACTGTCCCAGACCTTTCCCTTTGTGTCTCTTTCTTTTTTGGTTGTTCTTGACACATATTTTATAATAAAACTATATTTATAATCAAAGTGCTTTCTTGAATTCTTTGAGCTATTCTAGTGAATTATTGAAGCTGAAGGGATTGTGAGTAACCCTGGAGTTTTAACTGATCTGGTAGAAGTGTGAATTGCCCCTGAGACTTATAGTTGGCATCTGAAATGAGAGAAGTCTTGTGGAGAACTGAGCCTTTAAACCTACAGAGTCAGACAGTAAGAGTAGTTAGTGCCAAAATAGTATTGCAGTACTGTACTTGGAGTGAAAATGGAATATTTATGATGGAGAAAACAATCAGAATATTTATTTTCCCTAAACATAAAAGTATGATTTCAAACTGAAAAAAAGAAATTCCATAAAAGATTACTATAAAAAGTGTGCAAGATAGCATATTCAATTTTCAAGGAAATATAAATTATATATAGTGCAAAATGCCTTGATAAAAGTCTGTTGAATTAAGCCATCTAATTAGCTCTTTTAAAATTTGAGACCGTAATTCTATTTTTTAATTCATTGACTTTCAATAAATAGGTGTGCCAAAATTTTAAGGGACAATGTGGTGGAATATAATACCTGATTATACTTCTGCTATAAAAGCCTAGGAATGCTACAAAAATAATTATAAAATACTACAAATGTTCCTTTAAATACACACAGAACTTTAAATAAAGTAATTTAAATGTCTAAGGAGTAAAAACAGAGAAAACTAAAGCCCTGTAAATATCCTATTTGAAGAAAGAGGGTGAGAATGTTGGGAGGATGTTGGCTTAGGCCAAAGTGTGCTGAGGCTAGAGCTGGGAAAAATGTGTGAAGGCCGCATATTTGAGAGTTGGAATATTTGGGGCTGCCGGCTTAAAGCTGTATCCTGGAGAGGTTCCATGCTCAGTAAAAATTTGTATTAGGAAGAAAAATCTGCCATTTGTTCCCCTGATAGTCTCATAAATTTTGTTATCTGATCTTCCCTCTTATTAAATATATTAAAATGCATTAATGGACTAACAAGAATACAAAGCATACTCAGAGGCCAAAAACTAAGTAAACGCAAATCCTTTGGAGTAAACAGCAGTGGAGCTGGCTTAGGCCTTGAGGTTATTTGCCTCATGTGGTGAAAAATGCCATGGAATGCCCTAAAGGATTATTCTAGCAGAGTGCAGATGATTATCAATAAACCTATGAGACTCCACTGTAGGAAAGATTTCTGTCTTGGTTCTGGATAGAGATGAAAAGATTCTTTGAAACTTCTTATCTAAAAACTGGATCTCGGGGCTTCCCTGGTGGCTCAGTGGTTAAGAATCCACATGCCAATGCAGGGGACACAGGTTTGATCCCTGGTCTGGGAAGATCCCACATGGCATGGAGCAACTAAGCCCGTGCACCACAGCTACTGAGCCTGTGCTCTAGAGCCCATGAGCCACAACTACTGAGCTCATGAGCCACAACTACTGAATCCCGCATGCCTAGAGCCTGTGCTCCACAACAAGAGAAGCCACCGCAATGAGAAGCTCACACACTGCAACGAAGAGCAGCCCCTGCTCGCCGTAACTAGAGAAAGCCCGCACACAGCAATGAAGAACCCATGCAGCCAAAAATAAATAAATAAAATAAATAAATTTATTAAAAATATAATAAAAAATAAAAACTGGATCTCATGTGGCTTTGCAACTCAAAGTCACATTATGTGGCAGGTCTGATAAACTCAAGACAGATACCTGGCAGATAAAAAATAATAATAATCCTCTCTGGAGGTATAAACATTGCATAGCAGAACTCAGATAATTTTCACAGATAAAGGTTTAAGAAATATGAAGTCTCAGAGTGAAAAATTTCAAAACATTTAAGCAAACAAGTCATCACTGATTGTATTCAGCAGAAATAATAGATAATAGAATAGAATTAGCCCTGCTAAGAATTCACATATAGGAAGTATAGAGACTAAGGAATTTATGGGACATCATCAAGCAGACCAATGTAAACTATATGAAACCACAGAAAGAGAAGAAAAAAATGAAAGAGGGATAGGACTTATTTGAAGATATAATGGCCCCCAAAGTCCCAAATCTAGGATAAGAAAGGGACATCCAAATTTAAGAAGTTCAAAGGGCTTAAAATATTTGGAACCTAAAGTGGTTCACACCAATACATATTATAATCCAAATATCAAAAGTCAAGGACAATTTTGAAGGCAGCAAGAGAAAAGTGACCCATCATGTACAAGTGATCTCTCATAAGATTATAAGCAGATTTCTCAGCAGAAACATTAAAGCCAAAAGTGATATATTCATTAAAGCCAAAAATGATATATTCAAAGTGTTGAAAGAAAAAAAAACTGACAACCAAGAATACTGTATCTGACAAAACTGTCTTACAAAAATAAAGGAGAAATAAGGATCTTCCCAGATAAACTAAACTAGGAAAAGTTTATTACTACTAGTCTATCTAAAGAACTGCTAAAGAGAGTCCTTCAAATTGAAATAAAAGTCTGCTAGAAAGCAACATGAAAACATATGAAAATATAAAGATATGTGGTAATGGAAAATATATAAGTTTAGACAAATACATATGCAGAACTCTGTAATACTTTAATGGTTGTGCATAAATCACCTTTAATTCTGGCATAGAATTTAAAGGTAAAAGCATAAAATAACTAAAACAATAAAACTATGTTAATAGATACAAATTATTTAAAAAATGTAGTTTGTGACATCAATAACATAAGGTGAGGGCAGAGAGATGTAAATGAGTAGAGTTTATGTCTGTGATTGAAGTTAAGTTGCTATCAGTTTAAAACAATTTACAAAATAACAATGGTAAGTCCTTTCCTAACAGTAATTACTTTGAGAAGAGATTAAATTCCACAATCAAGAGACACAGAGTAACTGACTGGATGAAAAACAAGACCCAACTAAATGATATCTACAAGACACTCACTTTAGATATAGGGAAATTTATAGACTGAAAGTAAAAGAATTATAAAAGATATTCCATGTAAATGGTAACCAAAAGGCAGCAGGGGTGGCCACACATATCAGACAAAATAGACTTTAAGTCAAAAACTGTTTTAAGAGAAAAAGGAGATTACATAACAAATAAAGAATCACTTCTCTGAGAAATATAGCAATTATAAATAAATAGACACCTAACAAGAAAGAATCCATATATCTGAAGAAAATATTGAGAGCATTAAAGGGAGACATAGACAATAATATAATTATAGTAGGAGATTTCAATACCCCACTTTCAATAAAGGATATATCAACAGACAGAGGATCAATAAGAAAAGAGAGGACTTGAACAACTCTATAGACCAATTGAGCTTAACAGATATATAAATAATAGACATTCTTCTCTGGTGTGCATGGGACATTCTCCAGGATAGATCACATATTAGGCCACAAAACGTTTTCTTTTTTAATATTTATTTATTTATTTTTTTAATTGAAATACAGTTGATTTACAATGCTGTGTTTGTTTCAGGTGTACAGCAAACTGATTATATTGATATATACATATTCTATTTCAAATTATTTTCCCTTATAGGTTATTACAAAATATTGCACATAGTTTCCTCTGCTATACAGTAGGTCCTTGTTGGTTATCTATTTTGTATATAATAGTATGTATCTGTTAATTACAAATTCTTAACTTATCCTTCTCCGCCTTTTCCCTTTGGTAACCATACGTTTGTTTTCTATTTCTGTGGATCTATTTCTGTTTTGTAAATAAGTTTATTTATATCTTTGTTTTAGATTCCACATATAAGCAATATCATATGATATTTATCTTTCTTTGTCTGGTTTACTTTACCTAGTATGATAATCTCTAGGTCCATCCATGTTGCTGCAAATGACATTATTTCATTTTTTTTTTATGACTGAGAAATATTCCATTGCATATATATACCCCATCTTCTATATCCATTCATCTGTCGATGGATATTTATGTTGCTTCCATGTCTTGGCTATATAAATAGTGCTTCTATGTACACTGGGGTGCATGTATCTTTTTGTATTATAGTTTTCCCCAGATATGCCCACGAATAGGATTGAAAGATCGTATGGTAACTCTATTTGTATTTTTTTAAGGAACCTCCATACTGTTCTCCATAGCGGCTATACCGATTTACATTCCCACAAACAGTGTAGGAGGGTTCCTTTTTCTACACACCCTCTCCAGTATTTATTATTTGTAGACATTTTGATGATGGCCATTCTGACCAGTGTGAAATTTAGAAGACTAAAATCACATCAAGTATCTTTTCCAATCACAATGGAATTAAACTAACAAAAGTTAGTTTGCCAGGTTGCCCTCACATCGGCCATCTCAGTTTACTCCCACCCACTGTCAACTCCGAGAGTGTGAGGCAGTGACAAGCCCCAGATTCCTATTCTTTGCTCAAAGAGGTGTGTCAGAAATAGGATCCTTATGGACACCAACTTCTGTGGCAGCCCAGAAACCCCATCATGCTCTCAGCAGTTTTCCACTTGAGCACTGGCACTGGTTTCGAGTTCCTCTAAGAGTGCTGGAAACACTTTAGGGTTCCATTTAAGCAGCTGCTTCTTCAGGGTGTTTTACTTTGTTGTTTTCTTTTTTTTTTTTTTTTTTTATAAATTTATTTATTTATTTATTTATTTATTTTTGGCTGCCTTGGGTCTTCATTGCTGTGCGCAGGCTTTCTCTAGCTGTGGAGAGTGAGGGTTACTCTTCCTTGTGGTGCACGGGCTTCTCATTGCAGTGGCTTCTCTTGTTGCAGAGCACAGGCTCTAGGCACACGGGCTTCAGTAGTTGCAGCACGCAGGCTCAGTAGTTGTGGCTCGCGGGCCCTAGAGCTCAGGCTCAGTAGTTGTGGTGCACGGGCTTAGTTGCTCTGCGGCATGTGGGATCTTCCTGGACCCGGGCTCGAACCCGTGTCCCCTGCATTGGCAGGCAGATTCTTAACCACTGCGCCACCAGGGAAGCCCTGTTGTTTTCTTTGTTTCTGTTATTATCCACCTCTCGTAGCTTCTAGCAATTAAGGTATTTATGACAATGATTTAGTCCAGGCCTAGGAAGATTTTCTTTGTTCTTAGAATGAGGCTTACTGTGCTCAAGTTTGCTCTGCTTAAACCATAATTGGCATGAAAGAATCAATGAAATAATCTCTGTAAGAGTTGAGGACCCTCCGACCTGTACACCCTGCTTTTGAGTTACTGATACGGTTTCACAGAACAGGTGGTCGAGTTTTTGTTGATATCATTCACTATGGAGATCCTTGTACTTTCCAGGGAATATTTGAAAGCCATATGTGAATAATTTTTGGACTTTCAGTACATTTGACTTACATGTGTTGATGCTCCTTGCAGATATCAAAAACTGTTTAGAAATTTATACTAAGAATTCTTAGCTGCACTCGTCAAGTGTAAAAAATTAGAAATGTATTTATTTTGTGGGGCAGTATTGTCCCACAATATTGTCTTAAAACTATCTTGATAGTAAACACTAAGCAAAAACATGTGTAGTTACTATTACACATGCAAGTCTGGATGCAATATTGTCTTAAAACTATCTTGATAGTAAACACTAAGGGAAAACATTTATAATTACTATTTGACAATTTTAACCTATGAAAACAGAAATTACATATACATTTAGTTCAAGTGAATGAGTGATTATTCAGGTTTTACTCTGACAAAATGATACCATAGTATCATGACAATTTCTCTTTTGTTTACATATTCCTGAAATATTTTTCTAACTTTACTTCTCCGAGGGTAGTGGCCAATTTTCAGGTGAGGAGACTCTCTGTGATACGAACTTGAGAGAGAATCAGATTGAGAGAAAGCTTTTACAATTTTTTCTTACAGGGACTTTTGAAAGTTTTATTACTTGTCTCTATGCCTTGACAGATAAGAAAGACAGAGACTTGTCTATTTTTTTCTATTTTGAACACTCAGAATCGAGAAGAGCTCAGAATGAGTAGGTAGGCATTAAATATTAGCATAAATGCACAAATGAATACTTCTATTTTTATAGCTGGTGTATCAGGAAGACAAATAGAAATTTATATTAATTGAACACTTACTGTATTCTAGGCACTTTTAAATTTTTAATATTTATTAGAATTTCTTATAACAAAAGTTATATGTGCTTATTATTAACATCTACAAACATTCTAGAAATATGTAACAGAAAATGAAAATCCACGTAACCCAGTTCCCAAGTTTACAACCATTTATGTGTTGTGGATGTTCCCCTAGATTTTTTCTATCATACATATTTACATACTATACATTTAAAGCCATCTTGAAAGCTAAAATCCAAGCCATTTATTTTGGGCTTAGTATTTCTTTACTCTTTCATCACTGGAGTTCTTTTCTCTTTGCTTGATAGTGAAGTCCGACCCTTTCTTCTCAGAAATGATATGAAGGATTGAGGACATGCCTTATGAATAAGATCTAGAGAGTTGGTTCTCTCATCCTATCCTCACAATATCCCTATGAGTAGACATCATTAACCCCATTCTTAGTAAGAAACTCAGAGATATTAAGGAGCTTGTCAGAGGTTCACACAACTAGTTGAACATTTAGTTTTTCTTCACTAAAGTATCTGTGCCCCATGGATCTTGGCTGTCTTTTCTATACAATAGCCAAACTCAACATGAAAATACATCAGTTGCTCTAGACATCCAGAGTTAGTATTACATTGTTCAGTTACATGGAATGGTTAAGTAAAGCTTGTTTTCACACTTGTCATCAACTAAGAATGGTGTTTGAGTTTAAATTCAAATGTCAACACTTTAGTTTCATTTAAAATAATCAAACAAGGGGAAAACAAAATGGACCATTTTGATGGGATAAAGGCAGCACCTGGCACCAGTAGAGTAGAGATGTGTGGAGTTGAAAATGTATGTCACACTAGCATAAGGTAAAATACTAAAAATTATCTTCAGAGGAGAAAAAAATTAAATTATATGCACTAAGAAAAGATACATTATAAAATCAGTAATAAACTGAATCAAAAGTTTAAAGGATGCAAAGAGATTTATCTAGAGACCCAGAGTTTTGCAATTTCCCCTCTAAAGGTTAAGGTTTTATTTCTGTCTTCTTAAAAGATCATGCAAATTCTCTATTAACAATCTGAGTATAAAAAATGTGAAAACACTTATTTGTAAATAAAAATTACTTCATTTGCTCCCTTCGTTATAGCAATGCCACTTATGCCTAAGTATTTGTATGTTAACTTGAGAGCTAGTTTGATAAAAGAAAGTATGCCTGAGGCCATTACAGAAGAAAAATGGTGACATGTTCTAAACCTTTACAAACAGAAAGATATAAGAGGCTGTCTAATCATTTGTCTTACAGAGTATATGTTCACATACTGGTGTCTTAGAAACCTGAAGGCATCAACTGTATTTGTCACTAACTCCAACCCAATATTTGTTTTCAATCATTTCTAACCCAAGAGGCCTGGACGATACAAACCCAATTTAAAAGCTAACAAAACTCTCTTCCCCTCCATGTACTGCAACAAGTTATATACCTCATATAAAGGGGGAGGACTTTACTGTCTCTCTGTTCTGGCAGCTCTTATTTTATTCAGCTTTTCAATAATGGTCTAAAAACAGTTGTTCCAAAGATTTAGATGTGTCCACAACATCCAGGTGGTAGAATAGGTTTATGTTTCCCCCTGTCTAACTTGGACTGTAAACATTTTGATTTTCTTTGGTACAGAAAAGAAACCACAAGTGTTTTGCCAAGCATAAACTTAATACATCTGAATTGGTAGTGGGATCCAAGCAGTAGCCCTTTCTGGTATGTGGCATGGCAGGTGATCCTGGGCATGTGTTTTGCAGATTGAAAGGCCTCACAAAGGTCCAGACTTGGGCAGGTTAACCAGCCTCTCAGCATCTCATTTATTTATTTTTTTCTATGAAATGAGGATACAACTACCTATTCCATGGTGCTGTTGTGAGGATTAAATTGAGGAGCATCACACATGTGAATGAAAAAATTGCCTGCCATAACAGTAAACAAAGGATGTTGTAGCCATCAAGCCATCACATTACAGCTGTCCAGTGGTGAGCCCTGAAGGAACTGGGGATAGAACCAGGATGCCCACCATCAAGCCATCAGCCACTGCAGCCACCCCACAATAATGCACCATGAGGAGACTCAGGATGAGAAAACACAGGATACTGGCCCCAGATAGCTGAAGTGCATATCAAAGGATAGATTTAAGTGACCCCAGACTCTTGCATCTTCCCATAAATAGAAAAGTGCTAAACTCCTTAACTTGAGATATCTGGCTTTCTTTAATTAACAGTAATCTTTTGATGTGCTTCCTAGCTGGTCTTTGTTGCAAAAACTCCTATATATCCTGGCTCGCCTTCTTCCTCTTTGGAACAGTTTCTCAGTGTTATCTGAGATGTTGTGTCTCAGGCTTAATCCTCAGTTTTGTCCAATGAGTAAAACATAACTCTCAACATTTAGGTTGTGCAATTTTTTCAGTCAACACACACAAAATAATTTCATCATACATGTAAACTCCTTTCCCCTCCATAGATGTCGATTTGATTAGCTTCCCCTTGACAAAAATACAATGTTGACCTTTTCCTTACCAAGTAGGATATGGAGTAGAATCTCCTGGAGTTCAGCCTACCAGGTTTTTATGCTTGCCAAAATGATGTATAGAGATGGTTTGGCTCTATGTTGAAGATAGAGCACTAAGAAATTGGGTCCATCGCTGTCATTTTCCTCTCAAATTCCTCTCACCTGTCACAACACAGTAGTCATGAAAAATGAAACCATAAATTCAATTTAGAGGGCAATTTGCAGCTAATCTTTGGAGTAATTCCAGTGTGAATAATGCAACAATTTGGATGTATGGTCAGTCAATTCAGCCCTGATTTATTAGTATTTATGAAAGCTTTCTTTCATTAATGATAATTACTGAGCAAGAGAAAATAATTTCTCCAAAACTATCTATCTTCATATCAGTGCTTTCAGTTTTGAAAAAAAAGGCCACATTTTTTCTTAAAATTATGTCAACTACAAGCTTGTGTATTTCTATTTAAATGCACAAGAAGATGTGTTTAGATTTTGAGCAATAATTCTTTCCAGCTCTTGTGTGAACTGCTCAGTCCTAGGTTATATCAGCCTTTTTTTTTTCTGATATGACTCAGGTATTTTGAATACCTCAACAGCAGGACCCTGGGATTTGCTATTGATTTCCTACACTCGTTACACCTTGAAGGATGTATTAAAATCTAGCTGCAAAAAGAATGACATTTCTGTTCATATCTTAGAGTCAAGTTTATCTGAGATTTTTTTCCTAGTTATTAAAACTCTACATTCTGACATGTTCAATATACTCTGAGCCAGTGAACTTACAAGAGCATGTTTAAAAAGAGGGTAACATCACATTAAAATCTGTAAAGAGTAGTTCTCAGAAAAGGTTTACATACATTTCCTTTTCTGTATTTTATTGCATGGGCTTTAACTGTTATGTGCTTAACTATGGAAACAGATATTTCAAAACAAAGCGAAACAAAACAGAAAGATAAAATGCCTTCTCTTAATTTTTTTTTTTTGCTTCATTCCAAGAAAAAAAAGCATTATTTTCTATTTATTCTCCCCTCTTCATTTAGTCTACCTAAAAGTAAAGGGTCATGAATTGTCCAGATTTTTTATTATTCCATTAAACAAGGACAGTACTTGCAGTCCTAGGTGTATAAAATCCCCTTCAGTTTTTTCGTTCATTAAAATGAAGTAAATAAACAAAAGGTGAGTGATAACCCCAAGGTCATAGTGGTGACACATGTCATTGCAGGTGGTCTATAATGCAAGGATGGGAAGGCATATACTTGAAAGATGTCGTTGTTGTGCCGAACCAATTGCTTTGTGGATATGATGGTATTCCATTCTATGCAATGTAATCTAAATTGCAAACTGATCAACATTACCATGGAGTTGCCCAGAGGTTTTATATTTGTAAACTTTAATGTATAGTAGGTATTCAGTCAACACTGAACAGAATTGAAAGTGAATAGACACATCAACATGCTATTTATGGTTTGACTTTAAGTGACAGGGGTTGACAATGCTAAGTCCCAGTGATTCCTGTAAAAAAGTGAGTTAGTTCTAGGGTGCTTATGGCACTTGTTAAGCTCATGGGCAGAGGGTAGGTGTACTTCTCTCTTTGTGGGAACCATGCTCTTGAATGTACATTCAAAATTCTCCATCTAAAGAGATAGAAGACCCTTAAACTTGAACTCTCCACACATTTTGCCATGTTGCTTCAATCCTTTTTAGGTTGTTGCTTCCTGAATTTCTAAAATGAGGTCTGGGGTTGAGGTTAAAGGCCCTGGCAGGGAGGAGAGAAAGAAGCGAAGAGTGTGTGTTTGGAAGCAATTCAGCCTCTGCTCCAGCCATTTCTCACCTGCCAGGAGTTCAAGGTCAATTCTCTTATCAGATGACATTGTGAGGCTGGAACGACCCTATCTTCTTTTCCCTACTCCAAAGAACACTGCTTTTAAAAATGCCCCATACACAATGGCATCTTTATTCTCTTCACTTTCATACTCTGAAAATGACATGCAAGTCTATCAGAAACCATTTTTTAAAGTGCTGGTTCAATTATATTTAACTGTTTGCATAATGTTTTAAGTTTTAACTTAAAACTTATAAGTTGTTTTTCTGTTTAGAAAGAAAACAGTTTTGTCGTCATTGTTGTTTGTTTTGTTTTCATTTTCTACTGCCCACAAAAAGACTGGTGACTGCAAACTTGGGGAATTTACACTTTCCATTATATCAAAAGAAAATACTTCTTCAGAAGCCTTTCAGTTATACAGAAATCAACTATCTACAGCACCCTGAAGCTGAAGATCCCTTATTAGGACAGGGAATGTTTGGAGGTAGAGATCTCCTGGCCCATCAGAGCACTGGTAAGGTTTCAGATTTGGTCCAGGCACCTCAGAGGGGCCTTCTCATGGTCCTGTAAGAAGCTGCTGTGCCTTTGTTTGGTTTGGCCTGTGTTATTTGCATTAACTTAAATCTGTGCGTATCTGAATAATTTTGTGAAGCATTATTTACCTTACCTGAAATAACTGTGAGCTTATTTTATTTGTTTATTTATTTTATTTTATTTTTAAAGTGGGCTTAACATGTCTGCTTGTTTGATTAGCTAAGTTTAAATCCTTATAAAGTGAAAATAGTTGTTTGCTTGGTCTAATTATTTAAAGTAGTCCTTTTTTGTCTTCTTGCCTATTCTAGTGTCTGTGTTAATTCAAACAAGTTTAAAATTCTCATATTGCCTCTGAGGTTTAATTTTTCTGAGTCTTTTAGGTTACATAAATTATATTTGCATTTTCTTCAAGAAAAACCTGTCCCTCTGTGCTGTTCCCAAACATTATCCCCTTTTAGTCAGAGCTAATTTTGTGTTTCTGTAGCGCTTTTTACTATACCTTTATCATGATACTTATGTGTTTGTTTAATTTTCTGATTTCCTGTCTAAACTTTATTGAGTTTACACACAGGGCGTAATTCATTTCAGGACACTAACAGCTTTTATAGCATGTGATACATAGTAGGCAATCAATATGTTTGTTCAGTTGAGTTTCAATTTTGCTTGTCTAACAGCTTCCGAGTGATGTCTATGCTGGTCCTTTCTACTCAAAGTGTTCAATCCGTGAATCAGAAATGGAAATATCACCTGGGAGCTGGTTACAAATGCAGCATGGAAAACTCCTCCCCAAGCCTCAGAATGTGCATTTTTCCAAGATCCCCAAGTGATTTCTTTTTTTATTGTATTGTACTGTATTGTATTATTTTTTTATACATCTTTATTGGAGTATAATTGCTTCACAGTGCTGTGTTAGTTTCTGTTGTACAGCAAAGTGAATTAGCCATATGCATACACATATCCCCATATCCCCTCCCTTTTGAGCCTCCCTCCCACCCATCCTATCCCACCCCAAGTGATTTCTGTAAAGTAAAGTTTTAGAAACACTGTAACTCAGTGGTTCTGCAAGTGCGGTCCCTAGACCAGCAACTTTAACGTCACACGTCGGCTTTTTAAGAAGGCAAGTTCTTGGGCATAATCCCGGATGTACTGAATCAGAGATTCTGGTGGGAGCACAGCAATCGCCACAAGATTTCCAGGTGATTCTAATGCATGCTAATGTTTGAGAGCTGCTGTTCAAAATGTCATCCTCTTTCCCAGCCTCTCTTGGGAAAGTAAAGAAAATCAATCAACACTATGATTAATGCAAAGTAGAGTCATTACATCAATTATGTGAGTGACTAAAGTATTTATTTACCTCACATGGCAATAAATATCTGGCCAATAAATTCATTGATACAAATTTGAGAATGGTAATGAAATTACATATGAGTAAATTTTAAGCATATGTAGCCATTATTTTGATTCAAAATTAATTTCATAAGAGTATTTGATTCATTTAGTCCAAGCTATTCATTTAACCAATAAGAGCATGGAGGCTGACAGTTTAAATGATTTGCCCCCTATGAGAGAGGTATAACATCTAAGCCAGTTTATCATTTTGCCTGTAGATGTCTTCAGTTAATTTTATTTTTCCTGACCATTTTATTTTTCCTGAGTGGAGCTATCACATCTACAAAAGCATCATAAATGGATGGAATTTGGGGACTTTGTATAGCAACACTCTTATTTTACAGATGAGAATACTAAGGTGTGGGGAAGCATGATGAATACATTCATGTTACTGTAGGGTTGGGACATTCTGGGCAAAATAACGTACATGCTATAAATAAAGAAAATAATATAAAATTTTCCTAGATCATTCATTTCTCATATTCCAAGGGCATAGAGCCACTCAACTATTGTGGAGCCATTGGCTCTCATTCAAAGGATAATAAAACAGATTGTCTCTGGAGCCAAATACTTGGCTTCCTCCTCCTCTTCCCAGTGAAAATTTCTTTATTTTATGAAGATAAGGTCTTTCTCTCTTCCTTTCTTCTCTGGGGTTGGTAGTTGAGAGGACAACTTGTAGCCTATATAAACTCCCAGATTCAAATTGTGGGGTTCCTCTCCTGTGGTGGTGTTGGGGGGAACCTGTAGTATGCAAAGGGTTAGCAGGTTCTCTTTCTGGTGCTCTGAACAGGGAAATGGGGCATAAGGAAGCAATGTGGTTATTGATGTAAGTAATAGGAGTCTGTCCCTGATTCAGAGAACTTGTGTTTACTTTCAGGGTAGTATAAACACAGTTGATCCTTGAACAACAGTAGGGTTAGAAGCATGTGCTGTCAAAAATCCACATAGAGACTTCCGGGGAAGATGGCGGAAGAGTAAGACGCGGAGGTCACCTTCCTCCCCACAGATACACCAGAAATACAGCTACACGTGGAACAACTCCTACAGAACACCTACTGAACGCTGGCAGAAGACCCCAGACCTCCCAAAAGGCAAGAAACTCCCCACGTACCTGGGTAGGGCAAAGCGGAGAGATTCCCGCACAGAGGATCGGTGCCGAGCGGCACTCACCAGCCCAAGAGGCTTGTCTGCTCGCCCGCCGGGGCGGGCGGCGCTAGAAGCTGAGGCTCGGGCTTCGGTCAGAGCGCAGGGAGAGGACTGGGGCTGGCGGCGAGAACTCAGCCTGAAGGGGGCTAATGTGCCACAGCTAGCCGGGAGGGAGTAAGGGAAAACTCTGGAGCTGCCGAAGAGGCAAGAGACTTTTTCTTCCCTCTTGGTTTCCTGGTGCGCGAGGAGAGGGGATTAAGAGCGCTGCTTAAAGGGGCTCCACAGACAGGCGCGAATCGCGACTGAAAGCGCGGAGACCAGTGACGGGCGTGGGACGCTGGGGCTGCTGCTGCCGCCGCCAAGAAGCCTGTGTGCGAGCGCAGGTCACTGTCCACACCGCCTTTCCGGGAGCGTGTGCAGCCCGCCACTGCCGGGGTCCCGGGATCCAGGGGCGGCTTCCCTGGGAGAACGCACGGCGCGCCTCGGGCTGGTGCAACGTCACGCCGACCTCTGCCGCTGCAGGCTCGCCCCGCACTCCGTGCCCCTCCCTCCCCCCAGGCCTGAGTGAGCCAGAGTCCCCGAAGAGGCTGCTCCTTTAACCCTGTCCTGTCTGAGCGAAGAACAGACGCCCTCCGGCGACCTACACGCAGAGGCGGGGCCAAATCCAAAGCTGAGACCCAGGAGCTGTGAGAACAAAGAGAAAGGGAAACCTTTCCCAGCAGCCTCAGGAGCAGCGGGTTAAAGCTCCACAATCAACTTGATGTACCCTGCATATGTGGAATACATGAATAGACAACAAATCATCCCAAATTGAGGAGCCAGGAGTCAGTGCTGTGCCTCTGAGGTGGGAGAGCCAACTTCAGGACACTGGTCCACAAGAGACCTCCCAGCTCAACATAATATCAAACGGCGAAAATCTTCCAGAGATCTCCATCTCAACACCAGCACCCAGCTTCACTCAACGACCAGCAAGCTACAGTGCTGGACACCCTATGCCAAACAACATGCAAGACAGGAACACAATGCCACCCATTAGCAGAGAGGCTGCCTAAAATCATAAAAAGTCCGCAGACACCCCAAAACACACCACCAGACGTGGACCTGTCCACCAGAAAGACAAGATCCAGCCTCATCCACCAGAACACAGGCACTAGTCCCCTCCACTAGGAAGCCTACACAACCCACTAAACCAACCTTAGCCACTGGGGACAGACACCAAAAACAACGGGAACTACGAACCTGCAGCCTGCAAAAAGGAGACCCCAAACACAGTAACATAAGCAAAATGAGAAGACAGAAAAACACACAGCAGGAGAAGGAGCAAGATAAAAACCCACCAGACCTAACAAATGAAGAGGTAATAGGCAGTCTACCTGAAAAAGAATTCAGAATAATGATGGTAAAGATGATCCAAGATTCTATTTCCCAGATCCAAAATCTTGGAAATAGAATAGACAAAATGCAAGAAACAGTAAACAAGGACCTAGAAGAACTAAAGATGAATCAAACATCGATTAAAAACACAATAAATGAAATAAAAAATACTCTAGATGGGATCAATAGCAGAATAACTGAGGCAGAAGAACGGATAAGTGAGGTGGAAGATAAAATAGTGGAAATAAGTGCTGCAGAGCAAAATAAAGAAAAAAGAATGAAAAGAACAGAGGACAGTCTCAGAGACCTCTGGGACAACATTAAATGCACCAACATTCGAATTATAGGGGTTCCAGAAGAAGAAGAGAAAAAGAAAGGGACTGAGAAAATATTTGAAGAGATTATAGTTGAAAACTTCCCTAATATGGGGAAGGAAATAGTTAATCAAGTCCAGGAGGCACAGCCAGTCCCATACAGAATAAATCCAAGGAGAAATACGCCAAGACATATTAATCAAACTGTCAAAAATTAAACACAAAGAAATCATATTAAAAGCAGCAAGGCACAAACAACAAATAACACACAAGGGAATCCCCATCAGGATAACAGCTGATCTCTCAGCAGAAACTCTACAAGCCAGAAGGGAGTGGCAGGACATAATGAAAGTGATGAAGGAGAAAAACCTGCAACCAAGATTACTCTACCCAGCAAGGATCTCATTCAGATTTGATGGAGAAATTAAAACGTTTACAGACAAGCAAAAGCTGAGAGAGCTCAGCACCACCAAACCAGCTTTACAACAAATGCTAAAGGAATTTCTCTAGGCAAGAAACACAACAGAAGGAAAAGACCTACAATAACGAACCCAAAACAATTAAGGAAATGGGAATAGGAACATACATATCGATAATTACCTTAAATGTAAATGGACTAAATGCTCCCACCAAAAGACACAGAGTGGCTGAATGGATACAAAAACAAGACCCATATATATGCTGTCTACAAGAGACCCACTTCAGACCTAGAGACACATACAGACTGAAAGTAAGGGGATGGAAAAAGATATTCCATGCAAATGGAAACCAAAAGAAAGCTGGAGTAGCAATTCTCATATCAGACAAAATAGACTTTAAAATAAAGACTACTGGGGAGCCGGAGGAAGATGGCGGAAGAGTAAGACGCGGAGATCACCTTCCTCCCCACAGATACATCAGAAATTCATCTACACGTGGAACAACTCCAACAGAACACCTACTGAACGCTGACAGAAGACCTCAGACCCCCCAAAAGGCAAGAAACTCCCCACATACCTGGGTAGGTCAAAAGAAAAAAAGAATAAACAGAGACAATAGGATATGGACGGGACCTGCACCAGTGGGAGGGAGCCGTGAAGGAGGGAAGGTTTCTACACACTACAAGCCCCTTCGAGGGCGGAGACTGCAGGTGGCGGAGGGGGAAAGCTTCGGAGTAGCGGAGGAGAGCACAGCAACAAGGGTGTGGAGGGCAAAGCAGAGAGATTTTGGCACAGAGGATCGGTGCCCTCAGGCACACACCAGCCCGAGAGACTTGTCTGCTCGGCCGCCAGAGCGGGCGGGGCTGGGAGCTGAGGCTCGGGTATCGGCTTTCAGTCGGAGCGCAGGGAGAGGTCTGGGGCTGGCGGCAGGAAGAGACCCTGAAGGGGTTAGTGCTAGCCCGGAGGGAGTCCGGGGAAAGGGTCTGGAGCTACCGGAGAGGCAAGAGACTTTTTTCCCTTTTGTTGCCTGGTGCGCGAGGAGAGGGCATTCCCCTCCCTCCCCTCTGCCTGAGTGAGCCAGAGCCCCCGAATCAGCGGCTCCTTTAAACCCGTCCTGTCTGAGCGAAGAACGGACGCCCTCCGGCGACCTACGCCCAGAGGCGGGGCCAGGTCCAAGGCTGAGACCCGGGAGTTGTGAGAGCAGAGACAGGGAAATCTCTCTGTGCAGCCTCCGAGGCAGCGGATTAAAGCTCCACGGTCCATTTGATGTGCCCTGCGTCTGTGGAGTGCATGAATGGACAGCGAATCATCCCAAATTGAGGAAGTGGACCTTGAGGACAAGATTTAAGACTTTCCCCCCCTTTTTTTTCCTCTTTTTACAACGAATTATCTCAAATTAAGGAGGTGGACTTAGCAAGATTTCAGACTTTTCGCCCTTTTCCTCTTTTTACAACGAATTATCCCAAATCGAGGAGGTGGACTTGGAGAGCAAGATTTTTGATTTTTCCCCCTGCTCTCTTTTTGTGAATGTGTATGTGTAATCTTCTGTGTAAGATTCTCTCTGTATAGCTTTGCTTCCACCATATGTCCCAGGGTTCTTTCGGTCCGTGTTTTTTTTCAATAATTACTTTTTAATTTTAATAACGCTACTATATTTCATACTTTATTCTATTTTACTTTACCTGCTCTTTCTTTTTTTCCTCCCTTCCCTTCCTCCCTCCCTCCCTCCGCTCCTCCTTTCCTTCTTTCTTTTTCTTTCCTCCATCCCTCCCTCCCTCCCACCCTTCTTCTTTCCACTTTCTTTTTCTTTCCTTCCTCCCTCCCTCCCTCCCTCCTGTCTTTCTTTCTTTCTTTCCTTCCTCCCTCCCTCCCTCTCTTCTTCCATTCACTCTTCCTTTTGCTTTCATTCCTCCCTCCCTCCCTCCTTTCTTTCCTTTCTTTCCATCCTTCCTCCCTCCCTCCTTTCTTTCTTTCTTCCTTCCTTACTTCCCTTCTTCCTTTCTTTCAATCTCTCTTTCTTTCTTCTACTAATTATTTCTTTCTACTTTTTCTCACTGTTATTCTGAGCCGGGTGGATGAAAGGCTCTTGGTGCTGCAGCCAGGAGTTAGTGCTGTGCCTCTGAAGTGGGAGGGCCAACTTCAGGACACGGGTCCACAAGAGACCTCCCAGCTCCACATAATATCAAGCAGCGAAAATCTCCCAGGGATCTCCATCTCAACACCAGCACCCAGCTTCAGTCAACGACCAGCAAGCTACAGTGCTGGTCACCCTATGCCAAGCAACTAGCAAGGCAGGAACACAACCCCACCCATTAGCAGAGAGGATACCTAAAAACATAATAAGGCCACAGGCACCCCAAAACACACCACCAGACGTGGACCTGTCCACCAGAAAGACAAGATCGAGCTTCAACCACCAGAACACAGGCATTAGTCCCCCCCACCAGGAAGCCTACACAACCTACTGAAACAACCTTAGCCACGGGGGACAGACACCAAAAACAATGGGAACTACGAATCTGCAGCCTGCAAAAAGGAGATCCCAAACACAGTAACATAAGCAAAATGAGAAAGCAGAAAAACACACAGCAGGTGAAGGAGCAAGATAAAAACCTACCAGACCTAACAAATGAAGAGGTAATAGGCAGTCTACCTGAAAAAGAATTCAGAATAATGATAGTAAAGCTGATCCAAGATTCTATTTCCCAGATCCAAAATCTTGGAAATAGAATAGACAATATGCAAGAAACAGTTAACAAGGACCTAGAAGAACTAAAGATGAATCAAGCATTGATTAAAAACACAATAAATGAAATGAAAAATACTCTAGATGGGATCAATAGCAGAATAACTGAGGCAGAAGAACGGATAAGTGAAGTGGAAGATAAAATAGTGGAAATAACTGATGCAGAGAAAAATAAAGAAAAAAGAATGAAAAGAACAGAGGACAGTCTCAGAGACCTCTGGGACAACATTAAACGCACCAACATTCGAATTATAGGGGTTCCAGAAGAAGAAGAGAAAAAGAAAGGGACTGAGAAAATATTTGAAGAGATTATAGTTGAAAACTTCCCTAATATGGGAAAGGAAATAGTTAATCAAGTCCAGGAGGCACAGAGAGTCCCATACAGAATAAATCCAAGAAGAAATACGCCAAGACACATATTAATCAAACTGTCAAAAATTAAACACAAAGAAATCATATTAAAAGCAGCAAGGGAAAAACAACAAATAACACACAAGGGAATCCCCATCAGGTTAACAGCTGATCTCTCAGCAGAAACTCTACAAGCCAGAAGGGAGTGGCAGGACATAATTAAAGTGATGAAGGAGAGAAACCTGCAACCAAGATTACTCTACCCAGCAAGGATCTCATTCAGATTTGATGGAGAAATTAAAACCTTTAAAGACAAGCAAAAGCTGAGAGAGTTCAGCACCACCAAACCAGCTTTACAACAAATGCTAAAGGAACTTCTCTAGGCAAGAAACACAACAGAAGGACTATACCTACAATAACGAACCCAAAGCCATTAAGGAAATGGGAATAGGAACATACATATCAATAATTACCTTAAATGTAAATGGACTAAATGCTCCCACCAAAAGACACAGAGTGGCTGAATGGATACAAAAACAAGACCCATATATATGCTGTCTACAAGAGACCCACTTCAGACCTAGAGACACATACAGATTGAAAGTAAGGGGATGGAAAAAGATATTCCATGCAAATGGAAATCAAAAGAAAGCTGGAGTAGCAATTCTTATATCAGACAAAATAGACTTTAAAATAAAGACTATTAGAAGAGACAAAGAAGGACACTACATAACGATAAAGGGATCGATCCAAGAAGAAGATATAACAATTGTAAATATTTATGCACCCAACATAGGAGCACCTCAATACATAAGGCAAATACTAACAGCCATAAAAGGGGAAATCGACAGTATCACAATCATAGTAGGGGACTTTAACACCCCACTTTCACCAATGGACAGATCATCCAAAATGAAAATAAATAAGGAAACACAAGCTTTAAATGATACATTAAACAAGATGGACTTAATTGATATTTATAGGACATTCCACCCAAAAACAACAGAATACACATTTTTCTCAAGTGCTCATGGAACATTCTCCAGGATAGATCATATCTTGGGTCACAAATCAAGCCTTGGTAAATTTAAGAAAATTGAAATTGTATCAAGTATCTTTTCCGACCACAATGCTATGAGACTAGACATGAATTACAGGAAAAGATCTGTAAAAAATACAAACACATGGAGGCTAAACAATACACTGCTCAATAATGAAGTGATCACTGAAGAAATCAAAGAGGAAATTAAGAAATACTTAGAAACAAATGACAATGGAGACACGACGACCCAAAACCTATGGGACGCAGCAAAAGCAGTTCTAAGGGGGAAGTTTATAGCAATACAATCCCACCTTAAGAAACAGGAAACATTTCGACTAAACAACCTGACCCTGCACCTAAAGCAATTAGAGAAAGAAGAACAAAAAAACCCCAAAGTTAGCAGAAGGAAAGAAATCATAAAGATCAGATCAGAAATAAATGAAAAAGAAATGAAGGAAACGATAGCAAAGATCAACCAAACTAAAAGCTGGTTCTTTGAGAAGATAAACAAAATTGACAAACCATTAGCCAGACTCATCAAGAAAAGAAGGGAGAAGACTCAAATCAGTAGAATTAGAAATGAAAAAGGAGAAGTAACAACTGACACTGCAGAAATACAAAAGATCATGAGAGATTACTATAAGCAACTCTATGCCAATAAAATGGACAACCTGGAAGAAATGGACAAATTCTTAGAAATGCACAACCTGCCAAGACTGACTCAGGAAGAAATAGAAAATATGAATAGACCAATCACAAGCACTGAAATTGAAACTGTGATTAAAAATCTTCCATCAAACAAAAGCCCAGGACCAGATGGCTTCACAGGCGAATTCTATCAAACATTTAGAGAAGAGCTAACACCCATCCTTCTCAAACTCTTCCAAACAATATCAGAGGAAGGAACACTCCCAAACTCATTCTACGAGGCCACCATCACCTTGATACCAAAACCAGGCAAGGATGTCACAAAGAAAGAAAACTACAGGCCAATATCACTGATGAACATAGATGCAAAAATCCTCAACAAAATACTAGCAAACAGAATCCAACAGCACATTAAAAGGATCATACACCATGATCAAGTGGGGTTTATTCCAGGAATGCAAGGATTCTTCAATATACGCAAATCAATCAATGTGATACACCATATTAACAAGTTGAAGGAGAAAAACCATATGATCATCTCAATAGATGCAGAGAAAGCTTTCGACAAAATTCAACACCCATTTATGATAAAAACCCTGCAGAAAGTAGGCATAGAGGGAACTTTCCTCAACATAATAAAGGCCATATATGACAAACCCACAGCCAACATTGTCCTCAATGGTGAAAAACTGAAACCATTTCCACTAAGATCAGGAACAAGACAAGGCTGCCCACTCTCACCACTCTTATTCAACCTAGTTTTGGAAGTTTTAGCCACAGCAATCAGAGAAGAAAAGGAAATAAAAGGAATCCAAATTGGAAAAGAAGAAGTAAAGCTGTCACTGTTTGCAGATGACATGATACTATACATAGAGAATCCTAAAGATGCTACCGAAAAACTACTAGAGCTAATCAATGAATTTGGTAAAGTAGCAGGATACATAATTAATGCACAGAAATCTCTGGCATTCCTGTACACTAATGATGAAAAATCTGAAAATGAAATCAAGAAAACACTCCCATTTACCATTGCAACAAAAAGAATAAAATATCTAGGAATAAACCTACCTAAGGAGACAAAAGACCTGTATGCAGTAAATTATAAGACACTGATGAAAGAAATTAAAAATGATATAAATAGATGGAGAGATATACCATGCTCCTGGATTGGAAGAATCAATATTGTGAAAATGACTCTACTACCCAAAGCAATCTACAGATTCAATGCAATCCCTATCAAACTACCACTGGCATTTTTCACAGAAGTAGAACAAAAAATTTCAAAATTTGTTTGGAAAAACAAAAGACCCCGAATAGCCAAAGCAATCTTGAGAACGAAAAACGGAGCTGGAGGAATCAGGCTGCCTGACTTCAGACTATACTACAAAGCTACAGTAATTAAGACAGTGTGGTACTGGCATAAAAACAGAAAGATAGATCAGTGGATCAGGATAGAAAGCCCAGAGATAAACCCACGCACATATGGCCAACTTATCTTTGATAAAGGAGGCAGGAATGTACAGTGGAGAAAGGACAGCCTCTTCAATAAGTGGTGCTGGGAAAACTGGACAGGGACATGTAAAAGTATGAGATTAGATCATTCCCTAACACCATACACAAAAATAAGCTCAAAATGGATTAAAGACCTAAATGTAAGGCCAGACACCATCAAACTCTTAGAGGAAAACATAGGTAGAACACTCTATGACATAAATCACAGCAAGATCCTTTTGGACCCACCTCCTAGAGAAATGGAAATAAAAACAAAGATAAACAAATGGGACCTAATGAAACTTCAAAGCTTTTGCACAGCAAAGGAAACCATAAACAAGACCAAAAGACAACCCTCAGAATGGGAGAAAGTATTTGCAAATGAAGCAACTGACAAAGGATTAATCTCCAAAATTTATAAACAGCTCATGCAGCTCAATAGCAAAAAAACAAACAACCCAATCCAAAAATGGGCAGAAGACTTAAATAGGCATTTCTCCAAAGAAGATATACAGACTGCCAACAAACACATGAAAGAATGCTCAACATCATTAATCATTAGAGAAATGCAAATCAAAACTACAATGAGATATCATCTCACACCAGTCAGAATGGCCATCATCAAGAAATCTAGAAACAATAAATGCTGGAGAGGGTGTGGAGAAAAGGGAACACTCTTGCACTGCTGGTGGGAATGTGAATTGGTACAGCCACTATGGAGAACAGTATGGAGGTTCCTTAAAAAACTAAAAATAGAACTACCATATGACCCAGCAATCCCACTACTAGGCATATACCCTGAGAAAACCATAATTCAAAAAGAGACATGTACCAAAATGTTCATTGCAGCTCTATTCACAATAGCCCGGAGCTGGAAACAACCTAAGTGTCCATCATCGGATGAATGGATAAAGAAGATGTGGCACATATATACAATGGAATATTACTCAGCCATAAAAAGGAACGAAACTGAGCTATTTGTAATGAGGTGGATAGACCTAGAGTCTGTCATACAGAGTGAAGTAAGTCAGAAAGAGAAAGACAAATACCGTATGCTAACACATATATATGGAATTTAAAAAAAAAAAAATGTCATGAAGAACCTAGGGGTAAAACGGGAATAAAGACACAGACCTACTTGAGAATGGACTTGAGGATATGGGGAAGGGGAAGGGTAAGCTGTGACAAAGTGAAAGAGAGGCATGGACATATATACACTACCAAACGTAAGGTAGATAGATAGTGGGAAGCAGCCGCAGAGCACAGGGAGATCAGCTCGGTGCTTTGTGACTGCCTGGAGGGGTGGGATGGGGAGGGTGGGAGGGAGGGAGATGCATGAGGGAGGGGATGTGGGAACAGATGTATATGTATGACTGATTCACTTTGTTATAAAGCAGAAACTAATAAAAAAAAAATAAATAAAGACTACTAGAAGAGACAAAGAAGGACACTACATACTGATCAAGGGATCGATCAAAGAAGAAGATATAACAATTGTAAATATTTATGCACCCAACATAGGAGCACCTCAATACATAAGGCAAATACTAACTGCCATAAAAGGAGAAATCGATAGTAACACAATCATAGTAGGGGACTTTAACACCCCACTTTCACCAATGGACAGATCATCCAAAATGAAAATAAATAAGGAAACACAAGCTTTAAATGATACATTAAACAAGATGGACTTAATTGATATTTATAGGACATTCCATCCAAAAACAACAGAATACACATTTTTCTCAAGTGCTCATGGAACATTCTCCAGGATAGATCATATCTTGTGTCACAAATCAAGCCTTGGTAAATTTAAGAAAATTGAAATTGTATCAAGTATCTTTTCCGAACACAATGCTATGAGACTAGATATCAATTACAGGAAAAGATCTGTAAAAAATACAAACACATAGAGGCTAAACAATACACTACTTAATAACGAAGTGATCACTGAAGAAATCAAAGAGGAAATTAAAAACTACCTAGAAACAAATGACAATGGAGACACAACGACCCAAAACCTATGGGATGCAGCAAAAGCAGTCCTAAGAGGGAAGTTTATAGCAATACAATCCCACCTTAAGAAACAGGAAACATCTCGAATAAACAACCTAACCTTGCACCTAAAGCAATTAGAGAAAGAAGAACAAAAACATCCAAAGTTAGCAGCAGGAAAGAAATCATAAAAATCAGATCAGAAATAAATGAAAAATAAATGAAGGAAACGATAGGAAAGATCAATAAAACTAAAAGCTGGTTCTTTGAGAAGATAAACAAAATTGACAAACCATTAGCCAGACTCATCAAGAAAAAAAGGGAGAAGACTCAAATCAATAGAATTAGAAATGAAAAAGGAGAAGTAACAACTGACACTGGAGAAATACAAAAGATCATGAGAGATTACTACAAGCAACTCTATGCCAATAAAATGGACAACCTGGAAGAAATGGACAAATTCTTAGAAATGCACAACCTGCCAAGACTGAATCAGGAAGAAATAGAAAATATGAACAGACCACTCACAAGCACTGAAATTGAAACTGTGATTAAAAATCTTCCAACAAACAAAAGCCCAGGACCAGATGGCTTTACAGGCGAATTCTATCAAGCATTTGGAGAAGAGCTAACACCTATCCTTCTCAAACTCTTACAAAATATAGCAGAGGGAGGAACACTCCCAAACTCATTCTACGAGGCCACCATCACCTTGATACCAAAACCAGACAAGGATGTCACAAAGAAAGAAAACTGCAGGCCAATATCACTGATGAACATAGATGCAAAAATCCTCAACAAAATACTAGCAAACAGAATCCAACAGCACATTAAAAGGATCATACACCATGATCAACTGGGGTTTATCCCAGGAATGCAAGGATTCTTCAATATATGCAAATCAATCAACGTGATACACCATATTAACAAATTGAAGGAGAAAAACCATATGATCATCTCAATAGATGCAGAGAAAGCTTTCGACAAAATTCAACACCCATTTATGATAAAAACCCTGCAGAAAGTAGGCATAGAGGGAACTTTCCTCAACATAATAAAGGCCATATATGACAAACCCACAGCCAGCATCGTCCTCAATGGTGAAAAACTGAAACCATTTCCACTAAGATCAGGAACAAGACAAGGTTGCCCACTCTCACCACTGTTATTCAACATAGTTTTGGAAGTTTTAGCCACAGCAATCAGAGAAGAAAAGCAAATAAAAGGAATCCAAATTGGAAAAGAAGAAGTAAAGCTGTCACTGTTTGCAGATGACATGATACTATACATAGAGAATCCTAAAGATGCTACCAGAAAACTACTAGAGCTAATCAATGAATTTGGTAAAGTTGCAGGATACAAAATTAATGCACAGAAATCTCTGGCATTCCTATATACTAATGATGAAAAATCTGAAAGTGAAATCAAGGAAACACTCCCATTTACCATTGCAACAAAAAGAATAAAATATCTAGGAATAAACCTACCTAAGGAGACAAAAGACCTGTATGCAGAAAATTATAAGACAGTGATGAAAGAAATTAAAGATGATACAAATAGATGGAGAGATGTACCATGTTCTTGGATTGGAAGAATCAACATTGTGAAAATGACTCTACTACCCAAAGCAATCTACAGATTCAATGCAATCCCTATCAAACTACCACTGGAATTTTTCACAGAACTAGAACAAAAAATTTCACAATTTGTATGGAAACACAAAAGACCCCGAATAGCCAAAGCAATCTTGAGAATGAAAAATGGAGCTGGAGGAATCAGACTCCCTGACTTCAGACTATACTACAAAGCTACAGTAATCAAGACAGTATGGTACTGGCACAAAAACAGAAAGATAGACCAATGGAGCAGGATAGAAAGCCCAGAGATAAACCCACGGACATATGGTCACCTTATCTTTGATAAAGGAGGCAGGAATGCACAGTGGAGAAAGGACAGTCTCTTCAATAAGTGGTGCTGGGAAAACTGGATATGGACATTTAAAAGTATGAGATTAGATCACTCCCTAACACCATACACAAAAATAAGCTCAAAATGGATTAAAGACCTAAATGTAAGGCCAGACACTATCAAACTCTTAGAGGAAAACATAGGCAGAACACTCTGTGACATAAATCACAGCAAGATCCTTTTTGACCCACCTCTTGAGAAATGGAAATAAAGACAAAAATAAACAAATGTAACCTAATGAAACTTCAAAGCTTTTGCACAGCAAAGGAAACCATAAACAAGATCAAAAGACAACCCTCAGAATGGGAGAAAATATTTGCAAATGAAGCAACTGACAAAGGATTAATCTCCAAAATTTACAAGCAGCTCATGCAGCTCAATAACAAAAAAACAAACAACGCAATCCAAAAGTGGGCAGAAGACCTAAATAAACATTTCTCCACAGAAGATATACAGACTGCCAACAAACACATGAAAGGATGCTCAACATCTTTACTCATTAGAGAAATGCAAATCAAAACTACAATGAGATATCATCTCACACCAGTCAGAATGGCCATCTTCAAAAAATCTAGAAATAATAAATGCTGGAGAGTGTGTGGAAAAAAGGGAACACTCTTGCACTGCTGGTGGGAATGTGAATTGGTACAGCCACTATGGAGAATGGTATGGAGGTTCCTTATAAAACTACAAATAGAACTACCATATGACCCAGCAATCCCACTACTGGGCATATACCCTGAGAAAACTTTAATTCAAAAAGAGACATGTACCAAAATGTTCATAGCAGCCCTATTTACAATAGCCCAGAGATGGAAACAACCTAAGTTTCCATCATCGGATGAATGGGTAAAGAAGATGTGGCACATATATACAATGGAATATTACTCAGCCATAAAAAGAAAGAAAATTGAGCTATTTGTAATGAGGTGGATGGACCTAGAGTCTGTCATACAGAGTGAAGTAAGTCAGAAATAGAAAGACAAATACCGTATGCTGACACATATATATGGAATTTAAGAAAAAAAATGTCATGAAGAACATAGGGGTAAGACAGGAATGAAGACACAGACCTACTAGAGAATGGACTTGAGGATATGGGGACGGGGAAGGGTAAGCTCTGACAAAGCGAAAGAGTGGCATGGACATATATACACTACCAAACGTAAGGTAGATAGCTAGTGGGAAGCAGCCGCATAGCACAGGGAGATCAGCTCGGTGCTTTGTGACCACCTGGAGGGGTGGGATAGGGAGAGTGGGAGGGAGACGCAAAAGGGAGGAGATATGGGAACATATGTATATGTATAACTGATTAAATTTGTTATAAAGCAAATATTAATAATAATAATAATAAAAAATCCACATAAAACTTTAGCGTCAGCCCTCCCTGTCTGCTGTTCAGCATCTTTGCATTCAACCAACCATGGATTGTATGGTACAGTAGTAAGTATTTAGTGAGAAATCTATGGATAAGTGACGTGAAAGTTTAAAGGTCAATTGAAAGCATATATAAAGACATATCTCAGAGATACATAAGTTCAGCTCCAGACCACCCGACTGCAGTAAAACAAATCTCACAAAAATAGCAAGTCACAAATTTTTTGGTTTCCCAGTGCATATAAAATATATGTTTACAAAAAAAAAAAAAGAAACGTAGTGTTTCGGGGCTTCCCTGGTGGCGCAGTAGTTGAGAGTCTGCCTGCCGATGCAGGGGACATGGGTTCCTGCCCCGGTCCAGGAATATCCCACCTGCCGCAGAGCGGCTGGGCCCGTGAGCCATGGCCGCTGAGCCTGAGCGTCCAGAGCCTGTGCTCCACAATGGGAGAGGCCACAACAGTGAGAGGCCCACATACCGCAAAAAAAATAATAAATTTATGTTTACACTATACTGTACTCTAGTAAGTGCACAATAACATTATGCCTAAAAAAATGTACATACCTCAATTAAAAACTACTTTATTGCTAAAAAAAAGCTAACCATTATCTGAGCCTTCAGTGAGTCATCATCTTTTTGCAATAGTAACGTCAGAGATCACTGATCACAGATCACCATAACAAATATAATAATAATGAAGAAGTTTGCAATATTGTAAGAATTACCAAAATGTGACAGAGAGATACAAAGTGAGCAAATGTGGTTGAAAAAACTGGCGTCAATAGACTAGCTCAGTGCAGGGTTGCCACAAACATTCAATTTGTAAAAATCACAATATCTGTGAAGAGCAATAATGCAAGGCATAATAATGTATGCCTATATTAAAAATGTATCAGAAGTCTCATAGAGGTGAAGAGACCCAACTGAAACTCATTTTAGAAGTGGTGCAAATGGTAAAACTTTCTGTTTTGTTCTAGATTTATTCTGTTGTCATTTTGCTTGGACTTTATCTGTAGCCCAGCCTACTTTGTCCACTTGACAAAGGTGGTAAATAGTTAAGCAAATAGACTATTTGAATCATGAAGTTAGCAAGCCTGGTTAATTTAGAAAAATAGTTTTATCTTTTTTTTTTGAACAATTAGTGGGTTTCAACTTATTTTGTTGAATGTAAAGTTCAGGCAGACCTAAGTTTTTCCTCTAGTGTCTGCCATCCTTTGACTCATAAGCCTCAGTTTGTTTATATGAAAAATGGGGATACTATTATTTACCTTGTATGAGTGTTGTGAAAATTAAATGAGACAACAACTTAGTGTAGTAGCTGGTACATTTTAAACTACCATAATTCTAATTTAATTCCTAATGTTGCAGATAATGTAACTGAGGTCCCAAAGTGGTTTCCCAGGGGGGATATAGATCATGAGAGGGAGAGGAAAGAATAGAACCTACTCTTGGGCTCATGGTTCATTGTTATATTTCCAGTGAGATTCTTTCTCAATATTACATGAGCTTAACTAACCAAGCCCTCCTTTGTGTTTGCTGGGGAGGAAACAGCTTTCCTTAACCTTCTTAGGATCGCTGGCTGGGTCTGAAAATTAAACTGATGAAGACAGATCAACAGGAGAAAAGCATACAAACTTATTTAGTATCAGTTTTATGTGACATGGGAGACTTCAAAAGGAAATGAAGACCTGAAGAAACAGTTAAACCTGAGTATTTTTATGACAGATTTAATAAAGAATGGAGCAATATGATGGGGCAAAGAGTATGTGGTAAGTGTAGCAGTCAGGGCCGCATCCCTCTGTGTTGGAGGTAAGTGTGAGTCTTTCCTCTGGGTATAGGCAGGGTACCTCTTACATGAGGATCTTTTGCCCTGCTTCAGGGGAGAAGGGGTGATACTCAGAATGACCTTCCTGTTTCTGTGTTTTTCCTAAAATCCTTCAGCTTAAAATATTTAATTTACCAAGGTGCCATATTTTGGGTTCTAATATGGTAGAGTAATGGAGAGAGATATTTAGAAGTATGACCCAAGATTAAAATGTAAATGAGATATTCAAATGAGGAAGAGAAAAATGTTTCTTGGCATTTTAGTTAGGGCTAGAGAGGTACTCGAAAGAGAAGTGGAAGCAACAGTGGAAATTAAGGCATCTTTGATTGATAAACTAAGACTTCCTTTTGCCTGAATTGAGATTTGACTATTGACCTTGTAGGCTCCATTTTAATTATCTGAAAGAAAAGTCTGAATTGCATCATTAAATTGTCATTTAAGGGGGTACATCCATATTTTCTGAATCCTAAATATTGGAGGAAAATTAATTCCTCATATGGTTGATTTTCTTGGGTTAAGATATTAGAGTTAAGATATTTCTATCCCATTCTTTCTTGATGCATGTGGCTGGCTACACAGGCCACAGGGAGGTGTCTGCCCACTGGAGGGCAGGTAAGCCTCCAGCACTAATGAGCTAGAAAAAGGATTTTAAAATCATGCTTATCAGCACCAGTGTCAGTGTGGTAGAATTAACTCCCCAAAATGGCTGTCACCAGCATCTCCATTCCCAGGGGAGTTCCGGTTGCCGTCTGCCTCTCCAGGAGCTTCTCCAAGATCAGCAAGTGGGTCTGATCCAGGCTGCTTTCAAACTACTGCCTCGATGCTGCTACTTTGGAGAATGTGAGATTTTGTATACTCTTTAAGAGTGGAGTCTCTGTGTCCTCATTCTTTCTTCATGTCTTTAGTTATGGAAAATCTTTTATGCTAGTCTTCAGGTCATTCTCATTGTTGGCTGCTCTGTAAGTAGTTGTGATTTTGGTGTGCCTGTGAAAGGAGGTGAGCTCAGGGTCTTCTTTCTCCACCATCTTGGCCTCATCTCAACATTTTTTTTAATAGCTCATATTTTGAGGAATTTCCCAAGGCATTCATTAGAGTTAGAAAAAAGCAAAATATTTGTATTTTTGCTTATATATCATCAGTTTATATTTATTAAATTACATAATTAAAACTTCCATGAATAGGTCTGAAAACAAAGATAAATGAATTTTGGTAAATATAAAACTCAAGCAGAAAGGACAATCTGTGTACTGGTGCACTAGAGAGACGAGAGAAAGATAATTATGCTTAACTACTTATTTTATTCACTTATATTTTCTTGAAATTTAATGAAAAGTCATGGATTTTTCTCACATAAAATTTTTGATGCCAAAATCTAAATATGTTAAATTTTAAAAGAGTTTTCATGGTTGATATTTTAGATTGGCAGCCTTATAAACACATGGATTGCAAACTTCAGCAATCAACCTCATAAGCTCTTTTAAAAGATAATATTGTTGACCTTTGGCATTGAAAAAATTTTCTCTTAGTATTTGTTCTAAAACGTGTATGATTTTCATTATGTCCTAGGGTAATTTATGGAATAATCAAACTTAACCATCATTTAAACCATCAAATTCACATATTAAAACATATTCCCTGATTTGAATACTCCTCAAACTACGTTAGTTTCAGGATTTTTTTTTAAGTTTCCTCAGTTTTAAATCATGTAACTAGAGAGATAATATCCATTTCATAAAAGCATTGAGATGATTAATCAATGATTTCTAAGTGTATCGCAGATAGAAATTGTAGACCTCAGTGATGAAAATTATAAATTATAATTGTTCTCACCCTTCACCTTTTGGAGACAAATTTGAACTACCAGATAGATGAAGTTTGAGGATTAATAGAAATAGAGAATACATTTTCATGAAGCATCTATGAGCTCATTTTAAAGTGCTTAAAGAAAAAAAATATAGATTTATTCATTTATAAGAAAAATTTTATAGAGAGAGTATATTGTGATTTGCAGCCAAAAGAGTGAGATTCAAGGAGAAACTCTTATTGTAAGACTTTTATTATTTAGTTGTATAACCTCTAAAGTCTAGAGGAGGAAAGAGTATTTCAAGTAAGTTTGGCATTGTCTAGAAAATACTCTCATTCTATAAAATTTTTCTTATAAATGAATAAAGCTATAGTTTTTCTTTAAGTAAAAACAGAAGTTCAAAACTGGTCTATTGACCCCACTGTAATAATAAGGAAGGCTAATAGGTCACCTAAAGGAAACTGGTGGAGGTAAAATCCTTAGAAGTCCAATCTGAACTTGATACAAAATAGATACCAGGAGGAGAGCATTCTAGAAGGAGGTCCTAATTTTTATTCAGAGGGCAAAATTGTTAGAGGAATGGGAGATTCAAAATCCGTTATCAGGATTACTGAATATCCAAGGCCTATAAGCACTATTTACATCTCTTAAAACAGATTAGGGGAAGGATTTTGAAACTGCTTTCAGACAATGTGGGTTCCTTCTGTTATACTGTTGACACTTAAAACAGTCTCAGTAAATCCTGCAAGCGTTCTGCTAATAAATTGTGAGGTTGAGTGCTATGTAAAGCTACAATTTGTAGATGAAGGGGTATTATATATTCATGATATTTGCATATATGATGTTTTATGTGCATTTGTCTCCTCTTACTTCTAAGATTTTTGTATGCCTAGACCTAATTACCTCTCACCATGATAATCACCCTGTTCTGTGCAAAGTAAGCAGTAAATAAATAATTAGGGTGTTTTTTTCAGGTCCAGGAAATTGCAATTTTTTTTTTTTTTTTTTTTTTTTGCGGTACGCGGGCCTCTCACTGTTGTGGCCTCTCCCGTTGCAGAGCACAGGCTCCGGAAGCGCAGGCTCATCGGCCATGGCTCATGGGCCTAGCCGCTCTGCCGCATGTGGGATCTTCCCAAACCAGGGCACGAACCCATGTCCCCTGCATCGGCAGGCAGACTCTCAACCACTGCACCACCAGGGAAGCCCAAATTTTTGGATTTTAAAAAATTATCATGGTAACCACATTCAGTTGCTTTGCTGTTGTTATAGGTAAACAAATCAGAAAGAAAAATTAGTAAAGATGATTAAATTTTGAGACTTTGGAAAAACTTTCAGTTATTCAATCAAGATATTCTCTTCCATCAAATACTTTTTACACAATTTTTCCAGTTTTAAAATTTGAATTTTGTGAAAGTGTGAGACCTAGATACTGAAAGGTTTGAGGAGTTGTTTTTCTTAGTATTGTTTTGTTGGTACTGCTGTTAATCACCAGCATGACAGTGAGACCACAGTTGAGAAGAAAGCTGTTGTACAGTTGAAGGAGGCACATTAGATGTAGAGGAGGTGAGCTGGGGGAAGGCATAGCCCAAGGGAACTAGAATCTAAAGAGATGACTGATGTTGGTGCTGTAGTCACAAACACGAATGGAAGTAGCAGCGACAGGCAGCAGTGGCTTAAGAATTTGTACCTTACAGGCAGAGTCTGAAGCGTGTTGGCAGCACATGGCAGAAGTGCTGGGGGAAGAGGTCAAAGGGGTTGAAAGATTGGTGGTTTAGGGAGGCAAAGTGGCATAAAGAAAAGACAAGGAACGTTGTTTGGGGATGATATTGGCTCACACACATGTTGCTTCTACCTTAGGTTGTGTCATAAAGACTCCAGCATTATTTTCATCGTTGGAAATGACTCTTGCCAACAAAGTGTGATTGGCATGCATAAGTTGAATAAACAGGTTTTAATGTATGACCTCTTCTATTGCTTCTGGTGACTTCCTTATATAAGAACAAGGCTATTACACAAGTCAAACTACTTACATTGCTTCTAGCCATCCTTTCTCCTTGCCTCCTCCTCATGTCCCACTACCCTTCCCAGTTACTCAAGTTGTTTGTCTCTTTGACAAGAAGGATTGAAAACCACTCTTCTATTTCGTGTCTGAATATGAAAGCTATTGGGTGGAAAGCTGACTTCTGCTTGGAAGCTGAATTTTTTCTTCTTTGGCCACAGTCTGATTCATAGTCAGCTACACATTAGGAGATAAAAGCCTTTCCACCAATTCCAATTAAAGAATTGGAGAAAGGAAGCCTTAGTGAATACAGATCATTCATTCAGTTACCTTTTGTGAGCACCTAGATAAGCCATGGCCAATGAATGCAAGACTTTGCAAGATTTCTCTAAATCTGATTTATTATTTTTGGATATCCTCTATTTCTTTCTAATAATTAGTAACAAATCCCTTTAAAATGAGAGAGGGCTTGCACAGGAAGAGCAGGTAATTGAGAAGACTCTGTGTGGAGTCATGTTCTATAACTGTTCTGGAGTCACACTTCCTTCTCTCTTTGCTTGGAAAATGTTCTGACTCAGTGCCCTGGAAAAGTGGTCTATTGTTATCCCAGGAATACAGTGTTTTAATAAAAGTTAGAGAAAGATGCAAAATGTGCTATCCTGAGACACTTTATAACTAATCTATCACTGTTGCACTTGAGGACATGGGGAGGGGGAAGGGTAAGCTGGGACGAAGTGAGAGAGTAGCGTTGACATATATACAATACCAAATGTAAAATAGATAGCTAGTAGGAAGCAGCTGCATAACACAGGGACATCAGCTCGGTGCTTTGTGACCAACTAGAGTGGTGGGATAGGGAGGATGGGAGGGAGACGCAAGAGGGAGGGGGCATGGTGATATATGTATACGTATAGGTGATTCACTTTGTTATACAGCAGAAACTAACACAACGTTGTAAAACAATTATACTCCAATAAACATGTTAAAAAAAAAGATGTACTTGGTAAAGTTATTAATGACTTCAATTTATTTTTTATTTCTCTAAAGAAACTTTTTGTCAAATAGGAAATGAGAGAAATAGATCTGGTTGCAAAGATTACTCATGCTTTCCTTTCCTATGTGAAGAGTACAAGAACTTCTGGAAAAACAATGTTAATCTATCAGGGACAACACAATGTTAATGTCTCTGCTATGTGGTCTATCAAAAACTGCATCAAGAAAATAACACATCAGTGCAATTTTTAAGGAGTTTTTCAGATCCAAAAGTCCAAAGAAATTCACATAACAATTACTTTTGTGATTTCATCTTTGTTGGTTTCCCTCCAAGTTACTTACCTCCAAGAATGCTTTTCTTTTCTGTCCTGTTTTCTTTCACTGACAGATAATTTTTATTTAGGGAATCCTGCTTTTTATCACTATTATGAGTCTTTTAACTTTAGAAGTTTATTGTTATGTTTTCCAAAGCCAGTTAGATATTCCTCTGGCATAATTTAATTACAGACTTTAAGATTTCACATTGCTTAATCCCCCTCTTCATCAATCTACTGTAAATTTGATTTGTTTTCACACTAAGCATAGTGCCTGGCACAAAGGCAATGGTTGTGAAATCTTTGGTAAATGGATGACAGTATTATTTGCCAGAATTCTGGACACATTCATGGGATATGAACAATTTTAAACTCTTCAATTAACGAATCCATGTGTAACAATATGATTTTTGCCCTTAAAGTACAATAAATATTTATTGATGATGTTGGCAATGACACAGTTACCGGAATAAAGAACGAAGACCTACAGACCTCCCTGCAAGAGAAGGATGGATCAGCTTCTATTTCCTATTGCATTGTACAAACACATAACAAATATTGATATTGATATTGATATGACTAGGAAAACAATTTTTCTTGTTTAGACAAGTTAAAATAAGATTTCCTTCATGGTGGAGACATAGTCATTGTTTAGGTAGGATGCATAATGCCCTTGTTTTACTGATTTAGTTGAATAGTGTGTGGTTTTTTTTTTATTTGTTTGTTTGGTTTGGTCATACTTACATTTTATTTCATTTGCATTTCCAAATGAGCTTCTCTTCAGGACTTCAAATTGATTCATTTGTGTATCCTCCCAGATCGTCCATTGTGCTTTTATTGTTCTGTGATATTTTTGTTGTTGTTTGCTTGGTCTTTTTTTTTTTTTTTTTTTTTAATCTCAGCACTGGAAGAATGCTTTATCACCAAACCATGGTGGTTATTAATAGGCTGATGGGCTAACTGGGCATTTCATATATTTATTTTTATACAAAAGAAGGATAACTTTTGCTGTTATTGCTCTGCTTATGTAATTGATGTGCTTAAAGTAAGAATCTTTTTTTTTTTATAGTTTTCAAGTTTTGAGAGTTTATCCATTAAACAGATTTGGAACAGGTAATGGGTATTGAACTGTGATTTGTGCATCCTTCATACCCTGTTGATTTTGAGATATGTCAAGATTTTATTTCCTCATTTTGTGAGCAAGATAAACATCTGATTTACACAAATAAGCAAAAAAAAACTTTACACACAGCATTCTTTCTATTACACCAGTGAGCTGTTTACATACTAATATTGTAGCTCTCCAAACAGTTCTTATATAAGATTTTAGAACAACTAGTCTACAAAAGCATGCTCAGAATTGCATGCTACTATGGTTGAAAAAAATGCAAGGCCCATGATGTCAAGGTCCGCACATGGCTTTTTTATTCCTAGTGCCAACAGGTAGTGTGGTGCATGGTACATATTCAAGAAATGTTTGGTGAAAAATATTGTGCAGCCTGGAATGAATTGTTCTGTAGGGAAATGTATTCTAGTTTGCAGTCTTGAAAATTCTTTTCATTTGTATTTGTACATATATATGAGGCTTCTTTAAGAATGAGAAAATAATAATTTATTTTGAACAGCTATTATTCATTAGGCAGTGTGCTAAGTAACATGTATAATTTCCTTAATTTTTTAATTTTATGATATTGACTTTATCCCATCTACAGGATGAGGAGAATGAGAGAGGAAAGTATATCTGGAGTCCTTTAAAAGCAGAAGGGTTTTCTCCATTTGAGTTAATGTAAGAGTGGTTCTGTTTGAAGTCAGGTAAGAGGTAAGATACATTTTTATACTTTCTGGAGCTGTGAAACCACTATTTCAATTAAACTACACCTAACTGTGCCATGTTGACTTAGAAAAATGACTTACAAACTTATATTTTTCAAATAAGCAGATTACAGAATGAAATAAAAATGTATATTTTAGCAATTAAGCAAAAGCACAATAATTTATAATAATATTTTTTTCTCTTAATAGAAACTTTTAGGTTTATCACTTTAAAGCACCAACGCAAATAGAAATGTAAGATATGAAAGACTAAAGGCCAAAATAACCACTCTATTATCTATTAATGTAATTTCAAGGCAACTGGCACCATGTTATCTGTTTTCCCTGATAGCAATATTACTATTTAATCTGTTATTATAAATTTAAGAGTAAACATTAATAGTTTGTGCCATTTGATTAAAATGTAAATCACCCCAAATCTTTGGGGATTGTCACCCATTCCTTGTTTACAGATGCATGAAACTAGAACATTTTCCTTTTAATATAAGAACAGTGGCTTTTCTTAGAAATCACATCACTGACCCATAGAGCGTTTGTGTATACTTGTCAGAATGGGATAGGTTGAAAAGGGGCAGCAGGAAAAAATACCTTCCTATCAATTATTTGTGTCAATAATTACCTGCTTGTCATGCAGAGGTGAGGATAATGAGTGTGGAAGAAGGAAGGAGGATGGGAAGGGGATAGCCTAGTGGTTTTTAAATCCAAGCAATTCTATTTTCTTGACCACAATAGAAGTATATCTTTACATAATTCACACATTACAGAAGAATGAAAAAAGTAATCAGGAAGCAAAAATGCATTGATTATTGGCTATTTTTGCAATAGAATAAACTTTTCTGAGAATCACAATATCACTCAATCTCCATCTATTCCCTAGCCTTGAGAGGCATATTTCTCCATGAGCAGGTCTTTGGTAGAAAAACTAAGTCCTGTGGCATCACCTCAAAGGGCTTTACTGGGTGTGTTTATCGGGGATTCTTTTTCCAGCCAGCCTTAGACATAGCTCATCTTCATATTCATCAGTTGATAAATGAGTTTGGTAGCTTAGTGATAGAAACCTAGAGTCCATTAACAAGAAAACACAAAAATAAGTCTAAGACAATAAAAGAATATCCCACAGATTTGGGAAATTCTATATTTAATGGCTTGTATAAATGTACTTCTATGCTATGTTCTGTATATGAAGGAAGAAAAAAGGATCCTCCTCAGCAGAGAGCTTTATTTTTAGTGGAATTTAGATATATTATCCTTTTACTAACTGTGTAGGTGATGTCTTTTCTGCTATAAAGTGTAGTTTTTCCCATATTAAGAAAGAAACAAGAAGGAAGGAAGGATGGTAGAGAGGTCAAGGTAGGGAGGGAGATTGACATGGAGGTCAATCACTGGACCCCATTTCCCTCTGCAGCTAATTTCCTTGGTAATCTTTCGGTAAGAATTGGTTTCATTTTTCATTATTCATTCCCTTTCTAACACCCTTCATTTTGATTTCTACCACGTTGTATTGTCATCTAATTGTCTGCCAGTAGGTACCACAATAAGCTTGTGGAATGGCATTTTGATTTTATAGGCTAGGTGGGAAACAGGATCAGGGAAGTTCAAGATCACCCCGTTTGTCAATGGTAAGCTGAGATTAAAACTGAGGTTTTCAAGACTAAAATGTGTATTTCAAAATCTCCTTATTTCAGTGTCTTCCTTTGTATTCATTCATTGGTCTGATATTAAAGCCTTCCATGCTCTCTCATAAACCTCTATTTTTATCTTTCTCTCTCAGGAATGCTTTACAAAGACACCTTACATAGCCAATTTAGTTGGATAACAATTCTGAAATTATTGGGAAACACTTATTGGATGGGGTGCTCACTAAGCCCCAAGACTTCATATACAGTTGTCACTTGGTATCGCTGTGGGATATGCAGATACCAAAACCCTAGGATGCTCAAGTCCCTTATATAAAATGGTGTAGTATTTGCATATAAGTGACACACATTCTCCCGTATATTTTAAATCATCTCTAAATTACTTATAATGCCTAATACAATGTAAATGCTATTTATATAGTTGTAAACACAACACAAATGCTATGTAAATAGTTGCTGGTGCATAGCAAGTTCAAGTTTTGTTCTTGGAACTTTCTGGAATTTAAAAAGAATAATTGAATATTTTCTATCCACAGTTGGTTGAATCCTCAAATGTGGAACCAATGGATACAGAGGGCCAATGGTACATTTAATCTGGACAAAATTGAGACAGGTCAGGGCCAGGCTGAAACCTGTGGGTGTTTCAGGAAGGCTAACTTGCTCCCCGCTCAAACAATATTCTTCAAATATTTGTTTAGCATTTAGTTAGACAGGACAATGAGCCTTGGATAAGGAATAAGCACAGAAGTGATACACCCTAAGGTGACCACAGCAACACAGCCCACTTTGAGAATAAAAGCTTTACAATTTCTCCTCTGCAAACAGTCAAGTTGTGTTAGTGGCCTTTGACAAGGATGGGGTAGGGAGTTGCTGAGTGCTCACAGTGTCCCTTCCCAGTCCAAATGGCTAATTTAAGTGTTCCTTCTCACCACACACTATAATCTTTCTTCAAGAAGTTTCTAGAAATGTAACTGCCTTTATCTCATATATAGGGGATGTTCTCAGACCCTTACTGATTGATGCTCTGAATGTCTGACCCAGATAACCTGACTTTATTATTTTTTTCCATTTATTTATTTATTTGTTTATTTATTTATTTATGGCTGCGTTGGGTCTTCGTTGCTTCGAGCGGGCTTTCTCTAGTTGTGGCGAGCAGGGGTTACTCTTCATTGCAGTGCACAGCCTTCTCATTGTGGTGGCTTCTCTTGTTGTGGAGCACGGGCTCTAGGTGCGCAGGCTTCAGTACTTGTGGCACACGAGCTCAGTAGTTGAGGCATGGGGGCCCTAGAGCACAGGCTCAGTAGTTGTGGCGCATGGCTTTAGTGGCTCCGCCAGCATGTGGGATCTTCCCAGACCAGGGCTTGAACCCGTATCCCCACATTGGCTGGTGGATTCTTAACCACTGTGCCACTAGGGATGTCCCAGAAAACCTGACTTTATATTTATTTGCTTGTTTGGTGTTTTTTTGTGTTTTTGAATTTTAGAAATTTATTTTTGTATAGCAGGTTCTTATTAGTTATCCATTTTATACATATTAGTGTATATATGTCAATCCCAATCTCCCAATTCAACATACCACCCTCCCCATCACTTTCCCCCCTTGGTGTCCATACGTTTGTTCTCTATACCAGATAACCTGACTTTAAATTCTCACTGATGACAACATTATTATTTCCATTTAATGGGAACATATCAGCATTTAAACCCTGGTGGGAGTTCAAACTCCATGCTCTTTTTGAAGTAATATACCAACTTTTCTACCCTCTTTGCTACCTCAGAGTCCTTACTTGCTCCATTTGACCTGCCTGGAATTCCTTTTTACTTGTTACTTGACCCGCTCCATTGACTCTGGCTACTCTTGTCCACTTGATTATCTTCCCAACTTTTACTGCTCTGATATAATTCTAAGCTAGTTTTATTCATCTCTCTAAGACTGCTCTTCTTCAGTCTTACAAATCCTTGTCCCATATTTTAAATGTTTCTTCTTCATCCATCTATGTTAATGGCAGAAGTGACCTTAGAGATTCAATGGGAATTGATGGTACCCCTTCCACCACTTGTCTTCAATATGTTCTCACTGCCTCAGTTTCCCCTCCTTGCCATGGTCTTTAAGATTTTTACGTACATCACTAAGATTTCCTGAAAGATGAAATTCTGCATTTTCAGCTGCTAGTGGATATTTCCACTTCAACACCTACCAAGACATCATTGATTGTTTTAATCAAATTGGCCCCTGCCCTCTCCCCTTTTAAGCCAGATTGCTCTCCATCCATCTTACCACTCCCAGTATAAATGACCTTTTTTGTGACTCTTGCTTCCCAAGGCTTAATTTCCATCATAGCTGCTTTGTTTCTGTTATCTCTGCTTCCATAAAGCTCATCTCTCACCTCTTAATGCCAAAACACTTAGGAGAGGCTCTAACTGATCTCTCTGCCTCCATCCCCCTTTCCACCAGCACATGTTCTATGTTCCTATAGGATTAGCCTTCTGAAAATCTAATTGGTATCAATATCTGTCACCTATCTGTTTACAAAACCCCAATATCTTCCTCTTGTAGGAGATTAAAATCCATACTCCTTAGTACCTCCAAGCAGGCCCAAAGTTACTTCAACTTTGTTTTCATTTTGTTCTCTCAAGAGCATATAGCTTCACTTTATTCATCGATCCCCAGCAGACCTGCTCTTGGCATCTCCCACTGGCCTAGGATGCCTCTTTTCCTGTCTTTATCTACCAAGCCCTAGTCATTTTCAAGGTCAAGATTCAATAGTACTTCTTTCATGGATTCTTCTCAGACAACCCCACTGGGAAAGGATCTCACTGTTTCTGGACAACCCTAACTTCAACCAGATCTGTATGTAGCCAGTGAATTCAACCATCACTCAGTAATTTCTAACTGCCTGTGGGTCAATACCTTTCACAGTGGCAGGTAGAATTGATCAGGGAAACATATCCATCTATCATGAAGACAGCCAAAATGACTAGATCATTCATGACCAGTCATGATGCCATCCCTTTGATAGTGAAGATAGCCCCTGTCACACTGGTCCCCTTTCAGCATCTGCACCTGGCTACAATCTTTAAGTAAGGGGGAGAAAAAGGCAAATTGTGACTATTGTTCCACTTCATACTTTATGTTTTAAACTGTGTCACATACATTTTTGAGCATAGTTATAAGTCACTAAATTTTATTGGCATAAAGAGAGAACTTTACAGTTTTAAAAAGACAAATTTATTTTTGGTTGCTGAATCAAATATGATTTAAAGTTTCAGGATGTTTACATTTTATTAGTAACAAGTTGATAGCACATGGGTTTCTTTCTGTTTCTTACAAAGTCAGCAGCCCTACTTTGACTCTCTATTTTGTTCTATTATCAGAGGAGTTTTTTGATACATGTATAAGCAAATATTTTCTTATAGTGCAGCAGAACTGGGATGCTCAAATGTTTTAACAAATCAGGTTTTCCAGTTAATTTGGGTTTATTCAAACCCAAGATACTGAATGTCTTTGATTACTCAGGAGTATTTCTAGATATGAGACATCCTAAGATTGTATTTCAGCATATTCATCTGCATTCATGAAGTTTTTGTAAGTATAAACTTCTTTTGAGTTTTACAGAACTGCTAATCTCAATTTAAAATTGGCAAATTTTCTTGTCACAAGTTCGCTTTATCAATTTCTCAAGTAAAAATACAATACAAAATAAGTGAGTAGCTAATATTTATTGAACACCTAGTACATGATAGGTAGGGTTGCCATATTTCATGAATAAAAGTACAAGACACTCATTTGAATTTCAGATAACAATAAATATTTTTTTAGTATATGTATGTCTCATAATATTTGTGGCATATATATGTACTAAAGAATTCTTATTGCTTATCTGAAATGTAATTGGAGGTCCCATATTTTATCTGGCAACCATAAATATATGGATTATATCTTTGTTTTCACCAATTTATGAGTTAGTTGTCAGAATTAACCCCGTTTCACAGGCAGAAAGACTGAAGTTTAGAGAGTTTAAAGAAATTACCCAAAAGTCATAAGTTAGTAAGTGAAAGGAGTATTTGTTCTCATGTCTGCTTAATTTCAGAACTGAAGTTCTTCATCTTATTTCCTCACATTAAATTCTTAGAATTGGAATTTCTGGCTGAGAAGTTACAGATAATTTAAAGACTTTTGATTAGTATTAACTTGCCACCCAGAATGTGAACAAATTTACACTCCCAACAAGGTCTATTTACCTGAACCCTCACCAACATTGGTATGATTTTCAAAAATCCTTGCTACTTTAATTAATAAACCATAAAATAACATTTATTTAATTTTAGTGAAGTTGTACCCTTTTACATGACTATTTGTATTCTTTTGTGAGGTAAGTTTCTTTAAGGTTGAAAATTTGAAAGCCATCAGGAATGATGTTTCTGCAGCTTGATTCTTAAACTCGATTGTGCACGAGATCACCTGGAGGGCTTGTTAAGATACATATTTCTGGTCCCCACCTTCAGAACTTCTGATTCAGTAAGTTTTGGGTGAGACCAGATAATTTCCATTTCTAGCAAGCCCCAGGTATTGCCAATGCTGCTGTTCTAGGAGCCATACTTTGAGCATCACTGGTCTATAGGAAGGTTCAAGATCATAATATAAAAAAAAATTGCCATTCACTGTTTAGCATAATTGTTACTGATCTCCAAGTTATAACTCATTGCCATGCAAGAGGATCACTTTAATAAAAGTCTGAGTACCAAGTTTGATAGAGGACACATTACTTTGATCGCTTTTAAATAATGCAATAAAGTATTTTTTCAACGAATTTGCCAATGATAAAAAATAAAAGCATCAGCTATTTAGGCTGCGAATGGAACTTTAATGCTTCTCTTTGTGCTACATATAAAAAGAAATTCTGAGTCTATTAAGAATATGACACAACTTTCCCTGAGTTGTTCAGAGCAGCTTTCATCAAAAAAGAAAAACTATTTGGTATGCACTTAATTGAGCATAGCAGTCGGTTAAGTATTGGTAAATAAGTGGACCTTCAAGGAACTCCAGGCCGTGAAAATGTACCTTTTTAAGCTCTGTGGGCAGGAGCCATGTTTGTCTTGTTCATTACTGTATCCTCAGCACCTAGAACAGTACTGATGTGGTGTCAGTGGTCAATGCATGGACACTGGGTGGATATAGGAAAGAGTTCCAAGTTCCCTAACACTGTTGCTCAGGATGACTCCAGATTTTACTTATTTCCTAAAAGGTTTTGGGAAGGAAAAAAAAAATGATAAAGAGGTAAGTTCCCAATAATAAGGGATGTAACCAGGCTTGGGAACACAGTTCTTGGGTGATTTCCTTTAACAGAGTGAAGGGAAGACTTGATATCTTTATAGAATAACATAAAGTAAGTGAAAAACATCATAATGCTTGACTTGAGGCTGGGAGACTAAGAAGAAATTACTTCTTAGTTAGGAAGGTGAGTCTTAGAGAGAAGGGGCAGGAATAGGTTAAGATATTTTGCTCTGCATTTTAAGTCATAATAGCAGAGATTTTGCTCATTGGTAGTTATAACATAAAGACCCATATAAATATGACTCTATGTTCATTTCTAAGGCACTGAGCCCTACATTGGAGGACAAACTACCGAGCGATCACTTCAGCAGAGAACCTGGTCAGTATTATCTGAACTGAGGAGAACTCCTCTACTTTCTTCTGCTCATCACCTTACGTGTATGTGTGACTCCTGGCTGATTACAATAAAAAAAAAAAGGCTTAAATCAGGACCCTACAGAGAGGCACTAATATGCCATTAATTGTTTGACACATTATAGAAAAAGTGATAAGCTCTTTTAATCAGTCAGACAAGAATAAACAAATAACCCTTTAAAAAAAGTCATCATAACATGATCATTCTCTTCATCCTAGTTCGCTTGAGGTCTGTGTCTCAGCCTTAAAGGCTTCAGTTCTCCAATGATTTCCCATTTCTGATATATTCCTCAGTATGGGTCATTGTTTCTGATTTACGTGTATACCTTGTAATTCCTCAGGAATGCAATGTTTTTTCTTGGAATTAAGACTTCGCATATGCTGTCAATCATGTATCTCCACATTTATCTACTCCTACTAATTCTTTATTTTTTAACTTGTAGTTTTCTTTATCTGGTCTTTCTTGAATTTCCTACCTCCTAGCCCTATGTTAAATGTATTACCCTCCTCTGTGTTCTCCCAGTGACCTGTGCTCACTTTCATCATAACGTTAATTGTATGATATCATTGTTTTATACATGCTTGTTTCCTAGTTTACTTTTAGTCCTGGAAATTTCTTGAAATCAAGGACAGTTTCAGCCATCATTATTCACTGGATACTAGACACACAATAAGCTGTATAGATGTACACTACATCAGAGTTGAATGGATACACAAATTAATGAAGCCAGCAGAGCTAAGAAGCCAGGTGCATTTCAAGAAGTGGTTTGAAAGGAAAAATAGTCATGGGAAAAATTGGCACAGTAGACAAGACCAGAATATAGGCTTTGTTATAATTATCCTGATATATCTTTCAAAAATCAATTGTTTGAAATTTCAATTTAAAGGTAAACATTCTTAGTTGCAAAAATTAAAGCCTAGTCTATCTCATTTAAGGTGAAAGAGACTTTACAAAGGACATTAAGAGGTATTCACATTTTTCAAGAGGACAAAAAGTTAAGCTCTGGCTGGGTAGTCAGGAACTATCTAATACTCATATTATAGATCAGGTGCCTCTAGAGGAAACTTTACACCCATAGCTGCCAGGCACAGATGGCTTACAGCAGAGCCTCTGAGCCTGAGAGTATCTGCTTAGACCTCTGTTGTTGCTGCCTCTGAGAATTGAACATCCTTCTGCCCTTTGCCACCTTCACATAATTCTTCCCTCATCACATCACTCTCTTCCTAAAATAAATCTCAGGATCATGTTTCTGACTAGCCCATCTACAGAACCTGAATACATGTGTCCCAGCTGCAAGAGAGGCTGGCAAAAGGCTATTCTACCAGGGGAAAAATGACTCATTGAATAGAAAGCTACAAAATTTAGAAGGGAATTTCAGAAGGTTCGAATAAAACAAATGTCCACTCTACCACCTTAAGAACATGCATGGGAGCTGGGGTTGAATTAAGTAGCTTTTGAAATCCCTTTTCCTATGGGACTCTGTTATATCCATTAGCTTCTCCTGTTGGCCTTGATATGTCCGAAAATGCCTTTGAGTTTTGGGTAGAGAGCTTAGTTACCCAGACTTATTTTTATGGCTCCTAACATTTCAGTGGCAATGTTCTTTTCTCTGCTGTTCTTTGGAAGACACACCAGTAAGTATTTAGCTCTCATTCTGTGATCTTTTGCAATGCCCTGACAATCCAAAGTTTTTTTTTTGTTTGTTTGTTTGATTTAGTTTGAATAAGTGTTACTGATATTTTAAAAGTGAACAAGTTGACACTGAAATTACATCAAATGATGTGAAATAGCAGAAGTTCATATTTGGTCACCCCAAGCACTTGATGGCTATGCCTGAACCTGAGGTCTTAAGGGAATAAAAAGGCACAAATTAAGGGCTGACATAGGAAAAGAAGCATTTGGTGGTAATTTTAGCCTTCAGAGCCTCTCAAGGAGTCATGAAGTGTCTTGAAGATGTCCACTTAAAAGGTGAAATTAGAAAATAACGAAGAAAATTCCACTAGATTTGATTTTTACTGAGCTTTCTTTGGGCAGTTTTGTGTCACACTTAGAGTCAGTTGGGTCTCATGATAGGTGTTGAAGTCAGCAGAGCTGGGTTACTTTGTGGCACCAATAAACATTTGTTTTAAACACACACGCCATCCTCCAAATCCTTTCTCCCTATGCAGTCAATACTCTGATAAGGTTGTAAAACTGAATAGAAAGTATTTGGCCCAACTCTTCTGTTTTATTAGCTGAAGAGAATAAAGGCTAATGAATAGGGTGGAGAAAAAAAGGCATTCCCAAATCTCTCAGCAGGACAAGATCTTCTAATGCATTGTCTATAACACCTCATCTTCCCTTATAGATTTATATTCACCATCTCCACTTTATTGTTGCCTACTCATTGATCTCAGGAGTGCTCTCAAACAAGTCACAAGAATATCAAGTATTGTGTTTCCTTAGCACTCAGGCCACTTAACTTTGCAGCATTTAATCTGTGGACCGTGTTCCTGTTTTGCCTCTCTTTTACCACAAATTCTACAGCAAGGCAGGCTCTTGTTTGCCTTACCTATATTTCCAGTTCTGTCCCTGACTCTGCTTCCTTCCTTTGTTTCTAAAAGTGGGTATTTCTATCCCTGGTCCTTTTCCTAGTATTCTGTACACAGTGACAATTGACAGTCAAACATCGAGCCCTCTACAAGTCTTCATCAATCACATCTATTTAGATGATTTCCAAAATTTATGCCATACCATAGCTGATCATGGCTGTTCAAGATTCAGGAGATGTGTCTTAACTGAGTGGCTATTTCCCAACTTTAACCCTTATTAACTGCAGGACCTTGGGCAAGATATTCAACCTCTCTGGGCCTCAGTTCCTCACCTGTAATATGGGAATAAAAATAGTACACCTATCCTATTGAAATGTGTATGGATTCAAATGGCTTAGTATTTGTTAATGCTTAGATAATTATCTGGCAGTGTAAAGTGCCATGTACATAGATGAAAGAAATAAAACATAGATGTGGAAACCATGAGCACATAGGTGGTAATGTGGTGGACATGGAAAGAGGATAAATGAGGAAACCCTCAAAAATACATGCATTTGTAAGTTCAAGGAGTAGGAGAGAAGACCACATAGAGTGAAACACCCTACCCTGGACCGAACGTTAATGGATTTTCTCATGCTTTCCACCCTCATGACTGCTTAGCTCACTCTGCTTCCTCTTGCTAGGTTATCACCTTTCCTCTTGTCCACCTGTCTCACATAATACAAATCTTCCTGGTTCTTCAGAGTTTACTCCAGATGACTCCTCACTAAAAGTACTTTGTATTGAGATCACCATCCCTCTTCTTGAGATGATCTCATTGTTATTTGAGTATCTTCCAAAATTATCTGTAAAATTTCTTTGGGTATAAAATTTGTGTCATACACAAGTTTTCCTTCCTCAGGTCCCCTGATATCCTATCTTCCCTATAGCTGGTATTCACTTTTCAAAACATTGTCAGATAAATGAGCCACATAGTGAATCACTGTAGGTTATGAAGGATGGTGTGTGTGTGTGTTTAGTGAAGGGGAGGAAGAGAGAGGAAAATTGGAAGGAAAATTAGAGAGTAAGTCCACCAAATTTCTCCACACAGTTCTGTAGGATATATAACACAGTTTTAATAGTTTAGTACAAATATAAATATGTCAGCCAACACTTCCATGTTTTTCTGACAACTATTTCTTATTTCTCATAGAGAGATCTTGGAGTTAAAGCCTTTAGAGTTTTTCTGACCCAATCCTCTGATGAGGACACTGAGTATAGGAAAGTAGAGTACCTGTGTGACATTCCCCCATAGTTCACTTAGAGGTAGCAGGAGTCATAGAGACTTGGTGTCTCCCATTGTCTCTGCTGATTGGTAACTATGTAATTTGAAGCATCCAAGCCTGTTTGTTTTTACCTGTGAAATTAGCTGAATATCTGTCTAGCCTTGTATGTAACTTAATGGAGGTTCAACAAAGAGTGAATATTGAATGTTTTTTTTTTTGTTTTGTTTTTAGCAGTGTGATTCAGCAGTGGTGATATTGCCTACATGAAGCTCATCTGAAGTGACACCACTGATGCAACTATGGCTGTTTGTGTGGGGAATGGCAGGTCAGGGGCTATAATCTGGGTCTCTTGTTTCTTAATCTGGGGATGTTACTGGTGGCTTGGTATATTTTGTGAAATAAAGATAAGCTACCTGATATAATAAACCCAATATTTCAGTGGCTTTATGTAATATACAATAGAATTATATTTATCCCCAATGTCACAACCCAATGCAAGAAAAGGGAGAGGGGCTCTGGTCTATTCAGTTCTCTGTGGACCCAGGAACCTCACAACTTGTCCTCTCAATCTGGCTAGATGACTAGGAAGGACAGCTGAGGATTTGCAGGAATGAGGTGTCAAAGTGGAGGACCTTACTCTATCCTGCATTCCTCTGGCCAGATTTAGCCCCATGACTGGATCTGTGTGGAAAGAAATGCAACACAACAGTGTGAATGGTAGGGAAAGGGGAGTTGGTGAATGAATAAGCTGTTTCTATCACAAATGCCATTTTTTCTAAGGTTCCAAAGTACAGTGTCTGTAAATGATTCCATTTAACCCTATTCTTGAGGAAATTGTAGGTCATGGGAATTGTATTTGCTTATGTAAGACTTTATCTAATGCTCATATCATACAATTCTTTAAACAGAGTTCATGAAACTAGTTGTAACACAATGATATCTTAAGAACTTTGAGGTACATGGCTTTTATTTTTCAATTTTTAATCATGGATATCACATAGCTATCATGGGGTTCTATTAGGAGGACGACAATTCTACTGTGTCCAACATTTTGTTTTGTTTTGTTTTAATGCAAACATGGAATTAAATTTAAAATATGTATCATTTGCTCATGTTTCATTGAGTTAAGTGGTTTTAGTTCCAACCAAATTGGTTTATTCATTAAAATATTAAATATTAAACATTAAAAAAGCAATAAGTTTGCATGCCATAAATTATCTTGAACAAGTAGGTTGATTCTTGAAATCAGTATGCCTGACTATTAGATTAATATAAATGTTCTGTATGACTTGGAAAATGCAGTGGGGAATATAGAAACTTTGACTAAATATCCTGAGCTTCACAGGAGTATCAGAAGTACTGTTTAAAAAAAAAAAAGACATCCATAACCTGTGTCTGTGTCTGGAAAGGAATTCAAAGTATTTTGTGGTATCATTGGATACGTAGACAAGAAACTCACAATTCCTACCTTACTGTTCATGGAGTAAAAATTTTAAAAAATCAATGAGTAACTCAGGAAATCATAAATGTTGCTTTCCAGGAAATGAGTTGAATTATTTATTTTTCTTTTTAATAATTTTAAATATTTTTATACAATTTAAAGGTTATTTTCCATTTACAGTTATCACAAAATATTGGCTCTATTCCCTTTGTCATACAATACGTCCTTGAGCCTATCTTACACCCAATAGTTTATACTTCCCACTCTCACAGCCCTATATTGCCCATTCCCTCTCCCCACTGGTAACCCCAAATTGTTCTCTGTATCTGTGAGTCTGCTTCTTTTTTGTTATATTCACTAGTTTGTTGTATTTTTAAATTTTTATTTATTTATTTATTTATTTATTTATTTATTTTGCGGTACATGGGCCTCTCACTGCTGTGGCCTCTCCCGTTGCGGAGCACAGGCTCCAGACGTGCAGGCTCAGCAGCCATGGCTCACGGGCCTAACCGCTCCGTGGCATGTGGGATCTTCCCGGACTGGGGCACGAACCTGTGTCCCCTGCATTGGCAGGCGGACTCTCAACCACTGCGTCACCAGAGAAGCCCTGTTGTATTTTTTAGATTCCATTTATAAGTGATATCATACAGTATTTGTCTTTCTCGAAATTGACAAAGTATTTAACTTTGTAAGAAGATGGAATAATTTAGGGCTCATTAAAGGATAATAGATTATTTAAGGAAAAGGTAAGGAATATTATATAAAGACATTATAAGAAAGATATATACAATTACATAAAAATATCTTAAATAGTTTTACTAGTAGTCCTGTAAGAGTGGCTTTCATTAAAATCCACTGTTTTTATAATTTTTCTTTTTAAAATATCAAAGAAAATTAGAAAATAGGATATTTGTATTTAGGTATTGTTATTAAGGTAATGCTAAGATACACCTAAATTTTTTTTAAAAAAGTAAAAATGATGCTTATAAAATATGCTAAGATGAATTTAGCCTTATAGAAAGATATTTGCCTCAGAGAACGAAATGCCTTAGTGGGCTTGGTTATTTCAATAACAACATTCTATTTGGATTTTAAAAGGATGTTAATTCCTTAATGAACAGAAGTTCTTTTGAATGTTATATGGCTTTCCTTTTTAGGCTGCTAGGAGCCAAAATATTTTGTTAATACTTTATTAAAACCACTATTCAGAAAGTTATAAAAAGAATGAGATAACTGTTTGCCTTTCTTTTAACAAACGCAACACACACATTACCCACCTCTGAGGTATTTCTTTTTTCTCACTGAAACCAGATGCCAACCAAGGAGAGCCCATCAATCGACTTCACAGCCCTCACAATTGTATTCTTTTTGAATCAGTGAGGCAGAGCTGCATGACATGTGTCAGCAGCTATGGATGGACTTAGGCTAAGTAGCCCATTTATCTGTATTCTCCATCAGATGATTTGTGTTTTGGCTTAAAAAAATTAAATCAAAGTAAAACAAACACACAAATCCAAATACATATTAAAAATACAAATTGTTATAAAAAACCTGTGAAACAAAACAGCAGTCTATTAAACCACCTTCCATAGCTGAAACAATAATTTCTTAATAACTGCAGCTCTGATATTTGCTTCCATATCTATGAATAAGCAACACTTAGTCATATATTTATTCTCCTTTAAGGAAGGTAAAGATTTACCTTACCAATAGTAACCCCATGCACCTCTCCATCTCCTTTACAAATATAAATTTTTAGATTATTATAATTATTCTTTTGGTTTACTAATTCTACTTAAAATAATATGCATAAACTTGAATTTCTTGTCCCAGAAAATCTAGGTCATTTCTCTTGACTTCCAATGGTGTAGATGAGGATATTAGTACTCCCATCCTTTCTACAACTTTTCATCAATGATCAATATCTATCAGCCATAATTTTATCTGTATACTGTCAAATTAATACCTTTTAGATTCTATTCTGTTCTTTTTATATTACAAAATTCAAAACCTTTATTTATTATTTTCCTGATGATTATGGAAACACTGCTCTCTATGATGCAAATTGTTATGCCATGATTAGATTTTCTCTTTAACCCCTGTGAACTCTAAGGAGAGTATTTCAAACATGAAGTTCAAATGGATTCTCTTTTCTCATGTTTCATCATTTGATAAAAACTTGCCATATATTTAAGTTTGTTTAACACTGGGTAAAGTTCAATTCTCATTTTATTGTATTTTTTTGGGTTTTGTTAAGAAATTACAGATTTTTACACTGGGTAACTTTTGAATGGAATGCTTTATACCTTCTCTTGAGGATATTTTGCTCATAACTCACTGACTTCCTGTTCTAGTTTGGACCAATATCATTCTAGACCAGCTGTGTGGGCATCTTTTGTAAGTTCTTTTTTTTTTTTTAAACCATATTCTTTCTTATATCCTTTCTTTCTCCTTCCTCAAAAAAAGATAAGAGAAGTATATTCTTACATACTGAAATTTCTTCTTTTAAAATTTTCTTTTAAACTTTATTTATTTTATATTTTATTTTTGGCTGCGTGGGGTCTTTGTTGCTGCACGTGGGCTTTATTTAGTTCTGGCGATTGGGGGTTACTCTTCCCTCTTGTGGTGCATGGGTTTTTCATGGTGGTGGCTTCTCGTTGCAGTGGCTTCTCTTGTTCTGGAACATGGGCTCTAGGTGCGTGGGCTTCAGTAGTTGTGGCACACGGGCTTAGTTGCTCTGTGGCATGTGGGATCTTCCTGGACCTGTATCCGCTACACTGGCAGGCAGATTCTTAACCACCAGGGAAGTCCTGAAATTTCTTTATTGTGATCTTACATTTGGTTGAGAGTTCGTATGGATAATAAAATTACAGTTTAAAATTATCTTCTCAGAACTTTCATAGCATATAGTGCTGCTTATTTCAAATTTGATGCCAATTTTACTCACATGCATATGCTTTGGTTTTATCAGAGGAGAAATATTTGAATCATTTGTCTTTTGTTTTCTGAAAATGTACAAGATAGAGTATAGAACTGTCTATGGGTTTTTTATTTTTTTTTTTATTTTTTTTTTACATTCTTTTGGTCCCTTTCAATGTGAAGATCTGTGTCTTTACTGCTGGGAAGTATTTTTCTAGTTTTTTAACTTTATAATTTTCTACCTTCTCTTTCTTCTGTTCTCTCTTGCTGGAATATCTATTAATTGAATATTGGGCCTATTTGGTTGATTCTCAGCCTCTTATTTTTCTTCTGCTTCTTTCTTTTAACTTACAACAGGTTCTTCTTATTCCTCAATGGTTCCATTTTTTGAATCTTATTTTATTTTCTTGAGGATTTACAATGAGATCATTTTTTTTGTTTTCTTTTATTCCATGACATTATGTTTGGTTTTTTTTAGGATTCAGGTGTTTGTCTCTTTTTTTGTTGTTGTTGTTGGTTGATTGTTTTTTGCTGATGTTTTAGTCTTGATTATTCACTTTCTGGTTGCTATTTTCTTCATGTGTCTGGTGATCAGAAATTTTCTATTGATATTTTATGATGATAGAATTGGATTAGTTATTCTGTGCCACTATACTGAGAGTGCTCTTTTGCTATGCATGTGAGTTTGCTTACATAATAAGCCTCCTCTGAACAAAGAACCTAACCAGTGTTCTGTGAGGGGATGAGGTGATCAATTTTGAGGTTTTGCCTGGTGAAAAGTGGGCAGTAGGCAGCCAACAGCTTGAAAATTTGGTACATTGTTTTCTCGAACTGAAAATTTATACAGGGGATTATCTCTTATTGTTTGCTTCCAATTTGGCCACTTCTAAACTTAGATTTACAATAGAAAGTGCTTGAAACATCCAGCAATCTGCACACTCTTTATTTCTGAGCAAGATTCCTATATTGTATGAATTCTTGTTTCCTTGATATGAGTTGGTTTGTGCAATGTAGAAGAAAACCTAAAAAACAAAACAAAACAAACTTTTGCTGCCCTCTTTTAATAGTTTAATCAAACAACTTCTAATGAGGAGATGAAGGATCCAAATTCTCTCCATTCTCACTTCATGTGCTCTGGGTAGAGATCTATTTCTCCTTAGGTCCTGGAGTAAAGCATGTGACCCAGAGTTGAGGGAATTAATTCATCCCATTTACTTGGCCACATGATTCTTTCTAGAATAAGCAAGTATTTATCCATATGGAAAAAATTTTAATTAATTTATATTATATACAAAAATATATTTCAGATGGATCAAACCACTAAATATGAAAAAAATATCTAAAAACTATTGATCTAAAGTAAAATCATTTCATGATCTTGAGGTAGTAAAAAGTTTTTTAAAGTATATTCCAAAATCACAAACCATCAAAGAGAATATTGAAATACTTGATGACAGTAAAATATAAATCTTTTGTGTTTTTGACAAGCTATAAACTACAAGAAGAAATTGGCAAGACAATTTCTGTTATTAAACTATAGATTATAATAGATATGATCTAAATAACTCCTGTCAAGTAGAAAGAAAACAACAAGAAATCCTGAATAAAAACTCTAGAATATTTACCAAAGTAGATATGTATAAGAATGTTTATTTCAGCTGTGTTGTAGTAGTAACAATTTGGAAGCGACATGAATGTCCAACAGTCAAATTAGAATATTCTACAGACATCACATATACTAACAACATAATGAACTAGTTCTACATGTATTTACGTGGATAAATCTAACAAATCTCACATATGTTGAGCACAAAAAACAAGTTGCAGAAGCATATATATTCTGAGACTTTTATAAAATATTTGAGGCATGTAATTAAATTATGTGTGTGTGTTTATTTATTTACAGATTAAGTGTACAAACAGTAAAAGCAAACAAGTTAGTGATTATTATCTGGAAGGTGGGAAGAGGCAGGTAAGGGGATAGGATATACATCAAGAATATGTATATAGAGTGATCTTCAATTATAATTGAAATGTTTTATTTCTTAAGCTAGGCTTTTATTTTAATGTCTAAATATGTTTTCATTAATTAAAAATTAAAAACAGAGAATCTGATCTGGATGACATCATTTGAACTTCTGCATCCAAAAGCCAGCCCTAACCATGTGGGCAATGATGCATTTTTGGTTTGTCAGTTGTAACGTAAAGAATGCCAACTTATACAGGCAGGTACTGCTATTATTGTCACTTACCAGTTGAAAATCAGAGATTTAAATTTGCGATTGGGAAATACAGAATATCTGAGACTGAATATTGAGATCTTGAAGGCACTTAATATCAGGCAGATTAGCTTCTTTGAAGATGGGTCCCAAATGGAGATCTCTAAACTTTTCTTAAATGGAAATGCAAGAATGAGCCAAGTTTTGCAATTCTGAGAAAACTCATTAAAATCTTAGCTCATCGATCAGACAAAAAAAGTGGAAATTAATACATTAAACTCTTTTCCTTGTGTGTTTGAAATTTGACACTTGCTTGTTTTGTGAATTGAAGGATTAACCCTTGTAGTCTAATGACTTGTTAAAGTCCAAAGAGATTCCTCCTAAATAGGTTATATGTTATGTCCCACATGTGCAAAGCTCTGATATTTCTGATTTCTTCAAACTTGTATCACTACATTGTCCAAGTAAAATCATTATAGTAATAATTTTTGAAGTATTTGACAAGCATTCCATATCATACATACTTTCTCTTTATATTAATCTCATTTTATTTTAAATGGTCAATGGCAACTTTGACTAAGTGTTAAAACAGCACTGCATCATAACTACTAATTTTCCAAATGTTTATATGAATAGTTTATAAGGTTCTCAAATCTACTCCAAATCTCTGAATTATAATCTCAAGGGGGTATAGCCTCATATCTTAAAAAATCCCCCTAGATGGTTCTAGTCATTAGCTATATTTGAAAATAAAAAGAGGTTAAATGATTCGTATCACTACTCATATTTAGATATTTAGTGACAACTTGATATTTCATTTTTACTTGCATATTGATTTTATGTTGATTATCTGATGTATTTGCGTTGCTTGATTACAAGGTATGTCATTCCATACATTGATTTGCTTTACTGTCATGAGATTTACATCATGAGATTAATTTAGTTTTGTAAGCAATCATAAACTCCAAAATTATATATCTATCGTTACAAGCAATGTCTTTTTTCACAACCCATAACCAGTGATCAGCATTTGCTATTTTTATTCCCCTAGTAAAATACTTTTATTATTTAAAACAATGAAGCAGGGTTTAGATTAAATGCAGCTGAACCAGATGGAGCTGAGATATTTAAACTTAAGAACATAAAAAATATTACAGTTTTTCGGACCAAAGGTGCATCTTAATTTCCTTTATTTGACAGGGACATCAGGAAGGTTAAATTGGATTAGTTGGTAGTTATACTTCATGACATGAACCTCTAAAGTTACAAGATAGATCTTGAACCCTATTCTTTGTTAGGTGCTAGTTATGGATTAATTTTACTCACATATTTTTCAAATCCCTCTTAATTTGTTCTATTTCTTAGATCATCTGTTCTGTGTTCTTAGTGAATTCTGTATTTTTATTAGCTGCTCTATAAATAATAGGACTTGATTTTTATCTTATTTTGTTTTCTTTAGCTTCAAAGTATATTCTTTCTTGTAAACATCCTGGATAACTGGGCAGGTTTGTGTCCACTTTTATCTCACTCTAATGATGTCATAGATAATGACACAGCCTTTTCAGACAATTTCCGGATAGAAGAAATTTCTTTAGAAATGGAAGCTACTGCATCTCTTTGGCTATTTTAATGTCCTAGTCTGTAGATTTTTCTAAATCATGTGCTTCCTTGTTAAAACACTTCTGCAACAGGTACATTAGGTCTTTTGTGTAAGGACTATACATTTGGTTTTATTTTCTAAACCTCTCATGATTAATGCTATTAACATATTATAAAGTTTATATTTTCAATCTATTTAATCGAGAAACTAACTGGCTATGGTTTTTGCCTTCTAGAAGCTCTCAATAGAAGACTATGGTAGAGAATCTAAAATTGTCTTTTTTGACTAGGAAAAGAACCATTCATTCATTCATTTGTTATTCAACACGTGTCTTTTTTGAGTGTCTACCCTGTGTCAGGCACACTTCTAGGTGCTGAAGATATAACAATGGGGGGAAGAATCTCTGTCCTCATGGATGTAGCTTACATTCCATGTGTGTAGGAGATGCAAAATAAAATAATTAGACAAGTAAATAATAGTGTGGTAGGTAATGAGATGCATTAAGGAGAAAAAAAGTAAAGTAGGTCATGGGGAGTCAGATAACATTGGGCCTTCTATGTAATACACACAAAAAAATTTGTCTTTTACTCTGAGTGAGAAGGGAGAACATTGGAGGATTTGAAAAAAACATAATCTAGCCTATTTTTAGTGATATCAACCAAGCAGTCACATTCAGATAAGATTCCAGGAAGGCAAGGTGAGTAGCAGGAAGGGTGATGTGCAACCTATTGCTTTAATCCAGGAGAGAGATGATGATGGTTTGGGCAAGTGTAGGGTCAGTGACACATGGTTAGAATGTGGGTGTATTTAGAAAGCCAAACCACATAAACTTGTTGAGAAAAAGAGAAGTTTCAAAGGAATTATCATGTCTTTTGGCCAAAGCAAATAGAAATAAATTATGTCAACTGAGATAGTGAAGACTAAGAATTTACTGGTTTGAGGGAAAATTTCAAGAGTTACTGTATTCAAACCATAGCCTAACTGCAATTTAGTGGGTAGTTTGAAATCCCGATGAGAATCCTATTCTATAGACTTTTGTTGGTTCCAGTTAGAATGTGGATCTAAGCAGAGTCATCAAAAAGTGAACTGTAAGACTCATCAGAACATCAGATCAGTTCCTGGAAATGACCTGGAGGTATTTAGGGAGACGTCTTTTCATATACATTTATCTCCAACTGCTCTGATGTGAGAAGACTTTCTTTAGAGTCATTCCATAGCGTCCCATGAAAGTGAGCCTCAGTGAGTCCTTAATATATTCTAAGACCCTTTTATGAATGGCTGCTGAACTGCCTTCTCCAGGGAGGCCTTGTGCTGGCTGCAGAGACAGACTTTGAAAGAGGGTCTGCTCTCTGGTCACAGATTCTTATATCATATAAGTGTTTCTCCTGAAAGTTCTGTTGCTGACCCTAGCCACAGCAACGAGAAATCTGAAAGCCATGTGGGCAGCCACAGCCTTAGTTCCTGACAATAACCAGTATGACAATACATTGGGTGGCATTCTGGCCTTTCCTGCATTCAGACAATAATAAAACTCCATACACAATATTTTACTTTCTCATAAGAATATATTTTATATTTCCTTTAGGACTTCCTCTATTAATATGCAAATATTAATCCTTAGGTGTTTGGCTTCACAAATATAAACTGGCTCTGGGTAAATGAAGGAAAGAAGAAATTTTTTAAGAATTTGGAGATCCCAGAGGGAAACTGTATGGTGAAGAGTGAGTTCACTAGGGAAAGGAAGCTGATTGCTCCATCAGTGCAAGAAGTGGCACAAAGTTGAGCCTCTCATGGGGTCACAGCTGAAATAAACGAACTCCAATGATTTTCAGTTTGTTGTCTGCCTCCTCAAGAGTTTAAATCTCAGAGGAAGAATACCCAATTCATTGGATCCTTTAGCTGGGCCAGACCTACGCCCAACCATTGGGTGCATGACTGACATTTGTCCACCAAAATGTACTTAATGTAATGGTGCAACCAGAAAAAGGAGGAATAAAAGCAAATATCACGTGTCTACAATGAGGGACATTTTGAATCAGAGAAGAAAAGAATGGTTATTTAACATATTATTGAGGGCTCTTCAAAAAAAAATCATGTAATAAATCAGAACAGTTAGAATTCTACTTTCCACCAATAGGCATTCCAGAGGAAATAAAGAGTGAAGCATTCAAACTAAATTAAAAAAAAAATCAGGGTAAGGAAATGCACCCAAATAAAGTGAAAATCAAGGAAAAATAAGAAAGAAAGAAAATTGGAAGAATTTATTGCTTTAGATATGAGGAGCATTCCATTTCTCAGAAAAAGGACCAAAATAATTAGAAGTCATATAATAAAGTTGGGAAATTCATATTATACTTAGCACACACAGAGTTAATATCTTTAATAACTTCTACAAATCAATATGAAAAAGTGAACACCCCAATAGAAATATGAGCATAGAACTTTAACTGACATTTTACAGAGAAGAAATGTAAATGGCCAAAGAATATGTGAAAATACATTCAATCTCCCTAGCATTCAAAGAAATAAAACGAAAATAACAATGAGATGTCATAATAATGATTTTCTAAATTGTCAATGATATTAAAAATCATTATACCAAGTATTTAAGCGACTACAGTGAAAGGGAGGCTCCCTTGATAATGGTTAGAGGTTTTCTGAGCTGATTGTAAGTACATGCCTTTTTCAGTTGAGGTTTGATAGTAAAGATTTTATTGGCAGTTTGTTGTTTTTGCTGAAAGTAAAAGAAACCAACTCTGGTAGGCTTATTCAAAAGAAAGCATTGTTGTCAGGGGATTATGGTATCTCAAGGAATCTAAAATGGTGCTGAGCAGCCTGGACTTGATGATAGCATGAATCTTGTAGCTCTAGGAAACTGATCAATAGAGGTCTTGACAATGGGAAGAATCAAGGCAGCTCTTGGAATTACCTCTCTCTAGAGCACTGGTAATGTCACACTGCCCAGCCATGACAAGGTGCTTATTATGCCTATAGCTCAGCTGTTTACAGACTATACTATAGGAGCCTATATTGAAGCCTTGTCATGTGTGATGAAGTATAGTTCTAGAGAGCTGAGCTGACTCACATGTCATTTTTATGTAAACTAAAATAGAGATAGGGAAAGGAAGGAATCCAGTGAGAATGATCCATGGTCCTGCCACTGATATTAACTCACATCATAGAGCCAACCAATCTGTATTCATTTGGTTCTTACTATATGTTGAGAATTATGCTAGGTACTAGAAATTAATGCACCCCATCTTTCATTATGGACAGTTTACTCTTTAAGAAAATTACACCTTGAGATCTTGCTAGCTCCGTTCTTTAGATGCCTTCATGCATGTTTTTTGGTGTCATGTTTTTGTGGTGGTTATGCATGATTTTGCTTGCAATTTATAAATAATATCTTGCGGGCTTCCCTGGTGGCGCAGTGGTTGAGAGTCTGCCTGCAGATGCGGGGGACGCGGGTTCGTGCCCTGGTTCAGGAGGATCCCACATGCCGTGGAGCGGTTGGGCCCGTGATCCATGGCTGCTGAGCCTGTGCGTCCGGAGCCTGTGCTCCGTGGCGGGAGAGGCCACAACAGTGAGAGGCCCGCGTGCCACAAAAAAATAATAATAATAATAATAATAATAATATCTTGCTAAGCTTTATACTCCACAAATTCTATGTTTGTAATTTTTTTAATGAAAAATAGTGTTTGGAGTTTTATATTTGCTTGTATATGTTAGAAAAGTTTCAAGTGCCTTCAGTAAACTTTGAAATTCCTATTTATTTATTTATTTTTTTTTTTTTTTTTTTTTTTTTTTTTTTTTTTTTTTTTGTCCTGGGCATCATTATTATTATTTTTTCGTTTTGTTTTTTTTTTTTTTTTTTTTTTTTTTTATATATGTCCATGCCGCTCTTTCACTTTGTCACAGCTTACCCTTCCCCCTCCCCATATCCTCAAGTCCATTCTCTAGTAGGTCTGTGTCTTTATTCCTGTCTTACCCCTATGTTCTTCATGACCTTTTTTTTTCTTAAATTCCATATATATGTGTCAGCATACAGTATTTGTCTTTCTCTTTCTGACTTACTTCACTCTGTATGACAGACTCTAGGTCCATCCACCTCATTACAAATAGTTCAATTTCATTTCTTTTTATGGCTGAGTAATATTCCATTGTATGTATGTGCCACATCTTCTTTACCCATTCATCCAATGATGGACACTTAGGTTGTTTCCATCTCCGGGCTATTGTAAATAGGGCTGCTATGAACATTTTGGTACATGTCTCTTTTTGAATTATGGTTTTCTCAGGGTATATGCCCAGTAGTGGGATTGCAGGGTCATATGGTAGTTCTATTTGTAGTTTTTTAAGGAACCTCCATACCGTTCTCCATAGTGGCTGTACCAATTCACATTCCCACCAGCAGTGCAAGAGTGTTCCCTTTTTTCCACACCCTCTCCAGCATTTATTGTTTCTAGATTTTTTGATGATGGCCATTCTGACTGGTGTGAGATGATATCTCATTGTAGTTTTGATTTGCATTTCTCTAATTAGTAAAGATGTTGAGCATCCTTTCATGTGTTTGTTGGCAGTCTGTATATCTTCTGTGGAGAAATGTCTATTTAGGTCTTCTGCCCATTTTTGGATTGGGTTGTTTGTTTTTTTGTTATTGAGCTGCATGAGCTGCTTATAAATTTTGGAGATTAATCCTTTGTCAGTTGCTTCATTTGCAAATATTTTCTCCCATTCTGAGGGTTGTCTTTTGGTCTTGTTTATGGTTTCCTTTGCTGTGCAAAAGCTTTTAAGTTTCATTAGGTCCCATGTGTTTATTTTTGTCTTTATTTCCATTTCTCTAGGAGGTGGGTCAAAAAGGATCTTGCTGTGATTTATGTCATAGAGTGTTCTGCCTATGTTGTCCTCTAAGAGTTTGATAGTGTCTGGCCTTACATTTAGGTCTTTAATCCATTTTGAGCTTATTTTTGTGTATGGTGTTAGGGAGTGATCGAATCTCATACTTTTACATGTCCCTGTCCAGTTTTCCCAACACCACTTATTGAAGAGACTGTCCTTTCTCCACTGTACATTCCTGCCTCCTTTATCAAAGATAAGGTGACCATATGTCCGTGGGTTTATCTCTGGGCTTTCTATCCTGTTCCATTGATCTATCTTTCTGTTTCTGTGCCAGTACCATACTGTCTTGATTACTGCAGCTTTGTAGTATAGTCTGAAGTCAGGGAGCCTGATTCCTCCAGCTCCATTTTTCGTTCTCAAGATTGCTTTGGCTATTCGGGGTCTTTTGTGTTTCCATACAAATTGTGAAATTTTTTGTTCTAGTTCTGTGAAAAATGCCAGTGGTATTTTGATAGGGATTGCATTGAATCTGTAGATTGCTTTGGGTAGTAGAGTCATTTTCACAATGTTGATTCTTCCAATCCAAGAACATGGTACATCTCTCCATCTATTTGTATCATCTTTAATTTCTTTCATCAGTGTCTTATAATTTTCTGCATACAGGTCTTTTGTCTCCTTAGGTAGGTTTATTCCTAGATATTTTATTCTTTTTGTTGCAATGGTAAATGGGAGTGTTTCCTTGATTTCACTTTCAGATTTTTCATCATTAGTATATAGGAATGCCAGAGATTTCTGTGCATTAATTTTGTATCCTGCAACTTTACCAAATTCATTGATTAGCTCTAGTAGTTTTCTGGTAGCATCTTTAGGATTCTCTATGTATAGTATCATGTCATCTGCAAACAGTGACAGCTTTACTTCTTCTTTTCCAATTTGGATTCCTTTTATTTGCTTTTCTTCTCTGATTGCTGTGGCTAAAACTTCCAAAACTATGTTGAATAAGAGTGGTGAGAGTGGGCAACCTTGTCTTGTTCCTGATCTTAGTGGAAATGGTTTCAGTTTTTCACCATTGAGGACGATGCTGGCTGTGGGTTTGTCATATATGGCCTTTATTATGTTGAGGAAAGTTCCCTCTATGCCTACTTTCTGCAGGGTTTTTATCATGAATGGGTGTTGAATTTTGTCGAAAGCTTTCTCTGCATCTATTGAGATGATCATATGGTTTTTCTCCTTCAATTTGTTAATATGGTGTATCACGTTGATTGATTTGCGTATATTGAAGAATCCTTGCATTCCTGGGATAAACCCCACTTGATCATGGTGTATGATCCTTTTAATGTGCTGTTGGATTCTGTTTGCTAGTATTTTGTTGAGGATTTTTGCATCTATGTTCATCAGTGATATTGGCCTGTAGTTTTCTTTCTTTGTGACATCCTTGTCTGGTTTTGGTATCAAGGTGATGGTGGCCTCGTAGAATGAGTTTGGGAGTGTTCCTCCCTCTGCTATATTTTGGAAGAGTTTGAGAAGGATAGGCGTTAGCTCTTCTCTAAATGCTTGATAGAATTCGCCTGTGAAGCCATCTGGTCCTGGGCTTTTGTTTGTTGGAAGATTTTTTATCACAGTTTCAATTTCAGTGCTTGTGATTGGTCTGTTCATATGTTCTATTTCTTCCTGATTCAGTCTTGGCAGGTTGTGCATTTCTAAGAATTTGTCCATTTCTTCCAGGTTGTCCATTTTATTGGCATAGAGTTGCTTATAGTAATCTCTCACGATCTTTTGTATTTCTGCAGTGTCAGTTGTTACTTCTCCTTTTTCATTTCTAATTCTATTGATTTGAGTCTTCTCCCTTTTTTTCTTGATGAGTCTGGCTAATGGTTTATCAATTTTGTTTATCTTCTCAAAGAACCAGCTTTTAGTTTTATTGATCTTTGCTATTGTTTCCTTCATTTCTTTTTCATTTATTTCTGATCTGATTTTTATGATTTCTTTCCTTCTGCTAACTTTGGGATGTTTTTGTTCTTCTTTCTCTAATTGCTTTAGGTGCAAGGTTAGGTTGTTTAGTCGAGATATTTCCTGTTTCTTAAGGTGGGATTGTATTGCTATAAACTTCCCTCTTAGAACTGCTTTTGCTGCATCCCATAGGTTTTGGGTCGTCGTGTCTCCATTGTCATTTGTTTCTAGGTATTTTTTTATTTCCTCTTTGATTTCTTCAGTGATCACTTCGTTATTAAGTAATGTATTGTTTAGCCTCCATGTGTTTGTATTTTTTATAGCTCTTTTCCTGTAATTGATATCTAGTCTCATAGCATTGTGGTCGGAAAAGATACTTGATACAATTTCAATTTTCTTAAATTTACCAAGGCTTGATTTGTGACCCAAGATATGATCTATCCTGGAGAATGTTCCATGAGCACTTGAGAAAAATGTGTATTCTGTTGTTTTTGGATGGAATGTCCTATAAATATCAATTAAGTCCATCTTGTTTAATGTATCATTTAAAGCTTGTGTTTCCTTATTTATTTTCATTTTGGATGATCTGTCCATTGGTGAAAGTGGGGTGTTAAAGTCCCCTACTATGATTGTGTTACTGTCGATTTCTCCTTTTATGGCTGTTAGTGTTTGCCTTATGTATTGAGGTGCTCCTATGTTGGGTGCATAAATATTTACAATTGTTATATCTTCTTCTTGGATCGATCCCTTGATCATTATGTAGTGTCCTTCTTTGTCTCTTCTAGTAGTCTTTATTTTAAAGTCTATTTTGTCTGATATGAGAATTGCTACTCCAGCTTTCTTTTGGTTTCCATTTGCATGGAATATCTTTTTCCATCCCCTTACTTTCAGTCTGTATGTGTCTCTAGGTCTGAAGTGGGTCTCTTGTAGACAGCATATATATGGGTCTTGTTTTTGTATCCATTCAGCCAATCTGTGTCTTTTGGTGGGAGCGTTTAGTCCATTTACATTTAAGGTAATTATCGATATGTATGTTCCTATTCCCATTTTCTTAATTGTTTTGGGTTCGTTATTGTAGGTCTTTTCCTTCTGTTGTGTTTCTTGCCTAGAGAAGTTCCTTTAGCATTTGTTGTAAAGCTGGTTTGGTGGTGCTGAACTCTCTCAGCTTTTGCTTGTCTGTAAAGGTTTTAATTTCTCCATCAAATCTGAATGAGATCCTTGCTGGGTAGAGTAATCTTGGTTGCAGGTTTCTCTCCTTCATCACTTTAATTATGTCCTGCCACTCCCTTCTGGCTTGTAGAGTTTCTGCTGAGAGATCAGCTGTTATCCTGATGGGGATTCCCTTGTGTGTTATTTGTTGTTTTTGCCTTGCTGCTTTTAATATGATTTCTTTGTGTTTAATTTTTGACAGTTTGATTAATATGTGTCTTGGCGTATTTCTCCTTGGATTTATTCTGTATGGGACTCTCTGTGCTTCTTGGACTTGATTAACTATTTCCTTTCCCATATTAGGGAAGTTTTCAACTATAATCTCTTCAAATATTTTCTCAGTCCCTTTCTTTTTCTCTTCTTCTTCTGGAACCCCTATAATTCGAATGTTGGTGCGTTTAATGTTGTCCCAGAGGTCTCTGATATTGTCCTCTGTTCTTTTCATTCTTTTCTCTTTATTTTGCTCTGCATTAGTTATTTCCACTATTTTATCTTCCACCTCACTTATCCGTTCTTCTGCCTCAGTTATTCTGCTATTGATCCCATCTAGAGTATTTTTCATTTCATTTATTGTGTTTTTAATCGATGCTTGATTCATCTTTAGTTCTACTAGGTCCTTGTTAACTGTTTCTTGCATTTTGTCTATTCTATTTCCAAGATTTTGGATCATCTTTACTATCATTATTCTGAATTCTTTTTCAGATAGACTGCCTATTACCTCTTCATTTGTTAGGTCTGGTGGGTTTTTATCTTGCTCCTTCTCCTGCTGTGTGTTTTTCTGTCTTCTCATTTTGCTTATGTTACTGTGTTTGGGGTCTCCTTTTTGCCGGCTGCAGGTTCGTAGTTCCTGTTGTTTTTGGTGTCTGTCCCCAGTGGCTAAGGTTGGTTTAGTGGGTTGTGTAGGTTTCCTGGTCGAGGGGACTAGTGCCTGTGTTCTGGTGGATGAGGCTGGATCTTGTCTTTCTGGTGGGCAGGTCCACGTCTGGTGGTGTGTTTTGGGGTGTCTGCAGACTTTTTATGATTTTAGGCCACCTCTCTGCTAATGGGTGGCGTTGTGTTCCTGTCTTGCTAGTTGTTTGGCATAGGGTGTCCAGCACTGTAGCTTGCTGGTCGTTGAGTGAAGCTGGGTGCTGGTGTTGAGATGGAGATCTCTGGAAGATTTTCGCCGTTTGATATTATGTGGAGCTGGGAGGTCTCTTGTGGACCAGTGTCCTGAAGTTGGCTCTCCCACCTCAGAGGCACAGTACTGACTCCTGGCTCCTCAATTTGGGATGATTTGTTGTCTATTCATGTATTCCACAGATGCAGGGTACATCAAGTTGATTGTGGAGCTTTAATCCGCTGCTTCTGAGGCTGCTGGGAGAGGTTTCCCTTTCTCTTCTTTGTTCTCACAGCTCCCGGGTCTCAGCTTTGGATTTGGCCCCGCCTCTGCGTGTAGGTCGCCGGAGGGCGTCTGTTCTTCGCTCAGACAGGAAAGGGTTTGAAATTCCTATTTATATAAAAATGTAAATTACAAATCATTCTCTAATAAAGGAAACCACTTGGTAGAGTTTAGTCTATAGGCAACACATATTATTGGTCAAGTCTAAGTTACTTATTCAAATGTCTGTATGGGGTAAGCCTATTTTTAAAATATATATATATATTTTAATTTTTTTATTAATGAAACTGCCCTATATCTCAATTTTTAATGAGACATACCAGAACAATATTAGAAAAGAAGAATGATGCAATAAACTATATATGAAAAATTATATATGGAAGTAAGCACAATAATTAAAATCATGGACTCTGACATTTAATGACTGGATGAGCAATAGTAAATTATAAAATTTCTCTGGGTATAATTATTATTATAATGGAAACATTAATAGTTTATACCTCACAGTTTTATGTGAGGATAAATGAGCTAATACGTGTGAAGTACTTAGCAAAGTAGCTGGCAAATAACGTTAGTCAATGTTCATATTATTATCAATGTAAATATCAGATATATTGGAGCAGTGATACACACAAACAGATGATAAGTAGGAAGTATGGAGCATACATTATTACCCTAGGTTAATCTATGATCAAGTCATGATTTAAAGAGCTGGACTAATATAGTAATTAAAAAAACTTGAACTTGAAACATGATCTACAGATAGTTTGATTATTGAACCCAAGTAAAGTGAACAGAACCTTAATTTTTAAAAATTTTAAGACTTTATTATATTTTTAAAGCAGTTTTACATTCACAGAAAAATTGAGAGGAAGTTACAGAGATTTCCCATATACCCCTTGTCCCCACATATGCCCCATAGCCTTCCCCATTATAAACACCTCCCCACAAGAGTGGTACATTTGTTACAGTTGATGGAACTACATTGACACATCATAATCACCCAAAATTCATAGTTTATCTTAGGGTTCACTCTTGCTGTTGTATTTTCTATGGGTGCGGACAAATATATAATGACATACATCCATAACATTGATTTTTAAGAAGTGTTAGCTGGCATTATAAATGGTTAAAATATTGTCTAGAATTGATTGTTGATCATATTATCGAAAAGCACTTTCTGGACTTTGAACGTATTAGTTTCCAGCATGAATAGCATTTGCAATGACAGTTATAGAGCTTTAAGGACAAGCTATTTAAAAGGTAAAAATGTATTTATTCAGGCTTTATTTATTTAAGGGCAGCAGTTGACTGTGTTTTAGAGTGGTAACTTGAAGAAAAGCATAGCAAACAAACTTGGAAAGGGAAGAGGAAAATCTTCTGAACAGAACAACGATGTTATGAATTTAAAAGTAAAGAATATAAAGGACTAAAGATTGAATAGATTAATTTTCAAAGGACCAACTTGAGGGAAAAATATAAAACTATATGATATGGTGTATTCTGATTTAAATGTATATGCTGAAGTTCTTTTGACAGGGAAGAAATATAATGGGAAAGTAAAAGCAAGAATGCCATCACACATCAACAAATATGATACTCAAGATATTCATCTGAATTCCCACTTAGATGTTGAATTTAAAAGCTATCAGCAACAGCAAAACAAACAAACAGATGGGTGGTAGTGGAAATTAAATAAAAATATTAAATATCCTAAATTGACTGAATTCATATAGTTATAAAGTAGGCTTCAGCCCACTTATCAATTATATACTTACATTGGAGGCAAGGGATTGAAGCAGCTCACACACCTTTGTATCCCCCAAATCACTGAGAACAGTGACTTGGATATAGAAGATATTCATCAAATATTAGATGAAAGAAGAATTCATGGAATGCAAAATTGGTGGAAGACATAGTCCTTGCATTTATAGAACTTCCACTTTTCAGGGACAGACTCAAATAACAAACATCCATTTATTGACTAATATTTATAAAATGCAAAACACATGAAATGTTAGGTGATAGTCACGTAATAAAATAGTATATGTTGTAATTTTGTAGAGTCAACAAAAAGAATTTTAAAAAATCCATGTGATTCTTAGTGTGTATAGAAGACTATACAGGAGGAAACAATGGAGGAGAGAGACATTGATTCGGCCTTTGAAGAATGGAGAAATTTCAGAAAGGTGGAATGAGAAAACATAGAGAAAATGTTGTCTTAAAACTATCAGTTTTGTGGGGACCTTCAAGATGATGGAGTACTAAGACATGGAGATCACCTTCCTCCCCACAAACACATCAAAAATACATCTACATATAGAACAACTCCTACAGAATACCTATTGAATGCTGGCAGAAGACATCAGGTTTCCCAAGGGTTGCCAGAGGGTGATCTACATTCAGAGGTGTGGCCAAAACCAAAGCTGAACCCCAGGAGCTGTGGGAACAAAGCAGAAAAGAGAACTTACTCTGTGCAGTCTCAGGAGCAGTGGATGAAATTCCCGCAATCAACCTGATGTACCCTGCATCTGTGGAATACCTGAATAGACAATGAATAATCCTAAAATTGAGGCAGTGGACTTTGGGAGCAATTGTAGACTTGGGGTTTGCTGTCTGCGACTGACTTGTTTAGGATTTTTATGTTTATATTAGTATAGTTTTTAGCACTTGTTATCATTGGTGGATTTGTATATTGGTTTGGTTGTTCTCTTTTTTTATTAATATTAGTTTTAAAATCTTTTTATTTTAATAATTTTTTCATTTTTCCATTATAATAATTTTATTTTTTTATTTTTTATTTATTTCTTTTTTTTCCCCTCCCTTTTCTTCTGAGCCATGTAGCTGACAGGGACTTGGTGCTCTGGCCTGGTGTCAGGCTTGAGCCTCTGAGGTGGGAGAGCTGAATTCAGTGCTCTCCAGCCCCACATAATATCAAACGGAAAGGACTCTCCCAGAGATCTCCATCTCAGTGCTAAGAAACAGCTCCACCCAATAGCCAGCAAGATCCAGTGCTGGATGCCCCATGGCAAACAACTGGCAAGACAGGACCACAACCCCACCCATTAGCAGAGAGCTGCCTAAAATCATACCAACTTCAAAGACACCCCAAAACACACCACTGGATGTGGTTCTACCCACCAGAAAGACAAGATACATTCCCACATAGAAGAACACAGGCACCAGTACACTCCACCAGGAAGCCTACACAACCCACTGAACCAAACTCACCAACTGGGGGCAGATATCAAATACAATGGGGAGTATGAACCCACAGCCTGCAAAAACGAGACCCCAAACTCAGTAAGTTGAGCAAAAAGAGAAGACAGATAAAAATACAGCAGATGAAGGAGCAAGGTAAAACCCATCACACCAAACAAATGAAGAGGAAATATGCAGTCTACCTGAAAAATAATTCATAGTAATAATAGTAAAGATGATCCAAAATCTTGGAAATAGAATGGAGAAAATACAAGAAACATTTAACAAGGACCTAGAACAACTAAAGAGCAAACAAACAATGATGAACAACACAATAAATGAAATTAAAAATTCTCTAGGAGGAATCAATAGCAGAATAACTGAGGCAGAGAATGGATAAGTGATCTGGAAGATAAAATAGGACAAATAACTATCATGGAGCAGAGTAAAGAAAAAAGAATGAAAATAATTGAGGACACTGTAAGAAACCTCTGGGACAACATTAATTGCACCAATATTCAAATAATAGGGGTCCCAGAAGAAGAAACAAATAAAGGATCTGAGAAAATATTTGAGGAGATTATACTTGAAAACTTCCCAAACATGAGAAAGGAAATAGTCAAGTCCAGGAAGTGCAGAGAGTCCCATAAAGGATAAATCCAAGGAAAAACACGCCAAGACACATATTAATCAAACTATCAAAAATTAAATACAAAGGATCAATATTAAAAGCCACAAGAGAAAAGGAACAAATAAGATACAAGGGAATCCCCATAAGATTAACAGCTGATCTTTCAGCAGAAACTCTGCAAGCCAGAAGGGAGTGGCAGGACATAATTAAAGTGATGAAAGGAAAAAACCTTCAACCAAGATTACTCCACCCAGAAAGGTTCTCATTCAGATTTGACGGAGAAATTAAAAACTTTACAGACAAGCAAAAGCTAATAGAATTCAGCACCAACAAACCAGCTTTACAACATATGCTAAAGGAACTTCTCAAGGCAGGAAACACAGGAGAAGGAAAAGACCTACAAAAACAAACCCAAAATAATTAAGAGAAAGGTAATAGGAACATACATATCAATAATTACACTAAATGTAAATGGATTAAATCTTTCAATCAAAGACATAGACTGGCTGAATGGATACAAAAACAAGAGCCATATATACGCAGTCTTCAAGAGACCCACTTAGGATCTAGGGACACATACAGACTGAAAGTGACGGGATGGAAAAAATATTCCATGCAAATGGAAATCAAAAGAAAGTAAGAGTAGCAATTCTCATATCAGACAAAATAGATGTTAAAATAAACAGTACTACAAGATATAAAGAATGACAATACATAGTGATCAAGTGATCAATCCAAGAAGATGACATAACAATTGTAAATATTTATGCATCAACATAGGAGCACCTCAATACATAAGACAAATGCTAACAGTCATACAAGGGGAAATTGACAGTAACACAATCATAGTAGGGGACTTTAACAACACACTTTCACCAATGGAGAGGTCATCCAAAATGAAAAAAAATAAGGAAACAGAAGCTTTAACTGACACATTAAACAATATGGACTTAATTGATATTTACAGGACATTCCACCCAAAAACAACAGAATACACTTTCTTTTCAAGTCCTCATGGAACATTCTCCAGGAGAGATCATATCTTGGGTCACAAATCAAGACTTGGTAAATTTAAGAAAACTGAATTCGTATCACGGATCTCTTCTGCCCACAACACTATGACACTAGATATCAATTGCAGGAAAAAAAAAAAGCTGTAAAAAATACAAACACATGGATGCTAAACAACACACTACTAACCAACCAAGAGATTACTGAAGAAATCAAAGAGGAAATCAAAAAAATACCTAGAAACAAATGACAATGGAGACACGACGACCCAAAACCTATGGGATGCAGCAAAAGCAGTTCTAAGGGGGAAGTTTATAGCAATACAATCCCACTTCAAGAAACAAGAAAAATCATAAATAAACAACCTAACCTTACACCTAAAACAATTAGAGAAAGAACAAAAAACTCCCAAAGTTAGCAGAAGGAAAGAAATCATAAAAATCAGATCAGAAATAAATGAAAAAAAAATGAAGGGCACAATAGCAAAGATCAATTAAACTAAAAGCTGGTTCTTCGAGGAGATAAACAAAATTGATAAAACATTAGCCAGACTCATCAAGAAAAAAAGGGAGAAGACTCAAATCAATAGAATTAGAAATGAAAAAGGAGAAGTAACAACTGACACTGCAGAAATACAAAAGATCATGAGAGATTACTACAAGCAACTCTATGCCAATAAAATGGACAAACTGGAAGAAATCAACAAATTTGTAGAAAAGCACAACCTTCCAAGACTGAACCAGGAAGAAATAGAAAATATGAACAGACCAATAGCAAGCACTGAAATTGAAACTGTGATTAAAACTCTCCCAACAAACAAAAGCCCAGGAACAGATGGCTTCACAGGGGAATTCTGTCAAACATTTAGAGACTAGCTAACACCCAACCTTCTCAAACTCTTCCAAAAAATTGCAGAGGAAGGAGCACTCCCAAACTCATTCTATGAGGCCATCATTACCCTGATACAAAAATCAGACAAAGATGTCACAAAAAAAGAAAACTACAGTCCAATATCACTGATGAACATAGACACAAAAATCCTCAAAAAATACTAGCAAACAGAATCCAACCACACAGTAAAAGGGTCATACACCATGAACAGTGGGGTTTACCCCAGGAATGCAAGGAGTCTTCAATATACACAAATAATCAATGTGATACACCATATTAACAAACTGAAGGATAAAAACCATATGAAAATCTCAATAAATGCAGAAAAATCTTTTGAGAAAATTCAACACCCATTTATGACAAAAACCCTCCAGAAAGTATACGTAGAGGGAACTTACCTTAACATAATAAAGGCCATATATAACATACCCACAGCCAACATTGCTCTCAGTGGTGAAAAACTGAATTAGTTTCCTATAATATCAGGAACAAGACGAGGTTGCCCTCTCTCACCACTATAATTCAACATGTTTGGAAGTATTAATAACAGCAATCAAAGAAGAAAAAGAAATAAAAGGAATCCAAAGTGGAAAAGAAGAGGTAAAACCATCACTGTTTGCAGATGACATGATACTATACATAGAGAATCCTAAAGATGCTAACAAAAACCTACTAGACCGAATCAATGAATTTGCTAAAGTAACAGGACACAAAATTAATGCACAGAAATCTCTTGCATTCCTATACACTAATGGTGAAAAATCTGAAAGAGAGATTAAGGAAACAATCACATTCACCATTGCAACAAAAAGAATAAAATACCTAGGAATAAAACTACCTAAGGAGACAAAAGACCTGTATGTAGAAAACTATAAGACACTGATGAAAGAAATTAAAGTTAATGCAAACCGATGGAGAGATATACCATGTTCTTGGACTGGAAGAATCAACACTGTGAAAATGACTATACTATCCAAAGCAGTCTACAGATTCAATGCAATCCCTATCAAACTACCAATGACATTTTTCAAGGAACTAGAACAAAAAATTTCACAATTTGTAAGGAAACACAAAAGACTCTGAATAGCCAAAGCAATCTTGAGAAAGAAAAATGGAGCTGGAGGAATCAGGCTCCCTGACATCAGACTATACTACAAAGCTACAGTAATCAAGACAGTATGGTACTGGCACAAAAACAGAAATATAGATCAATAGAACAAGATAGAAAGCCCAGAGATAAACCCACGAACATATGGTCACCTTATTTTTGATAAAGGAACCAATATATACAATGGAGAAAAGACAGCCTCTTCAATAAGTGGTGCTGGGAAAACTTGACAGCTACATGTGAAAGAATGAAATTAGAACACTCCCTTACACCATACACAAAAATAAACTCAAAATGGATTAGGGACCTAAATGTAAGGCCAGATACTATCAAACTCTTAGAGGAACATATAGGCAGAACACTCTATGACATAAATCACAGCAAGATCCTTTTTGACCCACCTCTTAGAGAAATGGAAATAAACACAAAAATAAACAAATGAGACCTAATGAAACTTAAAAGCTTTTGCACAGCAAAGCAAACTATAAACAAGATGAAAAGACAACCCTCAGACTGGGAGAAACTATTTGCAAATGAAGCAACTGACAAAGGATTAATCTCCAAAATATACAAGCAGATCATGCAGCTCAATATCAAAAAAACAAACAACAAAAAATGGGTAGAAGACCTTAATTGACATTTCTTCAAAGAGGATATACAGATTGCCAACAAACACATGAAAGGATGCTCAACATCACTAATCATTAGAGAAATGCAGATCAAAATTACAATGAGGTATCACCTCACACTGGTCAGAATGGCCATCATCAAAAAATCTACAAACAATAAATGCTGGAGAGGGTGCAGAGAAAAGGGAACCCTCTTGCACTCTTGGTGGGAATGTAAATTGATACAGCCACTATGGAGAACAGTACGGAGGTTCCTTAAAAAACTAAAAATAGAACCACCGTATGACACAGCAATCCCACTACTGGGCATGTACCCTGAGAAACCCATCATTCAAAAAGAATAATGTACCACAATGTTCATTGAAGCACTATTTAAAATAGCCAGGACATGGAAGTAACCTAAGTGTCCATCAACAGATGAATGGATAAAGAAGATGAGGCACATACATACAATGGAATATTATCCATAAAAAGAAAAGAAATTGAGTTATTTGTAGTGAGGTGTATGGACCTAGAGTTTGTCATATAGAGTGAAGTTAGTCAGAAAGAGAAAAAAAAATTACCAATGCTAACACATATATATGGAATCTAAAAAAAAAAAATACATTGCTCTAATAAACCTAGGGACAGGACAGGAATAAAGATGCAGATGTAGAGAATGGACTTGAGAACATGGGGAGGGGGAATGGTAAGCTGGGATGAAGTGAGAGAATAGAATTCACATATATACCCTACCAAATATAAAATAGATAGCTAGTGGGAAGGAGTCACATAGCACAGGGAGATCAGTCGGTGCTTTGTGACCACTTAGAGGAGTGGGATAAGGAGGGTGGGAGGGAGACACAAGAGAGAAGGGATACAGGCATATATGTATACATATAGCTGATTCACTTTGTTATACAGCAGAAATTAGCACAACATTGTAAAGCAATTATACTCCAATAAAGATATTAAATTTAAAAATAAATAAATAAATAAAACTATCAACTTCAAGGTAAATTACAAGAAACATTATTAATTCTTATGGTATTGGTGTGAACACAAAGGCAATGAAGAAGCTGTAATGAATGGATATGGGGGTGTTTATTCTTAACCTATTTTATCAATTCCATCTGAAGCTGCTAATTAAAGGCATCATAATTTATTTCCACATGATGAAACTAGGAACTGTCACAGTGCTAGATCTATTAGAAGGAAATATGTCTTTTGGTTCGGTTAATTCAATTCCACAAGTATTTATTAAGCACTTATCTGAGCAAAGCACTATAGAATCATCCATGTACAAGCAATTAAAATTTAACTGGTTCAGAGAATATTTGCTACATCATTTCACTTTAAAAAGTTAACTGTTACCATATCCCTTCTTGGTCTTCTTATAGAAGTGTCTTAATTTAGAGGCTTGAGATTAGAATAAATGTGATATCACTCAAGCTGAGTATCTTAATTTTCATATTCAAACTGGGTTTAGAGAAGTAGCATTATTAAAATAATAGTGTGCCTCTTTTGAATGCTATTTATAATATACTTTCACATTTATTAATGTATTGGATTCTGGGGCAAATCATCAAAGTTGATTGGACATATATAATTTTTATTTTGCATATCAAGAAATTGAGGCTGAGATGTTTAAATGATTTTCCAAGAGATTTCTACTGGTTGACTATTTGGAAACCACACTTTGGACACAAGATATTTAAGAGAAAAATCAAATGTTCTTTCTAACTGTACAATGATGCAACAGAAGTAGTCATGCTGTCTTGCAATCCAGTGAGGAATTTAGTTCACAAAGACTTTTCCACCCTCTCTGAAGAGATTGAAGAGTCATTTGTAAGAAAAGCTTGTTGAGGTGGTCATCTGAATGGCCTGCTAGTGTTGTGGCTCTAACTACACAAAGATATACATAGGCAAGTAAAATGGGGAAAATTATACAAAATTTTCAAGAAATGTGATCAGTGTAGACTAGTAGTTCTTGCCCAGGAACTTTTGTCTTTCTTCCCCCACAGAATAATCAGCAAAATCTGTAACATTTTTGATTGTCACAACTGGGAGTGTAGGTGCAACTGGTAGGGAAAGACCAGGGATGCTGTTAAATATCTTACAATGCATAGGACAGCACACCACCACCACCACCACCACCACCACCACCACCACACACACACACACACACAGACACACACACATGCACACAAAACAAATAACTATTTGGTATGAACTATAAATAGTGTTGAGGTTGAAATAAAACCTAGTATGGACAACCAAGAAAATTCAGGTAAAAATAAAATGACATTTAAAAAAATATGTGAGTCTTGATGTACTTTTAATGATTACATAATCTACACAACCATCTCAACATTCTTTTGAGTCGAAATCATCTAGATTTGGGAGTTGCCATGTTTACTTATTTCCCTCTGTAAATATTTTCTTTCTCTATAATGGCAGTTTGAAAGATAAATGAAAGAAAAACATCCCCTTATGTGATTCCTGCCGTCACATTATTATTATTATTATTATTATTTTAATCAGCAAATAATGCTACAGGCTGAAGTTTCTGAGTGTACAATTCACTTTTGTTTGGTTGAAAGGGGCTTTTAGTGAGATGATTCCAGGTCAGGGGATGGTGAGTCATAGGACTCATGAAACAAAACAAAACAAATGTAACATACAGCTGTCCTTGTCAATTCATTACTCCTTGTTTGGACTTCCTGTTGAAACAGCTCAGAGGTCAGTTTGGTTTGGTCAGGCTACTTCTGCTGTAGTGCATGGATACATCTATTAAAACTGGTTAATTTGAGAATCAGTTAACAATTGATGTTTGTTCCTCTCCATTTAATATTTATAAGTGTAAATTTTGAGGACAAAAGGAAAACATGTGACTAAAAATGAAAGCAGAAACCATTTCATGGAGAATCCTGTAAAACATATCAAGGAGTGTGAACTTTATCCAGTAGATGATAGAAGACATGACTTGGGTATAATCAAGGGTGTGTCCCATGTGGTCAACTCTGCTTTTTAGATGAATTAATGTGATAGCTCTGTGGATGATGGATTTTACTCATCTAGATGGAAGAGAAGGAGAACAATTAGAGGATTCTGAGTCTATTATTGCATTAATAAATATTTGTTGAATGAAGGTATTCAATGATTAGATTGTGTACAGTAAAATATCCTGACCAATATATATAGTACACATACCACTTCAGCTAACTTTTACTCATTTTATTCATGTAGGCAATATATATATTATTGAGTTATACAACTTGTGATAGTCTCTATGTTATGGCTGGATACAACTTATTATGGAAATCTAAAAACTGAGAACAAAAAAGTTCTCTTCCCCCTACATTTCCAGCACACAGGATAGGCAAGGAACAAGACAACTGCTGTAATCACTCCTATTCAATGACTAGAACAAAGGGAATCACACAGTAACCCACTGGGGATCTTCCTTGATAGGCTCCACTTCTGGTCCTGCGAGTAGCTCTCAAGTTCATTGTTCTCCAAGGCTTCGACTCTACCTTCTCTGTGTGTTCTCCTGTTCTATGGCATTTCATAACATCTGAGGGAGGCATTGAAGAAAGCCGCTCCTTGCTGGCTGATCTACATTCTCAGCCTGCACCTTGTCCCTAGAAATTTGGGGGACCTGTGATTGTTTAACTTCTTTAACAGTCACAGTCTCTTTGGTCTAGTTTTACAGCACTTTTGGCAATATGACTGTCTCAAAAACGTGTTTTTAATAGATATGATTTCAGTCACTACCATGTGCCAGTATATCTATAGACTTACAGATATTTTGAGATTATTAGACTTCTGTAGATTGTGTCTTTAGCCTCTTTTCTCCAAGCCATTTTATTGAAAAAAAAATTACTGGAGGGCATCTTAATCCAATCAGAGGTCTTAACAAAAGGTGTGACAGTGTTGCCTTAGGCTGGTCTTTCTCCCCAGCTCTCTCTTAATCTGACAATCATTTCCAGACTGAAGAGGCTGGGAGATGAGAATCAGTTACATCTTGAAACTTTTAAAGTCCTGGCATGTTTGGATTCTCTCTTCCACTTTTATCTCTTCTTGTAGAAAGGCCAATTCTTTCCTGAGCTCATCTCTCACTCATGATATTTATCAACCATGGCTTCTAACAAACAACTCATGTTAGCAATATTCTGCCTCAATATCTCCTTGCCCAAACCTACAGATTCATTAGGTATATTTTCTGCCTTCTAAGTTCCTTCAGGTGACCGTTTTGCCAACTATTTGGCCATAAATATTTCCCCATTTGTCTAGACAGAATTAACAGTTTCCATGCTGCCTTCCACTCAGGCTCCAAAGTCATGTGACACATATTTCAGATTTTGGCTTCGTCAACACACATCTCCTCGGTATCAATGACTATGTTTATACGCTATTGCTATAATGATGCTATGAACCCATTACTCCCCAAATCTCAGTGGTTTAAAAGAATATGTATTGATTCCTCATTCGCAAATCTGTGGATTGGCTGCAGCAGCTCCACGCCAGGCTGACCCCATGGTCAGGTTCTGGATTGCACCACATGACCTCTCCATCAAAAGACTCCTTTGATGGAGCAGCTCTAATATAAGTATGCTGTTGTCATGCCAGAGCAAAGAGGGCAGGAGGGCTGTCAGACACTTTTACTGACTCTTAAAGATGTCACTGGAAATTGACACTCCTTTACTTTCACCCCTATTCCATTGGTCAGTCCACATCACGTGGACAAGTCCAATACCAATGGGATGGGGATATATCCTCCTCCCAGGGCAGATGAGCAAGGGACACACTACTATATGTAAAATAGATAACCAACAAGGACCTACAGTATAGCACAGGGAACTATACTCAATATTTTGTAATAATCTATAAGGGAAAGAATTTGAAAAAGAATATTGTTTCTAACATGACATTGTAAATCAACTATACTTCAATAAAAAATAAATTAATTTAGAAAAAAGAAGTTAGTATGTGTCAGGCATGGTGTGTATTGGGGTCTATGTGGCTCCACAGGAATAAGTGCTTCCATGGCTTTACAAACATTTATGCTTAACAAAGCAATGGCATTTGTAAAATCAACACTATGGTTCCCTTTCTTCTGAGAATTCATATAAACATATTCCCAAAATAATAAAAATGAGAATAATTTGCCTAATTTGTTTCATACACCCTAAAATATAATTCAGTAGGTGAGGATATATCTATTTTCTGTTAACTGTTTAAAAAATATGGCCCAGGGTTATGGTATGTTCTTTAGGGTCACTTAGATATTGTGAAACTCATAATTAAATTAAAAGTTTGGTTTGCTAGCTTAATGCTTATTCCTAATTTAATGAGATTAATTACCTTTCAAAGAGGAGTTTTAAAAAAGACTGTTTTGATTTATACATGTCCATAAATGTAGCATGTTTGCTATGGAACAAAGATCATAATTTGCAACAGATTTTGAGAATTAATACTTATATTAAAACTTCAAAAAAATGTTCAGGTTAATTCTAGTACATCACCTAAGAGAAAAATAGTGCTCAAGAATCAGTTTAACATGGGAGAAAGATGACTTTGTCATTAAAAATCAATCAAAAGTAAACTTTCAAAGTTCAAAAAAGAAAACTATGTATTAAAATGAAAAATGGCTTTTATCAGTCATTTTATTTTAAAATTTTAATAACTGCACTAAAATAAATATGATTTAATGAATGAGAGAATAACACGGATAGGTTGCCATGGAAAAAGTCTCTTTGATCCTATAATGATAAAAATTTTTTGACTAAAAGAAGAAATTTAAGTGCAAGATGAAAATGATGCAGGGTTAAGGAAGAAAATACAGGAAGAGACTTATTATCAATAGTAAGTTATTAGTTGCTGTTCCCTAAACATCAGAGGAGGTTGCAGGACTGCATAAGTAGAGCAAGAGACATATCCTAAAGCTGATTGTAGTGAAAAAGATATTTTTTCTCCAGTTCTCATAAGTGTTGGAATATTGGTCAAGTTTCAAGCTTAGGACTGCAGTACACAAACAGGTGCCTGTGCCGACTCCTCAGTTTTGTTTAGTAGAACATCCACATGAAATAGGCTTGAGCTTCCTCCTCTAGTTTACTATCTACATAAGTGTACTGAGTTATTTCTTTTTTACTGTGCTTTTTACTTATTTTCTTGTACACGATCTCCTCCGTGTTCACCCTGATGCATCCATCTGCTTCCAAAAGCATGAAGAATGTTATGGCATGAATGCAAAGAGAAAAGGAGAAAAGCTGTATGTAGCTCTGACACCCAAAATACCATTTTAAAGTCCTCAGTAAGGCAATATGCTTGGGAGTTGGTTTTACCTAGAGGGAACTGTATTTTCTAAATTTCTTCATTTCCTTCTATAACATTATCAAGAGCCTGGTTTTAATCATAGAATCTTCACCCTTTATTAAAGGAGGAGAAAATAACCATCCAGACCTGCTTGTCCCAGTTCAACTTGGTGTGGTGAGAGGATGAGGTGGAGTGAGGAAGGGGGGGGCCTTGTTTAACCTCTGTGAAGGCTTCTGCCTTGTTGGAGTTAAGGGATTTTTATGATATTTGGTGAGGTAGAGGGAACAATGTAGACCAGAGGGGCTTTGATCTCATTTCCTTTGGGGACCCTAAGAGGAGAAGTCCCTGCACAGTCTGTGAGGTGGCTGCCTTGGGTAGAAGAGGCAGTTCATTCTGGGAAGGTATTGGGTACAAGAGAGCAGGCTTTGCCCCAGAAAGTCCACCTCAGCTCCTGGGTTGATAAACACATCCAGATGGAAGGAACAGAAGGAAGCTTAGTGTGCTGGCTGATTAGCATGATGGAGGGCTGAGGAGTTAGAGTAGCTGAATGGAAAGGACCTGAAGTCAAGAGCTGCCCTATGGCCCAACTGGTGAGGGACCACATGGGAGTTATTGTTAGAGGTCAGGAGTCCATGGCGTCAGGGGGAGGTAAGGACGAGCTATCTCCTGTCAGCACAGAGATGAAATAGCTTCCCTTGGGCACTGACAGAGACAAAAGGCACATCATTATTTCACCAGGCAGAATGAATGCCTGCGGGGTGTCCAGTTAACCACACTGGTAAATGGCATCACAGCAGGTGACCAAAGTGCTAGTGAAGAGTATTAGGAAGGAGCCAAGTGCTCTCCACATAAGCTTCTCCCAGTATATACTCAGATACCATCTTAGCAAAGACATGGGGAAGAAGAGGTAATCTCTAAGACAGCACTCATCCCCCAAGGAGGAACTGTCTGAAGTGTTTGCTTTGTTAGATTGGAAGTCTTCATTTTTTCCTATACTATCTAGTTGAATGCGCTTCTGTGAGGAAAGTTCACACCATAAATGTAGTAAATAAATTTAAAACAGCATTACCTTTTTCTTACACATTGGAGTATGTGGGAGTAATTCATGAACACACTACTTAAAAATATCCAGCTTAGGGCTTCCCTGGTGGCGCAGTGGTTGAGAGTCCACCTGTCGATGCAGGGGACACGGGTTCGTGCTCCGGCCCGGGAAGATCCCACATGCCGCGGAGCGGCTAGGCCCGTGAGCCATGGTCGTTGAGCCTGCGCGTCCAGAGCCTGTGCTCCAAAACGGGAGAGGCCACAACAGTGAGAGGCCCGCGTAACACACACACAAAAAAAAAAAAAAAAAAAAAAAAATCCAGCTTAGTCGATGTGAAATTTAAGAAGTCAGTCTTATCAAATGTGAAAGATAATAAAACTATTTCAATGGCTTTTCTGGGAGGCCACTACACATGTGCCTGATTCTTTGTTCATACTTTGCCTCATCATTACTGGGCCCAGATAACAAATGAGAGTTGAAAGCTGATGCTGGGACCTGAGTTTGGTCTGCAGATGTGTTCTGTTTGGACTTCACAGTGTTATAAAACTTTGAACCAATATTTATAAATATAGAGGTTTCACATAAAAACTCAAATGTCTGTACATTTCTTCAGAAAGTGTACAGAAATGATAACGAATGGCTAGAGCTGAGTAGGACCTGTCCCTTGAAAGTAAGGAAAAATTCCTCCATTTTCTGCAGTCACTACTACACTTTCTTTGAATTAATTATGAATTAATTTTTTATTAATAAATTTTTTAACATCTAGCTCAGGACACTCATTTTCTTTATTTGCCCTGGCTTCTTCTACTTTCTTGAAATTATAAACCTTGACTTAAAGCATGTGGAGAAAACAAGGGCTCTTGGACCTGCAGGTATGCCTGATTTTTATTTCAGATTTTCATTCTTATTTTTTAGATATATTTCCTAAGGATGGAACATTTTGTTTCATATATTTGCTCTAAGGTTTGTCTAATTAACTCAGCTTCATTTTCTAAGACATGGCCACTTGCACTTCTTTATACCTTATAGGACTAGCATTTGGAATTCCAAGTATCTTAGGTAATGATGGTGCCCTGTTGGGTTGTAATTCTATATTTTATAAATGCAGAGTTTCCAAAATAAAAAAAGATACAGTTTTGACCATATAATATGACAAAACAGTCTGGGAGGAGAATTGATTGTTTTACAAATCCAAGAAAATGTTGACTAATCTCTGAGTAACAGGGTTGCAGTCCCACTTTGGGAATATCTGAAACTAGATTAGGTGGTACTCTAAGAACTAAGTGTCAGCACCCTCTCTGCCCCAATAATCTCCTCACCTCCCCCTCTCCATCTCTCTCTCCCTATCTCCCTCCTTCCCTCTCTCCCTCTTTTCCTTTTAAAAAAATTTTTTTATTAGTTTCTGCTTTATAACAAAGTGAATCAGTCATACATATACATCTGTTCCCACATCCCTTCCCTCTTGCGTCTCCCTCCCTCCCACCCTCCCTATCCCACCCCTCCAGGCGGTCTCCCTTCTTTGCATTTTTCTGTGTAAGGGATTCATTCTCTTTTTTCAGAATGATTCCCTCCATATAGTGGGAAACCAACTTCAGCACGAGTTCCTTCAGAGCTTGCGATGCTATGACTCCATACGATTTCCAAAGAAGGGGAATGACTGGATGAATTGAGATAAGCTGTGCACTTCCAGAGCTGATTGCAGCCCAATCATAAGGTGTTTGTAAAGATCCCAATTCCTTCCAAGTTACCAAGAGAATGGAAAAGTGCTAGGCAGGAAATACCAGGCAGGTCCATGACAGAAACCAAAGCAGTAACCTGTCTTTTAACTAAACAGGTCAGTTAAACAGACCATTGTGTATATTGTGTATGTTTGTAGTTAGAGAAAGGTGTGCTAAAATTTCAGTTCTTCTGCTTATTAGATGACTTAAGTTCCCCACAGGTCCTTCACTTATAAAATGAAAAAAGAATACCTTACTTCATGGAATTTTTAGTCAGTGAGTTGATGGATTAAAATAGTAGCACAATGTTAGTGCCTGATAAAAGTCAATTCCTTTTCTTCTTATCAAAAATTGGTAACTTCTAAGATTTTGAAATTATGAAATGTTGGCATCTAAAAGTGGCCTTTATGATTATATTTTTCCCTGAGTGTTCAACTTACTGACATTCAAATCATTTGAATGAGAGGATTTGGAATTAAATGGGAATACTCAAAGACCTATTGTTTGTGTGTGACAAAGTGGGAATTAGAATGCAAGGTTACTAGAGTACATTATTTATTCAAATGAATTTTGATAAGTGCCTACAAAGTGCCAGGTAGTATCCTAAGAATTTGAGATCTATCAGTGGAAAAAAATAGACAAAAACCTCTGCCTTGTGGAAATTATTCTAGTGGGAAGGGACAGAAATTAACCAACAAACCAAAGGGTTAAAGAAATTATGTAGTATGCCAGAAAGCAATAAGAGCCATGGAGAATATTTGCCTTAGCAAGGAAGGCAAACAGGGAGTGTGGTAGTTGGGACAGGGTAATTCTCAAATAGTGTGGTCAATGTAGAATTTAGAGAATATGAAATTTGAGCAGAGATTTAAAGGATGTGAAGGAGTTATAACTGAAGATATCTGGGGAATGGGTATTCCAATCTGAGGGAACATCCAGTGTAAATGCTTTAACAGGACAGTGTCAGGTGTTTTGTAGAAACAGCAAAGGTGCCCATGTAGTGGCAGAGAAGTGGGTGGGGAAACATAGAAGATAAGGTGAGAGATATAAACAGATATACACTATTCTGAGTTTTTTATTGAATAACTTCCCTTCTGAATGTAGTAGGGAAACCACTGGGAATATTTTATTTGAGAAGTGATAATATCTGAGTTACGTTCTTAACAAGAAAATTCTAGCAACTTGCTGAGAATAGATCACAAGGTAAAAGGGATGAAAATAGGGAGACTGTTAGGAGATCAGATGAGAGATAATGGTGGATTGGACCAGGTGTCTACAGTGAAGGTGGAAAGTACTTGTCTTATTCTCAATATTTTCTCAAAATAGAAACAACAAGATTTCCTGATGATTGAAGTGTGGGATGTAAGAAATGTATAGATGTCTCTGATAGAGTGTCAAAAGTTTTTGCCTTGAGTAATTAATGGGTAGAGTATGGAAAGATAATTTTTTGGGATGGAATTCAGAGGTTCTGTTTTGGATGTGTTAAGTTTAAGATGTCTACTTTCCAAGTGCAAATGAATGGGTAAATGAAGGAAAAAGGTGAATATAGAGGTATGGGGTTTGGAGAAGAGTCTTGACTAGGGACATAAATTTAGGATTAGTCTGCTAACAGATGGTATTTAAATTCATGAGACAGTGAGATCCCAAAAATATTTGAGTCTAGGTAGTAAAGAGGACAGAGAACATCCCTGGGATACACCAACATTAAGTGGTAGGGAAAAAAGGAGAAACTAGTAAAGAAAACTAGAGAATGGTCAGTGAGGTAGACATAAAAACAAGAGAGTATGGGGTTCTGAAACCCAAGTAAAGAGAGTATAACAAGGAGGAAGACATCATGACTGTACTGAGTATCACTGACCAGTCAAGTAATGGGGGAAATAGAAATTGATCACTAAATTTAGCAACATACAGGTAATGACTCACCTTGCTAAAAGTACTGTTGATGGAGTAGTACAGGCAAAAGCTTGATAGAGTGGGTTTAACCCAGAGGATAGGAATTGGGGGGAATCAGTTCAAACAACTTAATGGAGTTTTGCTGCATCAGTGAGTAAAGGAATATGACAGTAGATGGTGTAAAGAGGAACATTTTTAGTACGTTGAAGGTAATTCAGTAGAGAGAAAACTGATGTAGAAGAGATGAGAAAATCTTTGTTAGGCAAGAAGGAGTGGATCTGCTCATGGAGTGGAATTGTCTTTAGATGTTTAGAGAGAAATATGAATACCTGATCTACATATCCAGGATAAATGGGTACCTACTGTATGGTAAGAGTCTATAAAACTTTTTGATTTCTTCTATTTATTTTCAGGGAAAGATAAAGTGACAGTAACAACCAAGAGTGAGGATAAGAAATCATTCTTAAGGAGAGCAAGAAAGAGAACACATAGACCAGGGAAGTTTGTGGTTATGGATTTAGAATGGTACCAGTTGTGAGTTTTCTCCAACTATGTTCAGTGCATGGGATGAGCTCCATAGGAGGTAGAGGTTTACCCAGAGCACTCTAAGAAATTTCCTGTGGCTGCTGTAACAAATCACCTTAGACTAGGTGGTTTAAAATAACAGAAATTTATTTTCTCATAGTTCTAGAGGTCAGAGTCTGAAATCAAGGAGTCAGCACATCTGAACTCTCTCCAAAGACTCTAGGGGAGAATCTGTTTTTTTGGCCTCTTCCAATTTCTGGCTGCTGTTGGCATTTCTTGACTTGTGGCTGCATCACACCAATCTCTGCTCCTCTGGTCACATTTTCTCCTTCTCTTCTCTCTGGCTTGTGGCCACATCACTCGAATTGCTATCTCTGTCTTTGTATCACCTTCTCTGTGTGTCTTCTGTGTGTCATTTCTAAGAACACTTGTCATTGGCTTTAAGGTCCACCTGGATAATCCAGGATGATCTCCTCATCTCAAAATCTTTGACATAATTACATTTGCAAAGACCCTTTTTTCTAAGTAAGAAAACATTCACGGTTCTTAGAATGAGGACATGGACATATCTTTTTGGGGACCACGATTCAGCCACAATGAGGAGCAAGGAACTTAGATTGGATGTAATAACTCCCTTGATTGTGTATTTTAAGCTTCCTGAAAAGGAAAAGAGGGCTTCATGGGGTATGACATGTGAAAAAGATGTTGGGATCAAAGGAGTTGGCATTTAGGTGAAGTTGAAGGACTGTCGGAATCATAGTACTAGAAAAAAAATGACACAGAATGACTGAAGTGGTAGAAAGACATATATGAAATTGTGACACATGTTTATTAAATAAAGATAAATAAGAAAATACTATATAGCATAAATTACAGGAATACTCCCTAATATAAAGTAGTGATTTCTCTTCCTGTACTATTTCATTCCAGCTGTCACAGAAGCTCCGTTTTCCTTGATGTTACTGCAGCTATACATCTTAGCAACTGTGGTCATAGGGAGCCAAGGGCTTTAGCCTTTAGGAGCTTGGAGGCATAAGTTAGATAGGATAGTTTAAAAATACAACTAGAGGCATTCCCACCTGTCTCTCAATAGTTTCTCTCAATAAACTTGTCCTTTAGGCAGTGATGGTTAAACAGTTTGGGTGATGCCTCAAGAGAGTGTGTTTTCCCAGATCCTTTTGTTTTTTCCCTCTGCAGTCCCAACAGAAAGGTCCACTGCATTCTCTATGTGATCTTTAACAACTGCATGAAGAATTGTTATTTAGAATCACAGCTCTTTTCTCTCTTCCTCTCTTCTCCTCCACTTCTCCCCCAACTTTGTTTTCCCCAAAAGGCTGAGGTCAGATGAAATTTATTAAGTGTTTGAGAAAGGGTTTCCATCTCTGGTTATTTGAATGTTATGTATGAAATGAGTTTGAAATTCATTTCCTCATTCTAATCCTCAATTTAATTGATCCAATTCTGCATCTATTCAGCAAACAAACATTGAGCACTCACTATGTGCACTAGGGATACTAATACCCCAAAGACACAGATTCTGCATTCAACTTACTGTCTAGTGCAGGGACCAGTAAACTATGACCCATGAGTCAAATCCAGCCCACAGCTGGTTTCTGTACAGGCTTCAAGCTAAAGAAGTTTTTCATATTTATGAGGGGTTATAAAAAAAATAAGTAGCATATGTTGCAGAGACCATATACGACTCACAAAAGCATAAAATGTTGATTTTCTGGTCCTTTATAGAAAAAATTTCTCGACCCCTAGTCCGGTGAGAAAATATATGGCGATAATAACACCAACATCCCAAATTGTTGGAATTTGTTGCAGGTTATGTGCTATATTTCCCTGGCCAGCCTAAATCTCTTTTCTTCTAATAAGAGATTGTCTTTTGGCAACAAACCCTACCCTGATCTCAGGTATCAACAAACCTACTCAAGATGAGGTAGGGTGAGCCTGACTCCATTACTCTTAGTTTAGTGTTGTGTACTTAGGACTAGTTAGTCTTGCTTTTGAATATCTCTGATCACAAAAAAAAAAAAAAAAAAAAAAAAAAAAAAAAATTATTCACACAGCTCAAGTAGGCCCAGTAAGATCCAAACATGGGATTTTGCAGTAATTATTGGGAAAGAAAAACTATATTTCTTCTGGAGTTATTAGATGAATGATAATTAAAAACTTGAGCTTTTTCAGGACCACTCCTTCTAAGAGGGCTTACATGAGAAACAGACTAACTCTGAGGAATAAAGAGACAAAAATGAAAAAGAGACCAAGTGCTGAAGATACTGTTTGAGCCCTGGATTCAATTGTACCAGGAGCTAATTCTTGTTTTGGGATTTGTGTTTTGTTTTGTTTTGTGAGGTAATAAAATTACTATTTTTATTTAAAGTAGTTTAAACTAAGTTTCTGTTACTGTAACATAAGGTATCCCACCAATGACAAATTCAATGAGAAAATGAATGTTAAATAATCTATACATAATAAGTGTTTATGAAATCCTCTTCATTAAAATCAATACTTAGTATGCTATAAGAAATATAACATATTTACATTTGGAAGGTATTTTAAGGTTTCATTCAATCTAGCTCCCTTGTTTTGCTGAACTGGAGACTGTAGGACCCCAGAAAATTTAAAAGAAATTTAAAAACTTCAAAATGGAAAAATCACAACGCTGTGTGCTACTTACTAACTGAGATGTATTTAATTTTGTATGGTAATGGCTACGAGCAGCATCTAATACATCTGTGGCAGTCAGAGAAAGCTTCCTTAAAGAGGCAATGGCTTAGTTGGTTTTGAAGGAAGATCATCTTTGCTTAGTCAAAAAAAATTAGGGTCAGTTGGTGAGTCCTAGAGGTTAATTATTCTCCACAGAGAGAATACACTCTGTAAAGGCATGAATGTGAAAGAAAACACATATCTTTCTGAAGTGCAAAGTTAAATTCAGAGGAACATTAAGTAGTGAAGCATAAGTAGAAAGAATGAGGTTATAGAGGCAACCTAGGGTTAGGTCATGACAGTTCTCATGTGCCAGTAAGACTATGAGAAGGATTGCAGGCTCTAAATTTAGGATCTGAGGAGAAAACAACAATGTGGCAGTTCAGCTGCTGTTCTATTATTCCAGGAGAACAATGTGTGAGTCCAAGCTTTGATTGATCTGGAGACAAGAAGATGAAGAAAGGATGGGAGTCCAGGTAGAGCTTTTGAGGAGGTGGGAGGTATTTAAGAGGTATGTAACAGACAAGCTCTGATGAATAATTCCATGTGGGAAGTGAAACAGATGGAAGAGTTGCTGAATAGGTGTAGTTTGGGGCTGCTAGATGGATGGATGCTGGTTATATTCTCTGATAACAGAGAATAAGGAAGAGAAACCTGCAAAAATTTTTGCTCATTCAGTTTTGTTGTGAAGTGTAAGCGTGGGAGAAACATGACGAGTTCTGTTTTTGACATTTCGAGTTTGATGTGTTCACGGTCATTAAGTAGTGTTGATCATTAAATAGTGAGGGCTGGGGTACAGAAGGGAGAGTTGGAGATTCAGTTTTCAATAATCACCATGTGGATGGAAGTGGAAAACATGTGACGGAATGAGATGTTATAAGGAGAGATAGTTGCTTCTCTTGATTTATTCCAGGTCTTTCTCTTTATTAAAATTTAATATAATGAGCAAAATATTTATTTTAAATATAGAATATAGCAATGAATTTTAAACAAATCATCAATATAGTTCATGTCTACATACTTCAGTAATCCTGGGAATTCTAGAATTTCTGTAAGGAATTCTAGATATTATAACATTTTTTTTCATAGAAATTTTGAACCCTGTAAACTCTACAACAAAATTATTCTCCTCTTATTGAAGAATGAGGAAATAGTGTGGTATTATGCATAGAATCTCAGACTGGAAATCAGTTCAAATTGTCTACTCGTCCTACTTCTAACTGGCTGTGCTACTCTGAGAAATTTGCCTAATGTCAGTGGAATCCTTCTCCCCATCTATAAAATAAGGCGGTTAAAGCGAATGTTCTACAGGCATCCTCGCTGCTCAAACATTCTAAAAGTCTAAGTGTCTATGGATCAATGAGTAATTTGCTTTTCCTTAATTTCATTCTCGTGACACTCTTGACATTAAGAAATGGAAGCAGATCTGATGAGCTCAGAGGTTGTGCTTTAAAAAGCAAACTAGAGATATGTAGAAATTAACAACAATTTTAGACCCAAAATTAATCAAGCTGCAATCTGTGGTTGTTTATCATTTCAATATTTACATTGAATTACCCTTCCTGATCCACTCAGCTAGGGAAGCCAGGGTTAGCACAGCCAGAGTAACCAGAGCCCCCATTTACTCCATGATCCCTTGTTGCCAATGACTCAACACAAAGAGTTTGGTTTTAGGACTATCCATTTAGTGAGTCTGCCTTGATATTTAGTGTTATGTAAGTTCATTGATTCCAACGTTATAAATTATTCAGAATATTGAAAGTGGCATGTATTTGTGTCTTTTGAAGGCAGGTTTTTCAATTTAGCCAAAACATTTCACATTTAACTCTAAAACTTCTTCTAATAACTAGATGATTGGGTATACAGAACCAAAGTAATTCAATTAGAAAATGTATTTTAGTCATGGAAAACTGACAACATAATGGATAGAACTTGTTTAAGTGAATGAACACATTATCAAATAAAGAATGATTGACTTTTCAGAAGTCACAGAACCTGAAAAATATAAAACGTTATAGATAAAATGTGTCATTCACCTGTGATTTTGAAAGTAGGCAAGCAGATCCAGTTTGAATATTTTACTCAGATATGTTTAAAACTCTCCTTAGTAAAGTAAAATAACAAATTTTTAATAAAAACATATGCATAAACTCTCAAAAGACAGACAAGCATGACTCATAGGTATTCTATATAGAGCACCTATTTGTTTCTAGGTCCTGATAGAACCACAGCCTAAATGAATAAAGGCCACATAACAGGTGCCATGAGTATTGATTTTAGTGAGGCATTTGATATAGTGTTTAATGGAATCTTATTCCCCAAATAATGAGCAATCACATATGTTGAATACTGGCTGAAGGAACATGAACAAAAGGTGGTATGAAATGTCTACCTGTTTGTAAACTACAATTTCAGAAGTTTTACTGTGAGGCCCTGGAAGGAAACAAAGGAGAATGGAGGAACAAATTTTGGAAAACCTTCCAGAAATAAAAGTGAACATTTGGCTCATTGGTATACAGAATGAATTAAAAATAATACAATGTTCTGATCTAATATTTTTTTTCTTTAACATTTATATTAATATCCTTTCACCTGTGTTGTAATTCAGACTGTAATGAGGGCTTGCACAACAAACTTATGGTTACCAAAGGGGAAGGGGTTGGGGGAAGAATAAATTAGGAGTTTAGCATTAGCATATACACAGTATTGTATATAAAATAAACAACAAGGTCCTACTGTATAGCATAGGGAACTATATTTAATATCCTGTGATAAATGATAATGGAAAGTAATCTGATTAACTGAATCACTTCACTGTACACCAGAAACTAACACAATATTATAAATCAACTATACTTTAACTTAAAAAAAAAGCGAAAAGAAAAATAAAAGGATTTTTCATTCACATTTTTGAGGCATTTAGGACATAGTTTGTGTCTATCTTTTTGCATATATCATAATCTTAAGACAATGTTTTATCATTGTCTTATCTCTGTATTTTCCCCTTATTCATGGCAGATACTTATTAGTTATTCTTTAAATTTATCATAACTCTTTTCTTCCCTCATTTGTACCTTTTCTTGACTTGAACTTACAAGTAACCTCAAAAAAACAAACAAACAAACAAACAAAAAAAAAAAACCCAGAAAAAACTTACCAAATTGTCTTATAACCTTGAGCATGTTTTTTAGTGGAAAAATTGGTGGGGGGAGGAGTAAGGAATCTGTCTTAATTTATTACATGAACATGCTGTATAAAACTTAATTTTAAAATATGGAAAGGTAATTTTTTCATTAAAAAAAATCCTTCAACCTAAATATGTATTACTAATATTCTCTCCTCTTTTTGGATACATTATAAGAAAAAAATGCTTGAAACAATTGTTAAGACCATATGTTCTGGTAATAACATTCATAAGACTGAAATATAATTGTTAATACAACGAAGGTCTCATCATTTATGTAGAATAAAGTCTATGTGGAGTATTTTAGGAATCAGGGTTGAATTATTCATGGTGTTAACGTATTGTATGTTTTCCTAAAATAATGTTTACACAGAAGATTCATAGCTGTTTTCAATCTATAATTTTTTTTAAATTTCATTTAAATGTATCAGTGTTATTCTTTCCATTTAATAGAGAAAATGGGGACATGGTCAGGATGAGTAAGTGCATCAGGTACTGAGAAAGATAGTAAAATAAGGTCTGAAATTAATGTATGATAGTCTTTAATTTTCTGATATTGTCAGGAATGTAATCCTGCAGAATTAGTAGGTGTGTTTCTCCATCAATAGCCACTTTAATTGAAATGTAGTGTATTTTTAAATATTTGAATTCTACCTCTTTGTCATGGGAGCTCAGTATAAATTGCTATAAAGTTACTGTAATACTTGTTTTCAAACAACAAAATAAAATTATCTCTCTTTGTTTATTTTGATCCTTTGAAGGGGTATTTAACTGTTGGTTAATTTACACTGTTTTATTCCTGGCAAAATTCCAGACGATCCTCAAAGTCATAGGAACTATTATTACAGCATAAGACATAAAAGAAAATGCTGTTGTCTTAGAAACAGACTTTCCCTTAGTACCTTCCTATAGTGGCACATGGGCTGCCAGTTACATATAGCATTTGCATGGGGCTGGGAGAGCAATTTGTAAGCTATGAGAACATTCTATTCTTTTAACTTCTATCATCATGCTTTGTATCTCAGAGGATAAATAATTTTTTAAAGCAGTGAGATAAAATGTGGAATTATTAATTTTCTTTTAGCTTTTATCAACTGTGTATCCCCACCCATGAGATCCTGCATTGGAAATTGTAGATTGCAAAGGGCACACTTGAGAAGACTTCTGAATAATACCATTGATACTAGGATCTCATGATATGTTAAAAAAAAAAAAGTTCAAGAGAACAAAGCAGGTCGCAGGTCACAGGATGAAAAGGTTCTTTTCTGAGAAACCTCCATACTGTTTTCCACAGTGGCTGCACCAATTTACATTCCCTTCAAGAGTGTAGGAGGGTTCCCATTTCTCCACAGCTTGGCCAACATTTGTTATTTGTGTTCTTTTTGATGATAGCCATTCTGACAGGTGTGTGGTGATATCTCATTGTGGTTAATAAATCAGACAGAGAAAGAAAAATACTCTATGTTGTCACTTATATGTGGAATCTCAAAAATAAAACAAACAACTGTATATAACAAAACAGAAGCAGACTCACTGATTAGAGAACAAACTAGTGGTTATCAGTGGGGAGAGGGAACGGGGGGGGAGATAGGGGTAGGGGATCAGGAGGTACAAACTACTATGTATAAAATATATAAGCTACATGGGTATATTGTACTGAACAGCATAAACATAGTCATTATTTTGTAAAAACGTTAAATGGAGTATAATGTATAAAAATACTGAATCACTATGATGTACCCCTGAAACTAATATAATATTGTGAATCAATTATACTCCAATAAAAAAATTAAAACAGTAAAAATATTTTTGTGGAGAAAAGGTCTTTTTATGAGAGAATCTCAAAAGTGAAATGATTTCTTCAGCATAAGATACTTATTACCCCAGCACTTATTTATTGAGTACCTCCTACTTGCTAGACGCTGTTCTGGGCACTGGTAATGGGGCATGAAGAAACCTGCTTCTGCCCTCATGAGACTTACCTTCTGGTGGGAAGAAACAGGCATGAAGTCAAAAAACAAGTAAAGGATGTGTCAAAGTAAAATAAATGGTGTGTCTTCTAGTGTTGTGATACAGGGATGAAAAAGCAGCAGGAAAGCAAGCCAGGAAAGAAAATATGGAGAGAGGGAAGGAGGGAGAGAGAGAGAGAATGTGTGTGTGTTGGAGGGCACAGGGGTGGGGTGCGGTGCCATTTTAAATAGAACAGGTGAGAGAGGCTCCCAGATACTAACATTTGAGGAGATAACTGAGGAAGATGAGAAACGAGTCTGTCTAGAGACACTTTTTATCTATGTAGCAACATAACTCTGATCATTCTTAAAATATTCAGAAACACAATGCAGATTTCACTTCATTACAACTATTATGAATTTTTCCCCTTAGAACCATTGTATTTATACTGCCACATACTGAGTAGAATCAAAATACACAGCATTTCAGGGTTTAAACATAGAATTGATTAAATGCATTGAAATATAACATGTTACAGGGTCAAGGGCTTGCTGCCTGATACATAAACACATAGTGAAATAGAGAGATGTTGAACTCCACTTTGTAATGCAGAAAGGTATGTACAGATGATGCACTGTGGTTCTTTTGTTTGTCTCATATTCCTTTCTCAGATACGATAGGAAAAATGTACTCCGTGTTGTATTGTGGTTGAATTTCTCGTATTCAGTAAATACACAGAAGGATATAATGAACCAAAAAAGAGTACAAGGCTATTCTTTTTGAGTCCTAGCCTTGCCTTTAATCATTTCCATGGGTATTGGTTTCACTGACCCTTACATTAATCATTCCTTGGCAAAAAGAGATGAGCAATACTATTGCCCCTGTTTTGTAAATAAGAAAGAGGATCATAGGAAGGCTAAAAGATCTGCCTCAAGCAATTCTAACTATAAAGCTCTGGTAAAGCCCTTTGAAGAAGCTATTTGTCTTAAATGACAGTTCTAAGTTTTAACCGCTAGAGTCCAGAGCAAACTAAATCTGAAACAGTATATTGAAATAAAAAGACCTCTCAATTCTATTTGCATTTGCAACACTATCTAGCCCTGTGCCTTTTAGAATCGTTACTTTGTAACTTGGGAAGCCATTAGATATTGTCATTTATCAGACATTTTTTACTGAGAGCTTTTTTCTAGACCAGGCATGGTATGAAGTTTTGGTAAAGTTATGCGCTGAGTTCTGAAAGAGTTCATTTACTAGTAGAGAAATTCATAAACAAAACAATGACATAACAGTGTGTTCAGCACTATGTAACAGGTGAGGACAGTGTGAGATGGGAAGTGGAAGAGGGACACACAAACAAAACAGAAATCAGGATGGGAGAGCTGGCTTCTCAGAGATTTGACAACAAAGTAACAAGCTGAAGCAAACTAGAGTTGGGGTTGATTGATGAGGAAGGTATCACAGGCAGAGGGAGACAGTGCAAAGGTCCAGGGGCAAGAAATAGCAAGATTTTAGATGCATAATTATTTCAGTACTGTTGGGAGGTAGAGGATAAAGAGGAGAAGAGTAGGAAAGCTCAGTTTCCAACGATCATCAAGAAGAAGTGCTTATTTGTTCATCCCAATCTCCTAATTTATCCTTTCCCCCTACGTTTCCCCTTGGGTATCCATAAGTTTGATCTCGAGATCTGTGAGTCTATTTCTGTTTAGTAGATAACTAATAAGGACCTACTGTATTGTACAAAGAACTCTACTCAATATTCTGTAATAACCTACATGGGAAAAGAATCTGAAAAAGAATGGATATATGTATATGTATAACAGATTGACTTTGCTGTACACCTGAAACTAACATACCATTGTAAATCAACTATACTTCAATGAAAAATTTTTTAAAAATCTAGCATAGGGCAAGCAGGAAAAGCAAGCAAAATAAAGTGCTTATTGATCACAGTAAATGGTTTTGCTTTGAACCTGAATACAGAGGGACATTTTGACATGCATTGAAGCATAGAGAACGACCTACTGTATTTGAAATTTATAAGATCATACTAGACAGAACAAAGGATTCATTTGAATAGAGAAGTTATGAGGCTGTACCAAGACTCCAAAAGATAAGTTATGAGGGAGTGAACTAAAATAGCAAATGTGGAATAGATTAGGAAAGGTCGATTCAAGAGATATTTACAAAGTGAAATCTATAGGATTCAATAGGAAACTGTATGTGAAGGAGGAAAGAATGGATAATTAGAGTATTCAGGGTAATTTTCAGTAGTAATGTAGACAAGGTCAAGGTTTTAGAATTGAAAGTATAGAAAGAGAACATATTCTGGAGCCATCTGTAGTCTTTACAGTTGCTGGCCATTGGACAAAGGAATAAATGAGGGTTCATTTGGCCAAAGTACACTAACTTTTATTTACAGGTCAGGGGCTTTTGTATTAGTGGACCCAGGGGCCAAAGTCATCACAGACTCAAATTCCATTCATCCTCTACAGTCATCCTAAAGCCTGCTTTCCTTCAGAGATGTAAGATGGATACGGCCATTTCAAGAGAAACAGTTAAAAAGAGACATGTCCAGAGGTACAAAGGAAGACTATTTCTGGGATTGTTGTTGTAGGAATTCAGAGTCATCCTCTGAATTCCTCAGCACACCTCGTATGATATTGGGAAGACCTAGGTCACATGCTCACCAACTAATATAATGAGGTGATGATGACTGGTTTTGCAAATTCGGGTTTAGTGTTAGGTAAAGGCTCAGTCTCTCTGAGTCAAGTGTGAGGAGTAGAAAAAGGGAACAAAATCAGAGCTCTGCCCATAAAAGGAGGGGAAATTAACGTTATGGCACAGCACTTATCTAGTGTGGCTTAAGAATACCTACCTTGAATGTATATGAAAATAGGGGAAGTAAACATGATTTTCCTAAATAAAAAGATGGAGCAAGATTTCGTATGCATATTGTGGGGGAGAGAGGAGGAGATGAAAAGAGATGAAAAGAGAGTATAAGATGAAAAACTAAAAATTTTGGAGATTATTTAATGCAAATTAAATATACCTATGCTTTATTAATCTTCCTTCCCCACTGAACTCTCATATTTGTGGCATTACTATTTTCTAGGATTATTGCTTTAAAATTTATTTGATTGTTCTCCTTTGTCTTTTTCTTCCTCATTTCTCTAAAACAGAAGGAAAGCAGCATTTCTGGTTTTTATTCTAAACACCATGAAGAAATCTCTGAGTGTGAAGCAAACCCAAGGGAAAAATAACCCTCTTAGATATAGATGTTATTGCCATTAAATTACTACCTTAAGTAGATGTACATATAGAAGATACAGTTAATTTCACACGAAGATGGGAAGGACCACGAAGGTAATGAACTTTATTGAGAGTGCTTTAAATCCCATAATGCACATTTGAGAAGCTTTCTATGCAGGGAAGACCACTGAGTTGATAAAAGAAGCATTTAGTTAACAAATGCCTTTGTGCTTCCCTGCTCACCGATATATTTGCTTTAGAAATGAGTGCTACTCATTTGGTAGATACAGACATCTCTTTCTAACAGACTTGTCTCAGAAATAGTGTGTGTGCATTGAGGGGAGGGGAATGCCATCAGTGTCATGAAGTAACTAAGGAATATAGTAAGCAACTTTTCGTGGATGTGTGGATTGCATAATTTAAGACTAACCTGGGGCACCCATAAATTATGCATAGGTTTTGTTTTCTTATTTTACATTTTTAGAGGGGAGAAAGATACTTGATTTTGCAGTTTCTACACCTTTAGCATTATCTAAATCTCTCTCACTGTTGAATGCTGAGTATCCATAAGGAGACATACCATCTGCTGTTTGGACTGTTCTCCTAAAATCCTTTCAGGTTACTCATTCTTTCTCAAACCCTGTTGTCTTTTGAAAAGGAATCAACCCCTCAGTACTTATAGAACGATTCCATTACACATGACATTGACTTCTGTTAAAACAGTGACAGAGACCCACTCAGCAGCAATTTGGAAATGATTTAATAATTGGTTTATTTTGCAGTATTTATATATTGTGTTGTTTAAAGCCATGTGAAGATAGGATTCAAAAATGACTGTATTCAATCATGAGTTACATACATCCTGAATGTTCCCTCTTTTCCATTGTTTTAGGATGAGTGACATCTTCTGTGGCTGTACATAGTCTGTACTAAGACATGAGCTATTTTTTTTCTCCAAGTTAATAATCTCCTTGTCACTAATAACAACACTACAATCCTTCCCTGCATTTTGGAACAGTATATAGCTAAACAAAAGATGGCAAAATAAAACAAAAAAACAAACAAACAAAACCACTGAGACTCCAGAGAAGAAATTCAGTACAATGATTTCATTTGCTTGGGTCACTTTGTTTTATAAATCAACAATTGGGAACATTGTAATTAGTTACCAGCATAGGGTATTTTGTTTAGTCGTTTATTGCTGAAAGATCTGGTATCATTAAAACATTACTTTTAGGTCACTTTTAATTACTACACTTGAGGACGTGGGGTATATGCTTTGTCTCCTTTGAAACTGAAGCTAAAGTCTAACAAGTTGATTTTCCCTGGCCCTATAGACACATTTACATTTTCCGATGAGTGCAGCTTTGGCTGCACCACTAGGTGGCAGAAGTGTTTTACCGTTGCTCGCTCTGCGCTCCGAAGCCACTAAGTCCCCTCTCGGCTCATTCCTGCAGCAGCTGAGGCTGATATAAATGTATAAACAAGCAGAAGCTATGTTTTATTAAAGCATAAAGCAACGACGCCAAGCCATGTTCTTGGCTTCTGTTGGTCTGGTGAAGGCAAGGCTTTGCTGAAGGGCTGAAGTAAAGGAAGGAATCCTGAGAGAATGACTGTTTGCTGAGGTTTGGCTGTGTGTGTGTGTGTGTGTGTGTGTGTGTGTGTGTGTGTGATTTTGTACCACTGTCCAGGACTAGTGTGTCCAAGGGAGACAACTGGCAGCTCCCAGATCCACTGCTTCTGGAAGGACCACTGGTGCTTCCACCCAACACTGCTATGGGTATTATTGCTTGACTCCTTTTGGAAGAGGAGCTAAACACATAAAAACTCAATCTGTTAGACTGAAAAGCAGTCAGCTTCGAGGCTTCTTGATAGGGAGAGGTTAGTTATAGAGTTGAATAGGAGTAGAATCCGATCGGGAAACATTTTATTTGTCTATAAAAAGATTTGCTAAGTTGATGTTCAGGATATTACCCAGGATATATATGAATTCTTGCAACATATGGAATATTACCAGTTAGTTCAGGGAGATGCTTGGGTCACATAAAAAAGAAGGTACTTGTATTCATAGAATATGTATTTATGTATTTTGGAGAAAGAATAGGTTTCTTTTCTTTCTTTCCTTTTTTTTTTTTTTTTTGAATGAGACTATTGTATTCCAGACTAATAAAACCTTTCCGCTTAAGAAAACACAAGAGGTGGTAAAAGAAAGGGAAGAGTGCATGTTCCCATAAGTAGGGGAGAAACACAGCAGCTGCCTTATTCTGGAAAGGCACTCTTCTGTAGGTTGGATTCTAAGCTGATCCACCTACATCTGCCATCACAGCCGGCACCTGGTGCAAGGTGAATGACACACAATACTCCCCAACTGTCACTGTCCAGCCGTGTCCACCAATTAGAACTAATAAACATTCCTCCCCACACCAAGGATGCGCCTCCAGCTCAGCGAGCAGCAGGGCAGGCGATGGCAGAGCATAATGACAGCAGTAGCAGCCAGAGCCCTGGGCAGCAGGTGTACTAGGCTGGGAGCAGGGAAGGGCACAGTGAGGCACTGGCATCACTGCCTCACACATTTTGCAGGCAGAGTTGAGTTGTTTACAAATTGAGAGCAGAGGGGATTTGGTTGGAGAGAGAGCTGAGCTCACTGCATTCAGGGCTCGAGACACCTGAGCAGGGTTCCGTGCTGGTGGGTTTGGTGCCATTCCCTGTAGAAAAAAAAGACCCTCCCTCCACCCCTCAACACACATCCTGACCAGGTAGCAGAGGCCCAGTTCTCCATGCACGCAAACACACCTGATGAGAAACCCAAGCATCTCCAGTGTTGAGGGCCAGGAAGTCTCTCTTCCTCACAAGTTTATCTCTTCCAGGTGACCTGGAGATGGCAGATGCCTGAGCAGACATTCTGGACAGAGCTTGCAAACTGGAAAAAGAAAAGATACAGAATCAGGAAGGGTCATTAAATGGGAAGAAACTAAACCTCCAAGAAGGTAAGAGACCTGAGGAAAGTTCTCAGCATTCAGTGAGGGTTGGGGAGCTTACACCCTCCTCCATGCTGGACTTACCTGGGAAGGAGTTGGAGAATCCTGAGGGGCAGTGGCGGAGAGTGTGTGTGTGTGTGTGTATGTGCGTGGTGTGTGTGCACACATGTTGGAGTCGGGGGCGCAGAGCTCTGGAACACTAAGCATCCCTGGGATGGGATATGAAGGGAGCAAGACTGCACATGTATCCTTAATCACACTCAGGAGTGAGCCATCATGGGTGCGATTTTTCCGGTTTCAGTGTTATTTCTACCAAAGCCTGGAAGAATGTGTTCTTTTTCCCTCTTGTCAGCAGTGCAGCAACCTATGTCAGTCTTTGTTTTCACCTCTGCTGGTTCCAACTCTGCTGTCTGGCGGTGTCAGTGCTGTCAATTTAAAATCCTGCTTCTCTCTGTGAGTGCTGTGATGATACAGGACACCTGAAGGTGTCACTTTCCTGTGGTTAATTAACCTTGAGACCAGAGGCACACTGGCACAGCCCCTTAAGTACATTTATGTGTGATCCTGCAAACATGGGGTGATGAGGGGTCACCAGCACTGCTGTCAACGTGCAGTCCCACCTGTCTGACCCATAATCTGGGGATTGTTATACAATACTGACTTCTGTCCTTGACATGGGTTGTCCTGCCTTCTGAGTTCAGATGGCAAAGCTTTGAGTGTATCAGTGAAACCTTTGGGCAGGTGTATGCAACCACTGGTAGTGGAGAATTTCTTCTGCAATAAAAAAGAAAAGTCAAAGCAGTCTCCTCTGCCTCTGCCTGCCATGGTTGCATGACCAAAAGCTGGACCTGAGATTATGACTGTGGTTGTGAAAAGCTATGGAGTGTATGTTTCTGCTATCACTGCTTTCCTAGTTTCTCAAATTGAGTCATTTCTCTAATTGATACCTTAGTTGCACCCTTTTCCATGACTGGAGTGAACAGGAGCCAGAACATTCTCCACAGTGTTAGCTGCCAAAGTCATTGACTCCAGCACATGGGGTCTTGGGCTACACAGATGAGCTGGTTTGAGGCTGGGGCTTGGAGTGATGTGGAAGAAAAAGAGAGAGACGGCTGTGCTGTCAAATCAGAAAAAGTGGAAAAGAGGAGGAAGGAAGCAGAGGATACAGACCTGGAACTTCAAAACATAACCAGGGGACATGATCCAGTCTAGTAACCAAGAGAGCTAGAGCCAAGCTGAGGTTTCAGATCACAAGGAGCCAGGAACGTGAGTTAAGAACCCATGCATCGTGGTTGGTTTGAACCTGGATGAGGAAACTCGAAAACTAAAGGGTGAAGTAGAAAGAAACAACATTAGAGACTGATACTATCACAGTGCATGGTCTCCTTTTGCCCACCCCTGTCACACTGAAAGCAGGCTCATCATTCATTTATTTAAAAACAAAGCAGGGCTTCCCTGGTGGCGCAGTGGTTGAGAGTCCGCCTGCCGATGCAGGGGGCACGGGTTCGTGCCCCGGTTCGGGAGGATCCCACATGCCGCGGAGCAGCTGGGCCCGTGAGCCATGGCCACTGAGCCTGTGCGTCCGGAGCCTGTGCTCCGCAATGGGAGAGGCCACAGCAGTGAGAGGCCTGCATACCACAAATAACTACATAAATAAATAATTAATTTAAAACAAAGCAAAACACTCATCATTGCATGCTTGCTGCATGTGTAGGAAATAGGAAACAACAAAAAAGGAAATTCCATGTAGTACAAACCAATATGATTTTTGGATTTCTCTCTATAGCATTGCTCCCAAATTGTTCTTCCTTTTCTGCTTAGATGCATCCAGTGACCAGCTCCTTTGCAGTTACTGGTGATGTCTATATAGTATTTCTGGTTGTTTCCTTTGTGTATTCCAATGTGGCCTCTGCAGAGCTTCTACTTATGGAACTCTCTTCTGATTCTGGAACTCTGGAAAGTAAGCCCATCACTCCATCATGTAGAAGTATTTTAAATAATTGAAAAGAGGGCTCATGGTCCATCATTTAACTCATAAAGTACCTCAGAAATGCCAAGTACTTTTCTAAAGTCTGGAAATACATGGACAAGTTAAGATGGAGCCTTGGTTCTCATGCAATGTGTACTCTTGCTCTGGAGACAGGGATGTATTCACATCACTGAATACACTGCTGCCAATAAGCACAGGTGAGTCCATAGGAAGTGCTTGGAGAACATAGAGAAGGGTGAGACTAAGTTGGTTCACACGTGACAGGGAATCACAGTCTTTTCCTTGGAGAAAAAGCAGGAGTGCAGCAGGAGTAAGAATGGAGAGTTTAAATATCTGGGGTTGGCAGGGAGAGAGAAGGAGAAACGCCCCTCTTCTTGAGCAGGAACAGAAAAACAGTTCCGGGATCTCTTCTTAAAGACACTAATGCTGTCAGCTGCACAGTTTTCCCAGGGGGACTTCAGACTCTAGACTTCTTTTGGCTTTTGAAATATATTTAAAGTATAGCAGTTACAGTTGGCTGTGTGGCATAAAATGAGGTTTATTAAATCAGTTTAACATTAGCTCTGCTCTAAGAAAAAGTCTAGGAAGAAGGCAGAGAGAGACTTCTGGTATATTTGTTAGTTTTTTTTTTTTTTTTTTGACTCTGGTTTGATGGAGCCCAGGGGAGAGAGTAGAAGAAATTTGTAAAGATTTTTCGTCTACATATTTTGAGGATAGGAGCGATATCTTAGATACCTTTATGTTTCCTGTTGCACCTGACAAATGACGCACAAAATAATCAACAAAAATATTTGTTGAATGGATGCCTGTTATTATTATAATGGCAAAGTTAATGCTATCATGACTCTTTTATGAATTGAATTGGCTTTCCTTAAAACTGTAGTTTTATTTTATGAATTATTACTATAAAACACATATCCTGCTCTTTACATGTCTTTGTGATTTAACCTTCAAATCTACTCCTCTCTGTGTTGCAAATAGATCACGTAGACAGTAATGCTGGTTAATTTCAAGAGTATAGGATGTTAAACTCCACATGGTTTATCCCAAGGAAATTCATGAGGAGTCATAAATCACCATGTGACATAGCCTATTGTGGTCATTAGGGGGATACAATATTGTAAACCTTTTCTAATGATTTGCAAATCTCCCAAATGAATTGTCATATTGACACAACTAGGGCCACAGCAGAGAGTATTTGTTCTCAACAGTTATGTGTCCCCTAGAACAGAGGTGAAATCTTACACTAAAATTACGCCTGAAAGCTCAAACCACACTAACTCTACTGTCAGCTCTTAGATTGTTTAATAGTTTTTGTTCGTTTGTTTGTTTTTTTGCGGTATGCGGGCCTCTCACCGTTGTGGCCTTTCCCGTTGCAGATCACAGGCTCCAGACACACAGGCTCAGCGGCCATGGCTCACGGGCCCAGCCGCTCCGCGGCATGTGGGATCTTCCCGGACCGGGGCACGAACCTGTGTCCCTTGCATCAGCAGGCGGACTCTTAACCACTGCACCACCAGGGAAGCCATGTTTATTAGTTTTAAAAGAGAAATAACATCCATACCCCCAGGGATTCTGAAGTAAGATTTTCCTGTATAATTAGATGATACAGTTTATACATTTTAAACAATCCTAATTTGTACTTTCAAAACACTTCTAATCTGATGATCCTCAGGTTCTTAAACATTAAAATTATATTAAGTCTGGACCCTCTGATGAGCATCAAATCACAGTAGCTCCATTTCAAAGACAGCAAAGCTGAGGAAATTTGTCTCTAAAAATGGTGCTTTGTATCTTCCAATTGTTTCCCGAAAATACACTTAGTACCTTTTAATAACAGTGAGTTTCTTTTAGTTCTCCATCCATTCACAATGGAAAGTTTTCAGTTTCTAGAAATTCAAGGAGGTCATAAAAACCAGTTTATCATTGAAAACTTAGCTAATAGTTGGGAGTAAAACATCTTCAATTATTTTTAATTATTAAAATTAAGTAATTCTGTACCAGATACTGAATACCATAGGAAGAAGCAGGGGAGCCCTTCCCCTGGAAAATTGTAAAGTTATAGAAATGGGCCTGCATATCTGTTTTAAAGAGAAGAGGTGAGAGAATGATTATTGTACCAAGAATGGTTATACGTACCAATGGTTATCGTACCAAGAATGGTTATACATACCAAGTCCTGCAGCCTCAAGTAATCATAGTGGTCCACAAATACAGTTTCACTGTACCTTATATACAGATGTTTCCTGGCATCCTTTAGAATTATTTTACCTCTTTAATAATGCAAGGTACTCCTGGGACCTAATTTCTGCCTTAAATAATTCATAATGCATGCTTTGTATTAAATGAACAATTTTAATGAGAAAACCATATCTATTTGACTGGGGAATAACTGTTGATTCAATTTGAATGTTATTTTGAATGAAGTAGCATTGGATTAACAAAATTTTACTATATTGCTTTCTCATTTATATCCTAGCCTTATTGTTTAGCCATAATTATTTACCTTACATCATAGCAAGTTAAGAAAATGACAAGAAATCAAGAGACTGAACTTTGGACTAAATGATGGAAAATGTATAGGGGGCAATCATTGAAGAGACTAAACATCATACAAATACATACGTGTTTAATTGGGTATCTTTTCAGTTCTCTCTTACCTTGAGATCCTGTGGATGATAGCTATGTATCAGGTCTATTCCTTACTGTGAAAAAACAATGAAGTCCATAGCATTAACCAGCTCTTCTTTGAATCATCTATCAGTCAAAATTGTACATTTATTTGTGAGTATATTTGCATAATGAAATTAATACAGTAATACAATAGAACTGTATAGAATAGAAATACAATAGAGAATGCATAATTCAGAATTAGGAGTAATGATAGAAATAGAGTAACTGTAAAATCCATGAGAATAGAGATGTATGCTTCTGTACAACTAGCACCTAGGACAGTGCTTCTTACATAGCTGGTACCAATAAATATCTGTTAAATGAGTGAATAGTAAACTATCAAAGGGAGCATTAATAATATTATAAAACTCTGAGTACTATTGCTAAGTACTATTGAATGACAAGTAACCATGTGCAGACACTGGGCAAAGTGTTGTACATGCATTAATGTTTAATCCTTATCAAACATATCCAATAAGGTAGGTGCTCTTTTGTTCCCATTCTATGGGTAGAAGAGACTGAGAACTACATTATTGAAGTAAATTGCTTAAGTTCAAATAGGAAAGTTTGAATATGAACCAGGTTTCCATAACTTTAAATATTGTATTCTTAACCATCGGAAAACACTGTTTATCTTAAAGGTCTATAGGACTTGGTTTTTGCATGAAATCCCATACAAATACTGAACGATGCAAATATACTCAGCACTCATGATTGAAGCTGGGCATGTTCTGGATGGTACAAATGTAGACATTATTCTTATTTAATACCAGACCACGACTAAAAGGCTCTTCTGCTTAGCTCTTGACTTCACAGTCTAAAGTATGAGGAGAACATGAAGACAACCAACTGAAGTGTCTGTGAGATGTTAAAAACCTACACAATTAGATTCAGGAAGCCATATTTCACTAAGATTTCACTGTTTGCATCTCTCAATACTTATATCATGAGGTATCACCAAAAAAACATGGTCTGCATCATGAAGCTGTTTACACAATATTAGGAATACAGAATGAAGGATGCAGAAAAGACTTCAAAACACTTACAAAGCACCTTGCAGATGAGTTTCAGTCTCCTATCTGGTTTATGCTGATTGGGGTTTGAAATTGTACCTTTCTCAAAGTTGACAATTTAAATATGGAAAATAGAGGTTGAAAGTATGTGTATATTGAATTCTAAAAATATATGTTTTAATTACATAAAGATAAACCAAAATCTTAACTATTAGATATGAAAACAATTAGTTTGGACTTCCCTGGTGGCTCAGTGGTTAAGAATCCACCTGCCAGTGCAGGGACACGTGTTCAGTCCCTGGTCCGAGAAGATCCCACATGCTCTGGAGCAACTAAGGCCGTGCATGGCAGCTACCAAGCCTGTACTCTAGAGCCCATAAACCACAACTACTGAGCCCGTGCACTGCAACTACTGAAGCCTGCACACCTAGAGCCCATGCTCCGCAACAAGAGAAGCCACTGCAATGAGAAGCCCCCGCACCACAATGAAGAGTGGCCCCCGCTTGCCGTAACTAGAGAAAGCCTGTGTGCAACAACGAAGACCCAATAATGCCAAAAATAAATAAATAAATAAATAAATAAGAAAAAAATCAATTAGTTTGATTATGTATGCATGTATATATACATACATACAAAGTGTTATTCTACTCTCTAAAGTTCTTATTACTTCAAGTGAATCTCTGATTTTTTTTACTGTAAATTAAATAGGAAAGTACAATATGGAAATAACTTAGGACATATAGACAGAAGCCCTGAGTTCCTGTCCCAAGTCCCTTGCTGTCTTCTGAATCTCAATTAAAATATAATAGAGGGCTTTTTAAAAAATATATATATTTTTTATTTTATTTTATTTTTCTGCTTTACAACAAATTTAATCAGTTATACATATACATATATTCCCATATCCCCTCCCTTTTGCGTCTCCCTCCCACCCTCCCTATCCCACCCCTCCAGGCAGTCACAAAGCACCGAGCTGATCTCCCTGTGCTATGCGGGTGCTTCCCACTAGCTATCTACCGTACGTTTGGTAGTGTATATATGTCCATAGAGTTTTTGTATAAATCAAATCATATAATACACAAACGTATACTTATATATATATATAGATACACATTTATATACTATAAATTACTATGCTCATCTTACTATGGTTATAATACTAAATAAAATAATGACTAATGTCATTTCCAGAGTTTTGATTTAAATGGCAATGTTACAGATTATCTGTTTCTATTTTCAAGTCACAGCAAAGGAAAAAAGCATCCCTCCTACTTCATTGCTGCCTTCAGAGGCTTGCAGGAAATTAAAAAAAAAAGAAAAGTGTTCTGAGTAGTATTTCTGACAGCAAATTTCTCAGAATCCAGAAATACTTATTTTCTCTGTAATAAGTTGCCACAGATACAAAGGAGCACTTATGATTGATGACTATCTCCGTTTGCATGAGTGATAATTCCTGAACACACAGTTCTTGATTAAAATACAAATGCATTTTCAACTGCATATTTCTTTATCTGTGTTTTATTCTTACATGACAAAATATGAAAAGAATCAGGTAAAGTTGGGCTCTAGTATATTGCAAAAGAGAAACTGAAGCTGAGAGGATTTTCAGGTGGGGAGGGAAGATCTTTTGCCACCATCTGGCTCACAGCACTGGGTCTAGATGTGGTTGTATTGGCTGAACCATTGAAGGTGAAATTTTTTAGGTTGAAGTATCCTATTTCCCAAATTGTCTTTAAAAAAAAACAGGCAATCTATATTAGAGTCAAAGCAACTTAAAAGATATTTTCTTTTGAGAATAAAATTAATGGTATGTGTGCCTTTAAGAACATTACCCAGAGGATAACCATCACATCCTACATTTTAATGCACTGTGGGTGCTGAACTTTATACAAACTTGGCACTTGATACATCTGAAAGACAGTGGTGTCTTTCTCGAGGAAATCAGATTTACTTTTAACACATATACATGATAAAGTAGAGGTGAAATAAAACACAGAAATTAATGTGGAAGAGATTACCAAGACATTGAATATATCATTCCCATGTGAATGGTCAAGCTGATGATTCTTACAGGTAAGAATCTTAGACTTTTGTATCTAATAATCCTTTTAAGAACATGTAGGCTAGGGGCTTCCCTGGTGGCACAGTGGTTGAGAATCCGCCTGCAGATGCAGGGGACACGGGTTCATGCCCCGGTCCGGGAGGATCCCACATGCCGTGGAGCGGCTGGGCCCGTGAGCCATGGCTGCTGAGCCTGTGCGTCCGGAGCCTGTGCTCCGCAAGGGGAGAGGCCACAACAGTGAGAGGCCCGTGTAACGCAAAAAAAAAAAAAAAAAAAAAAAAAAAAAAAAAAAAAAGAACATGTAGGCTATTATGCTATCATTTGAAAGGGGAAAATTAAACCCAGACCTGATGAGTAAATTGACAAGATACCATTGCTAGGAAGTGTCAGAACTGAGACTAGAGGAACGATAGAGGGGACACTGTATGCCAGATATTGGGTTAAGCATGTCTGCCCCCACCATCTCATTTAACTCTTACAAGAGCCTTGTGAGTTTACTTACTGTTCCATAGGTGAAAAACTGAGGCTCGCAGAAGTGAAAGAGCCTAGACACCAAGCTAGTAAGTGGAAGACTTAGGAGGAATGAGTCTGTTTGACCCTGTGAATCATAATATTCCCAGGGCAACAGGCTGCCTCTCAGATTCACAGCACTTGGCTTAGTGGCTTTGCCCAAATATGGAACATGCGTTAAGGGCTACTCAAAACTAAGTAGGAGATCCAAGGTGATGAAACAAAGAGATAAATGTGAAGTTGTCCCCATTGAGACAGTACTTCTGAAATTTCAGGTTAAGAAATAGCTTCTGTGAACCGAGAAAAGAAAGAAAGAGAACAGAGTTTGATATCATTTGGGTTCCTTTGAATTCTGGGGGAACAGCACCCCTGTGGTGGCCAGCACCTCCATGTCTCCTGACCTTTTATGAGGTAATTTAGCTCATTGGTAGATAGGCTCAAGTCTTTGCAAGCTTGCTCACTCTCATATGTGGAGCATATGCTACCTGCTTGAAAACACAATAGAGGAAAAAATATATAAATTATCTTCTTATTCACTTTTCAATTCTGAAAGATAATTATTTATGTAACACATTCTGACTTGCTTAGAAGACATTAATAATCATTCATTATTAAAAATATATTTATATGTTCAAATATGTTTGCATTTCACAAGTCTCATCAAGAAACCAGGCCCCGCGAACCCTGTCTGTTGGTCATGCTTGCAATTCTAGTTTACTTCTTTAATAAGCATTCCATGAATAAATGTAAATAAGAATTAAGAAAAGTACAATGAGTAAAACTTTATTCCACATGTCTACATAAAACAGTATGAGAAAATAATCTATTAACCTATTTTAAAACATATAGGTGATATATAATAAAACTTTATATTTTAACCTTTCGATTTATGATAAAAAAGTTTATGACATAGATTTTTCTTCTTATTGTTTCTTATTATATCTTTTCTTACAGGTCCCTTTCATTCATTCACCCATTCAAAAAAAATACTCATTGATTATTATTGCACGCTATGAATAGTCCCAAGCACTGGTCATAGCAAGAAAACAACACAATAGGTTCCTTGTGCTCATGGAGCTTATACATTAAGTGGTAGAGACAGACAATAACCAAGTAAAAGAAGCAAAATCATGTCAGATAATAAACTTAATGGCAAAAGCAAAAAAGAGTGGCAGATAATGACTTAGAGATGAATGACTTAGAAAAGAATTCTGGGATAGGTCTCTAGGAAAATACCTTTGAGAGGAGACTTACCTGGGCAGAGAAGCCAGCCATGCAAAGATGTAGGAATGGTGAGAACTACTTGGTAAGAACAAGTTTCAAATATTCAAAGAAGATGAAAAAGGCCAGTATTGTCAGGAAAAAGTACTAGATAGACAGTGAAGTTGGAACCAGACCTCAAAAAGCAGGAAAGCCATGATAAAGAGCATGGATTTTCACGTTAGTGCTGTGCAGAGGGTGGATAGTAGTGAGGCAGTAATCAACAAAGAGACCAGACGAAGGCCATCCAGACCAGCAGTGGTAGTGCTTTGGGCACTCCTGGCAGCAGTGTAGATGGCATGACCAAGATTCAGAAGTTATAACTGACAGGGCTTTAAGAATTTGATGGATGATATGACAGGAATCAAGATGGACTTAACTTTTTGGCTAGGATGACTTGGTGGAAGCTAATGCCATTTGTTAAGATGGTGAAGCCTTCTTTTATAATTAAAATTTTTTTGACAAGGACTAATAAGTCCAATTATTTTTTGGTATAATGACTCTAGAGTATTATTAAAAGGTTTTCAGTGACTACAGTTGTCCTTGTTCATGATTTTGAAGATTTTGGCATCGTTGCTAGTGATTCACTCTTTATGTAGAGCATTGTGTGGGAGGTTCTTGGAATGCATATCTATGAGAGATGATATTGGCAATGAATCATATGATATCACTAGCTTGGCACAATCAGATTATGAAGATATTCTACTTTTTGTTGCTTGGCTCCATAAATGGTAAAGAATTGATGAATAAACCAAAGAATAAATCAGAGATAAGAAATATGCTATTAGTCACTTAAGGTATTGCTGCCATACAATGGGAGCCTCCCTTTCTGTTTAGAATTGCTATCTATATCCTTCTGGATGTAGTGAAAGCCAAGGATATTATAGGATAAATTTATAAGAAAGCATAAGATGCATGTACCACATAATTTTATGAGGTAGAAAACCATCTGTTTGTGGAAAAATGTTCAGTGCTTTGTAGCCATGATTCCAAGACTGACGGCCTCCTCAGGCTGCTGTTCACAACTATTTACAGTTCCTCAAGACTACTTAATTGTAGTTTCCAGTGTCCTTGTTACTTGACTGTCCCACTCAAAATTCCTCAAGGACCCTATCTCTTCACCTTTTAAACTCTGCTCTGTGTTATGGATCATTTTGAAAATCAGTCCAGCATTTGAGATGAAATATTCAGGGTGAATAAGACAGAGGTCAGCAAATGAGTTGACCCCACCATAACACAATCTAAAGAAAAACAAGACATCTAGCTGATAAAAGTAAGCTTGAACTGTGATCAGAACGGAGCTGTGAAAGTTTAGTTTTCTTTTTGTTTTCAACCCAGTAAGGTTTGTAAATCTTTCCTCTAGCTGTTGCTCTATCTCTTGCCCACCCAATATTTCAGTCTAGTACTCCAGCTCATATTCTGCAAAGTATGTGAGTGAGACAGTGATACAGAAAATTTTAAAGACTGCACTTTGTGAATCAGTGTCTTATTTGACACACTATGTGCCCCCTGTTGTCTTCAAGGCCTATACAGAGCCAGCTTCAGCAAATCCTTGGAGTGCAGTCATTATGCCCAAAGCAAGGTTGTAGAACTCCAGTGGGCTGAGCTGATTATAGGGGAAAGACAAGGGAACAAGCACTGTGTACCATAGATGTGTGAATGAAAGCACAGCCATCACAAAGAAGGGCAGGAAAAAAAATAATGCGAGTGAGGTTATATTGATGCATCCCTGAGAAGAATATCAAGATATCAGGACTGTAAATAAGCATGTGATGCTTTAAACTGAAATGTTTGCTATAAAATAGATAAATAACAAGAACCTACTCTATAGCACAGGGAACTATATTCAGTGTCTTGTAATAACCTATAATGAAAAAGAATATACATATATAAGAATATCTATATAGATATATAAAGAATATCTATCTATGTATCTAAAACTGAATCACTTTGCTGTACACCTGAAACTAACAAAACATTGTAAATCAACTATACTTCAATTAAAAAAAAACACAACCCTTTAAGTTGAATAAACTTGACTTCCTATAAAAAAAAAAAGAAACTGAAATGTTTGAGACACATTTCTCTTTCTGTTTTTCCTGTTTTGAGACTCGTTATTATGGCAATAGTGGCAGATTCGTTCCTGTTCTGATTCTGCTAGTAGCGACATGAGTCACCTTGGAAAAGTTACTTCAGTTCCCTGAGCTTCAATGTTTTCATCTCTGAACTTAAGATAGTAAGAATATCCAGCAGCTAGGTTTAAGGTGAAGGTTAATATGATAAAGCATGTGAAAATACTTGTAAAGTGTAAAGTGCTCAAAGTAGTGGCAGCTGTTCGTATTAGTCATTAGAAGATATTGGCTCTACATACGGATATTATATTATTGAGGACATATATAGTAACTTTAAAAATATAGGATTAAAAGGTAATATTTCTTTGGGTCAAGAACATGAATCATCTCACTTAACCTGCACCACAACCCATTGGATAGATACTATTATTGTCTACCTTTGAAGAGGACAAAAGTCAAGGCTCAGAGAGGTTAAGTAACTTGATCATGGTCACACAACTAGTTTATGGCTGAGCTAGTACTTGGTTTCAGGTATATCCAATTTCAGTGCAAAGATTTTAGCTCTGCATGCTATTTAGAATTGTAGCTCCAAGTATAATATAAAGTAACAATCAGAATGTAAAGCTATAAAATCCTTCCAACATTTAAAAAATAAACTCTGATAACTTAATTAAAACATGGATTTTAATGCTCCTGAGACAGATTATACTGCTAACACTGTACTTTAATACAGAATTGGTCAATATGGCTACTTACTCTACACAAATCATTTGACTATGTAGCAACTGTTGAGTGTATGTACTAATTCACCTCAAGGTTGTCAATTTTTAATTTGAAACAGAAGCAGCCATGTTTATGGGGGAACAACACCATTCAAATTTTATTTGGAAGAAGATTTTAAGTTAAGGTGAAGTATGCATGCTTTTGAGTAGTTGGGAAAATTACTAACAAAAATCATCAGAATGCCATAATGTTCAACATAGTTGAACTATCTCCAAAGAGTAGACAAGGAAAGTTCTCTGAGTACTAAGCAACTAAATGGCATTTGCAAGATATGGGGAGTTGCCTTATATCTAAAAACAGTGAGTGTCATTCTCACTTGCCCACCTCTATTCCTGAGAGAGCATCACTTTTAGGGTTAGTTTCAGCATCAGTTTCAGTATCCAAAATTGATAAATTACCTGGATGGCATTTGAAATATACAACAGACTTTCCTCTGTGCTTGTAGAGATGGAAGGAGATAGTATAGCACATATGCAAACAATCTGATGTTGAATTTTAGACATTAGCCTTTTTATTATTTTTATGTTTGGGGACATTTTGTTATTTTGCTTGGGATTATGCCCCTCCACTCCTTCCCCTTCCCCAAATTTCTCAGTTTCCTCACTCTCAGAAGCAAAACCCCTCATTTCTTCCATGTCTTATATGGAACAGTTTCAGCTGGCTTCAGCCCTGTTTAGCATGGCCAAAACATGAAGGTCTGCCTTCCCTTTAAAGGCCCAACCAAGCCCTAGGATGTGGAAGTATGCACTGGTGTCTACTCAGAGGCAATTTCATTACACTGGTTAAATGATCTTCTGGGTTTTTTTTTGTCAACAGTATATCGTATTTTATGCCAAGAAATGACTACCAATTTAATTACAGAATGCTATATCATTTTATTATTAAAATATTCTAATAATTATATGTGGTATGCTACCATACTTATAACATTCCTCCCCCAACAAAATAACTTTCTTTGTAACTTTAGAATATGAGGAATAATAGATGGGAAAATAATATTGTCAATAGAGATATAATTTATTCATTCAGTTCAGTTTTCCAGGTATATTAAAAAGAAAGGGCACCAGGAAAAGTTTGCATCTTTCCTCATCAAATGTTTTATTACTCTTTACAAAAATTATGCTTGAAAGAGAATTTCATAAAATAGAGACATTTATTACAGAAGGTGATAATATTTTTCCTCTTTTTCTTCTTTTATTATTATTACTATTAGAAATTATTGGGGACAGAGAATGGAAGGATGGTATATAAGTGCATGTAGTTCATGTAAATATGTTAATAAACATCTGCTTTTTATTGAGCATCTACTCTGACAAAGTTTTAAAACATGCTTTATAATCCTCACAAGTTGATTAATTGTGATGTATTAGTTATCTATTGCTACATTAAAAATCACCACACAATTCAGTGGTTTAAAACAATAAGAATATTTTATTACCTCTCATGGTCTCTGTGGGTTAAGAATTCAAGAACAGCTTGGATGGGAGGTTCTGGCCTGTCTCATGAGGACACTGTCTGAAGACATTCTCCATTCTCATACCTGGTGCCTTGCTAGGGAAGATTCAATAGCTCCTTCTCTAGATGGCCTCTCCACATGGTTTCCCTCTCATGGTGGACTCAAGAGAGCTAGACTTTGTACACGATGGCCCAGGGAACCACAAGTTCATGTCCTGAAGGAGAGAGCCAGGTGACAGCTGTATCACCTGACCTCTGACCTCGGAGTCACATGGTATTACCTGCACCACTCTATCTGAAGGGCAGTTGGAAAGTTCTGTTCAAGTTTAAGAGAAGGATAAAGAGATTGCCTCTTTATTGGCTACGACAAAATTCTAGAAGAGCATGTGGCACCAGAAATATTGTTGTATCGATTTTGGAAAATATAATCTGCCACAGGTAGACATTCTCACCTCTAATTTAAAGATAAGAAAACCTAGGTTCAGTGAGCTTGGGAGACCCAAAGTCACCTGGTAATATTTGGTCAAAATATCTTGCACTTACAGTGCTATATATTATTAACACTATCACTAGTGCTTTGGCCTATACTCCATGGATCACTGAAATCCTCTTTCTCACAAGAATCATCCTAAACAGCATACAAATTTTCCCCACCTCTCACCTTACAGAAGAACACGTTTGGAGTATCCAGGTGACTTCCCTTCTACCTTTCTGGCCTTTATCTGAGCCACAGGTCTTGCCTTATTTTACCACCTTCCTGCTGGTTTGGCTAATGGAGAGGAGAGAGAAAAAATGTCTTTCTTAAAATTTTTAACTTCTTGTGTGTACGCTCAAATTTACATTGACAGTGTGTACAACAGGCTTATGTCGAGGGATTATCTGGTGAGTGCATCATGGCCTAATGAAGGATGCTAATGCTCCTTGGTGAAGTTGAAATAAAAAGAGGATATAAGAAGAAGAATGAGAGTCAATAAGGAACAAAAAGAAGTTAATTTTTAAGGGATGACACATTCTACCTTACATGATTATATTTTATTCTAATCTGAAGTAAATGACAAAGCTGATATATTTTCTGAAGATAGATCTTTTAACAGTAAATATTCTTGTGAACTCTGCCAAGCTATTTGTGTTTTATTTTAAAAGCTTCTGTACCTTCTTATGGTAAACAAAGTACTTCAGAGATTATGTGGACATTTCAGAACACTGTTCTTAAAATAGAAGCAAAATGAAAATCAAGAATTGAGTCAAATGAATTGATATTGAATTCAAATAACATTCAAATGTTATTTTAATTTTTGACGATATACAGATCTTCACAGTCTAAAAACAAAAATAATATTTGTTAATGACTTCTACCTAAAAGTGAATTTTTTAGTACTGTTTTCATCCCAAAGTTCAGTTGACTGCTCCTATGTAGGTAATGAGTAAGAGGAATAAATTCTATCCCGTCCTTTCCAGAAATTCCATCAGAATGGAAGATGTTTATAAACTATAGGAATGATTTATTAATTTATAATTATTGATTTTTTTAATTTTATGACCAGAGTAATGAAAACTTCTGAAAACCACAGTTTATTTGTTGAGTTTTCAAAGTGTGCAGAGTTTAATAAGTGCCATTGTTCGGAAAGGAGAATAGTATTAAAGAAATAGCCGACACATTACCCTTTCTTGAGAAGTTCACCACTGAACTGAGCCACCAGATAAAACACTAATTTCCTATTACTAGACCTCAGGGTTTCACATACCTGCCCACACACCTGCTCTCTGCCTCATGCTATAAGAACGCACTTGTGTAACCTCTGACCTAAAGTCAATCCCTTCACCTCTGCTCTGAAAACTGGAGATATGATACAGAACACAGTGGAAGAATACATATTGGAATATGTGTATCCAAGGGGTTCTATGAATTCACACTTCAAAAAATGCATCATCTCTCATGCAGATAATACACACTGATATTATGTATTATTATCTTCAATGCATATTACTGTATTCAACATACTACTGTATTCAAGACAATACTGCACCTAATGCAGTGTACCAGCTTATGTGGAGCCTGGATCTCTGCCTTTATTTGTTAGTTCTGGTTGACATTGTCACTGGAGTCTGAGAAGTCCCTTCCCATATCAGGTGAGATGCATAAACAATGGTATTTAGAACATATAATAGTATATACTGTGTGTGCAATTCGTCTAAGCATCTTCCTGGTATGATGCCATATAAACTTGCCAACAACCCTATGAAATAGGTACTATTATCCCCATTCTATCAATGAAGAAAGGGTGGCACATAAAGTTTCAATAATTTTCAAAAAATGGGAAGCTATTTGTAAAGCCAGTTTTTGAAAACGTGTACTTCAGAACTCATTCTCTCAGTTACCACGTAAACTATATGCAAAGTCAAGATGACAAGAAAAAACAATGATTATTGATTATTATCAATATGTCAGTGAGGTGCAAGCACTAAAGAATCTGTTTCACCAGTTGCCCCAGTATATCTTTTTTCTTTATATAATCAATTGCTCCTAGCTCAAGACTTACTAGATTTTATGGCTATTTCATAAATTATTTTATAAAGTAAAATTAAATTATGCTAAACTGTGATGTGATGATGTAGCTTTTCATAATCTTATTGACCATAGTTTTGCATTTTTGATCTCTTTAGTGTGTGCTGATACACTAGGCACACACTGAACCATCTTAATAACAAAATTAACATTGCCCAACATCACCAGGCATTAACAAAGCTCATTTAAACAAAATAAGCTTATTACAGGGTGAGTATAGATGTTGTTTTTGTGCTGCCAGGTCATTGAGAAGAGAGGAAAATATGATTATAATGCTTTAAGCACTTTGACAACTGTCCAGTAGAATTCAATAATACTGTGGTTTATTATGTGCAAAAGGGTTCATAAGCCTATAAGCCAACATTATTGAACAATTGTAGCACAGATTTCTTTGTATGAATAGAAAACATGGAGGTGGATATAGAGGTTTATAATAGTTTAAACTTAATTATAACAGCAACAAAAAACTTCAAACTTTGAGGTGCTTCCACACTACAGAGCAAAAAATCAGAGCAAAAAAATTAATATTTGAAGCTATTCTTGGGAGAATTTGGTTTATTATGAGTCCTATAAAGTATCTTATTATTCTAACATATCTGTGAATTAATCTTTGTGTAAATACTCAATTTAGTTGTACTGGAAATACATTATCAGAAGGACAAAAATGATTCAGCCCCATATCGGATACTTATTTAATAATTTTTAGAGAAAAGGATAATTTCCCCAGTAACTTTTTCTTTCTATTTTTTCCTTATGTCATGAGGCAAGATTATCTTCTGAGACTGAGTATTGAAGTAAGCGGTAGAATAAATGTGTCAAAGATTTGATATTTGGGAATGGATATTTATTGAGTTTGAATGATCAATAGTGACATGGTTAGGTTAGGCTTTAAATGGGTACATTGGGTACAAAGGGGAGGTTGTGTGTAAAAGAAAGGAAGATTAGAGTCCAGAAGAGCAATTAAGTACCTTACTTAATAACCTAGAAGAGAAGAGTGACGACATTAACTAACTACGAATTGCAGAAAGAATAGATGACTTTTAGGAGAAAGTGCAGACAAAAAAAGAAGAGGAAGTATAAAGCCAAATGGTAATAAGGATTATGCAGATATGAAGGGAAAACTTCTGCATGTCCCACATCCAATTGTTCAGAAAACACCAGCTCAAATTACTGATGAGAAAACACTCCTTCCCCTGTCCTGGTAGACAGGTTCTGTTTGGCTCCAGGGCTCAGATTATGACTTAGATCTAATATATCATGAGTTAAACTCAGATGGACCTCTGCCTGGGTTGGTCCAGAAATACTCAATCCCATGAATTTTCTTTCTCTTACTCTTGGTCTATAAGCTGAAAGCTGGTAATATAAAAGGTGGGGCTGCTGGAGGCTATGATGTAACAATGTCTGACATATTGTAATGTGCAAAGAACTAGATTGAGTACTGGTGACAGTTTTTTAGCTCCTGGATCTAAAGTTTTCTGAAGCCCTAATGCCCCGAATATTCCTTTTCTTGTTCTGTTTTCTGAAGGTAGTTTGAATTGGGCTTTTGTCATTCGCAATAGCAGGAATCCTGAATATTCCATGAGGTCTGTGGACTTTATTTCCAAAGCTGCTTAAGTAAAGCATTATGGAGAATTTAATAAAATGTAGGACACCAATCTATAATTTAAGATTTTGACAAGTCTTAGGGTTTTCACTTTTGAAATATTGCAGTACACATTATTTCTTTTGAATTTTGCTTAAAGGTTTATAAAATCTCAATTGAAGTTTCTCCTAAGAATTGCCTATACCCTTGGTGTTTGAGGCCTTGCTTAATACATTATATAAGTTTCAATTATAAAATTTTTGGTCAAGGGACTGTAGTCTATGATTTTTACAGCTCTGCATTCATACAAAGCATCCTAAATTTAATGATGATGAGAATAACTGGAATTATCACTTAATGCTTTTATTAATTAGGTAAATAGAATGTATATTCAAAAACTGAACTGAGAAATACTAACTGGTAATGTTATTTTGTTGTCTTTGTGGATAAAGGGGTGCCCTAGCCATCAGAATTATTTAAATGTGGTGCAACCAAGTAAAATCTGTGTATTGTATTTGACTAAAAGCCAGGAGACTGCTTGAAATGACTTTCTGTAATCTCCGTGTTTGCTTTATATTTTAATATATAAAAAAATCAATAGGGGCTATGGTTATAATTTGTATTGAAGAGAAAGTTGTTAATATGTTTTAACATTAAAGATTTTCCTCACTTATGACTATTGCTTAGTTATTTTATCCAATAGTTTGCTGGAATAAAAAGATTTTTTTAAAAGCAGTTTTTTATAAAAACTAAAGCCACATTAGATCTTAATTTAAGTTCAAGTGTTCAAAGACACATTGCTTATAATTATAATGAAGAAGCAAATCAAAGAAAAATTTATGATGTTCATTAAACATAAATTATTTCTACAGAATCCAAAATCCTCAAAATGATATAATCAATATTCCCTTTTCAAAAATACTTTCTTTTATCAAAGAGCAAAAGGCAACATAAGCCAATCAGAATTCAAGTATAAAGAGAAAAAATATTTTTCAGTGTTTGTTTTCATCTTTATACTGATAGTTTCCACTCCAGCTATTCAGATAATTTATATATATATATCAATAAACTACAGAGAATCTGTCCACTCATATTTTTCTCTGAGTTGTTGGTCTTATTCCTGTTGATGTCAAGGCGATTTTTACATATTAAGAAAACAAGATGTTTGCTTTGTCTTTTGACTTTGATTATGATGCACATTCCAATGCAAAGTGTTTTTATTTTTATGTAGTATTTAACTTTGTGACTTTTGCATCTTTGATGGATCCTTTATTTCTTGTTAATTTCATGACATATTTTATTTCATTTTCTGTGTGACTTCCTTTGTTTGATGGATCTTTGATCCATCTGGATTTGTGTGTGTGTATGTGTGTGTGTAAGATGTGAGGTTTCAATTCAAGTTTATTTTATGTTAAATTGTGACTCAGTTTTTCTAGTGCTGTTATTAAATAATTTCTCTTTCCCCCACTTATTTGAGAGACCATCTCTTTCATCCCACAAGAGCATGCACATACACAGTGAATATATGCTTCAAGAAGAGAGGAATTTTTTTTTTTTTGCGGTACGCGGGCCTCTCACTGCTGTGGCCTTTCCCGTTGCGGAGCACAGGCTCCGGATGTGCAGGCCCAGTAGCCATGGCTCACGGGCCCAGCCGCTCCGCGGCATGTGGGATCCTCCTGGACCGGGGCACGAACCCGTGTCCCCTGAATCGGCAGGCGGACTCTCAACCACTGCGCCACCAGGGAAGTCCGAGAGGAATTTTTTTTAATGCTTTATTACTATCATCAAGGACAGAGCAGTGTCTGACTTATAGAAGATGTTGAATAACTATTAGTTGAATGAACATGTGCTGCTTGTATAGGGTGCCATATAACCTGATATATTCAATTCTATAAACTTCCTCATATGCCCCAGAATATTTCCAAGTACAGGTTCACATGAAAGGTATTAAAGGCAACTAATGAAGTGGGTTAACTTTATGGACTTCCAAATGATTGTTCTTAAGCTTACCTTGGATTTTCTCTGTTTCACTTCCTCTGCTGAAATATTCTTCTCATGTTTTCCATATCTTTAATAACTTGGAAATTTAAGGGCAATCCTTTTTTCTGAAGCATTGTCAATCTTTTGAATCCAATATACGTGGAAAAATGATATTTATATCCATTGTGAGTCCTCTCCCTTGGAAGGGACAGGACCTTGGGCAGCTCCCAGTGCAGTAATTGTCACTAAACCCTTTTCATTCTCATTGAAAGCAGCATCTTGAAAGTGACTCTCTTATGCCTACACCTTGAGGCCTCTCCATTTTGTTATTAAAAATAAAATAATTTACAAGCTTTGATGCATCATCCTTAGAATCAAATTGCACAAACCACACCTGACTACAGAATAAGAGACAAGTGTTGTGAACACAACCATAACAAGAGATTAACCACTCTTAATAGTGAGCTTAGCATCCCCACAACTCCTAGTAGAGCTGTGGAAGCCAAGGGGAGTAACAGTGTATTTGGTTAAGTATTATCAACATCTTATTTAATTCCCACCACAACTCCCACAGGCCAAGATAGATTAAATTCCCCAAGGTAGTTCATTATGAAAATGATAGAGGCAAGAACTGTAAGAGCTATATCTGATTGGAGAGACCAGGCTGTTCCCTACTGTGCTATCCTATAAGCCTTTTCATGTATTGCCAATATTTCTGGAGGTTTCACCCCTTTTTGACTCATAATGTTGTTCTCTCATGGAGATAACAAGAAAAGCTCTGAGAAAGAGAGAGGCTGAGCCCCAGACATATTTCTGCAGTTGGTACCACGCATAATTAAAGTGGCTTACAAAGAATAAATAATTTAAGTATTTTGTGACATAGACCATAAATGTAGAAAATGTTCAGTCTTCTGGACTGTGAGTTTTATTTGTATTTCTTTGAAGAGTGCACAGGGTTTAGGCCAATGCAGAAAACTCATTTTAATTCTCGAACATGTCCTGTCCTTCCAGCAGAAATGATTCAAAATGCAGGACGCTTTCTTGGGCTGAGTGTGGAGGTACTCCTTGGAGCCACCTCACATGAGAATTGTGAAATTACAGGTTCAGCTGTCTGTGAGAAGAGAATACATAAAGGATTAAGAAGCAATGGTAAAGCAAGGATGGTAGACCAAATGTGCCTACATAACAATGTTTCTAAAACTATATGTATATCTGTATTAATTTTTCTGAGAATATATAGATGTTTTTCAAGGAACTTATAATGCAATTATGCACACCTTTAAAAAAGACTATTATTGACACTGAAAGAAATTCAGTGTTTAATTTCCATAAGATATAACAGGATCTTTATGATGTAAACTGTATATTTCCAACCAGATAAATTTTTAAAAATCCAAGTCTTAAAATGAATAGAATGCAGTTATGTAGCATCCATCCTTCCTTAAATAGCTGTAATGTATATTTATCATTTTTTTCTATACAATTGCCTTTCCGTGTTTCAATAGGAAGAGCTTTTTAAAAAAGTCTACTATAAATGACCTTTTATGAGCACATTACTGAAACACCTCTTTTCAAATCTTTTGTGGTAGGCACATTATCTTTGACTAGATCTATTCAACATTGATGAGAATACCTTTTCCATCTACTTCATTCTGTTTCTATGAAAACATTTCATCACTGAGCAGCGCATTCACATTCATCAGTAATTACTTGTACACTGTCCAATTTGTATCCTGTGAAGGCTTATGGGAGAATAATTGCTACAGTATGTCAAGAGAAGGATAGAGGCAAGGTTAGCTTAGAAAATTCATACATTCTCCCACTCACAAAATGACTCTGATATTCTTATTGGCTTTAAAATATCTAATTATATCACTGCCTTTCTATACAGATCAAGTGAAAATTATTCATTTATTTAATCCAGGTTCACATAATTATCCCATTTTCATACCTGCTTTCACTTCATTCTGCTCACCTCTTGCTTGCAGTTGCCGTGATATCCCTGGTAACTTGAAGAAAACAGTCAGGCCAGCCATTCAGAAGCTCCGAAGGAACTTCACTCTCCTGCTATTTTAGTTTCACTAAATTATGTTCTTATTATGTTGGAGGAATATTATTCAAGCTAAGGAATAGTATCATAATAAACTTTCTTTTTTCTTTGGTGTGAGATGTTTAATCACCTGAAAAAGCTATTTACTCTTTTATATATACCCTTCCCTATGAGCATAATCCTTTAATTGTTAATTGAATTCATAATTTGGGACTTAAATATGGCTTTGTGTTTGACTGCACCAAATGTTATGGAGTATCTATTTCTTCATCTCAAAGAATTATGTATAAATTTCTGTTATCTTTAAAAATAATTTTGCCAGTATATTATATTAACTAGTTAATGTTCTTTATGGATAATCAGTAATTTATTCCTATATGTTGCTGAATTTATTTTACAGAATTTAATTAGCAATCCAAAATTACATTTTCATATTTGTATAAAAATACACCTTGCATTATACTATAGACTGTCTACAGAGTCAAATGAAATGACCTCTTTCCTGATGAACTTTTGGACAATTTTGGAACTGAGAAAAACACATCAGCAAGTGAATTACCCAAACATCACCTCAACAGCCAGTGAAGGGTAAATTGGAGGAATTAGGGAGAGTGCCTCCATGAGCATGGCTTCAACCTCCATTTCTCCCAACTGTCCAAATTGGCATAGTCCTCCCAAAGACAAAATTTGAGTTTTCAGAGCAGCAACACCAATTCACATCATTGCTCCTTGTTGGACCAAGTGGAGAGGAAGAGAAAAAAAGGAAATCTCTGTGCTTAGAATTTTTGACAGCTTAATCTCTCTCAGAAGAGAAACATGGACTAATAGTTATCACCTCCAACCAACTGACCCTTCACTCAACCTCCACTGGAGGATCAAGATACAGGGTTGGAAGCCAGGAGTGGTTAAGGAGCATCATACCTCAAGGAAACAAAATAAGTTTAGTGAAGCATTTCCCTCTAACAAAGACTTGTTTTGTAAAAATTTTACTGAAACAATGTTGCATTATATAGTAAGGGTAGAATATAAAATATTACTCTCATGTGTGAATGTTTTCAATGGATTATCTTTGGGGAAAGCTAATAAATTCTCTACAAATTTGACTTTCTGTGAAGTCAAGATTGTTTCTACCCATAGTGGAACCACTGATCCTTGCCTTTTTGTTTTTTTTTGAACTCCATTGTTATCAACATGGCAGCACAAAAATGACCTGCAATTTATGTAAATATGTACATCCAAGCTTTATCAGGCACAACTCAAGGCTTTATAAGTCACAACTTAAAACTTATATATTTTTTTTCTTCAGGAATATTTTCAAACGTATGAATCGATCATTGATAGGCTTGAAAATGGAAACTCATGTATTTCAAACTTATATATATATATATATTACACTTAGGTAGTTTCAGAAAGAAATGGATGAATCTGCCACAACACTCCCTCTTAATCAGGGTTTGAAGGCTAAGTGTCTGAAATTTCACTAACAATTAAGAAATGAACCTGTCTCTTGGGAAAACAAGGAGCAGAGTCTCACCTGAACATCCTAAAGATTCCTGGAGCTTCAAGTGATCTTGATAATCTTGATGGAACCTGGAGTGACAGAGGTCTCAGAGGGTCTCTCTCCTTCTCCATCCCCCTCCCACTGCTTCTGTCTCAACCCCTCTCAATCACTCTGTCTCTGTCTCTTTCTCTATCTCTATCTCATATATCAGACACCACATCATCTGTGTCTTGGAGATCATTTTTCTGTCAAATCTGACTTCAAAAAGGTGCCCAGAATCTCAGCTTCAAGATGGCAGAGGAGTAAGACATGGAGGTCACCTTCCTCCCCACAAATACATCAAAAGTACAACTACATGGGGAACAGCTCCTAAAGAACATTTACTGAATGCTGGAAGAAGACTTCAGACTTCCCAAAAGGCAAGAAACTCCCCACGTACCTGGGTAGGGCAAAAGAAAAAAGAAAAAACAGAGACAAAAGAATAGGTATGGAATCTGCACCTCTAGGAGGGAGCTGTGAAGGAAAAAAAGCTTCCACACACTAGGAAGCCCCTTCACTGGCAGAGACAGTGGGTGGGTGGTGGGGGGAAGCTTCGAAGCCATGGAGGAGAGGACAGCAACAGGGGTGGAGAGGGCAGCAACAGGGGTGCAGAGGGCAAAGCAGAGAGATTCCTGAACAGAGGATAAGTGCCGACCAGCTCTCACCAGCCTGAGAGGCTTATATGCTCACTCGCTGGGACGGGTGGGAGCTGGGAGCTGAGGCTTGGGCTTCAGAGGTCATGTGCCAGAGAGAGGACTACGGTTGGCTGCATGAACACAGCCTGAAGGGGGCTAGTGTGCCACAGCTAGCCGGAAGGGAGTCCAGGGAAATGTCTGAAACCAGATAAGAGGCAAGAGACCATTGTTTCGGGGTGCATGAAGAGAGGGGATTCAGAGTACTGTGTCAATGAGCTCCAGAGATGGGAGCGAGCCACGGCTATCAATGTAGACACCAGAGATAGGCGTAAAATGCTAAGGCTGCTACTGCAGCCACCAAGAAGCTTGTGTGCAAGCACAGGTCACTATCCACAACTCCCCTCCCGGGAGCCTGTGCAGCCTGCCACTGCCAGGGTCCTGTGATTCAGGGACAACATCCCCAGGAGAATATACGGTGAGCCTCAGGCTATTGCAACGTCACTCCAGCCTCTGCCACCACAGGCTCACCCTTCATTCTGGACCCCTCCCTCACCCTCAGCCTGAGTGAGCCAGAACCCCCTACTCAGCTGCTACTTTAACCCCGTACTCTCTGGGCAGGGAGGAGATGCCCTCAGGAGACCTACATACAGAGGCAAGGCCAAATCCAAAGATGAACCCCAGGATCTGTGTGAACAAAGAAGAGAAAGGAAAATCTCTCCATACAGCCTCAGGAGCAGTGGATTAAATCTCCACAATCAATTTGATGAGCCCTGTATCTGTGGAATACCTGAATAGAAAACAAATCATCCAAAAATTGAGGTGGTGGATTTTGGGAACAACTGTAGACTTGGGGTTTGCTGTATGTGACTGACTGGTTTCTGGTTTTATGTTTATCTTAGTTTAGTATTTAGAGTTCATTGTCTTTGGTAGATTTGTTTATTGATTTGGTTGTTCTTTTCTTTTTTTTTAAATATATATATATATATATATATCTCCTTTTTCTCCTTTTGTGAATGTGTATGTGCATGCTTCTTTGTGTGATTTTGTCTGTATAGGTTTTCTTTTACCGTTCATCCTAGGTTCTGCCTGTATGTTTATTTTTGTTATTTTTTTTTTTGTAGAGATTTTAGCACTTGTTATCATTGGTGGATTTGTTTTTCATCTTGGTTGCTCTCTTCTTTCTTTTTTTGTTACCTTTTTATTTTTAATAATATATTTTTATTTTAATAACTTTATTTTATTATATTTTTCTTTCTTTTTTATTCCCCATTTTCTTCTGAGCTCTGTGGCTGACAGCGTCTTGATGTTCTGACCAGGTGGCATGCCAGAGTCACTGAGGTGGGAGAGCAAAGTTCAGGACATTGGTCCACCAGAGACCTCCTGGGCCCACGTAATATCAAACAACAAAAGCTCTGTCAGAGATCTCCATCACAATGCGAATACCCAGTTCAACTCAAAGACCAGCAAGCTACAGTGCTGGAAACCTCATGCCAAACAACTACCAAGACAGGAACACAATGCCACCCATTAGCAGAGAGGCTGCCTAAAATTATAATAAGTTCACAGGCATCCCAAAACACACCACCGGAAGCGGTCCTGCCCAACAGAAAGAAAAGATCCAGCCTCATCCACCAGAACACAGGCACCAGCCCCCTCCATCAGGAAGCCTACACAACTCACTGAATGAACCTTACCCACAGGGGGCAGACACCGAAAACAATGGGAACTATGAACCTGCAGCCTGCGAAAAGGAGACCCCAAACACAGTAAGTTAAGCAAAATGAGAAGACAGAAATACACAGTACATGAGGGAGCAAGGTAAAAACCCAGCAGACTAAACAAATAAAGATGAAATAGGCAGTCTATCTGAAAAAGAATTCAAAGTGATGATAGTAAAGATGATCCAAAATCTTGGAAATAGAATGGAGAAAATACAAGAAATGTTTAATAAGGGCCTAGAAGAACTAAAGAGCAAGCAAACAATTATGAACAACACAATAAATGAAATTAAAAATTTTCTAGAAGGAATCAATAACAAAATAACTAAGGCAGAGAATGGAAAAGTGACCTGGAAGATAAAATAGTGGAAATAACTATCACAGAGCAGAATAAAGAAAAAACAATGAAAATAATTTAGGACAGTCTCAGAGACTTCTGGGACAACATTAAACGCACCTATATTGGAATTATAGGGATCCCAGAAGAAGAAGAAGAGAAAAAGAAAGGGACTGAGAAAATATTTGAAGAGATTATAGTTGAAAACTTCCCTAATATGGGAAAGGAAATAGTCACTCAGGTCCAAGAAGCACAGAGAGTCCCATACAGGATAAATCCAAGGAAAACATGCCAAGACACATATTAATCAAACTATCAAAAGTTAAATACAAAGGGAAAATATTAAAAGCAGCAAGGGAAAAGCAACAAATAACATACAAGGGAATCCCTATAATCCCTATAATCTGCTGATCTTTCAGCAGAAACTCTGTAAGCCAGAAGGGAGTGGCAGGACATATTTAAAGTGATGAAAGGGAAAAACCTACAACCAAGATTACTCTACGCAGCAAGGATCTCATCAGATTCAATGGAGAAATTACAACCTTTACAGACATGCAAAATCTAAGAGAATTCAGCACCACTAAACCAGCTTTACAACAAATGCTAAAGGAACTTTCTAGGCAGGAAACACAAGAGAAGGAAAACACCTACAATAACAACCCAAAAACAATTAAGAAAATGGTAATAATAACACACATATCAATAACTACCTTAAATGTAAAGTAAGGTAGATAATTAATGATCCAACCAAAAAACAGACTGGCTGAGTGGATACAAAAACAAGACCCGTATATATGCTGTCTAAAAGAGACCCAGTTCAGACCTAGGGACACATAGTCATACAGAGTGAAAGTGACGGGATGTAAAAAGATATTCCATGAAAATGGAAGTCAAAAGAAGGCTGGAATAGCACTTCTCATATGAGACAAGCCGACTTTAAAACAAAGACTATTACGAGAAACAAAGAAAGACACTACATGATGATCAAGGGATCAATTCAAGAAAAAGTTATAACAATTATAAATATTTATGCACCCAACATAGGACCACCTCGATACATAAGGCAAATGCTAACTGCCATTAAAGGGGAAATCGACAGTAACACAATCATAGTAGGGTACTTTAACACCACAGTTTCACCAATGGACAGATCATCCAAAATGAAAATAAATAAGGAAACACAAGCTTTAAATAATACATTAAACAAGATAGACTTAATTGATATTTACAAGACATTCCATTCACAAACAACAGAATACACTTTTGTCTCAAGTGCTTATGTAATATTCTCCAGGATAGATCATAACTTGTGTCACAAATCAAGCCTTGCTAAATTTAAGAAAATTGAAATTGCAACAAGTACGTTTTCTGACCACAACGCTATGAGACTAGATATCAATTACAGGAAAAAATGTGTAAAAAATACAAACACATGGAGGCTAAACAATGCACTATTAAATAACTAAGAGGTCACTGAAGAAATCAAAGAGGACATCAAAAAATACCTAGAAAAAAATGACAACACAAACATGGCAACCCGAAACCTATGGGATGCAGCAAAAGCAGTTCTAAGAGGGAAGTTTATAGCAATACAATCCTACCTCAAGAAACAAGAAACATCTCAAATAACCAACCTAACCTTACAAGTTAAGCAATTAGACAAAGAAGAACAAAAAAAAAGCCCAAAGTTAGCAGATGGAAAGAATTCATAAAAATTAGATCAGAAATAAATGAAAAAGAAATGAAGGAAACAATAGCTCAGATTAATAAAACTAAAAGCTGATTTTTTGAGAAGATACACAACATTGATAAACTATTAGCCAGGCTCATCAAGAAAAAAAGGGAGAAGATTCAGACTGATAGAATTAGAAATGCAAAAGGAGAATTAACAGCTGACACTGCAGAAATACAAAGGATCATGAGAGATTGCTACAACCAACTATATGCCAATAAAATGAACAACCTGGAAGAAATGGACAAATTCTGAGAAAAGCACAACCTCCAAAGAGTGAACCAGGAAGAAAGAGAAAATATAAACAGACCAAGAGCAAGCACTGAAATTGAAACTGTGGTTAAAAATCTTCCAACAAACAAAAGCCCAGGACCAGATGGATTCACAGGTGAATTCTATCAGACATTTAGAGAAGAGCTAACACCTATCCTTCTCAAACTCTTCCAAACTATAACAGAGGGAGGGACACTCCCAAACCCATTCTATGAGGCCACCATCACCCTGATACGAAAACCAGAAAAACATGTCACAAAAAACAACTATAGGCCAATATCACTGATGAACATAGATGCATAGTTTTTTTATGATAAAAACTCTCCCAAATGTAGGTATAGAGGGAACTTACCTCAACATAATAAAGGCCATATATAACAAACCAACAGCCAACATCTTTCGCCATGGTGGAAAACCTGGAAAATTTTCCACTAAGATCAGGAACAAACAAGGTTGCCCACTCTCACCACTCTTATTCAACTTAGTTTTGGAAGTTTTAGTCACAGCAATCAGAGAAGAAAAAGAAATAAAAGGAATCAAAATCAGAAAAGAAGATTTAAAACTGTCACTGTTTGCAGATGACATGATAGTATACATAGAGAATCTTAAAGATGCTACCAGAAAACTACTAGAGCTAATCAATGGATTTGGTAAAGTAGCAGGATACAAAATTAATGCACAGAAATCTCTTGCATACCTATAACTAATGATGAAAAATCTGATAGAGAAATTAAGAAAACACTCCCATTTACCATTGCAACACAAATAATAACATACCTAGGAATAAACCTACCTAAGGAGACAAAAGACCCGTATGCAGAAAACTATAAGACACTGATGAAAGAAATTAAAGATGATATAAACAGATTGAGAAATATACCATGTTCTTGGATTGGAAGAACCAACATTGTGAAAATGACTATACTACCTAAAGCAGTCTTCACATTCAATGCAATCCTTATCAAACTACCAATGGCATTTTTCACAGAACTAAAACAAAAAAATTCACAATTTTGTATGGAAACACAAAAGACCCCGAATAGCCAAAGCAATCTTGAGAAAAAAAAAAACCAAGGCTGGTGGAATCAGGCTCCCTGACTTCAGACTACACTAAAAAGCTATAGTAATCAAGGCAGTATGGTGTTGGCACAATAACAGAATTATAGATCAATGGAACAGGATAGAAAGCCCAGAGATAAACCCACACACATATGGTCACCTTATCTTCAATAAAGGAGGCAAAATATACAGTGGAGAAAAGATAGCATCTTCAATAACTGGTGGTGGGAAAACTGGACAGCTACATGTAAAAGAATGAAATTAGAACACTTCCTAACACCATGCACAGAAATAAACTCAAAATGCATTAAAGACCTAAATATAAGACCAGCCACTATCAAACTCTTAGAAGAAAACATGGGGAGAACACTCTATGACATAAATCACAGTAAGATCCTTTTTGACCCACCTCCTACAGAAATGGAAATAAACCCAAAAATAAACAAATGAGACCTAATGAAACTTAAAAGCTTTTGCACAACAAAGGAAACCATAAACAAAATGAAAAGACAACCTTCAGAAAGGGATAAAATATTTGCAAATGAAGCAACTGACAAAGCATCAACCACCAAAATATACAAGCAGATCATGCAGCTCAATATCAAAAAAACAAAAAACCCAATCCAAAAATGGGCAGAAGACCTAAATAGAGATTTCTCCAAAGAAAATATACAGATTGCCAACAAACACATGAAAGGATTCTCAACATCACTAAGCATTAGAGAAATGCAAATCAAAACTACAATGTGATATCACCTCACACCAGTCAGAATGGCCATAATCAAAAAATCTACAAACAATAAGCGCTGGAAAGGGTGTGGAGAAAAGGGAACCCTCTTGCACTGCTGTTGGGAATGTAATTTAAGACAGCCACCATGGAAAACAGTATGGAGGTTCCTTAAAAAACAAAAAATAGAACTACCATACAACCCAGCACTCCCACTACTGGGCATGTACCCTGAGAATACAATAATTCAAAAAGAGTCATGTACCACAATGTTCACTGCAGCACTATTTACAATAGCCAGGATATGGAAGCAACCTAAATGTCCATCAACATATGAATGGATAAAGAAGATATGGCACATATATACAATGGAATATTATTTGTCATAAAAAGAAAAAAGTTGAGTTATTTGTAGTGAGGTGGATGGACCTAGAGTCTGTCATACAGAGTGAAGTAAGTCAGAAAGAGAAAACAAATACCATATGGTAAGACATATACATGGAATCTAAAAAAAAGGTTGTGGAGAACTTAGGGCTAGGACAGGAATCAAGACGTAGACATAGAGAATGGACTTGAGGACACAGGGAAGGGACAGGGTAAGCTGGGACGAAGTGAGAGAGTGCCATGGACATATATACACTATGAAATGTAAAATAGATAGCTAGTGGGAAGCAGCTGCATAGCACAGGTAGGTTAGCTTGGTGTTTTGTGTCAACCTAGAGGTGTGGGATAGGGAGGGTTGGGAGGGAAACGCAAGAAGGAGGAGATATGAGATATATGTTTATTTATAGCTGATTCACTTTGTTATACAGCAGAAACTAACACACCATTGTAAAGCAATTATACTCCAATAAAGATGTAAAAAAGAGGGGGGGGCAGCATTTCTTCTTCCTTCTTTTTTTTTTTAATGAGTTAATTTATTGATTGATTTTTAGCTGTGTTGGGTCTTCGTTGCTGCATGTGGGCTTTCTCTAGTTGCGGTGAGCGGGGGTTACACTTCATCATGTTGCGTTGGCTTCTCATTGTGGTGGTTTCTCCTGTTGCAGAGCACAGGATCTACACGCACAGGCTTCACTGACTGTGGCATGCGGGCTCTGTAGCTGTGGCCCATGGGCTTAGTTGCTCTGCGGCATGTGGGATCTTCCTGGACCAGGGATCGATCCTCTGTCCCGTTATTGCCAGGCAGATTCTTAACTACTGTGCCACCAGGGAAGTCCCTACTTCTTCCTTTTTATCCTTAAAGAAAAACATGTGGACTGGTTTGCCTTTATGAACTTGATCTTTAATTTCCACAAAGAAAAAATAAGAAATGCTAAGAATAAATATAGCTAACTTAAGAATATTTCAGAAAAATTCCAATTCAGTGTTCTTGTCTACATCTGTAGATTTATTTTCTTAGTTTATTTATTTTAGTCCTAAGTTTATATTTAATCAAGCCAGCTTCTTCCTTTGGTGCTTCCTCAAGTAACATTAAGTTCTTCCTTAATGAAATTCTTGTTTATTAAATGGAAGCATAAAGATGCCATTGAGGTGGAGCAAAGAAGTAGTGGCTAATAGGCTTCCAAATACACCCAGTCCCAGGTATAATTTACGTTTTATGGAAAACCTAGGTAGAGAGTGATTTCCTCATGGTTGGCAACCACAATTGCCTGAGAAGAATTGGACCAAGATGACTATCAAATAAGTCTGTATTTAAAATGGCACTGGTTTGCCTAGAATGCTAGGCTCTGTAGTATATGTGCAATCATAAAAGTCATAGTTCCTCCTCTTAAAAATCTTGAAACCAATGTGAACAAACATGACAGTGCTGGATGCAGTATTTTGCAGACACACAGTAGTGTGATGTAGACTATGTGTGTAAAGAGCATTAAGAGGAGGATGTGCACATGTTATAGACATGCATATTTGTGTACAAAAAATCTTAAAATGGCTTATGAAAAAGGTACTTGTTTTAAGTCAACATCAAGGCAGATGTTTAATCATGCTGCCACAAGATTCAAAGTAGAAAGTCAGAAAATGAAGCTCTATCTTCCCTGTTCTCTAGAGCCACATGGCCATGATCTTTGCTTATCTATTATCTCCTTTTCCCCTATCCCACCTCTTTGCAGTTATATCTTCACTGCTTCTCTAGAATTTCAGCTTGTATATGGCATTGGCTGACCGTGGCACTAACTTTACTTTGACTACAAGAACTTTCAGTTAAGGATATACCATTATCAATAGACTAAGTTTTTCAGTATCCTAATTCTAAATTTCTGAGAGAGAGAATCTCCCTGAGATTTTTTGAGTTTGACCACAGGTTCACACAAATCAGCTTTAGTCAGTCTCCTTGAGGTCACTTGATACCTAGACGGTTTGTTCTAGCAGCTTTGGTTGATAGACTTTCCACAACAGGAATGGGCTGGAAGGTCAATCACCACGTGTACCACACAGTGTGACACGTGTCTGACATCTTTTTTCTACTGACTCACCCCTCTCCAGAATGATTCAGCTGACTTGCATGGCCAGGCAATTCCCTTCCCTCCCTTCTTCACCATTTCCTACTGAGTATAGTGGGAATATTCATGAATAACTAACATTCATATGGCATTAAAAATATTTAATTTAGTTCCCCATCCAACTTATAGAATTTGAGACTTTCAAATCCCTTAAAAAGGATTACTGAATTTGATTTGTACAAATCAACCAACCCAGAATCAATGACCAACACACTAAAGTACAGATGGAGGGAAAGAAGAGGCCAGAGTTGATTTTCCTTCCTTACTCTTCTTGTGGACTCTGGCATGACTCTAGAATAACACTATTTAGTATCTGGTGACTTTTTAAAATACAGGAGGCTCCAATAATCCTCTTTATTTCTTATTTTCCCTTCACTTCAATCATGCATGCTTATCTGTCTTTTACAGAAACCGAAATAAATGAATTTAAGTCTGATATTTTTTGACTATTACAAACTTATAAAGTAGGTTTGGGGACAGCTAGTGACCTATGGTCATCTTTTACCTTCAGAACCTTTGAGTTCTTAGCAGGATATAAGAACCTGGGTGCAGATTGTTTTAACCTTTCCAAGCACTGTGAAACCCTCATTTTGAAGGGAAACAAAACGCTCACTGAATTTGACCTGGTAGATTGACAAAGATGTACTCTTCATCTTCCATCTGGAGAAGGAAACCATCAGGTGGTTAGAATTTTTTTAAAAAAGGAATAAAACCAATCCTCATCTTGAGAAGACTGAAGACGCAGAAGCTAAAGAAAATCAGCTAGATCTCACCCCCAGGGAAACAATGATATTGTATGGTTAATTTAGCTCTGGCTTCCAGAAAAATCTCCTATTAAGGTCATTTTATTATTTCTCTATACATACATACGTGAAAATGCACTCACAATTACCAGAGAATATGTATTTTGGAATACACAGTGAGTTTCCTTTTTCCCAGAACCTATAAAAATGTCTTCACCATAAGAATAATTTTAACTATTTTTAGCACAACCTATAAATGTGGCCTTTGGGTCCAGTGTTTATGGCAGATGGAATGGTTCTATTTGGACTATCTAAGAAGACATCAGCGTTCTGTAGGTATTGACATAAGCTTCCATCTGGCCTTATGCCTGAACAGGAAGGATGATTTTGCGTAAAATTTGAAAACATGTATTAACGTGTATTTGCACAGGGATTCCCTATTGATAGAACAGTTTATTCATTACAAACCCTTGCTACATTTTTATACACATATAATGTATATATATACACATACACACGTATATAATACTTTAGAGTGGGTCTTAAATTTTTTTTATGTCTTTTCATATACTGTGGAAGCTGTATCTATTACTTTCTTCTTGATGTCTCACTTCTTTAGGTGAATTTAATATTTAACCTTAAATAATCTTCTGATTTTAAAGATGTTATTAATAAAGTACTTTAATACATTATCTTTTCTCAGTATCACAGCAGTTTCCTTCATAGTTGTATCACATTGCTTTAACAACAGATTTGTTTTCATTATGTTATTTTTGTGTTTCATTTATTGCATTTATTTATTGTATTTATTGAGCATATTTCTGACTCATTTAAAGCTAATCCTCCCCTATAACTGTTATCAAACCGGCCAGAATTTAGCATCATTTTTCTATGTAATAAATATCATTCTTCAAGGATGTGATTAGATAAGGCTACTTTCAATGTATTTCTAAAACAAGTTATCATCAGAAGAAAATATTGTATACAACTAAATAACTGTTCATTTGGCAATATTGACTCAAATTAGTTTCTTAGACTACAATTCATTAGACAGTCCAGAGATATGGGGTAAATTTTAAACCCTCATTTAATTGACCAGTTTCCGTTTTTGTGAAAGCCAACATGTCCACAGAGGCAGTGAATGGTTAGATATAAGAAAATGCAAGATTAAATTGTCTCAGTGCTGGCTGAAAGGTGGAAGTCATTTCCTCACTCACAGCCAGTTTTGTAATAAAGAGTGCCATGGTCTGCACTGGATAATTTTTCTTCTATCAGCTAGATTTTATTCACCCATATCCCTCTCCCCACAAACTGAAATACTTTGTATCATGTAATACATTCAGGCATCTTGACTGGTGTTAGAGAGATTCTGCATCTCTGGGAGAGGGGCTGGGGGTCCTCGGGAACAGGCTTTCATTTTTGCCCCAGTGGAAGCATGAGAAGGACCGTGCTTGTCCTACCAGTTCAGTTCAACCTGCTGCTGCTTCTCACTAGAAAGATGGGAGTTAAATTTCCCCTTTTCAGTTCTAACATTTGATAGCAACAGACTAAAACAAAGATTCTTTTTTTTTTTTTTTTTTGGATCCCCTTTTCTTTCCCTCCTGCAGTGTGAAAAGAGATTGTGTTTGTCAAAATAAACAGCACGGGGACTGTAAACATTCCCTGTATTACAAGCATTTTCTGAAGCTGAATTTAAGATGTACTGTGGTGAAGTTGTGTGCTGAGTACCACCCTCTCAAACTGTGTTTGAGAGACATTAATGAGTTGCATGTAGGCCTGGAAATATTCTAAATATTCAGAAAAAATTATAGTATATCTGAAATAAAAGTAAACTTTCATCCAAACAGCTCTTTAAGTTAATTTTGACTTAAATTATGTCATTAAAGTTGAATTTTAATTTTGCCCTGCAAACCACGCCTCACAGTTATCTTTTGAAAATGTGAGCTTATGTTGAGGGCACGATATATGACGATTTTTAAATTATTTTTATTTGCAATCATAACTATGATCATTTCAAATATTCTCCCTAATGAGAAGGGAATGGAATGGGAAAGAGTAAAGAGAAATTGTATTTCAGGGAGAGAGGTTAAATAAAAGAGGTTATCAATTTGATGACCACATTTTCATTTCAGGTCACTTACCAGGCTACTGGGCTTTGTGGTAATTCGTTCATTCTTGTTTCATTAAACTGTAATTACTTCTGATATCTCTAGCTCTATCCCTCTGGCTGGCTCCTCTATTAATTAAGCCTTAGGATCCTTTAGGAGTTGAAATTCTCCACTGGACAGTGTTAAGTTGAAGTCAAGAGGTGATAAAAGAAAATTAAGAGTAAAGTCAAAAGTTATTACTTAAAATGTTTAAGATGTAAAAATGAGAAAGGACAATTTATTTTTCCTTAATTATTCATTTTCTCATCATTTTCACTCTTCCTATTCTCTTTTGTCTGTGAAAATACCTATAGTCTAGCCTCTAACAAGAATTGTGTGTATGTGTGTGTGTGTGTGTGTATGTTGTGATATGTAGTTTCTTCCAAGAATCAGATGAATTTCCTCACTGCATTAACTTGGAACTTATCTGATATCTAATTACTAATACCTTTCTGGAGATGGAATTTCAACAGTTGAATAACTACTATGGTAGATGGAAGACTTAAATCAGATTCCAAGCTTTATGGATTACATGAATGAATGCAGATCTACTTGGAATCATGCAATGATGAGTTCTCATGATTGTCCATTTCATTTATTTTATGGTATTTGTTTTAGGGCTTAGAGGATTGGAACTAATCTTAAAGGATCATTTAATCTTCTCTCATGATTTGGGTTTATTTAGATTTACAGAATTTCATACCTTGAAAGTGTCTTGGTAATTATCTCATTCAACTCATATTTTAGAAGACAAGAAATAAAGATATGGAGCTTAAATGGCTTGCTGCAATTATCAGCAATCTGTAAGGTCATGATTAAATAATAATAATAACAACAAAAAGGTGATGTCTAAGATTTTTAACTCTTAGATAAATGATCTTTCCAACCTGCCTCTTGTAAAAAAGAAGTGACAAATATTCAAAATAAATGTCAAAAATTTTGGAGCAAACTATAAATGCAAAGGAATTCCCTTCAAAGAAGCGTTCCTGACTCAAAATGTAATCTGAAAATTCTTGAATATGCACAGATGTTCAGGGAAAAAAGATGAGTTGCAGTTGGAGAATTAAGTGAGTAGTAAACGAGTGTCCTGCTCCTAAAGATTTCTTTACCTCTTACCTTTGATAAGATCATCTTTTTTCAACTGTCTCGTACATCCTTCTAGTCTACAGATTAAGACTGTAAGAACTTTTCAGGCTTAAGTAGAACAATTCTTTTGGAGTCTTTTCTTAAATTCTTTATTTATTTCATCAACTTGAGTACCATACGCATAAGTCCCCAATCCATGATAACTCTCAAAGCCTACTCAATCTTGTCTTCCTACTTCCTCAGCCTCAGCTGAAGATATTTTCAGATGTTCTCCTATCTCAATTCTCCACACTCCAGCTATACTTGCCTTATTTTAGTCTTTCCAATGTTTAATTTTTTTTCTTTTCTGTAGGAATCTTTGCACATGCTGTTTCTTTTGCATCCAACACTATTTCCTGTTGTCCAGGAACCCTTTACTCATCCTTCAGGACTTAGCTAACATAGTCTTTCCTTTGGAAGCACTTAGTCTGAAGACTAGGTAAACTCTTCATGTACACAGTTTCCATAACTCCTGGTATGTTTGTTTTTGCCACACTCACTAGGATAGTGATGGTGACAGAACACAGGAGCAGGTGAAGTAAAGATCTGTTAGGAGTAGTCTATAATGCCTTGTGATCAACTGGTCATATCTACCTAGTGAGTAAAAATCAGTCAAGGGTAATTCTGGGTTTTAGGCTTTGGTGATTGGGTGGGTTTGGATGTAACTCAGTTTCAAAGAGAGATAATATAGAAAAAGTAAATTACTTGGAAAGAAAATGATTTCAGATTTTGTGATGTTGAGTTCAAGAAAGAAATGCTATTACTATACTTGAATGTATGAGACTGACCTTAGAAAATATATTTATAAAGGAGATACAGATTGGGGAATAATAATAGAAATAATAACAGAAGTCAAGATTGAAGATAAGAAGTTTCCAGGGTTAGAAGGATGTTTAAAGAATATGAATATGGGGGATCCAGATTGGAACCCTGGAGAAATACCACCACTTAAAAATAGAGGCTGGGCAGGATCACTCTCTTCTCTAATCTTCTCCACCGTGCTCTGTGCCTGAGATGCTGAGCTGACCTGTTTGGACCACATATAATGGTGTCCTTGCCCTCTAACATTAGGTATTATTAGAGGAGAGGAACTGAAGAGGAGGCACTTGCAAAAAAAAGAAAAAAATGGTAGAAAGAAGAGTGAGTTCAGAGTTTTTATTTTCCCACATCCATCTTACTGAGTTCTCAAAGCACTGACATATCCCATGACTGAAGGTCACATTTCCCATATAGCTCAACAAAAGCTCTCTGTCCCCAACTCCTGGTAATCTCTTCCTCTGTTTGCACTACATGCCTAAGAGTAGTGACACTCACAGATATTAAACCTAGGGAACTACACTCTCCTACCCATCTTGCTTGCTCACACTTTTGTAAATAGTCCTTATATTAAAATCTTCCCAAATCATCCAATTTATGTTCACCATCTCTTTCCTGCCATGACCCTGCCCAACACATAAGCAGAGATTCAGAAAGAAGAGATGTGTCACAAAAGGCAATTGTGAAAGAGTTTCCAAAAGACAAGAATGGTCAACAGTGGCAAATATGGCAGAAATGTCAGATTGGACCTGACAATTAGGAGGTTCTCAATGACCCCAGGAAGTGAGTTTTAGTTACTTGTTACAGTAGGATTATGAATTAATTAATTACACTATGAATTAAGAATAGAAAATCATTGAAGCAGGACAGACAAAAAGTACAAAGTTTTGGGAACCTTGACTGTGAAGACATGGAGAGAAAGAGATATAGAGGGTCAGGAATGATATATTGGATGGAACTTGAACATTTTTATGTACTGGACAAAATGAGCTGATTGAGAGAAGAAGTTAAATACAGTAGATGGTCAGGGAAATTTGTGAGGAGCTCACAGCAGTGGGCCAGGTGAGAAAAGGTAGATACTTGAACAAAGCTGGAGGCAGGAGAAATGAAGTGAACTGAATCAAGTTATGTTTTGGAAATAGAATTATACAACAAGATAATGGTGATGTGACAATTTCTGCACAATTATTCAAAATTACTGTAGAATCAACTCCCTTATATATGTTAATTTGGATGGGCAGTAACTTATTTTATCTTGGACACCTCTTAATTTCAGGACTTTCAAAAAAGTTAGAATTATGTTTAATTTTCTTTATTTTTATGTGCTTATCTATAGGTTAAGAGCTGTCAGAAGTCCTTTACACTTGAGTTTACACATTTAATTTTTTGGACATTTCTGCAGATCTATTCTGGCCTTCTTTAATAAAGAAAGTACACATTAATATACTATATATAAATCTCATAAATCAAACTGTATGTATATATAATGTAATAGCTTTTCAGTTAACCTCCTACATAGCTACATTAAATAAATTCCTGTGTATTTTTTACTTTCATTCCTTTTGGCAACAAAGCTTCAACAATTCTCATTTTACTAATTTCAGAGAACAGTATTGTTAGTAAGAGTGGATGCAAAGATTTAGTTGGAAATCAATAGCACCATGCTAAAAACAAAACCTCTATTTAAATAGACTATCAAGATGACAAAATAAGTTCAGGCTGTTGTTTTTCTCCTCTCAGATTAACCCTAGGGAAGCTAGCTGTAAAGGAATCATGGATTCCACAAAACACCACAAAAATAACAAAATATCTTGAGAAATCCTGGGACAACTGAAGGTTTCTATTTATTATGGAAAACACATGAAATACACAGTTGTGCCATTTGGAGAAAAAGAAACTCTTTAGATTTCTGAGTTCTTCCTATTCTTTTTTTCTGTGTGTATATTTTCACGTAGCTCTGATCATGTACCTCATGATCATGTGTAATGAATAAAACCTCTTTTGCAAACTTGATTATTTTAGTTCACTGGGAAGAGAGTAAACCTAAAATAATTGACAACTGGTACACTGATGTTGGCTTAATGAGCATCGAGTTATTGGATATCTTAACTAAACTAAATTATTATCCAAAATTGCTCACATTATCCGTGAACAAATAATGCCATCAATGGTCCTGGAGAGCCTCTTCTGAGCCCCCAGCGGTGGGTACTCCTCACCTGGCCCACTCTTCCAAAGACCACCGGATGCCAGAGTGCAGGCGTTTGATTATTTAAATAGCTGAGAATTCAGAAAACATGTACGGGGATAAAGGAGAGTTAAATGTTCCACTATCATAAAACCCATAGCATGTATAAAATGCAAGCCACTATATCCTCATTTAGTACAAATCCAATGAATTAATTACTATATAAATAAATGACATACAAAACAAATTAAATTACAAATAAAATGATAGTTAAAGGGATACATTCTGAAGTATTAACAGCCTAACTCCTACCTCTAAGATGTCTACGTCCCCTTAAAAAATTCAAGAATAGGTTTTAGGTTGCACTTTTTAGCCTGTTTAAAAATATTTGTAAACTATGCTAGTCAAACTAAAGACAATTAAGCAGAGAGCGTTATTATGATTATAGTAATAATAATAACACTTAGAATTACTGAAACTGTTATTGCCTAATAGGCTGAGTTAGTTCAAGCACTGAGTTTCCTCATAATACTAAATGAAAATTGTGATATTACATTCAAATTGACATTTTTTTCTATTTGTAATATAAGTGAGGACTGCAAAGTTTATTTAAGTTGCTTCATTACTCAGAATATTTCACATAATTGCCAGTAACTATAGCAATCTCTTCTCTATAATATGGGTGAAAGGAAAGAATTTTAATTCTTTTCTCAATTATTAATCAATTTCAGTCTTCATTTCCTAATAGGGAATGCTTGATAAAGCATTGCTCCCCTTCCATGATCTCTTCCCCTTTCACATCACTGATGAATGGGAATCAAACTGCAGACCACTTACTGATTAGCTGAAAATTTCTAATCATGTCATTTTGGAGTGAGAGTAATTTGTGCAATAGGATAATAATTTCTTTGTAGTAGAATGAATATTGAACAATGATTAGTAGGGAATTAAAGGAAAACTAGACCTAAAAGCAAAACAAGGGAAATTTTTTTTTTAAATTTTATCAGCTGCTTGAAAACTTTGCATTACATCTGTGCTTTCTTTTTGGGAATGATATTCAGCAGAACCCTCTAGAAATATATACAAAGAATAAGAAGGTTTTTAAGCTTTAATGACCTAGGGGAGACATGGCAGGGGGATAGAACAGGGAATTTAGAATCTTTTTGCCTTTATTTTGCCTTCATTGTTTTGCCTCCCAGTAAGGGCAGGGACAATCTTTATATTATTCCTGCCATGCTCTCTGATGTGTTCCTAAGTGTTTAGCAGATAGTGGGCACTGAGCAATTATTTATGAGTAAATGAATGAGTCAATTAATTGCTACATTGAATTAAAATTTATTGTATTTTTTCTCTCAGTTCAAAGGACAATTAACTTTTTCGTGTATCCAGTTATAAGATTAATAAGTATGTTAAACTAAGTTACCAAATTTCAAAGTACTTTAATTTGCTTCCTCCAGAAGAATGAAATTTGACTGTTTTAAGGTGGAAGGGAAGATACAGTGAATCTTTATTTGGTAGATATTAAAGGGAAAATTGGTCATAATGCTCTCTCATAGAAATACTTTAAAGTTTTACAAAACGTGATATTTCTCTGTAGAATTTAGTAGAAGTGATTATGAGAGTGAGTTGAATCTGATTCGAAGAGATTGGTGGAGTTAAAGATACTGAAATAAGAGAGCATTCCTTTAAAAATAGCCCCAAAGGGCTTCCCTGGTGGTGCAGTGGTTGAGAGTCTGCCTGCCGATGCAGGGGGCACGGGTTCGTGCCCCGGTCTGGGAAGATCCCACATGCCGCAGAGCGGCTGGGCCCGTGAGCCATGGCCGCTGAGCCTGCGCGTCCGGAGACTGTGCTCCGCAACGGGAAAGGCTACAACAGTGAGAGGCCCGCTTACCGCAAAAAAAAAAAAAAAAAAAAGTCCCAAAGACATTTGTTAGAACTCTGTAAATATTTTTATAAAGAGAAGAAACTTTTGGGATAAACCTGCTTTAGCCATTATTGAATGGCCAATTTTATACAATGGCAATTTTGTCATGTACCAATAAAATCAATCTCTCATGGTTTTTACTCATTTTAATAGAAAAAAATGTAAATGACAATTTCAAACTGATATGAGATCAATTGTCAGGATGGGAAAGCCAAGCTATTTCCTGGTATGAGTACTGATCTTTTCCAATAATTTGGATAACCTTAAACTATGCAGTGATGCTCTGATCATCAGGTCTAGGAAGTTTCCATATATTTCAGAGAATTTTTTTTTTATCCAAAAAGGTTAAAATAAATATACCTCCCCACTTATTTATCTAAAGTCTTCTTCTGAATAATTTAAATAGATTTGTCTATTTGACTGGATTTGTTGGTATTTAATCACAAAAACAGCGTTTTTCCTGTTATAGGAATATAGTAAAAGAAAGGTGACTCTGAGAGCCACAGAGCGGTCCAGCAATTTCTCAGGCAGTGATGAAACATCTTACTCTTTCACAAGTGTATCCTTGTACCCTCTAAAGCATATAAAGCATCTAAGGAGTAATTTAAGTACTGGTAAAATCCAGCTAAACGACAATAATTTTTCCCCTAAAGTCTTTACAACAGCATTCATTCTTTAACTTCAGAGGAAACTGAGGCAATAACATTTATATTTTTTTCCAAACTAGGTATCAAGCTACAACATTTATGTATTATATGGTGCAGTGAATGCTGTCTGGTAAGAAGCAAACCCCTCTCCTTTTGAATTGATAACTCGTTTAGTTTTTCATGGTGACCACATATTACCATATTTTTATTATCCAAATCAAGATATTCTGAAAATAAAAGAGAGTGCTTTTCATAATTATGCCAGGACAACGAGTTTAAATCAAGGTCTTTCCACAATTAGAGATGTAACCCCACTCTATGTTTTGTTGGGCTGAGGAACATCCATGTAATTTAATCATTACCCCATGAAAGTAAATGTCCAGGAGCAAGATAAAAATATTTTTCTTGCAATATCTATCTCTGGATTCCTTTTCTCCATGTTTACAATTAGAGCTCAGCCTTCCCAGGGCATCTGTATACCAGGAGGGAAAGTGGGTTACTGAACAAAAGGGCAAATGGAGGACAATAGTCCGTTTTGGTTATTCTAAGAAACACATTAAGCTCCATCACTCTGAAATGAAAATGAGCTTCTCTTAGGTCTAAAATAAACAAAAGTTTAGAAAATTCCAAATTTATGATGAAAATATATCCTCCTTATAATACTGTAGGCCTTCACCTCCTTTGAAATTGTTGAAGAATCCCCCAACAGAGCAGATTACATCTAACTTCTTGCAGAGCAAAAAAGCAATCATTTGTCACAAGTCTTTTTTCCTTTTTTTTCCCCTCATATTTTGTATTCCACTGTTTTGTTTTAATCCCCCTTTGTTTTATTTGGCTGCTGAAACCAGAGTGTCTTGCCTTTGGCAATAAAAGCTTATGAGCAAACATTCTCTGTGCCTTGGAAAGCAAAGGCTTCACCCTAGTCTGCACCACCAACTGTGCCCCTTTCCGAAGTCCTGAGCCTGTTCTTAAATTGGAACCCCAGGAACTTGGCCAGGATTGCACGCTGCCAGGTGGGCTCCATTGGGCCGACCCTTATCGACTGGCGTTAGTTCCCCTGTTTTCTGTCAGTTAGAGATCCTGTTGCAAGCTTTGATTCCTCATTACCTCAATTGCAAATTCCATGAGCACGTCGGCCCGCTGCCAGTGCGCCCAGGATTTGAAACTGACAATAGCGGATCAATGTCTCAGGGGCGCAGCCCTGAATTTCAATAATACAATTAAATTCCTTGAATACGAGATTTACCCAGATTGTCGATACTGCATTTTCTGCACGTTCAGTCTGTGAAGCTACCCACACACAGAACCTGAGCACAGTGTTCCTGTCAGTGCATAACGAAGGGAAAGGACTTGATCGGGAACCTGAGGGAAAGATAATCAAATGTTGAACCTGCTGAGCCTGTTAGATGAAACTGTGAACAAGGCTTGCTCAAATCACCAGGGGGATGCTGTGTAGGGAAGAAGATGGGGTTCAATTCTGAAATACATTAGCAGGGTTAGGCCGGATGAGGAGGTCTCAATGCTTGTGGCTGTAGCTGTGTAGCAATCCTTTCGAAGGATTTTGTCTTTTCCCTCAGGAATCACTTCTGCACACAGATTCATTTGAATCCGTTAAGCTCGATTCTGAGAAACATGTTGACAAAGTGTCATAAAAGAATACCACGGGTTTTAATTCCAGTTTTCACCAATCCAAGACAAAATAACAAAGTAACAAAGCCAGAACAATACTCCTGTGTGTGTGTGTGTGTGTGTGTAATTTTAAAGGGTAGACTAGGGAGAAAGAGAGGAGTAAAAAGCAATAGTCACCCTGAACAGGGGCCATCTCTTCTGCATGCAATAGGAAGGCTGAAGTAACAACGTGTTCCTTTCAGTAGACTTGACTTTCAATTTATTTACATCCTTAAGACCATGAGAACTTTATAAACCCGCATCCTTCCTTTACTACACAAAACTCAATCTTCTTGTTTTTATTTTGCCAGCTATCCCCCCTGAAGCTCCTTCTCTCCCTACCTGTGACCCTCACTGAAGGATATTAATGAATACAGGCAACTCCCTGCATCTGGTGTGAAGAGACAAACCCCCTGGGACTGATAAAGCATTTCCAGTCCTGGAGTCTTTATCAATTTTTATTCAAGATAGTGCACCATTGAAACTAGGGCACATGTTAAAGTTCCTTTACCTCTGAATTGCCTACTGCAGGAAACCTTTGCCATTCAAATCTGATATCCAAAGTCACTTGAAATGTACATTTAGCAGTAAACTGTAAAATTATCTGTCTATCATGGAAACCTGCTAACATTTTATGTAGGCTAGAAAGCTGTGTGTGACCAGTTCCTACTGAGGGCAATGATCCATTTTAATATTATTATGTATGTTCATTCTTAATATTTAAAATCTTTAAATTCTCAAGTTAGATAAATGGTATAGAAATACATTTTAATATTATGCTATAGTCTCTTAAAATGGGCCTGATTTATTTTTAGCCCATATATAAAATCCTTACTGGGGAGAAACTATGTTCTAAACAACATTCATTTGACTTTTCACTTGTCCATATTCAGGCATTACACTTGTGTATGTATCTGTGTGTATATTTGTGTGTGTGTGTGTGTGTGTGTTTGTGTTGAAAAATGCATGGAGCTTAGGATGAGAAAACTTGCTTCAACATTCAGTAATGACACTTATCTCCTACCTGATACTGAGAAATGCACTTTAACCTCTTACTGCCTCAGTAGCCATATCTACAGAATGGAACAATAATAATATCTGTCCTCCCCTACTCAGGTTGTTTGAATTAAATAGGATAATTCCCATGAAAACACTTTGTAAAATTTAAAGCACTACACAAATGTCAGTGTTAATATTAACTGCATTTTATTTTCATAACATCAAGAGTCAGACTTTGCATCTCTTTCAAACACTGGTTTTTCCATTATATTTCCTTGACTGAGGAAATGTACTCTCTGTACCCTCTTTGTACCTGATGACTTTATTGAATCTGATTGAACACATTTCCCTGACACAGAGACCTTCCTCTTCTGTGGCTTCTGGGTACTCATGAATCCTGGCCAAATCAAATTTCAACCACTTTCTTGAAGATTGTCTTTAATCTAGAATTTTTAATCTCACATAATCAACTAAGGATATTTCCAAAGTTGTTGCACAGGTTTTTGAGTTTAAGATATCAAAAACTGACATTATTATCTCCCCCACCCCTAGCATACTCTCTGCTACATTCTGCCTCCTATGATACCAGTGTTTCCTCATTGGTTAAAGCAGAAGAAGTCCAGGCATAGTCCTGACTTGTCCCCATCTTCACAATCTCATAGCTCCTTAATGGTATAGCTGTGTCTGATTCTACCTCCTAAACATCTTCTATAATCAGCCCATTTCTTCATTCCTTGAACAGTATTTTATGCCAAACCATCAAATTCCTTTGCCTGGAGAATTACAATAACTGCCTATTTGGATTCTGACTCTGTGTGTAAACTTCCACTCCAACTAAGGTAATCTTCCTAAACAGAAATCTTATTTTTGTCCATTGTCAAGTTTAAATTCTTTCAATGATTTTGCTTTGCCCTGTCATGAAATCCAAGGTAAATATGTGTTGGAATGTGGCTTCATACTTCTATTCTGGTTTTCTTGTCCTTAATATCTTAAAAATTCAGGTATTTATTTTAACTGGGATTTTAGATGCCTTCCCACTGCCCTTTGTAAAGAGGCAATGGATGAATGGATGAATGTCTCAATGTGTGAGTGAATATTTGCAATTAAAGCTATTTGAATTTAGACAAGTAGAAAGCTAAACAATTATTCAGGCTTGGAGAACAAAGTTTAGCAATATAAAATATCATAACTCTCTACTGTCCTCCCTTACCTTTGTTCATCTATGTCAGGATTGCTCAACCTTAGCACTACTGACATTTTGGACCACATCATTCTTTGCTGTTAGTAGCTGTTCTGAGCACTGTAGGGGGTTTAGTAGCATTTCTGGCCTCTACCCTTTAACACACCCCTACCCTCAAGTAATGGTAACTTAAAATGACTCTAGATATTTCCAAAACCTCTTTTAGGAGCAAGGTGACCCCCAGTTGAGAACCACAGACTTATTTAACTTCCAAAAACTTTTTTAAAGAGAGGTTAATGGGAGGAGCAATTATATTGTTATGCTTGATTGCCTGATCATCAGTGATTATTCACACTGATGCCAAGCTATCAATCTAGTCATTTAAGAGATTAAAATGACTCCCCCAAAGCAGAGTGGGTACAACAATATGCAAGCTTAGCCATTTTCTGTCCTTTGGATCAGTATGAAGTTTGGATTTCAGAACTGTTTAGGATTAAAGACTTGAAACACGTTTAATTTAGATTCAGAACCTAGTTTTAATATTTTAAGCAAAGGGCCTGAGAATGGCACCTTCGTATATGAAAAAGAAGGTAGGTACTTTATATTCTACAAATTATACAAAAAGACAGAAAAATTACTGTTTTAATTAAAATGAGCAAGATGTTTGCAGACTCCAGAGAGTCTGCTATCAATTAAACACTGTCCACCCCTCTACAAGGTGTATAAATCATAATGGAGGATCCTGAATATGTATTAAAAACAAACAAAAAGTACTCTATTGAAGCAACTGACTTTTTAAAAAATTGAGCCAATTAGAAGTCAAATAGTTTTGAAGCCTCTGTAATTATAAAATATTTATGAATCTTTGAGAGGAAACACACAATGCCAGAAATGATATCAGTGTTGCTCCTTTAACTGACCTACTAAGAGGTCGCATTCTAGGATCTTTTTCTTATCATGGAAAACGTTTACTTTTTAATATTTATAATCTGTGACTGCTCATCATATCAAGAAGAATTATATTGCAGATAATCATGATCGGGGCTGCTTTTGTCTGTGGCTAAAGCTGAAGCCATCCAATTAATATATGGTGTTCAGAGAAAATAGCTCATTTTAAACCAGGGTCTTAGGCAAAGGAAAGGACAGCCTTTTATTAACTTTGTCCCTTGTCTCTAGACATATTTATTGCATTCTTCTGGAACAGAAATAATAGAAGCTCAGGCATAAGGCCATGTGTGCCAAAGGAAAAAAAAAAAAACTCTCAGTTTCCATGAATATAAATGGTTCTGTCATTTGATGGGAAACACTGTGGTTTGAAAATCTGAAAATGACTCAAAACATTTAGAAATATCTCCTATAAAATATAGACACTTGATGATTAAAAAGAGGATTACATGGAAATGATGATAATATCTTGTTTTTGTCCTTGCACATAGCTGTATATTTGAGTTTGGTTTATGTCTCTACTGCTATTTGGCATGGCCAGTCATTTTTTAATTTTTTTCTTTGTCTATGAAATGGAACAAATCTTATTTGTCACTATGAATTTAAATGAAATTTTAATATGTTTACCTGCCACACATTCACAGTTATCTCTACTCAAATTTTACTTTAGATTTTTAGTGTGTGTTTATTAGAAAATGTAAGTCTTTATCCACTCTTTTTTCTGAAATTATTGTTATCAACTACTATCATCGATTTTGTGTTTTTCCCACATGTGCCAAAATTTTTCAAATATGTCTCAATATGGGACTCTGGGAGAAAGTTATAAAGTGCAATTTTGTTTCGTGTCAAAAACATTAACTTAGAGATATAGTGTTGTTAACACATCTCAGGCAAAATACTGCCCAGAGAGTTGGGAATTTGGGTGCAGAAGCTTGAGCTAAAATTTGTGGAACTAAAGGCAACCATCGAAGAGGCAGAATGTTGTGAATAATTTTAAATCAATGCCAGGCAGAGTGGCAGACTATGCCTTAAATCTGAATACATTCTGTAGCTTAAGTAATCCTAGTAATTGCCCTATGTGGTCAGTCATACAGATGTACTAGACCTGACCCACTGGTCAGAAGGATGTCATGTTTTCAGAATGAACTAATCACCACGGTGGGTGGGAGAGGCTATGTCTGACAGGAAGCTGAAGATGGGGTCTCTCTTTCTTGCCCAAAAATGTGACTTGAAAGTAACCAATCCTGGGTGATAAAGCAAAATACAAAACAAAATAGACACTAAAGTGATAGACGAGACCCGGAGGAAGATGGCGGAAGAGTAAGACGCGGAGATCACCTTCCTCCCCACAGATACATGAGAAATTCATCTACACATGGAACAACTCCTACAGAACACCTACTGAACGCTGACAGAAGACCTCAGACCCCCCAAAAGGCAAGAAACTCCCCACATACCTAGATAGGGCAAAAGAAAAAAGAATAAACAGAGACAAAAGGATAAGAGACGGGACCTGCACCAGTGGGAGGGAGCCGTGAAGGAGGGAAGGTTTCTACACACTACAAGCCCCTTCGCGGGCGGAGACTGCAGGTGGCGGAGGGGGAAAGCTTCGGAGTAGCGGAGGAGAGCACAGCAACAGGGGTGCGGAGGGCAAAGCAGAGAGATTCTGGCACAGAGGATCGGTGCCCTCAGGCACACACCAGCCCGAGAGGCTTGTCTGCTCGGCCGCCGGGGCGGGCGGGGCTGGGAGCTGAGGCTCGGGTATCGGCTTTCAGTAGGAGCGCAGGGAGAGGACTGGGGCTGGCGGCAGGAAGAGAGCCTGAAGGGGTTAGTGCACCACGGCTAGCCCGGAAGGAGTCCGGGGAAAGGGTCTGGAGCTACCGAAGAGGCAAGAGACTTTTTCCCCTTTTGTATCCTGGTGCGCGAGGAGAGAGCATTAAGAGGGCTGCTTGGGGAAGCGCCGGAGACAGGAGCGAGCCGCGGGTAAGGCGCGGACCTCGGAGACGGGTGTGGGAAGCTGGGGCTGCTGCTGCCACCGCCACCGCCGCCACGGGGCCTGTGTGCGAGCGCGGGTCACTGTCCGCCCCGCCTTCCGGGGGGCCTATGCACCACGCCACTGCCGGGGTCCCGGGACCCGGGGACGGCTTTCCCGGGAAAGCGCACGGAGCGCCACGGGCTGCTGCAACGTCACGCTGGCCTCTGTCGCCGCAGGCCAGCCCCACACTGCGCGCCCCTCCCTCCCCTCTGCCTGAGTGAGCCAGAGCCCCCGAATCAGTGGCTCCTTTAAACCCGTCCTGTCTGAGCGAAGAACGGACGCCCTCTGGTGACCTACGCGCAGAGGCGGGGCCAGGTCCAAGGCTGAGACCCGGGAGCTGTGAGAGCAGAGACAGGGAAATCTCTCTGTGCAGCCTCGGAGGCAGCGGATTAAAGCTCCACGGTCCATTTGATGTGCCCTGCGTCTGTGGAGTGCATGAATGGACAGCGAATCATCCCAAATTGAGGAAGTGGACTTTGAGGACAAGATTTAAGACTTTCCCCCCTTTTTCCTCTTTTTACAACGAATTATCCCAAATTAAGGAGGTGGACTTAGCAAGATTTCAGACTTCTCGCCCTTTTCCTCTTTTTACAACGAATTATCCCAAATTGAGGAGGTGGACTTGGAGAGCAAGATTTTTGATTTTTCCCGCTGCTCTCTTTTTGTGAATGTGTATGTGTAATCTTCTGTGTAAGATTCTCTCTGTATAGCTTTGCTTCCACCATATGTCCCAGGGATCTATCGGTCCGTGTTTTTTTCAATAATTACTTTTTAATTTTAATAACGCTACTATATTTCATACTTTATTCTATTTTACTTTACCTGCTCTTTCTTTTTTTCCTACCTTCCCTTCCTCCCTCCTTCCCTCCACTCCTCCTTTCCTTCTTTATTTTTCTTTCCTCGCTCCCTCCCTCCTGTCTTTCTTTCTTTCATTCCTCCCTCCCTCCCTCCCTCCTTCCATTCACTCTTCCTTTTGTTTTCATTCCACCCTCCCTCCCTCATTTCTTTCCTTCTTTCTTTCCATCCTTCCTCCCTCCCTCCCTCCTTTCTTTCTTTCTTCCTTCTTTCCTTCCTTTCTTCCCTTCTTCCTTTCTTTCCCTCTCTCTTTCTTTCTTCTACTAATTCTTTCTTTCTGCATTTTCTCCCTATTATTCTGAGCCAGGTGGATGAAAGGCTCTTGGTGCTGCAGCCAGGAGTCAGTGCTGTGCCTCTGAAGTGGGAGAGCCAACTTCAGGACACGGGTCCACAAGAGACCTCCCAGCTCCACATAATATCAAGCAGCGAAAATCTCCCAGAGATCTCCATCTCAACACCAGCACCCAGCTTCAGTCAACGACCAGCAAGCTACAGTGCTGGTCACCCTATGCCAAGCAACTAGCAAGGCAGGAACACAACCTCACCCATTAGCAGAGAGGCTACCTAAAAACATAATAAGGCCATAGGCACCCCAAAACACACCACCAGACGTGGACCTGTCCACCAGAAAGACAAGATCGAGCCTTAACCACCAGAACACAGGCATTAGTCCCCCCCACCAGGAAGCCTACACAACCAACTGAAACAACCTTAGCCACGGGGGACAGACACCAAAAACAACAGAAACTACGAATCTGCAGCCTGCAAAAAGGAGACCCTAAACACAGTAACATAAGCAAAATGAGAAGACAGAAAAACACACAGCAGGTGAAGGAGCAAGAAAAAAACCTACCAGACCTAACAAATGAAGAGGTAATAGGCAGTCTACCTGAAAAAGAATTCAGAATAATGATAGTAAAGCTGATCCAAGATTCTATTTCCAAGATCCATAACCTTGGAAATAGAATAGACAAAATGCAAGAAAGAGTTAACAAGGACCTAGAAGAACTAAAGATGGATCAAGCATTGATTAAAAACACAATAAATGAAATGAAAAATACTCTAGATGGGATCAATAGCAGAATAACTGAGGCAGAAGAACGGATAAGTGAGGTGGAAGATAAATTAGTGGAAATAACAGATGCAGAGCAAAATAAAGAAAAAAGAATGAAAAGAACAGAGGACAGTCTCAGAAACCTCTGGGACAACATTAAATGCACTGACATTCGAATTATAGGGGTTCCAGAAGAAGAAGAGAAAAAGAAAGGGACTGAGAAAATATTTGAAGAGATTATAGTTGAAAACTTCCCTAATATGGGAAAGGAAATAGTTAATCAAGTCCAGGAGGCACAGAGAGTCCCATACAGAATAAATCCAAGGAGAAATATGCCAAGACACATATTAATCAAACTGTCAAAAATTAAACAAAAAGAAATCATATTAAAAGCAGCAAGGGAATAAAAACAAATAACACACAAGGGAATCCTCATCAGGTTAACAGCTGATCTCTCAGCAGAAACTCTACAAGCCAGAATGGAATGGCAGGACATAATTAAAGTGATGAAGGAGAGAAACCTGCAACCAAGATTACTCTACCCAGCAAGGATCTCATTCAGATTTGATGGAGAAATTAAAACGTTTACAGACAAGCAAAAGCTGAGAGAGTTCAGCACCACCAAACCAGCTTTACAACAAATGCTAAAGGAACTTCTCTAGGCAAGAAACACAACAGAAGGACTATACCTACAATAACGAACCCAAAGCCATTAAGAAATGGGAATAGGAACATACATATCAATAATTACCTTAAATGTAAATGGACTAAATGCTCCCACCAAAAGACACAGAGTGGCTGAATGGATACAAAAACAAGACCCATATATATGCTGTCTACAAGAGACCCACTTCAGACCTAGAGACACATACAGATTGAAAGTAAGGGGATGGAAAAAGATATTCCATGCAAATGGAAATCAAAAGAAAGCTGGAGTAGCAATTCTTATATCAGACAAAATAGACTTTAAAATAAAGACTATTAGAAGAGACAAAGAAGGACACTACATAACGATAAAGGGATCGATCCAAGAAGAAGATATAACAATTGTAAATATTTATGCACCCAACATAGGAGCACCTCAATACATAAGGCAAATACTAACAGCCATAAAAGGGGAAATCGACAGTAACACAATCATAGTAGGGGACTTTAACACCCCACTTTCACCAATGGACAGATCATCCAAAATGAAAATAAATAAGGAAACACAAGCTTTAAATGATACATTAAACAAGATGAACTTAGTTGATATTTATAGGACTTTCCATCCAAAAACAAAAGAATACACATTTTTCTCAAGTGCTCATGGAACATTCTCCAGGATAGATCATATCTTGGGTCACAAATCAAGCCTTGGTAAATTTAAGAACATTGAAATTGTATCAAGTATCTATTCCGACCACAATGCTATGAGACTAGACATCAAGTACAGGAAAAGATCTGTAAAAAATACAAACACATGGAGGCTGAACAATACACTACTCAATAACGAAGTGATCACTGAAGAAATCAAAGAGGAAATTAAAAAATAACTAGAAACAAATGACAATGGAGACACGACGACCCAAAACCTATGGGACACAGCAAAAGCAGTTCTAAGGGGGAAGTTAATAGCAATACAATCCCACCTTAAGAAACAGGAAGCATTTCGAGTAAACAACCTGACTCTGCACCTAAAGCAATTAGAGAAAGAAGAACAAAACCCCCCAAAGTTAGCAGAAGGAAAGAAATCATAAAGATCAGATCAGAATTAAATGAAAAAGAAATGAAGGAAACGATAGCAAAGATCAACCAAACTAAAAGCTGGTTCTTTGGGAAGATAAACAAAATTGACAAACCATTAGCCAGACTCATCAAGAAAAGAAGGGAGAAGACTCAAATCAATAGAATTAGAAATGAAAAAGGAGAAGTAACAACTGACACTGCAGAAATACAAAAGATCATGAGAGATTACTATAAGCAACTCTATGCCAATAAAATGGACAACCTGGAAGAAATGGACAAATTCTTAGAAATGCACAACCTGCCAAGACTGACTCAGGAACAAATAGAAAATATGAATAGACCAATCACAAGCACTGAAATTGAAACTGTGATTAAAAATCTTCCATCAAACAAAAGCCCAGGACCAGATGGCTTCACAGGCGAATTCTATCAAACATTTAGAGAAGAGCTAACACCCATCCTTCTCAAACTCTTCCAAACAATATCAGAGGAAGGAACACTCCCAAACTCATTCTACGAGGCCGCCATCACCTGGATACCAAAACCAGGCAAGGATGTCACAAAGAAAGAAAACTACAGGCCAATATCACTGATGAACATAGATGCAAAAATCCTCAACAAAATACTAGCAAACAGAATCCAACAGCACATTAAAAGGATCATACACGATGATCAAGTGGGGTTTATTCCAGGAATGCAAGGATTCTTCAATATACGCAAATCAATCAATGTGATACACCATATTAACAAGTTGAAGGAGAAAAACCATATGATCATCTCAATAGATGCAGAGAAAGCTTTCGACAAAATTCAACACCCATTTATGATAAAAACCCTGCAGAAAGTAGGCATAGAGGGAACTTTCCTCAACATAATAAAGGCCATATATGACAAACCCACAGCCAACATTGTCCTCAATGGTGGAAAACTGAAACCATTTCCACTAAGATCAGGAACAAGACAAGGCTGCCCATTCTCACCACTCTTATTCAACCTAGTTTTGGAAGTTTTAGCCACAGCAATCAGAGAAGAAAAGGAAATAAAAGGAATCCAAATTGGAAAAGAAGAAGTAAAGCTGTCACTGTTTGCAGATGACATGATACTATACATAGAGAATCCTAAGGATACTACCGAAAAACTACTAGAGCTAATCAATGAATTTGGTAAAGTAGCAGAATACATAATTAATGCACAGAAATCTCTGGCATTCCTGTACACTAATGATGAAAAATCTGAAAGTGAAATCAAGGAAACACTCCCATTTACCATTGCAACAAAAAGAATAAAATATCTAGGAATAAACCTACCTAAGGAGACAAAAGACCTGTATGCAGAAAATTATAAGACACTGATGAAAGAAATTAAAGATGATACAAATAGATGGAGAGATATACCATGCTCCTGGATTGGAAGAATCAATATTGTGAAAATGACTCTACTACCCAAAGCAATCTACAGAATCAATGCAATCCCTATCAAACTACCACTGGATTTTTCACCGACCTAGAACAAAAAATTTCAAAATTTGTTTGGAAAAACAAAAGACCCCGAATATCCAAAGCAATCTTGAGAACGAAAAACGGAGCTGGAGGAATCAGGCTCCCTGACTTTAGACTATACTGCAAAGCTACAGTAATGAAGACAGTGTGGTACTGGCATAAAAACAGAAAGATAGATCAGTGGATCAGGATAGAAAGCCCAGAGATAAACCCATGCACATATGGCCAACTTATCTTTGATAAAGGAGGCAGGAATGTACAGTGGAGAAAGGACAGCCTCTTCAATAAGTGGTGCTGGGAAAACTGGACAGGGACATGTAAAAGTTTGAGATTAGATCATTCCCTAACACCATACACAAAAATAAGATCAAAATGGATTAAAGACCTAAATGTAAGGCCAGAAACTCTCAAACTCTTAGAGAAAAACATAGGTAGAACACTATGTCATAAATCACAGCAAGATCCTTTTGGACCCACCTCCTAGAGAAATGGAAATAAAAACAAAGATAAACAAATGGGACCTAATGAAACTTCAAAGCTTTTGCACAGCAAAGGAAACCATAAACAAGACCAAAAGACAACCCTCAGAATGGGAGAAAATATTTGCAAATGAAGCAACTGACAAAGGATTAATCTCCAAAATTTATAAACAGCTCATGCAGCTCAATAGCAAAAAAACAAACAACCCAATCCAAAAATGGGCAGAAGACTTCAATAGGCATTTCTCCAAAGAAGATATACAGACTGCCAACAAACACATGAAAGGATGCTCAACATCTTTACTCATTAGAGAAATGCAACTCAAAACTACAATGAGATATCATCTCACACCAGTCAGAATGGCTATCATCAAGAAATCTAGAAACAATAAATGCTGGAGAGGGTGTGGAGAAAAGGGAATACTCTTGCACTGCTGGTGGGAATGTGAATTGGTACAGCCACTATGGAGAACAGTATGGAGGTTCCTTAAAAATCTAAAAATAGAACTACCATATGACCCAGCAATCCCACTACTAGGCATATACCCTGAGAAAACCAGAATTCAAAAAGAGACATGTACCAAAATGTTCATTGCAGCTCTATTCACAATAGCCCGGAGCTGGAAACAACCTAAGTGTCCATCATCGGATGAATGGATAAAGAAGATGTGGCACATATATACAATGGAATATTACTCAGCCATAAAAAGAAACGAAACTGAGCTATTTGTAATGAGGTGGATAGACCTAGAGTCTGTCATACAGAGTGAAGTAAGTCAGAAAGAGAAAGACAAATACCGTATGCTAATACATATATATGGAATTAAAAAAAAATGTCATGAAGAACCAGGGGTAAAACGGGAATAAAGACACAGACCTACTTGAGAATGGACTTGAGGATATGGGGAGGGGGAAGGGTAAGCTGTGACAAAGCGAAAGAGAGGCATGGACATATATACACTACCAAACGTAAGGTAGATATATAGTGTGAAGCAGCCGCAGAGCACAGGGAGATCAGCTCGGTGCTTTGTTACCGCCTGGAGGGGTGGGATGGGGAGGGTGGGAGGGAGGGAGATGCATGAGGGAAGGGATGTGGGAACAGATGTATATGTATGACTGATTCACCTTGTTATAAAGCCGAAACTAATAAAAAATATATATATATATAGTCAAAAAAAATAAAGTGATAGACGAGACACAGGAAATAGTTTCATATTTTTCTATTCACTAACATAAATTTGGAAAGGAAATATAAGAGACATTTCAATCTATTGCCACCTTCTTCTTTTTTTTTAACTTCAATGTTTTTCTTTATTTTTAAAAAATTTTAAATTTTTTATTGGAGTATAGTTGATTTACAATGTTATGTTAGTTTCAGGGGTACAGCAAAGTGATATAGTTATACATATGCCTATATCTATTCTTGTTCAGATTCTTCTCCCATATAGGTTATTACAGAGCATTAAGAAGTGTTCCCTGTGCTATACAGTAGGTCCTTGCTCATTATTTATTTTATATATAGTAGTTTGTATATATAAATCCTAACTTCCTAATTTACCCCTCCCTCTCAACTTTCCCCTTTTGTACCATAAGTTTGTTTTCTAAGTCTGCGAGTCTGTTTCTGTTTTGTATATAATTTCAATTGTGTCATTTTTTTAGATTCCACATATAAGTGATATCATATGATATTTGTCTTTCTCTGTCTGACTTCCTTCACTTAGTATGACTGCCTTGTTATCTATACATTTTCTTAAAAAAATATTTGACATAATCCTGGGAAAGAAATAGTTACAGCAATAAATGTATCCAAATCTGTTGTTTTAGATATTTCTTAGTTTGAAAGTTTTCAGGAAATCTAGAAAATGGTAACAGGAATTAACTGTGGGAAGTGAAGAAAGGACACTTACATTTCGACTTTTCACACTTCCATAGTCTTTGAATTTTTATAATTATCCTCATAATTTCATAATAAAATATAAGGGAATAAAATATAAAACAAAACAAAGAGAAAAGCATCTATAAGATACTCCTGGTTCATTGACTTTTGTTGGAACAATGAAGGAAACTTGAAACTACTATTGGTAATTCATTTCTGTTTACCTTAAATTCATAGAGCATAGTAACATTTCCAGACACTTGGATAAGGACAAATTCCCAGATGTGGGGGAAAAAAAATGTTCACTCATTCTATTTGCTTTTTGGTTCCATCAGTGTGATTTTTTTTTAAGTCATGTTGAAAGGCATCTGGAACTTTATGTGATAAAGTTGTTGTACACCATGAGGTTTTTTCTAATGTCATCATAATCTGGTATTTATTTCAGGGTGTAGGGATGGGTTATGTGTTCAGAATCATATAGAAGTTACAATCAGGTTCTCTCATGATGAGAATCAAACTGTGGTCCATCACTTAATTTTATTTTTAACATCTTTATTGCAGTATAATTGCTTTACAATGGTGTATTAGTTTCTGCTGTATAACAAAGTGAATCAGCTATATATATACATACATCCCCATATCTCCACCCTCTTGCATTTCCTTTCCACCCTCCCTATCCCATCCCTCTAGGTGGACACAAAACAACAAGCTGAACTCCCTGTGCTATGCGGCTGCTTCCCACTAGCTAGCTATTTTACATTTGCTAGTGTATATATGTCCATGTCACTCTCTTACTTCATCCCAGCTTACCTTACCCCCTCCTCGTGTCCTCAAGTCCATACTCTACATCTGTGTCTTTATTCGTGTCCTGGCCCTAGGTTATTCAGAAACATTTTACTTTTTTTTAGATTCCATATATATGTGTTAGCATATGGTATATGTTTTTCTCTTTCTGATTTACTTCACTCTGTATGACAGTCTCTAGGTCCAACCACCTCACTACAAATAATTCAGTTTCATTTCCTTTTATGACTGAGTAATATTCCATTGTATATATGTGCCACATCTTCTTTATCCATTCATCTGACGATGGACATTTAGGTTACTCCCATGTTCTGGCTATTGTAAATAGAGCTGCAATGAACATTGTAGTACATGACACTTTCTGAATTATGTTTCTCTCAGGTAATATGCCCAGTAGTGGGATTGCTGGGTCATATGGTAGTTCTACTTGTAGTTTTTTGAGGAACCTCCATATTGTTTTCCATAGTGGCTGTATCAATTTACATTCCCACCAACAGTGCAAGAGGGTTCCCTTTTCTCCACACCCTCTCCTGCATTTATTGTTTGTAGATTTTTTGATGATGGCCATTCTGACTGGTGCGAGGTGGTATCTCATTGTAGTTTTGATTTGCATTTCTCTAATAATTAGTGATGTTGAGCATTCTTTCATGTGTTTGTTGGCAATCCGTATGTCTTTGTTGGAGAAATGTCTATTTAGGTGTTCTGGCCATTTTTGGATTGGGTTGTTTGTTTTTTTGATATTGAGTTGCATGAGCTGCTTGTATATTTTGGAGATTAATCCTTTTTCAGTTGCTTCGTTTGCAAATGCTTTCTCCCATTCTGAGAGTTGGCTTTTTGTCTTGTTTATGGTGTCCTTTGCTGTGCAAAAGCTTTTAAATTTCATCAGGTCCCATTTGTTTATTTTTGTTTTTATTTCAATTTCTCTAGGAGGTGGGTCAAAAAAGATCTTGCTGTGGTTTATGTCATGATGTGTTCTGCCTATGTTTTCCTCTAAGAGATTTGTACTCTCTGGCCTACATTTAGGTCTAATCTATTCTGAGTTTATTTTGGTGTATGGTGTTAAGGACTGTTCTAACATCATTCGTTTACATGTATCTGCCCTGTTTTCCCAGCACCACTTATTGAAGAGGCTGTCTTTTCTCCATTGTTTATTCTTGCCTCCTTTATCAAAGATAAGGTGATCATATGTGCGTGGGTTTATCTCTGTACTTTCTATCTTGTTCCATTGATCAATATTTCTGTTTTTGTGCCAATACCATACTGTCTTGATTACTGTAGCTTTGTAGTATAGTCTGAAGACAGGGAGCCTGATTCCTCCAGCTCCATTTTTCTTTCTCAAGATTGCTTTGGCTATCCAGGTTCTTTTGTGTTTCCATACAAATTGTGAAATTTTTTGTTCTATTTCTGTGAAAAATGCCATTGGTAGTTTGATTGGGATTGCACTGAACCTGTAGATTGTTTTGGGTACTATAGTCATTATCACAATGTTGATTCTTCCAATCCAAGAACATGGTATGTCTCCCAATCTGTTTGTATCATCTATAATTTCTTTCATCAGTGTCTTATAGTTTCCTGCATAAAGTTCTTTTTTCTCCTTAGGTAGGTTTATTCCTAGGTATCTTATTCTTTGAGTTGAAATGGTAAACGGGAGTGTTTTCTTAATTTCTCTATCAAATTTTTCATCACTAGTATATAGGAATGCAAGAGATTTCTGTCCATTAATTCTGTATCCTGCTAGTTTACCAAATTCATTTATTAGCTCTAGTAGTTTTCTGGTAGCATCTTTAGGATTCTCTATGTATAGCATCATGTCATCTGTAGACAGTGACAGTTTTACTTCTTCTTTTCTGATCTAGTTTCCTTTTATTTCTTTTTCTTCTCTGATTGCTGTGACTAAAACTTCCAAAACTTTGTTGAATAATAGTGGTGAGAGTGGCAACCTTGTCTTGCTCCTGATCTTAGTGGAAATGTTTCCAGTTTTTCACCATTGAGAACGATGTTTTCTGTGGGTTTGTCATATATGGTGTTTATATGTTGAGGAAAGTTCCCTCTATGCCTACTTTCTGGAGGGTTTTTTTTTTATCATAAATGGTGTTGAATTTTGTCAAAAGCTTTTTCTGCATCTATTGAGATGAGCATATGTTTTTTTTCTCTTTCTATTTGTTTATATGGTGTATCACATTGATTGATTTGGGTATATTGAAGAATACTTGCATTTCTGGGATAAACCCCACTTGATCTTGGTGTGTCATGCTTTTAATGTGCTGTTGGATTCTGTTTGTTAGTATTTTGTTGAGGATTTTTCCATCTCTGTTCATCAGTGATATTGGCCTGTAATTTTCTTTTTCTGTGGCATCCTCGTCTGGTTTTGGTGTCAGGGTGATAGTGGACTTGTAGAATGAGTTTTGGAGAGTTCCTCCCTCTGCTATATTTTGGAAGAGCTTGAGAAGCATAGGTGTTAGCTCTTCTCTAAAACAGTGTTTGATAGAAATCCCCTGTGAAACCATCTGGTCCTGGGCTTTTGTTTGTTGGAAGATTTTTATTCAGAGTTTCAATTTCAGTGCTTGTGATTGGTCTGTTTATATTTTCTATTTTTTCCTGGTTCAGTGTTGGAAGGTTGTGGTCTTCTTAGAATTTGTCCATTTCTTCCAGATTGTCCATTTTATTGGCATAGATTTGCTTGTAGTAATCTCTCACAATCCTTGTATTTCTGCAGTGTCAGTTGTTACTTCTCCTTTTTCATTTCTAATTCTATTGATTTGAGTCTTCTCCCTTTTTTTCTTGCTGTGTCTGGCTAAAGGTTTATCAATTTTGTTTATCTTCTCAAAGAACCAACTTTTAGTTCTATTGTTCTTTGCTCTTGTTTCCTTAATTTCTTTTTCATTTATTTCTGATCTGATCTTTATGTTTTCTTTCCTTCTGCTAACTTGGTGGTGTTCTTGTTCTTTTCTCTCTAATTATTTCAGTGTAAGTTTAGGTTGTTTATTTGTGTTGTTTCCTGTTTCTTGAGGTAGAATTTTGTATTGCTATAAACTTCCCTCTTAGTACTGCTTTTGCTGCATCCCATAAGTTGTGGGGCATTACGTTTTCATTGTCATTTGTTTCTAGATATTTTTTGATTTCCTCTTTGATTTCTTCAGTGATGTCTTGGATATTTAGTAGTTTATTGGTTAGCCTCCATGTGTTTGTATTTTTTACTTTTTTTTCCTGTAATTAATATCTACTCTCATAAAATTGTGATCAGAAAAGATACTTGATATGATTTCAATTTTCTTAAATTTACCAAGGCTTGATTTCTGACCCAAGTTATGATCTATCTTGGAGAATGTTTCATGAGCACTTGAGAAGAAAGTGTATTCTGCTGTTTTTGGTTGGATTGTCCTATAAATATCAATTAAGTCCATCTTTTTTAATGTATCATGTAAAGCTTGTGTTTCCTTATTGACTTTCATTTTGGATGATCTGTCCATTGGTGAAAGTGGGGTGTTAAAGTCCCCTACTATGATTGTGTTACTGTCGATTTCCCCTTTTATGGGTGTTAACATTTGCCTTATGTATTGAGGTGCTGCTATGTTGGCTGCATAAATATTTACAATTGTTATGCCTTCTTCTTGGATTGATCGCTCAATCATTATGAATAATCCTTCTTTGTCTCTTGTAATAGTCTCATTTTAAAGTCTATTTTTTTCTGATATGAGAATTGGTACTCCAACTTTCTTTTGATTTCCTTTTGCTGGAATATCTTATTCCATCCCCTCACTCTCTGTCTGTATGAGTCCCTAGGTCTGAAGTGGGTCTCTTGTAGACAGCGTATGTACAGGTCTTGTTTTTGTATCCATTCAACCAGTCTATGTCTTTTGGTTTGAGCATTTAATCCATTTACATTTAATGTAGTTATCAATATGTATGTTCCTATTACCATTTTCTTAATTGTTTTGGGTTTGTTATTGTAGGTCTTTTCCTTCCCTTATGTTTTCTGCCTAGAGAAGTTCCTTTCACATTTGTTGTAGAGCTGGTTTGGTTGTGCTGAATTCTCTTAGCATTTGCTTGTTTGTAAAGGTTTTTTCATTTCTTCATTGAATATGAATGAGATTCTTGCTGGTTAGAGTCATCTTGGTTGTATGTTTTTCCCTTTCATTGCTTTAAATATGTCCTGTCACTGCCTTCTGGCTTGCAGTGTTTCTGCTGAAAGATCAGCTGTTAACCTTATGGGGATTCCCTGTATGTTATTTGTTGTTTTTCCATTGCTGCTTTTAATATGTTTTCTTTGTATTTAATTTTTGATAGTTTGATTAATATGTGTCTTGGCGTGTTTCTACTTGGATTTATCCTATATGGGACTCTCTGTGCTTCCTGGACTTGATTAACTATTTCCTTTCCCATATTAGGGAAGTTTTCAACTATAATCTCCTCAAATATTTTCTCAGTCCCTTTCTTTTTCTCTTCTTCTTCTAGAACCCCTATAGTTAGAATGGTGGTGCATTTAATGCTGTCCCAGAGGTCTCTCTGATTTTCCTCAATTCTTTTTATTCTTTTTTCTTTATTCTACTCTGTGGTAGTTATTGCCACTATTTTATCTTCCAGGTCACTTACTTCTTCTGCCTCAGTTATTCTACTATTGATTCCTTCTGGAGAATTTTTAATTTCATTTATTGTGTTGTTCATCTTTTTTTTTTTTTTTTTTTTTTTGCTCTTTAGTTCTTCTAGGTCCCTGTTATATGTTTCTTGTATTTTCTCCATTCCACTTCCAAGATTTTGGATCATGTTTGCTACCATTACTCTGAATTCTATTTTAGGTAAACTGCCTATGCCCTCTTCATTTGTTTGGTCTGGTGTGTTTTTATCTTGCTCCTTTATCTGCTGTGTATTTCTCTCTCTTCTCATTTTGCTAAACTTACGGTGTTTTGGGTTACCGTTTCACAGGCTGCAGCTTCATAGTTCCCGTTGTTTTTGAGGTCTTCCCCCAGTGGGCAAGATTCTTTCAGTGGGTTGAGTAAGCTTCCTGGTGGAAGGGACTGATGCCTGTGTCTGGTGGATGAAGATGGATTTTGTCTTTCTGGTGGGCAAGACCACGTCAGGTGTTGTGTTTTGGTGTGTCTGTGAACTTATTTTGATTTTAGGCAGCTGCTCTGCTAATGGGTGGGTTTGTGTTCCTGTCTTGTTAGTTAGTTGTTTGACATAGAGGTCCAGCACTGTAGTTTGCTGGTCGTTGAGTGGAGCTGGGTCTTAGCATTGAGATGGAGATCTCTGGAAGAACTTTCCCCTTTTGATATTATGTAGGACCAGGAGGTCTCTGTTGGAGCAATATCCTGAACTCAGCTCTCCCACCTCAGAGGCTCAGGCCTGACACCAGCCATAGCACCAAAACCCTTTTAGCCACATGGTTGGTATAAAAGCTTCAAAGTTTCCAAATTCAAGTCTTATTTTGAAGCACTGGAATTCAAACTCACTTGCAAACCATTCAGAATGATTTTTTCAATACAACAGCAGCAAACTAGAAGCAGTTTTTGTTCCTCTGAGGACAGACCCTGTCCTCAAATTCTGGCACTAAAGATTCCATCACTTAATATTCTTAAGTTACAAAGGGCAAGTTACCCTTTCTATACCTCTAAAAAAATAGATTTGATTCCTTACTCACAGAATTGTGGAGATTTATTGTGTTAGTCAAATTTTTGTGTGGTTAGTGTTTTTCCTGACACATAGTAAACATTCAATAAGTTTGGCTGGTGACTTTTTCAAGCTGAAAGGAAATTTGAAGAGGAACATGAAATGACACATTGGAAGTCTCCAGAAAAACTAGAAAATGTTATCAGTTTATTCCATTTATAGCCACACATTCTTCTCTTAATTCCACACTGCTATTCAGGATGTAAATCATTATTTTGTAGTTAAAATAAACCACTCTCTTTTGGGGAGCATTGCCTCTTTATCCTGCTCCCTTCAACTCCTACTTTTTTGCCATAATGTGATCAAATATTCTTTACTATTTATTTTCAAACAATAATATGGGAATGGCTGCTGACTTCCTTAAAAAAAAAGCCTGTGCTCCACAATGTGGGAGACCACAACAGTGAGAGGCCCGCGTACCGCAAAAAAAAAAAAAAAAAAAAAAAATGAACAAGAATAAAATGTTTAAAACCTTCCAAGGAATACTGGAAGAATTTTTTTACTTGTGAGTAACATAAGAAGATCCTGATGATCAATCTTCTGGTAGCAGAGAAACTCTGAATGACCTAAAAATAGAACTAGGGACATAAAACTCAGAATAGTTTTTTTTTTTTTTTCTTTTTGCGGTACATGGGCCTCTCACTGTTGTGGCCTCTCCCGCTATGGAGCACAAGCTCTGGACGCGCAGGCCCAGCAGTCATGGCTCACGGGCCCAGCAGCTCTGTGGCATATGGGATCCTCCTGGACCGGGGCATGAACCCATGTCCCCTGCATCAGCAGGCGGACTGTCAACCACTGCACCACCAAGGAAGCCCAAATATAAGGTTTTTAGACAGAAAATTATCATCTAGTTTGTTACCATATGTGAGCCAGCAGTGGTTTTATTTTTTTCTTCTTACATCTCATGGAAAAATTTCCAATCTCTCTACTATATGTATATGTGAAAGGTAGATCTTAATTTTCTCCACCAATAATGTTAAAATACAGAAAGAGTGTTACAGTTCTGGCCAAGTTGGAGTGAAGTTTCCAGATTTATCTTTCCTTCTAAAGCAATTAAAAAATGGACAAAAGATATGAAACAATGGTTTCAAGACACTGGACTTCAGGCAATGAAAACTGAGAGATGAGAAAAAAATGACTTACCCAGTTTACTGATTTGAGAGCATTTTTAGATGTGGCATACAAAGAGGTAATCCAGGTGGAGCCTGGGAGATTCCCAAAGTTAAGAAGAGAGAGTTCAGGAGAAACTGAGAATCAGCAATCTAGAATTTACAGAACAGAGTACTGGAGAGAATACAGCTACATATACACTCTAGAGATCTGCAGAGAGTTGCATCTGAGTATTCAACAGATTAGCACATGGTAGTGGGGAATTTACATGAGACTGGGGGAAAACACACTGGAAAGAATAAGAGGAAACAGTGCCCTATGCTCACACAGGACTAGGAAAAGTCTCTGTTCTCACCAACCAGATTGGAAACCCCATTATTTATGGGGAATTGGCTAGATTACTCAGCTCTGGTCTTGTGTAACCAAGCTTAAAGGAATTTCCAGAAGAATCAACTGTTTCCAAGTAACCCCTGAAAAAGCTCACAAATATTTACAGAAATACAAATATATTCTCCACAGCAAAAATGTAAAAGTCACAATCAATGGCAATCAAAAATTTCCAGCATGCAAGGGAGGTAGAAAATATGACTCACAATAAGGAGATAGATCAGTCATTTAAAGCTGACACAGAACTAATACAGATGTTAGAATTTGCAAATAAGTGCATTAAAACAGTCGTTATAACTGAAGGCCATATGTTCAAAAGTTTGACAGAGACATGGAAGATTAAAAAACGTAGACCCTAATTATAGAGGTAGAAGTATGATGGATGAAATATAGGGCAAAGTAGATACCACAGAAAAAAGTGATTAGCAAAATTGAAGACATAGCAAAAGAAACTATCCAAAGTAAAATATACAGAGAAAATAGAATGAAAATAAAAAACAAAAACAAAAGCCCTAAGCATATCCATGAGCTGTGGGTCAGCACAAAACAATCCAATATCCATGATATTGGAGGATAGGAAAGAGAGGAGTATGTGTGTGTGTGTGTGTGTGTGTGTGTGTGTGTGTGTGTGTGTGTGTTGTATATATAATGTATATATTAGCCTATATATACGATATATATATAGTATAAAATGTATATCTGTTTATAAATGTATATATGTATAAAATATAAAATCATATTAAACATATATATTACATATATATGTTTTACGTATTAAATTTGTATTTGAAGACATGCATGCTATGTACAGAGGAACACATATAAGAATGACAGATTGTTTGTTGAAAAATTACAAGGGAGAAGAAAGTGGAGCAATGCTTTAAAGTTCTGAAAAAAATCTGTCAAGCTAAATTTTTGTACCCAGAAAAAAATATATTTCAAAAACAAAGACAAAATGAAGACATTTTCAGACAGAGGAAAACTGAAACAATGCATATCTCTGAGAAATGTTAAAGGAAGCAATTTGAATAGAAAGAAAGTGATACTAGATTTTAATCTAGATATACAGAAATTAAAGTTATGACAATGGTATCTAATTTAGGTAAATATATAACATTACATCTTTAAATATCTTCAAAATGCAAATGTAAGTATGAACAAAATAACAATGTATTATGTAGTTTAAAACATACACAGTAGGAGCCCAGAGATCTACACTGGGGAAATGGAAGTATTCTAAAGTAAAGTAGTAAAATTCGTATTACATGTGGAGTGGTATAATATGATTTGAAGATAAGTTGTGCTGAGTTAAAAATGTAAACTATAAATACTAAAGCTACAACTAAAATGACAAAGCAAACAATTATAAATAATAACTCAACAAAGGAGATAAAATAAAATTTAAATCATACTTAATTTAAGTGAAAGTAGAGAGAAAGAAAAGGTAACAGATAAAAGTCAGAAATGATTAGTTGGATAAAAACCTGTCTATAAAAACACAATCTCAGTATAGACACAAATAGGGTAAAAATAGATAAAAAAGATATACCATTTGAACACTGATCAAAAGAAAGCTGGAGGAACTATATTAATATCAAATAAAATAGATTTGATAGGAAAAAGTATTTCTAGGGTTAAAGATTGAAATAAAAACAGGCAAACAATAGAGAAATATCAACGAAACTAAAAGCTGGTTCTTTGGGAAGGTCATTAAAGATGACAAACTCTAGTAAAAAATTAGGAAAAGATATTTGTTTTTCCCTTTCTGACTTACTTCACTCTGTATGACAGACTCTAGGTCCATACACCTCACTACAAATAACTCAAATTCTTTTCTTTTTATGGCTAATATTCCATTGTATATATGTACCACACCTTTGTATCCATTCATCTGTTGATGGACATTTAGGTTGCTTCCATGTCCTGGCTATTGTAAATAGAGCTGCAATGAACATTGTGGTACATGACTCTTTTTGGATTATGTTTTTCTCAGGGTATATGCCCAGTAGTGGGATTGCTGGGTCATATGGTAGTTCTATTTTTAGTTTTTTAAGGAACCTCCATACTGTTCTCCATTGTGGCTGTATCAATTTACATTCTCACCAACAGTGTAAGAGGGTTCCCTTTTCTCCACAACTTCGCCAGCATTTATTGTTTGTAGATTTTTTGATGATGGCCATTCTGACTGGTGTAAGATTATATCTCATTGTTCAAATACCATATGCTAACACATATATATGGAATCTAAAAAAAAAACAACAAAAAATGGTCATGAAGAACCTGGGGCAAGATGGGAATAAAGACACAGACCTACTGGAGAATGGACTTGAGGATACGGGGAGGGGGAAGAGTAAGCCGGCAAAAAGTGAGAGAGTGGCATGGACATATATACACTACCAAACGTAAAATAGATAGCTAGTGGGAAGAAGCCACATAGCACAGGGAGATCAGCTCGGTGCTAGAGGGGTGGGATAGGGAGGGTGGGAGGAAGGGAGACGCAAGAGGGGAGAGATATGGGGATATATGTATATGTATAACTGATTCACTTTGTTATAAAGCAGAAACTAACACAACGTTGTTATGCAATTATACTCCAATAAAAATGTTAAAAAAATATATTAGGAAAAGAGAGAAGAGAACGAACGAGAGGTGACAGAAATTGCCAATGGTATACAATGAGAAAGATGATGGTATTACAGATTCTACAAATATTAAAGGGAAAATAAAAAAATCTTGAACAAGTTTATGCCCAAAATTTGTCAGCTTAGATGAAATGGATGCAACAAGCAAAGCTCAGAGTTGTTTCACATACTTGCCAGCACTTACTATAGCCAAGCTTTTTAATTTAAAGCATTGTAGTAGGTTGGTTTGCAATGATGTAGAACAATTGGAACTCTCCTATATTGCTGGTGAGCAGGTAAACTGATACAATTACTTTGGAAAAGAGTTTGGCAGCTTCTTAAAATTCAACGTAACCTTCCGTATGACCCAGCTATTCTGCTCCTAGGTATTTACCCAAGAGAAATGAAACCTATGACTATACAAAGTCATAAAAATCTTTGTATAAAAAACCTATACAAAGATTTGAAAATATGTTAATAGAAGCTTTATTGGCAATAGACAAAACTGGAAACAATCCAAATGTCCCTAGCAAGTGAATGGATAAAGAAGTTCTGGTGTATCCCAACAATGCAGAATTACATGGCAAAAAACAAAACAAAACAAAAACAACCTGTCTATACAAAACAACAGCATAAATACACCTCAAAACAGTTTTGCAGAATGTTGCCTGACAAAAAAGAGTTTATGCTGTATGATTCCATTTAGATAAATTTCTAGAACCAGCAAACAAATCTATAGTGGCAGATCAGTTTTTGCCTGGGTAATGGCACGAGGAAGTGATTACATAGAGACACCAAGAAACTTTTGTGGGTAGTAGATAAGTTCATATTTTATTTGGCGTGATGGTTTCACAGGATTTACGTGTGTTAAATTATCATATTTTAAACTTTAAATATGTACTTTTTATTGTTGTCTATAGAAATTTTTAAAAAGTTAAGGACAGCTGTACTTTATGGAGCTATCAGGTATTTGCAGTTTTACAACTTCCGAATTTATAAAATAGGATATAGAAATATTATTTTCTTTTTATAAATTTATTGAAGTGTAGTTGACTTACAATATTATGTTAGTTTCAGGTGTATAACATAAGAACTCAATATTTTTATAGATTACACATCATACAAAGTTATTATAAAATATTGACTGCACTCCCTGTGCAGTACATTACATCCCTGTGACTTATTTTTTTTATAACTGGTAGTTTGTACCTCTTAAAACCCTTCATCTATTTTGCCCCTCTCCCCAACCCTCTCCTCTGTGGTAACCACTAGTTTGTTCTCTGTATCTCTGAGTCTGCTTCTGTTTTGTTCTGCTTGTTTATTTTGTCTTTTTAGATTCTACACATAAGCAAAAACATGCCATATTTGTCTTTCTTTGTCTAAGTATAATAGCTCCCAGATCCATCCACGTTGTCACAAATGGTAAGATTTCATATTACTAAGCCATCAGAAAGAAATCTTAGGTTCTTGCTTGGATTTGGTACAGATCAGTCTCTCCCAAATCTGTAGTGTTTCACAAACATAAATGGTCTTTTTAAAAGTGAAATGTTATCAATTATATGTTTAAGAAAAAATTATTTAAATTCATTAATAAAATATAGTATTTTATGTATTGCTTTCAATTTTTTTTATCATTATCCTTAAATGGCATTTGCTTAGTCTTTATTTCTTCTCTGACTGTTAACACCATTTAACTGACCTACTTGTAACTAATTCATGACTGTGAGTAACAGTTTGCCTGCATAAAAATATTCCATTACATCAATATTTTAATTAGATGCTTCATAAAGCACTTTGCATTAGAGTATAATTTTCATTTTAAATCACAAGTGACTGGAACTATAGTTTATGAAGAGATATATACCCAATTAATTTGTGTGGTTCGTTTTATCCTTTGTTATGCATGGTTTCTAAAAATTAATTAATTAATTTGTTTATTTTTATTTTTGGCTGCATTGGGTCTTTGTTGCTGTGCACAGGCTTTCTCTAGCTGTAGTGAGTGTGGGCTACTCTTCATTGTGTTGAACGGGCTTCTCATTGTGGTGGCTTCTCTTGTTGTGGAGCATGGACTCTAGGTACACAGACTTCAGTAGTTGTGGTGCATGGGCTTTGTTGCTCCATGGAATGTGGGATCTTCCTGGACCAGGGCTTGAACCCGTGTCCTCTGCATTGGCAGGCGGATTCTTAACCACCGCGCCACCAGGGAAGTCCCTGTTATGCATGTTTAATGATAAACTTCTCAACTTTTCTTTTCTGCCTAACACAAACTATTGTCTGGTAGAGTGTATACATTGTATTTTTGGTTTCTATGGTTAAATGGTCTTTTATACAAATTCTATAACATATTTTCATTGATTTTATGTAATTATATCCACAATATGTATGTGTGTTTTTATTATCTTTTCATGGTAGCCATGGATTCATAGAGATAACTAATTTCAATTTTTCCTCATGATATAACTTTAACATACACTATAGAGCAAAGGAAATTACAGTGACAATGCATTATCTCCAGAGAGTTTTTCAGTTAGCATTCTAGATCGCTCTGTGGTAATTCTTAAAATAGATTAAAACTCTGGAATCATGGCCGTCAGGATACCAATATTTGTATTTATGCATCCCAGGGCATGGCAAATCTATTATACTTTTACAGTCGTCTGATAGAGATCAGAAGATAAAACTACTGTATAAAAGCTGAGCTGGTAACTATGTTTTGGAGATGAGGGAGATTGAGGTATCTTTCATGATTTGACTAATAAGGCAAGCAAATTCAGTGGTATTTAATTTTTTTGTGAGATGTTGAGTCTTCTCTCAAAAAAGAAACAAATGTAAAGTTTTATAATAATTACCAAACTAAAATATACTTTATGTTGGATAGGAAATAATGCTGATGTATTTATATAGAATATTCTGCATTCCTTTTGACCTTTCTTGAGAGAGAACAATGATTGTCAAAAATTCATTTATTATCTGAGTCAAACTACATAAAAGCGACAACTTGAACACTTATAATACAGGCATGAAAATAATGACAAAAAGTAAGGATTACCCATTTAAAATAAAAGTTTATTTTCTTCACAAAATAATACCTCATTGAATAGTTAAGGTGTGTGTGAGCTGCAGACACCAGCTCATGTTCTTAGTGGTTTTATGATCATAGCTACCAGAGCAAGAAACCACACTTACATACTTATTCACACAAAGGCACAGATACAAAAAGATGCCACGAGTCACAGAGCTCACGTTTCTTTTTTTTTTTTTTATTAGTTTCTGCTTTATAACAAAGTGAATCAGTCATACATATACATCTGTTCCCACATCCCTTCCCTCATGCATCTCCCTCCCTCCCACCCTCCCCATCCCACCCCTCCAGGCGGTCACAAAGCACCGAGCTGATCTCCCTGTGCTCTGCGGTTGCTTCCCACTATCTACCTACCTTACGTTTGGTAGTGTATATATGTCCATGCCTCTCTTTCACTTTGTCACAGCTTACCCTTCCCCCTCCCCATATCCTCAAGCCCATTCTCAAGTAGGTCTGTGTCTTTATTCCCGTTTTGTCCCTAGGTTCTTCATGACATTTTTTTTTTTAATTCCATATATATGCGTTAGCATACGGTATTTGTCTTTCTCTTTCTGACTTACTTCACTCTGTATGACAGACTCTAGGTCTATCCACCTCATTACAAATAGCTCAGTTTCGTTTCTTTTTATGGCTGAGTAATATTCCATTGTATATATGTGCCACATCTTCTTTATCCATTCATCCGATGATGGACACTTAGGTTGTTTCCAGCTCCGGGCTATTGTGAATAGAGCTGCAATGAACATTTTGGTACATGTCTCTTTTTGAATTCTGGTTTACTCAGGGTATATGCCTAGTAGTGGGATTGCTGGGTCATATGGTAGTTCTATTTTTAGTTTTTTAAGGAACCTCCATACTGTTCTCCATAGTGGCTGTACCAATTCACATTCCCACCAGCAGTGCAAGAGTATTCCCTTTTCTCCACACCCTCTCCAGCATTTATTGTTTCTAGATTTCTTGATGATGGCCATTCTGACTGGTGTGAGATGATATCTCATTGTAGTTTTGATTTGCATTTCTCTAATGAGTAAAGATGTTGAGCATCCTTTCATGTGTTTGTTGGCAGTCTGTATATCTTCTTTGGAGAAATGCCTATTTAAGTCTTCTGCCCATTTTTGGATTGGGTTGTTTGTTTTTTTGCTATTGAGCTGCATGAGCTGTTTATAAATTTTGGAGATTAATCCTTTGTCAGTTGCTTCATTTGCAAATATTTTCTCCCATTCTGAGGGTTGTCTTTTGGTCTTGTTTATGGTTTCCTTTGCTGTGCAAAAGCTTTGAAGTTTCATTAGGTCCCATTTGTTTATCTTTGTTTTTATTTCCATTTCTCTAGGAGGTGGGTCCAAAAGGATCTTGCTGTGATTTAGGTCATAGAGTGTTCTACCTATGTTTTCCTCTAAGAGTTTGATAGTTTCTGGCCTTACATTTAGGTCTTTAATCCATTTTGATCTTATTTTTGTGTATGGTGTTAGGGAATGATCTAATCTCAAACTTTTACATGTCCCTGTCCAGTTTTCCCAGCACCACTTATTGAAGAGGCTGTCCTTTCTTCACTGTACATTCCTGCCTCCTTTATCAAAGATAAGTTGGCCATATGTGTGTGGGTTTATCTCTGGGCTTTCTATCCTGATCCACTGATCTATCTTTCTGTTTTTATGCCAGTACCACACTGTCTTCATTACTGTAGCTTTGTAGTATAGTCTGAAGTCAGGGAGCCTGATTCCTCCAGGTCCGTTTTTCGTTCTCAAGATTGCTTTGGCTATTCGGGGCCTTTTGTTTTTCCAAACAAATTTTGAAATTTTTTGTTCTAGGTCTGTGAAAAATCCAGTGGTAGTTTGATAGGGATTGCATTGAATCTGTAGATTGCTTTGGGTAGTAGAGTCATTTTCACAATATTGATTCTTCCAATCCAGGAGCATGGTATATCTCTCCATCTATTTGCATCATCTTTAATTTCTTTCATCAGTGTCTTATAATTTTCTGCATACAGGTCTTTTGTCTCCTTAGGTAGGTTTATTCCTAGATATTTTATTCTTTTTGTTGCAATGGTAAATGGGAGTATTTTCTTGATTTCATGTTCAGATTTTTCATCATTAGTGTACAGGAATGCCTGAGATTTCTGTGCATTAATTTTGTATCCTGCTATTTTACCAAATTCATTGATTAGCTCTAGTAGTTTTTCGGTAGCATCTTTAGGATTCTCTATGTATAGTATCATGTCATCTGCAAACAGTGACAGCTTTACTTCTTCTTTTCCAATTTGGATTCCTTTTATTTCCTTTTCTTCTCTGATTGCTGTGGCTAAAACTTCCAAAACTAGGTTGAATAAGAGTGGTGAGAATGGGCAGCCTTGTCTTGTTCCTGATCTTAGTGGAAATGGTTTCAGTTTTCCACCAGTGAGGACATTGTTGGCTGTGGGTTTGTCATATATGGCCTTTATTATGTTGAGGAAAGTTCCCTCTATGCCTACTTTCTGCAGGGTTTTTATCATAAATGGGTGTTGAATTTTGTCGAAAGCCTTCTCTGCATCTATTGAGATGATCATATGGTTTTTCTCCTTCAACTTGTTAATATGGTGTATCACATTGATTGATTTGCGTATATTGAAGAATCCTTGCATTCCTGGAATAAACCCCACTTGATCATCGTGTATGATCCTTTTAATGTGCTGTTGGATTCTGTTTGCTAGTATTTTGTTGAGGATTTTTGCATCTATGTTCATCAGTGATATTGGCCTGTAGTTTTCTTTCTTTGTGACATCCTTGCCTGGTTTTGGTATCCAGGTGATGGTGGCCTCGTAGAATGAGTTTGGGAGTGTTCCTTCCTCTGATATTGTTTGGAAGAGTTTGAGAAGGATGGGTGTTAGCTCTTCTCTAAATGTTTGATAGAATTCGCCTGTGAAGCCATCTGGTCCTGGGCTTTTGTTTGATGGAAGATTTTTAATCACAGTTTCAATTTCAGTGCTTGTGATTGGTCTATTCATATTTTCTATTTCTTCCTGAGTCAGTCTTGGCAGGTTGTGCATTTCTAAGAATTTGTCCATTTCTTCCAGGTTGTCCATTTTATTGGCATAGAGTTGCTTGTAGTAATCTCTCATGATCTTTTGTATTTCTGCAGTGTCAGTTGTTACTTCTCCTTTTTCATTTCGAATTCTATTGATTTGAGTCTTCTCCCTTCTTTTCTTGATGAGTCTGGCTAATGGTTTGTCAATTTCGTTTATCTTCTCAAAGAACCAGCTTTTAGTTTGGTTGATCTTTGCTATCGTTTCCTTCATTTCTTTTTCATTTATTTCTGATCTGATCTTTATGATTTCTTTCCTTCTGCTAACTTTGGGGGTTTTTTGTTCTTCTTTCTCTAATTGCTTTAGGTGCAGGGTCAGGTTGTTTACTCGAAATGTTTCCTGTTTCTTAAGGTAGGATTGTATTGCTATAAACTTCCCCCTTAGAACTGCTTTTGCTGCGTCCCATAGGTTTTGGGTCGTCGTGTCTCCATTGTCATTTGTTTCTAGGTATTTTTTGATTTCCTCTTTGATTTCTTCAGTGATCACTTCGTTATTAAGTAGTGTATTGTTTAGCCTCCATGTGTTTGTATTTTTTACAGATCTTTTCCTGTACTTGATGTCTAGTCTCATAGCATTGTGGTCGGAATAGATACTTGATACAATTTCAATGTTCTTAAATTTACCAAGGCTTGATTTGTGAACCAAGATATGATCTATCCTGGAGAATGTTCCATGAGCCCTTGAGAAAAATGTGTATTCTGTTGTTTTTGGATGGAATGTCCTATAAATGTCAACTAAGTCCATCTTGTTTAACGTATCATTTAAAGCTTGTGTTTCCTTATTTATTTTCATTTTAGATGATCTGTCCATTGGTGAAAGTGGGGTGTTAAAGTCCCCTACTATGATTGTGTTACTGTCGATTTCCCCTTTTATGGCTGTTAGTATTTGCCTTATGTATTGAGGTGCTCCTATGTTGGGTGCATAAATATTTACAATTGTTATACCTTCTTCTTGGATCGGTCCCTTTATCGTTATGTAGTGTCCTTCTTTGTCTCTTCTAGTAGTCTGTATTTTAAAGTCTATTTTGTCTGATATAAGAATTGCTACTCCAGCTTTCTTTTGATTTCCATTTGCATGGAATATCTTTTTCCATCCCCTTACTTTCAATCTGTATGTGTCTCTAGGTCTGAAGTGTGTCTCTTGTACACAGCATATATATGGGTCTTGTTTTTGTATCCATTCAGCCACTCTGTGTCTTTTGGTGGGAGCATTTAGTCCATTTACATTTAAGGTAATTATTGATATGTATGTTCCTATTCCCATTTCCTTAATTGCTTTGGGTTCATTATTGTAGGTATATTCCTTCTGTTGTGTTTCTTGCCTAGAGAAGTTCCTTTAGCATTTGTTGTAAAGCTGGTTTGGTGGTGCTGAACTCTCTCAGCTTTTGCTTGTCTGTAAACGTTTTAATTTCTCCATCAAATCTGAATGAGATCCTTGCTGGGTAGAGTAATCTTGGTTGCAGGTTTCTGTCCTTCATCACTTTAATTATGCCCTGCCACTCCCTTCTTGCTTGTAGAGTTTCTGCTGAGAGATCAGCGCTCACATGTTTCATACTCACCTTTGCCACTATTTGTAGCAGCTTCCATTTCTCTATTTTGAAGAAGAACATAAGAAAATGTCATCTGAAATTATAGACCATCTCTTAGAGAGATAACATTTAATGTATAGATCCAGAAAACATGAGGCATGATGGTGAGAGGGAAACATCTCTTCTTGTATCAATCTCTCAGATCTTTTTTATGTGATCAGAGAGCACTGACTCATTCCTGAAATTATTAATGTGGTCATTGAAGTTAAAGTAGAACTTCTGGTCAAAAGACTGAGACTAGAATTCAGTTTTTAGTTAGAAAGTCTTGGCAATTTGCATTTGTTACATCTTCTAGACTGTGAGGACTTCTTGCTGGTTTGAAGGTCTTGCAAGGAACCCCAGGAATACAGAAACAGACAGTACATACTTTCGCTGAAGTGTTGAGAACATAGTATATTCTGCTTATTTTAGTAGCTATGTTGAAAATTTTGTTCAGTTACAGAACTGGGGTATTTGCTCATAAATATACCTCATGTATAAATAATAACTCTCATATATTTTTTTCTGTGTTATCGTAAGGGGACATCCCTAAAAATAGAGTAGCATTCCTTTCTGTTTTGATATTTCTGCATCCTGGTAAAATTAATATACTAGCCTCCACTGCTTTGGAGAGTCTAAACTCTAACTTGAGATCAGAAAGTCCATATTCTTGGGAGATGTTTATCTTAAGTCCTTATAGAATTGCTATTGGAAATGTGTTTGGTAATGTCATATTTTCAGCTTTTACCAGATAGCACTAGAGAAAATATATTGTTGCTACATTTGTTGCAGAAATATTATTGAGGCCATTGTTTATGACATCACACAGCGCTCTGATAGAAAATTTCACCTGAGAAATTTTCTGTTGAGTCAGTTGCTAAAATGAACTTGCTACTGAACCAAACTTGGGTCCGCTTGCCTGCGGAAAATAAAACAAATCTACTGACACTGTGTTGTGATGAAGGAAAGTGCAATGTTTACTGCAGGACACCAAGCAAGGAGTCCAGGGCAGCTTGTGCACAAAACACCCGAGCTCCCCAATGGGTTTCAGCAAAGCATTTTTAGAGGCCAGGTGACTGACTGAGGGGCATCTCAGTGTATGTGATCAGCTTGTGCACAATTCTGATTGGTTGATGGTGAGGTAACAAGCGAGTGTTACAGGGGTTAACATTATCCATCCTTAGGTGCCAGCAAGTCTAGGGACTCAGTGCCCATGGTCATCAAGTAGTTAATTTCTTCCATTTGGTACAGGTTTTAGTATATTTTAAACAACTCAGGAAATGTGCATCAGATACTAGTATCTAGGTACTAGAGAGAGGATCTAAAGCAGAGGATATGGGAAAGGGTTCTGTCCCAGGAAGGCCCCAGAAGGCCCTGATGGGTTACAAACTTTGTTTCTTCTTACAGTCTCAAATGTATTTAATGTTTTTTAAAAATACGATTTTTCCTATGTATACATTATACATTAATTGTATCTTAATAATGTGTAATAAATTAATGTATAATGTATACACAGGAAAATGCTAAATCTTAAATGTACAGAAGATGGGTTTTGATATATGTTTACTCCTGAATCAAAACTCCTATATCCCCCTATCTTTTCCATACCCTCTACCAAGGGTGACTAATATTCTGACGGCTATATCAGTAATTTTCATTCTACCTACTCTTGAACTTGATGTAAACAGAACCATACTGTATGTATTCTTGTGTGTTTAGCTTCTTTAACTCAACATAATGGTTTGAAGTTTATACAAGTTGTTGCATTCTGTAGTTTGTTTCCTTTTTTTTTAATATTGAGGTATGATTTATATACATACCATTAAATTTGCCCATTTTTAATTGTAAAATTCAGCAAATTTAGTAAATTTACAGAATTGTGCACATCACCATACTCTACTTTTAGAACATTCTCATCCCCCTTATAAAATCCCTCATGCCCCTTTATAGCTATTCACTATTCCTACACCCAGACCTAGGCTACCACTTCTTTTTTTTTTTATTTTTTTTTATTTTTTATTTTTTTTATTTTTTATTTTTTGCAGTACGCGGGCCTCTCACTGCTGTGGCCTCTCCCGTTGCAGAGCACAGGCTCCGGACGCGCAGGCTCAGCGGCCATGGCTCACGGGCCCAGTCGCTCCGCGGCATGTGGGATCTTCCCGGACCGGGCCACGAGCCCGTGTCCCCTGCATCGGCAGGCGGACTCTCAACCACTGTGCCACCAGGGAAGCCCTACCACTTCTTTACTTTCTGTTTCTGTAGATTTGCCTGTTCCAAGCATTTCATATAAATGTAACCATGCTACATGTGGTTACCATGCCTGGCTTTACTCCCTTAGCATAATGCTTTATATGGTTCTTTCATGAGTGATATATATCATGGTTTTATTATTTTTTATCATTTACTATTTCATTGCATGGATGTACCACTTACATTTTTTTTGTGTGTGTGTGGTACGCGGGCTTCTCACTGTTGTGCCCTTTCTCGTTGTGGAGCACAGGCTCCAGATGTGCAGGCTCAGTGGCCATGGCTCACGGGCCCAGCTGCTTCGTGGCATGTGGGATCTTCCCAGACCGGGCTATGAACCAGTGTCCCCTGCATCGGCAGGCAGACTCTCAACCACTACGCCACCAGGGAAGCCTCCACTTACTTTTGAAATCTATTTACCAGCTGATTGACATTTGGGTTATTTCTATTTTTTGGCTGTTGTAAATAATACTACTATAAAAATTCATTCGAATGTTTGGGGATGGACATAGGGTTTCATTTCCCTAGTTAGATGTCTATATAAGATGGAACTGGTAGGTCATAAGATATATTTATGTTTAAAATTTTAATAAACTGCCAAAATAATTTCCAAAGTGGTTATGCAATCTTATATTCTCACCAATAATATCTCAAGATTATTGTTTTCCACATTATTTTGCTTCCATTTTGAAGAAATTTTAATGGATTTAGAATTCAGTATTGAGGTTTTTTTCCTTTCAACACTGAAAAGATGTTTCATTATTTTATACCTTTCATTTTTCTGATGGCATATCAACTGTTTTCTTACTGTTTTCCCTGCATT